>NC_091756.1:15701537-18155910 GCF_043380555.1 Nothobranchius furzeri
GCCACATGTCACCACTGGGTCTGACTGAGCGCCTCCAGGAGAGAGGCCCAAGCAAGACGCGCCCCGAGGAGCGTCTTGCCACATGTAAGCACTGGGTCTGACTGAGCGCCTCCAGGAGAGAAGCCCCAGCAAGACGCGCCCCGAGGAGCGTCTTACCACATGTCAGCACTGGGTCTGACTGAGCGCCTCCAGGAGAGAGGCCCCAGCAAGACGCGCCCCGAGGAGCGTCTTGACACATGTCAACACTGGGGCTGACAGAGGGCCTCCAGGAGAGAGGCCGAAGCAAGATGCGCCCCGAGGAGCGTCTTGCCACATGTAAACAATGAGTCTGACTGAGGGCCTCCAGGAGAGAAGCACAAGCAAAACGCGCCCCGAGGAGCGTCTTGCCACATGTCAGCACTCGGTCTGACTGAGCGCCTCCATGAGAGAAGCCCAAGCAAGACGCGCCCCGAGGAGCGTCTTGTCACGTGTCAACACTGGGTCTGACTGAGCATCTCCAGGAGAGAGGCTCAAGCAAGACGCGCCCCGAAGAGCGTCTTGCCACATGTCACCACTGGGTCTGACTGAGCGCCTCCAGGAGAGAGGCCCAAGCAAGACGCGCCCCGAGGAGCGTCTTGCCACATGTAAGCACTGGGTCTGACTGAGGGCCTCCAGGAGAGAGGCCCCAGCAAGACGCGCTCCGAGGAGCGTCTTGCCTTATGTCAGCACTCGGTCTGACTGAGCGCCTCCAGGAGAGAGGCCCAAGCAAGACGCGCCCCGAGGAGCGTCTTGCCACATATCAACAATGGGTCTGACTGAGGGCCTCCATGAGAGAAGCCCAAGCAAGACGCGCCCCGAGGAGCGTCTTGCCACATGTCACGACTGGGTCTGACTGAGCGCCTCCAGGAGAGAGGCCCAAGCAAGACGCGCCCCGAGGAGCGTCTTGCCACGTGTCAACACTGGGTCTGACTGAGCGTCTCCAGGAGAGAGGCCCAAGCAAGACGCGCCCCGAGGAGCGTCTTGCCACATGTCACCACTGGGTCTGACTGAGCGCCTCCAGGAGAGAGGCCCAAGCAAGACGCGCCCCGAGGAGCGTCTTGCCACATGTAAGCACTGGGTCTGACTGAGCGCCTCCAGGAGAGAAGCCCCAGCAAGACGCGCCCCGAGGAGCGTCTTACCACATGTCAGCACTGGGTCTGACTGAGCGACTCCAGGAGAGAGGCCCCAGCAAGACGCGCCCCGAGGAGCGTCTTGACACATGTCAACACTGGGGCTGACAGAGGGCCTCCAGGAGAGAGGCCCAAGCAAGATGTGCCCCGAGGAGCGTCTTGCCACATGTAAACAATGAGTCTGACTGAGGGCCTCCAGGAGAGAAGCACAAGCAAGACGCGCCCCGAGGAGCGTCTTGCCACATGTCAACAATGGGTCTGACTGAGGGCCTCCAGGAGAGAAGCCCAAGCAAGACGCGCCCCGAGGAGCGTCTTGCCACATGTCAGCACTCGATCTGACTGAGTGCCTCCAGGAGAGAGGCCCAAGCAAGACGCACCCCGAGGAGCGTCTTGACACATGTCAACAATGGGTCTGACAGAGGGCCTCCAGGAGAGAAGCCCAAGCAAGACGCGCCCCGAGGAGCGTCTTGCCACATGTCAACAATGGGTCTGACTGAGGGCCTCCAAGAGAGAAGCCTAAGCAAGACGCGCCCCGAGGAGCGTCTTGCACCATGTCAACACTGGGTCTGACTGAGCACCTCCAGGAGAGAGGCCCAAGCAAGACTCGCCCCGAGGAGCGTCTTGCCACATATCAACAATGGGTCTGACTGAGGGCCTCCATGAGAGAAGCCCAAGCAAGACGCACCCCGAGGAGCGTCTTGCCACATGTCAGCACTCGGTCTTACTGAGCGCCTCCAGGAGAGAGGCCCAAGCAAGACGCGCCCCGAGGAGCGTCTTGCCACATATCAACAATGGGTCTGACTGAGGGCCTCCATGAGAGAAGCCCAAGCAAGACGCGCCCCGAGGAGCGTCTTGTCACGTGTCAACACTGGGTCTGACTGAGCGTCTCCAGGAGAGAGGCCCAAGCAAGATGCGCCCCGAGGAGCGTCTTGCCACATGTCACCACTCGGTCTGACTGAGTGCCTCCAGGAGAGAGGCCCAAGCAAGACGCGCCCCGAGGAGCGTCTTGCCACATGTCAACAATGAGTCTGACTGAGGGCCTCCAGGAGAGAGGCCCAAGCAAGACGCGCCCCGAGGAGCGTCTTGACACATGTCAACACTGGGGCTGACAGAGGGCCTCCAGGAGAGAGGCACAAGCAAGATGCGCCCCAAGGAGCGTCTTGCCACATGTAAACAATGGGTCTGACTGAGTGCCTCCAGGAGAGAAGCCCAAGCAAGACGCGCCCCGAGGAGCGTCTTGCCACATGTCAGCACTCGGTCTGACTGAGCGCCTCCAGGAGAGAGGCCCAAGCAAGACGCGCCCCAAGGAGCGTCTTGCCACATATCAACAATGGGTCTGACTGAGGGCCTCCATGAGAGAAGCCCAAGCAAGACGCGCCCCGAGGAGCGTCTTGCCTTATGTCAGCACTCGGTCTGACTGAGCGCCTCCAGGAGAGAGGCCCAAGCAAGACGCGCCCCGAGGAGCGTCTTGCCACATGTCAACAATGGGTCTGACTGAGGGCCTCCAGGAGAGAAGCCCAAGCAAGACGCGCCCCGAGGAGCGTCTTGCCACATGTCAACAATGGGTCTGACTGAGGGCCTCCAAGAGAGAAGCCTAAGCAAGACGCGCCCCGAGGAGCGTCTTGCACCATGTCAACACTGGGTCTGACTGAGCACCTCCAGGAGAGAGGCCCAAGCAAGACGCGCCCCGAGGAGCGTCTTGCCACATATCAACAATGGGTCTCACTGAGGGCCTCCATGAGAGAAGCCCAAGCAAGACGCGCCCCGAGGAGCGTCTTGTCACGTGTCAACACTGGGTCTGACTGAGCGTCTCCAGGAGAGAGGCCCAAGCAAGACGCGCCCCGAGGAGCGTCTTGCCACATGTCACCACTCGGTCTGACTGAGTGCCTCCAGGAGAGAGGCCCAAGCAAGACGCGCCCCGAGGAGCGTCTTGCCACATGTCAACAATGAGTCTGACTTAGGGCCTCCAGGAGAGAAGCCCAAGCAAGACGCGTCCCTAGGAGTGTCTTGCCACATGTCAGCACTCGGTCTGAATGAGCGCCTCCAGGAGAGAGGCCCAAGCAAGACGCGCCCCGAGGAGCGTCTTGCCACATATCAACAATGGGTCTGACTAAGGGCCTCCATGAGAGAAGCCCAAGCAAGACGCGCCCCGAGGAGCGTCTTGTCACGTGTCAACACTGGGTCTGACTGAGCGTCTCCAGGAGAGAGGCCCAAGCAAGACGCGCCCTGAGGAGCTTCTTGCTACATGTCACCACTGGGTCTGACTGAGCGCCTCCAGGAGAGAGGCCCAAGCAAGACGCGCCCCGAGGAGCGTCTTGCCACATGTCAACAATGAGTCTGACTGAGGGCCTCCAGGAGAGAAGCCCAAGCAAGACGCGTCCCGAGGAGTGTCTTGCCACATGTCAGCACTCGGCCTGACTGAGCGCCTCCAGGAGAGAGGCCCAAGCAAGACGCGCCCCGAGGAGCGTCTTGCCACAAATCAACAATGGGTCTGACTGAGGGCCTCCATGAGAGAAGCCCAAGCAAGACGCGCCCCGAGGAGCGTCTTGTCACGTGTCAACACTGGGTCTGACTGAGCGTCTCCAGGAGAGAGGCCCAAGCAAGACGCGCCCCGAGGAGCGTCTTGCCACATGTAACCACTGGGTCTGACTGAGCACCTCCAGGAGAGAAGCCCAAGCAAGACGCGCCCCGAGGAGCGTCTTGCCACATGTCAACAATGAGTCTGACTGAGGGCCTCCCGGAGAGAAGCCCAAGCAAGACGCGTCCCGAGGAGTGTCTTGCCACATGTCAGCACTCGGTCTGACTGAACGCCTCCAGGAGAGAAGCCCCAGCAAGACGCGCCCAGAGGAGCGTCTTGCCACATGTAAGCACTGGGTCTGACTGAGCGCCTCCAGGAGAGAGGCCCCAGCAAGACGAGCCCCGAGGAGCGTCTTGCCACATGTCAGCACTCGGTCTGACTGAGCGCCTCCAGGAGAGAGGCCCAAGCAAGAAGCGCCCCGAGGAGCGTCTTGCCACATATCAACAATTGGTCTGACTGAGGGCCTCCATGAGAGAAGCCCAAGCAAGACGCGCCCAGAGGAGCGTCTTGTCACGTGTCAACACTGGGTCTGACTGAGCGTCTCCAGGAGAGAGGCCCAAGCAAGACGCGCCCCGAGGAGTGTCTTGCCACATGTAAGCACTGGGTCTGACTGAGCGCCTCCAGGAGAGTGGCCCCAGCAAGACGCACCCCGAGGAGCGTCTTGCCTTATGTCAGCACTCGGTCTGACTGAGCGCCTCCAGGAGAGAGGTTCAAGCAAGACGCGCCCCGAGGAGCGTCTTGCCACGTGTCAACAATGGGTCTGAGTGAGGGCCTCCAGGAGAGAAGCCTAAGCAAGACGCGCCCCGAGGAGCGTCTTGCCACATGTCAACAATGGGTCTGACTGAGATCCTCCAAGAGAGAAGCCCAAGCAAGATGCGCCCCGAGGAGCGTCTTGCACCATGTCAACACTGGGTCTGACTGAGCACCTCCAGGAGAGAGGCCCAAGCAAGACTCGCCCCGAGGAGCGTCTTGCCACATATCAACAATGGCTCTGACTGAGGGCATCCATGAGAGAAGCCCAAGCAAGACGCGCCCCGAGGAGCGTCTTGCCACATGTCATCACTCGGTCTGACTGAGCGCCTCCAGGAGAGAGGCCCAAGCAAGACGCGCCCCGAGGAGCGTCTTGCCACATATCAACAATGGGTCTGACTGAGGGCCTCCAAGAGAGAAGCCTAAGCAAGACGCGCCCCGAGGAGCGTCTTGCACCATGTCAACACTGGGTCTGACTGAGCACCTCCAGGAGAGAGGTCCAAGCAAGACGCGCCCCGAGGAGCGTCTTGCCACATATCAACAATGGGTCTCACTGAGGGCCTCCATGAGAGAAGCCCAAGCAAGACGCGCCCCGAGGAGTGTCTTGTCACGTGTCAACACTAGGTCTGACTGAGCGTCTCCAGGAGAGAGGCCCAAGCAAGACAGCCCCGAGGAGTGTCTTGCCACATGTCAGCACTCGGTCTGAATGAGCGCCTCCAGGAGAGAGGCCCAAGCAAGACGTGCCCCGAGGAACGTCTTGCCACATATCAACAATGTGTCTGACTGAGGGCCTCCATGAGAGAAGCCCAAGCAAGACGCGCCCCGAGGAGCGTCTTGTCATGTGTCAACACTGGGTCTGACTGAGCGTCTCCAGGAGAGAGGCCCAAGCAAGACGTGCCCTGAGGAGCTTCTTGCCACATGTCACCACTGGGTCTGACTGAGCGCCTCCAGGAGAGAGGCCCAAGCAAGAGGCGCCCCGAGGAGCGTCTTGCCACATGTCAACAATGAGTCTGACTGAGGGCCTCCAGGAGAGAAGCCCAAGCAAGACGCGTCCCGAGGAGTGTCTTACCACATGTCAACACTCAGCCTGACTGAGCGCCTCCAGGAGAGAGGCCCAAGCAAGACGCGCCCCGAGGAGCGTCTTGCCACATATCAACAATGGATCTGACTGAGGGCCTCCATGAGAGAAGCCCAAGCAAGACGTGCCCCGAGGAGCGTCTTGCACCATGTCAACACTGGGTCTGACTGAGCACCTCCAGGAGAGAGGCCCAAGCAAGACTCGCCCCGAGGAGCGTCTTGCAACATATCAACAATGGCTCTGACTGAGGGCATCCATGAGAGAAGCCCAAGCAAGACGCGCCCCGAGGAGCGTCTTGTCACGTGTCAACACTGGGTCTGACTGAGCGTCTCCAGGAGAGAGGCCCAAGCAAGACGTGCCCTGAGGAGCTTCTTGCCACATGTCACCACTGGGTCTGACTGAGCGCCTCCAGGAGAGAGGCCCAAGCAAGACGCGCCCCGAGGAGCGTCTTGCCACATGTCAACAATGAGTCTGACTGAGGGCCTCCAGGAGAGAAGCCCAAGCAAGACGCGTCCCGAGGAGTGTCTTACCACATGTCAACACTCAGCCTGCCTGAGCGCCTCCAGGAGAGAGGCCCAAGCAAGACGCGCCCCGAGGAGCGTCTTGCCACATATCAACAATGGATCTGACTGAGGGCCTCCATGAGAGAAGCCCAAGCAAGACGTGCCCCGAGGAGCGTCTTGCACCATGTCAACACTGGGTCTGACTGAGCACCTCCAGGAGAGAGGCCCAAGCAAGACTCGCCCCGAGGAGCGTCTTGCAACATATCAACAATGGCTCTGACTGAGGGCATCCATGAGAGAAGCCCAAGCAAGACGCGCCCCGAGGAGCGTCTTGCCACATGTCAGCACTCGGTCTGACTGAGCGCCTCCAGGAGAGAGGCCCAAGCAAGACGCGCCCCGAGGAGCGTCTTGCCACATGTCACCACTGGGTCTGACTGAGCGCCTCCAGGAGAGAGGCCCAAGCAAGACGCGCCCCGAGGAGCGTCTTGCCACATGTAAGCACTGGGTCTGACTGAGCGCCTCCAGGAGAGAAGCCCCAGCAAGACGCGCCCCGAGGAGCGTCTTACCACATGTCAGCACTGGGTCTGACTGAGCGACTCCAGGAGAGAGGCCCCAGCAAGACGCGCCCCGAGGAGCGTCTTGACACATGTCAACACTGGGGCTGACAGAGGGCCTCCAGGAGAGAGGCCCAAGCAAGATGCGCCCCGAGGAGCGTCTTGCCACATGTAAACAATGAGTCTGACTGAGGGCCTCCAGGAGAGAAGCACAAGCAAGACGCGCCCCGGGGAGCGTCTTGCCACATGTCAACAATGGGTCTGACTGAGGGCCTCCAGGAGAGAAGCACCAAGCAAGACGCGCCCCGAGGAGCGTCTTGCCACATGTCAGCACTCGATCTGACTGAGTGCCTCCAGGAGAGAGGCCCAAGCAAGACGCACCCCGAGGAGCGTCTTGACACATGTCAACAATGGGTCTGACAGAGGGCCTCCAGGAGAGAAGCCCAAGCAAGACGCGCCCCGAGGAGCGTCTTGCCACATGTCAACAATGGGTCTGACTGAGGGCCTCCAAGAGAGAAGCCTAAGCAAGACGCGCCCCGAGGAGCGTCTTGCACCATGTCAACACTGGGTCTGACTGAGCACCTCCAGGAGAGAGGCCCAAGCAAGACTCGCCCCGAGGAGCGTCTTGCCACATATCAACAATGGGTCTGACTGAGGGCCTCCATGAGAGAAGCCCAAGCAAGACGCACCCCGAGGAGCGTCTTGCCACATGTCAGCACTCGGTCTTACTGAGCGCCTCCAGGAGAGAGGCCCAAGCAAGACGCGCCCCGAGGAGCGTCTTGCCACATATCAACAATGGGTCTGACTGAGGTCCTCCATGAGAGAAGCCCAAGCAAGACGCGCCCCGAGGAGCGTCTTGTCACGTGTCAACACTGGGTCTGACTGAGCGTCTCCAGGAGAGAGGCCCAAGCAAGATGCGCCCCGAGGAGCGTCTTGCCACATGTCACCACTCGGTCTGACTGAGTGCCTCCAGGAGAGAGGCCCAAGCAAGACGCGCCCCGAGGAGCGTCTTGCCACATGTCAACAATGAGTCTGACTGAGGGCCTCCAGGAGAGAAGCCCAAGCAAGACGCGTCCCGAGGAGTGTCTTGCCACATGTCAGCACTCGGTCTGAATGAGCGCCTCCAGGAGAGAGGCCCAAGCAAGACGCGCCCCGAGGAGCGTCTTGCCACATATCAACAATGGGTCTGACTGAGGGCCTCCATGAGAGAAGCCCAAGCAAGACGCGCCCCGAGGAGCGTCTTGTCACGTGTCAACACTGGGTCTGACTGAGCGTCTCCAGGAGAGAGGCCAAAGCAAGACGCGCCCTGAGGAGCTTCTTGCCACATGTCACCACTGGGTCTGACTGAGCACCTCCAGGAGAGAGGCCCAAGCAAGACGCGCCCCGAGGAGCGTCTTGCCACATGTCAACAATGAGTCTGACTGTGGGCCTCCAGGAGAGAAGCCCAAGCAAGACGCGTCCCGAGGAGTGTCTTGCCACATGTCAGCACTCGGTCTGACTGAACGCCTCCAGGAGAGAAGCCCCAGCAAGACGCGCCCCGAGGAGCGTCTTGCCACATGTAAGCACTGGGTCTGACTGAGCGCCTCCAGGAGAGAGGCCCCAGCAAGACGCGTCCCGAGGAGCGTCTTGCCTTATGTCAGCACTCGGTCTGACTGAGCCCCTCCAGGAGAGAGTTCCAAGCAAGACGCGCCCCGAGGAGCGTCTTGCCACATGACAACAATGGGTCTGACTGAGGGCCTCCAGGAGAGAAGCCCAAGCAAGACGCGCCCCGAGGAGCGTCTTGCCACATGTCAGCACTCGGTCTGACTGAGCGCCTCCAGGAGAGAGGCCCAAGCAAGACGCACCCCGAGGAGCGTCTTGACACATGTCAACACTGGGGCTGACAGAGGGCCTCCAGGAGAGAGGCCCAAGCAAGATGCGCCCCGAGGAGCGTCTTGCCACATGTGAACAATGGGTCTGACTGAGGGCCTCCAGGAGAGAAGCCCAAGCAAGACGCGCCCCGAGGAGCGTCTTGCCACATGTCAACAATGGGTCTGACTGAGGGCCTCCAGGAGAGAAGCCCAAGCAAGACGCGCCCCGAGGAGCGTCTTGCCACATGTCAGCACTCGGTCTGACTGAGCGCCTCCAGGAGAGAGGCCCAAGCAAGACGCACCCCGAGGAGCGTCTTGACACATGTCAACACTGGGGCTGACAGAGGGCCTCCAGGAGAGAGGCACAAGCAAGATGCGCCCCAAGGAGCGTCTTGCCACATGTAAACAATAGGTCTGACTGAGTGCCTCCAGGAGAGAAGCCCAAGCAAGACGCGCCCCGAGGAGCGTCTTGCCACATGTCAGCACTCGGTCTGACTGAGCGCCTCCAGGAGAGAGGCCCAAGCAAGACGCGCCCCAAGGAGCGTCTTGCCACATATCAACAATGGGTCTGACTGAGGGCCTCCATGAGAGAAGCCCAAGCAAGACGCGCCCCGAGGAGCGTCTTGCCTTATGTCAGCACTCGGTCTGACTGAGCGCCTCCAGGAGAGAGGCCCAAGCAAGACGCGCCCCGAGGAGCGTCTTGCCACATGTCAACAATGGGTCTGACTGAGGGCCTCCAGGAGAGAAGCCCAAGCAAGACGCGCCCCGAGGAGCGTCTTGCCACATGTCAACAATGGGTCTGACTGAGGGCCTCCAAGAGAGAAGCCTAAGCAAGACGCGCCCCGAGGAGCGTCTTGCACCATGTCAACACTGGGTCTGACTGAGCACCTCCAGGAGAGAGGCCCAAGCAAGACGCGCCCCGAGGAGCGTCTTGCCACATATCAACAATGGGTCTCACTGAGGGCCTCCATGAGAGAAGCCCAAGCAAGACGCGCCCCGAGGAGCGTCTTGTCACGTGTCAACACTGGGTCTGACTGAGCGTCTCCAGGAGAGAGGCCCAAGCAAGACGCGCCCCGAGGAGCGTCTTGCCACATGTCAACACTCGGTCTGACTGAGTGCCTCCAGGAGAGAGGCCCAAGCAAGACGCGCCCCGAGGAGCGTCTTGCCACATGTCAACAATGAGTCTGACTTAGGGCCTCCAGGAGAGAAGCCCAAGCAAGACGCGTCCCTAGGAGTGTCTTGCCACATGTCAGCACTCGGTCTGAATGAGCGCCTCCAGGAGAGAGGCCCAAGCAAGACGCGCCCCGAGGAGCGTCTTGCCACATATCAACAATGGGTCTGACTAAGGGCCTCCATGAGAGAAGCCCAAGCAAGACGAGCCCCGAGGAGCGTCTTGTCACGTGTCAACACTGGGTCTGACTGAGCGTCTCCAGGAGAGAGGCCCAAGCAAGACGCGCCCTGAGGAGCTTCTTGCCACATGTCACCACTGGGTCTGACTGAGCGCCTCCAGGAGAGAGGCCCAAGCAAGACGCGCCCCGAGGAGCGTCTTGCCACATGTCAACAATGAGTCTGACTGAGGGCCTCCAGGAGAGAAGCCCAAGCAAGACGCGTCCCGAGGAGTGTCTTGCCACATGTCAGCACTCGGCCTGACTGAGCGCCTCCAGGAGAGAGGCCCAAGCAAGACGCGCCCCGAGGAGCGTCTTGCCACAAATCAACAATGGGTCTGACTGAGGGCCTCCATGAGAGAAGCCCAAGCAAGACGCGCCCCGAGGAGCGTCTTGTCACGTGTCAACACTGGGTCTGACTGAGCGTCTCCAGGAGAGAGGCCCAAGCAAGACGCGCCCCGAGGAGCGTCTTGCCACATGTCACCACTGGGTCTGACTGAGCGCCTCCAGGAGAGAAGCCCAAGCAAGACGCGCCCCGAGGAGCGTCTTGCCACATGTCAACAATGAGTCTGACTGAGGGCCTCCCGGAGAGAAGCCCAAGCAAGACGCGTCCCGAGGAGTGTCTTGCCACATGTCAGCACTCGGTCTGACTGAACGCCTCCAGGAGAGAAGCCCCAGCAAGACGCGCCCAGAGGAGCGTCTTGCCACATGTAAGCACTGGGTCTGACTGAGCGCCTCCAGGAGAGAGGCCCCAGCAAGACGAGCCCCGAGGAGCGTCTTGCCACATGTCAGCACTCGGTCTGACTGAGCGCCTCCAGGAGAGAGGCCCAAGCAAGAAGCGCCCCGAGGAGCGTCTTGCCACATATCAACAATGGGTCTGACTGGGGGCCTCCATGAGAGAAGCCCAAGCAAGACGCGCCCAGAGGAGCGTCTTGTCACGTGTCAACACTGGGTCTGACTGAGCGTCTCCAGGAGAGAGGCCCAAGCAAGACGCGCCCCGAGGAGTGTCTTGCCACATGTAAGCACTGGGTCTGACTGAGCGCCTCCAGGAGAGTGGCCCCAGCAAGACGCGCCCCGAGGAGCGTCTTGCCTTATGTCAGCACTCGGTCTGACTGAGCGCCTCCAGGAGAGAGGTTCAAGCAAGACGCGCCCCGAGGAGCGTCTTGCCACGTGTCAACAATGGGTCTGAGTGAGGGCCTCCAGGAGAGAAGCCTAAGCAAGACGCGCCCCGAGGAGCGTCTTGCCACATGTCAACAATGGGTCTGACTGAGATCCTCCAAGAGAGAAGCCCAAGCAAGATGCGCCCCGAGGAGCGTCTTGCACCATGTCAACACTGGGTCTGACTGAGCACCTCCAGGAGAGAGGCCCAAGCAAGACTCGCCCCGAGGAGCGTCTTGCCACATATCAACAATGGCTCTGACTGAGGGCATCCATGAGAGAAGCCCAAGCAAGACGCGCCCCGAGGAGCGTCTTGCCACATGTCATCACTCGGTCTGACTGAGCGCCTCCAGGAGAGAGGCCCAAGCAAGACGCGCCCCGAGGAGCGTCTTGCCACATATCAACAATGGGTCTGACTGAGGGCCTCCAAGAGAGAAGCCTAAGCAAGACGCGCCCCGAGGAGCGTCTTGCACCATGTCAACACTGGGTCTGACTGAGCACCTCCAGGAGAGAGGTCCAAGCAAGACGCGCCCCGAGGAGCGTCTTGCCACATATCAACAATGGGTCTCACTGAGGGCCTCCATGAGAGAAGCCCAAGCAAGACGCGCCCCGAGTAGTGTCTTGTCACGTGTCAACACTAGGTCTGACTGAGCGTCTCCAGGAGAGAGGCCCAAGCAAGACAGCCCCGAGGAGTGTCTTGCCACATGTCAGCACTCGGTCTGAATGAGCGCCTCCAGGAGAGAGGCCCAAGCAAGACGTGCCCCGAGGAGCGTCTTGCCACATATCAACAATGTGTCTGACTGAGGGCCTCCATGAGAGAAGCCCAAGCAAGACGCGCCCCGAGGAGCGTCTTGTCACGTGTCAACACTGGGTCTGACTGAGCGTCTCCAGGAGAGAGTCCCAAGCAAGACGTGCCCTGAGGAGCTTCTTGCCACATGTCACCACTGGGTCTGACTGAGCGCCTCCAGGAGAGAGGACCAAGCAAGACGCGCCCCGAGGAGCGTCTTGCCACATGTCAACAATGAGTCTGACTGAGGGCCTCCAGGAGAGAAGCCCAAGCAAGACGCGTCCCGAGGAGTGTCTTACCACATGTCAACACTCAGCCTGACTGAGCGCCTCCAGGAGAGAGGCCCAAGCAAGACGCGCCCCGAGGAGCGTCTTGCCACATATCAACAATGGATCTGACTGAGGGCCTCCATGAGAGAAGCCCAAGCAAGACGTGCCCCGAGGAGCGTCTTGCACCATGTCAACACTGGGTCTGACTGAGCACCTCCAGGAGAGAGGCCCAAGCAAGACTCGCCCCGAGGAGCGTCTTGCAACATATCAACAATGGCTCTGACTGAGGGCATCCATGAGAGAAGCCCAAGCAAGACGCGCCCCGAGGAGCGTCTTGCCACATGTCAGCACTCGGTCTGACTGAGCGCCTCCAGGAGAGAGGCCCAAGCAAGACGCGCCCCGAGGAGCGTCTTGCCACATATCAACAATGGGTCTGACTGAGGGCCTCCATGAGAGAAGCCCAAGCAAGACGCGCCCCGAGGAGCGTCTTGTCACGTGTCAACACTGGGTCTGACTGAGCGTCTCCAGGAGAGAGGCCCAATTAAGACGCGCCCTGAGGAGCTTCGTGCCACATGTCACCACTGGGTCTGACTGAGCGCCTCCAAGAGAGAGGCCAAAGCAAGACGCGCCCCGAGGAGCGTCTTGCCACATGTCAACAATGAGTCTGACTGAGGGCCTCCAGGAGAGAAGCCCAAGCAAGACGCGTCCCGAGGAGTGTCTTGCCACATGTCAGCACTCGGCCTGACTGAGCGCCTCCAGGAGAGAGGCCCAAGCAAGACGCGCCCCGAGGAGCGTCTTGCCACATATCAACAATGGGTCTGACTGAGGGCCTCCATGAGAGAAGCCCAAGCAAGATGCGCCCCGAGGAGCGTCTTGTCACGTGTCAACACTGGGTCTGACTGAGCGTCTCCAGGAGAGAGGCCCAAGCAAGACGCGCCCCGAGGAGCGTCTTGCCACATGTCACCACTGGGTCTGACTGAGCGCCTCCAGGAGAGAAGCCCAAGCAAGACGCGCCCCGAGGAGCGTCTTGCCACATGTCAACAATGAGTCTGACTGAGGGCCTCCCGGAGAGAAGCCCAAGCAAGACGCGTCCCGAGGAGTGTCTTGCCACATGTCAGCACTCGGTCTGACTGAACGCCTCCAGGAGAGAAGCCCCAGCAAGACGCGCCCCGAGGAGCGTCTTGCCACATGTAAGCACTGGGTCTGACTGAGCGCCTCCAGGAGAGAGGCCCCAGCAAGACGCGCCCCGAGGAGCGTCTTGCCACATGTCAGCACTCGGTCTGACTGAGCGCCTCCTGGAGAGAGGCCCAAGCAAGAAGCGCCCCGAGGAGCGTCTTGCCACATATCAACAATGGGTCTGACTGAGGGCCTCCATGAGAGAAGCCCAAGCAAGACGCGCCCAGAGGAGCGTCTTGTCACGTGTCAACACTGGGTCTAACTGAGCGTCTCCAGGAGAGAGGCCCAAGCAAGACGCGCCCCGAGGAGTGTCTTGCCACATGTAAGCACTGGGTCTGACTGAGCGCCTCCAGGAGAGTGGCCCCAGCAAGACGCGCCCCGAGGAGCGTCTTGCCTTATGTCAGCACTCGGTCTGACTGAGCGCCTCCAGGAGAGAGGCCCAAGCAAGACGCGCCCCGAGGAGCGTCTTGCCACGTGTCAACAATGGGTCTGAGTGAGGGCCTCCAGGAGAGAAGCCTAAGCAAGCCGCGCCCCGAGGAGCGTCTTGCCACATGTCAACAATGGGTCTGACTGAGATCCTCCAAGAGAGAAGCCCAAGCAAGATGCGCCCCGAGGAGCGTCTTGCACCATGTCAACACTGGGTCTGACTGAGCACCTCCAGGAGAGAGGCCCAAGGAAGACTCGCCCCGAGGAGCGTCTTGCCACATATCAACAATGGGTCTGACTGAGGGCCTCCATTAGAGAAGCCTAAGCAAGACGCGCCCCGAGGAGCGTCTTGCACCATGTCAACACTGGGTCTGACTGAGCACCTCCAGGAGAGAGGCCCAAGCAAGACGCGCCCCGAGGAGCGTCTTGCCACATATCAACAATGGGTCTCACTGAGGGCCTCCATGAGAGAAGCCCAAGCAAGACGCGCCCCGAGGAGCGTCTTGTCACGTGTCAACACTGGGTCTGACTGAGCGTCTCCAGGAGAGAGGCCCAAGCAAGACGCGCCCCGAGGAGTGTCTTGCCACATGTCAGCACTCGGTCTGAATGAGCGCCTCCAGGAGAGAGGCCCAAGCAAGACGCGCCCCGAGGAGCGTCTTGCCACATATCAACAATGGGTCTGACTGAGGGCCTCCATGAGAGTAGCCCAAGCAAGACGCGCCCCGAGTAGCGTCTTGTCACGTGTCAACACTGGGTCTGACTGAGCGTCTCCAGGAGAGAGGCCCAAGCAAGACGCGCCCTGAGGAGCTTCTTGCCACATGTCACCACTGGGTCTGACTGAGCGCCTCCAGGAGAGAGGCCCAAGCAAGACGCGCCCCGAGGAGCGTCTTGCCACATGTCAACAATGAGTCTGACTGAGGGCCTCCAGGAGAGAAGCCCAAGCAAGACGCATCCCGAGGAGTGTCTTGCCACATGTCAGCACTCGGCCTGACTGAGCGCCTCCAGGAGAGAGGCCCAAGCAAGACGCGCCCCGAGGAGCGTCTTGCCACATATCAACAATGGGTCTGACTGAGGGCCTCCATGAGAGAAGCCCAAGCAAGACGCGCCCCGAGGAGCGTCTTGTCACGTGTCAACACTGGGTCTGACTGAGCGTCTCCAGGAGAGAGGCCCAAGCAAGACGCGCCCCGAGGAGCGTCTTGCCACATGTCACCACTGGGTCTGACTGAGCGCCTCCAGGAGAGAAGCCCAAGCAAGACGCGCCCCGAGGAGCGTCTTGCCACATGTCAACAATGAGTCTGACTGAGGGCCTCCCGGAGAGAAGCCCAAGCAAGACGCGTCCCGAGGAGTGTCTTGCCACATGTCAGCACTCGGTCTGACTGAACGCCTCCAGGAGAGAAGCCCCAGCAAGACGCGCCCCGAGGAGCGTCTTGCCACATGTAAGCACTGGGTCTAACTGAGCGCCTCCAGGAGAGAGGCCCCAGCAAGACGCGCCCCGAGGAGCGTCTTGCCACATGTCAGCACTCGGTCTGACTGAGCGCCTCCAGGAGAGAGGCCCAAGCAAGAAGCGCCCCGAGGAGCGTCTTGCCACATATCAACAATGGGTCTGACTGAGGGCCTCCATGAGAGAAGCCCAAGCAAGACGCGCCCCGAGGAGTGTCTTGCCACATGTAAGCACTCGGTCTGACTGAGCGCCTCCAGGAGAGAGGCCCAAGCAAGAAGCACCCCGAGGAGCGTCTTGCCACATATCAACAATGGGTCTGACTGAGGGCCTCCATGAGAGAAGCCCAAGCAAGACGCGCCCCGAGGAGTGTCTTGCCACATGTAAGCACTGGGTCTGACTGAGCGCCTCCAGGAGAGTGGCCCCAGCAAGACGTGCCCCGAGGAGCGTCTTGCTTTATGTCAGCACTCGGTCTGACTGAGCGCCTCCAGGAGAGAGGCCCAAGCAAGACGCGCCCCGAGGAGCGTCTTGCCACGTGTCAACAATGGGTCTGAGTGAGGGCCTCCAGGAGAGAAGCCTAAGCAAGACGCGCCCCGAGGAGCGTCTTGCCACATGTCAACAATGGGTCTGACTGAGATCCTCCAAGAGAGAAGCCCAAGCAAGATGCGCCCCGAGGAGCGTCTTGCACCATGTCAACACTGGGTCTGACTGAGCACCTCCAGGAGAGAGGCCCAAGCAAGACTCGCCCCGAGGAGCGTCTTGCCACATATCAACAATGGCTCTGACTGAGGGCATCCATGAGAGAAGCCCAAGCAAGACGCGCCCCGAGGATCGTCTTGCCACATGTCAGCACTCGGTCTGACTGAGCGCCTCCAGGAGAGAGGCCCAAGCAAGACGCGCCCGGAGGAGCGTCTTGCCACATATCAACAATGGGTCTGACTGAGGGCCTCCATGAGAGAAGCCCAAGCAAGACGCGCCCCGAGGAGCGTCTAGTCACGTGTCAACACTGGTTCTGACTGAGCGTCTCCAGGAGAGAGGCCCAAGCAAGACGCGCCCCGAGGAGCGTCTTGCCACATGTCACCACTGGGTCTGACTGATCGCCTCCAGGAGAGAGGCCCAAGCAAGACGCGCCCCGAGGAGCGTCTTGCCACATGTAAGCACTGGGTCTGACTGAGCGCCTCCAGGAGAGAGGCCCCAGCAAGACGCGCCCCGAGGAGCGTCTTGCCTTATGTCAGCACTCGGTCCGACTGAGCGCCTCCAGGAGAGAGGCCCAAGCAAGACGCGCCCCGAGGAGCGTCTTGCCACATGTCAACAATGGGTCTGACTGAGGGCCTCCAGGAGAGAAGCCCAAGCAAGACGCGCCCCGGGGAGCGTCTTGCCACATGTCAACAATGGGTCTGAGTGAGGGCCTCCAAGAGAGAAGCCCAAGCAAGACGCGCCCCGAGGAGCGTCTTGCACCATGTCAACACTGGGTCTGACTGAGCACCTCCAGGAGAGAGGCCCAAGCAAGACTCGCCCCGAGGAGCGTCTTGCCACATATCAACAATGGGTCTGACTGAGGGCCTCCATGAGAGAAGCCCAAGCAAGACGCGCCCCGAGGAGCGTCTTGCCACATGTCAGCACTCGGTCTGACTGAGCGCCTCCAGGAGAGAGGCCCAAGCAAGACGCGCCCCGAGGAGCGTCTTGCCACATATCAACAATAGGTCTGACTGAGGGCCTCCATGAGAGAAGCCCAAGCAAGACGCGCCCCGAGGAGCGTCTTGTCACATGTCACCACTGGGTCTGACTGAGCACCTCCAGAAGAGAGGCCCAAGCAAGATGCGCCCCGAGGAGCGTCTTGCCACATGTCACCACTGGGTCTAACTGAGCGCCAACAGGAGAGAGGCCCAAGCAAAACGCGCCCCGAGGAGCGTCTTGCCACATGTCAACAATGAATCTGACTGAGGGCCTCGAGGAGAGAAGCCCAAGCAAGACGCTCCCCGAGGAGTGTCTTGCCACATGTCACCACTGGGTCTGACTGAGCGCCTCCAGGAGAGAGGCCCAAGCAAGACGCGCCCCGAGGAGCGTCATGCCACATGTCCCTACTCAGTCTGACTGAGCGCCTCCAGGAGAGAGGCCCAAGCAAGACGCGCCCCGAGGAGCGTCTTACCACGTGACAACACTGGGTCTGATTGAGGGCCTCCAGGAGAGAGGCCCAAGCAAGACGCGCCCCGAGGAGCGTCTTGCCACATGTCAACAATGGGTCTGACAGAGGGCCTCCAGGAGAGAGGCCCAAGCAATACGCGCCCCGAGGAGCGTGTTGCCACACGTCACCACTGGCTCTGACTGAGCGCCTCCAGGAGAGAGGCCCAAGCAAGACGCGCCCCGAGGAGCGTCTTGCCACGTGTCACCACTGGGTCTGATTGAGCGCCTCCAGGAGAGAGGCCACAGCAAGACGCGCCCCGAGGAGCATCTTGCCTTATGTCAGCACTCGGTCTGACTGAACGCCTCCAGGAGAGAGGCCGTAGCAAGACGCGCCCCGAGGAGCGTCTTGCCACATGTCAACAATGGGTCTGACAGAGGGCCTCCAGGAGAGAGGCCCAAGCAAGACGCTCCTCGGGGCGCGTCTTGTCACATGTCAACACTGGGTCTGACTGAGCGCCTCCAGGAGAGAAGGTCCAGCAAGACGTGCCCCGAGGAGCGTCTTGCCACATGTCAGCACTCGGTCTGACTGAGCGCCTCCAGGAGAGAGGCCCAAGCAAGATGCGCCCCGAGGAGCGTCTTGCCACATGTAAACAATGGGTCTGACTGAGGGCCTCCAGGAGAGAAGCCCAAGCAAGACGCGCCCCGAGGAGCGTCTTGCCACATGTCAGCACTCGGTCTGACTGAGCGCCTCCAGGAGAGAGGCCCAAGCAAGACGCACCCCAAGGAGCGTCTTGCCACATGTCAACAATGGGTCTGACTGAGGGCCTCCAGGAGAGAAGCCCAAGCAAGACGCGCCCCGAGGAGCGTCTTGCCACATGTCAACACTGGGTCTGACTGAGCACCTCCAGGAGAGAGGCCCAAGCAAGACGCGCCCCGAGGAGAGTCTTGCCACATGTCAACACTGGGTCTGACTGAGCACCTCCAGGAGAGAGGCCCAAGCAAGACTCGCCCCGAGGAGCGTCTTGCCACATATCAACAATGGGTCTGACTGAGGGCCTCCATGAGAGAAGCCCCAGCAAGACGCGCCCCGAGGAGCGTCTTGCTTTATGTCAGCACTCGGTCTGACTGAGCGCCTCCAGGAGAGAGGCCCAAGCAAGACGCGCCCCGAGGAGCGTCTTGCCACGTGTCAACAATGGGTCTGAGTGAGGGCCTCCAGGAGAGAAGCCTAAGCAAGACGCGCCCCGAGGAGTGTCTTGCCACATGTCAACAATGGGTCTGACTGAGATCCTCCAAGAGAGAAGCACAAGCAAGATGCGCCCCGAGGAGCGTCTTGCACCATGTCAACACTGGGTCTGACTGAGCACCTCCAGGAGAGAGGCCCAAGCAAGACTCGCCCCGAGGAGCGTCTTGCCACATATCAACAATGGCTCTGACTGAGGGCATCCATGAGAGAAGCCCAAGCAAGACGCGCCCCGAGGAGCATCTTGCCACATGTCAGCACTCGGTCTGACTGAGCGCCTCCAGGAGAGAGGCCCAAGCAAGACGCGCCCGGAGGAGCGTCTTGCCACATATCAACAATGGGTCTGACTGAGGGCCTCCATGAGAGAAGCCCAAGCAAGACGCGCCCCGAGGAGCGTCTAGTCACGTGTCAACACTGGTTCTGACTGAGCGTCTCCAGGAGAGAGGCCCAAGCAAGACGCGCCCCGAGGAGCGTCTTGCCACATGTCACCACTGGGTCTGACTGAGCGCCTCCAGGAGAGAGGCCCAAGCAAGACGCGCCCCGAGGAGCGTCTTGCCACATGTAAGCACTGGGTCTGACTGAGCGCCTCCAGGAGAGAGGCCCCAGCAAGACGCGCCCCGAGGAGCGTCTTGCCTTATGTCAGCACTCGGTCCGACTGAGCGCCTCCAGGAGAGAGGCCCAAGCAAGACGCGCCCCGAGGAGCGTCTTGCCACATGTCAACAATGGGTCTGACTGAGGGCCTCCAGGAGAGAATCCCAAGCAAGACGCGCCCCGGGGAGCGTCTTGCCACATGTCAACAATGGGTCTGAGTGAGGGCCTCCAAGAGAGAAGCCAAAGCAAGACGCGCCCCGAGGAGCGTCTTGCACCATGTCAACACTGGGTCTGACTGAGCACCTCCAGGAGAGAGGCCCAAGCAAGACTCGCCCCGAGGAGCGTCTTGCCACATATCAACAATGGGTCTGACTGAGGGCCTCCATGAGAGAAGCCCAAGCAAGACGCGCCCCGAGGAGCGTCTTGCCACATGTCAGCACTCGGTCTGACTGAGCGCCTCCAGGAGAGAGGCCCAAGCAAGACGCGCCCCGAGGAGCGTCTTGCCACATATCAACAATAGGTCTGACTGAGGGCCTCCATGAGAGAAGCCCAAGCAAGACGCGCCCCGAGGAGCGTCTTGTCACATGTCACCACTGGGTCTGACTGAGCACCTCCAGAAGAGAGGCCCAAGCAAGATGCGCCCCGAGGAGCGTCTTGCCACATGTCACCACTGGGTCTAACTGAGCGCCAACAGGAGAGAGGCCCAAGCAAAACGCGCCCGAGGAGCGTCTTGCCACATGTCAACAATGAGTCTGACTGAGGGCCTCGAGGAGAGAAGCCCAAGCAAGACGCGTCCCGAGAAGCGTCTTGCCACATGTCGGCACTCGGTCTGACTGAACGCCTCTAGGAGAGAAGCCCCAGCAAGACGCGCCCCGAGGAGCGTCTTGCCACATATCAACAATGGGGCTGACAGAGGGCCTCCAGGAGAGAGGCCCAAGCAAGACGTTCCCCGAGGAGTGTCTTGTCACATGTCACCACTGGGTGTGACTGAGCGCCTCCAGGAGAGAGGCCCAAGCAAGACGCGCCCCGAGGAGCGTCTTGCCACGTGTCAACACTGGGTCTGACTGAGCGTCTCCAGGAGAGAGGCCCAAGCAAGACGCGCCCCGAGGAGCGTCTTGCCACATGTCAGCACTGGGTCTGACTGAGCGCCTCCAGGAGAGAGGCCCAAGCAAGACGCGCCCCGAGGAGCGTCTTGCCACATGTAAGCACTGGGTCTGACTGAGCGCCTCCAGGAGAGAAGCCCCAGCAAGACGTGCCCCGAAGAGCGTCTTACCACATGTCAGCACTCGGTCTGACTGAACGCCTCCAGGAGAGAAGCCCAAGCAAGACGCGCCCCGAGGAGCGTCTTGCCACATGTCAGCACTCGGTCTGACTGAACGCCTCCAGGAGAGAAGCCCCAGCAAGACACGCCCCGAGGAGCGTCTTGCCACATGTAAGCACTGGGTCTGACTGAGCGCCTCCAGGAGAGAGGCCCAGCAAGACGGGGCCCGAGGAGCGTCTTGCCACATGTCAACAATGGGTCTGACTGAGGGCCTCCAGGAGAGAAGCCCAAGCAAGACGCGCCCCGAGGAGCGTCTTGCCACATGTCAGCACTCGGTCTGACTGAGCGACTCCAGGAGAGAGGCCCAAGCAAGACGCACCCCGAGGAGCGTCTTGACACATGTCAACACTGGGGCTGACAGAGGGCCTCCAGGAGAGAGGCCCAAGCAAGATGCGCCCCGAGGAGCGTCTTGCCACATGTCAACAATGGGTCTGACTGAGGGCCTCCAGGAGAGAAGCCCAAGCAAGACGCGCCCCGAGGAGCGTCTTGCCACATGTCAACAATGGGTCTGACTGAGGGCCTCCAGGAGAGAAGCCCAAGCAAGACGCGCCCCGAGGAGCGTCTTGCCACATGTCAGCACTCGGTCTGACTGAGCGCCTCCAGGAGAGAGGCCCAAGCAAGACGCACCCCGAGGAGCGTCTTGACACATGTCAACACTGGCGCTGACAGAGGGCCTCCAGGAGAGAGGCCCAAGCAAGATGCGCCCCGAGGAGCGTCTTGCCACATGTCAACAATGGGTCTGACTGAGGGCCTCCAAGAGAGAAGCCCAAGCAAGACGCGCCCCGAGGAGTGTCTTGCCACATATCAACAATGGGTCTGACTGAGGGCCTCCATGAGAGATGTTCAAGCAAGACGCGCCCCGAGGAGCGTCTTGTTACGTGTCAACACTGGGTCTGACTGAGCGTCTCCAGGAGAGAGGCCCAAGCAAGACGTGCCCCGAGGAAGGTCTTGCCACATGTCACCACTGGGTCTGACTGAGCGCCTCCAGGAAAGAGGCCCAAGCAAGACGCGCCCCGAGGAGCGTCTTGCCACATGTAAGCACTGGGTCTGACTGAGCGCCTCCAGGAGAGAGGCCCCAGCAAGACGCGCCCCGAGGAGCGTCTTGCTTTATGTCAGCACTCGGTCTGACTGAGCGCCTCCAGGAGAGAGGCCCAAGCAAGACGCGCCCCGAGGAGCGTCTTGCCACATGTCAACAATGGGTCTGACTGAGGGCCTCCAGGAGAGAAGCCCAAGCAAGACGCGCCCCGAGGAGCGTCTTGCCACATGTCAACAATGGGTCTGACTGAGGGCCTCCAAGAGAGAAGCCCAAGCAAGACGCGCCCCGAGGAGCGTCTTGCACCATGTCAACACTGGGTCTGACTGAGCACCTCCAGGAGAGAGGCCCAAGCAAGACTCGCCCCGAGGAGCGTCTTGCCACATATCAACAATGGGTCTGACTGAGGGCCTCCATGAGAGAAGCCCAAGCAAGACGCGCCCCGAGGAGCGTCTTGCCACATGTAAGCACTGGTTCTGACTGAGCGCCTCCAGGAGAGAGGCCCCAGCAAGACGCGCCCCGAGGAGCGTCTTGCCTTATGTCAGCACTCGGTCTGACTGAGCGCCTCCAGGAGAGAGGCCCAAGCAAGACGCGCCCCGAGGAGCGTCTTGCCACATGTCAACAATGGGTCTGACTGAGGGCCTCAAGGAGAGAAGCCCAAGCAAGACGCGCCCCGGGGAGCGTCTTGCCACATGTCAACAATGGGTCTGACTGAGGGCCTCCAAGAGAGAAGCCCAAGCAAGACGCGCCCCGAGGAGCGTCTTGCACCATGTCAACACTGGGTCTGACTGAGCACCTCCAGGAGAGAGGCCCAAGCAAGACTCGCCCCGAGGAGCGTCTTGCCACATATCAACAATGGGTCTGACTGAGGGCCTCCATGAGAGAAGCCCAAGCAAGACGCGCCCCGAGAAGCGTCTTGTCACGTGTCAACACTGGTTCTGACTGAGCGTCTCCAGGAGAGAGGCCCAAGCAAGACGCGCCCCGAGGAGCGTCTTGCCACATGTCACCACTGGGTCTGACTGAGCGCCTCCAGGAGAGAGGCCCAAGCAAGACGCGCCCCGAGGAGCGTCTTGCCACATGTAAGCACTGGTTCTGACTGAGCGCCTCCAGGAGAGAGGCCCCAGCAAGACGCGCCCCGAGGAGCGTCTTGCCTTATGTCAACAATGGGTCTGACTGAGGGCCTCAAGGAGAGAAGCCCAAGCAAGACGCGCCCCGGGGAGCGTCTTGCCACATGTCAACAATGGGTCTGACTGAGGGCCTCCAAGAGAGAAGCCCAAGCAAGACGCGCCCCGAGGAGCGTCTTGCACCATGTCAACACTGGGTCTGACTGAGCACCTCCAGGAGAGAGGCCCAAGCAAGACTCGCCCCGAGGAGCGTCTTGCCACATATCAACAATGGGTCTGACTGAGGGCCTCCATGAGAGAAGCCCAAGCAAGACGCGCCCCGAGGAGCGTCTTGCCACATGTCAGCACTCGGTCTGACTGAGCGCCTCCAGGAGAGAGGCCCAAGCAAGACGCGCCCCGAGGAGCGTCTTGCCACATATCAACAATGGGTCTGACTGAGGGCCTCCATGAGAGAAGCCCAAGCAAGACGCGCCCCGAGGAGCGTCTTGTCACGTGTCAACACTGGTTCTGACTGAGCGTCTCCAGGAGAGAGGCCCAAGCAAGACGCGCCCCGAGGAGCGTCTTGCCACATGTCACCACTGGGTCTGACTGAGCGCCTCCAGGAGAGAGGCCCAAGCAAGACGCGCCCCGAGGAGCGTCTTGCCACATGTAAGCACTGGTTCTGACTGAGCGCCTCCAGGAGAGAGGCCCCAGCAAGACGCGCCCCGAGGAGCGTCTTGCCTTATGTCAGCACTCGGTCTGACTGAGCGCCTCCAGGAGAGAGGCCCAAGCAAGACGCGCCCCGAGGAGCGTCTTGCCACATGTCAACAATGGGTCTGACTGAGGGCCTCAAGGAGAGAAGCCCAAGCAAGACGCGCCCCGGGGAGCGTCTTGCCACATGTCAACAATGGGTCTGACTGAGGGCCTCCAAGAGAGAAGCCCAAGCAAGACGCGCCCCGAGGAGCGTCTTGCACCATGTCAACACTGGGTCTGACTGAGCACCTCCAGGAGAGAGGCCCAAGCAAGACTCGCCCCGAGGAGCGTCTTGCCACATATCAACAATGGGTCTGACTGAGGGCCTCCATGAGAGAAGCCCAAGCAAGACGCGCCCCGAGGAGCGTCTTGCCACATGTCAGCACTCGGTCTGACTGAGCGCCTCCAGGAGAGAGGCCCAAGCAAGACGCGCCCCGAGGAGCGTCTTGCCACATATCAACAATGGGTCTGACTGAGGGCCTCCATGAGAGAAGCCCAAGCAAGACGCGCCCCGAGGAGCGTCTTGTCACATGTCACCACTGGGTCTGACTGAGCGCCTCCAGGAGAGAGGCCCAAGCAAGATGCGCCCCGAGGAGCGTCTTGCCACATGTCATTACTGGGTCTGACTGAGCGCCACCAGGAGAGAGGCCCAAGCAAAACGCGCCCCGAGGAGCGTCTTGCCACATGTCAACAATGAGTCTGACTGAGGGCCTCGAGGAGAGAAGCCCAAGCAAGACGCGTCCCGAGAAGCGTCTTGCCACATGTCTGCACTCGGTCTGACTGAACGCCTCTAGGAGAGAAGCCCCAGCAAGACGCGCCCCGAGGAGCGTCTTGCCACATATCAACAATGGGGCTGACAGAGGGCCTCCAGGAGAGAGGCCCAAGCAAGACGCTCCCCGAGGAGTGTCTTGCCACATGTCACCACTGGGTCTGACTGAGCGCCTTTAGGAGAGAGGCCCAAGCAAGACGCGCCCCGAGGAGCGTCATGCCACATGTCACTACTCAGTCTGACTGAGCGCCTCCAGGAGAGAGGCCCAAGCAAGACGCGCCCCGAGGAGCGTCTTACCACGTGTCAACACTGGGTCTGATTGAGGGCCTCCAGGAGAGAGGCCCAAGCAAGACGCGCCCCGAGGAGCGTCTTGCCACATGTCAACAATGGGTCTGACAGAGGGCCTCCAGGAGAGAGGCCCAAGCAATACGCGCCCCGAGGAGCGTGTTGCCACATGTCACCACTGGGTCTGACTGAGGGCCTCCAGGAGAGAGGCCCAAGCAAGACGCGCCCCGAGGAGCGTCTTGCCACATGTCAACAATGGGTCTGACTGAGGGCCTCCAGGAGAGAAGCCCAAGCAAGACGCGCCCCGAGGAGCGTCTTGCCACATGTCAACAATGGGTCTGACTGAGGGCCTCCAAGAGAGAAGCCCAAGCAAGACGCGCCCCGAGGAGCGTCTTGCACCATGTCAACACTGGGTCTGACTGAGCACCTCCAGGAGAGAGGCCCAAGCAAGACTCGCCCCGAGGAGCGTCTTGCCACATATCAACAATGGGTCTGACTGAGGGCCTCCATGAGAGAAGCCCAAGCAAGACGCGCCCCGAGGAGCGTCTTGCCACATGTAAGCACTGGTTCTGACTGAGCGCCTCCAGGAGAGAGGCCCCAGCAAGACGCGCCCCGAGGAGCGTCTTGCCTTATGTCAGCACTCGGTCTGACTGAGCGCCTCCAGGAGAGAGGCCCAAGCAAGACGCGCCCCGAGGAGCGTCTTGCCACATGTCAACAATGGGTCTGACTGAGGGCCTCAAGGAGAGAAGCCCAAGCAAGACGCGCCCCGGGGAGCGTCTTGCCACATGTCAACAATGGGTCTGACTGAGGGCCTCCAAGAGAGAAGCCCAAGCAAGACGCGCCCCGAGGAGCGTCTTGCACCATGTCAACACTGGGTCTGACTGAGCACCTCCAGGAGAGAGGCCCAAGCAAGACTCGCCCCGAGGAGCGTCTTGCCACATATCAACAATGGGTCTGACTGAGGGCCTCCATGAGAGAAGCCCAAGCAAGACGCGCCCCGAGAAGCGTCTTGTCACGTGTCAACACTGGTTCTGACTGAGCGTCTCCAGGAGAGAGGCCCAAGCAAGACGCGCCCCGAGGAGCGTCTTGCCACATGTCACCACTGGGTCTGACTGAGCGCCTCCAGGAGAGAGGCCCAAGCAAGACGCGCCCCGAGGAGCGTCTTGCCACATGTAAGCACTGGTTCTGACTGAGCGCCTCCAGGAGAGAGGCCCCAGCAAGACGCGCCCCGAGGAGCGTCTTGCCTTATGTCAACAATGGGTCTGACTGAGGGCCTCAAGGAGAGAAGCCCAAGCAAGACGCGCCCCGGGGAGCGTCTTGCCACATGTCAACAATGGGTCTGACTGAGGGCCTCCAAGAGAGAAGCCCAAGCAAGACGCGCCCCGAGGAGCGTCTTGCACCATGTCAACACTGGGTCTGACTGAGCACCTCCAGGAGAGAGGCCCAAGCAAGACGCGCCCCGAGGAGCGTCTTACCACGTGTCAACACTGGGTCTGATTGAGGGCCTCCAGGAGAGAGGCCCAAGCAAGACGCGCCCCGAGGAGCGTCTTGCCACATGTCAACAATGGGTCTGACAGAGGGCCTCCAGGAGAGAGGCCCAAGCAATACGCGCCCCGAGGAGCGTGTTGCCACATGTCACCACTGGGTCTGACTGAGCGCCTCCAGGAGAGAGGCCCAAGCAAGACGCGCCCCGAGGAGCGTCTTGCCACGTGTCACCACTGGGTCTGATTGAGCGCCTCCAGGAGAGAGGCCACAGCAAGACGCGCCCCGAGGAGCATCTTGCCTCATGTCAGCACTCGGTCTGACTGAACGCCTCCAGGAGAGAGGCCCAAGCAAGACGCGCCCCGAGGAGCGTCTTGCCACATGTCAGCAATGGGTCTGACAGAGGGCCTCCAGGAGAGAGGCCCAAGCAAGACACTCCTCGGGGCGCGTCTTGTCACATATCAACACTGGGTCTGACTGAGCGCCTCCAGGAGAGAAGGTCCAGCAAGACGCGCCCCGAGGAGCGTCTTGCCACATGTCAGCACTCGGTCTGACTGAGCGCCTCCAGGAGAGAGGCCCAAGCAAGATGCGCCCTGAGGAGCGTCTTGCCACATGTAAACAATGGGTCTGACTGAGGGCCTCCAGGAGAGAAGCCCAAGCAAGACGCGCCCCGAGGAGCGTCTTGCCACATGTCAGCACTCGGTCTGACTGAGCGCCTCCAGGAGAGAGGCCCAAGCAAGACGCACCCCAAGGAGCGTCTTGCCACATGTCAACAATGGGTCTGACTGAGGGCCTCCAGGAGAGAAGCCCAAGCAAGACGCGCCCCGAGGAGCGTCTTGCCACATGTCAACACTGGGTCTGACTGAGCACCTCCAGGAGAGAGGCCCAAGCAAGACGCACCCAGAGGAGAGTCTTGCCACATGTCAACACTGGGTCTGACTGAGCACCTCCAGGAGAGAGGCCCAAGCAAGACGCGCCGCGAGGAGCGTCTTGCCACATGTCAACACTGGGTCTGACAGAGGGCCTCCAGGAGAGAAGCCCAAGCAAGACGCGCCCCGAGGAGCGTCTTGCCACATGTCAGCACTCTGTCTGTCTGTGCGCCTCCAGGAGAGAGGCCCAAGAAAGACGCGCCCCGAGGAGCGTCTTGCCACATGTCAACAATGAGTCTGACTGAGGGCCTCCAGGAGAGAAGCCCAAGCAAGACGCGCCCCGAGGAGCATCTTGCCACATGTCAGCACTCGGTCTGACTGAACGCCTCCAGGAGAGAAGCCGCAGCAAGACGCGCCCCGAGGAGCGTCTTGTCACATGTCAACACTGGGTCTGACTGAGCGCCTCCAGGAGAGAAGCCCCAGCAAGACGCGCCCCGAGGAGCGTCTGGCCACATGTCAGCACTCTGTCTGACTGTGCGCCTCCAGGAGAGAGGCCCCAAGCAAGACGCGCCCCGAGGAGCGTCTTGCCACATGTCACCACTGGGTCTGACTGAGCGCCTCCAGGAGAGAGGCCCAAGCAAGACGCGCCCCGAGGAGCGTCTTGCCACATGTAAGCACTGGGTCTGACTGAGCGCCTTCAGGAGAGAAGCCCCAGCAAGACGCGCCCCGAGGAGCGTCTTACCACATGTCAGCACTCGGTCTGACTGAACGCCTCCAGGAGAGAAGCCCAAGCAAGACGCGCCCCGAGGAGCTCCTTGACACATGTCAGCACTCGGTCTGACTGAACGCCTCCAGGAGAGAAGCCCCAGCAAGACACACCCCGAGGAGCGTCTTGCCACATGTAAGCACTGGGTCTGACTGAGCGCCTCCAGGAGAGAGGCCCCAGCAAGACGCGCCCCAAGGAGCGTCTTGCCTTATGTCAGCACTCGGTCTGACTGAGCGCCTCCAGGAGATAGGCCCAAGCAAGACGCGCCCCGAGGAGCGTCTTGCCACATGTCAACAATGGGTCTGACTGAGGGCCTCCAGGAGAGAAGCCCAAGCAAGACGCACCCCGAGGAGCGTCTTGCCACATGTCAACAATGGGTCTGACTGAGGGCCTCCAAGAGAGAAGCCCAAGCAAGACGCGCCCCGAGGAGCGTCTTGCACCATGTCAACACTGGGTCTGACTGAGCACCTCCAGGAGAGAGGCCCAAGCAAGACTCGGCCCGAGGAGCGTCTTGACACATGTCATCACTGGGGCTGACAGAGGGCCTCCAGGAGAGAGGCCCAAGCAAGATGCGCCCCGAGGAGCGTCTTGCCACATGTAAACAATGGGTCTGACTGAGGGCCTCCAGGAGAGAAGCCCCAGCAAGACGCGCCCCGAGGAGCGTCTTGCCACATGTCAGCACTCGGTCTGACTGAGTGCCTCCAGGAGAGAGGCCCCAGCAAGACGCGCCCCGAGGAGCGTCTGGCCACCAGTCAGCACTCTGTCTGACTGTGCTCCTCCAGGAGAGAGGCCCCAAGAAGGACGCGCCCCGAGGAGCATCTTGCCACATGTCAACAATGAGTCTGACTGAGGTTCTCCAGGAGAGAAGCCCAAGCAAGACGCGCCCCGAGGAGCGTCTTGCCACATGTCAGCACTCGGTCTGACTGAGCTCCTCCAGGAGAGAGGCCCAAGCAAGACGCGCCCCGAGGAGCGTCTTGCCACATAACAACAATGGATCTGACTGAGGGCCTCCATGAGAGAAGCCCAAGCAAGACGCGCCCCGAGGAGCGTCTTGTCACATGTCACCACTGGGTCTGACTGAGCGCCTCCAGGAGAGAGGCCCAAGCAAGACGCGCCCCGAGGAGCGTCTTGCCACATGTCACCACTGGGTCTGACTGAGCGCCTCCAGGAGAGAGGCCCAAGCAAGACGCGCCCCGAGGAGCGTCTTGCCACATGTCAACAGTGAGTCTGACTGAGGGCCTCCAGGAGAGAAGCCCAAGCAAGACGCGTCCCAAGGAGCGTCTTGCCACATGTCAGCACTCGGTCTGACTGAACGCCTCCAGGAGAGAAGCCCCAGCAAGACGCGCCCCGAGGAGCGTCTTGCCACATGTCAACAATGGGTCTGACTGAGGGCCTCCAGGAGAGAAGCCCAAGCAAGATGCGCCCAAAGGAGCGTCTTGCAACATGTAAACAATGGGTCTGACTGAGGGCCTCCAGGAGAGAAGCCCAAGCAAGACGCGCCCCGAGGAGCGTCTTGCCACATGTCAGCACTCGGTCTGACTGAGCGCCTCCAGGAGAGAGGCCCAAGCAAGACGCGCCCCGAGGAGCGTCTTGCCACATATCAGCAATGGGTCTGACTGAGGCCCTCCATGAGAGAAGCCCAAGCAAGACGCGCCCCGAGGAGCGTCTTGCCACATGTCACCACTGGGTCTGACTGAGCGCCTCCAGGAGAGAGGCCCAAGCAAGACGCGCCCCGAGGAGCGTCTTGCCACGTGTCAACACTGGGTCTGACTGAGCGTCTCCAGGAGAGAGGCCCAAGCAAGACGCGCCCCGAGGAGCGTCTTGCCACATGTCATTACTGGGTCTGACTGAGCGCCACCAGGAGAGAGGCCCAAGCAAAACATGCCCCGAGGAGCGTCTTGCCACATGTCAACAATGAGTCTGACTGAGGGCCTCGAGGAGAGAAGCCCAAGCAAGACGCGTCCCGAGAAGCGTCTTGCCACATGTCGGCACTCGGTCTGACTGAACGCCTCTAGGAGAGAAGCCCCAGCAAGACGCGTCCCGAGAAGCGTCTTGCCACATGTCGGCACTCGGTCTGACTGAACGCCTCCAGGAGAGAGGCCCAAGCAAGACGCGCCCCGAGGAGCGTCTTACCACGTGTCAACACTGGGTCTGATTGAGGGCCTCCAGGAGAGAGGCCGAAGCAAGACGCGCCCCGAGGAGCGTCTTGCCACATGTCAACAATGGGTCTGACAGAGGGCCTCCAGGAGAGAGGCCCAAGCAATACGCGCCCCGAGGAGCGTGTTGCCACATGTCACCACTGGGTCTGACTGAGCGCCTCCAGGAGAGAGGCCCAAGCAAGACGCGCCCCGAGGAGCGTCTTGCCACGTGTCACCACTGGGTCTGATTGAGCGCCTCCAGGAGAGAGGCCACAGCAAGACGCGCCCCGAGGAGCATCTTGCCACATGTCAACAATGGGTCTGACAGAGGGCCTCCAGGAGAGAGGCCCAAGCAAGACACTCCTCGGGGCGCGTCTTGTCACATATCAACACTGGGTCTGACTGAGCGCCTCCAGGAGAGAAGGTCCAGCAAGACGCGCCCCGAGGAGCGTCTTGCCACATGTCAGCACTCGGTCTGACTGAGCGCCTCCAGGAGAGAGGCCCAAGCAAGATGCGCCCCGAGGAGCGTCTTGCCACATGTAAACAATGGGTCTGACTGAGGGCCTCCAGGAGAGAAGCCCAAGCAAGACGCGCCCCGAGGAGCGTCTTGCCACATGTCAGCACTCGGTCTGACTGAGCGCCTCCAGGAGAGAGGCCCAAGCAAGACGCACCCCAAGGAGCGTCTTGCCACATGTCAACAATGGGTCTGACTGAGGGCCTCCAGGAGAGAAGCCCAAGCAAGACGCGCCCCGAGGAGCGTCTTGCCACATGTCAACACTGGGTCTGACTGAGCACCTCCAGGAGAGAGGCCCAAGCAAGACGCGCCCCGAGGAGAGTCTTGCCACATGTCAACACTGGGTCTGACTGAGCACCTCCAGGAGAGAGGCCCAAGCAAGACGCGCCCCGAGGAGCGTCTTGCCACATGTCAACACTGGGTCTGACAGAGGGCCTCCAGGAGAGAGGCCCAAGCAAGACGCGCCCCGAGGAGCGTCTTGCCACATGTCAACAATGAGTCTGACTGAGGGCCTCCAGGAGAGAAGCCCAAGCAAGACGCGCCCCGAGGAGTGTCTTGCCACATGTCAGCACTCGGTCTGACTGAGCGCCTCCAGGAGAGAGGCCCAAGCAAGATGCGCCCCGAGGAGCGTCTTGCCACATGTCAACAATGGGTCTGACTGAGGGCCTCCAGGAGAGAAGCCCAAGCAAGACGCGCCCTGAGGAGCGTCTTGCTGCATGTCAGCACTCGGTCTGACTGAGCGCCTCCAGGAGAGAGGCCCAAGCAAGACGCGCCCCGAGGAGCGTCTTGCCACATGTCAACAATGGGTCTGAATTTAGGGCCTCCAGGAGAGAAGCCCAAGCAAGACGCGCTTCGAGGAGCGTCTTGCCACATGTCAACAATGGGTCTGAATTTAGGGCCTCCAGGAGAGAAGCCCAAGCAAGATGCGCCCCGAGGAGCGTCTTGCCACATGTAAACAATGGGTCTGACTGAGGGCCTCCAGGAGAGAAGCCCAAGCAAGACGCGCCCCGAGGAGCGTCTTGCCACATGTCAGCACTCGGTCTGACTGAGCGCCTCCAGGAGAGAGGCCCAAGCAAGACGCACCCCAAGGAGCGTCTTGCCACATGTCAACAATGGGTCTGACTGAGGGCCTCCAGGAGAGAAGCCCAAGCAAGACGCGCCCCGAGGAGCGTCTTGCCACATGTCAACACTGGGTCTGACTGAGCACCTCCAGGAGAGAGGCCCAAGCAAGACGCGCCCCGAGGAGAGTCTTGCCACATGTCAACACTGGGTCTGACTGAGCACCTCCAGGAGAGAGGCCCAAGCAAGACGCGCCCCGAGGAGCGTCTTGCCACATGTCAACACTGGGTCTGACAGAGGGCCTCCAGGAGAGAGGCCCAAGCAAGACGCGCCCCGAGGAGCGTCTTGCCACATGTCAACAATGAGTCTGACTGAGGGCCTCCAGGAGAGAAGCCCAAGCAAGACGCGCCCCGAGGAGTGTCTTGCCACATGTCAGCACTCGGTCTGACTGAGCGCCTCCAGGAGAGAGGCCCAAGCAAGATGCGCCCCGAGGAGCGTCTTGCCACATGTCAACAATGGGTCTGACTGAGGGCCTCCAGGAGAGAAGCCCAAGCAAGACGCGCCCCGAGGAGCGTCATGCCACATGTCACTACTCAGTCTGACTGAGCGCCTCCAGGAGAGAGGCCCAAGCAAGACGCGCCCCGAGGAGCGTCTTACCACGTGTCAACACTGGGTCTGATTGAGGGCCTCCAGGAGAGAGGCCGAAGCAAGACGCGCCCCGAGGAGCGTCTTGCCACATGTCAACAATGGGTCTGACAGAGGGCCTCCAGGAGAGAGGCCCAAGCAATACGCGCCCCGAGGAGCGTGTTGCCACATGTCACCACTGGGTCTGACTGAGCGCCTCCAGGAGAGAGGCCCAAGCAAGACGCGCCCCGAGGAGCGTCTTGCCACGTGTCACCACTGGGTCTGATTGAGCGCCTCCAGGAGAGAGGCCACAGCAAGACGCGCCCCGAGGAGCATCTTGCCACATGTCAACAATGGGTCTGACAGAGGGCCTCCAGGAGAGAGGCCCAAGCAAGACACTCCTCGGGGCGCGTCTTGTCACATATCAACACTGGGTCTGACTGAGCGCCTCCAGGAGAGAAGGTCCAGCAAGACGCGCCCCGAGGAGCGTCTTGCCACATGTCAGCACTCGGTCTGACTGAGCGCCTCCAGGAGAGAGGCCCAAGCAAGATGCGCCCCGAGGAGCGTCTTGCCACATGTAAACAATGGGTCTGACTGAGGGCCTCCAGGAGAGAAGCCCAAGCAAGACGCGCCCCGAGGAGCGTCTTGCCACATGTCAGCACTCGGTCTGACTGAGCGCCTCCAGGAGAGAGGCCAAAGCAAGACGCACCCCAAGGAGCGTCTTGCCACATGTCAACAATGGGTCTGACTGAGGGCCTCCAGGAGAGAAGCCCAAGCAAGACGCGCCCCGAGGAGCGTCTTGCCACATGTCAACACTGGGTCTGACTGAGCACCTCCAGGAGAGAGGCCCAAGCAAGACGCGCCCCGAGGAGAGTCTTGCCACATGTCAACACTGGGTCTGACTGAGCACCTCCAGGAGAGAGGCCCAAGCAAGACGCGCCCCGAGGAGCGTCTTGCCACATGTCAACACTGGGTCTGACAGAGGGCCTCCAGGAGAGAGGCCCAAGCAAGACGCGCCCCGAGGAGCGTCTTGCCACATGTCAACAATGAGTCTGACTGAGGGCCTCCAGGAGAGAAGCCCAAGCAAGACGCGCCCCGAGGAGTGTCTTGCCACATGTCAGCACTCGGTCTGACTGAGCGCCTCCAGGAGAGAGGCCCAAGCAAGATGCGCCCCGAGGAGCGTCTTGCCACATGTCAACAATGGGTCTGACTGAGGGCCTCCAGGAGAGAAGCCCAAGCAAGACGCGCCCCGAGGAGCGTCTTGCCACATGTCAGCACTCTGTCTGTCTGTGCGCCTCCAGGAGAGAGGCCCAAGCAAGACGCGCCCCGAGGAGCGTCTTGCCACATGTCAACAATGAGTCTGACTGAGGGCCTCCAGGAGAGAAGCCCAAGCAAGACGCGCCCCGAGGAGCGTCTTGCCACATGTCAGCACTCGGTCTGACTGAACGCCTCCAGGAGAGAAGCCCCAGCAAGACGCGCCCCGAGGAGCGTCTGGTCACATGTCAACACTGGGTCTGACTGAGCGCCTCCAGGAGAGAAGCCCCAGCAAGACGCGCCCCGAGGAGCGTCTGGCCACATGTCAGCACTCTGTCTGACTGTGCGCCTCCAGGAGAGAGGCCCCAAGCAAGACGTGCCCCATGGAGCGTCTTGCCACATGTCACCACTGGGTCTGACTGAGCGCCTCCAGGAGAGAGGCCAAAGCAAGACGCGCCCCGAGGAGCGTCTTGCCACATGTAAGCACTGGGTCTGACTGAGCGCCTTCAGGAGAGAAGCCCCAGCAAGACGCGCCCCGAGGAGCGTCTTACCACATGTCAGCACTCGGTCTGACTGAACGCCTCCAGGAGAGAAGCCCAAGCAAGACGCGCCCCGAGGAGCTCCTTGACACATGTCAGCACTCGGTCTGACTGAACGACTCCAGGAGAGAAGCCCCAGCAAGACACACCCCGAGGAGCGTCTTGCCACATGTAAGCACTGGGTCTGACTGAGCGCCTCCAGGAGAGAGGCCCCAGCAAGACGCGCCCCGAGGAGCGTCTTGCCTTATGTCAGCACTCGGTCTGACTGAGCGCCTCCAGGAGATAGGCCCAAGCAAGACGCGCCCCGAGGAGCGTCTTGCCACATGTCAACAATGGGTCTGACTGAGGGCCTCCAGGAGAGAAGCCCAAGCAAGACGCACCCCGAGGAGCGTCTTGCAACATGTCAACAATGGGTCTGACTGAGGGCCTCCAAGAGAGAAGCCCAAGCAAGACGCGCCCCGAGGAGCGTCTTGCACCATGTCAACACTGGGTCTGACTGAGCACCTCCAGGAGAGAGGCCCAAGCAAGACTCGGCCCGAGGAGCGTCTTGACACATGTCAACACTGGGGCTGACAGAGGGCATCCAGGAGAGAGGCCCAAGCAAGATGCGCCCCGAGGAGCGTCTTGCCACATGTAAACAATGGGTCTGACTGAGGGCCTCCAGGAGAGTAGCCCCAGCAAGACGCGCCCCGAGGAGCGTCTTGCCACATGTCAGCACTCGGTCTGACTGAGTGCCTCCAGGAGAGAGGCCCCAGCAAGATGCGCCCCGAGGAGCGTCTGGCCACCAGTCAGCACTCTGTCTGACTGTGCTCCTCCAGGAGAGAGGCCCAAGCAAGACGCGCCCCGAGGAGCGTCTTGCCACATATCAACAATGGATCTGACTGAGGGCCTCCATGAGAGAAGCCCAAGCAAGACGCGCCCCGAGGAGCGTCTTGTCACATGTCACCACTGGGTCTGACTGAGCGCCTCCAGGAGAGAGGCCCAAGCAAGACGCGCCCCGAGGAGCGTCTTGCCACATGTCACCACTGGGTCTGACTGAGCGCCTCCAGGAGAGAGGCCCAAGCAAGACGCGCCCCGAGGAGCGTCTTGCAACATGTCAACAATGAGTCTGACTGAGGGCCTCCAGGAGAGAAGCCCAAGCAAGACGCGTCCCGAGGAGCGTCTTGCCACATGTCAGCACTCGGTCTGACAGAACGCCTCCAGGAGAGAAGCCCCAGCAAGACGCGCCCCGAGGAGCGTCTTGCCACATGTCAACAATGGGTCTGACTGAGGGCCTCCAGGAGAGAAGCCCAAGCAAGATGCGCCCAAAGGAGCGTCTTGCCACATGTAAACAATGGGTCTGAATGAGGGCCTCCAGGAGAGAAGCCCAAGCAAGACGCGCCCCGAGGAGCGTCTTGCCACATGTCAGCACTCGGTCTGACTGAGCGCCTCTAGGAGAGAGGCCCAAGCAAGACGCGCCCCGAGGAGCGTCTTACCACATATCAGCAATGGGTCTGACTGAGGCCCTCCATGAGAGAAGCCCAAGCAAGACGCGCCCCGAGGAGCGTCTTGCCACATGTCACCACTGGGTCTGACTGAGCGCCTCCAGGAGAGAGGCCCAAGCAAGACGCGCCCCGAGGAGCGTCTTGCCACGTGTCAACACTGGGTCTGACTGAGCGTCTCCAGGAGAGAGGCCCAAGCAAGACGCGCCCCGAGGAGCGTCTTGCCACATGTCAGCACTGGGTCTGACTGAGCGCCTCCAGGAGAGAGGCCCAAGCAAGACGCGCCCCGAGGAGCGTCTTGCCACATGTAAGCACTGGGTCTGACTGAGCGCCTCCAGGAGAGAAGCCCCAGCAAGACGCGCCCCGAGGAGCGTCTTACCACATGTCAGCACTCGGTCTGACTGAACGCCTCCAGGAGAGAAGCCCAAGCAAGACGCGCCCCGAGGACCGTCTTGCCACATGTCAGCACTCGGTCTGACTGAACGCCTCCAGGAGAGAAGCCCCAGCAAGACACGCCCCGAGGAGCGTCTTGCCACATGTAAGCACTGGATCTGACTGAGGGCCTCCAAGAGAGAAGCCCAAGCAAGACGCGCCCCGAGGAGCGTCTTGCACCATGTCAACACTGGGTCTGACTGAGCACCTCCAGGAGAGAGGCCCAAGCAAGACTCGCCCCGAGGAGCGTCTTGCCACATATCAACAATGGGTCTGACTGAGGGCCTCCATGAGAGAAGCCCAAGCAAGACGCTCCCCGAGGAGCGTCTTGTCACGTGTCAACACTGGTTCTGACTGAGCGTCTCCAGGAGAGAGGCCCAAGCAAGACGCGCCCCGAGGAGCGTCTTGCCACATATCAACAATGGGTCTGACTGAGGGCCTCCATGAGAGAAGCCCAAGCAAGACGCGCCCCGAGGAGCGTCTTGTCACATGTCACCACTGGCTCTGACTGAGCGCCTCCAGGAGAGAGGCCCAAGCAAGATGCGCCTCGAGGAGCGTCTTGCAACATGTCACCACTGGGTCTGACTGAGCGCCACCAGGAGAGAGGCCCAAGCAAAACGCGCCCCGAGGAGCGTCTTGCCACATGTCAACAATGAGTCTGACTGAGGGCCTCCAGGAGAGAAGCCCAAGCAAGACGCGCCGCGAGGAGCGTCTTGCCACATGTCAGCACTCGGTCTGACTGAGCGACTCCAGGAGAGAGGCCCAAGCAAGACGCACCCCGAGGAGCGTCTTGACACATGTCAACACTGGGGCTGACAGAGGGCCTCCAGGAGAGAGGCCCAAGCAAGATGCGCCCCGAGGAGCGTCTTGCCACATGTCAACAATGGGTCTGACTGAGGGCCTCCAGGAGAGAAGCCCAAGCAAGACGCGCCCCGAGGAGCGTCTTGCCACATGTCAGCACTCGGTCTGACTGAGCGCCTCCAGGAGAGAGGCCCAAGCAAGACGCGCCCCGAGGAGCGGCTTGCCACATATCAACAATGGGTCTGACTGAGGGCCTCCATGAGAGAAGCCCAAGCAAGACGCGCCCCGAGGAGCGTCTTGTCACATGTCAAAACTGGGTCTGACTGAGCGTCTCCAGGAGAGAGGCCCAAGCAAGACGCGCCCCGAGGAGCGTCTTGCCACATGTCACCACTGGGTCTGACTGAGCGCCTCCAGGAGAGAGGCCCAAGCAAGACGCGCCCCGAGGAGCGTCTTGCCACATGTAAGCACTGGGTCTGACTGAGCGCCTCCAGGAGAGAGGCCCCAGCAAGACGCGCCCCGAGGAGCGTCTTGCCACATGTCAACAATGGGTCTGACAGAGGGCCTCCAGGAGAGAGGCCCAAGCAATACGCGCCCCGAGGAGCGTGTTGCCACATGTCACCACTGGGTCTGACTGAGCGCCTCCAGGAGAGAGGCCCAAGCAAGACGCGCCCCGAGGAGCGTCTTGCCACGTGTCACCACTGGGTCTGATTGAGCGCCTCCAGGAGAGAGGCCACAGCAAGACGCGCCCCGAGGAGCATCTTGCCACATGTCAACAATGGGTCTGACAGAGGGCCTCCAGGAGAGAGGCCCAAGCAAGACACTCCTCGGGGCGCGTCTTGTCACATATCAACACTGGGTCTGACTGAGCGCCTCCAGGAGAGAAGGTCCAGCAAGACGCGCCCCGAGGAGCGTCTTGCCACATGTCAGCACTCGGTCTGACTGAGCGCCTCCAGGAGAGAGGCCCAAGCAAGATGCGCCCCGAGGAGCGTCTTGCCACATGTAAACAATGGGTCAGACTGAGGGCCTCCAGGAGAGAAGCCCAAGCAAGACGCGCCCCGAGGAGCGTCTTGCCACATGTCAGCACTCGGTCTGACTGAGCGCCTCCAGGAGAGAGGCCCAAGCAAGACGCACCCCAAGGAGCGTCTTGCCACATGTCAACAATGGGTCTGACTGAGGGCCTCCAGGAGAGAAGCCCAAGCAAGACGCGCCCCGAGGAGCGTCTTGCCACATGTCAACACTGGGTCTGACTGAGCACCTCCAGGAGAGAGGCCCAAGCAAGACGCGCCCCGAGGAGAGTCTTGCCACATGTCAACACTGGGTCTGACTGAGCACCTCCAGGAGAGAGGCCCAAGCAAGACACGCCCCGAGGAGCGTCTTGCCACATGTCAACACTGGGTCTGACAGAGGGCCTCCAGGAGAGAGGCCCAAGCAAGACGCGCCCCGAGGAGCGTCTTGCCACATGTCAACAATGAGTCTGACTGAGGGCCTCCAGGAGAGAAGCCCAAGCAAGACGCGCCCCGAGGAGTGTCTTGCCACATGTAAGCACTCGGTCTGACTGAGCGCCTCCAGGAGAGAGGCCCAAGCAAGATGCGCCCCGAGGAGCGTCTTGCCACATGTCAACAATGGGTCTGACTGAGGGCCTCCAGGAGAGAAGCCCAAGCAAGACGCGCCCTGAGGAGCGTCTTGCTGCATGTCAGCACTCGGTCTGACTGAGCGCCTCCAGGAGAGAGGCCCAAGCCAGACGCGCCCCGAGGAGCGTCTTGCCACATGTCAACAATGGGTCTGAATTTAGGGCCTCCAGGAGAGAAGCCCAAGCAAGACGCGCCCCGAGGAGCGTCTTGCCACATGTCAGCACTCTGTCTGTCTGTGCGCCTCCAGGAGAGAGGCCCAAGCAAGACGCGCCCCGAGGAGCGTCTTGCCACATGTCAACAATGAGTCTGACTGAGGGCCTCCAGGAGAGAAGCCCAAGCAAGACGCGCCCCGAGGAGCGTCTTGCCACATGTCAGCACTCGGTCTGACTGAACGCCTCCAGGAGAGAAGCCCCAGCAAGATGCGCCCCGAGGAGCGTCTGGTCACATGTCAACACTGGGTCTGACTGAGCGCCTCCAGGAGAGAAGCCCCAGCAAGACGCGCCCCGAGGAGCGTCTGGCCACATGTCAGCACTCTGTCTGACTTTGCGCCTCCAGGAGAGAGGCCCCAAGCAAGACGTGCCCCATGGAGCGTCTTGCCACATGTCACCACTGGGTCTGACTGAGCGCCTCCAGGAGAGAGGCCAAAGCAAGACGCGCCCCGAGGAGCGTCTTGCCACATGTAAGCACTGGGTCTGACTGAGCGCCTTCAGGAGAGAAGCCCCAGCAAGACGCGCCCCGAGGAGCGTCTTACCACATGTCAGCACTCGGTCTGACTGAACGCCTCCAGGAGAGAAGCCCAAGCAAGACGCGCCCCGAGGAGCTCCTTGACACATGTCAGCACTCGGTCTGACTGAACGACTCCAGGAGAGAAGCCCCAGCAAGACACACCCCGAGGAGCGTCTTGCCACATGTAAGCACTGGGTCTGACTGAGCGCCTCCAGGAGAGAGGCCCCAGCAAGACGCGCCCCGAGGAGCGTCTTGCCTTATGTCAGCACTCGGTCTGACTGAGCGCCTCCAGGAGATAGGCCCAAGCAAGACGCGCCCCGAGGAGCGTCTTGCCACATGTCAACAATGGGTCTGACTGAGGGCCTCCAGGAGAGAAGCCCAAGCAAGACGCACCCCGAGGAGCGTCTTGCACCATGTCAACACTGGGTCTGACTGAGCACCTCCAGGAGAGAGGCCCAAGCAAGACTCGGCCCGAGGAGCGTCTTGACACATGTCAACACTGGGGCTGACAGAGGGCATCCAGGAGAGAGGCCCAAGCAAGATGCGCCCCGAGGAGCGTCTTGCCACATGTAAACAATGGGTCTGACTGAGGGCCTCCAGGAGAGTAGCCCCAGCAAGACGCGCCCCGAGGAGCGTCTTGCCACATGTCAGCACTCGGTCTGACTGAGTGCCTCCAGGAGAGAGGCCCCAGCAAGATGCGCCCCGAGGAGCGTCTGGCCACCAGTCAGCACTCTGTCTGACTGTGCTCCTCCAGGAGAGAGGCCCAAGCAAGACGCGCCCCGAGGAGCGTCTTGCCACATATCAACAATGGATCTGACTGAGGGCCTCCATGAGAGAAGCCCAAGCAAGACGCGCCCCGAGGAGCGTCTTGTCACATGTCACCACTGGGTCTGACTGAGCGCCTCCAGGAGAGAGGCCCAAGCAAGACGCGCCCCGAGGAGCATCTTGCCACATGTCACCACTGGGTCTGACTGAGCGCCTCCAGGAGAGAGGCCCAAGCAAGACGCGCCCCGAGGAGCGTCTTGCAACATGTCAACAATGAGTCTGACTGAGGGCCTCCAGGAGAGAAGCCCAAGCAAGACGCGTCCCGAGGAGCGTCTTGCCACATGTCAGCACTCGGTCTGACAGAACGCCTCCAGGAGAGAAGCCCCAGCAAGACGCGCCCCGAGGAGCGTCTTGCCACATGTCAACAATGGGTCTGACTGAGGGCCTCCAGGAGAGAAGCCCAAGCAAGATGCGCCCAAAGGAGCGTCTTGCCACATGTAAACAATGGGTCTGACTGAGGGCCTCCAGGAGAGAAGCCGAAGCAAGACGCGCCCCGAGGAGCGTCTTGCCACATGTCAGCACTCGGTCTGACTGAGCGCCTCTAGGAGAGAGGCCCAAGCAAGACGCGCCCCGAGGAGCGTCTTGCCACATATCAGCAATGGGTCTGACTGAGGCCCTCCATGAGAGAAGCCCAAGCAAGACGCGCCCCGAGGAGCGTCTTGCCACATGTCACCACTGGGTCTGACTGAGCGCCTCCAGGAGAGAGGCCCAAGCAAGACGCGCCCCGAGGAGCGTCTTGCCACGTGTCAACACTGGGTCTGACTGAGCGTCTCCAGGAGAGAGGCCCAAGCAAGACGCGCCCCGAGGAGCGTCTTGCCACATGTCAGCACTGGGTCTGACTGAGCGCCTCCAGGAGAGAGGCCCAAGCAAGACGCGCCCCGAGGAGTGTCTTGCCACATGTAAGCACTGGGTCTGACTGAGCGCCTCCAGGAGAGAAGCCCCAGCAAGACGCGCCCCGAGGAGCGTCTTACCACATGTCAGCACTCGGTCTGACTGAACGCCTCCAGGAGAGAAGCCCAAGCAAGACGCGCCCCGAGGACCGTCTTGCCACATGTCAGCACTCGGTCTGACTGAACGCCTCCAGGAGAGAAGCCCCAGCAAGACACGCCCCGAGGAGCGTCTTGCCACATGTAAGCACTGGATCTGACTGAGGGCCTCCAAGAGAGAAGCCCAAGCAAGACGCGCCCCGAGGAGCGTCTTGCACCATGTCAACACTGGGTCTGACTGAGCACCTACAGGAGAGAGGCCCAAGCAAGACTCGCCCCGAGGAGCGTCTTGCCACATATCAACAATGGGTCTGACTGAGGGCCTCCATGAGAGAAGCCCAAGCAAGACGCGCCCCGAGGAGCGTCTTGTCACGTGTCAACACTGGTTCTGACTGAGCGTCTCCAGGAGAGAGGCCCAAGCAAGACGCGCCCCGAGGAGCGTCTTGCCACATATCAACAATGGGTCTGACTGAGGGCCTCCATGAGAGAAGCCCAAGCAAGACGCGCCCCGAGGAGCGTCTTGTCACATGTCACCACTGGGTCTGACTGAGCGCCTCCAGGAGAGAGGCCCAAGCAAGATGCGCCTCGAGGAGCGTCTTGCAACATGTCACCACTGGGTCTGACTGAGCGCCACCAGGAGAGAGGCCCAAGCAAAACGCGCCCCGAGGAGCGTCTTGCCACATGTCAACAATGAGTCTGACTGAGGGCCTCCAGGAGAGAAGCCCAAGCAAGACGCGCCCCGAGGAGCGTCTTGCCACATGTCAGCACTCGGTCTGACTGAGCGACTCCAGGAGAGAGGCCCAAGCAAGACGCACCCCGAGGAGCGTCTTGACACATGTCAACACTGGGGCTGACAGAGGGCCTCCAGGAGAGAGGCCCAAGCAAGATGCGCCCCGAGGAGCGTCTTGCCACATGTCAACAATGGGTCTGACTGAGGGCCTCCAGGAGAGAAGCCCAAGCAAGACGCGCCCCGAGGAGCGTCTTGCCACATGTCAGCACTCGGTCTGACTGAGCGCCTCCAGGAGAGAGGCCCAAGCAAGACGCGCCCCGAGGAGCGGCTTGCCACATATCAACAATGGGTCTGACTGAGGGCCTCCATGAGAGAAGCCCAAGCAAGACGCGCCCCGAGGAGCGTCTTGTCACGTGTCAAAACTGGGTCTGACTGAGCGTCTCCAGGAGAGAGGCCCAAGCAAGACGCGCCCCGAGGAGCGTCTTGCCACATGTCACCACTGGGTCTGACTGAGCGCCTCCAGGAGAGAGGCCCAAGCAAGACGCGCCCCGAGGAGCGTCTTGCCACATGTAAGCACTGGGTCTGACTGAGCGCCTCCAGGAGAGAGGCCCCAGCAAGACGCGCCCCGAGGAGCGTCTTGCTTTATGTCAGCACACGGTCTGACTGAGCGCCTCCAGGAGAGAGGCCCAAGCAAGACGCGCCCCGAGGAGCGTCTTGCCACATGTCAACAATGGGTCTGACTGAGGGCCTCCAGGAGAGAAGCCCAAGCAAGACGCGCCCCGAGGAGCGTCTTGCCACATGTCAACAATGGGTCTGACTGAGGGCCTCCAAGAGAGAAGCCCAAGCAAGACGCGCCCCGAGGAGCGTCTTGCACCATGTCAACACTGGGTCTGACTGAGCACCTCCAGGAGAGAGGCCCAAGCAAGACTCGCCCCGAGGAGCGTCTTGCCACATATCAACAATGGGTCTGACTGAGGGCCTCCATGAGAGAAGCCCAAGCAAGACGCGCCCCGAGGAGCGTCTTGCCACATGTCAGCACTCGGTCTGACTGAGCGCCTCCAGGAGAGAGGCCCAAGCAAGACGCGCCCCGAGGAGCGTCTTGCCACATATCAACAATGGGTCTGACTGAGGGCCTCCATGAGAGAAGCCCAAGCAAGATGCGCCCCGAGGAGCGTCTTGTCACATGTCACCACTGGGTCTGACTGAGCGCCTCCAGGAGAGAGGCCCAAGCAAGATGCGCCCCGAGGAGCGTCTTGCCACATGTCACCACTGGGTCTGACTGAGCGCCACCAGGAGAGAGGCCCAAGCAAAACGCGCCCCGAGGAGCGTCTTGCCACATGTCAACAATGAGTCTGACTGAGGGCCTCGAGGAGAGAAGCCCAAGCAAGACGCGTCCCGAGAAGCGTCTTGCCACATGTCGGCACTCGGTCTGACTGAACGCCTCTAGGAGAGAAGCCCCAGCAAGACGCGCCCCGAGGAGCGTCTTGCCACATATCAACAATGGGGCTGACAGAGGGCCTCCAGGAGAGAGGCCCAAGCAAGACGCTCCCCGAGGAGTGTCTTGCCACATGTCACCACTGGGTCTGACTGAGCGCCTCCAGGAGAGAGGCCCAAGCAAGACGCGCCCCGAGGAGCGTCATGCCACATGTCACTACTCAGTCTGACTGAGCGCCTCCAGGAGAGAGGCCCAAGCAAGACGCGCCCCGAGGAGCGTCTTACCACGTGTCAACACTGGGTCTGATTGAGGGCCTCCAGGAGAGAGGCCCAAGCAAGACGCGCCCCGAAGAGCGTCTTGCCACATGTCAACAATGGGTCTGACAGAGGGCCTCCAGGAGAGAGGCCCAAGCAATACGCGCCCCGAGGAGCGTGTTGCCACATGTCACCACTGGGTCTGACTGAGCGCCTCCAGGAGAGAGGCCACAGCAAGACACGCCCCGAGGAGCATCTTGCCCTATGTCAGCACTCTGTCTGACTGAACGCCTCCAGGAGAGAGGCCCAAGCAAGACGCGCCCCGAGGAGCGTCTTGCCACATGTCAGCACTGGGTCTGACTGAGCACCTCCAGGAGAGAGGCCCAAGCAAGACTCGCCCCGAGGAGCGTCTTGCCACATATCATCAATGGGTCTGACTGAGGGCCTCCATGAGAGAAGCCCAAGCAAGACGCGCCCCGAGGAGCGTCTTGTCACGTGTCAACACTGGTTCTGACTGAGCGTCTCCAGGAGAGAGGCCCAAGCAAGACGCGCCCCGAGTAGCGTCTTGCCACATGTCACCACTGGGTCTGACTGAGCGACTCCAGGAGAGAGGCCCAAGCAAGACGCGCCCCGAGGAGCGTCTTGCCACATGTAAGCACTGGTTCTGACTGAGCGCCTCCAGGAGAGAGGCCCAAGCAAGATGCGCCCCGAGGAGCGTCTTGCCACATGTCAACAATGGGTCTGACTGAGGGCCTCCAGGAGAGAAGCCCAAGCAAGACGCGCCCCGGGGAGCGTCTTGCCACATGTCAACAATGGGTCTGACTGAGGGCCTCCAAGAGAGAAGCCCAAGCAAGACGCGCCCCGAGGAGCGTCTTGCACCATGTCAACACTGGGTCTGACTGAGCACCTCCAGGAGAGAGGCCCAAGCAAGACTCGCCCCGAGGAGCGTCTTGCCACATATCAACAATGGGTCTGACTGAGGGCCTCCATGAGAGAAGCCCAAGCAAGACGCGCCCCGAGGAGCGTCTTGCCACATGTCAGCACTCGGTCTGACTGAGCGCCTCCAGGAGAGAGGCCCAAGCAAGACGCGCCCCGAGGAGCGTCTTGCCACATATCGACAATGGGTCTGACTGAGGGCCTCCATGAGAGAAGCCCAAGCAAGACGCGCCCCGAGGAGCGTCTTGTCACATGTCACCACTGGGTCTGACTGAGCGCCTCCAGGAGAGAGGCCCAAGCAAGATGCGCCCCGAGGAGCGTCTTGCCACATGTCACCACTGGGTCTGACTGAGCGCCACCAGGAGAGAGGCCCAAGCAAAACGCGCCCCGAGGAGCGTCTTGCCACATGTCAACAATGAGTCTGACTGAGGGCCTCGAGGAGAGAAGCCCAAGCAAGACGCGTCCCGAGAAGCGTCTTGCCACATCTCGGCACTCGGTCTGACTGAACGCCTCTAGGAGAGAAGCCCCAGCAAGACGCGCCCCGAGGAGCGTCTTGCCACATATCAACAATGGGGCTGACAGATGGCCTCCAGGAGAGAGGCCCAAGCAAGACGCGCCCCGAGGAGCGTCATGCCACATGTCACTACTCAGTCTGACTGAGCGCCTCCAGGAGAGAGGCCCAAGCAAGACGCGCCCCGAGGAGCGTCTTACCACGTGTCAACACTGGGTCTGATTGAGGGCCTCCAGGAGAGAGGCCCAAGCAAGACGCGCCCCGAGGAGCGTCTTGCCACATGTCAACAATGGGTCTGACAGAGGGCCTCCAGGAGAGAGGCACAAGCAATACGCGCCCCGAGGAGCGTGTTGCCACATGTCACCACTGGGTCTGACTGAGCGCCTCCAGGAGAGAGGCCACAGCAAGACACGCCCCGAGGAGCATCTTGCCTTATGTCAGCACTCGGTCTGACTGAACGCCTCCAGGAGAGAGGCCCAAGCAAGACGCGCCCCGAGGAGCGTCTTGCCACATGTCAGCACTCGGTCTGACTGAGCGCCTCCAGGAGAGAGGCCCAAGCAAGATGCGCCCCGAGGAGCGTCTTGCCACATGTAAACAATGGGTCTGACTGAGGGCCTCCAGGAGAGAAGCCCAAGCAAGACGCGCCCCGAGGAGCGTCTTGCCACATGTCAGAACTCGGTCTGACTGAGCGCCTCCAGGAGAGAGGCCCAAGCAAGACGCACCCCAAGGAGCGTCTTGCCACATGTCAACAATGGGTCTGACTGAGGGCCTCCAGGAGAGAAGCCCAAGCAAGACGCGCCCCGAGGAGCGTCTTGCCATATGTCAACACTGGGTCTGACTGAGCACCTCCAGGAGAGAGGCCCAAGCAAGACGCGCCCCGAGGAGAGTCTTGCCACATGTCAACACTGGGTCTGACAGAGGGCCTCCAGGAGAGAGGCCCAAGCAAGACGCGCCCCGAGGAGCGTCTTGCCACATGTCAACAATGAGTCTGACTGAGGGCCTCCAGGAGAGAAGCCCAAGCAAGACGCGCCCCGAGGAGTGTCTTGCCACATGTCAGCACTCGGTCTGACTGAGCGCCTCCAGGAGAGAGGCCCAAGCAAGATGCGCCCCGAGGAGCGTCTTGCCACATGTCAACAATGGGTCTGACTGAGGGCCTCCAGGAGAGAAGCCCAAGCAAGACGCGCCCTGAGGAGCGTCTTGCTGCATGTCAGCACTCGGTCTGACTGAGCGCCTCCAGGAGAGAGGCCCAAGCAAGACGCGCCCCGAGGAGCGTCTTGCCACATGTCAACAATGGGTCTGAATTTAGGGCCTCCAGGAGAGAAGCCCAAGCAAGACGCGCCCCGAGGAGCGTCTTGCCACATGTCACCACTGGGTCTGACTGAGCACCTCCAGGAGAGAGGCCCAAGCAAGACGCGCCCCGAGGAGCGTCTTGCCACATGTAAGCACTGGGTCTGACTGAGCGCCTCCAGGAGAGAAGCCCCAGCAAGACGCGCCCCGAGGAGCGTCTTACCACATGTCAGCACTCGGTCTGACTGAACGCCTCCAGGAGAGAAGCCCAAGCAAGACGCGCCCCGAGGAGCTCCTTGACACATGTCAGCACTCGGTCTGACTGAACGCCTCCAGGAGAGAAGCCCCAGCAAGACACACCCCGAGGAGCGTCTTGCCACATGTAATTACTGGGTCTGACTGAGCGCCTCCAGGAGAGAGGCCCCAGCAAGTCGCGCCCCGAGGAGCGTCTTGCCTTATGTCAGCACTCGGTCTGATTGAGCGCCTCCAGGAGATAGGCCCAAGCAAGACGCGCCCCGAGGAGCGTCTTGCCACATGTCAACATTGGGTCTGACTGAGGGCCTCCAGGAGAGAAGCCCAAGCAAGACGCACCCCGAGGAGCGTCTTGCCACATGTCAACAATGGGTCTGACTGAGGGCCTCCAAGAGAGAAGCCCAAGCAAGACGCGCCCCGAGGAGCGTCTTGCACCATGTCAACACTGGGTCTGACTGAGCACCTCCAGGAGAGAGGCCCAAGCAAGACTCGCCCCGAGGAGCGTCTTGACACTTGTCAACACTGGGGCTGACAGAGGGCCTCCAGGAGAGAGGCCCAAGCAAGATGCGCCCCGAGGAGCGTCTTGCCACATGTAAACAATGGGTCTGACTGAGGGCCTCCAGGAGAGAAGCCCAAGCAAGACGCGCCCCGAGGAGCGTCTTGCCACATGTCAGCACTCGGTCTGACTGAGTGCCTCCAGGAGAGAGGCCCCAGCAAGACGCGCCCCGAGGAGCGTCTGGCCACCAGTCAGCACTCTGTCTGACTGTGCGCCTCCAGGAGAGAGGCCCCAAGCAAGACGCGCCCCGAGGAGCATCTTGCCACATGTCAACAATGAGTCTGACTGAGGGCCTCCAGGAGAGAAGCCCAAGCAAGACGCGCCCCGAGGAGCGTCTTGCCACATGTCAGCACTCGGTCTGACTGAACGCCTCCAGGAGAGAAGCCCCAGCAAGACGCGCCCCGAGGAGCGTCTTGCCACATGTCAGCACTCGGTCTGACTGAGCTCCTCCAGGAGAGAGGCCCAAGCAAGACGCGCCCCGAGGAGCGTCTTGCCACATATCAACAATGGATCTGACTGAGGGCCTCCATGAGAGAAGCCCAAGCAAGACGCGCCCCGAGGAGCGTCTTGTCACATGTCACCACTGGGTCTGACTGAGCGCCTCCAGGAGAGAGGCCCAAGCAAGACGCGCCCCGAGGAGCGTCTTGCCACATGTCACCACTGGGTCTGACTGAGCGCCTCCAGGAGAGAGGCCCAAGCAACACGCGCCCCGAGGAGCGTCTTGCCACATGTCAACAATGAGTCTGACTGAGGGCCTCCAGGAGAGAAGCCCAAGCAAGACGCGTCCCGAGGAGCGTCTTGCCACATGTCAGCACTCGGTCTGACTGAACGCCTCCAGGAGAGAAGCCCCAGCAAGACGCGCCCCGAGGAGCGTCTTGCCACATGTCAACAATGGGTCTGACTGAGGGCCTCCAGGAGAGAAATCCCAAGCAAGATGCGCCCAAAGGAGCGTCTTGCCACATGTAAACAATGGGTCTGACTGAGGGCCTCCAGGAGAGAAGCCCAAGCAAGACGCGCCCCGAGGAGCGTCTTGCCACATGTCAGCACTCGGTCTGACTGAGCGCCTCCAGGAGAGAGGCCCAAGCAAGACGCGCCCCGAGGAGCGTCTTGCCACATATCAGCAATGGGTCTGACTGAGGGCCTCCATGAGAGATGCCCAAGCAAGACGCGCCCCGAGGAGCGTCTTGCCACATGTCACCACTGGGTCTGACTGAGCGCCTCCAGGAGAGAGGCCCAAGCAAGACGCGCCCCGAGGAGCGTCTTGCCATGTGTCAACACTGGGTCTGACTGAGCGTCTCCAGGAGAGAGGCCCAAGCAAGACGCGCCCCGAGGAGCGTCTTGCCACATGTCAGCACTGGGTCTGACTGAGCGCCTCCAGGAGAGAGGCCCAAGCAAGACGCGCCCCGAGGAGCGTCTTGCCACATGTAAGCACTGGGTCTGACTGAGCGCCTCCAGGAGAAAAGCTCCAGCAAGACGCGCCCCGAGGAGCGTCTTACCACATGTCAGCACTCGGTCTGACTGAACGCCTCCAGGAGAGAAGCCCAAGCAAGACGCGCCCCGAGGAGCGTCTTGCCACATGTCAGCACTCAGTCTGACTGAACGCCTCCAGGAGAGAAGCCCTAGCAAGACACGCCCCGAGGAGCGTCTTGCCACATGTAAGCACTGGATCTGACTGAGGGCCTCCAAGAGAGAAGCCCAAGCAAGACGCGCCCCGAGGAGCGTCTTGCACCATGTCAACACTGGGTCTGACTGAGCACCTCCAGGAGAGAGGCCCAAGCAAGACTCGCCCCGAGGAGCGTCTTGCCACATATCAACAATGGGTCTGACTGAGGGCCTCCATGAGAGAAGCCCAAGCAAGACGCGCCCCGAGGAGCGTCTTGTCACGTGTCAACACTGGTTCTGACTGAGCGTCTCCAGGAGAGAGGCCCAAGCAAGACGCGCCCCGAGGAGCGTCTTGCCTTATGTCAGCACTCGGTCTGACTGAGCGCCTCCAGGAGAGAGGCCCAAGCAAGACGCGCCCCGAGGAGCGTCTTGCCACATGTCAACAATGGGTCTGACTGAGGGCCTCCAAGAGAGAAGCCCAAGCAAGACGCGCCCCGAGGAGCGTCTTGCACCATGTCAACACTGGGTCTGACTGAGCACCTCCAGGAGAGAGGCCCAAGCAAGACTCGCCCCGAGGAGCGTCTTGCCACATGTCAGCACTCGGTCTGACTGAGCGCCTCCAGGAGAGAGGCCCAAGCAAGACGCGCCCCGAGGAGCGTCTTGCCACATATCAACAATGTGTCTGACTGAGGGCCTCCATGAGAGAAGCCCAAGCAAGACGCGCCCCGAGGAGCGTCTTGTCACATGTCACCACTGGGTCTGACTGAGCGCCTCCAGGAGAGAGGCCCAAGCAAGATGCGCCCCGAGGAGCGTCTTGCCACATGTCACCACTGGGTCTGACTGAGCGCCACCAGGAGAGAGGCCCAAGCAAAACGTGCCCCGAGGAGCGTCTTGCCACATGTCAACAATGAGTCTGACTGAGGGCCTCGAGGAGAGAAGCCCAAGCAAGACGCGTCCCGAGAAGCGTCTGGCCACCAGTCAGAACTCTGTCTGACTGTGCGCCTCCAGGAGAGAGGCCCCAAGCAAGACGCGCCCCGAGGAGCATCTTGCCACATGTCAACAATGAGTCTGACTGAGGGCCTCCAGGAGAGAAGCCCAAGCAAGACGCGCCCCGAGGAGCGTCTTGCCACATGTCAGCACTCGGTCTGACTGAACGCCTCCAGGAGAGAAGCCCCAGCAAGACGCGCCCCGAGGAGCGTCTTGCCACATGTCAGCACTCGGTCTGACTGAGCTCCTCCAGGAGAGAGGCCCAAGCAAGACGCGCCCCGAGGAGCGTCTTGCCACATATCAACAATGGATCTGACTGAGGGCCTCCATGAGAGAAGCCCAAGCAAGACGCGCCCCGAGGAGCGTCTTGTCACATGTCACCACTGGTTCTGACTGAGCGCCTCCAGGAGAAAGGCCCCAGCAAGACGCGCCCCGAGGAGCGTCTTGCCTTATGTCAGCACTCGGTCTGACTGAGCGCCTCCAGGAGAGAGGCCCAAGCAAGACGCGCCCCGAGGAGCGTCTTGCCACATGTCAACAATGGGTCTGACTGAGGGCCTCCAGGAGAGAAGCCCAAGCAAGACGCGCCCCGAGGAGCGTCTTGTCACATGTCACCACTGGGTCTGACTGAGCGCCTCCAGGAGAGAGGCCCAAGCAAGATGCGCCCCGAGGAGCGTCTTGCCACATGTCACCACTGGGTCTGACTGAGCGCCACCAGGAGAGAGGCCCAAGCAAAACGTGCCCCGAGGAGCGTCTTGCCACATGTCAACAATGAGTCTGACTGAGGGCCTCGAGGAGAGAAGCCCAAGCAAGACGCGTCCCGAGAAGCGTCTGGCCACCAGTCAGCACTCTGTCTGACTGTGCGCCTCCAGGAGAGAGGCCCCAAGCAAGACGCGCCCCGAGGAGCATCTTGCCACATGTCAACAATGAGTCTGACTGAGGGCCTCCAGGAGAGAAGCCCAAGCAAGACGCGCCCCGAGGAGCGTCTTGCCACATGTCAGCACTCGGTCTGACTGAACGCCTCCAGGAGAGAAGCCCCAGCAAGACGCGCCCCGAGGAGCGTCTTGCCACATGTCAGCACTCGGTCTGACTGAGCTCCTCCAGGAGAGAGGCCCAAGCAAGACGCGCCCCGAGGAGCGTCTTGCCACATATCAACAATGGATCTGACTGAGGGCCTCCATGAGAGAAGCCCAAGCAAGACGCGCCCCGAGGAGCGTCTTGTCACATGTCACCACTGGGTCTGACTGAGCGCCTCCAGGAGAGAGGCACAAGCAAGACGCGCCCCGAGGAGCGTCTTGCCACATGTCACCACTGGGTCTGACTGAGCGCCTCCAGGAGAGAGGCCCAAGCAACACGCGCCCCGAGGAGCGTCTTGCCACATGTCAACAATGAGTCTGACTGAGGGCCTCCAGGAGAGAAGCCCAAGCAAGACGCGTCCCGAGGAGCGTCTTGCCACATGTCAGCACTCGGTCTGACTGAACGCCTCCAGGAGAGAAGCCCCAGCAAGACGCGCCCCGAGGAGCGTCTTGCCACATGTCAACAATGGGTCTGACTGAGGGCCTCCAGGAGAGAAGCCCAAGCAAGATGCGCCCAAAGGAGCGTCTTGCCACATGTAAACAATGGGTCTGACTGAGGGCCTCCAGGAGAGAAGCCCAAGCAAGACGCGCCCCGAGGAGCGTCTTGCCACATGTCAGCACTTGGTCTGACTGAGCGCCTCCAGGAGAGAGGCCCAAGCAAGACGCGCCCCGAGGAGCGTCTTGCCACATATCAGCAATGGGTCTGACTGAGGGCCTCCATGAGAGAAGCCCAAGCAAGACGCGCCCCGAGGAGCGTCTTGCCACATGTCACCACTGGGTCTGACTGAGCGCCTCCAGGAGAGAGGCCCAAGCAAGACGCGCCCCGAGGAGCGTCTTGCCACGTGTCAACACTGGGTCTGACTGAGCGTCTCCAGGAGAGAGGCCCAAGCAAGACGCGCCCCGAGGAGCGTCTTGCCACATGTCAGCACTGGGTCTGACTGAGCGCCTCCAGGAGAGAGGCCCAAGCAAGACGCGCCCCGAGGAGCGTCTTGCCACATGTAAGCACTGGGTCTGACTGAGCGCCTCCAGGAGAGAAGCTCCAGCAAGACGCGCCCCGAGGAGCGTCTTACCACATGTCAGCACTCGGTCTGACTGAACGCCTCCAGGAGAGAAGCCCAAGCAAGACGCGCCCCGAGGAGCGTCTTGCCACATGTCAGCACTCGGTCTGACTGAACGCCTCCAGGAGAGAAGCCCCAGCAAGACACGCCCCGAGGAGCGTCTTGCCACATGTAAGCACTGGATCTGACTGAGGGCCTCCAAGAGAGAAGCCCAAGCAAGACGCGCCCCGAGGAGCGTCTTGCACCATGTCAACACTGGGTCTGACTGAGCACCTCCAGGAGAGAGGCCCAAGCAAGACTCGCCCCGAGGAGCGTCTTGCCACATATCAACAATGGGTCTGACTGAGGGCCTCCATGAGAGAAGCCCAAGCAAGACGCGCCCCGAGGAGCGTCTTGTCACGTGTCAACACTGGTTCTGACTGAGCGTCTCCAGGAGAGAGGCCCAAGCAAGACGCGCCCCGAGGAGCGTCTTGCCACATGTCACCACTGGGTCTGACTGAGCGCCTCCAGGAGAGAGGCCCAAGCAAGACGCGCCCCGAGGAGCGTCTTGCCACATGTAAGCACTGGTTCTGACTGAGCGCCTCCAGGAGAGAGGCCCCAGCAAGACGCGCCCCGAGGAGCGTCTTGCCTTATGTCAGCACTCGGTCTGACTGAGCGCCTCCAGGAGAGAGGCCCAAGCAAGACGCGCCCCGAGGAGCGTCTTGCCACATGTCAACAATGGGTCTGACTGAGGGCCTCCAGGAGAGAAGCCCAAGCAAGACGCGCCCCGGGGAGCGTCTTGCCACATGTCAACAATGGGTCTGACTGAGGGCCTCCAAGAGAGAAGCCCAAGCAAGACGCGCCCCGAGGAGCGTCTTGCACCATGTCAACACTGGGTCTGACTGAGCACCTCCAGGAGAGAGGCCCAAGCAAGACTCGCCCCGAGGAGCGTCTTGCCACATGTCAGCACTCGGTCTGACTGAGCGCCTACAGGAGAGAGGCCCAAGCAAGACGCGCCCCGAGGAGCGTCTTGCCACATATCAACAATGGGTCTGACTGAGGGCCTCCATGAGAGAAGCCCAAGCAAGACGCGCCCCGAGGAGCGTCTTGTCACATGTCACCACTGGGTCTGACTGAGCGCCTCCAGGAGAGAGGCCCAAGCAAGATGCGCCCCGAGGAGCGTCTTGCCACATGTCACCACTGGGTCTGACTGAGCGCCACCAGGAGAGAGGCCCAAGCAAAACGCGCCCCGAGGAGCGTCTTGCCACATGTCAACAATGAGTCTGACTGAGGGCCTCGAGGAGAGAAGCCCAAGCAAGACGCATCCCGAGAAGCGTCTTGCCACATGTCGGCACTCGGTCTGACTGAACGCCTCTAGGAGAGTAGCCCCAGCAAGACGCGCCCCGAGGAGCGTCTTGCCACATATCAACAATGGGGCTGACAGAGGGCCTCCAGGAGAGAGGCCCAAGCAAGACGCTCCCAGAGGAGTGTCTTGCCACATGTCACCACTGGGTCTGACTGAGCGCCTCCAGGAGAGAGGCCCAAGCAAGACGCGCCCCGAGGAGCGTCATGCCACAAGTCACTACTCAGTCTGACTGAGCGCCTCCAGGAGAGAGGCCCAAGCAAGACGCGCCCCGAGGAGCGTCTTACCACGTGTCAACACTGGGTCTGATTGAGGGCCTCCAAGAGAGAGGCCCAAGCAAGACGCGCCCCGAGGAGCGTCTTGCCACATGTCAACAATGGGTCTGACAGAGGGCCTCCAGGAGAGAGGCCCAAGCAATACGCGCCCCGAGGAGCGTGTTGCCACATGTCACCACTGGGTCTGACTGAGCTCCTCCAGGAGAAAGGCCCAAGCAAGACGCGCCCCGAGGAGCGTCTTGCCACGTGTCACCACTGGGTCTGATTGAGCACCTCCAGGAGAGAGGCCACAGCAAGACGCTCCCCGAGGAGCATCTTGCCTTATGTCAGCACTCGGTCTGACTGAACGCCTCCAGGAGAGAGGCCCAAGCAAGACGCGCCCCGAGGAGTGTCTTGCCACATGTCAACAATGGGTCTGACAGAGGGCCTCCAGGAGAGAGGCCCAAGCAAGACACTCCTCGGGGCGCGTCTTGTCACATGTCAACACTGGGTCTGACTGAGCGCCTCCAGGAGAGAAGGTCCAGCAAGACGCGCCCCGAGGAGCGTCTTGCCACATGTAAACAATGGGTCTGACTGAGGGCCTCCAGGAGAGAAGCCCAAGCAAGACGTGCCCCGAGGAGCGTCTTGCCAGATGTCAGCACTCGGTCTGACTGAGCGCCTCCAGGAGAGAGGCCCAAGCAAGACGCACCCCAAGGAGCGTCTTGCCACATGTCAACAATGGGTCTGACTGAGGGCCTCCAGGAGAGAAGCCCAAGCAAGACGCGCCCCGAGGAGCGTCTTGCCACATGTCAACACTGGGTCTGACTGAGCACCTCCAGGAGAGAGGCCCAAGCAAGACGCGCCCCGAGGAGAGTCTTGCCACATGTAAGCACTGGTTCTGACTGAGCGCCTCCACGAGAGAGGCCCCAGCAAGACGCGCCCCGAGGAGCGTCTTGCCTTATGTCAGCACTCGGTCTGACTGAGCGCCTCCAGGAGAGAGGCCCAAGCAAGACGCGCCCCGAGGAGCGTCTTGCCACATGTCAACAATGGGTCTGACTGAGGGCCTCCAGGAGAGAAGCCCAAGCAAGACGCGCCCCGGGGAGCGTCTTGCCACATGTCAACAATGGGTCTGACTGAGGGCCTCCAAGAGAGAAGCCCAAGCAAGACGCGCCCCGAGGAGCGTCTTGCACCATGTCAACACTGGGTCTGACTGAGCACCTCCAGGAGAGAGGCCCAAGCAAGACTCGCCCCGAGGAGCGTCTTGCCACATGTCAGCACTCGGTCTGACTGAGGGCCTCCAGGAGAGAGGCCCAAGCAAGACGCGCCCCGAGGAGCGTCTTGCCACATATCAACAATGGGTCTGACTGAGGGCCTCCATGAGAGAAGCCCAAGCAAGACGCGCCCCGAGGAGCGTCTTGTCACATGTCACCACTGGGTCTGACTGAGCGCCTCCAGGAGAGAGGCCCAAGCAAGATGCGCCCCGAGGAGCGTCTTGCCACATGTCACCACTGGGTCTGACTGAGCGCCACCAGGAGAGAGGCCCAAGCAAAACGCGCCCCGAGGAGCGTCTTGCCACATGTCAACAATGAGTCTGACTGAGGGCCTCGAGGAGAGAAGCCCAAGCAAGACGCATCCCGAGAAGCGTCTTGCCACATGTCGGCACTCGGTCTGACTGAACGCCTCTAGGAGAGTAGCCCCAGCAAGACGCGCCCCGAGGAGCGTCTTGCCACATATCAACAATGGGGCTGACAGAGGGCCTCCAGGAGAGAGGCCCAAGCAAGACGCTCCCAGAGGAGTGTCTTGCCACATGTCACCACTGGGTCTGACTGAGCGCCTCCAGGAGAGAGGCCCAAGCAAGACGCGCCCCGAGGAGCGTCATGCCACAAGTCACTACTCAGTCTGACTGAGCGCCTCCAGGAGAGAGGCCCAAGCAAGACGCGCCCCGAGGAGCGTCTTACCACGTGTCAACACTGGGTCTGATTGAGGGCCTCCAAGAGAGAGGCCCAAGCAAGACGCGCCCCGAGGAGCGTCTTGCCACATGTCAACAATGGGTCTGACAGAGGGCCTCCAGGAGAGAGGCCCAAGCAATACGCGCCCCGAGGAGCGTGTTGCCACATGTCACCACTGGGTCTGACTGAGCTCCTCCAGGAGAAAGGCCCAAGCAAGACGCGCCCCGAGGAGCGTCTTGCCACGTGTCACCACTGGGTCTGATTGAGCACCTCCAGGAGAGAGGCCACAGCAAGACGCTCCCCGAGGAGCATCTTGCCTTATGTCAGCACTCGGTCTGACTGAACGCCTCCAGGAGAGAGGCCCAAGCAAGACGCGCCCCGAGGAGTGTCTTGCCACATGTCAACAATGGGTCTGACAGAGGGCCTCCAGGAGAGAGGCCCAAGCAAGACACTCCTCGGGGCGCGTCTTGTCACATGTCAACACTGGGTCTGACTGAGCGCCTCCAGGAGAGAAGGTCCAGCAAGACGCGCCCCGAGGAGCGTCTTGCCACATGTAAACAATGGGTCTGACTGAGGGCCTCCAGGAGAGAAGCCCAAGCAAGACGTGCCCCGAGGAGCGTCTTGCCAGATGTCAGCACTCGGTCTGACTGAGCGCCTCCAGGAGAGAGGCCCAAGCAAGACGCACCCCAAGGAGCGTCTTGCCACATGTCAACAATGGGTCTGACTGAGGGCCTCCAGGAGAGAAGCCCAAGCAAGACGCGCCCCGAGGAGCGTCTTGCCACATGTCAACACTGGGTCTGACTGAGCACCTCCAGGAGAGAGGCCCAAGCAAGACGCGCCCCGAGGAGAGTCTTGCCACATGTCAACACTGGGTCTGACTGAGCACCTCCAGGAGAGAGGCCCAAGCAAGACGCACCCCGAGGAGCGTCTTGCCACATGTCAACACTGGGTCTGACAGAGGGCCTCCAGGAGAGAGGCCCAAGCAAGACGCGCCCCGAGGAGCGTCTTGCCACATGTCAACAATGAGTCTGACTGAGGGCCTCCAGGAGAGAAGCCCAAGCAAGACGCGCCCCGAGGAGTGTCTTGCCACATGTCAGCACTCGGTCTGACTGAGCGCCTCCAGGAGAGAGGCCCAAGCAAGATGCGCCCCGAGGAGCGTCTTGCCACATGTCAACAATGGGTCTGATTGAGGGCCTCCAGGAGAGAAGCCCAAGCAAGACGAGCCCTGAGGAGCGTCTTGCTGCATGTCAGCACTCGGTCTGACTGAGCGCCTCCAGGAGAGAGTCCCAAGCAAGACGCGCCCCGAGGAGCGTCTTGCCACATGTCAACAATGGGTCTGAATTTAGGGCCTCCAGGAGAGAAGCCCAAGCAAGACGCGCCCCGAGGAGCGTCTTGCCACATGTCAGCACTCTGTCTGTCTGTGCGCCTCCAGGAGAGAGGCCCAAGCAAGACGCGCCCCGAGGAGCGTCTTGCCACATGTCAACAATGAGTCTGACTGAGGGCCTCCAGGAGAGAAGCCCAAGCAAGATGCGCCCCGAGGAGCTCCTTGACACATGTCAGCACTCGGTCTGACTGAACGCCTCCAGGAGAGAAGCCCCAGCAAGACACACCCCGAGGAGCGTCTTGCCACATATAAGCACTGGGTCTGACTGAGCGCCTCCAGGAGAGAGGCCCCAGCAAGACGCGCCCCGAGGAGCGTCTTGCCTTATGTCAGCACTCGGTCTGACTGAGCGCCTCCAGGAGAGAGGCCCAAGCAAGACTCGCCCCGAGGAGCGTCTTGCCACATATCAACAATGGGTCTGACTGAGGGCCTCCATGAGAGAAGCCCAAGCAAGACGCGCCCCGAGGAGCGTCTTGCCACATGTCAGCACTCGGTCTGACTGAGCGCCTCCAGGAGAGAGGCCCAAGCAAGACGCGCCCCGCGGAGCGTCTTGCCACATATCAACAATGGGTCTGACTGAGGGCCTCCATGAGAGAAGCCCAAGCAAGACGCGCCCCGAGGAGCGTCTTGTCACATGTCACCACTGGGTCTGACTGAGCGCCTCCAGGAGAGAGGCCCAAGCAAGATGCGCCCCGAGGAGCGTCTTGCCACATGTCACCACTGGGTCTGACTGAGCGCCACCAGGAGAGAGGCCCAAGCAAAACGCGCCCCGAGGAGCGTCTTGCCACATGTCAACAATGAGTCTGACTGAGGGCCTCGAGGAGAGAAGCCCAAGCAAGACGCGTCCCGAGAAGCGTCTTGCCACATGTCGGCACTCGGTCTGACTGAACGCCTCTCGGAGAGAAGCCCCAGCAAGATGCACCCCGAGGAGCGTCTTGCCACATATGACAATGGGGCTGACAGAGGGCCTCCAGGAGAGAGGCCCAAGCAAGACGCTCCCCAAGGAGTGTCTTGCCACATGTCACCACTGGGTCTGACTGAGCGCCTCCAGGAGAGAGGCCCAAGCAAGACGCGCCCCGAGGAGCGTCATGCCACATGTCACTACTCAGTCTGACTGAGCGCCTCCAGGAGAGAGGCCCAAGCAAGACGCGCCCCGAGGAGCGTCTTACCACGTGTCAACACTGGGTCTGATTGAGGGCCTCCAGGAGAGAGGCCCAAGCAAGACGCGCCCCGAGGAGCGTCTTGCCACATGTCAACAATGGGTCTGACAGAGGACCTCCAGGAGAGAGGCCCAAGCAATACGCGCCCCGAGGAGCGTGTTGCCACATGTCACCACTGGGTCTGACTGAGCGCCTCCAGGAGAGAGGCCACAGCAAGACACGCCCCGAGGAGCATCTTGCCTTATGTCAGCACTCGGTCTGACTGAACGACTCCAGGAGAGAGGCCCAAGCAAGACGCGCCCCGAGGAGCGTCTTGCCACATGTCAGCACTCGGTCTGACTGAGCGCCTCCAGGAGAGAGGCCCAAGCAAGATGCGCCCCGAGGAGCGTCTTGCCACATGTAAACAATGGGTCTGACTGAGGGCCTCCAGGAGAGAAGCCCAAGCAAGACGCGCCCCGAGGAGCGTCTTGCCACATGTCAGAACTCGGTCTGACTGAGCGCCTCCAGGAGAGAGGCCCAAGCAAGACGCACCCCAAGGAGCGTCTTGCCACATGTCAACAATGGGTCTGACTGAGGGCCTCCAGGAGAGAAGCCCAAGCAAGACGCGCCCCGAGGAGCGTCTTGCCACATGTCAACACTGGGTCTGACTGAGCACCTCCAGGAGAGAGGCCCAAGCAAGACGCGCCCCGAGGAGAGTCTTGCCACATGTCAACACTGGGTCTGACTGAGCACCTCCAGGAGAGAGGCCCAAGCAAGACGCGCCCCGAGGAGCGTCTTGCCACATGTCAACACTGGGTCTGAAGGAGGGCCTCCAGGAGAGAGGCCCAAGCAAGACGCGCCCCGAGGAGCGTCTTGCCACATGTCAACAATGAGTCTGACTGAGGGCCTCCAGGAGAGAAGCCCAAGCAAGATGCGCCCCGAGGAGTGTCTTGCCACATGTCAGCACTCGGTCTGACTGAGCGCCTCCAGGAGAGAGGCCCAAGCAAGATGTGCCCCGAGGAGCGTCTTGCCACATGTCAACAATGGGTCTGACTGAGGGCCTCCAGGAGAGAAGCCCAAGCAAGACGCGCCCTGAGGAGCGTCTTGCTGCATGTCAGCACTCGGTCTGACTGAGCGCCTCCAGGAGAGAGGCCCAAGCAAGACGCGCCCCGAGGAGCGTCTTGCCACATGTCAACAATGGGTCTGAATTTAGGGCCTCCAGGAGAGAAGCCCAAGCAAGACGCGCCCCGAGGAGCGTCTTGCCACATGTCAGCACTCTGTCTGTCTGTGCGCCTCCAGGAGAGAGGCCCAAGCAAGACGCGCCCCGAGGAGCGTCTTGCCACATGTCAACAATGAGTCTGACTGAGGGCCTCCATGAGAGAAGCCCATGCAAGACGCGCCCCGAGGAGCGTCTTGTCACGTGTCAACACTGGTTCTGACTGAGCGTCTCCAGGAGAGAGGCCCAAGCAAGACGCGCCCCGAGGAGCGTCTTGCCACATGTCACCACTGGGTCTGACTGAGCGCCTCCAGGAGAGAGGCCCAAGCAAGACGCGCCCCGAGGAGCGTCTTGCCACATGTAAGCACTGGTTCTGACTGAGCGCCTCCAGGAGAGAGGCCCCAGCAAGACGCGCCCCGAGGAGCGTCTTGCCTTATGTCAGCACTCGGTCTGACTGAGCGCCTCCAGGAGAGAGGCCCAAGCAAGACGCGCCCCGAGGAGCGTCTTGCCACATGTCAACAATGGGTCTGACTGAGGGCCTCCAGGAGAGAAGCCCAAGCAAGACGCGCCCCGGGGAGCGTCTTGCCACATGTCAACAATGGGTCTGACTGAGGGCCTCCAAGAGAGAAGCCCAAGCAAGACGCGCCCCGAGGAGCGTCTTGCACCATGTCAACACTGGGTCTGACTGAGCACCTCCAGGAGAGAGGCCCAAGCAAGACTCGCCCCGAGGAGCGTCTTGCCACATGTCAGCACTCGGTCTGACTGAGCGCCTCCAGGAGAGAGGCCCAAGCAAGACGCGCCCCGAGGAGCGTCTTACCACATATCAACAATGGGTCTGACTGAGGGCCTCCATGAGAGAAGCCCAAGCAAGACGCGCCCCGAGGAGCGTCTTGTCACATGTCACCACTGGGTCTGACTGAGCGCCTCCAGGAGAGAGGCCCAAGCAAGATGCGCCCCGAGGAGCGTCTTGCCACATGTCACCACTGGGTCTGACTGAGCGCCACCAGGAGAGAGGCCCAAGCAAAACGCGCCCCGAGGAGCGTCTTGCCACATGTCAACAATGAGTCTGACTGAGGGCCTCGAGGAGAGAAGCCCAAGCAAGACGCATCCCGAGAAGCGTCTTGCCACATGTCGGCACTCGGTCTGACTGAACGCCTCTAGGAGAGTAGCCCCAGCAAGACGCGCCCCGAGGAGCGTCTTGCCACATATCAACAATGGGGCTGACAGAGGGCCTCCAGGAGAGAGGCCCAAGCAAGACGCTCCCAGAGGAGTGTCTTGCCACATGTCACCACTGGGTCTGACTGAGCGCCTCCAGGAGAGAGGCCCAAGCAAGACGCGCCCCGAGGAGCGTCATGCCACAAGTCACTACTCAGTCTGACTGAGCGCCTCCAGGAGAGAGGCCCAAGCAAGACGCGCCCCGAGGAGCGTCTTACCACGTGTCAACACTGGGTCTGATTGAGGGCCTCCAGGAGAGAGGCCCAAGCAAGACGCGCCCCGAGGAGCGTCTTGCCACATGTCAACAATGGGTCTGACAGAGGGCCTCCAGGAGAGAGGCCCAAGCAATACGCGCCCCGAGGAGCGTGTTGCCACATGTCACCACTGGGTCTGACTGAGCGCCTCCAGGAGAAAGGCCCAAGCAAGACGCGCCCCGAGGAGCGTCTTGCCACGTGTGACCACTGGGTCTGATTGAGCACCTCCAGGAGAGAGGCCACAGCAAGACGCGCCCCGAGGAGCATCTTGCCTTATGTCAGCACTCGGTCTGACTGAACGCCTCCAGGAGAGAGGCCCAAGCAAGACGCGCCCCGAGGAGTGTCTTGCCACATGTCAACAATGGGTCTGACAGAGGGCCTCCAGGAGAGAGGCCCAAGCAAGACACTCCTCGGGGCGCGTCTTGTCACATGTCAACACTGGGTCTGACTGAGCGCCTCCAGGAGAGAAGGTCCAGCAAGACGCGCCCCGAGGAGCGTCTTGCCACATGTAAACAATGGGTCTGACTGAGGGCCTCCAGGAGAGAAGCCCAAGCAAGACGTGCCCCGAGGAGCGTCTTGCCAGATGTCAGCACTCGGTCTGACTGAGCGCCTCCAGGAGAGAGGCCCAAGCAAGACGCACCCCAAGGAGCGTCTTGCCACATGTCAACAATGGGTCTGACTGAGGGCCTCCAGGAGAGAAGCCCAAGCAAGACGCGCCCCGAGGAGCGTCTTGCCACATGTCAACACTGGGTCTGACTGAGCACCTCCAGGAGAGAGGCCCAAGCAAGACGCGCCCCGAGGAGAGTCTTGCCACATGTCAACACTGGGTCTGACTGAGCACCTCCAGGAGAGAGGCCCAAGCAAGACGCACCCCGAGGAGCGTCTTGCCACATGTCAACACTGGGTCTGACAGAGGGCCTCCAGGAGAGAGGCCCAAGCAAGACGCGCCCCGAGGAGCGTCTTGCCACATGTCAACAATGAGTCTGACTGAGGGCCTCCAGGAGAGAAGCCCAAGCAAGACGCGCCCCGAGGAGTGTCTTGCCACATGTCAGCACTCGGTCTGACTGAGCGCCTCCAGGAGAGAGGCCCAAGCAAGATGCGCCCCGAGGAGCGTCTTGCCACATGTCAACAATGGGTCTGATTGAGGGCCTCCAGGAGAGAAGCCCAAGCAAGACGAGCCCTGAGGAGCGTCTTGCTGCATGTCAGCACTCGGTCTGACTGAGCGCCTCCAGGAGAGAGTCCCAAGCAAGACGCGCCCCGAGGAGCGTCTTGCCACATGTCAACAATGGGTCTGAATTTAGGGCCTCCAGGAGAGAAGCCCAAGCAAGACGCGCCCCGAGGAGCGTCTTGCCACATGTCAGAACTCTGTCTGTCTGTGCGCCTCCAGGAGAGAGGCCCAAGCAAGACGCGCCCCGAGGAGCGTCTTGCCACATGTCAACAATGAGTCTGACTGAGGGCCTCCAGGAGAGAAGCCCAAGCAAGATGCGCCCCGAGGAGCTCCTTGACACATGTCAGCACTCGGTCTGACTGAACGCCTCCAGGAGAGAAGCCCCAGCAAGACACACCCCGAGGAGCGTCTTGCCACATATAAGCACTGGGTCTGACTGAGCGCCTCCAGGAGAGAGGCCCCAGCAAGACGCGCCCCGAGGAGCGTCTTGCCTTATGTCAGCACTCGGTCTGACTGAGCGCCTCCAGGAGAGAGGCCCAAGCAAGACTCGCCCCGAGGAGCGTCTTGCCACATATCAACAATGGGTCTGACTGAGGGCCTCCATGAGAGAAGCCCAAGCAAGACGCGCCCCGAGGAGCGTCTTGCCACATGTCAGCACTCGGTCTGACTGAGCGCCTCCAGGAGAGAGGCCCAAGCAAGACGCGCCCCGAGGAGCGTCTTGCCACATATCAACAATGGGTCTGACTGAGGGCCTCCATGAGAGAAGCCCAAGCAAGACGCGCCCCGAGGAGCGTCTTGTCACATGTCACCACTGGGTCTGACTGAGCGCCTCCAGGAGAGAGGCCCAAGCAAGATGCGCCCCGAGGAGCGTCTTGCCACATGTCACCACTGGGTCTGACTGAGCGCCACCAGGAGAGAGGCCCAAGCAAAACGCGCCCCGAGGAGCGTCTTGCCACATGTCAACAATGAGTCTGACTGAGGGCCTCGAGGAGAGAAGCCCAAGCAAGACGCGTCCCGAGAAGCGTCTTGCCACATGTCGGCACTCGGTCTGACTGAACGCCTCTAGGAGAGAAGCCCCAGCAAGACGCACCCCGAGGAGCGTCTTGCCACATATCAACAATGGGGCTGACAGAGGGCCTCCAGGAGAGAGGCCCAAGCAAGACGCTCCCCGAGGAGTGTCTTGCCACATGTCACCACTGGGTCTGACTGAGCGCCTCCAGGAGAGAGGCCCAAGCAAGACGCGCCCCGAGGAGCGTCATGCCACATGTCACTACTCAGTCTGACTGAGCGCCTCCAGGAGAGAGGCCCAAGCAAGACGCGCCCCGAGGAGCGTCTTACCACGTGTCAACACTGGGTCTGATTGAGGGCCTCCAGGAGAGAGGCCCAAGCAAGACGCGCCCCGAGGAGCGTCTTGCCACATGTCAACAATGGGTCTGACAGAGGACCTCCAGGAGAGAGGCCCAAGCAATACGCGCCCCGAGGAGCGTGTTGCCACATGTCACCACTGGGTCTGACTGAGCGCCTCCAGGAGAGAGGCCACAGCAAGACACGCCCCGAGGAGCATCTTGCCTTATGTCAGCACTCGGTCTGACTGAACGACTCCAGGAGAGAGGCCCAAGCAAGACGCGCCCCGAGGAGCGTCTTGACACATGTCAGCACTCGGTCTGACTGAGCGCCTCCAGGAGAGAGGCCCAAGCAAGATGCGCCCCGAGGAGCGTCTTGCCACATGTAAACAATGGGTCTGACTGAGGGCCTCCAGGAGAGAAGCCCAAGCAAGACGCGCCCCGAGGAGCGTCTTGCCACATGTCAGAACTCGGTCTGACTGAGCGCCTCCAGGAGAGAGGCCCAAGCAAGACGCACCCCAAGGAGCGTCTTGCCACATGTCAACAATGGGTCTGACTGAGGGCCTCCAGGAGAGAAGCCCAAGCAAGACGCTCCCCGAGGAGCGTCTTGCCACATGTCAACACTGGGTCTGACTGAGCACCTCCAGGAGAGAGGCCCAAGCAAGACGCGCCCCGAGGAGAGTCTTGCCACATGTCAACACTGGGTCTGACTGAGCACCTCCAGGAGAGAGGCCCAAGCAAGACGCGCCCCGAGGAGCGTCTTGCCACATGTCAACACTGGGTCTGAAGGAGGGCCTCCAGGAGAGAGGCCCAAGCAAGACGCGCCCCGAGGAGCGTCTTGCCACATGTCAACAATGAGTCTGACTGAGGGCCTCCAGGAGAGAAGCCCAAGCAAGACGCGCCCCGAGGAGTGTCTTGCCACATGTCAGCACTCGGTCTGACTGAGCGCCTCCAGGAGAGAGGCCCAAGCAAGATGTGCCCCGAGGAGCGTCTTGCCACATGTCAACAATGGGTCTGACTGAGGGCCTCCAGGAGAGAAGCCCAAGCAAGACGCGCCCTGAGGAGCGTCTTGCTGCATGTCAGCACTCGGTCTGACTGAGCGCCTCCAGGAGAGAGGCCCAAGCAAGACGCGCCCCGAGGAGCGTCTTGCCACATGTCAACAATGGGTCTGAATTTAGGGCCTCCAGGAGAGAAGCCCAAGCAAGACGCGCCCCGAGGAGCGTCTTGCCACATGTCAGCACTCTGTCTGTCTGTGCGCCTCCAGGAGAGAGGCCCAAGCAAGACGCGCCCCGAGGAGCGTCTTGCCACATGTCAACAATGAGTCTGACTGAGGGCCTCCAGGAGAGAAGCCCAAGCAAGACGCGCCCCGAGGAGCGTCTTGTCACATGTCAACACTGGGTCTGAATGAGTGCCTCCAGGAGAGAAGCCCCAGCAAGACGCGCCCCGAGGAGCGTCTGGCCACATATCAGCACTCTGTCTGACTGTGCGCCTCCAGGAGAGAGGCCCCAAGCAAGACGCGCCCCGAGGAGCGTCTTGCCACGTGTCAACACTGGGTCTGACTGAACGTCTCCAGGAGAGAGGCCCAAGCAAGACGAGCCCCGAGGAGCGTCTTGCCACATGTCACCACTGGGTCTGACTGAGCGCCTCCAGGAGAGAGGCCCAAATAAGACGCGCCCCGAGGAGCGTCTTGCCACATGTAAGCACTGGGTCTGACTGAGCGCCTCCAGGAGAGAAGCCCCAGCAAGACGCGCCCCGAGGAGCGTCTTACCACATGTCAGCACTCGGTCTGACTGAACGCCTCCAGGAGAGAAGCCCAAGTCAAGACGCGCCCCGAGGAGCTCCTTGACACATGTCAGCACTCGGTCTGACTGAACGCCTCCAGGAGAGAAGCCCCAGCAAGACACACCCCGAGGAGCGTCTTGCCACATGTAAGCACTGGGTCTGACTGAGCGCCTCCAGGAGAGAGGCCCCAGCAAGACGCGCCCCGAGGAGCGTCTTGCCTTATGTCAGCACTCGGTCTGATTGAGCGCCTCCAGGAGATAGTCCCAAGCAAGACGCGCCCCGAGGAGCGTCTTGCCACATGTCAACAATGGGTCTGACTGAAGGCCTCCAGGAGAGAAGCCCAAGCAAGACTCACCCCGAGGAGCGTCTTGCCAAATGTCAACAATGGGTCGGACTGAGGGCCTCCAAGAGAGAAGCCCAAGCAAGACGCGCCCCGAGGAGCGTCTTGCACCATGTCAACACTGGGTCTGACTGAGCACCTCCAGGAGAGAGGCCCAAGCAAGACTCGCCCCGAGGAGCGTCTTGACACATGTCAACACTGGGGCTGACTGAGGGCCTCCAGGAGAGAGGCCCAAGCAAGATGCGCCCCGAGGAGCGTCTTGCCACATGTAAACAATGGGTCTGACTGAGGGCCTCCAGGAGAGAAGCCCAAGCAAGACGCGCCCCGAGGAGCGTCTTGCCACATGTCAGCACTCGGTCTGACTGAGTGCCTCCAGGAGAGAGGCCCCAGCAAGACGCGCCCCGAGGAGCGTCTGGCCACCAGTCAGCACTCTGTCTGACTGTGCGCCTCAAGGAGAGAGGCCCCAAGCAAGACGCGCCCCGAGGAGCATCTTGCCACATGTCAACAATGAGTCTGACTGAGGGCCTCCAGGAGAGAAGCCCAAGCAAGACGCGCCCCGAGGAGCGTCTTGCCACATGTCAGCACTCGGTCTGACTGAACGCCTCCAGGAGAGAAGCCCCAGCAAGACGCGCCCCGAGGAGCGTCTTGCCACATGTCAGCACTCGGTCTGACTGAGCTCCTCCAGGAGAGAGGCCCAAGCAAGACGCGCCCCGAGGAGCGTCTTGCCACATATCAACAATGGATCTGACTGAGGGCCTCCATGAGAGAAGCCCAAGCAAGACGCGCCCCGAGGAGCGTCTTGTCACATGTCACCACTGGGTCTGACTGAGCGCCTCCAGGAGAGAGGCCCAAGCAAGACACGCCCCGAGGAGCGTCTTGCCACATGTCACCACTGGGTCTGACTGAGCGCCTCCAGGAGAGAGGCCCAAGCAACACGCGCCCCGAGGAGCGTCTTGCCACATGTCAACAATGAGTCTGACTGAGGGCCTCCAGGAGAGAAGCCCAAGCAAGACGTGTCCCGAGGAGCGTCTTGCCACATGTCAGCACTCGGTCTGACTGAACGCCTCCAGGAGAGAAGCCCCAGCAAGACGCGCCCCGAGGAGCGTCTTGCCACATGTCAACAATGGGTCTGACTGAGGGCCTCCAGGAGAGAAGCCCAAGCAAGATGCGCCCAAAGGAGCGTCTTGCCACATGTAAACAATGGGTCTGACTGAGGGCCTCCAGGAGAGAAGCCCAAGCAAGACGCGCCCCGAGGAGCGTCTTGCCACATGTCAGCACTCGGTCTGACTGAGCGCCTCCAGGAGAGAGGCCCAAGCAAGACGCGCCCCGAGGAGCGTCTTGCCACATAACAGCAATGGGTCTGAATGAGGGCCTCCATGAGAGAAGCCCAAGCAAGACGCGCCCCGAGGAGCGTCTTGCCACATGTCACCACTGGGTCTGACTGAGCGCCTCCAGGAGAGAGGCCCAAGCAAGACGCGCCCCGAGGAGCGTCTTGCCACGTGTCAACACTGGGTCTGACTGAGCGTCTCCAGGAGAGAGGCCCAAGCAAGACGCGCCCCGAGGAGCGTCTTGCCACATGTCAGCACTGGGTCTGACTGAGCGCCTCCAGGAGAGAGGCCCAAGCAAGACGCGCCCCGAGGAGTGTCTTGCCACATGTAAGCACTCGGTCTGACTGAGCCCCTCCAGGAGAGAAGCCCCAGCAAGACACGCCCCGAGGTGCGTCTTGCCACATGTAAGCAATGGGTCTGACTGAGCGCCTCCAGGAGAGAGGCCCAAGCAAGACTCGCCCCGAGGAGCGTCTTGACACATGTCAACACTGGGGCTGACTGAGGGCCTCCAGGAGAGAGGCCCAAGCAAGATGCGCCCCGAGGAGCGTCTTGCCACATGTAAACAATGGGTCTGACTGAGGGCCTCCAGGAGAGAAGCCCAAGCAAGACGCGCCCCGAGGAGCGTCTTGCCACATGTCAGCACTCGGTCTGACTGAGTGCCTCCAGGAGAGAGGCCCCAGCAAGACGCGCCCCGAGGAGCGTCTGGCCACCAGTCAGCACTCTGTCTGACTGTGCGCCTCAAGGAGAGAGGCCCCAAGCAAGACGCGCCCCGAGGAGCGTCTTGCACCATGTCAACACTGGGTCTGACTGTGCGCCTCAAGGAGAGAAGCCCAAGCAAGACGCGCCCCGAGGAGCGTCTTGCACCATGTCAACACTGGGTCTGACTGAGCACCTCCAGGAGAGAGGCCCAAGCAAGACTCGCCCCGAGGAGCGTCTTGACACATGTCAACACTGGGGCTGACTGAGGGCCTCCAGGAGAGAGGCCCAAGCAAGATGCGCCCCGAGGAGCGTCTTGCCACATGTAAACAATGGGTCTGACTGAGGGCCTCCAGGAGAGAAGCCCAAGCAAGACGCGCCCCGAGGAGCGTCTTGCCACATGTCAGCACTCGGTCTGACTGAGTGCCTCCAGGAGAGAGGCCCCAGCAAGACGCGCCCCGAGGAGCGTCTGGCCACCAGTCAGCACTCTGTCTGACTGTGCGCCTCAAGGAGAGAGGCCCCAAGCAAGACGCGCCCCGAGGAGCATCTTGCCACATGTCAACAATGAGTCTGACTGAGGGCCTCCAGGAGAGAAGCCCAAGCAAGACGCGCCCCGAGGAGCGTCTTGCCACATGTCAGCACTCGGTCTGACTGAACGCCTCCAGGAGAGAAGCCCCAGCAAGACGCGCCCCGAGGAGCGTCTTGCCACATGTCAGCACTCGGTCTGACTGAGCTCCTCCAGGAGAGAGGCCCAAGCAAGACGCGCCCCGAGGAGCGTCTTGCCACATATCAACAATGGATCTGACTGAGGGCCTCCATGAGAGAAGCCCAAGCAAGACGCGCCCCGAGGAGCGTCTTGTCACATGTCACCACTGGGTCTGACTGAGCGCCTCCAGGAGAGAGGCCCAAGCAAGACGCGCCCCGAGGAGCGTCTTGCCACATGTCACCACTGGGTCTGACTGAGCGCCTCCAGGAGAGAGGCCCAAGCAACACGCGCCCCGAGGAGCGTCTTGCCACATGTCAACAATGAGTCTGACTGAGGGCCTCCAGGAGAGAAGCCCAAGCAAGACGCGTCCCGAGGAGCGTCTTGCCACATGTCAGCACTCGGTCTGACTGAACGCCTCCAGGAGAGAAGCCCCAGCAAGACGCGCCCCGAGGAGCGTCTTGCCACATGTCAACAATGGGTCTGACTGAGGGCCTCCAGGAGAGAAGCCCAAGCAAGATGCGCACAAAGGAGCGTCTTGCCACATGTAAACAATGGGTCTGACTGAGGGCCTCCAGGAGAGAAGCCCAAGCAAGACGCGCCCCGAGGAGCGTCTTGCCACATGTCAGCACTCGGTCTGACTGAGCGCCTCCAGGAGAGAGGCCCAAGCAAGACGCGCCCCGAGGTGCGTCTTGCCACATAACAGCAATGGGTCTGAATGAGGGCCTCCATGAGAGAAGCCCAAGCAAGACGCGCCCCGAGGAGCGTCTTGCCACATGTCACCACTGGGTCTGACTGAGCGCCTCCAGGAGAGAGGCCCAAGCAAGACGCGCCCCGAGGAGCGTCTTGCCACGTGTCAACACTGGGTCTGACTGAGCGTCTCCAGGAGAGAGGCCCAAGCAAGACGCGCCCCGAGGAGCGTCTTGCCACATGTCAGCACTGGGTCTGACTGAGCGCCTCCAGGAGAGAGGCCCAAGCAAGACGCGCCCCGAGGAGTGTCTTGCCACATGTAAGCACTGGGTCTGACTGAGCCCCTCCAGGAGAGAAGCCCCAGCAAGACACGCCCCGAGGAGCGTCTTGCCACATGTAAGCACTGGATCTGACTGAGGGCCTCCAAGAGAGAAGCCCAAGCAAGACGCGCCCCGAGGAGCGTCTTGCACCATGTCAACACTGGGTCTGACTGAGCACCTCCAGGAGAGAGGCCCAAGCAAGACTCGCCCCGAGGAGCGTCTTGCCACATATCAACAATGGGTCTGACTGAGGGCCTCCATGAGAGAAGCCCAAGCAAGACGCGCCCCGAGGAGCGTCTTGTCACGTGTCAACACTGGTTCTGACTGAGCGTCTCCAGGAGAGAGGGCCAAGCAAGATGCGCCCCGAGGAGCGTCTTGCCACATGTAAACAATGGGTCTGACTGAGGGCCTCCAGGAGAGAAGCCCAAGCAAGACGCGCCCCGAGGAGCGTCTTGCCACATGTCAGCACTCGGTCTGACTGAGTGCCTCCAGGAGAGAGGCCCCAGCAAGACGCGCCCCGAGGAGCGTCTGGCCACCAGTCAGCACTCTGTCTGACTGTGCGCCTCAAGGAGAGAGGCCCCAAGCAAGACGCGCCCCGAGGAGCATCTTGCCACATGTCAACAATGAGTCTGACTGAGGGCCTCCAGGAGAGAAGCCCAAGCAAGACGCGCCCCGAGGAGCGTCTTGCCACATGTCAGCACTCGGTCTGACTGAACGCCTCCAGGAGAGAAGCCCCAGCAAGACGCGCCCTGAGGAGCGTCTTGCCACATGTCAGCACTCGGTCTGACTGAGCTCCTCCAGGAGAGAGGCCCAAGCAAGACGCTCCCCGAGGAGCGTCTTGCCACATATCAACAATGGATCTGACTGAGGGCCTCCATGAGAGAAGCCCAAGCAAGACGCGCCCCGAGGAGCGTCTTGTCACATGTCACCACTGGGTCTGACTGAGCGCCTCCAGGAGAGAGGCCCAAGCAAGACGCGCCCCGAGGAGCGTCTTGCCACATGTCACCACTGGGTCTGACTGAGCGCCTCCAGGAGAGAGGCCCAAGCAACACGCGCCCCGAGGAGCGTCTTGCCACATGTCAACAATGAGTCTGACTGAGGGCCTCCAGGAGAGAAGCCCAAGCAAGACGCGTCCCGAGGAGCGTCTTGCCACATGTCAGCACTCGGTCTGACTGAACGCCTCCAGGAGAGAAGCCCCAGCAAGACGCGCCCCGAGGAGCGTCTTGCCACATGTCAACAATGGGTCTGACTGAGGGCCTCCAGGAGAGAAGCCCAAGCAAGATGCGCCCAAAGGAGCGTCTTGCCACATGTAAACAATGGGTCTGACTGAGGGCCTCCAGGAGAGAAGCCCAAGCAAGACGCGCCCCGAGGAGCGTCTTGCCACATGTCAGCACTCGGTCTGACTGAGCGCCTCCAGGAGAGAGGCCCAAGCAAGACGCGCCCCGAGGAGCGTCTTGCCACATAACAGCAATGGGTCTGAATGAGGGCCTCCATGAGAGAAGCCCAAGCAAGACGCGCCCCGAGGAGCGTCTTGCCACATGTCACCACTGGGTCTGACTGAGCGCCTCCAGGAGAGAGGCCCAAGCAAGACGCGCCCCGAGGAGCGTCTTGCCACGTGTCAACACTGGGTCTGACTGAGCGTCTCCAGGAGAGAGGCCCAAGCAAGACGCGCCCCGAGGAGCGTCTTGCCACATGTCAGCACTGGGTCTGACTGAGCGCCTCCAGGAGAGAGGCCCAAGCAAGACGCGCCCCGAGGAGTGTCTTGCCACATGTAAGCACTGGGTCTGACTGAGCCCCTCCAGGAGAGAAGCCCCAGCAAGACACGCCCCGAGGAGCGTCTTGCCACATGTAAGCACTGGATCTGACTGAGGGCCTCCAAGAGAGAAGCCCAAGCAAGACGCGCCCCGAGGAGCGTCTTGCACCATGTCAACACTGGGTCTGACTGAGCACCTCCAGGAGAGAGGCCCAAGCAAGACTCGCCCCGAGGACCGTCTTGCCACATATCAACAATGGGTCTGACTGAGGGCCTCCATGAGAGAAGCCCAAGCAAGACGCGCCCCGAGGAGCGTCTTGTCACGTGACAACACTGGTTCTGACTGAGCGTCTCCAGGAGAGAGGGCCAAGCAAGACGCGCCCCGAGGAGCGTCTTGCCACATGTCACCACTGTGTCTGACTGAGCGCCTCCAGGAGAGAGGCCCAAGCAAGACGCGCCCCGAGGAGCGTCTTGCCACATGTAAGCACTGGTTCTGACTGAGCGCCTCCAGGAGAGAGGCCCCAGCAAGACGCGCCCCGAGGAGCGTCTTGCCTTATGTCAGCACTCGGTCTGACTGAGCGCCTCCAGGAGAGAGGCCCAAGCAAGACGCGCCCCGAGGAGCGTCTTGCCACATGTCAACAATGGGTCTGACTGAGGGCCTCCAGGAGAGAAGCCCAAGCAAGACGCGCCCCGAGGAGCGTCTTGCACCATGTCAACACTGGGTCTGACTGAGCACCTCCAGGAGAGAGGCCCAAGCAAGACTCGCCCCGAGGAGCGTCTTGCCACATGTCAGCACTCGGTCTGACTGAGCGCCTCCAGGAGAGAGGCCCAAGCAAGACGCGCCCCGAGGAGCGTCTTGTCACATATCAACAATGGGTCTGACTGAGGGCCTCCATGAGAGAAGCCCAAGCAAGACGCGCCCCGAGGAGCGTCTTGTGACATGTCACCACTGGGTCTGACTGAGCGCCTCCAGGAGAGAGGCCCAAGCAAGATGCGCCCCGAGGAGCGTCTTGCCACATGTCACCACTGGGTCTGACTGAGCGCCACCAGGAGAGAGGCCCAAGCAAAACGTGCCCCGAGGAGCGTCTTGCCACATGTCAACAATGAGTCTGACTGAGGGCCTCGAGGAGAGAAGCCCAAGCAAGACGCGTCCCGAGAAGCGTCTGGCCACCAGTCAGCACTCTGTCTGACTGTGCGCCTCCAGGAGAGAGGCCCCAAGCAAGACGCGCCCCGAGGAGCATCTTGCCACATGTCAACAATGAGTCTGACTGAGGGCCTCCAGGAGAGAAGCCCAAGCAAGACGCGCCCCGAGGAGCGTCTTGCCACATATCAACAATGGATCTGACTGAGGGCCTCCATGAGAGAAGCCCAAGCAAGACGCGCCCCGAGGAGCGTCTTGTCACATGTCACCACTGGGTCTGACTGAGCGCCTCCAGGAGAGAGGCCCAAGCAAGACGCGCCCCGAGGAGCGTCTTGCCACATGTCACCACTGGGTCTGACTGAGCGCCTCCAGGAGAGAGGCCCAAGCAACACGCGCCCCGAGGAGCGTCTTGCCACATGTCAACAATGAGTCTGACTGAGGGCCTCCAGGAGAGAAGCCCAAGCAAGACGCGTCCCGAGGAGCGTCTTGCCACATGTCAGCACTCGGTCTGACTGAACGCCTCCAGGAGAGAAGCCTCAGCAAGACGCGCCCCGAGGAGCGTCTTGCCACATGTCAACAATGGGTCTGACTGAGGGCCTCCAGGAGAGAAGCCCAAGCAAGATGCGCCCAAAGGAGCGTCTTGCCACATGTAAACAATGGGTCTGACTGAGGGCCTCCAGGAGAGAAGCCCAAGCAAGACGCGCCCCGAGGAGCGTCTTGCCACATGTCAGCACTCGGTCTGACTGAGCGCCTCCAGGAGAGAGGCCCAAGCAAGACGCGCCCCGAGGAGCGTCTTGCCACATAACAGCAATGGGTCTGAATGAGGGCCTCCATGAGAGAAGCCCAAGCAAGACGCGCCCCGAGGAGCGTCTTGCCACATGTCACCACTGGGTCTGACTGAGCGCCTCCAGGAGAGAGGCCCAAGCAAGACGCGCCCCGAGGAGCGTCTTGCCACGTGTCAACACTGGGTCTGACTGAGCGTCTCCAGGAGAGAGGCCCAAGCAAGACGCGCCCCGAGGAGCGTCTTGCCACATGTCAGCACTGGGTCTGACTGAGCGCCTCCAGGAGAGAGGCCCAAGCAAGACGCGCCCCGAGGAGTGTCTTGCCACATGTAAGCACTGGGTCTGACTGAGCCCCTCCAGGAGAGAAGCCCCAGCAAGACACGCCCCGAGGAGCGTCTTGCCACATGTAAGCAATGGGTCTGACTGAGCGCCTCCAGGAGAGAGGCCCAAGCAAGACTCGCCCCGAGGAGCGTCTTGACACATGTCAACACTGGGGCTGACTGAGGGCCTCCAGGAGAGAGGCCCAAGCAAGATGCGCCCCGAGGAGCGTCTTGCCACATGTAAACAATGGGTCTGACTGAGGGCCTCCAGGAGAGAAGCCCAAGCAAGACGCGCCCCGAGGAGCGTCTTGCCACATGTCAGCACTCGGTCTGACTGAGTGCCTCCAGGAGAGAGGCCCCAGCAAGACGCGCCCCGAGGAGCGTCTGGCCACCAGTCAGCACTCTGTCTGACTGTGCGCCTCAAGGAGAGAGGCCCCAAGCAAGACGCGCCCCGAGGAGCGTCTTGCACCATGTCAACACTGGGTCTGACTGTGCGCCTCAAGGAGAGAAGCCCAAGCAAGACGCGCCCCGAGGAGCGTCTTGCACCATGTCAACACTGGGTCTGACTGAGCACCTCCAGGAGAGAGGCCCAAGCAAGACTCGCCCCGAGGAGCGTCTTGACACATGTCAACACTGGGGCTGACTGAGGGCCTCCAGGAGAGAGGCCCAAGCAAGATGCGCCCCGAGGAGCGTCTTGCCACATGTAAACAATGGGTCTGACTGAGGGCCTCCAGGAGAGAAGCCCAAGCAAGACGCGCCCCGAGGAGCGTCTTGCCACATGTCAGCACTCGGTCTGACTGAGTGCCTCCAGGAGAGAGGCCCCAGCAAGACGCGCCCCGAGGAGCGTCTGGCCACCAGTCAGCACTCTGTCTGACTGTGCGCCTCAAGGAGAGAGGCCCCAAGCAAGACGCGCCCCGAGGAGCATCTTGCCACATGTCAACAATGAGTCTGACTGAGGGCCTCCAGGAGAGAAGCCCAAGCAAGACGCGCCCCGAGGAGCGTCTTGCCACATGTCAGCACTCGGTCTGACTGAACGCCTCCAGGAGAGAAGCCCCAGCAAGACGCGCCCCGAGGAGCGTCTTGCCACATGTCAGCACTCGGTCTGACTGAGCTCCTCCAGGAGAGAGGCCCAAGCAAGACGCGCCCCGAGGAGCGTCTTGCCACATATCAACAATGGATCTGACTGAGGGCCTCCATGAGAGAAGCCCAAGCAAGACGCGCCCCGAGGAGCGTCTTGTCACATGTCACCACTGGGTCTGACTGAGCGCCTCCAGGAGAGAGGCCCAAGCAAGACGCGCCCCGAGGAGCGTCTTGCCACATGTCACCACTGGGTCTGACTGAGCGCCTCCAGGAGAGAGGCCCAAGCAACACGCGCCCCGAGGAGCGTCTTGCCACATGTCAACAATGAGTCTGACTGAGGGCCTCCAGGAGAGAAGCCCAAGCAAGACGCGTCCCGAGGAGCGTCTTGCCACATGTCAGCACTCGGTCTGACTGAACGCCTCCAGGAGAGAAGCCCCAGCAAGACGCGCCCCGAGGAGCGTCTTGCCACATGTCAACAATGGGTCTGACTGAGGGCCTCCAGGAGAGAAGCCCAAGCAAGATGCGCCCAAAGGAGCGTCTTGCCACATGTAAACAATGGGTCTGACTGAGGGCCTCCAGGAGAGAAGCCCAAGCAAGACGCGCCCCGAGGAGCGTCTTGCCACATGTCAGCACTCGGTCTGACTGAGCGCCTCCAGGAGAGAGGCCCAAGCAAGACGCGCCCCGAGGTGCGTCTTGCCACATAACAGCAATGGGTCTGAATGAGGGCCTCCATGAGAGAAGCCCAAGCAAGACGCGCCCCGAGGAGCGTCTTGCCACATGTCACCACTGGGTCTGACTGAGCGCCTCCAGGAGAGAGGCCCAAGCAAGACGCGCCCCGAGGAGCGTCTTGCCACGTGTCAACACTGGGTCTGACTGAGCGTCTCCAGGAGAGAGGCCCAAGCAAGACGCGCCCCGAGGAGCGTCTTGCCACATGTCAGCACTGGGTCTGACTGAGCGCCTCCAGGAGAGAGGCCCAAGCAAGACGCGCCCCGAGGAGTGTCTTGCCACATGTAAGCACTGGGTCTGACTGAGCCCCTCCAGGAGAGAAGCCCCAGCAAGACACGCCCCGAGGAGCGTCTTGCCACATGTAAGCACTGGATCTGACTGAGGGCCTCCAAGAGAGAAGCCCAAGCAAGACGCGCCCCGAGGAGCGTCTTGCACCATGTCAACACTGGGTCTGACTGAGCACCTCCAGGAGAGAGGCCCAAGCAAGACTCGCCCCGAGGAGCGTCTTGCCACATATCAACAATGGGTCTGACTGAGGGCCTCCATGAGAGAAGCCCAAGCAAGACGCGCCCCGAGGAGCGTCTTGTCACGTGTCAACACTGGTTCTGACTGAGCGTCTCCAGGAGAGAGGGCCAAGCAAGATGCGCCCCGAGGAGCGTCTTGCCACATGTAAACAATGGGTCTGACTGAGGGCCTCCAGGAGAGAAGCCCAAGCAAGACGCGCCCCGAGGAGCGTCTTGCCACATGTCAGCACTCGGTCTGACTGAGTGCCTCCAGGAGAGAGGCCCCAGCAAGACGCGCCCCGAGGAGCGTCTGGCCACCAGTCAGCACTCTGTCTGACTGTGCGCCTCAAGGAGAGAGGCCCCAAGCAAGACGCGCCCCGAGGAGCATCTTGCCACATGTCAACAATGAGTCTGACTGAGGGCCTCCAGGAGAGAAGCCCAAGCAAGACGCGCCCCGAGGAGCGTCTTGCCACATGTCAGCACTCGGTCTGACTGAACGCCTCCAGGAGAGAAGCCCCAGCAAGACGCGCCCCGAGGAGCGTCTTGCCACATGTCAGCACTCGGTCTGACTGAGCTCCTCCAGGAGAGAGGCCCAAGCAAGACGCTCCCCGAGGAGCGTCTTGCCACATATCAACAATGGATCTGACTGAGGGCCTCCATGAGAGAAGCCCAAGCAAGACGCGCCCCGAGGAGCGTCTTGTCACATGTCACCACTGGGTCTGACTGAGCGCCTCCAGGAGAGAGGCCCAAGCAAGACGCGCCCCGAGGAGCGTCTTGCCACATGTCACCACTGGGTCTGACTGAGCGCCTCCAGGAGAGAGGCCCAAGCAACACGCGCCCCGAGGAGCGTCTTGCCACATGTCAACAATGAGTCTGACTGAGGGCCTCCAGGAGAGAAGCCCAAGCAAGACGCGTCCCGAGGAGCGTCTTGCCACATGTCAGCACTCGGTCTGACTGAACGCCTCCAGGAGAGAAGCCCCAGCAAGACGCGCCCCGAGGAGCGTCTTGCCACATGTCAACAATGGGTCTGACTGAGGGCCTCCAGGAGAGAAGCCCAAGCAAGATGCGCCCAAAGGAGCGTCTTGCCACATGTAAACAATGGGTCTGACTGAGGGCCTCCAGGAGAGAAGCCCAAGCAAGACGCGCCCCGAGGAGCGTCTTGCCACATGTCAGCACTCGGTCTGACTGAGCGCCTCCAGGAGAGAGGCCCAAGCAAGACGCGCCCCGAGGAGCGTCTTGCCACATAACAGCAATGGGTCTGAATGAGGGCCTCCATGAGAGAAGCCCAAGCAAGACGCGCCCCGAGGAGCGTCTTGCCACATGTCACCACTGGGTCTGACTGAGCGCCTCCAGGAGAGAGGCCCAAGCAAGACGCGCCCCGAGGAGCGTCTTGCCACGTGTCAACACTGGGTCTGACTGAGCGTCTCCAGGAGAGAGGCCCAAGCAAGACGCGCCCCGAGGAGCGTCTTGCCACATGTCAGCACTGGGTCTGACTGAGCGCCTCCAGGAGAGAGGCCCAAGCAAGACGCGCCCCGAGGAGTGTCTTGCCACATGTAAGCACTGGGTCTGACTGAGCCCCTCCAGGAGAGAAGCCCCAGCAAGACACGCCCCGAGGAGCGTCTTGCCACATGTAAGCACTGGATCTGACTGAGGGCCTCCAAGAGAGAAGCCCAAGCAAGACGCGCCCCGAGGAGCGTCTTGCACCATGTCAACACTGGGTCTGACTGAGCACCTCCAGGAGAGAGGCCCAAGCAAGACTCGCCCCGAGGACCGTCTTGCCACATATCAACAATGGGTCTGACTGAGGGCCTCCATGAGAGAAGCCCAAGCAAGACGCGCCCCGAGGAGCGTCTTGTCACGTGTCAACACTGGTTCTGACTGAGCGTCTCCAGGAGAGAGGGCCAAGCAAGACGCGCCCCGAGGAGCGTCTTGCCACATGTCACCACTGTGTCTGACTGAGCGCCTCCAGGAGAGAGGCCCAAGCAAGACGCGCCCCGAGGAGCGTCTTGCCACATGTAAGCACTGGTTCTGACTGAGCGCCTCCAGGAGAGAGGCCCCAGCAAGACGCGCCCCGAGGAGCGTCTTGCCTTATGTCAGCACTCGGTCTGACTGAGCGCCTCCAGGAGAGAGGCCCAAGCAAGACGCGCCCCGAGGAGCGTCTTGCCACATGTCAACAATGGGTCTGACTGAGGGCCTCCAGGAGAGAAGCCCAAGCAAGACGCGCCCCGAGGAGCGTCTTGCACCATGTCAACACTGGGTCTGACTGAGCACCTCCAGGAGAGAGGCCCAAGCAAGACTCGCCCCGAGGAGCGTCTTGCCACATGTCAGCACTCGGTCTGACTGAGCGCCTCCAGGAGAGAGGCCCAAGCAAGACGCGCCCCGAGGAGCGTCTTGCCACATATCAACAATGGGTCTGACTGAGGGCCTCCATGAGAGAAGCCCAAGCAAGACGCGCCCCGAGGAGCGTCTTGTCACATGTCACCACTGGGTCTGACTGAGCGCCTCCAGGAGAGAGGCCCAAGCAAGATGCGCCCCGAGGAGCGTCTTGCCACATGTCACCACTGGGTCTGACTGAGCGCCACCAGGAGAGAGGCCCAAGCAAAACGTGCCCCGAGGAGCGTCTTGCCACATGTCAACAATGAGTCTGACTGAGGGCCTCGAGGAGAGAAGCCCAAGCAAGACGCGTCCCGAGAAGCGTCTGGCCACCAGTCAGCACTCTGTCTGACTGTGCGCCTCCAGGAGAGAGGCCCCAAGCAAGACGCGCCCCGAGGAGCATCTTGCCACATGTCAACAATGAGTCTGACTGAGGGCCTCCAGGAGAGAAGCCCAAGCAAGACGCGCCCCGAGGAGCGTCTTGCCACATGTCAGCACTCGGTCTGACTGAACGCCTCCAGGAGAGAAGCCCCAGCAAGACGCGCCCCGAGGAGCGTCTTGCCACATGTCAGCACTCGGTCGGACTTAGCTCCTCCAGGAGAGAGGCCCAAGCAAGACGCGCCCCGAGGAGCGTCTTGCCACATATCAACAATGGATCTGACTGAGGGCCTCCATGAGAGAAGCCCAAGCAAGACGCGCCCCGAGGAGCGTCTTGCCACATGTCAACACTGGGTCTGACTGAGCACCTCCAGGAGAGAGGCCCAAGCAAGACGCGCCCCGAGGAGCGTCTTGCCACATGCCAACACTGGGTCTGACAGAGGGCCTCCAGGAGAGAGGCCCAAGCAAGACGCGCCCCGAGGAGCGTCTTGCCACATGTCAACAATGAGTCTGACTGAGGGCCTCCAGGAGAGAAGCCCAAGCAAGACGCGCCCCGAGGAGTGTCTTGCCACATGTCAGCACTCGGTCTGACTGAGCGCCTCCAGGAGAGAGGCCCAAGCAAGATGCGCCCCGAGGAGCGTCTTGCCACATGTCAACAATGGGTCTGATTGAGGGCCTCCAGGAGAGAAGCCCAAGCAAGACACGCCCTGAGGAGCGTCTTGCTGCATGTCAGCACTCGGTCTGACTGAGCGCCTCCAGGAGAGAGTCCCAAGCAAGACGCGCCCCGAGGAGCGTCTTGCCACATGTCAACAATGGGTCTGAATTTAGGGCCTCCAGGAGAGAAGCCCAAGCAAGACGCGCCCCGAGGAGCGTCTTGCCACATGTCAGCACTCTGTCTGTCTGTGCGCCTCCAGGAGAGAGGCCCAAGCAAGACGCGCCCCGAGGAGCGTCTTGCCACATGTCAACAATGAGTCTGACTGAGGGCCTCCAGGAGAGAAGCCCAAGCAAGATGCGCCCCGAGGAGCTCCTTGACACATGTCAGCACTCGGTCTGACTGAACGCCTCCAGGAGAGAAGCCCCAGCAAGACACACCCCGAGGAGCGTCTTGCCACATGTAAGCACTGGGTCTGACTGAGCGCCTCCAGGAGAGAGGCCCCAGCAAGACGCGCCCCGAGGAGCGTCTTGCCTTATGTCAGCACTCGGTCTGACTGAGCGCCTCCAGGAGAGAGGCCCAAGCAAGACTCGCCCCGAGGAGCGTCTTGCCACATATCAACAATGGGTCTGACTGAGGGCCTCCATGAGAGAAGCCCAAGCAAGACGCGCCCCGAGGAGCGTCTTGTCACATGTCACCACTGGGTCTGACTGAGCGCCTCCAGGAGAGAGGCCCAAGCAAGATGCGCCCCGAGGAGCGTCTTGCCACATGTCACCACTGGGTCTGACTGAGCGCCACCAGGAGAGAGGCCCAAGCAAAACGCGCCCCGAGGAGCGTCTTGCCACATGTCAACAATGAGTCTGACTGAGGGCCTCGAGGAGAGAAGCCCAAGCAAGACGCGTCCCGAGAAGCGTCTTGCCACATGTCGGCACTCGGTCTGACTGAACGCCTCTAGGAGAGAAGCCCCAGCAAGACGCGCCCCGAGGAGCGTCTTGCCACATATCAACAATGGGGCTGACAGAGGGCCTCCAGGAGAGAGGCCCAAGCAAGACGCTCCCCGAGGAGTGTCTTGCCACATGTCACCACTGGGTCTGACTGAGCTCCTCCAGGAGAGAGGCCCAAGCAAGACGCGCCCCGAGGAGCGTCATGCCACATGTCACTACTCAGTCTGACTGAGCGCCTCCAGGAGAGAGGCCCAAGCAAGACGCGCCCCGAGGAGCGTCTTACCACGTGTCAACACTGGGTCTGATTGAGGGCCTCCAGGAGAGAGGCCCAAGCAAGACGCGCCCCGAGGAGCGTCTTGCCACATGTCAACAATGGGTCTGACAGAGGGCCTCCAGGAGAGAGGCCCAAGCAATACGCGCCCCGAGGAGCGTGTTGCCACATGTCACCACTGGGTCTGACTGAGCGCCTCCAGGAGAGAGGCCACAGCAAGACACGCCCCGAGGAGCATCTTGCCTTATGTCAGCACTCGGTCTGACTGAACGACTCCAGGAGAGAGGCCCAAGCAAGACGCGCCCCGAGGAGCGTCTTGCCACATGTCAGCACTCGGTCTGACTGAGCGCCTCCAGGAGAGAGGCCCAAGCAAGATGCGCCCCGAGGAGCGTCTTGCCACATGTAAACAATGGGTCTGACTGAGGGCCTCCAGGAGAGAAGCCCAAGCAAGACGCGCCCCGAGGAGCGTCTTGCCACATGTCAGAACTCGGTCTGACTGAGCGCCTCCAGGAGAGAGGCCCAAGCAAGACGCACCCCAAGGAGCGTCTTGCCACATGTCAACAATGGGTCTGACTGAGGGCCTCCAGGAGAGAAGCCCAAGCAAGACGCGCCCCGAGGAGCGTCTTGCCACATGTCAACACTGGGTCTGACTGAGCACCTCCAGGAGAGAGGCCCAAGCAAGACGCGCCCCGAGGAGAGTCTTGCCACATGTCAACACTGGGTCTGACTGAGCACCTCCAGGAGAGAGGCCCAAGCAAGACGCGCCCCGAGGAGCGTCTTGCCACATGTCAACACTGGGTCTGAAGGAGGGCCTCCAGGAGAGAGGCCCAAGCAAGACGCGCCCCGAGGAGCGTCTTGCCACATGTCAACAATGAGTCTGACTGAGGGCCTCCAGGAGAGAAGCCCAAGCAAGACGCGCCCCGAGGAGTGTCTTGCCACATGTCAGCACTCGGTCTGACTGAGCGCCTCCAGGAGAGAGGCCCAAGCAAGATGTGCCCCGAGGAGCGTCTTGCCACATGTCAACAATGGGTCTGACTGAGGGCCTCCAGGAGAGAAGCCCAAGCAAGACGCGCCCTGAGGAGCGTCTTGCTGCATGTCAGCACTCGGTCTGACTGAGCGCCTCCAGGAGAGAGGCCCAAGCAAGACGCGCCCCGAGGAGCGTCTTGCCACATGTCAACAATGGGTCTGAATTTAGGGCCTCCAGGAGAGAAGCCCGAGCAAGACGCGACCCGAGGAGCGTCTTGCCACATGTCAGCACTCTGTCTGTCTGTGCGCCTCCAGGAGAGAGGCCCAAGCAAGACGCGCCCCGAGGAGCGTCTTGCCACATGTCAACAATGAGTCTGACTGAGGGCCTCGAGGAGAGAAGCCCAAGCAAGACGCATCCCGAGAAGCGTCTTGCCACATGTCGGCACTCGGTCTGACTGAACGCCTCTAGGAGAGTAGCCCCAGCAAGACGCGCCCCGAGGAGCGTCTTGCCACATATCAACAATGGGGCTGACAGAGGGCCTCCAGGAGAGAGGCCCAAGCAAGACGCTCCCCGAGGAGTGTCTTGCCACATGTCACCACTGGGTCTGACTGAGCGCCTCCAGGAGAGAGGCCTATGCAAGACGCGCCCGAGGAGCGTCATGCCACATGTCACTACTCAGTCTGACTGAGCGCCTCCAGGAGAGAGGCCCAAGCAAGACGCGCCCCGAGGAGCGTCTTACCACGTGTCAACACTGGGTCTGATTGAGGGCCTCCAGGAGAGAGGCCCAAGCAAGACGCGCCCCGAGGAGCGTCTTGCCACATGTCAACAATGGGTCTGACAGAGGGCCTCCAGGAGAGAGGCCCAAGCAATACGCGCCCCGAAGAGCGTGTTGCCACATGTCACCACTGGGTCTGACTGAGCGCCTCCAGGAGAAAGGCCCAAGCAAGACGCGCCCCGAGGAGCGTCTTGCCACGTGTCACCACTGGGTCTGATTGAGCGCCTCCAGGAGAGAGGCCACAGCAAGACGCGCCCCGAGGAGCATCTTGCCTTATGTCAGCACTCGGTCTGACTGAACGCCTCCAGGAGAGAGGCCCAAGCAAGACGCGCCCCGAGGAGTGTCTTGCCACATGTCAACAATGGGTCTGACAGAGGGCCTCCAGGAGAGAGGCCCAAGCAAGACACTCCTCGGGGCGCGTCTTGTCACATGTCAACACTGGGTCTGACTGAGCGCCTCCAGGAGAGAAGGTCCAGCAAGACGCGCCCCGAGGAGCGTCTTGCCACATGTAAACAATGGGTCTGACTGAGGGCCTCCAGGAGAGAAGCCCAAGCAAGACGCGCCCCGAGGAGCGTCTTGCCAGATGTCAGCACTCGGTCTGACTGAGCGCCTCCAGGAGAAAGGCCCAAGCAAGACGCACCCCAAGGAGCGTCTTGCCACATGTCAACAATGGGTCTGACAGAGGGCCTCCAGGAGAGAGGCCCAAGCAATACGCGCCCCGAAGAGCGTGTTGCCACATGTCACCACTGGGTCTGACTGAGCGCCTCCAGGAGAAAGGCCCAAGCAAGACGCGCCCCGAGGAGCGTCTTGCCACGTGTCACCACTGGGTCTGATTGAGCGCCTCCAGGAGAGAGGCCACAGCAAGACGCGCCCCGAGGAGCATCTTGCCTTATGTCAGCACTCGGTCTGACTGAACGCCTCCAGGAGAGAGGCCCAAGCAAGACGCGCCCCGAGGAGTGTCTTGCCACATGTCAACAATGGGTCTGACAGAGGGCCTCCAGGAGAGAGGCCCAAGCAAGACACTCCTCGGGGCGCGTCTTGTCACATGTCAACACTGGGTCTGACTGAGCGCCTCCAGGAGAGAAGGTCCAGCAAGACGCGCCCCGAGGAGCGTCTTGCCACATGTAAACAATGGGTCTGACTGAGGGCCTCCAGGAGAGAAGCCCAAGCAAGACGCGCCCCGAGGAGCGTCTTGCCAGATGTCAGCACTCGGTCTGACTGAGCGCCTCCAGGAGAAAGGCCCAAGCAAGACGCACCCCAAGGAGCGTCTTGCCACATGTCAACAATGGGTCTGACTGAGGGCCTCCAGGAGAGAAGCCCAATCAAGACGCGCCCCGAGGAGCATCTTGCCACATGTCAACACTGGGTCTGACTGAGCACCTCCAGGAGAGAGGCCCAAGCAAGACGCGCCCCGAGGAGAGTCTTGCCACATGTCAACACTGGGTCTGACTGAGCACCTCCAGGAGAGAGGCCCAAGCAAGACGCGCCCCGAGGAGCGTCTTGCCACATGTCAACACTGGGTCTGACAGAGGGCCTCCAGGAGAGAGGCCCAAGCAAGACGCGCCCCGAGGAGCGTCTTGCCACATGTCAACAATGAGTCTGACTGAGGGCCTCCAGGAGAGAACCCCAAGCAAGACGCGCCCCGAGGAGTGTCTTGCCACATGTCAGCACTCGGTCTGACTGAGCGCCTCCAGGAGAGAGGCCCAAGCAAGATGCGCCCCGAGGAGCGTCTTGCCACATGTCAACAATGGGTCTGATTGAGGGCCTCCAGGAGAGAAGCCCAAGCAAGACGCGCCCTGAGGAGCGTCTTGCTGCATGTCAGCACTCGGTCTGCCTGAGCGCCTCCAGGAGAGAGTCCCAAGCAAGACGCGCCCCGAGGAGCGTCTTGCCACATGTCAACAATGGGTCTGAATTTAGGGCCTCCAGGAGAGAAGCCCAAGCAAGACGCGCCCCCAGGAGCGTCTTGCCACATGTCAGCACTCTGTCTGTCTGTGCGCCTCCAGGAGAGAGGCCCAAGCAAGACGCGCCCCGAGGAGCGTCTTGCCACATGTCAACAATGAGTCTGACTGAGGGCCTCCAGGAGAGAAGCCCAAGCAAGATGCGCCCCGAGGAGCTCCTTGACACATGCCAGCACTCGGTCTGACTGAACGCCTCCAGGAGAGAAGCCCCAGCAAGACACACCCCGAGGAGCGTCTTGCCACATGTAAGCACTGGGTCTGACTGAGCGCCTCCAGGAGAGAGGCCCCAGCAAGACGCGCCCCGAGGAGCGTCTTGCCTTATGTCAGCACTCGGTCTGACTGAGCGCCTCCAGGAGATAGGACCAAGCAAGACGCGCCCCGAGGAGCGTCTTGCCACATGTCAACAATGGGTCTGACTGAGGGCCTCCAGGAGAGAAGCCCAAGCAAGACGCACCCCGAGGAGCGTCTTGCCACATGTCAACAATGGGTCTGACTGAGGGCCTCCAAGAGAGAAGCCCAAGCAAGACGCGCCCCGAGGAGCGTCTTGCACCATGTCAACACTGGGTCTGACTGAGCACCTCCAGGAGAGAGGCCCAAGCAAGACTCGCCCCGAGGAGCGTCTTGACACATGTCAACACTGGGGCTGACAGAGGGCCTCCAGGAGAGAGGCCCAAGCAAGATGCGCCCCGAGGAGCGTCTTGCCACATGTAAACAATGGGTCTGACTGAGGGCCTCCAGGAGAGAAGCCCAAGCAAGACGCGCCCCGAGGAGCGTCTTGCCACATGTCAGCACTCGGTCTGACTGAGTGCCTCCAGGAGAGAGGCCCCAGCAAGACGCGCCCCGAGGAGCGTCTGGCCACCAGTCAGCACTCTGTCTGACTGTGCGCCTCCAGGAGAGAGGCCCCAAGCAAGACGCGCCCCGAGGAGCATCTTGCCACATGTCAACAATGAGTCTGACTGAGGGCCTCCAGGAGAGAAGCCCAAGCAAGACGCGCCCCGAGGAGCGTCTTGTCACATGTCAGCACTCGGTCTGACTGAACGCCTCCAGGAGAGAAGCCCCAGCAAGACGCGCCCCGAGGAGCGTCTTGCCACATGTCAGCACTCGGTCTGACTGAGCTCCTCCAGGAGAGAGGCCCAAGCAAGACGCGCCCCGAGGAGCGTCTTGCCACATATCAACAATGGATCTGACTGAGGGCCTCCATGAGAGAAGCCCAAGCAAGACGCGCCCCGAGGAGCGTCTTGTCACATGTCACCACTGGGTCTGACTGAGCGCCTCCAGGAGAGAGGCCCAAGCAAGACGCGCCCCGAGGAGCGTCTTGCCACATGTCACCACTGGGTCTGACTGAGCGCCTCCAGGAGAGAGGCCCAAGAAAGACGCGCCCCGAGGAGCGTCTTGCCACATGTCAACAATGAGTCTGACTGAGGGCCTCCAGGAGAGAAGCCCAAGCAAGATGCGTCCCGAGGAGCGTCTTGCCACATGTCAGCACTCGGTCTGACTGAACGCCTCCAGGAGAGAAGCCCCAGCAAGACGCGCCCCGAGGAGCGTCTTGCCACATGTCAACAATGGGTCTGACTGAGGGCCTCCAGGAGAGAAGCCCAAGCAAGATGCGCCCAAAGGAGCGTCTTGCCACATGTAAACAATGGGTCTGACTGAGGGCCTCCAGGAGAGAAGCCCAAGCAAGACGCGCCCCGAGGAGCGTCTTGCTTGGGCCTCTCTCCTGGAGGCGCTCAGTCAGACCGAGTGTTGACACGTGGCAAGACGCTCCTCGGGGCGCGTCTTGCTTGGGCCTCTCTCCTGGAGGCGCTCAGTCAGACCCAGAGGTGACATGTGGCAAGACGCTCCTCGGGGCGCGTCTTGCTTGGGCCTCTCTCCTGGAGGCCCTCTGTCAGACCCATTGTTGACATGTGGCAAGACGCTCCTCGGGGCGCGTCTTGCTTGGGCCTCTCTCCTGGAGGCGCTCAGTCAGACCGAGTGCTGACATAAGGCAAGATGCTCCTCGGGGCGCGTCTTGCTGGGGCCTCTCTCCTGGAGGCGCTCAATCAGACCCAGTGGTGACACGTGGCAAGACGCTCCTCGGGGCACGTCTTGCTTGGACCTCTCTCCTGGAGGCGCTCAGTCAGACCCATTGGTGACATGTGGCAACACGCTCCTCGGGGCACGTATTGCTTGGGCCTCTCTCCTGGAGGCCCTCTGTCAGACCCATTGTTGACACGTGGCAAGACGCTCCTCGGGGCGCGTCTTGCTTGGGCCTCTCTCCTGGAGGCGCTCAGTCGGACCCATTGTTTACATGTGGCAAGACACTCCTTGGGGAGCGTCCTGCTTGGGCCTCTCTCTTGGAGGCCCTCTGTCAGCCCCAGTGTTGACATGTGTCAAGACGCTCCTCGGGGTGCGTCTTGCTTGGGCCTCTCTCCTGGAGGCGCTCAGTCAGACCCATTGTTGATCTGTGGCAAGACGCACCTCGGGGCGCGTCTTGCTTGGGCTTCTCTCATGAAGGCCCTCAGTCAGACCCATTGTTGATATGTGGCAAGACGCTCCTCGGGGCGCGTCTTGCTTGGGCCTCTCTCCTGGAGGCGCTCAGTCAGACTGAGTGCTGACATGTGGCAAGACGCTCCTCGGGGCGTGTCTTGCTGGGGCTTCTCTCCTGGAGGCGTTCTGTCAGACCGAGTGCTGACATTTGGCAAGACGCTCCTCGGGGCGCGTCTTGCTGGGGCTTCTCTCCTGGAGGCGTTCAGTCAGACTGAGTGCTGACATGTGGCAAGACGCTCCTCGGGGCGCGTCTTGCTTGGGCCTCTCTCCTGGAGGCGCTCAGTCAGACCCAGTGGTGACATGTGGCAACACGCTCCTCGGGGCACGTAATGCTTGGGCCTCTCTCCTGGAGGCCCTCTGTCAGACCCAATGTTTACATATGGCAAGACGCTCCTCGGGGCGCGTCTTGCTTGGGCCTCTCTCCTGGAGGCGCTCAGTCAGACCGAGTAGTGACATGTGGGATGACGCTCCTCGGGGCGCGTCTTGCTTGGGCTTCTCTCCTGGAGGCCCTCAGTCGGACCCATTGTTGACATGTGGCAAGACGCTCCTCGGGGCGCATCTTGCTTGGGCCTCTCTCCTGGAGGCGCTCAGTCGGACCGGGTGCTGACATGTGCCAAGACGCTCCTCGGGGCGCGTCTTGCTTGGGCCTCTCTCCTGGAGGCGCACAGTCAGACCGAGTAGTCACATGTGGCAAGACGCTCCTCGGGGTGCATCTTGCTGGGGCTTCTCTCCTGGAGGCGCTCAGTCAGACCCAGTGTTGACATGTGACAAGACGCTCCTCGGGGCGCGTCTTGCTTGGGCTTCTCTCCTGGAGGCGCTCAGTCAGACCCATTGTTGACATGTGGCAAGACGCTCCCCGGGGCGCGTCTTGCTTGGGCCTCTCTCCTGGGGGCCCTCTGTCAGACCCATTGTTGACATGTGGCAAGATGCTCCTCGGGGCGTGTCTTGCTTGGGCCTCTCTCCTGGAGGCGCTCAGTCAGACCGAGTGCTGACATAAGGCAAGATGCTCCTCAGGGCGCGTCTTGCTGTGGCCTCTCTCCTGGAGGCGCTCAATCAGACCCAGTGGTGACACGTGGCAAGACGCTCTGGGCACGTCTTGCTTGGGCCTTTCTCCTGGAGGCACTCAGTCAGACCCAGTGGTGACACGTGGCAAGACGCTCCTTGGGGCGCGTCTTGCTTGGGCCTCTCTCCTGGAGACGCTCAGTCAGACCGAGTAGTGACATGTGGCATGACGCTCCTCTGGGCGCGTCTTGCTTGGGCCTCTCTCCTGGAGGCCCTCTGTCAGCCCCAGTGTTGACATGTGTCAAGACGCTCCTCGGGGTGCGTCTTGCTTGGGCCTCTCTCCTGGAGGCGCTCAGTCAGACCGATTGCTGACATGTGGCAAGACGCTCCTCGGGGCGCGTCTTGCTTGGGCCTCTCTCCTGGAGGCGTTCAGTCAGACCGAGTGCTGACATGTGGCAAGACGCTCCTCGGGGCGCGTCTTGCTGGGGCCTCTCTCCTGGAGGCCCTCAGTCAGACCCAGTGCTTACATGTGGCAAGACGCTCCTCGGGGCGCGTCTTGCTTGGGCCTCTCTCCTGGAGGCGCTCAGTCAGACCGAGTGCTGACATAAGGCAAGATGCTCCTCGGGGCGCGTCTTGCTGGGGCCTCTCTCCTGGAGGCGCTCAGTCAGACCCAGTGCTTACATGTGGCAAGACGCTCCTCGGGGCGCGTCTTGCTTGGACCTCTCTCCAGGAGGCGCTCAGTCAGACCCAGTGGTGACATGTGACAAGACGCTCCTCGGGGCGCGTCTTGCTTGGGCTTCTCTCATGGAGGCCCTCAGTCAGACCCATTGTTGATATGTGGCAAGACGCTCCTCGGGGCGCGTCTTGCTGGGGCTTCTCTCCTAGAGGCGTTCAGTCAGACCGAGTGCCGACATGTGGCAAGACGCTCCTCGGGACGCGTCTTGCTTGGGCTTCTCTCCTCGAGGCCCTCAGTCAGACTCATTGTTGACATGTGGCAAGACGCTCCTCGGGGCGCGTTTTGCTTGGGCCTCTCTCCTGGAGGCGCTCAGTCAGACCCAGTGGTGACATGTGACAAGACGCTCCTCGGGGCGCGTCTTGCTTGGGCCTCTCTCCTGGAGGCGCTCAGTCAGACCCAGTGGTGACATGTGACAAGACGCTCCTCGGGGCGCATCTTGCTTGGGCTTCTCTCATGGAGGCCCTCAGTCAGACCCATTGTTGATATGTGGCAAGACGCTCCTCGGGGCGCGTCTTGCTTGGGCCTCTCTCCTGGAGGCGCTCAGTCAGACCGAGTGTTTACATGTGGCAAGACGCTCCTCGGCGCGCGTCTTGCTTGGGCTTCTCTGATGGAGGCCCTCAGTCAAACCCATTGTTGATATGTGGCAAGACGCTCCTCGGGGCGAGTCTTGCTTGGGCCTCTCTCCTGGAGGTGCTCAGTCAGACCCAGTGTTGACATGGTGCAAGACGCTCCTCGGGGCGCGTCTTGCTTGGGCTTCTCTCTTGGAGGCCCTCAGTCAGACCCAGTGGTGACATGTGGCAAGACACTCTTCGGGGAGCGTCTTGCTTGGGCCTCTCTCCTGGAGGCCCTCTGTCAGCCCCAGTGTTGACATGTGTCAAGACGCTCCTCGGGGTGCGTCTTGCTTGGGCCTCTCTCCAGGAGGCGCTCAGTCAGACCCAGTGGTGACATGTGACAAGACGCTCCTCGGGGCGCGTCTTGCTTGGACCTCTCTCCAGGAGCCGCTCAGTCAGACCCAGTGGTGACATGTGACAAGACGCTCCTCGGGGCACGTCTTGCTTGGGCTTCTCTCATGGAGGCCCTCAGTCAGACCCATTGTTGATATGTGGCAAGACGCTCCTCGGGGCGCTTCTTGCTGGGGCTTCTCTCCTAGAGGCGTTCAGTCAGACCGAGTGCCGACATGTGGCAAGACGCTCCTCGGGACGCGTCTTGCTTGGGCTTCTCTCCTCGAGGCCCTCAGTCAGACTCATTGTTGACATGTGGCAAGACGCTCCTCGGGGCGCGTTTTGCTTGGGCCTCTCTCCTGGAGGCGCTCAGTCAGACCCAGTGGTGACATGTGACAAGACGCTCCTCGGGGCGCGTCTTGCTTGGGCCTCTCTCCTGGAGGCGCTCAGTCAGACCCAGTGGTGACATGTGACAAGACGCTCCTCGGGGCGCATCTTGCTTGGGCTTCTCTCATGGAGGCCCTCAGTCAGACCCATTGTTGATATGTGGCAAGACGCTCCTCGGGGCGCGTCTTGCTTGGGCCTCTCTCCTGGAGGCGCTCAGTCAGACCGAGTGTTTACATGTGGCAAGACGCTCCTCGGGGCGCGTCTTGCATGGGCTTCTCTGATGGAGGCCCTCAGTCAGACCCATTGTTGATATGTGGCAAGACGCTCCTCGGGGAGAGTCTTGCTTGGGCCTCTCTCCTGGAGGTGCTCAGTCAGACCCAGTGTTGACATGGTGCAAGACGCTCCTCGGGGCGCGTCTTGCTTGGGCTTCTCTCTTGGAGGCCCTCAGTCAGACCCATTGTTGACATGTGGCAAGACGCTCCTCGGGGCGCGTCTTGCTTGGGCTTCTCTCCTGGAGGCCCTCAGTCAGACCCATTGTTGACATGTGGCAAGACGCTCCTCGGGGCGCGTCTTGCTTGGGCTTCTCTCCTGGAGGCCCTCAGTCAGACCCATTGTTGACATGTGGCAAGACGCTCCTCTGGCCGCGTCTTGCTTGGGCCTCTCTCCTGGAGGCGCTCAGTCAGGCCGAGTGCTGACATAAGGCAAGACGCTCCTCGGGGCGCGTCTTGCTGGGGCCTCTCTCCTGGAGGCGCTCAGTCAGACCCACTGCTTACATGTGGCAAGACGCTCCTCGGGGCGCGTCTTGCTGGGGCTTCTCTCCTGGAGGCGTTCAGTCAGACCGAGTGCTGACATGTGGCAAGACACTCCTCGGGACGCGTCTTGCTTGGGCTTCTCTCCTGGAGGCCCTCAGTCAGACTCATTGTTGACATGTGGCAAGACGCTTCTCGGGGTGCGTCTTGCTTGGGCCTCTCTCCTGGAGGCGCTCAGTCAGACCGAGTGCTGACATAAGGCAAGACGCTCCTCGGGGCGCGTCTTGCTTGGGCCTCTCTCCTGGAGGCGCTCAGTCAGACCCAGTGGTGACATGTGGCAAGACGCTCCTCGGGGCGCGTCTTGCTTGGGCCTCTCTCCTGGAGACGCTCAGTCAGACCCAGTGTTGACACGTGACAAGACGCTCCTCGGGGCGTGTCTTGCTTGGGCTTCTCTCATGGAGGCCCTCAGTCAGACCCATTGTTGATATGTGGCAAGACGCGTCTCGGGGTGCATCTTGCTTGGGCCTCTCTCCTGGAGGCGCTCAGTCAGACCGAGTGCAAACATGTGGCAAGACGCTCCTCGGGGTGCGTCTTGCTTGGGCTTCTCTCATGGAGGCCCTCAGTCAGACCCATTGTTGATATGAGGCAAGACGCTCCTCGGGGCGAGTCTTGCTTGGGCCTCTCTCCTGGAGGTGCTCAGTCAGACCCATTGTTGACATAAAGCAAGACGCTCCTCGGGGCGCGTCTTGCTGGGGCCTCTCTCCTGGAGGCGCTCAGTCAGACCCAGTGCTTACATGTGGCAAGACGCTCCTCGGGGCGCGTCTTGCTTGGGCCTCTCTCCTGGAGGCGCTCAGTCAGACCCAGTGGTGACATGTGGCAAGACGCTCCTCGGAGCGCGTCTTGCTTGGGCCTCTCTCCTGGAGACGCTCAGTCAGACCCAGTGTTGACACGTGACAAGACGCTCCTCGGGGCTCGTCTTGCTTGGGCTTCTCTCATGGAGGCCCTCAGTCAGACCGAGTGCTGACATAAGGCAAGACGCTCCTCGGGGCGCGTCTTGCTGGGCCTCTCTCCTGGAGGCGCTCAGTCAGATCCAGTGCTTACATGTGGCAAGACGCTCCTCGGGGCGTGTCTTGCTGGGGCTTCTCTCCTGGAGGCGTTCAGTCAGACCGAGTGCTGACATGTGGCAAGACTCTCCTCGGGGCGCGTCTTGCTTGGGCTTCTCTCCTGGAGGCGTTCAGTCAGACCGAGTGCTGACATGTGGTAAGACGCTCCTCGGGGCGCGTCTTGCTGGGGCTTCTCTCCTGGAGGCGCTCAGTCAGACCCAGTGCTTACATGTGGCAAGACGCTCCTCGGGGCGCGTCTTGCTTGGGCCTCTCTCCTGGAGGCGCTCAGTCAGACCCAGTGCTGACATGTGGCAAGACGCTCCTCGGGGCGCGTCTTGCTTGGGCCTCTCTCCTGGAGACGCTCAGTCAGACCCAGTGTTGACACGTGGCAAGATGCTCCTCGGGGCGCGTCTTGCTTGGGCCTCTCTCCTGGAGGCGCTCAGTTAGACCCAGTGGTGACATGTGGCAAGACGCTCCTCGGGGCGCGTCTTGCTTGGGCTTCTCTCATGGAGGCCCTCAGTCAGACCCATTGCTGATATGTGGCAAGACGCTCCTCGGGGCGCGTCTTGCTTGGGCCTCTCTCCTGGAGGTGCTCAGTCAGACCGAGTGCTGACATGTGGCAAGACGCTCCTCGGGGCGCGTCTTGCTTGGGCTTCTCTCCTGGAGGCCCTCAGTCAGACTCATTGTTGACATGTGGCAAGACGCTCCTCGGGGCGCGTCTTGCTTGGGCCTCTCTCCTGGAGGCGCTCAGTCAGACCCAGTGGTGACATGTGGCAAGACGCTCCTCGGGGCGCGTCTTGCTTGGGCCTCTCTCCTGGAGGCGCTCAGTCAGACCCAGTGGTGACATGTGACAAGACGCTCCTCGGGGCGCGTCTTGCTTGGGCTTCTCTGATGGAGGCCCTCAGTCAGACCCATTGTTGATATGTGGCAAGACGCTCCTCGGGGCGAGTCTTGCTTGGGCCTCTCTCCTGGAGGCGCTCAGTCAGGCCGAGTGCTGACATAAGGCAAGACGCTCCTCGGGGCGCGTCTTGCTGGGGCCTCTCTCCTGGAGGCGCTCAGTCAGACCCAGTGCTTACATGTGGCAAGACGCTCCTCGGGGCGCGTCTTGCTGGGGCTTCTCTCCTGGAGGCGTTCAGTCAGACCGAGTGCTGACATGTGGCAAGACACTCCTCGGGACGCGTCTTGCTTGGGCTTCTCTCCTGGAGGCCCTCAGTCAGACTCATTGTTGACATGTGGCAAGACGCTTCTCGGGGTGCGTCTTGCTTGGGCCTCTCTCCTGGAGGCGCTCAGTCAGACCGAGTGCTAACATGTGGCAAGACGCTCCTCGGGGCGCGTCTTGCTTGGGCTTCTCTCCTGGAGGCCCTCAGTCAGACTCATTGTTGACATGTGGTAAGACGCTCCTCGGGGCGCGTCTTGCTTGGGCCTCTCTCCTGGAGGCGCTCAGTCAGACCGAGTGCTGACATAAGGCAAGACGCTCCTCGGGGCGCGTCTTGCTTGGGCCTCTCTCCTGGAGGCGCTCAGTCAGACCCAGTGGTGACATGTGGCAAGACGCTCCTCGGGGCGCGTCTTGCTTGGGCCTCTCTCCTGGAGACGCTCAGTCAGACCCAGTGTTGACACGTGACAAGACGCTCCTCGGGGCGTGTCTTGCTTGGGCTTCTCTCATGGAGGCCCTCAGTCAGACCCATTGTTGATATGTGGCAAGACGCGTCTCGGGGTGCATCTTGCTTGGGCCTCTCTCCTGGAGGCGCTCAGTCAGACCGAGTGCTAACATGTGGCAAGACGCTCCTCGGGGTGCGTCTTGCTTGGGCTTCTCTCATGGAGGCCCTCAGTCAGACCCATTGTTGATATGAGGCAAGACGCTCCTCGGGGCGAGTCTTGCTTGGGCCTCTCTCCTTGAGGTGCTCAGTCAGACCCAGTGTTGACATGGTGCAAGAAGCTCCTCGGGGCGCGTCTTGCTTGGGCTTCTCTCTTGGAGGCCCTCAGTCAGACCCATTGTTGACATGTGGCAAGACGCTCCTCGGGGCGCGTCTTGCTTCGGCTTCTCTCCTGGAGGCCCTCAGTCAGACCCATTGTTGACATAAAGCAAGACGCTCCTCGGGGCGCGTCTTGCTGGGGCCTCTCTCCTGGAGGCGCTCAGTCAGACCCAGTGCTTACATGTGGCAAGACGCTCCTCTGGGCGCGTCTTGCTTGGGCCTCTCTCCTGGAGGCGCTCAGTCAGACCCAGTGGTGACATGTGGCAAGACGCTCCTCGGAGCGCGTCTTGCTTGGGCCTCTCTCCTGGAGACGCTCAGTCAGACCCAGTGTTGACACGTGACAAGACGCTCCTCGGGGCTCGTCTTGCTTGGGCTTCTCTCATGGAGGCCCTCAGTCAGACCGAGGGCTGACATAAGGCAAGACGCTCCTCGGGGCGCGTCTTGCTGGGCCTCTCTCCTGGAGGCGCTCAGTCAGATCCAGTGCTTACATGTGGCAAGATGCTCCTCGGGGCGTGTCTTGCTGGGGCTTCTCTCCTGGAGGCGTTCAGTCAGACCGAGTGCTGACATGTGGCAAGACTCTCCTCGGGGCGCGTCTTGCTTGGGCTTCTCTCCTGGAGGCGTTCAGTCAGACCGAGTGCTGACATGTGGTAAGACGCTCCTCGGGGCGCGTCTTGCTGGGGCTTCTCTCCTGGAGGCGCTCAGTCAGACCCAGTGCTTACATGTGGCAAGACGCTCCTCGGGGCGCGTCTTGCTTGGGCCTCTCTCCTGGAGGCGCTCAGTCAGACCCAGTGCTGACATTTGGCAAGACGCTCCTCGGGGCGCGTCTTGCTTGGGCCTCTCTCCTGGAGACGCTCAGTCAGACCCAGTGTTGACACGTGGCAAGATGCTCCTCGGGGCGCGTCTTGCTTGGGCCTCTCTCCTGGAGGCGCTCAGTTAGACCCAGTGGTGACATGTGGCAAGACGCTCCTCGGGGCGCGTCTTGCTTGGGCTTCTCTCATGGAGGCCCTCAGTCAGACCCATTGCTGATATGTGGCAAGACGCTCCTCGGGGCGCGTCTTGCTTGGGCCTCTCTCCTGGAGGCGCTCAGTCAGACCGAGTGCTGACATGTGGCAAGACGCTCCTCGGGGCGCGTCTTGCTTGGGCTTCTCTCCTGGAGGCCCTCAGTCAGACCCATTGTTTACATGTGGCAAGACGCTCCTTTGGGCGCATCTTGCTTGGGCTTCTCTCCTGGAGGCCCTCAGTCAGACCCATTGTTGACATGTGGCAAGACGCTCCTCGGGGCGCGTCTTGCTGGGGCTTCTCTCCTGGAGGCGTTCAGTCAGACCGAGTGCTGACATGTGGCAAGACGCTCCTCGGGACGCGTCTTGCTTGGACTTCTCTCCTGGAGGCCCTCAGTCAGACTCATTGTTGACATGTGGCAAGACGCTCCTCGGGGCGCGTCTTGCTTGGGCCTCTCTCCTGGAGGCGCTCAGTCAGACCCAGTGGTGACATGTGGCAAGACGCTCCTCGGGGCGCGTCTTGCTGGGGCTTCTCTCCTGGAGGCGTTCAGTCAGACCGAGTGCTGACATGTGGCAAGACGCTCCTCGGGGCGCGTCTTGCTTGGGCTTCTCTCCTGGAGGCCCTCAGTCAGACTCATTGTTGACATGTGGCAAGATGCTCCTCGGGGCGCGTCTTGTTTGGGGCCTCTCTCCTGGAGGCGCACAGTCAGACAGAGTGCTGACTGGTGGCCAGACGCTCCTCGGGGCGCGTCTTGCTGGGGCCTCTCTCCTGGAGGCGCTCAGTCAGACCGAGTGCTGACATGTGGCAAGACGCTCCTCGGGGCGCGTCTTGCTTGGGCTTCTCTCCTGGAGGCCCTCAGTCAGACCCATTGTTTACATGTGGCAAGACGCTCCTCGGGGCGCGTCTTGCTTGGGCCTCTCTCCTGGAGGCGCTCAGTCAGACCGAGTGCTTACATGTGGCAAGACGCTCCTCGGGGCGCGTCTTGCTTGGGCTTCTCTGATGGAGGCCCTCTGTCAGCCCCAGTGTTGACATGTGTCAAGACGCTCCTCGGGGTGCGTCTTGCTTGGGCCTCTCTCCTGGAGGCGCTCAGTCAGACCGAGTGCTGACATGTGGCAAGACGCTCCTCGGGGCGCGTCTTGCTTGGGCCTCTCTCCTGGAGGCGTTCAGTCAGACCGAGTGTTGACATGTGGCAAGACGCTCCTCGGGGCGCGTCTTGCTGGGGCCTCTCTCCTGGAGGCCCTCAGTCAGACCCAGTGCTTACATGTGGCAGGACGCTCCTCGGGGCGCGTCTTGCTTGGGCCTCTCTCCTGGAGGCGCTCAGTCAGACCGAGTGCTGACATAAGGCAAGATGCTCCTCGGGGCGCGTCTTGCTGGGGCCTCTCTCCTGGAGGCGCTCAGTCAGACCCAGTGCTTACATGTGGCAAGACGCTCCTCGGGGCGCGTCTTGCTTGGACCTCTCTCCAGGAGGCGCTCAGTCAGACCCAGTGGTGACATGTGACAAGACGCTCCTCGGGGCGCGTCTTGCTTGGGCTTCTCTCCTCGAGGCCCTCAGTCAGACTCATTGTTGACATGTGGCAAGACGCTCCTCGGGGCGCGTTTTGCTTGGGCCTCTCTCCTGGAGGCGCTCAGTCAGACCCAGTGGTGACATGTGACAAGACGCTCCTCGGGGCGCATCTTGCTTGGGCCTCTCTCCTGGAGGCGCTCAGTCAGACCGAGTGCTGACATGTGGCAAGACGCTCCTCGGGGCGCGTCTTGCTTGGGCTTCTCTCCTGGAGGCCCTCAGTCAGACCCATTGTTTACATGTGGCAAGACGCTCCTTTGGGCGCATCTTGCTTGGGCTTCTCTCCTGGAGGCCCTCAGTCAGACCCATTGTTGACATGTGGCAAGACGCTCCTCGGGGCGCGTCTTGCTGGGGCTTCTCTCCTGGAGGCGTTCAGTCAGACCGAGTGCTGACATGTGGCAAGACGCTCCTCGGGACGCGTCTTGCTTGGGCTTCTCTCCTGGAGGCCCTCAGTCAGACTCATTGTTGACATGTGGCAAGACGCTCCTCGGGGCGCGTCTTGCTTGGGCCTCTCTCCTGGAGGCGCTCAGTCAGACCCAGTGGTGACATGTGGCAAGACGCTCCTCGGGGCGCGTCTTGCTTGGGCCTCTCTCCTGGAGGCGCTCAGTCAGACCCAGTGGTGACATGTGACAAGACGCTCCTCGGGGCGCGTCTTGCTTGGGCTTCTCTCATGGAGGCCCTCAGTCAGATCCATTGTTGATACGTGGCAAGACGCTCCTCGGGGCGCGTCTTGCTTGGGCCTCTCTCCTGGAGGAGCTCAGTCAGACCGAGTGCTGACATGTGGCAAGACGCTCCTCGGGGCGCGTCTTGCTGGGGCTTCTCTCCTGGAGGCGTTCAGTCAGAGCGAGTGCTGACATGTGGCAAGACGCTCCTCGGGGCGCGTCTTGCTTGGGCTTCTCTCCTGGAGGCCCTCAGTCAGACTAATTGTTGACATGTGGCAAGATGCTCCTCGGGGCGCGTCTTGTTTGGGGTCTCTCTCCTGGAGGCGCACAGTCAGACAGAGTGCTGACTGGTGGCCAGACGCTCCTCTGGGCGCGTCTTGCTGGGGCCTCTCTCCTGGAGGCGCTCAGTCAGACCGAGTGCTGACATGTGGCAAGACGCTCCTCGGGGCGCATCTTGCTTGGGCTTCTCTCCTGGAGGCCCTCAGTCAGACCCATTGTTTACATGTGGCAAGACGCTCCTCGGGGCGCATCTTGCTTGGGCCTCTCTCCTGGAGGCCGTCTGTCAGCCCCAGTGTTGACATATGTCAAGACGCTCCTCGGGGCGAGTCTTGCTTGGGCCTCTCTCCTGGAGGTGCTCAGTCAGACCCAGTGTTGACATGGTGCAAGACGCTCCTCGGGGCGCGTCTTGCTTGGGCTTCTCTCTTGGAGGCCCTCAGTCAGACCCATTGTTGACATGTGGCAAGACGCTCCTCGGGGTGCGTCTTGCTTGGGCTTCTCTCCTGGAGGCCCTCAGTCAGACCCATTGTTGACATGTGGCAATACGCTCCTCGGGGCGCGTCTTGCTTGGCCTATCTCCTGGAGGCGCTCAGTCAGACCGAGTGCTGACATAAGGCAAGACGCTCCTCGGGGCGCGTCTTGCTGGGGCCTCTCTCCTGGAGGCGCTCAGTCAGACCCAGTGCTTACATGTGGCAAGACGCTCCTCGGGGTGTGTCTTGCTGGGGCTTCTCTCCTGGAGGCGTTCAGTCAGACCGAGTGCTGACATGTGTCAAGGAGCTCCTCGGGGCGCGTCTTGCCTGGGCTTCTCTCCTGGAGGCGTTCAGTCAGACCGAGTGCTGACATGAGGTAAGACGCTCCTTGGGGCGCGTCTTGCTGGGGCTTCTCTCCTGGAGGCGCTCAGTCAGACCCAGTGCTTACATGTGGCAAGACGCTCCTCGGGGCGCGTCTTGCTTGGGCCTCTCTCCTGGAGGCGCTCAGTCAGACCCAGTGGTGACATGTGGCAAGACGCTCCTCGGGGCGCGTCTTGCTTGGGCTTCTCTCATGGAGGCCCTCAGTCAGACCCATTGCTGATATGTGGCAAGACGCTCCTCGGGGCGCGTCTTGCTTGGGCCTCTCTCCTGGAGGCGCTCAGTCAGACCGAGTGCTGACATGTGGCAAGACGCTCCTCGGGGCGCGTCTTGCTTGGGCTTCTCTCCTGGAGGCCCTCAGTCAGACCCATTGTTTACATGTGGCAAGACGCTCCTTTGGGCGCATCTTGCTTGGGCTTCTCTCCTGGAGGCCCTCAGTCAGACCCATTGTTGACATGTGGCAAGACGCTCCTCGGGGCGCGTCTTGCTGGGGCTTCTCTCCTGGAGGCGTTCAGTCAGACCGAGTGCTGACATGTGGCAAGACGCTCCTCGGGACGCGTCTTGCTTGGGCTTCTCCCCTGGAGGCCCTCAGTCAGACTCATTGTTGACATGTGGCAAGACGCTCCTCGGGGCGCGTCTTGCTTGGGCCTCTCTCCTGGAGGCGCTCAGTCAGACCCAGTGGTGACATGTGGCAAGACGCTCCTCGGGGCGCGTCTTGCTTGGGCCTCTCTCCTGGAGGCGCTCAGTCAGACCCAGTGGTGACATGTGACAAGACGCTCCTCGGGGCGCGTCTTGTTTGGGCTTCTCTCATGGAGGCCCTCAGTCAGATCCATTGTTGATACGTGGCAAGACGCTCCTCGGGGCGCGTCTTGCTTGGGCCTCTCTCCTGGAGGAGCTCAGTCAGACCGAGTGCTGACATGTGGCAAGACGCTCCTCGGGGCGCGTCTTGCTGGGGCTTCTCTCCTGGAGGCGTTCAGTCAGACAGAGTGCTGACATGTGGCAAGACGCTCCTCGGGGCGCGTCTTGCTTGGGCTTCTCTCCTGGAGGCCCTCAGTCAGACTCATTGTTGACATGTGGCAAGATGCTCCTCGGGGCTCGTCTTGTTTGGGGTCTCTCTCCTGGAGGCGCACAGTCAGACAGAGTGCTGACTGGTGGCCAGACGCTCCTCGGGGCGCGTCTTGCTGGGGCCTCTCTCCTGGAGGCGCTCAGTCAGACCGAGTGCTGACATGTGGCAAGACGCTCCTCGGGGCGCGTCTTGCTTGGGCTTCTCTCCTGGAGGCCCTCAGTCAGACCCATTGTTTACATGTGGCAAGACGCTCCTCGGGGCGCATCTTGCTTGGGCCTCTCTCCTGGAGGCCCTCTGTCAGCCCCAGTGTTGACATATGTCAAGACGCTCCTCGGGGCGAGTCTTGCTTGGGCCTCTCTCCTGGAGGTGCTCAGTCAGACCCAGTGTTGACATGGTGCAAGACGCTCCTCGGGGCGCGTCTTGCTTGGGCTTCTCTCTTGGAGGCCCTCAGTCAGACCCATTGTTGACATGTGGCAAGACGCTCCTCGGGGTGCGTCTTGCTAGGGCTTCTCTCCTGGAGGCCCTCAGTCAGACCCATTGTTGACATGTGGCAAGACGCTCCTCGGGGCGCGTCTTGCTTGGGCCTATCTCCTGGAGGCGCTCAGTCAGACCGAGTGCTGACATAAGGCAAGACGCTCCTCGGGGCGCATCTTGCTGGGGCCTCTCTCCTGGAGGCGCTCAGTCAGACCCAGTGCTTACATGTGGCAAGACGCTCCTCGGGGTGTGTCTTGCTGGGGCTTCTCTCCTGGAGGCGTTCAGTCAGACCGAGTGCTGACATGTGTCAAGGAGCTCCTCGGGGCGCGTCTTGCTTGGGCTTCTCTCCTGGAGGCGTTCAGTCAGACCGAGTGCTGACATGTGGTAAGACGCTCCTTGGGGCGCGTCTTGCTGGGGCTTCTCTCCTGGAGGCGCTCAGTCAGACCCAGTGCTTACATGTGGCAAGACGCTCCTCGGGGCGCGTCTTGCTTGGGCCTCTCTCCTGGAGGCGCTCAGTCAGACCCAGTGGTGACATGTGGCAAGACGCTCCTCGGGGCGCGTCTTGCTTGGGCCTCTCTTCTGGAGACGCTCAGTCAGACCCAGTGTTGACACGTGGCAAGACGCTCCTCGGGGCGCGTCTTGCTTGGGGCCTCTCTCCTGGAGGCGCACAGTCAGACAGAGTGCTGACATGTGGCCAGACGCTCCTCGGGACGCGTCTTGCTGGGGCTTCTCTCCTGGAGGCGCTCAGTCAGACCCAGTGTTGACATGTGACAAGACGCTCCTCGGGGCGCGTCTTGCTGGGGCTTCTCTCCTGGAGGCGTTCAGTCAGACCGAGTGCTGACATGTGGCAAGACGCTCTTCGGGGCGCGTCTTGCTTGGGCTTCTCTCCTGGAGGCCCTCAGTCAGACTCATTGTTGACATGTGGCAAGACGCTCCTCGGGGCGCGTCTTGCTTGGGCCTCTCTCCTGGAGGCGCACAGACAGACAGAGTGCTGACATGTGGCAAGACGCTCCTCGGGGCGCGTCTTGCTTGGGCCTCTCTCCTGGAGACGCTCAGTCAGACCCAGTGTTGACACGTGGCAAGACGCTCCTCGGGGCGCGTCTTGCTTGGGCCTCTCTCCTGGAGGCGCTCAGTCAGACCCAGTGGTGACATGTGGCAAGACGCTCCTCGGGGCGCGTCTTGCTTGGGCTTCTCTCATGGAGGCCCTCAGTCAGACCCATTGCTGATATGTGGCAAGACGCTCCTCGGGGCGCGTCTTGCTTGGGCCTCTCTCCTGGAGGCGCTCAGTCAGACCGAGTGCTGACATGTGGCAAGACGCTCCTCGGGGCGCGTCTTGCTTGGGCTTCTCTCCTGGAGGCCCTCAGTCAGACCCATTGTTTACATGTGGCAAGACGCTCCTTTGGGCGCATCTTGCTTGGGCTTCTCTCCTGGAGGCCCTCAGTCAGACCCATTGTTGACATGTGGCAAGACGCTCCTCGGGGCGCGTCTTGCTGGGGCTTCTCTCCTGGAGGCGTTCAGTCAGACCGAGTGCTGACATGTGGCAAGACGCTCCTCGGGACGCGTCTTGCTTGGGCTTCTCTCCTGGAGGCCCTCAGTCAGACTCATTGTTGACATGTGGCAAGACGCTCCTCGGGGCGCGTCTTGCTTGGGCCTCTCTCCTGGAGGCGCTCAGTCAGACCCAGTGGTGACATGTGGCAAGACGCTCCTCGGGGCGCGTCTTGCTTGGGCCTCTCTCCTGGAGGCGCTCAGTCAGACCCAGTGGTGACATGTGACAAGACGCTCCTCGGGGCGCGTCTTGCTTGGGCTTCTCTCATGGAGGCCCTCAGTCAGATCCATTGTTGATACGTGGCAAGACGCTCCTCGGGGCGCGTCTTGCTTGGGCCTCTCTCCTGGAGGAGCTCAGTCAGACCGAGTGCTGACATGTGGCAAGACGCTCCTCGGGGCGCGTCTTGCTGGGGCTTCTCTCCTGGAGGCGTTCAGTCAGACCGAGTGCTGACATGTGGCAAGACGCTCCTCGGGGCGCGTCTTGCTTGGGCTTCTCTCCTGGAGGCCCTCAGTCAGACTCATTGTTGACATGTGGCAAGATGCTCCTCGGGGCGCGTCTAGTTTGGGGTCTCTCTCCTGGAGGCGCACAGTCAGACAGAGTGCTGACTGGTGGCCAGACGCTCCTCGGGGCGCGTCTTGCTGGGGCCTCTCTCCTGGAGGCGCTCAGTCAGACCGAGTGCTGACATGTGGCAAGACACTCCTCGGGGCGCATCTTGCTTGGGCTTCTCTCCTGGAGGCCCTCAGTCAGACCCATTGTTTACATGTGGCAAGACGCTCCTCGGGGCGCATCTTGCTTGGGCCTCTCTCCTGGAGGCCCTCTGTCAGCCCCAGTGTTGACATATGTCAAGACGCTCCTCGGGGCGAGTCTTGCTTGGGCCTCTCTCCTGGAGGTGCTCAGTCAGACCCAGTGTTGACATGGTGCAAGACGCTCCTCGGGGCGCGTCTTGCTTGGGCTTCTCTCTTGGAGGCCCTCAGTCAGACCCATTGTTGACATGTGGCAAGACGCTCCTCGGGGTGCGTCTTGCTTGGGCTTCTCTCCTGGAGGCCCTCAGTCAGACCCATTGTTGACATGTGGCAAGACGCTCCTCGGGGCGCGTCTTGCTTGGGCCTATCTCCTGGAGGCGCTCAGTCAGACCGAGTGCTGACATAAGGCAAGACGCTCCTCGGGGCGCATCTTGCTGGGGCCTCTCTCCTGGAGGCGCTCAGTCAGACCCAGTGCTTACATGTGGCAAGACGCTCCTCGGGGTGTGTCTTGCTGGGGCTTCTCTCCTGGAGGCGTTCAGTCAGACCGAGTGCTGACATGTGTCAAGGAGCTCCTCGGGGCGCGTCTTGCTTGGGCTTCTCTCCTGGAGGCGTTCAGTCAGACCGAGTGCTGACATGTGGTAAGACGCTCCTTGGGGCGCGTCTTGCTGGGGCTTCTCTCCTGGAGGCGCTCAGTCAGACCCAGTGCTTACATGTGGCAAGACGCTCCTCGGGGCGCGTCTTGCTTGGGCCTCTCTCCTGGAGGCGCTCAGTCAGACCCAGTGGTGACATGTGGCAAGACGCTCCTCGGGGCGCGTCTTGCTTGGGCCTCTCTTCTGGAGACGCTCAGTCAGACCCAGTGTTGACACGTGGCAAGACGCTCCTCGGGGCGCGTCTTGCTTGGGGCCTCTCTCCTGGAGGCGCACAGTCAGACAGAGTGCTGACATGTGGCCAGACGCTCCTCGGGACGCGTCTTGCTGGGGCTTCTCTCCTGGAGGCGCTCAGTCAGACCCAGTGTTGACATGTGACAAGACGCTCCTCGGGGCGCGTCTTGCTGGGGCTTCTCTCCTGGAGGCGTTCAGTCAGACCGAGTGCTGACATGTGGCAAGACGCTCTTCGGGGCGCGTCTTGCTTGGGCTTCTCTCCTGGAGGCCCTCAATCAGACTCATTGTTGACATGTGGCAAGACGCTCCTCGGGGCGCGTCTTGCTTGGGCCTCTCTCCTGGAGGCGCACAGACAGACAGAGTGCTGACATGTGGCAAGACGCTCCTCGGGGCGCGTCTTGCTTGGGCCTCTCTCCTGGAGGCGCTCAGTCAGACCCAGTGGTGACATGTGGCAAGACGCTCCTCGGGGCGCGTCTTGCTTGGGCCTCTCTCCTGGAGGCGCTCAGTCAGACCCAGTGGTGACATGTGACAAGACGCTCCTCGGGGCGCGTCTTGTTTGGGCTTCTCTCATGGAGGCCCTCAGTCAGATCCATTGTTGATACGTGGCAAGACGCTCCTCGGGGCGCGTCTTGCTTGGGCCTCTCTCCTGGAGGAGCTCAGTCAGACCGAGTGCTGACATGTGGCAAGACGCTCCTCGGGGCGCGTCTTGCTGGGGCTTCTCTCCTGGAGGCGTTCAGTCAGACCGAGTGCTGACATGTGGCAAGACGCTCCTCGGGGCGCGTCTTGCTTGGGCTTCTCTCCTGGAGGCCCTCAGTCAGACTCATTGTTGACATGTGGCAAGATGCTCCTCGGGGCGCGTCTTGTTTGGGGTCTCTCTCCTGGAGGCGCACAGTCAGACAGAGTGCTGACTGGTGGCCAGACGCTCCTCGGGGCGCGTCTTGCTGGGGCCTCTCTCCTGGAGGCGCTCAGTCAGACCGAGTGCTGACATGTGGCAAGACGCTCCTCGGGGCGCGTCTTGCTTGGGCTTCTCTCCTTGAGGCCCTCAGTCAGACCCATTGTTTACATGTGGCAAGACGCTCCTCGGGGCGCATCTTGCTTGGGCCTCTCTCCTGGAGGCCCTCTGTCAGCCCCAGTGTTGACATATGTCAAGACGCTCCTCGGGGCGAGTCTTGCTTGGGCCTCTCTCCTGGAGGTGCTCAGTCAGACCCAGTGTTGACATGGTGCAAGACGCTCCTCGGGGCGCGTCTTGCTTGGGCTTCTCTCTTGGAGGCCCTCAGTCAGACCCATTGTTGACATGTGGCAAGACGCTCCTCGGGGTGCGTCTTGCTTGGGCTTCTCTCCTGGAGGCCCTCAGTCAGACCCATTGTTGACATGTGGCAAGACGCTCCTCGGGGCGCGTCTTGCTTGGGCCTATCTCCTGGAGGTGCTCAGTCAGACCGAGTGCTGACATAAGGCAAGACGCTCCTCGGGGCGCATCTTGCTGGGGCCTCTCTCCTGGAGGCGCTCAGTCAGACCCAGTGCTTACATGTGGCAAGACGCTCCTCGGGGTGTGTCTTGCTGGGGCTTCTCTCCTGGAGGCGTTCAGTCAGACCGAGTGCTGACATGTGTCAAGGAGCTCCTCGGGGCGCGTCTTGCTTGGGCTTCTCTCCTGGAGGCGTTCAGTCAGACCGAGTGCTGACATGTGGTAAGACGCTCCTTGGGGCGCGTCTTGCTGGGGCTTCTCTCCTGGAGGCGCTCAGTCAGACCCAGTGCTTACATGTGGCAAGACGCTCCTCGGGGCGCGTCTTGCTTGGGCCTCTCTCCTGGAGGCGCTCAGTCAGACCCAGTGGTGACATGTGGCAAGATGCTCCTCGGGGCGCGTCTTGCTTGGGCCTCTCTTCTGGAGACGCTCAGTCAGACCCAGTGTTGACACGTGGCAAGACGCTCCTCGGGGCGCGTCTTGCTTGGGGCCTCTCTCCTGGAGGCGCACAGTCAGACAGAGTGCTGACATGTGGCCAGACGCTCCTCGGGACGCGTCTTGCTGGGGCTTCTCTCCTGGAGGCGCTCAGTCAGACCCAGTGTTGACATGTGACAAGACGCTCCTCGGGGCGCGTCTTGCTGGGGCTTCTCTCCTGGAGGCGTTCAGTCAGACCGAGTGCTGACATGTGGCAAGACGCTCTTCGGGGCGCGTCTTGCTTGGGCTTCTCTCCTGGAGGCCCTCAGTCAGACTCATTGTTGACATGTGGCAAGACGCTCCTCGGGGCGCGTCTTGCTTGGGCCTCTCTCCTGGAGGCGCACAGACAGACAGAGTGCTGACATGTGGCAAGACGCTCCTCGGGGCGCGTCTTGCTGGGGCTTCTCTCCTGGAGGCGCTAAGTCAGACCCAGTGTTGACATGTGACAAGACGCTCCTCGGGGCGCGTCTTGCTTGGGCCTCTCTCCTGGAGGCGCTCAGTCAGACCCAGAGGTGACATGTGGCAAGATGCTCCTCGGGGCGCGTCTTGCTTGGGCCTCTCTCCTGGAGGCCCTCTGTCAGACCCATTGTTGACATGTGGCAAGACGCTCCTCGGGGTGCGTCTTGCTTGGGCCTCTCTCCTGGAGGCGCTCAGTCAGACCGAGTGCTGACATAAGGCAAGATGCTCCTCGGGGCGCGTCTTGCTGGGGCTTCTCTCCTGGAGGCGCTCAATCAGACCCAGTGGTGACACGTGGCAAGACGCTCCTCGGGGCGCGTCTTGCTTGGGCCTCTCTCCTGGAGGCGCTCAGTCAGACCCATTGGTGACATGTGGCAACACGCTCCTCGGGGCGCGTATTGCTTGGGCCTCTCTCCTGGAGGCCCTCTGTCAGACCCATTGTTGACATGTGGCAAGACGCTCCTCGGGGCATGTCTTGCTTGGGCCTCTCTCCTGGAGGCCCTCAATCAGACCCAGTGTTGACACGTGGCAAGACGCTCCTCGGGGCGCGTCTTGCTTGGGCCTCTCTCCTGGAGGCGCTCAGTCAGACGCATTGTTTACATGTGGCAAGACACTCCTTGGGGAGCGTCTTGCTTGGGCCTCTCTCCTGGAGGCCCTCTGTCAGCCCCAGTGTTGACATGTGTCAAGACGCTCCTCGGGGTGCGTCTTGCTTGGGCCTCTCTCCTGGAGGCGCTCAGTCAGACCGAGTGCTGACATGTGGCAAGACGCTCCTCGGGGCGCGTCTTGCTTGGGCTTCTCTCATGAAGGCCCTCAGTAAGACCCATTGTTGATATGTGGCAAGACGCTCCTCGGGGCGCGTCTTGCTTGGGCCTCTCTCCTGGAGGCGCTCAGTCAGACTGAGTGCTGACATGTGGCAAGACGCTCCTCGGGGCGTGTCTTGCTGGGGCTTCTCTCCTGGAGGCGTTCTGTCAGACCGAGTGCTGACATGTGGCAAGACGCTCCTCGGGGCGCGTCTTGCTGGGGCTTCTCTCCTGGAGGCGTTCAGTCAGACTGAGTGCTGACATGTGGCAAGACGCTCCTCGGGGCGCGTCTTGCTTGGGCCTCTCTCCTGGAGGCGCTCAGTCAGACCCAGTGGTGACATGTGGCAAGACGCTCCTCGAGGCGCATCTTGCTTGGGCCTCTCTCCTGGAGGCGCTCAGTCGGACCGGGTGCTGACATGTGGCAAGACGCTCCTCGGGGCGCGTGTTGCTTGGGCTTCTCTCCTGGAGGCCCTCAGTCAGACCCAGTGTTGACATGTGCCAAGACGCTCCTCGGGGCGCGTCTTGCTTGGGCCTCTCTCCTGGAGGCGCAGAGTCAGACCGAGTAGTCACATGTGGCAAGACGCTCCTCGGGGTGCTTCTTGCTGGGGCTTCTCTCCTGGAGGCGCTCAGTCAGACCCAGTGTTGACATGTGACAAGACGCTCCTCGGGGCGCGTCTTGCTTGGGCTTCTCTCCTGGAGGCGCTCAGTCAGACCCAGTGGTGACATGTGACAAGACGCTCCTCGGGGCGCGTCTTGCTTGGGCTTCTCTCATGGAGGCCTTCAGTCAGATCCATTGTTGATACGTGGCAAGACGCTCCTCGGGGCGCGTCTTGCTTGGGCCTCTCTCCTGGAGGAGCTCAGTCAGACCGAGTGCTGACATGTGGCAAGACGCTCCTCGGGGCGCGTCTTGCTGGGGCTTCTCTCCTGGAGGCGTTCAGTCAGACCGAGTGCTGACATGTGGCAAGACGCTCCTCGGGGCGCGTCTTGCTTGGGCTTCTCTCCTGGAGGCCCTCAGTCAGACTCATTGTTGACATGTGGCAAGATGCTCCTCGGGGCGCGTCTTGTTTGGGGCCTCTCTCCTGGAGGCGCACAGTCAGACAGAGTGCTGACTGGTGGCCAGACGCTCCTCGGGGCGCGTTTTGCTGGGGCCTCTCTCCTGGAGGCGCTCAGTCAGACCGAGTGCTGACATGTGGCAAGACGCTCCTCGGGGCGCGTCTTGCTTGGGCTTCTCTCCTGGAGGCCCTCAGTCAGACCCATTGTTTACATGTGGCAAGACGCTCCTCGGGGCGCGTCTTGCTTGGGCCTCTCTCCTGGAGGCGCTCAGTCAGACCGAGTGCTTACATGTGGCAAGACGCTCCTCGGGGCGCGTCTTGCTTGGGCTTCTCTGATGGAGGCCCTCTGTCAGCCCCAGTGTTGACATGTGTCAAGACGCTCCTCGGGGTGCGTCTTGCTTGGGCCTCTCTCCTGGAGGCGCTCAGTCAGACCGAGTGCTGACATGTGGCAAGACGCTCCTCGGGGCGCGTCTTGCTTGGGCCTCTCTCCTGGAGGCGTTCAGTCAGACCGAGTGCTGACATGTGGCAAGACGCTCCTCGGGGCGCGTCTTGCTGGGGCCTCTCTCCTGGAGGCCCTCAGTCAGACCCAGTGCTTACATGTGGCAAGACGCTCCTCGGGGCGCGTCTTGCTTGGGCCTCTCTCCTGGAGGCACTCAGTCAGACCGAGTGCTGACATAAGGCAAGATGCTCCTCGGGGCGCGTCTTGCTGGGGCCTCTCTCCTGGAGGCGCTCAGTCAGACCCAGTGCTTACATGTGGCAAGACGCTCCTCGGGGCGCGTCTTGCTTGGACCTCTCTCCAGGAGGCGCTCAGTCAGACCCAGTGGTGACATGTGACAAGACGCTCCTCGGGGCGCGTCTTGCTTGGGCTTCTCTCCTCGAGGCCCTCAGTCAGACTCATTGTTGACATGTGGCAAGACGCTCCTCGGGGCGCGTTTTGCTTGGGCCTCTCTCCTGGAGGCGCTCAGTCAGACCCAGTGGTGACATGTGACAAGACGCTCCTCGGGGCGCGTCTTGCTTGGGCCTCTCTCCTGGAGGCGCTCAGTCAGACCCAGTGGTGACATGTGACAAGACGCTCCTCGGGGCGCATCTTGCTTGGGCTTCTCTCATGGAGGCCCTCAGTCAGACCCATTGTTGATATGTGGCAAGACGCTCCTCGGGGCGCGTCTTGCTTGGGCCTCTCTCCTGGAGGCGCTCAGTCAGACCGAGTGCTTACATGTGGCAAGACGCTCCTCGGGGCGCGTCTTGCTTGGGCTTCTCTGATGGAGGCCCTCAGTCAGACCCATTGTTGATATGTGGCAAGACGCTCCTCGGGGCGAGTCTTGCTTGGGCCTCTCTCCTGGAGGTGCTCAGTCAGACCCAGTGTTGACATGGTGCAAGACGCTCCTCGGGGCGCGTCTTGCTTGGGCTTCTCTCTTGGAGGCCCTCAGTCAGACCCATTGTTGACATGTGGCAAGACGCTCCTCGGGGCGCGTCTTGCTTGGGCTTCTCTCCTGGAGGCCCTCAGTCAGACCCATTGTTGACATGTGGCAAGACGCTCCTCGGGGCGCGTCTTGCTTGGGCTTCTCTCCTGGAGGCCCTCAGTCAGACCCATTGTTGACATGTGGCAAGACGCTCCTCTGGGCGCGTCTTGCTTGGGCCTCTCTCCTGGAGGCGCTCAGTCAGACCGAGAGCTGACATAAGGCAAGACGCTCCTCGGGGCGCGTCTTGCTGGGGCCTCTCTCCTGGAGGCGCTCAGTCAGACCCAGTGCTTACATGTGGCAAGACGCTCCTCGGGACGCGTTTTGCTGGGGCTTCTCTCCTGGAGGCGTTCAGTCAGACCGAGTGCTGACATGTGGCAAGACACTCCTCGGGACGCGTCTTGCTTGGGCTTCTCTCCTGGAGGCCCTCAGTCAGACTCATTGTTGACATGTGGCAAGACGCTTCTCGGGTGCGTCTTGCTTGGGCCTCTCTCCTGGAGGCGCTCAGTCAGACCGAGTGCTAACATGTGGCAAGACGCTCCTCGGGGCGCGTCTTGCTTGGGCTTCTCTCCTGGAGGCCCTCAGTCAGACTCATTGTTGACATGTGGCAAGACGCTTCTCGGGGTGCGTCTTGCTTGGGCCTCTCTCCTGGAGGCGCTCAGTCAGACCGAGTGCTAACATGTGGTAAGACGCTCCTCGGGGCACGTCTTGCTTGGGCCTCTCTCCTGGAGGCGCTCAGTCAGACCGAGTGCTGACATAAGGCAAGACGCTCCTCGGGGCGCGTCTTGCTTGGGCCTCTCTCCTGGAGGCGCTCAGTCAGACCCAGTGGTGACATGTGGCAAGACGCTCCTCGGGGCGCGTCTTGCTTGGGCCTCTCTCCTGGAGACGCTCAGTCAGACCCAGTGTTGACACGTGACAAGACGCTCCTCGGGGCGTGTCTTGCTTGGGCTACTCTCATGGAGGCCCTCAGTCAGACCCATTGTTGATATGTGGCAAGACGCGTCTCGGGGTGCATCTTGCTTGGGCCTCTCTCCTGGAGGCGCTCAGTCAGACCGAGTGCTAACATGTGGCAAGACGCTCCTCGGGGTGCGTCTCTCTTGGGCTTCTCTCATGGAGGCCCTCAGTCAGACCCATTGTTCATATGTGGCAAGACGCTCCTCGGGGCGAGTCTTGCTTGGGCCTCTCTCCTGGAGGTGCTCAGTCAGACCCAGTGTTGACATGGTGCAAGAAGCTCCTCGGGGCGCGTCTTGCTTGGGCTTCTCTCTTGGAGGCCCTCAGTCAGACCCATTGGTGACATGTGGCAAGACGCTCCTCGGGGCGCGTCTTGCTTGGGCATCTCTCCTGGAGGCGCTCAGTCAGACCGAGTGCTTACATGTGGCAAGACGCTCCTCGGGGCGCGTCTTGCTTGGGCTTCTCTGATGGAGGCCCTCTGTCAGCCCCAGTGTTGACATGTGTCAAGACGCTCCTCGGGGTGCGTCTTGCTTGGGCCTCTCTCCTGGAGGCGCTCAGTCAGACCGAGTGCTGACATGTGGCAAGACGCTCCTCGGGGCGCGTCTTGCTTGGGCCTCTCTCCTGGAGGCGTTCAGTCAGACCGAGTGCTGACATGTGGCAAGACGCTCCTCGGGGCGCGTCTTGCTGGGGCCTCTCTCCTGGAGGCCCTCAGTCAGACCCAGTGCTTACATGTGGCAAGACGCTCCTCGGGGCGCGTCTTGCTTGGGCCTCTCTCCTGGAGGCGCTCAGTCAGACCGAGTGCTGACATAAGGCAAGATGCTCCTCGGGGCGCGTCTTGCTGGGGCCTCTCTCCTGGAGGCGCTCAGTCAGACCCAGTGCTTACATGTGGCAAGACGCTCCTCGGGGCGCGTCTTGCTTGGACCTCTCTCCAGGAGGCGCTCAGTCAGACCCAGTGGTGACATGTGACAAGACGCTCCTCGGGGCGCGTCTTGCTTGGGCTTCTCTCCTCGAGGCCCTCAGTCAGACTCATTGTTGACATGTGGCAAGACGCTCCTCGGGGCGCGTTTTGCTTGGGCCTCTCTCCTGGAGGCGCTCAGTCAGACCCAGTGGTGACATGTTACAAGACGCTCCTCGGGGCGCGTCTTCCTTGGGCCTCTCTCCTGGAGGCGCTCAGTCAGACCCAGTGGTGACATGTGACAAGACGCTCCTCGGGGCGCATCTTGCTTGGGTTTCTCTCATGGAGGCCCTCAGTCAGACCCATTGTTGATATGTGGCAAGACGCTCCTCGGGGCGCGTCTTGCTTGGGCCTCTCTCCTGGAGGCGCTCAGTCAGACCGAGTGCTTACATGTGGCAAAACGCTCCTCGGGGCGCGTCTTGCTTGGGCTTCTCTGATGGAGGCCCTCAGTCAGACCCATTGTTGATATGTGGCAAGACGCTCCTCGGGGCGAGTCTTGCTTGGGCCTCTCTCCTGGAGGTGCTCAGTCAGACCCAGTGTTGACATGGTGCAAGACGCTCCTCGGGGCGCGTCTTGCTTGGGCTTCTCTCTTGGAGGCCCTCAGTCAGACCCATTGTTGACATGTGGCAAGACGCTCCTCGGGGCGCGTCTTGCTTGGGCTTCTCTCCTGGAGGCCCTCAGTCAGACCCATTGTTGACATGTGGCAAGACGCTCCTCGGGGCGCGTCTTGCTTGGGCTTCTCTCCTGGAGGCCCTCAGTCAGACCCATTGTTGACATGTGGCAAGACGCTCCTCTGGAAGCGTCTTGCTTGGGCCTCTCTCCTGGAGGCGCTCAGTCAGACCGAGAGCTGACATAAGGCAAGACGCTCCTCGGGGCGCGTCTTGCTGGGGCCTCTCTCCTGGAGGCGCTCAGTCAGACCCAGTGCTTACATGTGGCAAGACGCTCCTCGGGACGCGTTTTGCTGGGGCTTCTCTCCTGGAGGCGTTCAGTCAGACCGAGTGCTGACATGTGGCAAGACACTCCTCGGGACGCGTCTTGCTTGGGCTTCTCTCCTGGAGGCCCTCAGTCAGACTCATTGTTGACATGTGGCAAGACGCTTCTCGGGGTGCGTCTTGCTTGGGCCTCTCTCCTGGAGGCGCTCAGTCAGACCGAGTGCTAACATGTGGCAAGACGCTCCTCGGGGCGCGTCTTGCTTGGGCTTCTCTCCTGGAGGCCCTCAGTCAGACTCATTGTTGACATGTGGCAAGACGCTTCTCGGGGTGCGTCTTGCTTGGGCCTCTCTCCTGGAGGCGCTCAGTCAGACCGAGTGCTAACATGTGGTAAGACGCTCCTCGGGGCACGTCTTGCTTGGGCCTCTCTCCTGGAGGCGCTCAGTCAGACCGAGTGCTGACATAAGGCAAGACGCTCCTCGGGGCGCGTCTTGCTTGGGCCTCTCTCCTGGAGGCGCTCAGTCAGACCCAGTGGTGACATGTGGCAAGATGCTCCTCGGGGCGCGTCTTGCTTGGGCCTCTCTCCTGGAGACGCTCAGTCAGACCCAGTGTTGACACGTGACAAGACGCTCCTCGGGGCGTGTCTTGCTTGGGCTACTCTCATGGAGGCCCTCAGTCAGACCCATTGTTGATATGTGGCAAGACGCGTCTCGGGGTGCATCTTGCTTGGGCCTCTCTCCTGGAGGCGCTCAGTCAGACCGAGTGCTAACATGTGGCAAGACGCTCCTCGGGGTGCGTCTTGCTTGGGCTTCTCTCATGGAGGCCCTCAGTCAGACCCATTGTTCATATGTGGCAAGACGCTCCTCGGGGCGAGTCTTGCTTGGGCCTCTCTCCTGGAGGTGCTCAGTCAGACCCAGTGTTGACATGGTGCAAGAAGCTCCTCGGGGCGCGTCTTGCTTGGGCTTCTCTCTTGGAGGCCCTCAGTCAGACCCATTGGTGACATGTGGCAAGACGCTCCTCGGGACGCGTCTTGCTTGGGCTTCTCTCTTGGAGGCCCTCAGTCAGACCCATTGGTGACATGTGGCAAGACGCTCCTCGGGGCGCGTCTTGCTTGGGCCTCTCTCCTGGAGGCGCTCAGTCAGACCCAGTGCTTACATGTGGCAAGACGCTCCTCGGGGCGCGTCTTGCTTGGGCCTCTCTCCTGGAGGCGCTCAGTCAGACCCAGTGGTGACATGTGGCAAGACGCTCCTCGGAGCGCGTCTTGCTTGGGCCTCTCTCCTGGAGACGCTCAGTCAGACCCAGTGTTGACACGTGACAAGACGCTCCTCGGGGCGCGTCTTGCTTGGGCTTCTCTCATGGAGGCCCTCAGTCAGACCGAGTGCTGACATAAGGCAAGACGCTCCTCGGGGCGCGTCTTGCTGGGCCTCTCTCCTGGAGGCGCTCAGTCAGATCCAGTGCTTACATGTGGCAAGACGCTCCTCGGGGCGTGTCTTGCTGGGGCTTCTCTCCTGGAGGCGTTCAGTCAGACCGAGTGCTGACATGTGGCAAGACGCTCCTCGGGGCGCGTCTTGCTTGGGCTTCTCTCCTGGAGGCGTTCAGTCAGACCGAGTGCTGACATGTGGTAAGACGCTCCTCGGGGCGCGTCTTGCTGGGGCTTCTCTCCTGGAGGCGCTCAGACAGACCCAGTGCTTACATGTGGCAAGACGCTCCTCTGGGCGCGTCTTGCTTGGGCCTCTCTCCTGGAGGCGCTCAGTCAGACCCAGTGCTGACATGTGGCAAGACGCTCCTCGGGGCGCGTCTTGCTTGGGCCTCTCTCCTGGAGGCGCACAGTCAGACAGAGTGCTGACATGTGGCCAGACGCTCCTCGGGGCGCGTCTTGCTTGGGCTTCTCTCCTTGAGGCCCTCAGTCAGACCCATTGTTTACATGTGGCAAGACGCTCCTCGGGGCGCATCTTGCTTGGGCCTCTCTCCTGGAGGCCCTCTGTCAGCCCCAGTGTTGACATATGTCAAGACGCTCCTCGGGGCGAGTCTTGCTTGGGCCTCTCTCCTGGAGGTGCTCAGTCAGACCCAGTGTTGACATGGTGCAAGACGCTCCTCGGGGCGCGTCTTGCTTGGGCTTCTCTCTTGGAGGCCCTCAGTCAGACCCATTGTTGACATGTGGCAAGACGCTCCTCGGGGTGCGTCTTGCTTGGGCTTCTCTCCTGGAGGCCCTCAGTCAGACCCATTGTTGACATGTGGCAAGACGCTCCTCGGGGCGCGTCTTGCTTGGGCCTATCTCCTGGAGGTGCTCAGTCAGACCGAGTGCTGACATAAGGCAAGACGCTCCTCGGGGCGCATCTTGCTGGGGCCTCTCTCCTGGAGGCGCTCAGTCAGACCCAGTGCTTACATGTGGCAAGACGCTCCTCGGGGTGTGTCTTGCTGGGGCTTCTCTCCTGGAGGCGTTCAGTCAGACCGAGTGCTGACATGTGTCAAGGAGCTCCTCGGGGCGCGTCTTGCTTGGGCTTCTCTCCTGGAGGCGTTCAGTCAGACCGAGTGCTGACATGTGGTAAGACGCTCCTTGGGGCGCGTCTTGCTGGGGCTTCTCTCCTGGAGGCGCTCAGTCAGACCCAGTGCTTACATGTGGCAAGACGCTCCTCGGGGCGCGTCTTGCTTGGGCCTCTCTCCTGGAGGCGCTCAGTCAGACCCAGTGGTGACATGTGGCAAGATGCTCCTCGGGGCGCGTCTTGCTTGGGCCTCTCTTCTGGAGACGCTCAGTCAGACCCAGTGTTGACACGTGGCAAGACGCTCCTCGGGGCGCGTCTTGCTTGGGGCCTCTCTCCTGGAGGCGCACAGTCAGACAGAGTGCTGACATGTGGCCAGACGCTCCTCGGGACGCGTCTTGCTGGGGCTTCTCTCCTGGAGGCGCTCAGTCAGACCCAGTGTTGACATGTGACAAGACGCTCCTCGGGGCGCGTCTTGCTGGGGCTTCTCTCCTGGAGGCGTTCAGTCAGACCGAGTGCTGACATGTGGCAAGACGCTCTTCGGGGCGCGTCTTGCTTGGGCTTCTCTCCTGGAGGCCCTCAGTCAGACTCATTGTTGACATGTGGCAAGACGCTCCTCGGGGCGCGTCTTGCTTGGGCCTCTCTCCTGGAGGCGCACAGACAGACAGAGTGCTGACATGTGGCAAGACGCTCCTCGGGGCGCGTCTTGCTGGGGCTTCTCTCCTGGAGGCGCTAAGTCAGACCCAGTGTTGACATGTGACAAGACGCTCCTCGGGGCGCGTCTTGCTTGGGCCTCTCTCCTGGAGGCGCTCAGTCAGACCCAGAGGTGACATGTGGCAAGATGCTCCTCGGGGCGCGTCTTGCTTGGGCCTCTCTCCTGGAGGCCCTCTGTCAGACCCATTGTTGACATGTGGCAAGACGCTCCTCGGGGTGCGTCTTGCTTGGGCCTCTCTCCTGGAGGCGCTCAGTCAGACCGAGTGCTGACATAAGGCAAGATGCTCCTCGGGGCGCGTCTTGCTGGGGCTTCTCTCCTGGAGGCGCTCAATCAGACCCAGTGGTGACACGTGGCAAGACGCTCCTCGGGGCGCGTCTTGCTTGGGCCTCTCTCCTGGAGGCGCTCAGTCAGACCCATTGGTGACATGTGGCAACACGCTCCTCGGGGCGCGTATTGCTTGGGCCTCTCTCCTGGAGGCCCTCTGTCAGACCCATTGTTGACATGTGGCAAGACGCTCCTCGGGGCATGTCTTGCTTGGGCCTCTCTCCTGGAGGCCCTCAATCAGACCCAGTGTTGACACGTGGCAAGACGCTCCTCGGGGCGCGTCTTGCTTGGGCCTCTCTCCTGGAGGCGCTCAGTCAGACGCATTGTTTACATGTGGCAAGACACTCCTTGGGGAGCGTCTTGCTTGGGCCTCTCTCCTGGAGGCCCTCTGTCAGCCCCAGTGTTGACATGTGTCAAGACGCTCCTCGGGGTGCGTCTTGCTTGGGCCTCTCTCCTGGAGGCGCTCAGTCAGACCGAGTGCTGACATGTGGCAAGACGCTCCTCGGGGCGCGTCTTGCTTGGGCTTCTCTCATGAAGGCCCTCAGTCAGACCCATTGTTGATATGTGGCAAGACGCTCCTCGGGGCGCGTCTTGCTTGGGCCTCTCTCCTGGAGGCGCTCAGTCAGACTGAGTGCTGACATGTGGCAAGACGCTCCTCGGGGCGTGTCTTGCTGGGGCTTCTCTCCTGGAGGCGTTCTGTCAGACCGAGTGCTGACATGTGGCAAGACGCTCCTCGGGGCGCGTCTTGCTGGGGCTTCTCTCCTGGAGGCGTTCAGTCAGACTGAGTGTTGACATGTGGCAAGACGCTCCTCGGGGCGCGTCTTGCTTGGGCCTCTCTCCTGGAGGCGCTCAGTCAGACCCAGTGGTGACATGTGGCAAGACGCTCCTCGAGGCGCATCTTGCTTGGGCCTCTCTCCTGGAGGCGCTCAGTCGGACCGGGTGCTGACATGTGGCAAGACGCTCCTCGGGGCGCGTGTTGCTTGGGCTTCTCTCCTGGAGGCCCTCAGTCAGACCCAGTGTTGACATGTGCCAAGACGCTCCTCGGGGCGCGTCTTGCTTGGGCCTCTCTCCTGGAGGCGCAGAGTCAGACCGAGTAGTCACATGTGGCAAGACGCTCCTCGGGGTGCTTCTTGCTGGGGCTTCTCTCCTGGAGGCGCTCAGTCAGACCCAGTGTTGACATGTGACAAGACGCTCCTCGGGGCGCGTCTTGCTTGGGCTTCTCTCCTGGAGGCGCTCAGTCAGACCCAGTGGTGACATGTGACAAGACGCTCCTCGGGGCGCGTCTTGCTTGGGCTTCTCTCATGGAGGCCTTCAGTCAGATCCATTGTTGATACGTGGCAAGACGCTCCTCGGGGCGCGTCTTGCTTGGGCCTCTCTCCTGGAGGAGCTCAGTCAGACCGAGTGCTGACATGTGGCAAGACGCTCCTCGGGGCGCGTCTTGCTGGGGCTTCTCTCCTGGAGGCGTTCAGTCAGACCGAGTGCTGACATGTGGCAAGACGCTCCTCGGGGCGCGTCTTGCTTGGGCTTCTCTCCTGGAGGCCCTCAGTCAGACTCATTGTTGACATGTGGCAAGATGCTCCTCGGGGCGCGTCTTGTTTGGGGCCTCTCTCCTGGAGGCGCACAGTCAGACAGAGTGCTGACTGGTGGCCAGACGCTCCTCGGGGCGCGTCTTGCTGGGGCCTCTCTCCTGGAGGCGCTCAGTCAGACCGAGTGCTGACATGTGGCAAGACGCTCCTCGGGGCGCGTCTTGCTTGGGCTTCTCTCCTGGAGGCCCTCAGTCAGACCCATTGTTTACATGTGGCAAGACGCTCCTCGGGGCGCGTCTTGCTTGGGCCTCTCTCCTGGAGGCGCTCAGTCAGACCGAGTGCTTACATGTGGCAAGACGCTCCTCGGGGCGCGTCTTGCTTGGGCTTCTCTGATGGAGGCCCTCTGTCAGCCCCAGTGTTGACATGTGTCAAGACGCTCCTCGGGGTGCGTCTTGCTTGGGCCTCTCTCCTGGAGGCGCTCAGTCAGACCCATTGTTGACATGTGGCAAGACGCTCCTCGGGGCGCGTCTTGCTTGGGCTTCTCTCATGGAGGCCTTCAGTCAGATCCATTGTTGACATGTGGCAAGACGCTCCTCGGGGTGCGTCTTGCTTGGGCCTCTCTCCTGGAGGCGCTCAGTCAGACCCAGTGGTGACATGTGACAAGACGCTCCTCGGGGCGCGTCTTGCTTGGGCTTCTCTCATGGAGGCCTTCAGTCAGATCCATTGTTGATACGTGGCAAGACGCTCCTCGGGGCGCGTCTTGCTTGGGCCTCTCTCCTGGAGGAGCTCAGTCAGACCGAGTGCTGACATGTGGCAAGACGCTCCTCGGGGCGCGTCTTGCTGGGGCTTCTCTCCTGGAGGCGTTCAGTCAGACCGAGTGCTGACATGTGGCAAGACGCTCCTCGGGGCGCGTCTTGCTTGGGCTTCTCTCCTGGAGGCCCTCAGTCAGACTCATTGTTGACATGTGGCAAGATGCTCCTCGGGGCGCGTCTTGTTTGGGGCCTCTCTCCTGGAGGCGCACAGTCAGACAGAGTGCTGACTGGTGGCCAGACGCTCCTCGGGGCGCGTTTTGCTGGGGCCTCTCTCCTGGAGGCGCTCAGTCAGACCGAGTGCTGACATGTGGCAAGACGCTCCTCGGGGCGCGTCTTGCTTGGGCTTCTCTCCTGGAGGCCCTCAGTCAGACCCATTGTTTACATGTGGCAAGACGCTCCTCGGGGCGCGTCTTGCTTGGGCCTCTCTCCTGGAGGCGCTCAGTCAGACCGAGTGCTTACATGTGGCAAGACGCTCCTCGGGGCGCGTCTTGCTTGGGCTTCTCTGATGGAGGCCCTCTGTCAGCCCCAGTGTTGACATGTGTCAAGACGCTCCTCGGGGTGCGTCTTGCTTGGGCCTCTCTCCTGGAGGCGCTCAGTCAGACCGAGTGCTGACATGTGGCAAGACGCTCCTCGGGGCGCGTCTTGCTTGGGCCTCTCTCCTGGAGGCGTTCAGTCAGACCGAGTGCTGACATGTGGCAAGACGCTCCTCGGGGCGCGTCTTGCTGGGGCCTCTCTCCTGGAGGCCCTCAGTCAGACCCAGTGCTTACATGTGGCAAGACGCTCCTCGGGGCGCGTCTTGCTTGGGCCTCTCTCCTGGAGGCGCTCAGTCAGACCGAGTGCTGACATAAGGCAAGATGCTCCTCGGGGCGCGTCTTGCTGGGGCCTCTCTCCTGGAGGCGCTCAGTCAGACCCAGTGCTTACATGTGGCAAGACGCTCCTCGGGGCGCGTCTTGCTTGGACCTCTCTCCAGGAGGCGCTCAGTCAGACCCAGTGGTGACATGTGACAAGACGCTCCTCGGGGCGCGTCTTGCTTGGGCTTCTCTCCTCGAGGCCCTCAGTCAGACTCATTGTTGACATGTGGCAAGACGCTCCTCGGGGCGCGTTTTGCTTGGGCCTCTCTCCTGGAGGCGCTCAGTCAGACCCAGTGGTGACATGTGACAAGACGCTCCTCGGGGCGCGTCTTGCTTGGGCCTCTCTCCTGGAGGCGCTCAGTCAGACCCAGTGGTGACATGTGACAAGACGCTCCTCGGGGCGCATCTTGCTTGGGCTTCTCTCATGGAGGCCCTCAGTCAGACCCATTGTTGATATGTGGCAAGACGCTCCTCGGGGCGCGTCTTGCTTGGGCCTCTCTCCTGGAGGCGCTCAGTCAGACCGAGTGCTTACATGTGGCAAGACGCTCCTCGGGGCGCGTCTTGCTTGGGCTTCTCTGATGGAGGCCCTCAGTCAGACCCATTGTTGATATGTGGCAAGACGCTCCTCGGGGCGAGTCTTGCTTGGGCCTCTCTCCTGGAGGTGCTCAGTCAGACCCAGTGTTGACATGGTGCAAGACGCTCCTCGGGGCGCGTCTTGCTTGGGCTTCTCTCTTGGAGGCCCTCAGTCAGACCCATTGTTGACATGTGGCAAGACGCTCCTCGGGGCGCGTCTTGCTTGGGCTTCTCTCCTGGAGGCCCTCAGTCAGACCCATTGTTGACATGTGGCAAGACGCTCCTCGGGGCGCGTCTTGCTTGGGCTTCTCTCCTGGAGGCCCTCAGTCAGACCCATTGTTGACATGTGGCAAGACGCTCCTCTGGGCGCGTCTTGCTTGGGCCTCTCTCCTGGAGGCGCTCAGTCAGACCGAGAGCTGACATAAGGCAAGACGCTCCTCGGGGCGCGTCTTGCTGGGGCCTCTCTCCTGGAGGCGCTCAGTCAGACCCAGTGCTTACATGTGGCAAGACGCTCCTCGGGACGCGTTTTGCTGGGGCTTCTCTCCTGGAGGCGTTCAGTCAGACCGAGTGCTGACATGTGGCAAGACACTCCTCGGGACGCGTCTTGCTTGGGCTTCTCTCCTGGAGGCCCTCAGTCAGACTCATTGTTGACATGTGGCAAGACGCTTCTCGGGTGCGTCTTGCTTGGGCCTCTCTCCTGGAGGCGCTCAGTCAGACCGAGTGCTAACATGTGGCAAGACGCTCCTCGGGGCGCGTCTTGCTTGGGCTTCTCTCCTGGAGGCCCTCAGTCAGACTCATTGTTGACATGTGGCAAGACGCTTCTCGGGGTGCGTCTTGCTTGGGCCTCTCTCCTGGAGGCGCTCAGTCAGACCGAGTGCTAACATGTGGTAAGACGCTCCTCGGGGCACGTCTTGCTTGGGCCTCTCTCCTGGAGGCGCTCAGTCAGACCGAGTGCTGACATAAGGCAAGACGCTCCTCGGGGCGCGTCTTGCTTGGGCCTCTCTCCTGGAGGCGCTCAGTCAGACCCAGTGGTGACATGTGGCAAGACGCTCCTCGGGGCGCGTCTTGCTTGGGCCTCTCTCCTGGAGACGCTCAGTCAGACCCAGTGTTGACACGTGACAAGACGCTCCTCGGGGCGTGTCTTGCTTGGGCTACTCTCATGGAGGCCCTCAGTCAGACCCATTGTTGATATGTGGCAAGACGCGTCTCGGGGTGCATCTTGCTTGGGCCTCTCTCCTGGAGGCGCTCAGTCAGACCGAGTGCTAACATGTGGCAAGACGCTCCTCGGGGTGCGTCTCTCTTGGGCTTCTCTCATGGAGGCCCTCAGTCAGACCCATTGTTCATATGTGGCAAGACGCTCCTCGGGGCGAGTCTTGCTTGGGCCTCTCTCCTGGAGGTGCTCAGTCAGACCCAGTGTTGACATGGTGCAAGAAGCTCCTCGGGGCGCGTCTTGCTTGGGCTTCTCTGATGGAGGCCCTCTGTCAGCCCCAGTGTTGACATGTGTCAAGACGCTCCTCGGGGTGCGTCTTGCTTGGGCCTCTCTCCTGGAGGCGCTCAGTCAGACCGAGTGCTGACATGTGGCAAGACGCTCCTCGGGGCGCGTCTTGCTTGGGCCTCTCTCCTGGAGGCGTTCAGTCAGACCGAGTGCTGACATGTGGCAAGACGCTCCTCGGGGCGCGTCTTGCTGGGGCCTCTCTCCTGGAGGCCCTCAGTCAGACCCAGTGCTTACATGTGGCAAGACGCTCCTCGGGGCGCGTCTTGCTTGGGCCTCTCTCCTGGAGGCGCTCAGTCAGACCGAGTGCTGACATAAGGCAAGATGCTCCTCGGGGCGCGTCTTGCTGGGGCCTCTCTCCTGGAGGCGCTCAGTCAGACCCAGTGCTTACATGTGGCAAGACGCTCCTCGGGGCGCGTCTTGCTTGGACCTCTCTCCAGGAGGCGCTCAGTCAGACCCAGTGGTGACATGTGACAAGACGCTCCTCGGGGCGCGTCTTGCTTGGGCTTCTCTCCTCGAGGCCCTCAGTCAGACTCATTGTTGACATGTGGCAAGACGCTCCTCGGGGCGCGTTTTGCTTGGGCCTCTCTCCTGGAGGCGCTCAGTCAGACCCAGTGGTGACATGTTACAAGACGCTCCTCGGGGCGCGTCTTCCTTGGGCCTCTCTCCTGGAGGCGCTCAGTCAGACCCAGTGGTGACATGTGACAAGACGCTCCTCGGGGCGCATCTTGCTTGGGTTTCTCTCATGGAGGCCCTCAGTCAGACCCATTGTTGATATGTGGCAAGACGCTCCTCGGGGCGCGTCTTGCTTGGGCCTCTCTCCTGGAGGCGCTCAGTCAGACCGAGTGCTTACATGTGGCAAAACGCTCCTCGGGGCGCGTCTTGCTTGGGCTTCTCTGATGGAGGCCCTCAGTCAGACCCATTGTTGATATGTGGCAAGACGCTCCTCGGGGCGAGTCTTGCTTGGGCCTCTCTCCTGGAGGTGCTCAGTCAGACCCAGTGTTGACATGGTGCAAGACGCTCCTCGGGGCGCGTCTTGCTTGGGCTTCTCTCTTGGAGGCCCTCAGTCAGACCCATTGTTGACATGTGGCAAGACGCTCCTCGGGGCGCGTCTTGCTTGGGCTTCTCTCCTGGAGGCCCTCAGTCAGACCCATTGTTGACATGTGGCAAGACGCTCCTCGGGGCGCGTCTTGCTTGGGCTTCTCTCCTGGAGGCCCTCAGTCAGACCCATTGTTGACATGTGGCAAGACGCTCCTCTGGAAGCGTCTTGCTTGGGCCTCTCTCCTGGAGGCGCTCAGTCAGACCGAGAGCTGACATAAGGCAAGACGCTCCTCGGGGCGCGTCTTGCTGGGGCCTCTCTCCTGGAGGCGCTCAGTCAGACCCAGTGCTTACATGTGGCAAGACGCTCCTCGGGACGCGTTTTGCTGGGGCTTCTCTCCTGGAGGCGTTCAGTCAGACCGAGTGCTGACATGTGGCAAGACACTCCTCGGGACGCGTCTTGCTTGGGCTTCTCTCCTGGAGGCCCTCAGTCAGACTCATTGTTGACATGTGGCAAGACGCTTCTCGGGGTGCGTCTTGCTTGGGCCTCTCTCCTGGAGGCGCTCAGTCAGACCGAGTGCTAACATGTGGCAAGACGCTCCTCGGGGCGCGTCTTGCTTGGGCTTCTCTCCTGGAGGCCCTCAGTCAGACTCATTGTTGACATGTGGCAAGACGCTTCTCGGGGTGCGTCTTGCTTGGGCCTCTCTCCTGGAGGCGCTCAGTCAGACCGAGTGCTAACATGTGGTAAGACGCTCCTCGGGGCACGTCTTGCTTGGGCCTCTCTCCTGGAGGCGCTCAGTCAGACCGAGTGCTGACATAAGGCAAGACGCTCCTCGGGGCGCGTCTTGCTTGGGCCTCTCTCCTGGAGGCGCTCAGTCAGACCCAGTGGTGACATGTGGCAAGATGCTCCTCGGGGCGCGTCTTGCTTGGGCCTCTCTCCTGGAGACGCTCAGTCAGACCCAGTGTTGACACGTGACAAGACGCTCCTCGGGGCGTGTCTTGCTTGGGCTACTCTCATGGAGGCCCTCAGTCAGACCCATTGTTGATATGTGGCAAGACGCGTCTCGGGGTGCATCTTGCTTGGGCCTCTCTCCTGGAGGCGCTCAGTCAGACCGAGTGCTAACATGTGGCAAGACGCTCCTCGGGGTGCGTCTTGCTTGGGCTTCTCTCATGGAGGCCCTCAGTCAGACCCATTGTTCATATGTGGCAAGACGCTCCTCGGGGCGAGTCTTGCTTGGGCCTCTCTCCTGGAGGTGCTCAGTCAGACCCAGTGTTGACATGGTGCAAGAAGCTCCTCGGGGCGCGTCTTGCTTGGGCTTCTCTCTTGGAGGCCCTCAGTCAGACCCATTGGTGACATGTGGCAAGACGCTCCTCGGGACGCGTCTTGCTTGGGCTTCTCTCTTGGAGGCCCTCAGTCAGACCCATTGGTGACATGTGGCAAGACGCTCCTCGGGGCGCGTCTTGCTTGGGCCTCTCTCCTGGAGGCGCTCAGTCAGACCCAGTGCTTACATGTGGCAAGACGCTCCTCGGGGCGCGTCTTGCTTGGGCCTCTCTCCTGGAGGCGCTCAGTCAGACCCAGTGGTGACATGTGGCAAGACGCTCCTCGGAGCGCGTCTTGCTTGGGCCTCTCTCCTGGAGACGCTCAGTCAGACCCAGTGTTGACACGTGACAAGACGCTCCTCGGGGCGCGTCTTGCTTGGGCTTCTCTCATGGAGGCCCTCAGTCAGACCGAGTGCTGACATAAGGCAAGACGCTCCTCGGGGCGCGTCTTGCTGGGCCTCTCTCCTGGAGGCGCTCAGTCAGATCCAGTGCTTACATGTGGCAAGACGCTCCTCGGGGCGTGTCTTGCTGGGGCTTCTCTCCTGGAGGCGTTCAGTCAGACCGAGTGCTGACATGTGGCAAGACGCTCCTCGGGGCGCGTCTTGCTTGGGCTTCTCTCCTGGAGGCGTTCAGTCAGACCGAGTGCTGACATGTGGTAAGACGCTCCTCGGGGCGCGTCTTGCTGGGGCTTCTCTCCTGGAGGCGCTCAGACAGACCCAGTGCTTACATGTGGCAAGACGCTCCTCTGGGCGCGTCTTGCTTGGGCCTCTCTCCTGGAGGCGCTCAGTCAGACCCAGTGCTGACATGTGGCAAGACGCTCCTCGGGGCGCGTCTTGCTTGGGCCTCTCTCCTGGAGGCGCACAGTCAGACAGAGTGCTGACATGTGGCCAGACGCTCCTCGGGGCGCGTCTTGCTTGGGCTTCTCTCCTTGAGGCCCTCAGTCAGACCCATTGTTTACATGTGGCAAGACGCTCCTCGGGGCGCATCTTGCTTGGGCCTCTCTCCTGGAGGCCCTCTGTCAGCCCCAGTGTTGACATATGTCAAGACGCTCCTCGGGGCGAGTCTTGCTTGGGCCTCTCTCCTGGAGGTGCTCAGTCAGACCCAGTGTTGACATGGTGCAAGACGCTCCTCGGGGCGCGTCTTGCTTGGGCTTCTCTCTTGGAGGCCCTCAGTCAGACCCATTGTTGACATGTGGCAAGACGCTCCTCGGGGTGCGTCTTGCTTGGGCTTCTCTCCTGGAGGCCCTCAGTCAGACCCATTGTTGACATGTGGCAAGACGCTCCTCGGGGCGCGTCTTGCTTGGGCCTATCTCCTGGAGGTGCTCAGTCAGACCGAGTGCTGACATAAGGCAAGACGCTCCTCGGGGCGCATCTTGCTGGGGCCTCTCTCCTGGAGGCGCTCAGTCAGACCCAGTGCTTACATGTGGCAAGACGCTCCTCGGGGTGTGTCTTGCTGGGGCTTCTCTCCTGGAGGCGTTCAGTCAGACCGAGTGCTGACATGTGTCAAGGAGCTCCTCGGGGCGCGTCTTGCTTGGGCTTCTCTCCTGGAGGCGTTCAGTCAGACCGAGTGCTGACATGTGGTAAGACGCTCCTTGGGGCGCGTCTTGCTGGGGCTTCTCTCCTGGAGGCGCTCAGTCAGACCCAGTGCTTACATGTGGCAAGACGCTCCTCGGGGCGCGTCTTGCTTGGGCCTCTCTCCTGGAGGCGCTCAGTCAGACCCAGTGGTGACATGTGGCAAGATGCTCCTCGGGGCGCGTCTTGCTTGGGCCTCTCTTCTGGAGACGCTCAGTCAGACCCAGTGTTGACACGTGGCAAGACGCTCCTCGGGGCGCGTCTTGCTTGGGGCCTCTCTCCTGGAGGCGCACAGTCAGACAGAGTGCTGACATGTGGCCAGACGCTCCTCGGGACGCGTCTTGCTGGGGCTTCTCTCCTGGAGGCGCTCAGTCAGACCCAGTGTTGACATGTGACAAGACGCTCCTCGGGGCGCGTCTTGCTGGGGCTTCTCTCCTGGAGGCGTTCAGTCAGACCGAGTGCTGACATGTGGCAAGACGCTCTTCGGGGCGCGTCTTGCTTGGGCTTCTCTCCTGGAGGCCCTCAGTCAGACTCATTGTTGACATGTGGCAAGACGCTCCTCGGGGCGCGTCTTGCTTGGGCCTCTCTCCTGGAGGCGCACAGACAGACAGAGTGCTGACATGTGGCAAGACGCTCCTCGGGGCGCGTCTTGCTGGGGCTTCTCTCCTGGAGGCGCTAAGTCAGACCCAGTGTTGACATGTGACAAGACGCTCCTCGGGGCGCGTCTTGCTTGGGCCTCTCTCCTGGAGGCGCTCAGTCAGACCCAGAGGTGACATGTGGCAAGATGCTCCTCGGGGCGCGTCTTGCTTGGGCCTCTCTCCTGGAGGCCCTCTGTCAGACCCATTGTTGACATGTGGCAAGACGCTCCTCGGGGTGCGTCTTGCTTGGGCCTCTCTCCTGGAGGCGCTCAGTCAGACCGAGTGCTGACATAAGGCAAGATGCTCCTCGGGGCGCGTCTTGCTGGGGCTTCTCTCCTGGAGGCGCTCAATCAGACCCAGTGGTGACACGTGGCAAGACGCTCCTCGGGGCGCGTCTTGCTTGGGCCTCTCTCCTGGAGGCGCTCAGTCAGACCCATTGGTGACATGTGGCAACACGCTCCTCGGGGCGCGTATTGCTTGGGCCTCTCTCCTGGAGGCCCTCTGTCAGACCCATTGTTGACATGTGGCAAGACGCTCCTCGGGGCATGTCTTGCTTGGGCCTCTCTCCTGGAGGCCCTCAATCAGACCCAGTGTTGACACGTGGCAAGACGCTCCTCGGGGCGCGTCTTGCTTGGGCCTCTCTCCTGGAGGCGCTCAGTCAGACGCATTGTTTACATGTGGCAAGACACTCCTTGGGGAGCGTCTTGCTTGGGCCTCTCTCCTGGAGGCCCTCTGTCAGCCCCAGTGTTGACATGTGTCAAGACGCTCCTCGGGGTGCGTCTTGCTTGGGCCTCTCTCCTGGAGGCGCTCAGTCAGACCGAGTGCTGACATGTGGCAAGACGCTCCTCGGGGCGCGTCTTGCTTGGGCTTCTCTCATGAAGGCCCTCAGTCAGACCCATTGTTGATATGTGGCAAGACGCTCCTCGGGGCGCGTCTTGCTTGGGCCTCTCTCCTGGAGGCGCTCAGTCAGACTGAGTGCTGACATGTGGCAAGACGCTCCTCGGGGCGTGTCTTGCTGGGGCTTCTCTCCTGGAGGCGTTCTGTCAGACCGAGTGCTGACATGTGGCAAGACGCTCCTCGGGGCGCGTCTTGCTGGGGCTTCTCTCCTGGAGGCGTTCAGTCAGACTGAGTGTTGACATGTGGCAAGACGCTCCTCGGGGCGCGTCTTGCTTGGGCCTCTCTCCTGGAGGCGCTCAGTCAGACCCAGTGGTGACATGTGGCAAGACGCTCCTCGAGGCGCATCTTGCTTGGGCCTCTCTCCTGGAGGCGCTCAGTCGGACCGGGTGCTGACATGTGGCAAGACGCTCCTCGGGGCGCGTGTTGCTTGGGCTTCTCTCCTGGAGGCCCTCAGTCAGACCCAGTGTTGACATGTGCCAAGACGCTCCTCGGGGCGCGTCTTGCTTGGGCCTCTCTCCTGGAGGCGCAGAGTCAGACCGAGTAGTCACATGTGGCAAGACGCTCCTCGGGGTGCTTCTTGCTGGGGCTTCTCTCCTGGAGGCGCTCAGTCAGACCCAGTGTTGACATGTGACAAGACGCTCCTCGGGGCGCGTCTTGCTTGGGCTTCTCTCCTGGAGGCGCTCAGTCAGACCCAGTGGTGACATGTGACAAGACGCTCCTCGGGGCGCGTCTTGCTTGGGCTTCTCTCATGGAGGCCTTCAGTCAGATCCATTGTTGATACGTGGCAAGACGCTCCTCGGGGCGCGTCTTGCTTGGGCCTCTCTCCTGGAGGAGCTCAGTCAGACCGAGTGCTGACATGTGGCAAGACGCTCCTCGGGGCGCGTCTTGCTGGGGCTTCTCTCCTGGAGGCGTTCAGTCAGACCGAGTGCTGACATGTGGCAAGACGCTCCTCGGGGCGCGTCTTGCTTGGGCTTCTCTCCTGGAGGCCCTCAGTCAGACTCATTGTTGACATGTGGCAAGATGCTCCTCGGGGCGCGTCTTGTTTGGGGCCTCTCTCCTGGAGGCGCACAGTCAGACAGAGTGCTGACTGGTGGCCAGACGCTCCTCGGGGCGCGTCTTGCTGGGGCCTCTCTCCTGGAGGCGCTCAGTCAGACCGAGTGCTGACATGTGGCAAGACGCTCCTCGGGGCGCGTCTTGCTTGGGCTTCTCTCCTGGAGGCCCTCAGTCAGACCCATTGTTTACATGTGGCAAGACGCTCCTCGGGGCGCGTCTTGCTTGGGCCTCTCTCCTGGAGGCGCTCAGTCAGACCGAGTGCTTACATGTGGCAAGACGCTCCTCGGGGCGCGTCTTGCTTGGGCTTCTCTGATGGAGGCCCTCTGTCAGCCCCAGTGTTGACATGTGTCAAGACGCTCCTCGGGGTGCGTCTTGCTTGGGCCTCTCTCCTGGAGGCGCTCAGTCAGACCGAGTGCTGACATGTGGCAAGACGCTCCTCGGGGCGCGTCTTGCTTGGGCCTCTCTCCTGGAGGCGTTCAGTCAGACCGAGTGCTGACATGTGGCAAGACGCTCCTCGGGGCGCGTCTTGCTGGGGCCTCTCTCCTGGAGGCCCTCAGTCAGACCCAGTGCTTACATGTGGCAAGACGCTCCTCGGGGCGCGTCTTGCTTGGGCCTCTCTCCTGGAGGCGCTCAGTCAGACCGAGTGCTGACATAAGGCAAGATGCTCCTCGGGGCGCGTCTTGCTGGGGCCTCTCTCCTGGAGGCGCTCAGTCAGACCCAGTGCTTACATGTGGCAAGACGCTCCTCGGGGCGCGTCTTGCTTGGACCTCTCTCCAGGAGGCGCTCAGTCAGACCCAGTGGTGACATGTGACAAGACGCTCCTCGGGGCGCGTCTTGCTTGGGCTTCTCTCCTCGAGGCCCTCAGTCAGACTCATTGTTGACATGTGGCAAGACGCTCCTCGGGGCGCGTTTTGCTTGGGCCTCTCTCCTGGAGGCGCTCAGTCAGACCCAGTGGTGACATGTGACAAGACGCTCCTCGGGGCGCGTCTTGCTTGGGCCTCTCTCCTGGAGGCGCTCAGTCAGACCCAGTGGTGACATGTGACAAGACGCTCCTCGGGGCGCATCTTGCTTGGGCTTCTCTCATGGAGGCCCTCAGTCAGACCCATTGTTGATATGTGGCAAGACGCTCCTCGGGGCGCGTCTTGCTTGGGCCTCTCTCCTGGAGGCGCTCAGTCAGACCGAGTGCTTACATGTGGCAAGACGCTCCTCGGGGCGCGTCTTGCTTGGGCTTCTCTGATGGAGGCCCTCAGTCAGACCCATTGTTGATATGTGGCAAGACGCTCCTCGGGGCGAGTCTTGCTTGGGCCTCTCTCCTGGAGGTGCTCAGTCAGACCCAGTGTTGACATGGTGCAAGACGCTCCTCGGGGCGCGTCTTGCTTGGGCTTCTCTCTTGGAGGCCCTCAGTCAGACCCATTGTTGACATGTGGCAAGACGCTCCTCGGGGCGCGTCTTGCTTGGGCTTCTCTCCTGGAGGCCCTCAGTCAGACCCATTGTTGACATGTGGCAAGACGCTCCTCGGGGCGCGTCTTGCTTGGGCTTCTCTCCTGGAGGCCCTCAGTCAGACCCATTGTTGACATGTGGCAAGACGCTCCTCTGGGCGCGTCTTGCTTGGGCCTCTCTCCTGGAGGCGCTCAGTCAGACCGAGAGCTGACATAAGGCAAGACGCTCCTCGGGGCGCGTCTTGCTGGGGCCTCTCTCCTGGAGGCGCTCAGTCAGACCCAGTGCTTACATGTGGCAAGACGCTCCTCGGGACGCGTTTTGCTGGGGCTTCTCTCCTGGAGGCGTTCAGTCAGACCGAGTGCTGACATGTGGCAAGACACTCCTCGGGACGCGTCTTGCTTGGGCTTCTCTCCTGGAGGCCCTCAGTCAGACTCATTGTTGACATGTGGCAAGACGCTTCTCGGGTGCGTCTTGCTTGGGCCTCTCTCCTGGAGGCGCTCAGTCAGACCGAGTGCTAACATGTGGCAAGACGCTCCTCGGGGCGCGTCTTGCTTGGGCTTCTCTCCTGGAGGCCCTCAGTCAGACTCATTGTTGACATGTGGCAAGACGCTTCTCGGGGTGCGTCTTGCTTGGGCCTCTCTCCTGGAGGCGCTCAGTCAGACCGAGTGCTAACATGTGGTAAGACGCTCCTCGGGGCACGTCTTGCTTGGGCCTCTCTCCTGGAGGCGCTCAGTCAGACCGAGTGCTGACATAAGGCAAGACGCTCCTCGGGGCGCGTCTTGCTTGGGCCTCTCTCCTGGAGGCGCTCAGTCAGACCCAGTGGTGACATGTGGCAAGACGCTCCTCGGGGCGCGTCTTGCTTGGGCCTCTCTCCTGGAGACGCTCAGTCAGACCCAGTGTTGACACGTGACAAGACGCTCCTCGGGGCGTGTCTTGCTTGGGCTACTCTCATGGAGGCCCTCAGTCAGACCCATTGTTGATATGTGGCAAGACGCGTCTCGGGGTGCATCTTGCTTGGGCCTCTCTCCTGGAGGCGCTCAGTCAGACCGAGTGCTAACATGTGGCAAGACGCTCCTCGGGGTGCGTCTCTCTTGGGCTTCTCTCATGGAGGCCCTCAGTCAGACCCATTGTTCATATGTGGCAAGACGCTCCTCGGGGCGAGTCTTGCTTGGGCCTCTCTCCTGGAGGTGCTCAGTCAGACCCAGTGTTGACATGGTGCAAGAAGCTCCTCGGGGCGCGTCTTGCTTGGGCTTCTCTCTTGGAGGCCCTCAGTCAGACCCATTGGTGACATGTGGCAAGACGCTCCTCGGGGCGCGTCTTGCTTGGGCATCTCTCCTGGAGGCGCTCAGTCAGACCGAGTGCTTACATGTGGCAAGACGCTCCTCGGGGCGCGTCTTGCTTGGGCTTCTCTGATGGAGGCCCTCTGTCAGCCCCAGTGTTGACATGTGTCAAGACGCTCCTCGGGGTGCGTCTTGCTTGGGCCTCTCTCCTGGAGGCGCTCAGTCAGACCGAGTGCTGACATGTGGCAAGACGCTCCTCGGGGCGCGTCTTGCTTGGGCCTCTCTCCTGGAGGCGTTCAGTCAGACCGAGTGCTGACATGTGGCAAGACGCTCCTCGGGGCGCGTCTTGCTGGGGCCTCTCTCCTGGAGGCCCTCAGTCAGACCCAGTGCTTACATGTGGCAAGACGCTCCTCGGGGCGCGTCTTGCTTGGGCCTCTCTCCTGGAGGCGCTCAGTCAGACCGAGTGCTGACATAAGGCAAGATGCTCCTCGGGGCGCGTCTTGCTGGGGCCTCTCTCCTGGAGGCGCTCAGTCAGACCCAGTGCTTACATGTGGCAAGACGCTCCTCGGGGCGCGTCTTGCTTGGACCTCTCTCCAGGAGGCGCTCAGTCAGACCCAGTGGTGACATGTGACAAGACGCTCCTCGGGGCGCGTCTTGCTTGGGCTTCTCTCCTCGAGGCCCTCAGTCAGACTCATTGTTGACATGTGGCAAGACGCTCCTCGGGGCGCGTTTTGCTTGGGCCTCTCTCCTGGAGGCGCTCAGTCAGACCCAGTGGTGACATGTTACAAGACGCTCCTCGGGGCGCGTCTTCCTTGGGCCTCTCTCCTGGAGGCGCTCAGTCAGACCCAGTGGTGACATGTGACAAGACGCTCCTCGGGGCGCATCTTGCTTGGGTTTCTCTCATGGAGGCCCTCAGTCAGACCCATTGTTGATATGTGGCAAGACGCTCCTCGGGGCGCGTCTTGCTTGGGCCTCTCTCCTGGAGGCGCTCAGTCAGACCGAGTGCTTACATGTGGCAAAACGCTCCTCGGGGCGCGTCTTGCTTGGGCTTCTCTGATGGAGGCCCTCAGTCAGACCCATTGTTGATATGTGGCAAGACGCTCCTCGGGGCGAGTCTTGCTTGGGCCTCTCTCCTGGAGGTGCTCAGTCAGACCCAGTGTTGACATGGTGCAAGACGCTCCTCGGGGCGCGTCTTGCTTGGGCTTCTCTCTTGGAGGCCCTCAGTCAGACCCATTGTTGACATGTGGCAAGACGCTCCTCGGGGCGCGTCTTGCTTGGGCTTCTCTCCTGGAGGCCCTCAGTCAGACCCATTGTTGACATGTGGCAAGACGCTCCTCGGGGCGCGTCTTGCTTGGGCTTCTCTCCTGGAGGCCCTCAGTCAGACCCATTGTTGACATGTGGCAAGACGCTCCTCTGGAAGCGTCTTGCTTGGGCCTCTCTCCTGGAGGCGCTCAGTCAGACCGAGAGCTGACATAAGGCAAGACGCTCCTCGGGGCGCGTCTTGCTGGGGCCTCTCTCCTGGAGGCGCTCAGTCAGACCCAGTGCTTACATGTGGCAAGACGCTCCTCGGGACGCGTTTTGCTGGGGCTTCTCTCCTGGAGGCGTTCAGTCAGACCGAGTGCTGACATGTGGCAAGACACTCCTCGGGACGCGTCTTGCTTGGGCTTCTCTCCTGGAGGCCCTCAGTCAGACTCATTGTTGACATGTGGCAAGACGCTTCTCGGGGTGCGTCTTGCTTGGGCCTCTCTCCTGGAGGCGCTCAGTCAGACCGAGTGCTAACATGTGGCAAGACGCTCCTCGGGGCGCGTCTTGCTTGGGCTTCTCTCCTGGAGGCCCTCAGTCAGACTCATTGTTGACATGTGGCAAGACGCTTCTCGGGGTGCGTCTTGCTTGGGCCTCTCTCCTGGAGGCGCTCAGTCAGACCGAGTGCTAACATGTGGTAAGACGCTCCTCGGGGCACGTCTTGCTTGGGCCTCTCTCCTGGAGGCGCTCAGTCAGACCGAGTGCTGACATAAGGCAAGACGCTCCTCGGGGCGCGTCTTGCTTGGGCCTCTCTCCTGGAGGCGCTCAGTCAGACCCAGTGGTGACATGTGGCAAGATGCTCCTCGGGGCGCGTCTTGCTTGGGCCTCTCTCCTGGAGACGCTCAGTCAGACCCAGTGTTGACACGTGACAAGACGCTCCTCGGGGCGTGTCTTGCTTGGGCTACTCTCATGGAGGCCCTCAGTCAGACCCATTGTTGATATGTGGCAAGACGCGTCTCGGGGTGCATCTTGCTTGGGCCTCTCTCCTGGAGGCGCTCAGTCAGACCGAGTGCTAACATGTGGCAAGACGCTCCTCGGGGTGCGTCTTGCTTGGGCTTCTCTCATGGAGGCCCTCAGTCAGACCCATTGTTCATATGTGGCAAGACGCTCCTCGGGGCGAGTCTTGCTTGGGCCTCTCTCCTGGAGGTGCTCAGTCAGACCCAGTGTTGACATGGTGCAAGAAGCTCCTCGGGGCGCGTCTTGCTTGGGCTTCTCTCTTGGAGGCCCTCAGTCAGACCCATTGGTGACATGTGGCAAGACGCTCCTCGGGACGCGTCTTGCTTGGGCTTCTCTCTTGGAGGCCCTCAGTCAGACCCATTGGTGACATGTGGCAAGACGCTCCTCGGGGCGCGTCTTGCTTGGGCCTCTCTCCTGGAGGCGCTCAGTCAGACCCAGTGCTTACATGTGGCAAGACGCTCCTCGGGGCGCGTCTTGCTTGGGCCTCTCTCCTGGAGGCGCTCAGTCAGACCCAGTGGTGACATGTGGCAAGACGCTCCTCGGAGCGCGTCTTGCTTGGGCCTCTCTCCTGGAGACGCTCAGTCAGACCCAGTGTTGACACGTGACAAGACGCTCCTCGGGGCGCGTCTTGCTTGGGCTTCTCTCATGGAGGCCCTCAGTCAGACCGAGTGCTGACATAAGGCAAGACGCTCCTCGGGGCGCGTCTTGCTGGGCCTCTCTCCTGGAGGCGCTCAGTCAGATCCAGTGCTTACATGTGGCAAGACGCTCCTCGGGGCGTGTCTTGCTGGGGCTTCTCTCCTGGAGGCGTTCAGTCAGACCGAGTGCTGACATGTGGCAAGACGCTCCTCGGGGCGCGTCTTGCTTGGGCTTCTCTCCTGGAGGCGTTCAGTCAGACCGAGTGCTGACATGTGGTAAGACGCTCCTCGGGGCGCGTCTTGCTGGGGCTTCTCTCCTGGAGGCGCTCAGACAGACCCAGTGCTTACATGTGGCAAGACGCTCCTCTGGGCGCGTCTTGCTTGGGCCTCTCTCCTGGAGGCGCTCAGTCAGACCCAGTGCTGACATGTGGCAAGACGCTCCTCGGGGCGCGTCTTGCTTGGGCCTCTCTCCTGGAGACGCTCAGTCAGACCCAGTGTTGACACGTGGCAAGACGCTCCTCGGGGCGCGTCTTGCTTGGGCCTCTCTCCTGGAGGCGCTCAGTCAGACCCAGTGGTGACATGTGGCAAGACGCTCCTCGGGGCGCGTCTTGCTTGGGCTTCTCTCATGGAGGCCCTCAGTCAGACCCATTGCTGATATGTGGCAAGACGCTCCTCGGGGCGCGTCTTGCTTGGGCCTCTCTCCTGGAGGCGCTCAGTCAGACCGAGTGCTGACATGTGGCAAGACGCTCCTCGGGGCGCGTCTTGCTTGGGCTTCTCTCCTGGAGGCCCTCAGTCAGACCAATTGTTTACATGTGGCAAGACGCTCCTTTGGGCGCATCTTGCTTGGGCTTCTCTCCTGGAGGCCCTCAGTCAGACCCATTGTTGACCAGTGGCAAGACGCTCCTCGGGGCGCGTCTTGCTGGGGCTTCTCTCCTGGAGGCGTTCAGTCAGACCGAGTGCTGACATGTGGCAAGACTCTCCTCGGGACGCGTCTTGCTTGGGCTTCTCTCCTGAAGGCCCTCAGTCAGACTCATTGTTGACATGTGGCAAGACGCTCCTCGGGGCGCGTCTTGCTTGGGCCTCTCTCCTGGAGGCGCTCAGTCAGACCCAGTGGTGACATGTGGCAAGACGCTCCTCGGGGCGCGTCTTCCTTGGGCCTCTCTCCTGGAGGCGCTCAGTCAGACCCAGTGGTGACATGTGACAAGACGCTCCTCGGGGCGCGTCTTGCTCGGGCTTCTCTCATGGAGGCCCTCAGTCAGATCCATTGTTGATACGTGGCAAGACGCTCCTCGGGGCGCGTCTTGCTTGGGCCTCTCTCCTGGAGGAGCTCAGTCAGACCGAGTGCTGACATGTGGCAAGACGCTCCTCGGGGCGCGTCTTGCTGGGGCTTCTCTCCTGGAGGCGTTCAGTCAGACCGAGTGCTGACATGTGGCAAGACGCTCCTCGGGGCGCGTCTCTCTTGGGCTTCTCTCCTGGAGGCCCTCAGTCAGACTCATTGTTGACATGTGGCAAGATGCTCCTCGGGGCGCGTCTTGTTTGGGGTCTCTCTCCTGGAGGCGCACAGTCAGACAGAGTGCTGACTGGTGGCCAGACGCTCCTTGGGGCGCGTCTTGCTGGGGCCTCTCTCCTGGAGGCGCTCAGTCAGACCGAGTGCTGACATGTGGCAAGACGCTCCTCGGGGCGCGTCTTGCTTGGGCTTCTCTCCTGGAGGCCCTCAGTCAGACCCATTGTTGACATGTGGCAAGACGCTCCTCTGGAAGCGTCTTGCTTGGGCCTCTCTCCTGGAGGCGCTCAGTCAGACCGAGAGCTGACATAAGGCAAGACGCTCCTCGGGGCGCGTCTTGCTGGGGCCTCTCTCCTGGAGGCGCTCAGTCAGACCCAGTGCTTACATGTGGCAAGACGCTCCTCGGGACGCGTTTTGCTGGGGCTTCTCTCCTGGAGGCGTTAAGTCAGACCGAGTGCTGACATGTGGCAAGACACTCCTCGGGACGCGTCTTGCTTGGGCTTCTCTCCTGGAGGCCCTCAGTCAGACTCATTGTTGACATGTGGCAAGACGCTTCTCGGGGTGCGTCTTGCTTGGGCCTCTCTCCTGGAGGCGCTCAGTCAGACCGAGTGCTAACATGTGGCAAGACGCTCCTCGGGGCGCGTCTTGCTTGGGCTTCTCTCCTGGAGGCCCTCAGTCAGACTCATTGTTGACATGTGGCAAGACGCTTCTCGGGGTGCGTCTTGCTTGGGCCTCTCTCCTGGAGGCGCTCAGTCAGACCGAGTGCTAACATGTGGTAAGACGCTCCTCGGGGCACGTCTTGCTTGGGCCTCTCTCCTGGAGGCGCTCAGTCAGACCGAGTGCTGACATAAGGCAAGACGCTCCTCGGGGCGCGTCTTGCTTGGGCCTCTCTCCTGGAGGCGCTCAGTCAGACCCAGTGGTGACATGTGGCAAGATGCTCCTCGGGGCGCGTCTTGCTTGGGCCTCTCTCCTGGAGACGCTCAGTCAGACCCAGTGTTGACACGTGACAAGACGCTCCTCGGGGCGTGTCTTGCTTGGGCTACTCTCATGGAGGCCCTCAGTCAGACCCATTGTTGATATGTGGCAAGACGCGTCTCGGGGTGCATCTTGCTTGGGCCTCTCTCCTGGAGGCGCTCAGTCAGACCGAGTGCTAACATGTGGCAAGACGCTCCTCGGGGTGCGTCTTGCTTGGGCTTCTCTCATGGAGGCCCTCAGTCAGACCCATTGTTCATATGTGGCAAGACGCTCCTCGGGGCGAGTCTTGCTTGGGCCTCTCTCCTGGAGGTGCTCAGTCAGACCCAGTGTTGACATGGTGCAAGAAGCTCCTCGGGGCGCGTCTTGCTTGGGCTTCTCTCTTGGAGGCCCTCAGTCAGACCCATTGGTGACATGTGGCAAGACGCTCCTCGGGACGCGTCTTGCTTGGGCTTCTCTCTTGGAGGCCCTCAGTCAGACCCATTGGTGACATGTGGCAAGACGCTCCTCGGGGCGCGTCTTGCTTGGGCCTCTCTCCTGGAGGCGCTCAGTCAGACCCAGTGCTTACATGTGGCAAGACGCTCCTCGGGGCGCGTCTTGCTTGGGCCTCTCTCCTGGAGGCGCTCAGTCAGACCCAGTGGTGACATGTGGCAAGACGCTCCTCGGAGCGCGTCTTGCTTGGGCCTCTCTCCTGGAGACGCTCAGTCAGACCCAGTGTTGACACGTGACAAGACGCTCCTCGGGGCGCGTCTTGCTTGGGCTTCTCTCATGGAGGCCCTCAGTCAGACCGAGTGCTGACATAAGGCAAGACGCTCCTCGGGGCGCGTCTTGCTGGGCCTCTCTCCTGGAGGCGTTCAGTCAGACCGAGTGCTGACATGTGGTAAGACGCTCCTCGGGGCGCGTCTTGCTGGGGCTTCTCTCCTGGAGGCGCTCAGACAGACCCAGTGCTTACATGTGGCAAGACGCTCCTCTGGGCGCGTCTTGCTTGGGCCTCTCTCCTGGAGGCGCTCAGTCAGACCCAGTGCTGACATGTGGCAAGACGCTCCTCGGGGCGCGTCTTGCTTGGGCCTCTCTCCTGGAGACGCTCAGTCAGACCCAGTGTTGACACGTGGCAAGACGCTCCTCGGGGCGCGTCTTGCTTGGGCCTCTCTCCTGGAGGCACTCAGTCAGACCCAGTGGTGACATGTGGCAAGACGCTCCTCGGGGCGCGTCTTGCTTGGGCTTCTCTCATGGAGGCCCTCAGTCAGACCCATTGCTGATATGTGGCAAGACGCTCCTCGGGGCGCGTCTTGCTTGGGCCTCTCTCCTGGAGGCGCTCAGTCAGACCGAGTGCTGACATGTGGCAAGACGCTCCTCGGGGCGCGTCTTGCTTGGGCTTCTCTCCTGGAGGCCCTCAGTCAGACCAATTGTTTACATGTGGCAAGACGCTCCTTTGGGCGCATCTTGCTTGGGCTTCTCTCCTGGAGGCCCTCAGTCAGACCCATTGTTGACCAGTGGCAAGACGCTCCTCGGGGCGCGTCTTGCTGGGGCTTCTCTCCTGGAGGCGTTCAGTCAGACCGAGTGCTGACATGTGGCAAGACTCTCCTCGGGACGCGTCTTGCTTGGGCTTCTCTCCTGAAGGCCCTCAGTCAGACTCATTGTTGACATGTGGCAAGACGCTCCTCGGGGCGCGTCTTGCTTGGGCCTCTCTCCTGGAGGCGCTCAGTCAGACCCAGTGGTGACATGTGGCAAGACGCTCCTCGGGGCGCGTCTTCCTTGGGCCTCTCTCCTGGAGGCGCTCAGTCAGACCCAGTGGTGACATGTGACAAGACGCTCCTCGGGGCGCGTCTTGCTCGGGCTTCTCTCATGGAGGCCCTCAGTCAGATCCATTGTTGATACGTGGCAAGACGCTCCTCGGGGCGCGTCTTGCTTGGGCCTCTCTCCTGGAGGAGCTCAGTCAGACCGAGTGCTGACATGTGGCAAGACGCTCCTCGGGGCGCGTCTTGCTGGGGCTTCTCTCCTGGAGGCGTTCAGTCAGACCGAGTGCTGACATGTGGCAAGACGCTCCTCGGGGCGCGTCTCTCTTGGGCTTCTCTCCTGGAGGCCCTCAGTCAGACTCATTGTTGACATGTGGCAAGATGCTCCTCGGGGCGCGTCTTGTTTGGGGTCTCTCTCCTGGAGGCGCACAGTCAGACAGAGTGCTGACTGGTGGCCAGACGCTCCTTGGGGCGCGTCTTGCTGGAGCCTCTCTCCTGGAGGCGCTCAGTCAGACCGAGTGCTGACATGTGGCAAGACGCTCCTCGGGGCGCGTCTTGCTTGGGCTTCTCTCCTGGAGGCCCTCAGTCAGACCCATTGTTTACATGTGGCAAGACGCTCCTCGGGGCGCATCTTGCTTGGGCCTCTCTCCTGGAGGCCCTCTGTCAGCCCCAGTGTTGACATATGTCAAGACGCTCCTCGGGGCGAGTCTTGCTTGGGCCTCTCTCCTGGAGGTGCTCAGTCAGACCCAGTGTTGACATGGTGCAAGACGCTCCTCGGGGCGCGTCTTGCTTGGGCTTCTCTCTTGGAGGCCCTCAGTCAGACCCATTGTTGACATGTGGCAAGACGCTCCTCGGGGTGCGTCTTGCTTGGGCTTCTCTCCTGGAGGCCCTCAGTCAGACCCATTGTTGACATGTGGCAAGACGCTCCTCGGGGCGCGTCTTGCTTGGGCCTATCTCCTGGAGGTGCTCAGTCAGACCGAGTGCTGACATAAGGCAAGACGCTCCTCGGGGCGCGTCTTGCTGGGGCCTCTCTCCTGGAGGCGCTCAGTCAGACCCAGTGCTTACATGTGGCAAGACGCTCCTCGGGGTGTGTCTTGCTGGGGCTTCTCTCCTGGAGGTGTTCAGTCAGACCGAGTGCTGACATGTGTCAAGGAGCTCCTCGGGGCGCGTCTTGCTTGGGCTTCTCTCCTGGAGGCGTTCAGTCAGACCGAGTGCTGACATGTGGTAAGACGCTCCTTGGGGCGCGTCTTGCTTGGGCCTCTCTCCTGGAGGCGCTCAGTCAGACCCAGTGGTGACATGTGGCAAGACGCTCCTCGGGGCGCGTCTTGCTTGGGCTTCTCTCATGGAGGCCCTCAGTCAGACCCATTGCTGATATGTGGCAAGACGCTCCTCGGGGCGCGTCTTGCTTGGGCCTCTCTCCTGGAGGTGCTCAGTCAGACCGAGTGCTGACATGTGGCAAGACGCTCCTCGGGGCGCGTCTTGCTTGGGCTTCTCTCCTGGAGGCCCTCAGTCAGACCCATTGTTTACATGTGGCAAGACGCTCCTTTGGGCGCATCTTGCTTGGGCTTCTCTCCTGGAGGCCCTCAGTCAGACCCATTGTTGACATGTGGCAAGACGCTCCTCGGGGCGCGTCTTGCTGGGGCTTCTCTCCTGGAGGCGTTCAGTCAGACCGAGTGCTGACATGTGGCAAGACGCTCCTCGGGACGCGTCTTGCTTGGGCTTCTCTCCTGGAGGCCCTCAGTCAGACTCATTGTTGACATGTGGCAAGACGCTCCTCAGGGCGCGTCTTGCTTGGGCCTCTCTCCTGGAGGCGCTCAGTCAGACCCAGTGGTGACATGTGGCAAGACGCTCCTCGGGGCGCGTCTTGCTTGGGCCTCTCTCCTGGAGGCGCTCAGTCAGACCCAGTGGTGACATGTGACAAGACGCTCCTCGGGGCGCGTCTTGTTTGGGCTTCTCTCATGGAGGCCCTCAGTCAGATCCATTGTTGATACGTGGCAAGACGCTCCTCGGGGCGCGTCTTGCTTGGGCCTCTCTCCTGGAGGAGCTCAGTCAGACCGAGTGCTGACATGTGGCAAGACGCTCCTCGGGGCGCGTCTTGCTGGGGCTTCTCTCCTGGAGGCGTTCAGTCAGACCGAGTGCTGACATGTGGCAAGACGCTCCTCGGGGCGCGTCTTGCTTGGGCTTCTCTCCTGGAGGCCCTCAGTCAGACTCATTGTTGACATGTGGCAAGATGCTCCTCGGGGCGCGTCTTGTTTGGGGTCTCTCTCCTGGAGGCGCACAGTCAGACAGAGTGCTGACTGGTGGCCAGACGCTCCTCGGGGCGCGTCTTGCTGGGGCCTCTCTCCTGGAGGCGCTCAGTCAGACCGAGTGCTGACATGTGGCAAGACGCTCCTCGGGGCGCGTCTTGCTTGGGCTTCTCTCCTGGAGGCCCTCTGTCAGCCCCAGTGTTGACATATGTCTAGACGCTCCTCGGGGCGAGTCTTGCTTGGGCCTCTCTCCTGGAGGTGCTCAGTCAGACCCAGTGTTGACATGGTGCAAGACGCTCCTCGGGGCGCGTCTTGCTTGGGCTTCTCTCTTGGAGGCCCTCAGTCAGACCCATTGTTGACATGTGGCAAGACGCTCCTCGGGGTGCGTCTTGCTTGGGCTTCTCTCCTGGAGGCCCTCAGTCAGACCCATTGTTGACATGTGGCAAGACGCTCCTCGGGGCGCGTCTTGCTTGGGCCTATCTCCTGGAAGCGCTCAGTCAGACCGATTGCTGACATAAGGCAAGACGCTCCTCGGGGCGCGTCTTGCTGGGGCCTCTCTCCTGGAGGCGCTCAGTCAGACCCAGTGCTTACATGTGGCAAGACGCTCCTCGGGGTGTGTCTTGCTGGGGCTTCTCTCCTGGAGGCGTTCAGTCAGACCGAGTGCTGACATATGTCTAGACGCTCCTCGGGGCGCGTCTTGCTTGGGCTTCTCTCCTGGAGGCGTTCAGTCAGACCCAGTGTTGACATGGTGCAAGACGCTCCTCGGGGCGCGTCTTGCTTGGGCTTCTCTCTTGGAGGCCCTCAGTCAGACCCATTGTTGACATGTGGCAAGACGCTCCTCGGGGTGCGTCTTGCTTGGGCTTCTCTCCTGGAGGCCCTCAGTCAGACCCATTGTTGACATGTGGCAAGACGCTCCTCGGGGCGCGTCTTGCTTGGGCCTATCTCCTGGAAGCGCTCAGTCAGACCGATTGCTGACATAAGGCAAGACGCTCCTCGGGGCGCGTCTTGCTGGGGCCTCTCTCCTGGAGGCGCTCAGTCAGACCCAGTGCTTACATGTGGCAAGACGCTCCTCGGGGTGTGTCTTGCTGGGGCTTCTCTCCTGGAGGCGTTCAGTCAGACCGAGTGCTGACATGTGTCAAGGAGCTCCTCGGGGCGCGTCTTGCTTGGGCTTCTCTCCTGGAGGCGTTCAGTCAGACCGAGTGCTGACATGTGGTAAGACGCTCCTTGGGGCGCGTCTTGCTGGGGCTTCTCTCCTGGAGGCGCTCAGTCAGACCCAGTGCTTACATGTGGCAAGACGCTCCTCGGGGCGCGTCTTGCTTGGGCCTCTCTCCTGGAGGCGCTCAGTCAGACCCAATGGTGACATGTGGCAAGACGCTCCTCGGGGCGCGTCTTGCTTGGGCCTCTCTTCTGGAGACGCTCAGTCAGACCCAGTGTTGACACGTGGCAAGACGCTCCTCGGGGCGCGTCTTGCTTGGGGCCTCTCTCCTGGAGGCGCACAGTCAGACAGAGTGCTGACATGTGGCCAGACGCTCCTCGGGACGCGTCTTGCTGGGGCTTCTCTCCTGGAGGCGCTCAGTCAGACCCAGTGTTGACATGTGACAAGACGCTCCTCGGGGCGCGTCTTGCTGGGGCTTCTCTCCTGGAGGCGCTCAGTCAGACCGAGTGCTGACATGTGGCAAGACGCTCCTCGGGGCGCGTCTTGCTTGGGCTTCTCTCCTGGAGGCCCTCAGTCAGACCCATTGTTTACATGTGGCAAGACGCTCCTTTGGGCGCATCTTGCTTGGGCTTCTCTCCTGGAGGCCCTCAGTCAGACCCATTGTTGACATGTGGCAAGACGCTCCTCGGGGCGCGTCTTGCTGGGGCTTCTCTCCTGGAGGCGTTCAGTCAGACCGAGTGCTGACATGTGGCAAGACGCTCCTCGGGACGCGTCTTGCTTGGGCTTCTCTCCTGGAGGCCCTCAGTCAGACTCATTGTTGACATGTGGCAAGACGCTCCTCGGGGCGCATCTTGCTTGGGCCTCTCTCCTGGAGGCGCTCAGTCAGACCCAGTGGTGACATGTGGCAAGACGCTCCTCGGGGCGCGTCTTGCTTGGGCCTCTCTCCTGGAGGCGCTCAGTCAGACCCAGTGGTGACATGTGACAAGACGCTCCTCGGGGCGCGTCTTGTTTGGGCTTCTCTCATGGAGGCCCTCAGTCAGATCCATTGTTGATACGTGGCAAGACGCTCCTCGGGGCGCGTCTTGCTTGGGCCTCTCTCCTGGAGGAGCTCAGTCAGACCGAGTGCTGACATGTGGCAAGACGCTCCTCGGGGCGCGTCTTGCTGGGGCTTCTCTCCTGGAGGCGTTCAGTCAGACCGAGTGCTGACATGTGGCAAGACGCTCCTCGGGGCGCGTCTTGCTTGGGCTTCTCTCCTGGAGGCCCTCAGTCAGACTCATTGTTGACATGTGGCAAGATGCTCCTCGGGGCGCGTCTTGTTTGGGGTCTCTCTCCTGGAGGCGCACAGTCAGACAGAGTGCTGACTGGTGGCCAGACGCTCCTCGGGGCGCGTCTTGCTGGGGCCTCTCTCCTGGAGGCGCTCAGTCAGACCGAGTGCTGACATGTGGCAAGACGCTCCTCGGGGCGCGTCTTGCTTGGGCTTCTCTCCTGGAGGCCCTCAGTCAGACCCATTGTTTACATGTGGCAAGACGCTCCTCGGGGCGCATCTTGCTTGTGCCTCTCTCCTGGAGGCCCTCTGTCAGCCCCAGTGTTGACATATGTCTAGACGCTCCTCGGGGCGAGTCTTGCTTGGGCCTCTCTCCTGGAGGTGCTCAGTCAGACCCAGTGTTGACATGGTGCAAGACGCTCCTCGGGGCGCGTCTTGCTTGGGCTTCTCTCTTGGAGGCCCTCAGTCAGACCCAGTGCTTACATGTGGCAAGACGCTCCTCGGGGTGTGTCTTGCTGGGGCTTCTCTCCTGGAGGCGTTCAGTCAGACCGAGTGCTGACATGTGTCAAGGAGCTCCTCGGGGCGCGTCTTGCTTGGGCTTCTCTCCTGGAGGCGTTCAGTCAGACCGAGTGCTGACATGTGGTAAGACGCTCCTTGGGGCGCGTCTTGCTGGGGCTTCTCTCCTGGAGGCGCTCAGTCAGACCCAGTGCTTACATGTGGCAAGACGCTCCTCGGGGCGCGTCTTGCTTGGGCCTCTCTCCTGGAGGCGCTCAGTCAGACCCAATGGTGACATGTGGCAAGACGCTCCTCGGGGCGCGTCTTGCTTGGGCCTCTCTTCTGGAGACGCTCAGTCAGACCCAGTGTTGACACGTGGCAAGACGCTCCTCGGGGCGCGTCTTGCTTGGGGCCTCTCTCCTGGAGGCGCACAGTCAGACAGAGTGCTGACATGTGGCCAGACGCTCCTCGGGACGCGTCTTGCTGGGGCTTCTCTCCTGGAGGCGCTCAGTCAGACCCAGTGTTGACATGTGACAAGACGCTCCTCGGGGCGCGTCTTGCTGGGGCTTCTCTCCTGGAGGCGTTCAGTGAGACCGAGTGCTGACATGTGGCAAGACGCTCTTCGGGGCGCGTCTTGCTTGGGCTTCTCTCCTGGAGGCCCTCAGTCAGACTCATTGTTGACATGTGGCAAGACGCTCCTCGGGGCGCGTCTTGCTTGGGCCTCTCTCCTGGAGGCGCACAGACAGACAGAGTGCTGACATGTGGCAAGACGCTCCTCGGGGCGCGTCTTGCTGGGGCTTCTCTCCTGGAGGCGCTAAGTCAGACCCAGTGTTGACATGTGACAAGACGCTCCTCGGGGCGCGTCTTGCTTGGGCCTCTCTCCTGGAGGCGCTCAGTCAGACCCAGAGGTGACATGTGACAAGATGCTCCTCGGGGCGCGTCTTGCTTGGTCCTCTCTCCTGGAGGCCCTCTGTCAGACCCATTGTTGACATGTGGCAAGACGCTCCTCGGGGTGCGTCTTGCTTGGGCCTCTCTCCTGGAGGCGCTCAGTCAGACCGAGTGCTGACATAAGGCAAGATGCTCCTCGGGGCGCGTCTTGCTGGGGCTTCTCTCTTGGAGGCGCTCAATCAGACCCAGTGGTGACACGTGGCAAGACGCTCCTCGGGGCGCGTCTTGCTTGGGCCTCTCTCCTGGAGGCGCTCAGTCAGACCCACTGGTGACATGTGGCAACACGCTCCTCGGGGCGCGTATTGCTTGGGCCTCTCTCCTGGAGGCCCTCTGTCAGACCCATTGTTGACATGTGGCAAGACTCTCCTCGGGGCATGTCTTGCTTGGGCCTCTCTCCTGGAGGCCCTCAATCAGACCCAGTGTTGACACGTGGCAAGACGCTCCTCGGGGCGCGTCTTGCTTGGGCCTCTCTCCTGGAGGCGCTCAGTCAGACGCATTGTTTACATGTGGCAAGACACTCCTTGGGGAGCGTCTTGCTTGGGCCTCTCTCCTGGAGGCCCTCTGTCAGCCCCAGTGTTGACATGTGTCAAGGCGCTCCTCGGGGTGCGTCTTGCTTGGGCCTCTCTCCTGGAGGCGCTCAGTCAGACCGAGTGCTGACATGTGGCAAGACGCTCCTCGGGGCGCGTCTTGCTTGGGCCTCTCTCCTGGAGGCGCTCAGTCAGACTGAGTGCTGACATGTGGCAAGACGCTCCTCGGGGCGTGTCTTGCTGGGGCTTCTCTCCTGGAGGCGTTCTGTCAGACCGAGTGCTGACATGTGGCAAGAAGCTCCTCGGGGCGCGTCTTGCTGGGGCTTCTCTCCTGGAGGCGTTCAGTCAGACCGAGTGCTGACATGTGGCAAGACGCTCCTCGGGGCGCGTCTTGCTTGGGCCTCTCTCCTGGAGGCGCTCAGTCAGACCCAGTGGTGACATGTGGCAAGACGCTCCTCGAGGCGCATCTTGCTTGGGCCTCTCTCCTGGAGGCGCTCAGTCGGACCGGGTGCTGACATGTGGCAAGACGCTCCTCGGGGCGCGTGTTGCTTGGGCTTCTCTCCTGGAGGCCCTCAGTCAGACCCAGTGTTGACATGTGCCAAGACGCTCCTCGGGGCGCGTCTTGCTTGGGCCTCTCTCCTGGAGGCGCACAGTCAGACCGAGTAGTCACATGTGGCAAGACGCTCCTCGGGGTGCGTCTTGCTGGGGCTTCTCTCCTGGAGGCGCTCAGTCAGACCCAGTGTTGACATGTGACAAGACGCTCCTAGGGGCGCGTCTTGCTTGGGCTTCTCTCCTGGAGGCGCTCAGTCAGACCCATTGTTGACATGTGGCAAGACGCTCCCCGGGGCGCGTCTTGCTTGGGCCTCTCTCCTGGGGGCCCTCTGTCAGACCCATTGTTGACATGTGGCAAGATGCTCCTCGGGGCGCGTCTTGCTTGGGCCTCTCTCCTGGAGGCGCTCAGTCAGACTGAGTGCTGACATAAGGCAAGATGCTCCTCGGGGCTCGTCTTGCTGTGGCCTCTCTCCTGGAGGCGCTCAATCAGACCCAATGGTGACACGTGGCAAGACGCTCCTCTGGGCGCGTCTTGCTTGGGCCTTTCTCCTGGAGGCACTCAGTCAGACCCAGTGGTGACACGTGGCAAGACGCTCCTTGGGGTGCGTCTTGCTTGGGCCTCTCTCCTGGAGACGCTCAGTCAGACCGAGTAGTGACATGTGGCATGACGCTCCTCTGGGCGCGTCTTGCTTGGGCCTCTCTCCTTGAGGCGCTCAGTCAGACCCAGTGGTGACATGTGGCAAGACACTCTTCGGGGAGCGTCTTGCTTGGGCCTCTCTCCTGGAGGCCCTCTGTCAGCCCCAGTGTTGACATGTGTCAAGACGCTCCTCGGGGTGCGTCTTGCTTGGGCCTCTCTCCTGGAGGCGCTCAGTCAGACCGAGTGCTGACATGTGGCAAGACGCTCCTCGGGGCGCGTCTTGCTTGGGCCTCTCTCCTGGAGGCGTTCAGTCAGACCGAGTGCTGACATGTGGCAAGACGCTCCTCGGGGCGCATCTTGCTGGGGCCTCTCTCCTGGAGGCCCTCAGTCAGACCCAGTGCTTACATGTGGCAAGACGCTCCTCGGGGCGCGTCTTGCTTGGGCCTCTCTCCTGGAGAAGCTCAGTCAGACCGAGTGCTGTCATAAGGCAAGATGCTCCTCGGGGCGCGTCTTGCTGGGGCCTCTCTCCTGGAGGCGCTCAGTCAGACCCAGTGCTTACATGTGGCAAGACGCTCCTCGGGGCGCGTCTTGCTTGGGCCTCTCTCCAGGAGGCGCTCAGTCAGACCCAGTGGTGACATGTGACAAGACGCTCCTCGGGGCGCGTCTTGCTTGGGCTTCTCTCATGGAGGCCCTCAGTCAGACCCATTTTTGATATGTGGCAATACGCTCCTCGGAGCGCGTCTTGCTGGGGCTTCTCTCCTAGAGGCGTTCAGTCAGACCGAGTGCCGACATGTGGCAAGACGCTCCTCGGGACGCGTCTTGCTTGGGCTTCTCTCCTCGAGGCCCTCAGTCAGACTCATTGTTGACATGTGGCAAGACGCTCCTCGGGGCGCGTTTTGCTTGGGCCTCTCTCCTGGAGGCGCTCAGTCAGACCCAGTGGTGACATGTGACAAGACGCTCCTCGGGGCGCGTCTTGCTTGGGCCTCTCTCCTGGAGGCCCTCTGTCAGACCCAGTGGTGACATGTGACAAGACGCTCCTCGGGGCGCATCTTGCTTGGGCTTCTCTCATGGAGGCCCTCAGTCAGACCCATTGTTGATATGTGGCAAGACGCTCCTCGGGGCGCGTCTTGCTTGGGCCTCTCTCCTGGAGGCGCTCAGTCAGACCGAGTGCTTACATGTGGCAAGACGCTCCTCGGGGCGCGTCTTGCTTGGGCTTCTCTGATGGAGGCCCTCAGTCAGACCCATTGTTGATATGTGGCAAGACGCTACTCGGGGCGAGTCTTGCTTGGGCCTCTCTCCTGGAGGTGCTCAGTCAGACCCAGTGTTGACATGGTGCAAGACGCTCCTCGGGGCGCGTCTTGCTTGGGCTTCTCTCTTTGAGGCCCTCAGTCAGACCCATTGTTGACATGTGGCAAGACGCTCCTCGGGGCGCGTCTTGCTTGGGCTTCTCTCCTGGAGGCCCTCAGTCAGACCCATTGTTGACATGTGGCAAGATGCTCCTCGGGGCGCGTCTTGCTTGGGCTTCTCTCCTGGAGGCCCTCAGTCAGACCCATTGTTGACATGTGGCAAGACGCTCCTCTGGGCGCGTCTTGCTTGGGCCTCTCTCCTGGAGGCGCTCAGTCAGACCGAGTTATGACATAAGGCAAGACGCTCCTCGGGGCGCGTCTTACCGGGGCCTCTCGCCTGGAGGCGCTCAGTCAGACCCAGTGCTTACATGTGGCAAGACGCTCCTCGGGGCGCGTCTTGCTGGGGCTTCTCTCCTGGAGGCGTTCAGTCAGACCGAGTGCTGACATGTGGCAAGACACTCCTCGGGACGCGTCTTGCTTGGGCTTCTCTCCTGGAGGCCCTCAGTCAGACTCATTGTTGACATGTGGCAAGACGCTTCTCGGGGTGCGTCTTGCTTGGGCCTCTCTCCTGGAGGTGCTCAGTCAGACCCTGTGTTGACATGGTGCAAGAAGCTCCTCGGGGCGCGTCTTGCTTGGGCTTCTCTCTTGGAGGCCCTCAGTCAGACCCATTGTTGACATGTGGCAAGACGCTCCTCGGGGCGCGTCTTGCTTGGGCTTCTCTCCTGGAGGCCCTCAGTCAGACCCATTGTTGACATAAAGCAAGACGCTCCTCGGGGCGCGTCTTGCTGGGGCCTCTCTCCTGGAGGCGCTCAGTCAGACCCAGTGCTTACATGTGGCGAGACGCTCCTCGGGGCGCGTCTTGCTTGGGCCTCTCTCCTGGAGGCGCTCAGTCAGACCCAGTGGTGACTTGTGGCAAGACGCTCCTCGGGGCGCGTCTTGCTTGGGCCTCTCTCCTGGAGACGCTCAGTCAGACCCAGTGTTGACACGTGACAAGACGCTCCTCGGGGCGCGTCTTGCTTGGGCTTCTCTCATGGAGGCCCTCAGTCAGACCCATTGTTAATATGTGGCAAGACGCTCCTCGGGGCGCGTCTTGCTTGGGCTTCTCTCCTGGAGGCCCTCAGTCAGACCCATTGTTGACATGTGGCAAGACGCTCCTCGGGGCGCGTCTTGCTGGGGCTTCTCTCCTGGAGGCGCTCAGTCAGACCGAGTGCTGACATGTGGCAAGACGCTCCTCGGGGCGCGTCTTGCTTGGGCTTCTCTCCTGGAGGCCCTCAGTCAGACCCATTGTTGACATGTGGCAAGACGCTCCTCGGGGCGCATCTTGCTTGGGCCTCTCTCCTGGAGGCCCTCTGTCAGCCCCAGTGTTGACATGTGTCAAGACGCTCCTCGGGGTGCTTCTTGCTTGGGCCTCTCTCCTGGAGTCGCTCAGTCAGACCGAGTGCTGACATGTGGCAAGACGCTCCTCGGGGCGCGTCTTGCTTGGGCTTCTCTCCTGGAGGCCCTCAGTCAGACCCATTGTTGACATGTGGCAAGACGCTCCTCGGGACGCGTCTTGCTTGGGCTTCTCTCCTGGAGGCCCTCAGTCAGACCCATTGTTGACATGTGGCAAGACGCTCCTCGGGGCGCGTCTTGCTTGGGCCTCTCTCCTGGAGGCGCTCAGTCAGACCGAGTGCTGACATAAGGCAAGACGCTCCTCGGGGCGCGTCTTGCTGGGCCTCTCTCCTGGAGGCGCTCAGTCAGATCCAGTGCTTACATGTGGCAAGACGCTCCTCGGGGCGTGTCTTGCTGGGGCTTCTCTCCTGGAGGCGTTCAGTCAGACCGAGTGCTGACATGTGGCAAGACGCTCCTCGGGGCGCGTCTTGCTTGGGCTTCTCTCCTGGAGGCGTTCAGTCAGACCGAGTGCTGACATGTGGTAAGACGCTCCCCGGGGCGCGTCTTGCTGGGGCTTCTCTCCTGGAGGCGCTCAGTCAGACCCAGTGCTTACATGTGGCAAGACGCTCCTCGGGGCGCGTCTTGCTTGGGCCTCTCTCCTGGAGGCGCTCAGTCAGACCCAGTGCTGACATGTGGCAAGACGCTCCTCGGGGCGCGTCTTGCTTGGGCCTCTCTCCTGGAGACGCTCAGTCAGACCCAGTGTTGACACGTGGCAAGACGCTCCTCGGGGCGCGTCTTGCTTGGGCCTCTCTCCTGGAGGCGCTCAGTCAGACCCAGTGGTGACATGTGGCAAGACGCTCCTCGGGGCGCGTCTTGCTTGGGCTTCTCTCATGGAGGCCCTCAGTCAGACCCATTGCTGATATGTGGCAAGACGCTCCTCGGGGCGCGTCTTGCTTGGGCCTCTCTCCTGGAGGCGCTCAGTCAGACCGAGTGCTGACATGTGGCAAGACGCTCCTCGGGGCGCGTCTTGCTTGGGCTTCTCTCCTGGAGGCCCTCAGTCAGACCCATTGTTTACATGTGGCAAGACGCTCCTTTGGGCGCATCTTGCTTGGGCTTCTCTCCTGGAGGCCCTCAGTCAGACCCATTGTTGACATGTGGCAAGACGCTCCTCGGGGCGCGTCTTGCTGGGGCTTCTCTCCTGGAGGCGTTCAGTCAGACCGAGTGCTGACATGTGGCAAGACGCTCCTCGGGACGCGTCTTGCTTGGGCTTCTCTCCTGGAGGCCCTCAGTCAGACTCATTGTTGACATGTGGCAAGACGCTCCTCGGGGCGCGTCTTGCTTGGGCCTCTCTCCTGGAGGCGCTCAGTCAGACCCAGTGGTGACATGTGGCAAGACGCTCCTCGGGGCGCGTCTTGCTTGGGCCTCTCTCCTGGAGGCGCTCAGTCAGACCCAGTGGTGACATGTGACAAGACGCTCCTCGGGGCGCGTCTTGCTTGGGCTTCTCTCATGGAGGCCCTCAGTCAGATCCATTGTTGGTACGTGGCAAGACGCTCCTCGGGGCGCGTCTTGCTTGGGCCTCTCTCCTGGAGGAGCTCAGTCAGACCGAGTGCTGACATGTGGCAAGACGCTCCTCGGGGCGCGACTTGCTGGGGCTTCTCTCCTGGAGGCGTTCAGTCAGACCGAGTGCTGACATGTGGCAAGACGCTCCTCGGGGCGCGTCTTGCTTGGGCTTCTCTCCTGGAGGCCCTCAGTCAGACTCATTGTTGACATGTGGCAAGATGCTCCTCGGGGCGCGTCTTGTTTGGGGTCTCTCTCCTGGAGGCGCACAGTCAGACAGAGTGCTGACTGGTGGCCAGACGCTCCTCGGGGCGCGTCTTGCTGGGGCCTCTCTCCTGGAGGCGCTCAGTCAGACCGAGTGCTGACATGTGGCAAGACGCTCCTCGGGGCGCGTCTTGCTTGGGCTTCTCTCCTGGAGGCCCTCAGTCAGACCCATTGTTTACATGTGGCAAGACGCTCCTCGGGGCGCATCTTGCTTGGGCCTCTCTCCTGGAGGCCCTCTGTCAGCCCCAGTGTTGACATATGTCAAGACGCTCCTCGGGGCGAGTCTTGCTTGGGCCTCTCTCCTGGAGGTGCTCAGTCAGACCCAGTGTTGACATGGTGCAAGACGCTCCTCGGGGCCCGTCTTGCTTGGGCCTATCTCCTGGAGGCGCTCAGTCAGACCGAGTGCTGACATAAGGCAAGACGCTCCTCGGGGCGCGTCTTGCTTGGGCCTCTCTCCTGGAGGCGCTCAGTCAGACCCAGTGCTTACATGTGGCAAGACGCTCCTCGGGGTGTGTCTTGCTGGGGCTTCTCTCCTGGAGGCGTTCAGTCAGACCGAGTGCTGACATGTGTCAAGGAGCTCCTCGGGGCGCGTCTTGCTTGGGCTTCTCTCCTGGAGGCCCTCAGTCAGACCCATTGTTTACATGTGGCAAGACACTCCTCGGGGCGCATCTTGCTTGGGCTTCTCTCTTGAAGGCCCTCAGTCAGACCCATTGTTGACATGTGGCAAGACGCTCCTCGGGGTGCGTCTTGCTTGGGCTTCTCTCCTGGAGGCCCTCAGTCAGACCCATTGTTGACATGTGGCAAGACGCTCCTCGGGGCGCGTCTTGCTTGGGCCTATCTCCTGGAGGAGCTCAGTCAGACCGAGTGCTGACATAAGGCAAGACGCTCCTCGGGGCGCGTCTTGCTGGGGCCTCTCTCCTGGAGGCGCTCAGTCAGACCCAGTGCTTACATGTGGCAAGACGCTCCTCGGGGTGTGTCTTGCTGGGGCTTCTCTCCTGGAGGCGTTCAGTCAGACCGAGTGCTGACATGTGTCAAGGAGCTCCTCGGGGCGCGTCTTGCTTGGGCTTCTCTCCTGGAGGCGTTCAGTCAGACCGAGTGCTGACATGTGGTAAGACGCTCCTTGGGGCGCGTCTTGCTGGGGCTTCTCTCCTGGAGGCGCTCAGTCAGACCCAGTGCTTACATGTGGCAAGACGCTCCTCGGGGCGCGTCTTGCTTGGGCCTCTCTCCTGGAGGCGCTCAGTCAGACCCAGTGGTGACATGTGGCAAGACGCTCCTCGGGGCGCGTCTTGCTTGGGCTTCTCTCATGGAGGCCCTCAGTCAGACCCATTGCTGATATGTGGCAAGACGCTCCTCGGGGCGCGTCTTGCTTGGGCCTCTCTCCTGGAGGCGCTCAGTCAGACCGAGTGCTGACATGTGGCAAGACGCTCCTCGGGGCGCGTCTTGCTTGGGCTTCTCTCCTGGAGGCCCTCAGTCAGACCCATTGTTTACATGTGGCAAGACGCTCCTTTGGGCGCATCTTGCTTGGGCTTCTCTCCTGGAGGCCCTCAGTCAGACCCATTGTTGACATGTGGCAAGACGCTCCTCGGGGCGCGTCTTGCTGGGGCTTCTCTCCTGGAGGCGTTCAGTCAGACCGAGTGCTGACATGTGGCAAGACGCTCCTCGGGACGCGTCTTGCTTGGGCTTCTCTCCTGGAGGCCCTCAGTCAGACTCATTGTTGACATGTGGCAAGACGCTCCTCGGGGCGCGTCTTGCTTGGGCCTCTCTCCTGGAGGCGCTCAGTCAGACCCAGTGGTGACATGTGGCAAGACGCTCCTCGGGGCGCGTCTTGCTTGGGCCTCTCTCCTGGAGGCGCTCAGTCAGACCCAGTGGTGACATGTGACAAGACGCTCCTCGGGGCGCGTCTTGTTTGGGCTTCTCTCATGGAGGCCCTCAGTCAGACCCATTGTTGATACGTGGCAAGACGCTCCTCGGGGCGCGTCTTGCTTGGGCCTCTCTCCTGGAGGAGCTCAGTCAGACCGAGTGCTGACATGTGGCAAGACGCTCCTCGGGGCGCGTCTTGCTTGGGCTTCTCTCCTGGAGGCCCTCAGTCAGACTCATTGTTGACATGTGGCAAGATGCTCCTCGGGGCGCGTCTTGTTTGGGGTCTCTCTCTTGGAGGCGCACAGTCAGACAGAGTGCTGACTGGTGGCCAGACGCTCCTCGGGGCGCGTCTTGCTGGGGCCTCTCTCCTGGAGGCGCTCAGTCAGACCGAGTGCTGACATGTGGCAAGACGCTCCTCGGGGCGCGTCTTGCTTGGGCTTCTCTCCTGGAGGCCCTCAGTCAGACCCATTGTTTACATGTGGCAAGACGCTCCTCGGGGCGCATCTTGCTTGGGCCTCTCTCCTGGAGGCCCTCTGTCAGCCCCAGTGTTGACATATGTCTAGACGCTCCTCGGGGCGAGTCTTGCTTGGGCCTCTCTCCTGGAGGCGCTCAGTCAGACCGAGTGCTGACATAAGGCAAGACGCTCCTCGGGGCGCGTCTTGCTGGGGCCTCTCTCCTGGAGGCGCTCAGTCAGACCCAGTGCTTACATGTGGCAAGACGCTCCTCGGGGTGTGTCTTGCTGGGGCTTCTCTCCTGGAGGCGTTCAGTCAGACCGAGTTCTGACATGTGTCAAGGAGCTCCTCGGGGCGCGTCTTGCTTGGGCTTCTCTCCTGGAGGCGTTCAGTCAGACCGAGTGCTGACATGTGGTAAGACGCTCCTTGGGGCGCGTCTTGCTGGGGCTTCTCTCCTGGAGGCGCTCAGTCAGACCCAGTGCTTACATGTGGCAAGACGCTCCTCGGGGCGCGTCTTGCTTGGGCCTCTCTCCTGGAGGCGCTCAGTCAGACCCAATGGTGACATGTGGCAAGACGCTCCTCGGGGCGCGTCTTGCTTGGGCCTCTCTTCTGGAGACGCTCAGTCAGACCCAGTGTTGACACGTGGCAAGACGCTCCTCGGGGCGCGTCTTGCTTGGGGCCTCTCTCCTGGAGGCGCACAGTCAGACAGAGTGCTGACATGTGGCCAGACGCTCCTCGGGACGCGTCTTGCTGGGGCTTCTCTCCTGGAGGCGCTCAGTCAGACCCAGTGTTGACATGTGACAAGACGCTCCTCGGGGCGCGTCTTGCTGGGGCTTCTCTCCTGGAGGCGTTCAGTCAGACCGAGTGCTGACATGTGGCAAGACGCTCTTCGGGGCGCGTCTTGCTTGGGCTTCTCTCCTGGAGGCCCTCAGTCAGACTCACTGTTGACATGTGGCAAGACGCTCCTCGGGGCGCGTCTTGCTTGGGCCTCTCTCCTGGAGGCGCACAGACAGACAGAGTGCTGACATGTGGCAAGACGCTCCTCGGGGCGCGTCTTGCTGGGGCTTCTCTCCTGGAGGCGCTAAGTCAGACCCAGTGTTGACATGTGACAAGACGCTCCTCGGGGCGCGTCTTGCTTGGGCCTCTCTCCTGGAGGCGCTCAGTCAGACCCAGAGGTGACATGTGGCAAGATGCTCCTCGGGGCGCGTCTTGCTTGGGCCTCTCTCCTGGAGGCCCTCTGTCAGACCCATTGTTGACATGTGGCAAGACGCTCCTCGGGGTGCGTCTTGCTTGGGCCTCTCTCCTGGAGGCGCTCAGTCAGACCGAGTGCTGACATAAGGCAAGATGCTCCTCGGGGCGCGTCTTGCTGGGGCTTCTCTCCTGGAGGCGCTCAATCAGACCCAGTGGTGACACGTGGCAAGACGCTCCTCGGGGCGCGTCTTGCTTGGGCCTCTCTCCTGGAGGCGCTCAGTCAGACCCACTGGTGACATGTGGCAACACGCTCCTCGGGGCGCGTATTGCTTGGGCCTCTCTCCTGGAGGCCCTCTGTCAGACCCATTGTTGACATGTGGCAAGACACTCCTCGGGGCGCGTCTTGCTTGGGCCTCTCTCCTGGAGGCGCTCAGTCAGACCGAGTGCTGTCATAAGGCAAGATGCTCCTCGGGGCGCGTCTTGCTGGGGCCTCTCTCCTGGAGGCGCTCAGTCAGACCCAGTGCTTACATGTGGCAAGACGCTCCTCGGGGCGCGTCTTGCTTGGGCCTCTCTCCAGGAGGCGCTCAGTCAGACCCAGTGGTGACATGTGACAAGACGCTCCTCGGGGCGCGTCTTGCTTGGGCTTCTCTCATGGAGGCCCTCAGTCAGACCCATTTTTGATATGTGGCAATACGCTCCTCGGGGCGCGTCTTGCTGGGGCTTCTCTCCTAGAGGCGTTCAGTCAGACCGAGTGCCGACATGTGGCAAGACGCTCCTCGGGACGCGTCTTGCTTGGGCTTCTCTCCTCGAGGACCTCAGTCAGACTCATTGTTGACATGTGGCAAGACGCTCCTCGGGGCGCGTTTTGCTTGGGCCTCTCTCCTGGAGGCGCTCAGTCAGACCCAGTGGTGACATGTGACAAGACGCTCCTCGGGGCGCGTCTTGCTTGGGCCTCTCTCCTGGAGGCCCTCTGTCAGACCCAGTGGTGACATGTGACAAGACGCTCCTCGGGGCGCATCTTGCTTGGGCTTCTCTCATGGAGGCCCTCAGTCAGACCCATTGTTGATATGTGGCAAGACGCTCCTCGGGGCGCGTCTTGCTTGGGCCTCTCTCCTGGAGGCGCTCAGTCAGACCGAGTGCTTACATGTGGCAAGACGCTCCTCGGGGCGCGTCTTGCTTGGGCTTCTCTGATGGAGGCCCTCAGTCAGACCCATTGTTGATATGTGGCAAGACGCTCCTCGGGGCGAGTCTTGCTTGGGCCTCTCTCCTGGAGGTGCTCAGTCAGACCCAGTGTTGACATGGTGCAAGACGCTCCTCGGGGCGCGTCTTGCTTGGGCTTCTCTCTTTGAGGCCCTCAGTCAGACCCATTGTTGACATGTGGCAAGACGCTCCTCGGGGCGCGTCTTGCTTGGGCTTCTCTCCTGGAGGCCCTCAGTCAGACCCATTGTTGACATGTGGCAAGACGCTCCTCGGGGCGCGTCTTGCTTGGGCTTCTCTCCTGGAGGCCCTCAGTCAGACCCATTGTTGACATGTGGCAAGACGCTCCTCTGGGCGCGTCTTGCTTGGGCCTCTCTCCTGGAGGCGCTCAGTCAGACCGAGTGCTGACATAAGGCAAGACGCTCCTCGGGGCGCGTCTTGCTGGGGCCTCTCTCCTGGAGGCGCTCAGTCAGACCCAGTGCTTACATGTGGCAAGACGCTCCTCGGGGCGCGTCTTGCTGGGGCTTCTCTCCTGGAGGCGTTCAGTCAGACCGAGTGCTGACATGTGGCAAGACACTCCTCGGGACGCGTCTTGCTTGGGCTTCTCTCCTGGAGGCCCTCAGTCAGACTCATTGTTGACATGTGGCAAGACGCTTCTCGGGGTGCGTCTTGCTTGGGCCTCTCTCCTGGAGGCGCTCAGTCAGACCGAGTGCTAACATGTGGCAAGACGCTCCTCGGGGCGCGTCTTGCTTGGGCTTCTCTCCTGGAGGCCCTCAGTCAGACTCATTGTTGACATGTGGTAAGACGCTCCTCGGGGCGCGTCTTGCTTGGGCCTCTCTCCTGGAGGCGCTCAGTCAGACCGAGTGCTGACATAAGGCAAGACGCTCCTCGGGGCGCGTCTTGCTTGGGCCTCTCTCCTGGAGGCGCTCAGTCAGACCCAGTGGTGACATGTGGCAAGACGCTCCTCGGGGCGCGTCTTGCTTTGGCCTCTCTCCTGGAGACGCTCAGTCAGACCCAGTGTTGACACGTGACAAGACGCTCCTCGGGGCGTGTGTTGCTTGGGCTTCTCTCATGGAGGCCCTCAGTCAGACCCATTGTTGATATGTGGCAAGACACGTCTCGGGGTGCATCTTGCTTGGGCCTCTCTCCTGGAGGCGCTCAGTCAGACCGAGTGCTAACATGTGGCAAGACGCTCCTCGGGGTGCGTCTTGCTTGGGCTTCTCTCATGGAGGCCCTCAGTCAGACCCATTGTTGATATGTGGCAAGACGCTCCTCGGGGCGAGTCTTGCTTGGGCCTCTCTCCTGGAGGTGCTCAGTCAGACCCTGTGTTGACATGGTGCAAGAAGCTCCTCGGGGCGCGTCTTGCTTGGGCTTCTCTCTTGGAGGCCCTCAGTCAGACCCATTGTTGACATGTGGCAAGACGCTCCTCGGGGCGCGTCTTGCTTGGGCTTCTCTCCTGGAGGCCCTCAGTCAGACCCATTGTTTACATGTGGCAAGACGCTCCTTTGGGCGCATCTTGCTTGGGCTTCTCTCCTGGTGGCCCTCAGTCAGACCCATTGTTGACATGTGGCAAGACGCTCCTCGGGGCGCGTCTTGCTGGGGCTTCTCTCCTGGAGGCGTTCAGTCAGACCGAGTGCTGACATGTGGCAAGACGCTCCTCGGGACGCGTCTTGCTTGGGCTTCTCTCCTGGAGGCCCTCAGTCAGACTCATTGTTGATATGTGGCAAGACGCTCCTCGGGGCGCGTCTTGCTTGGGCCTCTCTCCTGGAGGTGCTCAGTCAGACCCAGTGGTGACATGTGACAAGACGCTCCTCGGGGCGCGTCTTGCTTGGGCTTCTCTCATGGAGGCCCTCAGTCAGATCCATTGTTGGTACGTGGCAAGACGCTCCTCGGGGCGCGTCTTGCTTGGGCCTCTCTCCTGGAGGAGCTCAGTCAGACCGAGTGCTGACATGTGGCAAGACGCTCCTCGGGGCGCGTCTTGCTGGGGCTTCTCTCCTGGAGGCGTTCAGTCAGAACGAGTGCTGACATGTGGCAAGACGCTCCTCGGGGCGCGTCTTGCTTGGGCTTCTCTCCTGGAGGTGCTCAGTCAGACCCATTGTTTACATGTGGCAAGACGCTCCTCGGGGCGCGTCTTGTTTGGGGTCTCTCTCCTGGAGGCGCACAGTCAGACAGAGTGCTGACTGGTGGCTAGACGCTCCTCGGGGCGCGTCTTGCTTGGGCTTCTCTCCTGGAGGCCCTCAGTCAGACCCATTGTTTACATGTGGCAAGACGCTCCTCGGGGCGCATCTTGCTTGGGCCTCTCTCCTGGAGGCCCTCTGTCAGCCCCAGTGTTGACATATGTCAAGACGCTCCTCGGGGCGAGTCTTGCTTGGGCCTCTCTCCTGGAGGTGCTCAGTCAGACCCAGTGTTGACAAGGTGCAAGACGCTCCTCGGGGCGCGTCTTGCTTGGGCTTCTCTCCTGGAGGCCCTCAGTCAGACCCATTGTTGACATGTGGCAAGACGCTCCTCGGGGCGCGTCTTGCTTGGGCCTCTCTCCTGGAGGCGCTCAGTCAGACCGAGTGCTGACATAAGGCAAGACGCTCCTCGGGGCGCGTCTTGCTGGGCCTCTCTCCTGGAGGCGCTCAGTCAGATCCAGTGCTTACATGTGGCAAGACGCTCCTCGGGGCGTGTCTTGCTGGGGCTTCTCTCCTGGAGGCGTTCAGTCAGACCGAGTGCTGACATGTGGCAAGACGCTCCTCGGGGCGCGTCTTGCTTGGGCTTCTCTCCTGGAGGCGTTCAGTCAGACCGAGTGCTGACATGTGGTAAGACGCTCCCCGGGGCGCGTCTTGCTGGGGCTTCTCTCCTGGAGGCGCTCAGTCAGACCCAGTGCTTACATGTGGCAAGACGAACCTCGGGGCGCGTCTTGCTTGGGCCTCTCTCCTGGAGGCGCTCAGTCAGACCCAGTGCTGACATGTGGCAAGACGCTCCTCGGGGCGCGTCTTGCTTGGGCCTCTCTCCTGGAGACGCTCAGTCAGACCCAGTGTTGACACGTGGCAAGACGCTCCTCGGGGCGCGTCTTGCTTGGGCCTCTCTCCTGGAGGCGCTCAGTCAGACCCAGTGGTGACATGTGGCAAGACGCTCCTCGGGGCGCGTCTTGCTTGGGCTTCTCTCATGGAGGCCCTCAGTCAGACCCATTGCTGATATGTGGCAAGACGCTCCTCGGGGCGCGTCTTGCTTGGGCCTCTCTCCTGGAGGCGCTCCGTCAGACCGAGTGCTGACATGTGGCAAGACGCTCCTCGGGGCGCGTCTTGCTTGGGCTTCTCTCCTGGAGGCCCTCAGTCAGACCCATTGTTTACATGTGGCAAGACGCTCCTTTGGGCGCATCTTGCTTGGGCTTCTCTCCTGGAGGCCCTCAGTCAAACCCATTGTTGACATGTGGCAAGACGCTCCTCGGGGCGCGTCTTGCTGGGGCTTCTCTCCTGGAGGCGTTCAGTCAGACCGAGTGCTGACATGTGGCAAGACGCTCCTCGGGACGCGTCTTGCTTGGGCTTCTCTCCTGGAGGCCCTCAGTCAGACTCATTGTTGACATGTGGCAAGACGCTCCTCGGGGCGCGTCTTGCTTGGGCCTCTCTCCTGGAGGCGCTCAGTCAGACCCAGTGGTGACATGTGGCAAGACGCTCCTCGGGGCGCGTCTTGCTTGGGCCTCTCTCCTGGAGGCGCTCAGTCAGACCCAGTGGTGACATGTGGCAAGACGCTCCTCGGGGCGCGTCTTGCTTGGGCCTCTCTCCTGGAGGCGCTCAGTCAGACCCAGTGGTGACATGTGACAAGACGCTCCTCGGGGCGCGTCTTGCTTGGGCCTCTCTCCTGGAGGAGCTCAGTCAGACCGAGTGCTGACATGTGGCAAGACGCTCCTCGGGGCGCGTCTTGCTGGGGCTTCTCTCCTGGAGGCGTTCAGTCAGACCGAGTGCTGACATGTGGCAAGACGCTCCTCGGGGCGCGTCTTGCTTGGGCTTCTCTCCTGGAGGCCCTCAGTCAGACTCATTGTTGACATGTGGCAAGATGCTCCTCGGGGCGCGTCTTGTTTGGGGTCTCTCTCCTGGAGGCGCACAGTCAGACAGAGTGCTGACTGGTGGCCAGACGCTCCTCGGGGCGCGTCTTGCTGGGGCCTCTCTCCTGGAGGCGCTCAGTCAGACCGAGTGCTGACATGTGGCAAGACGCTCCTCGGGGCGCGTCTTGCTTGGGCTTCTCTCCTGGAGGCCCTCAGTCAGACCCATTGTTGACATGTGGCAAGACGCTCCTCGGGGCGCGTCTTGCTTGGGCCTATCTCCTGGAGGAGCTCAGTCAGACCGAGTGCTGACATAAGGCAAGACGCTCCTCGGGGCGCGTCTTGCTGGGGCCTCTCTCCTGGAGGCGCTCAGTCAGACCCAGTGCTTACATGTGGCAAGACGCTCCTCGGGGTGTGTCTTGCTGGGGCTTCTCTCCTGGAGGCGTTCAGTCAGACCGAGTGCTGACATGTGTCAAGGAGCTCCTCGGGGCGCGTCTTGCTTGGGCTTCTCTCCTGGAGGCGTTCAGTCAGACCGAGTGCTGACATGTGGTAAGACGCTCCTTGGGGCGCGTCTTGCTGGGGCTTCTCTCCTGGAGGCGCTCAGTCAGACCCAGTGCTTACATGTGGCAAGACGCTCCTCGGGGCGCGTCTTGCTTGGGCCTCTCTCCTGGAGGCGCTCAGTCAGACCCAGTGGTGAAATGTGGCAAGACGCTCCTCGGGGCGCGTCTTGCTTGGGCTTCTCTCATGGAGGCCCTCAGTCAGACCCATTGCTGATATGTGGCAAGACGCTCCTCGGGGCGCGTCTTGCTTGGGCCTCTCTCCTGGAGGCGCTCAGTCAGACCGAGTGCTGACATGTGGCAAGACGCTCCTCGGGGCGCGTCTTGCTTGGGCTTCTCTCCTGGAGGCCCTCAGTCAGACCCATTGTTTACATGTGGCAAGACGCTCCTTTGGGCGCATCTTGCTTGGGCTTCTCTCCTGGAGGCCCTCAGTCAGACCCATTGTTGACATGTGGCAAGACGCTCCTCGGGGCGCGTCTTGCTGGGGCTTCTCTCCTGGAGGCGTTCAGTCAGACCGAGTGCTGACATGTGGCAAGACGCTCCTCGGGACGCGTCTTGCCTGGGCTTCTCTCCTGGAGGCCCTCAGTCAGACTCATTGTTGACATGTGGCAAGACGCTCCTCGGGGCGCGTCTTGCTTGGGCCTCTCTCCTGGAGGCGCTCAGTCAGACCCAGTGGTGACATGTGGCAAGACGCTCCTCGGGGCGCGTCTTGCTTGGGCCTCTCTCCTGGAGGCGCTCAGTCAGACCCAGTGGTGACACGTGACAAGACGCTCCTCGGGGCGCGTCTTGTTTGGGCTTCTCTCATGGAGGCCCTCAGTCAGACCCATTGTTGATACGTGGCAAGACGCTCCTCGGGGCGCGTCTTGCTTGGGCCTCTCTCCTGGAGGAGCTCAGTCAGACCGAGTGCTGACATGTGGCAAGACGCTCCTCGGGGCGCGTCTTGCTTGGGCTTCTCTCCTGGAGGCCCTCAGTCAGACTCATTGTTGACATGTGGCAAGATGCTCCTCGGGGCGCGTCTTGTTTGGGGTCTCTCTCCTGGAGGCGCACAGTCAGACAGAGTGCTGACTGGTGGCCAGACGCTCCTCGGGGCGCGTCTTGCTGGGGCCTCTCTCCTGGAGGCGCTCAGTCAGACCGAGTGCTGACATGTGGCAAGACGCTCCTCGGGGCGCGTCTTGCTTGGGCTTCTCTCCTGGAGGCCCTCAGTCAGACCCATTGTTTACATGTGGCAAGACGCTCCTCGGGGCGCATCTTGCTTGGGCCTCTCTCCTGGAGGCCCTCTGTCAGCCCCAGTGTTGACATATGTCTAGACGCTCCTCGGGGCGAGTCTTGCTTGGGCCTCTCTCCTGGAGGCGCTCAGTCAGACCGAGTGCTGACATAAGGCAAGACGCTCCTCGGGGCGCGTCTTGCTGGGGCCTCTCTCCTGGAGGCGCTCAGTCAGACCCAGTGCTTACATGTGGCAAGACGCTCCTCGGGGTGTGTCTTGCTGGGGCTTCTCTCCTGGAGGCGTTCAGTCAGACCGAGTGCTGACATGTGTCAAGGAGCTCCTCGGGGCGCGTCTTGCTTGGGCTTCTCTCCTGGAGGCGTTCAGTCAGACCGAGTGCTGACATGTGGTAAGACGCTCCTTGGGGCGCGTCTTGCTGGGGCTTCTCTCCTGGAGGCGCTCAGTCAGACCCAGTGCTTACATGTGGCAAGACGCTCCTCGGGGCGCGTCTTGCTTGGGCCTCTCTCCTGGAGGCGCTCAGTCAGACCCAATGGTGACATGTGGCAAGACGCTCCTCGGGGCGCGTCTTGCTTGGGCCTCTCTTCTGGAGACGCTCAGTCAGACCCAGTGTTGACACGTGGCAAGACGCTCCTCGGGGCGCGTCTTGCTTGGGGCCTCTCTCCTGGAGGCGCACAGTCAGACAGAGTGCTGACATGTGGCCAGACGCTCCTCGGGACGCGTCTTGCTGGGGCTTCTCTCCTGGAGGCGCTCAGTCAGACCCAGTGTTGACATGTGACAAGACGCTCCTCGGGGCGCGTCTTGCTGGGGCTTCTCTCCTGGAGGCGTTCAGTCAGACCGAGTGCTGACATGTGGCAAGACGCTCCTCGGGGCGCGTCTTGCTTGGGCCTCTCTCCTGGAGGCGCACAGACAGACAGAGTGCTGACATGTGGCAAGACGCTCCTCGGGGCGCGTCTTGCTGGGGCTTCTCTCCTGGAGGCGCTAAGTCAGACCCAGTGTTGACATGTGACAAGACGCTCCTCGGGGCGCGTCTTGCTTGGGCCTCTCTCCTGGAGGCGCTCAGTCAGACCCAGAGGTGACATGTGGCAAGATGCTCCTCGGGGCGCGTCTTGCTTGGGCCTCTCTCCTGGAGGCCCTCTGTCAGACCCATTGTTGACATGTGGCAAGACGCTCCTCGGGGTGCGTCTTGCTTGGGCCTCTCTCCTGGAGGCGCTCAGTCAGACCCAATGGTGACATGTGGCAAGACGCTCCTCGGGGCGCGTCTTGCTTGGGCCTCTCTTCTGGAGACGCTCAGTCAGACCCAGTGTTGACACGTGGCAAGACGCTCCTCGGGGCGCGTCTTGCTTGGGGCCTCTCTCCTGGAGGCGCACAGTCAGACAGAGTGCTGACATGTGGCCAGACGCTCCTCGGGACGCGTCTTGCTGGGGCTTCTCTCCTGGAGGCGCTCAGTCAGACCCAGTGTTGACATGTGACAAGACGCTCCTCGGGGCGCGTCTTGCTGGGGCTTCTCTCCTGGAGGCGTTCAGTCAGACCGAGTGCTGACATGTGGCAAGACGCTCTTCGGGGCGCGTCTTGCTTGGGCTTCTCTCCTGGAGGCCCTCAGTCAGACTCATTGTTGACATGTGGCAAGACGCTCCTCGGGGCGCGTCTTGCTTGGGCCTCTCTCCTGGAGGCGCACAGACAGACAGAGTGCTGACATGTGGCAAGACGCTCCTCGGGGCGCGTCTTGCTGGGGCTTCTCTCCTGGAGGCGCTAAGTCAGACCCAGTGTTGACATGTGACAAGACGCTCCTCGGGGCGCGTCTTGCTTGGGCCTCTCTCCTGGAGGCGCTCAGTCAGACCCAGAGGTGACATGTGGCAAGATGCTCCTCGGGGCGCGTCTTGCTTGGGCCTCTCTCCTGGAGGCCCTCTGTCAGACCCATTGTTGACATGTGGCAAGACGCTCCTCGGGGTGCGTCTTGCTTGGGCCTCTCTCCTGGAGGCGCTCAGTCAGACCGAGTGCTGACATAAGGCAAGATGCTCCTCGGGGCGCGTCTTGCTGGGGCTTCTCTCCTGGAGGCGCTCAATCAGACCCAGTGGTGACACGTGGCAAGACGCTCCTCGGGGCGCGTCTTGCTTGGGCCTCTCTCCTGGAGGCGCTCAGTCAGACCCACTGGTGACATGTGGCAACACGCTCCTCGGGGCGCGTATTGCTTGGGCCTCTCTCCTGGAGGCCCTCTGTCAGACCCATTGTTGACATGTGGCAAGACACTCCTCGGGGCGCGTCTTGCTTGGGCCTCTCTCCTGGAGGCGCTCAGTCAGACCGAGTGCTGTCATAAGGCAAGATGCTCCTCGGGGCGCGTCTTGCTGGGGCCTCTCTCCTGGAGGCGCTCAGTCAGACCCAGTGCTTACATGTGGCAAGACGCTCCTCGGGGCGCGTCTTGCTTGGGCCTCTCTCCAGGAGGCGCTCAGTCAGACCCAGTGGTGACATGTGACAAGACGCTCCTCGGGGCGCGTCTTGCTTGGGCTTCTCTCATGGAGGCCCTCAGTCAGACCCATTTTTGATATGTGGCAATACGCTCCTCGGGGCGCGTCTTGCTGGGGCTTCTCTCCTAGAGGCGTTCAGTCAGACCGAGTGCCGACATGTGGCAAGACGCTCCTCGGGACGCGTCTTGCTTGGGCTTCTCTCCTCGAGGCCCTCAGTCAGACTCATTGTTGACATGTGGCAAGACGCTCCTCGGGGCGCGTGTTGCTTGGGCCTCTCTCCTGGAGGCGCTCAGTCAGACCCAGTGGTGACATGTGACAAGACGCTCCTCGGGGCGCGTCTTGCTTGGGCCTCTCTCCTGGAGGACCTCTGTCAGACCCAGTGGTGACATGTGACAAGACGCTCCTCGGGGCGCATCTTGCTTGGGCTTCTCTCATGGAGGCCCTCAGTCAGACCCATTGTTGATATGTGGCAAGACGCTCCTCGGGGCGCGTCTTGCTTGGGCCTCTCTCCTGGAGGCGCTCAGTCAGACCGAGTGCTTACATGTGGCAAGACGCTCCTCGGGGCGCGTCTTGCTTGGGCTTCTCTGATGGAGGCCCTCAGTCAGACCCATTGTTGATATGTGGCAAGACGCTCCTCGGGGCGAGTCTTGCTTGGGCCTCTCTCCTGGAGGTGCTCAGTCAGACCCAGTGTTGACATGGTGCAAGACGCTCCTCGGGGCGCGTCTTGCTTGGGCTTCTCTCTTTGAGGCCCTCAGTCAGACCCATTGTTGACATGTGGCAAGACGCTCCTCGGGGCGCGTCTTGCTTGGGCTTCTCTCCTGGAGGCCCTCAGTCAGACCCATTGTTGACATGTGGCAAGACGCTCCTCGGGGCGCGTCTTGCTTGGGCTTCTCTCCTGGAGGCCCTCAGTCAGACCCATTGTTGACATGTGGCAAGACGCTCCTCTGGGCGCGTCTTGCTTGGGCCTCTCTCCTGGAGGCGCTCAGTCAGACCGAGTGCTGACATAAGGCAAGACGCTCCTCGGGGCGCGTCTTGCTGGGGCCTCTCTCCTGGAGGCGCTCAGTCAGACCCAGTGCTTACATGTGGCAAGACGCTCCTCGGGGCGCGTCTTGCTGGGGCTTCTCTCCTGGAGGCGTTCAGTCAGACCGAGTGCTGACATGTGGCAAGACACTCCTCGGGACGCGTCTTGCTTGGGCTTCTCTCCTGGAGGCCCTCAGTCAGACTCATTGTTGACATGTGGCAAGACGCTTCTCGGGGTGCGTCTTGCTTGGGCCTCTCTCCTGGAGGCGCTCAGTCAGACCGAGTGCTAACATGTGGCAAGACGCTCCTCGGGGCGCGTCTTGCTTGGGCTTCTCTCCTGGAGGCCCTCAGTCAGACTCATTGTTGACATGTGGTAAGACGCTCCTCGGGGCGCGTCTTGCTTGGGCCTCTCTCCTGGAGGCGCTCAGTCAGACCGAGTGCTGACATAAGGCAAGACGCTCCTCGGGGCGCGTCTTGCTTGGGCCTCTCTCCTGGAGGCGCTCAGTCAGACCCAGTGGTGACATGTGGCAAGACGCTCCTCGGGGCGCGTCTTGCTTTGGCCTCTCTCCTGGAGACGCTCAGTCAGACCCAGTGTTGACACGTGACAAGACGCTCCTCGGGGCGTGTGTTGCTTGGGCTTCTCTCATGGAGGCCCTCAGTCAGACCCATTGTTGATATGTGGCAAGACACGTCTCGGGGTGCATCTTGCTTGGGCCTCTCTCCTGGAGGCGCTCAGTCAGACCGAGTGCTAACATGTGGCAAGACGCTCCTCGGGGTGCGTCTTGCTTGGGCTTCTCTCATGGAGGCCCTCAGTCAGACCCATTGTTGATATGTGGCAAGACGCTCCTCGGGGCGAGTCTTGCTTGGGCCTCTCTCCTGGAGGTGCTCAGTCAGACCCTGTGTTGACATGGTGCAAGAAGCTCCTCGGGGCGCGTCTTGCTTGGGCTTCTCTCTTGGAGGCCCTCAGTCAGACCCATTGTTGACATGTGGCAAGACGCTCCTCGGGGCGCGTCTTGCTTGGGCTTCTCTCCTGGAGGCCCTCAGTCAGACCCATTGTTTACATGTGGCAAGACGCTCCTTTGGGCGCATCTTGCTTGGGCTTCTCTCCTGGTGGCCCTCAGTCAGACCCATTGTTGACATGTGGCAAGACGCTCCTCGGGGCGCGTCTTGCTGGGGCTTCTCTCCTGGAGGCGTTCAGTCAGACCGAGTGCTGACATGTGGCAAGACGCTCCTCGGGACGCGTCTTGCTTGGGCTTCTCTCCTGGAGGCCCTCAGTCAGACTCATTGTTAACATGTGGCAAGACGCTCCTCGGGGCGCGTCTTGCTTGGGCCTCTCTCCTGGAGGCGCTCAGTCAGACCCAGTGGTGACATGTGGCAAGACGCTCCTCGGGGCGCGTCTTGCTTGGGCCTCTCTCCTGGAGGCGCTCAGTCAGACCCAGTGGTGACATGTGACAAGACGCTCCTCGGGGCGCGTCTTGCTTGGGCTTCTCTCATGGAGGCCCTCAGTCAGATCCATTGTTGGTACGTGGCAAGACGCTCCTCGGGGCGCGTCTTGCTTGGGCCTCTCTCCTGGAGGAGCTCAGTCAGACCGAGTGCTGACATGTGGCAAGACGCTCCTCGGGGCGCGTCTTGCTGGGGCTTCTCTCCTGGAGGCGTTCAGTCAGAACGAGTGCTGACATGTGGCAAGACGCTCCTCGGGGCGCGTCTTGCTTGGGCTTCTCTCCTGGAGGTGCTCAGTCAGACCCATTGTTTACATGTGGCAAGACGCTCCTCGGGGCGCGTCTTGTTTGGGGTCTCTCTCCTGGAGGCGCACAGTCAGACAGAGTGCTGACTGGTGGCCAGACGCTCCTCGGGGCGCGTCTTGCTTGGGCTTCTCTCCTGGAGGCCCTCAGTCAGACCCATTGTTTACATGTGGCAAGACGCTCCTCGGGGCGCATCTTGCTTGGGCCTCTCTCCTGGAGGCCCTCTGTCAGCCCCAGTGTTGACATATGTCAAGACGCTCCTCGGGGCGAGTCTTGCTTGGGCCTCTCTCCTGGAGGTGCTCAGTCAGACCCAGTGTTGACAAGGTGCAAGACGCTCCTCGGGGCGCGTCTTGCTTGGGCTTCTCTCCTGGAGGCCCTCAGTCAGACCCATTGTTGACATGTGGCAAGACGCTCCTCGGGGCCTCGGGGCGCGTCTTGCTGGGCCTCTCTCCTGGAGGCGCTCAGTCAGATCCAGTGCTTACATGTGGCAAGACGCTCCTCGGGGCGTGTCTTGCTGGGGCTTCTCTCCTGGAGGCGTTCAGTCAGACCGAGTGCTGACATGTGGCAAGACGCTCCTCGGGGCGCGTCTTGCTTGGGCTTCTCTCCTGGAGGCGTTCAGTCAGACCGAGTGCTGACATGTGGTAAGACGCTCCCCGGGGCGCGTCTTGCTGGGGCTTCTCTCCTGGAGGCGCTCAGTCAGACCCAGTGCTGACATGTGGCAAGACGCTCCTCGGGGCGCGTCTTGCTTGGGCCTCTCTCCTGGAGACGCTCAGTCAGACCCAGTGTTGACACGTGGCAAGACGCTCCTCGGGGCGCGTCTTGCTTGGGCCTCTCTCCTGGAGGCGCTCAGTCAGACCCAGTGGTGACATGTGGCAAGACGCTCCTCGGGGCGCGTCTTGCTTGGGCTTCTCTCATGGAGGCCCTCAGTCAGACCCATTGCTGATATGTGGCAAGACGCTCCTCGGGGCGCGTCTTGCTTGGGCCTCTCTCCTGGAGGCGCTCAGTCAGACCGAGTGCTGACATGTGGCAAGACGCTCCTCGGGGCGCGTCTTGCTTGGGCTTCTCTCCTGGAGGCCCTCAGTCAGACCCATTGTTTACATGTGGCAAGACGCTCCTTTGGGCGCATCTTGCTTGGGCTTCTCTCCTGGAGGCCCTCAGTCAGACCCATTGTTGACATGTGGCAAGACGCTCCTCGGGGCGCGTCTTGCTGGGGCTTCTCTCCTGGAGGCGTTCAGTCAGACCGAGTGCTGACATGTGGCAAGACGCTCCTCGGGACGCGTCTTGCTTGGGCTTCTCTCCTGGAGGCCCTCAGTCAGACTCATTGTTGACATGTGGCAAGACGCTCCTCGGGGCGCGTCTTGCTTGGGCCTCTCTCCTGGAGGCGCTCAGTCAGACCCAGTGGTGACATGTGGCAAGACGCTCCTCGGGGCGCGTCTTGCTTGGGCCTCTCTCCTGGAGGCGCTCAGTCAGACCCAGTGGTGACATGTGGCAAGACGCTCCTCGGGGCGCGTCTTGCTTGGGCCTCTCTCCTGGAGGCGCTCAGTCAGACCCAGTGGTGACATGTGACAAGACGCTCCTCGGGGCGCGTCTTGCTTGGGCCTCTCTCCTGGAGGAGCTCAGTCAGACCGAGTGCTGACATGTGGCAAGACGCTCCTCGGGGCGCGTCTTGCTGGGGCTTCTCTCCTGGAGGCGTTCAGTCAGACCGAGTGCTGACATGTGGCAAGACGCTCCTCGGGGCGCGTCTTGCTTGGGCTTCTCTCCTGGAGGCCCTCAGTCAGACTCATTGTTGACATGTGGCAAGATGCTCCTCGGGGCGCGTCTTGTTTGGGGTCTCTCTCCTGGAGGCGCACAGTCAGACAGAGTGCTGACTGGTGGCCAGACGCTCCTCGGGGCGCGTCTTGCTGGGGCCTCTCTCCTGGAGGCGCTCAGTCAGACCGAGTGCTGACATGTGGCAAGACGCTCCTCGGGGCGCGTCTTGCTTGGGCTTCTCTCCTGGAGGCCCTCAGTCAGACCCATTGTTTACATGTGGCAAGACGCTCCTCGGGGCGCATCTTGCTTGGGCCTCTCTCCTGGAGGCCCTCTGTCAGCCCCAGTGTTGACATATGTCAAGACGCTCCTCGGGGCGAGTCTTGCTTGGGCCTCTCTCCTGGAGGTGCTCAGTCAGACCCAGTGTTGACATGGTGCAAGACGCTCCTCGGGGCGCGTCTTGCTTGGGCTTCTCTCTTGGAGGCCCTCAGTCAGACCCATTGTTGACATGTGGCAAGACGCTCCTCGGGGTGCGTCTTGCTTGGGCTTCTCTCCTGGAGGCCCTCAGTCAGACCCATTGTTGACATGTGGCAAGACGCTCCTCGGGGCGCGTCTTGCTTGGGCCTATCTCCTGGAGGCGTTCAGTCAGACCGAGTGCTGACATAAGGCAAGACGCTCCTCGGGGCGCGTCTTGCTGGGGCCTCTCTCCTGGAGGCGCTCAGTCAGACCCAGTGCTTACATGTGGCAAGACGCTCCTCGGGGTGTGTCTTGCTGGGGCTTCTCTCCTGGAGGCGTTCAGTCAGACCGAGTGCTGACATGTGTCAAGGAGCTCCTCGGGGCGCGTCTTGCTTGGGCTTCTCTCCTGGAGGCGTTCAGTCAGACCGAGTGCTGACATGTGGTAAGACGCTCCTTGGGGCGCGTCTTGCTGGGGCTTCTCTCCTGGAGGCGCTCAGTCAGACCCAGTGCTTACATGTGGCAAGACGCTCCTCGGGGCGCGTCTTGCTTGGGCCTCTCTCCTGGAGGCGCTCAGTCAGACCCAGTGGTGACATGTGGCAAGACGCTCCTCGGGGCGCGTCTTGCTTGGGCCTCTCTTCTGGAGACGCTCAGTCAGACCCAGTGTTGACACGTGGCAAGACGCTCCTCGGGGCGCGTCTTGCTTGGGGCCTCTCTCCTGGAGGCGCACAGTCAGACAGAGTGCTGACATGTGGCCAGACGCTCCTCGGGACGCGTCTTGCTGGGGCTTCTCTCCTGGAGGCGCTCAGTCAGACCCAGTGTTGACATGTGACAAGACGCTACTCGGGGCGCGTCTTGCTGGGGCTTCTCTCCTGGAGGCGTTCAGTCAGACCGAGTGCTGACATGTGGCAAGACGCTCTTCGGGGCGCGTCTTGCTTGGGCTTCTCTCCTGGAGGCCCTCAGTCAGACTCATTGTTGACATGTGGCAAGACGCTCCTCGGGGCGCGTCTTGCTTGGGCCTCTCTCCTGGAGGCGCACAGACAGACAGAGTGCTGACATGTGGCAAGACGCTCCTCGGGGCGCGTCTTGCTGGGGCTTCTCTCCTGGAGGCGCTAAGTCAGACCCAGTGTTGACATGTGACAAGACGCTCCTCGGGGCGCGTCTTGCTTGGGCCTCTCTCCTGGAGGCGCTCAGTCAGACCCAGAGGTGACATGTGGCAAGATGCTCCTCGGGGCGCGTCTTGCTTGGGCCTCTCTCCTGGAGGCCCTCTGTCAGACCCATTGTTGACATGTGGCAAGACGCTCCTCGGGGTGCGTCTTGCTTGGGACTCTCTCCTGGAGGCGCTCAGTCAGACCGAGTGCTGACATAAGGCAAGATGCTCCTCGGGGCGCATCTTGCTGGGGCTTCTCTCCTGGAGGCGCTCAATCAGACCCAGTGGTGACACGTGGCAAGACGCTCCTCGGGGCGCGTCTTGCTTGGGCCTCTCTCCTGGAGGCGCTCAGTCAGACCCATTGGTGACATGTGGCAACACGCTCCTCGGGGCGCGTATTGCTTGGGCCTGTCTCCTGGAGGCCCTCTGTCAGACCCATTGTTGAAATGTGGCAAGACGCTCCTCGGGGCATGTCTTGCTTGGGCCTCTCTCCTGGAGGCCCTCAATCAGACCCAGTGTTGACACGTGGCAAGACGCTCCTCGGGGCGCGTCTTGCTTGGGCCTCTCTCCTGGAGGCGCTCAGTCAGACGCATTGTATACATGTGGCAAGACACTCCTTGGGGAGCGTCTTGCTTGGGCCTCTCTCCTGGAGGCCCTCTGTCAGCCCCAGTGTTGACATGTGTCAAGACGCTCCTCGGGGTGCGTCTTGCTTGGGCCTCTCTCCTGGAGGCGCTCAGTCAGACCGAGTGCTGACATGTGGCAAGACGCTCCTCGGGGCGCGTCTTGCTTGGGCTTCTCTCCTGGAGGCCCTCAGTCAGACCCATTGTTGATCTGTGGCAAGACGCGCCTCGGGGCGTGTCTTGCTGGGGCTTCTCTCCTGGAGGCGTTCTGTCAGACCGAGTGCTGACATGTGGCAAGAAACTCCTCGGGGCGCGTCTTGCTGGGGCTTCTCTCCTGGAGGCGTTCAGTCAGACTGAGTGCTGACATGTGGCAAGACGCTCCTCGGGGCGCGTCTTGCTTGGGCCTCTCTCCTGGAGGCGCTCAGTCAGACCCAGTGGTGACATGTGGCAAGACGCTCCTCGAGGCACATCTTGCTTGGGCCTCTCTCCTGGAGGCGCTCAGTTGGACCGGGTGCTGACATGTGGCAAGACGCTCCTCGGGGCGCGTGTTGCTTGGGCTTCTCTCCTGGAGGCCCTCAGTCAGACCCAGTGTTGACATGTGCCAAGACGCTCCTCGGGGCACGTCTTGCTTGGGCCTCTCTCCTGGAGGCGCACAGTCAGACCGAGTAGTCACATGTGGCAAGACGCTCCTCGGGGTGCGTCTTGCTGGGGCTTCTCTCCTGGAGGCGCTCAGTCAGACCCAGTGTTGACATGTGACAAGACGCTCCTCGGGGCGCGTCTTGCTTGGGCTTCTCTCCTGGAGGCGCTCAGTCAGACCCATTGTTGACATGTGGCAAGACGCTCCCCGGGGCGCGTCTTGCTTGGGCCTCTCTCCTGGGGGCCCTCTGTCAGACCCATTGTTGACATGTGGCAAGATGCTCCTCGGGGCGCGTCTTGCTTGGGCCTCTCTCCTGGAGGCGCTCAGTCAGACCGAGTGCTGACATAAGGCAAGATGCTCCTCGGGGCGCGTCTTGCTGTGGCCTCTCTCCTGGAGGCGCTCAATCAGACCCAGTGGTGACACGTGGCAAGACGCTCCTCTGGGCGCGTCTTGCTTGGGCCTCTCTCCTGGAGACGCTCAGTCAGACCGAGTAGTGACATGTGGCATGACGCTCCTCTGGGCGCGTCTTGCTTGGGCCTCTCTCCTTGAGGCGCTCAGTCAGACCCAGTGGTGACATGTGGCAAGACACTCTTCGGGGAGCGTCTTGCTTGGGCCTCTCTCCTGGAGGCCCTCTGTCAGCCCCAGTGTTGACATGTGTCAAGACGCTCCTCGGGGTGCGTCTTGCTTGGGCCTCTCTCCTGGAGGCGCTCAGTCAGACCGAGTGCTGACATGTGGCAAGACGCTCCTCGGGGCGCGTCTTGCTTGGGCCTCTCTCCTGGAGGCGTTCAGTCAGACCGAGTGCTGACATGTGGCAAGACGCTCCTCGGGGCGCGTCTTGCTGGGGCCTCTCTCCTGGAGGCCCTCAGTCAGACCTAGTGCTTACATGTGGCAAGACGCTCCTCGGGGCGCGTCTTGCTTGGGCCTCTCTCCTGGAGGCGCTCAGTCAGACCGAGTGCTGTCATAAGGCAAGATGCTCCTCGGGGCGCGTCTTGCTGGGGCCTCTCTCCTGGAGGCGCTCAGTCAGACCCAGTGCTTACATGTGGCAAGACGCTCCTCGGGGCGCGTCTTGCTTGGGCCTCTCTCCAGGAGGCGCTCAGTCAGACCCAGTGGTGACATGTGACAAGACGCTCCTCGGGGCGCGTCTTGCTTGGGCTTCTCTCATGGAGGCCCTCAGTCAGACCCATTTTTGATATGTGGCAATACGCTCCTCGGGGCGCGTCTTGCTGGGGCTTCTCTCCTAGAGGCGTTCAGTCAGACCGAGTGCCGACATGTGGCAAGACGCTCCTCGGGACGCGTCTTGCTTGGGCTTCTCTCCTCGAGGCCCTCAGTCAGACTCATTGTTGACATGTGGCAAGACGCTCCTCGGGGCGCATTTTGCTTGGGCCTCTCTCCTGGAGGCGCTCAGTCAGACCCAGTGGTGACATGTGACAAGACGCTCCTCGGGGCGCGTCTTGCTTGGGCCTCTCTCCTGGAGGCCCTCTGTCAGACCCAGTGGTGACATGTGACAAGACGCTCCTCGGGGCGCATCTTGCTTGGGCTTCTCTCATGGAGGCCCTCAGTCAGACCCATTGTTGATATGTGGCAAGACGCTCCTCGGGGCGCGTCTTGCTTGGGCCTCTCTCCTGGAGGCGCTCAGTCAGACCGAGTGCTTACATGTGGCAAGACGCTCCTCGGGGCGCGTCTTGCTTGGGCTTCTCTGATGGAGGCCCTCAGTCAGACCCATTGTTGATATGTGGCAAGACGCTCCTCGGGTCGAGTCTTGCTTGGGCCTCTCTCCTGGAGGTGCTCAGTCAGACCCAGTGTTGACATGGTGCAAGACGCTCCTCGGCGCGCGTCTTGCTTGGGCTTCTCTCTTTGAGGCCCTCAGTCAGACCCATTGTTGACATGTGGCAAGACGCTCCTCGGGGCGCGTCTTGCTTGGGCTTCTCTCCTGGAGGCCCTCAGTCAGACCCATTGTTGACATGTGGCAAGACGCTCCTCGGGGCGCGTCTTGCTTGGGCTTCTCTCCTGGAGGCCCTCAGTCAGACCCATTGTTGACATGTGGCAAGACGCTCCTCTGGGCGCGTCTTGCTTGGGCCTCTCTCCTGGAGGCGCTCAGTCAGACCGAGTGCTGACATAAGGCAAGACGCTCCTCGGGGCGCGTCTTGCTGGGGCCTCTCTCCTGGAGGCGCTCAGTCAGACCCAGTGCTTACATGTGGCAAGACGCTCCTCGGGGCGCGTCTTGCTGGGGCTTCTCTCCTGGAGGCGTTCAGTCAGACCGAGTGCTGACATGTGGCAAGACACTCCTCGGGACGCGTCTTGCTTGGGCTTCTCTCCTGGAGGCCCTCAGTCAGACTCATTGTTGACATGTGGCAAGACGCTTCTCGGGGTGCGTCTTGCTTGGGCCTCTCTCCTGGAGGCGCTCAGTCAGACCGAGTGCTAACATGTGGCAAGACGCTCCTCGGGGCGCGTCTTGCTTGGGCTTCTCTCCTGGAGGCCCTCAGTCAGACTCATTGTTGACATGTGGTAAGACGCTCCTCGGGGCGCGTCTTGCTTGGGCCTCTCTCCTGGAGGCGCTCAGTCAGACCGAGTGCTGACATAAGGCAAGACGCTCCTCGGGGCGCGTCTTGCTTGGGCCTCTCTCCTGGAGGCGCTCAGTCAGACCCAGTGGTGACATGTGGCAAGACGCTCCTCGGGGCGCGTCTTGCTTGGGCCTCTCTCCTGGAGACGCTCAGTCAGACCCAGTGTTGACACGTGACAAGACGCTCCTCGGGGCGTGTCTTGCTTGGGCTTCTCTCATGGAGGCGTTCTGTCAGACCGAGTGCTGACATGTGGCAAGAAACTCCTCGGGGCGCGTCTTGCTGGGGCTTCTCTCCTGGAGGCGTTCAGTCAGACTGAGTGCTGACATGTGGCAAGACGCTCCTCGGGGCGCGTCTTGCTTGGGCCTCTCTCCTGGAGGCGCTCAGTCAGACCCAGTGGTGACATGTGGCAAGACGCTCCTCGAGGCACATCTTGCTTGGGCCTCTCTCCTGGAGGCGCTCAGTTGGACCGGGTGCTGACATGTGGCAAGACGCTCCTCGGGGCGCGTGTTGCTTGGGCTTCTCTCCTGGAGGCCCTCAGTCAGACCCAGTGTTGACATGTGCCAAGACGCTCCTCGGGGCACGTCTTGCTTGGGCCTCTCTCCTGGAGGCGCACAGTCAGACCGAGTAGTCACATGTGGCAAGACGCTCCTCGGGGTGCGTCTTGCTGGGGCTTCTCTCCTGGAGGCGCTCAGTCAGACCCAGTGTTGACATGTGACAAGACGCTCCTCGGGGCGCGTCTTGCTTGGGCTTCTCTCCTGGAGGCGCTCAGTCAGACCCATTGTTGACATGTGGCAAGACGCTCCCCGGGGCGCGTCTTGCTTGGGCCTCTCTCCTGGGGGCCCTCTGTCAGACCCATTGTTGACATGTGGCAAGATGCTCCTCGGGGCGCGTCTTGCTTGGGCCTCTCTCCTGGAGGCGCTCAGTCAGACCGAGTGCTGACATAAGGCAAGATGCTCCTCGGGGCGCGTCTTGCTGTGGCCTCTCTCCTGGAGGCGCTCAATCAGACCCAGTGGTGACACGTGGCAAGACGCTCCTCTGGGCGCGTCTTGCTTGGGCCTCTCTCCTGGAGACGCTCAGTCAGACCGAGTAGTGACATGTGGCATGACGCTCCTCTGGGCGCGTCTTGCTTGGGCCTCTCTCCTTGAGGCGCTCAGTCAGACCCAGTGGTGACATGTGGCAAGACACTCTTCGGGGAGCGTCTTGCTTGGGCCTCTCTCCTGGAGGCCCTCTGTCAGCCCCAGTGTTGACATGTGTCAAGACGCTCCTCGGGGTGCGTCTTGCTTGGGCCTCTCTCCTGGAGGCGCTCAGTCAGACCGAGTGCTGACATGTGGCAAGACGCTCCTCGGGGCGCGTCTTGCTTGGGCCTCTCTCCTGGAGGCGTTCAGTCAGACCGAGTGCTGACATGTGGCAAGACGCTCCTCGGGGCGCGTCTTGCTGGGGCCTCTCTCCTGGAGGCCCTCAGTCAGACCCAGTGCTTACATGTGGCAAGACGCTCCTCGGGGCGCGTCTTGCTTGGGCCTCTCTCCTGGAGGCGCTCAGTCAGACCGAGTGCTGTCATAAGGCAAGATGCTCCTCGGGGCGCGTCTTGCTGGGGCCTCTCTCCTGGAGGCGCTCAGTCAGACCCAGTGCTTACATGTGGCAAGACGCTCCTCGGGGCGCGTCTTGCTTGGGCCTCTCTCCAGGAGGCGCTCAGTCAGACCCAGTGGTGACATGTGACAAGACGCTCCTCGGGGCGCGTCTTGCTTGGGCTTCTCTCATGGAGGCCCTCAGTCAGACCCATTTTTGATATGTGGCAATACGCTCCTCGGGGCGCGTCTTGCTGGGGCTTCTCTCCTAGAGGCGTTCAGTCAGACCGAGTGCTGACATGTGGCAAGACGCTCCTCGGGACGCGTCTTGCTTGGGCTTCTCTCCTCGAGGCCCTCAGTCAGACTCATTGTTGACATGTGGCAAGACGCTCCTCGGGGCGCATTTTGCTTGGGCCTCTCTCCTGGAGGCGCTCAGTCAGACCCAGTGGTGACATGTGACAAGACGCTCCTCGGGGCGCGTCTTGCTTGGGCCTCTCTCCTGGAGGCCCTCTGTCAGACCCAGTGGTGACATGTGACAAGACGCTCCTCGGGGCGCATCTTGCTTGGGCTTCTCTCATGGAGGCCCTCAGTCAGACCCATTGTTGATATGTGGCAAGACGCTCCTCGGGGCGCGTCTTGCTTGGGCCTCTCTCCTGGAGGCGCTCAGTCAGACCGAGTGCTTACATGTGGCAAGACGCTCCTCGGGGCGCGTCTTGCTTGGGCTTCTCTGATGGAGGCCCTCAGTCAGACCCATTGTTGATATGTGGCAAGACGCTCCTCGGGGCGAGTCTTGCTTGGGCCTCTCTCCTGGAGGTGCTCAGTCAGACCCAGTGTTGACATGGTGCAAGACGCTCCTCGGCGCGCGTCTTGCTTGGGCTTCTCTCTTTGAGGCCCTCAGTCAGACCCATTGTTGACATGTGGCAAGACGCTCCTCGGGGCGCGTCTTGCTTGGGCTTCTCTCCTGGAGGCCCTCAGTCAGACCCATTGTTGACATGTGGCAAGACGCTCCTCGGGGCGCGTCTTGCTTGGGCTTCTCTCCTGGAGGCCCTCAGTCAGACCCATTGTTGACATGTGGCAAGACGCTCCTCTGGGCGCGTCTTGCTTGGGCCTCTCTCCTGGAGGCGCTCAGTCAGACCGAGTGCTGACATAAGGCAAGACGCTCCTCGGGGCGCGTCTTGCTGGGGCCTCTCTCCTGGAGGCGCTCAGTCAGACCCAGTGCTTACATGTGGCAAGACGCTCCTCGGGGCGCGTCTTGCTGGGGCTTCTCTCCTGGAGGCGTTCAGTCAGACCGAGTGCTGACATGTGGCAAGACACTCCTCGGGACGCGTCTTGCTTGGGCTTCTCTCCTGGAGGCCCTCAGTCAGACTCATTGTTGACATGTGGCAAGACGCTTCTCGGGGTGCGTCTTGCTTGGGCCTCTCTCCTGGAGGCGCTCAGTCAGACCGAGTGCTAACATGTGGCAAGACGCTCCTCGGGGCGCGTCTTGCTTGGGCTTCTCTCCTGGATGCCCTCAGTCAGACTCATTGTTGACATGTGGTAAGACGCTCCTCGGGGCGCGTCTTGCTTGGGCCTCTCTCCTGGAGGCGCTCAGTCAGACCGAGTGCTGACATAAGGCAAGACGCTCCTCGGGGCGCGTCTTGCTTGGGCCTCTCTCCTGGAGGCGCTCAGTCAGACCCAGTGGTGACATGTGGCAAGACGCTCCTCGGGGCGCGTCTTGCTTGGGCCTCTCTCCTGGAGACGCTCAGTCAGACCCAGTGTTGACACGTGACAAGACGCTCCTCGGGGCGTGTCTTGCTTGGGCTTCTCTCATGGAGGCCCTCAGTCAGACCCATTGTTGATATGTGGCAAGACGCGTCTCGGGGTGCATCTTGCTTGGGCCTCTCTCCTGGAGGCGCTCAGTCAGACCGAGTGCTAACATGTGGCAAGACGCTCCTCGGGGTGCGTCTTGCTTGGGCTTCTCTCATGGAGGCCCTCAGTCAGACCCATTGTTGATATGTGGCAAGACGCTCCTCGGGGCGAGTCTTGCTTGGGCCTCTCTCCTGGAGGTGCTCAGTCAGACCCTGTGTTGACATGGTGCAAGAAGCTCCTCGGGGCGCGTCTTGCTTGGGCTTCTCTCTTGGAGGCCCTCAGTCAGACCCATTGTTGACATGTGGCAAGACGCTCCTCGGGGCGCGTCTTGCTTGGGCTTCTCTCCTGGAGGCCCTCAGTCAGACCCATTGTTGACATAAAGCAAGACGCTCCTCGGGGTGCGTCTTGCTGGGGCCTCTCTCCTGGAGGCGCTCAGTCAGACCCAGTGCTTACATGTGGCAAGACGCTCCTCGGGGCGCGTCTTGCTTGGGCCTCTCTCCTGGAGGCGCTCAGTCAGACCCAGTGGTGACTTGTGGCAAGACGCTCCTCGGGGCGCGTCTTGCGTGGGCCTCTCTCCTGGAGACGCTCAGTCAGACCCAGTGTTGACACGTGACAAGACGCTCCTCGGGGCGCGTCTTGCTTGGGCTTCTCTCATGGAGGCCCTCAGTCAGACCCATTGTTAATATGTGGCAAGACGCTCCTCGGGGCGCGTCTTGCTTGGGCCTCTGTCCTGGAGGCGCTCAGTCAGACCGAGTGCTGACATGTGGCAAGACGCTCCTCGGGGCGCGTCTTGCTTGGGCTTCTCTCCTGGAGGCCCTCAGTCAGACCCATTGTTGACATGTGGCAAGACGCTCCTCGGGGCGCATCTTGCTTGGGCCTCTCTCCTGGAGGCCCTCTGTCAGCCCCAGTGTTGACATGTGTCAAGACGCTCCTCGGGGTGCTTCTTGCTTGGGCCTCTCTCCTGGAGTCGCTCAGTCAGACCGAGTGCTGACATGTGGCAAGACGCTCCTCGGGGTGCGTCTTGCTTGGGCCTCTCTCCTGGAGGCGCTCAGTCAGACCGAGTGCTGACATAAGGCAAGACGCTCCTCGGGGCGCGTCTTGCTGGGCCTCTCTCCTGGAGGCGCTCAGTCAGATCCAGTGCTTACATGTGGCAAGACGCTCCTCGGGGCGTGTCTTGCTGGGGCTTCTCTCCTGGAGGCGTTCAGTCAGACCGAGTGCTGACATGTGGCAAGACGCTCCTCGGGGCGCGTCTTGCTTGGGCTTCTCTCCTGGAGGCGTTCAGTCAGACCGAGTGCTGACATGTGGTAAGACGCTCCCCGGGGCGCGTCTTGCTGGGGCTTCTCTCCTGGAGGCGCTCAGTCAGACCCAGTGCTTACATGTGGCAAGACGCTCCTCGGGGCGCGTCTTGCTTGGGCCTCTCTCCTGGAGGCGCTCAGTCAGACCCAGTGCTGACATGTGGCAAGACGCTCCTCGGGGCGCGTCTTGCTTGGGCCTCTCTCCTGGAGAAGCTCAGTCAGACCCAGTGTTGACACGTGGCAAGACGCTCCTCGGGGCGCGTCTTGCATGGGCCTCTCTCCTGGAGGCGCTCAGTCAGACCCAGTGGTGACATGTGGCAAGACGCTCCTCGGGGCGCGTCTTGCTTGGGCCTCTCTCCTGGAGGAGCTCAGTCAGACCGAGTGCTGACATGTGGCAAGACGCTCCTCGGGGCGCGTCTTGCTGGGGCTTCTCTCCTGGAGGCGTTCAGTCAGACCGAGTGCTGACATGTGGCAAGACGCTCCTCGGGGCGCGTCTTGCTTGGGCTTCTCTCCTGGAGGCCCTCAGTCAGACTCATTGTTGACATGTGGCAAGATGCTCCTCGGGGCGCGTCTTGTTTGGGGCCTCTCTCCTGGAGGCGCACAGTCAGACAGAGTGCTGACTGGTGGCCAGACGCTCCTCGGGGCGCGTCTTGCTGGGGCCTCTCTCCTGGAGACGCTCAGTCAGACCGAGTGCTGACATGTGGCAAGACGCTCCTCGGGGCGCGTCTTGCTTGGGCTTCTCTCCTGGAGGCCCTCAGTCAGACCCATTATTTACATGTGGCAAGACGCTCCTCGGGGTGCATCTTGCTTGGGCCTCTCTCCTGGAGGCCCTCTGTCAGCCCCAGTGTTGACATATGTCAAGACGCTCCTCGGGGCGCGTCTTGCTTGGGCTTCTCTCCTGGAGGCCCTAAATTCAGACCCATTGTTGACATGTGGCAAGACGCTCCTCGGGGCGCGTCTTGCTTGGGCCTCTCTCCTGGAGGCGCTCAGTCAGACCGAGTGCTGACATGCAGCAAGACGCTCCTCAGGGCGCGTCTTGCTTGGGCTTCTCTCCTGGAGGCCCTCAGTCAGACCCATTGTTGAGATGTGGCAAGACGCTCCTCGGGGCGCATCTTGCTTGGGCCTCTCTCCTGGAGGCGCTCAGTCAGACCGAGTGCTGACATGTGGCAAGACACTCCTCGGGGCGCGTCTTGCTTGGGCTTCTCTCCTGGAGGCCCTCAGTCAGACTCATTGTTGACATGTGGCAAGACGCTCCTCGGGGCGCGTCTTGCTTGGGCCTCTCTCCTGGAGGCCCTCTGTCAGACCCAGTGTTGACATGTGGCAAGACGCTCCTCGGGGCGCGTCTTGCTTGGGCCTCTCTCCTGGAGGCGCTCAGTCAGACCGAGTGCTGTCATAAGGCAAGATGCTCCTCGGGGCGCGTCTTGCTGGGGCCTCTCTCCTGGAGGCGCTCAGTCAGACCCAGTGCTTACATGTGGCAAGACGCTCCTCGGGGCGCGTCTTGCTTGGGCCTCTCTCCAGGAGGCGCTCAGTCAGACCCAGTGGTGACATGTGACAAGACGCTCCTCGGGGCGCGTCTTGCTTGGGCTTCTCTCATGGAGGCCCTCAGTCAGACCCATTTTTGATATGTGGCAATACGCTCCTCGGGGCGCGTCTTGCTGGGGCTTCTCTCCTAGAGGCGTTCAGTCAGACCGAGTGCCGACATGTGGCAAGACGCTCCTCGGGACGCGTCTTGCTTGGGCTTCTCTCCTCGAGGCCCTCAGTCAGACTCATTGTTGACATGTGGCAAGACGCTCCTCGGGGCGCGTTTTGCTTGGGCCTCTCTCCTGGAGGCGCTCAGTCAGACCCAGTGGTGACATGTGACAAGACGCTCCTCGGGGCGCGTCTTGCTTGGGCCTCTCTCCTGGAGGCCCTCTGTCAGACCCAGTGGTGACATGTGACAAGACGCTCCTCGGGGCGCATCTTGCTTGGGCTTCTCTCATGGAGGCCCTCAGTCAGACCCATTGTTGATATGTGGCAAGACGCTCCTCGGGGCGCGTCTTGCTTGGGCCTCTCTCCTGGAGGCGCTCAGTCAGACCGAGTGCTTACATGTGGCAAGACGCTCCTCGGGGCGCGTCTTGCTTGGGCTTCTCTGATGGAGGCCCTCAGTCAGACCCATTGTTGATATGTGGCAAGACGCTCCTCGGGGCGAGTCTTGCTTGGGCCTCTCTCCTGGAGGTGCTCAGTCAGACCCAGTGTTGACATGGTGCAAGACGCTCCTCGGGGCGCGTCTTGCTTGGGCTTCTCTCTTTGAGGCCCTCAGTCAGACCCATTGTTGACATGTGGCAAGACGCTCCTCGGGGCGCGTCTTGCTTGGGCTTCTCTCCTGGAGGCCCTCAGTCAGACCCATTGTTGACATGTGGCAAGACGCTCCTCGGGGCGCGTCTTGCTTGGGCTTCTCTCCTGGAGGCCCTCAGTCAGACCCATTGTTGACATGTGGCAAGACGCTCCTCTGGGCGCGTCTTGCTTGGGCCTCTCTCCTGGAGGCGCTCAGTCAGACCGAGTGCTGACATAAGGCAAGACGCTCCTCGGGGCGCGTCTTGCTGGGGCCTCTCTCCTGGAGGCGCTCAGTCAGACCCAGTGCTTACATGTGGCAAGACGCTCCTCGGGGCGCGTCTTGCTGGGGCTTCTCTCCTGGAGGCGTTCAGTCAGACCGAGTGCTGACATGTGGCAAGACACTCCTCGGGACGCGTCTTGCTTGGGCTTCTCTCCTGGAGGCCCTCAGTCAGACTCATTGTTGACATGTGGCAAGACGCTTCTCGGGGTGCGTCTTGCTTGGGCCTCTCTCCTGGAGGCGCTCAGTCAGACCGAGTGCTAACATGTGGCAAGACGCTCCTCGGGGCGCGTCTTGCTTGGGCTTCTCTCCTGGAGGCCCTCAGTCAGACTCATTGTTGACATGTGGTAAGACGCTCCTCGGGGCGCGTCTTGCTTGGGCCTCTCTCCTGGAGGCGCTCAGTCAGACCGAGTGCTGACATAAGGCAAGACGCTCCTCGGGGCGCGTCTTGCTTGGGCCTCTCTCCTGGAGGCGCTCAGTCAGACCCAGTGGTGACATGTGGCAAGACGCTCCTCGGGGCGCGTCTTGCTTGGGCCTCTCTCCTGGAGACGCTCAGTCAGACCCAGTGTTGACACGTGACAAGACGCTCCTCGGGGCGTGTCTTGCTTGGGCTTCTCTCATGGAGGCCCTCAGTCAGACCCATTGTTGATATGTGGCAAGACGCGTCTCGGGGTGCATCTTGCTTGGGCCTCTCTCCTGGAGGCGCTCAGTCAGACCGAGTGCTAACATGTGGCAAGACGCTCCTCGGGGTGCGTCTTGCTTGGGCTTCTCTCATGGAGGCCCTCAGTCAGACCCATTGTTGATATGTGGCAAGACGCTCCTCGGGGCGAGTCTTGCTTGGGCCTCTCTCCTGGAGGTGCTCAGTCAGACCCTGTGTTGACATGGTGCAAGAAGCTCCTCGGGGCGCGTCTTGCTTGGGCTTCTCTCTTGGAGGCCCTCAGTCAGACCCATTGTTGACATGTGGCAAGACGCTCCTCGGGGCGCGTCTTGCTTGGGCTTCTCTCCTGGAGGCCCTCAGTCAGACCCATTGTTGACATAAAGCAAGACGCTCCTCGGGGTGCGTCTTGCTGGGGCCTCTCTCCTGGAGGCGCTCAGTCAGACCCAGTGCTTACATGTGGCAAGACGCTCCTCGGGGCGCGTCTTGCTTGGGCCTCTCTCCTGGAGGCGCTCAGTCAGACCCAGTGCTGACTTGTGGCAAGACGCTCCTCGGGGCGCGTCTTGCGTGGGCCTCTCTCCTGGAGACGCTCAGTCAGACCCAGTGTTGACACGTGACAAGACGCTCCTCGGGGCGCGTCTTGCTTGGGCTTCTCTCATGGAGGCCCTCAGTCAGACCCATTGTTAATATGTGGCAAGACGCTCCTCGGGGCGCGTCTTGCTTGGGCCTCTGTCCTGGAGGCGCTCAGTCAGACCGAGTGCTGACATGTGGCAAGACGCTCCTCGGGGCGCGTCTTGCTTGGGCTTCTCTCCTGGAGGCCCTCAGTCAGACCCATTGTTGACATGTGGCAAGACGCTCCTCGGGGCGCATCTTGCTTGGGCCTCTCTCCTGGAGGCCCTCTGTCAGCCCCAGTGTTGACATGTGTCAAGACGCTCCTCGGGGTGCTTCTTGCTTGGGCCTCTCTCCTGGAGTCGCTCAGTCAGACCGAGTGCTGACATGTGGCAAGACGCGCCTCGGGGCGCGTCTTGCTTGGGCTTCTCTCCTGGAGGCCCTCAGTCAGACCCATTGTTGACATGTGGCAAGACGCTCCTCGGGGTGCGTCTTGCTTGGGCCTCTCTCCTGGAGGCGCTCAGTCAGACCGAGTGCTGACATAAGGCAAGACGCTCCTCGGGGCGCGTCTTGCTGGGCCTCTCTCCTGGAGGCGCTCAGTCAGATCCAGTGCTTACATGTGGCAAGACGCTCCTCGGGGCGTGTCTTGCTGGGGCTTCTCTCCTGGAGGCGTTCAGTCAGACCGAGTGCTGACATGTGGCAAGACGCTCCTCGGGGCGCGTCTTGCTTGGGCTTCTCTCCTGGAGGCGTTCAGTCAGACCGAGTGCTGACATGTGGTAAGACGCTCCCCGGGGCGCGTCTTGCTGGGGCTTCTCTCCTGGAGGCGCTCAGTCAGACCCAGTGCTTACATGTGGCAAGACGCTCCTCGGGGCGCGTCTTGCTTGGGCCTCTCTCCTGGAGGCGCTCAGTCAGACCCAGTGCTGACATGTGGCAAGACGCTCCTCGGGGCGCGTCTTGCTTGGGCCTCTCTCCTGGAGAAGCTCAGTCAGACCCAGTGTTGACACGTGGCAAGACGCTCCTCGGGGCGCGTCTTGCATGGGCCTCTCTCCTGGAGGCGCTCAGTCAGACCCAGTGGTGACATGTGGCAAGACGCTCCTCGGGGCGCGTCTTGCTTGGGCCTCTCTCCTGGAGGAGCTCAGTCAGACCGAGTGCTGACATGTGGCAAGACGCTCCTCGGGGCGCGTCTTGCTGGGGCTTCTCTCCTGGAGGCGTTCAGTCAGACCGAGTGCTGACATGTGGCAAGACGCTCCTCGGGGCGCGTCTTGCTTGGGCTTCTCTCCTGGAGGCCCTCAGTCAGACTCATTGTTGACATGTGGCAAGATGCTCCTCGGGGCGCGTCTTGTTTGGGGCCTCTCTCCTGGAGGCGCACAGTCAGACAGAGTGCTGACTGGTGGCCAGACGCTCCTCGGGGCGCGTCTTGCTGGGGCCTCTCTCCTGGAGACGCTCAGTCAGACCGAGTGCTGACATGTGGCAAGACGCTCCTCGGGGCGCGTCTTGCTTGGGCTTCTCTCCTGGAGGCCCTCAGTCAGACCCATTATTTACATGTGGCAAGACGCTCCTCGGGGTGCATCTTGCTTGGGCCTCTCTCCTGGAGGCCCTCTGTCAGCCCCAGTGTTGACATATGTCAAGACGCTCCTCGGGGCGCGTCTTGCTTGGGCTTCTCTCCTGGAGGCCCTAAATTCAGACCCATTGTTGACATGTGGCAAGACGCTCCTCGGGGCGCGTCTTGCTTGGGCCTCTCTCCTGGAGGCGCTCAGTCAGACCGAGTGCTGACATGCAGCAAGACGCTCCTCAGGGCGCGTCTTGCTTGGGCTTCTCTCCTGGAGGCCCTCAGTCAGACCCATTGTTGACATGTGGCAAGACGCTCCTCGGGGCGCATCTTGCTTGGGCCTCTCTCCTGGAGGCGCTCAGTCAGACCGAGTGCTGACATGTGGCAAGACACTCCTCGGGGCGCGTCTTGCTTGGGCTTCTCTCCTGGAGGCCCTCAGTCAGACTCATTGTTGACATGTGGCAAGACGCTCCTCGGGGCGCGTCTTGCTTGGGCCTCTCTCCTGGAGGCCCTCTGTCAGACCCAGTGTTGACATGTGGCAAGACGCTCCTCGGGGCGCGTCTTGCTTGGGCCTCTCTCCTGGAGGTGCTCAGTCAGACCCAGTGTTGACATGTGGCAAGACTCTCCTCGGGGCGCGTCTTGCTTGGGCCTCTCTCCTGGAGGTGCTCAGTCAGACCCAGTGTTGACATGTGGCAAGACGCTCCTCGGGGCGCGTCTTGCTTGGGCTTCTCTCCTGGAGGCCCTCAGTCAGACCCATTGTTGACATGTGGCAAGACGCTCCTTGGGGTGCGTCTTGCTTGGGCCTCTCTCCTGGAGGCGCTCAGTCAGACCGAGTGCTGACATGTGGCAAGACGCTCCTCTGGGCGCGTCTTGCTTGGGCTTCTCTCCTGGAGGCCCTCAGTCAGACCCATTGTTTACATGTGGCAAGACGCTCCTCGGGGCGCATCTTGCTTGGGCCTCTCTCCTGGAGGCGTTCAGTCAGACCGAGTGCTGACATAAGGCAAGATGCTCCTCGGGGCGCGTCTTGCTGTGGCCTCTCTCCATGAGGCGCTCAATCAGACCCAGTGGTGACACGTGGCAAGACGCTCCTCGGGGCGCGTCTTGCTTGGGCCTCTCTCCTGGAGGCGCTCAGTCAGACCCAGTGGTGACATGTGGCAACACGCTCCTCGGGGCGCGTATTGCTTGGGCCTCTCTCCTGGAGGCCCTCTGTCAGACCCATTGTTGACATGTGGCAAGACGCTCCTCGGGGCGCGTCTTGCTTGGGCCTCTCTCCTGGAGGCGCTCAGTCAGACTGAGTAGTGACATGTGGCATGACGCTCCTCGGGGCGCGTCTTGCTTGGGCCTCTCTCCTGGAGGCGCTCAGTCAGACCCAGTGGTGACATGTGGCAAGACACTTCTCGGGGAGCGTCTTGCTTGGGCCTCTCTCCTGGAGGCCCTCTGTCAGCCCCATTGTTGATATGTGGCAAGACGCTCCTCGGGGCGCGTCTTGCTGGGGCTTCTCTCCTAGAGGCGTTCAGTCAGACCGAGTGCCGACATGTGGCAAGACGCTTCTCGGGACGCGTCTTGCTTGGGCTTCTCTCCTCGAGGCCCTCAGTCAGACTCATTGTTGACATGTGGCAAGACGCTCCTCGGGGCGCGTTTTGCGTGGGCCTCTCTCCTGGTGGCGCTCAGTCAGACCCAGTGGTGACATGTGGCAAGACGCTCCTCGGGGCGCATCTTGCTTGGGCCTCTCTCCTGGAGGCGCTCATTCAGACCCAGTGGTGACATGTGACAAGACGCTCCTCGGGGCGCGTCTTGCTTGGGCTTCTCTCATGGAGGCCCTCAGTCAGACCCATTGTTGATATGTGGCAAGACGCTCCTCAGGGCGCGTCTTGCTTGGGCCTCTCTCCTGGAGGCGCTCAGTCAGACCGAGTGCTGACATGTGGCAAGACGCTCCTCGGGGCGCGTCTTGCTTGGGCTTCTCTCATGGAGGCCCATAGTCAGATCCATTGTTGATACGTGGCAAGACGCTCCTCGGGGCGCGTCTTGCTTGGGCCTCTCTCCTGGAGGAGCTCAGTCAGACCGAGTGCTGACATGTGGCAAGACGCTCCTCGGGGCGCGTCTTGCTGGGGCTTCTCTCCTGGAGGCGTTCAGTCAGACCGAGTGCTGACATGTGGCAAGATGCTCCTCGGGGCGCGTCTTGTTTGGGGCCTCTCTCCTGGAGGCGCACAGTCAGACAGAGTGCTGACTGGTGGCCAGACGCTCCTCGGGGCGCGTCTTGCTGGGGCCTCTCTCCTGGAGGCGCTCAGTCAGACCGAGTGCTGACATGTGGCAAGACGCTCCTCGGGGCGCGTCTTGCTTGGGCTTCTCTCCTGGAGGCCCTCAGTCAGACCCATTGTTTACATGTGGCAAGACGCTCCTCGGGGTGCATCTTGCTTGGGCCTCTCTCCTGGAGGCCCTCTGTCAGCCCCAATGTTGACATATGTCAAGACGCTCCTCGGGGCGAGTCTTGCTTGGGCCTCTCTCCTGGAGGTGCTCAGTCAGACCCAGTGTTGACATGATGCAAGACGCTCCTCGGGGCGCGTCTTGCTTGGGCTTCTCTCTTGGAGGCCCTCAGTCAGACCCATTGTTGACATGTGGCAAGACGCTCCTCGGGGTGCGTCTTGCTTGGGCTTCTCTCCTGGAGGCCCTCAGTCAGACCCATTGTTGACATGTGGCAAGACGCTCCTCGGGGCGCGTCTTGCTTGGGCCTATCTCCTGGAGGCGCTCAGTCAGACCGAGTGCTGACATAAGGCAAGACACTCCTCGGGGCGCGTCTTGCTGGGGCCTCTCTCCTGGAGGCGCTCAGTCAGACCCAGTGCTTACATGTGGCAAGACGCTCCTCGGGGCGCGTCTTGCTTGGGCTTCTCTCCTGGAGGCCCTAAATTCAGACCCATTGTTGACATGTGGCAAGACGCTCCTCGGGGCGTGTCTTGCTTGGGCCTCTCTCCTGGAGGCGCTCAGTCAGACCGAGTGCTGACATGCAGCAAGATGCTCCTCAGGGCGCGTCTTGCTTGGGCTTCTCTCCTGGAGGCCCTCAGTCAGACCCATTGTTGACATGTGGCAAGACGCTCCTCGGGGTGCATCTTGCTTGGGCCTCTCTCCTGGAGGCGCTCAGTCAGACCGAGTGCTGACATGTGGCAAGACACTCCTCGGGGCGCGTCTTGCTTGGGCTTCTCTCCTGGAGGCCCTCAGTCAGACTCATTGTTGACATGTGGCAAGACACTCCTCGGGGCGCGTCTTGCTTGGGCCTCTCTCCTGGAGGCCCTCTGTCAGACCCAGTGTTGACATGTGGCAAGACGCTCCTCGGGGCGCGTCTTGCTTGGGCCTCTCTCCTGGAGGTGCTCAGTCAGACCCAGTGTTGACATGTGGCAAGACACTCCTCGGGGCGCGTTTTGCGTGGGCCTCTCTCCTGGTGGCGCTCAGTCAGACCCAGTGGTGACATGTGGCAAGACGCTCCTCGGGGCGCATCTTGCTTGGGCCTCTCTCCTGGAGGCGCTCAGTCAGACCCAGTGGTGACATGTGACAAGACGCTCCTCGGGGCGCGTCTTGCTTGGGCTTCTCTCATGGAGGCCCTCAGTCAGACCCATTGTTGATATGTGGCAAGACACTCCTCGGGGCGCGTCTTGCTTGGGCCTCTCTCCTGGAGGCGCTCAGTCAGACCGAGTGCTGACATGTGGCAAGACGCTCCTCGGGGCGCGTCTTGCTTGGGCTTCTCTCATGGAGGCCCTCAGTCAGATCCATTGTTGATACGTGGCAAGACGCTCCTCGGGGCGCGTCTTGCTTGGGCCTCTCTCCTGGAGGAGCTCAGTCAGACCGAGTGCTGACATGTGGCAAGACGCTCCTCGGGGCGCGTCTTGCTGGGGCTTCTCTCCTGGAGGCGTTCAGTCAGACCGAGTGCTGACATGTGGCAAGACGCTCCTCGGGGCGCGTCTTGCTTGGGCTTTTCTCCTGGAGGCCCTCAGTCAGACTCATTGTTGACATGTGGCAAGATGCTCCTCGGGGCGCGTCTTGTTTGGGGCCTCTCTCCTGGAGGCGCACAGTCAGACAGAGTGCTGACTGGTGGCCAGACGCTCCTCGGGGCGCGTCTTGCTGGGGCCTCTCTCCTGGAGGCGCTCAGTCAGACCGAGTGCTGACATGTGGCAAGACGCTCCTCGGGGCGCGTCTTGCTTGGGCTTCTCTCCTGGAGGCCCTCAGTCAGACCCATTGTTTACATGTGGCAAGACGCTCCTCGGGGTGCATCTTGCTTGGGCCTCTCTCCTGGAGGCCCTCTGTCAGCCCCAGCGTTGACATATGTCAAGACGCTCCTCGGGGCGAGTCTTGCTTGGGCCTCTCTCCTGGAGGTGCTCAGTCAGACCCAGTGTTGACATGGTGCAAGACGCTCCTCGGGGCGCGTCTTGCTTGGGCTTCTCTCTTGGAGGCCCTCAGTCAGACCCATTGTTGACATGTGGCAAGACGCTCCTCGGGGTGCGTCTTGCTTGGGCTTCTCTCCTGGAGGCCCTCAGTCAGACCCATTGTTGACATGTGGCAAGACGCTCCTCGGGGCGCGTCTTGCTTGGGCCTATCTCCTGGAGGCGCTCAGTCAGACCGAGTGCTGACATAAGGCAAGACGCTCCTCGGGGCGCGTCTTGCTGGGGCCTCTCTCCTGGAGGCGCTCAGTCAGACCCAGTGCTTACATGTGGCAAGACGCTCCTCGGGGCGCGTCTTGCTTGGGCTTCTCTCCTGGAGGCCCTAAATTCAGACCCATTGTTGACATGTGGCAAGACGCTCCTCGGGGCGCGTCTTGCTTGGGCCTCTCTCCTGGAGGCGCTCAGTCAGACCGAGTGCTGACATGCAGCAAGATGCTCCTCAGGGCGCGTCTTGCTTGGGCTTCTCTCCTGGAGGCCCTCAGTCAGACCCATTGTTGACATGTGGCAAGACGCTCCTCGGGGCTCATCTTGCTTGGGCCTTTCTCCTGGAGGCGCTCAGTCAGACCGAGTGCTGACATGTGGCAAGACACTCCTCGGGGCGCGTCTTGCTTGGGCTTCTCTCCTGGAGGCCCTCAGTCAGACTCATTGTTGACATGTGGCAAGACGCTCCTCGGGGCGCGTCTTGCTTGGGCCTCTCTCCTGGAGGCCCTCTGTCAGACCCAGTGTTGACATGTGGCAAGACGCTCCTCGGGGCGCGTCTTGCTTGGGCCTCTCTCCTGGAGGTGCTCAGTCAGACCCAGTGTTGACATGTGGCAAGACTCTCCTCGGGGCGCGTCTTGCTTGGGCCTCTCTCCTGGAGGTGCTCAGTCAGACCCAGTGTTGACATGTGGCAAATCGCTCCTCGGGGCGCGTCTTGCTTGGGCATCTCTCCTGGAGGCCCTCAGTCAGACCCATTGTTGACATGTGGCAAGACGCTCCTTGGGGTGCGTCTTGCTTGGGCCTCTCTCCTGGAGGCGCTCAGTCAGACCGAGTGCTGACATGTGGCAAGACGCTCCTCGGGGCGCGTGTTGCTTGGGCTTCTCTCCTGGAGGCCCTCAGTCAGACCCATTGTTTACATGTGGCAAGACGCTCCTCGGGGCGCATCTTGCTTGGGCCTCTCTCCTGGAGGCGCTCAGTCAGACCGAGTGCTGACATGTGGCAAGACGCTCCTCGGGGCACGTCTTGCTGGACCTTCTCTCCTGGAGGCGCTCAGTCAGACCCAGTGTTGACATGTGACAAGACGCGCCCCGAGGAGTGTCTTGCTTGGGCCTCTCTCCTGGAGGCCCTCTGTCAGACCCATTGTTGACATGTGGCAAGACGCTCCTCGGGGCGCGTCTTGCTTGGGCCTCTCTCCTGGAGGCGTTCAGTCAGACCGAGTGCTGACATAAGGCAAGATGCTCCTCGGGGCGCGTCTTGCTGTGGCCTCTCTCCTGGAGGCGCTCAATCAGACCCAGTGGTGACACGTGGCAAGACGCTCCTCGGGGCGCGTCTTGCTTGGGCCTCTCTCCTGGAGGCGCTCAGTCAGACCCAGTGGTGACATGTGGCAACACGCTCCTCGGGGCGCGTATTGCTTGGGCCTCTCTCCTGGAGGCCCTCTGTCAGACCCATTGTTGACATGTGGCAAGACGCTCCTCGGGGCGCGTCTTGCTTGGGCCTCTCTCCTGGAGGCGCTCAGTCAGACTGAGTAGTGACATGTGGCAAGACACTCCTCGGGGCGCGTCTTGCTTGGGCTTCTCTCCTGGAGGCCCTCAGTCAGACTCATTGTTGACATGTGGCAAGACGCTCCTCGGGGCGCGTCTTGCTTGGGCCTCTCTCCTGGAGGCCCTCTGTCAGACCCAGTGTTGACATGTGGCAAGACGCTCCTCGGGGCGCGTCTTGCTTGGGCCTCTCTCCTGGAGGTGCTCAGTCAGACCCAGTGTTGACATGTGGCAAGACTCTCCTCGGGGCGCGTCTTGCTTGGGCCTCTCTCCTGGAGGTGCTCAGTCAGACCCAGTGTTGACATGTGGCAAGACGCTCCTCGGGGCGCGTCTTGCTTGGGCTTCTCTCCTGGAGGCCCTCAGTCAGACCCATTGTTGACATGTGGCAAGACGCTCCTTGGGGTGCGTCTTGCTTGGGCCTCTCTCCTGGAGGCGCTCAGTCAGACCGAGTGCTGACATGTGGCAAGACGCTCCTCTGGGCGCGTCTTGCTTGGGCTTCTCTCCTGGAGGCCCTCAGTCAGACCCATTGTTTACATGTGGCAAGACGCTCCTCGGGGCGCATCTTGCTTGGGCCTCTCTCCTGGAGGCGTTCAGTCAGACCGAGTGCTGACATAAGGCAAGATGCTCCTCGGGGCGCGTCTTGCTGTGGCCTCTCTCCATGAGGCGCTCAATCAGACCCAGTGGTGACACGTGGCAAGACGCTCCTCGGGGCGCGTCTTGCTTGGGCCTCTCTCCTGGAGGCGCTCAGTCAGACCCAGTGGTGACATGTGGCAACACGCTCCTCGGGGCGCGTATTGCTTGGGCCTCTCTCCTGGAGGCCCTCTGTCAGACCCATTGTTGACATGTGGCAAGACGCTCCTCGGGGCGCGTCTTGCTTGGGCCTCTCTCCTGGAGGCGCTCAGTCAGACTGAGTAGTGACATGTGGCATGACGCTCCTCGGGGCGCGTCTTGCTTGGGCCTCTCTCCTGGAGGCGCTCAGTCAGACCCAGTGGTGACATGTGGCAAGACACTTCTCGGGGAGCGTCTTGCTTGGGCCTCTCTCCTGGAGGCCCTCTGTCAGCCCCATTGTTGATATGTGGCAAGACGCTCCTCGGGGCGCGTCTTGCTGGGGCTTCTCTCCTAGAGGCGTTCAGTCAGACCGAGTGCCGACATGTGGCAAGACGCTTCTCGGGACGCGTCTTGCTTGGGCTTCTCTCCTCGAGGCCCTCAGTCAGACTCATTGTTGACATGTGGCAAGACGCTCCTCGGGGCGCGTTTTGCGTGGGCCTCTCTCCTGGTGGCGCTCAGTCAGACCCAGTGGTGACATGTGGCAAGACGCTCCTCGGGGCGCATCTTGCTTGGGCCTCTCTCCTGGAGGCGCTCATTCAGACCCAGTGGTGACATGTGACAAGACGCTCCTCGGGGCGCGTCTTGCTTGGGCTTCTCTCATGGAGGCCCTCAGTCAGACCCATTGTTGATATGTGGCAAGACGCTCCTCAGGGCGCGTCTTGCTTGGGCCTCTCTCCTGGAGGCGCTCAGTCAGACCGAGTGCTGACATGTGGCAAGACGCTCCTCGGGGCGCGTCTTGCTTGGGCTTCTCTCATGGAGGCCCATAGTCAGATCCATTGTTGATACGTGGCAAGACGCTCCTCGGGGCGCGTCTTGCTTGGGCCTCTCTCCTGGAGGAGCTCAGTCAGACCGAGTGCTGACATGTGGCAAGACGCTCCTCGGGGCGCGTCTTGCTGGGGCTTCTCTCCTGGAGGCGTTCAGTCAGACCGAGTGCTGACATGTGGCAAGATGCTCCTCGGGGCGCGTCTTGTTTGGGGCCTCTCTCCTGGAGGCGCACAGTCAGACAGAGTGCTGACTGGTGGCCAGACGCTCCTCGGGGCGCGTCTTGCTGGGGCCTCTCTCCTGGAGGCGCTCAGTCAGACCGAGTGCTGACATGTGGCAAGACGCTCCTCGGGGCGCGTCTTGCTTGGGCTTCTCTCCTGGAGGCCCTCAGTCAGACCCATTGTTTACATGTGGCAAGACGCTCCTCGGGGTGCATCTTGCTTGGGCCTCTCTCCTGGAGGCCCTCTGTCAGCCCCAATGTTGACATATGTCAAGACGCTCCTCGGGGCGAGTCTTGCTTGGGCCTCTCTCCTGGAGGTGCTCAGTCAGACCCAGTGTTGACATGATGCAAGACGCTCCTCGGGGCGCGTCTTGCTTGGGCTTCTCTCTTGGAGGCCCTCAGTCAGACCCATTGTTGACATGTGGCAAGACGCTCCTCGGGGTGCGTCTTGCTTGGGCTTCTCTCCTGGAGGCCCTCAGTCAGACCCATTGTTGACATGTGGCAAGACGCTCCTCGGGGCGCGTCTTGCTTGGGCCTATCTCCTGGAGGCGCTCAGTCAGACCGAGTGCTGACATAAGGCAAGACACTCCTCGGGGCGCGTCTTGCTGGGGCCTCTCTCCTGGAGGCGCTCAGTCAGACCCAGTGCTTACATGTGGCAAGACGCTCCTCGGGGCGCGTCTTGCTTGGGCTTCTCTCCTGGAGGCCCTAAATTCAGACCCATTGTTGACATGTGGCAAGACGCTCCTCGGGGCGTGTCTTGCTTGGGCCTCTCTCCTGGAGGCGCTCAGTCAGACCGAGTGCTGACATGCAGCAAGATGCTCCTCAGGGCGCGTCTTGCTTGGGCTTCTCTCCTGGAGGCCCTCAGTCAGACCCATTGTTGACATGTGGCAAGACGCTCCTCGGGGTGCATCTTGCTTGGGCCTCTCTCCTGGAGGCGCTCAGTCAGACCGAGTGCTGACATGTGGCAAGACACTCCTCGGGGCGCGTCTTGCTTGGGCTTCTCTCCTGGAGGCCCTCAGTCAGACTCATTGTTGACATGTGGCAAGACACTCCTCGGGGCGCGTCTTGCTTGGGCCTCTCTCCTGGAGGCCCTCTGTCAGACCCAGTGTTGACATGTGGCAAGACGCTCCTCGGGGCGCGTCTTGCTTGGGCCTCTCTCCTGGAGGTGCTCAGTCAGACCCAGTGTTGACATGTGGCAAGACTCTCCTCGGGGCGCGTTTTGCGTGGGCCTCTCTCCTGGTGGCGCTCAGTCAGACCCAGTGGTGACATGTGGCAAGACGCTCCTCGGGGCGCATCTTGCTTGGGCCTCTGTCCTGGAGGCGCTCAGTCAGACCCAGTGGTGACATGTGACAAGACGCTCCTCGGGGCGCGTCTTGCTTGGGCTTCTCTCATGGAGGCCCTCAGTCAGACCCATTGTTGATATGTGGCAAGACACTCCTCGGGGCGCGTCTTGCTTGGGCCTCTCTCCTGGAGGCGCTCAGTCAGACCGAGTGCTGACATGTGGCAAGACGCTCCTCGGGGCGCGTCTTGCTTGGGCTTCTCTCATGGAGGCCCTCAGTCAGATCCATTGTTGATACGTGGCAAGACGCTCCTCGGGGCGCGTCTTGCTTGGGCCTCTCTCCTGGAGGAGCTCAGTCAGACCGAGTGCTGACATGTGGCAAGACGCTCCTCGGGGCGCGTCTTGCTGGGGCTTCTCTCCTGGAGGCGTTCAGTCAGACCGAGTGCTGACATGTGGCAAGACGCTCCTCGGGGCACGTCTTGCTTGGGCTTTTCTCCTGGAGGCCCTCAGTCAGACTCATTGTTGACATGTGGCAAGATGCTCCTCGGGGCGCGTCTTGTTTGGGGCCTCTCTCCTGGAGGCGCACAGTCAGACAGAGTGCTGACTGGTGGCCAGACGCTCCTCGGGGCGCGTCTTGCTGGGGCCTCTCTCCTGGAGGCGCTCAGTCAGACCGAGTGCTGACATGTGGCAAGACGCTCCTCGGGGCGCGTCTTGCTTGGGCTTCTCTCCTGGAGGCCCTCAGTCAGACCCATTGTTTACATGTGGCAAGACGCTCCTCGGGGTGCATCTTGCTTGGGCCTCTCTCCTGGAGGCCCTCTGTCAGCCCCAGCGTTGACATATGTCAAGACGCTCCTCGGGGCGAGTCTTGCTTGGGCCTCTCTCCTGGAGGTGCTCAGTCAGACCCAGTGTTGACATGGTGCAAGACGCTCCTCGGGGCGCGTCTTGCTTGGGCTTCTCTCTTGGAGGCCCTCAGTCAGACCCATTGTTGACATGTGGCAAGACGCTCCTCGGGGTGCGTCTTGCTTGGGCTTCTCTCCTGGAGGCCCTCAGTCAGACCCATTGTTGACATGTGGCAAGACGCTCCTCGGGGCGCGTCTTGCTTGGGCCTATCTCCTGGAGGCGCTCAGTCAGACCGAGTGCTGACATAAGGCAAGACGCTCCTCGGGGCGCGTCTTGCTGGGGCCTCTCTCCTGGAGGCGCTCAGTCAGACCCAGTGCTTACATGTGGCAAGACGCTCCTCGGGGCGCGTCTTGCTTGGGCTTCTCTCCTGGAGGCCCTAAATTCAGACCCATTGTTGACATGTGGCAAGACGCTCCTCGGGGCGCGTCTTGCTTGGGCCTCTCTCCTGGAGGCGCTCAGTCAGACCGAGTGCTGACATGCAGCAAGATGCTCCTCAGGGCGCGTCTTGCTTGGGCTTCTCTCCTGGAGGCCCTCAGTCAGACCCATTGTTGACATGTGGCAAGACGCTCCTCGGGGCTCATCTTGCTTGGGCCTTTCTCCTGGAGGCGCTCAGTCAGACCGAGTGCTGACATGTGGCAAGACACTCCTCGGGGCGCGTCTTGCTTGGGCTTCTCTCCTGGAGGCCCTCAGTCAGACTCATTGTTGACATGTGGCAAGACGCTCCTCGGGGCGCGTCTTGCTTGGGCCTCTCTCCTGGAGGCCCTCTGTCAGACCCAGTGTTGACATGTGGCAAGACGCTCCTCGGGGCGCGTCTTGCTTGGGCCTCTCTCCTGGAGGTGCTCAGTCAGACCCAGTGTTGACATGTGGCAAGACTCTCCTCGGGGCGCGTCTTGCTTGGGCCTCTCTCCTGGAGGTGCTCAGTCAGACCCAGTGTTGACATGTGGCAAATCGCTCCTCGGGGCGCGTCTTGCTTGGGCATCTCTCCTGGAGGCCCTCAGTCAGACCCATTGTTGACATGTGGCAAGACGCTCCTTGGGGTGCGTCTTGCTTGGGCCTCTCTCCTGGAGGCGCTCAGTCAGACCGAGTGCTGACATGTGGCAAGACGCTCCTCGGGGCGCGTGTTGCTTGGGCTTCTCTCCTGGAGGCCCTCAGTCAGACCCATTGTTTACATGTGGCAAGACGCTCCTCGGGGCGCATCTTGCTTGGGCCTCTCTCCTGGAGGCGCTCAGTCAGACCGAGTGCTGACATGTGGCAAGACGCTCCTCGGGGCACGTCTTGCTGGACCTTCTCTCCTGGAGGCGCTCAGTCAGACCCAGTGTTGACATGTGACAAGACGCGCCCCGAGGAGTGTCTTGCTTGGGCCTCTCTCCTGGAGGCCCTCTGTCAGACCCATTGTTGACATGTGGCAAGACGCTCCTCGGGGCGCGTCTTGCTTGGGCCTCTCTCCTGGAGGCGTTCAGTCAGACCGAGTGCTGACATAAGGCAAGATGCTCCTCGGGGCGCGTCTTGCTGTGGCCTCTCTCCTGGAGGCGCTCAATCAGACCCAGTGGTGACACGTGGCAAGACGCTCCTCGGGGCGCGTCTTGCTTGGGCCTCTCTCCTGGAGGCGCTCAGTCAGACCCAGTGGTGACATGTGGCAACACGCTCCTCGGGGCGCGTATTGCTTGGGCCTCTCTCCTGGAGGCCCTCTGTCAGACCCATTGTTGACATGTGGCAAGACGCTCCTCGGGGCGCGTCTTGCTTGGGCCTCTCTCCTGGAGGCGCTCAGTCAGACTGAGTAGTGACATGTGGCATGACGCTCCTCGGGGCGCGTCTTGCTTGGGCCTCTCTCCTGGAGGCGCTCAGTCAGACCCAGTGGTGACATGTGGCAAGACACTCCTCGGGGAGCGTCTTGCTTGGGCCTCTCTCCTGGAGGCCCTCTGTCAGCCCCATTGTTGATATGTGGCAAGACGCTCCTCGGGGCGCGTCTTGCTGGGGCTTCTCTCCTAGAAGCGTTCAGTCAGACCGAGTGCCGACATGTGGCAAGACGCTTCTCGGGACGCGTCTTGCTTGGGCTTCTCTCCTCGAGGCCCTCAGTCAGACTCATTGTTGACATGTGGCAAGACGCTCCTCGGGGCGCGTTTTGCGTGGGCCTCTCTCCTGGTGGCGCTCAGTCAGACCCAGTGGTGACATGTGGCAAGACGCTCCTCGGGGCGCATCTTGCTTGGGCCTCTCTCCTGGAGGCGCTCAGTCAGACCCAGTGGTGACATGTGACAAGACGCTCCTCGGGGCGCGTCTTGCTTGGGCTTCTCTCATGGAGGCCCTCAGTCAGACCCATTATTGATATGTGGCAAGACGCTCCTCGGGGCGCGTCTTGCTTGGGCCTCTCTCCTGGAGAAGCTCAGTCAGACCGAGTGCTGACATGTGGCAAGACGCTCCTCGGGGCGCGTCTTGCTTGGGCTTCTCTCATGGAGGCCCTCAGTCAGACCCATTGATGATATGTGGCAAGACGCTCCTCGGGGCGCGTCTTGCTTGGGCCTCTCTCCTGGAGGTGCTCAGTCAGACCCAGTGTTGACATGGTGCAAGACGCTCCACGGGGCGCGTCTTGCTTGGGCTTCTCTCTTGGAGGCCCTCAGTCAGATCCATTGTTGACATGTGGCAAGACGCTCCCCGGGGCGCGTCTTGCTTGGGCTTCTCTCCTGGAGGCCCTCAGTCAGACCCATTGTTGACATGTGGCAAGACGCTCCTCGGGGCGCGTCTTGCTTGGGCCTCTCTCCTGGAGGCGCTCAGTCAGACCGAGTGCTGACATGTGGCAAGACGCTCCTCGGGGCGCGTCTTGCTTGGGCTTCTCTCCTGGAGGCCCTCAGTCAGACCCATTGTTTACATGTGGCAAGACGCTCCTCGGGGTGCATCTTGCTTGGGCCTCTCTCCTGGAGGCCCTCTGTCAGCCCCAGTGTTGACATATGTCAAGACGCTCCTCGGGGCGCGTCTTGCTTGGGCTTCTCTCCTGGAGGCCCTAAATTCAGACCCATTGTTGACATGTGGCAAGACGCTCCTCGGGCGCGTCTTGCTTGGGCCTCTCTCCTGGAGGCGCTCAGTCAGACCGAGTGCTGACATGCAGCAAGACGCTCCTCAGGGCGCGTCTTGCTTGGGCTTCTCTCCTGGAGGCCCTCAGTCAGACCCATTGTTGACATGTGGCAAGACGCTCCTCGGGGCGCATCTTGCTTGGGCCTCTCTCCTGGAGGCGCTCAGTCAGACCGAGTGCTGACATGTGGCAAGACACTCCTCGGGGCGCGTCTTGCTTGGGCTTCTCTCCTGGAGGCCCTCAGTCAGACTCATTGTTGACATGTGGCAAGACGCTCCTCGGGGCGCGTCTTGCTTGGGCCTCTCTCCTGGAGGCCCTCTGTCAGACCCAGTGTTGACATGTGGCAAGACGCTCCTCGGAGCGCGTCTTGCTTGGGCCTCTCTCCTGGAGGTGCTCATTCAGACCCAGTGTTGACATGTGGCAAGACTCTCCTCGGGGCGCGTCTTGCTTGGGCCTCTCTCCTGGAGGTGCTCAGTCAGACCCAGTGTTGACATGTGGCAAGACGCTCCTCGGGGCGCGTCTTGCTTGGGCTTCTCTCCTGGAGGCCCTCAGTCAGACCCATTGTTGACATGTGGCAAGACGCTCCTTGGGGTGCGTCTTGCTTGGGCCTCTCTCCTGGAGGCGCTCAGTCAGACCGAGTGCTGACATGTGGCAAGACGCTCCTCGGGGCGCGTCTTGCTTGGGCTTCTCTCCTGGAGGCCCTCAGTCAGACCCATTGTTTACATGTGGCAAGACGCTCCTCGGGGCGCATCTTGCTTGGGCCTCTCTCCTGGAGGCGTTCAGTCAGACCGAGTGCTGACATAAGGCAAGATGCTCCTCGGGGCGCGTCTTGCTGTGGCCTCTCTCCTGGAGGCGCTCAATCAGACCCAGTGGTGACACGTGGCAAGACGCTCCTCGGGGCGCGTCTTGCTTGGGCCTCTCTCCTGGAGGCGCTCAGTCAGACCCAGTGGTGACATGTGGCAACACGCTCCTCGGGGCGCGTATTGCTTGGGCCTCTCTCCTGGAGGCCCTCTGTCAGACCCATTGTTGACATGTGGCAAGACGCTCCTCGGGGCGCGTCTTGCTTGGGCCTCTCTCCTGGAGGCGCTCAGTCAGACTGAGTAGTGACATGTGGCATGACGCTCCTCGGGGCGCGTCTTGCTTGGGCCTCTCTCCTGGAGGCGCTCAGTCAGACCCAGTGGTGACATGTGGCAAGACACTTCTCGGGGAGCGTCTTGCTTGGGCCTCTCTCCTGGAGGCCCTCTGTCAGCCCCATTGTTGATATGTGGCAAGACGCTCCTCGGGGCGCGTCTTGCTGGGGCTTCTCTCCTAGAGGCGTTCAGTCAGACCGAGTGCCGACATGTGGCAAGACGCTTCTCGGGACGCGTCTTGCTTGGGCTTCTCTCCTCGAGGCCCTCAGTCAGACTCATTGTTGACATGTGGCAAGACGCTCCTCGGGGCGCGTTTTGCGTGGGCCTCTCTCCTGGTGGCGCTCAGTCAGACTCAGTGGTGACATGTGGCAAGACGCTCCTCGGGGCGCATCTTGCTTGGGCCTCTCTCCTGGAGGCGCTCAGTCAGACCCAGTGGTGACATGTGACAAGACGCTCCTCGGGGCGCGTCTTGCTTGGGCTTCTCTCATGGAGGCCCTCAGTCAGACCCATTGTTGATATGTGGCAAGACGCTCCTCGGGGCGCGTCTTGCTTGGGCCTCTCTCCTGGAGGCGCTCAGTCAGACCGAGTGCTGACATGTGGCAAGACGCTCCTCGGGGCGCGTCTTGCTTGGGCTTCTCTCATGGAGGCCCATAGTCAGATCCATTGTTGATACGTGGCAAGACGCTCCTCGGGGCGCGTCTTGCTTGGGCCTCTCTCCTGGAGGAGCTCAGTCAGACCGAGTGCTGACATGTGGCAAGACGCTCCTCGGGGCGCGTCTTGCTGGGGCTTCTCTCCTGGAGGCGTTCAGTCAGACCGAGTGCTGACATGTGGCAAGATTCTCCTCGGGGCGCGTCTTGTTTGGGGCCTCTCTCCTGGAGGCGCACAGTCAGACAGAGTGCTGACTGGTGGCCAGACGCTCCTCGGGGCGCGTCTTGCTGGGGCCTCTCTCCTGGAGGCGCTCAGTCAGACCGAGTGCTGACATGTGGCAAGACGCTCCTCGGGGCGCGTCTTGCTTGGGCTTCTCTCCTGGAGGCCCTCAGTCAGACCCATTGTTTACATGTGGCAAGACGCTCCTCGGGGTGCATCTTGCTTGGGCCTCTCTCCTGGAGGCCCTCTGTCAGCCCCAGTGTTGACATATGTCAAGACGCTCCTTGGGGCGAGTCTTGCTTGGGCCTCTCTCCTGGAGGTGCTCAGTCAGACCCAGTGTTGACATGGTGCAAGACGCTCCTCGGGGCGCGTCTTGCTTGGGCTTCTCTCTTGGAGGCCCTCAGTCAGACCCATTGTTGACATGTGGCAAGACGCTCCTCGGGGTGCGTCTTGCTTGGGCTTCTCTCCTGGAGGCCCTCAGTCAGACCCATTGTTGACATGTGGCAAGACGCTCCCCGGGGCGCGTCTTGCTTGGGCCTATCTCCTGGAGGCGCTCAGTCAGACCGAGTGCTGACATAAGGCAAGACACTCCTCGGGGCGCGTCTTGCTGGGGACTCTCTCCTGGAGGCGCTCAGTCAGACCCAGTGCTTACATGTGGCAAGACGCTCCTCGGGGCGCGTCTTGCTTGGGCTTCTCTCCTGGAGGCCCTAAATTCAGACCCATTGTTGACATGTGGCAAGACGCTCCTCAGGGCGTGTCTTGCTTGGGCCTCTCTCCTGGAGGCGCTCAGTCAGACCGAGTGCTGACATGCAGCAAGATGCTCCTCAGGGCGCGTCTTGCTTGGGCTTCTCTCCTGGAGGCCCTCAGTCAGACCCATTGTTGACATGTTGCAAGACGCTCCTCGGGGCGCATCTTGCTTGGGCCTCTCTCCTGGAGGCGCTCAGTCAGACCGAGTGCTGACATGTGGCAAGACACTCCTCGGGGCGCGTCTTGCTTGGTCTTCTCTCCTGGAGGCCCTCAGTCAGACTCATTGTTGACATGTGGCAAGACGCTCCTCGGGGCGCGTCTTGCTTGGGCCTCTCTCCTGGAGGCCCTCTGTCAGACCCAGTGTTGACATGTGGCAAGACGCTCCTCGGGGCGCGTCTTGCTTGGGCCTCTCTCCTGGAGGTGCTCAGTCAGACCCAGTGTTGACATGTGGCAAGACTCTCCTCGGGGCGCGTTTTGCGTGGGCCTCTCTCCTGGTGGCGCTCAGTCAGACCCAGTGGTGACATGTGGCAAGACGCTCCTCGGGGCGCATCTTGCTTGGGCCTCTCTCCTGGAGGCGCTCAGTCAGACCCAGTGGTGACATGTGACAAGACGCTCCTCGGGGCGCGTCTTGCTTGGGCTTCTCTCATGGAGGCCCTCAGTCAGACCCATTGTTGATATGTGGCAAGACACTCCTCGGGGCGCGTCTTGCTTGGGCCTCTCTCCTGGAGGCGCTCAGTCAGACCGAGTGCTGACATGTGGCAAGACGCTCCTCGGGGCGCGTCTTGCTTGGGCTTCTCTCATGGAGGCCCTCAGTCAGATCCATTGTTGATACCTGGCAAGACGCTCCTCGGGGCGCGTCTTGCTTGGGCCTCTCTCCTGGAGGAGCTCAGTCAGACCGAGTGCTGACATGTGGCAAGACGCTCCTCGGGGCGCGTCTTGCTGGGGCTTCTCTCCTGGAGGCGTTCAGTCAGACCGAGTGCTGACATGTGGCAAGACGCTCCTCGGGGCGCGTCTTGCTTGGGCTTCTCTCCTGGAGGCCCTCAGTCAGACTCATTGTTGACATGTGGCAAGATGCTCCTCGGGGCGCGTCTTGTTTGGGGCCTCTCTCCTGGAGGCGCACAGTCAGACAGAGTGCTGACTGGTGGCCAGACGCTCCTCGGGGCGCGTCTTGCTGGGGCCTCTCTCCTGGAGGCGCTCAGTCAGACCGAGTGCTGACATGTGGCAAGACGCTCCTCGGGGCGCGTCTTGCTTGGGCTTCTCTCCTGGAGGCCCTCAGTCAGACCCATTGTTGACATGTGGCAAGACGCTCCCCGGGGCGCGTCTTGCTTGGGCCTATCTCCTGGAGGCGCTCAGTCAGACCGAGTGCTGACATAAGGCAAGACACTCCTCGGGGCGCGTCTTGCTGGGGCCTCTCTCCTGGAGGCGCTCAGTCAGACCCAGTGCTTACATGTGGCAAGACGCTCCTCGGGGCGCGTCTTGCTTGGGCTTCTCTCCTGGAGGCCCTAAATTCAGACCCATTGTTGACATGTGGCAAGACGCTCCTCAGGGCGTGTCTTGCTTGGGCCTCTCTCCTGGAGGCGCTCAGTCAGACCGAGTGCTGACATGCAGCAAGATGCTCCTCAGGGCGCGTCTTGCTTGGGCTTCTCTCCTGGAGGCCCTCAGTCAGACCCATTGTTGACATGTTGCAAGACGCTCCTCGGGGCGCATCTTGCTTGGGCCTCTCTCCTGGAGGCGCTCAGTCAGACCGAGTGCTGACATGTGGCAAGACACTCCTCGGGGCGCGTCTTGCTTGGTCTTCTCTCCTGGAGGCCCTCAGTCAGACTCATTGTTGACATGTGGCAAGACGCTCCTCGGGGCGCGTCTTGCTTGGGCCTCTCTCCTGGAGGCCCTCTGTCAGACCCAGTGTTGACATGTGGCAAGACGCTCCTCGGGGCGCGTCTTGCTTGGGCCTCTCTCCTGGAGGTGCTCAGTCAGACCCAGTGTTGACATGTGGCAAGACTCTCCTCGGGGCGCGTTTTGCGTGGGCCTCTCTCCTGGTGGCGCTCAGTCAGACCCAGTGGTGACATGTGGCAAGACGCTCCTCGGGGCGCATCTTGCTTGGGCCTCTCTCCTGGAGGCGCTCAGTCAGACCCAGTGGTGACATGTGACAAGACGCTCCTCGGGGCGCGTCTTGCTTGGGCTTCTCTCATGGAGGCCCTCAGTCAGACCCATTGTTGATATGTGGCAAGACACTCCTCGGGGCGCGTCTTGCTTGGGCCTCTCTCCTGGAGGCGCTCAGTCAGACCGAGTGCTGACATGTGGCAAGACGCTCCTCGGGGCGCGTCTTGCTTGGGCTTCTCTCATGGAGGCCCTCAGTCAGATCCATTGTTGATACCTGGCAAGACGCTCCTCGGGGCGCGTCTTGCTTGGGCCTCTCTCCTGGAGGAGCTCAGTCAGACCGAGTGCTGACATGTGGCAAGACGCTCCTCGGGGCGCGTCTTGCTGGGGCTTCTCTCCTGGAGGCGTTCAGTCAGACCGAGTGCTGACATGTGGCAAGACGCTCCTCGGGGCGCGTCTTGCTTGGGCTTCTCTCCTGGAGGCCCTCAGTCAGACTCATTGTTGACATGTGGCAAGATGCTCCTCGGGGCGCGTCTTGTTTGGGGCCTCTCTCCTGGAGGCGCACAGTCAGACAGAGTGCTGACTGGTGGCCAGACGCTCCTCGGGGCGCGTCTTGCTGGGGCCTCTCTCCTGGAGGCGCTCAGTCAGACCGAGTGCTGACATGTGGCAAGACGCTCCTCGGGGCGCGTCTTGCTTGGGCTTCTCTCCTGGAGGCCCTCAGTCAGACCCATTGTTTACATGTGGCAAGACGCTCCTCGGGGTGCATCTTGCTTGGGCCTCTCTCCTGGAGGCCCTCTGTCAGCCCCAGTGTTGACATATGTCAAGACGCTCCTCGGGGCGAGTCTTGCTTGGGCCTCTCTCCTGGAGGTGCTCAGTCAGACCCAGTGTTGACATGGTGCAAGACGCTCCTCGGGGCGCGTCTTGCTTGGGCTTTTCTCTTGGAGGCCCTCAGTCAGACCCATTGTTGACATGTGGCAAGACGCTCCTCGGGGTGCGTCTTGCTTGGGCTTCTCTCCTGGAGGCCCTCAGTCAGACCCATTGTTGACATGTGGCAAGACGCTCCTCGGGGCGCGTCTTGCTTGGGCCTATCTCCTGGAGGCGCTCAGTCAGACCGAGTGCTGACATAAGGCAAGACGCTCCTCGGGGCGCGTCTTGCTGGGGCCTCTCTCCTGGAGGCGCTCAGTCAGACCCAGTGCTTACATGTGGCAAGACGCTCCTCGGGGCGCGTCTTGCTTGGGCTTCTCTCCTGGAGGCCCTAAATTCAGACCCATTGTTGACATGTGGCAAGACGCTCCTCGGGGCGCGTCTTGCTTGGGCCTCTCTCCTGGAGGCGCTCAGTCAGACCGAGTGCTGACATGCAGCAAGATGCTCCTCAGGGCGCGTCTTGCTTGGGCTTCTCTCCTGGAGGCCCTCAGTCAGACCCATTGTTGACATGTGGCAAGACGCTCCTCGGGGCGCATCTTGCTTGGGCCTCTCTCCTGGAGGCGCTCAGTCAGACCGAGTGCTGACATGTGGCAAGACACTCCTCGGGGCGCGTCTTGCTTGGGCTTCTCTCCTGGAGGCCCTCAGTCAGACTCATTGTTGACATGTGGCAAGACGCTCCTCGGGGCGCGTCTTGCTTGGGCCTCTCTCCTGGAGGCCCTCTGTCAGACCCAGTGTTGACATGTGGCAAGACGCTCCTCGGGGCGCGTCTTGCTTGGGCCTCTCTCCTGGAGGTGCTCAGTCAGACCCAGTGTTGACATGTGGCAAGACTCTCCTCGGGGCGCGTCTTGCTTGGGCCTCTCTCCTGGAGGCGTTCAGTCAGACCGAGTGCTGACATGAAGCAAGATGCTCCTCGGGGCGCGTCTTGCTGTGGCCTCTCTCCTGGAGGCGCTCAGTCAGACCGAGTGCTGACATAAGGCAAGACGCTCCTCGGGGCGCGTCTTGCTGGGGCCTCTCTCCTGGAGGCGCTCAGTCAGAACCAGTGCTTACATGTGGCAAGACGCTCCTCGGGGCGCGTCTTGCTTGGGCCTCTCTCCTGGAGGCGCTTAGTCAGACCCAGTGGTGACATGTGGCAAGACGCTCCTCGGGGCGCGTCTTGCTTGGGCCTCTCTCCTGGAGACGCTCAGTCAGAACCAGTGTTGACACGTGACAAGACGCTCCTCGGGGCGCGTCTTGCTTGGGCTTCTCTCATGGAGGCCCTCAGTCAGACCCATTGTTGATATGTGGCAAGACGCTCCTCGGGGCGAGTCTTGCTTGGGCCTCTCTCCTGGAGGTGCTCAGTCAGACCCAGTGTTGACATGGTGCAAGACGCTCCTCGGGGCGCGTCTTGCTTGGGCTTCTCTCTTGGAGGCCCTCAGTCAGACCCATTGTTGACATGTGGCAAGACGCTCCTCGGGGCGCGTCTTGCTTGGGCTTTTCTCCTGGAGGCCCTAAATTCAGACCCATTGTTGACATGTGGCAAGACGCTCCTCGGGGCGCGTCTTGCTTGGGCCTCTCTCCTGGAGGCGCTCAGTCAGACACAGTGGTGACATGTGACAAGACGCTCCTCGGGGCGCGTCTTGCTTGGGCTTCTCTCATGGAGGCCCTCAGTCAGATCCATTGTTGATATGTGGCAAGACGCTCCTCGGGGCGCGTCTTGCTTGGGCCTCTCTCCTGGAGGAGCTCAGTCAGACCGAGTGCTGACATGTGGCAAGACGCTCCTCGGGGCGCGTCTTGCTGGGGCTTCTCTCCTGGAGGCGTTCAGTCAGACCGAGTGCTGACATGTGGCAAGACGCTCCTCGGGGCGCGTCTTGCTTGGGCTTCTCTCCTGGAGGCCCTCAGTCAGACTTATTGTTGACATGTGGCAAGATGCTCCTCGGGGCGCGTCTTGCTTGGGGCCTCTCTCCTGGAGGCGCACAGTCAGACAGAGTGCTGACTGGTGGCCAGACGCTCTTCGGGGCGCGTCTTGCTGGGGCCTCTCTCCTGGAGGCTCTCAGTCAGACCGAGTGCTGACATGTGGCAAGACGCTCCTCGGGGCGCGTCTTGCTTGGGCTTCTCTCCTGGAGGCCCTCAGTCAGACCCATTGTTGACATGTGGCAAGACGCTCCTCGGGGCGCGTCTTGCTTGGGCCTCTCTCCTGGAGGCGTTCAGTCAGACCGAGTGCTGACATAAAGCAAGATGCTCCTCGGGGCGCGTCTTGCTGTGGCCTCTCTCCTGGAGGCGCTCAGTCAGACCGAGTGCTGACATAAGGCAAGACGCTCCTCGGGGCGCGTCTTGCTGGGGCCTCTCTCCTGGAGGCGCTCAGTCAGAACCAGTGCTTACATGTGGCAAGACGCTCCTCGGGGCGCGTCTTGCTTGGGCCTCTCTCCTGGAGGCGCTCAGTCAGACCCAGTGGTGACATGTGGCAAGACGCTCCTCGGGGCGCGTCTTGCTTGGGCCTCTCTCCTGGAGACGCTCAGTCAGAACCAGTGTTGACACGTGACAAGACGCTCCTCGGGGCGCGTCTTGCTTGGGCTTCTCTCATGGAGGCCCTCAGTCAGACCCATTGTTGATATGTGGCAAGACGCTCCTCGGGGCGAGTCTTGCTTGGGCCTCTCTCCTGGAGGTGCTCAGTCAGACCCAGTGTTGACATGGTGCAAGACGCTCCTCGGGGCGCGTCTTGCTTGGGCTTCTCTCTTGGAGGCCCTCAGTCAGAACCATTGTTGACATGTGGCAAGACGCTCCTCGGGGCGCGTCTTGCTTGGGCTTCTCTCCTGGAGGCCCTAAATTCAGACCCATTGTTGACATGTGGCAAGACGCTCCTCGGGGCGCGTCTTGCTTGGGCCTCTCTCCTGGAGGCGCTCAGTCAGACACAGCGGTGACATGTGACAAGACGCTCCTCGGGGCGCGTCTTGCTTGGGCTTCTCTCATGGAGGCCCTCAGTCAGATCCATTGTTGATATGTGGCAAGACGCTCCTCGGGGCGCGTCTTGCTTGGGCCTCTCTCCTGGAGGAGCTCAGTCAGACCGAGTGCTGACATGTGGCAAGACGCTCCTCGGGGCGCGTCTTGCTGGGGCTTCTCTCCTGGAGGCGTTCAGTCAGACCGAGTGCTGACATGTGGCAAGACGCTCCTCGGGGCGCGTCTTGCTTGGGCTTCTCTCCTGGAGGCCCTCAGTCAGACTTATTGTTGACATGTGGCAAGATGCTCCTCGGGGCGCGTCTTGCTTGGGGCCTCTCTCCTGGAGGCGCACAGTCAGACAGAGTGCTGACTGGTGGCCAGACGCTCCTCGGGGCGCGTCTTGCTGGGGCCTCTCTCCTGGAGGCGCTCAGTCAGACCGAGTGCTGACATGTGGCAAGACGCTCCTCGGGGCGCGTCTTGCTTGGGCTTCTCTCCTGGAGGCCCTCAGTCAGACCCATTGTTTACATGTGGCAAGACGCTCCTCGGGGCGCGTCTTGCTGGGGCCTCTCTCCTGGAGGCGCTCAGTCAGACTGAGTAGTGACATGTGGCATGACGCTCCTCGGGGCGCGTCTTGCTTGGGCCTCTCTCCTGGAGGCGCTCAGTCAGATCCAGTGGTGACATGTGGCAAGACGCTCCTCGGGGCGCATCTTGCTTGGGCCTCTCTCCTGGAGGCGCTCAGTCAGACCGAGTGCTGACATGTGGCAAGACACTCCTCGGGGCGCGTCTTGCTTGGGCTTCTCTCCTGGAGGCCCTCAGTCAGACTCATTGTTGACATGTGGCAAGACGCTCCTCGGGGCGCGTCTTGCTTGGGCCTCTCTCCTGGAGGCCCTCTGTCAGACCCAGTGTTGACATGTGGCAAGACGCTCCTCGGGGCGCGTCTTGCTTGGGCCTCTCTCCTGGAGGTGCTCAGTCAGACCCAGTGTTGACATGTGGCAAGACTCTCCTCGGGGCGCGTCTTGCTTGGGCCTCTCTCCTGGAGGCGTTCAGTCAGACCGAGTGCTGACATGAAGCAAGATGCTCCTCGGGGCGCGTCTTGCTGTGGCCTCTCTCCTGGAGGCGCTCAGTCAGACCGAGTGCTGACATAAGGCAAGACGCTCCTCGGGGCGCGTCTTGCTGGGGCCTCTCTCCTGGAGGCGCTCAGTCAGAACCAGTGCTTACATGTGGCAAGACGCTCCTCGGGGCGCGTCTTGCTTGGGCCTCTCTCCTGGAGGCGCTTAGTCAGACCCAGTGGTGACATGTGGCAAGACGCTCCTCGGGGCGCGTCTTGCTTGGGCCTCTCTCCTGGAGACGCTCAGTCAGAACCAGTGTTGACACGTGACAAGACGCTCCTCGGGGCGCGTCTTGCTTGGGCTTCTCTCATGGAGGCCCTCAGTCAGACCCATTGTTGATATGTGGCAAGACGCTCCTCGGGGCGAGTCTTGCTTGGGCCTCTCTCCTGGAGGTGCTCAGTCAGACCCAGTGTTGACATGGTGCAAGACGCTCCTCGGGGCGCGTCTTGCTTGGGCTTCTCTCTTGGAGGCCCTCAGTCAGACCCATTGTTGACATGTGGCAAGACGCTCCTCGGGGCGCGTCTTGCTTGGGCTTTTCTCCTGGAGGCCCTAAATTCAGACCCATTGTTGACATGTGGCAAGACGCTCCTCGGGGCGCGTCTTGCTTGGGCCTCTCTCCTGGAGGCGCTCAGTCAGACACAGTGGTGACATGTGACAAGACGCTCCTCGGGGCGCGTCTTGCTTGGGCTTCTCTCATGGAGGCCCTCAGTCAGATCCATTGTTGATATGTGGCAAGACGCTCCTCGGGGCGCGTCTTGCTTGGGCCTCTCTCCTGGAGGAGCTCAGTCAGACCGAGTGCTGACATGTGGCAAGACGCTCCTCGGGGCGCGTCTTGCTGGGGCTTCTCTCCTGGAGGCGTTCAGTCAGACCGAGTGCTGACATGTGGCAAGACGCTCCTCGGGGCGCGTCTTGCTTGGGCTTCTCTCCTGGAGGCCCTCAGTCAGACTTATTGTTGACATGTGGCAAGATGCTCCTCGGGGCGCGTCTTGCTTGGGGCCTCTCTCCTGGAGGCGCACAGTCAGACAGAGTGCTGACTGGTGGCCAGACGCTCTTCGGGGCGCGTCTTGCTGGGGCCTCTCTCCTGGAGGCTCTCAGTCAGACCGAGTGCTGACATGTGGCAAGACGCTCCTCGGGGCGCGTCTTGCTTGGGCTTCTCTCCTGGAGGCCCTCAGTCAGACCCATTGTTGACATGTGGCAAGACGCTCCTCGGGGCGCGTCTTGCTTGGGCCTCTCTCCTGGAGGCGTTCAGTCAGACCGAGTGCTGACATAAAGCAAGATGCTCCTCGGGGCGCGTCTTGCTGTGGCCTCTCTCCTGGAGGCGCTCAGTCAGACCGAGTGCTGACATAAGGCAAGACGCTCCTCGGGGCGCGTCTTGCTGGGGCCTCTCTCCTGGAGGCGCTCAGTCAGAACCAGTGCTTACATGTGGCAAGACGCTCCTCGGGGCGCGTCTTGCTTGGGCCTCTCTCCTGGAGGCGCTCAGTCAGACCCAGTGGTGACATGTGGCAAGACGCTCCTCGGGGCGCGTCTTGCTTGGGCCTCTCTCCTGGAGACGCTCAGTCAGAACCAGTGTTGACACGTGACAAGACGCTCCTCGGGGCGCGTCTTGCTTGGGCTTCTCTCATGGAGGCCCTCAGTCAGACCCATTGTTGATATGTGGCAAGACGCTCCTCGGGGCGAGTCTTGCTTGGGCCTCTCTCCTGGAGGTGCTCAGTCAGACCCAGTGTTGACATGGTGCAAGACGCTCCTCGGGGCGCGTCTTGCTTGGGCTTCTCTCTTGGAGGCCCTCAGTCAGAACCATTGTTGACATGTGGCAAGACGCTCCTCGGGGCGCGTCTTGCTTGGGCTTCTCTCCTGGAGGCCCTAAATTCAGACCCATTGTTGACATGTGGCAAGACGCTCCTCGGGGCGCGTCTTGCTTGGGCCTCTCTCCTGGAGGCGCTCAGTCAGACACAGCGGTGACATGTGACAAGACGCTCCTCGGGGCGCGTCTTGCTTGGGCTTCTCTCATGGAGGCCCTCAGTCAGATCCATTGTTGATATGTGGCAAGACGCTCCTCGGGGCGCGTCTTGCTTGGGCCTCTCTCCTGGAGGAGCTCAGTCAGACCGAGTGCTGACATGTGGCAAGACGCTCCTCGGGGCGCGTCTTGCTGGGGCTTCTCTCCTGGAGGCGTTCAGTCAGACCGAGTGCTGACATGTGGCAAGACGCTCCTCGGGGCGCGTCTTGCTTGGGCTTCTCTCCTGGAGGCCCTCAGTCAGACTTATTGTTGACATGTGGCAAGATGCTCCTCGGGGCGCGTCTTGCTTGGGGCCTCTCTCCTGGAGGCGCACAGTCAGACAGAGTGCTGACTGGTGGCCAGACGCTCCTCGGGGCGCGTCTTGCTGGGGCCTCTCTCCTGGAGGCGCTCAGTCAGACCGAGTGCTGACATGTGGCAAGACGCTCCTCGGGGCGCGTCTTGCTTGGGCTTCTCTCCTGGAGGCCCTCAGTCAGACCCATTGTTTACATGTGGCAAGACGCTCCTCGGGGCGCGTCTTGCTGGGGCCTCTCTCCTGGAGGCGCTCAGTCAGACTGAGTAGTGACATGTGGCATGACGCTCCTCGGGGCGCGTCTTGCTTGGGCCTCTCTCCTGGAGGCGCTCAGTCAGATCCAGTGGTGACATGTGGCAAGACACTCCTCGGGGAGCGTCTTGCTTGGGCCTCTCTCCTGGAGGCCCTCTGTCAGCCCCATTGTTGATATGTGGCAAGACGCTCCTCGGGGCGCGTCTTGCTGGGGCTTCTCTCCTAGAGGCGTTCAGTCAGACCGAGTGCCGACATGTGGCAAGACGCTTCTCGTGACGCGTCTTGCTTGGGCTTCTCTCCTCGAGGCCCTCAGTCAGACACATTGTTGACATGTGGCAAGACGCTCCTCGGGGCGCGTTTTGCTTGGGCCTCTCTCCTGGTGGCGCTCAGTCAGACCGAGTGCTGACATAAAGCAAGATGCTCCTCGGGGCGCGTCTTGCTGTGGCCTCTCTCCTGGAGGCGCTCAGTCAGACCGAGTAGTGACATGTGGCATGACGCTCCTCGGGGCGCGTCTTGCTTGGGCCTCTCTCCTGGAGGCGCTCATTCAGACCGAGTGCTGACATAAGGCAAGACGCTCCTCGGGGCGCGTCTTGCTGGGGCCTCTCTCCTGGAGGCGCTCAGTCAGACCCAGTGCTTACATGTGGCAAGACGCTCCTCGGGAAGCGTCTTGCTTGGGCCTCTCTCCTGGAGGCGCTCAGTCAGACCCAGTGGTGACATGTGGCAAGACGCTCCTCGGGGCGCGTCTTGCTTGGGCCTCTCTCCTGGAGACGCTCAGTCAGAACCAGTGTTGACACGTGACAAGACGCTCCTCGGGGCGCGTCTTGCTTGGGCTTCTCTCATGGAGGCCCTCAGTCAGACCCATTGTTGATATGTGGCAAGACGCTCCTCGGGGCGCGTCTTGCTTTGGCCTCTCTCCTGGAGGCGCTCAGTCAGACCGAGTGCTGACATGTGGCAAGACGCTCCTCGGGGCGCGTCTTGCTTGGGCTTCTCTCATGGATGCCCTCAGTCAGAGCCATTGTTGATATGTGGCAAGACGCTCCTCGGGGCGAGTCTTGCTTGGGCCTCTCTCCTGGAGGTGCTCAGTCAGACCCAGTGTTGACATGGTGCAAGACGCTCCTCGGGGCGCATCTTGCTTGGGCTTCTCTCTTGGAGGATCTCAGTCAGACCCATTGTTGACATGTGGCAAGACGCTCCTCGGGGCGCGTCTTGCTTAGGCTTCTCTCCTGGAGGCCCTCACTCAGACCCATTGTTGACACGTGGCAAGACGCTCCTCGGGGCGCGTCTTGCTTGGGCCTCTCTCCTGGAGGCGCTCAGTCAGACCGAGTGCTGACATAAGGCAAGACGCTCCTCGGGGCGCGTCTTGCTGGGGCCACTCTCCTGGAGGCGCTCAGTCAGACCCAGTGCTTCCATGTGGCAAGACACTCCTCGGGGCGCGTCTTGCTTGGGCCTCTCTCCTGGAGACGCTCAGTCAGACCCAGTGTTGACACGTGACAAGACGCTCCTCTGGGCGCGTCTTGCTTGGGCTTCTCTCATGGAGGCCCTCAGTCAGACCCATTGTTGATATGTGGCAAGACGCTCCTCGGGGCGCTTCTTGCTTGGGCCTCTCTCCTGGAGGCGCTCAGTCAGACCGAGTGCTGACATGTGGCAAGACGCTCCTCGGGGCGCGTCTTGCTTGGGCTTCTCTCCTGGAGGCCCTCAGTCAGACCCATTGTTCACATGTGGCAAGACGCTCCTCGGGGCGCATCTTGCTTGGGCCTCTCTCCTGGAGGCCCTCTGTCAGCCCCAGTTTTGACATGTGTCAAGACGCTCCTCGGGGTGCGTCTTGCTTGGGCCTCTCTCCTGGAGGCGCTCAGTCAGACCGAGTGCTGACATAAGGCAAGACGCTCCTCGGGGCGCGTCTTGCTGGGGCCTCTCTCCTGGAGGCGCTCAGTCAGACCCAGTGCTTACATGTGGCAAGACGCTCCTCGGGGCGCGTCTTGCTGGGGCTTCTCTCCTGGAGGCGTTCAGTCAGACCGAGTGCTGACATGTGGCAAGACACTCCTCGGGATGCGTCTTGCTTGGGCTTCTCTCCGGGAGGCCCTCAGTCAGACTCATTGTTGACATGTGGCAAGACGCTACTCGGGGCGCGTCTTGCTTGGGCTTCTCTCCTGGAGGCGCTCAGTCAGACCCAGTGGTGACATGTGGCAAGACGCTCCTCGGGGCGCGTCTTGCTTGGGCCTCTCTCCTGGAGACGCTCAGTCAGACCCAGTGTTGACACGTGACAAGACGCTCCTCGGGGCGCGTCTTGCTTGGGCTTCTCTCATGGAGGCCCTCAGTCAGACCCATTGTTGATATGTGGCAAGACGCTCCTCGGGGCGCGTCTTGCTTAGGCCTCTCTCCTGGAGGCGCTCAGTCAGGCCGAGTGCTGACATGTGGCAAGACACTCCACGGGACGCGTCTTGCTTGGGCTTCTCTCCTCGAGGCCCTCAGTCAGACTCATTGTTGACATGTGGCAAGACGCTCCTCGGGGCGCGTTTTGCTTGGGCCTCTCTCCTGGTGGCGCTCAGTCAGACCCAGTGGTGACATGTGGCAAGACGCTCCTCGGGGCGCATCTTGCTTGGGCCTCTCTCCTGGAGGCGCTCAGTCAGACCCAGTGGTGACATGTGACAAGACGCTCCTCGGGATGCGTCTTGCTTGGGCTTCTCTCATGGAGGCCCTCAGTCAGACCCATTGTTGATATGTGGCAAGACGCTCCTCGGGGCGCGTCTTGCTTGGGCCTCTCTCCTGGAGGCGCTCAGTCAGACCGAGTGCTGACATGCGGCAAGACGCTCCTCGGGGCGCGTCTTGCTTGGGCTTCTCTCATGGAGGCCCTCAGTCAGACCCAGTGTTGACATGGTGCAAGACGCTCCTCGGGGCGCGTCTTGCTTGGGCTTCTCTCTTGGAGGTCCTCAGTCAGACCCATTGTTGACATGTGGCAAGACGCTCCCCGGGGCGCGTCTTGCTTGGGCTTCTCTCCTGGAGGCCCTCAGTCAGACCCATTGTTGACATGTGGCAAGACGCTCCTCGGGGCGCGTCTTGCTTGGGCCTCTCTCCTGGAGGCGCTCATTCAGACCGAGTGCTGACATAAGGCAAGACGCTCCTCGGGGCGCGTCTTGCTGGGGCCTCTCTCCTGGAGGCGCTCAGTCAGACCCAGTGCTTACATGTGGCAAGACGCTCCTCGGGAAGCGTCTTGCTTGGGCCTCTCTCCTGGAGGCGCTCAGTCAGACCCAGTGGTGACATGTGGCAAGACGCTCCTCGGGGCGCGTCTTGCTTGGGCCTCTCTCCTGGAGACGCTCAGTCAGAACCAGTGTTGACACGTGACAAGACGCTCCTCGGGGCGCGTCTTGCTTGGGCTTCTCTCATGGAGGCCCTCAGTCAGACCCATTGTTGATATGTGGCAAGACGCTCCTCGGGGCGCGTCTTGCTTTGGCCTCTCTCCTGGAGGCGCTCAGTCAGACCGAGTGCTGACATGTGGCAAGACGCTCCTCGGGGCGCGTCTTGCTTGGGCTTCTCTCATGGATGCCCTCAGTCAGAGCCATTGTTGATATGTGGCAAGACGCTCCTCGGGGCGAGTCTTGCTTGGGCCTCTCTCCTGGAGGTGCTCAGTCAGACCCAGTGTTGACATGGTGCAAGACGCTCCTCGGGGCGCATCTTGCTTGGGCTTCTCTCTTGGAGGATCTCAGTCAGACCCATTGTTGACATGTGGCAAGACGCTCCTCGGGGCGCGTCTTGCTTAGGCTTCTCTCCTGGAGGCCCTCACTCAGACCCATTGTTGACACGTGGCAAGACGCTCCTCGGGGCGCGTCTTGCTTGGGCCTCTCTCCTGGAGGCGCTCAGTCAGACCGAGTGCTGACATAAGGCAAGACGCTCCTCGGGGCGCGTCTTGCTGGGGCCACTCTCCTGGAGGCGCTCAGTCAGACCCAGTGCTTCCATGTGGCAAGACACTCCTCGGGGCGCGTCTTGCTTGGGCCTCTCTCCTGGAGACGCTCAGTCAGACCCAGTGTTGACACGTGACAAGACGCTCCTCTGGGCGCGTCTTGCTTGGGCTTCTCTCATGGAGGCCCTCAGTCAGACCCATTGTTGATATGTGGCAAGACGCTCCTCGGGGCGCTTCTTGCTTGGGCCTCTCTCCTGGAGGCGCTCAGTCAGACCGAGTGCTGACATGTGGCAAGACGCTCCTCGGGGCGCGTCTTGCTTGGGCTTCTCTCCTGGAGGCCCTCAGTCAGACCCATTGTTCACATGTGGCAAGACGCTCCTCGGGGCGCATCTTGCTTGGGCCTCTCTCCTGGAGGCCCTCTGTCAGCCCCAGTTTTGACATGTGTCAAGACGCTCCTCGGGGTGCGTCTTGCTTGGGCCTCTCTCCTGGAGGCGCTCAGTCAGACCGAGTGCTGACATGTGGCAAGACGCTCCTCGGGGCGCGTCTTGCTTGGGCTTCTCTCCTGGAGGCCCTCAGTCAGACCCATTGTTGTCATGTGGCAAGACGCTCCTCGGGGCGCGTCTTGCTTGGAACTCTCTCCTGGAGGCGCTCAGTCAGACCGAGTGCTGACATAAGGCAAGACGCTCCTCGGGGCGCGTCTTGCTGGGGCCTCTCTCCTGGAGGCGCTCAGTCAGACCCAGTGCTTACATGTGGCAAGACGCTCCTCGGGGCGCGTCTTGCTGGGGCTTCTCTCCTGGAGGCGTTCAGTCAGACCGAGTGCTGACATGTGGCAAGACACTCCTCGGGATGCGTCTTGCTTGGGCTTCTCTCCGGGAGGCCCTCAGTCAGACTCATTGTTGACATGTGGCAAGACGCTACTCGGGGCGCGTCTTGCTTGGGCTTCTCTCCTGGAGGCGCTCAGTCAGACCCAGTGGTGACATGTGGCAAGACGCTCCTCGGGGCGCGTCTTGCTTGGGCCTCTCTCCTGGAGACGCTCAGTCAGACCCAGTGTTGACACGTGACAAGACGCTCCTCGGGGCGCGTCTTGCTTGGGCTTCTCTCATGGAGGCCCTCAGTCAGACCCATTGTTGATATGTGGCAAGACGCTCCTCGGGGCGCGTCTTGCTTAGGCCTCTCTCCTGGAGGCGCTCAGTCAGGCCGAGTGCTGACATGTGGCAAGACACTCCACGGGACGCGTCTTGCTTGGGCTTCTCTCCTCGAGGCCCTCAGTCAGACTCATTGTTGACATGTGGCAAGACGCTCCTCGGGGCGCGTTTTGCTTGGGCCTCTCTCCTGGTGGCGCTCAGTCAGACCCAGTGGTGACATGTGGCAAGACGCTCCTCGGGGCGCATCTTGCTTGGGCCTCTCTCCTGGAGGCGCTCAGTCAGACCCAGTGGTGACATGTGACAAGACGCTCCTCGGGGCCCGTCTTGCTTGGGCTTCTCTCATGGAGGCCCTCAGTCAGACCCATTGTTGATATGTGGCAAGACGCTCCTCGGGGCGCGTCTTGCTTGGGCCTCTCTCCTGGAGGCGCTCAGTCAGACCGAGTGCTGACATGTGGCAAGACGCTCCTCGGGGCGCGTCTTGCTTGGGCTTCTCTCATGGAGGCCCTCAGTCAGACCCATTGTTGATATGTGGCAAGACGCTCCTCGGGGCGAGTCTTGCTTGGGCCTCTCTCCTGGAGGTGCTCAGTCAGACCCAGTGTTGACATGGTGCAAGACGCTCCTCGGGGCACGTCTTGCTTGGGCTTCTCTCTTGGAGGTCCTCAGTCAGACCCATTGTTGACATGTGGCAAGACGCTCCCCGGGGCGCGTCTTGCTTGGGCTTCTCTCCTGGAGGCCCTCAGTCAGACCCATTGTTGACATGTGGCAAGACGCTCCTCGGGGCGCGTCTTGCTTGGGCCTCTCTCCTGGAGGCGCTCATTCAGACCGAGTGCTGACATAAGGCAAGACGCTCCTCGGGGCGCGTCTTGCTGGGGCCTCTCTCCTGGAGGCGCTCAGTCAGACCCAGTGCTTACATGTGGCAAGACGCTCCTCGGGAAGCGTCTTGCTTGGGCCTCTCTCCTGGAGGCGCTCAGTCAGACCCAGTGGTGACATGTGGCAAGACGCTCCTCGGGGCGCGTCTTGCTTGGGCCTCTCTCCTGGAGACGCTCAGTCAGAACCAGTGTTGACACGTGACAAGACGCTCCTCGGGGCGCGTCTTGCTTGGGCTTCTCTCATGGAGGCCCTCAGTCAGACCCATTGTTGATATGTGGCAAGACGCTCCTCGGGGCGCGTCTTGCTTGGGCCTCTCTCCTGGAGGCGCTCAGTCAGACCGAGTGCTGACATGTGGCAAGACGCTCCTCGGGGCGCGTCTTGCTTGGGCTTCTCTCATGGATGCCCTCAGTCAGAGCCATTGTTGATATGTGGCAAGACGCTCCTCGGGGCGAGTCTTGCTTGGGCCTCTCTCCTGGAGGTGCTCAGTCAGACCCAGTGTTGACATGGTGCAAGACGCTCCTCGGGGCACATCTTGCTTGGGCTTCTCTCTTTGAGGATCTCAGTCAGACCCATTGTTGACATGTGGCAAGACGCTCCTCGGGGCGCGTCTTGCTTGGGCTTCTCTCATGGAGGCCCTCAGTCAGACCCATTGTTGATATGTGGCAAGACGCTCCTCGGGGCGAGTCTTGCTTGGGCCTCTCTCCTGGAGGTGCTCAGTCAGACCCAGTGTTGACATGGTGCAAGACGCTCCTCGGGGCACGTCTTGCTTGGGCTTCTCTCTTGGAGGTCCTCAGTCAGACCCATTGTTGACATGTGGCAAGACGCTCCCCGGGGCGCGTCTTGCTTGGGCTTCTCTCCTGGAGGCCCTCAGTCAGACCCATTTTTGACATGTGGCAAGACGCTCCTCGGGGCGCGTCTTGCTTGGGCCTCTCTCCTGGAGGCGCTCATTCAGACCGAGTGCTGACATAAGGCAAGACGCTCCTCGGGGCGCGTCTTGCTGGGGCCTCTCTCCTGGAGGCGCTCAGTCAGACCCAGTGCTTACATGTGGCAAGACGCTCCTCGGGAAGCGTCTTGCTTGGGCCTCTCTCCTGGAGGCGCTCAGTCAGACCCAGTGGTGACATGTGGCAAGACGCTCCTCGGGGCGCGTCTTGCTTGGGCCTCTCTCCTGGAGACGCTCAGTCAGAACCAGTGTTGACACGTGACAAGACGCTCCTCGGGGCGCGTCTTGCTTGGGCTTCTCTCATGGAGGCCCTCAGTCAGACCCATTGTTGATATGTGGCAAGACGCTCCTCGGGGCGCGTCTTGCTTGGGCCTCTCTCCTGGAGGCGCTCAGTCAGACCGAGTGCTGACATGTGGCAAGACGCTCCTCGGGGCGCGTCTTGCTTGGGCTTCTCTCATGGATGCCCTCAGTCAGAGCCATTGTTGATATGTGGCAAGACGCTCCTCGGGGCGAGTCTTGCTTGGGCCTCTCTCCTGGAGGTGCTCAGTCAGACCCAGTGTTGACATGGTGCAAGACGCCCCTCGGGGCACATCTTGCTTGGGCTTCTCTCTTGGAGGATCTCAGTCAGACCCATTGTTGACATGTGGCAAGACGCTCCTCGGGGCGCGTCTTGCTTAGGCTTCTCTCCTGGAGGCCCTCACTCAGACCCATTGTTGACACGTGGCAAGACGCTCCTCGGGGCGCGTCTTGCTTGGGCCTCTCTCCTGGAGGCGCTCAGTCAGACCGAGTGCTGACATAAGGCAAGACGCTCCTCGGGGCGCGTCTTGCTGGGGCCACTCTCCTGGAGGCGCTCAGTCAGACCCAGTGCTTACATGTGGCAAGACACTCCTCGGGGCGCGTCTTGCTTGGGCTTCTCTCCTGGAGGCCCTCAGTCAGACCCATTGTTGACATGTGGCAGGACGCTCCTCGGGGCGCGTCTTGCTTGGGCCTCTCTCCTGGAGGCGCTCAGTCAGACCCAGTGGTGACATGTGGCAAGACGCTCCTCGGGGCGCGTCTTGCTTGGGCCTCTCTCCTGGAGACGCTCAGTCAGACCCAGTGTTGACACGTGACAAGACGCTCCTCGGGGCGCGTCTTGCTTGAGCTTCTCTCTTGGAGGCCCTCAGTCAGACCCATTGTTTACATGTGGCAAGACGCTCCTCGGGGCGCATCTTGCTTGGGCCTCTCTCCTGGAGTCGCTCAGTCAGACCGAGTGCTGACATGTGGCAAGACGCTCCTCGGGGCGCGTCTTGCTTGGGCTTCTCTCCTGGAGGCCCTCAGTCAGACCCATTGTTGACATGTGGCAAGACGCTCCGCGGGGCGCGTCTTGCTTGGGCCTCTCTCCTGGAGGCGCTCAGTCAGACCGAGTGCTGACATAAGGCAAGACGCTTCTCGGGGCGCGTCTTGCTGGGGCCTCTCTCCTGGAGGCGCTCAGTCAGACCCAGTGCTTACATGTGGCAAGACGCTCCTCGGGGCGTGTCTTGCTGGGGCTTCTCTCCTGGAGGCGTTCAGTCAGACCGAGTGCTGACATGTGGCAAGACGCTCCTCGGGGCGCGTCTTGCTCGGGCTTCTCTCCTGGAGGCGTTCAGTCAGACCGAGTGCTGACATGTGGCAAGACGCTCCTCGGGGTGCATCTTGCTGGGGCTTCTCTCCTGGAGGCGCTCAGTCAGACCCAGTGCTTACATGTGGCAAGACGCTCCTCGGGGCGCGTCTTGCTTGGGCCTCTCTCCTGGAGGCGCTCAGTCAGACCCAGTGCTTACATGTGGCAAGACGCTCCTCGGGGCACGTCTTGCTGGGGCTTCTCTCCTGGAGGCGCTCAGTCAGACCCAGTGCTTACATGTGGCAAGACGCTCCTCGGCGCGCGTCTTGCTGGGGCTTCTCTCCTGGAGGCGTTCAGTCAGACCCAGTGCTTACATGTGGCAAGACGCTCCTCGGGACGCGTCTTGCTTGGGCTTCTCTCCTGGAGGCCCTCAGTCAGACCCATTGTTGACATGTGGCAAGACGCTACTCGGGGCGCGTCTTGCTTGGGCCTCTCTCCTGGAGGCGCTCAGTCAGACCCAGTGGTGACATGTGGCAAGACGCTCCTCAGGGCGCGTCTTGCTTGGGCCTCTCTCCTGGAGGCGCTCAGTCAGACCCATTGTTGACATGTGGCAAGACGCTCCTCGGGGCGCGTCTTGCTTGGGCTTCTCTCCTGGAGGCCCTCAGTCAGACCCATTGTTGACATGTGGCAAGACGCTCCTCGGGGTGCGTCTTGCTTGGGCCTCTCTCCTGGAGGCGCTCAGTAAGACCGAGTGCTGACATAAGGCAAGACGCTCCTCGGGGCGCGTCTTGCTGGGGCCTCTCTCCTGGAGGCGCTCAGTCAGACCCAGTGCTTACATGTGGCAAGACGCTCTTAGGGGCGCGTCTTGCTTGGGCCTCTATCCTGGAGACGCTCAGTCAGACCCAGTGTTGACACGTGACAAGACGCTCCTCGGGGCACATCTTGCTTGGGCTTCTCTCATGGAGGCCCTCAGTCAGACCCATTGTTGATATGTGGCAAGACGCTCCTCGGGGCGCGTCTTGCTTGGGCCTCTCTCCTGGAGGCGCTCAGTCAGACCGAGTGCTGACATGTGGCAAGACGCTCCTCGGGGCGCGTCTTGCTTGGGCTTCTCTCCTGGAGGCCCTCAGTCAGACCCATTGTTTACATGTGGCAAGACGCTCCTCGGGGCGCATCTTGCTTGGGCCTCTCTCCTGGAGTTCCTCTGTCAGCCCCAGTGTTGACATGTGTCAAGACGCTCCTCGGGGTGCGTCTTGCTTGGGCCTCTCTCCTGGAGGCGCTCAGTCAGACCGAGTGCTGACATGTGGCAAGACGCTCCTCGGGGCGCGTCTTGCTTGGGCTTCTCTCCTGGAGGCCCTCAGTCAGACCCATTGTTGACATGTGGCAAGACACTCCTCGGGACGCGTCTTGCTTGGGCTTCTCTCCTGGAGGCCCTCAGTCAGACTCATTGTTGACATGTGGCAAGACACTCCTCGGGACGCGTCTTGCTTAGGCCTCTCTCCTGGAGGCGCTCAGTCAGACCGAGTGCTGACATAAGGCAAGACGCTCCTCGGGGCGCGTCTTGCTGGGGCCTCTCTCCTGGAGGCGCTCAGTCAGACCCAGTGCTTACATGTGGCAAGACGCTCCTCGGGGCGCGTCTTGCTGGGGCTTCTCTCCTGGAGGCGTTCAGTCAGACCGAGTGCTGACATGTGGCAAGACACTCCTCGGGACGCGTCTTGCTTGGGCTTCTCTCCTGGAGGCCCTCAGTCAGACTCATTGTTGACAAGTGGCAAGACGCTCCTCGGGGCGCGTCTTGCTTGGGCCTCTCTCCTGGAGGCGCTCAGTCAGACCCAGTGGTGACATGTGGCAAGACGCTCCTCGGGGCGCGTCTTGCTTGGGCCTCTCTCCTGGAGACGCTCAGTCAGACCCAGTGTTGACACGTGACAAGATGCTCCTCGGGGCGCGTCTTGCTTGGGCATCTCTCATGGAGGCCCTCAGTCAGACCCATTGTTGATATGTGGCAAGACGCTCCTCGGGGCGCGTCTTGCTTGGGCCTCTCTCCTGGAGGCGCTCAGTCAGACCGAGTGCTGACATGTGGCAAGACGCTCCTCGGGGCGCGTCTTGCTTGGGCTTCTCTCATGGAGGCCCTCAGTCAGACCCATTGTTGATATGTGGCAAGACGCTCCTCGGGGCGAGTCTTGCTTGGGCCTCTCTCCTGGAGGTGCTCAGTCAGACCCAGTGTTGACATGGTGCAAGACGCTCCTCGGGGCGCGTCTTGCTTGGGCTTCTCTTGGAGGCCCTCAGTCAGACCCATTGTTGACATGTGGCAAGACGCTCCTCGGGGCGCATCTTGCTTGGGCCTCTCTCCTGGAGGCGCTCTCTCAGCCCCAGTGTTGACATGTGTCAAGACGCTCCTCGGGGTGCGTCTTGCTTGGGCCTCTCTCCTGGAGTCGCTCAGTCAGACCGAGTGCTGACATGTGGCAAGATGCTCCTCGGGGCGCGTCTTGCTTGGGCTTCTCTCATGGAGGCCCTCAGTCAGACCCATTGTTGATATGTGGCAAGACGCTCCTCGGGGCGAGTCTTGCTTGGGCCTCTCTCCTGGAGGTGCTCAGTCAGACCCAGTGTTGACATGGTGCAAGACGCTCCTCGGGGCGCGTCTTGCTTGGGCTTCTCTCTTGGAGGCCTTCAGTCAGACCCATTGTTTACATGTGGCAAGACGCTCCTCGGGGCGCATCTTAATTGGGCCTCTCTCCTGGAGGCCCTCTGTCAGCCCCAGTGTTGACATGTGTCAAGACGCTCCCCGGGGTGCGTCTTGCTTGGGCCTCTCTCCTGGAGTCGCTCAGTCAGACCGAGTGCTGACATGTGGCAAGACGCTCCTCGGGGCGCGTCTTGCTTGGGCTTCTCTCCTGGAGGCCCTCAGTCAGACCCATTGTTGACATGTGGCAAGACGCTCCGCGGGGCGCGTCTTGCTTGGGCCTCTCTCCTGGAGGCGCTCAGTCAGACCGAGTGCTGACATAAGTCAAGACGCTCCTCGGGGCGCGTCTTGCTGGGGCCTCTCTCCTGGAGGCGCTCAGTCAGACCCAGTGCTTACATGTGGCAAGACGCTCCTCGGGGCGTGTCTTGCTGGGGCTTCTCTCCTGGAGGCGTTCAGTCAGACCGAGTGCTGACATGTGGCAAGACGCTCCTCGGGGCGCGTCTTGCTTGAGCTTCTCTCTTGGAGGCCCTCAGTCAGACCCATTGTTTACATGTGGCAAGACGCTCCTCGGGGCGCATCTTGCTTGGGCCTCTCTCCTGGAGGCCCTCTGTCAGCCCCAGTGTTGACATGTGTCAAGACGCTCCCCGGGGTGCGTCTTGCTTGGGCCTCTCTCCTGGAGTCGCTCAGTCAGACCGAGTGCTGACATGTGGCAAGACGCTCCTCGGGGCGCGTCTTGCTTGGGCTTCTCTCCTGGAGGCCCTCAGTCAGACCCATTGTTGACATGTGGCAGGACGCTCCGCGGGGCGCGTCTTGCTTGGGCCTCTCTCCTGGAGGCGCTCAGTCAGACCGAGTGCTGACATAAGGCAAGACGCTCCTCGGGGCGCGTCTTGCTGGGGCAACTCTCCTGGAGGCGCTCAGTCAGACCCAGTGCTTACATGTGGCAAGACGCTCCTCGGGGCGTGTCTTGCTGGGGCTTCTCTCCTGGAGGCGTTCAGTCAGACCGAGTGCTGACATGTGGCAAGACGCTCCTCGGGGCGCGTCTTGCTTGGGCTTCTCTCCTGGAGGCGTTCAGTCAGACCGAGTGCTGACATGTGGTAAGACGCTCCTCGGGGTGCATCTTGCTGGGGCTTCTCTCCTGGAGGCGCTCAGTCAGACCCAGTGCTTACATGTGGCAAGACGCTCCTCGGGGCGCGTCTTGCTTGGGCCTCTCTCCTGGAGGCGCTCAGTCAGACCCAGTGCTTACATGTGGCAAGACGCTCCTCGGGGCACGTCTTGCTGGGGCTTCTCTCCTGGAGGCGCTCAGTAAGACCCAGTGCTTACATGTGGCAAGACGCTCCTCGGGGCGCGTCTTGCTGGGGCTTCTCTCCTGGAGGCGTTCAGTCAGACCCAGTGCTTACATGTGGCAAGATGCTCCTCGGGACGTGTCTTGCTTGGGCTTCTCTCCTGGAGGCCCTCAGTCAGACCCATTGTTGACATGTGGCAAGACGCTCCTCGGGGCGCGTCTTGCTTGGGCCTCTCTCCTGGAGGCGCTCAGTCAGACCCAGTGGTGACATGTGGCAAGACGCTCCTCGGGGCGCGTCTTGCTTGGGCCTCTCTCCTGGAGGCGCTCAGTCAGACCCATTGTTGACATGTGGCAAGACGCTCCTCGGGGCGCGTCTTGCTTGGGCTTCTCTCCTGGAGGCCCTCAGTCAGACCCATTGTTGACATGTGGCAAGACGCTCCTCGGGGCGCGTCTTGCTTGGGCCTCTCTCCTGGAGGCGCTCAGTAAGACCGAGTGCTGACATAAGGCAAGACGCTCCTCGGGGCGCGTCTTGCTGGGGCCTCTCTCCTGGAGGCGCTCAGTCAGACCCAGTGCTTACATGTGGCAAGACGCTCTTAGGGGCGCGTCTTGCTTGGGCCTCTATCCTGGAGACGCTCAGTCAGACCCAGTGTTGACACGTGACAAGACGCTCCTCGGGGCGCGTCTTGCTTGGGCTTCTCTCATGGAGGCCCTCAGTCAGACCCATTGTTGATATGTGGCAAGACGCTCCTCGGGGCGCGTCTTGCTTGGGCCTCTCTCCTGGAGGCGCTCAGTCAGACCGAGTGCTGACATGTGGCAAGACGCTCCTCGGGGCGCGTCTTGCTTGGGCTTCTCTCCTGGAGGCCCTCAGTCAGACCCATTGTTTACATGTGGCAAGACGCTCCTCGGGGCGCATCTTGCTTGGGCCTCTCTCCTGAAGTTTCTCTGTCAGCCCCAGTGTTGACATGTGTCAAGACGCTCCTCGGGGTGCGTCTTGCTTGGGCCTCTCTCCTGGAGGCGCTCAGTCAGACCGAGTGCTGACATGTGGCAAGACGCTCCTCGGGGCGCGTCTTGCTTGGGCTTCTCTCCTGGAGGCCCTCAGTCAGACCCATTGTTGACATGTGGCAAGACACTCCTCGGGACGCGTCTTGCTTGGGATTCTCTCCTGGAGGCCCTCAGTCAGACTCATTGTTGACATGTGGCAAGACACTCCTCGGGACGCGTCTTGCTTGGGCCTCTCTCCTGGAGGCGCTCAGTCAGACCGAGTGCTGACATAAGGCAAGACGCTCCTCGGGGCGCGTCTTGCTTGGGCCTCTCTCCTGGAGGCGCTCAGTCAGACCCAGTGCTTACATGTCGCAAGACGCTCCTCGGGGCGCGTCTTGCTGGGGCTTCTCTCCTGGAGGCGTTCAGTCAGACCGAGTGCTGACATGTGGCAAGACACTCCTCGGGACGCGTCTTGCTTGGGCTTCTCTCCTGGAGGCGCTCAGTCAGACCCAGTGCTTACATGTGGCAAGACGCTCCTCGGGGCGCGTCTTGCTTGGGCCTCTCTCCTGGAGGCGCTCAGTCAGACCCAGTGCTTACATGTGGCAAGACGCTCCTCGGGGCACGTCTTGCTGGGGCTTCTCTCCTGGAGGCGCTCAGTAAGACCCAGTGCTTACATGTGGCAAGACGCTCCTCGGGGCGCGTCTTGCTGGGGCTTCTCTCCTGGAGGCGTTCAGTCAGACCCAGTGCTTACATGTGGCAAGATGCTCCTCGGGACGCGTCTTGCTTGGGCTTCTCTCCTGGAGGCCCTCAGTCAGACCCATTGTTGACATGTGGCAAGACGCTCCTCGGGGCGCGTCTTGCTTGGGCTTCTCTCCTGGAGGCCCTCAGTCAGACCCATTGTTGACATGTGGCAAGACGCTCCTCGGGGCGCGTCTTGCTTGGGCCTCTCTCCTGGAGGCGCTCAGTAAGACCGAGTGCTGACATAAGGCAAGACGCTCCTCGGGGCGCGTCTTGCTGGGGCCTCTCTCCTGGAGGCGCTCAGTCAGACCCAGTGCTTACATGTGGCAAGACGCTCTTAGGGGCGCGTCTTGCTTGGGCCTCTATCCTGGAGACGCTCAGTCAGACCCAGTGTTGACACGTGACAAGACGCTCCTCGGGGCGCGTCTTGCTTGGGCTTCTCTCATGGAGGCCCTCAGTCAGACCCATTGTTGATATGTGGCAAGACGCTCCTCGGGGCGCGTCTTGCTTGGGCCTCTCTCCTGGAGGCGCTCAGTCAGACCGAGTGCTGACATGTGGCAAGACGCTCCTCGGGGCGCGTCTTGCTTGGGCTTCTCTCCTGGATGCCCTCAGTCAGACCCATTGTTTACATGTGGCAAGACGCTCCTCGGGGCGCATCTTGCTTGGGCCTCTCTCCTGGAGTTTCTCTGTCAGCCCCAGTGTTGACATGTGTCAAGACGCTCCTCGGGGTGCGTCTTGCTTGGGCCTCTCTCCTGGAGGCGCTCAGTCAGACCGAGTGCTGACATGTGGCAAGAAGCTCCTCGGGGCGCGTCTTGCTTGGGCTTCTCTCCTGGAGGCCCTCAGTCAGACCCATTGTTGACATGTGGCAAGACACTCCTCGGGACGCGTCTTGCTTGGGATTCTCTCCTGGAGGCCCTCAGTCAGACTCATTGTTGACATGTGGCAAGACACTCCTCGGGACGCGTCTTGCTTGGGCCTCTCTCCTGGAGGCGCTCAGTCAGACCGAGTGCTGACATAAGGCAAGACGCTCCTCGGGGCGCGTCTTGCTTGGGCCTCTCTCCTGGAGGCGCTCAGTCAGACCCAGTGCTTACATGTCGCAAGACGCTCCTCGGGGCGCGTCTTGCTGGGGCTTCTCTCCTGGAGGCGTTCAGTCAGACCGAGTGCTGACATGTGGCAAGACACTCCTCGGGACGCGTCTTGCTTGGGCTTCTCTCCTGGAGGCCCTCAGTCAAACTCATTGTTGACATGTGGCAAGACGCTCCTCGGGGCGCATCTTGCTTGGGCCTCTCTCCTGGAGGCGCTCTCTCAGCCCCAGTGTTGACATGTGTCAAGACGCTCCTCGGGGTGCGTCTTGCTTGGGCCTCTCTCCTGGAGTCGCTCAGTCAGACCGAGTGCTGACATGTGGCAAGATGCTCCTCGGGGCGCCTCTTGCTTGGGCTTCTCTCATGGAGGCCCTCAGTCAGACCCATTGTTGATATGTGGCAAGACGCTCCTCGGGGCGAGTCTTGCTTGGGCCTCTCTCCTGGAGGTGCTCAGTCAGACCCAGTGTTGACATGGTGCAAGACGCTCCTCGGGGCGCGTCTTGCTTGGGCTTCTCTTGGAGGCCCTCAGTCAGACCCATTGTTGACATGTGGCAAGACGCTCCTCGGGGCGCATCTTGCTTGGGCCTCTCTCCTGGAGGCGCTCTCTCAGCCCCAGTGTTGACATGTGTCAAGACGCTCCTCGGGGTGCGTCTTGCTTGGGCCTCTCTCCTGGAGTCGCTCAGTCAGACCGAGTGCTGACATGTGGCAAGATGCTCCTCGGGGCGCGTCTTGCTTGGGCTTCTCTCATGGAGGCCCTCAGTCAGACCCATTGTTGATATGTGGCAAGACGCTCCTCGGGGCGAGTCTTGCTTGGGCTTCTCTCTTGGAGGCCCTCAGTCAGACCCATTGTTTACATGTGGCAAGACGCTCCTCGGGGCGCATCTTAATTGGGCCTCTCTCCTGGAGGCCCTCTGTCAGCCCCAGTGTTGACATGTGTCAAGACGCTCCCCGGGGTGCGTCTTGCTTGGGCCTCTCTCCTGGAGTCGCTCAGTCAGACCGAGTGCTGACATGTGGCAAGACGCTCCTCGGGGCGCGTCTTGCTTGGGCTTCTCTCCTGGAGGCCCTCAGTCAGACCCATTGTTGACATGTGGCAAGACGCTCCCCGGGGTGCGTCTTGCTTGGGCCTCTCTCCTGGAGTCGCTCAGTCAGACCGAGTGCTTACATGTGGCAAGACGCTCCTCGGGGCGTGTCTTGCTGGGGCTTCTCTCCTGGAGGCGTTCAGTCAGACCGAGTGCTGACATGTGGCAAGACGCTCCTCGGGGCGCGTCTTGCTTGGGCTTCTCTCCTGGAGGCGTTCAGTCAGACCGAGTGCTGACATGTGGTAAGACGCTCCTCGGGGCGCGTCTTGCTGGGGCTTCTCTCCTGGAGGCTCTCAGTCAGACCCAGTGCTTACATGTGGCAAGACGCTCCTCGGGGCGCGTCTTGCTTGGGCCTCTCTCCTGGAGGCGCTCAGTCAGACCCAGTGCTGACATGTGGCAAGACGCTCCGCGGGGCGCGTCTTGCTTGGGCCTCTCTCCTGGAGACGCTCAGTCAGACCCAGTGTTGACACGTGGCAAGACGCTCCTCGGGGCGCGTCTTACTTGGGCCTCTCTCCTGGAGGCGCTCAGTCAGACCCAGTGCTTACATGTGGCAAGACGCTCCTCGGGGCGCGTCTTGCTTGGGCTTCTCTCATGGAGGCCCTCAGTCAGACCCATTGCTGATATGTGGCAAGACGCTCCTCGGGGCGCGTCTTGCTTGGGCCTCTCTCCTGGAGGCGCTCAGTCAGACCGAGTGCTGACATGTGGCAAGACGCTCCTCGGGGCGCGTCTTGCTTGGGCTTCTCTCCTGGAGGCCCTCAGTCAGACCCATTGTTTACATGTGGCAAGACGCTCCTTTGGGCGCATCTTGCTTGGGCTTCTCTCCTGGAGGCCCTCAGTCAGACCCATTGTTGACATGTGGCAAGACGCTCCTCGGGGCGCGTCTTGCTTGGGCCTCTCTCCTGGAGGCGCTCAGTCAGACTGAGTGCTGACATAAGGCAAGACGCTCCTCGGGGCGCGTCTTGCTGGGGCCTCTCTCCTGGAGGCGCTCAGTCAGACCCAGTGCTTACATGTGGCAAGACGCTCCTCGGGGCGCGTCTTTCTGGGGCTTCTCTCCTGGAGGCGTTCAGTCAGACCGAGTGCTGACATGTGGCAAGACGCTCCTCGGGACGCGTCTTGCTTGGGCTTCTCTCCTGGAGGCCCTCAGTCAGACTCATTGTTGACATGTGGCAAGACGCTCCTCGGGGCGCGTCTTGCTTGGGCCTCTCTCCTGGAGGTGCTCAGTCAGACCCAGTGGTGACATGTGGCAAGACGCTCCTCGGGGCGCGTCTTGCTTGGGCCTCTCTCCTGGAGGCGCTCAGTAAGACCGAGTGCTGACATAAGGCAAGACGCTCCTCGGGGCGCGTCTTGCTGGGGCCTCTCTCCTGGAGGCGCTCAGTCAGACCCAGTGCTTACATGTGGCAAGACGCTCTTAGGGGCGCGTCTTGCTTGGGCCTCTATCCTGGAGACGCTCAGTCAGACCCAGTGTTGACACGTGACAAGACGCTCCTCGGGGCGCGTCTTGCTTGGGCTTCTCTCATGGAGGCCCTCAGTCAGACCCATTGTTGATATGTGGCAAGACGCTCCTCGGGGCGCGTCTTGCTTGGGCCTCTCTCCTGGAGGCGCTCAGTCAGACCGAGTGCTGACATGTGGCAAGACGCTCCTCGGGGCGCGTCTTGCTTGGGCTTCTCTCCTGGAGGCCCTCAGTCAGACCCATTGTTTACATGTGGCAAGACGCTCCTCGGGGCGCATCTTGCTTGGGCCTCTCTCCTGGAGTTCCTCTGTCAGCCCCAGTGTTGACATGTGTCAAGACGCTCCTCGGGGTGCGTCTTGCTTGGGCCTCTCTCCTGGAGGCGCTCAGTCAGACCGAGTGCTGACATGTGGCAAGACGCTCCTCGGGGCGCGTCTTGCTTGGGCTTCTCTCCTGGAGGCCCTCAGTCAGACCCATTGTTGACATGTGGCAAGACACTCCTCGGGACGCGTCTTGCTTGGGATTCTCTCCTGGAGGCCCTCAGTCAGACTCATTGTTGACATGTGGCAAGACACTCCTCGGGACGCGTCTTGCTTGGGCCTCTCTCCTGGAGGCGCTCAGTCAGACCGAGTGCTGACATAAGGCAAGACGCTCCTCGGGGCGCGTCTTGCTTGGGCCTCTCTCCTGGAGGCGCTCAGTCAGACCAAGTGCTTACATGTCGCAAGACGCTCCTCGGGGCGCGTCTTGCTAGGGCTTCTCTCCTGGAGGCGTTCAGTCAGACCGAGTGCTGACATGTGGCAAGACACTCCTCGGGACGCGTCTTGCTTGGGCTTCTCTCCTGGAGGCCCTCAGTCAGACTCATTGTTGACATGTGGCAAGACGCTCCTCGGGGCACGTCTTGCTTGGGCCTCTCTCCTGGAGGCGCTCAGTCAGACCCAGTGGTGACATGTGGCAAGACGCTCCTCGGGGCGCGTCTTGCTTGGGCCTCTCTCCTGGAGACGCTCAGTCAGACCCAGTGTTGACACGTGACAAGACGCTCCTCGGGGCGCGTCTTGCTTGGGCTTCTCTCATGGAGGCCCTCAGTCAGACCCATTGTTGATATGTGGCAAGACGCTCCTCGGGGCGCGTCTTGCTTGGGCCTCTCTCCTGGAGGCGCTCAGTCAGACCGAGTGCTGACATGTGGCAAGACGCTCCTCGGGGCGCGTCTTGCTTGGGCTTCTCTCATGGAGGCCCTCAGTCAGACCCATTGTTGATATGTGGCAAGACGCTCCTCGGGGCGAGTCTTGCTTGGGCCTCTCTCCTGGAGGTGCTCAGTCAGACCCAGTGTTGACATGGTGCAAGACGCTCCTCGGGGCGCGTCTTGCTTGGGCTTCTCTCTTGGAGGCCCTCAGTCAGACCCATTGTTTACATGTGGCAAGACGCTCCTCGGGGCGCATCTTAATTGGGCCTCTCTCCTGGAGGCCCTCTGTCAGCCCCAGTGTTGACATGTGTCAAGACGCTCCCCGGGGTGCGTCTTGCTTGGGCCTCTCTCCTGGAGTCGCTCGGTCAGACCGAGTGCTGACATGTGGCAAGACGCTCCTCGGGGCGCGTCTTGCTTGGGCTTCTCTCCTGGAGGCCCTCAGTCAGACCCATTGTTGACATGTGGCAAGACGCTCCCCGGGGTGCGTCTTGCTTGGGCCTCTCTCCTGGAGTCGCTCAGTCAGACCGAGTGCTTACATGTGGCAAGACGCTCCTCGGGGCGTGTCTTGCTGGGGCTTCTCTCCTGGAGGCGTTCAGTCAGACCGAGTGCTGACATGTGGCAAGACGCTCCTCGGGGCGCGTCTTGCTTGGGCTTCTCTCCTGGAGGCGTTCAGTCAGACCGAGTGCTGACATGTGGTAAGACGCTCCTCGGGGCGCGTCTTGCTGGGGCTTCTCTCCTGGAGGCTCTCAGTCAGACCCAGTGCTTACATGTGGCAAGACGCTCCTCGGGGCGCGTCTTGCTTGGGCCTCTATCCTGGAGGCGCTCAGTCAGACCCAGTGCTGACATGTGGCAAGACGCTCCTCGGGGCGCGTCTTGCTTGGGCCTCTCTCCTGGAGACGCTCAGTCAGACCCAGTGTTGACACGTGGCAAGACGCTCCTCGGGGCGCGTCTTACTTGGGCCTCTCTCCTGGAGGCGCTCAGTCAGACCCAGTGCTTACATGTGGCAAGACGCTCCTCGGGGCGCGTCTTGCTTGGGCTTCTCTCATGGAGGCCCTCAGTCAGACCCATTGCTGATATGTGGCAAGACGCTCCTCGGGGCGCGTCTTGCTTGGGCCTCTCTCCTGGAGGCGCTCAGTCAGACCGAGTGCTGACATGTGGCAAGACGCTCCTCGGGGCGCGTCTTGCTTGGGCTTCTCTCCTGGAGGCCCTCAGTCAGACCCATTGTTTACATGTGGCAAGACGCTCCTTTGGGCGCATCTTGCTTGGGCTTCTCTCCTGGAGGCCCTCAGTCAGACCCATTGTTGACATGTGGCAAGACGCTCCTCGGGGCGCGTCTTGCTTGGGCCTCTCTCCTGGAGGCGCTCAGTCAGACTGAGTGCTGACATAAGGCAAGACGCTCCTCGGGGCGCGTCTTGCTGGGGCCTCTCTCCTGGAGGCGCTCAGTCAGACCCAGTGCTTACATGTGGCAAGACGCTCCTCGGGGCGCGTCTTTCTGGGGCTTCTCTCCTGGAGGCGTTCAGTCAGACCGAGTGCTGACATGTGGCAAGACGCTCCTCGGGACGCGTCTTGCTTGGGCTTCTCTCCTGGAGGCCCTCAGTCAGACTCATTGTTGACATGTGGCAAGACGCTCCTCGGGGCGCGTCTTGCTTGGGCCTCTCTCCTGGAGGTGCTCAGTCAGACCCAGTGGTGACATGTGGCAAGACGCTCCTCGGGGCGCGTCTTGCTTGGGCCTCTCTCCTGGAGGCGCTCAGTCAGACCCAGTGGTGACATGTGACAAGACGCTCCTCGGGGCGCGTCTTGCTTGGGCTTCTCTCATGGAGGCCCTCAGTCCGATCCATTGTTGATATGTGGCAAGACGCTCCTCGGGGCGCGTCTTGCTTGGGCCTCTCTCCTGGAGGAGCTCAGTCAGACCGAGTGCTGACATGTGGCAAGACGCTCCTCGGGGCGCGTCTTGCTGGGGCTTCTCTCCTAGAGGCGTTCAGTCAGACCGAGTGCTGACATGTGGCAAGACGCTCCTCGGGGCGCGTCTTGCTTGGGCTTCTCTCCTGGCGGCCCTCAGTCAGACTCATTGTTGACATGTGGCAAGATGCTCCTCGGGGCGCGTCTTGCTTGGGGCCTCTCCTGGAGGCGCACAGTCAGACAGAGTGCTGACATGTGGCCAGACGCTCCTCGGGGCGCGTCTTGCTGGGGCCTCTCTCCTGGAGGCGCTCTGTCAGACCGAGTGCTGACATGTGGCAAGACGCTCCTCGGGGCGCGTCTTGCTGGGGCCTCTCTCCTGGAGGCGCTCTGTCAGACCGAGTGCTGACATGTGGCAAGACGCTCCTCGGGGCGCGTCTTGCTTGGGCTTCTCTCCTGGAGGCCCTCAGTCAGACCCATTGTTTACATGTGGCAAGACGCTCCTCGGGGCGCATCTTGCTTGGGCCTCTCTCCTGGAGGCGCTCAGTCAGACCCAGTGCTTACATGTGGCAAGACGCTCCTCGGGGCGCGTCTTGCTTGGGCTTCTCTCCTGGAGGCCCTCAGTCAGACCCATTGCTGATATGTGGCAAGACGCTCCTCGGGGCGCGTCTTGCTTGGGCCTCTCTCCTGGAGGCGCTCAGACAGACCGAGTGCTGACATGTGGCAAGACGCTCCTCGGGGCGCGTCTTGCTTGGGCTTCTCTCCTGGAGGCCCTCAGTCAGACCCATTGTTTACATGTGGCAAGACGCTCCTTTGGGCGCATCTTGCTTGGGCTTCTCTCCTGGAGGCCCTCAGTCAGACCCATTGTTGACATGTGGCAAGACGCTCCTCGGGGCGCGTCTTGCTTGGGCCTCTCTCCTGGAGGCGCTCAGTCAGACTGAGTGCTGACATAAGGCAAGACGCTCCTCGGGGCGCGTCTTGCTGGGGCCTCTCTCCTGGAGGCGCTCAGTCAGACCCAGTGCTTACATGTGGCAAGACGCTCCTCGGGGCGCGTCTTTCTGGGGCTTCTCTCCTGGAGGCGTTCAGTCAGACCGAGTGCTGACATGTGGCAAGACGCTCCTCGGGACGCGTCTTGCTTGGGCTTCTCTCCTGGAGGCCCTCAGTCAGACTCATTGTTGACATGTGGCAAGACGCTCCTCGGGGCGCGTCTTGCTTGGGCCTCTCTCCTGGAGGTGCTCAGTCAGACCCAGTGGTGACATGTGGCAAGACGCTCCTCGGGGCGCGTCTTGCTTGGGCCTCTCTCCTGGAGGCGCTCAGTAAGACCGAGTGCTGACATAAGGCAAGACGCTCCTCGGGGCGCGTCTTGCTGGGGCCTCTCTCCTGGAGGCGCTCAGTCAGACCCAGTGCTTACATGTGGCAAGACGCTCTTAGGGGCGCGTCTTGCTTGGGCCTCTATCCTGGAGACGCTCAGTCAGACCCAGTGTTGACACGTGACAAGACGCTCCTCGGGGCGCGTCTTGCTTGGGCTTCTCTCATGGAGGCCCTCAGTCAGACCCATTGTTGATATGTGGCAAGACGCTCCTCGGGGCGCGTCTTGCTTGGGCCTCTCTCCTGGAGGCGCTCAGTCAGACCGAGTGCTGACATGTGGCAAGACGCTCCTCGGGGCGCGTCTTGCTTGGGCTTCTCTCCTGGAGGCCCTCAGTCAGACCCATTGTTTACATGTGGCAAGACGCTCCTCGGGGCGCATCTTGCTTGGGCCTCTCTCCTGGAGTTCCTCTGTCAGCCCCAGTGTTGACATGTGTCAAGACGCTCCTCGGGGTGCGTCTTGCTTGGGCCTCTCTCCTGGAGGCGCTCAGTCAGACCGAGTGCTGACATGTGGCAAGACGCTCCTCGGGGCGCGTCTTGCTTGGGCTTCTCTCCTGGAGGCCCTCAGTCAGACCCATTGTTGACATGTGGCAAGACACTCCTCGGGACGCGTCTTGCTTGGGATTCTCTCCTGGAGGCCCTCAGTCAGACTCATTGTTGACATGTGGCAAGACACTCCTCGGGACGCGTCTTGCTTGGGCCTCTCTCCTGGAGGCGCTCAGTCAGACCGAGTGCTGACATAAGGCAAGACGCTCCTCGGGGCGCGTCTTGCTTGGGCCTCTCTCCTGGAGGCGCTCAGTCAGACCCAGTGCTTACATGTCGCAAGACGCTCCTCGGGGCGCGTCTTGCTGGGGCTTCTCTCCTGGAGGCGTTCAGTCAGACCGAGTGCTGACATGTGGCAAGACACTCCTCGGGACGCGTCTTGCTTGGGCTTCTCTCCTGGAGGCCCTCAGTCAGACTCATTGTTGACATGTGGCAAGACGCTCCTCGGGGCACGTCTTGCTTGGGCCTCTCTCCTGGAGGCGCTCAGTCAGACCCAGTGGTGACATGTGGCAAGACGCTCCTCGGGGCGCGTCTTGCTTGGGCCTCTCTCCTGGAGACGCTCAGTCAGACCCAGTGTTGACACGTGACAAGACGCTCCTCGGGGCGCGTCTTGCTTGGGCTTCTCTCATGGAGGCCCTCAGTCAGACCCATTGTTGATATGTGGCAAGACGCTCCTCGGGGCGCGTCTTGCTTGGGCCTCTCTCCTGGAGGCGCTCAGTCAGACCGAGTGCTGACATGTGGCAAGACGCTCCTCGGGGCGCGTCTTGCTTGGGCTTCTCTCCTGGAGGCCCTCAGTCAGACCCATTGTTGACATGTGGCAAGACGCTCCCCGGGGTGCGTCTTGCTTGGGCCTCTCTCCTGGAGTCGCTCAGTCAGACCGAGTGCTTACATGTGGCAAGACGCTCCTCGGGGCGTGTCTTGCTGGGGCTTCTCTCCTGGAGGCGTTCAGTCAGACCGAGTGCTGACATGTGGCAAGACGCTCCTCGGGGCGCGTCTTGCTTGGGCTTCTCTCCTGGAGGCGTTCAGTCAGACCGAGTGCTGACATGTGGTAAGACGCTCCTCGGGGCGCGTCTTGCTGGGGCTTCTCTCCTGGAGGCTCTCAGTCAGACCCAGTGCTTACATGTGGCAAGACGCTCCTCGGGGCGCGTCTTGCTTGGGCCTCTATCCTGGAGGCGCTCAGTCAGACCCAGTGCTGACATGTGGCAAGACGCTCCTCGGGGCGCGTCTTGCTTGGGCCTCTCTCCTGGAGACGCTCAGTCAGACCCAGTGTTGACACGTGGCAAGACGCTCCTCGGGGCGCGTCTTACTTGGGCCTCTCTCCTGGAGGCGCTCAGTCAGACCCAGTGCTTACATGTGGCAAGACGCTCCTCGGGGCGCGTCTTGCTTGGGCTTCTCTCATGGAGGCCCTCAGTCAGACCCATTGCTGATATGTGGCAAGACGCTCCTCGGGGCGCGTCTTGCTTGGGCCTCTCTCCTGGAGGCGCTCAGTCAGACCGAGTGCTGACATGTGGCAAGACGCTCCTCGGGGCGCGTCTTGCTTGGGCTTCTCTCCTGGAGGCCCTCAGTCAGACCCATTGTTTACATGTGGCAAGACGCTCCTTTGGGCGCATCTTGCTTGGGCTTCTCTCCTGGAGGCCCTCAGTCAGACCCATTGTTGACATGTGGCAAGACGCTCCTCGGGGCGCGTCTTGCTTGGGCCTCTCTCCTGGAGGCGCTCAGTCAGACTGAGTGCTGACATAAGGCAAGACGCTCCTCGGGGCGCGTCTTGCTGGGGCCTCTCTCCTGGAGGCGCTCAGTCAGACCCAGTGCTTACATGTGGCAAGACGCTCCTCGGGGCGCGTCTTTCTGGGGCTTCTCTCCTGGAGGCGTTCAGTCAGACCGAGTGCTGACATGTGGCAAGACGCTCCTCGGGACGCGTCTTGCTTGGGCTTCTCTCCTGGAGGCCCTCAGTCAGACTCATTGTTGACATGTGGCAAGACGCTCCTCGGGGCGCGTCTTTCTTGGGCCTCTCTCCTGGAGGTGCTCAGTCAGACCCAGTGGTGACATGTGGCAAGACGCTCCTCGGGGCGCGTCTTGCTTGGGCCTCTCTCCTGGAGGCGCTCAGTCAGACCCAGTGGTGACATGTGACAAGACGCTCCTCGGGGCGCGTCTTGCTTGGGCTTCTCTCATGGAGGCCCTCAGTCCGATCCATTGTTGATATGTGGCAAGACGCTCCTCGGGGCGCGTCTTGCTTGGGCCTCTCTCCTGGAGGAGCTCAGTCAGACCGAGTGCTGACATGTGGCAAGACGCTCCTCGGGGCGCGTCTTGCTGGGGCTTCTCTCCTAGAGGCGTTCAGTCAGACCGAGTGCTGACATGTGGCAAGACGCTCCTCGGGGCGCGTCTTGCTTGGGCTTCTCTCCTGGCGGCCCTCAGTCAGACTCATTGTTGACATGTGGCAAGATGCTCCTCGGGGCGCGTCTTGCTTGGGGCCTCTCCTGGAGGCGCACAGTCAGACAGAGTGCTGACATGTGGCCAGACGCTCCTCGGGGCGCGTCTTGCTGGGGCCTCTCTCCTGGAGGCGCTCTGTCAGACCGAGTGCTGACATGTGGCAAGACGCTCCTCGGGGCGCGTCTTGCTGGGGCCTCTCTCCTGGAGGCGCTCTGTCAGACCGAGTGCTGACATGTGGCAAGACGCTCCTCGGGGCGCGTCTTGCTTGGGCTTCTCTCCTGGAGGCCCTCAGTCAGACCCATTGTTTACATGTGGCAAGACGCTCCTCGGGGCGCATCTTGCTTGGGCCTCTCTCCTGGAGGCGCTCAGTCAGACCCAGTGCTTACATGTGGCAAGACGCTCCTCGGGGCGCGTCTTGCTTGGGCTTCTCTCCTGGAGGCCCTCAGTCAGACCCATTGCTGATATGTGGCAAGACGCTCCTCGGGGCGCGTCTTGCTTGGGCCTCTCTCCTGGAGGCGCTCAGTCAGACCGAGTGCTGACATGTGGCAAGACGCTCCTCGGGGCGCGTCTTGCTTGGGCTTCTCTCCTGGAGGCCCTCAGTCAGACCCATTGTTTACATGTGGCAAGACGCTCCTTTGGGCGCATCTTGCTTGGGCTTCTCTCCTGGAGGCCCTCAGTCAGACCCATTGTTGACATGTGGCAAGACGCTCCTCGGGGCGCGTCTTGCTTGGGCCTCTCTCCTGGAGGCGCTCAGTCAGACTGAGTGCTGACATAAGGCAAGACGCTCCTCGGGGCGCGTCTTGCTGGGGCCTCTCTCCTGGAGGCGCTCAGTCAGACCCAGTGCTTACATGTGGCAAGACGCTCCTCGGGGCGCGTCTTTCTGGGGCTTCTCTCCTGGAGGCGTTCAGTCAGACCGAGTGCTGACATGTGGCAAGACGCTCCTCGGGACGCGTCTTGCTTGGGCTTCTCTCCTGGAGGCCCTCAGTCAGACTCATTGTTGACATGTGGCAAGACGCTCCTCGGGGCGCGTCTTGCTTGGACCTCTCTCCTGGAGGTGCTCAGTCAGACCCAGTGGTGACATGTGGCAAGACGCTCCTCGGGGCGCGTCTTGCTTGGGCCTCTCTCCTGGAGGCGCTCAGTAAGACCGAGTGCTGACATAAGGCAAGACGCTCCTCGGGGCGCGTCTTGCTGGGGCCTCTCTCCTGGAGGCGCTCAGTCAGACCCAGTGCTTACATGTGGCAAGACGCTCTTAGGGGCGCGTCTTGCTTGGGCCTCTATCCTGGAGACGCTCAGTCAGACCGAGTGTTGACACGTGACAAGACGCTCCTCGGGGCGCGTCTTGCTTGGGCTTCTCTCATGGAGGCCCTCAGTCAGACCCATTGTTGATATGTGGCAAGACGCTCCTCGGGGCGCGTCTTGCTTGGGCCTCTCTCCTGGAGGCGCTCAGTCAGACCGAGTGCTGACATGTGGCAAGACGCTCCTCGGGGCGCGTCTTGCTTGGGCTTCTCTCCTGGAGGCCCTCAGTCAGACCCATTGTTTACATGTGGCAAGACGCTCCTCGGGGCGCATCTTGCCTGGGCCTCTCTCCTGGAGTTCCTCTGTCAGCCCCAGTGTTGACATGTGTCAAGACGCTCCTCGGGGTGCGTCTTGCTTGGGCCTCTCTCCTGGAGGCGCTCAGTCAGACCGAGTGCTGACATGTGGCAAGACGCTCCTCGGGGCGCGTCTTGCTTGGGCTTCTCTCCTGGAGGCCCTCAGTCAGACCCATTGTTGACATGTGGCAAGACACTCCTCGGGACGCGTCTTGCTTGGGATTCTCTCCTGGAGGCCCTCAGTCAGACTCATTGTTGACATGTGGCAAGACACTCCTCGGGACGCGTCTTGCTTGGGCCTCTCTCCTGGAGGCGCTCAGTCAGACCGAGTGCTGACATAAGGCAAGACGCTCCTCGGGGCGCGTCTTGCTTGGGCCTCTCTCCTGGAGGCGCTCAGTCAGACCCAGTGCTTACATGTCGCAAGACGCTCCTCGGGGCGCGTCTTGCTGGGGCTTCTCTCCTGGAGGCGTTCAGTCAGACCGAGTGCTGACATGTGGCAAGACACTCCTCGGGACGCGTCTTGCTTGGGCTTCTCTCCTGGAGGCCCTCAGTCAGACTCATTGTTGACATGTGGCAAGACGCTCCTCGGGGCACGTCTTGCTTGGGCCTCTCTCCTGGAGGCGCTCAGTCAGACCCAGTGGTGACATGTGGCAAGACGCTCCTCGGGGCGCGTCTTGCTTGGGCCTCTCTCCTGGAGACGCTCAGTCAGACCCAGTGTTGACACGTGACAAGACGCTCCTCGGGGCGCGTCTTGCTTGGGCTTCTCTCATGGAGGCCCTCAGTCAGACCCATTGTTGATATGTGGCAAGACGCTCCTCGGGGCGCGTCTTGCTTGGGCCTCTCTCCTGGAGGCGCTCAGTCAGACCGAGTGCTGACATGTGGCAAGACGCTCCTCGGGGCGCGTCTTGCTTGGGCTTCTCTCATGGAGGCCCTCAGTCAGACCCATTGTTGATATGTGGCAAGACGCTCCTCGGGGCGAGTCTTGCTTGGGCCTCTCTCCTGGAGGTGCTCAGTCAGACCCAGTGTTGACATGGTGCAAGACGCTCCTCGGGGCGCGTCTTGCTTGGGCTTCTCTCTTGGAGGCCCTCAGTCAGACCCATTGTTTACATTTGGCAAGACGCTCCTCGGGGCGCATCTTAATTGGGCCTCTCTCCTGGAGGCCCTCTGTCAGCCCCAGTGTTGACATGTGTCAAGACGCTCCCCGGGGTGCGTCTTGCTTGGGCCTCTCTCCTGGAGTCGCTCGGTCAGACCGAGTGCTGACATGTGGCAAGACGCTCCTCGGGGCGCGTCTTGCTTGGGCTTCTCTCCTGGAGGCCCTCAGTCAGACCCATTGTTGACATGTGGCAAGACGCTCCCCGGGGTGCGTCTTGCTTGGGCCTCTCTCCTGGAGTCGCTCAGTCAGACCGAGTGCTTACATGTGGCAAGACGCTCCTCGGGGCGTGTCTTGCTGGGGCTTCTCTCCTGGAGGCGTTCAGTCAGACCGAGTGCTGACATGTGGCAAGACGCTCCTCGGGGCGCGTCTTGCTTGGGCTTCTCTCCTGGAGGCGTTCAGTCAGACCGAGTGCTGACATGTGGTAAGACGCTCCTCGGGGCGCGTCTTGCTGGGGCTTCTCTCCTGGAGGCTCTCAGTCAGACCCAGTGCTTACATGTGGCAAGACGCTCCTCGGGGCGCGTCTTGCTTGGGCCTCTATCCTGGAGGCGCTCAGTCAGACCCAGTGCTGACATGTGGCAAGACGCTCCTCGGGGCGCGTCTTGCTTGGGCCTCTCTCCTGGAGACGCTCAGTCAGACCCAGTGTTGACACGTGGCAAGACGCTCCTCGGGGCGCGTCTTACTTGGGCCTCTCTCCTGGAGGCGCTCAGTCAGACCCAGTGCTTACATGTGGCAAGACGCTCCTCGGGGCGCGTCTTGCTTGGGCTTCTCTCATGGAGGCCCTCAGTCAGACCCATTGCTGATATGTGGCAAGACGCTCCTCGGGGCGCGTCTTGCTTGTGCCTCTCTCCTGGAGGCGCTCAGTCAGACCGAGTGCTGACATGTGGCAAGACGCTCCTCGGGGCGCGTCTTGCTTGGGCTTCTCTCCTGGAGGCCCTCAGTCAGACCCATTGTTTACATGTGGCAAGACGCTCCTTTGGGCGCATCTTGCTTGGGCTTCTCTCCTGGAGGCCCTCAGTCAGACCCATTGTTGACATGTGGCAAGACGCTCCTCGGGGCGCGTCTTGCTTGGGCCTCTCTCCTGGAGGCGCTCAGTCGGACTGAGTGCTGACATAAGGCAAGACGCTCCTCGGGGCGCGTCTTGCTGGGGCCTCTCTCCTGGAGGCGCTCAGTCAGACCCAGTGCTTACATGTGGCAAGACGCTCCTCGGGGCGCGTCTTTCTGGGGCTTCTCTCCTGGAGGCGTTCAGTCAGACCGAGTGCTGACATGTGGCAAGACGCTCCTCGGGACGCGTCTTGCTTGGGCTTCTCTCCTGGAGGCCCTCAGTCAGACTCATTGTTGACATGTGGCAAGACGCTCCTCGGGGCGCGTCTTGCTTGGGCCTCTCTCCTGGAGGTGCTCAGTCAGACCCAGTGGTGACATGTGGCAAGACGCTCCTCGGGGCGCGTCTTGCTTGGGCCTCTCTCCTGGAGGCGCTCAGTCAGACCCAGTGGTGACATGTGACAAGACGCTCCTCGGGGCGCGTCTTGCTTGGGCTTCTCTCATGGAGGCCCTCAGCCCGATCCATTGTTGATATGTGGCAAGACGCTCCTCGGGGCGCGTCTTGCTTGGGCCTCTCTCCTGGAGGAGCTCAGTCAGACCGAGTGCTGACATGTGGCAAGACGCTCCTCGGGGCGCGTCTTGCTGGGGCTTCTCTCCTAGAGGCGTTCAGTCAGACCGAGTGCTGACATGTGGCAAGACGCTCCTCGGGGCGCGTCTTGCTTGGGCTTCTCTCCTGGCGGCCCTCAGTCAGACTCATTGTTGACATGTGGCAAGATGCTCCTCGGGGCGCGTCTTGCTTGGGGCCTCTCCTGGAGGCGCACAGTCAGACAGAGTGCTGACATGTGGCCAGACGCTCCTCGGGGCGCGTCTTGCTGGGGCCTCTCTCCTGGAGGCGCTCTGTCAGACCGAGTGCTGACATGTGGCAAGACGCTCCTCGGGGCGCGTCTTGCTTGGGCTTCTCTCCTGGAGGCCCTCAGTCAGACCCATTGTTTACATGTGGCAAGACGCTCCTCGGGGCGCATCTTGCTTGGGCCTCTCTCCTGGAGGCCCTCTGTCAGCCCCAGTGTTGACATGTGTCAAGACGCTCCTCGGGGCGAGTCTTGCTTGGGCCTCTCTCCTGGAGGTGCTCAGTCAGACCCAGTGTTGACATGTTGCAAGACGCTCCTCGGGGCGCATCTTGCTTGGGCTTCTCTCTTGGAGGCCCTCAGTCAGACCCATTGTTGACATGTGGCAAGACGCTCCTCGGGGCGCGTCTTGCTTGGGCTTCTCTCCTGGAGGCCCTCAGTCAGACCCATTGTTCACATGTGGCAAGACGCTCCTCGGGGCGCGTCTTGCTTGGGCCTCTCTCCTGGAGGCGCTCAGTCAGACCGAGTGCTGACATAAGGCAAGACGCTCCTCGGTGCGCGTCTTGCTGGGGCCTCTCTCCTGGAGGCGCTCAGTCAGACCCAGTGCTTACATGTGGCAAGACGCTCCTCGGGGTGTGTCTTGCTGGGGCTTCTCTCCTGGAGGCGTTCAGTCAGACCGAGTGCTGACATGTGGCAAGGAGCTCCTCGGGGCGCGTCTTGCTTGGGCTTCTCTCCTGGAGGCCCTCAGTCAGACCCATTGTTTACATGTGGCAAGACGCTCCTCGGGGCGCATCTTGCTTGGGCCTCTCTCCTGGAGGCCCTCTGTCAGCCCCAGTGTTGACATGTGTCAAGACGCTCCTCGGGGCGAGTCTTGCTTGGGCCTCTCTCCTGGAGGTGCTCAGTCAGACCCAGTGTTGACATGTTGCAAGACGCTCCTCGGGGTGCATCTTGCTTGGGCTTCTCTCTTGGAGGCCCTCAGTCAGACCCATTGTTGACATGTGGCAAGACGCTCCTCGGGGCGCGTCTTGCTTGGGCTTCTCTCCTGGAGGCCCTCAGTCAGACCCATTGTTCACATGTGGCAAGACGCTCCTCGGGGCGCGTCTTGCTTGGGCCTCTCTCCTGGAGGCGCTCAGTCAGACCGAGTGCTGACATAAGGCAAGACGCTCCTCGGTGCGCGTCTTGCTGGGGCCTCTCTCCTGGAGGCGCTCAGTCAGACCCAGTGCTTACATGTGGCAAGACGCTCCTCGGGGTGTGTCTTGCTGGGGCTTCTCTCCTGGAGGCGTTCAGTCAGACCGAGTGCTGACATGTGGCAAGGAGCTCCTCGGGGCGCGTCTTGCTTGGGCTTCTCTCCTGGAGGCGTTCAGTCAGACCGAGTGCTGACATGTGGTAAGACGCTCCTCGGGGCGCGTCTTGCTGGGGCTTCTCTCCTGGAGGCGCTCAGTCAGACCCAGTGGTGACATGTGACAAGACGCTCCTCGGGGCGCGTCTTGCTTGGGCTTCTCTCATGGAGGCCCTCAGTCAGATCCATTGTTGATATGTGGCAAGACGCTCCTCGGGGCGCGTCTTGCTTGGGCCTCTCTCCTGGAGGAGCTCAGTCAGACCGAGTGCTGACATGTGGCAAGACACTCCTCGGGGCGCGTCTTGCTGGGGCTTCTCTCCTGGAGGCGTTCAGTCAGACCGAGTGCTGACATGTGGCAAGACGCTCCTCGGGGCGCGTCTTGCTTGGGCTTCTCTCCTGGAGGCCCTCAGTCAGTTTCATTGTTGACATGTGGCAAGATGCTCCTCGGGGCGCGTCTTGATTGGGGCCTCTCTCCTGGAGGCGCACAGTCAGACAGAGTGCTGACATGTGGCCAGACGCTCCTCGGGGCGCGTCTTGCTGGGGCCTCTCTCCTGGAGGCGCTCAGTCAGACCGAGTGCTGACATGTGGCAAGACGCTCCTCGGGGCGCGTCTTGCTTGGGCTTCTCTCCTGGAGTTCCTCAGTCAGACCCATTGTTTACATGTGGCAAGACGCTCCTCGGGGCGCATCTTGCTTGGGCCTCTCTCCTGGAGGCCCTCTGTCAGCCCCAGTGTTGACATGAGTCAAGACGCTCCTCGGGGCGAGTCTTGCTTGGGCCTCTCTCCTGGAGGTGCTCAGTCAGACCCAGTGTTGACATGGTGCAAGAAGCTCCTTGGGGCGCGTCTTGCTTGGGCTTCTCTCTTGGAGGCCCTCAGTCAGACCCATTGTTGACATGTGGCAAGACGCTCCTCGGGGCGCGTCTTGCTTGGGCTTCTCTCCTGGAGGCCCTCAGTCAGACCCATTGTTGACATGTGGCAAGACGCTCCTCGGGGCGCGTCTTGCTTGGGCCTCTCTCCTGGAGGCGCTCAGTCAGACCGAGTGCTGACATAAGGCAAGACGCTCCTCGGGGCGCGTCTTGCTGGGGCCTCTCTCCTGGAGGCGCTCAGTCAGACCCAGTGCTTACATGTGGCAAGACGCTCCTCGGGGTGTGTCTTGCTGGGGCTTCTCTCCTGGAGGCGTTCAGTCAGACCGAGTGCTGACATGTGGCAAGGAGCTCCTCGGGGCGCGTCTTGCTTGGGCTTCTCTCCTGGAGGCGTTCAGTCAGACCGAGTGCTGACATGTGGTAAGATGCTCCTCGGGGCGCGTCTTGCTGGGGTTTCTCTCCTGGAGGCGCTCAGTCAGACCCAGTGCTTACATGTGGCAAGACGCTCCTCGGGGCGCGTCTTGCTTGGGCCTCTCTCCTGGAGGCGCTCAGTCAGACCCAGTGGTGACATGTGGCAAGACGCTCCTCGGGGCGCGTCTTGCATGGGCCTCTCTCCTGGAGACGCTCAGTCAGACCCAGTGTTGACACGTGGCAAGACGCTCCTCGGGGCGCGTCTTGCTTGGGGCCTCTCTCCTGGAGGCGCACAGTCAGACAGAGTGCTGACATGTGGCCAGACGCTCCTCGGGGCGCGTCTTGGTGGGGCTTCTCTCCTGGAGGCGCTCAGTCAGACCCAGTGTTGACATGTGACAAGACGCTCCTCGGGGCGCGTCTTGCTGGGGCTTCTCTCCTGGAGGCGTTCAGTCAGACCGAGTGCTGACATGTGGCAAGACGCTCCTCGGGGCACGTCTTGCTTGGGCTTCTCTCCTGGAGGCCCTCAGTCAGACTCATTGTTGACATGTGGCAAGAAACTCCTCGGGGCGCGTCTTGCTTGGGCCTCTCTCCTGGAGGCGCACAGACAGACAGAGTGCTGACATGTGGCAAGACGCTCCTTGGGGCGCGTCTTGCTTGGGCTTCTCTCCTGGAGGCCCTAAGTTCAGACCCATTGTTGACATGTGGCAAGACGCTCCTCGGGGCGCGTCTTGCTTGGGCCTCTCTCCTGGAGGCGCTCAGTCAGACCAAGTGCTGACATGCAGCAAGACGCTCCTCAGGGCGCGTCTTGCTTGGGCTTCTCTCCTGGAGGCCCTCAGTCAGACCCATTGTTGACATGTGGCAAGATGCTCCTCGGGGCACGTCTTGCTTGGGCTTCTCTCATGGAGGCCCTCAGTCAGACCCATTGTTGATATGTGGCAAGACGCTCCTCGGGGCGTGTCTTGCTTGGGCCTCTCTCCTGGAGGTGCTCAGTCAGACACAGTGTTGACATGGTGCAAGACGCTCCTCGGGGCGCGTCTTGCTTGGGCTTCCCTCTTGGAGGCCCTCAGTCAGACCCATTGTTTACATGTGGCAAGACGCTCCTCGGGCCGCGCATCTTGCTTGGCCTCTCTCCTGGAGGCCCTCTGTCAGCCCCAGTGTTGACATGTGTCAAGACGCTCCCCGGGGTGCGTCTTGCTTGGGCCTCTCTCCTGGAGTCGCTCAGTCAGACCGAGTGCTGACATGTGGCAAGACGCTCCGCGGGGCGCGTCTTGCTTGGGCCTCTCTCCTGGAGGCGCTCAGTCAGACCGAGTGCTGACATAAGTCAAGACGCTCCTCGGGGCGCGTCTTGCTGGGGCCTCTCTCCTGGAGGCGCTCAGTCAGACCCAGTGCTTACATGTGGCAAGACGCTCCTCGGGGCGTGTCTTGCTGGGGCTTCTCTCCTGGAGGCGTTCAGTCAGACCGAGTGCTGACATGTGGCAAGACGCTCCTCGGGGCTTGTCTTGCTTGGGCTTCTCTCCTGGAGGCGTTCAGTCAGACCGAGTGCTGACATGTGGTAAGACGCTCCTCGGGGCGCGTCTTGCTGGGGCTTCTCTCTTGGAGGCGCTCAGTCAGACCCAGTGCTTACATGTGGTAAGACGCTCCTCGGGGCGCGTCTTGCTTGGGCCTCTCTCCTGGAGGCGCTCAGTCAGACCCAGTGCTGACATGTGGCAAGACGCTCCTCGGGGCGCGTCTTGCTTGGGCCTCTCTCCTGGAGACGCTCAGTCAGACCCAGTGTTGACACGTGGCAAGACGCTCCTCGGGGCGCGTCTTGCTTGGGCCTCTCTCCTGGAGGCGCTCAGTCAGACCCAGTGGTGACATGTGGCAAGACGCTCCTCGGGGCGCGTCTTGCTTGGGCTTCTCTCATGGAGGCCCTCAGTCAGACCCATTGCTGATATGTGGCACGACGCTCCTCGGGGCGCGTCTTGCTTGGGCCTCTCTCCTGGAGGCGCTCAGTCAGACCGAGTGCTGACATGTGGCAAGACGCTCCTCGGGGCGCGTCTTGCTTGGGCTTCTCTCCTGGAGGCCCTCAGTCAGACCCATTGTTTACATGTGGCAAGACGCTCCTTTGGGTTCATCTTGCTTGGGCTTCTCTCCTGGAGGCCCTCAGTCAGACCCATTGTTGACATGTGGCAAGACGCTCCTCGGGGCGCGTCTTGCTTGGGCCTCTCTCCTGGAGGCGCTCAGTCAGACCGAGTGCTGACATGTGGCAAGACGCTCCTCGGGGCGCGTCTTGCTGGGGCTTCTCTCCTGGAGGCGTTCAGTCAGACCGAGTGCTGACATGTGGCCAGGAGCTCCTCGGGGCGCGTCTTGCTTGGGCTTCTCTCCTGGAGGCGTTCAGTCAGACCGAGTGCTGACATGTGGCAAGACGCTCCTCGGGGCGCGTCTTGCTTGGGCTTCTCTCCTGGAGGCCCTCAGTCAGTTTCATTGTTGACATGTGGCAAGATGCTCCTCGGGGCGCGTCTTGATTGGGGCCTCTCTCCTGGAGGCGCACAGTCAGACAGAGTGCTGACATGTGGCCAGACGCTCCTCGGGGCGCGTCTTGCTGGGGTCTCTCTCCTGGAGGCGCTCAGTCAGACCGAGTGCTGACATGTGGCAAGACGCTCCTCGGGGCGCGTCTTGCTTGGGCTTCTCTCCTGGAGGCCCTCAGTCAGACCCATTGTTTACATGTGGCAAGACGCTCCTCGGGGCGCATCTTGCTTGGGCCTCTCTCCTGGAGGCCCTCTGTCAGCCCCAGTGTTGACATGAGTCAAGACGCTCCTCGGGGCGAGTCTTGCTTGGGCCTCTCTCCTGGAGGTGCTCAGTCAGACCCAGTGTTGACATGGTGCAAGAAGCTCCTCGGGGCGCGTCTTGCTTGGGCTTCTCTCTTGGAGGCCCTCAGTCAGACCCATTGTTGACATGTGGCAAGACGCTCCTCGGGGCGCGTCTTGCTTGGGCTTCTCTCCTGGAGGCCCTCAGTCAGACCCATTGTTGACATGTGGCAAGACGCTCCTCGGGGCGCGTCTTGCTTGGGCCTCTCTCCTGGAGGCGCTCAGTCAGACCGAGTGCTGACATAAGGCAAGACGCTCCTCGGGGCGCGTCTTGCTGGGGCCTCTCTCCTGGAGGCGCTCAGTCAGACCCAGTGCTTACATGTGGCAAGACGCTCCTCGGGGTGTGTCTTGCTGGGGCTTCTCTCCTGGAGGCGTTCAGTCAGACCGAGTGCTGACATGTGGCAAGGAGCTCCTCGGGGCGCGTCTTGCTTGGGCTTCTCTCCTGGAGGCGTTCAGTCAGACCGAGTGCTGACATGTGGTAAGATGCTCCTCGGGGCGCGTCTTGCTGGGGTTTCTCTCCTGGAGGCGCTCAGTCAGACCCAGTGCTTACATGTGGCAAGACGCTCCTCGGGGCGCGTCTTGCTTGGGCCTCTCTCCTGGAGGCGCTCAGTCAGACCCAGTGGTGACATGTGGCAAGACGCTCCTCGGGGCGCGTCTTGCATGGGCCTCTCTCCTGGAGACGCTCAGTCAGACCCAGTGTTGACACGTGGCAAGACGCTCCTCGGGGCGCGTCTTGCTTGGGGCCTCTCTCCTGGAGGCGCACAGTCAGACAGAGTGCTGACATGTGGCCAGACGCTCCTCGGGGCGCGTCTTGGTGGGGCTTCTCTCCTGGAGGCGCTCAGTCAGACCCAGTGTTGACATGTGACAAGACGCTCCTCGGGGCGCGTCTTGCTGGGGCTTCTCTCCTGGAGGCGTTCAGTCAGACCGAGTGCTGACATGTGGCAAGACGCTCCTCGGGGCACGTCTTGCTTGGGCTTCTCTCCTGGAGGCCCTCAGTCAGACTCATTGTTGACATGTGGCAAGAAACTCCTCGGGGCGCGTCTTGCTTGGGCCTCTCTCCTGGAGGCGCACAGACAGACAGAGTGCTGACATGTGGCAAGACGCTCCTTGGGGCGCGTCTTGCTTGGGCTTCTCTCCTGGAGGCCCTAAGTTCAGACCCATTGTTGACATGTGGCAAGACGCTCCTCGGGGCGCGTCTTGCTTGGGCCTCTCTCCTGGAGGCGCTCAGTCAGACCAAGTGCTGACATGCAGCAAGACGCTCCTCAGGGCGCGTCTTGCTTGGGCTTCTCTCCTGGAGGCCCTCAGTCAGACCCATTGTTGACATGTGGCAAGATGCTCCTCGGGGCACGTCTTGCTTGGGCTTCTCTCATGGAGGCCCTCAGTCAGACCCATTGTTGATATGTGGCAAGACGCTCCTCGGGGCGTGTCTTGCTTGGGCCTCTCTCCTGGAGGTGCTCAGTCAGACACAGTGTTGACATGGTGCAAGACGCTCCTCGGGGCGCGTCTTGCTTGGGCTTCCCTCTTGGAGGCCCTCAGTCAGACCCATTGTTTACATGTGGCAAGACGCTCCTCGGGCCGCGCATCTTGCTTGGCCTCTCTCCTGGAGGCCCTCTGTCAGCCCCAGTGTTGACATGTGTCAAGACGCTCCCCGGGGTGCGTCTTGCTTGGGCCTCTCTCCTGGAGTCGCTCAGTCAGACCGAGTGCTGACATGTGGCAAGACGCTCCGCGGGGCGCGTCTTGCTTGGGCCTCTCTCCTGGAGGCGCTCAGTCAGACCGAGTGCTGACATAAGTCAAGACGCTCCTCGGGGCGCGTCTTGCTGGGGCCTCTCTCCTGGAGGCGCTCAGTCAGACCCAGTGCTTACATGTGGCAAGACGCTCCTCGGGGCGTGTCTTGCTGGGGCTTCTCTCCTGGAGGCGTTCAGTCAGACCGAGTGCTGACATGTGGCAAGACGCTCCTCGGGGCTTGTCTTGCTTGGGCTTCTCTCCTGGAGGCGTTCAGTCAGACCGAGTGCTGACATGTGGTAAGACGCTCCTCGGGGCGCGTCTTGCTGGGGCTTCTCTCTTGGAGGCGCTCAGTCAGACCCAGTGCTTACATGTGGTAAGACGCTCCTCGGGGCGCGTCTTGCTTGGGCCTCTCTCCTGGAGGCGCTCAGTCAGACCCAGTGCTGACATGTGGCAAGACGCTCCTCGGGGCGCGTCTTGCTTGGGCCTCTCTCCTGGAGACGCTCAGTCAGACCCAGTGTTGACACGTGGCAAGACGCTCCTCGGGGCGCGTCTTGCTTGGGCCTCTCTCCTGGAGGCGCTCAGTCAGACCCAGTGGTGACATGTGGCAAGACGCTCCTCGGGGCGCGTCTTGCTTGGGCTTCTCTCATGGAGGCCCTCAGTCAGACCCATTGCTGATATGTGGCACGACGCTCCTCGGGGCGCGTCTTGCTTGGGCCTCTCTCCTGGAGGCGCTCAGTCAGACCGAGTGCTGACATGTGGCAAGACGCTCCTCGGGGCGCGTCTTGCTTGGGCTTCTCTCCTGGAGGCCCTCAGTCAGACCCATTGTTTACATGTGGCAAGACGCTCCTTTGGGTTCATCTTGCTTGGGCTTCTCTCCTGGAGGCCCTCAGTCAGACCCATTGTTGACATGTGGCAAGACGCTCCTCGGGGCGCGTCTTGCTTGGGCCTCTCTCCTGGAGGCGCTCAGTCAGACCGAGTGCTGACATGTGGCAAGACGCTCCTCGGGGCGCGTCTTGCTGGGGCTTCTCTCCTGGAGGCGTTCAGTCAGACCGAGTGCTGACATGTGGCCAGGAGCTCCTCGGGGCGCGTCTTGCTTGGGCTTCTCTCCTGGAGGCGTTCAGTCAGACCGAGTGCTGACATGTGGTAAGATGCTCCTCGGGGCGCGTCTTGCTGGGGTTTCTCTCCTGGAGGCGCTCAGTCAGACCCAGTGCTTACATGTGGCAAGACGCTCCTCGGGGCGCGTCTTGCTTGGGCCTCTCTCCTGGAGGCCCTCAGTCAGACTCATTGTTGACATGTGGCAAGATGCTCCTCGGGGCGCGTCTTGATTGGGGCCTCTCTCCTGGAGGCGCACAGTCAGACAGAGTGCTGACATGTGGCCAGACGCTCCTCGGGGCGCGTCTTGCTGGGGCCTCTCTCCTGGAGGCGCTCAGTCAGACCGAGTGCTGACATGTGGCAAGACGCTCCTCGGGGCGCGTCTTGCTTGGGCTTCTCTCCTGGAGGCCCTCAGTCAGACCCATTGTTTACATGTGGCAAGACGCTCCTCGGGGCGCATCTTGCTTGGGCCTCTCTCCTGGAGGCCCTCTGTCAGCCCCAGTGTTGACATGAGTCAAGACGCTCCTCGGGCCGAGTCTTGCTTGGGCCTCTCTCCTGGAGGTGCTCAGTCAGACCCAGTGTTGACATGGTGCAAGAAGCTCCTCGGGGCGCGTCTTGCTTGGGCTTCTCTCTTGGAGGCCCTCAGTCAGACCCATTGTTGACATGTGGCAAGACGCTCCTCGGGGCGCGTCTTGCTTGGGCTTCTCTCCTGGAGGCCCTCAGTCAGACCCATTGTTGACATGTGGCAAGACGCTCCTCGGGGCGCGTCTTGCTTGGGCCTCTCTCCTGGAGGCGCTCAGTCAGACCGAGTGCTGACATAAGGCAAGACGCTCCTCGGGGCGCGTCTTGCTGGGGCCTCTCTCCTGGAGGCGCTCAGTCAGACCCAGTGCTTACATGTGGCAAGACGCTCCTCGGGGTGTGTCTTGCTGGGGCTTCTCTCCTGGAGGCGTTCAGTCAGACCGAGTGCTGACATGTGGCAAGGAGCTCCTCGGGGCGCGTCTTGCTTGGGCTTCTCTCCTGGAGGCGTTCAGTCAGACCGAGTGCTGACATGTGGTAAGATGCTCCTCGGGGCGCGTCTTGCTGGGGTTTCTCTCCTGGAGGCGCTCAGTCAGACCCAGTGCTTACATGTGGCAAGACGCTCCTCGGGGCGCGTCTTGCTTGGGCCTCTCTCCTGGAGGCGCTCAGTCAGACCCAGTGGTGACATGTGGCAAGACGCTCCTCGGGGCGCGTCTTGCATGGGCCTCTCTCCTGGAGACGCTCAGTCAGACCCAGTGTTGACACGTGGCAAGACGCTCCTCGGGGCGCGTCTTGCTTGGGGCCTCTCTCCTGGAGGCGCACAGTCAGACAGAGTGCTGACATGTGGCCAGACGCTCCTCGGGGCGCGTCTTGGTGGGGCTTCTCTCCTGGAGGCGCTCAGTCAGACCCAGTGTTGACATGTGACAAGACGCTCCTCGGGGCGCGTCTTGCTGGGGCTTCTCTCCTGGAGGCGTTCAGTCAGACCGAGTGCTGACATGTGGCAAGACGCTCCTCGGGGCACGTCTTGCTTGGGCTTCTCTCCTGGAGGCCCTCAGTCAGACTCATTGTTGACATGTGGCAAGAAACTCCTCGGGGCGCGTCTTGCTTGGGCCTCTCTCCTGGAGGCGCACAGACAGACAGAGTGCTGACATGTGGCAAGACGCTCCTTGGGGCGCGTCTTGCTTGGGCTTCTCTCCTGGAGGCCCTAAGTTCAGACCCATTGTTGACATGTGGCAAGACGCTCCTCGGGGCGCGTCTTGCTTGGGCCTCTCTCCTGGAGGCGCTCAGTCAGACCAAGTGCTGACATGCAGCAAGACGCTCCTCAGGGCGCGTCTTGCTTGGGCTTCTCTCCTGGAGGCCCTCAGTCAGACCCATTGTTGACATGTGGCAAGATGCTCCTCGGGGCACGTCTTGCTTGGGCTTCTCTCATGGAGGCCCTCAGTCAGACCCATTGTTGATATGTGGCAAGACGCTCCTCGGGGCGAGTCTTGCTTGGGCCTCTCTCCTGGAGGTGCTCAGTCAGACACAGTGTTGACATGGTGCAAGACGCTCCTCGGGGCGCGTCTTGCTTGGGCTTCTCTCTTGGAGGCCCTCAGTCAGACCCATTGTTTACATGTGGCAAGACGCTCCTCGGGCCGCGCATCTTGCTTGGCCTCTCTCCTGGAGGCCCTCTGTCAGCCCCAGTGTTGACATGTGTCAAGACGCTCCCCGGGGTGCGTCTTGCTTGGGCCTCTCTCCTGGAGTCGCTCAGTCAGACCGAGAGCTGACATGTGGCAAGACGCTCCGCGGGGCGCGTCTTGCTTGGGCCTCTCTCCTGGAGGCGCTCAGTCAGACCGAGTGCTGACATAAGGCAAGACGCTCCTCGGGGCGCGTCTTGCTGGGGCCTCTCTCCTGGAGGCGCTCAGTCAGACCCAGTGCTTACATGTGGCAAGACGCTCCTCGGGGCGTGTCTTGCTGGGGCTTCTCTCCTGGAGGCGTTCAGTCAGACCGAGTGCTGACATGTGGCAAGACGCTCCTCGGGGCTTGTCTTGCTTGGGCTTCTCTCCTGGAGGCGTTCAGTCAGACCGAGTGCTGACATGTGGTAAGACGCTCCTCGGGGCGCGTCTTGCTGGGGCTTCTCTCTTGGAGGCGCTCAGTCAGACCCAGTGCTTACATGTGGCAAGACGCTCCTCGGGGCGCGTCTTGCTTGGGCCTCTCTCCTGGAGGCGCTCAGTCAGACCCAGTGCTGACATGTGGCAAGACGCTCCTCGGGGCGCGTCTTGCTTGGGCCTCTCTCCTGGAGACGCTCAGTCAGACCCAGTGTTGACACGTGGCAAGACGCTCCTCGGGGCGCGTCTTGCTTGGGCCTCTCTCCTGGAGGCGCTCAGTCAGACCCAGTGGTGACATGTGGCAAGACGCTCCTCGGGGCGCGTCTTGCTTGGGCTTCTCTCATGGAGGCCCTCAGTCAGACCCATTGCTGATATGTGGCACGACGCTCCTCGGGGCGCGTCTTGCTTGGGCCTCTCTCCTGGAGGCGCTCAGTCAGACCGAGTGCTGACATGTGGCAAGACGCTCCTCGGGGCGCGTCTTGCTTGGGCTTCTCTCCTGGAGGCCCTCCGTCAGACCCATTGTTTACATGTGGCAAGACGCTCCTTTGGGTTCATCTTGCTTGGGCTTCTCTCCTGGAGGCCCTCAGTCAGACCCATTGTTGACATGTGGCAAGACGCTCCTCGGGGCGCGTCTTGCTTGGGCCTCTCTCCTGGAGGCGCTCAGTCAGACCGAGTGCTGACATGTGGCAAGACGCTCCTCGGGGCGCGTCTTGCTGGGGCTTCTCTCCTGGAGGCGTTCAGTCAGACCGAGTGCTGACATGTGGCAAGGAGCTCCTCGGGGCGCGTCTTGCTTGGGCTTCTCTCCTGGAGGCGTTCAGTCAGACCGAGTGCTGACATGTGGTAAGATGCTCCTCGGGGCGCGTCTTGCTGGGGTTTCTCTCCTGGAGGCGCTCAGTCAGACCCAGTGCTTACATGTGGCAAGACGCTCCTCGGGGCGCGTCTTGCTTGGGCCTCTCTCCTGGAGGCCCTCAGTCAGACTCATTGTTGACATGTGGCAAGATGCTCCTCGGGGCGCGTCTTGATTGGGGCCTCTCTCCTGGAGGCGCACAGTCAGACAGAGTGCTGACATGTGGCCAGACGCTCCTCGGGGCGCGTCTTGCTGGGGCCTCTCTCCTGGAGGCGCTCAGTCAGACCGAGTGCTGACATGTGGCAAGACGCTCCTCGGGGCGCGTCTTGCTTGGGCTTCTCTCCTGGAGGCCCTCAGTCAGACCCATTGTTTACATGTGGCAAGACGCTCCTCGGGGCGCATCTTGCTTGGGCCTCTCTCCTGGAGGCCCTCTGTCAGCCCCAGTGTTGACATGAGTCAAGACGCTCCTCGGGGCGAGTCTTGCTTGGGCCTCTCTCCTGGAGGTGCTCAGTCAGACCCAGTGTTGACATGGTGCAAGAAGCTCCTCGGGGCGCGTCTTGCTTGGGCTTCTCTCTTGGAGGCCCTCAGTCAGACCCATTGTTGACATGTGGCAAGACGCTCCTCGGGGCGCGTCTTGCTTGGGCTTCTCTCCTGGAGGCCCTCAGTCAGACCCATTGTTGACATGTGGCAAGACGCTCCTCGGGGCGCGTCTTGCTTGGGCCTCTCTCCTGGTGGCGCTCAGTCAGACCGAGTGCTGACATAAGGCAAGACGCTCCTCGGGGCGCGTCTTGCTGGGGCCTCTCTCCTGGAGGCGCTCAGTCAGACCCAGTGCTTACATGTGGCAAGACGCTCCTCGGGGTGTGTCTTGCTGGGGCTTCTCTCCTGGAGGCGTTCAGTCAGACCGAGTGCTGACATGTGGCAAGGAGCTCCTCGGGGCGCGTCTTGCTTGGGCTTCTCTCCTGGAGGCGTTCAGTCAGACCGAGTGCTGACATGTGGTAAGATGCTCCTCGGGGCGCGTCTTGCTGGGGTTTCTCTCCTGGAGGCGCTCAGTCAGACCCAGTGCTTACATGTGGCAAGACGCTCCTCGGGGCGCGTCTTGCTTGGGCCTCTCTACTGGAGGCGCTCAGTCAGACCCAGTGGTGACATGTGGCAAGACGCTCCTCGGGGCGCGTCTTGCTTGGGCCTCTCTCCTGGAGACGCTCAGTCAGACCCAGTGTTGACACGTGGCAAGACGCTCCTCTGGGCGCGTCTTGCTTGGGGCCTCTCTCCTGGAGGCGCACAGTCAGACAGAGTGCTGACATGTGGCCAGACGCTCCTCGGGGCGCGTCTTGGTGGGGCTTCTCTCCTGGAGGCGCTCAGTCAGACCCAGTGTTGACATGTGACAAGACGCTCCTCGGGGCGCGTCTTGCTGGGGCTTCTCTCCTGGAGGCGTTCAGTCAGACCGAGTGCTGACATGTGGCAAGACGCTCCTCGGGGCACGTCTTGCTTGGGCTTCTCTCCTGGAGGCCCTCAGTCAGACTCATTGTTGACATGTGGCAAGAAACTCCTCGGGGCTCGTCTTGCTTGGGCCTCTCTCCTGGAGGCGCACAGACAGACAGAGTGCTGACATGTGGCAAGACGCTCCTTGGGGCGCGTCTTGCTTGGGCTTCTCTCCTGGAGGCCCTAAGTTCAGACCCATTGTTGACATGTGGCAAGACGCTCCTCGGGGCGCGTCTTGCTTGGGCCTCTCTCCTGGAGGCGCTCAGTCAGACCCATTGTTGACATGTGGCAAGATGCTCCTCGGGGCGCGTCTTGCTTGGGCTTCTCTCATGGAGGCCCTCAGTCAGACCCATTGTTGATATGTGGCAAGACGCTCCTCGGGGCGAGTCTTGCTTGGGCCTCTCTCCTGGAGGTGCTCAGTCAGACACAGTGTTGACATGGTGCAAGACGCTCCTCGGGGCGCGTCTTGCTTGGGCTTCTCTCTTGGAGGCCCTCAGTCAGACCCATTGTTTACATGTGGCAAGACGCTCCTCGGGCCGCGCATCTTGCTTGGCCTCTCTCCTGGAGGCCCTCTGTCAGCCCCAGTGTTGACATATGTCAAGACGCTCCCCGGGGTGCGTCTTGCTTGGGCCTCTCTCCTGGAGTCGCTCAGTCAGACCGAGTGCTGACATGTGGCAAGACGCTCCGCGGGGCGCGTCTTGCTTGGGCCTCTCTCCTGGAGGCGCTCAGTCAGACCGGGTGCTGACATAAGGCAAGACGCTCCTCGGGGCGCGTCTTGCTGGGGCCTCTCTCCTGGAGGCGCTCAGTCAGACCCAGTGCTTACATGTGGCAAGACGCTCCTCGGGGCTTGTCTTGCTTGGGCTTCTCTCCTGGAGGCGTTCAGTCAGACCGAGTGCTGACATGTGGTAAGACGCTCCTCGGGGCGCGTCTTGCTGGGGCTTCTCTCTTGGAGGCGCTCAGTCAGACCCAGTGCTTACATGTGGCAAGACGCTCCTCGGGGCGCGTCTTGCTTGGGCCTCTCTCCTGGAGGCGCTCAGTCAGACCGAGTGCTGACATAAGGCAAGACGCTCCTCGGGGCGCGTCTTGCTGGGGCTTCTCTCCTGGAGGCGTTCAGTCAGACCGAGTGCTGACATGTGGCAAGACGCTCCTCGGGGCTTGTCTTGCTTGGGCTTCTCTCCTGGAGGCGTTCAGTCAGACCGAGTGCTGACATGTGGTAAGACGCTCCTCGGGGTGTGTCTTGCTGGGGCTTCTCTCCTGGAGGCGTTCAGTCAGACCGAGTGCTGACATGTGGCAAGGAGCTCCTCGGGGCGCGTCTTGCTGGGGCGCACAGTCTCCAGGAGAGAGGCCCCAGCAAGACGCGCCCCGAGGAGCGTCTTGCCTTATGTCAGCACTCGGTCTGACTGAGCGCCTCCAGGAGAGAGGCCCAAGCAAGACGCGCCCCGAGGAGCGTCTTGCCACATGTCAACAATGGGTCTGACTGAGGGCCTCCAGGAGAGAAGCCCAAGCAAGACGCGCCCCGAGGAGCGTCTTGCCACATGTCAACAATGGGTCTGACTGAGGGCCTCCAAGAGAGAAGCCCAAGCAAGACGCGCCCCGAGGAGCTTCTTGCACCATGTCAACACTGGGTCTGACTGAGCACCTCCAGGAGAGAGGCCCAAGCAAGACTCGCCCCGAGGAGCGTCTTGACTCATGTCAACACTGGGGCTGACAGAGGGCCTCCAGGAGAGAGGCCCAAGCAAGATGCGCCCCGAGGAGCGTCTTGCCACATGTAAACAATGGGTCTGACTGAGGGCCTCCAGGAGAGAAGCCCAAGCAAGACGCGCCCCGAGGAGCATCTTGCCACATGTCAACAATGGGTCTGACTGAGCGCCTCCAGGAGAGAGGCCCAAGCAAGACGCGCCCCGAGGAGCGTCTTGCCACATGTCAACAATGGGTTGCTTGGGCTTCTCTCCTGGAGGCCCTCAGTCAGACCCATTGTTTACATGTGGCAAGACGCTCCTCGGGGCGCATCTTGCTTGGGCTTCTCTCTTGGAGGCCCTCAGTCAGACCCATTGTTGACATGTGGCAAGACGCTCCTCGGGGCGCGTCTTGCTTGGGCTTCTCTCCTGGAGGCCCTCAGTCAGACCCATTGTTGACATGTGGCAAGACGCTCCTCGGGGCGCGTCTTGCTTGGGCCTCTCTCCTGGAGGCGCTCAGTCAGACCGAGTGCTGACATAAGGCAAGACGCTCCTCGGGGCGCGTCTTGCTGGGGCCTCTCTCCTGGAGGCGCTCAGTCAGACCCAGTGCTTACATGTGGCAAGACGCTCCTCGGGGTGTGTCTTGCTGGGGCTTCTCTCCTGGAGGCGTTCAGTCAGACCGAGTGCTGACATGTGGCAAGGAGCTCCTCGGGGCGCGTCTTGCTTGGGCTTCTCTCCTGGAGGCGTTCAGTCAGACCGAGTGCTGACATGTGGTAAGATGCTCCTCGGGGCGCGTCTTGCTGGGGTTTCTCTCCTGGAGGCGCTCAGTCAGACCCAGTGCTTACATGTGGCAAGACGCTCCTCGGGGCGCGTCTTGCTTGGGCCTCTCTCCTGGAGGCGCTCAGTCAGACCCAGTGGTGACATGTGGCAAGACGCTCCTCGGGGCGCGTCTTGCATGGGCCTCTCTCCTGGAGACGCTCAGTCAGACCCAGTGTTGACACGTGGCAAGACGCTCCTCGGGGCGCGTCTTGCTTGGGGCCTCTCTCCTGGAGGCGCACAGTCAGACAGAGTGCTGACATGTGGCCAGACGCTCCTCGGGGCGCGTCTTGGTGGGGCTTCTCTCCTGGAGGCGCTCAGTCAGACCCAGTGTTGACATGTGACAAGACGCTCCTCGGGGCGCGTCTTGCTGGGGCTTCTCTCCTGGAGGCGTTCAGTCAGACCGAGTGCTGACATGTGGCAAGACGCTCCTCGGGGCACGTCTTGCTTGGGCTTCTCTCCTGGAGGCCCTCAGTCAGACTCATTGTTGACATGTGGCAAGAAACTCCTCGGGGCGCGTCTTGCTTGGGCCTCTCTCCTGGAGGCGCACAGACAGACAGAGTGCTGACATGTGGCAAGACGCTCCTTGGGGCGCGTCTTGCTTGGGCTTCTCTCCTGGAGGCCCTAAGTTCAGACCCATTGTTGACATGTGGCAAGACGCTCCTCGGGGCGCGTCTTGCTTGGGCCTCTCTCCTGGAGGCGCTCAGTCAGACCAAGTGCTGACATGCAGCAAGACGCTCCTCAGGGCGCGTCTTGCTTGGGCTTCTCTCCTGGAGGCCCTCAGTCAGACCCATTGTTGACATGTGGCAAGATGCTCCTCGGGGCACGTCTTGCTTGGGCTTCTCTCATGGAGGCCCTCAGTCAGACCCATTGTTGATATGTGGCAAGACGCTCCTCGGGGCGAGTCTTGCTTGGGCCTCTCTCCTGGAGGTGCTCAGTCAGACACAGTGTTGACATGGTGCAAGACGCTCCTCGGGGCGCGTCTTGCTTGGGCTTCTCTCTTGGAGGCCCTCAGTCAGACCCATTGTTTACATGTGGCAAGACGCTCCTCGGGCCGCGCATCTTGCTTGGCCTCTCTCCTGGAGGCCCTCTGTCAGCCCCAGTGTTGACATGTGTCAAGACGCTCCCCGGGGTGCGTCTTGCTTGGGCCTCTCTCCTGGAGTCGCTCAGTCAGACCGAGAGCTGACATGTGGCAAGACGCTCCGCGGGGCGCGTCTTGCTTGGGCCTCTCTCCTGGAGGCGCTCAGTCAGACCGAGTGCTGACATAAGGCAAGACGCTCCTCGGGGCGCGTCTTGCTGGGGCCTCTCTCCTGGAGGCGCTCAGTCAGACCCAGTGCTTACATGTGGCAAGACGCTCCTCGGGGCGTGTCTTGCTGGGGCTTCTCTCCTGGAGGCGTTCAGTCAGACCGAGTGCTGACATGTGGCAAGACGCTCCTCGGGGCTTGTCTTGCTTGGGCTTCTCTCCTGGAGGCGTTCAGTCAGACCGAGTGCTGACATGTGGTAAGACGCTCCTCGGGGCGCGTCTTGCTGGGGCTTCTCTCTTGGAGGCGCTCAGTCAGACCCAGTGCTTACATGTGGCAAGACGCTCCTCGGGGCGCGTCTTGCTTGGGCCTCTCTCCTGGAGGCGCTCAGTCAGACCCAGTGCTGACATGTGGCAAGACGCTCCTCGGGGCGCGTCTTGCTTGGGCCTCTCTCCTGGAGACGCTCAGTCAGACCCAGTGTTGACACGTGGCAAGACGCTCCTCGGGGCGCGTCTTGCTTGGGCCTCTCTCCTGGAGGCGCTCAGTCAGACCCAGTGGTGACATGTGGCAAGACGCTCCTCGGGGCGCGTCTTGCTTGGGCTTCTCTCATGGAGGCCCTCAGTCAGACCCATTGCTGATATGTGGCACGACGCTCCTCGGGGCGCGTCTTGCTTGGGCCTCTCTCCTGGAGGCGCTCAGTCAGACCGAGTGCTGACATGTGGCAAGACGCTCCTCGGGGCGCGTCTTGCTTGGGCTTCTCTCCTGGAGGCCCTCCGTCAGACCCATTGTTTACATGTGGCAAGACGCTCCTTTGGGTTCATCTTGCTTGGGCTTCTCTCCTGGAGGCCCTCAGTCAGACCCATTGTTGACATGTGGCAAGACGCTCCTCGGGGCGCGTCTTGCTTGGGCCTCTCTCCTGGAGGCGCTCAGTCAGACCGAGTGCTGACATGTGGCAAGACGCTCCTCGGGGCGCGTCTTGCTGGGGCTTCTCTCCTGGAGGCGTTCAGTCAGACCGAGTGCTGACATGTGGCAAGGAGCTCCTCGGGGCGCGTCTTGCTTGGGCTTCTCTCCTGGAGGCGTTCAGTCAGACCGAGTGCTGACATGTGGTAAGATGCTCCTCGGGGCGCGTCTTGCTGGGGTTTCTCTCCTGGAGGCGCTCAGTCAGACCCAGTGCTTACATGTGGCAAGACGCTCCTCGGGGCGCGTCTTGCTTGGGCCTCTCTCCTGGAGGCCCTCAGTCAGACTCATTGTTGACATGTGGCAAGATGCTCCTCGGGGCGCGTCTTGATTGGGGCCTCTCTCCTGGAGGCGCACAGTCAGACAGAGTGCTGACATGTGGCCAGACGCTCCTCGGGGCGCGTCTTGCTGGGGCCTCTCTCCTGGAGGCGCTCAGTCAGACCGAGTGCTGACATGTGGCAAGACGCTCCTCGGGGCGCGTCTTGCTTGGGCTTCTCTCCTGGAGGCCCTCAGTCAGACCCATTGTTTACATGTGGCAAGACGCTCCTCGGGGCGCATCTTGCTTGGGCCTCTCTCCTGGAGGCCCTCTGTCAGCCCCAGTGTTGACATGAGTCAAGACGCTCCTCGGGGCGAGTCTTGCTTGGGCCTCTCTCCTGGAGGTGCTCAGTCAGACCCAGTGTTGACATGGTGCAAGAAGCTCCTCGGGGCGCGTCTTGCTTGGGCTTCTCTCTTGGAGGCCCTCAGTCAGACCCATTGTTGACATGTGGCAAGACGCTCCTCGGGGCGCGTCTTGCTTGGGCTTCTCTCCTGGAGGCCCTCAGTCAGACCCATTGTTGACATGTGGCAAGACGCTCCTCGGGGCGCGTCTTGCTTGGGCCTCTCTCCTGGTGGCGCTCAGTCAGACCGAGTGCTGACATAAGGCAAGACGCTCCTCGGGGCGCGTCTTGCTGGGGCCTCTCTCCTGGAGGCGCTCAGTCAGACCCAGTGCTTACATGTGGCAAGACGCTCCTCGGGGTGTGTCTTGCTGGGGCTTCTCTCCTGGAGGCGTTCAGTCAGACCGAGTGCTGACATGTGGCAAGGAGCTCCTCGGGGCGCGTCTTGCTTGGGCTTCTCTCCTGGAGGCGTTCAGTCAGACCGAGTGCTGACATGTGGTAAGATGCTCCTCGGGGCGCGTCTTGCTGGGGTTTCTCTCCTGGAGGCGCTCAGTCAGACCCAGTGCTTACATGTGGCAAGACGCTCCTCGGGGCGCGTCTTGCTTGGGCCTCTCTACTGGAGGCGCTCAGTCAGACCCAGTGGTGACATGTGGCAAGACGCTCCTCGGGGCGCGTCTTGCTTGGGCCTCTCTCCTGGAGACGCTCAGTCAGACCCAGTGTTGACACGTGGCAAGACGCTCCTCTGGGCGCGTCTTGCTTGGGGCCTCTCTCCTGGAGGCGCACAGTCAGACAGAGTGCTGACATGTGGCCAGACGCTCCTCGGGGCGCGTCTTGGTGGGGCTTCTCTCCTGGAGGCGCTCAGTCAGACCCAGTGTTGACATGTGACAAGACGCTCCTCGGGGCGCGTCTTGCTGGGGCTTCTCTCCTGGAGGCGTTCAGTCAGACCGAGTGCTGACATGTGGCAAGACGCTCCTCGGGGCACGTCTTGCTTGGGCTTCTCTCCAGGAGGCCCTCAGTCAGACTCATTGTTGACATGTGGCAAGAAACTCCTCGGGGCTCGTCTTGCTTGGGCCTCTCTCCTGGAGGCGCACAGACAGACAGAGTGCTGACATGTGGCAAGACGCTCCTTGGGGCGCGTCTTGCTTGGGCTTCTCTCCTGGAGGCCCTAAGTTCAGACCCATTGTTGACATGTGGCAAGACGCTCCTCGGGGCGCGTCTTGCTTGGGCCTCTCTCCTGGAGGCGCTCAGTCAGACCCATTGTTGACATGTGGCAAGATGCTCCTCGGGGCGCGTCTTGCTTGGGCTTCTCTCATGGAGGCCCTCAGTCAGACCCATTGTTGATATGTGGCAAGACGCTCCTCGGGGCGAGTCTTGCTTGGGCCTCTCTCCTGGAGGTGCTCAGTCAGACACAGTGTTGACATGGTGCAAGACGCTCCTCGGGGCGCGTCTTGCTTGGGCTTCTCTCTTGGAGGCCCTCAGTCAGACCCATTGTTTACATGTGGCAAGACGCTCCTCGGGCCGCGCATCTTGCTTGGCCTCTCTCCTGGAGGCCCTCTGTCAGCCCCAGTGTTGACATATGTCAAGACGCTCCCCGGGGTGCGTCTTGCTTGGGCCTCTCTCCTGGAGTCGCTCAGTCAGACCGAGTGCTGACATGTGGCAAGACGCTCCGCGGGGCGCGTCTTGCTTGGGCCTCTCTCCTGGAGGCGCTCAGTCAGACCGGGTGCTGACATAAGGCAAGACGCTCCTCGGGGCGCGTCTTGCTGGGGCCTCTCTCCTGGAGGCGCTCAGTCAGACCCAGTGCTTACATGTGGCAAGACGCTCCTCGGGGCTTGTCTTGCTTGGGCTTCTCTCCTGGAGGCGTTCAGTCAGACCGAGTGCTGACATGTGGTAAGACGCTCCTCGGGGCGCGTCTTGCTGGGGCTTCTCTCTTGGAGGCGCTCAGTCAGACCCAGTGCTTACATGTGGCAAGACGCTCCTCGGGGCGCGTCTTGCTTGGGCCTCTCTCCTGGAGGCGCTCAGTCAGACCGAGTGCTGACATAAGGCAAGACGCTCCTCGGGGCGCGTCTTGCTGGGGCTTCTCTCCTGGAGGCGTTCAGTCAGACCGAGTGCTGACATGTGGCAAGACGCTCCTCGGGGCTTGTCTTGCTTGGGCTTCTCTCCTGGAGGCGTTCAGTCAGACCGAGTGCTGACATGTGGTAAGACGCTCCTCGGGGCGCGTCTTGCTGGGGCTTCTCTCTTGGAGGCGCTCAGTCAGACCCAGTGCTTACATGTGGCAAGACGCTCCTCGGGGCGCGTCTTGCTTGGGCCTCTCTCCTGGAGGCGCTCAGTCAGACCCAGTGCTGACATGTGGCAAGACGCTCCTCGGGGCGCTTCTTGCTTGGGCCTCTCTCCTGGAGACGCTCAGTCAGACCCAGTGTTGACACGTGGCAAGACGCTCCTCGGGGCGCGTCTTGCTTGGGCCTCTCTCCTGGAGGCGCTCAGTCAGACCCAGTGGTGACATGTGGCAAGACGCTCCTCGGGGCGCGTCTTGCTTGGGCTTCTCTCATGGAGGCCCTCAGTCAGACCCATTGCTGATATGTGGCACGACGCTCCTCGGGGCGCGTCTTGCTTGGGCCTCTCTCCTGGAGGCGCTCAGTCAGACCGAGTGCTGACATGTGGCAAGACGCTCCTCGGGGCGCGTCTTGCTTGGGCTTCTCTCCTGGAGGCCCTCAGTCAGACCCATTGTTTACATGTGGCAAGACGCTCCTTTGGGTGCATCTTGCTTGGGCTTCTCTCCTGGAGGCCCTCAGTCAGACCCATTGTTGACATGTGGCAAGACGCTCCTCGGGGCGCGTCTTGCTTGGGCCTCTCTCCTGGAGGCGCTCAGTCAGACCCAGTGCTTACATGTGGCAAGACGCTCCTCAGGGTGTGTCTTGCTGGGGCTTCTCTCCTGGAGGCGTTCAGTCAGACCGAGTGCTGACATGTGGCAAGGAGCTCCTCGGGGCGCGTCTTGCTGGGGCCTCTCTCCTGGAGGCGCTCAGTCAGACCCAGTGCTTACATGTGGCAAGACGCTCCTCAGGGTGTGTCTTGCTGGGGCTTCTCTCCTGGAGGCGTTCAGTCAGACCGAGTGCTGACATGTGGCAAGGAGCTCCTCGGGGCGCGTCTTGCTTGGGCTTCTCTCCTGGAGGCGTTCAGTCAGACCGAGTGCTGACGTGTGGTAAGATGCTCCTCGGGGCGCGTCTTGCTGGGGTTTCTCTCCTGGAGGCGCTCAGTCAGACCCAGTGCTTACATGTGGCAAGACGCTCCTCGGGGCGCGTCTTGCTTGGGCCTCTCTCCTGGAGGCGCTCAGTCAGACCCAGTGGTGACATGTGGCAAGACGCTCCTCGGGGCGCGTCTTGCTTGGGCCTCTCTCCTGGAGGCCCTCTGTCAGCCCCAGTGTTGACATGTGTCAAGACGCTCCTCGGGGCGCGTCTTGCTTGGGGCCTCTCTCCTGGAGGCGCACAGTCAGACCGAGTGCTGACATGTGGCCAGACGCTCCTCGGGGCGCGTCTTGGTGGGGCTTCTCTCCTGGAGGCGCTCAGTCAGACCCAGTGTTGACATGTGACAAGACGCTCCCCGGGGCGCGTCTTGCTGGGGCTTCTCTCCTGGAGGCGTTCAGTCAGACCGAGTGCTGACATGTGGCAAGACGCTCCTCGGGGCGCGTCTTGCTTGGGCTTCTCTCCTGGAGGCCCTCAGTCAGACTCATTGTTGACATGTGGCAAGAAACTCCTTGGGGCGCGTCTTGCTTGGGCCTCTCTCCTGGAGGCGCACAGACAGACAGAGTGCTGACATGTGGCAAGACGCTCCTTGGGGCGCGTCTTGCTTGGGCTTCTCTCCTGGAGGCCCTAAGTTCAGACCCATTGTTGACATGTGGCAAGACGCTCCTCGGGGCGCGTCTTGCTTGGGCCTCTCTCCTGGAGGCGCTCAGTCAGACCAAGTGCTGACATGCAGCAAGACGCTCCTCAGGGCGCGTCTTGCTTGGGCCTCTCTCCTGGAGGTGCTCAGTCAGACACAGTGTTGACATGGTGCAAGACGCTCCTCGGGGCGCGTCTTGCTTGGGCTTCTCTCTTGGAGGCCCTCAGTCAGACCCATTGTTTACATGTGGCAAGACGCTCCTCGGGGCGCGTCTTGCTGGGGCCTCTCTCCTGGAGGCGCTCAGTCAGACCCAGTGCTTACATGTGGCAAGACGCTCCTCAGGGTGTGTCTTGCTGGGGCTTCTCTCCTGGAGGCGTTCAGTCAGACCGAGTGCTGACATGTGGCAAGGAGCTCCTCGGGGCGCGTCTTGCTTGGGCTTCTCTCCTGGAGGCGTTCAGTCAGACCGAGTGCTGACATGTGGTAAGATGCTCCTCGGGGCGCGTCTTGCTGGGGTTTCTCTCCTGGAGGCGCTCAGTCAGACCCAGTGCTTACATGTGGCAAGACGCTCCTCGGGGCGCGTCTTGCTTGGGCCTCTCTCCTGGAGGCGCTCAGTCAGACCCAGTGGTGACATGTGGCAAGACGCTCCTCGGGGCGCGTCTTGCTTGGGCCTCTCTCCTGGAGACGCTCAGTCAGACCCAGTGTTGACACGTGGCAAGACGCTCCTCGGGGCGCGTCTTGCTTGGGGCTTCTCTCCTGGAGGCGCTCAGTCAGACTCATTGTTGACATGTGGCAAGAAACTCCTCGGGGCGCGTCTTGCTTGGGCCTCTCTCCTGGAGGCGCACAGACAGACAGAGTGCTGACATGTGGCAAGACGCTCCTTGGGGCGCGTGTTGCTTGGGCTTCTCTCCTGGAGGCCCTAAGTTCAGACCCATTGTTGACATGTGGCAAGACGCTCCTCGGGGCGCGTCTTGCTTGGGCCTCTCTCCTGGAGGCGCTCAGTCAGACCAAGTGCTGACATGCAGCAAGACGCTCCTCAGGGCGCGTCTTGCTTGGGCTTCTCTCCTGGAGGCCCTCAGTCAGACCCATTGTTGACATGTGGCAAGATGCTCCTCGGGGCGCGTCTTGCTTGGGCTTCTCTCATGGAGGCCCTCAGTCAGACCCATTGTTGATATGTGGCAAGACGCTCCTCGGGGCGAGTCTTGCTTGGGCCTCTCTCCTGGAGGTGCTCAGTCAGACACAGTGTTGACATGGTGCAAGACGCTCCTCGGGGCGCGTCTTGCTTGGGCTTCTCTCTTGGAGGCCCTGAGTCAGACCCATTGTTTACATGTGGCAAGACGCTCCTTTGGGCGCATCTTGCTTGGGCTTCTCTCCTGGAGGCCCTCTGTCAGCCCCAGTGTTGACATGTGTCAAGACGCTCCCCGGGGTGCGTCTTGCTTGGGCCTCTCTCCTGGAGTCGCTCAGTCAGACCGAGTGCTGACATGTGGCAAGACGCTCCGCGGGGCGCGTCTTGCTTGGGCCTCTCTCCTGGAGGCGCTCAGTCAGACCGAGTGCTGACATAAGGCAAGACGCTCCTCGGGGCGCGTCTTGCTGGGGCCTCTCTCTTGGAGGCCCTCAGTCAGACCCATTGTTTACATGTGGCAAGACGCTCCTCGGGCCGCGCATCTTGCTTGGCCTCTCTCCTGGAGGCCCTCTGTCAGACCCAGTGCTTACATGTGGCAAGACGCTCCTCGGGGCGTGTCTTGCTGGGGCTTCTCTCCTGGAGGCGTTCAGTCAGACCGAGTGCTGACATGTGGCAAGACGCTCCTCGGGGCTTGTCTTGCTTGGGCTTCTCTCCTGGAGGCGTTCAGTCAGACCGAGTGCTGACATGTGGTAAGACGCTCCTCGGGGCGCGTCTTGCTGGGGCTTCTCTCTTGGAGGCGCTCAGTCAGACCCAGTGCTTACATGTGGCAAGACGCTCCTCGGGGCGCGTCTTGCTTGGGCCTCTCTCCTGGAGGCGCTCAGTCAGACCCAGTGCTGACATGTGGCAAGACGCTCCTCGGGGTGCGTCTTGCTTGGGCCTCTCTCCTGGAGACGCTCAGTCAGACCCAGTGTTGACACGTGGCAAGACGCTCCTCGGGGCGCGTCTTGCTTGGGCCTCTCTCCTGGAGGCGCTCAGTCAGACCCAGTGGTGACATGTGGCAAGACGCTCCTCGGGGCGCGTCTTGCTTGGGCTTCTCTCATGGAGGCCCTCAGTCAGACCCATTGCTTATATGTGGCACGACGCTCCTCGGGGCGCGTCTTGCTTGGGCCTCTCTCCTGGAGGCGCTCAGTCAGACCGAGTGCTGACATGTGGCAAGACGCTCCTCGGGGCGGGTCTTGCTTGGGCTTCTCTCCTGGAGGCCCTCAGTCAGACCCATTGTTTACCTGTGGCAAGACACTCCTTTGGGTGCATCTTGCTTGGGCTTCTCTCCTGGAGGCCCTCAGTCAGACCCATTGTTGACATGTGGCAAGACGCTCCTCGGGGCGCGTCTTGCTTGGGCCTCTCTCCTGGAGGCGCTCAGTCAGACCGAGTGCTGACATGTGGCAAGACGCTCCTCGGGGCGCGTCTTGCTGGGGCTTCTCTCCTGGAGGCGTTCAGTCAGACCGAGTGCTGACATGTGGCAAGGAGCTCCTCGGGGCGCGTCTTGCTTGGGCTTCTCTCCTGGAGGCGTTCAGTCAGACCGAGTGCTGACATGTGGTAAGATGCTCCTCGGGGCGCGTCTTGCTGGGGTTTCTCTCCTGGAGGCGCTCAGTCAGACCCAGTGCTTACATGTGGCAAGACGCTCCTCGGGGCGCGTCTTGCTTGGGCCTCTCTCCTGGAGGCGCTCAGTCAGACCTAGTGGTGACATGTGGCAAGACGCTCCTCGGGGCGCGTCTTGCTTGGGCCTCTCTCCTGGAGACGCTCAGTCAGACCCAGTGTTGACACGTGGCAAGACGCTCCTCGGGGCGCGTCTTGCTTGGGGCCTCTCTCCTGGATGCGCACAGTCAGACAGAGTGCTGACATGTGGCCAGATGCTCCTCGGGGCGCGTCTTGGTGGGTCTTCTCTCCTGGAGGCGCTCAGTCAGACCCAGTGTTGACATGTGACAAGACGCTCCTCGGGGCACGTCTTGCTGGGGCTTCTCTCCTGGAGGCGTTCAGTCAGACCGAGTGCTGACATGTGGCAAGACGCTCCTCGGGGCGCGTCTTGCTTGGGCTTCTCTCCTGGAGGCCCTCAGTCAGACTCATTGTTGACATGTGGCAAGAAACTCCTTGGGGCGCGTCTTGCTTGGGCCTATCTCCTGGAGGCGCACAGACAGACAGAGTGCTGACATGTGGCAAGACGCTCCTTGGGGCGCGTCTTGCTTGGGCTTCTCTCCTGGAGGCCCTAAGTTCAGACCCATTGTTGACATGTGGCAAGACGCTCCTCGGGGCGCGTCTTGCTTGGGCCTCTCTCCTGGAGGCGCTCAGTCAGACCAAGTGCTGACATGCAGCAAGACGCTCCTCAGGGCGCGTCTTGCTTGGGCTTCTCTCCTGGAGGCCCTCAGTCAGACCCATTGTTGACATGTGGCAAGATGCTCCTCGGGGCGCATCTTGCTTGGGCTTCTCTCATGGAGGCCCTCAGTCAGACCCATTGTTGATATGTGGCAAGACGCTCCTCGGGGCGAGTCTTGCTTGGGCCTCTCTCCTGGAGGTGCTCAGTCAGACACAGTGTTGACATGGTGCAAGACGCTCCTCGGGGCGCGTCTTGCTTGGGCTTCTCTCTTGGAGGCCCTCAGTCAGACCCATTGTTTACATGTGGCAAGACGCTCCTCGGGGCGCGTCTTGCTTGGGCTTCTCTCCTGGAGGCCCTCAGTCAGACCCATTGTTGACATGTGGCAAGACGCTCCGCGGGGCGCGTCTTGCTTGGGCCTCTCTCCTGGAGTGCTCAGTCAGACCGAGTGCTGACATAAGGCAAGACGATCCTCGGGGCGCGTCTTGCTGGGGCCTCCCTCCTGGAGGCGCTCAGTCAGACCCAGTGCTTACATGTGGCAAGACGCTCCTCGGGGCGTGTCTTGCAGGGGCTTCTCTCCTGGAGGCGTTCAGTCAGACCGAGTGCTGACATGTGGCAAGACGCTCCTCGGGGCGCGTCTTGCTTGGGCTTCTCTCCTGGAGGCGTTCAGTCAGACCGAGTGCTGACATGTGGTAAGACGCTCCTCGGGGCGCGTCTTGCTGGGGCTTCTCTCTTGGAGGCGCTCAGTCAGACCCAGTGCTTACATGTGGCAAGACGCTCCTCGGGGCGCGTCTTGCTTGGGCCTCTCTCCTGGAGGCGCTCAGTCAGACCCAGTGCTGACATGTGGCAAGACGCTCCTCGGGGCGCGTCTTGCTTGGGCCTCTCTCTTGGAGGCGCTCAGTCAGACCCAGTGCTTACATGTGGCAAGACGCTCCTCGGGGCGCGTCTTGCTTGGGCCTCTCTCCTGGAGGCGCTCAGTCAGACCCAGTGTTGACACGTGGCAAGACGCTCCTCGGGGCGCGTCTTGCTTGGGCCTCTCTCCTGGAGGCGCTCAGTCAGACCCAGTGGTGACATGTGGCAAGACGCTCCTCGGGGCGCGTCTTGCTTGGGCTTCTCTCATGGAGGCCCTCAGTCAGACCCATTGCTGATATGTGGCACGACGCTCCTCGGGGCGCGTCTTGCTTGGGCCTCTCTCCTGGAGGCGCTCAGTCAGACCGAGTGCTGACATGTGGCAAGACGCTCCTCGGGGCGCGTCTTGCTTGGGCTTCTCTCCTGGAGGCCCTCAGTCAGACCCATTGTTTACATGTGGCAAGACGCTCCTTTGGGTGCATCTTGCTTGGGCTTCTCTCCTGGAGGCCCTCAGTCAGACCCATTGTTGACATGTGGCAAGACGCTCCTCGGGGCGCGTCTTGCTTGGGCCTCTCTCCTGGAGGCGCTCAGTCAGACCGAGTGCTGACATGTGGCAAGACGCTCCTCGGGGCGCGTCTTGCTGGGGCCTCTCTCCTGGAGGCACTCAGTCAGACCCAGTGCTTACATGTGGCAAGACGCTCCTCGGGGCGCGTCTTGCTGGGGCTTCTCTTCTGGAGGCGTTCAGTCAGACCGAGTGCTGACATGTGGCAAGACGCTCCTCGGGACGCGTCTTGCTTGGGCTTCTCTCCTGGAGGCCCTCAGTCAGACTCATTGTTGACATGTGGCAAGACGCTCCTCGGGGCGCGTCTTGCTTGGGCCTCTCTCCTGGAGGCGCTCAGTCAGACCCAGTGGTGACATGTGGCAAGACGCTCCTCGGGGCGCGTCTTGCTTGGGCCTCTCTCCTGGAGGCGCTCAGTCAGACCCAGTGGTGACATGTGACAAGACGCTCCTCGGGGCGCGTCTTGCTTGGGCTTCTCTCATGGAGGCCCTCAGTCAGATCCATTGTGTATATGTGGCAAGACGCTCCTCGGGGCGCGTCTTGCTTGGGCCTCTCTCCTGGAGGAGCTCAGTCAGACCGAGTGCTGACATGTGGCAAGACGCTCCTCGGGGCGCGTCTTGCTGGGGCTTCTCTCCTAGAGGCGCTCAGTCAGACCCAGTGGTGACACGTGGCAAGACGCTCCTCGGGGCGCGTCTTGCTTGGGCCTCTCTCCTGGAGGTGCTCAGTCAGAGCCAGTGGTGACATGTGGCAACACGCTCCTCGGGGCGCGTATTGCTTGGGCCTCTCTCCTGGAGGCCCTCTGTCAGACCCATTGTTGACATGTGGCAAGACGCTCCTCGGGGCGCGTCTTGCTTGGGCCTCTCTCCTGGAGGCCCTCAATCAGACCCAGTGTTGACACGTGGTAAGACGCTCCTCGGGGCGCGTCTTGCTTGGGCCTCTCTCCTGGAGGCGCTCAGTCAGACTGAGTAGTGACATGTGGCATGACGCTCCTCGGGGCGCGTCTTGCTTGGGCCTCTCTCCTGGAGGCGCTCAGTCAGACCCAGTGGTGACATGTGGCAAGACACTCCTCGGGGAGCGTCTTGCTTGGGCCTCTCTCCTGGAGGCCCTCTGTCAGCCCCATTGTTGATATGTGGCAAGACGCTCCTCGGGTCGCGTCTTGCTGAGGCTTCTCTCCTAGAGGCGTTCAGTCAGACCGAGTGCCGACATGTGGCAAGACGCTTCTCGGGACGCGTCTTGCTTGGGCTTCTCTCCTCGAGGCCCTCAGTCAGACTCATTGTTGACATGTGGCAAGACGCTCCTTGGGGCGCGTTTTGCTTGGGCCTCTCTCCTGGTGGCGCTCAGTCAGACCCAGTGGTGACATGTGGCAAGACGCTCCTCGGGGCGCATCTTGCTTGGGCCTCTCTCCTGGAGGCGCTCAGTCAGACCCAGTGGTGACATGTGACAAGACGCTCCTCGGGGCGCGTCTTGCTTGGGCTTCTCTCATGGAGGCCCTCAGTCAGACCCATTGTTGATATGTGGCAAGACGCTCCTCGGGGCGCGTCTTGCTTGGGCCTCTCTCCTAGAGGCGCTCAGTCAGACCGAGTGCTGACATGTGGCAAGACGCTCCTCGGGGCGCGTCTTGCTTGGGCTTCTCTCATGGAGGCCCTCAGTCAGACCCATTGTTGATATGTGGCAAGACGCTCCTCGGGGTGAGTCTTGCTTGGGCCTCTCTCCTGGAGGTGCTCAGTCAGACCGAGTGTTGACATGGTGCAAGACGCTCCTCGGGGCGCGTCTTGCTTGGGCTTCTCTCTTGGAGGCCCTCAGTCAGACCCATTGTTAACATGTGGCAAGACGTTCCCCGGGGCGCGTCTTGCTTGGGCTTCTCTCCTGGAGGCCCTCAGTCAGACCCATTGTTGACATGTGGCAAGACGCTCCTCGGGGCGCTTCTTGCTTGGGCCTCTCTCCTGGAGGCGCTCAGTCAGACCGAGTGCTGACATAAGGCAAGACGCTCCTCGGGGCTCGTCTTGCTGGGGCCTCTCTCCTGGAGGCGCTCAGTCAGACCCAGTGCTTACATGTGGCAAGACGCTCCTCGGGGCGCGTCTTGCTTGGGCCTCTCTCCTGGAGGCGCTCAGTCAGACCCAGTGGTGACATGTGGCAAGACGCTCCTCGGGGCGCGTCTTGCTTGGGCCTCTCTCCTGGAGACGCTCAGTCAGAACCAGTGTTGACACGTGACAAGACGCTCCTCGGGGCGCGTCTTGCTTGGGCTTCTCTCATGGAGGCCCTCAGTCAGACCCATTGTTGATATGTGGCAAGACGCTCCTCGGGGCGCGTCTTGCTTGGGCCTCTCTCCTAGAGGCGCTCAGTCAGACCGAAAGCTGACATGGTGCAAGACGCTCCTCGGGGCGCATCTTGCTTGGGCTTCTCTCTTGGAGGATCTCAGTCAGACCCATTGTTGACATGTGGCAAGACGCTCCTCGGGGCGCGTCTTGCTTAGGCTTCTCTCCTGGAGGCCCTCACTCAGACCCATTGTTGACACGTGGCAAGACGCTCCTCGGGGCGCGTCTTGCTTGGGCCTCTCTCCTGGAGGCGCTCAGTCAGACCGAGTGCTGACATAAGGCAAGACGCTCCTCGGGGCGCGTCTTGCTGGGGCCACTCTCCTGGAGGCGCTCAGTCAGACCCAGTGCTTACATGTGGCAAGACACTCCTCGGGGCGCGTCTTGCTTGGGCCTCTCTCCTGGAGACGCTCAGTCAGACCCAGTGTTGACACGTGACAAGACGCTCCTCTGGGCGCGTCTTGCTTGGGCTTCTCTCATGGAGGCCCTCAGTCAGACCCATTGTTGATATGTGGCAAGACGCTCCTCGGGGCGCTTCTTGCTTGGGCCTCTCTCCTGGAGGCGCTCAGTCAGACCGAGTGCTGACATGTGGCAAGACGCTCCTCGGGGCGCGTCTTGCTTGGGCCTCTCTCCTGGAGGCCCTCAATCAGACCCAGTGTTGACACGTGGTAAGACGCTCCTCGGGGCGCGTCTTGCTTGGGCCTCTCTCCTGGAGGCGCTCAGTCAGACTGAGTAGTGACATGTGGCATGACGCTCCTCGGGGCGCGTCTTGCTTGGGCCTCTCTCCTGGAGGCGCTCAGTCAGACCCAGTGGTGACATGTGGCAAGACACTCCTCGGGGAGCGTCTTGCTTGGGCCTCTCTCCTGGAGGCCCTCTGTCAGCCCCATTGTTGATATGTGGCAAGACGCTCCTCGGGGTGCGTCTTGCTGGGGCGTCTCTCCTAGAGGCCCTCAGTCAGACCCAGTGGTAACATGTGGCAAGACGCTCCTCGGGGCGCATCTTGCTTGGGCCTCTCTCCTGGAGGCGCTCAGTCAGACCCAGTGGTGACATGTGACAAGACGCTCCTCGGGGCGCGTCTTGCTTGGGCTTCTCTCTTGGAGGCCCTCAGTCAGACCCATTGTTGACATGTGGCAAGACGCTCCCCGGGGCGCGTCTTGCTTGGGCTTCTCTCCTGGAGGCCCTCAGTCAGACCCATTGTTGACATGTGGCAAGACGCTCCTCGGGGCGCTTCTTGCTTGGGCCTCTCTCCTGGAGGCGCTCAGTCAGACCGAGTGCTGACATAAGGCAAGACGCTCCTCGGGGCTCGTCTTGCTGGGGCCTCTCTCCTGGAGGCGCTCAGTCAGACCCAGTGCTTACATGTGGCAAGACGCTCCTCGGGGCGCGTCTTGCTTGGGCCTCTCTCCTGGAGGCGCTCAGTCAGACCCAGTGGTGACATGTGGCAAGACGCTCCTCGGGGCGCGTCTTGCTTGGGCCTCTCTCCTGGAGACGCTCAGTCAGAACCAATGTTGACACGTGACAAGACGCTCCTCGGGGCGCGTCTTGCTTGGGCTTCTCTCATGGAGGCCCTCAGTCAGACCCATTGTTGATATGTGGTAAGACGCTCCTCGGGGCGCGTCTTGCTTGGGCCTCTCTCCTGGAGGCGCTCAGTCAGACCGAGTGCTGACATGGTGCAAGACGCTCCTCGGGGCGCATCTTGCTTGGGCTTCTCTCTTGGAGGATCTCAGTCAGACCCATTGTTGACATGTGGCAAGACGCTCCTCGGGGCGCGTCCTTCTTAGGCTTCTCTCCTGGAGGCCCTCACTCAGACCCATTCTTGAAACGTGGCAAGACGCTCCTCGGGGCGCGTCTTGCTTGGGCCTCTCTCCTGGAGGCGCTCAGTCAGACCGAGTGCTGACATAAGGCAAGACGCTCCTCGGGGCGCATCTTGCTGGGGCCACTCTCCTGGAGGCGCTCAGTCAGACCCAGTGCTTACATGTGGCAAGACACTCCTCGGGGCGCGTCTTGCTTGGGCCTCTCTCCTGGAGACGCTCAGTCAGACCCAGTGTTGACACGTGACAAGACGCTCCTCTGGGCGCGTTTTGCTTGGGCTTCTCTCATGGAGGCCCTCAGTCAGACCCATTGTTGATATGTGGCAAGACGCTCCTCGGGGCGCTTCTTGCTTGGGCCTCTCTCCTGGAGGCGCTCAGTCAGACCGAGTGCTGACATGTGGCAAGACGCTCCTCGGGGCGCGTCTTGCTTGGGCTTCTCTCCTGGAGGCCCTCAGTCAGACCCATTGTTCACATGTGGCCAGACGCTCCTCGGGGCGCATCTTGCTTAGGCCTCTCTCCTGGAGGCCCTCTGTCAGCCCCAGTGTTGACATGTGTCAAGACGCTCCTCGGGGTGCGTCTTGCTTGGGCCTCTCTCCTGGAGGCGCTCAGTCAGACCGAGTGCTGACATGTGGCAAGATGCTCCACGGGGCGCGTCTTGCTTTGGCTTCTCTCCTGGAGGCCCTCAGTCAGACCCATTGTTGTCATGTGGCAAGACGCTCCTCGGGCGCGTCTTGCTTGGAACTCTCTCCTGGAGGCGCTCAGTCAGACCGAGTGCTGACATAAGGCAAGACACTCCTCGGGGCGCGTCTTGCTGGGGCCTCTCTCCTGGAGGCGCTCAGTCAGACCCAGTGCTTACATGTGGCAAGACGCTCCTCGGGGCGCGTCTTGCTGGGGCTTCTCTCCTGGAGGCGTTCAGTCAGACCGAGTGCTGACATGTGGCAAGACACTCCTCGGGACGCGTCTTGCTTGGGCTTCTCTCCGGGAGGCCCTCAGTCAGACTCATTGTTGACATGTGGCAAGACGCTCCTCGGGGCGCGTCTTGCTTGGGCTTCTCTCCTGGAGGCGCTCAGTCAGACCCAGTGGTTACATGTTGCAAGAAGCTCCTCGGGGCGCGTCTTGCTTGGGCCTCTCTCCTAGAGGCGCTCAGTCAGACCGAGTGCTGACATGTGGCAAGACGCTCCTCGGGGCGCGTCTTGCTTGGGCTTCTCTCATGGAGGCCCTCAGTCAGACCCATTGTTGATATGTGGCAAGACGCTCCTCGGGGTGAGTCTTGCTTGGGCCTCTCTCCTGGAGGTGCTCAGTCAGACCGAGTGTTGACATGGTGCAAGACGCTCCTCGGGGCGCGTCTTGCTTGGGCTTCTCTCTTGGAGGCCCTCAGTCAGACCCATTGTTGACATGTGGCAAGACGTTCCCCGGGGCGCGTCTTGCTTGGGCTTCTCTCCTGGAGGCCCTCAGTCAGACCCATTGTTGACATGTGGCAAGACGCTCCTCGGGGCGCTTCTTGCTTGGGCCTCTCTCCTGGAGGCGCTCAGTCAGACCGAGTGCTGACATAAGGCAAGACGCTCCTCGGGGCTCGTCTTGCTGGGGCCTCTCTCCTGGAGGCGCTCAGTCAGACCCAGTGCTTACATGTGGCAAGACGCTCCTCGGGGCGCGTCTTGCTTGGGCCTCTCTCCTGGAGGCGCTCAGTCAGACCCAGTGGTGACATGTGGCAAGACGCTCCTCGGGGCGCGTCTTGCTTGGGCCTCTCTCCTGGAGACGCTCAGTCAGAACCAGTGTTGACACGTGACAAGACGCTCCTCGGGGCGCGTCTTGCTTGGGCTTCTCTCATGGAGGCCCTCAGTCAGACCCATTGTTGATATGTGGCAAGACGCTCCTCGGGGCGCGTCTTGCTTGGGCCTCTCTCCTAGAGGCGCTCAGTCAGACCGAAAGCTGACATGGTGCAAGACGCTCCTCGGGGCGCATCTTGCTTGGGCTTCTCTCTTGGAGGATCTCAGTCAGACCCATTGTTGACATGTGGCAAGACGCTCCTCGGGGCGCGTCTTGCTTAGGCTTCTCTCCTGGAGGCCCTCACTCAGACCCATTGTTGACACGTGGCAAGACGCTCCTCGGGGCGCGTCTTGCTTGGGCCTCTCTCCTGGAGGCGCTCAGTCAGACCGAGTGCTGACATAAGGCAAGACGCTCCTCGGGGCGCGTCTTGCTGGGGCCACTCTCCTGGAGGCGCTCAGTCAGACCCAGTGCTTACATGTGGCAAGACACTCCTCGGGGCGCGTCTTGCTTGGGCCTCTCTCCTGGAGACGCTCAGTCAGACCCAGTGTTGACACGTGACAAGACGCTCCTCTGGGCGCGTCTTGCTTGGGCTTCTCTCCTGGAGGCCCTCAGTCAGACTCATTGTTGACATGTGGCAAGACGCTCCTCGGGGCGCGTCTTGCTTGGGCCTCTCTCCTGGAGGCGCTCAGTCAGACTGAGTAGTGACATGTGGCATGACGCTCCTCGGGGCGCGTCTTGCTTGGGCCTCTCTCCTGGAGGCGCTCAGTCAGACCCAGTGGTGACATGTGGCAAGACACTCCTCGGGGAGCGTCTTGCTTGGGCCTCTCTCCTGGAGGCCCTCTGTCAGCCCCATTGTTGATATGTGGCAAGACGCTCCTCGGGGTGCGTCTTGCTGGGGCGTCTCTCCTAGAGGCCCTCAGTCAGACCCAGTGGTAACATGTGGCAAGACGCTCCTCGGGGCGCATCTTGCTTGGGCCTCTCTCCTGGAGGCGCTCAGTCAGACCCAGTGGTGACATGTGACAAGACGCTCCTCGGGGCGCGTCTTGCTTGGGCTTCTCTCTTGGAGGCCCTCAGTCAGACCCATTGTTGACATGTGGCAAGACGCTCCCCGGGGCGCGTCTTGCTTGGGCTTCTCTCCTGGAGGCCCTCAGTCAGACCCATTGTTGACATGTGGCAAGACGCTCCTCGGGGCGCTTCTTGCTTGGGCCTCTCTCCTGGAGGCGCTCAGTCAGACCGAGTGCTGACATAAGGCAAGACGCTCCTCGGGGCTCGTCTTGCTGGGGCCTCTCTCCTGGAGGCGCTCAGTCAGACCCAGTGCTTACATGTGGCAAGACGCTCCTCGGGGCGCGTCTTGCTTGGGCCTCTCTCCTGGAGGCGCTCAGTCAGACCCAGTGGTGACATGTGGCAAGACGCTCCTCGGGGCGCGTCTTGCTTGGGCCTCTCTCCTGGAGACGCTCAGTCAGAACCAGTGTTGACACGTGACAAGACGCTCCTCGGGGCGCGTCTTGCTTTGCCTTCTCTCATGGAGGCCCTCAGTCAGACCCATTGTTTATATGTGGTAAGACGCTCCTCTTGGCGCGTCTTGCTTGGGCCTCTCTCCTGGAGGCGCTCAGTCAGACCGAGTGCTGACATGGTGCAAGACGCTCCTCGGGGCGCATCTTGCTTGGGCTTCTCTCTTGGAGGATCTCAGTCAGACCCATTGTTGACATGTGGCAAGACGCTCCTCGGGGCGCGTCTTGCTTAGGCTTCTCTCCTGGAGGCCCTCACTCAGACCCATTCTTGACACGTGGCAAGACGCTCCTCGGGGCGCGTCTTGCTTGGGCCTCTCTCCTGGAGGCGCTCAGTCAGACCGAGTGCTGACATAAGGCAAGACGCTCCTCGGGGCGCATCTTGCTGGGGCCACTCTCCTGGAGGCGCTCAGTCAGACCCAGTGCTTACATGTGGCAAGACACTCCTCGGGGCGCGTCTTGCTTGGGCCTCTCTCCTGGAGACGCTCAGTCAGACCCAGTGTTGACACGTGACAAGACGCTCCTCTGGGCGCGTTTTGCTTGGGCTTCTCTCATGGAGGCCCTCAGTCAGACCCATTGTTGATATGTGGCAAGACGCTCCTCGGGGCGCTTCTTGCTTGGGCCTCTCTCCTGGAGGCGCTCAGTCAGACCGAGTGCTGACATGTGGCAAGACGCTCCTCGGGGCGCGTCTTGCTTGGGCTTCTCTCCTGGAGGCCCTCAGTCAGACCCATTGTTCACATGTGGCAAGACGCTCCTCGGGGCGCATCTTGCTTAGGCCTCTCTCCTGGAGGCCCTCTGTCAGCCCCAGTGTTGACATGTGTCAAGACGCTCCTCGGGGTGCGTCTTGCTTGGGCCTCTCTCCTGGAGGCGCTCAGTCAGACCGAGTGCTGACATGTGGCAAGATGCTCCACGGGGCGCGTCTTGCTTTGGCTTCTCTCCTGGAGGCCCTCAGTCAGACCCATTGTTGTCATGTGGCAAGACGCTCCTCGGGGCGCGTCTTGCTTGGAACTCTCTCCTGGAGGCGCTCAGTCAGACCGAGTGCTGACATAAGGCAAGACGCTCCTCGGGGCGCGTCTTGCTGGGGCCTCTCTCCTGGAGGCGCTCAGTCAGACCCAGTGCTTACATGTGGCAAGACGCTCCTCGGGGCGCGTCTTGCTGGGGCTTCTCTCCTGGAGGCGTTCAGTCAGACCGAGTGCTGACATGTGGCAAGACACTCCTCGGGACGCGTCTTGCTTGGGCTTCTCTCCGGGAGGCCCTCAGTCAGACTCATTGTTGACATGTGGCAAGACGCTCCTCGGGGCGCGTCTTGCTTGGGCTTCTCTCCTGGAGGCGCTCAGTCAGACCCAGTGGTTACATGTTGCAAGACGCTCCTCGGGGCGCGTCTTGCTTGGGCCTCTCTCCTGGAGACGCTCAGTCAGACCCAGTGTTGACACGTGACAAGACGCTCCTCGGGGCGCGTCTTGCTTGGGCTTCTCTCATGGAGGCCCTCAGTCAGACCCATTGTTGATATGTGGCAAGACGCTCCTCGGGGCGCGTCTTGCTTGGGCCTCTCTCCTGGAGGCGCTCAGTCAGACCGAGTGCTGACATGTGGCAAGACGATCCTCGGGGCGCGTCTTGCTTGGGCTTCTCTCATGGAGGCCCTCAGTCAGACCCATTGTTGATATGTGGCAAGACGCTCCTCGGGGCGAGTCTTGCTTGCGCCTCTCTCCTGGAGGTGCTCAGTCACACCCAGTGTTGACATGGTGCAAGACGCTCCTCGGGGCGCGTCTTGCTTAGGCTTCTCTCTTGGAGGCCCTCAGTCAGACCCATTGTTGACATGTGGCAAGACGCTCCTCGGGGCGCGTCTTGCTTGGGCTTCTCTCCTGGAGGCCCTCAGTCAGACCCATTTTTGACATGTGGCAAGACGCTCCTCGGGGCGCGTCTTGCTTGGGCCTCTCTCCTGGAGGCGCTCAGTCAGACCGAGTGCTGACAAAAAGCAAGACGCTCCTCGGGGCGCGTCTTGCTGGGGCCTCTCTCCTGGAGGCGCTCAGTCAGACCCAGTGCTTACATGTGGCAAGACGCTCCTCGGGGCGCGTCTTGCTTGGGCCTCTCTCCTGGAGGCGCTCAGTCAGACCCAGTGGTGACATGTGGCAAGACGCTCTTCGGGGCGCGTCTTGCTTGAGCCTCTCTCCTGGAGATGCTCAGTCAGACCCAGTGTTGACACGTGACAAGACGCTCCTTGGGGCGCGTCTTGCTTGGGCTTCTCTCATGGAGGCCCTCAGTCAGACCCATTGTTGATATGTGGCAAGACGCTCCTCGGGGCGCATCTTGCTTGGGCCTCTCTCCTGGAGGCGCTCAGTCAGACCGAGTGCTGACATGTGGCAAGACGCTCCTCGGGGCGCGTCTTGCTTGGGCTTCTCTCCTGGAGGCACTCAGTCAGACCCATTGTTTACATGTGGCAAGACGCTCCTTGGGGCGCATCTTGCTTGGGCCTCTCTTCTGGAGGCCCTCTGTCAGCCCCTGTGTTGACATGATTCAAGACACTCCTCGGGGTGCGTCTTGCTTGGGCCTCTCTCCTGGAGGCGCTCAGTCAGACCGAGTGCTGACATGTGGCAAGACGCTCCTCGGGGCGCGTCTTGCTTGGGCTTCTCTCCTGGAGGCCCTCAGTCAGACCCATTGTTGACATGTGGCAAGACGCTCCTCAGGGCGCGTCTTGCTTGGGCTTCTCTCCTGGAGGCCCTCAGTCAGACCCATTGTTCACATGTGGCAAGACGCTCCTCGGGGCGCATCTTGCTTGGGCCTCTCTCCTGGAGGCCCTCTGTCAGCCCCAGTGTTGACATGTGTCAAGACGCTCCTCGGGGTGCGTCTTGCTTGGGCCTCTCTCCTGGAGGCGCTCAGTCAGACCGAGTGCTGACATGTGGCAAGACGCTCCTCGGGGCGCGTCTTGCTTGGGCTTCTCTCCTGGAGGCCCTCAGTCAGACCCATTGTTGTCATGTGGCAAGACGCTCCTCGGGGTGCGTCTTGCTTGGAACTCTCTCCTGGAGGCGCTCAGTCAGACCGAGTGCTGTCATAAGGCAAGACGCTCCTCGGGGCACGTCTTGCTGGGGCCTCTCTCCTGGAGGCGCTCATTCAGACCCAGTGCTTACATGTGGCAAGACGCTCCTCGGGGCGCGTCTTGCTGGGGCTTCTCTCCTGGAGGCGTTCAGTAAGACCGAGTGCTGACATGTGGCAAGACACTCCTCGGGACGCGTCTTGCTTGGGCTTCTCTCCTGGAGGCCCTCAGTCAGACTCATTGTTGACATGTGGCAAGACGCTCCTTGGGGCACGTCTTGCTTGGGCTTCTCTCCTGGAGGCGCTCAGTCAGACCCAGTGGTGACATGTGGCAAGACGCTCCTCGGGGCGCGTCTTGCTTGGGCCTCTCTCCTGGAGACGCTCAGTCAGACCCAGTGTTGACACGTGACAAGACGCTCCTCGGGGCGCGTCTTGCTTGGGCTTCTCTCATGGAGGCCCTCAGTCAGACCCATTGTTGATATGTGGCAAGACGCTCCTCGGGGCGCGTCTTGCTTGGGCCTCTCTCCTGGAGGCGCTCAGTCAGGCCGAGTGCTGACATGTGGCAAGACACTCCTCGGGACGCGTCTTGCTTGGGCTTCTCTCCTGGAGGCCCTCAGTCAGACTCATTGTTGACATGTGGCAAGACGCTCCTCGGGGCGCGTCTTGCTTGGGCCTCTCTCCTGGAGGCGCTCAGTCAGACCGAGTGCTGCCAAAAGGCAAGACGCTCCTCGGGGCGCGTCTTGCTGGGGCCTCTCTCCTGGAGGCGCTCAGTCAGACCCAGTGCTTACATGTGGTAAGACGCTCCTCGGGGCGCGTCTTGCTTGGGCCTCTCTCCTGGAGGCGCTCAGTCAGACCCAGTGGTGACATGTGGCAAGACGCTCTTCGGGGCGCGTCTTGCTTGAGCCTCTCTCCTGGAGATGCTCAGTCAGACCCAGTGTTGACACGTGACAAGACGCTCCTTGGGGCGCGTCTTGCTTGGGCTTCTCTCCTGGAGGCCCTCAGTCAGACCCATTGTTGTCATGTGGCAAGACGCTCCTCGGGGCGCGTCTTGCTTGGAACTCTCTCCTGGAGGCGCTCAGTCAGACCGAGTGCTGTCATAAGGCAAGACGCTCCTCGGGGCACGTCTTGCTGGGGCCTCTCTCCTGAAGGCGCTCATTCAGACCCAGTGCTTACATGTGGCAAGACGCTCCTCGGGGCGCATCTTGCTGGGGCTTCTCTCCTGGAGGCGTTCAGTAAGACCGAGTGCTGACATGTGGCAAGACACTCCTCGGGACGCGTCTTGCTTGGGCTTCTCTCCTGGAGGCCCTCAGTCAGACTCATTGTTGACATGTGGCAAGACGCTCCTTGGGGCGCGTCTTGCTTGGGCTTCTCTCCTGGAGGCGCTCAGTCAGACCCAGTGGTGACATGTGGCAAGACGCTCCTCGGGGCGCGTCTTGCTTGGGCCTCTCTCCTGGAGACGCTCAGTCAGACCCAGTGTTGACACGTGACAAGACGCTCCTCGGGGCGCGTCTTGCTTGGGCTTCTCTCATGGAGGCCCTCAGTCAGACCCATTGTTGATATGTGGCAAGACGCTCCTCGGGGCGCGTCTTGCTTGGGCCTCTCTCCTGGAGGCGCTCAGTCAGGCCGAGTGCTGACATGTGGCAAGACACTCCTCGGGACGCGTCTTGCTTGGGCTTCTCTCCTGGAGGCCCTCAGTCAGACTCATTGTTGACATGTGGCAAGACGCTCCTCGGGGCGCGTCTTGCTTGGGCCTCTCTCCTGGAGGCGCTCAGTCAGACCCAGTGGTGACATGTGGCAAGAAGCTCCTCAGGGCGCGTCTTGCTTGGGCTTCTCTCCTGGAGGCCCTCAGTCAGACCCATTTTTGACATGTGGCAAGACGCTCCTCGGGGCGCGTCTTGCTTGGGCCTCTCTCCTGGAGGCGCTCAGTCAGACCGAGTGCTGCCAAAAGGCAAGACGCTCCTCGGGGCGCGTCTTGCTGGGGCCTCTCTCCTGGAGGCGCTCAGTCAGACCCAGTGCTTACATGTGGCAAGACGCTCCTCGGGGCGCGTCTTGCTTGGGCCTCTCTCCTGGAGGCGCTCAGTCAGACCCAGTGGTGACATGTGGCAAGACGCTCTTCGGGGCGCGTCTTGCTTGAGCCTCTCTCCTGGAGATGCTCAGTCAGACCCAGTGTTGACACGTGACAAGACGCTCCTTGGGGCGCGTCTTGCTTGGGCTTCTCTCATGGAGGCCCTCAGTCAGACCCATTGTTGATATGTGGCAAGACGCTCCTCGGGGCGCATCTTGCTTGGGCCTCTCTCCTGGAGGCGCTCAGTCAGACCGAGTGCTGACATGTGGCAAGACGCTCCTCGGGGCGCGTCTTGCTTGGGCTTCTCTCCTGGAGGCACTCAGTCAGACCCATTGTTTACATGTGGCAAGACGCTCCTTGGGGCGCATCTTGCTTGGGCCTCTCTTCTTGAGGCCCTCTGTCAGCCCCAGTGTTGACATGTGTCAAGACGCTCCTCGGGGTGCGTCTTGCTTGGGCCTCTCTCCTGGAGGCGCTCAGTCAGACCGAGTGCTGACATGTGGCAAGACGCTCCTCGGGGCGCGTCTTGCTTGGGCTTCTCTCCTGGAGGCCCTCAGTCAGACCCATTGTTGACATGTGGCAAGACGCTCCTCAGGGCGCGTCTTGCTTGGGCTTCTCTCCTGGAGGCCCTGAGTCAGACCCATTGTTCACATGTGGCAAGACGCTCCTCGGGGCGCATCTTGCTTGGGCCTCTCTCCTGGAGGCCCTCTGTCAGCCCCAGTGTTGACATGTGTCAAGACGCTCCTTGGGGTGCGTCTTGCTTGGGCCTCTCTCCTGGAGGCGCTCAGTCAGACCGAGTGCTGACATGTGGCAAGACGCTCCTCGGGGCGCGTCTTGCTTGGGCTTCTCTCCTGGAGGCCCTCAGTCAGACCCATTGTTGTCATGTGGCAAGACGCTCCTCGGGGCGCGTCTTGCTTGGAACTCTCTCCTGGAGGCGCTCAGTCAGACCGAGTGCTGTCATAAGGCAAGACGCTCCTCGGGGCGCGTCTTGCTGGGGCCTCTCTCCTGGAGGCGCTCATTCAGACCCAGTGCTTACATGTGGCAAGATGCTCCTCGGGGCGCGTCTTGCTGGGGCTTCTCTCCTGGAGGCGTTCAGTCAGACCGAGTGCTGACATGTGGCAAGACACTCCTCGGGACGCGTCTTGCTTGGGCTTCTCTCCTGGATGCCCTCAGTCAGACTCATTGTTGACATGTGGCAAGACCCTCCTCGGGGCGCGTCTTGCTTGGGCTTCTCTCCTGGAGGCGCTCAGTCACACCCAGTGGTGACATGTGGCAAGACGCTCCTCGGGGCGCGTCTTGCTTGGGCCTCTCTCCTGGAGACGCTCAGTCAGACCCAGTGTTGACACGTGACAAGACGCTCCTCGGGGCGCGTCTTGCTTGGGCTTCTCTCATGGAGGCCCTCAGTCAGACCCATTGTTGATATGTGGCAAGACGCTCCTCGGGGCGCGTCTTGCTTGGGCCTCTCTCCTGGAGGCGCTCAGTCAGGCCGAGTGCTGACATGTGGCAAGACACTCCTCGGGACGCGTCTTGCTTGGGCTTCTCTCCTGGAGGCCCTCAGTCAGACTCATTGTTGACATGTGGCAAGACGCTCCTCGGGGCTCGTCTTGCTTGGGCCTCTCTCCTGGAGGCGCTCAGTCAGACCCAGTGGTGACATGTGGCAAGAAGCTCCTCAGGGCGCGTCTTGCTTGGGCCTTTCTCCTGGAGACGCTCAGTCAGACCCAGTGTTGACACGTGACAAGACGCTCCTCGGGGCGCGTCTTGCTTGGGCTTCTCTCATGGAGGCCCTCAGTCAGACCCATTGTTGATATGTGGCAAGACTCTCCTCGGGGCGCGTCTTGCTTGGGCCTCTCTCCTGGAGGCGCTCATTCAGACCGAGTGCTGACATGTGGCAAGTCACTCCTCGGGACGCGTCTGGCATGGGCTTCTCTCCTGGAGGCCCTCAGTCAGACTCATTGTTGACATGTGGCAAGACGCTCCTCGGGGCGCGTCTTGCTTGGGCCTCTCTCCTGGAGGCACTCAGTCAGACCGAGTGGTGACATGTGGCAAGACGCTCCTCGGGGCGAGTCTTGCTTGGGCCTCTCTCCTGGAGACGCTCAGTCAGACCCAGTGTTGACACGTGACAAGACGCTCCTCGGGGCGCGTCTTGCTTGGGCTTCTCTCATGGAGGCCCTCAGTCAGACCCATTGTTGATATGTGGCAAGACGCTCCTCGGGGCGCGTCTTGCTTGGGCCTCTCTCCTGGAGGCGCACAGTCAGACCGAGTGCTGACATGTGGCAAGACGCTCCTCGGGGCGCGTCTTGCTTGGGCTTCTCTCATGGAGGCCCTCAGTCAGACCCATTGTTGATATGTGGCAAGACGCTCCTCGGGGCGAGTCTTGCTTGGGCCTCTCTCCTGGAGGTGCTCAGTCAGACCCAGTGTTGACATGGTGCAAGACGCTCCTCGGGGCGCGTCTTGCTTAGGCTTCTCTCTTGGAGGCCCTCAGTCAGACCCATTGTTGACATGTGGCAAGACGCTCCTCGGGGCGCGTCTTGCTTGGGCTTCTCTCCTGGAGGCCCTCAGTCAGACCCATTGTTGACATGTGGCAAGATGCTCCTCGGGGCGCGTCTTGCTTGGGCCTCTCTCCTGGAGGCGCTCAGTCAGACCGAGTGCTGACATAAGGCAAGACGCTCCTCGGGGCGCGTCTTGCTGGGGCCTCTCTCCTGGAGGCGCTCAGTCAGACCCAGTGCTTACATGTGGCAAGACGCTCCTCGGGGCGCGTCTTGCTTGGGCCTCTCTCCTGGAGGCGCTCAGTCAGACCCAGTGGTGACATGTGGCAAGACGCTCTTCGGGGCGCGTCTTGCTTGAGCCTCTCTCCTGGAGATGCTCAGTCAGACCCAGTGTTGACACGTGACAAGACGCTCCTCGGGGCGCGTCTTGCTTGGGCCTCTCTCCTGGAGGCCCTCAGTCAGACCCATTGTTTACATGTGGCAAGACGCTCCTTGGGGCGCATCTTGCTTGGGCCTCTCTCCTGGAGGCCCTCTGTCATCCCCAGTGTTGACATGTGTCAAGACGCTCCTCGGGGTGCGTCTTGCTTGGGCCTCTCTCCTGGAGGCGCTCAGTCAGACCCAGTGCTTACATGTGGCAAGACGCTCCTCGGGGCGCGTCTTGCTTGGGCCTCTCTCCTGGAGGCTCTCAGTCAGACCCAGTGGTGACATGTGGCAAGAAGCTCCTCAGGGTGCGTCTTGCTTGGGCCTCTCTCCTGGAGACGCTCAGCCAGACCCAGTGTTGACACGTGACAAGACGCTCCTCGGGGCGCGTCTTGCTTGGGCTTCTCTAATGGAGGCCCTCAGTCAGACCCATTGTTGATATGTGGCAAGACGCTCCTCGGGGCGCGTCTTGCTTGGGCCTCTCTCCTGGAGGAGCTCATTCAGACCGAGTGCTGACATGTGGCAAGACACTCCTCGGGACGCGTCTTGCTTGGGCTTCTCTCCTGGAGGCCCTCAGTCAGACTCATTGTTGACATGTGGCAAGACGCTCCTCGGGGCGCGTCTTGCTTGGGCCTCTCTCCTGGAGGCACTCAGTCAGACCGAGTGGTGACATGTGGCAAGACGCTCCTCGGGGCGCGTCTTGCTTGGGCTTCTCTCCTGGAGGCCCTCAGTCAGACCCATTGTTGACATGTGGCAAGACGCTCCTCGGGGCGCGTCTTGCTTGTGCTTCTCTCCTGGAGGCCCTCAGTCAGACCCATTGTTTACATGTGGCAAGACGCTCCTCGGGGCGCATCTTGCTTGGGCCTCTCTCCTGGAGGCCCTATGTCAGCCCCAGTGTTGACATGTGTCAAGACGCTCCTCGGGGCGCGTCTTGCTGGGGCGTCTCTCCTGGAGGCGCTCAGTCAGACCCAGTGCTTACATGTGGCAAGACGCTCCTCGGGGCGCATCTTGCTGGGGCTTCTCTCCTGGAGGCGTTCAGTCAGACCGTGTGCTGACAAGTGGCAAGATGCTCCTCGGGGCGCGTCTTGCTTGGGCTTCTCTCCTGGAGGCGTTCAGTCAGACCGAGTGCTGACATGTGGTAAGACGCTCCTCGGGGCGCTTCTTGCTGGGGCTTCTCTCCTGGAGGCGCTCAGTCATACCCAGTGCTTACATGTGGCAAGACGCTCCTCGGGGCGCGTCTTGCTTGGGCTTCTCTCCTGGAGGCCCTCAGTCAGACCCATTGTTTACATGTGGCAAGACGCTCCTTTGGGCGCATCTTGCTTGGGCTTCTCTCCTGGAGGCCCTCAGTCAGACCCATTGTTGACATGTGGCAAGACGCTCCTCGGGGCGCGTCTTGCTTGGGCCTCTCTCCTGGAGGCGCTCAGTCAGACCCAGTGCTTACATGTGGCAAGACGCTCCTCGGGGCGCGTCTTGCTTGGGCCTCTCTCCTGGAGGCGCTCAGTCAGACCCAGTGGTGACATGTGGCAAGACGCTCTTCGGGGCGCGTCTTGCTTGAGCCTCTCTCCTGGAGATGCTCAGTCAGACCCAGTGTTGACACGTGACAAGACGCTCCTCGGGGCGCGTCTTGCTTGGGCCTCTCTCATGGAGGCCCTCAGTCAGACCCATTGTTGATATGTGGCAAGACGCTCCTCGGGGCGCGTCTTGCTTGGGCCTCTCTCCTGGAGGCGCTCAGTCAGACCGAGTGCTGACATGTGGCAAGACGCTCCTCGGGGCGCGTCTTGCTTGGGCTTCTCTCCTGGAGGCCCTCAGTCAGACCCATTGTTTACATGTGGCAAGACGCTCCTTGGGGCGCATCTTGCTTGGGCCTCTCTCCTGGAGGCCCTCTGTCATCCCCAGTGTTGACATGTGTCAAGACGCTCCTCGGGGTGCGTCTTGCTTGGGCCTCTCTCCTGGAGGCGCTCAGTCAGACCCAGTGCTTACATGTGGCAAGACGCTCCTCGGGGCGCGTCTTGCTTGGGCCTCTCTCCTGGAGGCTCTCAGTCAGACCCAGTGGTGACATGTGGCAAGAAGCTCCTCAGGGTGCGTCTTGCTTGGGCCTCTCTCCTGGAGACGCTCAGTCAGACCCAGTGTTGACACGTGACAAGACGCTCCTCGGGGCGCGTCTTGCTTGGGCTTCTCTCATGGAGGCCCTCAGTCAGACCCATTGTTGATATGTGGCAAGACGCTCCTCGGGGCGCGTCTTGCTTGGGCCTCTCTCCTGGAGGAGCTCATTCAGACCGAGTGCTGACATGTGGCAAGACACTCCTCGGGACGCGTCTTGCTTGGGCTTCTCTCCTGGAGGCCCTCAGTCAGACTCATTGTTGACATGTGGCAAGACGCTCCTCGGGGCGCGTCTTGCTTGGGCCTCTCTCCTGGAGGCACTCAGTCAGACCGAGTGGTGACATGTGGCAAGACGCTCCTCGGGGCGCGTCTTGCTTGGGCTTCTCTCCTGGAGGCCCTCAGTCAGACCCATTGTTGACATGTGGCAAGACGCTCCTCGGGGCGCGTCTTGCTTGTGCTTCTCTCCTGGAGGCCCTCAGTCAGACCCATTGTTTACATGTGGCAAGACGCTCCTCGGGGCGCATCTTGCTTGGGCCTCTCCCCTGGAGGCCCTATGTCAGCCCCAGTGTTGACATGTGTCAAGACGCTCCTCGGGGCGCGTCTTGCTGGGGCGTCTCTCCTGGAGGCGCTCAGTCAGACCCAGTGCTTACATGTGGCAAGACGCTCCTCGGGGCGCATCTTGCTGGGGCTTCTCTCCTGGAGGCGTTCAGTCAGACCGTGTGCTGACAAGTGGCAAGATGCTCCTCGGGGCGCGTCTTGCTTGGGCTTCTCTCCTGGAGGCGTTCAGTCAGACCGAGTGCTGACATGTGGTAAGACGCTCCTCGGGGCGCTTCTTGCTGGGGCTTCTCTCCTGGAGGCGCTCAGTCATACCCAGTGCTTACATGTGGCAAGACGCTCCTCGGGGCGCGTCTTGCTTGGGCTTCTCTCCTGGAGGCCCTCAGTCAGACCCATTGTTTACATGTGGCAAGACGCTCCTTTGGGCGCATCTTGCTTGGGCTTCTCTCCTGGAGGCCCTCAGTCAGACCCATTGTTGACATGTGGCAAGACGCTCCTCGGGGCGCGTCTTGCTTGGGCCTCTCTCCTGGAGGCGCTCAGTCAGACCCAGTGCTTACATGTGGCAAGACGCTCCTCGGGGCGCGTCTTGCTGGGGCTTCTCTCCTGGAGGCGTTCAGTCAGACCGAGTGCTGACATGTGGCAAGACACTCCTCGGGACGCGTCTTGCTTGGGCTTCTCTCCTGGAGGCCCTCAGTCAGACTCATTGTTGACATGTGGCAAGACGCTCCTCGGGGCGCGTCTTGCTTGGGCCTCTCTCCTGGAGGCTCTCAGTCAGACCCAGTGGTGACATGTGGCAAGAAGCTCCTCAGGGTGCGTCTTGCTTGGGCCTCTCTCCTGGAGACGCTCAGTCAGACCCAGTGTTGACACGTGACAAGACGCTCCTCGGGGCGCGTCTTGCTTGGGCTTCTCTCATGGAGGCCCTCAGTCAGACCCATTGTTGATATGTGGCAAGACGCTCCTCGGGGCGCGTCTTGCTTGGGCCTCTCTCCTGGAGGAGCTCATTCAGACCGAGTGCTGACATGTGGCAAGACACTCCTCGGGACGCTTCTTGCTTGGGCTTCTCTCCTGGAGGCCCTCAGTCAGACTCATTGTTGACATGTGGCAAGACGCTCCTCGGGGCGCGTCTTGCTTGGGCCTCTCTCCTGGAGGCACTCAGTCAGACCGAGTGGTGACATGTGGCAAGACGCTCCTCGGGGCGCGTCTTGCTTGGGCCTCTCTCCTGGAGACGCTCAGTCAGACCCAGTGTTGACACGTGACAAGACGCTCCTCGGGGCGCGTCTTGCTTGGGCTTCTCTCATGGAGGCCCTCAGTCAGACCCATTGTTGATATGTGGCAAGACGCTCCTCGGGGTGCGTCTTGCTTGGGCCTCTCTCCTGGAGGCGCTCAGTCAGACCGAGTGCTGACATGTGGCAAGACGCTCCTCGGGGCGTGTCTTGCTTGGGCTTCCCCTCATGGAGGCCCTCAGTCAGACCCATTGTTGATATGTGGCAAGACGCTCCTCGGGGCGAGTCTGGCTTGGGCCTCTCTCCTGGAGGTGCTCAGTCAGACCCAGTGTTGACATGGTGCAAGACGCTCCTCGGGGCGCGTCTTGCTTAGGCTTCTCTCTTGGAGGCCCTCAGTCAGACCCATTGTTGACATGTGGCAAGACGCTCCTCGGGGCGCGTCTTGCTTGGGCTTCTCTCCTGGAGGCCCTCAGTCAGACCCATTGTTGACATGTGGCAAGACGCTCCTCGGGGCGCGTCTTGCTGGGGCCTCTTTCCTGGAGGCGCTCAGTCTGACCCAGTGCTTACATGTGGCAAGACGCTCCTCGGGGCGCGTCTTGCTTGGGCCTCTCTCCTGGAGGTGCTCAGTCAGACCCAGTGGTGACATGTGGCAAGACGCTCCTCGGGGCGCGTCTTGCTTGGGCTTCTCTCATGGAGGCCCTCAGTCAGACCCATTGTTGATATGTGGCAAGACGCTCCTCGGGGCGCGTCTTGCTTGGGCCTCTCTCCTGGAGGCGCTCAGTCAGACCGAGTGCTGACATGTGGCAAGACGCTGCTCGGGAGGCGTCTTGCTTGGGCTTCTCTCCTGGAGGCCCTGAGTCAGACCCATTGTTTACATGTGGCAAGACGCTCCTTTGGGCGCATCTTGCTTGGGCTTCTCTCCTGGAGGCCCTCAGTCAGACCCATTGTTGACATGTGGCAAGACGCTCCTCGGGGCGCGTCTTGCTTGGGCCTCTCTCCTGGAGGCGCTCAGTCAGACCCAGTGCTTACATGTGGCAAGACGCTCCTCGGGTCGCGTCTTGCTTGGGCCTCTCTCCTGGAGGCGCTCAGTCAGACCAAGTGGTGACATGTGGCAAGACGCTCTTCGGGGCGCTTCTTGCTTGAGCCTCTCTCCTGGAGATGCTCAGTCAGACCCAGTGTTGACACGTGACAAGACGCTCCTCGGGGCGCGTCTTGCTTGGGCTTCTCTCATGGAGGCCCTCAGTCAGACCCATTGTTGATATGTGGCAAGACGCTCCTCGGGGCGCGTCTTGCTTGGGCCTCTCTCCTGGAGGCGCTCAGTCAGACCGAGTGCTGACATGTGGCAAGACGCTCCTCGGGGCGCGTCTTGCTTGGGCTTCTCTCCTGGAGGCCCTCAGTCAGACCCATTGTTTACATGTGGCAAGACGCTCCTTGGGGCGCATCTTGCTTGGGCCTCTCTCCTGGAGGCCCTCTGTCAGCCCCAGTGTTGACATGTGTCAAGACGCTCCTCGGGGTGCGTCTTGCTTGGGCCTCTCTCCTGGAGGCGCTCAGTCAGACCGAGTGCTGACATGTGGCAAGACGCTCCTCGGGGCGCGTCTTGCTTGGGCTTCTCTCCTGGAGGCCCTCAGTCAGACCCATTGTTGACATGTGGCAAGACGCTCCTCGGGGCGCGTCTTGCTTGTGCTTCTCTCCTGGAGGCCCTCAGTCAGACCCATTGTTTACATGTGGCAAGACGCTCCTCGGGGCGCATCTTGCTTGGGCCTCTCTCCTGGAGGCCCTATGTCAGCCCCAGTGTTGACATGTGTCAAGACGCTCCTCGGGGCGCGTCTTGCTGGGGCGTCTCTCCTGGAGGCGCTCAGTCAGACCCAGTGCTTACATGTGGCAAGACGCTCCTCGGGGCGCGTCTTGCTGGGGCTTCTCTCCTGGAGGCGTTCAGTCAGACCGTGTGCTGACAAGTGGCAAGATGCTCCTCGGGGCGCGTCTTGCTTGGGCTTCTCTCCTGGAGGCCCTCAGTCAGACCCATTGTTGACATGTGGCAAGACGCTCCTCGGGGCGCGTCTTGCTTGGGCTTCTCTCCTGGAGGCGCTCAGTCAGACCCAGTGCTTACATGTGGCAAGACGCTCCTCGGGGCGCGTCTTGCTTGGGCTTCTCTCCTGGAGGCCCTCAGTCAGACCCATTGTTTACATGTGGCAAGACGCTCCTTTGGGCGCATCTTGCTTGGGCTTCTCTCCTGGAGGCCCTCAGTCAGACCCATTGTTGACATGTGGCAAGACGCTCCTCGGGGCGCGTCTTGCTTGGGCCTCTCTCCTGGAGGCGCTCAGTCAGACCCAGTGCTTACATGTGGCAAGACGCTCCTCGGGGCGCGTCTTGCTGGGGCTTCTCTCCTGGAGGCGTTCAGTCAGACCGAGTGCTGACATGTGGCAAGACACTCCTCGGGACGCGTCTTGCTTGGGCTTCTCTCCTGGAGGCCCTCAGTCAGACTCATTGTTGACATGTGGCAAGACGCTCCTCGGGGCGCGTCTTGCTTGGGCCTCTCTCCTGGAGGCGCTCAGTCAGACCCAGTGGTGACATGTGGCAAGAAGCTCCTCAGGGCGCGTCTTGCTTGGGGCTCTCTCCTGGAGACGCTCAGTCAGACCCAGTGTTGACACGTGACAAGACGCTCCTCGGGGCGCGTCTTGCTTGGGCTTCTCTCATGGAGGCCCTCAGTCAGACCCATTGTTGATATGTGGCAAGACGCTCCTCGGGGCGCGTCTTGCTTGGGCCTCTCTCCTGGAGGAGCTCATTCAGACCGAGTGCTGACATGTGGCAAGACACTCCTCGGGACGCGTCTTGCTTGGGCTTCTCTCCTGGAGGCCCTCAGTCAGACTCATTGTTGACATGTGGCAAGACGCTCCTCGGGGCGCGTCTTGCTTGGGCCTCTCTCCTGGAGGCACTCAGTCAGACCGAGTGGTGACATGTGGCAAGAGGCTCCTCGGGGCGCGTCTTGCTTGGGCCTCTCTCCTGGAGACGCTCAGTCAGACCCAGTGTTGACACGTGACAAGACGCTCCTCGGGGCGCGTCTTGCTTGGAATTCTCTCATGGAGGCCCTCAGTCAGACCCATTGTTGATATGTGGCAAGACGCTCCTCGGGGCGCGTCTTGCTTGGGCCTCTCTCCTGGAGGCGCTCAGTCAGACCGAGTGCTGACATGTGGCAAGACGCTCCTCGGGGCGTGTCTTGCTTGGGCTTCTCTCATGGAGGGCCTCAGTCAGACCCATTGTTGATATGTGGCAAGACGCTCCTCGGGGCGAGTCTGGCTTGGGCCTCTCTCCTGGAGGTGCTCAGTCAGACCCAGTGTTGACATGGTGCAAGACGCTCCTCGGGGCGCGTCTTGCTTAGGCTTCTCTCTTGGAGGCCCTCAGTCAGACCCATTGTTGACATGTGGCAAGACGCTCCTCGGGGCGCGTCTTGCTTGGGCTTCTCTCCTGGAGGCCCTCAGTCAGACCCATTGTTGACATGTGGCAAGACGCTCCTCGGGGCGCGTCTTGCTTGGGCCTCTCTCCTGGAGGCGCTCAGTCAGACCGAGTGCTGACATAAGGCAAGACGCTCCTCGGGGCGCGTCTTGCTGGGGCCTCTCTCCTGGAGGCGCTCAGTCTGACCCAGTGCTTACATGTGGCAAGACGCTCCTCGGGGCGCGTCTTGCTTGGGCTTCTCTCATGGAGGCCCTCAGTCAGACCCATTGTTGATATGTGGCAAGACGCTCCTCGGGGCGCGTCTTGCTTGGGCCTCTCTCCTGGAGGCGCTCAGTCAGACCGAGTGCTGACATGTGGCAAGACGCTCCTCGGGGCGCGTCTTGCTTGGGCTTCTCTCCTGGAGGCCCTCAGTCAGACCCATTGTTTACATGTGGCAAGACGCTCCTTGGGGCGCATCTTGCTTGGGCCTCTCTCCTGGAGGCCCTCTGTCATCCCCAGTGTTGACATGTGTCAAGACGCTCCTCTGGGTGCATCTTGCTTGGGCCTCTCTCCTGGAGGCGCTCAGTCAGACCGACTGCTGACATGTGGCAAGACGCTCCTCGGGGCGCGTCTTGCTTGGGCTTCTCTCCTGGAGGCCCTCAGTCAGACCCATTGTTGACATGTGGCAAGACGCTCCTCGGGGCGCGTCTTGCTTGTGCTTCTCTCCTGGAGGCCCTCAGTCAGACCCATTGTTTACATGTGGAAAGACGATTCTCGGGGCGCATCTTGCTTGGGCCTCTCTCCTGGAGGCCCTCTGTCAGCCCCAGTGTTGACATGTGTCAAGACGCTCCTCGGGGCGCGTCTTGCTGGGGCCTCTCTCCTGGAGGCGCTCAGTCAGACCCAGTGGTGACATGTGGCAAGACACTCCTCGGGGCGCGTCTTGCTTGGGCCTCTCTCCTGGAGACGCTCAGTCAGACCCAGTGTTGACACGTGGCAAGACGCTCCTCGGGGCGCCTTGCTTGGGCCTCTCTCCTGGAGGCGCTCAGTCAGACCCAGTGGTGACACGTGGCAAGACGCTCCTCGGGGCGCGTCTTGCTTGGGCTTCTCTCCTGGAGGCCCTGAGTCAGACCCATTGTTTACATGTGGCAAGACGCTCCTTTGGGCGCATCTTGCTTGGGCTTCTCTCCTGGAGGCCCTCAGTCAGACCCATTATTGACATGTGGCAAGACGCTCCTCGGGGCGCGTCTTGCTTGGGCCTCTCTCCTGGAGGCGCTCATTCAGACCCAGTGCTTACATGTGGCAAGAAGCTCCTCGGGGCGCGTCTTGCTTGGGCCTCTCTCCTGGAGGCCCTCAGTCAGACCCAGTGGTGACATGTGGCAAGACGCTCTTCGGGGCGCGTCTTGCTTGAGCCTCTCTCCTGGAGATGCTCAGTCAGACCCAGTGTTGACACGTGACAAGACGCTCCTCGGGGCGCGTCTTGCTTGGGCTTCTCTCATGGAGGCCCTCAGTCAGACCCATTGTTGATATGTGGCAAGACGCTCCTCGGGGCGCGTCTTGCTTGGGCCTCTCTCCTGGAGGCGCTCAGTCAGACCGAGTGCTGACATGTGGCAAGACGCTCCTCGGGGCGCGTCTTGCTTGGGCTTCTCTCCTGGAGGCGCTCAGTCAGACCCAGTGGTGACATGTGGCAAGACACTCCTCGGGGCGCGTCTTGCTTGGGCCTCTCTCCTGGAGACGCTCAGTCAGACCCAGTGTTGACACGTGGCAAGACGCTCCTCGGGGCGCCTTGCTTGGGCCTCTCTCCTGGAGGCGCTCAGTCAGACCCAGTGGTGACACGTGGCAAGACGCTCCTCGGGGCGCGTCTTGCTTGGGCTTCTCTCCTGGAGGCCCTGAGTCAGACCCATTGTTTACATGTGGCAAGACGCTCCTTTGGGCGCATCTTGCTTGGGCTTCTCTCCTGGAGGCCCTCAGTCAGACCCATTATTGACATGTGGCAAGACGCTCCTCGGGGCGCGTCTTGCTTGAGCCTCTCTCCTGGAGATGCTCAGTCAGACCCAGTGTTGACACGTGACAAGACGCTCCTCGGGGCGCGTCTTGCTTGGGCTTCTCTCATGGAGGCCCTCAGTCAGACCCATTGTTGATATGTGGCAAGACGCTCCTCGGGGCGCGTCTTGCTTGGGCCTCTCTCCTGGAGGCGCTCAGTCAGACCGAGTGCTGACATGTGGCAAGACGCTCCTCGGGGCGCGTCTTGCTTGGGCTTCTCTCCTGGAGGCCCTCAGTCAGACACATTGTTTACATGTGGCAAGACGCTCCTTGGGGCGCATCTTGCTTGGGCCTCTCTCCTGGAGGCCCTCTGTCAGCCCCAGTGTTGACATGTGTCAAGACGCTCCTCGGGGTGCGTCTTGCTTGGGCCTCTCTCCTGGAGGCGCTCAGTCAGACCGAGTGCTGACATGTGGCAAGACGCTCCTCGGGGCGCGTCTTGCTTGGGCTTCTCTCCTGGAGGCCCTCAGTCAGACCCATTGTTGACATGTGGCAAGACGCTCCTCGGGGCGCGTCTTGCTTGTGCTTCTCTCCTGGAGGCCCTCAGTCAGACCCATTGTTTACATGTGGCAAGACGCTCCTCGGGGCGCATCTTGCTTGGGCCTCTCTCCTGGAGGCCCTATGTCAGCCACAGTGTTGACATGTGTCGGGACGCTCCTCGGCGCGCGTCTTGCTGGGGCCTCTCTCCTGGAGGCGCTCAGTCAGATCCAGTGCTTACATGTGGCAAGACGCTCCTCGGGGCGCGTCTTGCTGGGGCTTCTCTCCTGGAGGCGTTCAGTCAGACCGAGTGCTGACATGTGGCAAGACGCTCCTCAGGGCGCGTCTTGCTTGGGCTTCTCTCCTGGAGGCGTTCAGTCAGACCGAGTGCTGACATGTGGTAAGACGCTCCTCGGGGCGCGTCTTGCTGGGGCTTCTCTCCTGGAGGCGCTCAGTCAGACCCAGTGCTTACATGTGGCAAGACGCTCCTCGGGGCGCGTCTTGATTGGGCCTCTCTCCTGGAGACGCTCAGTCAGACCCAGTGGTGACATGTGGCAAGACGCTCCTCGGGGCGCGTCTTGCTTGGGCCTCTCTCCTGGAGGCGCTCAGTCAGACCCAGTGGTGACATGTGGCAAGACGCTCTTCGGGGAGCGTCTTGCTTGAGCCTCTCTCCTGGAGATGCTCAGTCAGACCCAGTTTTGACACGTGACAAGACGCTCCTCGGGGCGCGTCTTGCTTGGGCTTCTCTCATGGAGGCCCTCAGTCAGACCCATTGTTGATATGTGGCAAGACGCTCCTCGGGGCGCGTCTTGCTTGGGCTTCTCTCCTGGAGGCACTCAGTCAGACCCATTGTTGACATGTGGCAAGACGCTCCTCGGGGCGCGTCTTGCTTGTGCTTCTCTCCTGGAGGCCCTCAGTCAGACCCATTGTTTACATGTGGCAAGACTCTCCTCGGGGCGCATCTTGCTTGGGCCTCTCTCCTGGAGGCCCTATGTCAGCCACAGTGTTGACATGTGTCAAGACGCTCCTCGGGGCGCGTCTTGCTGGGGCCTCTCTCCTGGAGGCGCTCAGTCAGACCCAGTGCTTCCATGTGGCAAGACGCTCCTCGGGGCGCGTCTTGCTGGGGCTTCTCTCCTGGAGGCGTTCAGTCAGACCGAGTGCTGACATGTGGCAAGACGCTCCTCAGGGCGCGTCTTGCTTGGGCTTCTCTCCTGCAGGCGTTCAGTCAGACCGAGTGCTGACATGTGGTAAGACGCTCCTCGGGGCGCGTCTTGCTGGGGCTTCTCTCCTGGAGGCGCTCAGTCAGACCCAGTGCTTACATGTGGCAAGATGCTCCTCGGGGCGCGTCTTGATTGGGCCTCTCTCCTGGAGACGCTCAGTCAGACCCAGTGCTGACATGTGGCAAGACGCTCCTCGGGGCGCGTCTTGCTTGGGCCTCTCTCCTGGAGACGCTCAGTCAGACCCAGTGTTGACACGTGGCAATACGCTCCTCGGGGCGTGTCTTGCTTGGGCCTCTCTCCTGGAGGCGCTCAGTCAGACCCAGTGGTGACATGTGGCAAGACGCTCCTCGGGGCGCGTCTTGCTTGGGCTTCTCTCATGGAGGCCCTCAGTCAGACCCATTGTTGATATGTGGCAAGACGCTCCTCGGGGCGCGTCTTGCTTGGGCCTCTCTCCTGGAGGCGCTCAGTCAGACCGAGTGCTGACATGTGGCAAGACGCTCCTCGGGGCGCGTCTTGCTTGAGCCTCTCTCCTGGAGATGCTCAGTCAGACCCAGTTTTGACACGTGACAAGACGCTCCTCGGGGCGCGTCTTGCTTGGGCTTCTCTCATGGAGGCCCTCAGTCAGACCCATTGTTGATATGTGGCAAGACGCTCCTCGGGGCGCGTCTTGCTTGGGCCTCTCTCCTGGAGGCGCTCAGTCAGACCCAGTGGTGACATGTGGCAAGACGCTCTTCGGGGCGCGTCTTGCTTGAGCCTCTCTCCTGGAGATGCTCAGTCAGACCCAGTGTTGACACGTGACAAGACGCTCCTCGGGGCGCGTCTTGCTTGGGCTTCTCTCATGGAGGCCCTCAGTCAGACCCATTGTTGATATGTGGCAAGACGCTCCTCGGGGCGCGTCTTGCTTGGGCTTCTCTCCTGGAGGCCCTCAGTCAGACCCATTGTTGACATGTGGCAAGACGCTCCTCGGGGCGCGTCTTGCTTGTGCTTCTCTCCTGGAGGCCCTCAGTCAGACCCATTGTTTACATGTGGCAAGACGCTCCTCGGGGCGCATCTTGCTTGGGCCTCTCTCCTGGAGGCCCTATGTCAGCCACAGTGTTGACATGGTTCAAGACGCTCCTCGGGGCGCGTCTTGCTGGGGCCTCTCTCCTGGAGGCGCTCAGTCAGACCCAGTGCTTACATGTGGCAAGACGCTCCTCAGGGCGCGTCTTGCTGGGGCTTCTCTCCTGGAGGCGTTCAGTCAGACCGAGTGCTGACATGTGGCAAGACGCTCCTCAGGGCGCGTCTTGCTTGGGCTTCTCTCCTGGAGGCGTTCAGTCAGACCGAGTGCTGACATGTGGTAAGACGCTCCTCGGGGCGCGTCTTGCTGGGGCTTCTCTCCTGGAGGCGCTCTGTCAGACCCAGTGCTTACATGTGGCAAGACGCTCATCGGGGCGCATCTTGATTGGGCCTCTCTCCTGGAGACGCTCAGTCAGACCCAGTGGTGACATGTGGCAAGACGCTCCTCGGGGCGCGTCTTGCTTGGGCCTCTCTCCTGGAGACGCTCAGTCAGACCCAGTGTTGACACGTGGCAAGACGCTCCTCGGGGCGTGTCTTTCTTGGGCCTCTCTCCTGGAGGCGCTCAGTCAGACCCAGTGGTGACATGTGGCAAGACGCTCCTCGGGGCGCGTCTTGCTTGGGCTTCTCTCATGGAGGCCCTCAGTCAGACCCATTGTTGATATGTGGCAAGACGCTCCTCGGGGCGCGTCTTGCTTGGGCCTCTCTCCTGGAGGCGCTCAGTCAGACCGAGTGCTGACATGTGGCAAGACGCTCCTCGGGGCGCGTCTTGCTTGGGCTTCTCTCCTGGAGGCCCTCAGTCAGACCCATTGTTTACATGTGGCAAGACGCTCCTTTGGGCGCATCTTGCTTGGGCTTCTCTCCTGGAGGCCCTCAGTCAGACCCATTGTTGACATGTGGCAAGACGCTCCTCGGGGCGCGTCTTGCTTGGGCCTCTCTCCTGGAGGCGCTCAGTCAGACCCAGTGCTTACATGTGGCAAGACGCTCCTCGAGGCGCGTCTTGCTGGGGCTTCTCTCCTGGAGGTGTTCAGTCAGACCGAGTGCTGACATGTGGCAAGACGCTCCTCGGGACGCGTCTTGCTTGGGCTTCTCTCCTGGAGGCCCTCCATCAGACCCATTGTTGACATGTGGCAAGACGCTCCTCGGGGCGCGTCTTGCTTGGGCCTCTCTCCTGGAGGCGCTCAGTCAGACCGAGTGCTGACATGTGGCAAGACGCTCCTCGGGGCGCGTCTTGCTTGGGCTTCTCTCCTGGAGGCCCTCAGTCAGACCCATTGTTGACATGTTGGGCCTCTCTCCTGGAGGACGCTCAGTCAGACTGAGTAGTGACATGTGGCCTGACGCTCCTCGGGGCGCGTCTTGCTTGGGCCTCTCTCCTGGAGGTGCTCAGTCAGACCCAGTGGTGACATGTGGCAAGACACTCCTCGGGCGCGTCTTGCTTGGGCCTCTCTCCTGGAGGCGCTCAGTCAGACCCAGTGGTGACATGTGGCAAGACACTCCTCGGGGCGCGTCTTGCTTGGGCCTCTCTCCTGGAGGCCCTCAGTCAGACCCAGTGTTGACATGTGGCAAGACGCTCCTCGGGGCGCGTCTTGCTTGGGCCTCTCTCCTGGAGGCGCTCAGTCAGACCCAGTGTTGACATGTGGCAAGACGCTCCTCAGGGTGCGTCTTGCTTGGGCCTCTCTCCTGGAGGCTCTCAGTCAGACCCAGTGTTGACAAGTGTCAAGATGCTCCTCGGGGCGCGTCTTGCTTGGGCCTCTCTCCTGGAGGCGAACAGTCAGACCCATTATTGACATGTGGCAAGACGCTCCTCGGGGCGCGTCTTGCTTGGGCCTCTCTCCTGGAGGCCCTCAGTCAGACCCATTGTTGACATGTGGCAAGACGCTCCTCGGTGCGTGTCTTGCTTGGGCCTCTCTCCTGGAGGCGCTCAGTCAGACCCAGTGGTGACATGTGGCAAGACGCTCCTCGGGGCGCGTATTGCTTGGGCCTCTCTCCTGGAGGCCCTCTGTCAGACCCAGTGTTGACATGTGGCAAGACGCTCCTCGGGGCGCGTCTTGCTTGGGCTTCTCTCATGGAGGCCCTCAGTCAGACCCAGTGTTGACATGTGTCAAGACGCGCCTCGGGTGCGTCTTGCTTGGGCCTCTCTACTGGAGGCGCTCAGTCAGACCCAGTGTTGAGATGTGGCAAGACGCTCCTCGGGGCGTGTCTTGCTTGGGCCTCTCTCCTGGAGGCGCTCAGTCAGACCCAGTGTTGACATGTGACAAGACGCTCCTCGGGGCGCGTCTTGCTTGGGCCTCTCTCCTGGAGGCGCTCAGTCAGACCCAGTGTTGACATGTGGCAAGACGCTCCTCGGGGTGCGTCTTGCTTGGGCCTCTCTCCTGGAGGCTCTCAGTCAGACCCAGTGTTGACAAGTGTCAAGATGCTCCTCGGGGCGCGTCTTGCTTGGGCCTCTCTCCTGGAGGCGAACAGTCAGACCCATTATTGACATGTGGCAAGACGCTCCTCGGGGCGCGTCTTGCTTGGGCTTCTCTTCTGGAGGCCCTCAGTCAGACCCAATCTTGACATGTGGCAAGACGCTCCTCGGGGCGCTTCTTGCTTGGGCCTCTCTCCTGGTGGCGCTCAGTCAGACCCAGTGTTGACATGTGGCAAGACGCTCCTCGGGGCACGTCTTGCTTGGGCCTCTCTCCTGGAGGCGCTCAGTCAGACCCAGTGTTGACATGTGGCAAGACGCTCCTCGGGGCACGTCTTGCTTGGGCTTCTCTCTTGGAGGCCCTCAGTCAGACCCAGTGTTGACATGCGTCAAGACGCTCCTCGGGGCGCGTCTTGCTTGGGCCTCTCTCCTGGAGGCGCTCAGTCAGACCCAGTGTTGACATGTGGCAAGACGCTCCTCGGGGCGCGTCTTGCTGGGGCTTCTCTCATGGAGGCACTCAGTCAGACCCAGTGTTGACATGTGGCAAGAAGCTCCTCGGGTCGCGTCTTGCTTTGGCCTCTCTCCTGGAGGCGCTCAGTCAGACCCAGTGTTGACATGTGGCAAGACGCTCCTCGGGACGCGTCTTGCTTGGGCCTCTCTCCTGGAGGCGCTCAGTCAGACCCAGTGTTGACATGTGACAAGACGCTCCTCGAGGCGCGTCTTGCTTGGGACTCTCTCCTGGAGGCGCTCAGTCAGAACCAGAGGTGACATGTGGCAAGACGCTCCTCGGGGCGCGTATTGCTTGGGCCTCTCTCCTGGAGGCACTCAGTCAGACCCAGTGTTGACATGTGGCAAGACGCTCCTCGGGTCGCGTCTTCCTTTGGCCTCTCTCCTGGAGGCGCTCAGTCAGACCCAGTGTTGACATGTGGCAAGACGCTCCTCGGGTCGCGTCTTGCTTTGGCCTCTCTCCTGGAGGCGCTCAGTCAGACCCAGTGTTGACATGTGGCAAGACGCTCCTCGGGACGCGTCTTGCTTGGGCCTCTCTCCTGGAGGCGCTCAGTCAGACCCAGTGTTGACATGTGACAAGAAGCTCCTCGGGGCGCGTCTTGCTTGGGCCTCTCTCCTGGAGGCGCTCAGTCAGAACCAGAGGTGACATGTGGCAAGACGCTCCTCGGGGCGCGTATTGCTTGGGCCTCTCTCCTGGAGGCACTCAATCAGACCCAGTGTTGACATTTGGCAAGACGCTCCTCGGGTCGCGTCTTGCTTTGGCCTCTCTCCTGGAGGCGCTCAGTCAGACCCAGTGTTGACATGTGGCAAGACGCTCCTCGAGGCGCGTCATGCTTGGGCCTCTCTCCTGGAGGCGCTCAGTCAGACCCAGTGTTGACATGTGGCAAGACGCTCCTCGGGGCGCGTCTTGCTTGGGCCTCTCTCCTGGAGGCGCTCAGTCAGACCGAGTGCTGACATGTGGCAAGACGCTCCTCGGGGCGCGTCTTGCTTGGGCCTCTCTGCTGGAGGCGCTCAGTCAGACACAGTGGTGACATGTGGCTAGACGCTCCTTGGGGCACGTATTGCTTGGGCCTCTCTCATTGAGTCCCTCAGTCAGACCCAGTGTTGACATGTGTCAAGACGCCCCTCGGGGCGCGTCTTGCTTGGGCCTTTCTCCTGGAGGGGCTCAGTCAGACCCAGTGTTGACATGTGGCAAGACGCTCCTCGGGGCGCGTCTTGCTTGGGCCTCTCTCCTGGAGGCGCTCAGTCAGACCCAGTGGTGACATGTTGTAAGACGCTCCTCGGGGCGCTTCATGCTTGGGCCTCTCTCCTGGAGGCGCTCAGTCAGACCCAGTGTTGACATGTGGCAAGACGCTCATAGGGGCATGTCTTGCTTGGGCCTCTCTCCTGGAGGCGCTCAGTCAGACCCAGTGTTGACATGTGGCAAGACGCTCCTCGGGGTGCGTCTTGCTTGGGCCTCTCTCCTGGAGGCGCTCAGTCAGACCCAGTGTTGACATGTGGCAAGACGCTCCTCGAGGCGCGTCATGCTTGGGCCTCTCTCCTGGAGGTGCTCAGTCAGACCCAGTGTTGACATGTGGCAAGACGCTCCTCGGGGTGCGTCTTGCTTGGGCCTCTCTCCTAAAGGCGCTCAGTGAGACCGAGTGCTGACATGTGGCAAGATGCTCCTCGGGGCGCATCTTGCTTGGGCCTCTCTCCTGGAGGCGCTCAGTCAGACACAGTGGTGATATGTGGCTAGACGCTCCTCGGGGCACGTATTGCTTGGGCCTCTCTCATTGAGGCCCTCAGTCAGACCCAGTGTTGACATGTGTCAAGACGCCCCTCGGGGCGCGTCTTGCTTGGGCCTTTCTCCTGGAGGCGCTCAGTCAGACCCAGTGTTGACATGTGGCAAGACGCTCCTCGGGGCGCGTATTGCTTGGGCCTCTCTCCTGGAGGCCCTCAGTCAGACCCAGTGTTGACATGTGGCAAGACGCTCATAGGGGCATGTCTTGCTTGGGCCTCTCTCCTGGAGGCGCTCAGTCAGACCCAGTGTTGACATGTGGCAAGACGCTCCTCGGGGTGCGTCTTGCTTGGGCCTCTCTCCTGGAGGCGCTCAGTCAGACCCAGTGTTGACATGTGGCAAGACGCTCCTCGAGGCGCGTCATGCTTGGGCCTCTCTCCTGGAGGTGCTCAGTCAGACCCAGTGTTGACATGTGGCAAGACGCTCCTCGGGGCGCGTCTTGCTTGGGCCTCTCTCCTAAAGGCGCTCAGTGAGACCGAGTGCTGACATGTGGCAAGATGCTCCTCGGGGCGCATCTTGCTTGGGCCTCTCTCCTGGAGGCGCTCAGTCAGACACAGTGGTGATATGTGGCTAGACGCTCCTCGGGGCGCGTCTTGCTTGGGCCTTTCTCCTGGAGGCGCTCAGTCAGACCCAGTGTTGACATGTGGCAAGACGCTCCTCGGGGCGCGTCTTGCTTGGGCCTCTCTCCTGGAGGCGCTCAGTCAGACCCAGTGGTGACATGTTGTAAGACGCTCCTCGGGGCGCTTCATGCTTGGGCCTCTCTCCTGGAGGCGCTCAGTCAGACCCAGTGTTGACATGTGGCAAGACGCTCATAGGGGCATGTCTTGCTTGGGCCTCTCTCCTGGAGGCGCTCAGTCAGACCCAGTGTTGACATGTGGCAAGACGCTCCTCGGGGTGCGTCTTGCTTGGGCCTCTCTCCTGGAGGCGCTCAGTCAGACCCAGTGTTGACATGTGGCAAGACGCTCCTCGAGGCGCGTCATGCTTGGGCCTCTCTCCTGGAGGTGCTCAGTCAGACCCAGTGTTGACATGTGGCAAGACGCTCCTCGGGGCGCGTCTTGCTTGGGCCTCTCTCCTAAAGGCGCTCAGTGAGACCGAGTGCTGACATGTGGCAAGATGCTCCTCGGGGCGCATCTTGCTTGGGCCTCTCTCCTGGAGGCGCTCAGTCAGACACAGTGGTGATATGTGGCTAGACGCTCCTCGGGGCACGTATTGCTTGGGCCTCTCTCATTGAGGCCCTCAGTCAGACCCAGTGTTGACATGTGTCAAGACGCCCCTCGGGGCGCGTCTTGCTTGGGCCTTTCTCCTGGAGGCGCTCAGTCAGACCCAGTGTTGACATGTGGCAAGACGCTCCTCGGGGCGCGTCTTGCTTGGGCCTCTCTCCTGGAGGCGCTCAGTCAGACCCAGAGGTGACATGTGGCAAGACGCTCCTCCGGGCGCGTCTTGCTTGGGCCTCTCTCCTGGAGGCGCTCAGTCAGACCCAGTGTTGACATGTGGCAAGACGCTCATAGGGGCATGTCTTGCTTGGGCCTCTCTCCTGGAGGCCCTCAGTCAGACCCATTGTTGACATGTGGCAAGACGCTCCTCGGGGCGCGTATTGCTTGGGCCTCTCTCCTGGAGGCCCTCTGTCAGACCCAGTGTTGACATGTGGCAAGACGCTCCTCGGGGCGCGTCTTGCTTGGGCCTCTCTCCTGGAGGCGCTCAGTCAGACCCAGTGTTGACATGTGGCAAGACGCTCCTCGGGGTGCGTCTTGCTTGGGCCTCTCTCCTGGAGGCGCTCAGTCAGACCCAGTGTTGACATGTGACAAGACGCTCCTCGGGGCGCGTCTTGCTTGGGCCTCTCTCCTGGAGGCGCTCAGTCAGAACCAGAGGTGACATGTGGCAAGACGCTCCTCGGGGCGCGTATTGCTTGGGCCTCTCTCCTGGAGGCCCTCTGTCAGACCCAGTGTTGACACGTGACAAGACGCTCCTCGGGGCGCGTCTTGCTTGGGTCTCTCTCCTGGAGGCTTTCAGTCAGACCGAGTAGTGACATGTGGCATGACGCTCCTCGGGGCGCGTCTTGCTTGGGCCTCTCTCCTGGAGGCGCTCAGTCAGACCCAGTGGTGACATGTGGCAAGACTCTCCTCGGGGCGCGTCTTGCTTGGGCCTCTCTCCTGGAGGCCCTCTGTCTGACCCAGTGTTGACATGTGGCAAGACGCTCCTCGGGGCGCGTCTTGCTTGGGCCTCTCTCCTGGAGGCGGTCAGTCAGAACCAGAGGTGACATGTGGCAAGACGCTCCTCGGGGCGCGTATTGCTTGGGCCTCTCTCCTGGAGGCCCTCAGTCAGACCCAGTGTTGACATGTGGCAAGACGCTCCTCGGGGCGCGTCTTGCTGGGGCCTCTCTCCTGGAGGCCCTCAATCAGACCCAGTGTTGACACGTGGCAAGACGCTCCTCGGGGCGCGTCTTGCTTGGGTCTCTCTCCTGGAGGCGCTCAGTCAGACCGAGTAGTGACATGTGGCATGACGCTCCTCGGGGCGCGTCTTGCTTGGCCCTCTCTCCTGGAGGCGCTCAGTCAGACCCAGTGGTGACATGTGGCAAGACACTCCTCGGGGCGCGTCTTGCTTGGGCCTCTCTCCTGGAGGCCCTCTGTCAGACCCAGTGTTGACATGTGGCAAGACGCTCCTCGGGGCGCGTCTTGCTTGGGCCTCTCTCCTGGAGGCGCTCAGTCAGACCCAGTGTTGACATGTGACAAGAAGCTCCTCGGGACGCGTCTTGCTTGGGCCTCTCTCCTGGAGGCGCTCAGTCAGACCCAGTGTTGACATGTGACAAGAAGCTCCTCGGGGCGCGTCTTGCTTGGGCCTCTCTCCTGGAGGCGCTCAGTCAGAACCAGAGGTGACATGTGGCAAGACGCTCCTCGGGGCGCGTATTGCTTGGGCCTCTCTCCTGGAGGCACTCAATCAGACCCAGTGTTGACATTTGGCAAGACGCTCCTCGGGTCGCGTCTTGCTTTGGCCTCTCTCCTGGAGGCGCTCAGTCAGACCCAGTGTTGACATGTGGCAAGACGCTCCTCGAGGCGCGTCATGCTTGGGCCTCTCTCCTGGAGGCGCTCAGTCAGACCCAGTGTTGACATGTGGCAAGACGCTCCTCGGGGCGCGTCTTGCTTGGGCCTCTCTCCTGGAGGCGCTCAGTCAGACCGAGTGCTGACATGTGGCAAGACGCTCCTCGGGGCGCGTCTTGCTTGGGCCTCTCTCCTGGAGGCGCTCAGTCAGACACAGTGGTGACATGTGGCTAGACGCTCCTTGGGGCACGTATTGCTTGGGCCTCTCTCATTGAGGCCCTCAGTCAGACCCAGTGTTGACATGTGTCAAGACGCCCCTCGGGGCGCGTCTTGCTTGGGCCTCTCTCCTGGAGGCGCTCAGTCAGACCCAGTGTTGACATGTGGCAAGACGCTCATAGGGGCATGTCTTGCTTGGGCCTCTCTCCTGGAGGCGCTCAGTAAGACCCAGTGTTGACATGTGGCAAGACGCTCCTCGGGGTGCGTCTTGCTTGGGCCTCTCTCCTGGAGGCGCTCAGTCAGACCCAGTGTTGACATGTGGCAAGACGCTCCTCGAGGCGCGTCATGCTTGGGCCTCTCTCCTGGAGGTGCTCAGTCAGACCCAGTGTTGACATGTGGCAAGACGCTCCTCGGGGCGCGTCTTGCTTGGGCCTCTCTCCTAAAGGCGCTCAGTGAGACCGAGTGCTGACATGTGGCAAGATGCTCCTCGGGGCGCGTCTTGCTTGGGCCTCTCTCCTGGAGGCGCTCAGTCAGACACAGTGGTGATATGTGGCTAGACGCTCCTCGGGGCACGTATTGCTTGGGCCTCTCTCATTGAGGCCCTCAGTCAGACCCAGTGTTGACATGTGTCAAGACGCCCCTCGGGGCGCGTCTTGCTTGGGCCTTTCTCCTGGAGGCGCTCAGTCAGACCCAGTGTTGACATGTGGCAAGACGCTCCTCGGGGCGCGTCTTGCTTGGGCCTCTCTCCTGGAGGCGCTCAGTCAGACCCAGAGGTGACATGAGGCAAGACGCTCCTCCGGGCGCGTCTTGCTTGGGCCTCTCTCCTGGAGGCCCTCAGTCAGACCCATTGTTGACATGTGGCAAGACGCTCCTCGCGGCGTGTCTTGCTTGGGCCTCTCTCCTGGAGGCGCTCAGTCAGACCCAGTGGTGACATGTGGCAAGACGCTCCTCGGGGCGCGTATTGCTTGGGCCTCTCTCCTGGAGGCCCTCTGTCAGACCCAGTGTTGACATGTGGCAAGACGCTCCTCGGGGCGCGTCTTGCTTGGGCTTCTCTCATGGAGGCCCTCAGTCAGACCCAGTGTTGACTTGTGGCAAGACGCTCATCGGGGCGCGTCTTGCTTGGGCCTCTCTCCTGGAGGCGCTCAGTATGACCCAGTGTTGACATGTGGCAAGACGCTCCTCGGGGTGCGTCTTGCTTGGGCCTCTCTCCTGGAGGCGCTCAGTCAGACCCAGTGTTGACATGTGACAAGACGCTCCTCGGGGCGCGTCTTGCTTGGGCCTCTCTCCTGGAGGCGCTCAGTCAGAACCAGAGGTGACATGTGGCAAGACGCTCCTCGGGGCGCGTATTGCCTGGGCCTCTCTCCTGGAGGCCCTCTGTCAGACCCAGTGTTGACACGTGGCAAGACGCTCCTCGGGGCGCGTCTTGCTTGGGTCTCTCTCCTGGAGGCTTTCAGTCAGACCGAGTAGTGACATGTGGCATGACGCTCCTCGGGGCGCGTATTGCCTGGGCCTCTCTCCTGGAGGCGCTCAGTCAGACCCAGTAGTGACATGTGGCAAGACTCTCCTCGGGGCGCGTCTTGCTTGGGCCTCTCTCCTGGAGGCCCTCTGTCAGACCCAGTGTTGACATGTGGCAAGAAGCTCCTCGGGGCGCGTCTTGCTTGGGCCTCTCTCCTGGAGGCGGTCAGTCAGACCCAGTGGTGACATATGGCAAGACGCTTCTCGGGGCACGTGTTGCTTGGGCCTCTCTCCTGGAGGCCCTCTGTCAGACCCAGTGTTGACATGTGGCAAGTCGCTCCTCGGGGCGCGTCTTGCTTGGGCCTCTCTCCTGGAGGCGGTCAGTCAGACCCAGTGGTGACATATGGCAAGACGCTTCTCGGGGCACGTGTTGCTTGGGCCTCTCTCCTGGAGGCCCTCTGTCAGACCCAGTGTTGACATGTGGCAAGACGCTCCTCGGGGCGTGTCTTGCTTGGGCCTCTCTCCTGGAGGCGCTCAGTCAGACCCAGTGGTGACATGTGGCAAGACGCTCCTCGGGGCGCGTATTGCTTGGGCCTCTCTCCTGGAGGCCCTCTGTCAGACCCAGTGTTGACATGTGGCAAGACGCTCCTCGGGGCGCGTCTTGCTTGGGCTTCTCTCATGGAGGCCCTCAGTCAGACCCAGTGTTGACATGTGGCAAGACGCTCATCGGGGCGCGTCTTGCTTGGGCCTCTCTCCTGGAGGCGCTCAGTCAGACCCAGTGTTGACATGTGGCAAGACGCTCCTCGGGGTGCGTCTTGCTTGGGCCTCTCTCCTGGAGGCGCTCAGTCAGACCCAGTGTTGACATGTGACAAGACGCTCCTCGGGGCGCTTCTTGCTTGGGCCTCTCTCCTGGAGGCGCTCAGTCAGAACCAGAGGTGACATGTGGCAAGACGCTCCTCGGGGCGCGTATTGCTTGGGCCTCTCTCCTGGAGGCCCTCTGTCAGACCCAGTGTTGACACGTGGCAAGACGCTCCTCGGGGCGCGTCTTGCTTGGGTCTCTCTCCTGGAGGCTTTCAGTCAGACCGAGTAGTGACATGTGGCATGACGCTCCTCGGGGCGCGTCTTGCTTGGGCCTCTCTCCTGGAGGCGCTCAGTCAGACCCAGTGGTGACATGTGGCAAGACTCTCCTCGGGGCGCGTCTTGCTTGGGCCTCTCTCCTGGAGGCCCTCTGTCTGACCCAGTGTTGACATGTGGCAAGACGCTCCTCGGGGCGCGTCTTGCTTGGGCCTCTCTCCTGGAGGCGGTCAGTCAGACCCAGTGGTGACATATGGCAAGACGCTTCTCGGGGCACGTGTTGCTTGGGCCTCTCTCCTGGAGGCCCTCTGTCAGACCCAGTGTTGACATGTGGCAAGACACTCCTCGGGGCGCGTCTTGCTTGGGCTTCTCTCCTGGAGGCACTCAGTCAGACCCAGTGTTGACATGTGGCAAGACGCTCCTCGGGGCGCGTCTTAATTGGGCCTCTCTCCTGGAGGCGCTCAGTCAGACCCAGTGTTGACATGTGACAAGACGCTCCTCGGGGCGCGTCTTGCTTGGGCCTCTCTCCTGGAGGCGCTCAGTCAGAACCAGAGGTGACATGTGGCAAGACGCTCCTCGGGGCGCGTATTGCTTGGGCCTCTCTCCTGGAGGCCCTCAGTCAGACCCAGTGTTGACATGTGGCAAGACGCTCCTCGGGGCGCGTCTTGCTGGGGCCTCTCTCCTGGAGGCCCTCAATCAGACCCAGTGTTGACACGTGGCAAGACGCTCCTCGGGGCGCGTCTTGCTTGGGTCTCTCTCCTGGAGGCGCTCAGTCAGACCGAGTAGTGACATGTGGCATGACGCTCCACGGGGCGCGTCTTGCTTGGCCCTCTCTCCTGGAGGCGCTCAGTCAGACCCAGTGGTGACATGTGGCAAGACACTCATCGGGGCGCGTCTTGCTTGGGCCTCTCTCCTGGAGGCCCTCTGTCAGACCCAGTGTTGACATGTGGCAAGACGCTCCTCGGGGCGCGTCTTGCTTGGGCCTCTCTCCTGGAGGCGCTCAGTCAGACCCAGTGTTGACATGTGACAAGACGCTCCTCGGGGTGCGTCTTGCTTGGGCCTCTCTCCTGGAGGCGCTCAGTCAGAGCCAGAGGTGGCATGTGGCAAGACGCTCCTCGGGGCGCGTATTGCTTGGGCCTCTCTGCTGGAGGCCCTCTGTCAGACCCAGTGTTGACACGTGGCAAGACGCTCCTCGGGGCGCGTCTTGCTTGGGTCTCTCTCCTGGAGGCGCTCAGTCAGACCGAGTAGTGACAAGTGGCATGACGCTCCTCGGGGCGCGTCTTGCTTGGGCCTCTCTCCTGGAGGCGCTCAGTCAGACCCAGTGGTGACATGTGGCAAGACTCTCCTCGGGGCGCGTCTTGCTTGGGCTTCTCTCCTGGAGGCCCTCAGTCAGACCCACTGTTGACAAGGGTCAAGATGCTCCTCGGGGTGCGTCTTGCTTGGGCCTCTCTCCTGGAGGCGCTCAGTCAAACCCATTGTTGACATGTGGCAAGACGCTCCTCGGGGCGCATCTTGCTTGGGCTTCTCTCCTGGAGGCCCTCAGTCAGACCCATTGTTGACATGTGGCAAGACGCTCCTCGGGGCGCGTCTTGCTTGGGCCTCTCTCCTGGAGGCGCTCAGTCAGACCCAGTGGTGACATATGGCAAGATGCTCCTCGGGGCGCATGTTGCTTGGGCCTCTCTCCTGGAGGCCCTCTGTCAGACCCAGTGTTGACATGTGGCAAGACGCTCTTCGGGGTGCGACTTGCTTGGGCTTCTCTCCTGGAGGCGCTCAGTCAGACCCAGTGCTTACATGTGGCAAGACGCTCCTCGGGGCGCGTCTTGATTGGGCCACTCTCCTGGAGACGCTCAGTCAGACCCAGTGGTGACATGTGGCAAGACGCTCCTCGGGGCGCGTCTTGCTTGGGCCTCTCTCCTGGAGGCGCTCAGTCAGACCCAGTGCTTACATGTGGCAAGACGCTCCTCGGGGCGCGTCTTGCTGGGGCTTCTCTCCTGGAGGCGTTCAGTCAGACCGAGTGCTGACATGTGGCAAGACGCTCCTCGGGACGCGTCTTGCTTGGGCTTCTCTCCTGGAGGCCCTCAGTCAGACCCATTGTTGACATGTGGCAAGACGCTCCTCGGGACGCGTCTTGCTTGGGCTTCTCTCCTGGAGGCCCTCAGTCAGACCCAGTGGTGACATGTGGCAAGACGCTCCTCGGGGCGCGTCTTGCTTGGGCCTCTCTCCTGGAGGCGCTCAGTCAGACCCATTGTTGACATGTGGCAAGACGCTCCTCGGGGCGCGTCTTGCTTGGGCTTCTCTCCTGGAGGCCCTCAGTCAGACCCATTGTTGACATTTGGCAAGACGCTCCTCGGGGCGCGTCTTGCTTGGGCCTCTCTCCTGTAGGCGCTCAGTCAGACCGAGTGCTGACACAAGGCAAGACGCTCCTCGGGGCGCGTCTTGCTGGGGCCTCTCTCCTGGGGGCGCTCAGTCAGACCCAGTGGTGACATGTGGCAAGACTCTCCTCGGGGCGCGTCTTGCTTGGGCTTATCTCCTGGAGGCCCTCAGTCAGACCCACTGTTGACAAGTGTCAAGATGCTCCTCGGGGTGCGTCTTGCTTGGGCCTCTCTCCTGGAGGCGCTCAGTCAAACCCATTGTTGACATGTGGCAAGACGCTCCTCGGGGCGCATCTTGCTTGGGCTTCTCTCCTGGAGGCCCTCAGTCAGACCCATTGTTGACATGTGGCAAGACGCTCCTCGGGGCGCGTCTTGCTTGGGCCTCTCTCCTGGAGGCGCTCAGTCAGACCCAGTGGTGACATATGGCAAGACGCTCCTCGGGGCGCGTCTTGCTTGGGCTTCTCTCCTGGAGGCGCTCAGTCAGACCGAGTGCTGACATGTGGCAAGACGCTCCTCGGGGCGCGTCTTGCTTGGGCTTCTCTCCTGGAGGCCCTCAGTCAGACCCATTGTTGACATGTGGCAAGACGCTCCTCCGGGCGCGTCTTGCTTGGGCCTCTCTCCTGGAGGCGCTCAGTCAGACCCAGTGCTTACATGTGGCAAGACGCTCCTCGGGGCGCGTCTTGCTGGGGCTTCTCTCCTGGAGGCGTTCAGTCAGACCGAGTGCTGACATCTGGCAAGACGCTCCTCGGGACGCGTCTTGCTTGGGCTTCTCTCCTGGAGGCCCTCAGTCAGACCCATTGTTGACATGTGGCAAGACGCTCCTCGGGGCGCGTCTTGCTTGGGCCTCTCTCCTGGAGGCGCTCAGTCAGACCCAGTGGTGACATGTGGCAAGACGCTCCTCGGGGCGCGTCTTGCTTGGGCCTCTCTCCTGGAGGCGCTCACTCAGACCCATTGTTGACATGTGGCAAGACGCTCCTCGGGGCGCGTCTTGCTTGGGCTTCTCTCCTGGAGGCCCTCAGTCAGACCCATTGTTGACATTTGGCAAGACGCTCCTCGGGGCGCGTCTTGCTTGGGCCTCTCTCCTGGAGGCGCTCAGTCAGACCGAGTGCTGACATAAGGCAAGACGCTCCTCGGGGCGCGTCTTGCTGGGGCCTCTCTCCTGGAGGCGCTCAGTCAGACCCAGTGCTTACATGTGGCAAGACGCTCCTCGGGGCGCGTCTTGCTTGGGCCTCTCTCCTGGAGACGCTCAGTCAGACCCAGTGTTGACACGTGACAAGACGCTCCTCGGGGCGCGTCTTGCTTGGGCTTCTCTCATGGAGGCCCTCAGTCAGACCCATTGTTGATATGTTGGGCCTCTCTCCTGGAGGCGCTCAGTCAGACTGAGTAGTGACATGTGGCCTGACGCTCCTCGGGGCGCGTCTTGCTTGGGCCTCTCTCCTGGAGGCGCTCAGTCAGACCGAGTGCTGACATGTGGCAAGACGCTCCTCGGGGCCCGTCTTGCTTGGGCTTCTCTCCTGGAGGCCCTCAGTCAGACCCATTGTTTACATGTGGCAAGACGCTCCTCGGGGCGCATCTTGCTTGGGCCTCTCTCCTGGAGTTCCTCTGTCAGCCCCAGTGTTGACATGTGTCAAGACGCTCCTCGGGGTGCGTCTTGCTTGGGCCTCTCTCCTGGAGGCGCTCAGTCAGACCGAGTGCTGACATGTGGCAAGACGCTCCTCGGGGCGCGTCTTGCTTGGGCTTCTCTCCTGGAGGCCCTCAGTCAGACCCATTGTTGACATGTTGGGCCTCTCTCCTGGAGGCGCTCAGTCAGACTGAGTAGTGACATGTGGCCTGACGCTCCTCGGGGCGCGTCTCTCTTGGGCCTCTCTCCTGGAGGTGCTCAGTCAGACCCAGTGGTGACATGTGGCAAGACACTCCTCGGGCGTGTCTTGCTTGGCTCTCTCTCCTGGAGGCGCTCAGTCAGACCCAGTGGTGACATGTGGCAAGACACTCCTCGGGGCGCGTCTTGCTTGGGCCTCTCTCCTGGAGGCCCTCAGTCAGACCCAGTGTTGACATGTGGCAAGACGCTCCTCGGGGCGCGTCTTGCTGGGGCCTCTCTGCTGGAGGCCCTCAATCAGACCCAGTGTTGACACGTGGCAAGACGCTCCTCGGGGCGCGTCTTGCTTGGGTCTCTCTCCTGGAGGCGCTCAGTCAGACCGAGTAGTGACATGTGGCATGACGCTCCTCGGGGCGCGTCTTGCTTGGGCCTCTCTCCTGGAGGCGCTCAGTCAGACCCAGTGGTGACATGTGGCAAGACACTCCACGGGGCGCGTCTTGCTTGGGCCTCTCTCCTGGAGGCCCTCTGTCAGACCCAGTGTTGACATGTGGCAAGACGCTCCTCGGGGCACGTCTTGCTTGGGCCTCTCTCCTGGAGGCGCTCAGTCAGACCCAGTGGTGACATATGGCAAGACACTCCTCGGGGCGCGTGTTGCTTGGGCCTCTCTCCTGGAGGCCCTCTGTCAGACCCAGTGTTGACATGTGGCAAGACCCTCCTCGGGGCGCGTCTTGCTTGGGCCTCTCTCCTGGAGGCGCTCAGTCAGACCCAGTGTTGACATGTGGCAAGACGCTCATAGGGGCATGTCTTGCTTGGGCCTCTCTCCTGGAGGCGCTCAGTCAGACCCAGTGTTGACATGTGGGAAGACGCTCCCCGGGGTGCGTCTTGCTTTGGCCTCTCTCCTGGAGGCGCTCAGTCAGACCCAGTGTTGACATGTGGCAAGACGCTCCTCGAGGCGCGTCATGCTTGGGCCTCTCTCCTGGAGGCGCTCAGTCAGACCCAGTGTTGACATGTGGCAAGACGCTCCTCGGGGCGCGTCTTGCTTGGGCCTCTCTCCTAAAGGCGCTCAGTCAGACCGAGTGCTGACATGTGGCAAGACGCTCCTCGGGTCGCGTCTTGCTTGGGCCTCTCTCCTGGAGGCGCTCAGTCAGACACAGTGGTGATATGTGGCTAGACGCTCCTCGGGGCACGTATTGCTTGGGCCTCTCTCATTGAGGCCCTCAGTCAGACCCAGTGTTGACATGTGTCAAGAAGCCCCTCGGGGCGCGTCTTGCTTAGGCCTTTCTCCTGGAGGCGCTCAGTCAGACCCAGTGTTGACATGTGGCAAGACGCTCCTCTGGGCGCGTCTTGCTTGGGCCTCTCTCCTGGAGGCGCTCAGTCAGACCCAGTGGTGACATGTGGCAAGACGCTCCTCGGGGCGCGTCTTGCTTGGGCCTCTCTCCTGGAGGCCCTCAGTCAGACCCATTGTTGACATGTGGCAAGACGCTCCTCGGGGCGTGTCTTGCTTGGGCCTCTCTCCTGGAGGCGCTCAGTCAGACCCAGTGGTGACATGTGGCAAGACGCTCCTCGGGGCGCGTATTGCTTGGGCCTCTCTCCTGGAGACCCTCTGTCAGACCCAGTGTTGACATGTGGCAAGACGCTCCTCGGGGCGCATCTTGCTTGGGCTTCTCTCCTGGAGGCCCTCAGTCAGACCCATTGTTGACATGTGGCAAGACGCTCCTCGGGGCGCGTCTTGCTTGGGCCTCTCTCCTGGAGGCGCTCAGTCAGACCCAGTGGTGACATATGGCAAGATGCTCCTCGGGGCGCATGTTGCTTGGGCCTCTCTCCTGGAGGCCCTCTGTCAGACCCAGTGTTGACATGTGGCAAGACGCTCTTCGGGGTGCGACTTGCTTGGGCTTCTCTCCTGGAGGCGCTCAGTCAGACCCAGTGCTTACATGTGGCAAGACGCTCCTCGGGGCGCGTCTTGATTGGGCCTCTCTCCTGGAGACGCTCAGTCAGACCCAGTGGTGACATGTGGCAAGACGCTCCTCGGGGCGCGTCTTGCTTGGGCCTCTCTCCTGGAGGCGCTCAGTCAGACCCAGTGCTTACATGTGGCAAGACGCTTCTCGGGGCGCGTCTTGCTGGGGCTTCTCTCCTGGAGGCGTTCAGTCAGACCGAGTGCTGACATGTGGCAAGACGCTCCTCGGGACGCGTCTTGCTTGGGCTTCTCTCCTGGAGGCCCTCAGTCAGACCCATTGTTGACATGTGGCAAGACGCTCCTCGGGGCGCGTCTTGCTTGGGCCTCTCTCCTGGAGGCGCTCAGTCAGACCCAGTGGTGACATGTGGCAAGACGCTCCTCGGGGCGCGTCTTGCTTGGGCCTCTCTCCTGGAGGCGCTCAGTCAGACCCATTGTTGACATGTGGCAAGACGCTCCTCGGGGCGCGTCTTGCTTGGGCTTCTCTCCTGGAGGCCCTCAGTCAGACCCATTGTTGACATTTGGCAAGACGCTCCTCGGGGCGCGTCTTGCTTGGGCCTCTCTCCTGTAGGCGCTCAGTCAGACCGAGTGCTGACACAAGGCAAGACGCTCCTCGGGGCGCGTCTTGCTGGGGCCTCTCTCCTGGGGGCGCTCAGTCAGACCCAGTGGTGACATGTGGCAAGACTCTCCTCGGGGCGCGTCTTGCTTGGGCTTATCTCCTGGAGGCCCTCAGTCAGACCCACTGTTGACAAGTGTCAAGATGCTCCTCGGGGTGCGTCTTGCTTGGGCCTCTCTCCTGGAGGCGCTCAGTCAAACCCATTGTTGACATGTGGCAAGACGCTCCTCGGGGCGCATCTTGCTTGGGCTTCTCTCCTGGAGGCCCTCAGTCAGACCCATTGTTGACATGTGGCAAGACGCTCCTCGGGGCGCGTCTTGCTTGGGCCTCTCTCCTGGAGGCGCTCAGTCAGACCCAGTGGTGACATATGGCAAGACGCTCCTCGGGGCGCGTCTTGCTTGGGCTTCTCTCCTGGAGGCGCTCAGTCAGACCGAGTGCTGACATGTGGCAAGACGCTCCTCGGGGCATGTCTTGCTTGGGCTTCTCTCCTGGAGGCCCTCAGTCAGACCCATTGTTGACATGTGGCAAGACGCTCCTCCGGGCGCGTCTTGCTTGGGCCTCTCTCCTGGAGGCGCTCAGTCAGACCCAGTGCTTACATGTGGCAAGACGCTCCTCGGGGCGCGTCTTGCTGGGGCTTCTCTCCTGGAGGCGTTCAGTCAGACCGAGTGCTGACATCTGGCAAGACGCTCCTCGGGACGCGTCTTGCTTGGGCTTCTCTCCTGGAGGCCCTCAGTCAGACCCATTGTTGACATGTGGCAAGACGCTCCTCGGGGCGCGTCTTGCTTGGGCCTCTCTCCTGGAGGCGCTCAGTCAGACCCAGTGGTGACATGTGGCAAGACGCTCCTCGGGGCGCGTCTTGCTTGGGCCTCTCTCCTGGAGGCGCTCACTCAGACCCATTGTTGACATGTGGCAAGACGCTCCTCGGGGCGCGTCTTGCTTGGGCTTCTCTCCTGGAGGCCCTCAGTCAGACCCATTGTTGACATTTGGCAAGACGCTCCTCGGGGCGCGTCTTGCTTGGGCCTCTCTCCTGGAGGCGCTCAGTCAGACCGAGTGCTGACATAAGGCAAGACGCTCCTCGGGGCGCGTCTTGCTGGGGACTCTCTCCTGGAGGCGCTCAGTCAGACCCAGTGCTTACATGTGGCAAGACGCTCCTCGGGGCGCGTCTTGCTTGGGCCTCTCTCCTGGAGACGCTCAGTCAGACCCAGTGTTGACACGTGACAAGACGCTCCTCGGGGCGCGTCTTGCTTGGGCTTCTCTCATGGAGGCCCTCAGTCAGACCCATTGTTGATATGTTGGGCCTCTCTCCTGGAGGCGCTCAGTCAGACTGAGTAGTGACATGTGGCCTGACGCTCCTCGGGGCGCGTCTTGCTTGGGCCTCTCTCCTGGAGGCGCTCAGTCAGACCGAGTGCTGACATGTGGCAAGACGCTCCTCGGGGCGCGTCTTGCTTGGGCTTCTCTCCTGGAGGCCCTCAGTCAGACCCATTGTTTACATGTGGCAAGACGCTCCTCGGGGCGCATCTTGCTTGGGCCTCTCTCCTGGAGTTCCTCTGTCAGCCCCAGTGTTGACATGTGTCAAGACGCTCCTCGGGGTGCGTCTTGCTTGGGCCTCTCTCCTGGAGGCGCTCAGTCAGACCGAGTGCTGACATGTGGCAAGACGCTCCTCGGGGCGCGTCTTGCTTGGGCTTCTCTCCTGGAGGCCCTCAGTCAGACCCATTGTTGACATGTTGGGCCTCTCTCCTGGAGGCGCTCAGTCAGACTGAGTAGTGACATGTGGCCTGACGCTCCTCGGGGCGCGTCTCTCTTGGGCCTCTCTCCTGGAGGTGCTCAGTCAGACCCAGTGGTGACATGTGGCAAGACACTCCTCGGGCGCGTCTTGCTTGGCTCTCTCTCCTGGAGGCGCTCAGTCAGACCCAGTGGTGACATGTGGCAAGACACTCCTCGGGGCGCGTCTTGCTTGGGCCTCTCTCCTGGAGGCCCTCAGTCAGACCCAGTGTTGACATGTGGCAAGACGCTCCTCGGGGCGCGTCTTGCTGGGGCCTCTCTGCTGGAGGCCCTCAATCAGACCCAGTGTTGACACGTGGCAAGACGCTCCTCGGGGCGCGTCTTGCTTGGGTCTCTCTCCTGGAGGCGCTCAGTCAGACCGAGTAGTGACATGTGGCATGACGCTCCTCGGGGCGCGTCTTGCTTGGGCCTCTCTCCTGGAGGCGCTCAGTCAGACCCAGTGGTGACATGTGGCAAGACACTCCACGGGGCGCGTCTTGCTTGGGCCTCTCTCCTGGAGGCCCTCTGTCAGACCCAGTGTTGACATGTGGCAAGACGCTCCTCGGGGCACGTCTTGCTTGGGCCTCTCTCCTGGAGGCGCTCAGTCAGACCCAGTGGTGACATATGGCAAGACACTCCTCGGGGCGCGTGTTGCTTGGGCCTCTCTCCTGGAGGCCCTCTGTCAGACCCAGTGTTGACATGTGGCAAGACCCTCCTCGGGGCGCGTCTTGCTTGGGCCTCTCTCCTGGAGGCGCTCAGTCAGACTCAGTGTTGTCATGTGGCAAGACGCTCATAGGGGCATGTCTTGCTTGGGCCTCTCTCCTGGAGGCGCTCAGTCAGACCCAGTGTTGACATGTGGGAAGACGCTCCCCGGGGTGCGTCTTGCTTGGGCCTCTCTCCTGGAGGCGCTCAGTCAGACCCAGTGTTGACATGTGGCAAGACGCTCCTCGAGGCGCGTCATGCTTGGGCCTCTCTCCTGGAGGCGCTCAGTCAGACCCAGTGTTGACATGTGGCAAGACGCTCCTCGGGGCGCGTCTTGCTTGGGCCTCTCTCCTAAAGGCGCTCAGTCAGACCGAGTGCTGACATGTGGCAAGACGCTCCTCGGGGCGCGTCTTGCTTGGGCCTCTCTCCTGGAGGCGCTCAGTCAGACACAGTGGTGATATGTGGCTAGACGCTCCTCGGGGCACGTATTGCTTGGGCCTCTCTCATTGAGGCCCTCAGTCAGACCCAGTGTTGACATGTGTCAAGAAGCCCCTCGGGGCGCGTCTTGCTTAGGCCTTTCTCCTGGAGGCGCTCAGTCAGACCCAGTGTTGACATGTGGCAAGACGCTCCTCTGGGCGCGTCTTGCTTGGGCCTCTCTCCTGGAGGCGCTCAGTCAGACCCAGTGGTGACATGTGGCAAGACGCTCCTCGGGGCGCGTCTTGCTTGGGCCTCTCTCCTGGAGGCCCTCAGTCAGACCCATTGTTGACATGTGGCAAGACGCTCCTCGGGGTGTGTCTTGCTTGGGCCTCTCTCCTGGAGGCGCTCAGTCAGACCCAGTGGTGACATGTGGCAAGACGCTCCTCGGGGCGCGTATTGCTTGGGCCTCTCTCCTGGAGACCCTCTGTCAGACCCAGTGTTGACATGTGGCAAGACGCTCCTCGGGGCGCGTCTTGCTTGGGCTTCTCTCATGGAGGCCCTCAGTCAGACCCAGTGTTGACATGTGTCAAGACGCGCCTCGGGCGCGTCTTGCTTGGGCCTCTCTACTGGAGGCGCTCAGTCAGACCCAGTGTTGACATGTGGCAAGACGCTCCTCGGGGCGTCTTGCTTGGGCCTCTCTCCTGGAGGCGCTCAGTCAGACCCAGTGTTGACATGTGACAAGACGCTCCTCGGGGCGCGTCTTGCTTGGGCCTCTCTCCTGGAGGCGCTCAGTCAGACCCAGTGTTGACATGTGGCAAGATGCTCCTCGGGGCGCTTCTTGCTTGGGCCTCTCTCCTGGTGGCGCTCAGTCAGACCCAGTGTTGACATGTGGCAAGACGCTCCTCGGGGCACGTCTTGCTTGGGCCTCTCTCCTGGAGGCGCTCAGTCAGACACAGTGGTGATATGTGGCTAGACGCTCCTCGGGCACGTATTGCTTGGGCCTCTCTCATTGAGGCCCTCAGTCAGACCCAGTGTTGACATGTGTCAAGAAGCCCCTCGGGGCGCGTCTTGCTTAGGCCTTTCTCCTGGAGGCGCTCAGTCAGACCCAGTGTTGACATGTGGCAAGACGCTCCTCTGGGCGCGTCTTGCTTGGGCCTCTCTCCTGGAGGCGCTCAGTCAGACCCAGTGGTGACATGTGGCAAGACGCTCCTCGGGGCGCGTCTTGCTTGGGCCTCTCTCCTGGAGACCCTCAGTCAGACCCATTGTTGACATGTGGCAAGACGCTCCTCGGGGCGTGTCTTGCTTGGGCCTCTCTCCTGGAGGCGCTCAGTCAGACCCAGTGGTGACATGTGGCAAGACGCTCCTCGGGGCGCGTATTGCTTGGGCCTCTCTCCTGGAGGCCCTCTGTCAGACCCAGTGTTGACATGTGGCAAGACGCTCCTCGGGGCGCGTCTTGCTTGGGCCTCTCTACTGGAGGCGCTCAGTCAGACCCAGTGTTGACATGTGGCAAGACGCTCCTCGGGGCGTGTCTTGCTTGGGCCTCTCTCCTGGAGGCGCTCAGTCAGACCCAGTGTTGACATGTGACAAGACGCTCCTCGGGGCGCGTCTTGCTTGGGCCTCTCTCCTGGAGGCGCTCAGTCAGACCCAGTGTTGACATGTGGCAAGACGCTCCTCGGGGTGCGTCTTGCTTGGGCCTCTCTCCTGGAGGCTCTCAGTCAGACCCAGTGTTGACAAGTGTCAAGATGCTCCTCGGGGCGCGGCTTGCTTGGGCCTCTCTCCTGGAGGCGAACAGTCAGACCCATTATTGACATGTGGCAAGACGCTCCTCGGGGCGCGTCTTGCTTGGGCTTCTCTTCTGGAGGCCCTCAGTCAGACCCATTGTTGACATGTGGCAAGACGCTCCTCGGGGCGCTTCTTGCTTGGGCCTCTCTCCTGGTGGCGCTCAGTCAGACCCAGTGTTGACATGTGGCAAGACGCTCCTCGGGGCACGTCTTGCTTGGGCCTCTCTCCTGGAGGCGCTCAGTCAGACCCAGTGTTGACATGTGGCAAGACGCTCCTCGGGGCACGTCTTGCTTGGGCTTCTCTCTTGGAGGCCGTCAGTCAGACCCAGTGTTGACATGCGTCAAGACGCTACTCGGGGCGCGTCTTGCTTGGGCCTCTCTCCTGGAGGCGCTCAGTCAGACCCAGTGTTGACATGTGGCAAGACGCTCCTCGGGGCGCGTCTTGCTGGGGCTTCTCTCATGGAGGCACTCAGTCAGACCCAGTGTTGACATGTGGCAAGAAGCTCCTCGGGTCGCGTCTTGCTTTGCCTCTCTCCTGCAGGCGCTCAGTCAGACCCAGTGTTGACATGTGGCAAGACGCTCCTCGGGACGCGTCTTGCTTGGGCCTCTCTCCTGGAGGCGCTCAGTCAGACCCAGTGTTGACTTGTGACAAGACGCTCCTCGAGGCGCGTCTTGCTTGGGACTCTCTCCTGGAGGCGCTCAGTCAGAAGCAGAGGTGACATGTGGCAAGACGCTCCTCGGGGCGCGTATTGCTTGGGCCTCTCTCCTGGAGGCACTCAGTCAGACCCAGTGTTGACATGTGGCAAGACGCTCCTCGGGTCGCGTCTTGCTTTGGCCTCTCTCCTGGAGGCGCTCAGTCAGACCCAGTGTTGACATGTGGCAAGACGCTCCTCGGGACGCGTCTTGCTTGGGCCTCTCTCCTGGAGGCGCTCAGTCAGAACCAGTGTTGACATGTGACAAGAAGCTCCTCGGGGCGCGTCTTGCTTGGGCCTCTCTCCTGGAGGCGCTCAGTCAGAACCAGAGGTGACATGTGGCAAGACGCTCCTCGGGGCGCGTATTGCTTGGGCCTCTCTCCTGGAGGCACTCAATCAGACCCAGTGTTGACATTTGGCAAGACGCTCCTCGGGTCGCTTCTTGCTTTGGCCTCTCTCCTGGAGGCGCTCAGTCAGACCCAGTGTTGACATGTGGCAAGACGCTCCTCGAGGCGCGTCATGCTTGGGCCTCTCTCCTGGAGGCGCTCAGTCAGACCCAGTGTTGACATGTGGCAAGACGCTCCTCGGGGCGCGTCTTGCTTGGGCCTCTCTCCTGGAGGCGCTCAGTCAGACCGACTGCTGACATGTGGCAAGACGCTCCTCGGGGCGCGTCTTGCCTGGGCCTCTCTTCTGGAGGCGCTCAGTCAGACACAGTGGTGACATGTGGCTAGACGCTCCTTGGGGCACGTATTGCTTGGGCCTCTCTCATTGAGGCCCTCAGTCAGACCCAGTGTTGACATGTGTCAAGACGCTCCTCGGGGCGCGTCTTGCTTGGGCCTCTCTCCTGGAGGCGCTCAGTCAGACCCAGTGGTGACATGTGGCAAGACGCTCCTCGGGGCGCTTCATGCTTGGGCCTCTCTCCTGGAGGCGCTCAGTCAGACCCAGTGTTGACATGTGGCAAGACGCTCATAGGGGCATGTCTTGCTTGGGCCTCTCTCCTGGAGGCGCTCAGTCAGACCCAGTGTTGACATGTGGCAAGTTGCTCCTCGGGGTGCGTCTTGCTTGGGCCTCTCTCCTGGAGGCGCTCAGTCAGACCCAGTGTTGACATGTGGCAAGACGCTCCTCGAGAAGCGTCATGCTTGGGCCTCTCTCCTGGAGGTGCTCAGTCAGACCCAGTATTGACATGTGGCAAGACGCTCCTCGGGGCGCGTCTTGCTTGGGCCTCTCTCCTAAAGGCGCTCAGTGAGACCGAGTGCTGACATGTGGCAAGATGCTCCTCGGGGCGCGTCTTGCTTGGGCCTCTCTCTTGGAGGCGCTCAGTCAGACACAGTGGTGATATGTGGCTAGACGCTCCTCGGGGCACGTATTGCTTGGGCCTCTCTCATTGAGGCCCTCAGTCAGACCCAGTGTTGACATGTGTCAAGACGCCCCTCGGGGCGCGTCTTGCTTGGGCCTTTCTCCTGGAGGCGCTCAGTCAGACCCAGTGTTGACATGTGGCAAGACGCTCCTCGGGGCGCGTCTTGCTTGGGCCTCTCTCCTGGAGGCGCTCAGTCAGACCCAGAGGTGACATGTGGCAAGACGCTCCTCCGGGCGCGTCTTGCTTGGGCCTCTCTCCTGGAGGCTCTCAGTCAGACCCAGTGTTGACAAGTGTCAAGATGCTCCTCGGGGCGCGTCTTGCTTGGGCCTCTCTCCTGGAGGCCCTCAGTCAGACCCATTGTTGACATGTGGCAAGACGCTCCTCGGGGCGCTTCTTGCTTGGGCCTCTCTCCTGGTGGCGCTCAGTCAGACCCAGTGTTGACATGTGGCAAGACGCTCCTCGGGGCACGTCTTGCTTGGGCCTCTCTCCTGGAGGCGCTCAGTCAGACACAGTGGTGATATGTGGCTAGACGCTCCTCGGGCACGTATTGCTTGGGCCTCTCTCATTGAGGCCCTCAGTCAGACCCAGTGTTGACATGTGTCAAGAAGCCCCTCGGGGCGCGTCTTGCTTAGGCCTTTCTCCTGGAGGCGCTCAGTCAGACCCAGTGTTGACATGTGGCAAGACGCTCCTCTGGGCGCGTCTTGCTTGGGCCTCTCTCCTGGAGGCGCTCAGTCAGACCCAGTGGTGACATGTGGCAAGACGCTCCTCGGGGCGCGTCTTGCTTGGGCCTCTCTCCTGGAGACCCTCAGTCAGACCCATTGTTGACATGTGGCAAGACGCTCCTCGGGGCGTGTCTTGCTTGGGCCTCTCTCCTGGAGGCGCTCAGTCAGACCCAGTGGTGACATGTGGCAAGACGCTCCTCGGGGCGCGTATTGCTTGGGCCTCTCTCCTGGAGGCCCTCTGTCAGACCCAGTGTTGACATGTGGCAAGACGCTCCTCGGGGCGCGTCTTGCTTGGGCCTCTCTACTGGAGGCGCTCAGTCAGACCCAGTGTTGACATGTGGCAAGACGCTCCTCGGGGCGTGTCTTGCTTGGGCCTCTCTCCTGGAGGCGCTCAGTCAGACCCAGTGTTGACATGTGACAAGACGCTCCTCGGGGCGCGTCTTGCTTGGGCCTCTCTCCTGGAGGCGCTCAGTCAGACCCAGTGTTGACATGTGGCAAGACGCTCCTCGGGGTGCGTCTTGCTTGGGCCTCTCTCCTGGAGGCTCTCAGTCAGACCCAGTGTTGACAAGTGTCAAGATGCTCCTCGGGGCGCGGCTTGCTTGGGCCTCTCTCCTGGAGGCGAACAGTCAGACCCATTATTGACATGTGGCAAGACGCTCCTCGGGGCGCGTCTTGCTTGGGCTTCTCTTCTGGAGGCCCTCAGTCAGACCCATTGTTGACATGTGGCAAGACGCTCCTCGGGGCGCTTCTTGCTTGGGCCTCTCTCCTGGTGGCGCTCAGTCAGACCCAGTGTTGACATGTGGCAAGACGCTCCTCGGGGCACGTCTTGCTTGGGCCTCTCTCCTGGAGGCGCTCAGTCAGACCCAGTGTTGACATGTGGCAAGACGCTCCTCGGGGCACGTCTTGCTTGGGCTTCTCTCTTGGAGGCCGTCAGTCAGACCCAGTGTTGACATGCGTCAAGACGCTACTCGGGGCGCGTCTTGCTTGGGCCTCTCTCCTGGAGGCGCTCAGTCAGACCCAGTGTTGACATGTGGCAAGACGCTCCTCGGGGCGCGTCTTGCTGGGGCTTCTCTCATGGAGGCACTCAGTCAGACCCAGTGTTGACATGTGGCAAGAAGCTCCTCGGGTCGCGTCTTGCTTTGCCTCTCTCCTGCAGGCGCTCAGTCAGACCCAGTGTTGACATGTGGCAAGACGCTCCTCGGGACGCGTCTTGCTTGGGCCTCTCTCCTGGAGGCGCTCAGTCAGACCCAGTGTTGACTTGTGACAAGACGCTCCTCGAGGCGCGTCTTGCTTGGGACTCTCTCCTGGAGGCGCTCAGTCAGAAGCAGAGGTGACATGTGGCAAGACGCTCCTCGGGGCGCGTATTGCTTGGGCCTCTCTCCTGGAGGCACTCAGTCAGACCCAGTGTTGACATGTGGCAAGACGCTCCTCGGGTCGCGTCTTGCTTTGGCCTCTCTCCTGGAGGCGCTCAGTCAGACCCAGTGTTGACATGTGGCAAGACGCTCCTCGGGACGCGTCTTGCTTGGGCCTCTCTCCTGGAGGCGCTCAGTCAGAACCAGTGTTGACATGTGACAAGAAGCTCCTCGGGGCGCGTCTTGCTTGGGCCTCTCTCCTGGAGGCGCTCAGTCAGAACCAGAGGTGACATGTGGCAAGACGCTCCTCGGGGCGCGTATTGCTTGGGCCTCTCTCCTGGAGGCACTCAATCAGACCCAGTGTTGACATTTGGCAAGACGCTCCTCGGGTCGCTTCTTGCTTTGGCCTCTCTCCTGGAGGCGCTCAGTCAGACCCAGTGTTGACATGTGGCAAGACGCTCCTCGAGGCGCGTCATGCTTGGGCCTCTCTCCTGGAGGCGCTCAGTCAGACCCAGTGTTGACATGTGGCAAGACGCTCCTCGGGGCGCGTCTTGCTTGGGCCTCTCTCCTGGAGGCGCTCAGTCAGACCGACTGCTGACATGTGGCAAGACGCTCCTCGGGGCGCGTCTTGCCTGGGCCTCTCTTCTGGAGGCGCTCAGTCAGACACAGTGGTGACATGTGGCTAGACGCTCCTTGGGGCACGTATTGCTTGGGCCTCTCTCATTGAGGCCCTCAGTCAGACCCAGTGTTGACATGTGTCAAGACGCTCCTCGGGGCGCGTCTTGCTTGGGCCTCTCTCCTGGAGGCGCTCAGTCAGACCCAGTGGTGACATGTGGCAAGACGCTCCTCGGGGCGCTTCATGCTTGGGCCTCTCTCCTGGAGGCGCTCAGTCAGACCCAGTGTTGACATGTGGCAAGACGCTCATAGGGGCATGTCTTTCTTGGGCCTCTCTCCTGGAGGCGCTCAGTCAGACCCAGTGTTGACATGTGGCAAGTTGCTCCTCGGGGTGCGTCTTGCTTGGGCCTCTCTCCTGGAGGCGCTCAGTCAGACCCAGTGTTGACATGTGGCAAGACGCTCCTCGAGAAGCGTCATGCTTGGGCCTCTCTCCTGGAGGTGCTCAGTCAGACCCAGTATTGACATGTGGCAAGACGCTCCTCGGGGCGCGTCTTGCTTGGGCCTCTCTCCTAAAGGCGCTCAGTGAGACCGAGTGCTGACATGTGGCAAGATGCTCCTCGGGGCGCGTCTTGCTTGGGCCTCTCTCTTGGAGGCGCTCAGTCAGACACAGTGGTGATATGTGGCTAGACGCTCCTCGGGGCACGTATTGCTTGGGCCTCTCTCATTGAGGCCCTCAGTCAGACCCAGTGTTGACATGTGTCAAGACGCCCCTCGGGGCGCGTCTTGCTTGGGCCTTTCTCCTGGAGGCGCTCAGTCAGACCCAGTGTTGACATGTGGCAAGACGCTCCTCGGGGCGCGTCTTGCTTGGGCCTCTCTCCTGGAGGCGCTCAGTCAGACCCAGAGGTGACATGTGGCAAGACGCTCCTCCGGGCGCGTCTTGCTTGGGCCTCTCTCCTGGAGGCCCTCAGTCAGACCCATTGTTGACATGTGGCAAGACGCTCCTCGGGGCGTGTCTTGCTTGGGCCTCTCTCCTGGAGGCGCTCAGTCAGACCCAGTGGTGACATGTGGCAAGACGCTCCTCGGGGCGCGTATTGCTTGGGCCTCTCTCCTGGAGGCCCTCTGTCAGACCCAGTGTTGACATGTGGCAAGACGCTCCTCGGGGCTCGTCTTGCTTGGGCTTCTCTCATGGAGGCCCTCAGTCAGACCCAGTGTTGACATGTGGCAAGACGCTCCTCGGGGCGCGTCTTGCTTGGGCCTCTCTCCTGGAGGCGCTCAGTCAGACCCAGTGTTGACATGTGGCAAGACGCTCCTCGGGGTGCGTCTTGCTTGGGCCTCTCTCCTGGAGGCGCTCAGTCAGACCCAGTGTTGACATGTTACAAGACGCTCCTCGGGGCGCGTCTTGCTTGGGCCTCTCTCCTGGAGGCGCTCAGTCAGACCCAGTGTTGACATGTGGCAAGATGCTCCTCGGGGTGCGTCTTGCTTGGGCCTCTCTCCTGGAGGCTCTCAGTCAGACCCAGTGTTGACAAGTGTCAAGATGCTCCTCGGGGCGCGTCTTGCTTGGGCCTCTCTCCTGGAGGCCCTCAGTCAGACCCATTGTTGACATGTGGCAAGACGCTCCTCGGGGCGCTTCTTGCTTGGGCCTCTCTCCTGGTGGCGCTCAGTCAGACCCAGTGTTGACATGTGGCAAGACGCTCCTCGGGGCACGTCTTGCTTGGGCCTCTCTCCTGGAGGCGCTCAGTCAGACACAGTGGTGATATGTGGCTAGACGCTCCTCGGGCACGTATTGCTTGGGCCTCTCTCATTGAGGCCCTCAGTCAGACCCAGTGTTGACATGTGTCAAGAAGCCCCTCGGGGCGCGTCTTGCTTAGGCCTTTCTCCTGGAGGCGCTCAGTCAGACCCAGTGTTGACATGTGGCAAGACGCTCCTCTGGGCGCGTCTTGCTTGGGCCTCTCTCCTGGAGGCGCTCAGTCAGACCCAGTGGTGACATGTGGCAAGACGCTCCTCGGGGCGCGTCTTGCTTGGGCCTCTCTCCTGGAGACCCTCAGTCAGACCCATTGTTGACATGTGGCAAGACGCTCCTCGGGGCGTGTCTTGCTTGGGCCTCTCTCCTGGAGGCGCTCAGTCAGACCCAGTGGTGACATGTGGCAAGACGCTCCTCGGGGCGCGTATTGCTTGGGCCTCTCTCCTGGAGGCCCTTTGTCAGACCCAGTGTTGACATGTGGCAAGACGCTCCTCGGGGCGCGTCTTGCTTGGGCTTCTCTCATGGAGGCCCTCAGTCAGACCCAGTGTTGACATGTGTCAAGACGCGCCTCGGGCGCGTCTTGCTTGGGCCTCTCTACTGGAGGCGCTCAGTCAGACCCAGTGTTGACATGTGGCAAGACGCTCCTCGGGGCGTGTCTTGCTTGGGCCTCTCTCCTGGAGGCGCTCAGTCAGACCCAGTGTTGACATGTGACAAGACGCTCCTCGGGGCGCGTCTTGCTTGGGCCTCTCTCCTGGAGGCGCTCAGTCAGACCCAGTGTTGACATGTGGCAAGACGCTCCTCGGGGTGCGTCTTGCTTGGGCCTCTCTCCTGGAGGCTCTCAGTCAGACCCAGTGTTGACAAGTGTCAAGATGCTCCTCGGGGCGCGGCTTGCTTGGGCCTCTCTCCTGGAGGCGAACAGTCAGACCCATTATTGACATGTGGCAAGACGCTCCTCGGGGCGCGTCTTGCTTGGGCTTCTCTTCTGGAGGCCCTCAGTCAGACCCATTGTTGACATGTGGCAAGACGCTCCTCGGGGCGCTTCTTGCTTGGGCCTCTCTCCTGGTGGCGCTCAGTCAGACCCAGTGTTGACATGTGGCAAGACGCTCCTCGGGGCACGTCTTGCTTGGGCCTCTCTCCTGGAGGCGCTCAGTCAGACCCAGTGTTGACATGTGGCAAGACGCTCCTCGGGGCACGTCTTGCTTGGGCTTCTCTCTTGGAGGCCGTCAGTCAGACCCAGTGTTGACATGCGTCAAGACGCTACTCGGGGCGCGTCTTGCTTAGGCCTCTCTCCTGGAGGCGCTCAGTCAGACCCAGTGTTGACATGTGGCAAGACGCTCCTCGGGGCGCGTCTTGCTGGGGCTTCTCTCATCGAGGCACTCAGTCAGACCCAGTGTTGACATGTGGCAAGAAGCTCCTCGGGTCGCGTCTTGCTTTGCCTCTCTCCTGCAGGCGCTCAGTCAGACCCAGTGTTGACATGTGGCAAGACGCTCCTCGGGACGCGTCTTGCTTGGGCCTCTCTCCTGGAGGCGCTCAGTCAGACCCAGTGTTGACTTGTGACAAGACGCTCCTCGAGGCGCGTCTTGCTTGGGACTCTCTCCTGGAGGCGCTCAGTCAGAAGCAGAGGTGACATGTGGCAAGACGCTCCTCGGGGCGCGTATTGCTTGGGCCTCTCTCCTGGAGGCACTCAGTCAGACCCAGTGTTGACATGTGGCAAGACGCTCCTCGGGTCGCGTCTTGCTTTGGCCTCTCTCCTGGAGGCGCTCAGTCAGACCCAGTGTTGACATGTGGCAAGACGCTCCTCGGGACGCGTCTTGCTTGGGCCTCTCTCCTGGAGGCGCTCAGTCAGAACCAGTGTTGACATGTGACAAGAAGCTCCTCGGGGCGCGTCTTGCTTGGGCCTCTCTCCTGGAGGCGCTCAGTCAGAACCAGAGGTGACATGTGGCAAGACGCTCCTCGGGGCGCGTATTGCTTGGGCCTCTCTCCTGGAGGCACTCAATCAGACCCAGTGTTGACATTTGGCAAGACGCTCCTCGGGTCGCTTCTTGCTTTGGCCTCTCTCCTGGAGGCGCTCAGTCAGACCCAGTGTTGACATGTGGCAAGACGCTCCTCGAGGCGCGTCATGCTTGGGCCTCTCTCCTGGAGGCGCTCAGTCAGACCCAGTGTTGACATGTGGCAAGACGCTCCTCGGGGCGCGTCTTGCTTGGGCCTCTCTCCTGGAGGCGCTCAGTCAGACCGACTGCTGACATGTGGCAAGACGCTCCTCGGGGCGCGTCTTGCCTGGGCCTCTCTTCTGGAGGCGCTCAGTCAGACACAGTGGTGACATGTGGCTAGACGCTCCTTGGGGCACGTATTGCTTGGGCCTCTCTCATTGTGGCCCTCAGTCAGACCCAGTGTTGACATGTGTCAAGACGCTCCTCGGGGCGCGTCTTGCTTGGGCCTCTCTCCTGGAGGCGCTCAGTCAGACCCAGTGGTGACATGTGGCAAGACGCTCCTCGGGGCGCTTCATGCTTGGGCCTCTCTCCTGGAGGCGCTCAGTCAGACCCATTGTTGACATGTGGCAAGACGCTCATAGGGGCATGTCTTGCTTGGGCCTCTCTCCTGGAGGCGCTCAGTCAGACCCAGTGTTGACATGTGGCAAGTTGCTCCTCGGGGTGCGTCTTGCTTGGGCCTCTCTCCTGGAGGCACTCAGTCAGACCCAGTGTTGACATGTGGCAAGACGCTCCTCGAGGCGCGTCATGCTTGGGCCTCTCTCCTGGAGGTGCTCAGTCAGACCCAGTGTTGACATGTGGCAAGACGCTCCTCGGGGCGCGTCTTGCTTGGGCCTCTCTCCTAAAGGCGCTCAGTGAGACCGAGTGCTGACATGTGGCAAGATGCTCCTCGGGGCGCGTCTTGCTTGGGCCTCTCTCTTGGAGGCGCTCAGTCAGACACAGTGGTGATATGTGGCTAGACGCTCCTCGGGGCACGTATTGCTTGGGCCTCTCTCATTGAGGCCCTCAGTCAGACCCAGTGTTGACATGTGTCAAGACGCCCCTCGGGGCGCGTCTTGCTTGGGCCTTTCTCCTGGAGGCGCTCAGTCAGACCCAGTGTTGACATGTGGCAAGACGCTCCTCGGGGCGCGTCTTGCTTGGGCCTCTCTCCTGGAGGCGCTCAGTCAGACCCAGAGGTGACATGTGGCAAGACGCTCCTCCGGGCGCGTCTTGCTTGGGCCTCTCTCCTGGAGGCCCTCAGTCAGACCCATTGTTGACATGTGGCAAGACGCTCCTCGGGGCGTGTCTTGCTTGGGCCTCTCTCCTGGAGGCGCTCAGTCAGACCCAGTGGTGACATGTGGCAAGACGCTCCTCGGGGCGCGTATTGCTTGGGCCTCTCTCCTGGAGGCCCTCTGTCAGACCCAGTGTTGACATGTGGCAAGACGCTCCTCGGGGCTCGTCTTGCTTGGGCTTCTCTCATGGAGGCCCTCAGTCAGACCCAGTGTTGACATGTGGCAAGACGCTCCTCGGGGCGCGTCTTGCTTGGGCCTCTCTCCTGGAGGCGCTCAGTCAGACCCAGTGTTGACATGTGGCAAGACGCTCCTCGGGGTGCGTCTTGCTTGGGCCTCTCTCCTGGAGGCGCTCAGTCAGACCCAGTGTTGACATGTTACAAGACGCTCCTCGGGGCGCGTCTTGCTTGGGCCTCTCTCCTGGAGGCGCTCAGTCAGAACCAGAGGTGACATGTGGCAAGACGCTCCTCGGGGCGCGTATTGCTTGGGCCTCTCTCCTGGAGGCCCTCTGTCAGACCCAGTGTTGACACGTGGCAAGACGCTCCTCGGGGCGCGTCTTGCTTGGGTCTCTCTCCTGGAGGCTTTCAGTCAGACCGAGTAGTGACATGTGGCATGACGCTCCTCGGGGCGCGTCTTGCTTGGGCCTCTCTCCTGGAGGCGCTCAGTCAGACCCAGTGGTGACATGTGGCAAGACTCTCCTCGGGGCGCGTCTTGCTTGGGCCTCTCTCCTGGAGGCCCTCTGTCAGACCCAGTGTTGACATGTGGCAAGACGCTCCTCGGGGCGCGTCTTGCTTGGGCCTCTCTCCTGGAGGCGGTCAGTCAGACCCAGTGGTGACATATGGCAAGACGCTTCTCGGGGCACGTGTTGCTTGGGCCTCTCTCCTGGAGGCCCTCTGTCAGACCCAGTGTTGACATGTGGCAAGACACTCCTCGGGGCGCGTCTTGCTTGGGCTTCTCTCCTGGAGGCACTCAGTCAGACCCAGTGTTGACATGTGGCAAGACGCTCCTCGGGGCGCGTCTTAATTGGGCCTCTCTCCTGGAGGCGCTCAGTCAGACCCAGTGTTGACATGTGACAAGACGCTCCTCGGGGCGCGTCTTGCTTGGGCCTCTCTCCTGGAGGCGCTCAGTCAGAACCAGAGGTGACATGTGGCAAGACGCTCCTCGGGGCGCGTATTGCTTGGGCCTCTCTCCTGGAGGCCCTCAGTCAGACCCAGTGTTGACATGTGGCAAGACGCTCCTCGGGGCGCGTCTTGCTGGGGCCTCTCTCCTGGAGGCCCTCAATCAGACCCAGTGTTGACACGTGGCAAGACGCTCCTCGGGGCGCGTCTTGCTTGGGTCTCTCTCCAGGAGGCGCTCAGTCAGACCGAGTAGTGACATTAGGCATGACGCTCCTCGGGGCGCGTCTTGCTTGGGCCTTTCTCCTGGAGGCGCTCAGTCAGACCCAGTGGTGACATGTGGCAAGACTCTCCTCGGGGCGCGTCTTGCTTGGGCTTCTCTCCTGGAGGCCCTCAGTCAGACCCAGTGTTGACAAGTGTCAAGATGCTCCTTGGGGTGCGTCTTGCTTGGGCCTCTCTCCTGGAGGCGCTCAGTCAAACCCATTGTTGACATGTGGCAAGACGCTCCTCGGGGCGCATCTTGCTTGGGCTTCTCTCCTGGAGGCCCTCAGTCAGACCCATTGTTGACATGTGGCAAGACGCTCCTCGGGGCGCGTCTTGCTTGGGCCTCTCTCCTGGAGGCGCTCAGTCAGACCCAGTGGTGACATATGGCAAGATGCTCCTCGGGGCGCGTGTTGCTTGGGCCTCTCTCCTGGAGGCCCTCTGTCAGACCCAGTGTTGACATGTGGCAAGACGCTCTTCGGGGTGCGTCTTGCTTGGGCTTCTCTCCTGGAGGCGCTCAGTCAGACCCATTGTTGACATGTGGCAAGACGCTCCTCGGGGCGCGTCTTGCTTGGGCTTCTCTCCTGGAGGCCCTCAGTCAGACCCATTGTTGGCAAGTGTCAAGATGCTCCTCGGGGCGCGTGTTGCTTGGGCCTCTCTCCTGGAGGCCCTCTGTCAGACCCAGTGTTGACATGTGGCAAGACGCTCTTCGGGGTGCGTCTTGCTTGGGCTTCTCTCCTGGAGGCACTCAGTCAGACCCAGTGTTGACATGTGGCAAGACGCTCCTCGGGTCGCGTATTGCTTTGGCCTCTCTCCTGGAGGCGCTCAGTCAGACCCAGTGTTGACATGTGGCAAGACGCTCCTCGGGGCGCGTCTTGCTTGGGCCTCTCTCCTGGAGGCGCTCAGTCAGACCCAGTGTTGACATGTGGCAAGACGCTCCTCGGGGTGCGTCTTGCTTGGGCCTCTCTCCTGGAGGCGCTCAGTCAGACCCAGTGTTGACATGTTACAAGACGCTCCTCGGGGCGCGTCTTGCTTGGGCCTCTCTCCTGGAGGCGCTCAGTCATAACCAGAGGTGACATGTGGCAAGACGCTCCTCGGGGCGCGTATTGCTTGGGCCTCTCTCCTGGAGGCCCTCTGTCAGACCCAGTGTTGACACGTGGCAAGACGCTCCTCGGGGCGCGTCTTGCTTGGGTCTCTCTCCTGGAGGCTTTCAGTCAGACCGAGTAGTGACATGTGGCATGACGCTCCTCGGGGCGCGTCTTGCTTGGGCCTCTCTCCTGGAGGCGCTCAGTCAGACCCAGTGGTGACATGTGGCAAGACTCTCCTCGGGGCGCGTCTTGCTTGGGCCTCTCTCCTGGAGGCCCTCTGTCAGACCCAGTGTTGACATGTGGCAAGACGCTCCTCGGGGCGCGTCTTGCTTGGGCCTCTCTCCTGGAGGCGGTCAGTCAGACCCAGTGGTGACATATGGCAAGACGCTTCTCGGGGCACGTGTTGCTTGGGCCTCTCTCCTGGAGGCCCTCTGTCAGACCCAGTGTTGACATGTGGCAAGACACTCCTCGGGGCGCGTCTTGCTTGGGCTTCTCTCCTGGAGGCACTCAGTCAGACCCAGTGTTGACATGTGGCAAGACGCTCCTCGGGGCGCGTCTTAATTGGGCCTCTCTCCTGGAGGCGCTCAGTCAGACCCAGTGTTGACATGTGACAAGACGCTCCTCGGGGCGCGTCTTGCTTGGGCCTCTCTCCTGGAGGCGCTCAGTCAGAACCAGAGGTGACATGTGGCAAGACGCTCCTCGGGGCGCGTATTGCTTGGGCCTCTCTCCTGGAGGCCCTCAGTCAGACCCAGTGTTGACATGTGGCAAGACGCTCCTCGGGGCGCGTCTTGCTGGGGCCTCTCTCCTGGAGGCCCTCAATCAGACCCAGTGTTGACACGTGGCAAGACGCTCCTCGGGGCGCGTCTTGCTTGGGTCTCTCTCCAGGAGGCGCTCAGTCAGACCGAGTAGTGACATTAGGCATGACGCTCCTCGGGGCGCGTCTTGCTTGGGCCTTTCTCCTGGAGGCGCTCAGTCAGACCCAGTGGTGACATGTGGCAAGACTCTCCTCGGGGCGCGTCTTGCTTGGGCTTCTCTCCTGGAGGCCCTCAGTCAGACCCAGTGTTGACAAGTGTCAAGATGCTCCTTGGGGTGCGTCTTGCTTGGGCCTCTCTCCTGGAGGCGCTCAGTCAAACCCATTGTTGACATGTGGCAAGACGCTCCTCGGGGCGCATCTTGCTTGGGCTTCTCTCCTGGAGGCCCTCAGTCAGACCCATTGTTGACATGTGGCAAGACGCTCCTCGGGGCGCGTCTTGCTTGGGCCTCTCTCCTGGAGGCGCTCAGTCAGACCCAGTGGTGACATATGGCAAGATGCTCCTCGGGGCGCGTGTTGCTTGGGCCTCTCTCCTGGAGGCCCTCTGTCAGACCCAGTGTTGAGTTGTGGCAAGACGCTCTTCGGGGTGCGTCTAGCTTGGGCTTCTCTCCTGGAGGCGCTCAGTCAGACCAATTGTTGACATGTGGCAAGACGCTCCTCGGGGCGCGTCTTGCTTGGGCTTCTCTCCTGGAGGCCCTCAGTCAGACCCATTGTTGGCAAGTGTCAAGATGCTCCTCGGGGCGCGTGTTGCTTGGGCCTCTCTCCTGGAGGCCGTCTGTCAGACCCAGTGTTGACATGTGGCAAGACGCTCTTCGGGGTGCGTCTTGCTTGGGCTTCTCTCCTGGAGGCACTCAGTCAGACCCAGTGTTGACATGTGGCAAGACGCTCCTCGGGTCGCGTCTTGCTTTGGCCTCTCTCCTGGAGGCGCTCAGTCAGACCCAGTGTTGACATGTGGCAAGAAGCTCCTCGGGGCGCGTCTTGCTTGGGCCTCTCTCCTGGAGGCGCTCAGTCAGAACCAGAGGTGACATGTGGCAAGACGCTCCTCGGAGCGCGTATTGCTTGGGCCTCTCTCCTGGAGGCGCTCAGTCAGACCCAGTGTTGACATTTGGCAAGACGCTCCTCGGGGCGCTTCATGCTTGGGCCTCTCTCCTGGAGGCGCTCAGTCAGACCCAGTGTTGACATGTGATAAGACGCTCATAGGGGCATGTCTTGCTTGGGCCTCTCTCCTGGAGGCGCTCAGTCAGACCGACTGCTGACATGTGGCAAGACGCTCCTCGGGGCGCGTCTTGCTTGGGCCTCTCTTCTGGAGGCACTCAGTCAGACACAGTGGTGACATGTGGCTAGACGCTCCTTGGGGCACGTATTGCTTGGGCCTCTCTCATTGAGGCCCTCAGTCAGACCCAGTGTTGACATGTGTCAAGACGCTCCTCGGGGCGCGTCTTTCTTGGGCCTCTCTCCTGGAGGCTCTCAGTCAGACCCAGTGGTGACATGTGGCAAGACGCTCCTCGGGGCGCTTCATGCTTGGGCCTCTCTCCTGGAGGCGCTCAGTCAGACCCAGTGTTGACATGTGGCAAGACGCTCATAGGGGCATGTCTTGCTTGGGCCTCTCTCCTGGAGGCGCTCAGTCAGACCCAGTGTTGACATGTGGCAAGTTGCTCCTCGGGGTGCGTCTTGCTTGGGCCTCTCTCCTGGAGGCGCTCAGTCAGACCCAGTGTTGACATGTGGCAAGACGCTCCTCGAGGCGCGTCATGCTTGGGCCTCTCTCCTGGAGGTGCTCAGTCAGACCCAGTGTTGACATGTGGCAAGACGCTCCTCGGGGCGCGTCTTGCTTGGGCCTCTCTCCTAAAGGCGCTCAGTGAGACCGAGTGCTGACATGTGGCAAGATGCTCCTCGGGGCGCGTCTTGCTTGGGCCTCTCTCTTGGAGGCGCTCAGTCAGACACAGTGGTGATATGTGGCTAGACGCTCCTCGGGGCACGTATTGCTTGGGCCTCTCTCATTGAGGCCCTCAGTCAGACCCAGTGTTGACATGTGTCAAGACGCCCCTCGGGGCGCGTCTTGCTTGGGCCTTTCTCCTGGAGGCGCTCAGTCAGACCCAGTGTTGACATGTGGCAAGACGCTCCTCGGGGCGCGTCTTGCTTGGGCCTCTCTCCTGGAGGCGCTCAGTCAGACCCAGAGGTGACATGTGGCAAGACGCTCCTCCGGGCGCGTCTTGCTTGGGCCTCTCTCCTGGAGGCCCTCAGTCAGACCCATTGTTGACATGTGGCAAGACGCTCCTCGGGGCGTGTCTTGCTTGGGCCTCTCTCCTGGAGGCGCTCAGTCAGACCCAGTGGTGACATGTGGCAAGACGCTCCTCGGGGCGCGTATTGCTTGGGCCTCTCTCCTGGAGGCCCTCTGTCAGACCCAGTGTTGACATGTGGCAAGACGCTCCTCGGGGCGCGTCTTGCTTGGGCTTCTCTCATGGAGGCCCTCAGTCAGACCCAGTGTTGACATGTTGCAAGACGCTCCTCGGGGCGCGTCTTGCTTGGGCCTCTCTCCTGGAGGCGCTCAGTCAGACCCAGTGTTGACATGTGGCAAGACGCTCCTCGGGGTGCGTCTTGCTTGGGCCTCTCTCCTGGAGGCGCTCAGTCAGACCCAGTGTTGACATGTGACAAGACGCTCCTCGGGGCGCGTCTTGCTTGGGCCTCTCTCCTGGAGGCGCTCAGTCAGAACCAGAGGTGACATGTGGCAAGACGCTCCTCGGGGCGCGTATTGCTTGGGCCTCTCTCCTGGAGGCCCTCTGTCAGACCCAGTGTTGACACGTGGCTAGACGCTCCTCGGGGCGCGTCTTGCTTGGGTCTCTCTCCTGGAGGCTTTCAGTCAGACCGAGTAGTGACATGTGGCATGACGCTCCTCGGGGCGCGTCTTGCTTGGGCCTCTCTCCTGGAGGCGCTCAGTCAGACCCAGTGGTGACATGTGGCAAGACTCTCCTCGGGGCGCGTCTTGCTTGGGCCTCTCTCCTGGAGGCCCTCTGTCAGACCCAGTGTTGACATGTGGCAAGACGCTCCTCGGGGCGCGTCTTGCTTGGGCCTCTCTCCTGGAGGCGGTCAGTCAGACCCAGTGGTGACATATGGCAAGACGCTTTTTGGGGCACGTGTTGCTTGGGCCTCTCTCCTGGAGGCCCTCTGTCAGACCCAGTGTTGACATGTGGCAAGACACTCCTCGGGGCGCGTCTTGCTTGGGCTTCTCTCCTGGAGGCACTCAGTCAGACCCAGTGTTGACATGTGGCAAGACGCTCCTCGGGGCGCGTCTTAATTGGGCCTCTCTCCTGGAGGCGCCCAGTCAGACCCAGTGTTTACATGTGACAAGACGCTCCTCGGGGCGCGTCTTGCTTGGGCCTCTCTCCTGGAGGCGCTCAGTCAGAACCAGAGGTGACATGTGGCAAGACGCTCCTCGGGGCGCGTATTGCTTGGGCCTCTCTCCTGGAGGCCCTCAGTCAGACCCAGTGTTGACATGTGGCAAGACGCTCCTCGGGGCGCGTCTTGCTGGGGCCTCTCTCCTGGAGGCCCTCAATCAGACCCAGTGTTGACAAGTGGCAAGACGCTCCTCGGGGCGCGTCTTGCTTGGGTCTATCTCCAGGAGGCGCTCAGTCAGACCGAGTAGTGACATGTGGCATGACGCTCCTCGGGGCGCGTCTTGCTTGGGCCTTTCTCCTGGAGGCGCTCAGTCAGACCCAGTGGTGACATGTGGCAAGACACTCCTCGGGGCGCGTCTTGCTTGGGCCTCTCTCCTGGAGGCCCTCTGTCAGACCCAGTGTTGACATGTGGCAAGACGCTCCTCGGGGCGCGTCTTGCTTGGGCCTCTCTCCTGGAGGCGCTCAGTCAGACCCAGTGTTGACATGTGACAAGACGCTCCTCAGGGCGCGTCTTGCTTGGGCCTCTCTCCTGGAGGCCCTCAGTCAGACCCATTGTTGACATGTGGCAAGACGCTCCTCGGGGCGCGTCTTGCTTGGGCCTCTCTCCTGGAGGCGCTCAGTCAGACCCAGTGGTGACATATGGCAAGATGCTCCTCGGGGCGCGTGTTGCTTGGGCCTCTCTCCTGGAGGCCCTCTGTCAGACCCAGTGTTGACATGTGGCAAGACGCTCTTCGGGGTGCGTCTTGCTTGGGCTTCTCTCCTGGAGGCGCTCAGTCAGACCCATTGTTGACATGTGGCAAGACGCTCCTCGGGGCGCGTCTTGCTTGGGCTTCTCTCCTGGAGGCCCTCAGTCAGACCCATTGTTGGCAAGTGTCAAGATGCTCCTCGGGGCGCGTGTTGCTTGGGCCTCTCTCCTGGAGGACCTCTGTCAGACCCAGTGTTGACATGTGGCAAGACGCTCTTCGGGGTGCGTCTTGCTTGGGCTTCTCTCCTGGAGGCACTCAGTCAGACCCAGTGTTGACATGTGGCAAGACGCTCCTCGGGTCGCGTCTTGCTTTGGCCTCTCTCCTGGAGGCGCTCAGTCAGACCCAGTGTTGTTATGTGGCAAGAAGCTCCTCGGGGCGCGTCTTGCTTGGGCCTCTCTCCTGGAGGCGCTCAGTCAGAACCAGAGGTGACATGTGGCAAGACGCTCCTCGGGGCGCGTATTGCTTGGGCCTCTCTCCTGGAGGCGCTCAGTCAGACCCAGTGTTGACATTTGGCAAGACGCTCCTCGGGGCGCTTCATGCTTGGGCCTCTCTCCTGGAGGCGCTCAGTCAGACCCAGTGTTGACATGTGATAAGACGCTCATAGGGGCATGTCTTGCTTGGGCCTCTCTCCTGGAGGCGCTCAGTCAGACCCAGTGTTGACATGTGGCAAGACGCTCCTCGGGGTGCGTCTTGCTTGGGCCTCTCTTCTGGAGGCGCTCAGTCAGACCCAGTGTTGACATGTGGCAAGACGCTCCTCGGGGAGCGTCTTGCTTGGGCCTCTCTCCTAAAGGCGCTCAGTGAGACCGAGTGCTGACATGTGGCAAGATGCTCCTCGGGGCGCGTCTTGCTTGGGCCTCTCTCCTGGAGGCGCTCAGTCAGACACAGTGGTGATATGTGGCTAGACGCTCCTCGGGGCACATATTGCTTGGGCCTCTCTCATTGAGGCCCTCAGTCAGACCCAGTGTTGACATGTGTCAAGACGCCCCTCGGGGCGCGTCTTGCTTGGGCCTTTCTCCTGGAGGCGCTCAGTCAGACCCAGTGTTGACATGTGGCAAGACGCTCCTCGGGGCGCGTCTTGCTTGGGCCTCTCTCCTGGAGGCGCTCAGTCAGACCCAGAGGTGACATGTGGCAAGACGCTCCTCTGGGCGCGTCTTGCTTGGGCCTCTCTCCGGGAGGCCCTCAGTCAGACCCATTGTTGACATGTGGCAAGACGCTCCTCGGGGCGTGTCTTGCTTGGGCCTCTCTCCTGGAGGCGCTCAGTCAGACCCAGTGGTGACATGTGGCAAGACGCTCCTCGGGGCGCGTATTGCTTGGGCCTCTCTCCTGGAGGCCCTCTGTCAGATCCAGTGTTGACATGTGGCAAGACGCTCTTCGGGGTGCGTCTTGCTTGGGCTTCTCTCCTGGAGGCACTCAGTCAGACCCAGTGTTGACATGTGGCAAGACGCTCCTCGGGTCGCGTCTTGCTTTGGCCTCTCTCCTGGAGGCGCTCAGTCAGACCCAGTGTTGACATGTGGCAAGAAGCTCCTCGGGGCGCGTCTTGCTTGGGCCTCTCTCCTGGAGGCGCTCAGTCAGACCCAGTGTTGACATGTGACAAGACACTCCTCGGGGCGCGTCTTGCTTGGGCCTTTCTCCTGGAGGCGCTCAGTCAGAACCAGAGGTGACATGTGGCAAGACGCTCCTCGGGGCGCGTATTGCTTGGGCCTCTCTCCTGGAGGCCCTCTGTCAAACCCAGTGTTGACACGTGGCAAGACGCTCCTCGGGGCGCGTCTTGCTTGGGTCTCTCTCCTGGAGGCGCTCAGTCAGACCGAGTAGTGACATGTGGCATGACGCTCCTCGGGGCGCGTCTTGCTTGGGCCTTTCTCCTGGAGGCGCTCAGTCAGACCCAGTGGTGACATGTGGCAAGACACTCCTCGGGGCGCGTCTTGCTTGGGCCTCTCTCCTGGAGGCCCTCTGTCAGACCCAGTGTTGACATGTGGCAAGACGCTCCTCGGGGCGCGTCTTGCTTGGGCCTCTCTCCTGGAGGCACTCAGTCAGACCCAGTGTTGACATGTGACAAGACGCTCCTCAGGGCGCGTCTTGCTTGGGCCTCTCTCCTGGAGGCGCTCAGTCAGAGCCAGAGGTGGCATGTGGCATGACGCTCCTCGGGGCGCGTATTGCTTGGGCCTCTCTGCTGGAGGCCCTCTGTCAGACCCAGTGTTGACACATGGCAAGACGCTCCTCGGGGCGCGTCTTGCTTGGGTCTCTCTCCGGGAGGCGCTCAGTCAGACCGAGTAGTGACAAGTGGCATGACGCTCCTCGGGGCGCGTCTTGCTTGGGCCTCTCTCCTGGAGGCGCTCAGTCAGACCCAGTGGTGACATGTGGCAAGACTCTCCTCGGGGCGCGTCTTGCTTGGGCTTCTCTCCTGGAGGCCCTCAGTCAGACCCAGTGTTGACAAGTGTCAAGATGCTCCTTGGGGTGCGTCTTGCTTGGGCCTCTCTCCTGGAGGCGCTCAGTCAAACCCATTGTTGACATGTGGCAAGACGCTCCTCGGGGCGCATCTTGCTTGGGCTTCTCTCCTGGAGGCCCTCAGTCAGACCCATTGTTGACATGTGGCAAGACGCTCCTCGGGGCGCGTCTTGCTTGGGCCTCTCTCCTGGAGGCGCTCAGTCAGACCCAGTGGTGACATATGGCAAGATGCTCCTCGGGGCGCGTGTTCCTTGGGCCTCTCTCCTGGAGGCCCTCTGTCAGACCCAGTGTTGACATGTGGCAAGACGCTCTTCGGGGTGCGTCTTGCTTGGGCTTCTCTCCTGGAGGCGCTCAGTCAGACCCATTTTTGACATGTGGCAAGACGCTCCTCGGGGCGCGTCTTGCTTGGGCTTCTCTCCTGGAGGCCCTCAGTCAGACCCATTGTTGGCAAGTGTCAAGATGCTCCTCGGGGCGCGTGTTGCTTGGGCCTCTCTCCTGGAGGCCCTCTGTCAGACCCAGTGTTGACATGTGGCAAGACGCTCTTCGGGGTGCGTCTTGCTTGGGCTTCTCTCCTGGAGGCACTCAGTCAGACCCAGTGTTGACATGTGGCAAGACGCTCCTCGGGTCGCGTCTTGCTTTGGCCTCTCTCCTGGAGGCGCTCAGTCAGACCCAGTGTTGACATGTGGCAAGAAGCTCCTCGGGGCGCGTCTTGCTTGGGCCTCTCTCCTGGAGGCGCTCAGTCAGAACCAGAGGTGACATGTGGCAAGACGCTCCTCGGGGCGCGTATTGCTTGGGCCTCTCTCCTGGAGGCGCTCAGTCAGACCCAGTGTTGACATTTGGCAAGACGCTCCTCGGGGCGCTTCATGCTTGGGCCTCTCTCCTGGAGGCGCTCAGTCAGACCCAGTGTTGACATGTGATAAGACGCTCATAGGGGCATGTCTTGCTTGGGCCTCTCTCCTGGAGGCGCTCAGTCAGACCCAGTGTTGACATGTGGCAAGACGCTCCTCGGGGTGCGTCTTGCTTGGGCCTCTCTTCTGGAGGCGCTCAGTCAGACCCAGTGTTGACATGTGGCAAGACGCTCCTCGGGGAGCGTCTTGCTTGGGCTTCTCTCCTAAAGGCGCTCAGTGAGACCGAGTGCTGACATGTGGCAAGATGCTCCTCGGGGCGCGTCTTGCTTGGGCCTCTCTCATTGAGGCCCTCAGTCAGACCCAGTGTTGACATGTGTCAAGACGCCCCTCGGGGCGCGTCTTGCTTGGGCCTCTCTCCTGGAGGCGCTCAGTCAGACCCAGAGGTGACATGTGGCAAGACGCTCCTCTGGGCGCGTCTTGCTTGGGCCTCTCTCCTGGAGGCCCTCAGTCAGATCCATTGTTGACATGTGGCAAGACGCTCCTCGGGGCGTGTCTTGCTTGGGCCTCTCTCCTGGAGGCGCTCAGTCAGACCCAGTGGTGACATGTGGCAAGACGCTCCTCGGGGCGCGTATTGCTTGGGCCTCTCTCCTGGAGGCCCTTTGTCAGATCCAGTGTTGACATGTGGCAAGACGCTCCTCGGGGAGCGTCTTGCTTGGGCTTCTCTCATGGAGGCCCTCAGTCAGACCCAGTGTTGAAATGTGGCAAGACGCTCCTCGGGGCGCGTCTTGCTTGGGCCTCTCTCCTGGAGGCGCTCAGTCAGACCCAGTGTTGACATGTGGCAAGACGCTCCTCGGGGCGCGTCTTGCTTGGGCCTCTCTCCTGGAGGCGCTCAGTCAGACCCAGTGTTGACATGTGACAAGACACTCCTCGGGGCGCGTCTTGCTTGGGCCTCTCTCCTGGAGGCGCTCAGTCAGAACCAGAGGTGACATGTGGCAAGACGCTCCTCGGGGCGCGTATTGCTTGGGCCTCTCTCCTGGAGGCCCTCTGTCAGACCCAGTGTTGACACGTGGCAAGACGCTCCTCGGGGCGCGTCTTGCTTGGGTCTCTCTCCTGGAGGCGCTCAGTCAGACCGAGTAGTGACATGTGGCATGACGCTCCTCGGGGCGCGTCTTGCTTGGGCCTCTTTCCTGGAGGCGCTCAGTCAGACCCAGTGGTGACATGTGGCAAGACTTTCCTCGGGGCGCGTCTTGCTTGGGCCTCTCTCCTGGAGGCCCTCTGTCAGAACCAGAGGTGACATGTGGCTCCTGGAGGCCCTCTGTCAGACCCAGTGTTGACACGTGGCAAGACGCTCCTCGGGGCGCGTCTTGCTTGGGTCTCTCTCCTGGAGGCGCTCAGTCAGACCGAGTAGTGACATGTGGCATGACGCTCCTCGGGGCGCGTCTTGCTTGGGCCTCTTTCCTGGAGGCGCTCAGTCAGACCCAGTGGTGACATGTGGCAAGACTTTCCTCGGGGCGCGTCTTGCTTGGGCCTCTCTCCTGGAGGCCCTCTGTCAGACCCAGTGTTGACATGTGGCAAGACGCTCCTCGGGGCGCGTCTTGCTTGGGCCTCTCTCCTGGAGGCACTCAGTCAGACCCAGTGGTGACATATGGCAAGACGCTTCTCGGGGCACGTGTTGCTTGGGCCTCTCTCCTGGAGGCCCTCTGTCAGACCCAGTGTTGACATGTGGCAAGACACTCCTCGGGGCGCGTCTTGCTTGGGCTTCTCTCCTGGAGGCACTCAGACAGACCCAGTGTTGACATGTGGCAAGACGCTCCTCGAGGCGCGTCTTAATTGGGCCTCTCTCCTGGAGGCGCTCAGTCAGACCCAGTGTTGACATGTGACAAGACGCTCCTCGGGGCGCGTCTTGCTTGGGCCTCTCTCCTGGAGGTGCTCAGTCAGAACCAGAGGTGAAATGTGGCAAGACGCTTCTCGGGGCACGTATTGCTTGGGCCTCTCTCCTGGAGGCCCTCAGTCAGACCCAGTGTTGACATGTGGCAAGACGCTCCTCGGGGCGCGTCTTGCTGGGGCCTCTCTCCTGGAGGCCCTCAATCAGACCCAGTGTTGACACGTGGCAAGACGCTCCTTGGGGCGCATCTTGCTTGGGTCTCTCTCCTGGAGGCGCTCAGTCAGACCGAGTAGTGACATGTGGCATGACGCTCCTCGGGGCGCGTCTTGCTTGGGCCTCTCTCCTGGAGGCGCTCAGTCAGACCCAGTGGTGACATGTGGCAAGACACTCCTCGGGGCGCGTCTTGCTTGGGCCTCTCTCCTGGAGGCGCTCAGTCAGACCCAGTGTTGACATGTGACAAGACGCTCCTCAGGGCGCGTCTTGCTTGGGCCTCTCTCCTGGAGGCGCTCAGTCAGAGCCAGAGGTGGCATGTGGCAAGACGCTCCTCGGGGCGCGTATTGCTTGGGCCTCTCTGCTGGAGGCCCTCTGTCAGACCCAGTGTTGACACATGGCAAGACGCTCCTCGGGGCGCGTCTTGCTTGGGTCTCTCTCCGGGAGGCGCTCAGTCAGACCGAGTAGTGACAAGTGGCATGACGCTCCTCGGGGCGCGTCTTGCTTGGGCCTCTCTCCTGGAGGCGCTCAGTCAGACCCAGTGGTGACATGTGGCAAGACTCTCCTCGGGGCGCGTCTTGCTTGGGCTTCTCTCCTGGAGGCCCTCAGTCAGACCCAGTGTTGACAAGTGTCAAGATGCTCCTTGGGGTGCGTCTTGCTTGGGCCTCTCTCCTGGAGGCGCTCAGTCAAACCCATTGTTGACATGTGGCAAGACGCTCCTCGGGGCGCATCTTGCTTGGGCTTCTCTCCTGGAGGCCCTCAGTCAGACCCATTGTTGACATGTGGCAAGACGCTCCTCGGGGCGCGTCTTGCTTGGGCCTCTCTCCTGGAGGCGCTCAGTCAGACCCAGTGGTGACATATGGCAAGATGCTCCTCGGGGCGCGTGTTGCTTGGGCCTCTCTCCTGGAGGCCCTCTGTCAGACCCAGTGTTGACATGTGGCAAGACGCTCTTCGGGGTGCGTCTTGCTTGGGCTTCTCTCCTGGAGGCGCTCAGTCAGACCCATTTTTGACATGTGGCAAGACGCTCCTCGGGGCGCGTCTTGCTTGGGCTTCTCTCCTGGAGGCCCTCAGTCAGACCCATTGTTGGCAAGTGTCAAGATGCTCCTCGGGGCGCGTGTTGCTTGGGCCTCTCTCCTGGAGGCCCTCTGTCAGACCCAGTGTTGACATGTGGCAAGACGCTCTTCGGGGTGCGTCTTGCTTGGGCTTCTCTCCTGGAGGCACTCAGTCAGACCCAGTGTTGACATGTGGCAAGACGCTCCTCGGGTCGCGTCTTGCTTTGGCCTCTCTCCTGGAGGCGCTCAGTCAGACCCAGTGTTGACATGTGGCAAGAAGCTCCTCGGGGCGCGTCTTGCTTGGGCCTCTCTCCTGGAGGCGCTCAGTCAGAACCAGAGGTGACATGTGGCAAGACGCTCCTCGGGGCGCGTATTGCTTGGGCCTCTCTCCTGGAGGCGCTCAGTCAGACCCAGTGTTGACATTTGGCAAGACGCTCCTCGGGGCGCTTCATGCTTGGGCCTCTCTCCTGGAGGCGCTCAGTCAGACCCAGTGTTGACATGTGATAAGACGCTCATAGGGGCATGTCTTGCTTGGGCCTCTCTCCTGGAGGCCCTCAGTCAGACCCATTGTTGACATGTGGCAAGACGCTCCTCGGGGCGCGTCTTGCTTGGGCTTCTCTCCTGGAGGCCCTCAGTCAGACCCATTGTTGGCAAGTGTCAAGATGCTCCTCGGGGCGCGTGTTGCTTGGGCCTCTCTCCTGGAGGCCCTCTGTCAGACCCAGTGTTGACATGTGGCAAGACGCTCTTCGGGGTGCGTCTTGCTTGGGCTTCTCTCCTGGAGGCACTCAGTCAGACCCAGTGTTGACATGTGGCAAGACGCTCCTCGGGTCGCGTCTTGCTTTGGCCTCTCTCCTGGAGGCGCTCAGTCAGACCCAGTGTTGACATGTGGCAAGAAGCTCCTCGGGGCGCGTCTTGCTTGGGCCTCTCTCCTGGAGGCGCTCAGTCAGAACCAGAGGTGACATGTGGCAAGACGCTCCTCGGGGCGCGTATTGCTTGGGCCTCTCTCCTGGAGGCGCTCAGTCAGACCCAGTGTTGACATTTGGCAAGACGCTCCTCGGGGCGCTTCATGCTTGGGCCTCTCTCCTGGAGGCGCTCAGTCAGACCCAGTGTTGACATGTGATAAGACGCTCATAGGGGCATGTCTTGCTTGGGCCTCTCTCCTGGAGGCCCTATGTCAGACCCATTGTTGACATGTGGCAAGACGCTCCTCGGGGCGTGTCTTGCTTGGGCCTCTCTCCTGGAGGCGCTCAGTCAGACCCAGTGGTGACATGTGGCAAGACGCTCCTCGGGGCGCGTATTGCTTGGGCCTCTCTCCTGGAGGCCCTTTGTCAGATCCAGTGTTGACATGTGGCAAGACGCTCCTCGGGGCGCGTCTTGCTTGGGCTTCTCTCATGGAGGCCCTCAGTCAGACCCAGTGTTGAAATGTGGCAAGACGCTCCTCGGGGCGCGTCTTGCTTGGGCCTCTCTCCTGGAGGCGCTCAGTCAGACCCAGTGTTGACATGTGGCAAGACGCTCCTCGGGGCGCGTCTTGCTTGGGCCTCTCTCCTGGAGGCGCTCAGTCAGACCCAGTGTTGACATGTGACAAGACACTCCTCGGGGCGCGTCTTGCTTGGGCCTCTCTCCTGGAGGCGCTCAGTCAGAACCAGAGGTGACATGTGGCAAGACGCTCCTCGGGGCGCGTATTGCTTGGGCCTCTCTCCTGGAGGCCCTCTGTCAGACCCAGTGTTGACACGTGGCAAGACGCTCCTCGGGGCGCGTCTTGCTTGGGTCTCTCTCCTGGAGGCGCTCAGTCAGACCGAGTAGTGACATGTGGCATGACGCTCCTCGGGGCGCGTCTTGCTTGGGCCTCTTTCCTGGAGGCGCTCAGTCAGACCCAGTGGTGACATGTGGCAAGACTTTCCTCGGGGCGCGTCTTGCTTGGGCCTCTCTCCTGGAGGCCCTCTGTCAGAACCAGAGGTGACATGTGGCTCCTGGAGGCCCTCTGTCAGACCCAGTGTTGACACGTGGCAAGACGCTCCTCGGGGCGCGTCTTGCTTGGGTCTCTCTCCTGGAGGCGCTCAGTCAGACCGAGTAGTGACATGTGGCATGACGCTCCTCGGGGCGCGTCTTGCTTGGGCCTCTTTCCTGGAGGCGCTCAGTCAGACCCAGTGGTGACATGTGGCAAGACTTTCCTCGGGGCGCGTCTTGCTTGGGCCTCTCTCCTGGAGGCCCTCTGTCAGACCCAGTGTTGACATGTGGCAAGACGCTCCTCGGGGCGCGTCTTGCTTGGGCCTCTCTCCTGGAGGCGGTCAGTCAGACCCAGTGGTGACATATGGCAAGACGCTTCTCGGGGCACGTGTTGCTTGGGCCTCTCTCCTGGAGGCCCTCTGTCAGACCCAGTGTTGACATGTGGCAAGACACTCCTCGGGGCGCGTCTTGCTTGGGCTTCTCTCCTGGAGGCACTCAGACAGACCCAGTGTTGACATGTGGCAAGACGCTCCTCGAGGCGCGTCTTGCTTGGGCCTCTCTCCTGGAGGCGCTCAGTCAGACCCAGTGTTGACATGTGGCAAGACGCTCCTCGGGGTGCGTCTTGCTTGGGCCTCTCTCCTGGAGGCGCTCAGTCAGAACCAGAGGTGACATGTGGCAAGACGCTCCTCGGGGCGCGTATTGCTTGGGCCTCTCTCCTGGAGGCACTCAGTCAGACCCAGTGTTGACATGTGGCAAGACGCTCCTCGGGTCGCGTCTTGCTTTGGCCTCTCTCCTGGAGGCGCTCAGTCAGACCCAGTGTTGACATGTGGCAAGACACTCCTCGGGTCGCGTCTTGCTTTGGCCTCTCTCCTGGAGGCGCTCAGTCCGACCCAGTGTTGACATGTGGCAAGACGCTCCTCGGGATGCGTCTTGCTTGGGCCTCTCTCCTGGAGGTGCTCAGTCAGACCCAGTGTTGACATGTGACAAGAAGCTCCTCGGGGCGCGTCTTGCTTGGGCCTCTCTCCTGGAGGCGCTCAGTCAGAACCAGAGGTGACATGTGGCAAGACGCTCCTCGGGGCGCGTATTGCTTGGGCCTCTCTCCTGGAGGCACTCAGTCAGACCCAGTGTTGACATTTGGCAAGACGCTCCTCGGGTCGCGTCTTGCTTTGGCCTCTCTCCTGGTGGCGCTCAGTCAGACCCAGTGTTGACATGTGGCAAGACGCTCCTCGAGGCGCGTCATGCTTGGGCCTCTCTCCTGGAGGCGCTCAGTCAGACCCAGTGTTGACATGTGGCAAGACGCTCTTCGGGGTGCGTCTTGCTTGGGCTTCTGTCCTGGAGGCCCTCAGTCAGACCCAGTGTTGGCAAGTGTCAAGATGCTCCTCGGGGCGCGTCTTGCTTGGGCCTCTCTCCTGGAGGCGCTCAGTCAGACCCATTGTTGACATGTGGCAAGACGCTCCTCGGGGCGCGTCTTGCTTGGGCTTCTCTCCTGGAGGCCCTCAGTCAGACCCATTGTTGGCAAGTGTCAAGATGCTCCTCGGGGCACTTGTTGCTTGGGCCTCTCTCCTGGAGGCCCTCTGTCAGACCCAGTGTTGACATGTGGCAAGACGCTCTTCGGGGTGCGTCTTGCTTGGGCTTCTCTCCTGGAGGCCCTCAGTCAGACCCAGTGTTGGCAAGTGTCAAGATGCTCCTCGGGGCGCGTCTTGCTTGGGTCTCTCTCCTGGAGGCGCTCAGTCAGACCCATTGTTGACATGTGGCAAGACGCTCCTCGGGGCGCGTCTTGCTTGGGCTTCTCTCCTGGAGGCCCTCAGTCAGACCCATTGTTGACATGTGGCAAGACGCTCCTCGGGGCGCTTCTTGCCTGGGCCTCTCTACTGGAGGCGCTCACTCAGACCCAGTGTTGACATGTGGCAAGACGCTCATAGGGGCACGTCTTGCTTGGGCCTCTCTCCTGGAGGCGATTAGTCAGACCCAGTGTTGACATGTGGCAAGACGCTCCTCGGGGCGCGTCTTGCTTGGGCCTCTCTCCTGGAGGCGCTCAGTCAGACCCAGTATTGACATGTGGCAAGACGCTCCTCGGGACGCGTCTTGCTTGGGCCTCTCTCCTGGAGGTGCTCAGTCAGAACCAGAGGTGACATGTGGCAAGACGCTCCTCGGGGCGCGTATTGCTTGGGCCTCTCTCCTGGAGGCACTCAGTCAGACCCAGTGTTGACATTTGGCAAGACGCTCCTCGGGTCGCGTCTTTCTTTGGCCTCTCTCCTGGAGGCGCTCAGTCAGACCCAGTGTTGACATGTGGCAAGACGCTCCTCGAGGCGCGTCATGCTTGGGCCTCTCTCCTGGAGGCGCTCAGTCAGACCCAGTGTTGACATGTGGCAAGACGCTCCTCGGGGCGCGTCTTGCTTGGGCCTCTCTCCTGGAGGCGCTCAGTCAGACCGAGTGCTGACATGTGGCAAGACGCTCCTCGGGGCGCGTCTTGCTTGGGCCTCTCTCCTGGAGGCGCTCAGTCAGACACAGTGGTGACATGTGGCTAGACGCTCCTCGGGGCACGTATTGCTTGGGCCTCTCTCATTGAGGCCCTCAGTCAGACCCAGTTATGACATGTGTCAAGACGCCCCTCGGGGCGCGTCTTGCTTGGGCCTTTCTCCTGGAGGCGCTCAGTCAGACCCAGTGTTGACATGTGGCAAGACGCTCCTCGGGGCGCGTCTTGCTTGGGCCTCTCTCCTGGAGGCGCTCAGTCAGACCCAGTGGTGACATGTGGCAAGACGCTCCTCGGGGCGCTTCATGCTTGGGCCTCTCTCCTGGAGGCGCTCAGTCAGACCCAGTGTTGACATGTGATAAGACGCTCATAGGGGCATGTCTTGCTTGGGCCTCTCTCCTGGAGGCGCTCAGTCAGACCCAGTGTTGACATGTGGCAAGACGCTCCTCGGGGTGCGTCTTGCTTGGGCCTCTCTCCTGGAGGCGCTCAGTCAGACCCAGTGTTGACATGTGGCAAGACGCTCCTCGAGGCGCGTCATGCTTGGGCCTCTCTCCTGGAGGTGCTCAGTCAGACCCAGTGTTGACATGTGGCAAGACGCTCCTCGGGGCCCGTCTTGCTTGGGCCTCTCTCCTGGAGGCGCTCAGTCAGACACAGTGGTGATATGTGGCTAGACGCTCCTCGGGGCACGTATTGCTTGGGCCTCTCTCATTGAGGCCCTCAGTCAGACCCAGTGTTGACATGTGTCAAGACGCCCCTCGGGGCGCGTCTTGCTTGGGCCTTTCTCCTGGAGGCGCTCAGTCAGACCCAGTGTTGACATGTGGCAAGACGCTCCTCGGGGCGCGTCTTGCTTGGGCCTCTCTCCTGGAGGCGCTCAGTCAGACCCATAGGTGACATGTGGCAAGACGCTCCTCCGGGCGCGTCTTGCTTGGGCCTCTCTCCTGGAGGCCCTCAGTCAGACCCATTGTTGACATGTGGCAAGACGCTCCTCGGGGCGTGTCTTGCTTGGGCCTCTCTCCTGGAGCCGCTCAGTCAGACCCAGTGGTGACATGTGGCAAGACGCTCCTCGGGGCGCGTATTGCTTGGGCCTCTCTCCTGGAGGCCCTCTGTCAGACACAGTGTTGACATGTTGCAAGACGCTCCTCGGGGCGCGTCTTGCTTGGGCTTCTCTCATGGAGGCCCTCAGTCAGACCCAGTGTTTAAATGTGGCAAGACGCTCCTCGGGGCGCGTCTTGCTTGGGCCTCTCTCCTGGAGGCGCTCAGTCAGACCCAGTGTTGACAAGTGGCAAGACGCTCCTCGGGGCGCGTCTTGCTTGGGCCTCTCTCCTGGAGGCGCTCAGTCAGACCCAGTGTTGACATGTGACAAGGCGCTCCTCGGGGCGCGTCTTGCTTGGGCCTCTCTCCCGGAGGCGCTCAGTCAGAACCAGAGGTGACAAGTGGCAAGACGCTCCTCGGGGTGCGTATTGCTTGGGCCTCTCTCCTGGAGGCCCTCTGTCAGACCCAGTGTTGACACGTGGCAAGACGCTCCTCGGGGCGCGTCTTGCTTGGGTCTCTCTCCTGGAGGCACTCAGTCAGACCGAGTAGTGACATATGGCATGACGCTCCTCGGGGCGCGTCTTGCTTGGGCCTCTCTCCTGGAGGCGCTCAGTCAGACCCAGTGGTGACATGTGGCAAGACTCTCCTCGGGGCGCGTCCTGCTTGGGCCTCTCTCCTGGAGGCCCTCTGTCAGACCCAGTGTTGACATGTGGCAAGACGCTCCTCGGGGCGCGTCTTGCTTGGGCCTCTCTCCTGGAGGCGGTCAGTCAGACCCAGTGGTGACATATGGCAAGACGCTTCTCGGGGCACGTGTTGCTTGGGCCTCTCTCCTGGAGGCCCTCTGTCAGACCCAGTCTTGACATGTGGCAAGACTTTCCTCGGGGCGCGTCTTGCTTGGGCTTCTCTCCTGGAGGCACTCAGTCAGACCCAGTGTTGACATGTGGCAAGACGCTCCTCGGGGCGCGTCTTAATTGGGCCTCTCTCCTGGAGGCGCTCAGTCAGACCCAGTGTTGACATGTGACAAGACGCTCCTCGGAGCGCGTCTTGCTTGGGCCTCTCTCCTGGAGGGGCTCAGTCAGAACCAGAGGTGACATGTGGCAAGACGCTCCTCGGGGCGCGTATTGCTTGGGCCTCTCTCCTGGAGGCCCTCAGTCAGACCCAGTGTTGACATGTGGCAAGACGCTCCTCGGGGCGCGTCTTGCTGGGGCCTCTCTCCTGGAGGCCCTCAATCAGACCCAGTGTTGACACGTGGCAAGACGCTCCTCGGGGCGCGTCTTGCTTGGGTCTCTCTCCTGGAGGCGCTCAGTCAGACCGAATAGTGACATGTGGCATGACGCTCCTCGGGGCGCGTCTTGCTTAGGCCTCTCTCCTGGAGGCGCTCAGTCAGACCCAGTGGTGACATGTGGCAAGACACTCCTCGGGGCGCGTCTTGCTTGGGCCTCTCTCCTGGAGGCCCTCTGTCAGACCCAGTGTTGACATGTGGCAAGACGCTCCTCGGGGCGCGTCTTGCTTGGGCCTCTCTCCTGGAGGCGCTCAGTCAGACCCAGTGTTGACATGTGACAAGACGCTCCTCGGGGCGCGTCTTGCTTGGGCCTCTCTCCTGGAGGCGCTCAGTCAGAACCAGAGGTGGCATGTGAAAAGACGCTCCTCGGGGCGCGTCTTGCTTTGGCCTCTTTCCTGGAGGCGCTCAGTCAGACCCAGTGTTGACATGTGGCAAGACGCTCCTCGGGACGCGTCTTGCTTGGGCCTCTCTCCTGGAGGCGCTCAGTCAGACCCAGTGTTGACATGTGACAAGAAGCTCCTCGGGGCGCGTCTTGCTTGGGCCTCTCTCCTGGAGGCGCTCAGTCAGAACCAGAGGTGACATGTGGCAAGACGCTCCTCGGGGCGCGTATTGCTTGGGCCTCTCTCCTGGAGGCACTCAGTCAGACCCAGTGTTGACATTTGGCAAGACGCTCCTCGGGTCGCGTCTTGCTTTGGCCTCTCTCCTGGAGGCGCTCAGTCAGACCCAGTGTTGACATGTGGCAAGACGCTCCTCGAGGCGCGTCATGCTTGGGCCTCTCTCCTGGAGGCGCTCAGTCAGACCCAGTGTTGACAAGTGGCAAGACGCTCCTCGGGGCGCGTCTTGCTTGGGCCTCTCTCCTGGAGGCGCTCAGTCAGACCCAGTGTTGACATGTGACAAGACGCTCCTCGGGGCGCGTCTTGCTTGGGCCTCTCTCCCGGAGGCGCTCAGTCAGAACCAGAGGTGACATGTGGCAAGACGCTCCTCGGGGCGCGTATTGCTTGGGCCTCTCTCCTGGAGGCCCTCTGTCAGACCCAGTGGTGACATGTGGCAAGACGCTTCTCGGGGCGCGTATTGCTTGGGCCTCTCTCCTGGAGGCACTCAGTCAGACCCAGTGTTGACATTTGGCAAGACGCTCCTCGGGTCGCGTCTTGCTTTGGCCTCTCTCCTGGAGGCGCTCAGTCAGACCCAGTGTTGACATGTGGCAAGACGCTCCTCGAGGCGCGTCATGCTTGGGCCTCTCTCCTGGAGGCGCTCAGTCAGACCCAGTGTTGACAAGTGGCAAGACGCTCCTCGGGGCGCGTCTTGCTTGGGCCTCTCTCCTGGAGGCGCTCAGTCAGACCCAGTGTTGACATGTGACAAGACGCTCCTCGGGGCGCGTCTTGCTTGGGCCTCTCTCCTGGAGGCGCTCAGTCAGAACCAGAGGTGGCATGTGACAAGACGCTCCTCGGGGCGCGTCTTGCTTTGGCCTCTCTCCTGGAGGCGCTCAGTCAGACCCAGTGTTGACATGTGGCAAGACGCTCCTCGGGACGCGTCTTGCTTGGGCCTCTCTCCTGGAGGCGCTCAGTCAGACCCAGTGTTGACATGTGACAAGAAGCTCCTCGGGGCGCGTCTTGCTTGGGCCTCTCTCCTGGAGGCGCTCAGTCAGAACCAGAGGTGACATGTGGCAAGACGCTCCTCGGGGCGCGTATTGCTTGGGCCTCTCTCCTGGAGGCACTCAGTCAGACCCAGTGTTGACATTTGGCAAGACGCTCCTTGGGTCGCGTCTTGCTTTGGCCTCTCTCCTGGAGGCGCTCAGTCAGACCCAGTGTTGACATGTGGCAAGACGCTCCTCGAGGCGCGTCATGCTTGGGCCTCTCTCCTGGAGGCGCTCAGTCAGACCCAGTGTTGACAAGTGGCAAGACGCTCCTCGGGGCGCGTCTTGCTTGGGCCTCTCTCCTGGAGGCGCTCAGTCAGACCCAGTGTTGACATGTGACAAGACGCTCCTCGGGGCGCGTCTTGCTTGGGCCTCTCTCCCGGAGGCGCTCAGTCAGAACCAGAGGTGACATGTGGCAAGACGCTCCTCGGGGCGCGTATTGCTTGGGCCTCTCTCCTGGAGGCCCTCTGTCAGACCCAGTGGTGACATGTGGCAAGACGCTTCTCGGGGCGCGTATTGCTTGGGCCTCTCTCCTGGAGGCACTCAGTCAGACCCAGTGTTCACATTTGGCAAGACGCTCCTCGGGTCGCGTCTTGCTTTGGCCTCTCTCCTGGAGGCGCTCAGTCAGACCCAGTGTTGACATGTGGCAAGACGCTCCTCGAGGCGCGTCATGCTTGGGCCTCTCTCCTGGAGGCGCTCAGTCAGACCCAGTGTTGACAAGTGGCAAGACGCTCCTCGGGGCGCGTCTTGCTTGGGCCTCTCTCCTGGAGGCGCTCAGTCAGACCCAGTGTTGACATGTGACAAGACGCTCCTCGGGGCGCGTCTTGCTTGGGCCTCTCTCCTGGAGGCGCTCAGTCAGAACCAGAGGTGGCATGTGACAAGACGCTCCTCGGGGCGCGTCTTGCTTTGGCCTCTCTCCTGGAGGCGCTCAGTCAGACCCAGTGTTGACATGTGGCAAGACGCTCCTCGGGACGCGTCTTGCTTGGGCCTCTCTCCTGGAGGCGCTCAGTCAGACCCAGTGTTGACATGTGACAAGAAGCTCCTCGGGGCGCGTCTTGCTTGGGCCTCTCTCCTGGAGGCGCTCAGTCAGAACCAGAGGTGACATGTGGCAAGACGCTCCTCGGGGCGCGGATTGCTTGGGCCTCTCTCCTGGAGGCACTCAGTCAGACCCAGTGTTGACATTTGGCAAGACGCTCCTCGGGGCGCGTCTTGCTTGGGCCTCTCTCCTGGAGGCCCTCAGTCAGACCCAGTGTTGACATGTGACAAGACGCTCCTCGGGGCGCGTCTTGCTTGGGCCTCTCTCCCGGAGGCGCTCAGTCAGAACCAGAGGTGACATGTGGCAAGACGCTCCTCGGGGCGCGTATTGCTTGGGCCTCTCTCCCGGAGGCCCTCTGTCAGACCCAGTGTTGACACGTGGCAAGACTCTCCTCGGGGCGCGTCTTGCTTGGGTCTCTATCCTGGAGGCGCTCAGTCAGACCGAGTAGTGACATATGGCATGACGCTCCTCGGGGCGCGTCTTGCTTGGGCCTCTCTCCTGGAGGCGCTCAGTCAGACCCAGTGGTGACATGTGGCAAGACTCTTCTCGGGGCGCGTCCTGCTTGGGCCTCTCTCCTGGAGGCCCTCTGTCAGACCCACTGTTGACATGTGGCAAGACGCTCCTCGGGGCGCGTCTTGCTTGGGCCTCTCTCCTGGAGGCGGTCAGTCAGACCCAGTGGTGACATATGGCAAGACGCTTCTCGGGGCACGTGTTGCTTGGGCCTCTCTCCTGGAGGCCCTCTGTCAGACCCAGTGTTGACATGTGGCAAGACACTCCTCGGGGCGCGTCTTGCTTGGGCTTCTCTCCTGGAGGCACTCAGTCAGACCCAGTGTTGACATGTGGCAAGACGCTCCTCGGGGCACGTCTTAATTGGGCCTCTCTCCTGGAGGCGCTCAGTCAGACCCAGTGTTGACATGTGACAAGACGCTCCTCAGAGCGCGTCTTGCTTGGGCCTCTCTCCTGGAGGCGCTCAGTCAGAACCAGAGGTGACATGTGGCAAGACGCTCCTCGGGGCGCGTATTGCTTGGGCCTCTCTCCTGGAGGCCCTCAGTCAGACCCAGTGTTGACATGTGGCAAGACGCTCCTCGGGGCGCGTCTTGCTGGGGCCTCTCTCCTGGAGGCCCTCAATCAGACCCAGTGTTGACACGTGGCAAGACGCTCCTCGGGGCGCGTCTTGCTTGGGTCTCTCTCCTTTTGGTGCTCAGTCAGACCGAATAGTGACATGTGGCATGACGCTCCTCGGGGCGCGTCTTGCTTAGGCCTCTCTCCTGGAGGCGCTCAGTCAGACCCAGTGGTGACATGTGGCAAGACACTCCTCGGGGCGCGTCTTGCTTGGGCCTCTCTCCTGGAGGCGCTCAGTCAGACCCAGTGTTGACATGTGGCAAGACGCTCCTCGGGGTGCGTCTTGCTTGGGCCTCTCTCCTGGAGGCGCTCAGTCAGAACCAGAGGTGACATGTGGCAAGACGCTCCTCGGGGCGCGTATTGCTTGGGCCTCTCTCCTGGAGGCACTCAGTCAGACCCAGTGTTGACATGTGGCAAGACGCTCCTCGGGTCGCGTCTTGCTTTGGCCTCTCTCCTGGAGGCGCTCAGTCAGACCCAGTGTTGACATGTGGCAAGACACTCCTCGGGTCGCGTCTTGCTTTGGCCTCTCTCCTGGAGGCGCTCAGTCAGACCCAGTGTTGACATGTGGCAAGACGCTCCTCGGGACGCGTCTTGCTTGGGCCTCTCTCCTGGAGGCGCTCAGTCAGACCCAGTGTTGACATGTGACAAGAAGCTCCTCGGGGCGCGTCTTGCTTGGGCCTCTCTCCTGGAGGCGCTCAGTCAGAACCAGAGGTGACATGTGGCAAGACGCTCCTCGGGGCGCGTATTGCTTGGGCCTCTCTCCTGGAGGCACTCAGTCAGACCCAGTGTTGACATTTGGCAAGACGCTCCTCGGGTCGCGTCTTGCTTTGGCCTCTCTCCTGGTGGCGCTCAGTCAGACCCAGTGTTGACATGTGGCAAGACGCTCCTCGAGGAGCGTCATGCTTGGGCCTCTCTCCTGGAGGCGCTCAGTCAGACCCAGTGTTGACATGTGGCAAGACGCTCTTCGGGGTGCGTCTTGCTTGGGCTTCTGTCCTGGAGGCCCTCAGTCAGACCCAGTGTTGGCAAGTGTCAAGATGCTCCTCGGGGCGCGTCTTGCTTGGGCCTCTCTCCTGGAGGCGCTCAGTCAGACCCAGTGTTGACATGTGGCAAGACGCTCCTCGGGGTGCGTCTTGCTTGGGCCTCTCTCCTGGAGGCGCTCAGTCAGACCCAGTGTTGACATGTGGCAAGACGCTCCTCGAGGCGCGTCATGCTTGGGCCTCTCTCCTGGAGGTGCTCAGTCAGACCCAGTGTTGACATGTGGCAAGACGCTCCTCGGGGCGCGTCTTGCTTGGGCCTCTCTCCTGGAGGCGCTCAGTCAGACACAGTGGTGATATGTGGCTAGACGCTCCTCGGGGCACGCATTGCTTGGGCCTCTCTCATTGAGGCCCTCAGTCAGACCCAGTGTTGACATGTGTCAAGACGCCCCTCGGGGCGCGTCTTGCTTGGGCCTTTCTCCTGGAGGCGCTCAGTCAGACCCATTGTTGACATGTGGCAAGACGCTCCTCGGGGCGCGTCTTGCTTGGGCCTCTCTCCTGGAGGCGCTCAGTCAGACCCACAGGTGACATGTGGCAAGACGCTCCTCCGGGCGCGTCTTGCTTGGGCCTCTCTCCTGGAGGCCCTCAGTCAGACCCATTGTTGACATGTGGCAAGACGCTCCTCGGGGCGTGTCTTGCTTGGGCCTCTCTCCTGGAGCCGCTCAGTCAGACCCAGTGGTGACATGTGGCAAGACGCTCCTCGGGGCGCGTATTGCTTGGGCCTCTCTCCTGGAGGCCCTCTGTCAGACCCAGTGTTGACATGTGGCAAGACGCTCCTCGGGGCGCGTCTTGCTTGGGCCTCTCTCCTGGAGGCGCTCAGTCAGACCCAGTGTTGACATGTGACAAGACGCTCCTCGGGGCGCGTCTTGCTTGGGCCTCTCTCCCGGAGGCGCTCAGTCAGAACCAGAGTTGACAAGTGGCAAGACGCTCCTCGGGGTGCGTATTGCTTGGGCCTCTCTCCTGGAGGCCCTCTGTCAGACCCAGTGTTGACACGTGGCAAGACGCTCCTCGGGGTGCGTATTGCTTGGGCCTCTCTCCCGGAGGCGCTCAGTCAGAACCAGAGTTGACAAGTGGCAAGACGCTCCTCGGGGTGCGTATTGCTTGGGCCTCTCTCCTGGAGGCCCTCTGTCAGACCCAGTGTTGACACGTGGCAAGACGCTCCTCGGGGCGCGTCTTGCTTGGGTCTCTCTCCTGGAGGCGCTCAGTCAGACCGAGTAGTGACATATGGCATGACGCTCCTCGGGGCGCGTCTTGCTTGGGCCTCTCTCCTGGAGGCGCTCAGTCAGACCCAGTGGTGACATGTGGCAAGACTCTCCTCGGGGCGCGTCCTGCTTGGGCCTCTCTCCTGGAGGCCCTCTGTCAGACCCAGTGTTGACATGTGGCAAGACGCTCCTCGGGGCGCGTCTTGCTAGGGCCTCTCTCCTGGAGGCGGTCAGTCAGACCCAGTGGTGACATATGGCAAGACGCTTCTCGGGGCACGTGTTGCTTGGGCCTCTCTCCTGGAGGCCCTCTGTCAGACCCAGTCTTGACATGTGGCAAGACTTTCCTCGGGGCGCGTCTTGCTTGGGCTTCTCTCCTGGAGGCACTCAGTCAGACCCAGTGTTGACATGTGGCAAGACGCTCCTCGGGGCGCGTCTTAATTGGGCCTCTCTCCTGGAGGCGCTCAGTCAGACCCAGTGTTGACATGTGACAAGACGCTCCTCGGAGCGCGTCTTGCTTGGGCCTCTCTCCTGGAGGCGCTCAGTCAGAACCAGAGGTGACATGTGGCAAGACGCTCCTCGGGGCGCGTATTGCTTGGGCCTCTCTCCTGGAGGCCCTCAGTCAGACCCAGTGTTGACATGTGGCAAGACGCTCCTCGGGGCGCGTCTTGCTGGGGCCTCTCTCCTGGAAGCCCTCAATCAGACCCAGTGTTGACACGTGGCAAGACGCTCCTCGGGGCGCGTCTTGCTTGGGTCTCTCTCCTGGAGGCACTCAGTCAGACCGAATAGTGACATGTGGCATGACGCTCCTCGGGGCGCGTCTTGCTTAGGCCTCTCTCCTGGAGGCGCTCAGTCAGACCCAGTGGTGACATGTGGCAAGACACTCCTCGGGGCACGTCTTGCTTGGGCCTCTCTCCTGGAGGCCCTCTGTCAGACCCAGTGTTGACATGTGGCAAGAAGCTCCTCGGGGCGCGTCTTGCTTGGGCCTCTCTCCTGGAGGCGCTCAGTCAGACCCAGTGTTGACATGTGACAAGACGCTCCTCGGGGCGCGTCTTGCTTGGGCCTCTCTCCTGGAGGCGCTCAGTCAGAACCAGAGGTGGCATGTGACAAGACGCTCCTCGGGGCGCGTTTTGCTTGGGCCTCTCTCCTGGAGGCGCTCAGTCAGACCCAGTGTTGACATGTGGCAAGACGCTCCTCGGGACGCGTCTTGCTTGGGCCTCTCTCCTGGAGGCGCTCAGTCAGACCCAGTGTTGACATGTGACAAGAAGCTCCTCGGGGCGCGTCTTGCTTGGGCCTCTCTCCTGGAGGCGCTCAGTCAGAACCAGAGGTGACATGTGGCAAGACGCTCCTCGGGGCGCGTATTGCTTGGGCCTCTCTCCTGGAGGCACTCAGTCAGACCCAGTGTTGACATTTGGCAAGACGCTCCTCGGGTCGCGTCTTGCTTTGGCCTCTCTCCTGGAGGCGCTCAGTCAGACCCAGTGTTGACATGTGGCAAGACGCTCCTCGAGGCGCGTCATGCTTGGGCCTCTCTCCTGGAGGCGCTCAGTCAGACCCAGTGTTGACAAGTGGCAAGACGCTCCTCGGGGCGCGTCTTGCTTGGGCCTCTCTCCTGGAGGCGCTCAGTCAGACCCAGTGTTGACATGTGACAAGACGCTCCTCGGGGCGCGTCTTGCTTGGGCCTCTCTCCCGGAGGCGCTCAGTCAGAACCAGAGGTGACATGTGGCAAGACGCTCCTCGGGGCGCGTATTGCTTGGGCCTCTCTCCTGGAGGCCCTCTGTCAGACCCAGTGGTGACATGTGGCAAGACGCTCCTCGGGGCGCGTATTGCTTGGGCCTCTCTCCTGGAGGCACTCAGTCAGACCCAGTGTTGACATTTGGCAAGACGCTCCTCGGGTCGCGTCTTGCTTTGGCCTCTCTCCTGGAGGCGCTCAGTCAGACCCAGTGTTGACATGTGGCAAGACGCTCCTCGAGGCGCGTCATGCTTGGGCCTCTCTCCTGGAGGCGCTCAGTCAGACCCAGTGTTGACAAGTGGCAAGACGCTCCTCGGGGCGCGTCTTGCTTGGGCCTCTCTCCTGGAGGCGCTCAGTCAGACCCAGTGTTGACATGTGACAAGACGCTCCTCGGGGCGCGTCTTGCTTGGGCCTCTCTCCTGGAGGCGCTCAGTCAGAACCAGAGGTGGCATGTGACAAGACGCTCCTCGGGGCGCGTCTTGCTTTGGCCTCTCTCCTGGAGGCGCTCAGTCAGACCCAGTGTTGACATGTGGCAAGACGCTCCTCGGGACGCGTCTTGCTTGGGCCTCTCTCCTGGAGGCGCTCAGTCAGACCCAGTGTTGACATGTGACAAGAAGCTCCTCGGGGCGCGTCTTGCTTGGGCCTCTCTCCTGGAGGCGCTCAGTCAGAACCAGAGGTGACATGTGGCAAGACGCTCCTCGGGGCGCGTTTTGCTTGGGCCTCTCTCCTGGAGGCACTCAGTCAGACCCAGTGTTGACATTTGGCAAGACGCTCCTCGGGTCGCGTCTTGCTTTGGCCTCTCTCCTGGAGGCGCTCAGTCAGACCCAGTGTTGACATGTGGCAAGACGCTCCTCGAGGCGCGTCATGCTTGGGCCTCTCTCCTGGAGGCGCTCAGTCAGACCCAGTGTTGACAAGTGGCAAGACGCTCCTCGGGGCGCGTCTTGCTTGGGCCTCTCTCCTGGAGGCGCTCAGTCAGACCCAGTGTTGACATGTGACAAGACGCTCCTCGGGGCGCGTCTTGCTTGGGCCTCTCTCCCGGAGGTGCTCAGTCAGAACCAGAGGTGACATGTGGCAAGACGCTCCTCGGGGCGCGTATTGCTTGGGCCTCTCTCCTGGAGGCCCTCTGTCAGACCCAGTGGTGACATGTGGCAAGACGCTCCTCGGGGCGCGTATTGCTTGGGCCTCTCTCCTGGAGGCACTCAGTCAGACCCAGTGTTGACATTTGGCAAGACGCTCCTCAGGTCGCGTCTTGCTTTGGCCTCTCTCCTGGAGGCGCTCAGTCAGACCCAGTGTTGACATGTGGCAAGACGCTCCTCGAGGCGCGTCATGCTTGGGCCTCTCTCCTGGAGGCGCTCAGTCAGACCCAGTGTTGACAAGTGGCAAGACGCTCCTCGGGGCGCGTCTTGCTTGGGCCTCTCTCCTGGAGGCGCTCAGTCAGACCCAGTGTTGACATGTGACAAGACGCTCCTCGGGGCGCGTCTTGCTTGGGCCTCTCTCCTGGAGGCGCTCAGTCAGAACCAGAGGTGGCATGTGACAAGACGCTCCTCGGGGCGCGTCTTGCTTTGGCCTCTCTCCTGGAGGCGCTCAGTCAGACCCAGTGTTGACATGTGACAAGAAGCTCCTCGGGGCGCGTCTTGCTTGGGCCTCTCTCCTGGAGGCGCTCAGTCAGAACCAGAGGTGACATGTGGCAAGACGCTCCTCGGGGCGCGTATTGCTTGGGCCTCTCTCCTGGAGGCACTCAGTCAGACCCAGTGTTGACATTTGGCAAGACGTTCCTCGGGTCGCGTCTTGCTTTGGCCTCTCTCCTGGAGGCGCTCAGTCAGACCCAGTGTTGACATGTGGCAAGACGCTCCTCGAGGCGCGTCATGCTTGGGCCTCTCTCCTGGAGGCGCTCAGTCAGACCCAGTGTTGACAAGTGGCAAGACGCTCCTCGGGGCGCGTCTTGCTTGGGCCTCTCTCCTGGAGGCGCTCAGTCAGACCCAGTGTTGACATGTGACAAGACGCTCCTCGGGGCGCGTCTTGCTTGGGCCTCTCTCCCGGAGGCGCTCAGTCAGAACCAGAGGTGACATGTGGCAAGACGCTCCTCGGGGCGCGTATTGCTTGGGCCTCTCTCCTGGAGGCCCTCTGTCAGACCCAGTGTTGACACGTGGCAAGACGCTCCTCGGGGCGTGTCTTGCTTGGGTCTCTCTCCTGGAGGCGCTCAGTCAGACCGAGTAGTGACATATGGCATGACGCTCCTCGGGGCGCGTGTTGCTTGGGCCTCTCTCCTGGAGGCGCTCAGTCAGACCCAGTGGTGACATGTGGCAAGACTCTCCTCGGGGCGCGTCCTGCTTGGGCCTCTCTCCTGGAGGCCCTCTGTCAGACCCAGTGTTGACATGTGGCAAGACGCTCCTCGGGGCGCGTCTTGCTTGGGCCTCTCTCCTGGAGGCGGTCAGTCAGACCCAGTGGTGACATATGGCAAGACGCTTCTCGGGGCACGTGTTGCTTGGGCCTCTCTCCTGGAGGCCCTCTGTCAGACCCAGTGTTGACATGTGGCAAGACACTCCTCGGGGCGCGTCTTGCTTGGGCTTCTCTCCTGGAGGCACTCAGTCAGACCCAGTGTTGACATGTGGCAAGACGCTCCTCGGGGCACGTCTTAAATGGGCCTCTCTCCTGGAGGCGCTCAGTCAGACCCAGTGTTGACATGTGACAAGACGCTCCTCGGAGCGCGTCTTGCTTGGGCCTCTTTCCTGGAGGCGCTCAGTCAGAACCAGAGGTGACATGTGGCAAGACGCTCCTCGGGGCGCGTATTGCTTGGGCCTCTCTCCTGGAGGCCCTCAGTCAGACCCAGTGTTGACATGTGGCAAGACGCTCCTCGGGGCGCGTCTTGCTGGGGCCTCTCTCCTGGAGGCCCTCAATCAGACCCAGTGTTGACACGTGGCAAGACGCTCCTCGGGGCGCGTCTTGCTTGGGTCTCTCTCCTTTTGGCGCTCAGTCAGACCGAATAGTGACATGTGGCATGACGCTCCTCGGGGCGCGTCTTGCTTAGGCCTCTCTCCTGGAGGCGCTCAGTCAGACCCAGTGGTGACATGTGGCAAGACACTCCTCGGGGCGCGTCTTGCTTGGGCCTCTCTCCTGGAGGCGCTCAGTCAGACCCAGTGTTGACATGTGGCAAGACGCTCCTCGGGGTGCGTCTTGCTTGGGCCTCTCTCCTGGAGGCGCTCAGTCAGAACCAGAGGTGACATGTGGCAAGACGCTCCTCGGGGCGCGTATTGCTTGGGCCTCTCTCCTGGAGGCACTCAGTCAGACCCAGTGTTGACATGTGGCAAGACGCTCCTCGGGTCGCGTCTTGCTTTGGCCTCTCTCCTGGAGGCGCTCAGTCAGACCCAGTGTTGACATGTGGCAAGACACTCCTCGGGTCGCGTCTTGCTTTGGCCTCTCTCCTGGAGGCGCTCAGTCAGACCCAGTGTTGACATGTGGCAAGACGCTCCTCGGGACGCGTCTTGCTTGGGCCTCTCTCCTGGAGGCGCTCAGTCAGACCCAGTGTTGACATGTGACAAGAAGCTCCTCGGGGCGCGTCTTGCTTGGGCCTCTCTCCTGGAGGCGCTCAGTCAGAACCAGAGGTGACATGTGGCAAGACGCTCCTCGGGGCGCGTATTGCTTGGGCCTCTCTCCTGGAGGCACTCAGTCAGACCCAGTGTTGACATTTGGCAAGACGCTCCTCGGGTCGCGTCTTGCTTTGGCCTCTCTCCTGGTGGCGCTCAGTCAGACCCAGTGTTGACATGTGGCAAGACGCTCCTCGGGGCGCGTCCTGCTTGGGCCTCTCTCCTGGAGGCCCTCTGTCAGACCCAGTGTTGACATGTGGCAAGACACTCCTCGGGGCGCGTCTTGCTTGGGCTTCTCTCCTGGAGGCACTCAGTCAGACCCAGTGTTGGCAAGTGTCAAGATGCTCCTCGGGGCGCGTCTTGCTTGGGCCTCTCTCCTGGAGGCGCTCAGTCAGACCCATTGTTGACATGTGGCAAGACGCTCCTCGGGGCGCGTCTTGCTTGGGCTTCTCTCCTGGAGGCCCTCAGTCAGACCCATTGTTGGCAAGTGTCAAGATGCTCCTCGGGGCACGTTTTGCTTGGGCGTCTCTCCTGGAGGCCCTCTGTCAGACCCAGTGTTGACATGTGGCAAGACGCTCTTCGGGGTGCGTCTTGCTTGGGCTTCTCTCCTGGAGGCCCTCAGTCAGACCCAGTGTTGGCAAGTGTCAAGATGCTCCTCGGGGCGCGTCTTGCTTGGGCCTCTCTCCTGGAGGCGCTCAGTCAGACCCATTGTTGACATGTTGCAAGACGCTCCTCGGGGCGCGTCTTGCTTGGGCTTCTCTCCTGGAGGCCCTCAGTCAGACCCATTGTTGACATGTGGCAAGACGCTCCTCGGGGTGCTTCTTGCCTGGGCCTCTCTACTGGAGGCACTCAGTCAGACCCAGTGTTGACATGTGGCAAGACGCTCATAGGGGCACGTCTTGCTTGGGCCTCTCTCCTGGAGGCGATTAGTCAGACCCAGTGTTGACATGTGGCAAGACGCTCCTCGGGGCGCGTCTTGCTTGGGCCTCTCTCCTGGAGGCGCTCAGTCAGACCCAGTGTTGACATGTGGCAAGACGCTCCTCGGGACGCGTCTTGCTTGGGCCTCTCTCCTGGAGGCGCTCAGTCAGAACCAGAGGTGACATGTGGCAAGACGCTCCTCGGGGCGTGCATTGCTTGGGCCTCTCTCCTGGAGGCACTCAGTCAGACCCAGTGTTGACATTTGGCAAGACGCTCCTCGGGTCGCGTCTTTCTTTGGCCTCTCTCCTGGAGGCGCTCAGTAAGCCCCAGTGTTGACATGTGGCAAGACGCTCCTCGAGGCGCGTCATGCTTGGGCCTCTCTCCTGGAGGCGCTCAGTCAGACCCAGTGTTGACATGTGGCAAGACGCTCCTCGGGGCGCGTCTTGCTTGGGCCTCTCTCCTGGAGGCGCTCAGTCAGACCGAGTGCTGACATGTGGCAAGACGCTCCTCGGGGCGCGTCTTGCTTGGGCCTCTCTCCTGGAGGCGCTCAGTCAGACACAGTGGTGACATGTGGCTAGACGCTCCTCGGGGCACGTATTGCTTGGGCCTCTCTCATTGAGGCCCTCAGTCAGACCCAGTTATGAAATGTGTCAAGACGCCCCTCGGGGCGCGTCTTGCTTGGGCCTTTCTCCTGGAGGCGCTCATTCAGACCCAGTGTTGACATGTGGCAAGACGCTACTCGGGGCGCGTCTTGCTTGCGCCTCTCTCCTGGAGGCGCTCAGTCAGACCCAGTGGTGACATGTGGCAAGACGCTCCTCGGGGCGCTTCATGCTTGGGCCTCTCTCCTGGAGGCGCTCAGTCAGACCCAGTGTTGACATGTGATAAGACGCTCATAGGGGCATGTCTTGCTTGGGCCTCTCTCCTGGAGGCGCTCAGTCAGACCCAGTGTTGACATGTGGCAAGACGCTCCTCGGGGTGCGTCTTAATTGGGCCTCTCTCCTGGAGGCGCTCAGTCAGACCCAGTGTTGACATGTGGCAAGACGCTCCTCGAGGCGCGTCATGCTTGGGCCTCTCTCCTGGAGGTGCTCAGTCAGACCCAGTGTTGACATGTGGCAAGACGCTCCTCGGGGCGCGTCTTGCTTGGGCCTCTCTCCTAAAGGCGCTCAGTGAGACCGAGTGCTGACATGTGGCAAGATGCTCCTCGGGGCGCGTCTTGCTTGGGCCTCTCTCCTGGAGGCGCATAGTCAGACACAGTGGTGATATGTGGCTAGACGCTCCTCGGGGCACGTATTGCTTGGACCTCTCTCATTGAGGCCCTCAGTCAGACCCAGTGTTGACATGTGTCAAGACGCCCCTCGGGGCGCGTCTTGCTTGGGCCTTTCTCCTGGAGGCACTCAGTCAGACCCAGTGTTGACATGTGGCAAGACGCTCCTCGGGGCGCGTCTTGCTTGGGCCTCTCTCCTGGAGGCGCTCAGTCAGACCCACAGGTGACATGTGGCAAGACGCTCCTCCGGGCGCGTCTTGCTTGGGCCTCTCTCCTGGAGGCCCTCAGTCAGACCCATTGTTGACATGTGGCAAGACGCTCCTCGGGGCGTGTCTTGCTTGGGCCTCTCTCCTGGAGGCGCTCAGTCAGACCCAGTGGTGACATGTGGCAAGACGCTCCTCGGGGCGCGTATTGCTTGGGCCTCTCTCCTGGAGGCCCTCTGTCAGACCCAGTGTTGACATGTGGCAAGACGCTCCTCGGGGCGCGTCTTGCTTGGGCTTCTCTCATGGAGGCCCTCAGTCAGACCCAGTGTTGAAATGTGGCAAGACGCTCCTCGGGGCGCGTCTTGCTTGGGCCTCTCTCCTGGAGGCGCTCAGTCAGACCCAGTGTTGACAAGTGGCAAGACGCTCCTCGGGGCGCGTCTTGCTTGGGCCTCTCTCCTGGAGGCGCTCAGTCAGACCCAGTGTTGACATGTGACAAGACGCTCCTCGGGGCGCGTCTTGCTTGGGCCTCTCTCCTGGAGGCGCTCAGTCAGAACCAGAGGTGACATGTGGCAAGACGCTCCTCGGGGCGCGTATTGCTTGGGCCTCTCTCCTGGAGGCCCTCTGTCAGACCCAGTGTTGACACGTGGCAAGACGCTCCTCGGGGCGCGTCTTGCTTGGGTCTCTCTCCTGGAGGCGCTCAGTCAGACCGAGTAGTGACATATGGCATGACGCTCCTCGGGGCGCGTCTTGCTTGGGCCTCTCTCCTGGAGGCGCTCAGTCAGACCCAGTGGTGACATGTGGCAAGACTCTCCTCGGGGCGCGTCCTGCTTGGGCCTCTCTCCTGGAGGCCCTCTGTCAGACCCAGTGTTGACATGTGGCAAGACGCTCCTCGGGGCGCGTCTTGCTTGGGCCTCTCTCCTGGAGGCGGTCAGTCAGACCCAGTGGTGACATATGGCAAGACGCTTCTCGGGGCACGTGTTGCTTGGGCCTCTCTCCTGGAGGCCCTCTGTCAGACCCAGTGTTGACATGTGGCAAGACACTCCTCGGGGCGCGTCTTGCTTGGGCTTCTCTCCTGGAGGTACTCAGTCAGACCCAGTGTTGACATGTGGCAAGACGCTCCTCGGGGCGCGTCTTAATTGGGCCTCTCTCCTGGAGGCGCTCAGTCAGACCCAGTGTTGACATGTGACAAGACGCTCCTCGGGGCGCGTCTTGCTTGGGCCTCTCTCCTGGAGGCGCTCAGTCAGAACCAGAGGTGACATGTGGCAAGACGCTCCTCGGGGCGCGTATTGCTTGGGCCTCTCTCCTGGAGGCCCTCAGTCAGACCCAGTGTTGACATGTGGCAAGACGCTCCTCGGGGCGCGTCTTGCTGGGGCCTCTCTCCTGGAGGCCCTCAATCAGACCCAGTGTTGACACGTGGCAAGACGCTCCTCGGGGCGCGTCTTGCTTGGGTCTCTCTCCTGGAGGCGCTCAGTCAGACCGAGTAGTGACATGTGGCATGACGCTCCTCGGGGCGCGTCTTGCTTAGGCCTCTCTCCTGGAGGCGCTCAGTCAGACCCAGTAATGACATGTGGCAAGACACTCCTCAGGGCGCGTCTTGCTTGGGCCTCTCTCCTGGAGGCCCTCTGTCAGACCCAGTGTTGACATGTGGCAAGACGCTCCTCGGGGCGCGTCTTGCTTGGGCCTCTCTCCTGGAGGCGCTCAGTCAGACCCAGTGTTGACATGTGACAAGACGCTCCTCGGGGCGCGTCTTGCTTGGGCCTCTCTCCTGGAGGCGCTCAGTCAGAACCAGAGGTGGCATGTGACAAGACGCTCCTCGGGGCGCGTCTTGCTTTGGCCTCTCTCCTGGAGGCGCTCAGTCAGACCCAGTGTTGACATGTGGCAAGACGCTCCTCGGGACGCGTCTTGCTTGGGCCTCTCTCCTGGAGGCGCTCAGTCAGACCCAGTGTTGACATGTGACAAGAAGCTCCTCGGGGCGCGTCTTGCTTGGGCCTCTCTCCTGGAGGCGCTCAGTCAGAACCAGAGGTGACATGTGGCAAGACGCTCCTCGGGGCGCGTATTGCTTGGGCCTCTCTCCTGGAGGCACTCAGTCAGACCCAGTGTTGACATTTGGCAAGACGCTCCTCGGGTCGCGTCTTGCTTTGGCCTCTCTCCTGGAGGCGCTCAGTCAGACCCAGTGTTGACATGTGGCAAGACGCTCCTCGAGGCGCGTCATGCTTGGGCCTCTCTCCTGGAGGCGCTCAGTCAGACCCAGTGTTGACATGTGGCAAGACGCTCCTCGGGGCCCATCTTGCTTGGGCCTCTCTCCTGGAGGCGCTCAGTCAGACAGAGTGCTGACATGTGGCAAGACGCTCCTCGGGGCGCGTCTTGCTTGGGCCTCTCTCCTGGAGGCGCTCAGTCAGACACAGTGGTGACATGTGGCTAGACGCTCCTCGGGGCACGTATTGCTTGGGCCTCTCTCATTGAGGCCCTCAGTCAGACCCAGTGTTAAAGTGACACCAGGCTCGGTGACCTTTGGGACATGGTTTAACCCCCTATAGGAATGTGCGATCATCATGAAACGTTCAGATTACTTACAACTCAATAGATTCTACCTTCTTGTAATGTTTCAGCCTGATTGAACCTTGTTTTCACACAAATGAACCCAGAATGATGTGAAATTGTGCTTCTTGCAACATAATTCTGGGTGCCATTTAAAAACCTTAAGTGCTAATGACTCCATTCCTTTTTTTGGTAATGGGGGCTGTTAATTGTAGTACTCTAAAACAAACCTGACCTCTCTAGGATATTCAGAAGCCACGTTATAAGCCCACAAAGGTGTGACTGGACTACTTCTTTAAATTGACACCAGATCCGGTGACCTTTGGGACATGGTTTGACCCCCTTAGGAAAGTGCTATCATCATGAAACATTCAGATCACTTACAACTCAATACATTCTACCTTCCTGAAACGTTTCTGCCTGATTGGACCTTGTTTTCACACAAATGACCCCAGAATGTTGTGAAATTGTGCTTCGTGCAACATAATTCTGGGTGCCATTTAAAAACCATAAGTGCTAATGACTCCATTCCTTTTTGGGGTTGTAGGGGCTGTTGATTGGAGTACACTAAAACAAACCTGATCTCTCTAGGACATTCAGAAGCCAAGTTATAAGCCCACAGATGTGTAACTGGACTACTTCTTTAAATTGACACCAGATCCGGTGACCTTTGGAACATGGTTTGACCCCCTTAGGAAAGTGCTATCATCGTGAAACGTTCAGATCACTTACAACTCAATAGATTCTACCTTCCTGTAACGTTTCAGCCTGATTGGACCTTGTTTTCACACAAATGAACCCAGAATGATGTGAAATTGTGCTTCGTGCAACATAATTCTGGGTGCCATTTAAAAACCATAAGTGCTAATGACTCCATTCGTTTTTGTGGTTGTAGGGGCTGTTGATTGGAGTACACTAAAACAAACCTGATCTCTCTAGGACATTCAGAAGCCAAGTTATAAGCCCACAAAGGTGTAACTGGACTACTTCTTTAAAGTGACACCAGGCCCGGTGACCTTTGGGACATGGTTTGACCCCCTATAGGAATGTGCGATCATCATGAAACGTTCAGATCACTTACAACTCAATAAATTTTACCTTCTTGTAACATTTCAGCCTGATTGGACCTTGTTTTCACACAAATGGATCCAGAATGATGTGAAATTGTGCTTCGTGCAACATAATTCTGGGTGCCATTTAAAAACCATAAGTGCTAATGACTCCATTCCTCTTTGTGGTTGTAGGGGCTGTTGATTGGAGTACACTAAAACAAATCTGATCTCTCTAGGACATTCAGAAGCCAAGTTATAAGCCCACAAATGTGTAACTGGACTACTTCTTTAAAGTGACACCAGGCCTGGTGACCTTTGGGACATGGTTTGACCCCCTATAGGAATGTGCGATCATCATGAAACGTTCAGATCACTTACAACAGTGGTTCCCAAACTTATTTAGCCGCGCACCCCCTTCTATGTCCCGACCATGTCGACCCCCCCCCCAACCCCACCCCCAGCCCCCACATCGGGGCATGGCTATATATATATATATATATATATATATATATATATATATATATATATATATATATATATATATATATATATATATATATATATATATATATATATTATATATATATATATATATATATATATATATATATATATATATTTATATATATATATATATATATATATATATATAGCAGATGTCAAGCTAAACAGAGAGGGTTAAAAAAATTCCCCATCACTTTCATTTTTTAAATAGTAATTAATAAGCATTCGATACCATTACAATTTCCTTTGATTTAATTTTGAACAAATATTTAGATTGCCCAGGTAGCACATAAACAATGCAATTTAACGGTTTTCTTAAAGTAGGAACGTTTAACCTGTGCGGCCAGAGCGCTCTCCTTCCTTCTGCTCTGCGTAAACCTGAGCTGATCACCTACTTGTGCATAATCAAATGTCTATAGGGGACAAGATATAGCCATGATGTTCACTTTTGCCTCAGACTGACTTATTGCTGTTTTATGGTGTGGCTGAATCTGCGATCCGCTGCCACGTGGACCGGAATAACAACTGCTGCAGTGGACTTGTGGTCAGGTTCGGAGTCACTGGCTGGAGCGGACCCGACTCATCCCAGAAGCTAATATCTTAATTTGACCTTGAATGAAAAATAACCTCTTAAAAGTTTTTATCACGGTGGAGGCAGCGTTCATTTCTGCCTTCAGTCTGACAGCGGGCCGGAGTTAAAGCAGCGCGTGCGCTTATTGAATAGGTGTGTGTGTGTGCGCGCGCGTGCGCGCGCGGCACAGCCGCTCAGGCCACCGCGTCTCGCGCTATTTAAACCAATGTTGTAAAATTCCTTCTGCCCAGCCCAGATGTGCTCACTTGTGCACCCGTGAGCCGTGGTTCAGCCGGAACGCGTCTGATCTCTGACAGACGCACTCTGAACTTCAGATCGTCAGCGCGCTGTTAATAGCCTGAATGGGAATCATTTCTTGTTATTTTGTTACATCCACAATGTTCTGTGTGTGAGGTTTACAATGTCAGAACACCTGCATGAGACAGGGTGTTAATTACAATCTGCCAGAAGGACTCACCTCCTTCAGATTCCTCCAACACCGTTAAAAATGATCAAATACAGAACATGTCGGCGTGCGCAGGCCAGAGTGCTGAAGCTCGGCGCATTATTATTATTATGAAGCTAGGGCACATGTGGAGGACACGCGTGCGTGCGCACAAAAATATACTTGTTTTCAATTACATTTATTGTGCCCACTTACTTTTTCTTTGGTCCACCCACAAATGAGTTTCTACGCTAATGGTGACATATGACAGACTTCTCTGAGCTCCGCAGCCATTACACTTTTCAACTCGCGCACCCCCGGGGGAGCGCACCAGACTTTGGGAATCCCTGACCTACAACTCAATAGATTCTACCTTCTTGTAACGTTTCAGCCTGATTGGACCTTGTTTTCACACAAATGAACCCAGAATGATGTGAAATTGTGCTTCGTGCAACATAATTCTGGGTGCCATTTAAAAACCATAAGTGCTAATGACTCCATTCCTTTTTGTGGTAATGGGGGCTGTTAATTGGAGTACTCTAAAACAAACCTGAACTCTCTAGGATATTCAGAAGCCAAGTTATAAGCCCACAAAGGTGTAACTGGACTACTTCTTTAAATTGACACCATATCCGGTGACCTTTGGGACATGGTTTGACCCCCTTAGGAAAGTGCTACCATCATGAAACGTTCAGATCACTTACAACTCAATAGATTCTACCTTCCTGTAACGTTTCAGCCTGATTGGACCTTGTTTTCACACAAATGGACCCAGAATGATGTGAAATTGTGCTTCGTGCAACATAATTCTGGGTGCCATTTACAAACCATAAGTGCTAATGACTCCATTCCTTTTTGTGGTTGTAGGGGCTGTTGATTGGAGTACATTAAAACAAACCTGATCTCTCTAGGACATTCAGAAGAAACGTTATAAGCCCACAAATGTGTACCTGGACTACTTATTTAAATTGACACCAGATCCGGTGACCTTTGGGACATGGTTTGACCCCCTTAGGAATGTGCTATCATCATGAAACACAGGAATCATTTACAACTCAATAGATTCTACTTTTCTGTGACGTTTCAGCCTCAATGAAGCTTTTTTCTGAGAAATGGACCCGGAATGATGTGAAATTGTGCTTTGTGCGACATAATTCTGGGTGCCATTTAAAAACCATAAGTGCTAATGATTCCATTCCTTTTTGGGGTTGTAGGAGCTGTTAATTGAAGTACTCTAAAACAAACCTGACCTCTCTAGGACATTCAGAAGAAATGTTATAAGCCCACAAAGGTGTAACTGGACTACTTCTTTCAAGTGACACCAGGCCCGGTGACCTTTGGGACATGGTTTGACCCCCTATAGGAATGTGCGATCATCATGAAACGTTCAGATCACTTATAACTCAATAGATTCTACCTTCCTGTAACGTTTCAGCCTGATTGGACCTTGTTTTCACACAAATGGACCCAGAATGATGTGAAATTGTGCTTCGTGCAACATAATTCTGGGTGCCATTTAAAAACCATAGGTGCTAATGACTCCATTCCTTTTTGGAGTAATAGGGGATGTTGATTGGGGTACACTAAAACAAACCTGACCTCTCTGAGACATTCAGAAGCCAAGTTATAAGCCCCAAAGGTGTGTTTAGAACGCCGCCTTTAAGGAACAAGTGATCCGGTGACCTTTATGACCTGATTTGACGCCCTTAGGAATGTGCTATCATCATGAAACACAGGAATCATTTACAACTCAATAGATTCTACTTTTCTGTGACGTTTCAGCCTCATTGGACCTTGTTTTCACACAAATGGACCCAGAATGATGTGAAATTGTGCTTCGTGCAACATAATTCTGGGTGCCATTTACAAACCATAAGTGCTAATGACTCCATTCCTTTTTGTGGTTGAAGGGGCTGTTGATTGGAATACTCTGAAACAAACCTGATCTCTCTAGGACATTCAGAAGAAAAGTTATAAGCCCACAAATGTGTAACTGGACAACTTCTTTAAATTGACACCAGATCCGGTGACCTTTGGGACACGGTTTGACGCCCTTAGGAAAGTGCTATCATCATGAAACGTTCAGATCACTTACAACTCAATAGATTCTACCTTCCTGTAACATTTCAGCCTGATTGGACCTTGTTTTCACACAAATGGACCCAGAATGATGTGAAATTGTGGTTCGTGCAACATAATTCTGGGTGCCATTTAAAAACCATAAGTGCTAATGACTCCATTCCTTTTTGGGGTAATAAGGGCAGTTGATTGGAGTACATTAAAACAAACCTGACCTCTCTGAGACATTCAGAAGCCAAGTTATAAGCCCCCAATATGTGTTTGGAACCCCGCCTTAAGGAACAAGTGATCCGGGTGCCTTTTATGAACTGATTTGATGCCCTTAAGAATGTGGTATCATCATGAAACACATGAATCATTTACAACTCAATATATTTTACTTTTCTGTGACGTTTCAGCCTGATTGGACCTTGTTTTCACACAAATGGACCCAGAATGATGTGAAATTGTGCTTCGTGCAACATAATTCTGGGTGCCATTTACAAACCATAAGTGCTAATGACTCCATTCCTTTTTGTGGTTGTAGGGGCTGTTGATTGGAGTACTCTGAAACAAACCTGATCTCTCTAGGACATTCAGAAGAAAAGTTATAAGCCCACATATGTGTAACTCGACTACTTATTTAAATTGACACCCGATCCGGTGACCTTTGGGACATAGTTTGACCCCCTTAGGATTGTGTTATCATCATGAAACACAGGAATCATTTACAACTCAATAGATTTTACTTTTCTGTGACGTTTCAGCCTGATTGGACCTTGTTTTCACAAAAATGGACCCAGAATGATGTGAAATTGTGCTTCGTGCAACATAATTCTGGGTGCCATTTAAAAACCATAAGTGCTAATGACTCCATTCCTTTTTGGGGTAATAGGGGCTGTTATTTGGAGTACTCTAAAACAAACCTGACCTCTCTAGGACATTGAGAAGCCAAGTTATAAGCCCACAAAGGTGTAACTGGACTACTACTTTAAAGTGACACCAGATCCGGTGACCTTTGGGACATGGTTTGACCCCCTATAGGAATGTGCGATCATCTTGAAACGTTCAGATCACTTACAACTCAATAGATTCTACCTTCTTGTAACGTTTCAGCCTGATTGGACCTTGTTTTCACACAAATGGACCCAGAATGATGTGAAATTGTGCTTCGTGCAACATAATTCTGAGTGCCATTTACAAACCATAAGTGCTAATGACTCCATTCCTTTTTGTGGTTGTAGGGGCTGTTGATTGGAGTATACTAAAACAAACCTGATCTCTCTAGGACATTCAGAAGCCAAGTTATAAGCCCACAAATGTGTAACTGGACTACTTCTTTAAATTGACACCAGATCCGGTGACCTTTGGGACATGGTTTGACCCCCTTAGGAAAGTGCTATCATCATGACACGTTCAGATCACTTACAACTCAATAGAGTCTACCTTCCTTTAACGTTTGAGCCTGATTGGACCTTGTTTTCACACAAATGAACCCAGAATGATATGAAATTGTGCTTAGTGCAGCATAATTCTGGGTGCCGTTTAAAAACCATAACTGCTAATGACTCCATTCCTTTTTGAGGTTGTAGGGGTTGTTGATTGAAGTACACTAAAACAAACCTGATCTCTCTAGGACATTCAGAAGCCAAGTTGTAAGCCCACAAATGTGTAACTGGACTACTTCTTTAAATTGACACCAGATCCGGTGACCTTTGGGACATGGTTTGACCCCCTTAGGAAAGTGCTATCATCATGAAACGTTCAGATCACTTACAACTCAATAGATTCTACCTTCCTCTAACGTTTCAGCCTGATTGGACCTTGTTTTCACACAAATGAACCCAGAATGATGTGAAATTGTGCTTCGTGCAACATAATTCTGGGTGCCATTTACAAACCATAAGTGCTAATGACTCCATTGCTTTTTGCGGTTGTAGGGGCTGTTGATTGGAGTACACTAAAACAAACCTAACCTCTCTAGGACATTCAGAAGCCAAGTTATAAGCCCACAAAGGTGTAACTGGACTACTTCTTTAAAGTGACACCAGGCCCGGTGACCTTTGGGACATGGTTTTACCCCCTATAGGAATGCGCAATCATCTTGAAACGTTCAGATCACTTACAACTCAATAGATTCTACCTTCTTGTAGCGTTTCAGCCTGATTGGACCTTGTTTTCACACAAATGGACCCAGAATGATGTGAAATTGTGCTTCCTGCAACATAATTCTGGGTGCCATTTACAACCATAAGTGCTAATGACTCCATTCCTTTTTGTGGTTGTAGGGGCTGTTGATTGGAGTACATTAAAACAAACCTGATCTCTCTAGGACAGTCAGAAGCCAAGTTATAAGCCCACAAATGTGTAACTGGACTACTTCTTTAAATTTACACCAGATCCGGTGACCTTTGGGACTTGCATGTCGCTTTGGATAAAAGCGTCTGCGAAATGAATAAACATAAACATAAACATAAACATGGTTTGACCCCCTTAGGAAAGTGCTATAATCATGAAACGTTCAGATCACTTACAACTCAATAGATTCTACCTTCCTGTAACGTTTCAGCCTGATTGGACCTTGGAGTACATTAAAACAAACCTGATCTCTCTAGGAAATTCAGAAGCCAGGTTATAAGCCCACCAATGTGTAACTGGACTACTTCTTTAAATTGACACCAGATCCGGTGACCTTTGGGACTTGTACGTCGCTTTGGATAAAAGCGTCTGCGAAATAAATAAACATAAACATAAACATAAACATGATTTGACCCCCTTAGGAAAGTGCTATCATCATGAAACGTTCAGATCACTTACACCTCAATAGATTCTACCTTCCTGTAACGTTTCAGCCTGATTGGACCTTGTTTTCACACAAATGGACCCAGAATGATGTGAAATTGTGCTTCGTGCAACATAATTCTGGGTGCCATTTACAAACCATAAGTGCTAATGACTCCATTCCTTTTTGTGGTTTTAGGGGCTGTTGATTGGAGTACACTAAAACAAACCTAACCTCTCTAGGACATTCAGAAGCCAAGTTATAAGCACACAAATGTGTAACTGGACTACTTCTTTAAAGTGACACCAGGCCCGCTGACCTTTGGGACATGGTTTGACCCTCTATAGGAATGTGCGATCATCTTGAAACGTTCATGTCACTTACAACTCAATAGATTCTACATTCTTGTAACGTTTCAGCCTGATTGGACCTTGTTTTCACACAAATGGACCCAGAATGATGTGAAATTGTGCTTCGTGCAACATAATTCTGGGTGCCATTTAAAAACCATAAGTGCTAATGACTCCATTCCTTTTTGTGGTTGTAGGGGCTGTTAATTGGAGTACATTAAAACAAACCTGATCTCTCTAGGACATTCATAAGCCAAGTTATAAGCCCACAAATGTGTAACTGGACTACTTCTTTAAATTGACACCAGATCCGGTGACCTTTGGGACATGGTTTGACCCCCTTAGGAAAGTGCGATCATCTTGAAACTTTCAGATCACTTACAACTCAATAGATTCTACCTTCCTTTAACGTTTCAGCCTGATTGGACCTTGTTTTCACACAAATGAACCCAGAATGATGTGAAATTGTGCTTAGTGCAGCACAATTCTGGGTGCCATTTAAAAACCATAACTGCTAATGACTCCATTCCTTTTTGAGGTTGTAGGGGTTGTTGATTGGAGTACACTAAAACAAACCTGATCTCTCTAGGACATTCAGAAGCCAAGTTGTAAGCCCACAAATGTGTAACTGGACTACTTCTTTAAATTGACACCAGATCCGGTGACCTTTGGGACATGGTTTGACCCCCTTAGGAAAGTGCTATTATCATGAAACGTTCAGATCACTTACAACTCAATAGATTCTACCTTCCTGTAACGTTTCAGCCTTATTGGACCTTGTTTTCACACAAATGGACCCGGAATGATGTGAAATTGTGCTTTGTGCGACATAATTCTGGGTGCCATTTACAAACCATAAGTGCTAATGACTCCATTCCTTTTTGTTGTTGTAGGGGCTGTTGATTGGAGTACACTAAAACAAACCTAACCTCTCTAGGACATTCAGAAGCCAAGTTATAAGCCCACAAATGTGTAACTGGACTACTTCTTTAAAGTGACACCAGATCCGGTGACCTTTGGGACATGGTTTGACCCCCTATAGGAATGTGCGATCATCATGAAACGTTCAGATCACTTACAACTCAATAGATTCTACCTTCTTGTAACGTTTCAGCCTGATTGGACCTTGTTTTCACACAAATGGACCCAGAATGATGTGAAATTGTGCTTCGTGCAACATAATTCTTGGTGCCATTTACAAACCATAAGTGCTTATGACTCCATTCCTTTTTGTGGTTGAAGGGGATGTTGATTGGAGTACACTAAAACAAACCTGATCTCTCTAGGACATTCAGAAGCCAAGTTATAAGCCCACAAATGTGTAACTGGACTACTTCTTTAAATTGACACCAGATCCGGTGACCTTTGGGACATGGTTTGACCCCCTATAGGAATGTGCGATCATCATGAAACGTTCAGATCACTTACAACTCAATAGATTCTACCTTCTTGTAACGTTTCAGCCTGATTGGACCTTGTTTTCACACAAATGAACCCAGAATGATGTGAAATTGTGCTTCGTGCAACATAATTCTGGGTGCCATTTACAACCCATAAGTGCTAATGACTCCATTCCATTTTGTGGTTGTACGGGCTGTTGATTGGAGTACACTAAAACAAACCTAACCTCTCTAGGACATTCAGAAGCCAAGTTATAAGCCCACAAATGTGTAACTGGACTACTTCTTTAAATTGACACCAGATCCGGTGACCTTTGGGACATGATTTGACCCCCTTAGGAAAGTGCTATCATCATGAAACGTTCAGATCACTTACAACTCAATAGATTCTACCTTCCTGTAACGTTTCAGCCTGATTGGACCTTGTTTTCACACAAATTAACCCAGAATGATGTGAAATTGTTTTTCGTGCAACATAATTCTGGGTGCCATTTAAAAACCATAAGTGCTAATGACTCCATTCCTTTTTGGGGTAATGGGGGCTGTTAACTGGAGTACTCTAAAACAAACCTGACCTCTTTAGGTTATTCAGAAGCCCAGTTATAAGCCCACAAAGGTGCAACTGGACTACTTCTTTAAAGTGACACCAGGCCCGGTGACCTTTGGGACATGGTTTGACCCCCTATAGGAATGTGCGATCATCATGAAACGTTCAGATCACTTACAACTCAATAGATTCTACCTTCTTGTAACGTTTCAGCCTGATTGGACCTTGTTTTCACACAAATGGACCCAGAATGATGTGAAATTGTGCTTCGTGCAACATAATTCTGGGTGCCATTTACAAACCATAAGTGCTAATGACTCCATTCCTTTTTGTGGTTGTAGGGGCTTTTTATTGTAGTACACAAAAAACAAACCTGATCTCTCTACGACATTCAGAAGCCAAGTTATAAGCCCACAAATGTGTAACTGGACTACTTCTTTAAATTGACACCAGATCCGGTGACCTTTGGGACATGGTTTGACCCCCTATAGGAATGTGCGATCATCATGAAACGTTCAGATCACTTACAACTCAATAGATTCTACCTTCTTGTAACGTTTCAGCCTGATTGGACCTTGTTTTCACACAAATGGACCCAGAATGATGTGAAATTGTGCTTCGTGCAACATAATTCTGGGTGCCATTTAAAAACCATAAGTGCTAATGACTCCATTCCTTTTTGTGGTTGTAGGGGCTGTTGATTGGAGTACACTAAAACAAACCTGATCCCTCTAGGACATTCAGAAGCCAAGTTATAAGCCCACAAATGTGTAACTGGACTACTTCTTTAAAGTGACACCAGGCCCGGTGACCTTTGGGACATGGTTTGACCCCCTATAGGAATGTGCGATCATCATGAAACGTTCAGATCACTTACAACTCAATAGATTCTACCTTCCTGTAATGTTTCAGCCTGATTGGACCTTGTTTTCACACAAATGAACGCAGAATGATATGAAATTGTGCTTCGTGCAACATAATTCTGGGTGCCATTTAAAAACCATACGTGCTAATGACTCCATTCCTTTTTGTGGTAATGGGGGCTGTTAATTGGAGTACTCTAAAACAAACCTGAACTCTCTAGGACATTCAGAAGCCAAGTTATAAGCCCACAAAGGTGTAACTGGACTACTTCTTTAAATTGACACCAGATCCGGTGACCTTTGGGACATGGTTTGACCCCCTATAGGAATGTGCGATCATCATGAAACGTTCAGATCACTTACAACTCTATAGATTCTACCTTCCTGTAACGTTTCAGCCTGATTGGACCTTGTTTTCACACAAATGAACCCAGAATGATGTGAAATTGTGCTTCGTGCAACATTATTCTGGGTGCCATTTAAAAACCATAAGTGCTAATGACTCCATTCATTTTTGGGGTAATGGGGGCTGTTAATTGGAGTATTCTAAAACAAACCTGACCTCTCTAGGATATTCTGAAGCCAAGTTATAAGCCCACAAATGTGTAACTGGACTACTTCTTTAAAGTGACACCAGGCCCGGTGACCTTTGGGACATGGTTTGACCCTCTATAGGAATGTGCGATCATCTTGAAATGTTCATATGTCACTTACAACTCAATAGATTCTACATTCTTGTAACGTTTCAGCCTGATTGGACCTTAATTTCACACAAATGGACACAGAATGATATGAAATTGTGCTTCGTGCAACATAATTCTGGGTGCCATTTACAAACCATAAGTGCTTATGACTCCATTCCTTTTTGTGGTTGTAGGGGCTGTTGATTGGAGTACACTAAAACAAACCTGATCTCTCTAGGACATTCAGAAGCCAAGTTATAATCCCACAAATGTGTAACTGGACTACTTCTTTAAATTGACACCATATCCGGTGACCTTTGGGACATGGTTTGACCCCCTTAGGAAAGTGCTATCATCATGAATTGTTCAGATCACTTACAACTCAATAGATTCTACCTTCCTGTAACGTTTCAGCCTGATTGGACCTTGTTTTCACACAAATGAACACAGAATGATGTGAAATTGTGCTTTGTGCAACATAATTCTGGGTGCCATTTAAAAACCATAAGTGCTAATGACTCCATTCCTTTTTGGGGTAATGGGGGCTGTTAATTGGAGTACTCTAAAACAAACCTGACCTCTCTAGGATATTCAGAAGCCAAGTTATAAGACCACAAAGGTGTAACTGCACTACTTCTTTAAAGTGACACCAGGCCCGGTGACCTTTGGGACATGATTTGACCCTCTATAGGAATGTGCGACCATCTTGAAACGTTCATGTCACTTACAACTCAATAGATTCTACATTCTTGTAACGTTTCAGCCTGATTGGACCTTGTTTTCACACAAATGGACCCAGAATGATGTGAAATTGTGCTTCGTGCAACATAATTCTGGGTGCCATTTACAAACCATAAGTGCTAATGACTCCATTCCTTTTTGTGGTTGGAGGAGCTATTAATTGAAGTACTCTAAAACAAACCTGACCTCTCTAGGTCTTTCAGAAGAAAAGTTATAAGCCGACAAAGGCGTAACTGGACTACTTCTTTAAAGTGACACCAGGCCCGGTGACCTTTGGGACATGGTTTGACCCCCTATAGGAATGTGCGATCATCTTGAAATGTTCAGATCACTTACAACTCAATAGATTCTACCTTCTTGTAACGTTTCAGCCTGATTGGACCTTGTTTTCACACAAATGGACCCAGAATGATGTGAAATTGTGATTTGTGCAACATAATTCTGGGTGCCATTTACAAACCATAAGTGCTTATGACTCCATTCCTTTTTGTGGTTGTAGGGGCTGTTGATTGGAGTACACTAAAACAAACCTGATCTCTCTAGAACATTCAGAAGCCAAGTTATAAGCCCACAAATGTGTAACTGGACTACTTCTTTAAATTGACACCAGATCCGGTGACCTTTGGGACATGGTTTGACCCCCTATAGGAATGTGCGATCATCATGAAACGTTCAGATCACTTACAACTCAATAGATTCTACCTTCCTGTAACGTTTCAGCCTGATTGGACCTTGTTTTCACACAAATGAACCCAGAATGATGTGAAATTGTGCTTCGTTCAACATAATTCTGGGTGCCATTTACAAACCATAAGTGCTAATGACTCCATTCCTTTTTGTGGTTGTAGGAGCTATTAACTGAAGTACTCTAAAACAAACCTGACCTCTCTAGGACATTCAGAAGAAAAGTTATAAGCCAACAAAGGTGTAACTGGACTACTTCTTTAAAGTGACACCAGGCCCGGTGACCTTTGGGACATGGTTTGACCCGCTATAGGAATGTGCGATCATCTTGAAACGTTCAGATCACTTACAACTCAATAGATTCGACCTTCCTGTAACCTTTCAGCCTGATTGGACCTTGTTTTCACACAAATGAACCCAGAATGATGTGAAATTGTGCTTCGTGCAACATAATTCTGGGTGCCATTTAAATACCATAAGTGCTAATGACTCAATTCCTTTTTGGGATAATGGGGGCTGTTAATTGGAGTACTCTAAAACAAACCTGACCTCTTTAGGATATTCAGAAGCCAAGTTATAAGCCCACAAATGTGTAACTGGACTACTTCTTTAAAGTGACACCAGGCCTGGTGACCTTTGGGACATGGTTTGACCCCCTATAGGAATGTGCGATCATCATGAAACGTTCAGATCACTTACAACTCTATAGATTCTACCTTCCTGTAACGTTTCAGCCTGATTGGACCTTGTTTTCACACAAATGAACCCAGAATGATGTGAAATTGTGCTTCGTGCAACATTATTCTGGGTGCCATTTAAAAACCATAAGTGCTAATGACTCCATTCATTTTTGGGGTAATGGGGGCTGTTAATTGGAGTACTCTAAAACAAACCTGACCTCTCTAGGATATTCAGAAGCCAAGTTATAAGCCCACAAATGTGTAACTGGACTACTTCTTTAAAGTGACACCAGACCCGGTGACCTTTGGGACATGGTTTGACCCTCTATAGGAATGTGCGATCATCTTGAAACGTTCATATGTCACTTACAACTCAATAGATTCTACATTCTTGTAACGTTTCAGCCTGATTGCACCTTGTTTTCACACAAATGGACCCAGAATGATTGAAATTGTGCTTCGTGCAATATAATTCTGGGTGCCATTTACAAACCATAAGTGCTAATGACTCCATTCCTTTTTTGTGGTTGTAGGGGCTGTTGATTGGAGTACATTAAAACAAACCTGATCTCTCTAGGACATTCAGAAGCCAAGTTATAAGCCCACAAATGTGTAACTGGACTACTTCTTTAAATTGACACCAGATCCGGTGACCTTTGGGACATGTTTTGACCCCCTATAGGAATGTGCTATCATCATGAAACGTTCAGATCACTTACAATTCAATGGATTCTACCTTTCTGTAATGTTTCAGCCTGATTGGACCTTGTTTTCACACAAATGAACCCAGAATGATGTGAAATTGTGCTTCGTGCAACATAATTCTGGGTGCCATTTACAAACCATAAGTGCTAATGACTCCATTCCTTTTTGTGGTTGTAGGGGCTGTTGATTGGAGTACACTAAAACAAACCTGACCTCTCTAGGACATTCAGAAGCCAAGTTATAAGCCCACAAATGTGTAACTGGACTACTTCTTTAAAGTGACACCAGATCCGCTGACCTTTGGGACATGGTTTGACCCCCTATAGGAATGTGCGATCATCTTGAAATGTTCAGATCACTTACAACTCAATAGATTCTACCTTCTTGTAACGTTTCAGCCTGATTGGACCTTGTTTTCACACAAATGGACCCAGAATGATGTGAAATTGAAATTTGTGCACCATAATTCTGGGTGCCATTTACAAACCATAAGTGCTTATGACTCCATTCCTTTTTGTGGTTGTAGGGGCTGCTGATTGGAGTACACTAAAACAAACCTGATCTCTCTAGAACATTCAGAAGCCAAGTTATAAGCCCAAAAATGTGTAACAGGACTACTTCTTTAAATTGACACCAGATCCGGTGACCTTTGGGACATGGTTTGACCCCCTATAGGAATGTGTGATCATCATGAAATGTTCAGATCACTTACAACTCAATAGATTCTACCTTCCTGTAACGTTTCAGCCTGATTGGACCTTGTTTTCACACAAATGAACCCAGAATGATGTGAAATTGTGCTTCGTGCAACATAATTCTGGGAGCCATTTACAAACCATAAGTGCTAATGACTCCATTCCTTTTTGTGGTTGTAGGAGCTATTAACTGAAGTACTCTAAAACAAACCTGACCTCTCTAGGACATTCAGAAGAAAAGTTATAAGCCGACAAAGGTGTAACTGGACTACTTCTTTAAAGTGACACCAGGCCCGGTGACCTTTGGGACATGGTTTGACCCCCTATAGGAATGTGCGATCATCTTGAAACGTTCAGATCACTTACAACTCAATAGATTCGACCTTCCTGTAACGTTTCAGCCTGATTGGACCTTGTTTTCACACAAATGAACCCAGAATGATGTGAAATTGTGCTTCGTGCAACATAATTCTGGGTGTCATTTAAAAACCATAAGTGCTAATGACTCCATTCCTTTTTGGGATAATGGGGGCTGTTAATTGGAGTACTCTAAAACAAACCTGACCTCTTTAGGATATTCAGAAGCCAAGTTATAAACCCACAAAGGTGTAACTGGACTACTTCTTTAAAGTGACACCAGGCCTGGTGACTTTTGGGACATGGTTTGACCCCTATAGGAATGTGCGATCATCATGAAACGTTCAGATCACTTACAACTCTATAGATTCTACCTTCCTGTAACGTTTCAGCCTGATTGGACCTTGTTTTCACACAAATGAACACAGAATGATGTGAAATTGTGCTTCGTGCAACATTATTCTGGGTGCCATTTAAAAACCATAAGTGCTAATGACTCCATTCATTTTTGGGGTAATGGGGGCTGTTAATTGGAGTACTCTAAAACAAACCTGACCTCTCTAGGATATTCAGAAGCCAAGTTATAAGCCCACAAATGTGTAACTGGACTACTTCTTTAAAGTGACACCAGGCCCGGTGACCTTTGGGACATGGTTTGACCCTCTATAGGAATGTGCGATCATCTTGAAATGTTCATATGTCACTTACAACTCAATAGATTCTACATTCTTGTAACGTTTCAGCCTGATTGGACCTTGTTTTCACACAAATGGACCCAGAATGATGTGAAATTGTGCTTCGTGCAACATAATTCTGGGTGCCATTTACAAACCATAAGTGCTAATGACTCCATTCCTTTTTTGTGGTTGTAGGGGCTGTTGATTGGAGTACATTAAAACAAACCTGATCTCTCTAGGACATTCAGAAGCCAAGTTATAAGCCCACAAATGTGTAACTGGACTACTTCTTTAAATTGACACCAGATCCGGTGACCTTTGGGACATGTTTTGACCCCCTATAGGAATGTGCTATCATCATGAAACGTTCAGATCACTTACTATTCAATGGATTCTACCTTTCTGTAACGTTTCAGCCTGATTGGACCTTGTTTTCACACAAATGAACCCAGAATGATGTGAAATTGTGCTTCGTGCAACATAATTCTGGGTGCCATTTACAAACCATAAGTGCTAATGACTCCATTCCTTTTTGTGGTTGTAGGGGCTGTTGATTGGAGTACACTAAAACAAACCTGACCTCTCTAGGACATTCAGAAGCCAAGTTATAAGCCCACAAATGTGTAACTGGACTACTTCTTTAAAGTGACACCAGATCCGCTGACCTTTGGGACATGGTTTGACCCCCTTAGGAAAGTGCTATCATCATGAAACGTTCAGATCACTTACAACTCAATAGATTCTACATTCTTGTAACGTTTCAGCCTGATTGGACCTTGTTTTCACACAAATGGACCCAGAATGATGTGAAATTGTGCTTCGTGCAACATAATTCTGGGTGCCATTTACAAACCATAAGTGCTAATGACTCCATTCCTTTTTGTGGTTGTAGGAGCTATTAATTGAAGTACTCTAAAACAAACCTGACCTCTCTAGGACATTCAGAAGAAAAGTTATAAGCCGACAAAGGCGTAACTGGACTACTTCTTTAAAGTGACACCAGGCCCGGTGACCTTTGGGACATGGTTTGACCCCCTATAGGAATGTGCGATCATCTTGAAATGTTCAGATCACTTACAACTCAATAGATTCTACCTTCTTGTAACGTTTCAGCCTGATTGGACCTTGTTTTCACACAAATGGACCCAGAATGATGTGAAATTGAAATTTGTGCAACATAATTCTGGGTGCCATTTACAAACCATAAGTGCTTATGACTCCATTCCTTTTTGTGGTTGTAGGGGCTGCTGATTGGAGTACACTAAAACAAACCTGATCTCTCTAGAACATTCAGAAGCCAAGTTATAAGCCCACAAATGTGTAACAGGACTGCTTCTTTAAATTGACACCAGATCCGGTGACCTTTGGGACATGGTTTGACCCCCTATAGGAATGTGTGATCATCATGAAACGTTCAGATCACTTACAACTCAATAGATTCTACCTTCCTGTAACGTTTCAGCCTGATTGGACCTTGTTTTCACACAAATGAACCCAGAATGATGTGAAATTGTGCTTCGTGCAACATAATTCTGCGTGCCATTTACAAACCATAAGTGCTAATGACTCCATTCCTTTTTGTGGTTGTAGAAGCTATTAACTGAAGTACTCTAAAACAAACCTGACCTCTCTAGGACATTCAGAAGAAAAGTTATAAGCCGACAAAGGTGTAACTGGACTACTTCTTTAAAGTGACACCAGGCCCGGTGACCTTTGGGACATGGTTTGACCCCCTATAGGAATGTGCGATCATCTTGAAACGTTCAGATCACTTACAACTCAATAGATTCGACCTTCCTGTAACGTTTCAGCCTGATTGGACCTTGTTTTCACACAAATGAACCCAGAATGATGTGAAATTGTGCTTCGTGCAACATAATTCTGGGTGTCATTTAAAAACCATAAGTGCTAATGACTCCATTCCTTTTTGGGATAATGGGGGCTGTTAATTGGAGTACTCTAAAACAAACCTGACCTCTTTAGGATATTCAGAAGCCAAGTTATAAACCCACAAAGGTGTAACTGGACTACTTCTTTAAAGTGACACCAGGTCTGGTGACCTTTGGGACATGGTTTGACCCCTATAGGAATGTGCGATCATCATGAAACGTTCAGATCACTTACAACTCTATAGATTCTACCTTCCTGTAACGTTTCAGCCTGATTGGACCTTGTTTTCACACAAATGAACACAGAATGATGTGAAATTGTGCTTCGTGCAACATTATTCTGGGTGCCATTTAAAAACCATAAGTGCTAATGACTCCATTCATTTTTGGGGTAATGGGGGCTGTTAATTGGAGTACTCTAAAACAAACCTGACCTCTCTAGGATATTCAGAAGCCAAGTTATAAGCCCACAAATGTGTAACTGGACTACTTCTTTAAAGTGACACCAGGCCCGGTGACCTTTGGGACATGGTTTGACCCTCTATAGGAATGTGCGATCATCTTGAAACGTTCATATGTCACTTACAACTCAATAGATTCTACATTCTTGTAACGTTTCAGCCTGATTGGACCTTGTTTTCACACAAATGGACCCAGAATGATGTGAAATTGTGCTTCGTGCAATATAATTCTGGGTGCCATTTACAAACCATAAGTGCTAATGACTCCATTCCTTTTTTGTGGTTGTAGGGGCTGTTGATTGGAGTACATTAAAACAAACCTGATCTCTCTAGGACATTCAGAAGCCAAGTTATAAGCCCACAAATGTGTAACTGGACTACTTCTTTAAATTGACACCAGATCCGGTGACCTTTGGGACATGTTTTGACCCCCTATAGGAATGTGCGATCATCATGAAACGTTCAGATCACTTACAACTCAATAGATTATACCTTCTTGTAACGTTTCAGCCTGATTGGACCTTGTTTTCACACAAATGGACCCAGAATGATGTGAAATTGTGCTTCGTGCAACATAATTCTGGGTGCCATTTACAAACCATAAGTGCTTATGACTCCATTCCTTTTTGTGGTTGTAGGGGCTGTTGATTGGAGTACACTAAAACAAACCTGATCTCTCTAGGACATTCAGAAGCCAAGTTATAAGCCCACAAATGTGTAACTGGACTACTTCTTTAAATTGACACCAGGCCCGGTGACCTTTGGGACATGATTTGACCCTCTATAGGAATATACGATCATCTTGAAACGTTCATGTCACTTACAACTCAATAATTTCTACCTTCCTGTAACGTTTCAGCCTGATTGGACCTTGTTTTCACACAAATGGACCCAGAATGATGTGAAATTGTGCTTCGTGCAACATAATTCTGGGTGCCATTTACAAACCATAAGTGCTAATGACTCCATTCCTTTTTGTGGTTGTAGGAGCTATTAATTGAAGTACTCTAAAACAAACCTGACCTCTCTAGGACATTCAGAAGAAAAGTTATAAGCCGACAAAGGCGTAACTGGACTACTTCTTTAAAGTGACACCAGGCCCGGTGGCCTTTGGGACATGGTTTGACCCCCTATAGGAATGTGCGATCATCTTGAAATGTTCAGATCACTTACAACTCAATAGATTCTACCTTCTTGTAACGTTTCAGCCTGATTGGACCTTGTTTTCACACAAATGGACCCAGAATGATGTGAAATTGTGATTTGTGCAACATAATTCTGGGTGCCATTTACAAACCATAAGTGCTTATGACTCCATTCCTTTTTGTGGTTGTAGGGGCTGTTGATTGGAGTACACTAAAACAAACCTGATCTCTCTAGAACATTCAGAAGCCAAGTTATAAGCCCACAAATGTGTAACTAGACTACTTCTTTAAATTGACACCAGATCCGTTGACCTTTGGGACATGGTTTGACCCCCTATAGGAATATGCGATCATCATGAAACATTCAGATCACTTACAACTCAGTAGATTCTACCTTCCTGTAACTTTTCAGCCTGATTGGACCTTGTTTTCACACAAATGAACCCAGAATGATGTGAAATTGTGCTTCGTGCAACATAATTCTGGGTGCCATTTACAAACCATAAGTGCTAATGACTCCATTCCTTTTTGTGGTTGTAGGAGCTATTTACTGAAGTACTCTAAAACAAACCTGACCTCTCTAGGACATTCAGAAGAAAAGTTATAAGCCGACAAAGGTGTAACTGGACTACTTCTTTAAAGTGACACCAGGCCCGGTGACCTTTGGGACATGGTTTGACCCCCTATAGGAATGTGCGATCATCTTGAAACGTTCAGATCACTTACAACTCAATAGATTCTACCTTCTTGTAACGTTTCAGCCTGATTGGACCTTGTTTTCACACAAATGGACCCAGAATGATGTGAAATTGTGCTTTGTGCAACATAATTCTGGGTGTCATTTACAAACCATAAGTGCTAATGACTCCATTCCTTTTTGTGGTTGTAGGGGCTGTTGATTGGAGTATACTAAAACAAACCTGATCTCTCTAAGACATGCAGAAGCCAAGTTATAAGCCCACAAATGTGTAACTGGACTACTTCTTTAAATTGACACCAGATCCGGTGACCTTTGGGACATGGTTTGACCCCCTATAGGAATGTGCGATCATCATGAAACGTTCAGATCACTTAGAATTCAATAGATTCTACCTTCCTGTAACGTCTCAGCCTGATTGGACCTTGTTTTCACACAAATGGACCCAGAATGATGTGAAATTGTGCTTCGTGCAACATAATTCTGGGTGCCATTTAAAAACCATAAGTGCTAATGACTCCATTCCTTTTTGGGGTAATGGGGGCTGTTAATTGGAGTACTCTAAAACAAACCTGACCTCTCTAGGATATTCAGAAGCCAAGTTATAAGCCCACAAATGTGTAACTGGACTACTTCTTTAAAGTGACACCAGATCCGGTGACCTTTGGGACATGGTTTGACCCCCAATAGGAATGTGCGATCATCATGAAACGTTCAGATCACTTACAACTCAATAGATTCTACCTTCTTGTAACGTTTGAGCCTGATTGGACCTTGTTTTCACACAAATGGACCCAGAATGATGTGAAATTGTGCTTCGTGCAACGTAATTCTGGGTGCCATTTACAAACCATAAGTGCTAATGACTCCCTTCCTTTTTGTGGTTGATTGGAGTACACTAAAACAAACCTGATCTCTCTTGGACATTCAGAAGCCAAGTTATAAGCCCTCAAATGTGTAACTGGACTACTTCTTTAAATTGACACCAGATCCGTTGACCTTTTGGACATGATTTGACCCCCTTAGGAAAGTGCTATCATCATGAAACGTTCAGATCACTTACAACTCAATAGATTCTACCTTCCTGTAACGTTTCAGCCTGATTGGACCTTGTTTTCACACAAATGAACCCAGAATGATGTGAAATTGTGCTTCGTGCAACATAATTCTGGGTGCCATTTAAAAACCATAAGTGCTAATGACTCCATTCCTTTTTGTGGTTGTAGGGGCTGTTGATTGGATTACATTAAAACAAACCTGATCTCTCTAGGACATTCAGAAGCCAAGTTATAAGCCCACAAATGTGTAACTGGACTACTTTAAATTGACACCAGATCCGGTGACCTTTGGGACATGATTTGACCCTCTATAGGAATATACGATCATCTTGAAACGTTCATGTCACTTACAACTCAATAATTTCTAACTTCCTGTAACGTTTCAGCCTGATTGGACCTTGTTTTCACACAAATGGACCCAGAATGATGTGAAATTGTGCTTCGTGCAACATAATTCTGGGTGCCATTTACAAACCATAAGTGCTAATGACTCCATTCCTTTTTGTGGTTGTAGGAGCTATTAATTGAAGTACTCTAAAACAAACCTGACCTCTCTAGGACATTCAGAAGAAAAGTTATAAGCCGACAAAGGCGTAACTGGACTACTTCTTTAAAGTGACACCAGGCCCGGTGGCCTTTGGGACATGGTTTGACCCCCTATAGGAATGTGCGATCATCTTGAAATGTTCAGATCACTTACAACTCAATAGATTCTACCTTCTTGTAACGTTTCAGCCTGATTGGACCTTGTTTTCACACAAATGGACCCAGAATGATGTGAAATTGTGATTTGTGCAACATAATTCTGGGTGCCATTTACAAACCATAAGTGCTTATGACTCCATTCCTTTTTGTGGTTGTAGGGGCTGTTGATTGGAGTACACTAAAACAAACCTGATCTCTCTAGAACATTCAGAAGCCAAGTTATAAGCCCACAAATGTGTAACTAGACTACTTCTTTAAATTGACACCAGATCCGTTGACCTTTGGGACATGGTTTGACCCCCTATAGGAATATGCGATCATCATGAAACATTCAGATCACTTACAACTCAGTAGATTCTACCTTCCTGTAACGTTTCAGCCTGATTGGACCTTGTTTTCACACAAATGAACCCAGAATGATGTGAAATTGTGCTTCGTGCAACATAATTCTGGGTGCCATTTACAAACCATAAGTGCTAATGACTCCATTCCTTTTTGTGGTTGTAGGAGCTATTAACTGAAGTACTCTAAAACAAACCTGACCTCTCTAGGACATTCAGAAGAAAAGTTATAAGCCGACAAAGGTGTAACTGGACTACTTCTTTAAAGTGACACCAGGCCCGGTGACCTTTGGGACATGGTTTGACCCCCTATAGGAATGTGCGATCATATTGAAACGTTCAGATCACTTACAACTCAATAGATTCTACCTTCTTGTAACGTTTCAGCCTGATTGGACCTTGTTTTCACACAAATGGACCCAGAATGATGTGAAATTGTGCTTTGTGCAACATAATTCTGGGTGTCATTTACAAACCATAAGTGCTAATGACTCCATTCCTTTTTGTGGTTGTAGGGGCTGTTGATTGGAGTATACTAAAACAAACCTGATCTCTCTAAGACATGCAGAAGCCAAGTTATAAGCCCACAAATGTGTAACTGGACTACTTCTTTAAATTGACACCAGATCCGGTGACCTTTGGGACATGGTTTGACCCCCTATAGGAATGTGCTATCATCATGAAACGTTCAGATCACTTAGAATTCAATAGATTCTACCTTCCTGTAACGTCTCAGCCTGATTGGACCTTGTTTTCACACAAATGGACCCAGAATGATGTGAAATTGTGCTTCGTGCAACATAATTCTGGGTGCCATTTAAAAACCATAAGTGCTAATGACTCCATTCCTTTTTGGGGTAATGGGGGCTGTTAATTGGAGTACTCTAAAACAAACCTGACCTCTCTAGGATATTCAGAAGCCAAGTTATAAGCCCACAAATGTGTAACTGGACTACTTCTTTAAAGTGACACCAGATCCGGTGACCTTTGGGACATGGTTTGACCCCCAATAGGAATGTGCGATCATCATGAAACGTTCAGATCACTTACAACTCAATAGATTCTACCTTCTTGTAACGTTTGAGCCTGATTGGACCTTGTTTTCACACAAATGGACCCAGAATGATGTGAAATTGTGCTTCGTGCAACGTAATTCTGGGTGCCATTTACAAACCATAAGTGCTAATGACTCCCTTCCTTTTTGTGGTTGATTGGAGTACACTAAAACAAACCTGATCTCTCTTGGACATTCAGAAGCCAAGTTATAAGCCCTCAAATGTGTAACTGGACTACTTCTTTAAATTGACACCAGATCCGTTGACCTTTTGGACATGATTTGACCCCCTTAGGAAAGTGCTATCATCATGAAACGTTCAGATCACTTACAACTCAATAGATTCTACCTTCCTGTAACGTTTCAGCCTGATTGGACCTTGTTTTCACACAAATGAACCCAGAATGATGTGAAATTGTGCTTCGTGCAACATAATTCTGGGTGCCATTTAAAAACCATAAGTGCTAATGACTCCATTCCTTTTTGTGGTTGTAGGGGCTGTTGATTGGATTACATTAAAACAAACCTGATCTCTCTAGGACATTCAGAAGCCAAGTTATAAGCCCACAAATGTGTAACTGGACTACTTCTTTAAATTGACACGAGATCCGGTGACCTTTGGGACATGATTTGACCCCCTTAGGAAAGTGCTATCATCATGAAACGTTCAGATCACTTACAACTCAATAGATTCTACCTTCCTGTAACGTTTCAGCCTGATTGGACCTTGTTTTCACACAAATGAACCCAGAATGATGTGAAATTGTGCTTCGTGCAACATAATTCTGGGTGCCATTTAAAAACCATAAGTGCTAATGACTCCATTCCTTTTTGGGGTAATGGGGGCTGTTAACTGGAGTACTCTAAAACAAACCTGACCTCTTTAGGATATTCAGAAGCCAAGTTATAAGCCCACAAAGGTGTAACTGGACTACTTCTTTAAAGTGACACCAGGCCCGGTGACCTTTGGGACATGGATTGACCCCCTATAGGAATGTGCGATCATCATGAAACGTTCAGATCACTTACAATTCAATAGATTCTACCTTCTTGTAACGTTTCAGCCTGATTGGACCTTGTTTTCCCACAAATGGACCCAGAATGATGTGAAATTGTGCTTCGTGCAACATAATTCTGGGTGCCATTTACAAACCATAAGTGCTAATGACTCCATTCCTTTTTGTGGTTGTAGGGGCTGTTGATTGTAGTACACTAAAACAAACCTGATCTCTCTAGGACATTCAGAAGCCAAGTTATAAGCCCACAAATGTGTAACTGGACTACTTCTTTAAATTGACACCACATCCGGTGACCTTTGGGACATGATTTGACCCCCTTAGGAAAGTGCTATCATCATGAAACGTTCAGATCACTTACAACTCAATATATTCTACCTTCCTGTAACGTTTCAGCCTGATTGGACCTTGTTTTCACACAAATGAACCCAGAATGATGTGAAATTGTGCTTCGTGCAACATAATTCTGGGTGCAATTTAAAAACCATAAGTGCTAATGACTCCATTCCTTTTTGGGATAATGGGGGCTGTTAATTGGAGTACTCTAAAACAAAGCTGACCTCTTTAGGATATTCAGAAGCCAAGTTATAAGCCCACAAAGGTGTAACTGGACTACTTCTTTAAAGTGACACCAGGCCCGGTGACCTTTGGGACATGGTTTGACCCCCTATAGGAATGTGCGATCATCATGAAACGTTCAGATCACTTACAACTCTATAGATTCTACCTTCCTGTAACGTTTCAGCCTGATTGGACCTTGTTTTCACACAAATGAACCCAGAATGATGTGAAATTGTGCTTCGTGCAACATTATTCTGGGTGCCATTTAAAAACCATAAGTGCTAATGACTCCATTCATTTTTGGGGTAATGGGGGCTGTTAATTGGAGTACTCTAAAACAAACCTGACCTCTCTAGGATATTCAGAAGCCAAGTTATAAGCCCACAAATGTGTAACTGGACTACTTCTTTAAAGTGACACCAGGCCCGGTGACCTTTGGGACATGGTTTGACCCTCTATAGGAATGTGCGATCATCTTGAAACGTACATATGTCACTTACAACACAATAAATTCTACATTCTTGTAACGTTTCAGCCTGATTGGACCTTGTTTTCACACAAATGGACCCAGAATGATGTGAAATTGTGCTTCGTGCAATATAATTCTGGGTGCCATTTACAAACCATAAGTGCTTATGACTCCATTCCTTTTTGTGGTTGTAGGGGCTGTTAATTGGAGTACACCTAAACAAACCTGATCTCTCTAGGAAAATCAGAAGCCAAGTTATAAGCCCACAAATGTGTAACTGGACTACTTCTTTAAATTGACACCAGATCCGGTGACCTTTGGGACATGGTTTGACCCCCTTAGGAATGTGCGATCATCATGAAACGTTCAGATCACGTACAACTCAATAGATTCTACCTTCCTGTAACGTTTCAGCCTGATTGGACCTTGTTTTCACACAAATGAACCCAGAATGATGTGAAATTATGCTTCGTCCAACATAATTCTGGGTGCCATTTAACACCATAAGTGCTAATGACTCCATTCCTTTTTGTGGTTGTAGGGGCTGATGATTGGAGTACACTAAAACAAACCTGATCTCTCTAGGACATTCAGAAGCCAAGTTATAAGCCCACAAATGTGTAACTGGACTACTTCTTTAAATTGACACCAGATCCGGTGACATTTGGGACATGGTTTGACCCCCTTAGGAAAGTGCTATCATCATGAAACGTTCAGATCACTTACAACTCAATAGATTCTACCTTCCTGTAACGTTTCAGCCTGATTGGACCTTGTTTTCACACAAATGAACCCAGAATGATGTGAAATTGTGCTTTGTGCAACATAATTCTGGGTGCCATTTACAAACCATAAGTGCTAATGACTCCATTCCTTTTTGTGGTTGTAGGAGCTATTAATTGAAGTACTCTAAAACAAACCTGACCTCTCTAGGACATTCAGAAGAAAAGTTATAAGCCGACAAAGGTGTAACTGGACTACTTCTTTAAAGTGACACCAGGCCCGGTGACCTTTGGGACACGGTTTGACCCCCTATAGGAATGTGCGATCATCTTGAAACGTTCAGATCACTTACAACTCAATAGATTCTACCTTCTTGTAACGTCTCAGCCTGATTGGACCTTGTTTTCACACAAATAGACCCAGAATGATGTGAAATTGTGCTTCGTGCAACATAATTCTGGGTGCCATTTAAAAACCATAAGTGCTAATGACTCCATTCCTTTTTGGGGTAATGGGGGCTGTTAATTGGAGTACTCTAAAACAAACCTGACCTCTCTAGGATATTCAGAAGCCAACTTATAAGCCCACAAATGTGTAACTGGACTACTTCTTTAAAGTGACACCAGATCCGGTGACCTTTGGGACATGGTTTGACCCCCGATAGGAATGTGCGATCATCATGAAACGTTCAGATCACTTACAACTCAATAGATTCTACCTTCTTGTAACGTTTGAGCCTGATTGGACCTTGTTTTCACACAAATGGACCCAGAATGATGTGAAATTGTGCTTCGTGCAACGTAATTCTGGGTGCCATTTACAAACCATAAGTGCTAATGACTCCATTCCTTTTTGGGGTAATGGGGGCTGTTAACTGGAGTACTCTAAAACAAACCTGACCTCTCTAGGATATTCAGAAGCCAAGTTATAAGCCCACAAATGTGTAACTGGACTACTTCTTTAAAGTGACACCAGATCCGGTGACCTTTGGGACATGGTTTGACCCCCAATAGGAATGTGCGATCATCATGAAACGTTCAGATCACTTACAACTCAATAGATTCTACCTTCTTGTAACGTTTGAGCCTGATTGGACCTTGTTTTCACACAAATGGACCCAGAATGATGTGAAATTGTGCTTCGTGCAACGTAATTCTGGGTGCCATTTACAAACCATAAGTGCTAATGACTCCCTTCCTTTTTGTGGTTGATTGGAGTACACTAAAACAAACCTGATCTCTCTTGGACATTCAGAAGCCAAGTTATAAGCCCTCAAATGTGTAACTGGACTACTTCTTTAAATTGACACCAGATCCGGTGACCTTTGGGACATGATTTGACCCCCTTAGGAAAGTGCTATCATCATGAAACGTTCAGATCACTTACAACTCAATAGATTCTACCTTCCTGTAACGTTTCAGCCTGATTGGACCTTGTTTTCACACAAATGAACCCAGAATGATGTGAAATTGTGCTTCGTGCAACATAATTCTGGGTGCCATTTAAAAACCATAAGTGCTAATGACTCCATTCCTTTTTGTGGTTGTAGGGGCTGTTGATTGGATTACATTAAAACAAACCTGATCTCTCTAGGACATTCAGAAGCCAAGTTATAAGCCCACAAATGTGTAACTGGACTACTTCTTTAAATTGACACGAGATCCGGTGACCTTTGGGACATGATTTGACCCCCTTAGGAAAGTGCTATCATCATGAAACGTTCAGAACACTTACAACTCAATAGATTCTACCTTCCTGTAACGTTTCAGCCTGATTGGACCTTGTTTTCACACAAATGAACCCAGAATGATGTGAAATTGTGCTTCGTGCAACATAATTCTGGGTGCCATTTAAAAACCATAAGTGCTAATGACTCCATTCCCTTTTGGGGTAATGGGGGCTGTTAACTGGAGTACTCTAAAACAAACCTGACCTCTTTAGGATATTCAGAAGCCAAGTTATAAGCCCACAAAGGTGTAACTGGACTACTTCTTTAAAGTGACACCAGGCCCGGTGACCTTTGGGACATGGTTTGACCCCCTATAGGTATGTGCGATCATCATGAAACGTTCAGATCACTTACAACTCAATAGATTCTACCTTCTTGTAACGTTTCAGCCTGATTGGACCTTGTTTTCCCACAAATGGACCCAGAATGATGTAAAATTGTGCTTCGTGCAACATAATTCTGGGTGCCATTTACAAACCATAAGTGCTAATGACTCCATTCCTTTTTGTGGTTGTAGGGGCTGGTGATTGTAGTATACTAAAACAAACCTGATCTCTCTAAGACATGCAGAAGCCAAGTTATAAGCCCACAAATGTGTAACTGGACTACTTCTTTAAATTGACACCAGATCCGGTGACCTTTGGGACATGGTTTGACCCCCTATAGGAATGTGCTATCATCATGAAACGTTCAGATCACTTAGAATTCAATAGATTCTACCTTCCTGTAACGTCTCAGCCTGATTGGACCTTGTTTTCACACAAATGGACCCAGAATGATGTGAAATTGTGCTTCGTGCAACATAATTCTGGGTGCCATTTAAAAACCATAAGTGCTAATGACTCCATTCCTTTTTGGGGTAATGGGGGCTGTTAATTGGAGTACTCTAAAACAAACCTGACCTCTCTAGGATATTCAGAAGCCAAGTTATAAGCCCACAAATGTGTAACTGGACTACTTCTTTAAAGTGACACCAGATCCGGTGACCTTTGGGACATGGTTTGACCCCCAATAGGAATGTGCGATCATCATGAAACGTTCAGATCACTTACAACTCAATAGATTCTACCTTCTTGTAACGTTTGAGCCTGATTGGACCTTGTTTTCACACAAATGGACCCAGAATGATGTGAAATTGTGCTTCGTGCAACGTAATTCTGGGTGCCATTTACAAACCATAAGTGCTAATGACTCCCTTCCTTTTTGTGGTTGATTGGAGTACACTAAAACAAACCTGATCTCTCTTGGACATTCAGAAGCCAAGTTATAAGCCCTCAAATGTGTAACTGGACTACTTCTTTAAATTGACACCAGATCCGTTGACCTTTTGGACATGATTTGACCCCCTTAGGAAAGTGCTATCATCATGAAACGTTCAGATCACTTACAACTCAATAGATTCTACCTTCCTGTAACGTTTCAGCCTGATTGGACCTTGTTTTCACACAAATGAACCCAGAATGATGTGAAATTGTGCTTCGTGCAACATAATTCTGGGTGCCATTTAAAAACCATAAGTGCTAATGACTCCATTCCTTTTTGTGGTTGTAGGGGCTGTTGATTGGATTACATTAAAACAAACCTGATCTCTCTAGGACATTCAGAAGCCAAGTTATAAGCCCACAAATGTGTAACTGGACTACTTCTTTAAATTGACACGAGATCCGGTGACCTTTGGGACATGATTTGACCCCCTTAGGAAAGTGCTATCATCATGAAACGTTCAGATCACTTACAACTCAATAGATTCTACCTTCCTGTAACGTTTCAGCCTGATTGGACCTTGTTTTCACACAAATGAACCCAGAATGATGTGAAATTGTGCTTCGTGCAACATAATTCTGGGTGCCATTTAAAAACCATAAGTGCTAATGACTCCATTCCTTTTTGGGGTAATGGGGGCTGTTAACTGGAGTACTCTAAAACAAACCTGACCTCTTTAGGATATTCAGAAGCCAAGTTATAAGCCCACAAAGGTGTAACTGGACTACTTCTTTAAAGTGACACCAGGCCCGGTGACCTTTGGGACATGGTTTGACCCCCTATAGGAATGTGCGATCATCATGAAACGTTCAGATCACTTACAACTCAATAGATTCTACCTTCTTGTAACGTTTCAGCCTGATTGGACCTTGTTTTCCCACAAATGGACCCAGAATGATGTGAAATTGTGCTTCGTGCAACATAATTCTGGGTGCCATTTACAAACCATAAGTGCTAATGACTCCATTCCTTTTTGTGGTTGTAGGGGCTGTTGATTGTAGTACACTAAAATAAACCTGATCTCTCTAGGACATTCAGAAGCCAAGTTATAAGCCCACAAATGTGTAACTGGACTACTTCTTTAAATTGACACCACATCCGGTGACCTTTGGGACATGATTTGACCCCCTTAGGAAAGTGCTATCATCATGAAACGTTCAGATCACTTACAACTCAATATATTCTACCTTCCTGTAACGTTTCAGCCTGATTGGACCTTGTTTTCACACAAATGAACCCAGAATGATGTGAAATTGTGCTTCGTGCAACATAATTCTGGGTGCCATTTACAAACCATAAGTGCTAATGACTCCATTCCCTTTTGTGGTTGTAGGGGCTGTTGATTGGAGTACACTAAATTAAACCTGATCTCTCTAGGACATTCAGAAGCCAAGTTATAAGCCCACAAATGTGTAACTGGACTACTTCTTTAAATTGACACCAGATCCGGTGACCTTTGGGACATAGTTTGACCTCCTTAGGAAAGTGCTATCCGCATGAAACGTTCAGATCACTTACAACTCAATAGATTCGACCTTCCTGTAAAGTTTCAGCCTGATTGGACCTTGTTTTCACACAAATGAACCCAGAATGATGTGAAATTGTGCTTCGTGCAACATAATTCTGGGTGCCATTTAAAAACCATAAGTGCTAATGACTCCATTCCTTTTTGGGATAATGGGGGCTGTTAATTGGAGTACTCTAAAACAAAGCTGACCTCTTTAGGATATTCAGAAGCCAAGTTATAAGCCCACAAAGGTGTAACTGGACTACTTCTTTAAAGTGACACCAGGCCCGGTGACCTTTGGGACATGGTTTGACCCCCTATAGGAATGTGCGATCATCATGAAACGTTCAGATCACTTACAACTCTATAGATTCTACCTTCCTGTAACGTTTCAGCCTGATTGGACCTTGTTTTCACACAAATGAACCCAGAATGATGTGAAATTGTGCTTCGTGCAACATTATTCTGGGTGCCATTTAAAAACCATAAGTGCTAATGACTCCATTCATTTTTGGGGTAATGGGGGCTGTTAATTGGAGTACTCTAAAACAAACCTGACCTCTCTAGGATATTCAGAAGCCAAGTTATAAGCCCACAAATGTGTAACTGGACTACTTCTTTAAAGTGACACCAGGCCCGGTGACCTTTGGGACATGGTTTGACCCTCTATAGGAATGTGCGATCATCTTGAAACGTACATATGTCACTTACAACACAATAAATTCTACATTCTTGTAACGTTTCAGCCTGATTGGACCTTGTTTTCACACAAATGGACCCAGAATGATGTGAAATTGTGCTTCGTGCAATATAATTCTGGGTGCCATTTAAAAACCATAAGTGCTAATGACTCCATTCCTTTTTGGGGTAATGGGGGCTGTTAACTGGAGTACTCTAAAACAAACCTGACCTCTTTAGGATATTCAGAAGCCAAGTTATAAGCCCACAAAGGTGTAACTGGACTACTTCTTTAAAGTGACACCAGGCCCGGTGACCTTTGGGACATGGTTTGACCCTCTATAGGAATGTGCGATCATCTTGAAACGTACATATGTCACTTACAACACAATAAATTCTACATTCTTGTAACGTTTCAGCCTGATTGGACCTTGTTTTCACACAAATGAACCCAGAATGATGTGAAATTGTGCTTCGTGCAACATAATTCTGGGTGCCATTTAAAAACCATAAGTGCTAATGACTCCATTCCTTTTTGGGGTAATGGGGGCTGTTAACTGGAGTACTCTAAAACAAACCTGACCTCTTTAGGATATTCAGAAGCCAAGTTATAAGCCCACAAAGGTGTAACTGGACTACTTCTTTAAAGTGACACCAGGCCCGGTGACCTTTGGGACATGGTTTGACCCCCTATAGGAATGTGCGATCATCATGAAACGTTCAGATCACTTACAACTCAATAGATTCTACCTTCTTGTAACGTTTCAGCCTGATTGGACCTTGTTTTCCCACAAATGGACCCAGAATGATGTGAAATTGTGCTTCGTGCAACATAATTCTGGGTGCCATTTACAAACCATAAGTGCTAATGACTCCATTCCTTTTTGTGGTTGTAGGGGCTGTTGATTGTAGTACACTAAAATAAACCTGATCTCTCTAGGACATTCAGAAGCCAAGTTATAAGCCCACAAATGTGTAACTGGACTACTTCTTTAAATTGACACCACATCCGGTGACCTTTGGGACATGATTTGACCCCCTTAGGAAAGTGCTATCATCATGAAACGTTCAGATCACTTACAACTCAATATATTCTACCTTCCTGTAACGTTTCAGCCTGATTGGACCTTGTTTTCACACAAATGAACCCAGAATGATGTGAAATTGTGCTTCGTGCAACATAATTCTGGGTGCCATTTACAAACCATAAGTGCTAATGACTCCATTCCCTTTTGTGGTTGTAGGGGCTGTTGATTGGAGTACACTAAATTAAACCTGATCTCTCTAGGACATTCAGAAGCCAAGTTATAAGCCCACAAATGTGTAACTGGACTACTTCTTTAAATTGACACCAGATCCGGTGACCTTTGGGACATAGTTTGACCTCCTTAGGAAAGTGCTATCCGCATGAAACGTTCAGATCACTTACAACTCAATAGATTCGACCTTCCTGTAAAGTTTCAGCCTGATTGGACCTTGTTTTCACACAAATGAACCCAGAATGATGTGAAATTGTGCTTCGTGCAACATAATTCTGGGTGCCATTTAAAAACCATAAGTGCTAATGACTCCATTCCTTTTTGGGATAATGGGGGCTGTTAATTGGAGTACTCTAAAACAAAGCTGACCTCTTTAGGATATTCAGAAGCCAAGTTATAAGCCCACAAAGGTGTAACTGGACTACTTCTTTAAAGTGACACCAGGCCCGGTGACCTTTGGGACATGGTTTGACCCCCTATAGGAATGTGCGATCATCATGAAACGTTCAGATCACTTACAACTCTATAGATTCTACCTTCCTGTAACGTTTCAGCCTGATTGGACCTTGTTTTCACACAAATGAACCCAGAATGATGTGAAATTGTGCTTCGTGCAACATTATTCTGGGTGCCATTTAAAAACCATAAGTGCTAATGACTCCATTCATTTTTGGGGTAATGGGGGCTGTTAATTGGAGTACTCTAAAACAAACCTGACCTCTCTAGGATATTCAGAAGCCAAGTTATAAGCCCACAAATGTGTAACTGGACTACTTCTTTAAAGTGACACCAGGCCCGGTGACCTTTGGGACATGGTTTGACCCTCTATAGGAATGTGCGATCATCTTGAAACGTACATATGTCACTTACAACACAATAAATTCTACATTCTTGTAACGTTTCAGCCTGATTGGACCTTGTTTTCACACAAATGGACCCAGAATGATGTGAAATTGTGCTTCGTGCAATATAATTCTGGGTGCCATTTACAAACCATAAGTGCTTATGACTCCATTCCTTTTTGTGGTTGTAGGGGCTGTTGATTGGAGTACACCTAAACAAACCTGATCTCTCTAGGAAAATCAGAAGCCAAGTTATAAGCCCACAAATGTGTAACTGGACTACTTCTTTAAATTGACACCAGATCCGGTGACCTTTGGGACATGGTTTGACCCCCTTAGGAATGTGCGATCATCATGAAACGTTCAGATCACTTACAACTCAATAGATTCTACCTTCCTGTAACGTTTCAGCCTGATTGGACCTTGTTTTCACACAAATGAACCCAGAATGATGTGAAATTGTGCTTCGTCCAACATAATTCTGGGTGCCATTTAACACCATAAGTGCTAATGACTCCATTCCTTTTTGTGGTTGTAAGGGCTGATGATTGGAGTACACTAAAACAAACCTGATCTCTCTAGGACATTCAGAAGCCAAGTTATAAGCCCACAAATGTGTAACTGGACTACTTCTTTAAATTGACACCAGATCCGGTGACATTTGGGACATGGTTTGACCCCCTTAGGAAAGTGCTATCATCATGAAACGTTCAGATCACTTACAACTCAATAGATTCTACCTTCCTGTAACGTTTCAGCCTGATTGGACCTTGTTTTCACACAAATGAACCCAGAATGATGTGAAATTGTGCTTTGTGCAACATAATTCTGGGTGCCATTTACAAACCATAAGTGCTAATGACTCCATTCCTTTTTGTGGTTGTAGGAGCTATTAATTGAAGTACTCTAAAACAAACCTGACCTCTCTAGGACATTCAGAAGAAAAGTTATAAGCCGACAAAGGTGTAACTGGACTACTTCTTTAAAGTGACACCAGGCCCGGTGACCTTTGGGACACGGTTTGACCCCCTATAGGAATGTGCGATCATCTTGAAACGTTCAGATCACTTACAACTCAATAGATTCTACCTTCTTGTAACGTTTCAGCCTGATTGGACCTTGTTTTCACACAAATGGACCCAGAATGATGTGAAATTGTGCTTTGTGCAACATAATTCTGGGTGCCATTTACAAACCATAAGTGCTAATGACTCCATTCCTTTTTGTGGTTGTAGGGGCTGTTGATTGGAGTATACTAAAACAAACCTGATCTCTCTAAGACATTCAGAAGCCAAGTTATAAGCCCACAAATGTGTAACTGGACTACTTCTTTAAATTGACACCAGATCCGGTGACCTTTGGGACATGGTTTGACCCCCTATAGGAATGTGCTATCATCATGAAACGTTCAGATCACTTACAATTCAATATATTCTACCTTCCTGTAACGTCTCAGCCTGATTGGACCTTGTTTTCACACAAATAGACCCAGAATGATGTGAAATTGTGCTTCGTGCAACATAATTCTGGGTGCCATTTAAAAACCATAAGTGCTAATGACTCCATTCCTTTTTGGGGTAATGGGGGCTGTTAATTGGAGTACTCTAAAACAAACCTGACCTCTCTAGGATATTCAGAAGCCAACTTATAAGCCCACAAATGTGTAACTGGACTACTTCTTTAAAGTGACACCAGATCCGGTGACCTTTGGGACATGGTTTGACCCCCGATAGGAATGTGCGATCATCATGAAACGTTCAGATCACTTACAACTCAATAGATTCTACCTTCTTGTAACGTTTGAGCCTGATTGGACCTTGTTTTCACACAAATGGACCCAGAATGATGTGAAATTGTGCTTCGTGCAACGTAATTCTGGGTGCCATTTACAAACCATAAGTGCTAATGACTCCATTCCTTTTTGGGGTAATGGGGGCTGTTAACTGGAGTTCTCTAAAACAAACCTGACCTCACTAGGATATTCAGAAGCCAAGTTATAAGCCCACAAATGTGTAACTGGACTACTTCTTTAAAGTGACACCAGATCCGGTGACCTTTGGGACATGGTTTGACCCCCAATAGGAATGTGCGATCATCATGAAACGTTCAGATCACTTACAACTCAATAGATTCTACCTTCTTGTAACGTTTGAGCCTGATTGGACCTTGTTTTCACACAAATGGACCCAGAATGATGTGAAATTGTGCTTCGTGCAACGTAATTCTGGGTGCCATTTACAAACCATAAGTGCTAATGACTCCCTTCCTTTTTGTGGTTGATTGGAGTACACTAAAACAAACCTGATCTCTCTTGGACATTCAGAAGCCAAGTTATAAGCCCTCAAATGTGTAACTGGACTACTTCTTTAAATTGACACCAGATCCGGTCACCTTTGGGACATGATTTGACCCCCTTAGGAAAGTGCTATCATCATGAAACGTTCAGATCACTTACAACTCAATAGATTCTACCTTCCTGTAACGTTTCAGCCTGATTGGACCTTGTTTTCACACAAATGAACCCAGAATGATGTGAAATTGTGCTTCGTGCAACATAATTCTGGGTGCCATTTAAAAACCATAAGTGCTAATGACTCCATTCCTTTTTGTGGTTGTAGGGGCTGTTGATTGGATTACATTAAAACAAACCTGATCTCTCTAGGACATTCAGAAGCCAAGTTATAAGCCCACAAATGTGTAACTGGACTACTTCTTTAAATTGACACGAGATCCGGTGACCTTTGGGACATGATTTGACCCCCTTAGGAAAGTGCTATCATCATGAAACGTTCAGAACACTTACAACTCAATAGATTCTACCTTCCTGTAACGTTTCAGCCTGATTGGACCTTGTTTTCACACAAATGAACCCAGAATGATGTGAAATTGTGCTTCGTGCAACATAATTCTGGGTGCCATTTAAAAACCATAAGTGCTAATGACTCCATTCCTTTTTGGGGTAATGGGGGCTGTTAACTGGAGTACTCTAAAACAAACCTGACCTCTTTAGGATATTCAGAAGCCAAGTTATAAGCCCACAAAGGTGTAACTGGACTACTTCTTAAAGTGACACCAGGCCCGGTGACCTTTGGGACATGGTTTGACCCCCTATAGGAATGTGCGATCATCATGAAACGTTCAGATCACTTACAACTCAATAGATTCTACCTTCTTGTAACGTTTCAGCCTGATTGGACCTTGTTTTCCCACAAATGGACCCAGAATGATGTAAAATTGTGCTTCGTGCAACATAATTCTGGGTGCCATTTACAAACCATAAGTGCTAATGACTCCATTCCTTTTTGTGGTTGTAGGGGCTGTTGATTGTAGTACACTAAAATAAACCTGATCTCTCTAGGACATTCAGAAGCCAAGTTATAAGCCCACAAATGTGTAACTGGACTACTTCTTTAAATTGACACCACATCCGGTGACATTTGGGACATGATTTGACCCCCTTAGGAAAGTGCTATCATCATGAAACGTTCAGAACACTTACAACTCAATAGATTCTACCTTCCTGTAACGTTTCAGCCTGATTGGACCTTGTTTTCACACAAATGAACCCAGAATGATGTGAAATTGTGCTTCGTGCAACATAATTCTGGGTGCCATTTAAAAACCATAAGTGCTAATGACTCCATTCCTTTTTGGGGTAATGGGGGCTGTTAACTGGAGTACTCTAAAACAAACCTGACCTCTTTAGGATATTCAGAAGCCAAGTTATAAGCCCACAAAGGTGTAACTGGACTACTTCTTAAAGTGACACCAGGCCCGGTGACCTTTGGGACATGGTTTGACCCCCTATAGGAATGTGCGATCATCATGAAACGTTCAGATCACTTACAACTCAATAGATTCTACCTTCTTGTAACGTTTCAGCCTGATTGGACCTTGTTTTCCCACAAATGGACCCAGAATGATGTAAAATTGTGCTTCGTGCAACATAATTCTGGGTGCCATTTACAAACCATAAGTGCTAATGACTCCATTCCTTTTTGTGGTTGTAGGGGCTGTTGATTGTAGTACACTAAAATAAACCTGATCTCTCTAGGACATTCAGAAGCCAAGTTATAAGCCCACAAATGTGTAACTGGACTACTTCTTTAAATTGACACCACATCCGGTGACATTTGGGACATGATTTGACCCCCTTAGGAAAGTGCTATCATCATGAAACGTTCAGATCACTTACAACTCAATATATTCTACCTTCCTGTAACGTTTCAGCCTGATTGGAACTTGTTTTCACACAAATGAACCCAGAATGATGTGAAATTGTGCTTCGTGCAACATAATTCTGGGTGCCATTTACAAACCATAAGTGCTAATGACTCCATTCCCTTTTGTGGTTGTAGGGGCTGTTGATTGGAGTACACTTAATTAAACCTGATCTCTCTAGGACATTCAGAAGCCAAGTTATAAGCCCACAAATGTGTAACTGGACTACTTCTTTAAATTGACACCAGATCCAGTGACCTTTGGGACATAGTTTGACCTCCTTAGGAAAGTGCTATCCGCATTAAACGTTCAGATCACTTACAACTCAATAGATTCGACCTTCCTGTAACGTTTCAGCCTGATTGGACCTTGTTTTCACACAAATGAACCCAGAATGATGTGAAATTGTGCTTCGTGCAACATAATTCTGGGTGCCATTTAAAAACCATAAGTGCTAATGACTCCATTCCTTTTTGGGATAATGGGGGCTGTTAATTGGAGTACTCTAAAACAAACCTGACCTCTTTAGGATATTCAGAAGCCAAGTTATAAGCCCACAAAGGTGTAACTGGACTACTTCTTTAAAGTGACACCAGGCCCGGTGACCTTTGGGACATGGTTTGACCCTCTATAGGAATGTGCGATCATCTTGAAACGTTCATATGTCACTTACAACTCAATAGATTCTACATTCTTGTAACGTTTCAGCCTGATTGGACCTTGTTTTCACACAAATGGACCCAGAATGATGTGAAATTGTGCTTCGTGCAACATAATTCTGGGTGCCATTTACAAACCATAAGTGCTAATGACTCCATTCCTTTTTGTGGTTGTAGGGGCTGTTGATTGGAGTACACTAAAACAAACCTGACCTCTCTAGGACATTCAGAAGCCAAGTTATAAGCCCACAAATGTGTAACTGGACTACTTCTTTAAATTGACACCAGATCCGGTGACCTTTGGGACATGTTTTGACCCCCTATAGGAATGTGCTATCATCATGAAACGTTCAGATCACTTACAATTCAATGGATTCTACCTTTCTGTAACGTTTCAGCCTGATTGGACCTTGTTTTCACACAAATGGACCCAGAATGATGTGAAATTGTGCTTCGTGCAACATAATTCTGGGTGCCATTTACAAACCATAAGTGCTAATGACTCCATTCCTTTTTGTGGTTGTAGGGGCTGTTGATTGGAGTACACTAAAACAAACCTGACCTCTCTAGGACATTCAGAAGCCAAGTTATAAGCCCACAAATGTGTAACTGGACTACTTCTTTAAAGTGACACCAGATCCGGTGACCTTTGGGACATGGTTTGACCCCCTATAGGAATGTGCGATCATCATGAAACGTTCAGATCACTTACAACTCAATAGATTATACCTTCTTGTAACGTTTCAGCCTGATTGGACCTTGTTTTCACAGAAATGGACCCAGAATGATGTGAAATTGTGCTTCGTGCAACATAATTCTGGGTGCCATTTACAAACCATAAGTGCTTATGACTCCATTCCTTTTTGTGGTTGTAGGGGCTGTTGATTGGAGTACACTAAAACAAACCTGATCTCTCTAGGACATTCAGAAGCCAAGTTATAAGCCCACAAATGTGTAACTGGACTACTTCTTTAAAATGACACCATATCCTGTGACCTTTGGGACATGGTTTGACCCCCTTAGGAAAGTGCTATCATCATGAAACGTTCAGATCACTTACAACTCAATAGATTCTACCTTCCTGTAACGTTTCAGCCTGATTGGACCTTGTTTTCACACAAATGAACACAGAATGATGTGAAATTGTGCTTTGTGCAACATAATTCTGGGTGCCATTTAAAAACTATAAGTGCTAATGACTCCATTCCTTTTTGGGGTAATGGGGGCTGTTAATTGGAGTACTCTAAAACAAACCTGACCTCTCTAGGATATTCAGAAGCCAAGTTATAAGCCCACAAAGGTGTAACTGCACAACTTCTTTTAAGTGACACCAGGCCCGGTGACCTTTGGGACATGATTTGACCCTCTATAGGAATGTGCGATCATCTTGAAACGTTCATGTCACTTACAACTCAATAGATTCTACATTCTTGTAACGTTTCAGCCTGATTGGACCTTGTTTTCACACAAATGGACCCAGAATGATGTGAAATTGTGCTTCGTGCAACATAATTCTGGGTGCCATTTACAAACCATAGGTGCTAATGACTCCATTCCTTTTTGTGGTTGTAGGAGCTATTAATTGAAGTACTCTAAAACAAACCTGTCCTCTCTAGGACATTCAGAAGAAAAGTTATAAGCCGACAAAGGCGTAACTGGACTACTTCTTTAAAGTGACACCAGGCCCGGTGACCTTTGGGACATGGTTTGACCCCCTATAGGAATGTGCGATCATCTTGAAACGTTCAGATCACTTACAACTCAATAGATTCTACCTTCTTGTAACGTTTCAGCCTGATTGGACCTTGTTTTCACACAAATGGACCCAGAATGATGTGAAATTGTGATTTGTGCAACATAATTCTGGGTGCCATTTACAAACCATAAGTGCTTATGACTCCATTCCTTTTTGTGGTTGTAGGGGCTGTTGATTGGAGTACACTAAAACAAACCTGATCTCTCTAGAACATTCAGAAGCCAAGTTATAAGCCCACAAATGTGTAACTGGACTACTTCTTTAAATTGACACCAGATCCGGAGACCTTTGGGACATGGTTTGACCCCCTATAGGAATGTGCGATCATCATGAAATGGTCAGATCACTTACAACTCAATGGATTCTACCTTCTTGTAACGTTTCAGCCTGATTGGACCTTGTTTTCACACAAATGAACCCAGAATGATGTGAAATTGTGCTTCGTGCAACATAATTCTGGGTGCCATTTACAAACCATAAGTGCTAATGACTCCATTCCTTTTAGTGGTAATGGGGGCTGTTAATTGGAGTACTCTAAAACAAACCTGACCTCTCTAGGATAATCAGAAGCCAAGTTATAAGCCCACAAAGGTGTAACTGGACTACTTCTTTAAATTGACACCAGATCCGGTGACCTTTGGGACATGGTTTGACCCCCTTAGGAATGTGCGATCATCATGAAACGTTCAGATCACTTACAACTCAATAGATTCTACCTTCCTGTAACGTTTCAGCCTGATTGGACCTTGTTTTCACACAAATGAACCCAGAATGATGTGAAATTGTGCTTCGTCCAACATAATTCTGGGTGCCATTTAACACCATAAGTGCTAATGACTCCATTCCTTTTTGTGGTTGTAGGGGCTGTTGATTGGAGTACACTAAAACAAACCTGATCTCTCTAGGACATTCAGAAGCCAAGTTATAAGCCCACAAATGTGTAACTGGACTACTTCTTTAAATTGACACCAGATCCGGTGACATTTGGGACATGGTTTGACCCCCTTAGGAAAGTGCTATCATCATGAAACGTTCAGATCACTTACAACTCAAAAGATTCTACCTTCCTGTAACGTTTCAGCCTGATTGGACCTTGTTTTCACACAAATGAACCCAGAATGATGTGAAATTGTGCTTCGTGCAACATAATTCTGGGTGCCATTTACAAACCATAAGTGCTAATGACTCCATTCCTTTTTGTGGTTGTAGGAGCTATTAATTCAAGTACTCTAAAACAAACCTGACCTCTCTAGGACATTCAGAAGAAAAGTTATAAGCCGACAAAGGTGTAACTGGACTACTTCTTTAAAGTGACACCAGGCCCGTTGACCTTTGGGACACGGTTTGACCCCCTATAGGAATGTGCGATCATCTTGAAACGTTCAGATCACTTACAACTCAATAGATTCTACCTTCTTGTAACGTTTCAGCCTGATTGGACCTTGTTTTCACACAAATGGACCCAGAATGATATGAAATTGTGCTTTGTGCAACATAATTCTGGGTGCCATTTAAAAACCATAAGTGCTAATGACTCCATTCCTTTTTGTGGTTGTAGGGGCTGTTGATTGGAGTATACTAAAACAAACCTGATCTCTCTAAGACATTCAGAAGCCAACTTATAAGCCCACAAATGTGTAACTGGACTACTTCTTTAAAGTGACACCAGATCCGGTGACCTTTGGGACATGGTTTGACCCCCGATAGGAATGTGCGATCATCATGAAACGTTCAGATCACTTACAACTCAATAGATTCTACCTTCTTGTAACGTTTGAGCCTGATTGGACCTTGTTTTCACACAAATGGACCCAGAATGATGTGAAATTGTGCTTCGTGCAACGTAATTCTGGGTGCCATTTACAAACCATAAGTGCTAATGACTCCATTCCTTTTTGGGGTAATGGGGGCTGTTAACTGGAGTACTCTAAAACAAACCTGACCTCTCTAGGATATTCAGAAGCCAAGTTATAAGCCCACAAATGTGTAACTGGACTACTTCTTTAAAGTGACACCAGATCCGGTGACCTTTGGGACATGGTTTGACCCCCAATAGGAATGTGCGATCATCATGAAACGTTCAGATCACTTACAACTCAATAGATTCTACCTTCTTGTAACGTTTGAGCCTGATGTGACCTTGTTTTCACACAAATGGACCCAGAATGATGTGAAATTGTGCTTCGTGCAACGTAATTCTGGGTGCCATTTACAAACCATAAGTGCTAATGACTCCCTTCCTTTTTGTGGTTGATTGGAGTACACTAAAACAAACCTGATCTCTCTTGGACATTCAGAAGCCAAGTTATAAGCCCTCAAATGTGTAACTGGACTACTTCTTTAAATTGACACCAGATCCGGTGACCTTTGGGACATGATTTGACCCCCTTAGGAAAGTGCTATCATCATGAAACGTTCAGATCACTTACAACTCAATAGATTCTACCTTCCTGTAACGTTTCAGCCTGATTGGACCTTGTTTTCACACAAATGAACCCAGAATGATGTGAAATTGTGCTTCGTGCAACATAATTCTGGGTGCCATTTAAAAACCATAAGTGCTAATGACTCCATTCCTTTTTGTGGTTGTAGGGGCTGTTGATTGGATTACATTAAAACAAACCTGATCTCTCTAGGACATTCAGAAGCCAAGTTATAAGCCCACAAATGTGTAACTGGACTACTTCTTTAAATTGACACGAGATCCGGTGACCTTTGGGACATGATTTGACCCCCTTAGGAAAGTGCTATCATCATGAAACGTTCAGAACACTTACAACTCAATAGATTCTACCTTCCTGTAACGTTTCAGCCTGATTGGACCTTGTTTTCACACAAATGAACCCAGAATGATGTGAAATTGTGCTTCGTGCAACATAATTCTGGGTGCCATTTAAAAACCATAAGTGCTAATGACTCCATTCCTTTTTGGGGTAATGGGGGCTGTTAACTGGAGTACTCTAAAACAAACCTGACCTCCTTAGGGTATTCAGAAGCCAAGTTATAAGCCCACAAAGGTGTAACTGGACTACTTCTTTAAAGTGACACCAGGCCCGGTGACCTTTGGGACATGGTTTGACCCCCTATAGGAATGTGCGATCATCATGAAACATTCAGATCACTTACAACTCAATAGATTCTACCTTCTTGTAACGTTTCAGCCTGATTGGACCTTGTTTTCCCACAAATGGACCCAGAATGATGTAAAATTGTGCTTCGTGCAACATAATTCTGGGTGCCATTTACAAACCATAAGTGCTAATGACTCCATTCCTTTTTGTGGTTGTAGGGGCTGTTGATTGTAGTACACTAAAATAAACCTGATCTCTCTAGGACATTCAGAAGCCAAGTTATAAGCCCACAAATGTGTAACTGGACTACTTCTTTAAATTGACACCACATCCGGTGACCTTTGGGACATGATTTGACCCCCTTAGGAAAGTGCCATCATCATGAAACGTTCAGATCACTTACAACTCAATATATTCTACCTTCCTGTAACGTTTCAGCCTGATTGGAACTTGTTTTCACACAAATGAACCCAGAATGATGTGAAATTGTGCTTCGTGCAACATAATTCTGGGTGCCATTTACAAACCATAAGTGCTAATGACTCCATTCCCTTTTGTGGTTGTAGGGGCTGTTGATTGGAGTACACTTAATTAAACCTGATCTCTCTAGGACATTCAGAAGCCAAGTTATAAGCCCACAAATGTGTAACTGGACTACTTCTTTAAATTGACACCAGATCCGGTGACCTTTGGGACATAGTTTGACCTCCTTAGGAAAGTGCTATCCGCATTAAACGTTCAGATCACTTACAACTCAATAGATTCGACCTTCCTGTAACGTTTCAGCCTGATTGGACCTTGTTTTCACACAAATGAACCCAGAATGATGTGAAATTGTGCTTCGTGCAACATAATTCTGGGTGCCATTTAAAAACCATAAGTGCTAATGACTCCATTCCTTTTTGGGATAATGGGGGCTGTTAATTGGAGTACTCTAAAACCAACCTGACCTCTTTAGGATATTCAGAAGCCAAGTTATAAGCCCACAAAGGTGTAACTGGACTACTTCTTTAAAGTGACACCAGGCCCGGTGACCTTTGGGACATGGTTTGACCCTCTATAGGAATGTGCGATCATCTTGAAACGTTCATATGTCACTTACAACTCAATAGATTCTACATTCTTGTAACGTTTCAGCCTGATTGGACCTTGTTTTCACACAAATGGACCCAGAATGATGTGAAATTGTGCTTCGTGCAATATAATTCTGGGTGCCATTTACAAACCATAAGTGCTAATGACTCCATTCCTTTTTTGTGGTTGTAGGGGCTGTTGATTGGAGTACATTAAAACAAACCTGATCTCTCTAGGACATTCAGAAGCCAAGTTATAAGCCCACAAATGTGTAACTGGACTACTTCTTTAAATTGACACCAGATCCGGTGACCTTTGGGACATGTTTTGACCCCCTATAGGAATGTGCTATCATCATGAAACGTTCAGATCACTTACAATTCAATGGATTCTACCTTTCTGTAACGTTTCAGCCTGATTGGACCTTGTTTTCACACAAATGGACCCAGAATGATGTGAAATTGTGCTTCGTGCAACATAATTCTGGGTGCCATTTACAAACCATAAGTGCTAATGACTCCATTCCTTTTTGTGGTTGTAGGGGCTGTTGATTGGAGTACACTAAAACAAACCTGACCTCTCTAGGACATTCAGAAGCCAAGTTATAAGCCCACAAATGTGTAACTGGACTACTTCTTTAAAGTGACACCAGATCCGGTGACCTTTGGGACATGGTTTGACCCCCTATAGGAATGTGCGATCATCATGAAACGTTCAGATCACTTACAACTCAATAGATTATACCTTCTTGTAACGTTTCAGCCTGATTGGACCTTGTTTTCACAGAAATGGACCCAGAATGATGTGAAATTGTGCTTCGTGCAACATAATTCTGGGTGCCATTTACAAACCATAAGTGCTTATGACTCCATTCCTTTTTGTGGTTGTAGGGGCTGTTGATTGGAGTACACTAAAACAAACCTGATCTCTCTAGGACATTCAGAAGCCAAGTTATAAGCCCACAAATGTGTAACTGGACTACTTCTTTAAAATGACACCATATCCCGTGACCTTTGGGACATGGTTTGACCCCCTTAGGAAAGTGCTATCATCATGAAACGTTCAGATCACTTACAACTCAATAGATTCTACCTTCCTGTAACGTTTCAGCCTGATTGGACCTTGTTTTCACACAAATGAACACAGAATGATGTGAAATTGTGCTTTGTGCAACATAATTCTGGGTGCCATTTAAAAACCATAAGTGTTAATGACTCCATTCCTTTTTGGGGTAATGGGGGCTGTTAATTGGAGTACTCTAAAACAAACCTGACCTCTCTAGGATATTCAGAAGCCAAGTTATAAGCCCACAAAGGTGTAACTGCACAACTTCTTTTAAGTGACACCAGGCCCGGTGACCTTTGGGACATGATTTGACCCTCTATAGGAATGTGCGATCATCTTGAAACGTTCATGTCACTTACAACTCAATAGATTCTACATTCTTGTAACGTTTCAGCCTGATTGGACCTTGTTTTCCCACAAATGGACCCAGAATGATGTAAAATTGTGCTTCGTGCAACATAATTCTGGGTGCCATTTACAAACCATAAGTGCTAATGACTCCATTCCTTTTTGGTGTAATGGGGGCTGTTAACTGGAGTACTCTAAAACAAACCTGACCTCCTTAGGGTATTCAGAAGCCAAGTTATAAGCCCACAAAGGTGTAACTGGACTACTTCTTTAAAGTGACACCAGGCCCGGTGACCTTTGGGACATGGTTTGACCCCCTATAGGAATGTGCGATCATCATGAAACGTTCAGATCACTTACAACTCAATAGATTCTACCTTCTTGTAACGTTTCAGCCTGATTGGACCTTGTTTTCCCACAAATGGACCCAGAATGATGTAAAATTGTGCTTCGTGCAACATAATTCTGGGTGCCATTTACAAACCATAAGTGCTAATGACTCCATTCCTTTTTGTGGTTGTAGGGGCTGTTGATTGTAGTACACTAAAATAAACCTGATCTCTCTAGGACATTCAGAAGCCAAGTTATAAGCCCACAAATGTGTAACTGGACTACTTCTTTAAATTGACACCACATCCGGTGACCTTTGGGACATGATTTGACCCCCTTAGGAAAGTGCTATCATCATGAAACGTTCAGATCACTTACAACTCAATATATTCTACCTTCCTGTAACGTTTCAGCCTGATTGGAACTTGTTTTCACACAAATGAACCCAGAATGATGTGAAATTGTGCTTCGTGCAACATAATTCTGGGTGCCATTTACAAACCATAAGTGCTAATGACTCCATTCCCTTTTGTGGTTGTAGGGGCTGTTGATTGGAGTACACTTAATTAAACCTGATCTCTCTAGGACATTCAGAAGCCAAGTTGTAAGCCCACAAATGTGTAACTGGACTACTTCTTTAAATTGACACCAGATCCGGTGACCTTTGGGACATAGTTTGACCTCCTTAGGAAAGTGCTATCCGCATTAAACGTTCAGATCACTTACAACTCAATAGATTCGACCTTCCTGTAACGTTTCAGCCTGATTGGACCTTGTTTTCACACAAATGAACCCAGAATGATGTGAAATTGTGCTTCGTGCAACATAATTCTGGGTGCCATTTAAAAACCATAAGTGCTAATGACTCCATTCCTTTTTGGGATAATGGGGGCTGTTAATTGGAGTACTCTAAAACAAACCTGACCTCTTTAGGATATTCAGAAGCCAAGTTATAAGCCCACAAAGGTGTAACTGGACTACTTCTTTAAAGTGACACCAGGCCCGGTGACCTTTGGGACATGGTTTGACCCTCTATAGGAATGTGCGATCATCTTGAAACGTTCATATGTCACTTACAACTCAATAGATTCTACATTCTTGTAACGTTTCAGCCTGATTGGACCTTGTTTTCACACAAATGGACCCAGAATGATGTGAAATTGTGCTTCGTGCAATATAATTCTGGGTGCCATTTACAAACCATAAGTGCTAATGACTCCATTCCTTTTTGTGGTTGTAGGGGCTGTTGATTGGAGTACATTAAAACAAACCTGATCTCTCTAGGACATTCAGAAGCCAAGTTATAAGCCCACAAATGTGTAACTGGACTACTTCTTTAAATTGACACCAGATCCGGTGACCTTTGGGACATGTTTTGACCCCCTATAGGAATGTGCTATCATCATGAAACGTTCAGATCACTTACAATTCAATGGATTCTACCTTTCTGTAACGTTTCAGCCTGATTGGACCTTGTTTTCACACAAATGGACCCAGAATGATGTGAAATTGTGCTTCGTGCAACATAATTCTGGGTGCCATTTACAAACCATAAGTGCTAATGACTCCATTCCTTTTTGTGGTTGTAGGGGCTGTTGATTGGAGTACACTAAAACAAACCTGACCTCTCTAGGACATTCAGAAGCCAAGTTATAAGCCCACAAATGTGTAACTGGACTACTTCTTTAAAGTGACACCAGATCCGGTGACCTTTGGGACATGGTTTGACCCCCTATAGGAATGTGCGATCATCATGAAACGTTCAGATCACTTACAACTCAATAGATTATACCTTCTTGTAACGTTTCAGCCTGATTGGACCTTGTTTTCACAGAAATGGACCCAGAATGATGTGAAATTGTGCTTCGTGCAACATAATTCTGGGTGCCATTTACAAACCATAAGTGCTTATGACTCCATTCCTTTTTGTGGTTGTAGGGGCTGTTGATTGGAGTACACTAAAACAAACCTGATCTCTCTAGGACATTCAGAAGCCAAGTTATAAGCCCACAAATGTGTAACTGGACTACTTCTTTAAAATGACACCATATCCTGTGACCTTTGGGACATGGTTTGACCCCCTTAGGAAAGTGCTATCATCATGAAACGTTCAGATCACTTACAACTCAATAGATTCTACCTTCCTGTAACGTTTCAGCCTGATTGGACCTTGTTTTCACACAAATGAACACAGAATGATGTGAAATTGTGCTTTGTGCAACATAATTCTGGGTGCCATTTAAAAACTATAAGTGCTAATGACTCCATTCCTTTTTGGGGTAATGGGGGCTGTTAATTGGAGTACTCTAAAACAAACCTGACCTCTCTAGGATATTCAGAAGCCAAGTTATAAGCCCACAAAGGTGTAACTGCACAACTTCTTTTAAGTGACACCAGGCCCGGTGACCTTTGGGACATGATTTGACCCTCTATAGGAATGTGCGATCATCTTGAAACGTTCATGTCACTTACAACTCAATAGATTCTACATTCTTGTAACGTTTCAGCCTGATTGGACCTTGTTTTCACACAAATGGACCCAGAATGATGTGAAATTGTGCTTCGTGCAACATAATTCTGGGTGCCATTTACAAACCATAGGTGCTAATGACTCCATTCCTTTTTGTGGTTGTAGGAGCTATTAATTGAAGTACTCTAAAACAAACCTGTCCTCTCTAGGACATTCAGAAGAAAAGTTATAAGCCGACAAAGGCGTAACTGGACTACTTCTTTAAAGTGACACCAGGCCCGGTGACCTTTGGGACATGGTTTGACCCCCTATAGGAATGTGCGATCATCTTGAAACGTTCAGATCACTTACAACTCAAAAGATTCTACCTTCTTGTAACGTTTCAGCCTGATTGGACCTTGTTTTCACACAAATGGACCCAGAATGATGTGAAATTGTGATTTGTGCAACATAATTCTGGGTGCCATTTACAAACCATAAGTGCTTATGACTCCATTCCTTTTTGTGGTTGTAGGGGCTGTTGATTGGAGTACACTAAAACAAACCTGATCTCTCTAGAACATTCAGAAGCCAAGTTATAAGCCCACAAATGTGTAACTGGACTACTTCTTTAAATTGACACCAGATCCGGAGACCTTTGGGACATGGTTTGACCCCCTATAGGAATGTGCGATCATCATGAAATGGTCAGATCACTTACAACTCAATGGATTCTACCTTCTTGTAACGTTTCAGCCTGATTGGACCTTGTTTTCACACAAATGAACCCAGAATGATGTGAAATTGTGCTTCGTGCAACATAATTCTGGGTGCCATTTACAAACCATAAGTGCTAATGACTCCATTCCTTTTAGTGGTAATGGGGGCTGTTAATTGGAGTACTCTAAAACAAACCTGACCTCTCTAGGATAATCAGAAGCCAAGTTATAAGCCCACAAAGGTGTAACTGGACTACTTCTTTAAATTGACACCAGATCCGGTGACCTTTGGGACATGGTTTGACCCCCTTAGGAATGTGCGATCATCATGAAACGTTCAGATCACTTACAACTCAATAGATTCTACCTTCCTGTAACGTTTCAGCCTGATTGGACCTTGTTTTCACACAAATGAACCCAGAATGATGTGAAATTGTGCTTCGTCCAACATAATTCTGGGTGCCATTTAACACCATAAGTGCTAATGACTCCATTCCTTTTTGTGGTTGTAGGGGCTGTTGATTGGAGTACACTAAAACAAACCTGATCTCTCTAGGACATTCAGAAGCCAAGTTATAAGCCCACAAATGTGTAACTGGACTACTTCTTTAAATTGACACCAGATCCGGTGACATTTGGGACATGGTTTGACCCCCTTAGGAAAGTGCTATCATCATGAAACGTTCAGATCACTTACAACTCAAAAGATTCTACCTTCCTGTAACGTTTCAGCCTGATTGGACCTTGTTTTCACACAAATGAACCCAGAATGATGTGAAATTGTGCTTCGTGCAACATAATTCTGGGTGCCATTTACAAACCATAAGTGCTAATGACTCCATTCCTTTTTGTGGTTGTAGGAGCTATTAATTCAAGTACTCTAAAACAAACCTGACCTCTCTAGGACATTCAGAAGAAAAGTTATAAGCCGACAAAGGTGTAACTGGACTACTTCTTTAAAGTGACACCAGGCCCGTTGACCTTTGGGACACGGTTTGACCCCCTATAGGAATGTGCGATCATCTTGAAACGTTCAGATCACTTACAACTCAATAGATTCTACCTTCTTGTAACGTTTCAGCCTGATTGGACCTTGTTTTCACACAAATGGACCCAGAATGATATGAAATTGTGCTTTGTGCAACATAATTCTGGGTGCCATTTAAAAACCATAAGTGCTAATGACTCCATTCCTTTTTGTGGTTGTAGGGGCTGTTGATTGGAGTATACTAAAACAAACCTGATCTCTCTAAGACATTCAGAAGCCAACTTATAAGCCCACAAATGTGTAACTGGACTACTTCTTTAAAGTGACACCAGATCCGGTGACCTTTGGGACATGGTTTGACCCCCGATAGGAATGTGCGATCATCATGAAACGTTCAGATCACTTACAACTCAATAGATTCTACCTTCTTGTAACGTTTGAGCCTGATTGGACCTTGTTTTCACACAAATGGACCCAGAATGATGTGAAATTGTGCTTCGTGCAACGTAATTCTGGGTGCCATTTACAAACCATAAGTGCTAATGACTCCATTCCTTTTTGGGGTAATGGGGGCTGTTAACTGGAGTACTCTAAAACAAACCTGACCTCTCTAGGATATTCAGAAGCCAAGTTATAAGCCCACAAATGTGTAACTGGACTACTTCTTTAAAGTGACACCAGATCCGGTGACCTTTGGGACATGGTTTGACCCCCAATAGGAATGTGCGATCATCATGAAACGTTCAGATCACTTACAACTCAATAGATTCTACCTTCTTGTAACGTTTGAGCCTGATGTGACCTTGTTTTCACACAAATGGACCCAGAATGATGTGAAATTGTGCTTCGTGCAACGTAATTCTGGGTGCCATTTACAAACCATAAGTGCTAATGACTCCCTTCCTTTTTGTGGTTGATTGGAGTACACTAAAACAAACCTGATCTCTCTTGGACATTCAGAAGCCAAGTTATAAGCCCTCAAATGTGTAACTGGACTACTTCTTTAAATTGACACCAGATCCGGTGACCTTTGGGACATGATTTGACCCCCTTAGGAAAGTGCTATCATCATGAAACGTTCAGATCACTTACAACTCAATAGATTCTACCTTCCTGTAACGTTTCAGCCTGATTGGACCTTGTTTTCACACAAATGAACCCAGAATGATGTGAAATTGTGCTTCGTGCAACATAATTCTGGGTGCCATTTAAAAACCATAAGTGCTAATGACTCCATTCCTTTTTGTGGTTGTAGGGGCTGTTGATTGGATTACATTAAAACAAACCTGATCTCTCTAGGACATTCAGAAGCCAAGTTATAAGCCCACAAATGTGTAACTGGACTACTTCTTTAAATTGACACGAGATCCGGTGACCTTTGGGACATGATTTGACCCCCTTAGGAAAGTGCTATCATCATGAAACGTTCAGAACACTTACAACTCAATAGATTCTACCTTCCTGTAACGTTTCAGCCTGATTGGACCTTGTTTTCACACAAATGAACCCAGAATGATGTGAAATTGTGCTTCGTGCAACATAATTCTGGGTGCCATTTAAAAACCATAAGTGCTAATGACTCCATTCCTTTTTGGGGTAATGGGGGCTGTTAACTGGAGTACTCTAAAACAAACCTGACCTCCTTAGGGTATTCAGAAGCCAAGATATAAGCCCACAAAGGTGTAACTGGACTACTTCTTTAAAGTGACACCAGGCCCGGTGACCTTTGGGACATGGTTTGACCCCCTATAGGAATGTGCGATCATCATGAAACATTCAGATCACTTACAACTCAATAGATTCTACCTTCTTGTAACGTTTCAGCCTGATTGGACCTTGTTTTCCCACAAATGGACCCAGAATGATGTAAAATTGTGCTTCGTGCAACATAATTCTGGGTGCCATTTACAAACCATAAGTGCTAATGACTCCATTCCTTTTTGTGGTTGTAGGGGCTGTTGATTGTAGTACACTAAAATAAACCTGATCTCTCTAGGACATTCAGAAGCCAAGTTATAAGCCCACAAATGTGTAACTGGACTACTTCTTTAAATTGACACCACATCCGGTGACCTTTGGGACATGATTTGACCCCCTTAGGAAAGTGCTATCATCATGAAACGTTCAGATCACTTACAACTCAATATATTCTACCTTCCTGTAACGTTTCAGCCTGATTGGAACTTGTTTTCACACAAATGAACCCAGAATGATGTGAAATTGTGCTTCGTGCAACATAATTCTGGGTGCCATTTACAAACCATAAGTGCTAATGACTCCATTCCCTTTTGTGGTTGTAGGGGCTGTTGATTGGAGTACACTTAATTAAACCTGATCTCTCTAGGACATTCAGAAGCCAAGTTATAAGCCCACAAATGTGTAACTGGACTACTTCTTTAAATTGACACCAGATCCGGTGACCTTTGGGACATAGTTTGACCTCCTTAGGAAAGTGCTATCCGCATTAAACGTTCAGATCACTTACAACTCAATAGATTCGACCTTCCTGTAACGTTTCAGCCTGATTGGACCTTGTTTTCACACAAATGAACCCAGAATGATGTGAAATTGTGCTTCGTGCAACATAATTCTGGGTGCCATTTAAAAACCATAAGTGCTAATGACTCCATTCCTTTTTGGGATAATGGGGGCTGTTAATTGGAGTACTCTAAAACAAACCTGACCTCTTTAGGATATTCAGAAGCCAAGTTATAAGCCCACAAAGGTGTAACTGGACTACTTCTTTAAAGTGACACCAGGCCCGGTGACCTTTGGGACATGGTTTGACCCTCTATAGGAATGTGCGATCATCTTGAAACGTTCATATGTCACTTACAACTCAATAGATTCTACATTCTTGTAACGTTTCAGCCTGATTGGACCTTGTTTTCACACAAATGGACCCAGAATGATGTGAAATTGTGCTTCGTGCAATATAATTCTGGGTGCCATTTACAAACCATAAGTGCTAATGACTCCATTCCTTTTTTGTGGTTGTAGGGGCTGTTGATTGGAGTACATTAAAACAAACCTGATCTCTCTAGGACATTCAGAAGCCAAGTTATAAGCCCACAAATGTGTAACTGGACTACTTCTTTAAATTGACACCAGATCCGGTGACCTTTGGGACATGTTTTGACCCCCTATAGGAATGTGCTATCATCATGAAACGTTCAGATCACTTACAATTCAATGGATTCTACCTTTCTGTAACGTTTCAGCCTGATTGGACCTTGTTTTCACACAAATGGACCCAGAATGATGTGAAATTGTGCTTCGTGCAACATAATTCTGGGTGCCATTTACAAACCATAAGTGCTAATGACTCCATTCCTTTTTGTGGTTGTAGGGGCTGTTGATTGGAGTACACTAAAACAAACCTGACCTCTCTAGGACATTCAGAAGCCAAGTTATAAGCCCACAAATGTGTAACTGGACTACTTCTTTAAAGTGACACCAGATCCGGTGACCTTTGGGACATGGTTTGACCCCCTATAGGAATGTGCGATCATCATGAAACGTTCAGATCACTTACAACTCAATAGATTATACCTTCTTGTAACGTTTCAGCCTGATTGGACCTTGTTTTCACAGAAATGGACCCAGAATGATGTGAAATTGTGCTTCGTGCAACATAATTCTGGGTGCCATTTACAAACCATAAGTGCTTATGACTCCATTCCTTTTTGTGGTTGTAGAGGCTGTTGATTGGAGTACACTAAAACAAACCTGATCTCTCTAGGACATTCAGAAGCCAAGTTATAAGCCCACAAATGTGTAACTGGACTACTTCTTTAAAATGACACCATATCCCGTGACCTTTGGGACATGGTTTGACCCCCTTAGGAAAGTGCTATCATCATGAAACGTTCAGATCACTTACAACTCAATAGATTCTACCTTCCTGTAACGTTTCAGCCTGATTGGACCTTGTTTTCACACAAATGAACACAGAATGATGTGAAATTGTGCTTTGTGCAACATAATTCTGGGTGCCATTTAAAAACCATAAGTGTTAATGACTCCATTCCTTTTTGGGGTAATGGGGGCTGTTAATTGGAGTACTCTAAAACAAACCTGACCTCTCTAGGATATTCAGAAGCCAAGTTATAAGCCCACAAAGGTGTAACTGCACAACTTCTTTTAAGTGACACCAGGCCCGGTGACCTTTGGGACATGATTTGACCCTCTATAGGAATGTGCGATCATCTTGAAACGTTCATGTCACTTACAACTCAATAGATTCTACATTCTTGTAACGTTTCAGCCTGATTGGACCTTGTTTTCCCACAAATGGACCCAGAATGATGTAAAATTGTGCTTCGTGCAACATAATTCTGGGTGCCATTTACAAACCATAAGTGCTAATGACTCCATTCCTTTTTGGTGTAATGGGGGCTGTTAACTGGAGTACTCTAAAACAAACCTGACCTCCTTAGGGTATTCAGAAGCCAACTTATAAGCCCACAAAGGTGTAACTGGACTACTTCTTTAAAGTGACACCAGGCCCGGTGACCTTTGGGACATGGTTTGACCCCCTATAGGAATGTGCGATCATCATGAAACGTTCAGATCACTTACAACTCAATAGATTCTACCTTCTTGTAACGTTTCAGCCTGATTGGACCTTGTTTTCCCACAAATGGACCCAGAATGATGTAAAATTGTGCTTCGTGCAACATAATTCTGGGTGCCATTTACAAACCATAAGTGCTAATGACTCCATTCCTTTTTGTGGTTGTAGGGGCTGTTGATTGTAGTACACTAAAATAAACCTGATCTCTCTAGGACATTCAGAAGCCAAGTTATAAGCCCACAAATGTGTAACTGGACTACTTCTTTAAATTGACACCACATCCGGTGACCTTTGGGACATGATTTGACCCCCTTAGGAAAGTGCTATCATCATGAAACGTTCAGATCACTTACAACTCAATATATTCTACCTTCCTGTAACGTTTCAGCCTGATTGGAACTTGTTTTCACACAAATGAACCCAGAATGATGTGAAATTGTGCTTCGTGCAACATAATTCTGGGTGCCATTTACAAACCATAAGTGCTAATGACTCCATTCCCTTTTGTGGTTGTAGGGGCTGTTGATTGGAGTACACTTAATTAAACCTGATCTCTCTAGGACATTCAGAAGCCAAGTTATAAGCCCACAAATGTGTAACTGGACTACTTCTTTAAATTGACACCAGATCCGGTGACCTTTGGGACATAGTTTGACCTCCTTAGGAAAGTGCTATCCGCATTAAACGTTCAGATCACTTACAACTCAATAGATTCGACCTTCCTGTAACGTTTCAGCCTGATTGGACCTTGTTTTCACACAAATGAACCCAGAATGATGTGAAATTGTGCTTCGTGCAACATAATTCTGGGTGCCATTTAAAAACCATAAGTGCTAATGACTCCATTCCTTTTTGGGATAATGGGGGCTGTTAATTGGAGTACTCTAAAACAAACCTGACCTCTTTAGGATATTCAGAAGCCAAGTTATAAGCCCACAAAGGTGTAACTGGACTACTTCTTTAAAGTGACACCAGGCCCGGTGACCTTTGGGACATGGTTTGACCCTCTATAGGAATGTGCGATCATCTTGAAACGTTCATATGTCACTTACAACTCAATAGATTCTACATTCTTGTAACGTTTCAGCCTGATTGGACCTTGTTTTCACACAAATGGACCCAGAATGATGTGAAATTGTGCTTCGTGCAATATAATTCTGGGTGCCATTTACAAACCATAAGTGCTAATGACTCCATTCCTTTTTTGTGGTTGTAGGGGCTGTTGATTGGAGTACATTAAAACAAACCTGATCTCTCTAGGACATTCAGAAGCCAAGTTATAAGCCCACAAATGTGTAACTGGACTACTTCTTTAAATTGACACCAGATCCGGTGACCTTTGGGACATGTTTTGACCCCCTATAGGAATGTGCTATCATCATGAAACGTTCAGATCACTTACAATTCAATGGATTCTACCTTTCTGTAACGTTTCAGCCTGATTGGACCTTGTTTTCACACAAATGGACCCAGAATGATGTGAAATTGTGCTTCGTGCAACATAATTCTGGGTGCCATTTACAAACCATAAGTGCTAATGACTCCATTCCTTTTTGTGGTTGTAGGGGCTGTTGATTGGAGTACACTAAAACAAACCTGACCTCTCTAGGACATTCAGAAGCCAAGTTATAAGCCCACAAATGTGTAACTGGACTACTTCTTTAAAGTGACACCAGATCCGGTGACCTTTGGGACATGGTTTGACCCCCTATAGGAATGTGCGATCATCATGAAACGTTCAGATCACTTACAACTCAATAGATTATACCTTCTTGTAACGTTTCAGCCTGATTGGACCTTGTTTTCACAGAAATGGACCCAGAATGATGTGAAATTGTGCTTCGTGCAACATAATTCTGGGTGCCATTTACAAACCATAAGTGCTTATGACTCCATTCCTTTTTGTGGTTGTAGGGGCTGTTGATTGGAGTACACTAAAACAAACCTGATCTCTCTAGGACATTCCGAAGCCAAGTTATAAGCCCACAAATGTGTAACTGGACTACTTCTTTAAAATGACACCATATCCCGTGACCTTTGGGACATGGTTTGACCCCCTTAGGAAAGTGCTATCATCATGAAACGTTCAGATCACTTACAACTCAATAGATTCTACCTTCCTGTAACGTTTCAGCCTGATTGGACCTTGTTTTCACACAAATGAACACAGAATGATGTGAAATTGTGCTTTGTGCAACATAATTCTGGGTGCCATTTAAAAACCATAAGTGTTAATGACTCCATTCCTTTTTGGGGTAATGGGGGCTGTTAATTGGAGTACTCTAAAACAAACCTGACCTCTCTAGGATATTCAGAAGCCAAGTTATAAGCCCACAAAGGTGTAACTGCACAACTTCTTTTAAGTGACACCAGGCCCGGTGACCTTTGGGACATGATTTGACCCTCTATAGGAATGTGCGATCATCTTGAAACGTTCATGTCACTTACAACTCAATAGATTCTACATTCTTGTAACGTTTCAGCCTGATTGGACCTTGTTTTCACACAAATGGACCCAGAATGATGTGAAATTGTGCTTCGTGCAACATAATTCTGGGTGCCATTTACAAACCATAAGTGCTAATGACTCCATTCCTTTTTGTGGTTGTAGGAGCTATTAATTGAAGTACTCTAAAACAAACCTGACCTCTCTAGGACATTCAGAAGAAAAGTTATAAGCCGACAAAGGCGTAACTGGACTACTTCTTTAAAGTGACACCAGGCCCGGTGACCTTTGGGACATGGTTTGACCCCCTATAGGAATGTGCGATCATCTTGAAACGTTCAGATCACTTACAACTCAATAGATTCTACCTTCTTGTAACGTTTCAGCCTGATTGGACCTTGTTTTCACACAAATGGACCGAGAATGATGTGAAATTGTGATTTGTGCAACATAATTCTGGGTGCCATTTACAAACCATAAGTGCTTATGACTCCATTCCTTTTTGTGGTTGTAGGGGCTGTTGATTGGAGTACACTAAAACAAACCTGATCTCTCTAGAACATTCAGAAGCCAAGTTATAAGCCCACAAATGTGTAACTGGACTACTTCTTTAAATCGACACCAGATCCGGGGACCTTTGGGACATGGTTTGACCCCCTATAGGAATGTGCGATCATCATGAAATGGTCAGATCACTTACAACTCAATGGATTCTACCTTCTTGTAACGTTTCAGCCTGATTGGACCTTGTTTTCACACAAATGAACCCAGAATGATGTGAAATTGTGCTTCGTGCAACATAATTCTGGGTGCCATTTACAAACCATAAGTGCTAATGACTCCATTCCTTTTAGTGGTAATGGGGGCTGTTAATTGGAGTACTCTAAAACAAACCTGACCTCTCTAGGATAATCAGAAGCCAAGTTATAAGCCCACAAAGGTGTAACTGGACTACTTCTTTAAATTGACACCAGATCCGGTGACCTTTGGGACATGGTTTGACCCCCTTAGGAATGTGCGATCATCATGAAACGTTCAGATCACTTACAACTCAATAGATTCTACCTTCCTGTAACGTTTCAGCCTGATTGGACCTTGTTTTCACACAAATGAACCCAGAATGATGTGAAATTGTGCTTCGTCCAACATAATTCTGGGTGCCATTTAACACCATAAGTGCTAATGACTCCATTCCTTTTTGTGGTTGTAGGGGCTGTTGATTGGAGTACACTAAAACAAACCTGATCTCTCTAGGACATTCAGAAGCCAAGTTATAAGCCCACAAATGTGTAACTGGACTACTTCTTTAAATTGACACCAGATCCGGTGACATTTGGGACATGGTTTGACCCCCTTAGGAAAGTGCTATCATCATGAAACGTTCAGATCACTTACAACTCAAAAGATTCTACCTTCCTGTAACGTTTCAGCCTGATTGGACCTTGTTTTCACACAAATGAACCCAGAATGATGTGAAATTGTGCTTCGTGCAACATAATTCTGGGTGCCATTTACAAACCATAAGTGCTAATGACTCCATTCCTTTTTGTGGTTGTAGGAGCTATTAATTCAAGTACTCTAAAACAAACCTGACCTCTCTAGGACATTCAGAAGAAAAGTTATAAGCCGACAAAGGTGTAACTGGACTACTTCTTTAAAGTGACACCAGGCCCGTTGACCTTTGGGACACGGTTTGACCCCCTATAGGAATGTGCGATCATCTTGAAACGTTCAGATCACTTACAACTCAATAGATTCTACCTTCTTGTAACGTTTCAGCCTGATTGGACCTTGTTTTCACACAAATGGACCCAGAATGATATGAAATTGTGCTTTGTGCAACATAATTCTGGGTGCCATTTACAAACCATAAGTGCTAATGACTCCATTCCTTTTTGTGGTTGTAGGGGCTGTTGATTGGAGTATACTAAAACAAACCTGATCTCTCTAAGACATTCAGAAGCCAAGTTATAAGCCCACAAATGAGTAACTGGACTACTTCTTTAAATTGACACCAGATCCGGTGACCTTTGGGACATGGTTTGACCCCCTATAGGAATGTGCTATCATCATGAAACGTTCAGATCACTTACAATTCAATAGATTCTACCTTCCTGTAACGTCTCAGCCTGATTGGACCTTGTTTTCACACAAATGGACCCAGAATGATGTGAAATTGTGCTTCGTGCAACATAATTCTGGGTGCCATTTAAAAACCATAAGTGCTAATGACTCCATTCCTTTTTGGGGTAATGGGGGCTGTTAATTGGAGTACTCTAAAACAAACCTGACCTCTCTAGGATATTCAGAAGCCAAGTTATAAGCCCACAAATGTGTAACTGGACTACTTCTTTAAAGTGACACCAGATCCGGTGACCTTTGGGACATGGTTTGACCCCCGATAGGAATGTGCGATCATCATGAAACGTTCAGATCACTTACAACTCAATAGATTCTACCTTCTTGTAACGTTTGAGCCTGATTGGACCTTGTTTTCACACAAATGGACCCAGAATGATGTGAAATTGTGCTTCGTGCAACGTAATTCTGGGTGCCATTTACAAACCATAAGTGCTAAAGACTCCATTCCTTTTTGGGTAATGGGGGCTGTTAACTGGAGTACTCTAAAACAAACCTGACCTCTTTAGGATATTCAGAAGCCAAGTTATAAGCCCACAAAGGTGTAACTGGACTACTTCTTTAAAGTGACACCAGGCCCGGTGACCTTTGGGACATGGTTTGACCCCCTATAGGAATGTGCGATCATCATGAAACGTTCAGATCACTTACAACTCAATAGATTCTACCTTCTTGTAACGTTTCAGCCTGATTGGACCTTGTTTTCACACAAATGGACCCAGAATGATGTGAAATTGTGCTTCGTGCAACATAATTCTGGGTGTCATTTACAAACCATAAGTGCTAATGACTCCATTCCTTTTTGTGGTTGTAGGGGCTGTTGATTGTAGTACACTAAAATAAACCTGATCTCTCTAGGACATTCAGAAGCCAAGTTATAAACCCACAAATGTGTAACTGGACTGCTACTTTAAATTGACACCAGATCCGGTGACCTTTGGGACATGATTTGACCCCCTTAGGAAAGTGCTATCATCATGAAACGTTCAGATCACTTACAACTCAATAGATTCTACCTTCCTGTAACGTTTCAGCCTGATTGGACCTTGTTTTCACACAAATGAACCCAGAATGATGTGAAATTGTGCTTCGTGCAACATAATTCTGGGTGCCATTTACAAACCATAAGTGCTAATGACTCCATTCCCTTTTGTGGTTGTAGGGGCTGTTGATTGGAGTACACTAAATTAAACATGATCTCTCTAGGACATTCAAAAGCCAAGTTATAAGCCCACAAATGTGTAACTGGACTACTTCTTTAAATTGACACCAGATCCGGTGACCTTTGGGACATAGTTTGACCTCCTTAGGAAAGTGCTATCCGCATGAAACGTTCAGATCACTTACAACTCAATAGACTCTACCTTCCTGTAACGTTTCAGCCTGATTGGACCTTGTTTTCACACAAATGAACCCAGAATGATGTGAAATTGTGCTTCGTGCAACATAATTCTGGGCACCATTTAAAAACCATAAGTGATAATGACTCCATTCCTTTTTGGGATAATGGGGGCTGTTAATTGGAGTACTCTAAAACAAACCTGACCTCTTTAGGATATTCAGAAGCCAAGTTATAAGCCCACAAATGTGTAACTGGACTACTTCTTTAAAGTGACACCAGGCCCGGTGACCTTTGGGACATGGTTTGACCCCCTATGGGAATGTGAGATCATCATGAAACGTTCAGATCACTTACAACTCTATAGATTCTACCTTCCTGTAACGTTTCAGCCTGATTGGACCTTGTTTTCACACAAATGAACCCAGAATGATGTGAAATTGTGCTTCGTGCAACATTATTCTGGGTGCCATTTAAAAACCATAAGTGCTAATGACTCCATTCCTTTTTGGGGTAATGGGGGCTGTTAACTGGAGTACTCTAAAACAAACCTGACCTCTTTAGGATATTCAGAAGCCAAGTTATAAGCCCACAAAGGTGTAACTGGACTACTTCTTTAAAGTGACACCAGGCCCGGTGACCTTTGGGACATGGTTTGACCCCATATAGGAATGTGCGATCATCATGAAACGTTCAGATCACTTACAACTCAATAGATTCTACCTTCTTGTAACGTTTCAGCCTGATTGGACCTTGTTTTCACACAAATGGACCCAGAATGATGTGAAATTGTGCTTCGTGCAACATAATTCTGGGTGCCATTTACAAACCATAAAGGCAAATGACTCCATTCCTTTTTGTGGTTGTAGGGGCTGTTGATTGTAGTACACTAAAATAAACCTGATCTCTCTAGGACATTCAGAAGCCAAGTTATAAGCCCACAAATGTGTAACTGGACTACTTCTTTAAATTGACACCAGATCCGGTGACCTTTGGGACATGATTTGACCCCCTTAAGAAAGTGCTATCATCATGAAACGTTCAGATCACTTACAACTCAATATATTCTACGTTCCTGTAACGTTTCAGCCTGATTGGACCTTGTTTTCACACAAATGAACCCAGAATGATGTGAAATTGTGCTTCGTGCAACATAATTCTGGGTGCCATTTACAAACCATAAGTGCTAATGACTCCATTCCCTTTTGTGGTTGTAGGGGCTGTTGATTGGAGTACACTAAATTAAACCTGATCTCTCTAGGACATTCAGAAGCCAAGTTATAAGCCCACAAATGTGTAACTGGACTACTTCTTTAAATTGACACCAGATCCGGTGACCTTTGGGACATAGTTTGATCTCCTTAGGAAAGTGCTATCCGCATGAAACGTTCAGATCACTTACAACTCAATAGATTCTACCTTCCTGTAACGTTTCAGCCTGATTGGACCTTGTTTTCACACAAATGAACCCAGAATGATGTGAAATTGTGCTTCGTGCAACATAATTCTGGGTGCCATTTAAAAACCATAAGTGCTAATGACTCCATTCCTTTTTGGGATAATGGGGGCTGTTAATTGGAGTACTCTAAAACAAACCTGACCTCTTTAGGATATTCAGAAGCCAAGTTATAAGCCCACAAATGTGTAACTGGACTACTTCTTTAAAGTGACACCAGGCCCGGTGACCTTTGGGACATGGTTTGACCCTCTATAGGAATGTGCGATCATCTTGAAACGTTCATATGTCACTTACAACTCAATAGATTCTACATTCTTGTAACGTTTCAGCCTGATTGGACCTTGTTTTCACACAAAAGGACCCAGAATGATGTGAAATTGTGCTTCGTGCAACGTAATTCTAGGTGCCATTTACAAACCATAAGTGCTAATGACTCCATTCCTTTTTTGGGGTAATGGGGGCTGTTAACTGGAGTACTCTAAAACAAACCTGACCTCTTTAGGATATTCAGAAGCCAAATTATAAGCCCACAAAGGTGTAACTGGACTAGTTATTTAAAGTGACACCAGGCCCGGTGACCTTTGGGACATGGTTTGACCCCCTATAGGAATGTGCGATCATCATGAAACGTTCAGATCACTTACAACTCAATAGATTCTACCTTCTTGTAACGTTTCAGCCTGATTGGACCTTGTTTTCACACAAATGGACCCAGAATGATGTGAAATTGTGCTTCGTGCAACATAATTCTGGGTGCCATTTACAAACCATAAGTGCTAATGACTCCATTCCTTTTTGTGGTTGTAGGGGCTGTTGATTGTAGTACACTAAAATAAACCTGATCTCTCTAGGACATTCAGAAGCCAAGTTATAAGCCCACAAATGTGTAACTGGACTACTTCTTTAAATTGACACCAGATCCGGTGACCTTTGGGACATGATTTGACCCCCTTAGGAAAGTGCTATCATCATGAAACGTTCAGATCACTTACAAATCAATATATTCTACCTTCCTGTAACGTTTCAGCCTGATTGGACCTTGTTTTCACACAAATGAACCCAGAATGATGTGAAATTGTGCTTCGTGCAACATTATTCTGGGTGCAATTTACAAACCATAAGTGCTAATGACTCCATTCCCTTTTGTGGTTGTAGGGGCTGTTGATTGGAGTACACTAAATTAAACCTGATCTCTCTAAGACATTCAGAAGCCAAGTTATAAGCCCACAAATGTGTAACTGGACTACTTCTTTAAATTGACACCAGATCCGGTGACCTTTGGGACATAGTTTGACCTCCTTAGGAAAGTGCTATCCGCATTAAACGTTCAGATCACTTACAACTCAATAGATTCTACCTTCCTGTAACGTTTCATTCTGATTGGACCTTGTTTTCACACAAATGAACCCAGAATGATGTGAAATTGTGCTTCGTGCAACATAATTCTGGGTGCCATTTAAAAACCATAAGTGCTAATGACTCCATTCCTTTTTGGGATAATGGGGGCTGTTAATTGGAGTACTCTAAAACAAACCTGACCTCTTTAGGATATTCAGAAGCCAAGTTATAAGCCCACAAATGTGTAACTGGACTACTTCTTTAAAGTGACACCAGGCCCGGTGACCTTTGGGACATGGTTTGACCCCCTATTGGAATGTGCGATCATCATGAAACGTTCAGATCACTTACAACTCTATAGATTCTACCTTCCTGTAACGTTTCAGCCTGATTGGACCTTGTTTTCACACAAATGAACCCAGAATGATGTGAAATTGTGCTTCGTGCAACATTATTCTGGGTGCCATTTAAAAACCATAAGTGCTAATGACTCCATTCATTTTTTGGGTAATGGGGGCTGTTAATTGGAGTACTCTAAAACAAACCTGACCTCTCTAGGATATTCAGAAGCCAAGTTATATGCCCACAAATGTGTAACTGGACTACTTCTTTAAAGTGACACCAGGCCCGGTGACCTTTGGGACATGGTTTGACCCCCTATAGCAATATGAGATCATCATGAAACGTTCAGATCACTTACAACTCTATAGATTCTACCTTCCTGTAACGTTTCAGCCTGATTGGACCTTGTTTTCACACAAATGAACCCAGAATGATGTGAAATTGTGCTTCGTGCAACATTATTCTGGGTGCCATTTAAAAACCATAAGTGCTAATGACTCCATTCATTTTTGGGGTAATGGGGGCTGTTAATTGGAGTACTCTAAAACAAACCTGACCTCTCTAGGATATTCAGAAGCCAAGTTATAAGCCCACAAATGTTTAACTGGACTACTTCTTTAAAGTGACACCAGGCCCGGTGACCTTTGGGACATGGTTTGACCCTCTATAGGAATGTGCGATCATCTTGAAACGTTCATATGTCACTTACAACTCAATAGATTCTACATTCTTGTAACGTTTCAGCCTGATTTGACCTTGTTTTCACACAAAAGGACCCAGAATGATGTGAAATTGTGCTTCGTGCAACGTAATTCTGGGTGCCATTTACAAACCATAAGTGCTAATGACTCCATTCCTTTTTGGGGTAATGGGGGCTTTTAACTGGAGTACTCTAAAACAAACCTGACCTCTTTAGGATATTCAGAAGCCAAGTTATAAGCCCACAAAGGTGTAACTGGACTACTTCTTTAAAGTGACACCAGGCCCGGTGACCTTTGGGACATGGTTTGACCCCCTATAGGAATGTGCGATCATCATGAAACGTTCAGATCACTTACAACTCAATAGATTCTACCTTCTTGTAACGTTTCAGCCTGATTGGACCTTGTTTTCACACAAATGGACCCAGAATGATGTGAAATTGTGCTTCGTGCAACATAATTCTGGGTGCCATTTACAAACCATAAGTGCTAATGACTCCATTCCTTTTTGTGGTTGTAGGGGCTGTTGATTGTAGTACACTAAAATAAACCTGATCTCTCTAGGACATTCAGAAGCCAAGTGATAAGCCCACAAATGTGTAACTGGACTACTTCTTTAAATTGACACCAGATCCGGTGACCTTTGGGACATGATTTGACCCCCTTAGGAAAGTGCTATCATCATGAAACGTTCAGATCACTTAAAACTCAATATATTCTACCTTCCTGTAACGTTTCAGCCTGATTGGACCTTGTTTTCACACAAATGAACCCAGAATGATGTGAAATTGTGCTTCGTGCAAGATAATTCTGGGTGCCATTTACAAACCATAAGTGCTAATGACTCCATTCCCTTTTGTGGTTGTAGGGGCTGTTGATTGGAGTACACTAAATTAAACCTGATCTCTCTAGGACATTCAGAAGCCACGTTATAAGCCCACAAATGTGTAACTGGACTACTTCTTTAAATTGACACCAGATCCGGTGACCTTTGGGACATAGTTTGACCTCCTTAGGAAAGTGCTATCCGCATGAAACGTTCAGATCACTTACAACTCAATAGATTCTACCTTCCTGTAACGTTTCAGCCTGATTGGACCTTGTTTTCACACAAATGAACCCAGAATGATGTGAAATTGTGCTTCGTGCAACATAATTCTGGGTGCCATTTAAAAACCATAAGTGCTAATGACTCCATTCCTTTTTGGGATAATGGGGGCTGTTAATTGGAGTACTCTAAAACAAACCTGACCTCTTTAGCATATTCAGAAGCCAAGTTATAAGCCCACAAATGTGTAACTGGACTACTTCTTTAAAGTGACACCAGGCCCGGTGACCTTTGGGACATGGTTTGACCCCCTATAGGAATGTGCGATCATCATGAAACGTTCAGATCACTTACAACTCTATAGATTCTACCTTCCTGTAAAGTTTCAGCCTGATTGGACCTTGTTTTCACACAAATGAACCCAGAATGATGTGAAATTGTGCTTCGTGCAACATTATTCTGGGTGCCATTTAAAAACCATAAGTGCTAATGACTCCATTCATTTTTGGGGTAATGGGGGCTGTTAACTGGAGTACTCTAAAACAAACCTGACCTCTCTAGGATATTCAGAAGCCAAGTTATAAGCCCACAAATGTGTAACTGGACTACTTCTTTAAAGTGACACCAGGCCCGGTGACCTTTGGGACATGGTTTGACCCTCTATAGGAATGTGCAATCATCTTGAAACGTTCATATGTCACTTACAACTCAATAGATTCTACATTCTTGTAACGTTTCAGCCTGATTGGACCTTGTTTTCACACAAATGGACCCAGAATGATGTGAAATTGTGCTTCGTGCAACGTAATTCTGGGTGCCATTTACAAACCATAAGTGCTAATGACTCCATTCCTTTTTTGTGGTTGTAGGGGCTGTTGTTTGGAGTACATTAAAACAAACCTGATCTCTCTAGGACATTCAGAAGCCAAGTTATAAGCCCACAAATGTGTAACTGGACTACTTTAAATTGACACCAGATCCGGTGACCTTTGGGACATGTTTTGACCCCCTATAGGAATGTGCTATCATCATGAAATGTTCAGATCACTTACAATTCAATAGATTCTACCTTTCTGTAACGTTTCAGCCTGATTGGACCTTGTTTTCACACAAATGGACCCAGAATGATGTGAAATTGTGCTTCGTGCAACATAATTCTGGGTGCCATTTACAAACCATAAGTGCTAATGACTCCATTCCTTTTTGTGGTTGTAGGGACTGTTGATTGGAGTACACTAAAACAAACCTGACCTCTCTAGGACATTCAGAAGCCAAGTTATAAGCCCACAAATGTGTAACTGGACTACTTCTTTAAAGTGACACCAGATCCGGTGACCTTTGGGACATGGTTTGACCCCCTATAGGAATGTGCGATCATCATGAAACGTTCAGATCACTTACAACTCAATAGATTATACCTTCTTGTAACGTTTCAGCCTGATTGGACCTTGTTTTCACACAAATGGACCCAGAATGATGTGAAATTGTGCTTCGTGCAACATAATTCTGGGTGCCATTTACAAACCATAAGTGCTTATGACTCCATTCCTTTTTGTGGTTGTAGGGGCTGTTGATTGGAGTACACTAAAACAAACCTGATCTCTCTAGGACATTCAGAAGCCAAGTTATAAGCCCACAAATGTGTAACTGGACTACTTCTTTAAATTGACACCAGATCCGGTGACCTTTGGGACATGGTTTGACCCCCTATTGGAATGTGCGATCATCATGAAACGTTCAGATCACTTACAACTCAATGGATTCTACCTTCTTGTAACGTTTCAGCCTGATTGGACCTTGTTTTCACACAAATTAACCCAGAATGATGTGAAATTGTGCTTCGTGCAACATAATTCTGGGTGCCATTTAAAAACCATAAGTGCTAATGACTCCATTCCTTTTTGGGATAATGGGGGCTGTTAATTGGAGTACTCTAAAACAAACCTGACCTCTTTAGGATATTCAGAAGCCAAGTTATAAGCCCACAAATGTGTAACTGGACTACTTCTTTAAAGTGACACCAGGCCCAGTGACCTTTGGGACATGGTTTGACCCCCTATAGGAATGTGCGATCATCATGAAACGTTCAGATCACTTACAACTCTATAGATTCTACCTTCCTGTAACGTTTCAGCCTGATTGGACCTTGTTTTCACACAAATGAACCCAGAATGATGTGAAATTGTGCTTCGTGCAACATTATTCTGGGTGCCATTTAAAAACCATAAGTGCTAATGACTCCATTCATTTTTGGGGTAATGGGGGCTGTTAATTGGAGTACTCTAAAACAAACCTGACCTCTCTAGGATATTCAGAAGCCAACTTATAAGCCCACAAATGTGTAACTGGACTACTTCTTTAAAGTGACACCAGGCCCGGTGACCTTTGGGACATGGTTTGACCCTCTATAGGAATGTGCGATCATCTTGAAACGTTCATATGTCACTTACAACTCAATAGATTCTACATTCTTGTAACGTTTCAGCCTGATTTGACCTTGTTTTCACACAAAAGGACCCAGAATGATGTGAAATTGTGCTTCGTGCAACGTAATTCTGGGTGCCTTTTACAAACCATAAGTGCTAATGACTCCATTCCTTTTTGGGGTAATGGGGGCTTTTAACTGGAGTACTCTAAAACAAACCTGACCTCTTTAGGATATTCAGAAGCCAAGTTATAAGCCCACAAAGGTGTAACTGGACTACTTCTTTAAAGTGACACCAGGCCCGGTGACCTTTGGGACATGGTTTGACCCCCTATAGGAATGTGCGATCATCATGAAACGTTCAGATCACTTACAACTCAATAGATTCTACCTTCTTGTAACGTTTCAGCCTGATTGGACCTTGTTTTCACACAAATGGACCCAGAATGATGTGAAATTGTGCTTCGTGCAACATAATTCTGGGTGCCATTTACAAACCATAAGTGCTAATGACTCCATTCATTTTTGTGGTTGTAGGGGCTGTTGATTGTAGTACACTAAAATAAACCTGATCTCTCTAGGACATTCAGAAGCCAAGTTATAAGCCCACAAATGTGTAACTGGACTACTTCTTTAAATTGACACCAGATCCGGTGACCTTTGGGACATGATTTGACCCCCTTAGGAAAGTGCTATCATCATGAAACGTTCAGATCACTTACAACTCAATAGATTCTACCTTCCTGTAACGTTTCAGCCTGATTGGACCTTGTTTTCACACAAATGAACCCAGAATGATGTGAAATTGTGCTTTGTGCAAGATAATTCTGGGTGCCATTTACAAACCATAAGTGCTAATGACTCCATTCCCTTTTGTGGTTGTAGGGGCTGTTGATTGGAGTACACTAAATTAAACCTGATCTCTCTAGGACATTCAGAAGCCACGTTATAAGCCCACAAATGTGTAACTGGACTACTTCTTTAAAGTGACACCAGGCCCGGTGACCTTTGGGACATGGTTTGACCCCCTATAGGAATGTGCGATCATCATGAAACGTTCAGATCACTTACAACTCTATAGATTCTACCTTCCTGTAACGTTTCAGCCTGATTGGACCTTGTTTTCACACAAATGAACCCAGAATGATGTGAAATTGTGCTTCGTGCAACATTATTCTGGGTGCCATTTAAAAACCATAAGTGCTAATGACTCCATTCATTTTTGGGGTAATGGGGGCTGTTAACTGGAGTACTCTAAAACAAACCTGACCTCTCTAGGATATTCAGAAGCCAAGTTATAAGCCCACAAATGTGTAACTGGACTACTTCTTTAAAGTGACACCAGGCCCGGTGACCTTTGGGACATGGTTTGACCCTCTATAGGAATGTGCAATCATCTTGAAACGTTCATATGTCACTTACAACTCAATAGATTCTACATTCTTGTAACGTTTCAGCCTGATTGGACCTTGTTTTCACACAAATGGACCCAGAATGATGTGAAATTGTGCTTCGTGCAACGTAATTCTGGGTGCCATTTACAAACCATAAGTGCTAATGACTCCATTCCTTTTTTGTGGTTGTAGGGGCTGTTGTTTGGAGTACATTAAAACAAACCTGATCTCTCTAGGACATTCAGAAGCCAAGTTATAAGCCCACAAATGTGTAACTGGACTACTTTAAATTGACACCAGATCCGGTGACCTTTGGGACATGTTTTGACCCCCTATAGGAATGTGCTATCATCATGAAATGTTCAGATCACTTACAATTCAATAGATTCTACCTTTCTGTAACGTTTCAGCCTGATTGGACCTTGTTTTCACACAAATGGACCCAGAATGATGTGAAATTGTGCTTCGTGCAACATAATTCTGGGTGCCATTTACAAACCATAAGTGCTAATGACTCCATTCCTTTTTGTGGTTGTAGGGACTGTTGATTGGAGTACACTAAAACAAACCTGACCTCTCTAGGACATTCAGAAGCCAAGTTATAAGCCCACAAATGTGTAACTGGACTACTTCTTTAAAGTGACACCAGATCCGGTGTCCTTTGGGACATGGTTTGACCCCCTATAGGAATGTGCGATCATCATGAAACGTTCAGATCACTTACAACTCAATAGATTATACCTTCTTGTAACGTTTCAGCCTGATTGGACCTTGTTTTCACACAAATGGACCCAGAATGATGTGAAATTGTGCTTCGTGCAACATAATTCTGGGTGCCATTTACAAACCATAAGTGCTTATGACTCCATTCCTTTTTGTGGTTGTAGGGGCTGTTGATTGGAGTACACTAAAACAAACCTGTTCTCTCTAGGACATTCAGAAGCCAAGTTATAAGCCCACAAATGTGTAACTGGACTACTTCTTTAAATTGACACCAGATCCGGTGACCTTTGGGACATGGTTTGACCCCCTATTGGAATGTGCGATCATCATGAAACGTTCAGATCACTTACAACTCAATGGATTCTACCTTCTTGTAACGTTTCAGCCTGATTGGACCTTGTTTTCACACAAATTAACCCAGAATGATGTGAAATTGTGCTTCGTGCAACATAATTCTGGGTGCCATTTAAAAACCATAAGTGCTAATGACTCCATTCCTTTTTGGGATAATGGGGGCTGTTAATTGGAGTACTCTAAAACAAACCTGACCTCTTTAGGATATTCAGAAGCCAAGTTATAAGCCCACAAATGTGTAACTGGACTACTTCTTTAAAGTGACACCAGGCCCAGTGACCTTTGGGACATGGTTTGACCCCCTATAGAAATGTGCGATCATCATGAAACGTTCAGATCACTTACAACTCTATAGATTCTACCTTCCTGTAACGTTTCAGCCTGATTGGACCTTGTTTTCACACAAATGAACCCAGAATGATGTGAAATTGTGCTTCGTGCAACATTATTCTGGGTGCCATTTAAAAACCATAAGTGCTAATGACTCCATTCATTTTTGGGGTAATGGGGGCTGTTAATTGGAGTACTCTAAAACAAACCTGACCTCTCTAGGATATTCAGAAGCCAACTTATAAGCCCACAAATGTGTAACTGGACTACTTCTTTAAAGTGACACCAGGCCCGGTGACCTTTGGGACATGGTTTGACCCTCTATAGGAATGTGCGATCATCTTGAAACGTTCATATGTCACTTACAACTCAAGAGATTCTACATTCTTGTAACGTTTCAGCCTGATTGGACCTTGTTTTCACACAAATGGACCCAGAATGATGTGAAATTGTGCTTCGTGCAACGTAATTCTGGGTGCCATTTACAAACCATAAGTGCTAATGACTCCATTCCTTTTTGGGGTAATGGGGGCTGTTAACTGGAGTACTCTAAAACAAACCTGACCTCTTTAGGATATTCAGAAGCCAAGTTATAAGCCCACAAAGGTGTAACTGGACTACTTCTTTAACGTGACACCAGGCCCGGTGACCTTTGGGACATGGTTTGACCCCATATAGGAATGTGCGATCATCATGAAACGTTCAGATCACTTACAACTCAATAGATTCTACCTTCTTGTAACGTTTCAGCCTGATTGGACCTTGTTTTCACACAAATGGACCCAGAATGATGTGAAATTGTGCTTCGTGCAACATAATTCTGGGTGCCATTTACAAACCATAAGTGCTAATGACTCCATTCCTTTTTGTGGTTGTAGGGGCTGTTGATTGTAGTACACTAAAATAAACCTGATCTCTCTAGGACATTCAGAAGCCAAGTTATAAGCCCACAAATGTGTAACTGGACTACTTCTATAAATTGACACCAGATCCGGTGACCTTTGGGACATGATTTGACCCCCTTAGGAAAGTGCTATCATCATGAAACGTTCAGATCACTTACAACTCAATATATTCTACCTTCCTGTAACGTTTCAGCCTGATTGGACCTTGTTTTCACACAAATGAACCCAGAATGATGTGAAATTGTGCTTCGTGCAACATAATTATGGGTGCCATTTACAAACCATAAGTGCTAATGACTCCATTCCCTTTTGTGGTTGTAGGGGCTGTTGATTGGAGTACACTAAATTAAACCTGATCTCTCTAGGACATTCAGAAGCCAAGTTATAAGCCCACAAATGTGTAACTGGACTACTTCTTTAAATTGACACCAGATCCGGTGACCTTTGGGACATAGTTTGACCTCCTTAGGAAAGTGCTATCCGCATGAAACGTTCAGATCACTTACAACTCAATAGATTCTACCTTCCTGTAACGTTTCAGCCTGATTGGACCTTGTTTTCACACAAATGAACGCAGAATGATGTGAAATTGTGCTTCGTGCAACATTATTCTGGGTGCCATTTAAAAACCATAAGTGCTAATGACTCCATTCATTTTTGGGGTAATGGGGGCTGTTAATTGGAGTACTCTAAAACAAACCTGACCTCTCTAGGATATTCAGAAGCCAAGTTATAAGCCCACAAATGTGTAACTGGACTACTTCTTTAAAGTGACACCAGGCCCGGTGACCTTTGGGACATGGTTTGACCCTCTATAGGAATGTGCGATCATCTTGAAACGTTTATATGTCACTTACAACTCAATAGATTCTACATTCTTGTAACGTTTCAGCCTGATTGGACCTTGTTTTCACACAAAAGGACCCAGAATGATGTGAAATTGTGCTTCGTGCAACGTAATTCTGGGTGCCATTTACAAACCATAAGTGCTAATGACTCCATTCCTTTTTGGGGTAATGGGGGCTGTTAACTGGAGTACTCTAAAACAAACCTGACCTCTTTAGGATATTCAGAAGCCAAGTTATAAGCCCACAAAGGTGTAACTGGACTACTTCTTTAAAGTGACACCAGGCCCGGTGACCTTTGGGACATGGTTTGACCCCCTATAGGAATGTGCGATCATCATGAAACGTTCAGATCACTTACAACTCAATAGATTATACCTTCTTGTAACGTTTCAGCCTGATTGGTACTTGTTTTCACACAAATGGACCCAGAATGATGTGAAATTGTGCTTCGTGCAACATAATTCTGGGTGCCATTTACAAACCATAAGTGCTAATGACTCCATTCCTTTTTGTGGTTGTAGGGGCTGTTGATTGTAGTACACTAAAATAAACCTGATCTCTCTAGGACATTCAGAAGCCAAGTTATAAGCCCACAAATGTGTAAATGGACTACTTCTTTAAATTGATACCAGATCCGGTGACCTTTGGGACATGATTTGACCCCCTTAGGAAAGTGCTATCATCATGAAACGTTCAGATCACTTACAACTCAATATATTCTACCTTCCTGTAACGTTTCAGCCTGATTGGACCTTGTTTTCACACAAATGAACCCAGAATTATGTGAAATTGTGCTTCGTGCAACATAATTATGGGTGCCATTTACAAACCATAAGTGCTAATGACTCCATTCCCTTTTGTGGTTGTAGGGGCTGTTGATTGGAGTACACTAAATTAAACCTGATCTCTCTAGGACATTCAGAAGCCAAGTTATAAGCCCACAAATGTGTAACTGGACTACTTCTTTAAATTGACACCAGATCCGGTGACCTTTGGGACATAGTTTGACCTCCTTAGGAAAGTGCTATCCGCATGAAACGTTCAGATCACTTACAACTCAATAGATTCTACCTTCCTGTAACGTTTCAGCCTGATTGGACCTTGTTTTCACACAAATGAACCCAGAATGATGTGAAATTGTGCTTCGTGCAACATAATTCTGGGTGCCATTTAAAAACCATAAGTGCTAATGACTCCATTCCTTTTTGGGATAATGGGGGCTGTTAATTGGAGTACTCTAAAACAAACCTGACCTCTTTAGGATATTCAGAAGCCAAGTTATAAGCCCACAAATGTGTAACTGGACTACTTCTTTAAAGTGACACCAGGCCCGGTGACCTTTGGGACATGGTTTGACCCCCTATAGGAATGTGCGATCATCATGAAACGTTCAGATCACTTACAACTCTATAGATTCTACTTCCTGTAACGTTTCAGCCTGATTGGACCTTGTTTTCACACAAATGAACCCAGAATGATGTGAAATTGTGCTTCGTGCAACATTATTCTGGGTGCCATTTAAAAACCATAAGTGCTAATGACTCCATTCATTTTTGGGGTAATGGGGACTGTTAATTGGAGTACTCTAAAACAAACCTGACCTCTCTAGGATATTCAGAAGCCAAGTTATAAGCCCACAAATGTGTAACTGGACTACTTCTTTAAAGTGACACCAGGCCCGGTGACCTTTGGGACATGGTTTGACCCTCTATAGGAATGTGCGATCATCTTGAAACGTTTATATGTCACTTACAACTCAATAGATTCTACATTCTTGTAACGTTTCAGCCTGATTGGACCTTGTTTTCACACAAAAGGACCCAGAATGATGTGAAATTGTGCTTCGTGCAACGTAATTCTGGGTGCCATTTACAAACCATGAGTGCTAATAACTCCATTCCTTTTTGGGGTAATGGGGGCTGTTAACTGGAGTACTCTAAAACAAACCTGAACTCTTTAGGATATTCAGAAGCCAAGTTATAAGCCCACAAAGGTGTAACTGGACTACTTCTTTAAAGTGACACCAGGCCCGGTGACCTTTGGGACATGGTTTGACCCCCTATAGGAATGTGCGATCATCATGAAACGTTCAGATCACTTACAACTCAATAGATTATACCTTCTTGTAACGTTTCAGCCTGATTGGTACTTGTTTTCACACAAATGGACCCAGAATGATGTGAAATTGTGCTTCGTGCAACATAATTCTGGGTGCCATTTACAAACCATAAGTGCTAATGACTCCATTCCTTTTTGTGGTTGTAGGGGCTGTTGATTGTTGTACACTAAAATAAACCTGATCTCTCTAGGACATTCAGAAGCCAAGTTATAAGCCCACAAATGTGTAAATGGACTACTTCTTTAAATTGACACCAGATCCGGTGACCTTTGGGACATGATTTGACCCCCTTAGGAAAGTGCTATCATCATGAAACGTTCAGATCACTTACAACTCAATATATTCTACCTTCCTGTAACGTTTCAGCCTGATTGGACCTTGTTTTCACACAAATGAACCCAGAATGATGTGAAATTGTGCTTCGTGCAACATTATTCTGGGTGCCATTTACAAACCATAAGTGCTAATGACTCCATTCCCTTTTGTGGTTGTAGGGGCTGTTGATTGGAGTACACTAAATTAAACCTGATCTCTCTAGGACATTCAGAAGCCAAGTTATAAGCCCACAAATGTGTAACTGGACTACTTCTTTAAATTGACACCAGATCCGGTGACCTTTGGGACATAGTTTGACCTCCTTAGGAAAGTGCTATCCGCATGAAACGTTCAGATCACTTACAACTCAATAGATTCTACCTTCCTGTAACGTTTCAGCCTGATTGGACCTTGTTTTCACACAAATGAACCCAGAATGATGTGAAATTGTGCTTCGTGCAACATAATTCTGGGTGCCATTTAAAAACCATAAGTGCTAATGACTCCATTCCTTTTTGGGATAATTGGGGCTGTTAATTGGAGTACTCTAAAACAAACCTGACCTCTTTAGGATATTCAGAAGCCAAGTTATAAGCCCACAAATGTGTAACTGGACTACTTCTTTAAAGTGACACCAGGCCCGGTGACCTTTGGGACATGGTTTGACCTCTATAGGAATGTGCGATCATCATGAAACGTTCAGATCACTTACAACTCTATAGATTCTACCTTCCTGTAACGTTTCAGCCTGATTGGACCTTGTTTTTACACAAATGAACCCAAAATGATGTGAAATTGTGCTTCGTGCAACATTATTCTGGGTGCCATTTAAAAACCATAAGTGCTAATGACTCCATTCCTTTTTGGGATAATGGGGGCTGTTAATTGGAGTACTCTAAAACAAACCTGACCTCTTTAGGATATTCAGAAGCCAAGTTATAAGCCCACAAATGTGTAACTGGACTACTTCTTTAAAGTGACACCAGGCCCGGTGACCTTTGGGACATGGTATGACCCCCTATAGGAATGTGCGATCATCATGAAACGTTCAGATCACTTACAACTCTATAGATTCTACCTTCCTGTAACGTTTCAGCCTGATTGGACCTTGTTTTCACACAAATGAACCCAGAATGATGTGAAATTGTGCTTCGTGCAACATTATTCTGGGTGCCATTTAAAAACCATAAGTGCTAATGACTCCATTCATTTTTGGGGTAATGGGGGCTGTTAATTGGAGTACTCTAAAACAAACCTGACCTCTCTAGGATATTCAGAAGCCAAGTTATACGCCCACAAATGTGTAACTGGACTACTTCTTTAAAGTGACACCAGGCCCGGTGACCTTTGGGACATGGTTTGACCCTCTATAGGAATGTGCAATCATCTTGAAACGTTCATATGTCACTTACAACTCAATAGATTCTACATTCTTGTAACGTTTCAGCCTGATTGGACCTTGTTTTCACACAAATGGACCCAGAATGATGTGAAATTGTGCTTCGTGCAACGTAATTCTGGGTGCCATTTACAAACCATAAGTGCTAATGACTCCATTCCTTTTTTGTGGTTGTAGGGGCTGTTGTTTGGAGTACATTAAAACAAACCTGATCTCTCTAGGACATTCAGAAGCCAAGTTATAAGCCCACAAATGTGTAACTGGACTACTTTAAATTGACACCAGATCCGGTGACCTTTGGGACATGTTTTGACCCCCTATAGGAATGTGCTATCATCATGAAACGTTCAGATCACTTACAATTCAATAGATTCTACCTTTCTGTAACGTTTCAGCCTGATTGGACCTTGTTTTCACACAAATGGACCCAGAATGATGTGAAATTGTGCTTCGTGCAACATAATTCTGGGTGCCATTTACAAACCATAAGTGCTAATGACTCCATTCCGTTTTGTGGTTGTAGGGACTGTTGATTGGAGTACACTAAAACAAACCTGACCTCTCTAGGACATTCAGAAGCCAAGTTATAAGCCCACAAATGTGTAACTGGACTACTTCTTTAAAGTGACACCAGATCCGGTGACCTTTGGGACATGGTTTGACCCCCTATAGGAATGTGCGATCATCATGAAACGTTCAGATCACTTACAACTCAATAGATTATACCTTCTTGTAACGTTTCAGCCTGATTGGACCTTGTTTTCACACAAATGGACCCAGAATGATGTGAAATTGTGCTTCGTGCAACATAATTCTGGGTGCCATTTACAAACCATAAGTGCTTATGACTCCATTCCTTTTTGTGGTTGTAGGGGCTGTTGATTGGAGTACACTAAAACAAACCTGATCTCTCTAGGACATTCAGAAGCCAAGTTATAAGCCCACAAATGTGTAACTGGACTACTTCTTTAAATTGACACCAGATCCGGTGACCTTTGGGACATGGTTTGACCCCGTATTGGAATGTGCGATCATCATGAAACGTTCAGATCACTTACAACTCAATGGATTCTACCTTCTTGTAACGTTTCAGCCTGATTGGACCTTGTTTTCACACAAATTAACCCAGAATGATGTGAAATTGTGCTTCGTGCAACATAATTCTGGGTGCCATTTAAAACCATAAGTGCTAATGACTCCATTCCTTTTTGGGATAATGGGGGCTGTTAATTGGAGTACTCTAAAACAAACCTGACCTCTTTAGGATATTCAGAAGCCAAGTTATAAGCCCACAAATGTGTAACTGGACTACTTCTTTAAAGTGACACCAGGCCCAGTGACCTTTGGGACATGGTTTGACCCCCTATACGAATGTGCGATCATCATGAAACGTTCAGATCACTTACAACTCTATAGATTCTACCTTCCTGTAACGTTTCAGCCTGATTGGACCTTGTTTTCACACAAATGAACCCAGAATGATGTGAAATTGTGCTTCGTGCAACATTATTCTGGGTGCCATTTAAAAACCATAAGTGCTAATGACTCCATTCATTTTTGGGGTAATGGGGGCTGTTAATTGGAGTACTCTAAAACAAACCTGACCTCTCTAGGATATTCAGAAGCCAAGTTATACGCCCACAAATGTGTAACTGGACTACTTCTTTAAAGTGACACCAGGCCCGGTGACCTTTGGGACATGGTTTGACCCTCTATAGGAATGTGCAATCATCTTGAAACGTTCATATGTCACTTACAACTCAATAGATTCTACATTCTTGTAACGTTTCAGCCTGATTGGACCTTGTTTTCACACAAATGGACCCAGAATGATGTGAAATTGTGCTTCGTGCAACGTAATTCTGGGTGCCATTTACAAACCATAAGTGCTAATGACTCCATTCCTTTTTGGGGTAATGGGGGCTGTTAACTGGAGTACTCTAAAACAAACCTGACCTCTTTAGGATATTCAGAAGCCAAGTTATAAGCCCACAAAGGTGTAACTGGACTACTTCTTTAACGTGACACCAGGCCCGGTGACCTTTGGGACATGGTTTGACCCCATATAGGAATGTGCGATCATCATGAAACGTTCAGATCACTTACAACTCAATAGATTCTACCTTCTTGTAACGTTTCAGCCTGATTGGACCTTGTTTTCACACAAATGGACCCAGAATGATGTGAAATTGTGCTTCGTGCAACATAATTCTGGGTGCCATTTACAAACCATAAGTGCTAATGACTCCATTCCTTTTTGTGGTTGTAGGGGCTGTTGATTGGAGTACACTAAAACAAACCTGACCTCTCTAGGACATTCAGAAGCCAAGTTATAAGCCCACAAATGTGTAACTGGACTACTTCTATAAATTGACACCAGATCCGGTGACCTTTGGGACATAATTTGACCCCCTTAGGAAAGTGCTATCATCATGAAACGTTCAGATCACTTACAACTCAATATATTCTACCTTCCTGTAACGTTTCAGCCTGATTGGACCTTGTTTTCACACAAATGAACCCAGAATGATGTGAAATTGTGCTTCGTGCAACATAATTCTGGGTGCCATTTACAAACCATAAGTGCTAATGACTCCATTCCCTTTTGTGGTTGTAGGGACTGTTGATTGGAGTACACTAAATTAAACCTGATCTCTCTAGGACATTCAGAAGCCAAGTTATAAGCCCACAAATGTGTAACTGGACTACTTCTTTAAATTGACACCAGATCCGGTGACCTTTGGGACATAGTTTGACCTCCTTAGGAAAGTGCTATCCGCATGAAATGTTCAGATCAGTTACAACTCAATAGATTCTACCTTCCTGTAACGTTTCAGCCTGATTGGACCTTGTTTTCACACAAATGAACCCAGAATGATGTGAAATTGTGCTTCGTGCAACATAATTCTGGGTGCCATTTAAAAACCATAAGTGCTAATGACTCCATTCCTTTTTGGGATAATGGGGGCTGTTAATTGGAGTACTCTAAAACAAACCTGACCTCTTTAGGATATTCAGAAGCCAAGTTATAAGCCCACAAATGTGTAACTGGACTACTTCTTTAAAGTGACACCAGGCCCGGTGACCTTTGGGACATGGTTTGACCCCCTATAGGAATGTGCGATCATCATGAAACGTTCAGATCACTTACAACTCTATAGATTCTACTTCCTGTAACGTTTCAGCCTGATTGGACCTTGTTTTCACACAAATGAACCCAGAATGATGTGAAATTGTGCTTCGTGCAACATTATTCTGGGTGCCATTTAAAAACCATAAGTGCTAATGACTCCATTCATTTTTGGGGTAATGGGGGCTGTTAATTGGAGTACTCTAAAACAAACCTGACCTCTCTAGGATATTCAGAAGCCAAGTTATAAGCCCACAAATGTGTAACTGGACTACTTCTTTAAAGTGACACCAGGCCCGGTGACCTTTGGGACATGGTTTGACCCTCTATAGGAATGTGCGATCATCTTGAAACGTTTATATGTCACTTACAACTCAATAGATTCTACATTCTTGTAACGTGTCAGCCTGATTGGACCTTGTTTTCACACAAAAGGACCCAGAATGATGTGAAATTGTGCTTCGTGCAACGTAATTCTGGGTGCCATTTACAAACCATAAGTGCTAATGACTCCATTCCTTTTCGGGGTAATGGGGGCTGTTAACTGGAGTACTCTAAAACAAACCTGACCTCTTTAGGATATTCAGAAGCCAAGTTATAAGCCCACAAACGTGTAACTGGACTACTTCTTTAAAGTGACACCAGGCCCGGTGACCTTTGGGACATGGTTTGACCCCCTATAGGAATGTGCGATCATCATGAAACGTTCATATCACTTACAATTCAATAGATTATACCTTCTTGTAACGTTTCAGCCTGATTGGTACTTGTTTTCACACAAATGGACCCAGAATGATGTGAAATTGTGCTTCGTGCAACATAATTCTGGGTGCCATTTACAAACCATAAGTGCTAATGACTCCATTCCTTTTTGTGGTTGTAGGGGCTGTTGATTGGAGTACACTAAAACAAACCTGACCTCTCTAGGACATTCAGAAGCCAAGTTATAAGCCCACAAATGTGTAACTGGACTACTTCTTTAAAGTGACACCAGATCCGGTGACCTTTGGGACATGGTTTGACCCCCTATAGGAATGTGCGATCATCATGAAACATTCAGATCACTTACAACTCAATAGATTATACCTTCTTGTAACGTTTCAGCCTGATTGGACCTTGTTTTCACACAAATGGACCCAGAATGATGTGAAATTGTGCTTCGTACAACATAATTCTGGGTGCCATTTACAAACCATAAGTGCTTTTGACTCCATTCCTTTTTGTGGTTGTAGGGGCTGTTGATTGGAGTACACTAAAACAAACCTGATCTCTCTAGGACATTCAGAAGCCAAGTTATAAGCCCACAAATGTGTAACTGGACTACTTCTTTAAATTGACACCAGATCCGGTGACCTTTGGGACATGGTTTGACCCCCTATTGGAATGTGCGATCATCAGGAAACGTTCAGATCACTTACAACTCAATAGATTCTACCTTCCTGTAACGTTTCAGCCTGATTGGACCTTGTTTTCACACAAATGGACCCAGAATGATGTGAAATTGTGCTTCGTGCAACATAATTCTGGGTGCCATTTAAAAACCATAAGTGCTAATGACTCCATTCCTTTTTGGGATAATGGGGGCTGTTAATTGGAGTACTCTAAAACAAACCTGACCTCTTTAGGATATTCAGAAGCCAAGTTATAAGCCCACAAATGTGTAACTGGACTACTTCTTTAAAGTGACACCAGGCCCGGTGACCTTTGGGACATGGTTTGACCCCCTATAGGAATGTGCGATCATCATGAAACGTTCAGATCACTTACAACTCTATAGATTCTACCTTCCTGTAACGTTTCAGCCTGATTGGACCTTGTTTTCACACAAATGAACCCAGAATGATGTGAAATTGTGCTTCGTGCAACATTATTCTGGGTGCCATTTAAAAACCATAAGTGCTAATGACTCCATTCATTTTTGGGGTAATGGGGGCTGTTAATTGGAGTACTCTAAAACAAACCTGACCTCTCTAGGATATTCAGAAGCCAAGTTATAAGCCCACAAATGTGTAACTGGACTACTTCTTTAAAGTGACACCAGGCCCGGTGACCTTTGGGACATGGTTTGACCCTCTATAGGAATGTGCGATCATCTTGAAACGTTCATATGTCACTTACAACTCAATAGATTCTACATTCTTGTAACGTTTCAGCCTGATTGGACCTTGTTTTCACACAAAAGGACCCAGAATGATGTGAAATTGTGCTTCGTGCAACGTAATTCTGGGTGCCATTTACAAACCATAAGTGCTAATGACTCCATTCCTTTTTGGGGTAATGGGGGCTGTTAACTGGAGTACTCTAAAACAAACCTGACCTCTTTAGGATATTCAGAAGCCAAGTTATAAGCCCACAAATGTGTAACTGGACTACTTCTTTAAATTGACACCAGATCCGGTGACCTTTGGGACATAGTTTGACCTCCTTAGGAAAGTGCTATCCGCATGAAACGTTCAGATCACTTACAACTCAATAGATTCTACCTTCCTGTAACGTTTCAGCCTGATTGGACCGTGTTTTCACACAAATGAACCCAGAATGATGTGAAATTGTGCTTCGTGCAACATAATTCTGGGTGCCATTTAAAAACCATAAGTGCTAATGACTCCATTCCTTTTTGGGATAATGGGGGCTGTTAATTGGAGTACTCTAAAACAAACCTGACCTCTTTAGGATATTCAGAAGCCAAGTTATAAGCCCACAAATGTGTAACTGGACTACTTCTTTAAAGTGACACCAGGCCCGGTGACCTTTGGGACATGGTTTGACCCCCTATAGGAATGTGCGATCATCATGAAACGTTCAGATCACTTACAACTCTATAGATTCTACCTTCCTGTAACGTTTCAGCCTGATTGGACCTTGTTTTCACACAAATGAACCCAGAATGATGTGAAATTGTGCTTCGTGCAACATTATTCTGGGTGCCATTTAAAAACCATAAGTGCTAATGACTCCATTTATTTTTGGGGTAATGGGGGCTGTTAATTTGAGTACTCTAAAACAAACCTGACCTCTCTAGGATATTCAGAAGCCAAGTTATAAGCCCACAAATGTGTAACTGGACTACTTCTTTAAATTGACACCAGATCCGGTGACCTTTGGGACATGGTTTGACCCTCTATAGGAATGTGCAATCATCTTGAAACGTTCATATGTCACTTATAACTCAATAGATTCTACATTCTTGTAACGTTTCAGCCTGATTGGACCTTGTTTTCACACAAATGGACCCAGAATGATGTGAAATTGTGCTTCGTGCAACGTAATTCTGGGTGCCATTTACAAACCATAAGTGCTAATGACTCCATTCCTTTTTTGTGGTTGTAGGGGCTGTTGATTGGAGTACATTAAAACAAACCTGATCTCTCTAGGACATTCAGAAGCCAAGTTATAAGCCCACAAATGTGTAACTGGACTACTTCAAATTGACACCAGATCCGGTGACCTTTGGGACATGTTTTGACCCCCTATAGGAATGTGCTATCATCATGAAACGTTCATATCACTTACAATTCAATAGATTCTACCTTTCTGTAACGTTTCAGCCTGATTGGACCTTGTTTTCACACAAATGGACCCAGAATGATGTGAAATTGTGCTTCGTGCAACATAATTCTGGGTGCCATTTACAAACCATAAGTGCTAATGACTCCATTCCTTTTTGTGGTTGTAGGGGCTGTTGATTGGAGTACACTAAAACAAACCTGACCTCTCTAGGACATTCAGAAGCCAAGTTATAAGCCCACAAATGTGTAACTGGACTACTTCTTTAAAGTGACACCAGATCCGGTGACCTTTGGGACATGGTTTGACCCCCTATAGGAATGTGCGATCATCATGAAACATTCAGATCACTTACAACTCAATAGATTATACCTTCTTGTAACGTTTCAGCCTGATTGGACCTTGTTTTCACACAAATGGACCCAGAATGATGTGAAATTGTGCTTCGTGCAACATAATTCTGGGTGCCATTTACAAACCATAAGTGCTTATGACTCCATTCCTTTTTGTGGTTGTAGGGGCTGTTGATTGGAGTACACTAAAACAAACCTGATCTCTCTAGGACATTCAGAAGCCAAGTTATAAGCCCACAAATGTGTAACTGGACTACTTCTTTAAATTGACAAAAGATCCGGTGACCTTTGGGACATGGTTTGACCCCCTATTGGAATGTGCGATCATCATGAAACGTTCAGATCACTTACAACTCAATAGATTCTACCTTCCTGTAACGTTTCAGCCTGATTGGACCTTGTTTTCACACAAATGGACCCAGAATGATGTGAAATTGTGCTTCGTGCAACATAATTCTGGGTGCCATTTAAAAACCATAAGTGCTAATGACTCCATTCCTTTTTGGGATAATGGGGGCTGTTAATTGGAGTACTCTAAAACAAACCTGACCTCTTTAGGATATTCAGAAGCCAAGTTATAAGCCCACAAATGTGTAACTGGACTACTTCTTTAAAGTGACACCAGGCCCGGTGACCTTTGGGACATGGTTTGACCCCCTATAGGAATGTGCGATCATCATGAAACGTTCAGATCACTTACAACTCTATAGATTCTACTTCCTGTAACGTTTCAGCCTCATTGGACCTTGTTTTCACACAAATGAACCCAGAATGATGTGAAATTGTGCTTCGTGCAACATTATTCTGGGTGCCATTTAAAAACCATAAGTGCTAATGACTCCATTCATTTTTGCGGTAATGGGGGCTGTTAATTGGAGTACTCTAAAACAAACCTGACCTCTCTAGGATATTCAGAAGCCAAGTTATAAGCCCACAAATGTGTAACTGGACTACTTCTTTAAAGTGAGACCAGGCCCGGTGACCTTTGGGACATGGTTTGACCCTCTATAGGAATGTGCGATCATCTTGAAACGTTTATATGTCACTTACAACTCAATAGATTCTACATTCTTGTAACGTTTCAGCCTGATTGGACCTTGTTTTCACACAAAAGGACCCAGAATGATGTGAAATTGTGCTTCGTGCAACGTAATTCTGGGTGCCATTTACAAACCATAAGTGCTAATGACTCCATTCCTTTTTGGGGTAATGGGGGCTGTTAACTGGAGTACTCTAAAACAAACCTGACCTCTTTAGGATATTCAGAAGCCAAGTTATAAGCCCACAAAGGTGTAACTGGACTACTTCTTTAAAGTGACACCAGGCCCGGTGACCTTTGGGACATGGTTTGACCCCCTATAGGAATGTGCGATCATCATGAAACGTTCAGATCACTTACAACTCAATAGATTATACCTTCTTGTAACGTTTCAGCCTGATTGGTACTTGTTTTCACACAAATGGACCCAGAATGATGTGAAATTGTGCTTCGTGCAACATAATTCTGGGTGCCATTTACAAACCATAAGTGCTAATGACTCCATTCCTTTTTGTGGTTGTAGGGGCTGTTGATTGTAGTACACTAAAATAAACCTGATCTCTCTAGGACATTCAGAAGCCAAGTTATAAGCCCACAAATGTGTAACTGGACTACTTCTTTAAATTGACACCAGATCCGGTGACCTTTGGGACATGATTTGACCCCCTTAGGAAAGTGCTATCATCATGAAACGTTCAGATCACTTACAACTCAATATATTCTACCTTCCTGTAACGTTTCAGCCTGATTGGACCTTGTTTTCACACAAATGAACCCAGAATGATGTGAAATTGTGCTTCGTGCAACATTATTCTGGGTGCCATTTACAAACCATAAGTGCTAATGACTCCATTCCCTTTTGTGGTTGTAGGGGCTGTTGATTGGAGTACACTAAATTAAACCTGATCTCTCTAGGACATTCAGAAGCCAAGTTATAAGCCCACAAATGTGTAACTGGACTACTTCTTTAAATTGACACCAGATCCGGTGACCTTTGGGACATAGTTTGACCTCCTTAGGAAAGTGCTATCCGCATGAAACGTTCAGATCACTTACAACTCAATAGATTCTACCTTCCTGTAACGTTTCAGCCTGATTGGACCTTGTTTTCACACAAATGAACCCAGAATGATGTGAAATTGTGCTTTGTGCAACATAATTCTGGGTGCCATTTAAAAACCATAAGTGCTAATGACTCCATTCCTTTTTGGGATAATGGGGGCTGTTAATTGGAGTACTCTAAAACAAACCTGACCTCTTTAGGATATTCAGAAGCCAAGTTATAAGCCCACAAATGTGTAACTGGACTACTTCTTTAAAGTGACACCAGGCCCGGTGACCTTTGGGACATGGTTTGACCCCCTATAGGAATGTGCGATCATCATGAAACGTTCAGATCACTTACAACTCTATAGATTCTACCTTCCTGTAACGTTTCAGCCTGATTGGACCTTGTTTTCACACAAATGAACCCAGAATGATGTGAAATTGTGCTTCGTGCAACATTATTCTGGGTGCCATTTAAAAACCATAAGTGCTAATGACTCCATTCATTTTTGGGGTAATGGGGGCTGTTAATTGGAGTACTCTAAAACAAACCTGACCCCTCTAGGATATTCAGAAGCCAAGTTATAAGCCCACAAATGTGTAACTGGACTACTTCTTTAAAGTGACACCAGGCCCGGTGACCTTTGGGACATGGTTTGACCCTCTATAGGAATGTGCGATCATCTTGAAACGTTCATATGTCACTTACAACTCAATAGATTCTACATTCTTGTAACGTTTCAGCCTGATTGGACCTTGTTTTCACACAAAAGGACCCAGAATGATGTGAAATTGTGCTTCGTGCAACGTAATTCTGGGTGCCATTTACAAACCATAAGTGCTAATGACTCCATTCCTTTTTGGGGTAATGGGGGCTGTTAACTGGAGTACTCTAAAACAAACCTGACCTCTTTAGGATATTCAGAAGCCAAGTTATAAGCCCACAAATGTGTAACTGGACTACTTCTTTAAATTGACACCAGATCCGGTGACCTTTGGGACATAGTTTGACCTCCTTAGGAAAGTGCTATCCGCATGAAACGTTCAGATCACTTACAACTCAATAGATTCTACCTTCCTGTAACGTTTCAGCCTGATTGGACCGTGTTTTCACACAAATGAACCCAGAATGATGTGAAATTGTGCTTCGTGCAACATAATTCTGGGTGCCATTTAAAAACCATAAGTGCTAATGACTCCATTCCTTTTTGGGATAATGGGGGCTGTTAATTGGAGTACTCTAAAACAAACCTGACCTCTCTAGGATATTCAGAAGCCAAGTTATAAGCCCACAAATGTGTAACTGGACTACTTCTTTAAAGTGACACCAGGCCCGGTGACCTTTGGGACATGGTTTGACCCTCTATAGGAATGTGCAATCATCTTGAAACGTTCATATGTCACTTACAACTCAATAGATTCTACATTCTTGTAACGTTTCAGCCTGATTGGACCTTGTTTTCACACAAATGGACCCAGAATGATGTGAAATTGTGCTTCGTGCAACGTAATTCTGGGTGCCATTTACAAACCATAAGTGCTAATGACTCCATTCCTTTTTTGTGGTTGTAGGGGCTGTTGATTGGAGTACATTAAAACAAACCTGATCTCTCTAGGACATTCAGAAGCCAAGTTATAAGCCCACAAATGTGTAACTGGACTACTTCAAATTGACACCAGATCCGGTGACCTTTGGGACATGTTTTGACCCCCTATAGGAATGTGCTATCATCATGAAACGTTCAGATCACTTACAATTCAATAGATTCTACCTTTCTGTAACGTTTCAGCCTGATTGGACCTTGTTTTCACACAAATGGACCCAGAATGATGTGAAATTGTGCTTCGTGCAACATAATTCTGGGTGCCATTTACAAACCATAAGTGCTAATGACTCCATTCCTTTTTGTGGTTGTAGGGGCTGTTGATTGGAGTACACTAAAACAACCCTGACCTCTCTAGGACATTCAGAAGCCAAGTTATAAGCCCACAAATGTGTAACTGGACTACTTCTTTAAAGTGACACCAGATCCGGTGACCTTTGGGACATGGTTTGACCCCCTATAGGAATGTGTGATCATCATGAAACGTTCAGATCACTTACAACTCAATAGATTATACCTTCTTGTAACGTTTCAGCCTGATTGGACCTTGTTTTCACACAAATGGACCCAGAATGATGTGAAATTGTGCTTTGTGCAACATAATTCTGGGTGCCATTTACAAACCATAAGTGCTTATGACTCCATTCCTTTTTGTGGTTGTAGGGGCTGTTGATTGGAGTACACTAAAACAAACCTGATCTCTCTAGGACATTCAGAAGCCAAGTTATAAGCCCACAAATGTGTAACTGGACTACTTCTTTAAATTGACACCAGATCCGGTGACCTTTGGGACATGGTTTGAGCCCCTATTGGAATGTGCGATCATCATGAAACGTTCAGATCACTTACAACTGAATGGATTCTACCTTCTTGTAACGTTTCAGCCTGATTGGACCTTGTTTTCACACAAATTAACCCAGAATGATGTGAAATTGTGCTTCGTGCAACATAATTCTGGGTGCCATTTACAAACCTTAAGTGCTAATGACTCCATTCCTTTTTGTGATTGTAGGGGCTGTTGATTGGAGTACACTAAAACAAACCTGATCTCTCTAGGACATTCAGAAGCCAAGTTATAAGCCCACAAATGTGTAACTGGACTACTTCTTTAAATTGACACCAGATCCGGTGACCTTTGGGACATGGTTTGACCCCCTTAGTAATGTGCGATCATCATGAAACGTTCAGATCACTTACAACTCAATAGATTCTACCTTCCTGTAACGTTTCAGCCTGATTGGACCTTGTTTTCACACAAATGAACCCAGGATGATGTGAAATTGTGCTTCGTGCAACATAATTCTGGGTGCCATTTAAAAACCATAAGTGCTAATGACTCCATTCCTTTTTGTGGTTGTAGGGGCTGTTGATTGGAGTACACTAAAACAAACCTGATCTCTCTAGGACATTCAGAAGCCAAGTTATAAGCCCACAAATGTGTAACTGGACTACTTCTTTAAAGTGACACCAGATCCGGTGACCTTTGGGACATGGTTTGACCCCCAATAGGAATGTGCGATCATCATGAAACGTTCAGATCCCTTACAACTCAATAGATTCTACCTTCTTGTAACGTTTGAGCCTGATTGGACCTTGTTTTCACACAAATGGACCCAGAATGATGTGAAATTGTGCTTCGTGCAACGTAATTCTGGGTGCCATTTACAAACCATAAGTGCTAATGACTCCATTCCTTTTTGTGGTTGTAGGGGCTGTTGATTGGAGTACTCTGAAACAAACCTGATCACTCTAGGACATTCAGAAGCCAAGTTATGAGCCCAGAAATGTGTAACTGGACTACTTTAAATTGACACCAGATCCGGTGACCTTTGGGACATGGTTTGACCCCCTATAGGAAAGTGCTATCATCATGAAACGTTCAGATCACTTACAACTCAATAGATTCTACCTTCCTGTAACGTTTCAGCCTGATTGGACCTTGTTTTCACACAAATGAAACCAGAATGATGTGAAATTGTGCTTCGTGCAACATAATTCTGGGTGCCATTTACAAACCATAAGTGCTAATGACTCCATTCCTTTTTGTGGTTGTAGGGGCTGTTGATTGGAGTACACTAAAACAAGCCTGACCTCTCTAGGACATTTACAAGCCAAGTTATAAGCCCACAAAGGTGTAACTGGACTACTTCTTTAAAGTGACACCAGATCCGGTGACCTTTGGGACATGGTTTGACCCCCTATAGGAATGTGCGATCATCATGAAACGTTCAGATCACTTACAACTCAATAGATTCTACCTTCTTGTAACGTTTCAGCCTGATTGGACCTTGTTTTCACACAAATGGACCCAAATTGATGTGAAATTGTGCTTCGTGCAACATAATTCTGGGTGCCATTTACAAACCATAAGTGCTAATGACTCCATTCCTTTTTGTGGTTGTAGGGGCTGTTGATTGGAGTACACTAAAACAAGCCTGACCTCTCTAGGACATTTACAAGCCAAGTTATAAGCCCACAAAGGTGTAACTGGACTACTTCTTTAAAGTGACAACAGGCCCGGTGACCTTTGGGACATGGTTTGACCCCCTATAGGAATGTGCGATCATCATGAAACGTTCAGATCACTTACAACTCAATAGATTCTACCTTCTTAAAACATTTCAGCCTGATTGGACCTTGTTTTCACACAAATGGACCCAGAATGATGTGAAATTGTGCTTCGTGAAACATAATTCTGGGTGCCATTTACAAACCATAAGTGCTAATGACTCCATTCCTTTTTGTGGTTGTAGGGGCTGTTGATTGGAGTACACTAAAACAAGCCTGACCTCTCTAGGACATTCAGGAGCCAAGTTATAAGCCCACAAAGGTGTATTTGGACTACTTCTTTAAAGTGACACCAGGCCCGGTGACCTTTGGGACATGGTTTGACCCCCTATAGGAATGTGCGATCATCATGAAACGTTCAGATCACTTACAACTCAATAGATCCTACCTTTCTGTAACTTTTCAGCCCTATTGGACCTTGTTTTCACACAAATGAACCCAGAATGATGTGAAATTGTGCTTTGTGCAACATAATTCTGGGTGCCATTTACAAACCATAAGTGCTAATGACTCCATTCCTTTTTGTGGTTGTAGGGGCTGTTGATTGGAGTACTATGAAAACAACCTGATCACTCTAGGACATTCAGAAGCCAAGTTATGAGCGCAGAAATGTGTAACTGGACTACTTTAAATTGACACCAGATCCGGTGACCTTTGGGACATGGTTTGACCCCCTTAGGAAAGTGCTATCATCATGAAATGTTCAGATCACTTACAACTCAATAGATTCTACCTTCTTGTAACGTTTCAGCCTGATTGGACCTTGTTTTCACACAAATGGACCCAAATTGATGTGAAATTGTGCTTCGTGCAACATAATTCTGGGTGCCATTTACAAACCATAAGTGCTAATGACTCCATTCCTTTTTGTGGTTGTAGGGGCTGTTGATTGGAGTACACTAAAACAAGCCTGACCTCTCTAGGACATTTACAAGCCAAGTTATAAGCCCACAAAGGTGTAACTGGACTACTTCTTTAAAGTGACAACAGGCCCGGTGACCTTTGGGACATGGTTTGACCCCCTATAGGAATGTGCGATCATCATGAAACGTTCAGATCACTTACAACTCAATAGATTCTACCTTCTTAAAACATTTCAGCCTGATTGGACCTTGTTTTCACACAAATGGACCCAGAATGATGTGAAATTGTGCTTCGTGAAACATAATTCTGGGTGCCATTTACAAACCATAAGTGCTAATGACTCCATTCCTTTTTGTGGTTGTAGGGGCTGTTGATTGGAGTACACTAAAACAAGCCTGACCTCTCTAGGACATTCAGGAGCCAAGTTATAAGCCCACAAAGGTGTATTTGGACTACTTCTTTAAAGTGACACCAGGCCCGGTGACCTTTGGGACATGGTTTGACCCCCTATAGGAATGTGCGATCATCATGAAACGTTCAGATCACTTACAACTCAATAGATCCTACCTTTCTGTAACTTTTCAGCCCTATTGGACCTTGTTTTCACACAAATGAACCCAGAATGATGTGAAATTGTGCTTTGTGCAACATAATTCTGGGTGCCATTTACAAACCATAAGTGCTAATGACTCCATTCCTTTTTGTGGTTGTAGGGGCTGTTGATTGGAGTACTATGAAACAAACCTGATCACTCTAGGACATTCAGAAGCCAAGTTATGAGCGCAGAAATGTGTAACTGGACTACTTTAAATTGACACCAGATCCGGTGACCTTTGGGACATGGTTTGACCCCCTTAGGAAAGTGCTATCATCATGAAATGTTCAGATCACTTACAACTCAATAGATTCTACCTTCCTATAACGTTTCAGCCTGATTGGACCTTGTTTTCACACAAATGAAACCAGAATGATGTGAAATTGTGCTTCGTGCAACATAATTCTGGGTGCCATTTACAAACCATAAGTGCTAATGACTCCATTCCTTTTTGTGGTTGTAGGGGCTGTTGACTGGAGTACACTAAAACAAACCTGATCTCTCTAGGACATTCAGAAGCCAAGTTATATGCCCACAAAGGTGTAACTGGACTACTTCTTTAAAGTGACACCAGGCCCGGTGACCTTTGGGACATGGTTTGACCCCCTATAGGAATGTGCGATCATCATGAAACGTTCAGATCACTTACAACTCTATAGATTCTACCTTCCTGTAACGTTTCAGCCTGATTGGACCTTGTTTTCACACAAATGAACCCAGAATGATGTGAAATTGTGCTTCGTGCAACATTATTCTGGGTGCCATTTAAAAACCATAAGTGCTAATGACTCCATTCATTTTTGGGGTAATGGGGGCTGTTAATTGGAGTACTCTAAAACAAACCTGACCTCTCTAGGATATTCAGAAGCCAAGTTATAAGTCCACAAATGTGTAACTGGACTACTTCTTTAAAGTGACACCAGGCCCGGTGACCTTTGGGACATGGTTTGACCCTCTATAGGAATGTGCGATCATCTTGAAACGTTCATATGTCACTTACAACTCAATAGATTCTACATTCTTGTAACGTTTCAGCCTGATTGGACCTTGTTTTCACACAAATGGACCCAGAATGATGTGAAATTGTGCTTCGTGCAAGGTAATTCTGGGTGCCATTTACAAACCATAAGTGCTAATGACTCCATTCCTGTTTTGTGGTTGTAGGGGCTGTTGATTGGAGTACATTAAAACAAACCTGATCTCTCTAGGCCATTCAGAAGCCAAGTTATAAGCCCACAAATGTGTAACTGGACTACTTTAAATTGACACCAGATCCGGTGACCTTTGGGACATGTTTTGACCCCCTATAGGAATGTGCTATCATCATGAAACGTTCAGATCACTTACAACTCAATAGATTATACCTTCTTGTAACGTTTCAGCCTGATTGGACCTTGTTTTCACACAAATGGACCCAGAATGATGTGAAATTGTGCTTCGTGCAACATAATTCTGGGTGCCATTTACAAACCATAAGTGCTTATGACTCCATTTCTTTTTGTGGTTGTAGGGGCTGTTGATTGGAGTACACTAAAACAAACCTGATCTCTCTAGGACATTCAGAAGCCAAGTTATAAGCCCACAAATGTGTAACTGGACTACTTCTTTAAATTGACACCAGATCCGGTGACCTTTGGGACATGGTTTGACCCCCTATTGGAATGTGCGATCATCATGAAACGTTCAGATCACTTACAACTCAATGGATTCTACCTTCTTGTAACGTTTCAGCCTGATTGGACCTTGTTTTCACACAAATTACCCCGGAATGATGTGAAATTGTGCTTCGTGCAACATAATTCTGGGTGCCATTTACAAACCATAAGTGCTAATGACTCCATTCCTTTTTGTGGTTGTAGGGGCTGTTGATTGGAGTACACTAAAACAAACCTGATCTCTCTAGGACATTCAGAAGCCAAGTTATAAGCCCACAAATGTGTAACTGGACTACTTCTTTAAATTGACACCAGATCCGGTGTCCTTTGGGACATGGTTTGACACCCTTAGGAATGTGCGATCATCATGAAACGTTCAGATCACTTACAACTCAATAGATTCTACCTTCCTGTAACGTTTCAGCCTGATTGGACCTTGTTTTCACACAAATGAACCCAGAATGATGTGAAATTGTGCTTCGTGCAACATAATTCTGGGTGCCATTTAAAAACCATAAGTGCTAATGACTCCATTCCTTTTTGTGGTTGTAGGGGCTGTTGATTGGAGTACACTAAAACAAACCTGATCTCTCTAGGACATTCAGAAGCCAAGTTATAAGCCCACAAATGTGTAACTGGACTACTTCTTTAAAGTGACACCAGATCCGGTGACCTTTGGGACATGGTTTGACCCCCAATAGGAATGTGCGATCATCATGAAATGTTCAGATCACTTACAACTCAATAGATTCTACCTTCTTGTAACGTTTCAGCCTGATTGGACCTTGTTTTCACACAAATGAACCCAGAATGATGTGAAATTGTGCTTCGTGCAACATTATTCTGGGTGCCATTTAAAAACCATAAGTGCTAATGACTCCATTCATTTTTGGGGTAATGGGGGCTGTTAATTGGAGTACTCTAAAACAAACCTGACCTCTCTAGGATATTCAGAAGCCAAGTTATAAGTCCACAAATGTGTAACTGGACTACTTCTTTAAAGTGACACCAGGCCCGGTGACCTTTGGGACATGGTTTGACCCTCTATAGGAATGTGCGATCATCTTGAAACGTTCATATGTCACTTACAACTCAATAGATTCTACATTCTTGTAACGTTTCAGCCTGATTGGACCTTGTTTTCACACAAATGGACCCAGAATGATGTGAAATTGTGCTTCGTGCAAGGTAATTCTGGGTGCCATTTACAAACCATAAGTGCTAATGACTCCATTCCTTTTTTGTGGTTGTAGGGGCTGTTGATTGGAGTACATTAAAACAAACCTGATCTCTCTAGGCCATTCAGAAGCCAAGTTATAAGCCCACAAATGTGTAACTGGACTACTTTAAATTGACACCAGATCCGGTGACCTTTGGGACATGTTTTGACCCCCTATAGGAATGTGCTATCATCATGAAACGTTCAGATCACTTACAACTCAATAGATTATACCTTCTTGTAACGTTTCAGCCTGATTGGACCTTGTTTTCACACAAATTACCCCGGAATGATGTGAAATTATGCTTCGTGCAACATAATTCTGGGTGCCATTTACAAACCATATGTGCTAATGACTCCATTCCTTTTTGTGGTTGTAGGGGCTGTTGATTGGAGTACACTAAAACAAACCTGATCTCTCTAGGACATTCAGAAGCCAAGTTATAAGCCCACAAATGTGTAACTGGACTACTTCTTTAAATTGACACCAGATCCGGTGTCCTTTGGGACATGGTTTGACACCCTTAGGAATGTGCGATCATCATGAAACGTTCAGATCACTTACAACTCAATAGATTCTACCTTCCTGTAACGTTTCAGCCTGATTGGACCTTGTTTTCACACAAATGAACCCAGAATGATGTGAAATTGTGCTTCGTGCAACATAATTCTGGGTGCCATTTAAAAACCATAAGTGCTAATGACTCCATTCCTTTTTGTGGTTGTAGGGGCTGTTGATTGGAGTACACTAAAACAAACCTGATCTCTCTAGGACATTCAGAAGCCAAGTTATAAGCCCACAAATGTGTAACTGGACTACTTCTTTAAAGTGACACCAGATCCGGTGACCTTTGGGACATGGTTTGACCCCCAATAGGAATGTGCGATCATCATGAAACGTTCAGATCACTTACAACTCAATAGATTCTACCTTCTTGTAACGTTTGAGCCTGATTGGACCTTGTTTTCACACAAATGGACCCAGAATGATGTGAAATTGTGCTTCATGCAACGTAATTCTGGGTGCCATTTACAAACCATAAGTGCTAATGACTCCATTCCTTTTTGTGGTTGTAGGGGCTGTTGATTGGAGTACTCTGAAACAAACCTGATCACTCTAGGACATTCAGAAGCCAAGTTATGAGCCCAGAAATGTGTAACTGGACTACTTTAAATTGACACCAGATCCGGTGACCTTTGGGACATGGTTTGACCCCCTATAGGAAAGTGCTATCATCATGAAACGTTCAGATCCCTTACAACTCAATAGATTCTACCTTCCTGTAACGTTTCAGCCTGATTGGACCTTGTTTTCACACAAATCGACCCAGAATGATGTGAAATTGTGCTTCGTGCAACATAATTCTGGGTGCCATTTACAAACCATAAGTGCTAATGACTCCATTCCTTTTTGTGGTTGTAGGGACTGTTGATTGGAGTACACTAAAACAAACCTGACCTCTCTAGGACATTCAGAAGCCAAGTTATAAGCCCACAAATGTGTAACTGGACTACTTCTTTAAAGTGACACCAGATCCGGTGACCTTTGGGACATGGTTTGACCCCCTATAGGAATGTGCGATCATCATGAAACGTTCAGATCACTTACAACTCAATAGATTATACCTTCTTGTAACGTTTCAGCCTGATTGGACCTTGTTTTCACACAAATGGACCCAGAATGATGTGAAATTGTGCTTCGTGCAACATAATTCTGGGTGCCATTTAAAAACCATAAGTGCTAATGACTCCATTCCTTTTTGGGATAATGGGGGCTGTTAATTGGAGTGCTCTAAAACAAACCTGACCTCTCTAGGACATTCAGAAGCCAAGTTATAAGCCCACAAATGTGTAACTGGACTACTTCTTTAAAGTGACACCAGGCCCAGTGACCTTTGGGACATGGTTTGACCCCCTATAGGAATGTGCGATCATCATGAAACGTTCAGATCACTTACAACTCTATAGATTCTACCTTCCTGTAATGTTTCAGCCTTATTGGACCTTGTTTTCACACAAATGAACCCAGAATGATGTGAAATTGTGCTTCGTGCAACATTATTCTGGGTGCCATTTAAAAACCATAAGTGCTAATGACTCCATTCATTTTTGGGGTAATGGGGGCTGTTAATTGGAGTACTCTAAAACAAACCTGACCTCTCTAGGATATTCAGAAGCCAACTTATAAGCCCACAAATGTGTAACTGGACTACTTCTTTAAAGTGACACCAGGCCCGGTGACCTTTGGGACATGGTTTGACCCTCTATAGGAATGTGCGATCATCTTGAAACGTTCATATGTCACTTACAACTCAATAGATTCTACATTCTTGTAACGTTTCAGCCTGATTGGACCTTGTTTTCACACAAAAGGACCCAGAATGATGTGAAATTGTGCTTCGTGCAACGTAATTCTGGGTGCCATTTACAAACCATAAGTGCTAATGACTCCATTCCTTTTTGGGGTAATGGGGGCTGTTAACTGGAGTACTCTAAAACAAACCTGACCTCTTTAGGATATTCAGAAGCCAAGTTATAAGCCCACAAAGGTGTAACTGGACTACTTCTTTAACGTGACACCAGGCCCGGTGACATTTGGGACATGGTTTGACCCCCTTAGGAAAGTGCTATCATCATGAAACGTTCAGATCACTTACAACTCAATATATTCTACCTTCCTGTAACGTTTCAGCCTGATTGGACCTTGTTTTCACACAAATGAACCCAGAATGATGTGAAATTGTGCTTCGTGCAACATTATTCTGGGTGCCATTTACAAACCATAAGTGCTAATGACTCCATTCCCTTTTGTGGTTGTAGGGGCTGTTGATTGGAGTACACTAAATTAAACCTGATCTCTCTAGGACATTCAGAAGCCAAGTTATAAGCCCACAAATGTGTAACTGGACTACTTCTTTAAATTGACACCAGATCCGGTGACCTTTGGGACATAGTTTGACCTCCTTAGGAAAGTGCTATCCGCATGAAACGTTCAGATCACTTACAACTCAATAGATTCTACCTTCCTGTAACGTTTCAGCCTGATTGGACCTTGTTTTCACACAAATGAAACCAGAATGATGTGAAATTGTGCTTCGTGCAACATAATTCTGGGTGCCATTTACAAACCATAAGTGCTAATGACTCCATTCCTTTTTGTGGTTGTAGGGACTGTTGATTGGAGTACACTAAAACAAACCTGACCTCTCTAGGACATTCAGAAGCCAAGTTATAAGCCCACAAATGTGTAACTGGACTACTTCTTTAAAGTGACACCAGATCCGGTGACCTTTGGGACATGGTTTGACCCCCTATAGGAATGTGCGATCATCATGAAACGTTCAGATCACTTACAACTCAATAGATTATACCTTCTTGTAACGTTTCAGCCTGATTGGACCTTGTTTTCACACAAATGGACCCAGAATGATGTGAAATTGTGCTTCGTGCAACATAATTCTGGGTGCCATTTAAAAACCATAAGTGCTAATGACTCCATTCCTTTTTGGGATAATGGGGGCTGTTAATTGGAGTGCTCTAAAACAAACCTGACCTCTCTAGGACATTCAGAAGCCAAGTTATAAGCCCACAAATGTGTAACTGGACTACTTCTTTAAAGTGACACCAGGCCCAGTGACCTTTGGGACATGGTTTGACCCCCTATAGGAATGTGCGATCATCATGAAACGTTCAGATCACTTACAACTCTATAGATTCTACCTTCCTGTAATGTTTCAGCCTTATTGGACCTTGTTTTCACACAAATGAACCCAGAATGATGTGAAATTGTGCTTCGTGCAACATTATTCTGGGTGCCATTTAAAAACCATAAGTGCTAATGACTCCATTCATTTTTGGGGTAATGGGGGCTGTTAATTGGAGTACTCTAAAACAAACCTGACCTCTCTAGGATATTCAGAAGCCAACTTATAAGCCCACAAATGTGTAACTGGACTACTTCTTTAAAGTGACACCAGGCCCGGTGACCTTTGGGACATGGTTTGACCCTCTATAGGAATGTGCGATCATCTTGAAACGTTCATATGTCACTTACAACTCAATAGATTCTACATTCTTGTAACGTTTCAGCCTGATTGGACCTTGTTTTCACACAAAAGGACCCAGAATGATGTGAAATTGTGCTTCGTGCAACGTAATTCTGGGTGCCATTTACAAACCATAAGTGCTAATGACTCCATTCCTTTTTGGGGTAATGGGGGCTGTTAACTGGAGTACTCTAAAACAAACCTGACCTCTTTAGGATATTCAGAAGCCAAGTTATAAGCCCACAAAGGTGTAACTGGACTACTTCTTTAACGTGACACCAGGCCCGGTGACATTTGGGACATGGTTTGACCCCCTTAGGAAAGTGCTATCATCATGAAACGTTCAGATCACTTACAACTCAATATATTCTACCTTCCTGTAACGTTTCAGCCTGATTGGACCTTGTTTTCACACAAATGAACCCAGAATGATGTGAAATTGTGCTTCGTGCAACATTATTCTGGGTGCCATTTACAAACCATAAGTGCTAATGACTCCATTCCCTTTTGTGGTTGTAGGGGCTGTTGATTGGAGTACACTAAATTAAACCTGATCTCTCTAGGACATTCAGAAGCCAAGTTATAAGCCCACAAATGTGTAACTGGACTACTTCTTTAAATTGACACCAGATCCGGTGACCTTTGGGACATAGTTTGACCTCCTTAGGAAAGTGCTATCCGCATGAAACGTTCAGATCACTTACAACTCAATAGATTCTACCTTCCTGTAACGTTTCAGCCTGATTGGACCTTGTTTTCACACAAATGAAACCAGAATGATGTGAAATTGTGCTTCGTGCAACATAATTCTGGGTGCCATTTACAAACCATAAGTGCTAATGACTCCATTCCTTTTTGTGGTTGTAGGGGCTGTTGACTGGAGTACACTAAAACAAACCTGATCTCTCTAGGACATTCCGAAGCCAAGTTATATGCCCACAAAGGTGTAACTGGACTACTTCTTTAAAGCTACACCAGGCCCGGTGACCTTTGGGACATGGTTTGACCCCCTATAGGAATGTGCGATCATCATGAAACGTTCAGATCACTTACAACTCTATAGATTCTACCTTCCTGTAACGTTTCAGCCTGATTGGACCTTGTTTTCACACAAATGAACCCAGAATGATGTGAAATTGTGCTTCGTGCAACATTATTCTGGGTGCCATTTAAAAACCATAAGTGCTAATGACTCCATTCATTTTTGGGGTAATGGGGGCTGTTAATTGGAGTACTCTAAAACAAACCTGACCTCTCTAGGATATTCAGAAGCCAAGTTATAAGTCCACAAATGTGTAACTGGACTACTTCTTTAAAGTGACACCAGGCCCGGTGACCTTTGGGACATGGTTTGACCCTCTATAGGAATGTGCGATCATCTTGAAACGTTCATATGTCACTTACAACTCAATAGATTCTACATTCTTGTAACGTTTCAGCCTGATTGGACCTTGTTTTCACACAAATGGACCCAGAATGATGTGAAATTGTGCTTCGTGCAAGGTAATTCTGGCTGCCATTTACAAACCATAAGTGCTAATGACTCCATTCCTTTTTTGTGGTTGTAGGGGCTGTTGATTGGAGTACATTAAAACAAACCTGATCTCTCTAGGCCATTCAGAAGCCAAGTTATAAGCCCACAAATGTGTAACTGGACTACTTTAAATTGACACCAGATCCGGTGACCTTTGGGACATGTTTTGACCCCCTATAGGAATGTGCTATCATCATGAAACGTTCAGATCACTTACAACTCAATAGATTATACCTTCTTGTAACGTTTCAGCCTGATTGGACCTTGTTTTCAAACAAATGGACCCAGAATGATGTGAAATTGTGCTTCGTGCAACATAATTCTGGGTGCCATTTACAAACCATAAGTGCTTATGACTCCATTCCTTTTTGTGGTTGTAGGGGCTGTTGATTGGAGTACACTAAAACAAACCTGATCTCTCTAGGACATTCAGAAGCCAAGTTATAAGCCCACAAATGTGTAACTGGACTACTTCTTTAAATTGACACCAGATCCGGTGACCTTTGGGACATGGTTTGACCCCCTATTGGAATGTGCCATCATCATGAAACTTTCAGATCACTTACAACTCAATGGATTCTACCTTCTTGTAACGTTTCAGCCTGATTGGACCTTGTTTTCACACAAATTACCCCGGAATGATGTGAAATTGTGCTTCGTGCAACATAATTCTGGGTGCCATTTACAAACCATAAGTGCTAATGACTCCATTCCTTTTTGTGGTTGTAGGGGCTGTTGATTGGAGTACACTAAAACAAACCTGATCTCTCTAGGACATTCAGAAGCCAAGTTATGAGCCCAGAAATGTGTAACTGGACTACTTTAAATTGACACCAGATCCGGTGACCTTTGGGACATGGTTTGACCCCCTATAGGAAAGTGCTATCATCATGAAACGTTCAGATCACTTACAACTCAATAGATTCTACCTTCCTGTAACGTTTCAGCCTGATTGGACCTTGTTTTCACACAAATGGACCCAGAATGATGTGAAATTGTCCTTCGTGCAACATAATTCTGGGTGCCATTTACAAACCATAAGTGCTAATGACTCCATTCCTTTTTGTGGTTGTAGGGACTGTTGATTGGAGTACACTAAAACAAACCTGACCTCTCTAGGATATTCAGAAGCCAAGTTATAAGCCCACAAATGTGTAACTGGACTACTTCTTTAAAGTGACACCAGATCCGGTGACCTTTGGGACATGGTTTGACCCCATATAGGAATGTGCGATCATCATGAAACGTTCAGATCACTTACAACTCAATAGATTATACCTTCTTGTAACGTTTCAGCCTGATTGGACCTTGTTTTCACACAAATGGACCCAGAATGATGTGAAATTGTGCTTCGTGCAACATAATTCTGGGTGCCATTTACAAACCATAAGTGCTTATGACTCCATTCCTTTTTGTGGTTGTAGGGGCTGTTGATTGGAGTACACTAAAACAAACCTGATCTCTCTAGGACATTCAGAAGCCAAGTTATAAGCCCACAAATGTGTAACTGGACTACTTCTTTAAATTGACACCAGATCCGGTGACCTTTGGGACATGGTTTGACCCCCTATTGGAATGTGCGATCATCATGAAACGTTCAGATCACTTACAACTCAATGGATTCTACCTTCTTGTAACGTTTCAGCCTGATTGGACCTTGTTTTCACACAAATTAACCCAGAATGATGTGAAATTGTGCTTCGTGCAACATAATTCTGGGTGCCATTTAAAAACCATAAGTGCTAATGACTCCATTCCTTTTTGGGATAATGGGGGCTGTTAATTGGAGTACTCTAAAACAAACCTGACCTCTTTAGGATATTCAGAAGCCAAGTTATAAGCCCACAAATGTGTAACTGGACTACTTCTTTAAAGTGATACCAGGCCCAGTGACCTTTGGGACATGGTTTGACCCCCTATAGGAATGTGCGATCATCATGAAACGTTCAGATCACTTACAACTCTATAGATTCTACCTTCCTGTAACGTTTCAGCCTGATTGGACCTTGTTTTCACACAAATGAACCCAGAATGATGTGAAATTGTGCTTCGTGCAACATTATTCTGGGTGCCATTTAAAAACCATAAGTGCTAATGACTCCATTCATTTTTGGGGTAATGGGGGCTGTTAATTGGAGTACTCTAAAACAAACCTGACCTCTCTAGGATATTCAGAAGCCGACTTATAAGCCCACAAATGTGTAACTGGACTACTTCTTTAAAGTGACACCAGGCCCGGTGACCTTTGGGACATGGTTTGACCCTCTATAGGAATGTGCGATCATCTTGAAACGTTCATATGTCACTTACAACTCAATAGATTCTACATTCTTGTAACGTTTCAGCCTGATTGGACCTTGTTGTCACACAAAAGGACCCAGAATGATGTGAAATTGTGCTTCGTGCAACGTAATTCTGGGTGCCATTTACAAACCATAAGTGCTAATGACTCCATTCCTTTTTGGGGTAATGGGGGCTGTTAACTGGAGTACTCTAAAACAAACCTGACCTCTTTAGGATATTCAGAAGCCAAGTTATAAGTCCACAAATGTGTAACTGGACTACTTTTTTAAAGTGACACCAGGCCCGGTGACCTTTGGGACATGGTTTGACCCTCTATAGGAATGTGCGATCATCTTGAAACGTTCATATGTCACTTACAACTCAATAGATTCTACATTCTTGTAACGTTTCAGCCTGATTGGACCTTGTTTTCACACAAATGGACCCAGAATGATGTGAAATTGTGCTTCGTGCAAGGTAATTCTGGGTGCCATTTACAAACCATAAGTGCTAATGACTCCATTCCTTTTTTGTGGTTGTAGGGGCTGTTGATTGGAGTACATTAAAACAAACCTGATCTCTCTAGGCCATTCAGAAGCCAAGTTATAAGCCCACAAATGTGTAACTGGACTACTTTAAATTGACACCAGATCCGGTGACCTTTGGGACATGTTTTGACCCCCTATAGGAATGTGCTATCATCATGAAACGTTCAGATCACTTACAACTCAATAGATTATACCTTCTTGTAACGTTTCAGCCTGATTGGACCTTGTTTTCACACAAATGGACCCAGAATGATGTGAAATTGTTCTTCGTGCAACAGAATTCTGGGTGCCATTTACAAACCATAAGTGCTTATGACTCCATTCCTTTTTGTGGTTGTAGGGGCTGTTGATTGGAGTACACTAAAACAAACCTGATCTCTCTAGGACATTCAGAAGCCAAGTTATAAGCCCACAAATGTGTAACTGGACTACTTCTTTAAATTGACACCAGATCCGGTGACCTTTGGGACATGGTTTGACCCCCTATTGGAATGTGCGATCATCATGAAACGTTCAGATCACTTACAACTCAATGGATTCTACCTTCTTGTAACGTTTCAGCCTGATTGGACCTTGTTTTCACACAAATTACCCCGGAATGATGTGAAATTGTGCTTCGTGCAACATAATTCTGGGTGCCATTTACAAACCATAAGTGCTAATGACTCCATTCCTTTTTGTGGTTGTAGGGGCTGTTGATTGGAGTACACTAAAACAAACCTGATCTCTCTAGGACATTCAGAAGCCAAGTTATAAGCCCACAAATGTGTAACTGGACTACTTCTTTAAATTGACACCAGATCCGGTGTCCTTTGGGACATGGTTTGACCCCCTTAGGAATGTGCAATCATCATGAAACGTTCAGATCACTTACAACTCAATAGATTCTACCTTCCTGTAACGTTTCAGCCTGATTGGACCTTGTTTTCACACAAATGAACCCAGAATGATGTGAAATTGTGCTTCGTGCAACATAATTCTGGGTGCCATTTAAAAACCATAAGTGCTAATGACTCCATTCCTTTTTGTGGTTGTAGGGGCTGTTGATTGGAGTACACTAAAACAAACCTGATATCTCTAGGACATTCAGAAGCCAAGTTATAAGCCCACAAATGTGTAACTGGACTACTTCTTTAAAGTGACACCAGATCCGGTGACCTTTGGGACATGGTTTGACCCCCAATAGGAATGTGCGATCATCATGAATAGTTCAGATCACTTACAACTCAATAGATTCTACCTTCTTGTAACGTTTGAGCCTGATTGGACCTTGTTTTCACACAAATGGACCCAGAATGATGTGAAATTGTGCTTCGTGCAACGTAATTCTGGGTGCCATTTACAAACCATAAGTGCTAATGACTCCATTCCTTTTTATTGTTGTAGGGGCTGTTGATTGGAGTACTCTGAAACAAACCTGATCACTCTAGGACATTCAGAAGCCAAGTTATGAGCCCAGAAATGTGTAACTGGACTACTTTAAATTGACACCAGATCCGGTGACCTTTGGGACATGGTTTGACCCCCTTAGGAAAGTGCTATCATCATGAAACGTTCAGATCACTTACAACTCAATAGATCCTACCGTTCTGTAACGTTTCAGCCCTATTGGACCTTGTTTTCACACAAATGAACCCAGAATTATGTGAAATTGTGCTTTGTGCAACATAATTCTGGGTGCCATTTACAAACCATAAGTGCTAATGACTCCATTCCTTTTTTGTGGTTGTAGGGGCTGTTGATTGGAGTACATTAAAACAAACCTGATCTCTCTAGGCCATTCAGAAGCCAAGTTATAAGCCCACAAATGTGTAACTGGACTACTTTAAATTGACACCAGATCCGGTGACCTTTGGGACATGTTTTGACCCCCTATAGGAATGTGCTATCATCATGAAACGTTCAGATCACTTACAACTCAATAGATTATACCTTCTTGTAACGTTTCAGCCTGATTGGACCTTGTTTTCACACAAATGGACCCAGAATGATGTGAAATTGTTCTTCGTGCAACAGAATTCTGGGTGCCATTTACAAACCATAAGTGCTTATGACTCCATTCCTTTTTGTGGTTGTAGGGGCTGTTGATTGGAGTACACTAAAACAAACCTGATATCTCTAGGACATTCAGAAGCCAAGTTATAAGCCCACAAATGTGTAACTGGACTACTTCTTTAAATTGACACCAGATCCGGTGACCTTTGGGACATGGTTTGACCCCCTATTGGAATGTGCGATCATCATGAAACGTTCAGATCACTTACAACTCAATGGATTCTACCTTCTTGTAACGTTTCAGCCTGATTGGACCTTGTTTTCACACAAATTACCCCGGAATGATGTGAAATTGTGCTTCGTGCAACATAATTCTGGGTTCCATTTACAAACCATAAGTGCTAATGACTCCATTCCTTTTTGTGGTTGTAGGGGCTGTTGATTGGAGTACACTAAAACAAACCTGATCTCTCTAGGACATTCAGAAGCCAAGTTATAAGCCCACAAATGTGTAACTGGACTACTTCTTTAAATTGACACCAGATCCGGTGTCCTTTGGGACATGGTTTGACCCCCTTAGGAATGTGCAATCATCATGAAACGTTCAGATCACTTACAACTCAATAGATTCTACCTTCCTGTAACGTTTCAGCCTGATTGGACCTTGTTTTCACACAAATGAACCCAGAATGATGTGAAATTGTGCTTCGTGCAACATAATTCTGGGTGCCATTTAAAAACCATAAGTGCTAATAACTCCATTCCTTTTTGTGGTTGTAGGGGCTGTTGATTGGAGTACACTAAAACAAACCTGATATCTCTAGGACATTCAGAAGCCAAGTTATAAGCCCACAAATGTGTAACTGGACTACTTCTTTAAAGTGACACCAGATCCGGTGACCTTTGGGACATGGTTTGACCCCCAATAGGAATGTGCGATCATCATGAATAGTTCAGATCACTTACAACTCAATAGATTCTACCTTCTTGTAACGTTTGAGCCTGATTGGACCTTGTTTTCACACAAATGGACCCAGAATGATGTGAAATTGTGCTTCGTGCAACGTAATTCTGGGTGCCATTTACAAACCATAAGTGCTAATGACTCCATTCCTTCTTATTGTTGTAGGGGCTGTTGATTGGAGTACTCTGAAACAAACCTGATCACTCTAGGACATTCAGAAGCCAAGTTATGAGCCCAGAAATGTGTAACTGGACTACTTTAAATTGACACCAGATCCGGTGACCTTTGGGACATGGTTTGACCCCCTTAGGAAAGTGCTATCATCATGAAACGTTCAGATCACTTACAACTCAATAGATCCTACCGTTCTGTAACGTTTCAGCCCTATTGGACCTTGTTTTCACACAAATGAACCCAGAATTATGTGAAATTGTGCTTTGTGCAACATAATTCTGGGTGCCATTTACAAACCATAAGTGCTAATGACTCCATTCCTTTTTGTGGTTGTAGGGGCTGTTGATTGGAGTACACTAAAACAAGCCTGACCTCTCTAGGACATTCACAAGCCAAGTTATAAGCCCACAAAGGTGTAACTGGACTACTTCTTTAAAGTGACACCAGGCCCGGTGACCTTTGGGACATGGTTTGACCCCCTATAGGAATGTGCGATCATCATGAAACGTTCAGATCACTTACAACTCAATAGATTATACCTTCTTGTAACGTTTCAGCCTGATTGGACCTTGTTTTCACACAAATGGACCCAGAATGATGTGAAATTGTGCTTCGTGCAACATAATTCTGGGTGCCATTTACAAACCATAAGTGCTAATGACTCCATTCCTTTTTGTGGTTGTAGTGTCTGTTGATTGGAGTACACTAAAACAAGCCTGACCTCTCTAGGACATTCAGGAGCCAAGTTATAAGCCCACAAAGGTGTAACTGGACTACTTCTTTAAAGTGACACCAGGCCCGGTGACCTTTGGGACATGGTTTGACCCCCTATAGGAATGTGCGATCATCATGAAACGTTCAGATCACTTACAACTCAATAGATCCTACCGTTCTGTAACGTTTCAGCCCTATTGGACCTTGTTTTCACACAAATGAACCCAGAATGATGTGAAATTGTGCTTTGTGCAACATAATTCTGGGTGCCATTTACAAACCATAAGTGCTAATGACTCCATTCCTTTTTGTGGTTGTAGGGGCTTTTGATTGGAGTACTCTGAAACAAACCTGATCACTCTAGGACATTCAGAATCCAAGTTATGAGCCCAGAATTGTGTAACTGGACTACTTTAAATTGACACCAGATCCAGTGACCTTTGGGACATGGTTTGACCCCCTTAGGAAAGTGCTATCATCATGAAACGTTCAGATCACTTACAACTCAATAGATTCTACCTTCCTGTAACGTTTCACCCTGATTGGACCTTGTTTTCACACAAATGAAACCAGAATGATGTGAAATTGTGCTTCGTGCAACATAATTCTGGGTGCCATTTACAAACCATAACTGCTAATGACTCCATTCCTTTTTGTGGTTGTAGGGGCTGTTGATTGGAGTACACTAAAACAAACCTGATCTCTCTAGGACATTCAGAAGCCAAGTTATAAGCCCACAAAGGTGTAACTGGACTACTCCTTTAAAGTGACACCAGATCCGGTGACCTTTGGGACATGGTTTGACCCCCTTAAGAAAGTGCTATCATCATGAAACGTTCAGATCACTTACAACTTAATAGATTCTACCTTCCTGTAACGTTTCAGCCTGATTGGACCTTGTTTTCACACAAATGAACCCAGAATGATGTGAAATTGTGCTTCGTGCAACATAATTCTGGGTGCAATTTAAAAACCATAAGTGCTAACGACTCCATTCCTTTTTGGGGTAATGGGGGCTGTTGATTGGAGTACACTAAAACAAACCTGACTTCTCTAGGACATTCAGAAGCCAAGTTATAAGCCCACAAATGTGTAACTGGACTACTTCTTTAAATTGACACCAGATCTGGTGACATTTGGGACATGGTTTGACCCCCTTAGGAAAGTGCAATCAACATGAAACGTTCAGATCACTTACAACTCAATAGATTCTACCTTCCTGTAACGTTTCAGCCTGATTGGACCTTGTTTTCACACAAATGAACCCAGAATGATGTGAAATTGTGCTTCGTGCAACATAATTCTGGGTGCCATTTAAAAACCATAAGTGCTAATGACTCCATTCATTTTTGGGGTAATGGGGGCTGTTAATTGGAGTACTCTAAAACAAACCTGACCTCTCTAGGATATTCAGAAGCCAAGTTATAAGCCCACAAATGTGTAACTGGACTACTTCTTTAAAGTGACACCAGGCCCGGTGACCTTTGAGACATGGTTTGACCCTCTATAGGAATGTGCGATCATCTTGAAACATTCATATGTCACTTACAACTCAATAGATTCTACATTCTTGTAACGTTTCAGCCTGATTGGATCTTGTTTTCACACAAATGGACCCAGAATGATGTGAAATTGTGCTTCGTGCAACGTAATTCTGGGTGCCATTTACAAACCATAAGTGCTAATGACTCCATTCCTTTTTTGTGGTTGTAGGGGCTGTTGATTGGAGTACATTAAAACAAACCTGATCTCTCTAGGACATTCAGAAGCCAAGTTATAAGCCCACAAATGTGTAACTGGACTACTTTAAATTGACACCAGATCCGGTGACCTTTGGGACATGTTTTGACCCCCTATAGGAATGTGCTATCATCATGAAACGTTCAGATCACTTACAATTCAATAGATTCTACCTTTCTGTAACGTTTCAGCCTGATTGGACCTTGTTTTCACACAAATGGACCCAGAATGATGTGAAATTGTGCTTCGTGCAACATAATTCTGGGTGCCATTTACAAACCATAAGTGCTAATGACTCCATTCCTTTTTTTGGTTGTAGGGGCTGTTGATTGGAGTACTCTAAAACAAACCTGACCTCTCTAGGACATTCAGAAGCCAAGTTATAAGCCCACAAATGTGTAACTGGACTACTTCTTTAAAGTGACACCAGATCTGGTGACCTTTGGGACATGGTTTGACCCCCTATAGGAATGTGCGATCATCATGAAACGTTCAGATCACTTACAACTCAATAGATTATACCTTCTTGTAACGTTTCAGCCTGATTGGACCTTGTTTTCACACAAATGGACCCAGAATGATGTGAAATTGTGCTTCATGCAACATAATTCTGGGTGCCATTTACAAACCATAAGTGCTTATGACTCCATTCCTTTTTGTGGTTGTAGGGGCTGTTGATTGGAGTACACTAAAACAAACCTGATCTCTCTAGGACATTCAGAAGCCAAGTTATAAGCCCACAAATGTGTAACTGGACTACTTCTTTAAATTGACACCAGAGCCGGTGACCTTTGGGACATGGTTTGACCCCCTATTGGAATGTGCGATCATCATGAAACGTTCAGATCACTTACAACTCAATGGATTCTACCTTCTTGTAACGTTTCAGCCTGATTGGACCTTGTTTTCACACAAATTAACCCAGAATGATGTGAAATTGTGCTTCGTGCAACATAATTCTGGGTGCCATTTACAAACCATAAGTGCTAATGACTCCATTCCTTTTTGTGGTTGTAGTTGATGTTGATTGGAGTACACTAAAACAAACCTGATCTCTCTAGGACATTCAGAAGCCAAGTTATAAGCCCACAAATGTGTAACTGGACTACTTCTTTAAATTGACACCAGATCCGGTGACCTTTGGGACATGGTTTGACCCCCTTAGGAATGTGCGATAATCATGAAACGTTCAGATCACTTACAACTCAATAGATTCTACCTTCCTGTAACGTTTCAGCCTGATTGGACCTTGTTTTCACACAAATGAACCCAGAATGATGTGAAATTGTGCTTCGTGCAACATAATTCTGGGTGCCATTTAAAAACCATAAGTGCTAATGACTCCATTCCTTTTTGTGGTTGTAGGGGCTGTTGATTGGAGTACACTAAAACAAACCTGATCTCTCTAGGACATTCAGAAGCCAAGTTATAAGCCCACAAATGTGTAACTGGACTACTTCTTTAAAGTGACACCAGATCCGGTGACCTTTGGGACATGGTTTGACCCCCAATAGGAATGTGCGATCATCATGAAACGTTCAGATCACTTACAACTCAATAGATTCTACCTTCTTGTAATGTTTGAGCCTGATTGGACCTTGTTTTCACACAAATGAACCCAGAATGATGTGAAATTGTGCTTCGTGCAACGTAATTCTGGGTGCCATTTACAAACCATAAGTGCTAATGACTCCATTCCTTTTTGTGGTTGTAGGGGCTGTTGATTGGAGTACTCTGAAACAAACCTGATCACTCTAGGACATTCAGAAGCCAAGTTATGAGCCCAGAAATGTGTAACTGGACTACTTTAAATTGACACCAGATCCGGTGACCTTTGGGACATGGTTTGACCCCCTTAGGAAAGTGCTATCATCATGAAACGTTCAGATCACTTACAACTCAATAGATTCTACCTTCCTGTAACGTTTCACCCTGATTGGACCTTGTTTTCACACAAATGAAACCAGAATGATGTGAAATTATGCTTCGTGCAACATAATTCTGGGTGCCATTTACAAACCATAAGTGCTAATGACTCCATTCCTTTTTGTGGTTGTAGGGGCTGTTGATTGGAGTACACTAAAACAAACCTGATCTCTCTAGGACATTCAGAAGCCAAGTTATAAGCCCACAAAGGTGTAACTGGACTACTCCTTTAAAGTGACACCAGATCCGGTGACCTTTGGGACATGGTTTGACCCCCTTAAGAAACCCAGCTAACAGGGAACGTTCCCATAACTTTCGCTAACATTCTTTAAAAGTTTTTTTAATGTTAGTACATAACGTTGTTAAAGTAATGTTTTCAAAATGTTCTTTGAACGTTATTAATGTTGCTGTAACGTTGACAGAAAATGTTCTTAGAAGATTGTTATAAGAACGTTGTAACAACATTATTTCTGCATGATGAAAGTTCTCATAACGGTGATAGGAAACGTTTTTATAACAACGTTCTTTGAACGTGTATATAATGTTTTTGTGATTGATCAAAGTTCTCAAAATGCTGAAAGAAAACATTCCTAGAACCATGTTCTTGTAACGTCTTTACAATGTTATTTATGGTTGATGAAAGTTCTAACAATGTTTGTAAGACAACATTCTTTGAACCACATTATTGGAACGTCGTAACAACGTTATTCATGACTGATGAAAGTTCTAACAATGTTTGTAAGAAAACATTCTTTGAACCACATTATTGGAACGTCGTAACAACGTTATTCATGACTGATGAAAGTTCTCATTATGTTGTTTGAAAACATTCATAGAACCTTATACTCGGAACGTTTTCACAACATTATCTGTGATAGATGAAAGTTCTCACAATGTTGCTGGAAAACATTCTTAGAACCACGTTCTTATAATGTATTTACAACGTTATTCATGATTGATGAAAGTTCTCATAATGTTGATAGAGAACATTTTTAGAACCACATTCTCGGAACATGGTAACAACCTTATTTATGACTGATTAAAGTTCTCTTAGTGTTGTTAGAAAACATTCTTAGAACCACGTTCTTATAATGTCTTTACAACGTTATTCATGATTGACGAAAGTTCTAATAATGTTGATAGAGAACATTTTTAGAACCAGGTTCTCGGAACATGGTAAAAACGTTATTTATGATTGATTAAAGTTCTCTTAGTGTTGTTAGAAAACATTCTTAGAACCACGTTCTTATAATGTCTGTACAATGTTATTCATGATTGATGAAAGTTCTCATAACTTTGTTAGAGAACATTTTTAGAACAAGATTCTCGGAACATGGTAACAACGTTATTTATGATTGATGAAAGTTCTCTTAGTGTTGTTAGAAAACATTCTTAGAACCACGTTCTTATAATGTATTTACAACGTTATTCATGATTGACGAAAGTTCTAATAATGTTGATAGAGAACATTTTTAGAACCACATTCTCGGAACATGGTAACAACGTTATTTATGATTGATTAAAGTTCTCTTAGTGTTGTTAGAAAACATTCTTAGAACCACGTTCTTATAATGTCTGTACAACGTTATTCATGATTGATGAAAGTTCTCATAACGTTGTTAGAGAACATTTTTAGAACAAGATTCTCGGAACATGGTAACAACGTTATTTATGATTGATGAAAGTTCTCTTAGTGTTGTTAGAAAACATTCTTAGAACCACGTTCTTATAATGTATTTACAACATTATTCATCATTGACGAAAGTTCTAATAATGTTGATAGAGAACAATTTTAGAACCACATTCTCGGAACATGGTAACAACGTTATTTATGATTGATTAAAGTTCTCTTAGTGTTGTTAGAAAACATTCTTAGAACCACGTTCTTATAATGTCTGTACAACGTTATTCATGATTGATGAAAGTTCTCATAATGTTGATAGAGAACATTTTTAGAACCACATTCTCGGAACATGGTAAAAACGTTATTTATGATTGATTAAAGTTCTCTTAGTGTTGTTAGAAAACATTCTTAGAACCACGTTCTTATAATGTCTGTACAACGTTATTCATGATTGATGAAAGTTCTCATAACGTTGTTAGAGAACATTTTTAGAACAAGATTCTCGGAACATGGTAACAACGTTATTTATGATTGATGAAAGTTCTCTTAGTGTTGTTAGAAAACATTCTTAGAACCACGTTCTTATAATGTATTTACAACGTTATTCATGATTGACGAAAGTTATAATAATGTTGATAGAGAACATTTTTAGAACCACATTCTCGGAACATGGTAACAACGTTATTTATGATTGATTAAAGTTCTCTTAGTGTTGTTAGAAAACATTCTTAGAACCACGTTCTTATAATGTCTGTACAACGTTATTCATGATTGATGAAAGTTCTCATAACGTTGTTAGAGAATATTTTTAGAACAGGATTCTCGGAACATGGTAACAACGTTATTTATGATTGCTGAAAGTTCTCTTAGTGTTGTTAGAAAACATTCTTAGAACCACGTTCTTATAATGTATTTACAACGTTATTCATGATTGACGAAAGTTCTAATAATGTTGATAGAGAACAATTTTAGAACCACATTCTCGGAACATGGTAACAACGTTATTTATGATTGATTAAAGTTCTCTTAGTGTTGTTAGAAAACATTCTTAGAACCACGTTCTTATAATGTCTGTACAACGTTATTCATGATTGATGAAAGTTCTCATAATGTTGATAGAGAACATTTTTAGAACCACATTCTCGGAACATGGTAAAAACGTTATTTATGATTGATTAAAGTTCTCTTAGTGTTGTTAGAAAACATTCTTAGAACCACGTTCTTATAATGTCTGTACAACGTTATTCATGATTGATGAAAGTTCTCATAACGTTGTTAGAGAACATTTTTAGAACAAGATTCTCGGAACATGGTAACAACGTTATTTATGATTGATGAAAGTTCTCTTAGTGTTGTTAGAAAACATTCTTAGAACCACGTTCTTATAATGTATTTTCAACGTTATTCATGATTGACGAAAGTTCTAATAATGTTGATAGAGAACATTTTTAGAACCACATTCTCGGAACATGGTAACAACGTTATTTATGATTGATTAAAGTTCTCTTAGTGTTGTTAGAAAACATTCTTAGAACCACATTCTTATAATGTCTGTACAACGTTATTCATGATTGATGAAAGTTCTCATAACGTTTTTAGAGAACATTTTTAGAACAAGATTCTCGGAACATGGTAACAACGTTATTTATGATTGCTAAAAGTTCTCTTAGTGTTGTTAGAAAACATTCTTAGAACCACGTTCTTATAATATCTGTACAACGTTATTCATGATTGATGAAAGTTCTCATAATGTTGATAGAGAACATTTTTAGAACCACATTTTCGGAACATGGTAACAACGTTATTTATGACTGATTAAAGTTCTCTTAGTGTTGTTAGAAAACATTCTTAGAACCACGTTCTTATAATGTCTGTACAACGTTATTCATGACTGATGAAAGTTCTCATAACGTTGTAAGAGAACATTTTTACAACCAGACTCTCGGAACATGGTAACAACGTTATTTATGAATGATTAAAGTTCTCTTAGTGTTGTTAGAAAACATTCTTAGAACCACGTTCTTATAATGTCTGTACAACGTTATTCATGATTGACGAAAGTTCTCATAACGTTGTTAGAGAACATTTTTAGAACCAGATCCTCGGAACATGGTAACAACGTTATTTATGATTGATTAAAGTTCTCTTAGTGTTGTTAGAAAACATTCTTAGAACCACGTTCTTATAATGTATTTACAACGTTATTCATGATTGACAAAAGTTCTAATAATGTTGATAGAGAACATTTTTAGAACCACATTCTCGGAACATGGTAACAACGTTATTTATGATAGATTAAAGTTCTCTTAGTGTTGTTAGAAAACATTCTTAGAACCACGTTCTTATAATGTCTGTACAACGTTATTCATGATTGATGAAAGTTCTCATAACGTTGTTAGAGGACATTTTTAGAACCAGATTCTCGGAACATGGTCACAACGTTATTTATGATTGATGAAAGTTCTCTTAGTGTTGTTAGAAAACATTCTTAGAACCACGTTCTTATAATGTATTTGCAACGTTATTCATGATTGACGAAAGTTCTAATAATGTTGATAGACAACATTTTTAGAACCACATTCTCGGAACATAGTAACAACGTGATTTATGATATATTAAAGTTCTCTTAGTGTTGTTAGAAAACATTCTTAGAACCACGTTCTTATAATGTCTGTACAACGTTATTCATGATTGATGAAAGTTCTCATAACGTTGTTAGAGAACATTTTAAGAACCACTTTCTCGGAACATGGGAACAACGTTATTTATGACTGATGAATGTTCTCTTAGTGTTGCTAGAAAACATTCTTAGAACCACGTTCTTATAATGTCTGTACAACGTTATTCATGATTGATGAAAGTTCTCATAACGTTGTTAGAGAACATTTTAAGAACCACTTTCTCGGAACATGGGAACAACGCTATTTATGACTGATGAAAGTTCTCTTAGTGTTGCTAGAAAACATTCTTAGAACCAGGTTCTTATAATGTCTTTATAACGTTTTTCATGATTGATGAAAGTTCTCATAACGTTGTTAGAGAACATATTTAGAACCAGATTCTCGGAACATGGTAACAACGTTATTTATGATTGATTAAAGTTCTCTTAGTGTTGTTAGAAAACATTCTTAGAACCACATTCTTATAATGTCTGTTCAACGTTATTCATGATTGATGAAAGTTGTCATAACGTTGTTAGAGAACATTTGTAGAACCAGACTCTTGAAACCTGGTAACAACGTTATTTATGACTGATGAAAGTTCTCTTAGTGTTGTTAGAAAACATTTTTAGAACCACGTTCTTATAATGTCTTTACAACGTTATTCATGATTGATGAAAGTTCTAATAATGTTGATAGAGAACATTTTTAGAACCACATTCTCAGAACATGGTAACAACGTTATTTATGATTAATTAAAGTTCTCTTAGTGTTGCTAGAAAACATTCTTAGAACCACGTTCTTATAATGTCTTTACAACGTTATTCATGATTGATGAAAGTTCTCATAACGTTGTTAGAGAACATATTTAGAACCAGATTCTCGAAACATGGTAACAACGTTATTTATGATTGATTAAAGTTCTCTTAGTGTTGTTAGAAAACATTCTTAGAACCACATACTTATAATGTCTGTACAACCTTATTATTGATTGATGAAAGTTCTCATTACGTTGTTAGAGAACATTTTTAGAACCAGATTCTCGGAACATGGTAACAACGTTATTTATGACTGAGGAAAGTTCTCTTAGTGTTGTTAGAAAACATTTTTAGAACCACGTTCTTATAATGTCTGTACAACGTTATTCATGATTCATGAAAGTTCTCATAACGTTGTTAGAGAACATTTTTAGAACCAGATTCTCGGAACATGGTAAGAACTTTATTTATGATTGATTAAAGTTCTCTTAGTGTTGTTAGAAAACATTCTTAGAACCACATTCTTATAATGTCTGTACAACGTTATTATTGATTGATGAAAGTTCTCATTACGTTGTTAGAGAACATTTTTAGAACCAGATTCTCGGAACATGGTAACAACGTTATTTATGATTGATTAAAGTTCTCTTAGTGTTGTTAGAAAACATTTTTTGAACCACGTTCTTATAATGTCTTTACAACGTTATTCATGATTGACGAAAGTTCTAATAATATTGATAGAGAACATTTTTAGAAACACATTCTCGGAACATGGTAACAACGTTATTTATGATTGATTAAATTTCTCTTAGTGTTGTTCGAAAACATTCTTAGAACCATGTTCTTATAATGTCTTTACAACTTTATTCATGATTGATGAAAGTTCTCATTACGTTGTTAGAGAACATTTTAAGAACCATATTCTCGGAACATGGTAACAACGTTATTTATGATTGATGAAAATTCTCATAACGTTGATAGAGAACATTTTTAGAACCAGATCCTCGGAACATGGTAACAACGTTATTTATGATTGATTAAAGTTCTCTTAGTGTTGTTAGAAAACATTCTTAGAACCACGTTCTTATAATGTCTGTACAACATTATTCATGATTGATGAAAGTTCTCATTACGTTGTTAAAAAACATTTTAAGAACCACATTCTCGGAACATGGTAACAACGTTATTTATGATTAATTAAAGTTCTCTTAGTGTTGTTAGAAAACATTCTTAGAACCACGTTCTTATAATGTCTGTACAATGTTATTCATGATTGATGAAAGTTCTCATAACTTTGTTATAGAACATTTTTAGAACCAGATTATCGGAACATGGTAACAACGTTGTTTATGATTGATTAAAGTTATCTTAGTGTTGTTAGAAAACATTCTTAGAACCATGTTCTTATAATGTCTGTACAACGTTATTCATGATTGATGAAAGTTCTCATAACGTTGTTAGAGAACATTTTTAGAACCACATTCCCGGAACATGGTAACAACGTTATTTATGATTGATTAAAGTTCTCTTAGTGTTGTTAGAAAACATTCTTAGAACCATGTTCTTATAATGTCTGTACAACGTTATTCATGATTGATGAAAGTTCTCATAACGTTGATAGAAAACATTTTTAGAACCAGATTCTCGGAACATGGTCACAACGTTATTTATGATTGATGAAAGTTCTCTTAGTGTTGTTAGAAAACATTCTTAGAACCACAATCTTATAATGTCTGTACAACGTTATTCATGATTGATGAAAGTTCTCATAACGTTGTTAGAGAACATTTTTAGAACCACATTCTCGGAACATGGTAACAACGTTATTTATAATTGATTAAAGTTATATTAGTGTTGTTAGAAAACATTCTTAGAACCACTTTCTTATAATGTCTGTACAACGTTAATCATGATTGATGAAAGTTCTCATAACGTTGTTAGAGAACATTTTTAGAACCACATTCTCGGAACATGGTAACAACGTTATTTATGATTGATTAAAGTTCTCTTAGTGTTGTTATATATATATATATATATATATATATATATATATATATATATATATATATATATATATATATAATATATTATATATATATATATATATATATATATATATATATATATATATATATATATATATATATATATATATATATATATATATATTTGGAACTTTTTATTTTTGAATTAGAACGACAACATTTACATGGAGATGCATTTGAGTTTCTTCTTCCCCTCTCCAGGGCAGTGTTTCCCTGAACAAAGTTCGAATTTCCTTGTGGCCATAAGATCTATCCAACTTAACCAAATCACCAATCAGTACATATAGTTCTGACAAGCTTTCTCTGTATTCATCTTATCTGCTCTCTAATACATTCTACATTTTACTTTGATCTAGCTAAATAACTCACCCAAAAGACAAAAATACATTAAAAAATTTATAATAATAATTTTCACATGAGTGTACTATCTTTCTAACATTTGTTTTATTGGTTCCCACATTTTTTCTAATTTCACTAGTCCCAGTCATAGTCTTGCATTAATTTGTTCCATTTTGTAGACCTGTCTAACTCTCTCTCTCCACTGTGCCACCCTTGGGGGTTCTGTGTCCAGCCATAAAACCTTAATTTACTTCTTGGCAGTCATAAGCAGAATTCTGATTATGTATGTCTCCATTATGTGTGTAAGAATTTTGGTATAGCATTCCCAGTACAAACCATTTTAACTTAAATTGTAATTTCACCTTCAAGGTTCTTTCAATTTCTCCCTAACACCTTCCCAGAATGGTATGAATTTAGGGCAGAACAAAAGTATATGTGAAAAGTCTCCCACTAGCCCGCATTTTCTCCAGCATAAATTTTAAACGTCGTCGTCGTCGTCTTCCTCCGCTTATCCGGGTCCGGGTCGCGGGGGCAGCATCCCAACTAGGGAGCTCCAGGCCGTCCTCTCCCCGGCCTTGTCCACCAGCTCCTCCGGCAGGACCCCAAGGCGTTCCCGGACCAGATTGGAGATGTAACCTCTCCAACGTGTCCTGGGTCGACCCGGGGGCCTTCTGCCGGCAGGACATGCCCGAAACACCTCCCCGGGGAGGCGTCCAGGAGGCATCCTGACCAGATGCCCAAACCACCTCAACTGGCTCCTTTCGATCCGGAGGAGCAGCGGTTCTACTCCAAGTCCCTCCCGAATGTCCGAGCTCCTCACCCTATCTCTAAGGCTGAGCCCGGCCACCCTACGGAGGAAACTCATTTCGGCCGCTTGTATCCGCGATCTTGTTCTTTCGGTCATTACCCAAAGCTCATGACCATAGGTGAGGATTGGGACGTAGATCGACCGGTAAATCGAGAGCCTGGCTTTCTGGCTCAGCTCCCTCTTCCCCACGACAGATCGGCTCAGCGTCCGCATCACTGCAGACGCCGAACCAATCCGCCTGTCGATCTCCCGATCCCTCCTACCCTCACTCGTGAACAAGACCCCGAGATACTTAAACTCCTCCACTTGAGGTAGGACCTCTCCCCCGACCCGGAGTTGGCAAGCCACCCTTTCCCGGTCGAGAACCATGGTCTCAGATTTGGAGGTGCTGATCCTCATCCCAGCCGCTTCACACTCGGCCGCGAACCTACCCAGCAAGAGCTGAAGGTCAGAGCTGGATGAAGCTAGGAGGACCACATCATCCGCAAAAAGCAGAGACGAGATTCTCCTGCCACCAAACTCGACACACTCCACACCACGGCTGCGTCTAGAAATTCTGTCCATAAAAGTGATGAACAGAACCGGTGACAAAGGGCAGCCCTGGCGGAGTCCAACCCTCACTGGGAACAGGTCCGACTTACTACCGGCTATGCGGACCAAACTCACGCTCCTCTGGTAAAGGGACTGAATGGCCCTTAACAGAAAGCCACCCACCCCATACTCCTGGAGCGTCCCCCACAGGGTGCCCCTGGGGACACGGTCATGAGCCTTCTCCAAATCCACAAAACACATGTGGATTGGTTGGGCAAACTCCCATGCCCCCTCCATCACCCTTGCAAGGGTATAGAGCTGGTCCACAGTTCCACGGCCAGGACGAAAACCACATTGCTCCTCCTCTATCTGAGATTCAACTATCGATCGGACCCTCCTCTCCAGTACCTTGGAGTAGACTTTTCCAGGGAGGCTGAGGAGTGTGATCCCCCTATAGTTGGAACACACCCTCAGGTCACCCTTCTTAAAGATGGGGACCACCACCCCGGTCTGCCACTCCCTAGGAACTGCCCCCGATGACCACGAAATGTTGTAGAGACGTGTCAACCATGACAGCCCTACAACATCCATAGCCTTGAGATACCCAGGACGAACCTCATCCGCCCCCGGGGCTCCGCCGCTGTGTAGTTGTTTGACTACCTCAGCAACTTCTGCCCCCGAGATCGGACAGTCCATCCCCAGGCCTCGCCTTAAATTTTAAACGTTACTATTTAAATCAAATCACTTTTCTTGTCACGTCACATGTGCAGGTACACTGGTACAGTACATGTGCTTCACAGCAACAGAGTTATGCAAAAATACAGTAATGTAAAAACAAGTAAAATATAAAAATGGCTAATCTAAGTAATAATATGTATAAGTTGTAATGTATATACATTACTAAATGTTTATGCAAGTATATTATTATTATTTTTTTAATATATTGTTCTACGTGTGTGCGTGTGAGTGTGTGTATAGTGTGTATATACGTGTTTTACAAACGAATAAAGTAAACAATAAGATAAGAGATATAAAATATACAGAGGTTGGTATGTGCAAAACAGTGGCATTAATGTACAGTATGGAGTGTGTAATGTTGGAGTTTCAGTAGTGAGGGTGAGGTGTCTGCGCCGTGTTCAGCAGTCTGATGGCCTGATGGAAAAAGCTGTCTCTCAGTCTGCTGGTTCTGGACCGGATGCTGCAGAACCTCCTTCCTGATGGAAGTAGTCTGAACAGTTTATGGCTGGGGTGACTTGAGTCCTTGATGATCCTCCCCGCTTTCCTCAGGCACCGCTTCCTGTAGATGTCCTGGAGGGAGGGAAGCTCACCTCCAATAATCCTTTCTGCACACCGCACTACTCTCTGGAGAGCTTTGCGGTTGTAAGCGGTGCTGTTGCCATACCAGGTGGAGATGCATCCAGTGAGGATGCTCTCAATGGCACAGCGATAGAAGGTCCTGAGGATGCGGCGGCTCATGTCAAATCTTTTCAGTCTCCTGAGAAAGAAGAGGCACTGCTGTGCACTCTTCACCGTATTTTCCATGTGCACTGACCACGTAAGATCCTCTGCCAGATGCACTCCAATGAAACGGAAGCTGCTCACCCTCTCCACAGCGTTGCCGTTGATGGTGATGGGGGTGTGTACTCCTCTGCTCCTCCGGAAGTCCATTATCAACTCCTTTGTCTTTGTGACGTTGAGGGTGAGACGGTTGTCCTGACACCAGTGGGTCAGGGCGCTGATCTCCTCCCTGTAGGCCGTCTCATCGTCGTTGGTGATGAGACCTACCACTGTGGTGTCGTCCGCATACTTCACAATGATGTTGGAGTTTCTCGTGGCCGTGCAGTCGTAGGTGTAGAGTGAGTACAGGAGAGGGCTCAGCACACACCCCTGCGGAGCACCAGTGTTCAGTGTGACGGGGGATGAGGTGGTGCCGTCCAGTCTGACCACCTGGCATCTGTCAGACAGAAAGTTAAGGATCCAGCTGCAGAGGGAGCTGCTCAGTCCTAGATCCTGCAGTTTCCTGTCCAGCTTAAAGGGAACAATGGTGTTGAATGCTGAGCTGTAATCTACAAACAGCATTCTCACATTCGTGACATGATAAGTGGAGTTTTAAAGTATGCGCCTTCACCTTCCATTCAAATTCCCTCCAAGACAGACTATTAGTTAGTTTATGGCCTGCTTCAAGTGTTTCCTCCCATTCCTCGTCTGTCATCATTATGTTCACTTCCAGTTCCCATTTTTCTTTAATATCTGTATTCTTAACAGTCAAATCCTGTTGTAAAGCTTTATATATTTTGAAATCAGTCCTTTTTTTTGACATGTCCTTTCTGTTTAACATATTCACTTCCTCCATATTAAGTTTATCCTTGCTTGAATCTTTGCCTTATTTCGAAATAACTAGTCATTTAAGTGTGAGTATTGAGTGGTACTGGACTTCTGTAAAAATAATTTTCATAGGGATGAAGAAAGTACTCTGTCTGTCTGTCCTAAATAACATATTAAGCATGAAATTACGAATTATTGTGAAATTACACGCACAGGAAGTGCTTTTATTTTGTAGCATTTGCTCAGTCGGCTCTCGAAGCTTCTGGGCAGACCGAGAAGAAGAGCAGGGTCGGAGGTGCATTAACCGTCGGAGGTCACGCTTCTGTTCTGCACTTGACAGTCGCTGCTTCTGCACCACTGAGCTAAATGTAAGTAGCCACCATAAAAGTTGCTTAAATGTTTTTAAGACGGACATGGTGAGTAATGTTGGCCACGTAGCAAGCTAATATGCTAAGTCATCGTGTAAGTTAGCTGTGTTATTAACGTTGTGTGCGACTAAAGTCCGTTTATTAAATGAAACGAGCAGCGCTTTCTCATTATTGAAGGTTAGCATTACTTTAGATACTTTTTTATTAGACTTCTATAGACTTATTCCCTCCATTTTTGTCCCCTCCATTGTATTTTTTTAAACGTGACGTTCTGAGAAAAAAATGAAAGCGGGAGCTCAGCACCACCAAGTCAAACTTAAACGTCCATTTATTAAAAGTAAATGAGCAGTGGTCTCTTGTTCAGCGATGAAAAATCAGTCTGTGTTGTAAACTATTTTCCCCGTAGCACCTGTGCCATAGCTTTGCAAGCAGCCTGCTTTTTTAACCGTAGAAGAGGATTGAGACCGCAAGAGACGAAGCGGTGCTGTATCTCGATGCTATATGTTCCCTCCTTCCCTCCATTTTTGTCCCCTCCATAGTTTTTTTAAAACGTGATGTTCTGAGGACAAAAAAAAACTGGAAGTTCAGTTCGCTCGCGGGAGTTTGTCAGTTTTTGTGAAAAGTTTTATTTAATACACACATATACATCGAAATTTTGTTAATGTTTTTATCATCAAATTAACTAGTGCTCAGTTGCACATATCTTGAACCGCAGAACGCTGTTTCTGTTAATTTCACAGTATTTTTGTGTTGTAATTTTGTCCTTACTGTACGCTGTTGCTCCAGATTCTTTTCTTTAAATGTTATGTTTTAGCTTTGTGTGGATAAGTCAAATTACACTTGAATCTCCTCACATAGCTTCATATATAGTGGAGGACTGCCTAAATTTTGCTGACTAACACAGATCTACCTTGTGATTACCAAAGTTTTTTCTCTCTACTGATTATGCTTCCTGGTGTAGATGTGTAAATGTAGAGTATCTGCGTTCCTATGAGCTGTCGGCCACACCGGGAAGCCTGTCTATGAATCTGCAGTCAGACTTCAATGATCCAACCCCACTCTCTGCACACAAGATTGATGGCATGCTGCTGTTGACCCCCAAGAGGTTCATACAAGTGAGACAGAAGTAAGAACACTGGTGAGTAATTCTCACAATCTGTATTTTTGATGGCACATTCTAAATAACATGACTATATATGTATGTATGTATATATGTATACAGATTTGTCTTTTAAAACTGTCGCTTTGGCACAGAGGTTGTTATTCATGATTGTTAACATTCAAAAAACTTATGAAAGCCCTATGTTTTCTGTATTAAGGTGCTTTTAACTTAAATATCTCTTCATTTCTTTATTACAGTGATGGCGGCTGAAGCCCCACGAAACATGATCCTACTTGCTGTCGAATGTAATTAAATTAAAACTTGACTCCCGTCCGGCCTCTTTTGATGAACTGATTAAGATTTTAAAAGAAAAACTGGAACTTGACTGTGATTTCAATTTGAAATACGAAGATCCAGACTTTGATGGAAGGCTCACTTGCCTTGTTGACATAGAGGAGTTACCACAAAAATCCTGTGTTCATATTTCCCTTACACAGGATTCCCGTTCTGTTGCATCAACTGATACCTTTTCAGATGTGTCATCCCCAGAGCGTCTAAGCAGATGGCCCCCAGGTCCTTTTCAGATTCCCAAATTTCCATTTGACATTGAGCTGACACTTAGAGATGGGAATACTGAATTTGAAAAGAATGAAAGACTTCAGTTGTCAAGAGACCAAAAACATTGTATTTTAGAGAATCTGGCATCTACCATATATACAGTAGGTTCAAGGCTTACCCTAGTGACAAAGAAATAGCAATGGTCTTGTGAGCAAACATCATGTTTAAAAGAAGCAGGATCTGACAGTGGTTGGAATGGATGGAAAAACAGCATCAAGTTCAAAAAGGAAAATTACAGGACTAAGAAGAGAAGAGCTGGATGTCAGGAGGTCTCCATAAATGCTGGGAAAAGAAGCCAAAGAAACCCAGAGAATGAACCTTCCCATTCAAACATCCAAGCGTGCAGAACTTCCTGCCTAACTTTCCTCAAGGAGAAGACCCCTCTAGTCTGGGCTGTATGAGGCAGGCTGTTGTTGAGGAAGTAAAGAAGACTGAGAGAAACATATGTGTTATTAGCCGGATGATGCAGACAACATTTGCCTTGAGACGACAGACGAGTCATGTCCTGCCCTCCTGTGAAAGAGCTGATGGACCTCTGGCCTGCTCTTCATATGCCAGCTGAGGTAATGAGGATCAGCTCTTTCATCTGGTTTTATCTTTGACCATGCTATTTCACATTGCGTGTAGCGTTGCTGTATTTCATTCATCATAAATTAATAATTGTTTTTATTGTACTGTTCTTTCATTAATGCAGGTGTATGCAGAGTTTCAACGAATCACAAACCAGAACCGTCCTAACACCTTTTATGCGCAGCTAGATCAACACACTCCTCATTTGATGGCCTTATTCATACAGAAAGCTTCCAAAACTGGAAAGACTGCAAATGCTTTGGCTGACATTGTCAAAGCCCATGATGCACAGGTGAATATACAATTTACAGGCAATGTCTTTATGCTATGAGTATTGGAGCCACTGAAGAAAAAAAATAGAATTCTGAGAAAATAAGTCATAAATCTGAGTTTAATCTCAGAGTTCTGACTGGTACCTAAAACAAAAAAAAAAAAAAAAGGAAATTGGGGAAGATTATGAGGGGGGATCAGAATTCTGACTTAAATCTTAAAATTCAGGCTTTTATTTTTTTGTTTGTTTTGATTTGGGTTTTTTTAACAAAAAATTCCTAAATAGTTTTTTGTTTGTTTTGTTTTAGGTTTATGAAAAAAGTCAGAATTCTGACTTAAATCCCAGAATTTTGAAAATATCTGAATCTTTTTCTCAATTCTTTTTTTCTTCTTCAGTGACTCTAATACTCTTAGGCAATAAGGCAGTATTAGGGCCACTGAAGGAAACAATTGAATACTGAGATAAATGTCAGAATTCTGACTTTATTAATTTTATTTATTTTCAGAATTTTTTCTTCTTCAGTGGCCCTAATACCCCTCCGTATTATGTAATGTTAAACAATTCAAGTTAACTTTTGAATTCAGCAGTTTATCATTGGATTTAGATGCAGATAATACTGTCTTGGAAAATTGGTCAGAGCAGTTTGGCATTGAGTTTGATTAGTAAACTTGACAGTATTTACACTCTTAATCTTCTTAGGAATTACATGATGTCCACACAAGGCGTACCACTGTTCTCCATGCCCTTCCTGTCTATCTGCGTGAGGAATCCTCTGGATTTTTGAGGACATGTGTGGTAAGTCCCAGTATTGTAAATTTGAACAATTCATTCTATTTATTTATGCATAAGGACAACACAAGGACAACGCACATGAACATTTTGGAAAATGTGCCATTGTTTCAACTACAAACCTTTGACAAGATGTTTAAGCCTGCCACACACGAGAGCAATCAGCTGAGCAAACGGCCTCGAAGGACTGTTTGCTCAGCAGATTGCTCGCTGTGTGCGCCTGATTTTCACTGAGTTTTCTGCCTCACGAGACGTTGAGGTGAATATCTGACCAGTTAGATATTTTCCGCCTCACAGGGGTAAAAACTCGCTGTGTGCGCACTACTGAGCTGCTGGTTGAGCTGAAATATTCTAGTGGCCAACCAAAGCACGTTTTCCACTCACATGACCCCAAGATGTATTCAGATACAGCCCCTTACCCTGTCTGCGTGTCTGAAAAATAAACAAAACGGTACCTTGCGGATCGATGGGCCCACTGTTTCCATTACCCTTTCGGAAGGATTCTGGGTCTTCCAGGTGTGTCTTGGAGTAAATTGGCATAAACTCCTTGCCTGGTCCATCTTTCCAGCTACTGTACCCATATTTTCCTAACCTTGAAATGCCGGTGGCAGCGACGTTTCGTCAACAAAAAAAGGATAGGCATTTCCTCTGTTTCCAGCTCTTGTCTGTTTTGTTTCTTTTCTGACATGCAGACAGGGGGCTGCCATCTTGGGGTCATGTGAGCGGAGAACGTGCTTTGGTTGGCCACTAGAAAATTTCAGCTCAACCAGCAGCTCGGTAATGCGCACACGGCAAGTTTTTACCCCTTTGAGGCGGAAAATATCTTAACTGGTCAGATATTCACCTCAGCGTCTCATGAGGCAGAAAACTCAGTGAAAATCAGGCGCACATGGCGAGGTATCTGCTGAGCAAGCGGTCATTCGAGGCTGTTTGCTCAGCAGATGGCACTCGTGTGTGGCAGGCTTGAAGGCACTGAGAAAAATCAACAATCACTGCAAAGAATTCAAGCAGCTTTCATTAGCATAACGCTGGCACACACGGAAGCCATCTCACTTTATTCATAAATGAGAGCACAAAGCAACATAATGAACAGGAGTAGGGCTGGGCGATACGGCCTAAAATCAATATCAACTTATATTGAAGATCTCACCTCGATAACGATAAGTAGGCGATAACTACAGGAATACGTAGCAACAATATTTGTCCACTAGATGGGGCTGTCTCATGTATTACATTGACTAAAATTTGACATGACTCAAGGTGCTACAGCTTCTTAAAGGGACATAAATGTGGCCAACTTACACATCTTTTCATTTTTTTATTATCAAATTTATTGACATGGGAAAAATTATCTGGATGAGAGACAAGAACTTGGATAACGATAAATCTTTGACATGTTGCCCAGCCCTAAACAGGAGTCTATCAGACTGCATTTATTGTTATTTACATGAAAATCTACTGAAATAAAAATGGCCACAGTCAGAGTTTCAGTTCAGATGTGATTAGTGTATGATCTCCCTTTCATTTTTGTAAGGATGATACCAATGAGCCGGACCTCGGATGCAGCAGTTGTCCTCCTGACAACCATCACCGATGATGCCGAGAGTCCAGTTACGTGCGACCCAGTGAGAATCTGTTATCCTAGAGCAGTGGTTCCCAAACTTATTTAACCGCGCACCCCCTTCTATGTCCCGACCATGTCCTGGTAATGTTCGGCCTCATCTATGCCTACATTTAGATTATCCGAAGGGACTGACCAACACATTTGAGTCCATGCAGAAAATCTTACTTGGTCTTGATGAGTCTAAACTATCACCCAAGCTGCAGAGTCAAAAATGACCTGATGTTACATGTGTAACTCAAAATCTGAAAGAGTGATGGATTCAGATGGCTCACTCTGTTAGAGCATTGTCCACATCCACAATGTAATTTACTATTTGTCTGCTCTTTAATTGTTGATGTTAAAGTAACACACCACCATTTGGGCAAATATGTTCATTTTCCACTTCTCATTGAGTTAACCCTCCCACTGTCCTAATGGGTAGGACCCCGCGAGGAAAGTTGACCATTGAGCAGGGTTGATGGTTCATCCCTTGGGTCCATATGGCAGAGGTGAGGAGTGAGCACCACCTCACCCCTGTCACGTGGACCTCAAGGGATAAACCATCAACCCTGCTCAATGGTCAACTTTCCTCGCGTGGTCACCCATAAAGACAGTGGGAGGAACAGTTGAGTTTTACCTTTTCTCTGTTCGTCCAGCCGTTCTGAGTCTGGCAATTCCATTTGTGTCTTTAGTTTAGCATGAATAATTGAATCGGATTAGCCCATTAGCATCTAATGCTAATAGGCTAATCTGATTCAATACTCAACTGGTTTTATGCCAAATGGCATAAAGTACTCACTGACTTACTTGATAGTGGTTAGTGTAATTCATATTTTGTTAATGTTGAATTGATGTGCATCCTGATGTTGCTTTAAACCAGGGATTCCCAAAGTGTGGTGCGCCAGGGTAACCGCGGGTCCTTAAAAAGTCTTAAAATGTCTTAAATTAGCTTTTCCAAATTTAAGGCCTTAAAAATCCTTAAAAATGACAAATAATCCTTAAATACAGTTTCCAAAGGTCTTAAACCTGTTTAGACCCAATAAACAAGATTATTTTATTTCTATGAAATTTTCATGAATTCCTAGTTAGTCTTCAGCATTTTTTGTGTGTGATATTGGCGTAAGTGGAACCGTACACATTCAGTTGCTTGTGAAAGGGGGCTATTTTTAGATGAGCACATTAGCTGGTTAAACTAGTGGGAGCTTGCGCCATGGGGAAGTGCAAGTTCGATGGTAACTGGGTGGCTAATGCCATGTTCGCAACGCGGTTAGCACCGGTTCCAGGCAATAGCTGGAAAATAAAGCTTAAATTTAATTATAAAAATAGCTTAAATTTGGTCTAAGTGGCCTTAAAAAAGGTCTTAAAAAGTCTTAAATTTGGCTCCCTTAAACCTGCAGATACCCTGTTGCGCGAGCTGCCGCTAGGGGGTGCGCGAGGTGAAAAGTGTAATGGCTGCGGAGCTCAGAGAAGTCTGTCATATGTCACCATTAGCGTAGAAACTCATTTGTGGGTGGGCCAAAGAAAAAGTAAGTGGGCACAATAAATGTAATTGAAAACAAGTATATGTTTGCGCGCGCGCGTGTCCTCCACATGTGCCCTAGCTTCATAATAACAATGCGCCGAGCTTCAGCACTCTGGCCTGCGCACGCCGATATGTTCCGTATTTGATCATTTTTAACGGTGTTGGAGGAATCTGAAGGTGGCGAGTCATTCTGGCAGATTGTAATTAACACCTGTCTCATGCAGGTGTTCTGACGTTGTAAACCTCACACACAGGACATTGTGGATGTAACAAAATAACAAGAAATGATTCCCATTCAGGCTATTAACAGCGCGCTGAAGATCTGAAGTTCAGAGTGCGTCTGTCAGAGGTCAGACGCGTTCCGGCTGAACCACGGCTCACGGGTGCACAAGTGAGCACATCTGGGCTGGGCAGAAGGAATTTTACAACATTGGTTTAAATAGCGCGAGACGCGGTGACTTGAGCGGCTGTGCCGCACGCGCGCGCACACACACACACACGCACACAGATGCAATAAGCACGCACGCTGATTTAACTCCGGCGCGCCGTCAGACTGAAGGCAGAAATGAACGCTGCCTCCACCGTGATAAAAACTTTTAAGAGGTTATTTTTCATTCAAGGTCAAATTAAGATCTTAGCTTCTGGGATGAGTCGGGTCCGTTCCAGCCAGTGACTCCGAACCTGACCACAACGCCTGTTACTGCAGCATTTGTTATTCCAGTCCGCGTGGCAGCGGATCGCAGATTCAGCCACACCATAAAACAGCAATAAGTCGGTCTGAGGCAAAAGTGAACATCATGGCTATATCTTGTCCCCTATAGACATGTGATTAATACGCACAAGTAGGTGATCAGTTCAGGTTTACGCAGAGCAGAAGGAAGGAGAGCGCTCTGGCCGCACAGGTTAAACGTTCCTATTTTAAGAAAACCGTTAAATTGCATTCTTTATGTGCTACCTGGGCACTCTAAATATTTATTTAAAATGAAATCAAAGGAAATTGTAATGGTATTGAATGTTTATTAATTACTATTTAAAAAATGAAAGTGATGGGGAATTTTTTTAACCCTGTCTGTTTAGCTTGACATCTGATATATATATACATACATATATATATGTATGGATATATAGAGCCATGCCCCGATGTGGGGGGGGGGGGGGGGGGTGCGTCGACATGGTCGGGACATAGAAGGGGGTGCGCGGCTAAATAAGTTTGGGAACCACTGCTTTAAACCACCTACTCAAAGAAAGACTACACACTGCTGTTGTCCAGTTTTCAAAAGTGTTCGTTTGTAATTGTTTCTTTCAAATTTTGTTTTATTTTCTGTTTGAGTTGGCTTAATCGGTAACTTTAATTTGATTATAATTTGAAAATTTATTTAATATAAACTCCAAATATTTAAGTTTATTTATGTTCTGATATACTCAAATATCTGAGTTTATAAACTCAGAAAATATGAGGCAACTGATTGCCTTACATTTTTTGAGTTCTTCCTACTTATTCGGGTTTACAGTGTATGAACTGTAAAGATTTTGTTGTGTTAGAGTTCACCTAACAGTTCAAGTGTTCATTTATTTGCTTTGTGTGTTCACAGGGCATGCTCAGTTGAAGTTTCCCTCTCTGCGCGTTCAAGATGTAAGAAAAATAACACGAAAGAAATGCAACAATGAAAACTTCAAAAAGGCATCAACAACCAAGCAAGTGGATCCATAAAATGGACTGATTTTTTTAAAGGCATTTTTTAAAAAGTCTTTCAAAATGGACAGAATTAATGTGTTAAACATGTTCAGAACAGTTTGCGTTCTCATCTTTGATTAATCCTGGTAAACAGGTCTGTTTTTGTTCTGTTCTAATTCTCTCTGTTTAATACATTTAAACAAAATTACTTAGCTACTTTATTAACTTTTTTCTCTGCATAAAGACGAAGTATCAGTAAATAGTGGAAATTAAATGTATTGGTAGTAAGCAAATAGCAGATGTTAAATGTTACTTGCAGTATGTGTTTATAGAGAAAATAGAGATACTTAAATGTACTAAAAGAATATTACGTCAAGTTTACTGTAAAGTGTACTTTCAAAACTGTAAGTATACTCAATTATATAAGAAGTACACTACAAGTAAACATATATTATTACTTTAAGTATAATTTTAAGTATACATTCAAAGAGAAAAGTATACTCAATTATTTCAAAAGTACACTGCAAGTAAACGTATAATGTTAAAGTTTATTTTTAAGTATACTTTCAAGGGCAAAAGTACTCAATTTTATTAGAAGTAAACTTATACTGTTACTTTTAAGTATACTTTCAAGGAGAAAAGTATACTCAATTATATCTGAAGTACTCTATAAGTAAACTTATATTATTACTTAAAGTATATTTTAAGTATACATTCAAGAAGAAAAGTATACTCAATTGTATGAAAAGTAAACTTATATTGTTACTTTAAGTATACTTTCAAGGACAAAAGTATACTTAATTATATCAGAAGTACACTCCAAGTACACTTGTGATGTTACTTTAAGTATACTTTCAAAGAGAAAAGTGTACTCAATTATATCAGAAGTACACTACAAATAAACTTAAATTATTACTTTGAAGTATACTTTTAGTGGCCCAATTTAGACCCAAGGAGTATAATTCTAAGTAAACTTTAAGAACAAGTATGCAAATAAACTTATGTACACTTAAGTATACTTGAAATTAGATACTTAAAGTATACTTCTTTTTCGTAAGGGTTTCAGAAACTAAAGTTTTTGCAATGTTATACTAATGTTACTGCAAAGTAATATTAACCTTAAGATAACATTTCAGAAACATTAATCTTCTGTTCCATTATTGTTTTGCTAACCTTAAGATAACGTTCCAGAATCATTATGCTGATGTTCAAGCGTTGTTTTGCTAACCTTAAGATAACGTTCCAAATACATTATACTTGTCATGTTCTGTGTCCCTTTGTTCCCCATCCCCTCCAATTCCCACTCCAGGTTCTCCTTTTGTGTTTCATATCGCCCTCATATGTCCTTTGTCTGCATCTCATTTATGTGTCTCCTGTGTTCCTTTAGTCTTCTCCAGTCACCCCTCTGCAGCCAGTCGTCCCTCTGCAGTGTTTATAGTTTCAGCTTTTCATTTTTATTAGTCTCTTTAATATGTTTTGTCCCACCGGTTTTTGTAGTTCTCCTTCCCTTTAGAATTTTAGTTATATGGTTGCTTTTGTGTTTTTAGGTTCACTCTTAGGTCATGTTAGTTTCTTCCCTGATTAGTCATTGCTTTCACCTGGTCCTCGCCCCACACTCCACACACCTGCAGCTCATCTGCCTCCCATTATGCCCCAGTGTATTTAAGCCCTGTCTTGTCTCTGTGTCTTGTCGGTCCATTGTTGTTTGTTGTAATTCTGTCAAGTTCTTCTCGTGCCTCTAGTGCTTGGATCTAGTCTTCTCGTGCCTCTTGTATTTTTGAATCTCCAGATCTCTATCTGGATTTTTGGACTGTTGGCTCCCAGCCTTTTGGATTACTTTTGTTTTTTGGTTACTCCTAAAATAAAGGATTTCACTTTACATCTTCCCCAGCCTCGTGTCATCCTGGGTTTCAGCATATTTGGGTCCTAAACATCCCCAGATCGTGACAATACTGATGTTCCAGCGTTGTTTTGCTAACCTTAAGATAATGTTCCAGATACATTATGCCGATGTTCCAGCAATGTTTTGCTAACCTTAAGATAACGTTCCAGATACATTATGCCGATGTTCCAGCAATGTTTTGCTAACCTTAAGATAACGTTCCAGATACATTATGCCGATGTTCCAGCAATGTTTTGCTAACCTTAAGATAATGTTCCAGAAACATTATGCTGATGTTCCAGCAATGTTTTGCTAACCTTAAGATAACGTTCCAGATACATTATGCTGATGTTCCAGCAATGTTTTGCTAACCCTAACCCTAACATTCCAGAAACATTATGCCAATGTTCCAGCAATGTTATGCTAACCTTAAGATAACATTCCAGAAACATTATGCTGATATTCCAGCAATGTTTTGCTAACCTTAACATAACGTTGCAGAAACATTTTTCTAGCCTTTAGATAACGTTCTGGTAATGTCAGGCTAACGTTTTAGCAATGTTTTGCTAATGTTGCAACAATGTTGTTCCAAACATTAACAAAATGTTCCGGTAACATTGTAGCAGTATTGCAGCCATGTTATGAAAATATTCCGGGAACGTTATGCTAATAATCAAATAACGTTTCAGTAACCGTTCCAGTAATGTTATGCTAATGTTCTGTTAACATCACGCTAACCGTAAAATAACGTTCAAACACCTTTAAGCAAACATTCCAGCAATGTTTTTGTATCGTTAACACACCATTCCAGTAACGTTAAAAAAACTGGACATTTCTACGTTTTTACAACATTCAAAGTAAACATTCCCATAACGTTCTGTTAACATCATGCTAACCGTAAAATAACATCCAAACAACTTTAAGCAAACATTCCAGCAATGTTTTTGTAACGTTAACACACCATTCCAGTAACATTAAAAAAACTGGACATTTCTACGTTTTTAAAACATTCAAAGTAAACATTCCCATAACGTTCTGTTAACGTCATGCTAACCGTAAAATAACATTCAAACAACTTTAAGCAAACATTCTAGCAATGTTTTTGTAACGTTAACACACCATTCCAGTAACGTTAAAAAAACTGGACATTTCTACGTTTTTACAACATTCAAAGTAAACGTTCCGTTAATGTCATGCTAACCGTAAAATAACATTCAAACAACTTTAAGCAAACATTCCAGCAATGTTTTTGTAACGTTAACACACCGTTCCAGTAACATTAAAAAAACTGGACATTTCTACGTTTTTACAACATTCAAAGTAAACATTCCCATAACGTTCTGTTAATGTCATGCTAACCGTAAAATAACATTCAAACAACTTTAAGCAAACATTCCAGCAATGTTTTTGTAACGTTAACACACCGTTCCAGTAACATTAAAAAAACTGGACATTTCTACGTTTTTACAACATTCAAAATAAACATTCCCATAACGTTCTGTTAACGTCATGCTAACCGTAAAATGACATTCAAACAACTTTAAGCAAACATTCCAGCAATGTTTTTGTAACGTTAACACACCGTTCCAGTAACATTAAAAAAACTGGACATTTCTACGTTTTTACAACATTCAAAATAAACATTCCCATAACGTTCTGTTAACGTCATGCTAACCGTAAAATGACATTCAAACAACTTTAAGCAAACATTCCAGCAATGTTTTTGTAACGTTAACACACCATTCCAGTAACGTTAAAAAAACTGGACATTTCTACGTTTTTAAAACATTCAAAGTAAACCTTCCCATAACGTTCTGTTAACGTCATGCTAACCGTAAAATGACATTCAAACAACTTTAAGCAAACATTCCAGCAATGTTTTTGTAACGTTAACACACCGTTCCAGTAACATTAAAAAAACTGGACATTTCTACGTTTTTACAACATTCAAAATAAACATTCCCATAACGTTCTGTTAACGTCATGCTAACCGTAAAATAACATTCAAACAACTTTAAGCAAACATTCCAGCAATGTTTTTGTAACGTTAACACACCGTTCCAGTAACATTAAAAAAACTGGACATTTCTACGTTTTTACAACATTCAAAATAAACATTCCCATAACGTTCTGTTAACGTCATGCTAACCGTAAAATAACATTCAAATAACTTTAAGCAAACATTCCAGCAATGTTTTTGTAACGTTAACACACCATTCCAGTAACGTTAAAAAAACTGGACATTTCTACGTTTTTAAAACTTTCAAAGTAAACATTCCCATAATGTTCTGTTAACGTCATGCTAACCGTAAAATAACATTCAAACAACTTTAAGCAAACATTCCAGCAATGTTTTTGTAACGTTAACACACCGTTCCAGTAACATTAAAAAAACTGGACATTTCTACGTTTTTACAACATTCAAAATAAACATTCCCATAACGTTCTTACAACAAATTTTTGTTAGCTGGGAAGTGCTATCATCATGAAACGTTCAGATCACTTACAACTCAATAGATTCTACCTTCCTGTAACGTTTCAGCCTGATTGGACCTTGTTTTCACACAAATGAACCCAGAATGATGTGAAATTGTGCTTCGTGCAACATAATTCTGGGTGCAATTTAAAAACCATAAGTGCTAACGACTCCATTCCTTTTTGGGGTAATGGGGGCTGTTGATTGGAGTACACTAAAACAAACCTGACTTCTCTAGGACATTCAGAAGCCAAGTTATAAGCCCACAAATGTGTAACTGGACTACTTCTTTAAATTGACACCAGATCTGGTGACATTTGGGACATGGTTTGACCCCCTTAGGAAAGTGCAATCAACATGAAACGTTCAGATCACTTACAACTCAATAGATTCTACCTTCCTGTAACGTTTCAGCCTGATTGGACCTTGTTTTCACACAAATGAACCCAGAACTATGTGAAATTGTGCTTCGTGCAACATAATATTGGGTGCCATTTAAAACCGATAAGTGCTAATGACTCCATTCCTTTTTGTGGTTGTAGGGGCTGTTGATTGGAGTACACTAAAAAAAACCTGATCTCTCTAGGACATTCAGAAGCCAAGTTATAAGCCCACAAATGTGTAACTGGACTACTTTAAATTGACACCAGATCTGGTGACCTTTGGGACATGGTTTGACCCCCTTAGGAAAGTGCTATCGTCATGAAACGTTCAGATCACTTACAACTCAATAGATTCTACCTTCCTGTAACGTTTCAGCCTGATTGGACCTTGTTTTCACACAAATGAACCCAGAATGATGTGAAATTGTGTTTCGTGCAACATAATTCTGGGTGCCATTTAAAAACCATAAGTGCTAATGACTCCATTCATTTTCGGGGTAATGGGGGCTGTTAATTGGAGTACTCTAAACCAAACCTGACCTCTCTAGGATATTCAGAAGCCAAGTTATAAGCCCACAAATGTGTAACTGGACTACTTCTTTAAAGTGACACCAGGCCCGGTGACCTTTGGGACATGGTTTGACCCTCTATAGGAATGTGCGATCATCTTGAAACGTTCATATGTCACTTACAACTCAACAGATTCTACATTCTTGTAACGTTTCAGCCTGATTGGACCTTGTTTTCACACAAATGGACCAAGAATGATGTGAAATTGTGCTTCGTGCAACGTAATTCTGGGTGCCATTTACAAACCATAAGTGCTAATGACTCCATTCCTTTTTTGTGGTTGTAGGGGCTGTTGATTGGAGTACATTAAAACAAACCTGATCTCTCTAGGACATTCAGAAGCCAAGTTATAAGCCCACAAATGTGTTACTAGACTACTTTAAATTGACACCAGATCCGGTGACCTTTGGGACATGTTTTGACCCCCTATAGGAATGTGCTATCATAATGAAACGTTCAGATCACTTACAATTCAATAGATTCTACCTTTCTGTAACGTTTCAGCCTGATTGGACCTTGTTTTCACACAAATGGACCCAGAATGATGTGAAATTGTGCTTCGTGCAACATAATTCTGGGTGCAATTTAAAAACCATAAGTGCTAATGACTCCATTCCTTTTTGTGGTTGTAGGGGCTGTTGATTGGAGTACACTAAAACAAACCTGATCTCTCTAGGACATTCAGAAGCCAAGTTATAAGCCCACAAATGTGTAACTGGACTACTTCTTTAAAGTGACACCAGATCCGGTGACCTTTGGGACATGGTTTGACCCCCAATAGGAATGTGCGATCATCATGAAACGTTCAGATCACTTACAACTCAATAGATTCTACCTTCTTGTAACGTTTGAGCCTGATTGGACCTTGTTTTCACACAAATGAACCCAGAATGATGTGAAATTGTGCTTCGTGCAACGTAATTCTGGGTGCCATTTACAAACCATAAGTGCTAATGACTCCATTCCTTTTTGTGGTTGTAGGGGCTGTTGATTGGAGTACTCTGAAACAAACCTGATCACTCTAGGACATTCAGAAGCCAAGTTATGAGCCCAGAAATGTGTAACTGGACTACTTTAAATTGACACCAGATCCGGTGACCTTTTGGACATGGTTTGACCCCCTTAGGAAAGTGCTATCATCATGAAACGTTCAGATCACTTACAACTCAATAGATTCTACCTTCCTGTAACGTTTCACCCTGATTGGACCTTGTTTTCACACAAATGAAACCAGAATGATGTGAAATTGTGCTTCGTGCAACATAATTCTGGGTGCCATTTACAAACCATAAGTGCTAATGACTCCATTCCTTTTTGTGGTTGTAGGGGCTGTTGATTGGAGTACACTAAAACAAACCTGATCTCTCTAGGACATTCAGAAGCCAAGTTATAAGCCCACAAAGGTGTAACTGGACTACTCCTTTAAAGTGACACCAGATCCTGTGACCTTTGGGACATGGTTTGACCCCCTTAGGAAAGTGCTATCATCATGAAACGTTCAGATCACTTACAACTCAATAGATTCTACCTTCCTGTAACGTTTCAGCCTGATTGGACCTTGTTTTCACACAAATGAACCCAGAATGATGTGAAATTGTGCTTCGTGCAACATAATTCTGGGTGCAATTTAAAAACCATAAGTGCTAACGACTCCATTCCTTTTTGGGGTAATGGGGGCTGTTGATTGGAGTACACTAAAACAAACCTGACTTCACTAGGACATTCAGAAGCCAAGTTATAAGCCCACAAATGTGTAACTGGACTACTTCTTTAAATTGACACCAGATCTGGTGACCTTTGGGACATGGTTTGACCCCCTTAGGAAAGTGCAATCAACATGAAACGTTCAGATCACTTACAACTCAATAGATTCTACCTTCCTGTAATATTTCAGCCTGATTGGACCTTGTTTTCACACAAATGAACCCAGAATGATGTGAAATTGTGCTTCGTGCAACATAATTCTGGGTGCCATTTAAAACCGATAAGTGCTAATGACTCCATTCCTTTTTGTGGTTGTAGGGGCTGTTGATTGGAGTACACTAAAAAAAACCTGATCTCTCTAGGACATTCAGAAGCCAAGTTATAAGCCCACAAATGTTCAACTGGACTACTTTAAATTGACACCAGATCTGGTGACCTTTGGGACATGGTTTGACCCCCTTAGGAAAGTGCTATCGTCATGAAACGTTCAGATCACTTACAACTCAATAGATTCTACCTTCCTGTAACGTTTCAGCCTGATTGGACCTTGTTTTCACACAAATGAACCCAGAATGATGTGAAATTGTGCTTCGTGCAACATAATTCTGGGTGCCATTGAAAAACCATAAGTGCTAATGACTCCATTCATTTTTGGGGTAATGGGGGCTGTTAATTGGAGTACTCTAAAACAAACCTGACCTCTCTAGGACATTCAGAAGCCAAGTTATAAGCCCACAAATGTGTAACTGGACTACTTCTTTAAATTGACACCAGATCTGGTGACATTTGGGACATGGTTTGACCCCCTTAGGAAAGTGCAATCAACATGAAACGTTCAGATCACTTACAACTCAATAGATTCTACCTTCCTGTAACGTTTCAGCCTGATTGGACCTTGTTTTCACACAAATGAACCCAGAACTATGTGAAATTGTGCTTCGTGCAACATAATTCTGGGTGCCATTTAAAACCGATAAGTGCTAATGACTCCATTCCTTTTTGTGGTTGTAGGGGCTGTTGATTGGAGTACACTAAAAAAAACCTGATCTCTCTAGGACATTCAGAAGCCAAGTTATAAGCCCACAAATGTGTAACTGGACTACTTTAAATTGACACCAGATCTGGTGACCTTTGGGACATGGTTTGACCCCCTTAGGAAAGTGCTATCGTCATGAAACGTTCAGATCACTTACAACTCAATAGATTCTACCTTCCTGTAACGTTTCAGCCTGATTGGACCTTGTTTTCACACAAATGAACCCAGAATGATGTGAAATTGTGTTTCGTGCAACATAATTCTGGGTGCCATTTAAAAACCATAAGTGCTAATGACTCCATTCATTTTCGGGGTAATGGGGGCTGTTAATTGGAGTACTCTAAACCAAACCTGACCTCTCTAGGATATTCAGAAGCCAAGTTATAAGCCCACAAATGTGTAACTGGACTACTTCTTTAAAGTGACACCAGGCCCGGTGACCTTTGGGACATGGTTTGACCCTCTATAGGAATGTGCGATCATCTTGAAACGTTCATATGTCACTTACAACTCAACAGATTCTACATTCTTGTAACGTTTCAGCCTGATTGGACCTTGTTTTCACACAAATGGACCAAGAATGATGTGAAATTGTGCTTCGTGCAACGTAATTCTGGGTGCCATTTACAAACCATAAGTGCTAATGACTCCATTCCTTTTTTGTGGTTGTAGGGGCTGTTGATTGGAGTACATTAAAACAAACCTGATCTCTCTAGGACATTCAGAAGCCAAGTTATAAGCCCACAAATGTGTAACTAGACTACTTTAAATTGACACCAGATCCGGTGACCTTTGGGACATGTTTTGACCCCCTATAGGAATGTGCTATCATAATGAAACGTTCAGATCACTTACAATTCAATAGATTCTACCTTTCTGTAACGTTTCAGCCTGATTGGACCTTGTTTTCACACAAATGGACCCAGAATGATGTGAAATTGTGCTTCGTGCAACATAATTCTGGGTGCAATTTAAAAACCATAAGTGCTAATGACTCCATTCCTTTTTGTGGTTGTAGGGGCTGTTGATTGGAGTACACTAAAACAAACCTGATCTCTCTAGGACATTCAGAAGCCAAGTTATAAGCCCACAAATGTGTAACTGGACTACTTCTTTAAAGTGACACCAGATCCGGTGACCTTTGGGACATGGTTTGACCCCCAATAGGAATGTGCGATCATCATGAAACGTTCAGATCACTTACAACTCAATAGATTCTACCTTCTTGTAACGTTTGAGCCTGATTGGACCTTGTTTTCACACAAATGAACCCAGAATGATGTGAAATTGTGCTTCGTGCAACGTAATTCTGGGTGCCATTTACAAACCATAAGTGCTAATGACTCCATTCCTTTTTGAGGTTGTAGGGGCTGTTGATTGGAGTACTCTGAAACAAACCTGATCACTCTAGGACATTCAGAAGCCAAGTTATGAGCCCAGAAATGTGTAACTGGACTACTTTAAATTGACACCAGATCCGGTGACCTTTGGGACATGGTTTGACCCCCTTAGGAAAGTGCTATCATCATGAAACGTTCAGATCACTTACAACTCAATAGATTCTACCTTCCTGTAACGTTTCACCCTGATTGGACCTTGTTTTCACACAAATGAAACCAGAATGATGTGAAATTGTGCTTCGTGCAACATAATTCTGGGTGCCATTTACAAACCATAAGTGCTAATGACTCCATTCCTTTTTGTGGTTGTAGGGGCTGTTGATTGGAGTACACTAAAACAAACCTGATCCCTCTAGGACATTCAGAAGCCAAGTTATAAGCCCACAAAGGTGTAACTGGACTACTCCTTTAAAGTGACACCAGATCCTGTGACCTTTGGGACATGGTTTGACCCCCTTAGGAAAGTGCTATCATCATGAAACGTTCAGATCACTTACAACTCAATAGATTCTACCTTCCTGTAACGTTTCAGCCTGATTGGACCTTGTTTTCACACAAATGAACCCAGAATGATGTGAAATTGTGCTTCGTGCAACATAATTCTGGGTGCAATTTAAAAACCATAAGTGCTAACGACTCCATTCCTTTTTGGGGTAATGGGGGCTGTTGATTGGAGTACACTAAAACAAACCTGACTTCACTAGGACATTAAGAAGCCAAGTTATAAGCCCACAAATGTGTAACTGGACTACTTCTTTAAATTGACACCAGATCTGGTGACCTTTGGGACATGGTTTGACCCCCTTAGGAAAGTGCAATCAACATGAAACGTTCAGATCACTTACAACTCAATAGATTCTACCTTCCTGTAATATTTCAGCCTGATTGGACCTTGTTTTCACACAAATGAACCCAGAATGATGTGAAATTGTGCTTCGTGCAACATAATTCTGGGTGCCATTTAAAACCGATAAGTGCTAATGACTCCATTCCTTTTTGTGGTTGTAGGGGCTGTTGATTGGAGTACACTAAAAAAAACCTGATCTCTCTAGGACATTCAGAAGCCAAGTTATAAGCCCACAAATGTGCAACTGGACTACTTTAAATTGACACCAGATCTGGTGACCTTTGGGACATGGTTTGACCCCCTTAGGAAAGTGCTATCGTCATGAAACGTTCAGATCACTTACAACTCAATAGATTCTACCTTCCTGTAACGTTTCAGCCTGATTGGACCTTGTTTTCACACAAATGAACCCAGAATGATGTGAAATTGTGCTTCGTGCAACATAATTCTGGGTGCCATTGAAAAACCATAAGTGCTAATGACTCCATTCATTTTTGGGGTAATGGGGGCTGTTAATTGGAGTACTCTAAAACAAACCTGACCTCTCTAGGATATTCAGAAGCCAAGTTATAAGCCCACAAATGTGTAACTGGACTACTTCTTTAAAGTGACACCAGGCCCGGTGACCTTTGAGACATGGTTTGACCCTCTATAGGAATGTGCGATCATCTTGAAACATTCATATGTCACTTACAACTCAATAGATTCTACATTCTTGTAACGTTTCAGCCTGATTGGACCTTGTTTTCACACAAATGGACCCAGAATGATGTGAAATTGTGCTTCGTGCAACGTAATTCTGGGTGCCATTTACAAACCATAAGTGCTAATGACTCCATTCCTTTTTTGTGGTTGTAGGGGCTGTTGATTGGAGTACATTAAAACAAACCTGATCTCTCTAGGACATTCAGAAGCCAAGTTATAAGCCCACAAATGTGTAACTGGACTACTTTAAATTGACACCAGATCCGGTGACCTTTGGGACATGTTTTGACCCCCTATAGGAATGTGCTATCATCATGAAACGTTCAGATCACTTACAATTCAATAGATTCTACCTTTCTGTAACGTTTCAGCCTGATTGGACCTTGTTTTCACACAAATGGACCCAGAATGATGTGAAATTGTGCTTCGTGCATCATAATTCTGGGTGCCATTTACAAACCATAAGTGCTAATGACTCCATTCCTTTTTTTGGTTGTAGGGGCTGTTGATTGGAGTACACTAAAACAAACCTGACCTCTCTAGGACATTCAGAAGCCAAGTTATAAGCCCACAAATGTGTAACTGGACTACTTCTTTAAAGTGACACCAGATCTGGTGACCTTTGGGACATGGTTTGACCCCCTATAGGAATGTGCGATCATCATGAAATGTTCAGATCACTTACAACTCAATAGATTATACCTTCTTGTAACGTTTCAGCCTGATTGGACCTTGTTTTCACACAAATGGACCCAGAATGATGTGAAATTGTGCTTCATGCAACATAATTCTGGGTGCCATTTACAAACCATAAGTGCTTATGACTCCATTCCTTTTTGTGGTTGTAGGGGCTGTTGATTGGACTACACTAAAACAAACCTGATCTCTCTAGGACATTCAGAAGCCAAGTTATAAGCCCACAAATGTGTAACTGGACTACTTCTTTAAATTGACACCAGAGCCGGTGACCTTTGGGACATGGTTTGACCCCCTTAGGAATGTGCGATCATCATGAAACGTTAAGATCACTTACAACTCAATAGATTCTACATTCCTGTAACGTTTCAGCCTGATTGGACCTTGTTTTCACACAAATGAACCCAGAATGATGTGAAATTGTGCTTCGTGCAACATAATTCTGGGTGCCATTTAAAAACCATAAGTGCTAATGACTCCATTCCTTTTTGTGGTTGTAGGGGCTGTTGATTGGAGTACACTAAAACAAACCTGATCTCTCTAGGACATTCAGAAGCCAAGTTATAAGCCCACAAATGTGTAACTGGACTACTTCTTTAAAGTGACACCAGATCCGGTGACCTTTGGGACATGGTTTGACCCCCAATAGGAATGTGCGATCATCATGAAACGTTCAGATCACTTACAACTCAATAGATTCTACCTTCTTGTAACGTTTGAGCCCGATTGGACCTTGTTTTCACACAAATGAACCCAGAATGATGTGAAATTGTGCTTCGTGCAACGTAATTCTGGGTGCCATTTACAAACCATAAGTGCTAATGACTCCATTCCTTTTTGTGGTTGTAGGGACTGTTGATTGGAGTACTCTGAAACAAACCTGATCACTCTAGGACATTCAGAAGCCAAGTTATGAGCCCAGAAATGTGTAACTGGACTACTTTAAATTGACACCAGATCCGGTGACCTTTGGGACATGGTTTGACCCCCTATAGGAAAGTGCTATCATCATGAAACGTTCAGATCACTTACAACTCAACAGATTCTACCTTCCTGTAACGTTTCAGCCTGATTGGACCTTGTTTTCACACAAATGAAACCAGAATGATGTGAAATTGTGCTTCGTGCAACATAATTCTGGGTGCCATTTACAAACCATAAGAGCTAATGACTCCATTCCTTTTTGTGGTTGTAGGGGTTGTTGATTGGAGTACACTAAAACAAACCTGATCTCTCTAGGACATTCAGAAGCCAAGTTATAAGCCCACAAAGGTGTAACTGGACTACTTCTTTAAAGTGACACCAGATCCGGTGACCTTTGGGACATGGTTTGACCCCCTATAGGAATGTGCGATCATCATGAAACGTTCAGATCACTTACAACTCAATAGATTCTACCTTCTTGTAACGTTTCAGCCTGATTGGACCTTGTTTTCACACAAATGGACCCAGAATTATGTGAAATTGTGCTTCGTGCAAGATAATTCTGGGTGCCATTTACAAACCATAAGTGCTAATGACTCCATTCCTTTTTGTGGTTGTAGGGGCTGTTGATTGGAGTACACTAAAACAAGCCTGACCTTTCTAGGACATTCAGGAGCCAAGTTATAAGCCCACAAAGGTGTAACTGGACTACTTCTTTAAAGTGACACCAGGCCCGGTGACCTTTGGGACATGGTTTGACCCCCTATGGGAATGTGCGATCATCATGAAACATTCAGATCACTTACAACTCAATAGATCCTACCTTTCTGTAACGTTTCAGCCTGATTGGACCTTGTTTTCACACAAATGAACCCAGAATGATGTGAAATTGTGCTTTGTGCAACATAATTCTGGGTGCCATTTACAAACCATAAGTGCTTATGACTCCATTCCTTTTTGTGGTTGTAGGGGCTGTTGATTGGAGTACTCTGAAACAAACCTGATCACTCTAGGACATTCAGAAGCCAAGTTATGAGCCCAGAAATGTGTAACTGGACTACTTTAAATTGACACCAGATCCGGTGACCTTTGGGACATGGTTTGACCCCCTTAGGAAAGTGCTATCATCATGAAACGTTCAGATCACTTACAACTCAATAGATTCTACCTTCCTGTAACGTTTCAGCCTGATTGGACCTTGTTTTCACACAAATGAAACCAGAATGATGTGAAATTGTGCTTCGTGCAACATAATTCTGGGTGCCATTTACAAACCATAAGTGCTAATGACTCCATTCCTTTTTGTGGTTGTAGGGGCTGTTGATTGGAGTACACTAAAACAAACCTGATCTCTCTAGGACATTCAGAAGCCAAGTTATAAGCCCACAAAGGTGTAACTGGACTACTTCTTTAAAGTGACACCAGATCCGGTGACCTTTGGGACATGGTTTGACCCCCTTAGGAAAGTGCTATCATCATGAAACGTTCAGATCACTTACAACTCAATAGATTCTACCTTCCTGTAACGTTTCAGCCCGATTGGACCTTGTTTTCACACAAATGAACCCAGAATGATGTGAAATTGTGCTTCGTGCAACATAATTCTGGGTGCAATTTAAAAACCATAAGTGCTAATGACTCCATTCCTTTTTGTGGTTGTAGGGGCTGTTGATTGGAGTACACTAAAACAAACCTGACCTCTCTAGGACATTCAGAAGCCAAGTTATAAGCCCACAAATGTGTAACTGGACTACTTCTTTAAAGTGACACCAGATCTGGTGACCTTTGGGACATGGTTTGACCCCCTATAGGAATGTGCGATCATCATGAAACGTTCAGATCACTTACAACTCAATAGATTATACCTTCTTGTAACGTTTCAGCCTGATTGGACCTTGTTTTCACACAAATGGACCCAGAATGATGTGAAATTGTGCTTCATGCAACATAATTCTGGGTGCCATTTACAAACCATAAGTGCTTATGACTCCATTCCTTTTTGTGGTTGTAGGGGCTGTTGATTGGAGTACACTAAAACAAACCTGATCTCTCTAGGACATTCAGAAGCCAAGTTATAAGCCCACAAATGTGTAACTGGACTACTTCTTTAAATTGACACCAGAGCCGGTGACCTTTGGGACATGGTTTGACCCCCTATTGGAATGTGCGATCATCATGAAACGTTCAGATCACTTACAACTCAATGGAATCTACCTTCTTGTAACGTTTCAGCCTGATTGGACCTTGTTTTCACACAAATTAACCCAGAATGATGTGAAATTGTGCTTCGTGCAACATAATTCTGGGTGCCATTTACAAACCATAAGTGCTAATGACTCCATTCCTTTTTGTGGTTGTAGGGGCTGTTGATTGGAGTACACTAAAACAAACCTGATCTCTCTAGGACATTCAGAAGCCAAGTTATAAGCCCACAAATGTGTAACTGGACTACTTCTTTAAATTGACACCAGATCCGGTGACCTTTGGGACATGGTTTGACCCCCTTAGGAATGTGCGATCATCATGAAACGTTCAGATCACTTACAACTCAATAGATTCTACCTTCCTGTAACGTTTCAGCCTGATTGGACCTTGTTTTCACACAAATGAACCCAGAATGATGTGAAATTGTGCTTCGTGCAACATAATTCTGGGTGCCATTTAAAAACCATAAGTGCTAATGACTCCATTCCTTTTTGTGGTTGTAGGGGCTGTTGATTGGAGTACACTAAAACAAACCTGATCTCTCTAGGACATTCAGAAGCCAAGTTATAAGCCCACAAATGTGTAACTGGACTACTTCTTTAAAGTGACACCAGATCCGGTGACCTTTGGGACATGGTTTGACCCCCAATAGGAATGTGCGATCATCATGAAACGTTCAGATCACTTACAACTCAATAGATTCTACTTTCTTGTAACGTTTGAGCCTGATTGGACCTTGTTTTCACACAAATTAACCCAGAATGATGTGAAATTGTGCTTCGTGCAACGTAATTCTGGGTGCCATTTACAAACCATAAGTGCTAATGACTCCATTCCTTTTTGTGGTTGTAGGGACTGTTGATTGGAGTACTCTGAAACAAACCTGATCACTCTAGGACATTCAGAAGCCAAGTTATGAGCCCAGAAATGTGTAACTGGACTACTTTAAATTGACACCAGATCCGGTGACCTTTGGGACATGGTTTGACCCCCTATAGGAAAGTGCTATCATCATGAAACGTTCAGATCACTTACAGCTCAACAGATTCTACCTTCCTGTAACGTTTCAGCCTGATTGGACCTTGTTTTCACACAAATGAAACCAGAATGATGTGAAATTGTGCTTCGTGCAACATAATTCTGGGTGCCATTTACAAACCATAAGAGCTAATGACTCCATTCCTTTTTGTGGTTGTAGGGGTTGTTGATTGGAGTACACTAAAACAAACCTGATCTCTCTAGGACATTCAGAAGCCAAGTTATAAGCCCACAAAGGTGTAACTGGACTACTTCTTTAAAGTGACACCAGATCCGGTGACCTTTGGGACATGGTTTGACCCCCTATAGGAATGTGCGATCATCATGAAACGTTCAGATCACTTACAACTCAATAGATTCTACCTTCTTGTAACGTTTCAGCCTGATTGGACCTTGTTTTCACACAAATGGACCCAGAATGATGTGAAATTGTGCTTCGTGCAAGATAATTCTGGGTGCCATTTACAAACCATAAGTGCTAATGACTCCATTCCTTTTTGTGGTTGTAGGGGCTGTTGATTGGAGTACACTAAAACAAGCCTGACCTCTCTAGGACATTCAGGAGCCAAGTTATAAGCCCACAAAGGTGTAACTGGACTACTTCTTTAAAGTGACACCAGGCCCGGTGACCTTTGGGACATGGTTTGACCCCCTATAGGAATGTGCGATCATCATGAAACGTTCAGATCACTTACAACTCAATAGATCCTACCTTTCTGTAACGTTTCAGCCTGATTGGACCTTGTTTTCACACAAATGAACCCAGAATGATGTGAAATTGTGCTTTGTGCAACATAATTCTGGGTGCCATTTACAAACCATAAGTGCTAATGACTCCATTCCTTTTTTGTGGTTGTAGGGGCTGTTGATTGGAGTACTCTGAAACAAACCTGATCACTCTAGGACATTCAGAAGCCAAGTTATGAGCCCAGAAATGTGTAACTGGACTACTTTAAATTGACACCAGATCCGGTGACCTTTGGGACATGGTTTGACCCCCTATAGGAAAGTGCTATCATCATGAAACGTTCAGATCACTTACAACTCAACAGATTCTACCTTCCTGTAACGTTTCAGCCTGATTGGACCTTGTTTTCACACAAATGAAACCAGAATGATGTGAAATTGTGCTTCGTGCAACATAATTCTGGGTGCCATTTACAAACCATAAGTGCTAATGACTCCATTCCTTTTTGTGGTTGTAGGGGCTGTTGATTGGAGTACACTAAAACAAACCTGATCTCTCTAGGACATTCAGAAGCCAAGTTATAAGCCCACAAAGGTGTAACTGGACTACTTCTTTAAAGTGACACCAGATCCGGTGACCTTTGGGACATGGTTTGACCCCCTTAGGAAAGTGCTATCATCATGAAACGTTCAGATCACTTACAACTCAATAGATTCTACCTTCCTGTAACGTTTCAGCCCGATTGGACCTTGTTTTCACACAAATGAACCCAGAATGATGTGAAATTGTGCTTCGTGCAACATAATTCTGGGTGCAATTTAAAAACCATAAGTGCTAACGACTCCATTCCTTTTTGGGGTAATGGGGGCTGTTGATTGGAGTACACTAAAACAAACCTGACTTCTCTAGGACATTCAGAAGCCAAGTTATAAGCCCACAAATGTGTAACTGGACTACTTCTTTAAATTGACACCAGATCTGGTGACCTTTGGGACATGGTTTGACCCCCTTAGGAAAGTGCAATCAACATGAAACGTTCAGATCACTTACAACTCAATAGATTCTACCTTCCTGTAACGTTTCAGCCTGATTGGACCTTGTTTTCACACAAATGAACCCAGAATGATGTGATATTGTGCTTCGTGCAACATAATTCTGGGTGCCATTTAAAACCGATAAGTGCTAATGACTCCATTCCTTTTTGTGGTTGTAGGGGCTGTTGATTGGAGTACACTAAAAAAAACCTGATCTCTCTAGGACATTCAGAAGCCAAGTTATAAGCCCACAAATGTGTAACTGGACTACTTTAAATTGACACCAGATCTGGTGAACTTTGGGACATGGTTTGACCCCCTTAGGAAAGTGCGATCATCATGAAACGTTCAGATCACTTACAACTCAATAGATTCTACCTTCCTGTAACGTTTCAGCCTGATTGGACCTTGTTTTCACACAAATGAACCCAGAATGATGTGAAATTGTGCTTCGTGCAACATCATTCTGGGTGCCATTTAAAAACCATAAGTGCTAATGACTCCATTCCTATTTGGGGTAATGGGGGCTGTTAATTGGAGTACTCTAAAACAAACCTGACCTCTCTAGGATATTCAGAAGCCAAGTTATAATCCCACAAATGTGTAACTGGACTACTTCTTTAAAAAGACACCAGGCCCGGTGACCTTTGGGACATGGTTTGATACCCTATAGGAATGTGCGATCATCATGAAACGTTCAGATCACTTACAACTCAATAGATTCTACCTTCCTGTAACGTTTCAGCCTGATTGCACCTTGTTTTCACACAAATGAAACCAGAATGATGTGAAATTGTGCTTTGTGCAACATAATTCTGGGTGCCATTTAAAACCGATAAGTGCTAATGACTCCATTCCTTTTTGTGGATGTAGGGGCTGTTGATTGGAGTACACTAAAACAAACCTGATCTCTCTAGGACATTCAGAAGCCAAGTTATAAGCCCACAAATGTGTAACTGGACTACTTTAAATTGACACTAGATGCGGTGACCTTTGGGACAAGGTTTGACCCCTTTAGGAAAGCGCTATCGTCATGAAACGTTCAGATCACTTACAACTCAATAGATTCTACCTTTCTGTAACGTTTCAGCCTGATTGGACCTTGTTTTCACACAAATGAACCCAGAATGATGTGAAATTGTGCTTCGTGCAACATAATTCTGGGTGCAATTTAAAAACCATAAGTGCTAACGACTCCATTCCTTTTTGGGGTAATGGGGGCTGTTGATTGGAGTACACTAAAACAAACCTGACTTCACTAGGACATTCAGAAGCCAAGTTATAAGCCCACAAATGTGTAACTGGACTACTTCTTTAAAGTGACACCAGGCCCGGTGACCTTTGAGACATGGTTTGACCCTCTATAGGAATGTGCTATCATCTTGAAACATTCATATGTCAATTACAACTCAATAGATTCTACATTCTTGTAACGTTTCAGCCTGATTGGACCTTGTTTTCACACAAATGGACCCAGAATGATGTGAAATTGTGCTTCATGCAACATAATTCTGGGTGCCATTTACAAACCATAAGTGCTTATGACTCCATTCCTTTTTGTGGTTGTAGGGGCTGTTGATTGGAGTACACTAAAACAAACCTGATCTCTCTAGGACATTCAGAAGCCAAGTTATAAGCCCACAAATGTGTAACTGGACTACTTCTTTAAATTGACACCAGAGCCGGTGACCTTTGGGACATGGTTTGACCCCCTATTGGAATGTGCGATCATCATGAAACGTTCAGATCACTTACAACTCAATGGATTCTACCTTCTTGTAACGTTTCAGCCTGATTGGACCTTGTTTTCACACAAATTAACCCAGAATGATGTGAAATTGTGCTTCGTGCAACATAATTCTGGGTGCCATTTACAAACCATAAGTGCTAATGACTCCATTCCTTTTTGTGGTTGTAGGGGCTGTTGATTGGAGTACACTAAAACAAACCTGATCTCTCTAGGACATTCAGAAGCCAAGTTATAAGCCCACAAATGTGTAACTGGACTACTTCTTTAAATTGACACCAGATCCGGTGACCTTTGGGACATGGTTTGACCCCCTTAGGAATGTGCGATCATCACGAAACGTTCAGATCACTTACAACTCAATAGATTCTACCTTCCTGTAACGTTTCAGCCTGATTGGACCTTGTTTTCACACAAATGAACCCAGAATGATGTGAAATTGTGCTTCGTGCAATGTAATTCTGGGTGCCATTTACAAACCATAAGTGCTAATGACTCCATTCCTTTTTGTGGTTGTAGGGGCTGTTGATTGGAGTACTCTGAAACAAACCTGATCACTCTAGGACATTCAGAAGCCAAGTTATGAGCCCAGAAATGTGTAACTGGACTACTTTAAATTGACACCAGATCCGGTGACCTTTGGGACATGGTTTGACCCCCTATAGGAAAGTGCTATCATCATGAAACGTTCAGATCACTTACAACTCAACAGATTCTACCTTCCTGTAACGTTTCAGCCCGATTGGACCTTGTTTTCACACAAATGAAACCAGAATGATGTGAAATTGTGCTTCGTGCAACATAATTCTGGGTGCCATTTACAAACCATAAGTGCTAATGACTCCATTCCTTTTTGTGGTTGTAGGGGTTGTTGATTGGAGTACACTAAAACAAACCTGATCTCTCTAGGACATTCAGAAGCCAAGTTATAAGCCCACAAAGGTGTAACTGGACTACTTCTTTAAAGTGACACCAGATCCGGTGACCTTTGGGACATGGTTTGACCCCCTATAGGAATGTGCGATCATCATGAAACGTTCAGATCACTTACAACTCAATAGATTCTACCTTCTTGTAACGTTTCAGCCTGATTGGACCTTGTTTTCACACAAATGGACCCAGAATGATGTGAAATTGTGCTTCGTGCAACATAATTCTGGGTGCCATTTACAAACCATAAGTGCTAATGACTCCATTCCTTTTTGTGGTTGTAGGGGCTGTTGACTGGAGTACACTAAAACAAGCCTGACCTCTCTAGGACATTCAGGAGCCAAGTTATAAGCCCACAAAGGTGTAACTGGACTACTTCTTTAAAGTGACACCAGGCCCGGTGACCTTTGGGACATGGTTTGACCCCCTATAGGAATGTGCGATCATCATGAAACGTTCAGATCACTTACAACTCAATAGATCCTACCTTTCTGTAACGTTTCAGCCCTATTGGACCTTGTTTTCACACAAATGAACCCAGAATGATGTGAAATTGTGCTTTGTGCAACATAATTCTGGGTGCCATTTACAAACCATAAGTGCTAATGACTCCATTCCTTTTTGTGGTTGTAGGGGCTGTTGATTGGAGTACTCTTATACAAACCTGATCACTCTAGGACATTCAGAAGCCAAGTTATGAGCCCAGAAATGTGTAACTGGACTACTATAAATTGACACCAGATCCGGTGACCTTTGGGACATGGTTTGACCCCCTTAGGAAAGTGCTATCATCATGAAACGTTCAGATCACTTACAACTCAATAGATTCTACCTTCCTGTAACGTTTCAGCCTGATTGGACCTTGTTTTCACACAAATGAACCCAGAATGATGTGAAATTGTGCTTCGTGCAACATAATTCTGGGTGCAATTTAAAAACCATAAGTGCTAACGACTCCATTCCTTTTTGGGGTACTGTGGGCTGTTGATTGGAGTACACTAAAACAAACCTGACTTCTCTAGGACATTCAGAAGCCAAGTTATAAGCCCACAAATGTGTAACTGGACTACTTCTTTAAATTGACACCAGATCTGGTGACCTTTGGGACATGGTTTGACCCCCTTAGGAAAGTGCAATCAACATGAAACGTTCAGATAACTTACAACTCAATAGATTCTACCTTCCTGTAACGTTTCAGCCTGATTGGACCTTGTTTTCACACAAATGAACCCAGAATGATGTGATATTGTGCTTCGTGCAACATAATTCTGGGTGCCATTTAAAACAGATAAGTGCTAATGACTCCATTCCTTTTTGTGGTTGTAGGGGCTGTTGATTGGAGTACACTAAAAAAAACCTGATCTCTCTAGGACATTCAGAAGCCAAGTTATAAGCCCACAAATGTGTAACTGGACTACTTTAAATTGACACCAGATCTGGTGAACTTTGGGACATGGTTTGACCCCCTTAGGAAAGTGCTATCGTCATGAAACGTTCAGATCACTTACAACTCAATAGATTCTACCTTCCTGTAACGTTTCAGCCTGATTGGACCTTGTTTTCACACAAATGAACCCAGAATGATGTGAAATTGTGCTTCGTGCAACATCATTCTGGGTGCCATTTAAAAACCATAAGTGCTAATGACTCCATTCCTATTTGGGGTAATGGGGGCTGTTAATTGGAGTACTCTAAAACAAACCTGACCTCTCTAGGATATTCAGAAGCCAAGTTATAATCCCACACATGTGTAACTGGACTACTTCTTTAAAAAGACACCAGGCCCGGTGACCTTTGGGACATGGTTTGATACCCTATAGGAATGTGCGATCATCATGAAACGTTCAGATCACTTACAACTCAATAGATTCTACCTTCCTGTAACGTTTCAGCCTGATTGCACCTTGTTTTCACACAAATGAAACCAGAATGATGTGAAATTGTGCTTTGTGCAACATAATTCTGGGTGCCATTTAAAACCGATAAGTGCTAATGACTCCATTCCTTTTTGTGGATGTAGGGGCTGTTGATTGGAGTACACTAAAACAAACCTGATCTCTCTAGGACATTCAGAAGCCAAGTTATAAGCCCACAAATGTGTAACTGGACTACTTTAAATTGACACTAGATGCGGTGACCTTTGGGACAAGGTTTGACCCCCTTAGGAAAGCGCTATCGTCATGAAACGTTCAGATCACTTACAACTCAATAGATTCTACCTTTCTGTAACGTTTCAGCCTGATTGGACCTTGTTTTCACACAAATGGACCCAGAATGATGTGAAATTGTGCTTCGTGCAACATAATTCTGGGTGCCATTTAAAACCCATAAGTGCTAATGACTCCATTCCTGTTTGTGGTTGTAGGGGCTGTTGATTGGAGTACACTAAAACAAACCTGATCTCTCTAGGACATTCAGAAGCCAAGTTATAAGCCCACAAATGTGTAACTGGACTACTTTAATTGACACCAGATCCGGTGACCTTTGGGACATGGTTAGACCCCCTTAGGAAAGTGCTATCGTCATGAAACGTTCAGATCACTTACAACTCAATAGATTCTACCTTCCTGTAACGTTTCAGCCTGATTGGACCTTGTTTTCACACAAATGAACCCAGAATGATGTGAAATTGTGCTTCGTGCAACATAATTCTGGGTGCCATTTAAAAACCATAAGCGCTAACGACTCCATTCCTTTTTGGGGTAATGGGGGCTGTTAATTGGAGTACTCTAAATTAAACCTGACCTCTCTAGGATATTCAGAAGCCAAGTTATAAGCCCACAAAGGTGTAACTGCACTACTTCTTTAAAGTGACATCAGGTCCGGTGACCATTGAGACATGGTTTGACCCCCTATAGGAATGTGCGATCATCATGAAACGTTCAGATCACTTACAACTCAATAGATTCTACCTTCTGTAACGTTTCAGCTTGAATGGACCTTGTTTTCACACAAATGAACCCAGAATGATGTGAAATTGTGCTTTGTGCAACATAATTCTGGGTGCCATTTACAAACCATAAGTGCTAATGACTCCATTCCTTTTTGTGGTTGTAGGGGCTGTTGATTGGAGTACTCTGAAACAAACCTGATCACTCTAGGACATTCAGAAGCCAAGTTATGAGCCTAGAAATGTGAAACTGGACTACTTTAAATTGACACGAGATCCGGTGACCTTTGGGACATGGTTTGACCCCCTTAGGAAATTGCTATCATCATGAAACGTTCAGATCACTTACAACTCAATCGATTCTACCTTCCTCTAACGTTTCAGCCTGATTGGACCTTGTTTTCACACAAATGAAACCAGAATGATGTGAAATTGTGCTTCGTGCAACATAATTCTGGATGCCATTTACAAACCATAAGTGCTAATGACTCCATTCCTTTTTGTGGTTGTAGGGGCTGTTGATTGGAGTACACTAAAACAAACCTGATCTCTGTAGGACATTCAGAAGCCAAGTTATAAGCCCACAAAGGTGTAACTGGACTACTTCTTTAAAGTGACACCAGATCCGGTGACCTTTGGGACATGGTTTGACCCCCTATAGGAATGTGCGATCATCATGAAACGTTCAGATCACTTACAACTCAATAGATTCTACCGTCTTGTAACGTTTCAGCCTGATTGGACCTTGTTTTCACACAAATGGACCCAGATTGATGTGAAATTGTGCTTCGTGCAACATAATTCTAGGTGCCATTTACAAACCATAAGTGCTAATGACTCCATTCCTTTTTGTGGTTGTAGGGGCTGTTGATTGGAGTACACTAAAACATGCCTGACCTCTCTAGGACATTCACAAGCCATGTTATAAGCCCACAAAGGTGTAACTGGACTACTTCTTTAAAGTGACACCAGGCCCGGTGACCTTTGGGACATGGTTTGACCCCCTATAGGAATGTGCGATCATCATGAAACAATCAGTTCACTTACAACTCAATAGATTCTACCTCCTTGTAACGTTTCAGCCTGATTGGACCTTGTTTTCACACAAATGGACCCAGAATGATGTGCAATTGTGCTTCGTGCAACATAATTCTGGGTGCCATTTACAAACCATAAGTGCTAATGACTCCATTCCTTTTTGTGGTTGTAGGGGCTGTTGATTGGAGTACACTAAAACAAGCCTGACCTCTCTAGCACATTCAGGAGCCAAATTATAAGCCCACAAAGGTGTAACTGGACTACTTCTTTAAAGTGACACCAGGCCCGGTGACCTTTAGGACATGGTTTGACCCCCTATAGGAATGTGCGATCATCATGAAACGTTCAGATCACTTACAACTCAATAGATCCTACGTTTCTGTAACGTTTCAGCCCTATTGGACCTTGTTTTCACACAAATGAACCCAGAATGATGTGAAATTGTGCTTTGTGCAACATAATTCTGGGTGCCATTTACAAACCATAAGTGCTAATGACTCCATTCCTTTTTGTGGTTGTAGGGACTGTTGATTGGAGTACTCTGAAACAAACCTGATCACTCTAGGGCATTCAGAAGCCGAGTTATGAGCCCAGAAATGTGTAACTGGACTACTTTAAATTGACACCAGATCCGGTGACCTTTGGGACTTGGTTTGACCCCCTTAGGAAAGTGCTATCATCATGAAACGTTCAGATCACTTACAACTCAATAGATTCTACCTTCCTGTAACGTTTCAGCCTGATTGCACCTTGTTTTCACACAAATGAAACCAGAATGATGTGAAATTGTGCTTCGTGCAACATAATTCTGGGTGCCATTTACAAACCATAAGTGCTAATGACTCCATTCCTTTTTGTGGTTGTAGGGGCTGTTGATTGGAGTACACTAAAACAAACCTGATCTCTCTAGGACATTCAGAAGCCAAGTTATAAGCCCAAAAAGGTGTAACTGGACTACTTCTTTAAAGTGACACCAGATCCGGTGACGTTTGGGACATGGTTTGACCCCCTATAGGAATGTGCGATCATCATGAAACGTTCAGATCACTTACAACTCAATAGATTCTACCTTCTTGTAACGTTTCAGCCTGATTGGAACTTGTTTTCACACAAATGGACCCAGAATGATGTGAAATTGTGCTTCTTGCAACATAATTCTGGGTGCCATTTACAAACCATAAGTGCTAATGACTCCATTCCTTTTTGTGGTTGTAGAGGCTGTTGATTGGAGTACACTAAAACAAGCCTGACCTCTCTAGGACATTCACAAGCCAAGTTATAAGCCCACAAAGGTGTAACTGGACTACTTCTTTAAAGTGACAACCGGCCCGGTGACCTTTGGGACATGGTTTGACCCCCTATAGGAATGTGCGATCATCATGAAATGTTCAGATCACTTACAACTCAATAGATTCTACCTTCTTGTAACGTTTCAGCCTGATTGGAACTTGTTTTCACACAAATGGACCCAGAATGATGTGAAATTGTGCTTCTTGCAACATAATTCTGGGTGCCATTTACAAACCATAAGTGCTAATGACTCCATTCCTTTTTGTGGTTGTAGAGGCTGCTGATTGGAGTACACTAAAACAAGCCTGACCTCTCTAGGACATTCAGAAGCCAAGTTATAAGCCCACAAAGGTGTAACTGGACTACTTCTTTAAAGTGACAACCGGCCCGGTGACCTTTGGGACATGGTTTGACCCCCTATAGGAATGTGCGATCATCATGAAACGTTCAGATCACTTACAACTCAATATATTCTACCTTCTTGTAACATTTCAGCCTGATTGGACCTTGTTTTCACACAAATGGACCCAGAATGATGTGAAATTGTGCTTCGTGCAACATAATTCTGGGTGCCATTTACAAACCATAAGTGCTAATGACTCCATTCCTTTTTGTGGTTGTAGGGGCTGTTGATTGGAGTACACTAAAACAAGCCTGACCTCTCTATGACATTCAGGAGCCAAGTTATAAGCCCACAAAGGTGTAACTGGACTACTTCTTTAAAGTGACACCAGGCCCGGTTACCTTGGGACATGGTTTGACCCCCTATAGGAATGTGCGATCATCATGAAACGTTCAGATCACTTACAACTCAATAGATTCTACCTTCTTGTAACGTTTCAGCCTGATTGGACCTTGTTTTCACACAATTGGACCCAGAATGATGTGAAATTGTGCTTCGTGCAACATAATTCTGGGTGCCATTTAAAACCATAAGTGCTAATGACTCCATTCCTTTTTATGGTTGTAGGGGCTGTTGATTGGAGTACACTAAAACAAACCTGACTTCTCTAGGACATTCAGAAGCCAAGTTATAAGCCCACAAATGTGTAACTGGACTACTTTAAATTGACACCAGATCCGGTGACCTTTGGGACATGGTTTGACCCCCTTAGGACAGCGCTATCGTCAAGAAACGTTCAGATCACTTACAACTCAATAGATTATACCTTTCTGTAACGTTTCAGCCTGATTGGACCTTGTTTTCACACAAATGAACCCAGAATGATGTGAAATTGTGCTTTGTGCAACATAATTCTGGGTGCCATTTAAAACCATAAGTGCTAATGACTCCAGTCCTGTTTGTGGTTGTAGGGGCTGTTGATTGGAGTACACTAAAACAAACCTGATCTCTCTAGGACATTCAGAAGCCAAGTTATAAGCCCACAAATGTGTAACTGGACTACTTCTTTAAAAAGACATCAGGTCCGGTGACCTTTGAGACATGGTTTGACCCCCTATAGGAATGTGCGATCATCATGAAACGTTCAGATCACTTACAACTCAATAGATTCTACCTTCTTGTAACGTTTCAGCCTGAATGGACCTTGTTTTCACACAAATGAACCCAGAATGATGTGAAATTGTGCTTTGTGCAACATAATTCTGGGTGCCATTTACAAACCATAAGTGCTAATGACTCCATTCCTTTTTGTGGTTGTAGGGGCTGTTGATTGGAGTACTCTGAAACAAACCTGATCACTCTAGGACATTCAGAAGCCAAGTTATGAGCCCAGAAATGTGTAACTGGACTACTTTAAATTGACACCAGATCCGGTGACCTTTGGGACATGGTTTGACCCCCTTAGGAAAGGGCTATCATCATGAAACGTTCAGATCACTTACAACTCAATAGATTCTACCTTCCTGTAACGTTTCAGCCTGATTGGACCTTGTTTTCACACAAATGAACCCAGAATGATGTGATATTGTGCTTCGTGCAACATAATTCTGGGTGCAATTTAAAAACCATAAGTGCTAACGACTCCATTCCTTTTTGGGGTAATGGGGGCTGTTGATTGGAGTACACTAAAACAAACCTGACTTCACTAGGACATTCAGAAGCCAAGTTATAAGCCCACAAATGTGTAACTGGACTACTTCTTTAAAGTGACACCAGGCCCGGTGACCTTTGAGACATGGTTTGACCCTCTATAGGAATGTGCTATCATCTTGAAACATTCATATGTCAATTACAACTCAATAGATTCTACATTCTTGTAACGTTTCAGCCTGATTGGACCTTGTTTTCACACAAATGGACCCAGAATGATGTGAAATTGTGCTTCATGCAACATAATTCTGGGTGCCATTTACAAACCATAAGTGCTTATGACTCCATTCCTTTTTGTGGTTGTAGGGGCTGTTGATTGGAGTACACTAAAACAAACCTGATCTCTCTAGGACATTCAGAAGCCAAGTTATAAGCCCACAAATGTGTAACTGGACTACTTCTTTAAATTGACACCAGAGCCGGTGACCTTTGGGACATGGTTTGACCCCCTATTGGAATGTGCGATCATCATGAAACGTTCAGATCACTTACAACTCAATGGATTCTACCTTCTTGTAACGTTTCAGCCTGATTGGACCTTGTTTTCACACAAATTAACCCAGAATGATGTGAAATTGTGCTTCGTGCAACATAATTCTGGGTGCCATTTACAAACCATAAGTGCTAATGACTCCATTCCTTTTTGTGGTTGTAGGGGCTGTTGATTGGAGTACACTAAAACAAACCTGATCTCTCTAGGACATTCAGAAGCCAAGTTATAAGCCCACAAATGTGTAACTGGACTACTTCTTTAAATTGACACCAGATCCGGTGACCTTTGGGACATGGTTTGACCCCCTTAGGAATGTGCGATCATCACGAAACGTTCAGATCACTTACAACTCAATAGATTCTACCTTCCTGTAACGTTTCAGCCTGATTGGACCTTGTTTTCACACAAATGAACCCAGAATGATGTGAAATTGTGCTTCGTGCAATGTAATTCTGGGTGCCATTTACAAACCATAAGTGCTAATGACTCCATTCCTTTTTGTGGTTGTAGGGGCTGTTGATTGGAGTACTCTGAAACAAACCTGATCACTCTAGGACATTCAGAAGCCAAGTTATGAGCCCAGAAATGTGTAACTGGACTACTTTAAATTGACACCAGATCCGGTGACCTTTGGGACATGGTTTGACCCCCTATAGGAAAGTGCTATCATCATGAAACGTTCAGATCACTTACAACTCAACAGATTCTACCTTCCTGTAACGTTTCAGCCCGATTGGACCTTGTTTTCACACAAATGAAACCAGAATGATGTGAAATTGTGCTTCGTGCAACATAATTCTGGGTGCCATTTACAAACCATAAGTGCTAATGACTCCATTCCTTTTTGTGGTTGTAGGGGTTGTTGATTGGAGTACACTAAAACAAACCTGATCTCTCTAGGACATTCAGAAGCCAAGTTATAAGCCCACAAAGGTGTAACTGGACTACTTCTTTAAAGTGACACCAGATCCGGTGACCTTTGGGACATGGTTTGACCCCCTATAGGAATGTGCGATCATCATGAAACGTTCAGATCACTTACAACTCAATAGATTCTACCTTCTTGTAACGTTTCAGCCTGATTGGACCTTGTTTTCACACAAATGGACCCAGAATGATGTGAAATTGTGCTTCGTGCAACATAATTCTGGGTGCCATTTACAAACCATAAGTGCTAATGACTCCATTCCTTTTTGTGGTTGTAGGGGCTGTTGATTGGAGTACACTAAAACAAGCCTGACCTCTCTAGGACATTCAGGAGCCAAGTTATAAGCCCACAAAGGTGTAACTGGACTACTTCTTTAAAGTGACACCAGGCCCGGTGACCTTTGGGACATGGTTTGACCCCCTATAGGAATGTGCGATCATCATGAAACGTTCAGATCACTTACAACTCAATAGATCCTACCTTTCTGTAACGTTTCAGCCCTATTGGACCTTGTTTTCACACAAATGAAAACAGAATGATGTGAAATTGTGCTTTGTGCAACATAATTCTGGGTGCCATTTACAAACCATAAGTGCTAATGACTCCATTCCTTTTTGTGGTTGTAGGGGCTGTTGATTGGAGTACTCTTATAAAAACCTGATCACTCTAGGACATTCAGAAGCCAAGTTATGAGCCCAGAAATGTGTAACTGGACTACTTTAAATTGACACCAGATCCGGTGACCTTTGGGACATGGTTTGACCCCCTTAGGAAAGTGCTATCATCATGAAACGTTCAGATCACTTACAACTCAATAGATTCTACCTTCCTGTAACGTTTCAGCCTGATTGGACCTTGTTTTCACACAAATGAACCCAGAATGATGTGAAATTGTGCTTCGTGCAACATAATTCTGGGTGCAATTTAAAAACCATAAGTGCTAACGACTCCATTCCTTTTTGGGGTACTGTGGGCTGTTGATTGGAGTACACTAAAACAAACCTGACTTCTCTAGGACATTCAGAAGCCAAGTTATAAGCCCACAAATGTGTAACTGGACTACTTCTTTAAATTGACACCAGATCTGGTGACCTTTGGGACATGGTTTGACCCCCTTAGGAAAGTGCAATCAACATGAAACGTTCAGATAACTTACAACTCAATAGATTCTACCTTCCTGTAACGTTTCAGCCTGATTGGACCTTGTTTTCACACAAATGAACCCAGAATGATGTGATATTGTGCTTCGTGCAACATGATTCTGGGTGCCATTTAAAACAGATAAGTGCTAATGACTCCATTCCTTTTTGTGGTTGTAGGGGCTGTTGATTGGAGTACACTAAAAAAAACCTGATCTCTCTAGGACATTCAGAAGCCAAGTTATAAGCCCACAAATGTGTAACTGGACTACTTTAAATTGACACCAGATCTGGTGAACTTTGGGACATGGTTTGACACCCTTAGGAAAGTGCTATCGTCATGAAACGTTCAGATCACTTACAACTCAATAGATTCTACCTTCCTGTAACGTTTCAGCCTGATTGGACCTTGTTTTCACACAAATGAACCCAGAATGATGTGAAATTGTGCTTCGTGCAACATCATTCTGGGTGCCATTTAAAAACCATAAGTGCTAATGACTCCATTCCTATTTGGGGTAATGGGGGCTGTTAAATGGAGTACTCTAAAACAAACCTGACCTCTCTAGGATATTCAGAAGCCAAGTTATAATCCCACAAATGTGTAACTGGACTACTTCTTTAAAAAGACACCAGGCCCGGTGACCTTTGGGACATGGTTTGATACCCTATAGGAATGTGCGATCATCATGAAACGTTCAGATCACTTACAACTCAATAGATTCTACCTTCCTGTAACGTTTCAGCCTGATTGCACCTTGTTTTCACACAAATGAAACCAGAATGATGTGAAATTGTGCTTTGTGCAACATAATTCTGGGTGCCATTTAAAACCGATAAGTGCTAATGACTCCATTCCTTTTTGTGGATGTAGGGGCTGTTGATTGGAGTACACTAAAACAAACCTGATCTCTCTAGGACATTCAGAAGCCAAGTTATAAGCACACAAATGTGTAACTGGACTACTTTAAATTGACACTAGATGCGGTGACCTTTGGGACAAGGTTTGACCCCCTTAGGAAAGCGCTATCGTCATGAAACGTTCAGATCACTTACAACTCAATAGATTCTACCTTTCTGTAACGTTTCAGCCTGATTGGACCTTGTTTTCACACAAATGGACCCAGAATGATGTGAAATTGTGCTTCGTGCAACATAATTCTGGGTGCCATTTAAAACCCATAAGTGCTAATGACTCCATTCCTGTTTGTGGTTGTAGGGGCTGTTGATTGGAGTACACTAAAACAAACCTGATCTCTCTAGGACATTCAGAAGCCAAGTTATAAGCCCACAAATGTGTAACTGGACTACTTTAATTGACACCAGATCCGGTGACCTTTGGGACATGGTTAGACCCCCTTAGGAAAGTGCTATCGTCATGAAACGTTCAGATCACTTACAACTCAATAGATTCTACCTTCCTGTAACGTTTCAGCCTGATTGGACCTTGTTTTCACACAAATGAACCCAGAATGATGTGAAATTGTGCTTCGTGCAACATAATTCTGGGTGCCATTTAAAAACCATAAGCGCTAACGACTCCATTCCTTTTTGGGGTAATGGGGGCTGTTAATTGGAGTACTCTAAATTAAACCTGACCTCTCTAGGATATTCAGAAGCCAAGTTATAAGCCCACAAAGGTGTAACTGCACTACTTCTTTAAAGTGACATCAGGTCCGGTGACCATTGAGACATGGTTTGACCCCCTATAGGAATGTGCGATCATCATGAAACGTTCAGATCACTTACAACTCAATAGATTCTACCTTCTGTAACGTTTCAGCTTGAATGGACCTTGTTTTCACACAAATGAACCCAGAATGATGTGAAATTGTGCTTTGTGCAACATAATTCTGGGTGCCATTTACAAACCATAAGTGCTAATGACTCCATTCCTTTTTGTGGTTGTAGGGGCTGTTGATTGGAGTACTCTGAAACAAACCTGATCACTCTAGGACATTCAGAAGCCAAGTTATGAGCCTAGAAATGTGAAACTGGACTACTTTAAATTGACACGAGATCCGGTGACCTTTGGGACATGGTTTGACCCCCTTAGGAAATTGCTATCATCATGAAACGTTCAGATCACTTACAACTCAATCGATTCTACCTTCCTGTAACGTTTCAGCCTGATTGGACCTTGTTTTCACACAAATGAAACCAGAATGATGTGAAATTGTGCTTCGTGCAACATAATTCTGGATGCCATTTACAAACCATAAGTGCTAATGACTCCATTCCTTTTTGTGGTTGTAGGGGCTGTTGATTGGAGTACACTAAAACAAACCTGATCTCTGTAGGACATTCAGAAGCCAAGTTATAAGCCCACAAAGGTGTAACTGGACTACTTCTTTAAAGTGACACCAGATCCGGTGACCTTTGGGACATGGTTTGACCCCCTATAGGAATGTGCGATCATCATGAAACGTTCAGATCACTTACAACTCAATAGATTCTACCTTCTTGTAACGTTTCAGCCTGATTGGACCTTGTTTTCACACAAATGGACCCAGATTGATGTGAAATTGTGCTTCGTGCAACATAATTCTAGGTGCCATTTACAAACCATAAGTGCTAATGACTCCATTCCTTTTTGTGGTTGTAGGGGCTGTTGATTGGAGTACACTAAAACAAGCCTGACCTCTCTAGGACATTCACAAGCCATGTTATAAGCCCACAAAGGTGTAACTGGACTACTTCTTTAAAGTGACACCAGGCCCGGTGACCTTTGGGACATGGTTTGACCCCCTATAGGAATGTGCGATCATCATGAAACAATCAGTTCACTTACAACTCAATAGATTCTACCTTCTTGTAACGTTTCAGCCTGATTGGACCTTGTTTTCACACAAATGGACCCAGAATGATGTGCAATTGTGCTTCGTGCAACATAATTCTGGGTGCCATTTACAAACCATAAGTGCTAATGACTCCATTCCTTTTTGTGGTTGTAGGGGCTGTTGATTGGAGTACACTAAAACAAGCCTGACCTCTCTAGCACATTCAGGAGCCAAATTATAAGCCCACAAAGGTGTAACTGGACTACTTCTTTAAAGTGACACCAGGCCCGGTGACCTTTAGGACATGGTTTGACCCCCTATAGGAATGTGCGATCATCATGAAACGTTCAGATCACTTACAACTCAATAGATCCTACGTTTCTGTAACGTTTCAGCCCTATTGGACCTTGTTTTCACACAAATGAACCCAGAATGATGTGAAATTGTGCTTTGTGCAACATAATTCTGGGTGCCATTTACAAACCATAAGTGCTAATGACTCCATTCCTTTTTGTGGTTGTAGGGACTGTTGATTGGAGTACTCTGAAACAAACCTGATCACTCTAGGGCATTCAGAAGCCGAGTTATGAGCCCAGAAATGTGTAACTGGACTACTTTAAATTGACACCAGATCCGGTGACCTTTGGGACTTGGTTTGACCCCCTTAGGAAAGTGCTATCATCATGAAACGTTCAGATCACTTACAACTCAATAGATTCTACCTTCCTGTAACGTTTCAGCCTGATTGCACCTTGTTTTCACACAAATGAAACCAGAATGATGTGAAATTGTGCTTCGTGCAACATAATTCTGGGTGCCATTTACAAACCATAAGTGCTAATGACTCCATTCCTTTTTGTGGTTGTAGGGGCTGTTGATTGGAGTACACTAAAACAAACCTGATCTCTCTAGGACATTCAGAAGCCAAGTTATAAGCCCAAAAAGGTGTAACTGGACTACTTCTTTAAAGTGACACCAGATCCGGTGACGTTTGGGACATGGTTTGACCCCCTATAGGAATGTGCGATCATCATGAAACGTTCAGATCACTTACAACTCAATAGATTCTACCTTCTTGTAACGTTTCAGCCTGATTGGAACTTGTTTTCACACAAATGGACCCAGAATGATGTGAAATTGTGCTTCTTGCAACATAATTCTGGGTGCCATTTACAAACCATAAGTGCTAATGACTCCATTCCTTTTTGTGGTTGTAGAGGCTGTTGATTGGAGTACACTAAAACAAGCCTGACCTCTCTAGGACATTCACAAGCCAAGTTATAAGCCCACAAAGGTGTAACTGGACTACTTCTTTAAAGTGACAACCGGCCCGGTGACCTTTGGGACATGGTTTGACCCCCTATAGGAATGTGCGATCATCATGAAATGTTCAGATCACTTACAACTCAATAGATTCTACCTTCTTGTAACGTTTCAGCCTGATTGGAACTTGTTTTCACACAAATGGACCCAGAATGATGTGAAATTGTGCTTCTTGCAACATAATTCTGGGTGCCATTTACAAACCATAAGTGCTAATGACTCCATTCCTTTTTGTGGTTGTAGAGGCTGTTGATTGGAGTACACTAAAACAAGCCTGACCTCTCTAGGACATTCAGAAGCCAAGTTATAAGCCCACAAAGGTGTAACTGGACTACTTCTTTAAAGTGACAACCGGCCCGGTGACCTTTGGGACATGGTTTGACCCCCTATAGGAATGTGCGATCATCATGAAACGTTCAGATCACTTACAACTCAATAGATTCTACCTTCTTGTAACGTTTCAGCCTGATTGGACCTTGTTTTCACACAAATGGACCCAGAATGATGTGAAATTGTGCTTCGTGCAACATAATTCTGGGTGCCATTTACAAACCATAAGTGCTAATGACTCCATTCCTTTTTGTGGTTGTAGGGGCTGTTGATTGGAGTACACTAAAACAAGCCTGACCTCTCTAGGACATTCAGGAGCCAAGTTATAAGCCCACAAAGGTGTAACTGGACTACTTCTTTAAAGTGACACCAGGCCCGGTTACCTTGGGACATGGTTTGACCCCCTATAGGAATGTGCGATCATCATGAAACGTTCAGATCACTTACAACTCAATAGATTCTACCTTCTTGTAACGTTTCAGCCTGATTGGACCTTGTTTTCACACAATTGGACCCAGAATGATGTGAAATTGTGCTTCGTGCAACATAATTCTGGGTGCCATTTAAAACCATAAGTGCTAATGACTCCATTCCTTTTTATGGTTGTAGGGGCTGTTGATTGGAGTACACTAAAACAAACCTGACTTCTCTAGGACATTCAGAAGCCAAGTTATAAGCCCACAAATGTGTAACTGGACTACTTTAAATTGACACCAGATCCGGTGACCTTTGGGACATGGTTTGACCCCCTTAGGACAGCGCTATCGTCAAGAAACGTTCAGATCACTTACAACTCAATAGATTATACCTTTCTGTAACGTTTCAGCCTGATTGGACCTTGTTTTCACACAAATGAACCCAGAATGATGTGAAATTGTGCTTTGTGCAACATAATTCTGGGTGCCATTTAAAACCATAAGTGCTAATGACTCCAGTCCTGTTTGTGGTTGTAGGGGCTGTTGATTGGAGTACACTAAAACAAACCTGATCTCTCTAGGACATTCAGAAGCCAAGTTATAAGCCCACAAATGTGTAACTGGACTACTTCTTTAAAAAGACATCAGGTCCGGTGACCTTTGAGACATGGTTTGACCCCCTATAGGAATGTGCGATCATCATGAAACGTTCAGATCACTTACAACTCAATAGATTCTACCTTCTTGTAACGTTTCAGCCTGAATGGACCTTGTTTTCACACAAATGAACCCAGAATGATGTGAAATTGTGCTTTGTGCAACATAATTCTGGGTGCCATTTACAAACCATAAGTGCTAATGACTCCATTCCTTTTTGTGGTTGTAGGGGCTGTTGATTGGAGTACTCTGAAACAAACCTGATCACTCTAGGACATTCAGAAGCCAAGTTATGAGCCCAGAAATGTGTAACTGGACTACTTTAAATTGACACCAGATCCGGTGACCTTTGGGACATGGTTTGACCCCCTTAGGAAAGGGCTATCATCATGAAACGTTCAGATCACTTACAACTCAATAGATTCTACCTTCCTGTAACGTTTCAGCCTGATTGGACCTTGTTTTCACACAAATGAACCCAGAATGATGTGATATTGTGCTTCGTGCAACATAATTCTGGGTGCAATTTAAAAACCATAAGTGCTAACGACTCCATTCCTTTTTGGGGTAATGGGGGCTGTTGATTGGAGTACACTAAAACAAACCTGACTTCACTAGGACATTCAGAAGCCAAGTTATAAGCCCACAAATGTGTAACTGGACTACTTCTTTAAAGTGACACCAGGCCCGGTGACCTTTGAGACATGGTTTGACCCTCTATAGGAATGTGCTATCATCTTGAAACATTCATATGTCAATTACAACTCAATAGATTCTACATTCTTGTAACGTTTCAGCCTGATTGGACCTTGTTTTCACACAAATGGACCCAGAATGATGTGAAATTGTGCTTCATGCAACATAATTCTGGGTGCCATTTACAAACCATAAGTGCTTATGACTCCATTCCTTTTTGTGGTTGTAGGGGCTGTTGATTGGAGTACACTAAAACAAACCTGATCTCTCTAGGACATTCAGAAGCCAAGTTATAAGCCCACAAATGTGTAACTGGACTACTTCTTTAAATTGACACCAGAGCCGGTGACCTTTGGGACATGGTTTGACCCCCTATTGGAATGTGCGATCATCATGAAACGTTCAGATCACTTACAACTCAATGGATTCTACCTTCTTGTAACGTTTCAGCCTGATTGGACCTTGTTTTCACACAAATTAACCCAGAATGATGTGAAATTGTGCTTCGTGCAACATAATTCTGGGTGCCATTTACAAACCATAAGTGCTAATGACTCCATTCCTTTTTGTGGTTGTAGGGGCTGTTGATTGGAGTACACTAAAACAAACCTGATCTCTCTAGGACATTCAGAAGCCAAGTTATAAGCCCACAAATGTGTAACTGGACTACTTCTTTAAATTGACACCAGATCCGGTGACCTTTGGGACATGGTTTGACCCCCTTAGGAATGTGCGATCATCACGAAACGTTCAGATCACTTACAACTCAATAGATTCTACCTTCCTGTAACGTTTCAGCCTGATTGGACCTTGTTTTCACACAAATGAACCCAGAATGATGTGAAATTGTGCTTCGTGCAATGTAATTCTGGGTGCCATTTACAAACCATAAGTGCTAATGACTCCATTCCTTTTTGTGGTTGTAGGGGCTGTTGATTGGAGTACTCTGAAACAAACCTGATCACTCTAGGACATTCAGAAGCCAAGTTATGAGCCCAGAAATGTGTAACTGGACTACTTTAAATTGACACCAGATCCGGTGACCTTTGGGACATGGTTTGACCCCCTATAGGAAAGTGCTATCATCATGAAACGTTCAGATCACTTACAACTCAACAGATTCTACCTTCCTGTAACGTTTCAGCCCGATTGGACCTTGTTTTCACACAAATGAAACCAGAATGATGTGAAATTGTGCTTCGTGCAACATAATTCTGGGTGCCATTTACAAACCATAAGTGCTAATGACTCCATTCCTTTTTGTGGTTGTAGGGGTTGTTGATTGGAGTACACTAAAACAAACCTGATCTCTCTAGGACATTCAGAAGCCAAGTTATAAGCCCACAAAGGTGTAACTGGACTACTTCTTTAAAGTGACACCAGATCCGGTGACCTTTGGGACATGGTTTGACCCCCTATAGGAATGTGCGATCATCATGAAACGTTCAGATCACTTACAACTCAATAGATTCTACCTTCTTGTAACGTTTCAGCCTGATTGGACCTTGTTTTCACACAAATGGACCCAGAATGATGTGAAATTGTGCTTCGTGCAACATAATTCTGGGTGCCATTTACAAACCATAAGTGCTAATGACTCCATTCCTTTTTGTGGTTGTAGGGGCTGTTGATTGGAGTACACTAAAACAAGCCTGACCTCTCTAGGACATTCAGGAGCCAAGTTATAAGCCCACAAAGGTGTAACTGGACTACTTCTTTAAAGTGACACCAGGCCCGGTGACCTTTGGGACATGGTTTGACCCCCTATAGGAATGTGCGATCATCATGAAACGTTCAGATCACTTACAACTCAATAGATCCTACCTTTCTGTAACGTTTCAGCCCTATTGGACCTTGTTTTCACACAAATGAAAACAGAATGATGTGAAATTGTGCTTTGTGCAACATAATTCTGGGTGCCATTTACAAACCATAAGTGCTAATGACTCCATTCCTTTTTGTGGTTGTAGGGGCTGTTGATTGGAGTACTCTTATAAAAACCTGATCACTCTAGGACATTCAGAAGCCAAGTTATGAGCCCAGAAATGTGTAACTGGACTACTTTAAATTGACACCAGATCCGGTGACCTTTGGGACATGGTTTGACCCCCTTAGGAAAGTGCTATCATCATGAAACGTTCAGATCACTTACAACTCAATAGATTCTACCTTCCTGTAACGTTTCAGCCTGATTGGACCTTGTTTTCACACAAATGAACCCAGAATGATGTGAAATTGTGCTTCGTGCAACATAATTCTGGGTGCAATTTAAAAACCATAAGTGCTAACGACTCCATTCCTTTTTGGGGTACTGTGGGCTGTTGATTGGAGTACACTAAAACAAACCTGACTTCTCTAGGACATTCAGAAGCCAAGTTATAAGCCCACAAATGTGTAACTGGACTACTTCTTTAAATTGACACCAGATCTGGTGACCTTTGGGACATGGTTTGACCCCCTTAGGAAAGTGCAATCAACATGAAACGTTCAGATAACTTACAACTCAATAGATTCTACCTTCCTGTAACGTTTCAGCCTGATTGGACCTTGTTTTCACACAAATGAACCCAGAATGATGTGATATTGTGCTTCGTGCAACATGATTCTGGGTGCCATTTAAAACAGATAAGTGCTAATGACTCCATTCCTTTTTGTGGTTGTAGGGGCTGTTGATTGGAGTACACTAAAAAAAACCTGATCTCTCTAGGACATTCAGAAGCCAAGTTATAAGCCCACAAATGTGTAACTGGACTACTTTAAATTGACACCAGATCTGGTGAACTTTGGGACATGGTTTGACACCCTTAGGAAAGTGCTATCGTCATGAAACGTTCAGATCACTTACAACTCAATAGATTCTACCTTCCTGTAACGTTTCAGCCTGATTGGACCTTGTTTTCACACAAATGAACCCAGAATGATGTGAAATTGTGCTTCGTGCAACATCATTCTGGGTGCCATTTAAAAACCATAAGTGCTAATGACTCCATTCCTATTTGGGGTAATGGGGGCTGTTAAATGGAGTACTCTAAAACAAACCTGACCTCTCTAGGATATTCAGAAGCCAAGTTATAATCCCACAAATGTGTAACTGGACTACTTCTTTAAAAAGACACCAGGCCCGGTGACCTTTGGGACATGGTTTGATACCCTATAGGAATGTGCGATCATCATGAAACGTTCAGATCACTTACAACTCAATAGATTCTACCTTCCTGTAACGTTTCAGCCTGATTGCACCTTGTTTTCACACAAATGAAACCAGAATGATGTGAAATTGTGCTTTGTGCAACATAATTCTGGGTGCCATTTAAAACCGATAAGTGCTAATGACTCCATTCCTTTTTGTGGATGTAGGGGCTGTTGATTGGAGTACACTAAAACAAACCTGATCTCTCTAGGACATTCAGAAGCCAAGTTATAAGCACACAAATGTGTAACTGGACTACTTTAAATTGACACTAGATGCGGTGACCTTTGGGACAAGGTTTGACCCCCTTAGGAAAGCGCTATCGTCATGAAACGTTCAGATCACTTACAACTCAATAGATTCTACCTTTCTGTAACGTTTCAGCCTGATTGGACCTTGTTTTCACACAAATGGACCCAGAATGATGTGAAATTGTGCTTCGTGCAACATAATTCTGGGTGCCATTTAAAACCCATAAGTGCTAATGACTCCATTCCTGTTTGTGGTTGTAGGGGCTGTTGATTGGAGTACACTAAAACAAACCTGATCTCTCTAGGACATTCAGAAGCCAAGTTATAAGCCCACAAATGTGTAACTGGACTACTTTAATTGACACCAGATCCGGTGACCTTTGGGACATGGTTAGACCCCCTTAGGAAAGTGCTATCGTCATGAAACGTTCAGATCACTTACAACTCAATAGATTCTACCTTCCTGTAACGTTTCAGCCTGATTGGACCTTGTTTTCACACAAATGAACCCAGAATGATGTGAAATTGTGCTTCGTGCAACATAATTCTGGGTGCCATTTAAAAACCATAAGCGCTAACGACTCCATTCCTTTTTGGGGTAATGGGGGCTGTTAATTGGAGTACTCTAAATTAAACCTGACCTCTCTAGGATATTCAGAAGCCAAGTTATAAGCCCACAAAGGTGTAACTGCACTACTTCTTTAAAGTGACATCAGGTCCGGTGACCATTGAGACATGGTTTGACCCCCTATAGGAATGTGCGATCATCATGAAACGTTCAGATCACTTACAACTCAATAGATTCTACCTTCTGTAACGTTTCAGCTTGAATGGACCTTGTTTTCACACAAATGAACCCAGAATGATGTGAAATTGTGCTTTGTGCAACATAATTCTGGGTGCCATTTACAAACCATAAGTGCTAATGACTCCATTCCTTTTTGTGGTTGTAGGGGCTGTTGATTGGAGTACTCTGAAACAAACCTGATCACTCTAGGACATTCAGAAGCCAAGTTATGAGCCTAGAAATGTGAAACTGGACTACTTTAAATTGACACGAGATCCGGTGACCTTTGGGACATGGTTTGACCCCCTTAGGAAATTGCTATCATCATGAAACGTTCAGATCACTTACAACTCAATCGATTCTACCTTCCTGTAACGTTTCAGCCTGATTGGACCTTGTTTTCACACAAATGAAACCAGAATGATGTGAAATTGTGCTTCGTGCAACATAATTCTGGATGCCATTTACAAACCATAAGTGCTAATGACTCCATTCCTTTTTGTGGTTGTAGGGGCTGTTGATTGGAGTACACTAAAACAAACCTGATCTCTGTAGGACATTCAGAAGCCAAGTTATAAGCCCACAAAGGTGTAACTGGACTACTTCTTTAAAGTGACACCAGATCCGGTGACCTTTGGGACATGGTTTGACCCCCTATAGGAATGTGCGATCATCATGAAACGTTCAGATCACTTACAACTCAATAGATTCTACCTTCTTGTAACGTTTCAGCCTGATTGGACCTTGTTTTCACACAAATGGACCCAGATTGATGTGAAATTGTGCTTCGTGCAACATAATTCTAGGTGCCATTTACAAACCATAAGTGCTAATGACTCCATTCCTTTTTGTGGTTGTAGGGGCTGTTGATTGGAGTACACTAAAACAAGCCTGACCTCTCTAGGACATTCACAAGCCATGTTATAAGCCCACAAAGGTGTAACTGGACTACTTCTTTAAAGTGACACCAGGCCCGGTGACCTTTGGGACATGGTTTGACCCCCTATAGGAATGTGCGATCATCATGAAACAATCAGTTCACTTACAACTCAATAGATTCTACCTTCTTGTAACGTTTCAGCCTGATTGGACCTTGTTTTCACACAAATGGACCCAGAATGATGTGCAATTGTGCTTCGTGCAACATAATTCTGGGTGCCATTTACAAACCATAAGTGCTAATGACTCCATTCCTTTTTGTGGTTGTAGGGGCTGTTGATTGGAGTACACTAAAACAAGCCTGACCTCTCTAGCACATTCAGGAGCCAAATTATAAGCCCACAAAGGTGTAACTGGACTACTTCTTTAAAGTGACACCAGGCCCGGTGACCTTTAGGACATGGTTTGACCCCCTATAGGAATGTGCGATCATCATGAAACGTTCAGATCACTTACAACTCAATAGATCCTACGTTTCTGTAACGTTTCAGCCCTATTGGACCTTGTTTTCACACAAATGAACCCAGAATGATGTGAAATTGTGCTTTGTGCAACATAATTCTGGGTGCCATTTACAAACCATAAGTGCTAATGACTCCATTCCTTTTTGTGGTTGTAGGGACTGTTGATTGGAGTACTCTGAAACAAACCTGATCACTCTAGGGCATTCAGAAGCCGAGTTATGAGCCCAGAAATGTGTAACTGGACTACTTTAAATTGACACCAGATCCGGTGACCTTTGGGACTTGGTTTGACCCCCTTAGGAAAGTGCTATCATCATGAAACGTTCAGATCACTTACAACTCAATAGATTCTACCTTCCTGTAACGTTTCAGCCTGATTGCACCTTGTTTTCACACAAATGAAACCAGAATGATGTGAAATTGTGCTTCGTGCAACATAATTCTGGGTGCCATTTACAAACCATAAGTGCTAATGACTCCATTCCTTTTTGTGGTTGTAGGGGCTGTTGATTGGAGTACACTAAAACAAACCTGATCTCTCTAGGACATTCAGAAGCCAAGTTATAAGCCCAAAAAGGTGTAACTGGACTACTTCTTTAAAGTGACACCAGATCCGGTGACGTTTGGGACATGGTTTGACCCCCTATAGGAATGTGCGATCATCATGAAACGTTCAGATCACTTACAACTCAATAGATTCTACCTTCTTGTAACGTTTCAGCCTGATTGGAACTTGTTTTCACACAAATGGACCCAGAATGATGTGAAATTGTGCTTCTTGCAACATAATTCTGGGTGCCATTTACAAACCATAAGTGCTAATGACTCCATTCCTTTTTGTGGTTGTAGAGGCTGTTGATTGGAGTACACTAAAACAAGCCTGACCTCTCTAGGACATTCACAAGCCAAGTTATAAGCCCACAAAGGTGTAACTGGACTACTTCTTTAAAGTGACAACCGGCCCGGTGACCTTTGGGACATGGTTTGACCCCCTATAGGAATGTGCGATCATCATGAAATGTTCAGATCACTTACAACTCAATAGATTCTACCTTCTTGTAACGTTTCAGCCTGATTGGAACTTGTTTTCACACAAATGGACCCAGAATGATGTGAAATTGTGCTTCTTGCAACATAATTCTGGGTGCCATTTACAAACCATAAGTGCTAATGACTCCATTCCTTTTTGTGGTTGTAGAGGCTGTTGATTGGAGTACACTAAAACAAGCCTGACCTCTCTAGGACATTCAGAAGCCAAGTTATAAGCCCACAAAGGTGTAACTGGACTACTTCTTTAAAGTGACAACCGGCCCGGTGACCTTTGGGACATGGTTTGACCCCCTATAGGAATGTGCGATCATCATGAAACGTTCAGATCACTTACAACTCAATAGATTCTACCTTCTTGTAACGTTTCAGCCTGATTGGACCTTGTTTTCACACAAATGGACCCAGAATGATGTGAAATTGTGCTTCGTGCAACATAATTCTGGGTGCCATTTACAAACCATAAGTGCTAATGACTCCATTCCTTTTTGTGGTTGTAGGGGCTGTTGATTGGAGTACACTAAAACAAGCCTGACCTCTCTAGGACATTCAGGAGCCAAGTTATAAGCCCACAAAGGTGTAACTGGACTACTTCTTTAAAGTGACACCAGGCCCGGTTACCTTGGGACATGGTTTGACCCCCTATAGGAATGTGCGATCATCATGAAACGTTCAGATCACTTACAACTCAATAGATTCTACCTTCTTGTAACGTTTCAGCCTGATTGGACCTTGTTTTCACACAATTGGACCCAGAATGATGTGAAATTGTGCTTCGTGCAACATAATTCTGGGTGCCATTTAAAACCATAAGTGCTAATGACTCCATTCCTTTTTATGGTTGTAGGGGCTGTTGATTGGAGTACACTAAAACAAACCTGACTTCTCTAGGACATTCAGAAGCCAAGTTATAAGCCCACAAATGTGTAACTGGACTACTTTAAATTGACACCAGATCCGGTGACCTTTGGGACATGGTTTGACCCCCTTAGGAAAGCGCTATCGTCAAGAAACGTTCAGATCACTTACAACTCAATAGATTATACCTTTCTGTAACGTTTCAGCCTGATTGGACCTTGTTTTCACACAAATGAACCCAGAATGATGTGAAATTGTGCTTTGTGCAACATAATTCTGGGTGCCATTTAAAACCATAAGTGCTAATGACTCCAGTCCTGTTTGTGGTTGTAGGGGCTGTTGATTGGAGTACACTAAAACAAACCTGATCTCTCTAGGACATTCAGAAGCCAAGTTATAAGCCCACAAATGTGTAACTGGACTACTTCTTTAAAAAGACATCAGGTCCGGTGACCTTTGAGACATGGTTTGACCCCCTATAGGAATGTGCGATCATCATGAAACGTTCAGATCACTTACAACTCAATAGATTCTACCTTCTTGTAACGTTTCAGCCTGAATGGACCTTGTTTTCACACAAATGAACCCAGAATGATGTGAAATTGTGCTTTGTGCAACATAATTCTGGGTGCCATTTACAAACCATAAGTGCTAATGACTCCATTCCTTTTTGTGGTTGTAGGGGCTGTTGATTGGAGTACTCTGAAACAAACCTGATCACTCTAGGACATTCAGAAGCCAAGTTATGAGCCCAGAAATGTGTAACTGGACTACTTTAAATTGACACCAGATCCGGTGACCTTTGGGACATGGTTTGACCCCCTTAGGAAAGGGCTATCATCATGAAACGTTCAGATCACTTACAACTCAATAGATTCTACCTTCCTGTAACGTTTCAGCCTGATTGGACCTTGTTTTCACACAAATGAACCCAGAATGATGTGATATTGTGCTTCGTGCAACATAATTCTGGGTGCCATTTAAAACCGATAAGTGCTAATGACTCCATTCCTTTTTGTGGTTGTAGGGGCTGTTGATTGGAGTACACTAAAAAAACCTGATCTCTCTAGGACATTCAGAAGCCAAGTTATAAGCCCACAAATGTGTAACTGGACTACTTTAAATTGACACCAGATCTGGTGACCTTTGGGACATGGTTTGACCCCTTAGGAAAGTGCTATCGTCATGAAACGTTCAGATCACTTACAACTCAATAGATTCTACCTTCCTGTAACGTTTCAGCCTGATTGGACCTTGTTTTCACACAAATGAACCCAGAATGATGTGAAATTGTGCTTCGTGCAACATAATTCTGGGTGCCATTTAAAAACCATAAGTGCTAATGACTCCATTCCTATTTGGGGTAATGAGGGCTGTTAATTGGAGTACTCTAAAACAAACCTGACCTCTCTAGGATTTTCAGAAGCCAAGTTATAATCCCACAAATGTGTAACTGGACTACTTCTTTAAAAAGACACCAGGCCCGGTGACCTTTGGGACATGGTTTGATACCCTATAGGAATGTGCGATCATCATGAAACGTTCAGATCACTTACAACTCAATAGATTCTACCTTCCTGTAACGTTTCAGCCTGATTGCACCTTGTTTTCACACAAATGAAACCAGAATGATGTGAAATTGTGCTTTGTGCAACATAATTCTGGGTGCCATTTAAAACCGATAAGTGCTAATGACTCCATTCCTTTTTGTGGTTGTAGGGGCTGTTGATTGGAGTACACTAAAACAAACCTGATCTCTCTAGGACATTCAGAAGCCAAGTTATAAGCCCACAAATGTGTAACTGGACTACTTTAAATTGACACTAGATGCGGTGACCTTTGGGACAAGGTTTGACCCCCTTAGGAAAGCGCTATCGTCATGAAACGTTCAGATCACTTACAACTCAATAGATTCTACCTTTCTGTAACGTTTCAGCCTGATTGGACCTTGTTTTCACACAAATGGACCCAGAATGATGTGAAATTGTGCTTCGTGCAACATAATTCTGGGTGGCATTTAAAACCCATAAGTGCTAATGACTCCATTCCTGTTTGTGGTTGTAGGGGCTGTTGATTGGAGTACACTAAAACAAACCTGATCTCTCTAGGACATTCAGAAGCCAAGTTATAAGCCCACAAATGTGTAACTGGACTACTTTAAATTGACACCAGATCCGGTGACCTTTGGGACATGTTTTGACCCCCTTAGGAAAGTGCTATCGTCATGAAACGTTCAGATCCCTTACAACTCAATAGATTCTACCTTCCTGTAACGTTTCAGCCTGATTGGACCTTGTTTTCACACAAATGAACCCAGAATGATGTGAAATTGTGCTTCGTGCAACATAATTCTGGGTGCCATTTAAAAACCATAAGTGCTAACGACTCCATTCCTTTTTGGGGTAATGGGGGCTGTTAATTGGAGTACTCTAAATTTAACCTGACCTCTCTAGGATATTCAGAAGCCAAGTTATAAGCCCACAAAGGTGTAACTGCACTACTTCTTTAAAGTGACATCAGGTCCGGTGACCTTTGAGACATGGTTTGACCCCCTATAGGAATGTGCGATCATCATGAAACGTTCAGATCACTTACAACTCAATAGATTCTACCTTCTTGTAACGTTTCAGCTTGAATGGACCTTGTTTTCACACAAATTAACCCAGAATGATGTGAAATTGTGCTTTGTGCAACATAATTCTGGGTGCCATTTACAAACCATAAGTGCTAATGACTCCATTCCTTTTTGTGGTTGTAGGGGCTGTTGATTGGAGTACTCTGAAACAAACCTGATCACTCTAGGACATTCAGAAAACAAGTTATGACCCCAGAAATGTGTAACTGGACTACTTTAAATTGACAACAGATCCGGTGACCTTTGGGACATGGTTTGACCCCCTTAGGAAATTGCTATCATCATGAAACGTTCAGATCACTTACAACTCAATAGATTCTACCTTCCTGTAACGTTTCAGCCTGATTGGACCTTGTTTTCACACAAATGAAACCAGAATGATGTGAAATTGTGCTTCGTGCAACATAATTCTGGATGCCATTTACAAACCATAAGTGCTAATGACTCCATTCCTTTTTGTGGTTGTAGGGGCTGTTGATTGGAGTACACTAAAACAAACCTGACCTCTCTAGGACATTCAGAAGCCAAGTTATAAGCCCACAAATGTGTAACTGGACTACTTCTTTAAAGTGACACCAGGCCCGGTGACCTTTGGGACATGGTTTGACCCCCTATAGGAATGTGCGATCATCATGAAACGTTCAGATCACTTACAACTCAATAGATTCTACCTTCTTGTAACGTTTCAGCCTGATTGGACCTTGTTTTCACACAAATGGACCTAGATTGATGTGAAATTGTGCTTCGTGCAACATAATTCTAGGTGCCATTTACAAACCATAAGTGCTAATGACTCCATTCCTTTTTGTGGTTGTAGGGGCTGTTGATTGGAGTACACTAAAACAAGCCTGACCTCTCTAGGACATTCACAAGCCATGTTATAAGCCCACAAAGGTGTAACTGGACTACTTCTTTAAAGTGACACCAGGCCCGGTGACCTTTGGGACATGGTTTGACCCCCTATAGGAATGTGCGATCATCATGAAACGTTCAGATCATTTACAACTCAATAGATCCTACGTTTCTGTAACGTTTCAGCCCTATTGGACCTTGTTTTCACACAAATGAACCCAGAATGATGTGAAATTGTGCTTCGTGCAACATAATTCTGGGTGCCATTTAAAAACCATAAGGGCTAATGACTCCATTCCTATTTGGGGTAATGGGGGCTGTTAATTGGAGTACTCTAAAACAAACCTGACCTCTCTAGGATATTCAGAAGCCAAGTTATAATCCCACAAATGTGTAACTGGACTACTTCTTTAAAAAGACACCAGGCCCGGTGACCTTTGGGACATGGTTTGATACCCTATAGGAATGTGCGATCATCATGAAACGTTCAGATCACTTACAACTCAATAGATTCTACCTTCCTGTAACGTTTCAGCCTGATTGCACCTTGTTTTCACACAAATGAAACCAGAATGATGTGAAATTGTGCTTTGTGCAACATAATTCTGGGTGCCATTTAAAACCGATAAGTGCTAATGACTCCATTCCTTTTTGTGGTTGTAGGGGCTGTTGATTGGAGTACACTAAAACAAACCTGATCTCTCTAGGACATTCAGAAGCCAAGTTATAAGCCCACAAATGTGTAACTGGACTACTTTAAATTGACACTAGATGCGGTGACCTTTGGGACAAGGTTTGACCCCCTTAGGAAAGCGCTATCGTCATGAAACGTTCAGATCACTTACAACTCAATAGATTCTACCTTTCTGTAACGTTTCAGCCTGATTGGACCTTGTTTTCACACAAATGGACCCAGAATGATGTGAAATTGTGCTTCGTGCAACATAATTCTGGGTGGCATTTAAAACCCATAAGTGCTAATGACTCCATTCCTGTTTGTGGTTGTAGGGGCTGTTGATTGGAGTACACTAAAACAAACCTGATCTCTCTAGGACATTCAGAAGCCAAGTTATAAGCCCACAAATGTGTAACTGGACTACTTTAAATTGACACCAGATCCGGTGACCTTTGGGACATGGTTTGACCCCCTTAGGAAAGGGCTATCGTCATGAAACGTTCAGATCACTTACAACTCAATAGATTCTACCTTCCTGTAACGTTTCAGCCTGATTGGACCTTGTTTTCACACAAATGAACCCAGAATGATGTGAAATTGTGCTTCGTGCAACATAATTCTGGGTGCCATTTAAAAACCATAAGTGCTAACGACTCCATTCCTTTTTGGGGTAGTGGGGGCTGTTAATTGGAGTACTCTAAATTTAACCTGACCTCTCTAGGATATTCAGAAGCCAAGTTATAAGCCCACAAAGGTGTAACTGCACTACTTCTTTAAAGTGACATCAGGTCCGGTGACCTTTGAGACATGGTTTGACCCCCTATAGGAATGTGCGATCATCATGAAACGTTCAGATCACTTACAACTCAATAGATTCTACCTTCTTGTAACGTTTCAGCTTGAATGGACCTTGTTTTCACACAAATTAACCCAGAATGATGTGAAATTGTGCTTTGTGCAACATAATTCTGGGTGCCATTTACAAACCATAAGTGCTAATGACTCCATTCCTTTTTGTGGTTGTAGGGGCTGTTGATTGGAGTACTCTGAAACAAACCTGATCACTCTAGGACATTCAGAAGCCAAGTTATGAGCCCAGAAATGTGTAACTGGACTACTTTAAATTGACAACAGATCCGGTGACCTTTGGGACATGGTTTGACCCCCTTAGGAAATTGCTATCATCATGAAACGTTCAGATCACTTACAACTCAATAGATTCTACCTTCCTGTAACGTTTCAGCCTGATTGGACCTTGTTTTCACACAAATGAAACCAGAATGATGTGAAATTGTGCTTCGTGCAACATAATTCTGGATGCCATTTACAAACCATAAGTGCTAATGACTCCATTCCTTTTTGTGGTTGTAGGGGCTGTTGATTGGAGTACACTAAAACAAACCTGACCTCTCTAGGACATTCAGAAGCCAAGTTATAAGCCCACAAATGTGTAACTGGACTACTTCTTTAAAGTGACACCAGGCCCGGTGACCTTTGGGACATGGTTTGACCCCCTATAGGAATGTGCGATCATCATGAAACGTTCAGATCACTTACAACTCAATAGATTCTACCTTCTTGTAACGTTTCAGCCTGATTGGACCTTGTTTTCACACAAATGGACCCAGATTGATGTGAAATTGTGCTTCGTGCAACATAATTCTAGGTGCCATTTACAAACCATAAGTGCTAATGACTCCATTCCTTTTTGTGGTTGTAGGGGCTGTTGATTGGAGTACACTAAAACAAGCCTGACCTCTCTAGGACATTCACAAGCCATGTTATAAGCCCACAAAGGTGTAACTGGACTACTTCTTTAAAGTGACACCAGGCCCGGTGACCTTTGGGACATGGTTTGACCCCCTATAGGAATGTGCGATCATCATGAAACGTTCAGATCACTTACAACTCAATAGATCCTACGTTTCTGTAACGTTTCAGCCCTATTGGACCTTGTTTTCACACAAATGAACCCAGAATGATGTGAAATTGTGCTTCGTGCAACATAATTCTGGGTGCCATTTAAAACCATAAGTGCTAATGACTCCATTCCTTTTTATGGTTGTAGGGGCTGTTGATTGGAGTACACTAAAACAAACCTGACTTCTCTAGGACATTCAGAAGCCAAGTTATAAGCCCACAAATGTGTAACTGGACTACTTTAAATTGACACCAGATCCGGTGACCTTTGGGACATGGTTTGACCCCCTTAGGAAAGCGCTATCGTCATGAAACGTTCAGATCACTTACAACTCAATAGATCATACCTTTCTGTAACGTTTCAGCCTGATTGGACCTTGTTTTCACACAAATGAACCCAGAATGATGTGAAATTGTGCTTTGTGGGACATAATTCTGGGTGCCATTTAAAACCCATAAGTGCTAATGACTCCAGTCCTGTTTGTGGTTGTAGGGGCTGTTGATTGGAGTACACTAAAAAAACCTGATCTCTCTAGGACATTCAGAAGCCAAGTTATAAGCCCACAAATGTGTAACTGGACTACTTTAAATTGACACCAGATCTGGTGACCTTTGGGACATGGTTTGACCCCCTTAGGAAAGTGCTATCGTCATGAAACGTTCAGATCACTTACAACTCAATAGATTCTACCTTCCTGTAACGTTTCAGCCTGATTGGACCTTGTTTTCAAACAAATGAACCCAGAATGATGTGAAATTGTGCTTCGTGCAACATAATTCTGGGTGCCATTTAAAAACCATAAGTGCTAATGACTCCATTCCTATTTGGGGTAATGGGGGCTGTTAATTGGAGTACTCTAAAACAAACCTGACCTCTCTAGGACATTCAGAAGCCAAGTTATAAGCCCACAAATGTGTAACTGGACAACTTCTTTAAAAAGACATCAGGTCCGGTGACCTTTGAGACATGGTTTGACCCCCTATAGGAATGTACGATCATCATGAAACGTTCAGATCACTTACAACTCAATAGATTCTACCTTCTTGTAACGTTTCAGCCTGAATGGACCTTGTTTTCACACAAATGAACCCAGAATGATGTGAAATTGTGCTTTGTGCAACATAATTCTGGGTGCCATTTACAAACCATAAGTGCTAATGACTCCATTCCTTTTTGTGGTTGTAGGGGCTGTTGATTGGAGTACTCTGAAAAAAACCTGATCACTCTAGGACATTCAGAAGCCAAGTTATGAGCCCAGAAATGTGTAACTGGACGACTTTAAATTGACACCAGATCCGGTGACCTTTGGGACATGGTTTGACCCCCTTAGGAAAGGGCTATCATCATGAAACGTTCAGATCACTTACAACTCAATAGATTCTACCTTCCTGTAAAGTTTCAGCCTGATTGGACCTTGTTTTAACACAAATGAACCCAGAATGATGTGATATTTTGCTTCGTGCAACATAATTCTGGGTGCCATTTAAAACTGATAAGTGCTAATGACTCCATTCCTTTTTGTGGTTGTAGGGGCTGTTGATTGGAGTACACTAAAAAAACCTGATCTCTCTAGGACATTCAGAAGCCAAGTTATAAGCCCACAAATGTGTAACTGGACTACTTTAAATTGACACCAGATCTGGTGACCTTTGGGACATGGTTTGACCCCCTTAGGAAAGTGCTATCGTCATGAAACGTTCAGATCACTTACAACTCAATAGATTCTACCTTCCTGTAACGTTTCAGCCTGATTGGACCTTGTTTTCAAACAAATGAACCCAGAATGATGTGAAATTGTGCTTCGTGCAACATAATTCTGGGTGCCATTTAAAAACCATAAGTGCTAATGACTCCATTCCTATTTGGGGTAATGGGGGCTGTTAATTGGAGTACTCTAAAACAAACCTGACCTCTCTAGGATATTCAGAAGCCAAGTTATAATCCCACAAATGTGTAACTGGACTACTTCTTTAAAAAGACACCAGGCCCGGTGACCTTTGGGACATGGTTTGATACCCTATAGGAATGTGCGATCATCATGAAACGTTCATATCACTTACAACTCAATAGATTCTACCTTCCTGTAACGTTTCAGCCTGATTGCACCTTGTTTTCACACAAATGAAACCAGAATGATGTGAAATTGTGCTTTGTGCAACATAATTCTGGGTGCCATTTAAAACCGATAAGTGCTAATGACTCCATTCCTTTTTGTGCTTGTAGGGGCTGTTGATTGGAGTACACTAAAACAAACCTGATCTCTCTAGGACATTCAGAAGCCAAGTTATAAGCCCACAAATGTGTAACTGGACTACTTTAAATTTACACTAGATGCTGTGACCTTTGGGACAAGGTTTGACCCCCTTAGGAAAGCGCTATCGTCATGAAACGTTCAGATCACTTACAACTCAATAGATTCTACCTTCTTGTAACGTTTCAGCTTGAATGGACCTTGTTTTCACACAAATTAACCCAGAATGATGTGAAATTGTGCTTTGTGCAACATAATTCTGGGTGCCATTTACAAACCATAAGTGCTAATGACTCCATTCCTTTTTGTGGTTGTAGGGGCTGTTGATTGGAGTACTCTGAAACAAACCTGATCACTCTAGGACATTCAGAAGCCAAGTTATGAGCCCAGAAATGTGTAACTGCACTACTTTAAATTGACAACAGATCCGGTTACCTTTGGGACATGGTTTGACCCCCTTAGGAAATTGCTATCATCATGAAACGTTCAGATCACTTACAACTCAATAGATTCTACCTTCCTGTAACGTTTCAGCCTGATTGGACCTTGTTTTCACACAAATGAAACCAGAATGATGTGAAATTGTGCTTCGTGCAACATAATTCTGGATGCCATTTACAAACCATAAGTGCTAATGACTCCATTCCTTTTTGTGGTTGTAGGGGCTGTTGATTGGAGTACACTAAAACAAACCTGACCTCTCTAGGACATTCAGAAGCCAAGTTATAAGCCCACAAATGTGTAACTGGACTACTTCTTTAAAGTGACACCAGGCCCGGTGACCTTTGGGACATGGTTTGACCCCCTATAGGAATGTGCGATCATCATGAAACGTTCAGATCACTTACAACTCAATAGATTCTACCTTCTTGTAACGTTTCAGCCTGATTGGACCTTGTTTTCACACAAATGGACCCAGATTGATGTGAAATTGTGCTTCGTGCAACATAATTCTAGGTGCCATTTACAAACCATAAGTGCTAATGACTCCATTCCTTTTTGTGGTTGTAGGGGCTGTTGATTGGAGTACACTAAAACAAGCCTGACCTCTCTAGGACATTCACAAGCCATGTTATAAGCCCACAAAGGTGTAACTGGACTACTTCTTTAAAGTGACACCAGGCCCGGTGACCTTTGGGACATGGTTTGACCCCCTATAGGAATGTGCGATCATCATGAAACGTTCAGATCACTTACAACTCAATAGATCCTACGTTTCTGTAACGTTTCAGCCCTATTGGACCTTGTTTTCACACAAATGAACCCAGAATGATGTGAAATTGTGCTTCGTGCAACATAATTCTGGGTGCCATTTAAAACCACAAGTGCTAATGACTCCATTCCTTTTTATGGTTGTAGGGGCTGTTGATTGGAGTACACTAAAACAAACCTGACTTCTCTAGGACATTCAGAAGCCAAGTTATAAGCCCACAAATGTGTAACTGGACTACTTTAAATTGACACCAGATCCGGTGACCTTTGGGACATGGTTTGACCCCCTTAGGAAAGCGCTATCGTCATGAAACGTTCAGATCACTTACAACTCAATAGATTATACCTTTCTGTAACGTTTCAGCCTGATTGGACCTTGTTTTCACACAAATGAACCCAGAATGATGTGAAATTGTGCTTTGTGGGACATCATTCTGGGTGCCATTTAAAACCCATAAGTGCTAATGACTCCAGTCCTGTTTGTGGTTGTAGGGGCTGTTGATTGGAGTACACTAAAACAAACCTGATCTCTCTAGGACATTCAGAAGCCAAGTTATAAGCCCACAAATGTGTAACTGGACTACTTCTTTAAAAAGACATCAGGTCCGGTGACCTTTGAGACATGGTTTGACCCCCTATAGGAATGTACGATCATCATGAAACGTTCAGATCACTTACAACTCAATAGATTCTACCTTTCTGTAACGTTTCAGCCTGAATGGACCTTGTTTTCACACAAATGACCCCAGAATGATGTGAAATTGTGCTTTGTGCAACATAATTCTGGGTGCCATTTACAAACCATAAGTGCTAATGACTCCATTCCTTTTTGTGGTTGTAGGGGCTGTTGATTGGAGTACTCTGAAACAAACCTGATCACTCTAGGACATTCAGAAGCCAAGTTATGAGCCCAGAAATGTGTAACTGGACGACTTTAAATTGACACCAGATCCGGTGACCTTTGGGACATGGTTTGACCCCCTTAGGAAAGGGCTATCATCATGAAACGTTCAGATCACTTACAACTCAATAGATTCTACCTTCCTGTAAAGTTTCAGCCTGATTGGACCTTGTTTTCACACAAATGAACCCAGAATGATGTGATATTGTGCTTCGTGCAACATAATTCTGGGTGCCATTTAAAACTGATAAGTGCTAATGACTCCATTCCTTTTTGTGGTTGTAGGGGCTGTTGATTGGAGTACACTAAAAAAAACCTGATCTCTCTAGGACATTCAGAAGCCAAGTTATAAGCTCACAAATGTGTAACTGGACTACTTTAAATTGACACCAGATCTGGTGACCTTTGGGACATGGTTTGACCCCCTTAGGAAAGTGCTATCGTCATGAAACGTTCAGATCACTTACAACTCAATAGATTCTACCTTCCTGTAACGTTTCAGCCTGATTGGACCTTGTTTTCACACAAATGAACCCAGAATGATGTGAAATTGTGCTTCGTGCAACATAATTCTGGGTGCCATTTAAAAACCATAGGTGCTAATGACTCCATTCCTATTTGGGGTAATGGGGGCTGTTAATTGGAGTACTCTAAAACAAACCTGACCTCTCTAGGATATTCAGAAGCCAAGTTATAATCCCACAAATGTGTAACTGGACTACTTCTTTAAAAAGACACCAGGCCCGGTGACCTTTGGGACATGGTTTGATACCCTATAGGAATGTGCGATCATCATGAAACGTTCAGATCACTTACAACTCAATAGATTCTACCTTCCTGTAACGTTTCAGCCTGATTGCACCTTGTTTTCACACAAATGAAACCAGAATGATGTGAAATTGTGCTTTGTGCAACATAATTCTGGGTGCCATTTAAAACCGATAAGTGCTAATGACTCCATTCCTTTTTGTGCTTGTAGGGGCTGTTGATTGGAGTACACTAAAACAAACCTGATCCCTCTAGGACATTCAGAAGCCAAGTTATAAGCCCACAAATGTGTAACTGGACTACTTTAAATTGACACTAGATGCTGTGACCTTTGGGACAAGGTTTGACCCCCTTAGGAAAGCGCTATCGTCATGAAACGTTCAGATCACTTACAACTCAATAGATTCTACCTTTCTGTAACGTTTCAGCCTGATTGGACCTTGTTTTCACACAAATGGACCCAGAATGATGTGAAATTGTGCTTCGTGCAACATAATTCTGGGTGCCATTTAAAACCCATAAGTGCTAATGACTCCATTCCTGTTTGTGGTTGTAGGGGCTGTTGATTGGAGTACACTAAAACAAACCTGATCTCTCTAGGACATTCAGAAGCCAAGTTATAAGCCCACAAATGTGTAACTGGACTACTTTAAATTGACACCAGATCCGGTGACCTTTGGGACATGGTTTGACCCCCTTAGGAAAGTGCTATCATCAAGAAACGTTCAGATCACTTACAACTCAATAGATTCTACCTTCCTGTAACGTTTCAGCCTGATTGGACCTTGTTTTCACACAAATGAACCCAGAATGATGTGAAATTGTGCTTCGTGCAACATAATTCTGGGTGCCATTTAAAAACCATAAGTGCTAACGACTCCATTCCTTTTTGGGGTAATGGGGGCTGTTAATTGGAGTACTCTAAATTTAACCTCACCTCTCTAGGATATTCAGAAGCCAAGTTATAAGCCCACAAAGGTGTAACTGCACTACTTCTTTAAAGTGACATCAGGTCCGGTGACCTTTGAGACATGGTTTGACCCCGTATAGGAATGTGCGATCATCATGAAACATTCAGATCACTTACAACTCAATAGATTCTACCTTCTTGTAACATTTCAGCTTGAATGGACCTTGTTTTCACACAAATGAACCCAGAATGATGTGAAATTGTGCTTTGTGCAACATAATTCTGGGTGCCATTTACAAACCATAATTGCTAATGACTCCATTCCTTTTTGTGGTTGTAGGGGCTGTTGATTGGAGTACTCTGAAAAAAACCTGATCACTCTAGGACATTCAGAAGCCAAGTTATGAGCCCAGAAATGTGTAACTGGACTACTTTAAATTGACAACAGATCCGGTGACCTTTGGGACATGGTTTGACCCCCTTAGGAAATTGCTATCATCATGAAACGTTCAGATCACTTACAACTCAATAGATTCTACCTTCCTGTAACGTTTCAGCCTGATTGGACCTTGTTTTCACACAAATGAAACCAGAATGATGTGAAATTGTGCTTCGTGCAACATAATTCTGGATGCCATTTACAAACCATAAGTGCTAATGACTCCATTCCTTTTTGTGGTTGTAGGGGCTGTTGATTGGAGTACACTAAAACAAACCTGATCTCTCTAGGACATTCAGAACCCAAGTTATAAGCCCACAAATGTGTAGCTGGACTACTTCTTTAAAGTGACACCAGGCCTGGTGACCTTTGGGACATGGTTTGACCCCCTATAGGAATGTGCGATCATCATGAAACGTTCAGATCACTTACAACTCAATAGATTCTACCTTCTTGTAACGTTTCAGCCTGATTGGACCTTGTTTTCACACAAATGGACCCAGATTGATGTGAAATTGTGCTTCGTGCAACATAATTCTAGGTGCCATTTACAAACCAGAAGTGCTAATGACTCCATTCCTTTTTGTGGTTGTAGGGGCTGTTGATTGGAGTACACTAAAACAAGCCTGACCTCTCTAGGACATTCACAAGCCATGTTATAAGCCCACAAAGGTGTAACTGGACTACTTCTTTAAAGTGACACCAGGCCCGGTGACCTTTGGGACATGGTTTGACCCCCTATAGGAATGTGCGATCATCATGAAACATTCAGATTACTTACAACTCAATAGATCCTACGTTTCTGTAACGTTTCAGCCCTATTGGACCTTGTTTTCACACAAATGAACCCAGAATGATGTGAAATTGTGCTTTGTGCAACATAATTCTGGGTGCCATTTACAAACCATAAGTGCTAATGACTCCATTCCTTTTTGTGGTTGTAGGGACTGTTGATTGGAGTACTCTGAAACAAACCTGATCACTCTAGGACATTCAGAAGCCGAGTTATGAGCCCAGAAATGTGTAACTGGACTACTTTAAATTGACACCAGATCCGGTGACCTTTGGGACATGGTTTGACCCCCTTAGGAAAGTGCTATCATCATGAAACGTTCAGATCACTTACAACTCAATAGATTCTACCTTCCTGTAACTTTTCAGCCTGATTGGACCTTGTTTTCACACAAATGAAACCAGAATGATGTGAAATTGTGCTTTGTGCAACATAATTCTGGGTGCCATTTAAAACCGATAAGTGCTAATGACTCCATTCCTTTTTGTGCTTGTAGGGGCTGTTGATTGGAGTACACTAAAACAAACCTGATCCCTCTAGGACATTCAGAAGCCAAGTTATAAGCCCACAAATGTGTAACTGGACTACTTTAAATTGACACTAGATGCTGTGACCTTTGGGACAAGGTTTGACCCCCTTAGGAAAGCGCTATCGTCATGAAACGTTCAGATCACTTACAACTCAATAGATTCTACCTTTCTGTAACGTTTCAGCCTGATTGGACCTTGTTTTCACACAAATGGACCCAGAATGATGTGAAATTGTGCTTCGTGCAACATAATTCTGGGTGCCATTTAAAACCCATAAGTGCTAATGACTCCATTCCTGTTTGTGGTTGTAGGGGCTGTTGATTGGAGTACACTAAAACAAACCTGATCTCTCTAGGACATTCAGAAGCCAAGTTATAAGCCCACAAATGTGTAACTGGACTACTTTAAATTGACACCAGATCCGGTGACCTTTGGGACATGGTTTGACCCCCTTAGGAAAGTGCTATCATCAAGAAACGTTCAGATCACTTACAACTCAATAGATTCTACCTTCCTGTAACGTTTCAGCCTGATTGGACCTTGTTTTCACACAAATGAACCCAGAATGATGTGAAATTGTGCTTCGTGCAACATAATTCTGGGTGCCATTTAAAAACCATAAGTGTTAACGACTCCATTCCTTTTTGGGGTAATGGGGGCTGTTAATTGGAGTACTCTAAATTTAACCTCACCTCTCTAGGATATTCAGAAGCCAAGTTATAAGCCCACAAAGGTGTAACTGCACTACTTCTTTAAAGTGACATCAGGTCCGGTGACCTTTGAGACATGGTTTGACCCCGTGTAGGAATGTGCGATCATCATGAAACGTTCAGATCACTTACAACTCAATAGATTCTACCTTCTTGTAACATTTCAGCTTGAATGGACCTTGTTTTCACACAAATGAACCCAGAATGATGTGAAATTGTGCTTTGTGCAACATAATTCTGGGTGCCATTTACAAACCATAATTGCTAATGACTCCATTCCTTTTTGTGGTTGTAGGGGCTGTTGATTGGAGTACTCTGAAAAAAACCTGATCACTCTAGGACATTCAGAAGCCAAGTTATGAGCCCAGAAATGTGTAACTGGACTACTTTAAATTGACAACAGATCCGGTGACCTTTGGGACATGGTTTGACCCCCTTAGGAAATTGCTATCATCATGAAACGTTCAGATCACTTACAACTCAATAGATTCTACCTTCCTGTAACGTTTCAGCCTGATTGGACCTTGTTTTCACACAAATGAAACCAGAATGATGTGAAATTGTGCTTCGTGCAACATAATTCTGGATGCCATTTACAAACCATAAGTGCTAATGACTCCATTCCTTTTTGTGGTTGTAGGGGCTGTTGATTGGAGTACACTAAAACAAACCTGATCTCTCTAGGACATTCAGAACCCAAGTTATAAGCCCACAAATGTGTAGCTGGACTACTTCTTTAAAGTGACACCAGGCCTGGTGACCTTTGGGACATGGTTTGACCCCCTATAGGAATGTGCGATCATCATGAAACGTTCAGATCACTTACAACTCAATAGATTCTACCTTCTTGTAACGTTTCAGCCTGATTGGACCTTGTTTTCACACAAATGGACCCAGATTGATGTGAAATTGTGCTTCGTGCAACATAATTCTAGGTGCCATTTACAAACCAGAAGTGCTAATGACTCCATTCCTTTTTGTGGTTGTAGGGGCTGTTGATTGGAGTACACTAAAACAAGCCTGACCTCTCTAGGACATTCACAAGCCATGTTATAAGCCCACAAAGGTGTAACTGGACTACTTCTTTAAAGTGACACCAGGCCCGGTGACCTTTGGGACATGGTTTGACCCCCTATAGGAATGTGCGATCATCATGAAACATTCAGATTACTTACAACTCAATAGATCCTACGTTTCTGTAACGTTTCAGCCCTATTGGACCTTGTTTTCACACAAATGAACCCAGAATGATGTGAAATTGTGCTTTGTGCAACATAATTCTGGGTGCCATTTACAAACCATAAGTGCTAATGACTCCATTCCTTTTTGTGGTTGTAGGGACTGTTGATTGGAGTACTCTGAAACAAACCTGATCACTCTAGGACATTCAGAAGCCGAGTTATGAGCCCAGAAATGTGTAACTGGACTACTTTAAATTGACACCAGATCCGGTGACCTTTGGGACATGGTTTGACCCCCTTAGGAAAGTGCTATCATCATGAAACGTTCAGATCACTTACAACTCAATAGATTCTACCTTCCTGTAACTTTTCAGCCTGATTGGACCTTGTTTTCACACAAATGAAACCAGAATGATGTGAAATTGTGCTTCGTGCAACATAATTCTGGGTGCCATTTACAAACCATAAGTGCTAATGACTGCATTCCTTTTTGTGGTTGTAGGGGCTGTTGATTGGAGTACACTAAAACAATCCTGATCTCTCTAGGACATTCAGAAGCCAAGTTATAAGCCCAAAAAGGTGTAACTGGACTACTTCTTTAAAGTGACACCAGATCCGGTGACGTTTGGGACATGGTTTGACCCCCTATAGGAATGTGCGATCATCATGAAACGTTCAGATCACTTACAACTCAATAGATTCTACCTTCTTGTAACGTTTCAGCCTGATTGGACCTTGTTTTCACACAAATGGACCCAGAATGATGTGAAATTGTGCTTCTTGCAACATAATTCTGGGTGCCATTTACAAACCATAAGTGCTAATGACTCCATTCCTTTTTGTGGATGTAGGGACTGTTGATTGGAGTACACTAAAACAAACCTGATCACTCTAGGACATTCAGAAGCCAAGTTATAAGCCCACAAATGTGTAACTGGACTACTTCTTTAAATTGACACCAGATCCGGTGACCTTTGGGACATGGTTTTACCCCCTTGGGAAAGGGCTATCATCATGAAACGTTCAGATCACTTACAACTCAATAGATTCTACCTTCCTGTAACGTTTCAGCCTGATTGGACCTTGTTTTCACACAAATGAACCCAGAATGATGTGAAATTGTGCTTCGTGCAACATAATTCTGGGTGCCATTTAAAAACCATAAGTGCTAATGACTCCATTCCTTTTTGTGGTTGTAGGGGCTGTTGATTGGAGTACACTAAAATAAACCTGATCTCTCTAGGACATTCAGAAGCCAAGTTATAAGCCCACAAATGTGTAACTGGACTACTTCTTTAAAGTGACACCAGGCCCGGTGACCTTTGGGACATGGTTTGACCCCCTATAGGAATATGCGATCATCATGAAACGTTCAGATCACTTACAACTCAATAGATTCTACCTTCTTGTAACGTTTCAGCCTGATTGGACCTTGTTTTCACACAAATGGACCCAGAATGATGTGAAATTGTGCTTTGTGCAACCTAATTCTTGGTGCCATTTACAAACCATAAGTGCTAATGACTCCATTCCTTTTTGGGGTAATGGGGGCTGTTAATTGGAGTACTCTAAATTAAACCTGACCTCTCTAGGATATTCAGAAGCCAAGTTATCAGCCCACAAAGGTGTAACTGCACTACTTCTTTAAATTGACACCAGGCCCGGTGACCTTGGGACATGGTTTGACCCCCTATAGGAATGTGCGATCATCATGAAACGTTCAGATCACTTACAACTCAATAGATTCTACCTTCTTGTAACGTTTCAGCCTGATTGGACCTTGTTTTCACACAATTGGACCCAGAATGATGTGAAATTGTGCTTTGTGCAACATAATTCTGGGTGCCATTTAAAACCATAAGTGCTAATGACTCCATTCCTTTTTATGGTTGTAGGGGCTGTTGATTGGAGTACACTAAAACAAACCTGACTTCTCTAGGACATTCAGAAGCCAAGTTATAAGCCCACAAATGTGTAACTGGACTACTTTAAATTGACACCAGATCCGGTGACCTTTGGGACATGGTTTGACCCCCTTAGGAAAGCGCTATCGTCATGAAACGTTCAGATCACTTACAACTCAATAGATTATACCTTTCTGTAACGTTTCAGCCTGATTGGACCTTGTTTTCACACAAATGAACCCAGAATGATGTGAAATTGTGCTTTGTGCAACATAATTCTGGGTGCCATTTAAAACCCATAAGTGCTAATGACTCCAGTCCTTTTTGTGGTTGTAGGGGCTGTTGATTGGAGTACTCTGAAACAAACCTGATCACTCTAGGACATTCAGAAGCCAAGTTATGAGCCCAGAAATGTGTAACTGGACTACTTTAAATTGACACCAGATCCGGTGACCTTTGGGACATGGTTTGACCCCCTTAGGAAAGGGCTATCATCATGAAACGTTCAGATCACTTACAACTCAATAGATTCTACCTTCCTGGAACGTTTCAGCCTGATTGGACCTTGTTTTCACACAAATGAAACCAGAATGATGTGAAATTGTGCTTCGTGCAACATAATTCTGGGTGCCATTTACAAACCATAAGTGCTAATGACTCTATTCCTTTTTGTGGTTGTAGGGGCTGTTGATTGGAGTACACTAAAACAAACCTGATCTCTCTAGGACAATCAGAAGCCAAGTTATAAGCCCACAAAGGTGTAACTGGACTACTTCTTTAAAGTGACACCAGATCCGGTGACCTTTGGGACATGGTTTGACCCCCTATAGGAATGTGCGATCATCATGAAACGTTCAGATCACTTACAACTCAATAGATTCTACCTTCTTGTAACGTTTCAGCCTGATTTGACCTTGTTTTCACACAAATGAACCCAGAATGATGTGAAAATGTGCTTTGTGCAACATAATTCTGGGTGCCATTTACAAACCATAAGTGCTAATGACTCCATTCCTTTTTGTGGTTGTAGGGGCTGTTGATTGGAGTACACTAAAACAAACCTGATCTCTCTAGGACATTCAGAAGCCAAGTTATAAGCCCACAAATGTGTAACTGGACCACTTCTTTAAATTGACACCAGATCCGGTGACCTTTGGGACATGGTTTGACCCCCTTAGGAAAGTGCTATCATCATGAAACGTTCAGATCACTTACAACTCAATAGATTCTACCTTCCTGTAACGTTTCAGCCTGATTGGACCTTGTTTTCACACAAATGAACCCAGAATGATGTGAAATTGTGCTTTGTGCAACATAATTCTGGGTGCCATTTAAAAACCATAAGTGCTAATGACTCCATTCCTATTTGGGGTAATGGGGGCTGATAATTGGAGTACTCTAAAATAAACCTGACCTCTCTAGGACATTCAGAAGCCAAGTTATAAGCCCACAAAGGTGTAACTTGACTACTTCTTTAAAGTCACACCAGGCCCGGTGACCTTTGGGACATGGTTTTACCCCCTATAGGAATGTGCGATCATCATGAAACATCCAGATCACTTACAACTCAATAGATTCTACCTTCTTGTAATGTTTCAGCCTGATTGGACCTTGTTTTCACACAAATGGACCCAGAATGATGTGAAATTGTGTTTCGTGCAACATATTTCTGGGTGCCATTTACAAACCATAAGTGCTAATGACTCCATTCCTTTTTGTGGTTGTAGAAGCTGTTGATTGGAGTACACTAAAACAAACCTGACCTCTCTAGAACATTCAGAAGCCAAGTTATAAGCCCACAAATGTGTAACTGGACTACTTCTTTAAATTGACACCAGATCCGGTGACCTTTGGGACATGGTTTGACCCCCTATAGGAATGTGCTATCATCATGAAACGTTCAGATCACTTACAACTCAATAGATTCTACCTTCCTGTAACGTTTCAGCCTGATTGGACCTTGTTTTCACACAAATGGACCCAGAATGATGTGAAATTGTGCTTTGTGCAACCTAATTCTTGGTGCCATTTACAAACCATAAGTGCTAATGACTCCATTCCTTTTTGGGGTAATGGGGGCTGTTAATTGGAGTACTCTAAATTAAACCTGACCTCTCTAGGATATTCAGAAGCCAAGTTATCAGCCCACAAAGGTGTAACTGCACTACTTCTTTAAATTGACACCAGGCCCGGTGACCTTGGGACATGGTTTGACCCCCTATAGGAATGTGCGATCATCATGAAACGTTCAGATCACTTACAACTCAATAGATTCTACCTTCTTGTAACGTTTCAGCCTGATTGGACCTTGTTTTCACACAATTGGACCCAGAATGATGTGAAATTGTGCTTTGTGCAACATAATTCTGGGTGCCATTTAAAACCATAAGTGCTAATGACTCCATTCCTTTTTATGGTTGTAGGGGCTGTTGATTGGAGTACACTAAAACAAACCTGACTTCTCTAGGACATTCAGAAGCCAAGTTATAAGCCCACAAATGTGTAACTGGACTACTTTAAATTGACACCAGATCCGGTGACCTTTGGGACATGGTTTGACCCCCTTAGGAAAGCGCTATCGTCATGAAACGTTCAGATCACTTACAACTCAATAGATTATACCTTTCTGTAACGTTTCAGCCTGATTGGACCTTGTTTTCACACAAATGAACCCAGAATGATGTGAAATTGTGCTTTGTGCAACATAATTCTGGGTGCCATTTAAAACCCATAAGTGCTAATGACTCCAGTCCTTTTTGTGGTTGTAGGGGCTGTTGATTGGAGTACTCTGAAACAAACCTGATCACTCTAGGACATTCAGAAGCCAAGTTATGAGCCCAGAAATGTGTAACTGGACTACTTTAAATTGACACCAGATCCGGTGACCTTTGGGACATGGTTTGACCCCCTTAGGAAAGGGCTATCATCATGAAACGTTCAGATCACTTACAACTCAATAGATTCTACCTTCCTGGAACGTTTCAGCCTGATTGGACCTTGTTTTCACACAAATGAAACCAGAATGATGTGAAATTGTGCTTCGTGCAACATAATTCTGGGTGCCATTTACAAACCATAAGTGCTAATGACTCTATTCCTTTTTGTGGTTGTAGGGGCTGTTGATTGGAGTACACTAAAACAAACCTGATCTCTCTAGGACAATCAGAAGCCAAGTTATAAGCCCACAAAGGTGTAACTGGACTACTTCTTTAAAGTGACACCAGATCCGGTGACCTTTGGGACATGGTTTGACCCCCTATAGGAATGTGCGATCATCATGAAACGTTCAGATCACTTACAACTCAATAGATTCTACCTTCTTGTAACGTTTCAGCCTGATTTGACCTTGTTTTCACACAAATGAACCCAGAATGATGTGAAAATGTGCTTTGTGCAACATAATTCTGGGTGCCATTTACAAACCATAAGTGCTAATGACTCCATTCCTTTTTGTGGTTGTAGGGGCTGTTGATTGGAGTACACTAAAACAAACCTGATCTCTCTAGGACATTCAGAAGCCAAGTTATAAGCCCACAAATGTGTAACTGGACCACTTCTTTAAATTGACACCAGATCCGGTGACCTTTGGGACATGGTTTGACCCCCTTAGGAAAGTGCTATCATCATGAAACGTTCAGATCACTTACAACTCAATAGATTCTACCTTCCTGTAACGTTTCAGCCTGATTGGACCTTGTTTTCACACAAATGAACCCAGAATGATGTGAAATTGTGCTTTGTGCAACATAATTCTGGGTGCCATTTAAAAACCATAAGTGCTAATGACTCCATTCCTATTTGGGGTAATGGGGGCTGATAATTGGAGTACTCTAAAATAAACCTGACCTCTCTAGGACATTCAGAAGCCAAGTTATAAGCCCACAAAGGTGTAACTTGACTACTTCTTTAAAGTCACACCAGGCCCGGTGACCTTTGGGACATGGTTTTACCCCCTATAGGAATGTGCGATCATCATGAAACATCCAGATCACTTACAACTCAATAGATTCTACCTTCTTGTAATGTTTCAGCCTGATTGGACCTTGTTTTCACACAAATGGACCCAGAATGATGTGAAATTGTGTTTCGTGCAACATATTTCTGGGTGCCATTTACAAACCATAAGTGCTAATGACTCCATTCCTTTTTGTGGTTGTAGAAGCTGTTGATTGGAGTACACTAAAACAAACCTGACCTCTCTAGAACATTCAGAAGCCAAGTTATAAGCCCACAAATGTGTAACTGGACTACTTCTTTAAATTGACACCAGATCCGGTGACCTTTGGGACATGGTTTGACCCCCTATAGGAATGTGCTATCATCATGAAACGTTCAGCTCACTTACAACTCAATAGATTCTACTTTCCTGTAACGTTTCAGCCTGATTGGACCTTGTTTTCACACAAATGGACCCAGAATGATGTGAAATTGTGCTTCCTGCAACATAATTCTGGGTGCCATTTACAAACCATAAGTTCTAATGACTCCATTCCTTTTTGTGGTTGTAGGGGCTGTTGATTGGAGTACACTAAAACAAACCTGACCCCTCTAGGACATTCAGAAGCCAAGTTATAAGCCCACAAAGGTGTAACTGGACTTATTCTTTAAAGTGACACCAGGCCCGGTGACCTTTGGGACATGGTTTGACCCCCTATAGGAATGTGCGATCATCATGAAACGTTCAGATCACTTACAACTCAACAGATTCTACCTTCTTGTAACGTTTCAGCCTGATTGGACCTTGTTTTCACACAAATGGACCCAGAATGATGTGAAATTGTGCTTCGTGCAACATAATTCTGGGTGCCATTTACAAACCATAAGTGCAAATGACTCCATTCCTTTTTGTGGTTGTAGGGGCTGTTGATTGGAGTACACTAAAACAAACCTGATCTCTCTAGGACATTCAGAAACCAAGTTATAAGCCCACAAATGTGTAACTGGACTACTTTAAATTGACACCAGATCCGGTGACCTTTGGGACATGGTTTGACCCCCTTAGGAAAACGCTATCGTCATGAAACGTTCAGATCACTTACAACTCAATAGATTCTACCTTTCTGTAACGTTTCAGCCTGATTGGACCTTGTTTTCACACAAATCGACCCAGAATGATGTGAAATTGTGCTTCGTGCAACATAATTCTGGGTGCCATTTAAAACCCATAAGTGCTAATGACTCCATTCCTGTTTGTGGTTGTAGGGGCTGTTGATTGGAATACACTAAAACAAACCTGATCTCTCTAGGACATTCAGAAGCCAAGTTATAAGCCCACAAATGTGTAACTGGACTACTTTAAATTGACACCAGATCCGGTGACCTTTGGGACATGGTTTGACCCCCTATAGGAATGTGCGATCATCATGAAACGTTCAGATCACTTACAACTCAATAGATTCTACCTTCTTGTAACGTTTCAGCCTGATTGGACCTTGTTTTCACACAAATGGACCCAGAATGATGTGAAATTGTGCTTCGTGCAACATAATTCTGGGTGCCATTTACAAACAATAAGTGCTAATGACTCCATTCCTTTTTGTGGTTGTAGGGGCTGTTGATTGGAGTACACTAAAACAAGCCTGACCTCTCTAGGACATTCAGGAGCCAAGTTATAAGCCCACAAAGGTGTAACTGGACTACTTCTTTAAATTGACACCAGGCCCGGTGACCTTTGGGACATGGTTTGACCCCCTATAGGAATGTGCGATCATCATGAAACGTTCAGATCACTTACAACTCAATAGATCCTACCTTTCTGTAACGTTTTAGCCTGATTGGACCTTGTTTTCACACAAATGAACCCAGAATGAAGTGAAATTGTGCTTTGTGCAACATAATTCTGGGTGCCATTTACAAACCATAAGTGCTAATGACTCCATTCCTTTTTGTGGTTGTAGGGGCTGTTGATTGGAGTACTCTGAAACAAACCTGATCACTCTAGGACATTCAGAAGCCAAGTTATGAGCCCAGAAATGTGTAACTGGACTACTTTAAATTGACACCAGATCCGGTGACCTTTGGGACATGGTTTGACCCCCTTAGGAAAGTGCTATCGTCATGAAACGTTCAGATCACTCACAACTCAATAGATTCTACCTTCCTGTAACGTTTCAGCCTGATTGGACCTTGTTTTCACACAAATGAACCCAGAATGATGTGAAATTGTGCTTCGTGCAACATAATTCTGGGTGCCATTTAAAAACCATAAGTGCTAACGACTCCATTCCTTTTTGGGGTAATGGGGGCTGTTAACTGGAGTACTCTAAAACAAACCTGACCTCTCTAGGATATTCATAAGCCAAGTTATAATCCCACAAATGTGTAACTGGACTACTTCTTTAAAGTGACACCAGGCCCGGTGACCTTTGGGACATGGTTTGATACCCTATAGGAATGTGTGATCATCATGAAACGTTCAGATCCCTTACAACTCAATAGATTCTACCTTCTTGTAACGTTTCAGCCTGATTGGACCTTGTTTTCACACAAATGGACCCAGAATGATGTGAAATTGTGCTTCGTGCAACATAATTCTGGGTGCCATTTAAAACCATAAGTGCTAATGACTCCATTCCTTTTTGTGGTTGTAGGGGCTGTTGATTGGAGTACACTAAAACAAACCTGACTTCTCTAGGACATTCAGAAGCCAAGTTATAAGCCCACAAATGTGTAACTGGACTACTTCTTTAAATTGACACCAGATCTGGTGACCTTTGGGACATGGTTTGACCCCCTTAGGAAAGTTCAATCAACATGAAACGTTCAGATCACTTACAACTCAATAGATTCTACCTTTCTGTAACTTTTCAGCCTGATTGGACCTTGTTTTCACACAAATGAACCCAGAATGACGTGAAATTGTGCTTCGTGCAACATAATTCTGGGTGCCATTTAAAACCGATAAGTGCTAATGACTCCATTCCTTTTTGTGGTTGTAGGGGCTGTTGATTGGAGTACACTAAAAAAACCTGATCTCTCTAGGACATTCAGAAGCCAAGTTATAAGCCCACAAATGTGTAACTAGACTACTTTAAATTGACACCAGATCTGGTGACCTTTGGGACATGGTTTGACCCCCTTAGGAAAGTGCTATTGTCATGAAAGGTTCAGATCACTTACAACTCAATAGATTCTACCTTCCTGTAATGTTTCAGCCTGATTGGACCTTGTTTTCACACAAATGAACCCAGAATGATGTGAAATTGTGATTCGTGCAACATAATTCTGGGTGCCATTTAAAAACCATAAGTGCTAATGATTCCATTCCTATTTGGGGTAATGGGGGCTGTTAATTGGAGTACTCTAAAACAAACCTGACCTCTAGGATATTCAGAAGCCAAGTTATAATCCCACAAATGTGTAACTGGACTACTTCTTTAAAAAGACACCAGGCCCGGTGACCTTTGGGACATGGTTTGATACCCTATAGGAATGTGCGATCATCATGAAACGTTCAGATCACTTACAACTTAATTGATTCTACCTTCCTGTAACGTTTCAGCCTGATTGCACCTTGTTTTCACACAAATGAAACCAGAATGATGTGAAATTGTGCTTTGTGCAACATAATTCTGGGTGCCATTTAAAACCGATAAGTGCTAATGACTCCATTCCTTTTTGTGGTTGTAGGGGCTGTTGATTGGAGTACACTAAAACAAACCTGATCTCTCTAGGACATTCAGAAGCCAAGTTATAAGCCCACAAATGTGTAACTGGACTACTTTAAATTGACACCAGATCCGGTGACCTTTGGGACATGGTTTGACCCCCTTAGGAAAGCGCTATCGTCATGAAACGTTCAGATCACTTACACCTCAATAGATTCTACCTTTCTGTAACGTTTCAGCCTGATTGGACCTTGTTTTCACACAAATGGACCCAGAATGATGTGAAATTGTGCTTCGTGCAACATAATTCTGGGTGCCATTTAAAACCCATAAGTGCTAATGACTCCATTCCTGTCTGTGGTTGGAGGGGCTGTTGATTGGAGTACACTAAAACAAACCTGATCTCTCTAGGACATTCAGAAGCCAAGTTATAAGCCCACAAATGTGTAACTGGACTACTTTAAATTGACACCAGATCCGGTGACCTTTGGGACATGGTTTGACCCCCTTAGGAAAGTGCTATCATCATGAAACGTTTAGATCACTTACAACTCAATAGATTCTAACTTCCTGTAATGTTTCCGCCTGATTGGATCTTGTTTTCACACAAATGAACCCAGAATTATGTGAAATTGTGCTTCGTGCAACATAATTCTGGGTGCCATTTACAAACCATAAGCACTAATGACTCCATTCCTATTTGGGGTAATGGGGGCTGTTAATTGGAGTACTCTAAAACAAACCTGACCTCTCTAGGACATTCAGAAGCCAAGTTATAAGCCCACAAAGGTGTAACTGGACTACTTCTTTAAAGTGACACCAGGCCCGGTGACCTTTGGGACATGGTTTGACCCCCTATAGGAATGTGCGATCATCATGAAACAATCAGTTCACTTACAACTCAATAGATTCTACCTTCTTGTAACGTTTCAGCCTGATTGGACCTTGTTTTCACACAAATGGACCCAGAATGATGTGCAATTGTGCTTCATGCAACATAATTCTGGGTGCCATTTACAAACCATAAGTGCTAATGACTCCATTCCTTTTTGTTGTTGTAGGGGCTGTTGATTGGAGTACTCTGAAAAAACCTGATCACTCTAGGACATTCAGAAGCCAAGTTATGAGCCCAGAAATGTGTAACTGGACTACTTCTTTAAAAAGACACCAGGCCCGGTGACCTTTGGGACATGGTTTGATACCCTATAGGAATGTGCGATCATCATGAAACGTTCAGATCACTTACAACTCAATAGATTCTACCTTCCTGTAACGTTTCAGCCTGATTGCACCTTGTTTTCACACACATGAAACCAGAATGATGTGAAATTGTGCTTTGTGCAACATAATTCTGGGTGCCATTTAAAACCGATAAGTGCTAATGACTCCATTCCTTTTTGTGGTTGTAGGGGCTGTTGATTGGAGTACACTAAAACAAACCTGATATCTCTAGGACATTCAGAAGCCAAGTTATAAGCCCACAAATGTGTAACTGGACTCCTTTAAATTGACACCAGATCCGGTGACCTTTGGGACATGGTTTGACCCCCTTAAAAAAGCGCTATCGTCATGAAACGTTCAGATCACTTACACCTCAATAGATTCTACCTTTCTGTAACGTTTCAGCCTGATTGGACCTTGTTTTCACACAAATGGACCCAGAATGATGTGAAATTGTGCTTCGTGCAACATAATTCTGGGTGCCATTTAAAACCCATAAGTGCTAATGACTCCATTCCTGTTTGTGGTTGTAGGGGCTGTTGATTGGAGTACACTAAAACAAACCTGATCTCTCTAGGACATTCAGAAGCCAAGTTATAAGCCCACAAATGTGTAACTGGACTACTTTAAATTGACACCAGATCCGGTGACCTTTGGGACATGGTTTGACCCCCTTAGGAAAGTGCTATCATCATGAAACGTTTAGATCACTTACAACTCAATAGATTCTAACTTCCTGTAATGTTTCCGCCTGATTGGATCTTGTTTTCACACAAATGAACCCAGAATTATGTGAAATTGTGCTTCGTGCAACATAATTCTGGGTGCCATTTACAAACCATAAGCGCTAATGACTCCATTCCTATTTGGGGTAATGGGGGCTGTTAATTGGAGTACTCTAAAACAAACCTGACCTCTCTAGGACATTCAGAAGCCAAGTTATAAGCCCACAAAGGTGTAACTGGACTACTTCTTTAAAGTGACACCAGGCCTGGTGACCTTTGGGACATGGTTTGACCCCCTATAGGAATGTGCGATCATCATGAAACGTTCAGATCACTTACAACTCAATAGATTCTACCTTCCTGTAACGTTTCAGCCTGATTGGACCTTGTTTTCACACAAATGATCCCAGAATGATGTGAAATTGTGCTTCGTGCAACATAATTCTGGGTGCCATTTACAAACCATAAGTGCTAATGACTCCATTCCTTTTTGTGGTTGTAGGGGCTGTTGATTGGAGTACACTAAAACAAACCTGATCTCTCTAGGACATTCAGAAGCCAAGTTATAAGCCCACAAATGTGTAACTGGACCACTTCCTTAAATTGACACCAGATCCGGTGACCTTTGGGACATGGTTTGACCCCCTTAGGAAAGTGCTATCATCATGAAACGTTCAGATCACTTACAACTCAATAGATTCTACCTTCCTGTAACATTTCAGCCTGATTGGACCTTGTTTTCACACAAATGAACCCAGAATGACGTGAAATTGTGCTTCGTGCAACATAATTCTGGGTGCCATTTAAAACCAATAAGTGCTAATGACTCCATTCCTGTTTGTGGTTGTAGGGGCTGTTGATTGGAGTACACTAAAACAAACCTGACTTCTCTAGGACATTCAGAAGCCAAGTTATAAGCCCACAAATGTGTAACTGGACTACTTCTTTAAATTGACACCAGATCTGGTGACCTTTGGGACATGGTTTGACCCCCTTAGGAAAGTTCAATCAACATGAAACGTTCAGATCACTTACAACTCAATAGATTCTACCTTTCTGTAACTTTTCAGCCTGATTGGACCTTGTTTTCACACAAATGAACCCAGAATGACGTGAAATTGTGCTTCGTGCAACATAATTCTGGGTGCCATTTAAAACCGATAAGTGCTAATGACTCCATTCCTTTTTGTGGTTGTAGGGGCTGTTGATTGGAGTACACTAAACAAACCTGATCTCTCTAGGACATTCAGAAGCCAAGTTATAAGCCCACAAATGTGTAACTAGACTACTTTAAATTGACACCAGATCTGGTGACCTTTGGGACATGGTTTGACCCCCTTAGGAAAGTGCTATCGTCATGAAAGGTTCAGATCACTTACAACTCAATAGATTCTACCTTCCTGTAATGTTTCAGCCTGATTGGACCTTGTTTTCACACAAATGAACCCAGAATGATGTGAAATTGTGATTCGTGCAACATAATTCTGGGTGCCATTTAAAAACCATAAGTGCTAATGATTCCATTCCTATTTGGGGTAATGGGGGCTGTTAATTGGAGTACTCTAAAACAAACCTGACCTCTAGGATATTCAGAAGCCAAGTTATAATCCCACAAATGTGTAACTGGACTACTTCTTTAAAAAGACACCAGGCCCGGTGACCTTTGGGACATGGTTTGATACCCTATAGGAATGTGCGATCATCATGAAACGTTCAGATCACTTACAACTTAATTGATTCTACCTTCCTGTAACGTTTCAGCCTGATTGCACCTTGTTTTCACACAAATGAAACCAGAATGATGTGAAATTGTGCTTTGTGCAACATAATTCTGGGTGCCATTTAAAACCGATAAGTGCTAATGACTCCATTCCTTTTTGTGGTTGTAGGGGCTGTTGATTGGAGTACACTAAAACAAACCTGATCTCTCTAGGACATTCAGAAGCCAAGTTATAAGTCCACAAATGTGTAACTGGACTACTTTAAATTGACACCAGATCCGGTGACCTTTGGGACATGGTTTGACCCCCTTAGGAAAGCGCTATCGTCATGAAACGTTCAGATCACTTACACCTCAATAGATTCTACCTTTCTGTAACGTTTCAGCCTGATTGGACCTTGTTTTCACACAAATGGACCCAGAATGATGTGAAATTGTGCTTCGTGCAACATAATTCTGGGTGCCATTTACAAACCATAAGCGCTAATGACTCCATTCCTATTTGGGGTAATGGGGGCTGTTAATTGGAGTACTCTAAAACAAACCTGACCTCTCTAGGACATTCAGAAGCCAAGTTATAAGCCCACAAAGGTGTAACTGGACTACTTCTTTAAAGTGACACCAGGCCTGGTGACCTTTGGGACATGGTTTGACCCCCTATAGGAATGTGTGATCATCATGAAACGTTCAGATCACTTACAACTCAATAGATTCTACCTTCCTGTAACGTTTCAGCCTGATTGGACCTTGTTTTCACACAAATGAACCCAGAATGATGTGAAATTGTGCTTCGTGCAACATAATTCTGGGTGCCATTTACAAACCATAAGTGCTAATGACTCCATTCCTTTTTGTGGTTGTAGGGGCTGTTGATTGGAGTACACTAAAACAAACCTGATCTCTCTAGGAAATTCAGAAGCCAAGTTATAAGCCCACAAATGTGTAACTGGACCACTTCCTTAAATTGACACCAGATCCGGTGACCTTTGGGACATGGTTTGACCCCCTTAGGAAAGTGCTATCATCATGAAACGTTCAGATCACTTACAACTCAATAGATTCTACCTTCCTGTAACGTTTCAGCCTGATTGGACCTTGTTTTCACACAAATGAACCCAGAATGACGTGAAATTGTGCTTCGTGCAACATAATTCTGGGTGCCATTTAAAACCAATAAGTGCTAATGACTCCATTCCTTTTTGTGGTTGTAGGGGCTGTTGATTGGAGTACACTAAAACAAACCTGATCTCTCTAGGACATTCAGAAGCCAAGTTATAAGCCCACAAATGTGTAACTGGACTACTTTAAATTGACACCAGATCCGGTGACCTTTGGGACATGGTTTGACCCCCTTAGGAAAGCGCTATCATCATGAAACGTTCAGATCACTTACAACTCAATAGATTCTACCTTTCTGTAACGTTTCAGCCTGATTGGACCTTGTTTTCACACAAATGGACACAGAATGATGTGAAATTGTGCTTCGTGCAACATAATTCTGGGTGCCATTTACAAACCATAAGTGCTAATGACTCCATTCCTTTTTGTGGTTGTAGGGGCTGTTGATTGGAGTACACTAAAACAAGCCTGACCTCTCTAGGACATTCAGGAGCCAAGTTATAAGCCCACAAAGGTGTAACTGGACTACTTCTTTAAATTGACACCAGGCCCGGTAACCTTTGGGACATGGTTTGACCCCCTATAGGAATGTGCGATCATCATGAAACGTTCAGATCACTTACAACTCAATAGATCCTACCTTTCTGTAACGTTTTAGCCTGATTGGACCTTGTTTTCACACAAATGAACCCAGAATGAAGTGAAATTGTGCTTTGTGCAACATAATTCTGGGTGCCATTTACAAACCATAAGTGCTAATGACTCCATTCCTTTTTGTGGCTGTAGGGGCTGTTGATTGGAGTACTCTGAAACAAACCTGATCACTCTAGGACATTCAGAAGCCAAGTTATGAGCCCAGAAATGTGTAACTGGACTACTTTAAATTGACACCAGATCCGGTGACCTTTGGGACATGGTTTGACCCCCTTAGAAAAGTGCTATCATCATGAAACGTTCAGATCACTTACAACTCAATAGATTCTACCTTCCTGTAACGTTTCAGCCTGATTGGACCTTGTTTTCACACAAATGAAACCAGAATGATGTGAAATTGTGCTTCGTGCAGCATAATTCTGGGTGCCATTTACAAACCATAAGTGCTAATGACTCCATTCCTTTTTGTGGTTGTAGGGGCTGTTGATTGGAGTACACTAAAACAAACCTGATCTCTCTAGGACATTCAGAAGCCAAGTTATAAGCCCACAAAGGTGTAACTGGACTACTTCTTTAAAGTGACACCAGATCCGGTGACCTTTGGGACATGCTTTCACCCCCTTAGGAAAGTGCTATCGTCATGAAACGTTCAGATCACTCACAACTCAATAGATTCTACCTTCCTGTAACGTTTCAGCCTGATTGGACCTTGTTTTCACACAAATGAACCCAGAATGATGTGAAATTGTGCTTCGTGCAACATAATTCTGGGTGCCATTTAAAAACCATAAGTGCTAACGACTCCATTCCTTTTTGGGGTAATGGGGGCTGTTAACTGGAGTACTCTAAAACACACCTGACCTCTCAAGGATATTCATAAGCCAAGTTATAATCCCACAAATGTGTAACTGGACTACTTCTTTAAAGTGATACCAGGCCCGGTTACATTTGGGACATGGTTTGATACCCTATAGGAATGTGTGATCATCATGAAACGTTCAGATCCCTTACAACTCAATAGATTCTACCTTCTTGTAACGTTTCAGCCTGATTGGACCTTGTTTTCACACAAATGGACCCAGAATGATGTGAAATTGTGCTTCGTGCAACATAATTCTGGGTGCCATTTAAAACCATAAGTGCTAATGACTCCATTCCTTTTTGTGGTTGTAGGGGCTGTTGATTGGAGTACACTAAAACAAACCTGACTTCTCTCGGACATTCAGAAGCCAAGTTATAAGCCCACAAATGTGTAACTGGACTACTTCTTTAAATTGACACCAGATCTGGTGACCTTTGGGACATGGTTTGACCCCCTTAGGAAAGTTCAATCAACATGAAACGTTCAGATCACTTACAACTCAATAGATTCTACCTTTCTGTAACTTTTCAGCCTGATTGGACCTTGTTTTCACACAAATGAACCCAGAATGACGTGAAATTGTGCTTCGTGCAACATAATTCTGGGTGCCATTTAAAAACCATAAGTGCTAATGATTCCATTCCTATTTGGGGTAATGGGGGCTGTTAATTGGAGTACTCTAAAACAAACCTGACCTCTAGGATATTCAGAAGCCAAGTTATAATCCCACAAATGTGTAACTGGACTACTTCTTTAAAAAGACACCAGGCCCGGTGACCTTTGGGACATGGTTTGATACCCTATAGGAATGTGCGATCATCATGAAACGTTCAGATCACTTACAACTCAATAGATTCTACCTTCCTGTAACGTTTCAGCCTGATTGCACCTTGTTTTCACACAAATGAAACCAGAATGATGTGAAATTGTGCTTTGTGCAACATAATTCTGGGTGCCATTTAAAACCGATAAGTGCTAATGACTCCATTCCTTTTTGTGGTTGTAGGGGCTGTTGATTGGAGTACACTAAAACAAACCTGATCTCTCTAGGACATTCAGAAGCCAAGTTATAAGCCCACAAATGTGTAACTGGACTACTTTAAATTGACACCAGATCCGGTGACCTTTGGGACATGGTTTGACCCCCTTAGGAAAGCGCTATCGTCATGAAACGTTCAGATCACTTACACCTCAATAGATTCTACCTTTCTGTAACGTTTCAGCCTGATTGGACCTTGTTTTCACACAAATGGACCCAGAATGATGTGAAATTGTGCTTCGTGCAACATAATTCTGGGTGCCATTTAAAACCCATAAGTGCTAATGACTCCATTCCTGTTTGTGGTTGGAGGGGCTGTTGATTGGAGTACACTAAAACAAACCTGATCTCTCTAGGACATTCAGAAGCCAAGTTATAAGCCCACAAATGTGTAACTGGACTACTTTAAATTGACACCAGATCCGGTGACCTTTGGGACATGGTTTGACCCCCTTAGGAAAGTGCTATCATCATGAAACGTTTAGATCACTTACAACTCAATAGATTCTAACTTCCTGTAATGTTTCCGCCTGATTGGATCTTGTTTTCACACAAATGAACCCAGAATTATGTGAAATTGTGCTTCGTGCAACATAATTCTGGGTGCCATTTACAAACCATAAGCGCTAATGACTCCATTCCTATTTGGGGTAATGGGGGCTGTTAATTGGAGTACTCTAAAACAAACCTGACCTCTCTAGGACATTCAGAAGCCAAGTTATAAGCCCACAAAGGTGTAACTGGACTACTTCTTTAAAGTGACACCAGGCCCGGTGACCTTTGGGACATGGTTTGACCCCCTATAGGAATGTGCGATCATCATGAAACGTTCAGATCACTTACAACTCAATAGATTCTACCTTCCTGTAACGTTTCAGCCTGATTGGACCTTGTTTTCACACAAATGAAACCAGAATGATGTGAAATTGTGCTTCGTGCAACATAATTCTGGGTGCCATTTAAAAACCATAAGTGCTAATGACTCCATTCCTATTTGGGGTAATGGGGGCTGTTAATTGGAGTACTCTAAAACAAACCTGACCTCTAGGATATTCAGAAGCCAAGTTATAATCCCACAAATGTGTAACTGGACTACTTCTTTAAAAAGACACCAGGCCCGGTGACCTTTGGGACATGGTTTGATACCCTATAGGAATGTGCGATCATCATGAAACGTTCAGATCACTTACAACTAAATAGATTCTACCTTCCTGTAACGTTTCAGCCTGATTGCACCTTGTTTTCACACACATGAAACCAGAATGATGTGAAATTGTGCTTTGTGCAACATAATTCTGGGTGCCATTTAAAACCGATAAGTGCTAATGACTCCATTCCTTTTTGTGGTTGTAGGGGCTGTTGATTGGAGTACACTAAAACAAACCTGATCTCTCTAGGACATTCAGAAGCCAAGTTATAAGCCCACAAATGTGTAACTGGACTACTTTAAATTGACACCAGATCCGGTGACCTTTGGGACATGGTTTGACCCCCTTAAAAAAGTGCTATCGTCATGAAACGTTCAGATCACTTACACCTCAATAGATTCGACCTTTCTGTAACGTTTCAGCCTGATTGGACCTTGTTTTCACACAAATGGACCCAGAATGATGTGAAATTGTGCTTCGTGCAACATAATTCTGGGTGCCATTTAAAACCACTAAGTGCTAATGACTCCATTCCTGTTTGTGGTTGTAGGGGCTGTTGATTGGAGTACACTAAAACAAACCTGATCTCTCTAGGACATTCAGAAGCCAAGTTATAAGCCCACAAATGTGTAACTGGACTACTTTAAATTGACACCAGATCCGGTGACCTTTGGGACATGGTTTGACCCCCTTAGGAAAGTGCTATCATCATGAAACGTTTAGATCACTTACAACTCAATAGATTCTAACTTCCTGTAATGTTTCCGCCTGATTGGATCTTGTTTTCACACAAATGAACCCAGAATTATGTGAAATTGTGCTTCGTGCAACATAATTCTGGGTGCCATTTACAAACCATAAGCGCTAATGACTCCATTCCTATTTGGGGCAATGGGGGCTGTTAATTGGAGTACTCTAAAACAAACCTGACCTCTCTAGGACATTCAGAAGCCAAGTTATAAGCCCACAAAGGTGTAACTGGACTACTTCTTTAAAGTGACACCAGGCCTGGTGACCTTTGGGACATGGTTTGACCCCCTATAGGAATGTGCGATCATCATGAAACGTTCAGATCACTTACAACTCAATAGATTCTACCTTCCTGTAACGTTTCAGCCTGATTGGACCTTGTTTTCACACAAATGAAACCAGAATGATGTGAAATTGTGCTTCGTGCAACATAATTCTGGGTGCCATTTAAAACCGATAAGTGCTAATGACTCCATTCCTTTTTGTGGTTGTAGGGGCTGTTGATTGGAGTACACTAAAACAAACCTGATCTCTCTAGGACATTCAGAAGCCAAGTTATAAGCCCACAAATGTGTAACTGGACTACTTCTTTAAATTGACACCAGATCCGGTGACCTTTGGGACATGGTTTGACCCCCTATAGGAATGTGCGATCATCATGAAACGTTCAGATCACTTACAACTCAATAGATTCTACCTTCTTGTAACGTTTCAGCCTGATTGGACCTTGTTTTCACACAAATGGACCCAGAATGATGTGAAATTGTGCTTCGTGCAACATAATTCTGGGTGCCATTTACAAACCATAAGTGCTAATGACTCCATTCCTTTTTGTGGTTGTAGGGGCTGTTGATTGGAGTACACTAAAACAAGCCTGACCTCTCTAGGACATTCAGGAGCCAAGTTATAAGCCCACAAAGGTGTAACTGGACTACTTCTTTAAAGTGACACCAGGCCCGGTGACCTATGGGACATGGTTTGACCCCCTATAGGAATGTGCGATCATCATGAAACTTTCAGATCACTTACAACTCAATAGATCCTACCTTTCTGTAACGTTTCAGCCCTATTGGACCTTGTTTTCACACAAATGAACCCAGAATGATGTGAAATTGTGCTTCGTGCAACATAATTCTGGGTGCCATTTAAAAACCATAAGTGCTAATGACTCCATTCCTTTTTGTGGATGTAGGGACTGTTGATTGGAGTACACTAAAACAAACCTGATCTCTCTAGGACATTCAGAAGCCAAGTTATAAGCCCACAAATGTGTAACTGGACTACTTCTTTAAATTGACACCAGATCCGGTGACCTTTGGGACATGGTTTTACCCCCTTAGGAAAGGGCTATCATCATGAAACGTTCAGATCACTTACAACTCAATAGATTCTACCTTCCTGTAACGTTTCAGCCTGATTGGACCTTGTTTTCACACAAATGAACCCAGAATGATGTGAAATTGTGCTTCGTGCAAAATAATTCTGGGTGCCATTTAAAAACCATAAGTGCTAATGACTCCATTCCTTTTTGTGGTTGTAGGGGCTGTTGATTGGAGTACACTAAAATAAACCTGATCTCTCTAGGACATTCAGAAGCCAAGTTATAAGCCCACAAATGTGTAACTGGACTACTTCTTTAAAGTGACACCAGGCCCGGTGACCTTTGGGACATGGTTTGACCCCCTATAGGAATATGCGATCATCATGAAACGTTCAGATCACTTACAACTCAATAGATTCTACCTTCTTGTAACGTTTCAGCCTGATTGGACCTTGTTTTCACACAAATGGACCCAGAATGATGTGAAATTGTGCTTTGTGCAACCTAATTCTTGGTGCCATTTACAAACCATAAGTGCTAATGACTCCATTCCTTTTTGGGGTAATGGGGGCTGTTAATTGGAGTACTCTAAATTAAACCTGACCTCTCTAGGATATTCAGAAGCCAAGTTATCAGCCCACATAGGTGTAACTGCACTACTTCTTTAAAGTGACACCAGGCCCGGTGACCTTGGGACATGGTTTGACCCCCTATAGGAATGTGCGATCATCATGAAACGTTCAGATCACTTACAACTCAATAGATTCTACCTTCTTGTAACGTTTCAGCCTGATTGGACCTTGTTTTCACACAATTGGACCCAGAATGAAGTGAAATTGTGCTTTGTGCAACATAATTCTGGGTGCCATTTAAAACCATAAGTGCTAATGACTCCATTCCTTTTTATGGTTGTAGGGGCTGTTGATTGGAGTACACTAAAACAAACCTGACTTCTCTAGGACATTCAGAAGCCAAGTTATAAGCCCACAAATGTGTAACTGGACTACTTTAAATTGACACCAGATCCGGTGACCTGTGGGACATGGTTTGACCCCCTTAGGAAAGCTCTATCGTCATGAAACGTTCAGATCACTTACAACTCAATAGATTATACCTTTCTGTAACGTTTCAGCCTGATTGGACCTTGTTTTCACACACAATGGACCCAGAATGATGTGAAATTGTGCTTTGTGCAACATAATTCTGGGTGCCATTTAAAACCCATAAGTGCTAATGACTCCAGTCCTGTTTGTGGTTGTAGGGGCTGTTGATTGGAGTACACTAAAACAAACCTGATCTCTCTAGGACATTCAGAAGCCAAGTTATAAGCCCACAAATGTGTAACTGGACTACTTCTTTAAAAAGACATCAGGTCCGGTGACCTTTGAGACATGGTTTGACCCCCTATAGGAATGTGCGATCATCATGAAACGTTCAGATCACTTACAACTCAATAGATTCTACCTTCTTGTAACGTTTCAGCCTGAATGGACCTTGTTTTCACACAAATGAACCCAGAATGATGTGAAATTGTGCTTTGTGCAACATAATTCTGGGTGCCATTTACAAACCATAAGTGCTAATGACTCCATTCCTTTTTGTGGTTGTAGGGGCTGTTGATTGGAGTACTCTGAAACAAACCTGATCACTCTAGGACATTCAGAAGCCAAGTTATGAGCCCAGAAATGTGTAACTGGACTACTTTAAATTGACACCAGATCCGGTGACCTTTGGGACATGGTTTGACCCCCTTAGGAAAGGGCTATCATCATGAAACGTTCAGATCACTTACAACTCAATAGATTCTACCTTCCTGGAACGTTTCAGCCTGATTGGACCTTGTTTTCACACAAATGAAACCAGAATGATGTGAAATTGTGCTTCGTGCAACATAATTCTGGGTGCCATTTACAAACAATAAGTGCTAATGACTCTATTCCTTTTTGTGGTTGTAGGGGCTGTTGATTGGAGTACACTAAAACAAACCTGATCTCTCTAGGACATTCAGAAGCCAAGTTATAAGCCCACAAAGGTGTAACTGGACTACTTCTTTAAAGTGACACCAGATCCGGTGACCTTTGGGACATGGTTTGACCCCCTATAGGAATGTGCGATCATCATGAAACGTTCAGATCACTTACAACTCAATAGATTCTACCTTCTTGTAACGTTTCAGCCTGATTTGACCTTGTTTTCACACAAATGAACCCAGAATGATGTGAAATTGTGCTTTGTGTAACATAATTCTGGGTGCCATTTACAAACCATAAGTGCTAATGACTCCATTCCTTTTTGTGGTTGTAGGGGCTGTTGATTGGAGTACACTAAAACAAACCTGATCTCTCTAGGACATTCAGAAGCCAAGTTATAAGCCCACAAATGTGTAACTGGACCACTTCTTTAAATTGACACCAGATCCGGTGACCTTTGGGACATGGTTTGACCCCCTTAGGAAAGTGCTATCATCATGAAACGTTCAGATCACTTACAACTCAATAGATTCTACCTTCCTGTAACGTTTCAGCCTGATTGGACCTTGTTTTCACACAAATGAACCCAGAATGATGTGAAATTGTGCTTTGTGCAACATAATTCTGGGTGCCATTTAAAAACCATAAGTGCTAATGACTCCATTCCTATTTGGGGTAATGGGGGCTGATAATTGGAGTACTCTAAAATAAACCTGACCTCTCTAGGACATTCAGAAGCCAAGTTATAAGCCCACAAAGGTGTAACTTGACTACTTCTTTAAAGTCACACCAGGCCCGGTGACCTTTGGGACATGGTTTTACCCCCTATAGGAATGTGCGATCATCATGAAACATCCAGATCACTTACAACTCAATAGATTCTACCTTCTTGTAATGTTTCAGCCTGATTGGACCTTGTTTTCACACAAATGGACCCAGAATGATGTGAAATTGTGTTTCGTGCAACATATTTCTGGGTGCCATTTACAAACCATAAGTGCTAATGACTCCATTCCTTTTTGTGGTTGTAGAAGCTGTTGATTGGAGTACACTAAAACAAACCTGACCTCTCTAGAACATTCAGAAGCCAAGTTATAAGCCCACAAATGTGTAACTGGACTACTTCTTTAAATTGACACCAGATCCGGTGACCTTTGGGACATGGTTTGACCCCCTATAGGAATGTGCTATCATCATGAAACGTTCAGCTCACTTACAACTCAATAGATTCTACCTTCCTGTAACGTTTCAGCCTGATTGGACATTGTTTTCACACAAATGGACCCAGAATGATGTGAAATTGTGCTTCCTGCAACATAATTCTGGGTGCCATTTACAAACCATAAGTGCTAATGACTCCATTCCTTTTTGTGGTTGTAGGGGCTGTTGATTGGAGTACACTAAAACAAACCTGACCCCTCTAGGACATTCAGAAGCCAAGTTATAAGCCCACAAAGGTGTAACTGGACTTATTCTTTAAAGTGACACCAGGCCCGGTGACCTTTGGGACATGGTTTGACCCCCTATAGGAATGTGCGATCATCATGAAACGTTCAGATCACTTACAACTCAACAGATTCTACCTTCTTGTAACGTTTCAGCCTGATTGGACCTTGTTTTCACACAAATGGACCCAGAATGATGTGAAATTGTGCTTCGTGCAACATAATTCTGGGTGCCATTTACAAACCATAAGTGCAAATGACTCCATTCCTTTTTGTGGTTGTAGGGGCTGTTGATTGGAGTACACTAAAACAAACCTGATCTCTCTAGGACATTCAGAAACCAAGTTATAAGCCCACAAATGTGTAACTGGACTACTTTAAATTGACACCAGATCCGGTGACCTTTGGGACATGGTTTGACCCCCTTAGGAAAACGCTATCGTCATGAAACGTTCAGATCACTTACAACTCAATAGATTCTACCTTTCTGTAACGTTTCAGCCTGATTGGACCTTGTTTTCACACAAATGGACCCAGAATGATGTGAAATTGTGCTTCGTGCAACATAATTCTGGGTGCCATTTAAAACCCATAAGTGCTAATGACTCCATTCCTGTTTGTGGTTGTAGGGGCTGTTGATTGGAATACACTAAAACAAACCTGATCTCTCTAGGACATTCAGAAGCCAAGTTATAAGCCCACAAATGTGTAACTGGACTACTTTAAATTGACACCAGATCCGGTGACCTTTGGGACATGGTTTGACCCCCTATAGGAATGTGCGATCATCATGAAACGTTCAGATCACTTACAACTCAATAGATTCTACCTTCTTGTAACGTTTCAGCCTGATTGGACCTTGTTTTCACACAAATGGACCCAGAATGATGTGAAATTGTGCTTCGTGCAACATAATTCTGGGTGCCATTTACAAACCATAAGTGCTAATGACTCCATTCCTTTTTGTGGTTGTAGGGGCTGTTGATTGGAGTACACTAAAACAAGCCTGACCTCTCTAGGACATTCAGGAGCCAAGTTATAAGCCCACAAAGGTGTAACTGGACTACTTCTTTAAATTGACACCAGGCCCGGTGACCTTTGGGACATGGTTTGACCCCCTATAGGAATGTGCGATCATCATGAAACGTTCAGATCACTTACAACTCAATAGATCCTACCTTTCTGTAACGTTTTAGCCTGATTGGACCTTGTTTTCACACAAATGGACCCAGAATGATGTGAAATTGTGCTTCGTGCAACATAATTCTGGGTGCCATTTAAAACCATAAGTGCTAATGACTCCATTACTTTTTGTGGTTGTAGGGGCTGTTGATTGAAGTACACTAAAACAAACCTGACTTCTCTAGGACATTCAGAAGCCAAGTTACAAGCCCACAAATGTGTAACTGGACTACTTCTTTAAATTGACACCAGATCTGGTGACCTTTGGGACATGGTTTGACCCCCTTAGGAAAGTTCAATCAACATGAAACGTTCAGATCACTTACAACTCAATAGATTCTACCTTTCTGTAACTTTTCAGCCTGATTGGACCTTGTTTTCACACAAATGAACCCAGAATGACGTGAAATTGTGCTTCGTGCAACATAATTCTGGGTGCCATTTAAAACCGATAAGTGCTAATGATTCCATTCCTATTTGGGGTAATGGGGGCTGTTAATTGGAGTACTCTAAAACAAACCTGACCTCTAGGATATTCAGAAGCCAAGTTATAATCCCACAAATGTGTAACTGGACTACTTCTTTAAAAAGACACCTGGCCCGGTGACCTTTGGGACATGGTTTGATACCCTATAGGAATGTGCGATCATCTTGAAACGTTCAGATCACTTACAACTCAATAGATTCTACCTTCCTGTAACGTTTCAGCCTGATTGCACCTTGTTTTCACACAAATGAAACCAGAATGATGTGAAATTGTGCTTTGTGCAACATAATTCTGGGTGCCATTTAAAACCGATAAGTGCTAATGACTCCATTCCTTTTTGTGGTTGTAGGGGCTGTTGATTGGAGTACACTAAAACAAACCTGATCTCTCTAGGACATTCAGAAGCCAAGTTATAAGCCCACAAATGTGTAACTGGACTACTTTAAATTGACACCAGATCCGGTGACCTTTGGGACATGGTTTGACCCCCTTAGGAAAGCGCTATCGTCATGAAACGTTCAGATCACTTACACCTCAATAGATTCTACCTTTCTGTAACGTTTCAGCCTGATTGGACCTTGTTTTCACACAAATGGACCCAGAATGATGTGAAATTGTGCTTCGTGCAACATAATTCTGGGTGCCATTTAAATCCCATAAGTGCTAATGACTCCATTACTGTTTGTGGTTGGAGGGGCTGTTGATTGGAGTACACTAAAACAAACCTGATCTCTCTAGGACATTCAGAAGCCAAGTTATAAGCCCACAAATGTGTAACTGGACTACTTTAAATTGACACCAGATCCGGTGACCTTTGGGACATGGTTTGACCCCCTTAGGAAAGTGCTATCATCATGAAACGTTTAGATCACTTACAACTCAATAGATTCTAACTTCCTGTAATGTTTCCGCCTGATTGGATCTTGTTTTCACACAAATGAACCCAGAATTATGTGAAATTGTGCTTCGTGCAACATAATTCTGGGTGCCATTTACAAACCATAAGCGCTAATGACTCCATTCCTATTTGGGGTAATGGGGGCTGTTAATTGGAGTACTCTAAAACAAACCTGACCTCTCTAGGACATTCAGAAGCCAAGTTATAAGCCCACAAAGGTGTAACTGGACTACTTCTTTAAAGTGACACCAGGCCCGGTGACCTTTGGGACATGGTTTGACCCCCTATAGGAATGTGCGATCATCATGAAACGTTCAGATCACTTACAACTCAATAGATTCTACCTTCCTGTAACGTTTCAGCCTGATTGGACCTTGTTTTCACACAAATGAAACCAGAATGATGTGAAATTGTGCTTCGTGCAACATAATTCTGGGTGCCATTTAAAAACCATAAGTGCTAATGACTCCATTCCTATTTGGGGTAATGGGGGCTGTTAATTGGAGTACTCTAAAACAAACCTGACCTCTAGGATATTCAGAAGCCAAGTTATAATCCCACAAATGTGTAACTGGACTACTTCTTTAAAAAGACACCAGGCCCGGTGACCTTTGGGACATGGTTTGATACCCTATAGGAATGTGCGATCATCATGAAACGTTCAGATCACTTACAACTCAATAGATTCTACCTTCCTGTAACGTTTCAGCCTGATTGCACCTTGTTTTCACACACATGAAACCAGAATGATGTGAAATTGTGCTTTGTGCAACATAATTCTGGGTGCCATTTAAAACCGATAAGTGCTAATGACTCCATTCCTTTTTGTGGTTGTAGGGGCTGTTGATTGGAGTACACTAAAACAAACCTGATCTCTCTAGGACATTCAGAAGCCAAGTTATAAGCCCACAAATGTGTAACTGGACTACTTTAAATTGACACCAGATCCGGTGACCTTTGGGACATGGTTTGACCCCCTTAAAAAAGCGCTATCGTCATGAAACGTTCAGATCACTTACACCTCAATAGATTCTACCTTTCTGTAACGTTTCAGCCTGATTGGACCTTGTTTTCACACAAATGGACCCAGAATGATGTGAAATTGTGCTTCGTGCAACATAATTCTGGGTGCCATTTAAAACCCATAAGTGCTAATGACTCCATTCCTGTTTGTGGTTGTAGGGGCTGTTGATTGGAGTACACTAAAACAAACCTGATCTCTCTAGGACATTCAGAAGCCAAGTTATAAGCCCACAAATGTGTAACTGGACTACTTTAAATTGACACCAGATCCGGTGACCTTTGGGACATGGTTTGACCCCCTTAGGAAAGTGCTATCATCATGAAACGTTTAGATCACTTACAACTCAATAGATTCTAACTTCCTGTAATGTTTCCGCCTGATTGGATCTTGTTTTCACACAAATGAACCCAGAATTATGTGAAATTGTGCTTCGTACAACATAATTCTGGGTGCCATTTACAAACCATAAGCGCTAATGACTCCATTCCTATTTGGGGTAATGGGGGCTGTTAATTGGAGTACTCTAAAACAACCCTGACCTCTCTAGGACATTCAGAAGCCAAGTTATGAGCCCACAAAGGTGTAACTGGACTACTTCTTTAAAGTGACACCAGGCCTGGTGACCTTTGGGACATGGTTTGACCCCCTATAGGAATGTGCGATCATCATGAAACGTTCAGATCACTTACAACTCAATAGATTCTACCTTCCTGTAACGTTTCAGCCTGATTGGACCTTGTTTTCACACAAATGAACCCAGAATGATGTGAAATTGTGCTTCGTGCAACATAATTCTGGGTGCCATTTAAAACCGATAAGTGCTAATGACTCCATTCCTTTTTGTGGTTGTAGGGGCTGTTGATTGGAGTACACTAAAACAAACCTGATCTCTCTAGGACATTCAGAAGCCAAGTTATAAGCCCACAAATGTGTAACTGGACTACTTTAAATTGACGCCAGATCCGGTGACCTTTGTGACATGGTTTGACCCCCTTAGGAAAGCGCTATCATCATGAAACGTTCAGATCACTTACAACTCAATAGATTCTACCTTTCTGTAACGTTTCAGCCTGATTGGACCTTGTTTTCACACAAATGGACCCAGAATGATGTGAAATTGTGCTTCGTGCAACATAATTCTGGGTGCCATTTACAAACCATAAGTGCTAATGACTCCATTCCTTTTTGTGGTTGTAGGGGCTGTTGATTGGAGTACACTAAAACAAGCCTGACCTCTCTAGGACATTCAGGAGCCAAGTTATAAGCCCACAAAGGTGTAACTGGACTACTTCTTTAAATTGACACCAGGCCCGGTAACCTTTGGGACATGGTTTGACCCCCTATAGGAATGTGCGATCATCATGAAACGTTCAGATCACTTACAACTCAATAGATCCTACCTTTCTGTAACGTTTCAGCCTGATTGGACCTTGTTTTCACACAAATGAACCCAGAATGAAGTGAAATTGTGCTTTGTGCAACATAATTCTGGGTGCCATTTACAAACCATAAGTGCTAATGACTCCATTCCTTTTTGTGGTTGTAGGGGCTGTTGATTGGAGTACTCTGAAACAAACCTGATCACTCTAGGACATTCAGAAGCCAAGTTATGAGCCCAGAAATGTGTAACTGGACTACTTTAAATTGACACTAGATCCGGTGACCTTTGGGACATGGTTTGACCCCCTTAGAAAAGTGCTATCATCATGAAACGTTCAGATCACTTACAACTCAATAGATTCTACCTTCCTGTAACGTTTCAGCCTGATTGGACCTTGTTTTCACACAAATGAAACCAGAATGATGTGAAATTGTGCTTCGTGCAGCATAATTCTGGGTGCCATTTACAAACCATAAGTGCTATTGACTCCATTCCTTTTTGTGGTTGTAGGGGCTGTTGATTGGAGTACACTAAAACAAACCTGATCTCTCTAGGACATTCAGAAGCCAAGTTATAAGCCCACAAATGTGTAACTGGACTACTTTAAAGTGACACCAGATCCGGTGACCTTTGGGACATGCTTTGACCCCCTTAGGAAAGTGCTATCGTCATGAAACGTTCAGATCACTCACAACTCAATAGATTCTTCCTTCCTGTAACGTTTCAGCCTGATTGGACCTTGTTTTCACGCAAATGAACCCAGAATGATGTGAAATTGTGCTTCGTGCAACATAATTCTGGGTGCCATTTAAAAACCATAAGTGCTAACGACTCCATTCCTTTTTGGGGTAATGGGGGCTGTTAACTGGAGTACTCTAAAACAAAGCTGACCTCTCTAGGATATTCATAAGCCAAGTTATAATCCCACAAATGTGTAACTGGACTACTTCTTTAAAGTGACACCAGGCCCGGTGACCTTTGGGACATGGTTTGATACCCTATAGGAATGTGTGATCATCATGAAACGTTCAGATCCCTTACAACTCAATAGATTCTACCTTCTTGTAACGTTTCAGCCTGATTGGACCTTGTTTTCACACAAATGGACCCAGAATGATGTGAAATTGTGCTTCGTGCAACATAATTCTGGGTGCCATATAAAACCATAAGTGCTAATGACTCCATTCCTTTTTGTGGTTGTAGGGGCTGTTGATTGGAGTACACTAAAACAAACCTGACTTCTCTCGGACATTCAGAAGCCAAGTTATAAGCCCACAAATGTGTAACTGGACTACTTCTTTAAATTGACACCAGATCTGGTGACCTTTGGGACATGGTTTGACCCCCTTAGGAAAGTTCAATCAACATGAAACGTTCAGATCACTTACAACTCAATAGATTCTACCTTTCTGTAACTTTTCAGCCTGATTGGACCTTGTTTTCACACAAATGAACCCAGAATGACGTGAAATTGTGCTTCGTGCAACATAATTCTGGGTGCCATTTAAAACCGATAAGTGCTAATGACTCCATTCCTTTTTGTGGTTGTAGGGGCTGTTGATTGGAGTACACTAAAAAAACCTGATCTCTCTAGGACATTCAGAAGCCAAGTTATAAGCCCACAAATGTGTAACTAGACTACTTTAAATTGACACCAGATCTGGTGACCTTTGGGACATGGTTTGACCCCCTTAGGAAAGTGCTATCGTCATGAAAGGTTCAGATCACTTACAACTCAATAGATTCTATCTTCCTGTAATGTTTCAGCCTGATTGGACCTTGTTTTCACACAAATGAACCCAGAATGATGTGAAATTGTGATTCGTGCAACATAATTCTGGGTGCCATTTAAAAACCATAAGTGCTAATGATTCCATTCCTATTTGGGGTAATGGGGGCTGTTAATTGGAGTACTCTAAAACAAACCTGACCTCTAGGATATTCAGAAGCCAAGTTATAATCCCACAAATGTGTAACTGGACTACTTCTTTAAAAAGACACCAGGCCCGGTGACCTTTGGGACATGGTTTGATACCCTATAGGAATGTGCGATCATCATGAAACGTTCAGATCACTTACAACTCAATAGATTCTACCTTCTTGTAACGTTTCAGCCTGATTGCACCTTGTTTTCACACAAATGAAACCAGAATGATGTGAAATTGTGCTTTGTGCAACATAATTCTGGGTGCCATTTAAAACTGATAAGTGCTAATGACTCCATTCCTTTTTGTGGTTGTAGGGGCTGTTGATTGGAGTACACTAAAACAAACCTGATCTCTCTAGGACATTCAGAAGCCAAGTTATAAGCCCACAAATGTGTAACTGGACTACTTTAAATTGACACCAGATCCGGTGACCTTTGGGACATGGTTTGACCCCCTTAGGAAAGCGCTATCGTCATGAAACGTTCAGATCACTTACACCTCAATAGATTCTACCTTTCTGTAACGTTTCAGCCTGATTGGACCTTGTTTTCACACAAATGGACCCAGAATGATGTGAAATTGTGCTTCGTGCAACATAATTCTGGGTGCCATTTAAAACCCATAAGTGCTAATGACTCCATTCCTGTTTGTGGTTGGAGGGGCTGTTGATTGGAGTACACTAAAACAAACCTGATCTCTCTAGGACATTCAGAAGCCAAGTTATAAGCCCACAAATGTGTAACTGGACTACTTTAAATTGACACCAGATCCGGTGACCTTTGGGACATGGTTTGACCCCCTTAGGAAAGCGCTATCGTCATGAAACGTTCAGATCACTTACACCTCAATAGATTCTACCTTTCTGTAACGTTTCAGCCTGATTGGACCTTGTTTTCACACAAATGGACCCAGAATGATGTGAAATTGTGCTTCGTGCAACATAATTCTGGGTGCCATTTAAAACCCATAAGTGCTAATGACTCCATTCCTGTTTGTGGTTGGAGGGGCTGTTGATTGGAGTACACTAAAACAAACCTGATCTCTCTAGGACATTCAGAAGCCAAGTTATAAGCCCACAAATGTGTAACTGGACTACTTTAAATTGACACCAGATCCGGTGACCTTTGGGACATGGTTTGACCCCCTTAGGAAAGTGCTATCATCATGAAACGTTTAGATCACTTACAACTCAATAGATTCTAACTTCCTGTAATGTTTCCGCCTGATTGGATCTTGTTTTCACACAAATGAACCCAGAATTATGTGAAATTGTGCTTCGTGCAACATAATTCTGGGTGCCATTTACAAACCATAAGCGCTAATGACTCCATTCCTATTTGGGGTAATGGGGGCTGTTAATTGGAGTACTCTAAAACAAACCTGACCTCTCTAGGACATTCAGAAGCCAAGTTATAAGCCCACAAAGGTGTAACTGGACTACTTCTTTAAAGTGACACCAGGCCCGGTGACCTTTGGGACATGGTTTGACCCCCTATAGGAATGTGCGATCATCATGAAACGTTCAGATCACTTACAACTCAATAGATTCTACCTTCCTGTAACGTTTCAGCCTGATTGGACCTTGTTTTCACACAAATGAAACCAGAATGATGTGAAATTGTGCTTCGTGCAACATAATTCTGGGTGCCATTTAAAAACCATAAGTGCTAATGACTCCATTCCTATTTGGGGTAATGGGGGCTGTTAATTGGAGTACTCTACAACAAACCTGACCTCTAGGATATTCAGAAGCCAAGTTATAATCCCACAAATGTGTAACTGGACTACTTATTTAAAAAGACACCAGGCCCGGTGACCTTTGGGACATGGTTTGATACCCTATAGGAATGTGCGATCATCATGAAACGTTCAGATCACTTACAACTCAATAGATTCTACCTTCCTGTAACGTTTCAGCCTGATTGCACCTTGTTTTCACACACATGAAACCAGAATGATGTGAAATTGTGCTTTGTGCAACATAATTCTGGGTGCCATTTAAAACCGATAAGTGCTAATGACTCCATTCCTTTTTGTGGTTGTAGGGGCTGTTGATTGGAGTACACTAAAACAAACCTGATCTCTCTAGGACATTCAGAAGCCAAGTTATAAGCCCACAAATGTGTAACTGGACTACTTCTTTAAATTGACACCAGATCCGGTGACCTTTGGGACATGGTTTGACCCCCTATAGGAATCTGCTATCATCATGAAACGTTCAGCTCACTTACAACTCAATAGATTCTACCTTCCTGTAACGTTTCAGCCTGATTGGACCTTGTTTTCACACAAATGGACCCAGAATGATGTGAAATTGTGCTTCCTGCAACATAATTCTGGGTGCCATTTACAAACCATAAGTGCTAATGACTCCATTCCTTTTTGTGGTTGTAGGGGCTGTTGATTGGAGTACACTAAAACAAACCTGACCCCTCTAGGACATTCAGAAGCCAAGTTATAAGCCCACAAAGGTGTAACTGGACTTATTCTTTAAAGTGACACCAGGCCCGGTGACCTTTGGGACATGTTTTGACCCCCTATAGGAATGTGCGATCATCATGAAACGTTCAGATCACTTACAACTCAACAGATTCTACCTTCTTGTAACATTTCAGCCTAATTGGACCTTGTTTTCACACAAATGGACCCAGAATGATGTGAAATTGTGCTTCGTGCAACATAATTCTGGGTGCCATTTACAAACCATAAGTGCAAATGACTCCATTCCTTTTTGTGGTTGTAGGGGCTGTTGATTGGAGTACACTTAAACAAACCTGATCTCTCTAGGACATTCAGAAGCCAAGTTATAAGCCCACAAATGTGTAACTGGACCACTTCTTTAAATTGACACCAGATCCGGTGACCTTTGGGACATGGTTTGACCCCCTTAGGAAAGTGCTATCATCATGAAACGTTTAGATCACTTACAACTCAATAGATTCTAACTTCCTGTAATGTTTCCGCCTGATTGGATCTTGTTTTCACACAAATGAACCCAGAATGATGTGAAATTGTGCTTCGTGCAACATAATTCTGGGTGCCATTTACAAACCATAAGCGCTAATGACTCCATTCCTATTTGGGGTAATGGGGGCTGTTAATTGGAGTACTCTAAAACAACCCTGACCTCTCTAGAATATTCAGAAGCCAAGTTATAATCCCACAAATGTGTAACTGGACTACTTTAAAGTTACACCAGGCCCGGTGACCTTTAGGACATGGTTTACCCCCTATAGGAATGTGCAATCATCATGAAACGTTCAGATCACTTACAACTCAATAGATTCTACCTTCTTGTAATGTTTCAGCCTGATTGGACCTTGTTTTCACACAAATGGACCCTGAATGATGTGAAATTGTCCTTCGTGCAACATAATTCTGGGTGCCATTTACAAACCATAAGTGCTAATGACTCCATTCCTTTTTGTGGTGGTAGGGGCTGTTGATTGGAGTACACTAAAACAAACCTGATCTCTCTAGGACATTCAGAAGCAAAGTTATAAGCCCACAAATGTGTAACTGGACTACTTCTTTAAATTGACACCAGATCCGGTGACCTTTGGGACATGGTTTGACCCCCTATAGGAATGTGCTATCATCATGAAACGTTCAGATCACTTACAACTCAATAGATTCTACCTTCCTGTAACGTTTCAGCCTGATTGGACCTTGTTTTCACACAAATGGACCCAGAATGATGTGAAATTGTGCTTCCTGCAACATAATTCTGGGTGCCATTTACAAACCATAAGTGCTAATGACTAGATTCCTTTTTGTGGTTGTAGGGGCTGTTGATTGGAGTACACTAAAACTGACCTGACCTCTCTAGGACATTCAGAAGCCAAGTTATAAGCCCACAAAGGTGTAACTGGACTACTTCTTTAAAGTGACACCAGGCCCGGTAACCTTTGGGACATGGTTTGACCCCCTATAGGAATGTGCGATCATCATGAAACGTTCAGATCACTTACAACTCAATAGATTCTACCTTCCTGTAACGTTTCAGCCTGATTGGACCTTGTTTTCACACAAATGAACCCAGAATGATGTGAAATTGTGCTTCGTGCAACATAATTCTGGGTGCCATTTACAAACCATAAGTGCTAATGACTCCATTCCTTTTTGTGGTTGTAGGGGCTGTTGATTGGAGTACACTAAAACAAACCTGATCTCTCTAGGACATTCAGAAGCCAAGTTATAAGCCCACAAATGTGTAACTGGACCACTTCCTTAAATTGACACCAGATCCGGTCACCTTTGGGACATGGTTTGACCCCCATAGGAAAGTGCTATCATCATGAAACGTTCAGATCACTTACAACTCAATAGATTCTACCTTCCTGTAACGTTTCAGCCTGATTGGAGCTTGTTTTCACACAAATGAACCCAGAATGATGTGAAATTGTGCTTCGTGCAACATAATTCTGGGTGCAATTTAACAACCATAAGTGCTAATGACTCCATTCCTATTTGGGGTAATGGGGGCTGTTAATTGGAGTACTCTAAAACAAACCTGACCTCTCTAGGATATTCAGAAGCCAAGTTATAATCCCACAAATGTGTAACTGGACTACTTCTTTAAAAAGACACCAGGCCCGGTGACCTTTGGGACATGGTTTGATACCCTATAGGAATGTGCGATCATCATGAAACGTTCAGATCACTTACAACTCAATAGATTCTACCTTCCTGTAACGTTTCAGCCTGATTGCACCTTGTTTTCACACAAATGAAACCAGAATGATGTGAAATTGTGCTTTGTGCAACATAATTCTGGGTGCCATTTAAAACCGATAAGTGCTAATGACTCCATTCCTTTTTGTGGTTGTAGGGGCTGTTGATTGGAGTACACTAAAACAAACCTGATCTCTCTAGGACATTCAGAAGCCAAGTTATAAGCCCACAAATGTGTAACTGGACTACTTTAAATTGACACCAGATCCGGTGACCTTTGGGACATGGTTTGACCCCCTTAGGAAAACGCTATCGTCATGAAACGTTCAGATCACTTACAACTCAATAGATTCTACCTTTCTGTAACGTTTCAGCCTGATTGGACCTTGTTTTCACACAAATGGACCCGGAATGATGTGAAATTGTGCTTCGTGCAACATAATTCTGGGTGCCATTTAAAACCCATAAGTGCTAATGACTCCATTCCTGTTTGTGGTTGTAGGGGCTGTTGATTGGAATACATTAAAACAAACCTGATCTCTCTAGGACATTCAGAAGCCAAGTTATAAGCCCACAAATGTGTAACTGGACTACTTTAAATTGACACCAGATCCGGTGACCTTTGGGACATGGTTTGACCCCCTATAGGAATGTGCGATCATCATGAAACGTTCAGATCACTTACAACTCAATAGATTCTACCTTCTTGTAACGTTTCAGCCTGATTGGACCTTGTTTTCACACAAATTGACCCAGAATGATGTGAAATTGTGCTTCGTGCAACATAATTCTGGGTGCCATTTACAAACCATAAGTGCTAATGACTCCATTCCTTTTTGTGGGTGTAGGGGCTGTTGATTGGAGTACACTAAAACAAGCCTGACCTCTCTAGGACATTCAGGAGCCAGGTTATAAGCCCACAAAGGTGTAACTGGACTACTTCTTTAAATTGACACCAGGCCCGGTGACCTTTGGGACATGGTTTGACCCCCTATAGGAATGTGCGATCATCATGAAACGTTCAGATCACTTACAACTCAATAGATCCTACCTTTCTGTAACGTTTTAGCCTGATTGGACCTTGTTTTCACACAAATGAACCCAGAACGAAGTGAAATTGTGCTTTGTGCAACATAATTCTGGGTGCCATTTACAAACCATAAGTGCTAATGACTCCATTCCTTTTTGTGGTTGTAGGGGCTGTTGATTGGAGTACTCTGAAACAAACCTGATCACTCTAGGACATTCAGAAGCCAAGTTATGAGCCCAGAAATGTGTAACTGGACTACTTTAAATTGACACCAGATCCGGTGACCTTTGGGACATGGTTTGACCCCCTTAGGAAAGTGCTATCATCATGAAACGTTCAGATCACTTACAACTCAATAGATTCTACCTTCCTGTAACGTTTCAGCCTGATTGGACCTTGTTTTCACACAAATGAAACCAGAATGATGTGAAATTGTGCTTCGTGCAGCATAATTCTGGGTGCCATTTACAAACCATAAGTGCTAATGACTCCATTCCTTTTTGTGGTTGTAGGGGCTGTTGATTGGAGTACACTAAAACAAACCTGATCTCTCTAGGACATTCAGAAGCCAAGTTATAAGCCCACAAAGGTGTAACTGGACTACTTCTTTAAAGTGACACCAGATCTGGTGACCTTTGGGACATGCTTTGACCCCCTTAGGAAAGTGCTATCGTCATGAAACGTTCAGATCACTCACAACTCAATAGATTCTACCTTCCTGTAACGTTTCAGCCTGATTGGACCTTGTTTTCACACAAATGAACCCAGAATGATGTGAAATTGTGATTCGTGCAACATAATTCTGGGTGCCATTTAAAAACCATAAGTGCTAATGACTCCATTCCTATTTGGGGTAATGGGGGCTGTTAATTGGAGTACTCTAAAAAAAACCTGACCTCTAGGATATTCAGAAGCCAAGTTATAATCCCACAAATGTGTAACTGGACTACTTCTTTAAAAAGACACCAGGCCCGGTGACCTTTGGGACATGGTTTGATACCCTATAGGAATGTGCGATCATCATGAAACGTTCAGATCACTTACAACTCAATAGATTCTACCTTCCTGTAACGTTTCAGCCTGATTGCACCTTGTTTTCACACAAATGAAACCAGAATGATGTGAAATTGTGCTTTGTGCAACATAATTCTGGGTGCCATTTAAAACCGATAAGTGCTAATGACTCCATTCCTTTTTGTGGTTGTAGGGGCTGTTGATTGGAGTACACTAAAACAAACCTGATCTCTCTAGGACATTCAGAAGCCAAGTTATAAGCCCACAAATGTGTAACTGGACTACTTTAAATTGACACCAGATCCGGTGACCTTTGGGACATGGTTTGACCCCCTTAGGAAAGCGCTATCGTCTTGAAACGTTCAGATCACTTACACCTCAATAGATTCTACCTTTCTGTAACGTTTCAGCCTGATTGGACCTTGTTTTCACACAAATGGACCCAGAATGATGTGAAATTGTGCTTCGTGCAACATAATTCTGGGTGCCATTTAAAACCCATAAGTGCTAATGACTCCATTCCTGTTTGTGGTTGTAGGGGCTGTTGATTGGAGTACACTAAAACAAACCTGATCTCTCTAGGACATTCAGAAGCCAAGATATAAGCCCACAAATGTGTAACTGAACTACTTTAAATTGACACCAGATCCGGTGACCTTTGGGACATGGTTTGACCCCCTTAGGAAAGTGCTATCATCATGAAACGTTTAGATCACTTACAACTCAATAGATTCTAACTTCCTGTAATGTTTCCCCCTGATTGGATCTTGTTTTCACACAAATGAACCTAGAATTATGTGAAATTGTGCTTCGTGCAACATAATTCTGGGTGCCATTTACAAACCATAAGCGCTAATGACTCCATTCCTATTTGGTGTAATGGGGGCTGTTAATTGGAGTACTCTAAAACAAACCTGACCTCTCTAGGACATTCAGAAGCCAAGTTATAAGCCCACAAAGGTGTAACTGGACTACTTCTTTAAAGTGACACCAGGCCCGGTGACCTTTGGGACATGGTTTGACCCCCTATAGGAATGTGCGATCATCATGAAACGTTCAGATCACTTACAACTCAATAGATCCTACCTTCCTGTAACGTTTCAGCCTGATTGGACCTTGTTTTCACACAAATGAACCCAGAATGATGTGAAATTGTGCTTTGTGCAACATAATTCTGGGTGCCATTTAAAACCCATAAGTGCTAATGACTCCATTCCTGTTTGTGGTTGTAGGGGCTGTTGATTGGAGTACACTAAAACAAACCTGATCTCTCTAGGACATTCAGAAGCCAAGTTATAAGCCCACAAATGTGTAACTGGACTACTTTAAATTGACACCAGATCCGGTGACCTTTGGGACATGGTTTGACCCCCTTAGGAAAGTGCTATCATCATGAAACGTTTAGATCACTTACAACTCAATAGATTCTAACTTCCTGTAATGTTTCCGCCTGATTGGATCTTGTTTTCACACAAATGAACCCAGAATTATGTGAAATTGTGCTTCGTGCAACATAATTCTGGGTGCCATTTACAAACCATAAGCGCTAATGACTCCATTCCTATTTGGGGTAATGGGGGCTGTTAATTGGAGTACTCTAAAACAAACCTGACCTCTCTAGGACATTCAGAAGCCAAGTTATAAGCCCACAAAGGTGTAACTGGACTACTTCTTTAAAGTGACACCAGGCCCGGTGACCTTTGGGACATGGTTTGACCCCCTATAGGAATGTGCGATCATCATGAAACGTTCAGATCACTTACAACTCAATAGATTCTACCTTCCTGTAACGTTTCAGCCTGATTGGACCTTGTTTTCACACAAATGAACCCAGAATGATATGAAATTGTGCTTCGTGCAACATAATTCTGGGTGCCATTTAAAAACCATAAGTGCTAATGACTCCATTCCTATTTGGGGTAATGGGGGCTGTTAATTGGAGTACTCTAAAACAAACCTGACCTCTAGGATATTCAGAAGCCAAGTTATAATCCCACAAATGTGTAACTGGACTACTTCTTTAAAAAGACACCAGGCCCGGTGACCTTTGGGACATGGTTTGATACCCTATAGGAATGTGCGATCATCATGAAACGTTCAGATCACTTACAACTCAATAGATTCTACCTTCCTGTAACGTTTCAGCCTGATTGCACCTTGTTTTCACACACATGAAACCAGAATGATGTGAAATTGTGCTTTGTGCAACATAATTCTGGGTGCCATTTAAAACCGATAAGTGCTAATGACTCCATTCCTTTTTGCGGTTGTAGGGGCTGTTGATTGGAGTACACTAAAACAAACCTGATCTCTCTAGGACATTCAGAAGCCAAGTTATAAGCCCACAAATGTGTAACTGGACTACTTTAAATTGACACCAGATCCGGTGACCTTTGGGACATGGTTTGACCCCCTTAAAAAAGCGCTATCATCATGAAACGTTCAGATCACTTACACCTCAATAGATTCTACCTTTCTGTAACGTTTGAACCTGATTGGACCTTGTTTTCACACAAATGGACCCAGAATGATGTGAAATTGTGCTTCGTGCAACATAATTCTGGGTGCCATTTAAAACCCATAAGTGCTAATGACTCCATTCCTGTTTGTGGTTGTAGGGGCTGTTGATTGGAGTACACTAAAACAAACCTGATCTCTCTAGGACATTCAGAAGCCAAGTTATAAGCCCACAAATGTGTAAATGGACTACTTTAAATTGACACCAGATCCGGTGACCTTTGGGACATGGTTTGACCCCCTTAGGAAAGTGCTATCATCATGAAACGTTTAGATCACTTACAACTCAATAGATTCTAACTTCCTGTAATGTTTCCGCCTGATTGGATCTTGTTTTCACACAAATGAACCCAGAATTATGTGAAATTGTGCTTCGTGCAACATAATTCTGGGTGCCATTTACAAACCATAAGCGCTAATGACTCCATTCCTATTTGGGGTAATGGGGGCTGTTAATTGGAGTACTCTAAAACAAACCTGACCTCTCTAGGACATTCAGAAGCCAAGTTATAAGCCCACAAAGGTGTAACTGGACTACTTCTTTAAAGTGACACCAGGCCCGGTGACCTTTGGGACATGGTTTGACCCCCTATAGGAATGTGCGATCATCATGAAACGTTCAGATCACTTACAACTCAATAGATTCTACCTTCCTGTAACTTTTCAGCCTGATTGGACCTTGTTTTCACACAAATGAACCCAGAATGATGTGAAATTGTGCTTCGTGCAACATAATTCTGGGTGCCATTTACAAACCATAAGTGCTAATGACTCCATTCCTTTTTGTGGTTGTAGGGGCTGTTGATTGGAGTACACTAAAACAAACCTGATCTCTCTAGGACATTCAGAAGCCAAGTTATAAGCCCACAAATGTGTAACTGGACCACTTCCTTAAAATGACACCAGATCCGGTGACCTTTGGGACATGGTTTGACCCCCTTAGGAAAGTGCTATCATCATGAAACGTTCAGATCACTTACAACTCAATAGATTCTACCTTCCTGTAACGTTTCAGCCTGATTGGACCTTGTTTTCACACAAATGAACCCAGAATGATGTGAAATTGTGCTTCGTGCAACATAATTCTGGGTGCCATTTAAAAACCATAAGTGCTAATGACTCCATTCCTATTTGGGGTAATGGGGACTGTTAATTGGAGTACTCTAAAACAAACCTGACCTCTAGGATATTCAGAAGCCAAGTTATAATCCCACAAATGTGTAACTGGACTACTTCTTTAAAAAGACACCAGGCCCGGTGACCTTTGGGACATGGTTTGATACCCTATAGGAATGTGCGATCATCATGAAACGTTCAGATCACTTACAACTCAATAGATTCTACCTTCCTGTAACGTTTCAGCCTGATTGGACCTTGTTTTCACACAAATGGACCCAGAATGATGTGAAATTGTGCTTCGTGCAACATAATTCTGGGTGCCATTTAAAACCCATAAGTGCTAATGACTCCATTCCTGTTTGTGGTTGTAGGGGCTGTTGATTGGAGTACACTAAAACAAACCTGATCTCTCTAGGACATTCAGAAGCCAAGTTATAAGCCCACAAATGTGTAACTGGACTACTTCTTTAAATTGACACCAGATCCGGTGACCTTTGGGACATGGTTTGACCCCCTTAGGAAAGTGCTATCATCATGAAACGTTTAGATCACTTACAACTCAATTGATTCTAACTTCCTGTAATGTTTCCGCCTGATTGGATCTTGTTTTCACACAAATGAACCCAGAATTATGTGAAATTGTGCTTCGTGCAACATAATTCTGGGTGCCATTTACAAACCATGAGCGCTAATGACTCCATTCCTATTTGGGGTAATGGGGGCTGTTAATTGGAGTACTCTAAAACAAACCTGACCTCTCAAGGACATTCAGAAGCCAAGTTATAAGCCCACAAAGGTGTAACTGGACTACTTCTTTAAAGTGACACCAGGCCCGGTGACCTTTGGGACATGGTTTGACCCCCTATAGGAATGTGCGATCATCATGAAACGTTCAGATCACTTACAACTCAATAGGTTCTACCTTCCTGTAACGTTTCAGCCTGATTGGACCTTGTTTTCACACAAATGAACCCAGAATGATGTGAAATTGTGCTTCGTGCAACATAATTCTGAGTGCCATTTAAAAACCATAAGTGCTAATGACTCCATTCCTATTTGGGGTAATGGGGGCTGTTAATTGGAGTACTCTAAAACAAACCTGACCTCTAGGATATTCAGAAGCCAAGTTATAATCCCACAAATGTGTAACTGGACTACTTCTTTAAAAAGACACCAGGCCCGGTGACCTTTGGGACATGGTTTGATACCCTATAGGAATGTGCGATCATCATGAAACGTTCAGATCACTTACAACTCAATAGATTCTACCTTCCTGTAACGTTTCAGCCTGATTGGACCTTGTTTTCACACACATGAAACCAGAATGATGTGAAATTGTGCTTTGTGCAACATAATTCTGGGTGCCATTTAAAACCGATAAGTGCTAATGACTCCATTCCTTTTTGTGGTTGTAGGGGCTGTTGATTGGAGTACACTAAAACAAACCTGATCTCTCTAGGACATTCAGAAGCCAAGTTATAAGCCCACAAATGTGTAACTGGACTACTTTAAATTGACACCAGATCCGGTGACCTTTGGGACATGGTTTGACCCCCTTAGGTAAGCGCTATCGTCATGAAACGTTCAGATCACGTACACCTCAATAGATTCTTCCTTTCTGTAACGTTTTAACCTGATTGGACCTTGTTTTCACACAAATGGACCCAGAATGATGTGAAATTGTGCTTCGTGCAACATAATTCTGGGTGCCATTTAAAACCCATAAGTGCTAATGACTCCATTCCTGTTTGTGGTTGTAGGGGCTGTTGATTGGAGTACACTAAAACAAACCTGATCTCTCTAGGACATTCAGAAGCCAAGTTATAAGCCCACAAATGTGTAACTGGACAACTTTAAATTGACACCAGATCCGGTGACCTTTGGGACATGGTTTGACCCCCTTAGGAAAGTGCTATCATCATGAAACGTTTAGATCACTTACAACTCAATAGATTCTAACTTCCTGTAATGTTTCCGCCTGATTGGATCTTGTTTTCACACAAATGAACCCAGAATTATGTGAAATTGTGCTTCGTGCAACATAATTCTGGGTGCCATTTACAAACCATTAGCGCTAATGACTCCATTCCTATTTGGGGTAATGGGGGCTGTTAATTGGAGTACTCTAAAACAAACCCGACCTCTCTAGGACATTCAGAAGCCAAGTTATAAGCCCACAAAGGTGTAACTGGACTACTTCTTTAAAGTGACACCAGGCCTGGTGACCTTTGGGACATGGTTTGACCCCCTATAGGAATGTGCGATCATCATGAAACGTTCAGATCACTTACAACTCAATAGATTCTACATTCCTGTAACGTTTCAGCCTGATTGGACCTTGTTTTCACACAAATGAACCCAGAATGATGTGAAATTGTGCTTCGTGCAACATAATTCTGGGTGCCATTTACAAACCATAAGTGCTAATGACTCCATTCCTTTTTGTGGTTGTAGGGGCTGTTGATTGGAGTACACTAAAACAAACCTGATCTCTCTAGGACATTCAGAAGCCAAGTTATAAGCAAACAAATTTGTAACTGGACCACTTCCTTAAATTGACACCAGATCCGGTGACCTTTGGGACATGGTTTGACCCCCTTAGGAAAGTGCTATCATCATGAAACGTTCAGATCACTTACAACTCAATAGATTCTACCTTCCTGTAACGTTTCAGCCTGATTGGACCTTGTTTTCACACAAATGAACCCAGAATGATGTGAAATTGTGCTTCGTGCAACATAATTCTGGGTGCAATTTAAAAACCATAAGTGCTAATGACTCCATTCCTATTTGGGGTAATGGGGGCTGTTAATTGGAGTACTCTAAAACAAACCTGACCTCTCTAGGATATTCAGAAGCCAAGTTATAATCCCACAAATGTGTAACTGGACTACTTCTTTAAAAATACACCAGGCCCGGTGACCTTTGGGACATGGTTTGATACCCTATAGGAATGTGCGATCATCATGAAACGTTCAGATCACTTACAACTCAATAGATTCTACCTTCCTGTAACGTTTCAGCCTGATTGCACCTTGTTTTCACACAAATGAAACCAGAATGATGTGAAATTGTGCTTTGTGCAACATAATTCTGGGTGCCATTTAAAACCGATAAGTGCTAATGACTCCATTCCTTTTTGTGGTTGTAGGGGCTGTTGATTGGAGTACACTAAAACAAACCTGACTTCTCTAGGACATTCAGAAGCCAAGTTATAAGCCCACAAATGTGTAACCGGACTACTTCTTTAAATTGACACCAGATCTGGTGACCTTTGGGACATGGTTTGACCCCTTAGGAAAGTGCAATCAACATGAAACGTTCAGATCACTTACAACTCAATAGATTCTACCTTCCTGTAACGTTTCAGCCTGATTGGACCTTGTTTTCAGACAAATGAACCCAGAATGATGTGAAATTGTGCTTCGTGCAACATAATTCTGGGTGCCATTTAAAAACCATAAGTGCTAATGACTCCATTCCTATTTGGTGTAATGGGGGCTGTTAATTGGAGTACTCTAAAACAAACCTGACCTCTCTAGGACATTCAGAAGCCAAGTTATAAGCCCACAAAGGTGTAACTGGACTACTTCTTTAAAGTGACACCAGGCCCGGTGACCTTTGGGACATGGTTTGACCCCCTATAGGAATGTGCGATCATCATGAAACGTTCAGATCACTTACAACTCAATAGATCCTACCTTCCTGTAACGTTTCAGCCTGATTGGACCTTGTTTTCACACAAATGAACCCAGAATGATGTGAAATTGTGCTTTGTGCAACATAATTCTGGGTGCCATTTAAAACCCATAAGTGCTAATGACTCCATTCCTGTTTCTGGTTGTAGGGGCTGTTGATTGGAGTACACTAAAACAAACCTGATCTCTCTAGGACATTCAGAAGCCAAGTTATAAGCCCACAAATGTGTAACTGGACTACTTTAAATTGACACCAGATCCGGTGACCTTTGGGACATGGTTTGACCCCCTTAGGAAAGTGCTATCATCATGAAACGTTTAGATCACTTACAACTCAATAGATTCTAACTTCCTGTAATGTTTCCGCCTGATTGGATCTTGTTTTCACACAAATGAACCCAGAATTATGTGAAATTGTGCTTCGTGCAACATAATTCTGGGTGCCATTTACAAACCATAAGCGCTAATGACTCCATTCCTATTTGGGGTAATGGGGGCTGTTAATTGGAGTACTCTAAAACAAACCTGACCTCTCTAGGACATTCAGAAGCCAAGTTATAAGCCCACAAAGGTGTAACTGGACTACTTCTTTAAAGTGACACCAGGCCCGGTGACCTTTGGGACATGGTTTGACCCCCTATAGGAATGTGCGATCATCATGAAACGTTCAGATCACTTACAACTCAATAGATTCTACCTTCCTGTAACGTTTCAGCCTGATTGGACCTTCTTTTCACACAAATGAACCCAGAATGATGTGAAATTGTGCTTCGTGCAACATAATTCTGGGTATCATTTAAAAACCATAAGGGCTAATGACTCCATTCCTATTTGGGGTAATGGGGGCTGTTAATTGGAGTACTCTAAAACAAACCTGACCTCTAGGATATTCAGAAGCCAAGTTATAATCCCACAAATGTGTAACTGGACTACTTCTTTAAAAAGACACCAGGCCCGGTGACCTTTGGGACATGGTTTGATACCCTATAGGAATGTGCGATCATCATGAAACGTTCAGATCACTTACAACTCAATAGATTCTACCTTCCTGTAACGTTTCAGCCTGATTGCACCTTGTTTTCACACACATGAAACCAGAATGATGTGAAATTGTGCTTTGTGCAACATAATTCTGGGTGCCATTTAAAACTGATAAGTGCTAATGACTCCATTCCTTTTTGCGGTTATAGGGGCTGTTGATTGGAGTACACTAAAACAAACCTGATCTCTCTAGGACATTCAGAAGCCAAGTTATAAGCCCACAAATGTGTAACTGGACTACTTTAAATTGACACCAGATCCGGTGACCTTTGGGACTTGGTTTGACCCCCTTAAAAAAGCGCTATCATCATGAAACGTTCAGATCACTTACACCTCAATAGATTCTACCTTTCTGTAACGTTTGAACCTGATTTGACCTTGTTTTCACACAAATGGACCCAGAATGATGTGAAATTGTGCTTCGTGCAACATAATTCTGGGTGCCATTTAAAACCCATAAGTGCTAATGACTCCATTCCTGTTTGTGGTTGTAGGGGCTGTTGATTGGAGTACACTAAAACAAACCTGATCTCTCTAGGACATTCAGAAGCCAAGTTATAAGCCCACAAATGTGTAAATGGACTACTTTAAATTGACACCAGATCCGGTGACCTTTGGGACATGGTTTGACCCCCTTAGGAAAGTGCTATCATCATGAAACGTTTAGATCACTTACAACTCAATAGATTCTAACTTCCTGTAATGTTTCCGCCTGACTGGATCTTGTTTTCACACAAATGAACCCAGAATTATGTGAAATTGTGCTTCGTGCAACATAATTCTGGGTGCCATTTACAAACCATAAGCGCTAATGACTCCATTCCTATTTGGGGTAATGGGGGCTGTTAATTGGAGTACTCTAAAACAAACCTGACCTCTCTAGGACATTCAGAAGCCAAGTTATAAGCCCACAAAGGTGTAACTGGACTACTTCTTTAAAGTGACACCAGGCCCGTTGACCTTTGGGACATGGTTTGACCCCCTATAGGAATGTGCGATCATCATGAAACGTTCAGATCACTTACAACTCAATAGATTCTACCTTCCTGTAACTTTTCAGCCTGATTGGACCTTGTTTTCACACAAATGAACCCAGAATGATGTGAAATTGTGCTTCGTGCAACATAATTCTGGGTGCCATTTACAAACCATAAGTGCTAATGACTCCATTCCTTTTTGTGGTTGTAGGGGCTGTTGATTGGAGTACACTAAAACAAACCTGATCTCTCTAGGACATTCAGAAGCCAAGTTATAAGCCCACAAATGTGTAACTGGACCACTTCCTTAAAATGACACCAGATCCGGTGACCTTTGGGACATGGTTTGACCCCCTTAGGAAAGTGCTATCATCATGAAACGTTCAGATCACTTACAACTCAATAGATTCTACCTTCCTGTAACGTTTCAGCCTGATTGGACCTTGTTTTCACACAAATGAACCCAGAATGATGTGAAATTGTGCTTCGTGCAACATAATTCTGGGTGCCATTTAAAAACCATAAGTGCTAATGACTCCATTCCTATTTGGGGTAATGGGGACTGTTAATTGGAGTACTCTAAAACAAACCTGACCTCTAGGATATTCAGAAGCCAAGTTATAATACCACAAATGTGTAACTGGACTACTTCTTTAAAAAGACACCAGGCCCGGTGACCTTTGGGACATGGTTTGATACCCTATAGGAATGTGCGATCATCATGAAACGTTCAGATCACTTACAACTCAATAGATTCTACCTTCCTGTAACGTTTCAGCCTGATTGGACCTTGTTTTCACACAAATGGACCAAGAATGATGTGAAATTGTGCTTCGTGCAACATAATTCTGGGTGCCATTTAAAACCCATAAGTGCTAATGACTCCATTCCTGTTTGTGGTTGTAGGGGCTGTTGATTGGAGTACACTAAAACAAACCTGATCTCTCTAGGACATTCAGAAGCCAAGTTATAAGCCCACAAATGTGTAACTGGACTACTTTAAATTGACACCAGATCCGGTGACCTTTGGGACATGGTTTGACCCCCTTAGGAAAGTGCTATCATCATGAAACGTTTAGATCACTTACAACTCAATTGATTCTAACTTCCTGTAATGTTTCCGCCTGATTGGATCTTGTTTTCACACAAATGAACCCAGAATTATGTGAAATTGTGCTTCGTGCAACATAATTCTGGGTGCCATTTACAAACCATAAGCGCTAATGACTCCATTCCTATTTGGGGTAATGGGGGCTGTTAATTGGAGTACTCTAAAACAAACCTGACCTCTCAAGGACATTCAGAAGCCAAGTTATAAGCCCACAAAGGTGTAACTGGACTACTTCTTTAAAGTGACACCAGGCCCGGTGACCTTTGGGACATGGTTTGACCCCCTATAGGAATGTACGATCATCATAAAAACGTTCAGATCACTTACAACTCAATAGATTCTACCTTCCTGTAACGTTTCAGCCTGATTGGACCTTGTTTTCACACAAATGAACCCAGAATGATGTGAAATTGTGCTTCGTGCAACATAATTCTGAGTGCCATTTAAAAACCATAAGTGCTAATGACTCCATTCCTATTTGGGGTAATGGGGGCTGTTAATTGGAGTACTCTAAAACAAACCTGACCTCTCAAGGACATTCAGAAGCCAAGTTATAATCCCACAAATGTGTAACTGGACTACTTCTTTAAAAAGACACCAGGCCCGGTGACCTTTGGGACATGGTTTGATACCCTATAGGAATGTGCGATCATCATGAAACGTTCAGATCACTTACAACTCAATAGATTCTACCTTCTTGTAACGTTTCAGCCTGATTGGACCTTGTTTTCACACACATGAAACCAGAATGATGTGAAATTGTGCTTTGTGCAACATAATTCTGGGTGCCATTTAAAACCGATAAGTGCTAATGACTCCATTCCTTTTTGTGGTTGTAGGGGCTGTTGATTGGAGTACACTAAAACAAACCTGATCTCTCTAGGACATTCAGAAGCCAAGTTATAAGCCCACAAATGTGTAACTGGACTACTTTAAATTGACACCAGATCCGGTGACCTTTGGGACATGGTTTGACCCCCTTAGGTAAGCGCTATCGTCATGAATTGTTCAGATCACGTACACCTCAATAGATTCTACCTTTCTGTAACGTTTCAACCTGATTGGACCTTGTTTTCACACAAATGGACCCAGAATGATGTGAAATTGTGCTTCGTGCAACATAATTCTGGGTGCCATTTAAAACCCATAAGTGCTAATGACTCCATTCCTGTTTGTGGTTGTAGGGGCTGTTGATTGGAGTACACTAAAACAAACCTGATCTCTCTAGGACATTCAGAAGCCAAGTTATAAGCCCACAAATGTGTAACTGGACTACTTTAAATTGACACCAGATCCGGTGACCTTTGGGACATGGTTTGACCCCCTTAGGAAAGTGCTATCATCATGAAACGTTTAGATCACTTACAACTCAATTGATTCTAACTTCCTGTAATGTTTCCGCCTGATTGGATCTTGTTTTCACACAAATGAACCCAGAATTATGTGAAATTGTGCTTCGTGCAACATAATTCTGGGTGCCATTTACAAACCATAAGCGCTAATGACTCCATTCCTATTTGGGGTAATGGGGGCTGTTAATTGGAGTACTCTAAAACAAACCTGACCTCTCAAGGACATTCAGAAGCCAAGTTATAAGCCCACAAAGGTGTAACTGGACTACTTCTTTAAAGTGACACCAGGCCCGGTGACCTTTGGGACATGGTTTGACCCCCTATAGGAATGTGCGATCATCATGAAACGTTCAGATCACTTACAACTCAATAGATTCTACCTTCCTGTAACGTTTCAGCCTGATTGGACCTTGTTTTCACACAAATGAACCCAGAATGATGTGAAATTGTGCTTCGTGCAACATAATTCTGAGTGCCATTTAAAAACCATAAGTGCTAATGACTCCATTCCTATTTGGGGTAATGGGGGCTGTTAATTGGAGTACTCTAAAACAAACCTGACCTCTCAAGGACATTCAGAAGCCAAGTTATAAGCCCACAAATGTGTAACTGGACCACTTCCTTAAAATGACACCAGATCCGGTGACCTTTGGGACATGGTTTGACCCCCTTAGGAAAGTGCTATCATCATGAAACGTTCAGATCACTTACAACTCAATAGATTCTACCTTCCTGTAACGTTTCAGCCTGATTGGACCTTGTTTTCACACAAATGAACCCAGAATGATGTGAAATTGTGCTTCGTGCAACATAATTCTGGGTGCCATTTAAAAACCATAAGTGCTAATGACTCCATTCCTATTTGGGGTAATGGGGACTGTTAATTGGAGTACTCTAAAACAAACCTGACCTCTAGGATATTCAGAAGCCAAGTTATAATCCCACAAATGTGTAACTGGACTACTTCTTTAAAAAGACACCAGGCCCGGTGACCTTTGGGACATGGTTTGATACCCTATAGGAATGTGCGATCATCATGAAACGTTCAGATCACTTACAACTCAATAGATTCTACCTTCCTGTAACGTTTCAGCCTGATTGGACCTTGTTTTCACACAAATGGACCCAGAATGATGTGAAATTGTGCTTCGTGCAACATAATTCTGGGTGCCATTTAAAACCCATAAGTGCTAATGACTCCATTCCTGTTTGTGGTTGTAGGGGCTGTTGATTGGAGTACACTAAAACAAACCTGATCTCTCTAGGACATTCAGAAGCCAAGTTATAAGCCCACAAATGTGTAACTGGACTACTTCTTTAAATTGACACCAGATCCGGTGACCTTTGGGACATGGTTTGACCCCCTTAGGAAAGTGCTATCATCATGAAACGTTTAGATCACTTACAACTCAATTGATTCTAACTTCCTGTAATGTTTCCGCCTGATTGGATCTTGTTTTCACACAAATGAACCCAGAATTATGTGAAATTGTGCTTCGTGCAACATAATTCTGGGTGCCATTTACAAACCATGAGCGCTAATGACTCCATTCCTATTTGGGGTAATGGGGGCTGTTAATTGGAGTACTCTAAAACAAACCTGACCTCTCAAGGACATTCAGAAGCCAAGTTATAAGCCCACAAAGGTGTAACTGGACTACTTCTTTAAAGTGACACCAGGCCCGGTGACCTTTGGGACATGGTTTGACCCCCTATAGGAATGTGCGATCATCATGAAACGTTCAGATCACTTACAACTCAATAGGTTCTACCTTCCTGTAACGTTTCAGCCTGATTGGACCTTGTTTTCACACAAATGAACCCAGAATGATGTGAAATTGTGCTTCGTGCAACATAATTCTGAGTGCCATTTAAAAACCATAAGTGCTAATGACTCCATTCCTATTTGGGGTAATGGGGGCTGTTAATTGGAGTACTCTAAAACAAACCTGACCTCTAGGATATTCAGAAGCCAAGTTATAATCCCACAAATGTGTAACTGGACTACTTCTTTAAAAAGACACCAGGCCCGGTGACCTTTGGGACATGGTTTGATACCCTATAGGAATGTGCGATCATCATGAAACGTTCAGATCACTTACAACTCAATAGATTCTACCTTCCTGTAACGTTTCAGCCTGATTGGACCTTGTTTTCACACACATGAAACCAGAATGATGTGAAATTGTGCTTTGTGCAACATAATTCTGGGTGCCATTTAAAACCGATAAGTGCTAATGACTCCATTCCTTTTTGTGGTTGTAGGGGCTGTTGATTGGAGTACACTAAAACAAACCTGATCTCTCTAGGACATTCAGAAGCCAAGTTATAAGCCCACAAATGTGTAACTGGACTACTTTAAATTGACACCAGATCCGGTGACCTTTGGGACATGGTTTGACCCCCTTAGGTAAGCGCTATCGTCATGAAACGTTCAGATCACGTACACCTCAATAGATTCTTCCTTTCTGTAACGTTTCAACCTGATTGGACCTTGTTTTCACACAAATGGACCCAGAATGATGTGAAATTGTGCTTCGTGCAACATAATTCTGGGTGCCATTTAAAACCCATAAGTGCTAATGACTCCATTCCTGTTTGTGGTTGTAGGGGCTGTTGATTGGAGTACACTAAAACAAACCTGATCTCTCTAGGACATTCAGAAGCCAAGTTATAAGCCCACAAATGTGTAACTGGACAACTTTAAATTGACACCAGATCCGGTGACCTTTGGGACATGGTTTGACCCCCTTAGGAAAGTGCTATCATCATGAAACGTTTAGATCACTTACAACTCAATAGATTCTAACTTCCTGTAATGTTTCCGCCTGATTGGATCTTGTTTTCACACAAATGAACCCAGAATTATGTGAAATTGTGCTTCGTGCAACATAATTCTGGGTGCCATTTACAAACCATTAGCGCTAATGACTCCATTCCTATTTGGGGTAATGGGGGCTGTTAATTGGAGTACTCTAAAACAAACCCGACCTCTCTAGGACATTCAGAAGCCAAGTTATAAGCCCACAAAGGTGTAACTGGACTACTTCTTTAAAGTGACACCAGGCCCGGTGACCTTTGGGACATGGTTTGACCCCCTATAGGAATGTGCGATCATCATGAAACGTTCAGATCACTTACAACTCAATAGATTCTACATTCCTGTAACGTTTCAGCCTGATTGGACCTTGTTTTCACACAAATGAACCCAGAATGATGTGAAATTGTGCTTCGTGCAACATAATTCTGGGTGCCATTTACAAACCATAAGTGCTAATGACTCCATTCCTTTTTGTGGTTGTAGGGGCTGTTGATTGGAGTACACTAAAACAAACCTGATCTCTCTAGGACATTCAGAAGCCAAGTTATAAGCAAACAAATTTGTAACTGGACCACTTCCTTAAATTGACACCAGATCCGGTGACCTTTGGGACATGGTTTGACCCCCTTAGGAAAGTGCTATCATCATGAAACGTTCAGATCACTTACAACTCAATAGATTCTACCTTCCTGTAACGTTTCAGCCTGATTGGACCTTGTTTTCACACAAATGAACCCAGAATGATGTGAAATTGTGCTTCGTGCAACATAATTCTGGGTGCAATTTAAAAACCATAAGTGCTAATGACTCCATTCCTATTTGGGGTAATGGGGGCTGTTAATTGGAGTACTCTAAAACAAACCTGACCTCTCTAGGATATTCAGAAGCCAAGTTATAATCCCACAAATGTGTAACTGGACTACTTCTTTAAAAATACACCAGGCCCGGTGACCTTTGGGACATGGTTTGATACCCTATAGGAATGTGCGATCATCATGAAACGTTCAGATCACTTACAACTCAATAGATTCTACCTTCCTGTAACGTTTCAGCCTGATTGCACCTTGTTTTCACACAAATGAAACCAGAATGATGTGAAATTGTGCTTTGTGCAACATAATTCTGGGTGCCATTTAAAACCGATAAGTGCTAATGACTCCATTCCTTTTTGTGGTTGTAGGGGCTGTTGATTGGAGTACACTAAAACAAACCTGACTTCTCTAGGACATTCAGAAGCCAAGTTATAAGCCCACAAATGTGTAACCGGACTACTTCTTTAAATTGACACCAGATCTGGTGACCTTTGGGACATGGTTTGACCCCTTAGGAAAGTGCAATCAACATGAAACGTTCAGATCACTTACAACTCAATAGATTCTACCTTCCTGTAACGTTTCAGCCTGATTGGACCTTGTTTTCAGACAAATGAACCCAGAATGATGTGAAATTGTGCTTCGTGCAACATAATTCTGGGTGCCATTTAAAAACCATAAGTGCTAATGACTCCATTCCTATTTGGTGTAATGGGGGCTGTTAATTGGAGTACTCTAAAACAAACCTGACCTCTCTAGGACATTCAGAAGCCAAGTTATAAGCCCACAAAGGTGTAACTGGACTACTTCTTTAAAGTGACACCAGGCCCGGTGACCTTTGGGACATGGTTTGACCCCCTATAGGAATGTGCGATCATCATGAAACGTTCAGATCACTTACAACTCAATAGATCCTACCTTCCTGTAACGTTTCAGCCTGATTGGACCTTGTTTTCACACAAATGAACCCAGAATGATGTGAAATTGTGCTTTGTGCAACATAATTCTGGGTGCCATTTAAAACCCATAAGTGCTAATGACTCCATTCCTGTTTCTGGTTGTAGGGGCTGTTGATTGGAGTACACTAAAACAAACCTGATCTCTCTAGGACATTCAGAAGCCAAGTTATAAGCCCACAAATGTGTAACTGGACTACTTTAAATTGACACCAGATCCGGTGACCTTTGGGACATGGTTTGACCCCCTTAGGAAAGTGCTATCATCATGAAACGTTTAGATCACTTACAACTCAATAGATTCTAACTTCCTGTAATGTTTCCGCCCGATTGGATCTTGTTTTCACACAAATGAACCCAGAATTATGTGAAATTGTGCTTCGTGCAACATAATTCTGGGTGCCATTTACAAACCATAAGCGCTAATGACTCCATTCCTATTTGGGGTAATGGGGGCTGTTAATTGGAGTACTCTAAAACAAACCTGACCTCTCTAGGACATTCAGAAGCCAAGTTATAAGCCCACAAAGGTGTAACTGGACTACTTCTTTAAAGTGACACCAGGCCCGGTGACCTTTGGGACATGGTTTGACCCCCTATAGGAATGTGCGATCATCATGAAACGTTCAGATCACTTACAACTCAATAGATTCTACCTTCCTGTAACGTTTCAGCCTGATTGGACCTTGTTTTCACACAAATGAACCCAGAATGATGTGAAATTGTGCTTCGTGCAACATAATTCTGGGTATCATTTAAAAACCATAAGGGCTAATGACTCCATTCCTATTTGGGGTAATGGGGGCTGTTAATTGGAGTACTCTAAAACAAACCTGACCTCTAGGATATTCAGAAGCCAAGTTATAATCCCACAAATGTGTAACTGGACTACTTCTTTAAAAAGACACCAGGCCCGGTGACCTTTGGGACATGGTTTGATACCCTATAGGAATGTGCGATCATCATGAAACGTTCAGATCACTTACAACTCAATAGATTCTACCTTCCTGTAACGTTTCAGCCTGATTGCACCTTGTTTTCAAACACATGAAACCAGAATGATGTGAAATTGTGCTTTGTGCAACATAATTCTGGGTGCCATTTAAAACTGATAAGTGCTAATGACTCCATTCCTTTTTGCGGTTGTAGGGGCTGTTGATTGGAGTACACTAAAACAAACCTGATCTCTCTAGGACATTCAGAAGCCAAGTTATAAGCCCACAAATGTGTAACTGGACTACTTTAAATTGACACCAGATCCGGTGACCTTTGGGACATGGTTTGACCCCCTTAAAAAAGCGCTATCATCATGAAACGTTCAGATCACTTACACCTCAATAGATTCTACCTTTCTGTAACGTTTGAACCTGATTGGACCTTGTTTTCACACAAATGGACCCAGAATGATGTGAAATTGTGCTTCGTGCAACATAATTCTGGGTGCCATTTAAAACCCATAAGTGCTAATGACTCCATTCCTGTTTGTGGTTGTAGGGGCTGTTGATTGGAGTACACTAAAACAAACCTGATCTCTCTAGGACATTCAGAAGCCAAGTTATAAGCCCACAAATGTGTAAATGGACTACTTTAAATTGACACCAGATCCGGTGACCTTTGGGACATGGTTTGACCCCCTTAGGAAAGTGCTATCATCATGAAACGTTTAGATCACTTACAACTCAATAGATTCTAACTTCCTGTAATGTTTCCGCCTGATTGGATCTTGTTTTCACACAAATGAACCCAGAATTATGTGAAATTGTGCTTCGTGCAACATAATTCTGGGTGCCATTTACAAACCATAAGCGCTAATGACTCCATTCCTATTTGGGGTAATGGGGGCTGTTAATTGGAGTACTCTAAAACAAACCTGACCTCTCTAGGACATTCAGAAGCCAAGTTATAAGCCCACAAAGGTGTAACTGGACTACTTCTTTAAAGTGACACCAGGCCCGTTGACCTTTGGGACATGGTTTGACCCCCTATAGGAATGTGCGATCATCATGAAACGTTCAGATCACTTACAACTCAATAGATTCTACCTTCCTGTAACTTTTCAGCCTGATTGGACCTTGTTTTCACACAAATGAACCCAGAATGATGTGAAATTGTGCTTCGTGCAACATAATTCTGGGTGCCATTTACAAACCATAAGTGCTAATGACTCCATTCCTTTTTGTGGTTGTAGGGGCTGTTGATTGGAGTACACTAAAACAAACCTGATCTCTCTAGGACATTCAGAAGCCAAGTTATAAGCCCACAAATGTGTAACTGGACCACTTCCTTAAAATGACACCAGATCCGGTGACCTTTGGGACATGGTTTGACCCCCTTAGGAAAGTGCTATCATCATGAAACGTTCAGATCACTTACAACTCAATAGATTCTACCTTCCTGTAACGTTTCAGCCTGATTGGACCTTGTTTTCACACAAATGAACCCAGAATGATGTGAAATTGTGCTTCGTGCAACATAATTCTGGGTGCCATTTAAAAACCATAAGTGCTAATGACTCCATTCCTATTTGGGGTAATGGGGACTGTTAATTGGAGTACTCTAAAACAAACCTGACCTCTAGGATATTCAGAAGCCAAGTTATAATACCACAAATGTGTAACTGGACTACTTCTTTAAAAAGACACCAGGCCCGGTGACCTTTGGGACATGGTTTGATACCCTATAGGAATGTGCGATCATCATGAAACGTTCAGATCACTTACAACTCAATAGATTCTACCTTCCTGTAACGTTTCAGCCTGATTGGACCTTGTTTTCACACAAATGGACCCAGAATGATGTGAAATTGTGCTTCGTGCAACATAATTCTGGGTGCCATTTAAAACCCATAAGTGCTAATGACTCCATTCCTGTTTGTGGTTGTAGGGGCTGTTGATTGGAGTACACTAAAACAAACCTGATCTCTCTAGGACATTCAGAAGCCAAGTTATAAGCCCACAAATGTGTAACTGGACTACTTTAAATTGACACCAGATCCGGTGACCTTTGGGACATGGTTTGACCCCCTTAGGAAAGTGCTATCATCATGAAACGTTTAGATCACTTACAACTCAATTGATTCTAACTTCCTGTAATGTTTCCGCCTGATTGGATCTTGTTTTCACACAAATGAACCCAGAATTATGTGAAATTGTGCTTCGTGCAACATAATTCTGGGTGCCATTTACAAACCATAAGCGCTAATGACTCCATTCCTATTTGGGGTAATGGGGGCTGTTAATTGGAGTACTCTAAAACAAACCTGACCTCTCAAGGACATTCAGAAGCCAAGTTATAAGCCCACAAAGGTGTAACTGGACTACTTCTTTAAAGTGACACCAGGCCCGGTGACCTTTGGGACATGGTTTGACCCCCTATAGGAATGTGCGATCATCATGAAACGTTCAGATCACTTACAACTCAATAGATTCTACCTTCCTGTAACGTTTCAGCCTGATTGGACCTTGTTTTCACACAAATGAACCCAGAATGATGTGAAATTGTGCTTCGTGCAACATAATTCTGGGTGCCATTTACAAACCATAAGTGCTAATGACTCCATTCCTTTTTGTGGTTGTAGGGGCTGTTGATTGGAGTACACTAAAACAAACCTGATCTCTCTAGGACATTCAGAAGCCAAGTTATAAGCCCACAAATGTGTAACTGGACCACTTCCTTAAAATGACACCAGATCCGGTGACCTTTGGGACATGGTTTGACCCCCTTAGGAAAGTGCTATCATCATGAAACGTTCAGATCACTTACAACTCAATAGATTCTACCTTCCTGTAACGTTTCAGCCTGATTGGACCTTGTTTTCACACAAATGAACCCAGAATGATGTGAAATTGTGCTTCGTGCAACATAATTCTGGGTGCCATTTAAAAACCATAAGTGCTAATGACTCCATTCCTATTTGGGGTAATGGGGACTGTTAATTGGAGTACTCTAAAACAAACCTGACCTCTAGGATATTCAGAAGCCAAGTTATAATACCACAAATGTGTAACTGGACTACTTCTTTAAAAAGACACCAGGCCCGGTGACCTTTGGGACATGGTTTGATACCCTATAGGAATGTGCGATCATCATGAAACGTTCAGATCACTTACAACTCAATAGATTCTACCTTCCTGTAACGTTTCAGCCTGATTGGACCTTGTTTTCACACAAATGGACCCAGAATGATGTGAAATTGTGCTTCGTGCAACATAATTCTGGGTGCCATTTAAAACCCATAAGTGCTAATGACTCCATTCCTGTTTGTGGTTGTAGGGGCTGTTGATTGGAGTACACTAAAACAAACCTGATCTCTCTAGGACATTCAGAAGCCAAGTTATAAGCCCACAAATGTGTAACTGGACTACTTTAAATTGACACCAGATCCGGTGACCTTTGGGACATGGTTTGACCCCCTTAGGAAAGTGCTATCATCATGAAACGTTTAGATCACTTACAACTCAATTGATTCTAACTTCCTGTAATGTTTCCGCCTGATTGGATCTTGTTTTCACACAAATGAACCCAGAATTATGTGAAATTGTGCTTCGTGCAACATAATTCTGGGTGCCATTTACAAACCATAAGCGCTAATGACTCCATTCCTATTTGGGGTAATGGGGGCTGTTAATTGGAGTACTCTAAAACAAACCTGACCTCTCAAGGACATTCAGAAGCCAAGTTATAAGCCCACAAAGGTGTAACTGGACTACTTCTTTAAAGTGACACCAGGCCCGGTGACCTTTGGGACATGGTTTGACCCCCTATAGGAATGTGCGATCATCATGAAACGTTCAGATCACTTACAACTCAATAGATTCTACCTTCCTGTAACGTTTCAGCCTGATTGGACCTTGTTTTCACACAAATGAACCCAGAATGATGTGAAATTGTGCTTCGTGCAACATAATTCTGAGTGCCATTTAAAAACCATAAGTGCTAATGACTCCATTCCTATTTGGGGTAATGGGGGCTGTTAATTGGAGTACTCTAAAACAAACCTGACCTCTCAAGGACATTCAGAAGCCAAGTTATAATCCCACAAATGTGTAACTGGACTACTTCTTTAAAAAGACACCAGGCCCGGTGACCTTTGGGACATGGTTTGATACCCTATAGGAATGTGCGATCATCATGAAACGTTCAGATCACTTACAACTCAATAGATTCTACCTTCCTGTAACGTTTCAGCCTGATTGGACCTTGTTTTCACACACATGAAACCAGAATGATGTGAAATTGTGCTTTGTGCAACATAATTCTGGGTGCCATTTAAAACCGATAAGTGCTAATGACTCCATTCCTTTTTGTGGTTGTAGGGGCTGTTGATTGGAGTACACTAAAACAAACCTGATCTCTCTAGGACATTCAGAAGCCAAGTTATAAGCCCACAAATGTGTAACTGGACTACTTTAAATTGACACCAGATCCGGTGACCTTTGGGACATGGTTTGACCCCCTTAGGTAAGCGCTATCGTCATGAATTGTTCAGATCACGTACACCTCAATAGATTCTACCTTTCTGTAACGTTTCAACCTGATTGGACCTTGTTTTCACACAAATGGACCCAGAATGATGTGAAATTGTGCTTCGTGCAACATAATTCTGGGTGCCATTTAAAACCCATAAGTGCTAATGACTCCATTCCTGTTTGTGGTTGTAGGGGCTGTTGATTGGAGTACACTAAAACAAACCTGATCTCTCTAGGACATTCAGAAGCCAAGTTATAAGCCCACAAATGTGTAACTGGACTACTTTAAATTGACACCAGATCCGGTGACCTTTGGGACATGGTTTGACCCCCTTAGGAAAGTGCTATCATCATGAAACGTTTAGATCACTTACAACTCAATTGATTCTAACTTCCTGTAATGTTTCCGCCTGATTGGATCTTGTTTTCACACAAATGAACCCAGAATTATGTGAAATTGTGCTTCGTGCAACATAATTCTGGGTGCCATTTACAAACCATAAGCGCTAATGACTCCATTCCTATTTGGGGTAATGGGGGCTGTTAATTGGAGTACTCTAAAACAAACCTGACCTCTCAAGGACATTCAGAAGCCAAGTTATAAGCCCACAAAGGTGTAACTGGACTACTTCTTTAAAGTGACACCAGGCCCGGTGACCTTTGGGACATGGTTTGACCCCCTATAGGAATGTGCGATCATCATGAAACGTTCAGATCACTTACAACTCAATAGATTCTACCTTCCTGTAACGTTTCAGCCTGATTGGACCTTGTTTTCACACAAATGAACCCAGAATGATGTGAAATTGTGCTTCGTGCAACATAATTCTGAGTGCCATTTAAAAACCATAAGTGCTAATGACTCCATTCCTATTTGGGGTAATGGGGGCTGTTAATTGGAGTACTCTAAAACAAACCTGACCTCTCAAGGACATTCAGAAGCCAAGTTATAATCCCACAAATGTGTAACTGGACTACTTCTTTAAAAAGACACCAGGCCCGGTGACCTTTGGGACATGGTTTGATACCCTATAGGAATGTGCGATCATCATGAAACGTTCAGATCACTTACAACTCAATAGATTCTACCTTCCTGTAACGTTTCAGCCTGATTGGACCTTGTTTTCACACACATGAAACCAGAATGATGTGAAATTGTGCTTTGTGCAACATAATTCTGGGTGCCATTTAAAACCGATAAGTGCTAATGACTCCATTCCTTTTTGTGGTTGTAGGGGCTGTTGATTGGAGTACACTAAAACAAACCTGATCTCTCTAGGACATTCAGAAGCCAAGTTATAAGCCCACAAATGTGTAACTGGACTACTTTAAATTGACACCAGATCCGGTGACCTTTGGGACATGGTTTGACCCCCTTAGGTAAGCGCTATCGTCATGAATTGTTCAGATCACGTACACCTCAATAGATTCTACCTTTCTGTAACGTTTCAACCTGATTGGACCTTGTTTTCACACAAATGGACCCAGAATGATGTGAAATTGTGCTTCGTGCAACATAATTCTGGGTGCCATTTAAAACCCATAAGTGCTAATGACTCCATTCCTGTTTGTGGTTGTAGGGGCTGTTGATTGGAGTACACTAAAACAAACCTGATCTCTCTAGGACATTCAGAAGCCAAGTTATAAGCCCACAAATGTGTAACTGGACAACTTTAAATTGACACCAGATCCGGTGACCTTTGGGACATGGTTTGACCCCCTTAGGAAAGTGCTATCATCATGAAACGTTTAGATCACTTACAACTCAATAGATTCTAACTTCCTGTAATGTTTCCGCCTGATATCTTGTTTTCACACAAATGAACCCAGAATTATGTGAAATTGTGCTTCGTGCAACATAATTCTGGGTGCCATTTACAAACCATTAGCGCTAATGACTCCATTCCTATTTGGGGTAATGGGGGCTGTTAATTGGAGTACTCTAAAACAAACCCGACCTCTCTAGGACATTCAGAAGCCAAGTTATAAGCCCACAAAGGTGTAACTGGACTACTTCTTTAAAGTGACACCAGGCCCGGTGACCTTTGGGACATGGTTTGACCCCCTATAGGAATGTGCGATCATCATGAAACGTTCAGATCACTTACAACTCAATAGATTCTACCTTCCTGTAACGTTTCAGCCTGATTGGACCTTGTTTTCACACAAATGAACCCAGAATGATGTGAAATTGTGCTTCGTGCAACATAATTCTGGGTGCCATTTACAAACCATAAGTGCTAATGACTCCATTCCTTTTTGTGGTGGTAGGGGCTGTTGATTGGAGTACACTAAAACAAACCTGATCTCTCTAGGACATTCAGAAGCCAAGTTATAAGCCCACAAATTTGTAACTGGACCACTTCCTTAAATTGACACCAGATCCGGTGACCTTTGGGACATGGTTTGACCCCCTTAGGAAAGTGCTATCATCATGAAACGTTCAGATCACTTACAACTCAATAGATTCTACCTTCCTGTAACGTTTCAGCCTGATTGGACCTTGTTTTCACACAAATGAACCCAGAATGATGTGAAATTGTGCTTCGTGCAACATAATTCTGGGTGCAATTTAAAAACCATAAGTGCTAATGACTCCATTCCTATTTGGGGTAATGGGGGCTGTTAATTGGAGTACTCTAAAACAAACCTGACCTCTCTAGGATATTCAGAAGCCAAGTTATAATCCCACAAATGTGTAACTGGACTACTTCTTTAAAAATACACCAGGCCCGGTGACCTTTGGGACATGGTTTGATACCCTATAGGAATGTGCGATCATCATGAAACGTTCAGATCACTTACAACTCAATAGATTCTACCTTCCTGTAACGTTTCAGCCTGATTGCACCTTGTTTTCACACAAATGAAACCAGAATGATGTGAAATTGTGCTTTGTGCAACATAATTCTGGGTGCCATTTAAAACCGATAAGTGCTAATGACTCCATTCCTTTTTGTGGTTGTAGGGGCTGTTGATTGGAGTACACTAAAACAAACCTGATCTCTCTAGGACATTCAGAAGCCAAGTTATAAGCCCACAAATGTGTAACTGGACTACTTTAAATTGACACCAGATCCGGTGACCTTTGGGACATGGTTTGACCCCCTTAGGAAAGTGCTATCGTCATGAAACGTTCAGATCACTTACAACTCAATAGATTCTACCTTTCTGTAACGTTTCAGCCTGATTGGACCTTGTTTTCACACAAATGGACCCAGAATGATGTGAAATTGTGCTTCGTGCAACATAATTCTGGGTGCCATTTAAAACCCATAAGTGCTAATGACTCCATTCCTGTTTGTGGTTGTAGGGGCTGTTGATTGGAGTACACTAAAACAAACCTGACCTCTCTAGGATATTCAGAAGCCAAGTTATAAGCCCACAAAGGTGTAACTGCACTACTTCTTTAAAGTGACATCAGGTCCGGTGACCTTTGAGACATGGTTTGACCCCCTATAGGAATGTGTGATCATCATGAAACGTTCAGATCACTTACAACTCAATAGATTCTACCTTCTTGTAACGTTTCAGCCTGAATGGACCTTGTTTTCACACAAATGAACCCAGAATGATGTGAAATTGTGCTTTGTGCAACATAATTCTGGGTGCCATTTACAAACCATAAGAGCTAATGACTCCATTCCTTTTTGTGGTTGTAGGGGCTGTTGATTGGAGTACTCTGAAACAAACCTGATCACTCTAGGACATTCAGAAGCCAAATTATGAGCCCAGAAATGTGTAACTGGACTACTTTAAATTGACACCAGATCCGGTGACCTTTGGGACATGGTTTGACCCCCTTAGAAAAGTGCTATCATCATGAAACGTTCAGATCACTTACAACTCAATAGATTCTACCTTCCTGTAACGTTTCAGCCTGATTGGACCTTGTTTTCACACAAATGAAACCAGAATGATGTGAAATTGTGCTTCGTGCAACATAATTCTGGGTGCCATTTACAAACCATAAGTGCTAATGACTCCATTCCTTTTTGTGGTTGTAGGGGCTGTTGATTGGAACACACTAAAACAAGCCTGACCTCTCTAGGACATTCACAAGCCAAGTTATAAGCCGACAAAGGTGTAACTGGACTACTTCTTTAAAGTGACACCAGGCCCGGTGACCTTTGGGACATGGTTTGACCCCCTATAGGAATGTGCGATCATCAAGAAACGTTCAGATCACTTACAACTCAATAGATCCTACCTTTCTGTAACGTTTCAGCCTGATTGGACCTTGTTTTCACACAAATGAACCCAGAAAATGTGAAATTGTGCTTTGTGCAACATAATTCTGGGTGCCATTTACAAACCATAAGTGCTAATGACTCCATTCCTTTTTGTGGTTGTAGGGGCTGTTGATTGGAGTACTCTGAAACAAACCTGATCACTCTAGGACATTCAGAAGCCAAGTTATGAGCCCAGAAATGTGTAACTGGACTACTTTAAATTGACACCAGATCCGGTGACCTTTGGGACATGGTTTGACCCCCTTAGGAAAGTGCTATCATCATGAAACGTTCAGATCACTTACAACTCAATAGATTCTACCTTCATGTAACGTTTCAGCCTGATTGGACCTTGTTTTCACACAAATGAAACCAGAATGATGTGAAATTGTGCTTCGTGCAGCATAATTCTGGGTGCCATTTACAAACCATAAGTGCTAATGACTCCATTCCTTTTTGTGGTTGTATGGGCTGTTGATTGGAGTACACTAAAACAAACCTGATCTCTCTAGGACATTCAAAAGCCAAGTTATAAGCCCACAAAGGTGTAACTGGACTACTTCTTTAAAGTGACACCAGATCCGGTGACCTTTGGGACATGGTTTGACCCCCTTAGGAAAGTGCTATCGTCATGAAACGTTCAGATCACTCACTACTCAATAGATTCTACCTTCCTGTAACGTTTCAGCCTGATTGGACCTTGTTTTCACACAAATGAACCCAGAATGATGTGAAATTGTGCTTCGTGCAACATAATTCTGGGTGCCATTTAAAAACCATAAGTGCTAACGACTCCATTCCTTTTTGGGGTAATGGGGGCTTTTAATTGGAGTACTCTAAAACAAACCTGACCTCTCTAGGATAATCATAAGCCAAGTTATAATCCCACAAATGTGTAACTGGACTACTTCTTTAAAGTGACACCAGGCCCGGTGACCTTTGGGACATGGTTTGATAACCTATAGGAATGTGTGATCATCATGAAACGTTCAGATCCCTTACAACTCAATAGATTCTACCTTCTTGTAACGTTTCAGCCTGATTGGACCTTGTTTTCACACAAATGGACCCAGAATGATGTGAAATTGTGCTTCGTGCAACATAATTCTGGGTGCCATTTAAAACCATAAGTGCTAATGACTCCATTCCTTTTTCTGGTTGTAGGGGCTGTTGATTGGAGTACGCTAAAACAAACCTGACTTCTCTAGGACATTCAGAAGCCAAGTTATAAGCCCACAAATGTGTAACTGGACTACTTCTTTAAATTGACACCAGATCTGGTGACCTTTGGGACATGGTTTGACCCCCTTAGGAAAGTGCAATCAACATGAAACGTTCAGATCACTTACAACTCAATAGATTCTACCTTTCTGTAACGTTTCAGCCTGATTGGACCTTGTTTTCACACAAATGAACCCAGAATGACGTGAAATTGTGCTTCGTGCAACATAATTCTGGGTGCCATTTAAAACCGATAAGTGCTAATGACTCCATTCCTTTTTGTGGTTGTAGGGGCTGTTGATTGAAGTACACTAAAAAAACCTGATCTCTCTAGGACATTCAGAAGCCACGTTATAAGCCCACAAATGTGTAACTGGACTACTTTAAATTGACACCAGATCTGGTGACCTTTGGGACATGGTTTGACCCCCTTAGGAAAGTGCTATCGTCATGAAACGTTCAGATCACTTACAACTCAATAGATTCTACCTTCCTGTAACGTTTCAGCCTGATTGGACCTTGTTTTCACACAAATGAACCCAGAATGATGTGAAATTGTGCTTCGTGCAACATAATTCTGGGTGCCATTTAAAAACCATAAGTGCTAATGACTCCATTCCTATTTGGGGTAATGGGGGCTGTTAATTGGAGTACTCTAAAACAAACCTGACCTCTAGGATATTCAGAAGCCAAGTTATAATCCCACAAATGTGTAACTGGACTACTTCTTTAAAAAGACACCAGGCCCGGTGACCTTTGGGACATGGTTTGATACCCTATAGGAATGTGCGATCATCATGAAACGTTCAGATCACTTACAACTCAATAGATTCTACCTTCCTGTAACGTTTCAGCCTGATTGCACCTTGTTTTCACACAAATGAAACCAGAATGATGTGAAATTGTGCTTTGTGCAACATAATTCTGGGTGCCATTTAAAACCTATAAGTGCTAATGACTCCATTCCTTTTTGTGGTTGTAGGGGCTGTTGATTGGAGTACACTAAAACAAACCTGATCTCTCTAGGACATTCAGAAGCCAAGTTATAAGCCCACAAATGTGTAACTGGACTACTTTAAATTGACACCAGATCCGGTGACCTTTGGGACATGGTTTGACCCCCTTAGGAAAGCGCTATCGTCATGAAACGTTCAGATCACTTACAACTCAATAGATTCTACCTTTCTGTAACGTTTCAGCCTGATTGGACCTTGTTTTCACACAAATGGACCCAGAATGATGTGAAATTGTGCTTCGTGCAACATAATTCTGGGTGCCATTTAAAACCCATAAGTGCTAATGACTCCATTCCTGTTTGTGGTGGTAGGGGCTGTTGATTGGAGTACACTAAAACAAACCTGATCTCTCTAGGACATTCAGAAGCCAAGTTATAAGCCCACAGATGTGTAACTGGACTACTTTAAATTGACACCAGATCCGGTGACCTTTGGGACATGGTTTGACCCCTTTAGGAAAGTGCTATCGTCATGAAACGTGCAGATCACTTACAACTCAATAGATTCTACCTTCCTGTAACGTTTCAGCCTGATTGGACCTTGTTTTCACACAAATGAACCCAGAATGATGTGAAATTGTGCTTCGTGCAACATAATTCTGGATGCCATTTAAAAACCATAAGTGCTAATGACTCCATTCCTTTTTGGGGTAATGGGGGCTGTTAATTGGAGTACTCTAAATTAAACCTGACCTCTCTAGGATATTTAGAAGCCAAGTTATAAGCCCACAAAGGTGTAACTGCACTACTTCTTTAAAGTGACATCAGGTCCGGTGACCTTTGAGACATGGTTTGACCCCCTATAGGAATGTGCGATCATCATGAAACGTTCAGATCACTTACAACTCAATAGATTCTACCTTCGTGTAACGTTTCAGCCTGATTGGACCTTGTTTTCACACAAATGAAACCAGAATGATGTGAAATTGTGCTTCGTGCAACATAATTCTCGGTGCCATTTACAAACCATAAGTGCTAATGACTCCATTCCTTTTTGTGGTTGTAGGGGCTGTTGATTGGAGTACACTAAAACAAACCTGATCTCTCTAGGAAATTCAGAAGCCAAGTTATAAGCCCACAAAGGTGTAACTGGACTACTTCTTTAAAGTGACACCAGATCCGGTGACCTTTGGGACATGGTTTGACCCCCTATAGGAATGTGCGATCATCATGAAACGTTCAGATCACTTACAACTCAATAGATTCTACTTTCTTGTAACGTTTCAGCCTGATTGGACCTTGTTTTCACACAAATGGACCCAGATTGATGTGAAATTGTGCTTCGTGCAACATAATTCTGGGTGCCATTTACAAACCATAAGTGCTAATGACTCCATTCCTTTTTGTGGTTGTAGGGGCTGTTGATTGGAGTACACTAAAACAAGCCTGACCTCTCTAGGACATTCACAACCCAGGTTATAAGCCCACAAAGGTGTAACTGGACTACTTCTTTAAAGTGACACCAGGCCCGGTGACCTTTGGGACATGGTTTGACCCCCTATAGGAATGTGCGATCATCATGAAACGTTCAGATCACTTACAACTCAATAGATTCTACCTTCTTGTAATGTTTCAGCCTGATTGGACCTTGTTTTCACACAAATGGACCCAGAATGATGTGAAATTGTGCTTCGTGCAACATAATTCTGGGTGCCATTTAAAACCATAAGTGCTAATGACTCCATTCCTTTTTGTGGTTGTAGGGTCTGTTGATTGGAGTACACTAAAACAAACCTGACTTCTCTAGGACATTCAGAAGCCAAGTTATAAGCCCACAAATGTGTAACCGGACTACTTCTTTAAATTGACACCAGATCTGGTGACCTTTGGGACATGGTTTGACCCCTTAGGAAAGTGCAATCAACATGAAACGTTCAGATCACTTACAACTCAATAGATTCTACCTTTCTGTAACGTTTCAGCCTGATTGGACCTTGTTTTCACACAAATGAACCCAGAATGACGTGAAATTGTGCTTCGTGCAACATAATTCTGGGTGCCATTTAAAACCGATAAGTGCTAATGACTCCATTCCTTTTTGTGGTTGTAGGGGCTGTTGATTGGAGTACACTAAAAAAAACCTGATCTCTCTAGGACATTCAGAAGCCAAGTTATAAGCCCACAAACGTGTAACTGGACTACTTTAAATTGACACCAGATCTGGAGACCTTTGGGACATGGTTTGACCCCCGTAGGAAAGTGCTATCGTCATGAAACGTTCAGATCACTTACAACTCAATAGATTCTACCTTCTTGTAACGTTTCAGCCTGATTGGACCTTGTTTTCACACAAATGAACCCAGAATGATGTGAAATTGTGCTTCGTGCAACATAATTCTGGGTGCCATTTAAAAACCATAAGTGCTAATGACTCCATTCCTATTTGGGGTAATGGGGGCTGTTAATTGGAGTACTCTAAAAAAAACCTGACCTCTAGGATATTCAGAAGCCAAGTTATAATCCCACAAATACGAGTACGAGCAAGATGGCGCCCATGACCGGCTGCGTGTCTGCTCAGCTCCCAACCTTTTTTGTTTTTCTATTGTATTCTTGTATTTTTTCCATATGCAGTGCCGATTCTCTGCTGGTGTATGATCGGGACTTCCTGCTCTCGATCCGCTCTAGAATGGATGATTTTCAGAACTCTAATGCGGGACACCTTTTTCCACCGCCGCTGGAGACTGACGCGAACCCAGCTGCAGAGCCTGTGTTGCTCCACGCTTTCCCACCGCCGCTGGAGACTGACGTTAGCCCAGCTTCCGGGCTTGTGCTGCCCGTCGGTTTACCGCTGCCCCGGAGACCGTGGAAAAAGAAGCGGGGGAAACGAGGCGGCTTCTTTGTTCAGCTCCGAAGGATCCGGCGTGGCGAAGCCATATCGGAGCGCTGCTCCGTGACTGTGATGTCCCGGATCCATCGGCATCTCAATCGAGTCGAGCTGATCTCGCTGCTACCGGGAGGACATGGAGCTGAATGTTACATGGATGTGTCTGAGGTGTGGATGACCGGCCAGTTGGGAGCTCACGGAGCTGAGAGCTGCGCGAGTGCGTGGGATGTGGGGATGATTCTCCAGCTGGGTGCTCACGGAGCCAAGCGCTGTATGCGTGCTTCGGAACCGAGGATGATCCGGCGGCCGACCGCTGCTGACCAGCTTGCGGCACACAATCGGGGGAGATGTGGAGATCACCTAATCACATCAGATTACTGTGTATGGGGAAAGGAGCGGTGCTTTCGGAGTTCCCCTGATGCTCGAGGTGGGTGCTTGGTGCCTGTTGTTTCTATGGGTTCCACCGGGTTGCCCTCCCGCTCTCGTTTTCGCCGCTCTCGTTTTGGACGGCACAATCAGCGGGGAATAAATCTGGCCAACCTACAGTATATTGCAAGATTCGATGGAGCCGGACTTTCTCTTCCATCGGGAAAGCAGTCGACTCGCTTTGCACTGATCAACGCCAGATCGGTTGGAAATAAAACTTTTATTCTGAAGGAATTCTTCCTGAACAATAGCTTGTCTGTTCTATGCGCCACTGAATCATGGTTAACCCCTGGAGATTCAGCTGCTATTGTTGAAATGTTACCTCCTGGATGCTCCTTCATTAACATTCCAAGAGCACAGCGCCGGGGCGGAGGTCTATTGACTATATTCAAATCAGATCTTGTCTGCACACCGATTACCCATCAATCAACTCCATTGTCTTTTGAATTAAGTTTGTTTGAATTGGGACGTTCCCCTCCATTGTTATGTGCACTCATGTACCGTCCACCACCCTATAACAAGGATTTTCTTAATGAATTTGCAAACTTCCTGGCAGACGTCTCCTGCAGATATGGAAAAATACTCTTGCTGGGTGATTTTAATATTCATGTCTGCTGTCCTGACAAACCTTTGGTAAAGGATTTCTTAGATCTTATTGACTCATTTAGCATGTCCCAACGTGTTAATGGACCCACTCATGGTCATACACACACACTAGACCTGATTTTTTGTCATGGGCTGCAAATTAGTGATCTTGGCATTCTACCTGCAACTTTTTCTGATCACTCACCAGTTGTGTTTAATATGAACTTAGACTCTGCCTCTCGTGTTGAGTGTTTCCGTCCCAGCTTCTCTCGAACAATCAGACCCAATACTGCTGCACATTTTGCTGCTATTCTTGCTTTGAATTCAGCTCCATTTCAATCTACTGATGAATTTACTGTTGTTGAGGGATTACTTCATGCGCTTGATTCATCCTGTCTGGCTGCTTTGGATATTGTCGCTCCATTAAAATCAAGGCGAAATACATCCCGACCTGACCCATGGCTGAACGAGCAAACTCGTTCCATGAGACAACATGCCAGAAGACTGGAACGTAAATGGATAAAAGACAGGCTTACTGTATCCTTTGAATCCATGAGAGAGGCGTGGTCTCAGTATCGAAGAGCAGTCAGAGGCGCAAGAAATCGATTTTTTGCAAGCATCGTAACGGCTAATTCTAATAATCAAGGTGTGTTATATAAAACTATGAATGCAGTGCTTTCACCAGTTACAAAACTATTTTCCTCTGCGTCTGCTGACTTGTGTAACCAAATCCTGCAGTTTTTCTTAAATAAGATTAGTGTAATCAGAGCTCAGATTCACCAAACCAACCATGTTCCTGATTCAGTCATTCCCCCTCATGTGCAACTTCAAAGCTTTCAGCCCATCTCTCTGCCCTATCTAGAAAAAACTGTTGCTGCCATGAAACCGTCTGGCTCCCCAGAAGATGTTATCCCACCTCGTCTCCTGAAAGAGGTTTTTCCTTTCATTAGCCATAATGTGCTAGACATCTTAAATAGTAGCTTGACATTGGCTGAAGTTCCTTCTGCCTTTAAACACGCCGTTCTTCAGCCAATCTTGAAAAAACCTGGTCTCGACCCCACTGATTACTCTAATCTCCGACCAATTTCCAAATTACCATTTTTATCTAAGGTCCTTGAGAAAATAGTGTATGAACAGATGCTGACACATCTAAATGACAATCAGGTAATGGACATTTTTCAGTCTGGTTTCAGAAAACAGCACAGCACTGAAACTGCTCATGTTCGGGTGTTTAATGACATTTTTCTCGCTTTAGATTCAGGTTTCCATGTGGTTCTGCTACTTTTGGATCTATCAGCAGCATTTGACACGATCGATCATAACATCTTGATCACCAGACTTCAGACTTGGGCTGGCATTTCTGGTTCAGCCCTAGATTGGTTCAGGTCGTACTTTTATAACAGGTCTGCTAGAGTCATGTTGGATGGCTGTTCATCCGAGTCACAACCACTCCGTTGGGGTGTCCCACAAGGTTCAATACTCGGCCCGTTACTATTTAACCTCTATATACTGCCCTTAGGAGCCATTTTCAGAAGGCACGCTGTCTCATACCATCTTTACGCTGATGACTGTCAGATCTACTTTTCATTCAAGCCAACTCAATCAATGCAAGTTCTGTCTGATTGTATCGATAATGTTAAGCTTTGGCTTGCTGATAACTTCCTCCATCTGAATGACTCCAAAACAGAAGTAATCGTTTTTAATCCTCACAGCATCCCGGCTACTCATCAACCTGACCTCAACTATCTCTCACCTAATGTCTCCACTGTAATTTCCAACCTTGGAGTTAAAATAGACCAGGCTCTGAAGATGGATGCTCAGGTCAATAACACAGTTAAATCATGTTTTTACCACCTCATGCGTATCTCTAAACTTAAGCACATCCTGAGTGTCCGTCTTCTCAAATCAGTAGTCCACACTTTCATCACTTCACAGCTGGATTACTCCAACTCCTGCTTATACAGCATCAGTAAAGCAGCTCAATCTAGACTTCAGCTAGTCCAGAATTCAGCAGCTAGGTTCCTGACTGGAGTTGACAGAAGACAGCACATTACACCAATTCTAAAATCTCTCCACTGGTTGCCCGTTCATCTCAGGATCAATTTCAAAATCATGCTTCTCACTTATAAATCCCTGAACAGTCAAGCTCCTCCATATCTGTGTCAACTCGTCCATTACTACAATCCGCCTCGTGCTCTCAGGTCTGAAGATAAGCTCCTCCTAGCTCTTCCAAACGCACGTCTGAAAAGCCGTGGAGAAAGGGCTTTCTCTGTCTGTGCTCCCAAGCTGTGGAATGCATTACCACTACTAGTGAGGCAGGCACCAACAATTAACATTTTTAAATCTCGCATGAAAACTCACTACTTCAACCTTGCATATAATACATAGTCATGGACCACTTTCGACATCTGCATTCTTTCTACAATAGAATGCACTATAATTAACATCTGTATTACTGTGGTTCTTTCATATGTTTTTATCTGTTGTTTCACATTCCTTTTGTGTTTTTAGTGTTTTATGACTGTTAGTTCTAGAATTTTCCTGTTTTCATTTTTTCTTATAAACTATGCTTTAAATGTCATTCTGTACGTGTTAATTAACTGTAATCTTTTAATGTACAGCGCCTTGTCTGGTTGTAATGCCATGTTGAATGCGCTTTATAAATAAAATGGTATGGTATGGTATGGTAAATGTGTAACTGGACTACTTCTTTAAAAAGACACCAGGCCCGTTGACCTTTGGGACATGGTTTGATACCCTATAGGAATGTGCGATCATCATGAAACGTTCAGATCACTTACAACTCAATAGATTCTACCTTCCTGTAACGTTTCAGCCTGATTGGACCTTGTTTTCACACAAATGGACCCAGAATGATGTGAAATTGTGCTTCGTGCAACATAATTCTGGGTGCCATTTAAAACCCATAAGTGCTAATGACTCAATTCCTGTTTGTGGTTGTAGGGGCTGTTGATTGGAGTACACTAAAACAAACCTGATCTCTCTAGGACATTCAGAAGCCAAGTTATAAGCCCACAAATGTGTAACTGGACTACTTTAAATTGACACCAGATCCGGTGACCTTTGGGACATGGTTTGACCCCCTTAGGAAAGTGCTATCGTCATGAAACGTTCAGATCACTTACAACTCAATAGATTCTACCTTCCTGTAACGTTTCAGCCTGATTGGACCTTATTTTCACACAAATGAACCCAGAATGATGTGAAATTGTGCTTCGTGCAACATAATTCTGGGTGCCATTTAAAAACCATAAGTGCTAACGACTCCATTCCTTTTTGGGGTAATGGGGGCTGTTAATTGGAGTACTCTAAATTAAACTTGACCTCTCTAGGATATTCAGAAGCCAAGTTATAAGCCCACAAAGGTATAACTGCACTACTTCTTTAAAGTGACATCAGGTCCGGTGACCTTTGAGACATGGTTTGACCCCCTATAGGAATGTGCGATCATCATGAAACGTTCAGATCACTTACAACTCAATAGATTCTTCCTTCCTGTAATGTTTCAGCCTGATTGGACCTTGTTTTCACACAAATGAAACCAGAATGATGTGAAATTGTGCTTTGTGCAACATAATTCTGGGTGCCATTTACAAACCATGAGTGCTAATGACTCCATTCCTTTTTGTGGTTGTAGGGGCTGTTGATTGGAGTACTCTGAAACAAACCTGATCACTCTAGGACATTCAGAAGCCAAGTTATGAGCCCAGAAATGTGTAACTGGACTACTTTAAATTGACACCAGATCCGGTGACCTTTGGGACATGGTTTGACCCCCTTAGGAAAGTGCTATCATCATGAAACGTTCAGATCACTTACAACTCAATAGATTCTACCTTCCTGTAACATTTCAGCCTGATTGGACCTTGTTTTCACACAAATGAAACCAGAATGATGTGAAATTGTGCTTCGTGCAGCATAATTTTGGGTGCCATTTACAAACCATAAGTGCTAATGTTTCCATTCCTTTTTGTGGTTGTAGGGGCTGTTGATTGGAGTAAACTAAAACAAACCTGATCTCTCTAGGACATTCAGAAGCCAAGTTATAAGCCCACAAAGGTGTAACTGGACTACTTCTTTAAAGTGACACCAGATCCGGTGACCTTTGGGACATGGTTTGACCCCCTTAGGAAAGTGCTATCGTCATGAAACGTTCAGATCACTTACAACTCAATAGATTCTACCTTCCTGTAACGTTTCAGCCTGATTGGACCTTGTTTTCACACAAATGAACCCAGAATGATGTGAAATTGTGGTTCGTGCAACATAATTCTGGGTGCCATTTAAAAACCATAAGTGCTAACGACTCCATTCCTTTTTGGGGTAATGGGGGCTGTTAATTGGAGTACTCTAAAACAAACCTGACCTCTCTAGGATATTCATAAGCCAAGTTATAATCCCACAAATGTGTAACTGGACTACTTCTTTAAAGTGACACCAGGCCCGGTGACCTGTGGGACATGGTTTGATACCCTATAGGAATGTGTGATCATCATGAAACGTTCAGATCCCTTACAACTCAATAGATTCTACCTTCTTGTAACGTTTCAGCCTGATTGGACATTGTTTTCACACAAATGGACCCAGAATGATGTGAAATTGTGCTTCGTGCAACATAATTCTGGGTGCCATTTAAAACCATAAGTGCTAATGACTCCATTCCTTTTTGTGGTTGTAGGGGCTGTTGATTGGAGTACACTAAAACAAACCTGACTTCTCTAGGACATTCAGAAGCCAAGTTATAAGCCCACAAATGTGTAACTGGACTACTTCTTTAAATTGACACCAGATCTGGTGACCTTTGGGACATGGTTTGACCCCCTTAGGAAAGTGCAATCAACATGAAACGTTCAGATCACTTACAACTCAATAGATTCTACCTTCCTGTAACGTTTCAGCCTGATTGGACCTTGTTTTCACACAAATGAACCCAGAATGATGTGAAATTGTGATTCGTGCAACATAATTCTGGGTGCCATTTAAAAACCATAAGTGCTAATGACTCCATTCCTATTTGGGGTAATGGGGGCTGTTAATTGGAGTACTCTAAAACAAACCTGACCTCTAGGATATTCAGAAGCCAAGTTATAATCCCACAAATGTGTAACTGGACTACTTCTTTAAAAAGACACCAGGCCCGGTGACCTTTGGGACATGGTTTGATACCCTATAGGAATGTGCGATCATCATGAAACGTTCAGATCACTTACAACTTAATTGATTCTACCTTCCTGTAACGTTTCAGCCTGATTGCACCTTGTTTTCACACAAATGAAACCAGAATGATGTGAAATTGTGCTTTGTGCAACATAATTCTGGGTGCCATTTAAAACCGATAAGTGCTAATGACTCCATTCCTTTTTGTGGTTGTAGGGGCTGTTGATTGGAGTACACTAAAACAAACCTGATCTCTCTAGGACATTCAGAAGCCAAGTTATAAGCCCACAAATGTGTAACTGGACTACTTTAAATTGACACCAGATCCGGTGACCTTTGGGACATGGTTTGACCCCCTTAGGAAAGCGCTATCGTCATGAAACGTTCAGATCACTTACAACTCAATAGATTCTACCTTTCTGTAACGTTTCAGCCTGATTGGACCTTGTTTTCACACAAATGGACCCAGAATGATGTGAAATTGTGCTTCGTGCAACATAATTCTGGGTGCCATTTAAAACCCATAAGTGCTAATGACTCCATTCCTGTTTGTGGTTGTAGGGGCTGTTGATTGGAGTACACTAAAACAAACCTGATCTCTCTAGGACATTCAGAAGCCAAGTTATGAGCCCACAAATGTGTAACTGGACTACTTTAAATTGACACCAGATCCGGTGACCTTTGGGACCTGGTTTGACCCCCTTAGGAAAGCGCTATCGTCATGAAACGTTCAGATCACTTACAACTCAATAGATTCTACCTTCCTGTAACGTTTCAGCCTGATTGGACCTTGTTTTCACACAAATGAACCCAGAATGATGTGAAATTGTGCTTCGTGCAACATAATTCTGGGTGCCATTTAAAAACCATAAGTGCTAACAACTCCATTCCTTTTTGGGGTAATGGGGGCTGTTAATTGGAGTACTCTAAATTAAACCTGACCTCTAGTGGATATTCAGAAGCCAAGTTATAAGCCCACAAAGGTGTAACTGCACTACTTCTTTAAAGTGACATCAGGTCCGGTGACCTTTGAGACATGGTTTGACCCCCTATAGGAATGTGCGATCATCATGAAACGTTCAGATCACTTACAACTCAATAGATTCTACCTTCCTGTAACGTTTCAGCCTGATTGGACCTTGTTTTCACACAAATGAAACCAGAATGATGTGAAATTGTGCTTCGTGCAACATAATTCTGGGTGCCATTTACAAACCATAAGTGCTAATGACTCCATTCCTTTTTGTGGTTGTAGGGGCTGTTGATTGGAGTACACTAAAACAAACCTGATCTCTCTAGGACATTCAGAAGCCAAGTTATAAGCCCACAAATGTGTAACTGGACTACTTCTTTAAAGTGACACCAGATCCGGTGACCTTTGGGACATGGTTTGACCCCCTATAGGAATGTGCGATCATCATGAAACGTTCAGATCACTTACAACTCAATAGATTCTACCTTCTTGTAACGTTTCAGCCTGATTGGACCTTGTTTTCACACAAATGGACCCAGATTGATGTGAAATTGTGCTTCGTGCAACATAATTCTGGGTGCCATTTAAAACCATAAGTGCTAATGACTCCATTCCTTTTTGTGGTTGTAGGGGCTGTTGATTGGAGTTCTCTGAAACAAACCTGATCTCTCTAGGACATTCAGAAGCCAAGTTATAAGCCCAAAAAGGTGTAACTGCACTACTTCTTTAAAGTGACATCAGGTCCGGTGACCTTTGAGACATGGTTTGACCCCCTATAGGAATGTGCGATCATCATGAAACGTTCAGATCACTTACAACTCAATAGATTCTTCCTTCCTGTAATGTTTCAGCCTGATTGGACCTTGTTTTCACACAAATGAAACCAGAATGATGTGAAATTGTGCTTTGTGCAACATGATTCTGGGTGCCATTTACAAACCATAAGTGCTAATGACTCCATTCCTTTTTGTGGTTGTAGGGGCTGTTGATTGGAGTACTCTGAAACAAACCTGATCACTCTAGGACATTCAGAAGCCCAGTTATGAGCCCAGAAATGTGTAACTGGACTACTTTAAATTGACACCAGATCCGGTGACCTTTGGGACATGGTTTGACCCCCTTAGGAAAGTGCTATCATCATGAAACGTTCAGATCACTTACAACTCAATAGATTCTACCTTCCTGTAACGTTTCAGCCTGATTGGACCTTGTTTTCACACAAATGAAACCAGAATGATGTGAAATTGTGCTTCGTGCAGCATAATTTTGGGTGCCATTTACAAACCATAAGTGCTAATGTTTCCATTCCTTTTTGTGGTTGTAGGGGCTGTTGATTGGAGTAAACTAAAACAAACCTGATCTCTCTAGGACATTCAGAAGCCAAGTTATAAGCCCACAAAGGTGTAACTGGACTACTTCTTTAAAGTGACACCAGATCCGGTGACCTTTGGGACATGGTTTGACCCCCTTAGGAAAGTGCTATCGTCATGAAACGTTCAGATCACTTACAACTCAATAGATTCTACCTTCCTGTAACGTTTCAGCCTGATTGGACCTTGTTTTCACACAAATGAACCCAGAATGATGTGAAATTGTGCTTCGTGCAACATAATTCTGGGTGCCATTTAAAAACCATAAGTGCTAACGACTCCATTCCTTTTTGGGGTAATGGGGGCTGTTAATTGGAGTACTCTAAAACAAACCTGACCTCTCTAGGATATTCATAAGCCAAGTTATAATCCCACAAATGTGTAACTGGACTACTTCTTTAAAGTGACACCAGGCCCGGTGACCTGTGGGACATGGTTTGATACCCTATAGGAATGTGTGATCATCATGAAACGTTCAGATCCCTTACAACTCAATAGATTCTACCTTCTTGTAACGTTTCAGCCTGATTGGACCTTGTTTTCACACAAATGGACCCAGAATGATGTGAAATTGTGCTTCGTGCAACATAATTCTGGGTGCCATTTAAAACCATAAGTGCTAATGACTCCATTCCTTTTTGTGGTTGTAGGGGCTGTTGATTGGAGTACACTAAAACAAACCTGACTTCTCTAGGACATTCAGAAGCCAAGTTATAAGCCCACAAATGTGTAACTGGACTACTTCTTTAAATTGACACCAGTTCTGGTGACCTTTGGGACATGGTTTGACCCCCTTAGGAAAGTGCAATCAACATGAAACGTTCAGATCACTTACAACTCAATAGATTCTACCTTCCTGTAACGTTTCAGCCTGATTGGACCTTGTTTTCACACAAATGAACCCAGAATGATGTGAAATTGTGATTCGTGCAACATAATTCTGGGTGCCATTTAAAAACCATAAGTGCTAATGACTCCATTCCTATTTGGGGTAATGGGGGCTGTTAATTGGAGTACTCTAAAACAAACCTGACCTCTAGGATATTCAGAAGCCAAGTTATAATCCCACAAATGTGTAACTGGACTACTTCTTTTAAAAGACACCAGGCCCGGTGACCTTTGGGACATGGTTTGATACCCTATAGGAATGTGCGATCATCATGAAACGTTCAGATCACTTACAACTTAATTGATTCTACCTTCCTGTAACGTTTCAGCCTGATTGCACCTTGTTTTCACACAAATTAAACCAGAATGATGTGAAATTGTGCTTTGTGCAACATAATTCTGGGTGCCATTTAAAACCGATAAGTGCTAATGACTCCATTCCTTTTTGTGGTTGTAGGGGCTGTTGATTGGAGTACACTAAAACAAACCTGATCTCTCTAGGACATTCAGAAGCCAAGTTATAAGCCCACAAATGTGTAACTGGACTACTTTAAATTGACACCAGATCCGGTGACCTTTGGGACATGGTTTGACCCCCTTAGGAAAGCGCTATCGTCATGAAACGTTCAGATCACTTACAACTCAATAGATTCTACCTTTCTGTAACGTTTCAGCCTGATTGGACCTTGTTTTCACACAAATGGACCCAGAATGATGTGAAATTGTGCTTCGTGCAACATAATTCTGGGTGCCATTTAAAACCCATAAGTGCTAATGACTCCATTCCTGTTTGTGGTTGTAGGGGCTGTTGATTGGAGTACACTAAAACAAACCTGATCTCTCTAGGACATTCAGAAGCCAAGTTATAAGCCCACAAATGTGTAACTGGACTACTTTAAATTGACACCAGATCCGGTGACCTTTGGGACCTGGTTTGACCCCCTTAGGAAAGCGCTATCGTCATGAAACGTTCAGATCACTTACAACTCAATAGATTCTACCTTCCTGTAACGTTTCAGCCTGATTGGACCTTGTTTTCACACAAATGAACCCAGAATGATGTGAAATTGTGCTTCGTGCAACATACTTCTGGGTGCGATTTAAAAACCATAAGTGCTAACAACTCCATTCCTTTTTGGGGTAATGGGGGCTGTTAATTGGAGTACTCTAAATTAAACCTGACCTCTAGTGGATATTCAGAAGCCAAGTTATAAGCCCACAAAGGTGTAACTGCACTACTTCTTTAAAGTGACACCAGATCCGGTGACCTTTGGGACATGGTTTGACCCCCTTAGGAAAGTGCGATCATCATGAAACGTTCAGATCACTTACAACTCAATAGATTCTACCTTCCTGTAACGTTTCAGCCTGATTGGACCTTGTTTTCACACAAATGAACCCAGAATGATGTGAAATTGTGATTCGTGCAACATAATTCTGGGTGCCATTTAAAAACCATAAGTGCTAATGACTCCATTCCTATTTGGGGTAATGGGGGCTGTTAATTGGAGTACTCTAAAACAAACCTGACCTCTAGGATATTCAGAAGCCAAGTTATAATCCCACAAATGTGTAACTGGACTACTTCTTTAAAAAGACACCAGGCCCGGTGACCTTTGGGACATGGTTTGATACCCTATAGGAATGTGCGATCATCATGAAACGTTCAGATCACTTACAACTTAATTGATTCTACCTTCCTGTAACGTTTCAGCCTGATTGCACCTTGTTTTCACACAAATGAAACCAGAATGATGTGAAATTGTGCTTTGTGCAACATAATTCTGGGTGCCATTTAAAACCGATAAGTGCTAATGACTCCATTCCTTTTTGTGGTTGTAGGGGCTGTTGATTGGAGTACACTAAAACAAACCTGATCTCTCTAGGACATTCAGAAGCCAAGTTATAAGCCCACAAATGTGTAACTGGACTACTTTAAATTGACACCAGATCCGGTGACCTTTGGGACATGGTTTGACCCCCTTAGGAAAGCGCTATCGTCATGAAACGTTCAGATCACTTACAACTCAATAGATTCTACCTTTCTGTAACGTTTCAGCCTGATTGGACCTTGTTTTCACACAAATGGACCCAGAATGATGTGAAATTGTGCTTCGTGCAACATAATTCTGGGTGCCATTTAAAACCCATAAGTGCTAATGACTCCATTCCTGTTTGTGGTTGTAGGGGCTGTTGATTGGAGTACACTAAAACAAACCTGATCTCTCTAGGACATTCAGAAGCCAAGTTATGAGCCCACAAATGTGTAACTGGACTACTTTAAATTGACACCAGATCCGGTGACCTTTGGGACCTGGTTTGACCCCCTTAGGAAAGCGCTATCGTCATGAAACGTTCAGATCACTTACAACTCAATAGATTCTACCTTCCTGTAACGTTTCAGCCTGATTGGACCTTGTTTTCACACAAATGAACCCAGAATGATGTGAAATTGTGCTTCGTGCAACATAATTCTGGGTGCCATTTAAAAACCATAAGTGCTAACAACTCCATTCCTTTTTGGGGTAATGGGGGCTGTTAATTGGAGTACTCTAAATTAAACCTGACCTCTAGTGGATATTCAGAAGCCAAGTTATAAGCCCACAAAGGTGTAACTGCACTACTTCTTTAAAGTGACATCAGGTCCGGTGACCTTTGAGACATGGTTTGACCCCCTATAGGAATGTGCGATCATCATGAAACGTTCAGATCACTTACAACTCAATAGATTCTACCTTCCTGTAACGTTTCAGCCTGATTGGACCTTGTTTTCACACAAATGAAACCAGAATGATGTGAAATTGTGCTTCGTGCAACATAATTCTGGGTGCCATTTACAAACCATAAGTGCTAATGACTCCATTCCTTTTTGTGGTTGTAGGGGCTGTTGATTGGAGTACACTAAAACAAACCTGATCTCTCTAGGACATTCAGAAGCCAAGTTATAAGCCCACAAATGTGTAACTGGACTACTTCTTTAAAGTGACACCAGATCCGGTGACCTTTGGGACATGGTTTGACCCCCTATAGGAATGTGCGATCATCATGAAACGTTCAGATCACTTACAACTCAATAGATTCTACCTTCTTGTAACGTTTCAGCCTGATTGGACCTTGTTTTCACACAAATGGACCCAGATTGATGTGAAATTGTGCTTCGTGCAACATAATTCTGGGTGCCATTTAAAACCATAAGTGCTAATGACTCCATTCCTTTTTGTGGTTGTAGGGGCTGTTGATTGGAGTTCTCTGAAACAAACCTGATCTCTCTAGGACATTCAGAAGCCAAGTTATAAGCCCAAAAAGGTGTAACTGCACTACTTCTTTAAAGTGACATCAGGTCCGGTGACCTTTGAGACATGGTTTGACCCCCTATAGGAATGTGCGATCATCATGAAACGTTCAGATCACTTACAACTCAATAGATTCTTCCTTCCTGTAATGTTTCAGCCTGATTGGACCTTGTTTTCACACAAATGAAACCAGAATGATGTGAAATTGTGCTTTGTGCAACATGATTCTGGGTGCCATTTACAAACCATAAGTGCTAATGACTCCATTCCTTTTTGTGGTTGTAGGGGCTGTTGATTGGAGTACTCTGAAACAAACCTGATCACTCTAGGACATTCAGAAGCCCAGTTATGAGCCCAGAAATGTGTAACTGGACTACTTTAAATTGACACCAGATCCGGTGACCTTTGGGACATGGTTTGACCCCCTTAGGAAAGTGCTATCATCATGAAACGTTCAGATCACTTACAACTCAATAGATTCTACCTTCCTGTAACGTTTCAGCCTGATTGGACCTTGTTTTCACACAAATGAAACCAGAATGATGTGAAATTGTGCTTCGTGCAGCATAATTTTGGGTGCCATTTACAAACCATAAGTGCTAATGTTTCCATTCCTTTTTGTGGTTGTAGGGGCTGTTGATTGGAGTAAACTAAAACAAACCTGATCTCTCTAGGACATTCAGAAGCCAAGTTATAAGCCCACAAAGGTGTAACTGGACTACTTCTTTAAAGTGACACCAGATCCGGTGACCTTTGGGACATGGTTTGACCCCCTTAGGAAAGTGCTATCGTCATGAAACGTTCAGATCACTTACAACTCAATAGATTCTACCTTCCTGTAACGTTTCAGCCTGATTGGACCTTGTTTTCACACAAATGAACCCAGAATGATGTGAAATTGTGCTTCGTGCAACATAATTCTGGGTGCCATTTAAAAACCATAAGTGCGAACGACTCCATTCCTTTTTGGGGTAATGGGGGCTGTTAATTGGAGTACTCTAAAACAAACCTGACCTCTCTAGGATATTCATAAGCCAAGTTATAATCCCACAAATGTGTAACTGGACTACTTCTTTAAAGTGACACCAGGCCCGGTGACCTGTGGGACATGGTTTGATACCCTATAGGAATGTGTGATCATCATGAAACGTTCAGATCCCTTACAACTCAATAGATTCTACCTTCTTGTAACGTTTCAGCCTGATTGGACCTTGTTTTCACACAAATGGACCCAGAATGATGTGAAATTGTGCTTCGTGCAACATAATTCTGGGTGCCATTTAAAACCATAAGTGCTAATGACTCCATTCCTTTTTGTGGTTGTAGGGGCTGTTGATTGGAGTACACTAAAACAAACCTGACTTCTCTAGGACATTCAGAAGGCAAGTTATAAGCCCACAAATGTGTAACTGGACTACTTCTTTAAATTGACACCAGATCTGGTGACCTTTGGGACATGGTTTGACCCCCTTAGGAAAGTGCAATCAACATGAAACGTTCAGATCACTTACAACTCAATAGATTCTACCTTCCTGTAACGTTTCAGCCTGATTGGACCTTGTTTTCACACAAATGAACCCAGAATGATGTGAAATTGTGATTCGTGCAACATAATTCTGGGTGCCATTTAAAAACCATAAGTGCTAATGACTCCATTCCTATTTGGGGTAATGGGGGCTGTTAATTGGAGTACTCTAAAACAAACCTGACCTCTAGGATATTCAGAAGCCAAGTTATAATCCCACAAATGTGTAACTGGACTACTTCTTTTAAAAGACACCAGGCCCGGTGACCTTTGGGACATGGTTTGATACCCTATAGGAATGTGCGATCATCATGAAACGTTCAGATCACTTACAACTTAATTGATTCTACCTTCCTGTAACGTTTCAGCCTGATTGCACCTTGTTTTCACACAAATGAAACCAGAATGATGTGAAATTGTGCTTTGTGCAACATAATTCTGGGTGCCATTTAAAACCGATAAGTGCTAATGACTCCATTCCTTTTTGTGGTTGTAGGGGCTGTTGATTGGAGTACACTAAAACAAACCTGATCTCTCTAGGACATTCAGAAGCCAAGTTATAAGCCCACAAATGTGTAACTGGACTACTTTAAATTGACACCAGATCCGGTGACCTTTGGGACATGGTTTGACCCCCTTAGGAAAGCGCTATCGTCATGAAACGTTCAGATCACTTACAACTCAATAGATTCTACCTTTCTGTAACGTTTCAGCCTGATTGGACCTTGTTTTCACACAAATGGACCCAGAATGATGTGAAATTGTGCTTCGTGCAACATAATTCTGGGTGCCATTTAAAACCCATAAGTGCTAATGACTCCATTCCTGTTTGTGGTTGTAGGGGCTGTTGATTGGAGTACACTAAAACAAACCTGATCTCTCTAGGACATTCAGAAGCCAAGTTATAAGCCCACAAATGTGTAACTGGACTACTTTAAATTGACACCAGATCCGGTGACCTTTGGGACCTGGTTTGACCCCCTTAGGAAAGCGCTATCGTCATGAAACGTTCAGATCACTTACAACTCAATAGATTCTACCTTCCTGTAACGTTTCAGCCTGATTGGACCTTGTTTTCACACAAATGAACCCAGAATGATGTGAAATTGTGCTTCGTGCAACATACTTCTGGGTGCGATTTAAAAACCATAAGTGCTAACAACTCCATTCCTTTTTGGGGTAATGGGGGCTGTTAATTGGAGTACTCTAAATTAAACCTGACCTCTAGTGGATATTCAGAAGCCAAGTTATAAGCCCACAAAGGTGTAACTGCACTACTTCTTTAAAGTGACACCAGATCCGGTGACCTTTGGGACATGGTTTGACCCCCTTAGGAAAGTGCGATCATCATGAAACGTTCAGATCACTTACAACTCAATAGATTCTACCTTCCTGTAACGTTTCAGCCTGATTGGACCTTGTTTTCACACAAATGAAACCAGAATGATGTGAAATTGTGCTTCGCGCAACATAATTCTGGGTGCCATTTACAAACCATAAGTGCTAATGACTCCATTCCTTTTTGTGGTTGTAGGGGCTGTTGATTGGAGTACACTAAAACAAACCTGATCTCTCTAGGACATTCAGAAGCCAAGTTATAAGCCCACAAAGGTGTAACTGGACTACTTCTTTAAAGTGACACCAGATCCGGTGACCTTTGGGACATGGTTTGACCCCCTATAGGAATGTGCGATCATCATGAAACGTTCAGATCACTTACAACTCAATAGATTCTACCTTCTTGTAACGTTTCAGCCTGATTGGACCTTGTTTTCTCACAAATGGACCCAGATTGATGTGAAATTGTGCTTCGTGCAACATAATTCTGGGTGCCATTTAAAACCATAAGTGCTAATGACTCCATTCCTTTTTGTGGTTGTAGGGGCTGTTGATTGGAGTTCTCTGAAACAAACCTGATCTCTCTAGGACATTCAGAAGCCAAGTTATAAGCCCAAAAAGGTGTAACTGGACTACTTCTTTAAAGTGACACCAGATCTGGTGACCTTTGGGACATGGTTTGACCCCCTATAGGAATGTGCGATCATCATGAAACGTTCAGATCACTTACAACTCAATAGATTCTACCTTCTTGTAACGTTTCAGCCTGATTGGACCTTGTTTTCACACAAATGGACCCAGAATGATGTGAAATTGTGCTTCTTGCAACATAATTCTGGGTGCCATTTACAAACCATAAGTGCTAATGACTCCATTCCTTTTCGTGGTTGTAGGGGCTGTTGATTGGAGTACACTAAAACAAGCCTGACCTCTCTAGGACATTCACAAGCCAAGTTATAAGCCCACAAAGGTGTAACTGGACTACTTCTTTAAAGTGACACCAGGCCCGGTGACCTTTGGGACATGGTTTGACCCCCTAAAGGAATATGCGATCATCATGAAACGTTCAGATCACTTACAACTCAATAGATTCTACCTTCTTGTAACGTTTCAGCCTGATTGGACCTTGTTTTCACACAAATGGACCCAGAATGATGTGAAATTGTGCTTCGTGCAACATAATTCTGGGTGCCATTTACAAACCATAAGTGCTAATGACTCCATTCCTTTTTGTGGTTGTAGGGGCTGTTGATTGGAGTACACTAAAACAAGCCTGACCTCTCTAGGACATTCAGGAGCCAAGTTATAAGCCCACAAAGGTGTAACTGGACTACTTCTTTAAAGTGACACCAGGCCCGGTGACCTTTGGGACATGGTTTGACCCCCTATAGGAATGTGCGATCATCATGAAACGTTCAGATCACTTACAACTCAATAGATCCTACCTTTCTGTAACGTTTCAGCCCTATTGGACCTTGTTTTCACACAAATGAACCCAGAATGATGTGAAATTGTGCTTCGTGCAACATAATTCTGGGTGCCATTTAAAAACCATAAGTGCTAATGACTCCATTCCTTTTTGTGGATGTAGGGACTGTTGATTGGAGTACAGTAAAACAAACCTGATCTCTCTAGGACATTCAGAAGCCAAGTTATAAGCCCACAAATGTGTAACTGGACTACTTCTTTAAATTGACACCAGATCCGGTGTACTTTGGGACATGGTTTTACCCCCTTAGGAAAGTGCTATCATCATGAAACGTTCAGATCACTTACAACTCAATAGATTCTACCTTCCTGTAACGTTTCAGCCTGATTTGACCTTGTTTTCACACAAATGAACCCTGAATGATGTGAAATTGTGCTTCGTGCAACATAATTCTGGGTGCCATTTAAAAACCATAAGTGCTAATGACTCCATTCCTTTTTGTGGATGTAGGGGCTGTTGATTGGAGTACACTAAAATAAACCTGATCTCTCTAGGATATTCAGAAGCCAAGTTATAAGCCCGCAAATGTGTAACTGGACTACTTCTTTAAAGTGACACCAGGCCCGGTGACCTTTGGGACATGGTTTGACCCCCTATAGGAATATGCAATCATCATGAAACGTTCAGATCACTTACAACTCAATAGATTCTACCTTCTTGTAACGTTTCAGCCTGATTGGACCTTGTTTTCACACAAATGAACCCAGAAAGATGTGAAATTGTGCTTTGTGCAACCTAATTCTTGGTGCCATTTACAAACCATACGTGCTAATGACTCCATTCCTTTTTGGGGTAATGGGGGCAGTTAATTGGAGTACTCTAAATTAAACCTGACCTCTCTAGGATATTCAGAAGCCAAGTTATAAGCCCACAAAGGTGTAACTGCACTACTTCTTTAAAGTGACACCAGGCCCGGTGACCTTGGGACATGGTTTGACCCCCTATAGGAATGTGCGATCATCATGAAACGTTCAGATCACTTACAACTCAATAGATTCTACCTTCTTGTAACGTTTCAGCCTGATTGGACCTTGTTTTCACACAAATGGACCCAGAATGATGTGAAATTGTGCTTCTTGCAACATAATTCTGGGTGCCATTTACAAACCATAAGTGCTAATGACTCCATTCCTTTTCGTGGTTGTAGGGGCTGTTGATTGGAGTACACTAAAACAAGCCTGACCTCTCTAGGACATTCACAAGCCAAGTTATAAGCCCACAAAGGTGTAACTGGGCTACTTCTTTAAAGTGACACCAGGCCCGGTGACCTTTGGGACATGGTTTGACCCCCTAAAGGAATATGCGATCATCATGAAACGTTCAGATCACTTACAACTCAATAGATTCTACCTTCTTGTAACGTTTCAGCCTGATTGGACCTTGTTTTCACACAAATGGACCCAGAATGATGTGAAATTGTGCTTCGTGCAACATAATTCTGGGTGCCATTTACAAACCATAAGTGCTAATGACTCCATTCCTTTTTGTGGTTGTAGGGGCTGTTGATTGGAGTACACTAAAACAAGCCTGACCTCTCTAGGACATTCAGGAGCCAAGTTATAAGCCCACAAATGTGTAACTGGACTACTTCTTTAAAGTGACACCAGGCCCGGTGACCTTTGGGACATGGTTTGACCCCCTATAGGAATGTGCGATCATCATGAAACGTTCAGATCACTTACAACTCAATAGATCCTACCTTTCTGTAACGTTTCAGCCCTATTGGACCTTGTTTTCACACAAATGAACCCAGAATGATGTGAAATTGTGCATCGTGCAACATAATTCTGGGTGCCATTTAAAAACCATAAGTGCTAATGACTCCATTCCTTTTTGTGGATGTAGGGACTGTTGATTGGAGTACAGTAAAACAAACCTGATCTCTCTAGGACATTCAGAAGCCAAGTTATAAGCCCACAAATGTGTAACTGGACTACTTCTTTAAATTGACACCAGATCCGGTGACCTTTGGGACATGGTTTTACCCCCTTAGGAAAGTGCTATCATCATGAAACATTCAGATCACTTACAACTCAATAGATTCTACCTTCCTGTAACGTTTCAGCCTGATTTGACCTTGTTTTCACACAAATGAACCCAGAATGATGTGAAATTGTGCTTCGTGCAACATAATTCTGGGTGCCATTTAAAAACCATAAGTGCTAATGACTCCATTCCTTTTTGTGGATGTAGGGGCTGTTGATTGGAGTACACTAAAATAAACCTGATCTCTCTAGGATATTCAGAAGCCAAGTTATAAGCCCGCAAATGTGTAACTGGACTACTTCTTTAAAGTGACACCAGGCCCGGTGACCTTTGGGACATGGTTTGACCCCCTATAGGAATATGCAATCATCATGAAACGTTCAGATCACTTACAACTCAATAGATTCTACCTTCTTGTAACGTTTCAGCCTGATTGGACCTTGTTTTCACACAAATGAACCCAGAAAGATGTGAAATTGTGCTTTGTGCAACCTAATTCTTGGTGCCATTTACAAACCATACGTGCTAATGACTCCATTCCTTTTTGGGGTAATGGGGGCTGTTAATTGGAGTACTCTAAATTAAACCTGACCTCTCTAGGATATTCAGAAGCCAAGTTATAAGCCCACAAAGGTGTAACTGCACTACTTCTTTAAAGTGACACCAGGCCCGGTGACCTTGGGACATGGTTTGACCCCCTATAGGAATGTGCGATCATCATGAAACGTTCAGATAACTTACAACTCAATAGATTCTACCTTCTTGTAACGTTTCAGCCTGATTGGACCTTGTTTTCACACAAATGGACCCAGAATGATGTGAAATTGTGCTTCGTGCAACATAATTCTGGGTGCCATTTAAAACCATAAGTGCTAATGACTCCATTCCTTTTTGTGGTTGTAGGGGCTGTTGATTGGAGTACACTAAAACAAACCTGACTTCTCTAGGACATTCAGAAGCCAAGTTATAAACCCACAAATGTGTAACTGGACTACTTTAAATTGACACCAGATCCGGTGACCTTTGGGACATGGTTTGACCCCCTTAGGAAAGCGCTATCGTCATGAAACGTTCAGATCACTTACAACTCAATAGATTATACCTTTCTGTAACGTTTCAGCCTGATTGGACCTTTTTTCACACAAATGAACCCAGAATGATGTGAAATTGTGCTTTGTGCAACATAATTCTGGGTGCCATTTAAAACCCATAAGTGCTAATGACTCCAGTCCTGTTTGTGGTTGTAGGGGCTGTTGATTGGAGTACACTAAAACAAACCTGATCTCTCTAGGACATTCAGAAGCCAAGTTATAAGCCCACAAATGTGTAACTGGACTACTTTAAATTGACACCAGATCCGGTGACCTTTGGGACATGGTTTGACCCCCTTAGGAAAGTGCTATCATCATGAAACGTTCAGATCACTTACAACTCAATAGATTCTTCCTTCCTGTAACGTTTCAGCCTGATTGGACATTGTTTTCACACAAATGAACCCAGAATGATGTGAAATTGTGCTTTGTGCAACATAATTCTGGGTGCCATTTAAAAACCATAAGTGCTAACGACTCCATTCCTTTTTGGGGTAATGGGGGCTGTTAATTGGAGTACTCTAAAACAAACCTGACCTCTCTAGGATATTCATAAGCCAAGTTTTAATCCCACAAATGTGTAACTGGACTACTTCTTTAAAAAGACACCAGGCCCGGTGACCTTTGGGACATGGTTTGATACCCTATAGGAATGTGCGATCATCATGAAACGTTCAGATCCCTTACAACTCAATAGATTCTACCTTTCTGTAACGTTTCAGCCCTATTGGACCTTGTTTTCACACAAATGAACCCAGAATGATGTGAAATTGTGCTTCGTGCAACATAATTCTGGGTGCCATTTAAAAACCATAAGTGCTAATGACTCCATTCCTTTTTGTGGATGTAGGGACTGTTGATTGGAGTACACTAAAACAAACCTGATCTCTCTAGGACATTCAGAAGCCAAGTTATAAGTCCACAAATGTGTAACTGGACTACTTTAAATTGACACCAGATCCGGTGACCTTTGGGACATGGTTTGACCCCCTTAGGAAAGTGCTATCATCATGAAACGTTCAGATCACTTACAACTCAATAGATTCTTCCTTCCTGTAACGTTTCAGCCTGATTGGACCTTGTTTTCACACAAATGAACCCAGAATGATGTGAAATTGTGCTTCGTGCAACATAATTCTGGGTGCCATTTAAAAACCATAAGTGCTAACGACTCCATTCCTTTTTGGGGTAATGGGGGCTGTTAATTGGAGTACTCTAAAACAAACCTGACCTCTCTAGGATATTCATAAGCCAAGTTATAATCCCACAAATGTGTAACTGGACTACTTCTTTAAAGTGACACCAGGCCCGGTGACCTTTGGGACATGGTTTGATACCCTATAGGAATGTGCGATCATCATGAAACGTTCAGATCCCTTACAACTCAATAGATCCTACCTTTCTGTAACGTTTCAGCCCTATTGGACCTTGTTTTCACACAAATGAACCCAGAATGATGTGAAATTGTGCTTTGTGCAACATAATTCTGGGTGCCATTTACAAACCATAAGTGCTAATGACTCCATTCCTTTTTGTGGTTGTAGGGGCTGTTGATTGGAGTACTCTGAAACAAACCTGATCACTCTAGGACATTCAGAAGCCAAGTTATGAGCCCAGAAATGTGTAACTGGACTACTTTAAATTGACACCAGATCCGGTGACCTTTGGGACATGGTTTGAACCCCTTAGGAAAGTGCTATCATCATGAAACGTTCAGATCACTTAGAACTCAATAGATTCTACCTTCCTGTAACGTTTCAGCCTGATTGGACCTTGTTTTCACACAAATGAAACCAGAATGTTGTGAAATTGTGCTTCGTGCAACATAATTCTGGGTGCCATTTACAAACCATAAGTGCTAATGACTCCATTCCTTTTTGTGGTTGTAGGGGCTGTTGATTGGAGTACACTAAAACAAACCTGATCTCTCTAGGACATTCAGAAGCCAAGTTATAAGCCCAAAAAGGTGTAACTGGACTACTTCTTTAAAGTGACACCAGATCCGGTGACCTTTGGGACATGGTTTGACCCCCTATAGGAATGTGCGATCATCATGAAACGTTCAGATCACTTACAACTCAATAGATTCTACCTTCTTGTAACGTTTCAGCCTGATTGGACCTTGTTTTCACACAAATGGACCCAGAATGATGTGAAATTGTGCTTCTTGCAACATAATTCTGGGTGCCATTTACAAACCATAAGTGCTAATGACTCCATTCCTTTTTGTGGTTGTAGGGGCTGTTGATTGGAGTACACTAAAACAAGCCTGACCTCTCTAGGACATTCACAAGCCAAGTTATAAGCCCACAAAGGTGTAACTGGACTACTTCTTTAAAGTGACACCAGGCCCGGTGACCTTTGGGACATGGTTTGACCCCCTATAGGAATGTGCGATCATCATGAAACGTTCAGATCACTTACAACTCAATAGATCCTACCTTTCTGTAACGTTTCAGCCCTATTGGACCTTGTTTTCACACAAATGAACACAGAATGATGGGAAATTGTGCTTCGTGCAACATAATTCTGGGTGCCATTTAAAAACCATAAGTGCTAATGACTCCATTCCTTTTTGTGGATGTAGGGACTGTTGATTGGAGTACACTAAAACAAACCTGATCTCTCTAGGACATTCAGAAGCCAAGTTATAAGCCCACAAATGTGTAACTGGACTACTTCTTTAAATCGACACCAGATCCGGTGATCTTTGGGACATGATTTTACCCCCTTAGGAAAGTGCTATCATCATGAAACGTTCAGATCACTCACAACTCAATAGATTCTACCTTCCTGTAACGTTTCAGCCTGATTGGACCTTGTTTTCACACAAATGAACCCAGAATGATGTGAAATTGTGCTTCGTGCAACATAATTCTGGGTGCCATTTAAAAACCATAAGTGCTAATGACTCCATTCCTTTTTGTGGTTGTAGGGGTTGTTGATTGGAGTACACTAAAATAAACCTGATCTCTCTAGGACATTCAGAAGCCAAGTTATAAGACCACAAATGTGTAACTGGACTACTTCTTTAAAGTGACACCAGGCCCGGTGACCTTTGGGACATGGTTTGATACCCTATAGGAATATGCGATCATCATGAAACGTTCAGATCACTTACAACTCAATAGATTCTACCTTCTTGTAACGTTTCAGCCTGATTGGACCTTGTTTTCACACAAATGGACCCAGAATGATGTGAAATTGTGCTTTGTGCAACCTAATTCTTGGTGCCATTTACAAACCATAAGTGCTAACGACTCCATTCCTTTTTGGGGTAATGGGGGCTGTTAATTGGAGTACTCTAAAACAAACCTGACCTCTCTAGGATATTCATAAGCCAAGTTATAATCCCACAAATGTGTAACTGGACTACTTCTTTAAAGTGACACCAGGCCCGGTGACCTTTGGGACATGGTTTGATACCCTATAGGAATGTGCGATCATCATGAAACGTTCAGATCCCTTATAACTCAATAGATTCTACCTTCTTGTAACGTTTCAGCCTGATTGGACCTTGTTTTCACACAAATGGACCCAGAATGATGTGAAATTGTGCTTCGTGCAACATAATTCTGGGTGCCATTTACAAACCATAAGTGCTAATGACTCCATTCCTTTTTGTGGTTGTAGGGGCTGTTGATTGGAGTACACTAAAACAAGCTTGACCTCTGTAGGACATTCAGGAGCCAAGTTATAAGCCCACAAATGTGTAACTGGACTACTTCTTTAAAGTGACACCAGGCCCGGTGACCTTTGGGACATGGTTTGACCCCCTAAAGGAAAGTGCGATCATCATGAAACGTTCAGATCACTTACAACTCAATAGATCCTACCTTTCTGTAACGTTTCAGCCCTATTGGACCTTGTTTTCACACAAATGAACCCAGAATGATGTGAAATTGTGCTTTGTGCAACATAATTCTGGGTGCCATTTACAAACCATAAGTGCTAATGACTCCATTCCTTTTTGTGGTTGTAGGGGCTGTTGATTGGAGTACTCTGAAACAAACCTGATCACTCTAGGACATTCAGAAGCCAAGTTATGAGCCCAGAAATGTGTAACTGGACTACTTTAAATTGACACCAAATCCGGTGACCTTTGGGACATGGTTTGAACCCCTTAGGAAAGTGCTATCATCATGAAACGTTCAGATCACTTAAAACTCAATAGATTCTACCTTCCTGTAACGTTTCAGCCTGATTGGACCTTGTTTTCACACAAATGAAACCAGAATGTTGTGAAATTGTGCTTCGTGCAACATAATTCTGGGTGCCATTTACAAACCATAAGTGCTAATGACTCCATTCCTTTTTGTGGTTGTAGGGGCTGTTGATTGGAGTACACTAAAACAAACCTGATCTCTCTAGGACATTCAGAAGCCAAGTTATAAGCCCAAAAAGGTGTAACTGGACTACTTCTTTAAAGTGACACCAGATCCGGTGACCTTTGGGACATGGTTTGACCCCCTATAGGAATGTGCGATCATCATGAAACGTTCAGATCACTTACAACTCAATAGATTCTACCTTCTTGTAACGTTTCAGCCTGATTGGACCTTGTTTTCACACAAATGGACCCAGAATGATGTGAAATTGTGCTTCTTGCAACATAATTCTGGGTGCCATTTACAAACCATAAGTGCTAATGACTCCATTCCTTTTTGTGGTTGTAGGGGCTGTTGATTGGAGTACACTAAAACAAGCCTGACCTCTCTAGGACATTCACAAGCCAAGTTATAAGCCCACAAAGGTGTAACTGGACTACTTCTTTAAAGTGACACCAGGCCCGGTGACCTTTGGGACATGGTTTGACCCCCTATAGGAATGTGCGATCATCATGAAACGTTCAGATCACTTACAACTCAATAGATTCTACCTTCTTGTAACGTTTCAGCCTGATTGGACCTTGTTTTCACACAAATGGACCCAGAATGATGTGAAATTGTGCTTCGTGCAACATAATTCTGGGTGCCATTTACAAACCATAAGTGCTAATGACTCCATTCCTTTTTGTGGTTGTAGGGGCTGTTGATTAGAGTACACTAAAACAAGCCTGACCTCTCTAGGACATTCAGGAGCCAAGTTATAAGCCCACAAAGGTGTAACTGGACTACTTCTTTAAAGTGACACCAGGCCCGGTGACCTTTGGGACATGGTTTGACCCCCTATAGGAATGTGCGATCATCATGAAACGTTCAGATCACTTACAACTCAATAGATCCTACCTTTCTGTAACGTTTCAGCCCTATTGGACCTTGTTTTCACACAAATGAACCCAGAATGATGTGAAATTGTGCTTCGTGCAACATAATTCTGGGTGCCATTTAAAAACCATAAGTGCTAATGACTCCATTCCTTTTTGTGGATGTAGGGACTGTTGATTGGAGTACACTAAAACAAACCTGATCTCTCTAGGACATTCAGAAGCCAAGTTATAAGCCCACAAATGTGTAACTGGACTACTTCTTTAAATCGACACCAGATCCGGTGATCTTTGGGACATGATTTTACCCCCTTAGGAAAGTGCTATCATCATGAAACGTTCAGATCACTTACAACTCAATAGATTCTACCTTCCTGTAACGTTTCAGCCTGATTGGACCTTGTTTTCCCACAAATGAACCCAGAATGATGTGAAATTGTGCTTCGTGCAACATAATTCTGGGTGCCATTTAAAAACCATAAGTGCTAATGACTCCATTCCTTTTTGTGGTTGTAGGGGCTGTTGATTGGAGTACACTAAAATAAACCTGATCTCTCTAGGACATTCAGAAGCCAAGTTATAAGACCACAAATGTGTAACTGGACTACTTCTTTAAAGTGACACCAGGCCCGGTGACCTTTGGGACATGGTTTGACCCCCTATAGGAATATGCGATCATCATGAAACGTTCAGATCACTTACAACTCAATAGATTCTACCTTCTTGTAACGTTTCAGCCTGATTGGACCTTGTTTTCACACAAATGGACCCAGAATGATGTGAAATTGTGCTTTGTGCAACCTAATTCTTGGTGCCATTTACAAACCATAAGTGCTAATGACTCCATTCCTTTTTGGGGTAATGGGGGCTGTTAATTGGAATACTCTAAATTAAACCTGACCTCTCTAGGATATTCAGAAGCCAAGTTATAAGCCCACAAAGGTGTAACTGCACTACTTCTTTAAAGTGACACCAGGCCCGGTGACCTTGGGACATGGTTTGACCCCCTATAGGAATGTGCGATCATCATGAAACGTTCAGATCACTTACAACTCAATAGATTCTACCTTCTTGTAACGTTTCAGCCTGATTGGACCTTGTTTTCACACAAATGGACCCAGAATGAAGTGAAATTGTGCTTCGTGCAACATAATTCTGGGTGCCATTTAAAACCATAAGTGCTAATGACTCCATTCCTTTTTGTGGTTGTAGGGGCTGTTGATTGGAGTACACTAAAACAAACCTGACTTCTCTAGGACATTCAGAAGCCAAGTTATAAGCCCACAAATGTGTAACTGGTCTACTTTAAATTGAAACCAGATCCGGTGACCTTTGGGACATGGTTTGACCCCCTTAGGAAAGTGCTATCATCATGAAACGTTCAGATCACTTACAACTCAATAGATTCTACCTTCCTGTAACGTTTCAGCCTGATTGGACCTTGTTTTCACACAAATGAAACCAGAATGATGTGAAATTGTGCTTCGTGCAACATAATTCTGGGTGCCATTTAAAAACCATAAGTGCTAACGACTCCATTCCTTTTTGGGGTAATGGGGGCTGTTAATTGGAGTACTCTAAAACAAACCTGACCTCTCTAGGATATTCATAAGCCAAGTTATAATCCCACAAATGTGTAACTGGACTACTTCTTTAAAGTGACACCAGGCCCGGTGACCTTTGGGACATGGTTTGATACCCTATAGGAATGTGCGATCATCATGAAACGTTCAGATCCCTTACAACTCAATAGATTCTACCTTCTTGTAACGTTTCAGCCTGATTGGACCTTGTTTTCACACAAATGGACCCAGAATGATGTGAAATTGTGCTTCGTGCAACATAATTCTGGGTGCCATTTACAAACCATAAGTGCTAATGACTCCATTCCTTTTTGTGGTTGTAGGGGCTGTTGATTGGAGTACACTAAAACAAGCCTGACCTCTGTAGGACATTCAGGAGCCAAGTTATAAGCCCACAAATGTGTAACTGGACTACTTCTTTAAAGTGACACCAGGCCCGGTGACCTTTGGGACATGGTTTGACCCCCTATAGGAATGTGCGATCATCATGAAACGTTCAGATCACTTACAACTCAATAGATCCTACCTTTCTGTAACGTTTCAGCCCTATTGGACCTTGTTTTCACACAAATGAACCCAGAATGATGTGAAATTGTGCTTTGTGCAACATAATTCTGGGTGCCATTTACAAACCATAAGTGCTAATGACTCCATTCCTTTTTGTGGTTGTAGGGGCTGTTGATTGGAGTACTCTGAAACAAACCTGATCACTCTAGGACATTCAGAAGCCAAGTTATGAGCCCAGAAATGTGTAACTGGACTACTTTAAATTGACACCAGATCCGGTGACCTTTGGGACATGGTTTGACCCCCTTAGGAAAGTGCTATCATCATGAAACGTTCAGATCACTTAGAACTCAATAGATTCTACCTTCCTGTAACGTTTCAGCCTGATTGGACCTTGTTTTCACACAAATGAAACCAGAATGTTGTGAAATTGTGCTTCGTGCAACATAATTCTGGGTGCCATTTACAAACCATAAGTGCTAATGACTCCATTCCTTTTTGTGGTTGTAGGGGCTGTTGATTGGAGTACACTAAAACAAACCTGATCTCTCTAGGACATTCAGAAGCCAAGTTATAAGCCCAAAAAGGTGTAACTGGACTACTTCTTTAAAGTGACACCAGATCCGGTGACCTTTGGGACATGGTTTGACCCCCTATAGGAATGTGCGATCATCATGAAACGTTCAGATCACTTACAACTCAATAGATTCTACCTTCTTGTAACGTTTCAGCCTGATTGGACCTTGTTTTCACACAAATGGACCCAGAATGATGTGAAATTGTGCTTCTTGCAACATAATTCTGGGTGCCATTTACAAACCATAAGTGCTAATGATTCCATTCCTTTTTGTGGTTGTAGGGGCTGTTGATTGGAGTACACTAAAACAAGCCTGACCTCTCTAGGACATTCACAAGCCAAGTTATAAGCCCACAAAGGTGTAACTGGACTACTTCTTTAAAGTGACACCAGGCCCGGTGACCTTTGGGACATGGTTTGACCCCCTATAGGAATGTGCGATCATCATGAAACGTTCAGATCACTTACAACTCAATAGATTCTACCTTCTTGTAACGTTTCAGCCTGATTGGACCTTGTTTTCACACAAATGGACCCAGAATGATGTGAAATTGTGCTTCGTGCAACATAATTCTGGGTGCCATTTACAAACCATAAGTGCTAATGACTCCATTCCTTATTGTGGTTGTAGGGGCTGTTGATTAGAGTACACTAAAACAAGCCTGACCTCTCTAGGACATTCAGGAGCCAAGTTATAAGCCCACAAAGGTGTAACTGGACTACTTCTTTAAAGTGACACCAGGCCCGGTGACCTTTGGGACATGGTTTGACCCCCTATAGGAATGTGCGATCATCATGAAACGTTCAGATCACTTACAACTCAATAGATCCTACCTTTCTGTAACGTTTCAGCCCTATTGGACCTTGTTTTCACACAAATGAACCCAGAATGATGTGAAATTGTGCTTCGTGCAACATAATTCTGGGTGCCATTTAAAAACCATAAGTGCTAATGACTCCATTCCTTTTTGTGGATGTAGGGACTGTTGATTGGAGTACACTAAAACAAACCTGATCTCTCTAGGACATTCAGAAGCCAAGTTATAAGCCCACAAATGTGTAACTGGACTACTTCTTTAAATCGACACCAGATCCGGTGATCTTTGGGACATGATTTTACCCCCTTAGGAAAGTGCTATCATCATGAAACGTTCAGATCACTTACAACTCAATAGATTTTACCTTCCTGTAACGTTTCAGCCTGATTGGACCTTGTTTTCACACAAATGAACCCAGAATGATGTGAAATTGTGCTTCGTGCAACATAATTCTGGGTGCCATTTAAAAACCATAAGTGCTAGTGACTCCATTCCTTTTTGTGGTTGTAGGGGCTGTTGATTGGAGTACACTAAAATAAACCTGATCTCTCTAGGACATTCAGAAGCCAAGTTATAAGACCACAAATGTGTAACTGGACTACTTCTTTAAAGTGACACCAGGCCCGGTGACCTTTGGGACATGGTTTGACCCCCTATAGGAATATGCGATCATCATGAAACGTTCAGATCACTTACAACTCAATAGATTCTACCTTCTTGTAACGTTTCAGCCTGATTGGACCTTGTTTTCACACAAATGGACCCAGAATGATGTGAAATTGTGCTTTGTGCAACCTAATTCTTGGTGCCATTTACAAACCATAAGTGCTAATGACTCCATTCCTTTTTGGGGTAATGGGGGCTGTTAATTGGAATACTCTAAATTAAACCTGACCTCTCTAGGATATTCAGAAGCCAAGTTATAAGCCCACAAAGGTGTAACTGCACTACTTCTTTAAAGTGACACCAGGCCCGGTGACCTTGGGACATGGTTTGACCCCCTATAGGAATGTGCGATCATCATGAAACGTTCAGATCAATTACAACTCAATAGATTCTACCTTCTTGTAACGTTTCAGCCTGATTGGACCTTGTTTTCACACAAATGGACCCAGAATGATGTGAAATTGTGCTTCTTGCAACATAATTCTGGGTGCCATTTACAAACCATAAGTGCTAATGACTCCATTCCTTTTTGTGGTTGTAGGGGCTGTTGATTGGAGTACACTAAAACAAGCCTGACCTCTCTAGGACATTCACAAGCCAAGTTATAAGCCCACAAAGGTGTAACTGGACTACTTCTTTAAAGTGACACCAGGCCCGGTGACCTTTGGGACATGGTTTGACCCCCTATAGGAATGTGCGATCATCATGAAACGTTCAGATCACTTACAACTCAATAGATTCTACCTTCTTGTAACGTTTCAGCCTGATTGGACCTTGTTTTCACACAAATGGACCCAGAATGATGTGAAATTGTGCTTCGTGCAACATAATTCTGGGTGCCATTTACAAACCATAAGTGCTAATGACTCCATTCCTTTTTGTGGTTGTAGGGGCTGTTGATTAGAGTACACTAAAACAAGCCTGACCTCTCTAGGACATTCAGGAGCCAAGTTATAAGCCCACAAAGGTGTAACTGGACTACTTCTTTAAAGTGACACCAGGCCCGGTGACCTTTGGGACATGGTTTGACCCCCTATAGGAATGTGCGATCATCATGAAACGTTCAGATCACTTACAACTCAATAGATCCTACCTTTCTGTAACGTTTCAGCCCTATTGGACCTTGTTTTCACACAAATGAACCCAGAATGATGTGAAATTGTGCTTCGTGCAACATAATTCTGGGTGCCATTTAAAAACCATAAGTGCTAATGACTCCATTCCTTTTTGTGGATGTAGGGACTGTTGATTGGAGTACACTAAAACAAACCTGATCTCTCTAGGACATTCAGAAGCCAAGTTATAAGCCCACAAATGTGTAACTGGACTACTTCTTTAAATCGACACCAGATCCGGTGATCTTTGGGACATGATTTTACCCCCTTAGGAAAGTGCTATCATCATGAAACGTTCAGATCACTTACAACTCAATAGATTCTACCTTCCTGTAACGTTTCAGCCTGATTGGACCTTGTTTTCACACAAATGAACCCAGAATGATGTGAAATTGTGCTTCGTGCAACATAATTCTGGGTGCCATTTAAAAACCATAAGTGCTAATGACTCCATTCCTTTTTGTGGTTGTAGGGGCTGTTGATTGGAGTACACTAAAATAAACCTGATCTCTCTAGGACATTCAGAAGCCAAGTTATAAGACCACAAATGTGTAACTGGACTACTTCTTTAAAGTGACACCAGGCCCGGTGACCTTTGGGACATGGTTTGACCCCCTATAGGAATATGCGATCATCATGAAACGTTCAGATCACTTACAACTCAATAGATTCTACCTTCTTGTAACGTTTCAGCCTGATTGGACCTTGTTTTCACACAAATGGACCCAGAATGATGTGAAATTGTGCTTTGTGCAACCTAATTCTTGGTGCCATTTACAAACGATAAGTGCTAATGACTCCATTCCTTTTTGGGGTAATGGGGGCTGTTAATTGGAATACTCTAAATTAAACCTGACCTCTCTAGGATATTCAGAAGCCAAGTTATAAGCCCACAAAGGTGTAACTGCACTACTTCTTTAAAGTGACACCAGGCCCGGTGACCTTGGGACATGGTTTGACCCCCTATAGGAATGTGCGATCATCATGAAACGTTCAGATCACTTACAACTCAATAGATTCTACCTTCTTGTAACGTTTCAGCCTGATTGGACCTTGTTTTCACACAAATGGACCCAGAATGAAGTGAAATTGTGCTTCGTTCAACATAATTCTGGGTGCCATTTAAAACCATAAGTGCTAATGACTCCATTCCTTTTTGTGGTTGTAGGGGCTGTTGATTGGAGTACACTAAAACAAACCTGACTTCTCTAGGACATTCAGAAGCCAAGTTATAAGCCCACAAATGTGTAACTGGTCTACTTTAAATTGAAACCAGATCCGGTGACCTTTGGGACATGGTTTGACCCCCTTAGGAAAGTGCTATCATCATGAAACGTTCAGATCACTTACAACTCAATAGATTCTACCTTCCTGTAACGTTTCAGCCTGATTGGACCTTGTTTTCACACAAATGAAACCAGAATGATGTGAAATTGTGCTTCGTGCAACATAATTCTGGGTGCCATTTACAAACCATAAGTGCTAATGACTCCATTCCTTTTTGTGGTTGTAGGGGCTGTTGATTGGAGTACACTAAAACAAACCTGATCTCTCTAGGACATTCAGAAGCCAAGTTATAAGCCCAAAAAGGTGTAACTGGACTACTTCTTTAAAGTGACACCAGATCCGGTGACCTTTGGGACATGGTTTGACCCCCTATAGGAATGTGCGATCATCATGAAACGTTCAGATCACTTACAACTCAATAGATTCTACCTTCTTGTAACGTTTCAGCCCTATTGGACCTTGTTTTCACACAAATGAACCCAGAATGATGTGAAATTGTGCTTCGTGCAACATAATTCTGGGTGCCATTTAAAAACCATAAGTGCTAATGACTCCATTCCTTTTTGTGGATGTAGGGACTGTTGATTGGAGTACACTAAAACAAACCTGATCTCTCTAGGACATTCAGAAGCCAAGTTATAAGCCCACAAATGTGTAACTGGACTACTTCTTTAAATCGACACCAGATCCGGTGATCTTTGGGACATGATTTTACCCCCTTAGGAAAGTGCTATCATCATGAAACGTTCAGATCACTTACAACTCAATAGATTCTACCTTCCTGTAACGTTTCAGCCTGATTGGACCTTGTTTTCACACAAATCAACCCAGAATGATGTGAAATTGTGCTTCGTGCAACATAATTCTGGGTGCCATTTAAAAACCATAAGTGCTAATGACTCCATTCCTTTTTGTGGTTGTAGGGGCTGTTTATTGGAGTACACTAAAATAAACCTGATCTCTCTAGGACATTCAGAAGCCAAGTTATAAGACCACAAATGTGTAACTGGACTACTTCTTTAAAGTGACACCAGGCCCGGTGACCTTTGGGACATGGTTTGACCCCCTATAGGAATGTGCGTTCATCATGAAACGTTCAGATCACTTACAACTCAATAGATTCTACCTTCTTGTAACGTTTCAGCCTGATTGGACCTTGTTTTCACACAAATGGACCCAGAATGATGTGAAATTGTGCTTTGTGCAACCTAATTCTTGGTGCCATTTACAAACCATAAGTGCTAATGACTCCATTCCTTTTTGGGGTAATGGGGGCTGTTAATTGGAATACTCTAAATTAAACCTGACCTCTCTAGGATATTCAGAAGCCAAGTTATAAGCCCACAAAGGTGTAACTGCACTACTTCTTTAAAGTGACACCAGGCCCGGTGACCTTGGGACATGGTTTGACCCCCTATAGGAATGTGTGATCATCATGAAACGTTCAGATCACTTACAACTCAATAGATTCTACCTTCTTGTAACGTTTCAGCCTGATTGGACCTTGTTTTCACACAAATGGACCCAGAATGAAGTGAAATTGTGCTTCGTGCAACATAATTCTGGGTGCCATTTAAAACCATAAGTGCTAATGACTCCATTCCTTTTTGTGGTTGTAGGGGCTGTTGATTGGAGTACACTAAATCAAACCTGACTTCTCTAGGACATTCAGAAGCCAAGTTATAAGCCCACAAATGTGTAACTGGTCTACTTTAAATTGAAACCAGATCCGGTGACCTTTGGGACATGGTTTGACCCCCTTAGGAAAGTGCTATCATCATGAAACGTTCAGATCACTTACAACTCAATAGATTCTACCTTCCTGTAACGTTTCAGCCTGATTGGACCTTGTTTTCACACAAATGAAACCAGAATGATGTGAAATTGTGCTTCGTGCAACATAATTCTGGGTGCCATTTACAAACCATAAGTGCTAATGACTCCATTCCTTTTTGTGGTTGTAGGGGCTGTTGATTGGAGTACACTAAAACAAACCTGATCTCTCTAGGACATTCAGAAGCCAAGTTATAAGCCCAAAAAGGTGTAACTGGACTACTTCTTTAAAGTGACACTTGGCCCGGTGACCTTTGGGACATGGTTTGACCCCCTATAGGAATGTGCGATCATCATGAAACGTTCAGATCACTTACAACTCAATAGATTCTACCTTCTTGTAACGTTTCAGCCTGATTGGACCTTGTTTTCACACAAATGGACCCAGAATGATGTGAAATTGTGCTTCTTGCAACATAATTCTGGGTGCCATTTACAAACCATAAGTGCTAATGACTCCATTCCTTTTTGTGGGTTAGGGGCTGTTGATTGGAGTAAACTAAAACAAGCCTGACCTCTCTAGGACATTCACAAGCCAAGTTATAAGCCCACAAAGGTGTAACTGGACTACTTCTTTAAAGTGACACCAGGCCCGGTGACCTTTGGGACATGGTTTGACCCCCTATAGGAATGTGCGATCATCATGAAACGTTCAGATCATTTACAACTCAATAGATTCTACCTTCTTGTAACGTTTCAGCCTGATTGGACCTTGTTTTCACACAAATGGACCCAGAATGATGTGAAATTGTGCTTCGTGCAACATAATTCTGGGTGCCATTTACAAACCATAAGTGCTAATGACTCCATTCCTTTTTGTGGTTGTAGGGGCTGTTGATTGGAGTACACTAAAACAAGCCTGACCTCTCTAGGACATTCAGGAGCCAAGTTATAAGCCCACAAAGGTGTAACTGGACTACTTCTTTAAAGTGACACCAGGCCCAGTGACCTTTGGGACATGGTTTGACCCCCTATAGGAATGTGCGATCATCATGAAACATTCAGATCACTTACAACTCAATAGATCCTACCTTTCTGTAACGTTTCAGCCCTATTGGACCTTGTTTTCACACAAATGAACCCAGAATGATGTGAAATTGTGCTTCGTGCAACATAATTCTGGGTGCCATTTAAAAACCATAAGTGCTAATGACTCCATTCCTTTTTGTGGATGTAGGGACTGTTGATTGGAGTACACTAAAACAAACCTGATCTCTCTAGGACATTCAGAAGCCAAGTTATAAGCCCACAAAGGTGTAACTGGACTACTTCTTTAAATCGACACCAGATCCGGTGATCTTTGGGACATGGTTTTACCCCTTAGGAAAGTGCTATCATCATGAAACGTTCAGATCACTTACAACTCAATAGATTCTACCTTCCTGTAACGTTTCAGCCTGATTGGACCTTGTTTTCACACAAATGAACCCAGAATGATGTTAAATTGTGCTTCGTGCAACATTATTCTGGGTGCCATTTAAAAACCATAAGTGCTAATGACTCCATTCCTTTTTGTGGTTGTAGGGGCTGTTGATTGGAGTACACTAAAATAAACCTGATCTCTCTAGGACATTCAGAAGCCAAGTTATAAGCCCGCAAATGTGTAACTGGACTACTTCTTTAAAGTGACACCATGCCGGTGACCTTTGGGACATGGTTTGACCCCCTATAGGAATATGCGATTATCATGAAACGTTCAGATCACTTACAACTCAATAGATCCTACCTTTCTGTAACGTTTCAGCCCTATTGGACCTTGTTTTCACACAAATGAACCCAGAATGATGTGAAATTGTGCTTTGTGCAACATAATTCTGGGTGCCATTTACAAACCATAAGTGCTAATGACTCCATTCCTTTTTGTGGTTGTAGGGGCTGTTGATTGGAGTACTCTGAAACAAACCTGATCACTCTAGGACATTCAGAAGCCAAGTTATGAGCCCAGAAATGTGTAACTGGACTACTTCTTTAAAGTGACACCTGGCCCGGTGACCTTTGGGACATGGTTTGACCCCCTATAGGAATATGCGATCATCATGAAACGTTCAGATCACTTACAACTCAATAGATTCTACCTTCTTGTAACGTTTCAGCCTGATTGGACCTTGTTTTCACACAAATGGACCTAGAATGATGTGAAATTGTGCTTTGTGCAACCTAATTCTTGGTGCCATTTACAAACCATAAGTGCTAATGACTCCATTCCTTTTTGGGGTAATGGGGGCTGTTAATTGGAATACTCTAAATTAAACCTGATCTCTCTAGGATATTCAGAAGCCAAGTTATAAGCCCACAAATGTGTAACTGGACTACTTCTTTAAATCGACACCAGATCCGGTGATCTTTGGGACATGGTTTGACCCCCTTAGGAAAGGTCTATCATCATGAAACTTTCAGATCACTTACAACTCAATAGATTCCACATTCTTGTAAAGTTTTAGTCTGATTGGACCTTGTTTTCACACAAATGGACCCAGAATGATGTGAAATTGTGCTTTGTGCAACATAATTCTGGGTGCCATTTACAAACCATAAGTGCTAATGACTCCATTCCTTTTTATGGTTGTAGGGGCTGTTGATTGGAGTACACTAAAACAAACCTGATCTCTCTAGGACATTCAGAAGCCAAGTTATAAGCCCACAAATGTGTAACTGGACTACTTCTTTAAATTGACACCAGATCCGGTGACCTTTGGGACATGGTTTGACCCCCTTAGGAAAGGGCTATCATCATGAAACGTTCAGATCACTTACAACTCAATAGATTCTACCTTCTTGTAACGTTTCAGCCTGATTGGACCTTGTTTTCACACAAATGGACCCAGAATGATGTGAAATTGTGCTTCGTGCAACATAATTCTGGGTGCCATTTACAAACCATAAGTGCTAATGACTCCATTCCTTTTTGTGGTTGTAGGGGCTGTTGATTGGAGTACACTAAAACAAACCTGATCTCTCTAGGACATTCAGAAGCCAAGTTATAAGCCCACAAATGTGTAACTGGACTACTTCTTTAAAGTGACACCAGATCCGGTGACCTTTGGGACATGGTTTGACCCACTTAGAAATGTGCGATCATCATGAAACGTTCAGATCACTTACAACTCAATAGATTCTACCTTCTTGTAACGTTTCAGCCTAATTGGACCTTGTTTTCACACAAATGGACCCAGAATGATGTGAAATTGTGCTTCGTGCAACATAATTCTGGGTGCCATTTAAAAACCATAAGTGCTAATGACTCCATTCCTTTTTGAGGTAATAGGGTTTGATTTGGTTCGCATGCACCCATTTGTAAATAGGCTCCTGTCTTGCTTTGGTGATGCGTAACCTGTATGCAACTGGAGAGAGTTTTGCCACGATCTCAAAGGGTCCTGACCAGCAGGACAGGAACTTCTTAGCTTTGCATGCCGGTTAGGCGAACCGAAAGTAGAATACTTTGTCACCCACCTCGTATTCACGGCTGGTTGTCTTTTGGTCATAGTAGGCTTTAGCGCCTTCTACGTTGGTCTCCAGTTTCTTCTGAGCATGCGCGAACGTAGCTCTGAGGTGTGTTTTCAAGTCTGCCACATACTGATGAGCGGTATAGGCAGTGGCAACACTGACATCCTCTGGGTGATACAGGAGGTGCAGTGGTAGAGTCATCAGTCTGCCGGTCATCATCTCAAAGGGCGTAACCCCCGTGGATCGCTGGGGAGTGGACCGTATGGCCATCAGGACCAGAGGGAGCTTGACGTCCCAGTCCTTCCCAGTGGAGCAGACGTACTTTTTGAGCATGGAGACGACCGTGCGGTTCATCCGTTCGACCTGTCCGGATGACTGTGGGTGATAGGGAAGGTGGAATCTTACTTCCACTCCCAGAAGTTCAAACAGGGACGTCATTACACTGGATGTGAAATGAGTTCCTCGGTCAGAGTCAATGCAGAGTGGAAGTCCCCATCGACTGAAAACGTGGTTAATCAGCAGTACAGCGGTTGTGACAGCTGTATCATTTGGCGCTGGAAGGCACTCAACCCACTTTGTGAAACTGCAAGTTACAGTTGGCATATATTTGTTTCCTCTTGCCGATTTGGGAACCGGTCCAACCCAGTCGATCTGCAGGTGGGACCAGGGGAAGGTTATTCCCCTGCGTTGCAGTGGTGCTCTAGCAAGAGGCTGGGAGGGTTGAAACTGGGCACAGATGAGGCATCCTTGGACATAGCTGTGTACGTCCTTGGACATCGACGGCCAATATGCTACTTCTGTCAGTGATGCGAGCGTAGCTTTTGCTCCGCGGTGACCTCCAACCGGAGTGTTGTGGGCGTAGGCAAGCATCACTCCTCTGTGGTCGAGTGGAACAACCCAGCGCGGCGGGCTGTGGTCGTCACGCATGTAAACTAACAAATCGTTTTGTAGTTTCAGATGCGCGAGTTGACGATGCAGGTTTACCAAATCTCTGCTTGCGCCCATAGGTGGTGATGGTTGTTCAGGCATCGGGCCCTTTTGGAGAAGCTCGCGCATGAGCTTCAGGTCAGGATCTTGTTCCTGCATGGTGACTAGGTCCGCGTCCTGTGGTTGTCTGCCTAGAAACACGGGTACCCCAACGGTCCGAAGTTCGTCTGCCTGTTTAGCATGGCGACGAGTAATCGCGCAGACCTCGTGAACGGCCTTGGGTGGAAGCCACTCGTCTTTGAATTCCCAACAGGTTCCCTGGTCAGCACCGAGCTTAGCAAGGCGGTCCGCTTCGTCATTACCATCTTTCACCGGACCTATGGTCCTGGAGTGACCTTTGACCTTTTTCCAGTAGACCATTATGCCTTTCTCAGTGGTGAGCAGATCACACGCTAGGAATAACTCCGAGTGTTTCACATCTCTGTTCCTGGCGTTTTTCATGTGGTTCTCCTTCCACATGGGGAAGTGAGAAATGAAGCTGTGTCTAGCGTAGTTTGAATCTGAGCAAAGGACGATTTGAGTGATGTCCAAGGCTGCCGCCTGCTGGAGGGTTATCAACACTGCAGCAATTTCGGCGTGCTGACGAGACTTTTGGCCCAACCGGTAGTGATTTGGTTGCTTGGTGTCACAGTCCACCCAAACGACTCCAACCCCAGCACGGAGCTGGCCGTCGTGAAGGTAGGCACATCCGTCAGTGTAAACTTTCGGAAGCCCTTGGCAAACATTCTCATCAAAGTAGCGATGATTGGATGCGGTTGGGAAGACTGCGGCAGGTGTGTCCAGGGGGCCCCTGACGGAGTCAGATTCACAGTACTGGCAGCCTGCTAGCCCTTGTCCTAGCGCTAGCTTGGTGTTCTGACCATACTTGACCTCAATGTTGTATCCTTGGAGCACCATCATCCACGTCGCAATGCGGCTGTTTGACACTCTTCCTTCGCGCAGACGCTGGCTGTTTAGGAAGGTGACAGGCTGATGACACGTTTCAATGATCACTTTCTGTCCACCGATGTAACTACGAAAGTGTTCGACGGCCCAGACTGTAGAGAGGAGAGCTCTCTCGCAGTCTGAGAACTGGAGTTCCACCTTGCTCAGAGGCTTGCTGGCGTATGCCACAACTCTCATGTCCTGGTCGTGTTTCTGCTTCAAAGCAGCGCTCAGGCAGTGAGAGGAGAAAGTAGCCTCTATGTAGAACTCTTTATCCTTGTCTGGGTAAGCCAGGCAGGGTGCGGACGCCAACTTCTGTTTTAGGAACTGGAAGGAGAGTTCTTGGGGTCTGTCCCACACGAAAGGTGTGTCGTTCCGAAGCAGCTCAGTGAGGGGCCTCGCTGTTTCAGCGTACTCCTCAATGAACTGTCTGGAGTAGTTGCAGACTCCGAGGAAGCTCCTGAGTTCAGTCAGATTAGCTGGGGCTTTGATGTCCTGAATGGCTCTAATGCGTCCCGCTTGGGGCTCGACTCCATTAGGGCCAACCAGCAGTCCAACATACTCCACTTTGGTTCGACACCACTGTCCCTTGAGTATCGCCAATTTAGCTCCGGCGTCAGCGAGCTGTTGCAGCACGTGACGGAGTTCGGCCAGGTGCTCCTCGAAGGCTCGACTCCTCATCAAGATGTCATCGACATATATGAGGTTCCCTCTGGAAGCAGCATCTGACATGGCTTTGTGGAGGAAGATGTTGAACTCTGCAGGTGAGTTAGAGTAGCCAAAGGGGCAGCAGTTCCAAGTATATTGGCGATTTCCAAAGGAGAAAGCCAGTTTATACTGATCCGACGGCTCAACCTTCACGGTCCAGAAGCCGTTGGCTACATCAACCGTAGAGAAGAAACGAGCATCTCTGACTCTGGCTAGCTCTTGATCTAAATGGATCATAGGCCACCTGGAGAGAGGTACTTGTTTGTTCAGTGCACGATAGTCTATGGTGAGACGCCATTTCCCAGTCGGTTTCAGAACCGGCCAGATGGGAGAGTTGTAAGTAGAGTTACACTCTCTGATGATGTTTTTCTCCTTCAGCTGATCGAGGATCTCCTGGATCGACTCATAAGCAGCGAGGGGAATCTTGTACTGACGTACAAAAGTAGGAGGGGCATTCGGGTTCGTCGGAATGCGAACCGTGTGCAGGTTTGTGAGTCCACAGTCCAGGGAGTCCCTGGATAAGATGGACTGAAACTCATAGAAAAGGCTTCTAAGCGCTGCTCTCTGCTCCTCTGACTCCAGCGCATCCGCTTTGTCAAGCTGCTGGCTGACTTCGGCCTCAAAGCCGTCATAAGGTTCAGAGGAGGAGGGTCTCTGGTGTTCCGGGCTTTCAACCGGTGACTCAAAGGGTTGAGTATTTATTGCAAAAACCGTTAGACACTGACCGCCGTCAGTATCTAAGGTTGCACTGCAAATGGGTTCCTCAGGAAGGGCTTCATGCCGCTTGATGGTAATCATTTGTGAGGGGAAAGTACTGAATGTGTCTGCACCAACCTGTCTGTCGTTCAAGAACAACGGAAGTTGTCCGATCACGGGGACTGAAAGTTCGAAGTCATGGAATGAGCTATCTATCAGCATGCCCAAGGGCTTTCCTGCCGGCATGTGGATAGGACTCCGGGTCGGATTTTCGACCAACAAGTACGCAGAACGATTGTTCAGCTCCAAGAGTGGCGTGCCACAGACGGCTAAGTTGAGCTCCAAGAAGTGTGGTGATGGCTGGAAGAAGGCCTGTGTGCCTGGCAGCTTCTGATGCTTCATCAGAGTCAGACGAACGGGCACTCCTTTGACCAGTGGGGGCAGAACCGTGTTGGCCTCAACCACTGCACGGCAGGCCTGTGGAATGGTCTGTCCGGACAGCAAGTGTTCAGGGCCTTCTGAGCGAGGCTCAGAGGATGGTGTGGCTCGGGCCCAAAGGACTTGATTGCAAGTGTCCAGCTGGGCACCTAGTCGAACCAGCAGATCTGCTCCGATGAGTGCAGGTGGATCAAGCTGTGGTATGATGCTGAATGTATGTGTGAGCTGTCTTGCTCCAAGCTGGATAGTCAGAGAGCAGACCTCTGGCGCTTTCAGGAGCCTCTGCGGCCAAGTAGGTGACAAGAGCCGATGGCTACGTGTCACATTGACCAGAAGGGGGTCCTTCTGACGCAGGTGTTCAAACGTCTGCTGGCTGATGGCTGACTTCTCTGACCAAAGAGCAAGGCGAGCATCTGAGATGTGGGTGCAGTTGATGGTAAGACCACCAACTATGTGTGGTGCATATGGCTGCAGGCTGACGTTCTTCAGCGAGCAGAGAAAAGATGAATGTGTGCGGAGCGGAGTTCCAGGAGCGGTTTCGTGCCTTTGCAGGCGGTCATCGTCTGTGGGAGCCGTAGGGAGGGGCATGACCTTGGAACAAGGGTTTTGCGGCTCACTTATGCTGACTTCAAGAATGGAGGACGGTCGGCTGCTATCCGGGTTCCAGGGCTTAGGTGTGTCCACCTGGGCCCACAGTTGACCCTTCTGGCAGTCGATGAGGGGAGCTAGACGTTCAAGCAGGTCCTGACCAATGAGAAGTGGTTCAGTGTCTAGCTGGCAGACATAAAACGGGTGAACCAGAGTCATGTCTTGGAAGGTGATGTCCAGCCACGCCCGGTGAGTGATACACTCCCGGGTCTGGGTGTAGCTGGTGATTTTCAGGTCACAGGGTTCTACCTGGACTGGTTTCCCGAGCGACCGCATGGCGTCAGACACGCGATGGAACAGTGTGGAGCACATCAGGGTGATTTCTGAGCCGGTATCCAGCAGAGCATCAACCTGTATGCATCCACCTACGTTGGTGCTACAGTACAAACGGCGAGCATGATCATGGTTTGTTAAGTCACCAAGGAACTTCAGAAATTTTGTATCAGGTTTCTCTGGGGGGTAGATTTCAGGAGACTCCTGTGATCTACCCGTAGTGTTCCCCCAGCTGATCAGGTAGGTCCTGGCCACGCTAGGGGGTTGAGCCACGCCTAGTCATGCGGACGTTGGCTCTGGGTCTGGCTTCTTAGAAGAAGACTTTGGTGCAGGGGTCTCATCTGCAGATCTCAGCTGTTCCTTCTGTTTAGCTAGGAACTGCTGAAACATCTCCTGGAGGTCGGCTTTGGTCAAGTACTCACCTGCGGACTTATGTTCGGGACCTACCTGTGGGCAGCGCTCCTTAAACCTTCCATTGTTCCAACCTACCTGCCATTGGTTTTGGTTGGGCCACTTCCTGTCTGATTGTCCAGACCTAGGCGGCCGATTAGCACCCCCCTTCCCCTGTTGAGGAGATTGGGACTGCTCTCGCGGTTTAGCAGGTCTAGGTTTAGCAGATTTTGGCTTAGTGGGTGGAGCTTCTGTTCCTTCGAGCTCCAAACGCGGCTCGGCGTCGGGAGCTAGGTGCATGACGCGGTGATGTGCGTCAGGCTTTTGGGGCTTTCCGCCGGCTTCCCAAGCCTGTTGAGCGTATCTCCTAATCTCCTGAGTTGTCAGTTTTTTCATCCGACAATACATTGAGACTTCGGATCGAACACACTCGTGCAGGTTGTGAATGAACAGGGATCTGAAGGCAGGGTCTTCCTCGAGCCCAGGGCCGTTTCGACCTTGGAAATAAGCACTTTTGAGTCGGCGATAATACTCTCTGGGGGGTTCGTTTCTCCCGTGTCTGATGGAGAAGGCCCCCATTGTAGCTGACGCAGAGTCTGCATACATGGCGTATTCATCTCTCAACGCTCGGCAGAGCGAGGAGTACCGATCTCGAATGTCAGGTGGTAGAGTTTCCATGAAAACGTGCACCGTTCTAGATGTGGTTTTCCAAATTAGCTTGAGCTTTTCCCTTGAAGAGGGTGCTGGAAGATCAAGCAGACAACGTTCTATCTCCCTGAGATAATCGTCGACATTGGATTCATTGGTGTTAGGATCAAAGCGTTCTATATCTTTAGCTAGCGATTCAATTTGACGTACACGGAGCCCTGACTCACGGTACGGCGCGTCATCCTCTGACTCTGACCCACGGTCTGTCTCAGAGGGCGCTGGATATCGCTGGTGTGCTCTGGGCTCCAAATGTTGACTCCTGGGGCCCAAATTGGGGTCTGGCATGCTGTGGCGGGCTGCTGGCACGTCACGTGGGTGTCCTGGGAGGTCCTCCTCCCGGGGCACGTCTGCGTAGTGCAGCCTGCGTCTTTCAACTGAGGCTTCTGCGTAATACACTTTGTCCGGGTACGGACTGGCGTATGATGCTTTGTCCTGCAGCTGGTTATCGGCATGCCGAATACTGGAGTAGCTAGGATGGGTGGATGGTTGAGGTGCAGATTGGGGTGCATAACCCCAATCGGCACCTTGCACCCTTCGTGGACTGGGGGAGCGGTCTAAATAGAGGTGCCGCTCAGCTGGTCGACTTCTCACTGATTGAGAAGGCCGTGAAGATGAGGGTGGTGGTCCAACCTGGGGTTCGAGGGCGAACTGCCCTCGGCCCCTAGATGGTCCTGAATGCCCTATAGTGTGTGTAGGGAACGGGGCCGAAGGTTGGGACAGATGAGCTTCATCTCTCCCCTGCGGCGTGCGTCCGTCCAGAGAGTCCCACACTACATACTGTTGATTATCGTATGGAGATGTATCAGGAGGTAGGCTACCATTACGGCGGAACGGCGGTCCCTCACTTCCTCGGGTGGAGGAAACCAATTGCGGTTTGCCGGTCGTCCTGGGCGGACCCTGGTTGGCTTTGCCGGCTTGCTTTCGTACCGGTGTGGGAGAGGACTCTGGCTCAGCCTCAGCGTCGTGGTGTTTCCCCCTTCCCACTGTCTGTTGTCATCAGCAGAAGGGGGCGGGGTCTTCTCCCCATCTTCCCCAGCATCTGTGCGGGTGTCGTCTTCCTCGATCAGCCTTCCATTTCGCTGTTTTTCAGCTAGCATACTCTGGAGGTTCATGATCTTCTGACCACGTTGAAGTCCTCTCTGATAGAGGATCAAGGCTAACTTAGCTAAGTGAACCTGGATTGGTTTTGTACCATCCGGGTTTTCTATTTGATCAATTACAGCTTTTAGCTCGTCGCTACGCTGTTCTTCAGAAATCCCTAGAAGGGTAGTCGGGTTCTCGAGCAACCGCGACCAGTTTGGACAATATTTGTCCAGAAAGTAGGCCAGGTTCATAGTCGTGGGCCGCAGCGCCACCTGGTTGCTGGGAGTTGGTCAGTTCACTACTCTGTCCCTCCATTTTAACAACCGAACCAAAAATAGCCTAGTAGAGCTTCTGCAGATAGCTCAAACTGCACCTTTTGGCAGCGACTGCTAGCTTTGTAGCAGAAAAACACTAAATTAACCTTTGTGCGCACAGGTTTTAGCGTTTTAAGATTGCACGGAATGCCGTGACTGACGCTTAAAATACTATTCCTTTCAGTATTTTAGCAAAAGCTGGTGCGCTGCCGTAGCAACGTCTTACAACACTTGCAGTGTTAAGTATGCTAGTTATTCCTTCAGAATATTAGCAAACAGGGTGTTATCAGTCTTTGAGTGAAGGTTTCAGTTAGTTATAATAGCCACTGTGAGTTAAAGTCGCTAAATTAGCAGTTAATTTTAGCCTAAAAGGGTTAGTCAGAATTACTTACACACTGCACCTTTAATGAAGAACTGAATTTTAACCTAAAAGGTTAACCAGAATTAATTACACGTTGCACCTTTAAGGAAAAACTGAATTTTAACCTAAAAGTCAACCAGAATTAATTTACACGTTGCACCTTTAAAGAAGCACTGAGTTACTGGTGAGAGTTCGATGCAGCTTCCTGCTCAGCGAAATCAGCACCACTCTGTTGCTGGTTCAAGGCTGAACAACTGATTATTTTTAATTCAAGCTCTTTGGATTTATTTGTTTGTTTGTGCCGGATAGAAATCTCTGTGTATCCAAGCCTCACACGGCCGCACCAATTAATGTTGGGGTTATTAGGAGCGAACAATTCGTAAGCTTTAACTTACTTTTGGATTCTTCAATAAATTCTGTAAATATGTAAATATTTACTGATTTATTAATTAATTAACATATTCTTAGATATACGGGGCACCATTCCCCTTTAACCGGGGAAAAATTGAATCCAAAACTCTAATCAGTCTTTCTTGAAGTTCGTAGAGTCCTTGGAGCAGAGACTTCTCTTCGACACAACAAAGCTACTGGAGACGAAAATCTGAATTTTATAACGTTTAATTAACAATTTGTCAAATGAATAAACAGTGGCATAAATGAATTATAACCATGTGATATAATAAAAGGATGTATATTCAAAATAATGTTCAAGGTGTTTTGTGTGTATGTATGTGTGTGTGTTTCTAAAATGGAGTCTGTATGCAAGATGGCTGACCCCTTTGTCTGGCTAAAGTGTGAGTGGCAACTTGCACTTTAACTTCCAAGGCACTTAGAATCATCAGTAACTTAACCTTAAATCACTCAAAACATTTCAAAGGACCATGAAACAACACAAAGGATTAATCACGAATAATATCTTTTAGTTTAACCACGTGGCCAAGCAGAAAACATTTAAAGATACCAAACAATGATCAATAAGCAGTTTATTCTTTCAAAATGACCCGAAGGACGAATTGGGAGCGAAAGAGGAAAACACGAAGCTACTTTTTAAGCAATAGCGCTGTTTTATTGCTTATTCTGGACTATAGAGGAAACGGGAGAAGAAAAGGAGAGAGAGAAATGAGTTTTCTGATCACCAGATGAGCAGCAAGGCGGCCCCAGCTGTTTGATTTGACGGTTCTCCGTGTTTCTTCGCAGTTTGGCGTCGTCCTTCGATTTGATGGCTTTCTCCGCTGTTTTGCCTCCACGAGTGTTTCTCCACGGGCTGGACACAAAGAGAACAAAGTTTCTTTTGTGCTGAGTTTGACAACTTACAGCGTCTCTGAGAGCTGAATGGAGCTCCGCTCGTTCCCAGTCAGGTCCCGATGATGGTGGAGTGGTTTCCAGCGGTTGCATGGCTCAACTTGGGCACTTAGAGCTTCCGCGTGCTCAAGTTGTCGGAGCGTTCGACAAGCGTGTCCTTACCGCCAGGTATCCTGGGCAAAAGAACGAGGTTCCTTTGTCTCATTCATGATTTATAGTCTTTGAAGTCGCGGGAAAGCTGTCCAAGCTCCCGCCTCCCGCAGATCGTGTTTCTGGTATTAGGCGGTGACGTCATCACAATGCTTCCGTGTGAAAAGCATCATGGGAAATGAAGTTTCTTGGCGCTGATGTGATTATTTGCTTTTCAGAGCAATTTAAGCACAGTCATTTTGGAGAAAATCACTGCATAGTAATTTCCTCATGAGGTCAGACCCTCAACAGCACATTCCTATAGGGGGTCAAACCATGTCCCAAAGGTCACCGGGCCTGTGGTCACTTTAAAGAAGTAGTCCAGTTACACATTTGTGGGCTTATAACTTGGCTTCTGAATGTCCTAGAGAGATCAGGTTTGTTTTAGTGTACTCCAATCAACAGCCCCTACAACCACAAAAAGGAATGGAGTCATTAGCACTTATTGTTTGTAAATGGCACCCAGAATTATGTTGCACGAAGCACAATTTCACATCATTCTGGGTTCATTTGTGTGAAAACAAGGTCCAATCAGGCTGAAACGTTACAGGAAGGTAGAATCTATTGAGTTGTAAGTGATCTGAACGTTTCATGATGATAGCACTTTCCTAAGGGGGTCAAACCATGTCCCAAATGTCACCAGATCTGGTGTCAATTTAAAGAAGTGGTCCAGTTACACATTTGTGGGCTTATAACTTGGCTTCTGAATGTCCTAGAGAGATCAGGTTTTTTTTAGTGTACTCCCATCAACAGCCCCTACAACCACAAAAAGGAATGGAGTCATTAGCACTTATGGTTTGTAAATGGCACCCAGAATTATGTTTCACGAAGCACAATTTCACATCATTCTGGGTCCATTTGTGTGAAAACAAGGTCCAATCAGGCTGAAACGTTACAAGAAGGTAGAATCTATTGAGTTGTAAGTGATCTGAACGTTTCATGATGATCGCACATTCCTATAGGGGGTCAAACCATGTCCCAAAGGTCACCGGGCCTGGTGTCACTTTAAAGAAGTAGTCCAGTTACACTTTGTGGGCTTATAACTTGGCTTCTGAATGTCCTAGAGAGGTCAGGTTTGTTTTAGTGTACTCCAATCAACAGCCCCTACAACCACAAAAAGGAATGGAGTCATTAGCACTTATGGTTTGTAAATGGCACCCAGAATTATGTTACACGAAGCACAATTTCACATCATTCTGGGTCCATTTGTGTGAAAACAAGGTCCAATCAGGCTCAAACGTTACAAGAAGGTAGAATCTATTGAGTTGTAAGTGATCTGAACGTTTCATGATGATCGCACATTCCTAAGGGGGTCAAACCATGTCCCACAGGTCACCGGATCTGGTGTCACTTTAAAGAAGTAGTCCAGTTACACATTTGTAGGCTTATAACTTGGCTTCTGAATGTCCTAGAGAGATCAGGTTTTTTTAGTGTACTCCAATCAACAGCCCCTACAACCACAAAAAGGAATGGAGTCATTAGCACTTATGGTTTGTAAATGGCACCCAGAATTATGTTGCACGAAGCACAATTTCACATCATTCTGGGTCCATTTGTGTGAAAACAAGGTCCAATCAGGCTGAAACGTTACAGGAAGGTAGAATCTATTGAGTTGTAAGTGATCTGAACGTTTCATGATGATAGAACTTTCCTAAGGGGGTCAAACCATGTCCTAAAGGTCACCGGATCTGGTGTCACTTTAAAGAAGTAGTCCAGTTACACCTTTGTGGGCTTATAACTTGGCTTCTGAATGTCCTAGAGAGACCAGGTTTGTTTTAGTGTACTCCAATCAACAGCCCCTACAACCAAAAAAAGGAATGGAGTCATTAGCACTTATGGTTTGTAAATGGCACCCAGAATTATGTTGCACGAAGCACAATTTCACATCATTCTGGGTCCATTTGTGTGAAAACAAGGTCCAATCAGGCTGAAACGTTACAAGAAGGTAGAATCTATTGAGTTGTAAGTGATCTGAACGTTTCATGATGATCGCACATTCCTATAGGGGGTCAAACCATGTCCCAAAGGTCACCGGGCCTGGTGTCACTTTAAAGAAGTAGTCCAGTTACACTTTTGTGGGCTTATAACTTGGCTTCTGAATATCCTAAAGAGGTCAGGTTTGTTTTAGAGTACTCCAATTAACAGCCCCCATTATCCCAAAAAGGAATGGAGTCATTAGCACTTATGGTTTTTAAATGGCACCCAGAATTATGTTGCACAAAGCACAATTTCACATCATTCTGGGTCCATTTGTGTGAAAACAAGGTCCAATCAGGCTGAAACGTTACAGGAAGGTAGAATCTATTGAGTTGTAAGTGATCTGAACGTTTCATGATGATAGCACTTTCCTAAGAGGGTCAAACCATGTCCTAAAGGTCACCGGATCTGGTGTCACTTTAAAGAAGTAGTCCAGTTACACCTTTGTGGGCTTATAACTTGGCTTCTGAATGTCCTAGAGAGATCAGGTTTGTTTTAGTGTACTCCAATCAACATCCCCTACAAACACAAAAAGGAATGGAGTCATTAGCACTTATGGTTTGTAAATGGCACCCAGACTTATGTTGCACGAAGCACAATTTCACATCATTCTGGGTTCATTTGTGTGAAAACAAGGTCCAATCAGGCTGAAACGTTACAGGAAGGTAGAATCTATTGAGTTGTAAGTGATCTGAACGTTTCATGATGATAGCACTTTCCTAAGGGGGTAAAACCATGTCCCAAAGGTCACCGGACCTGGTGTCAATTTAATGAAGTAGTCCAGTTACACATTTGTGGGCTTATAACTTGGCTTCTGAATGTCCTAGAGTGATCAGGTTTGTTTCAGAGTACTACAATCAACAACCCCTACAACCACAAAAAGGAATGGCGTCATTATCACTTATGGTTTGTAAATGGCACCCAGAATTATGTTGCACAAAGGACAATTTCACATCATTCTGGGTCCATTTGTGTGAAAACAAGGTCCATTCAGGCTGAAACGTTACAAGAAGGTAGAATCTATTGAGTTGTAAGTGATCTGAACGTTTCATGATGATCGCACATTCCTATAGGGGGTCAAACCATGTCCCAAAGGACACCGGGCCTGGTGTCACTTTAAGGAAGTAGTCCAGTTACACATTTGTGAGATTATAACTTGGCTTCTGAATATCCTAGAGAGGTCAGGTTTGTTTTAGAGAACTCCAATTCACAGCCCCCATTACCCCAAATAGGAATGGAGTCATTAGCACTTATTCTTTTTAAATAGCACCCAGAATTATGTTGCACGAAGCACAATTTCACATCATTCTGGGTTCATTTGTGTGAAAACAAGGTCAAATCTGGCTGAAACGTTACAGGAAGGTAGAATCTATTGAGTTGTAAGTGATCTGAACGTTTCATGATGATAGCACTTTCCTAAGGGGGTCAAACCATGTCCCAAAGGTCACCGCATCTGGTGTCAATTTAAAGAAGTGGTCCAGTTACACATTTGTGGGCTTATAACTTGGCTTCTGAATGTCCTAGAGAGATCAGGTTTGTTTTAGTGTACTCCAATCAACAGCCCCTACAACCACAAAAAGGAATGGAGTCATTAGCACTTATGGTTTTTAAATGGCACCCAGAATTATGTTGCACAAAGCACAATTTCACATCATTCTGGGTCCATTTGTGTGATAACAAGGTCCAATCAGGCTGAAACGTTACAAGAAGGTAGAATCTATTGAGTTGTAAGTGATCTGAACGTTTCATCATGATCGCACATTCCTATAGGGGGTCAAACCATGTCCCATAGGTCACCGGGCCTGGTGTCACTTTAAAGAAGTAGTCCAGTTACACCTTTGTGGGCTTATAACTTGGCTTCTGAATGTCCTAGAGAGGTCAGGTTTGTTTTAGTGAACTCCAATCAACAGCCCCTACAACCACAAAAAGGAATGGAGTCATTAGCACTTATGGTTTGTAAATGGCACCCAGAATTATGTTGCACGAAGCACAATTTCACATCCTTCTGAGTCCATTTGTGTGAAAACAAGGTCCAATCAGGCTGAAACGTTACAAGAAGGTAGAATCTATTGAGTTGTAAGTGATCTGAACGTGTCATGATGATCGCACATTCCTAAGGGGGTCAAACCATGTCCCACAGGTCACCGGATCTGGTTTCACTTTAAAGTAGTCCAGTTACACATTTGTGGGCTTATAACTTGGCTACTGAATTTCCTAGAGAGATCAGGTTTGTTTTAGTGTTCTCCAATCAACAGCCCCTACAACCACAAAAAGGAATGGAGTCATTAGCACTTATGGTTTGTAAATGGCACCCAGAATTATGTTGCACGAAGCACAATTTCACATCATTCTGGGTCCATTTGTGTGAAAACAAGGTCCAATCAGGCTGAAACGTTACAAGAAGGTAGAATCTATTGAGTTGTAAGTGATCTGAACGTTTCATGATGATCGAACATTCCTATAGGGGGTCAAACCATGTCCCAAAGGTCACCGGGCCTGGTGTCACTTTAAAGAAGTAGTCCAGTTACACATTTGTGGGCTTATAACTTGGCTTCTGAATATCCTAGAGAGGTCAGGTTTGTTTTAGTGTACTCCAATCAACAGCCCCTACAACCACAAAAAGGAATGGAGTCATTAGCACTTATGGTTTTTAAATGGCACCCAGAATTATGTTGCACGAAGTACAATTTCACATCATTCTGGGTCCATTTGTGTGAAAACAAGGTCCAATCAGGCTGAAACGTTACAAGAAGGTAGAATCTATTGAGTTGTAAGTGATCTGAACGTTTCATGATGATCGCACATTCCTAAGTGGGTCAAACCATGTCCCAAAGGTCACCGGATCTGGTGTCACTTTAAAGAAGTAGTCCAGTTACACATTTGTGGGCTTATAACTTGGCTTCTGAATGTCCTAGAGATGTCAGGGTTGTTTTAGTGTACTCCAATCAACAGCCCCTACAACCACAAAAAGGAATGGAGTCATTAGCACTTATGGTTTGTAAATGGCACCAAGAATTATGTTGCACGAAGCACAATTTCACATCATTCTGGGTTCATTTGTGTGAAAACAAGGTCCAATCAGGCTGAAACGTTACAGGAAGGTAGAATCTATTGAGTTGTAAGTGATCTGAATGTTTCATGATGATAGCACTTTCCTAAGGGGGTCAAACCATGTCCCAAAGGTCACCGGATCTGGTGTCAATTTAAAGAAGTAGTCCAGTTACACATTTGTGGGCTTATAACTTGGCTTCTGAATGTTCTAGAGAGATCAGGTTTGTTTTAGTGTACTCCAGTCAACAGCCCCTACAACCACAAAAAGGAATGGAGTCATTAGCACTTGTGGTTTGTAAATGGCACCCAGAATTATGTTGCACGAAGCACAATTTCACATCATTCTGGGTTCATTTGTGTGAAAACAAGGTCCAATCAGGCTGAAACGTTACAGGAAGGTAGAATCTATTGAGTTGTAAGTGATCTGAACGTTTCATGATGATAGCACTTTCCTAAGGGGTTCAAACCATGTCCCAAAGGTCACCGGATCTGGTGTCAATTTAAAGAAGTAGTCCAGTTACACATTTGTGGGCTTATAACTTGGCTTCTGAATGTCCTAGAGTGATCAGGTTTGTTTCAGAGTACTCCAATCAACAGCCCCTACAACCACAAAAAGGAATGGAGTCATTAGCACTTATGGTTTGTAAATGGCACCCAGAATTATGTTGCACGAAGCACAATTTCACATCATTCTGGGTCCATTTGTGTGAAAACAAGGTCCAATCAGGCTGAAACGTTACAAGAAGGTATAATCTATTGAGTTGTAAGAGATCTGAACGTTTCATGATGATCGCACATTCCTATAGGGGGTCAAACCATGTCCCAAAGGTCACCGGGCCTGGTGTCACTTTAAAGTAGTCCAGTTACACATTTGTGGGATTATAACTTGGCTTCTGAATATCCTAGAGAGGTCAGGTTTGTTTTAGAGAACTCCAATTAACAGCCCCCATTACCCCAAATAGGAATGGAGTCATTAGCACTTATGGTTTGTAAATGGCACGCACAAAGCACAATTTCACATCATTCTGGGTCCATTTGTGTGAAAACAAGGTCCAATCAGGGTGAAACGTTACAGGAAGGTAGAATCTATTGAGTTGTATGTGATCTGAACGTTTCATGATGATAGCACTTTCCTAAGGGGGTCAAACCATGTCCCAAAGTTCACCGGATCTGGTGTCACTTTAAAGAAGTAGTCCAGTTACACATTTGTGGGCTTATAACTTGGCTTCTGAATGTCCTAGAGAAATCAGGTTTGCCTTAGTGTACTCCAATCAACAGCCCCTACAACCACATAAAGGAATGGACTCATTAGCACTTATGGTTTGTAAATGGCACCCAGAATTATGTTGCACAAAGCACAATTTCACATCATTCTGGGTCCATTTGTGTGAAAACAAGGTCCAATCAGGCTGAAACGTTACAAGAAGGTAGAATCTATTGAGTTGTAAGTGATCTGAACGTTTCATGATGATCGCACATTCCTATAGGCGGTCAAACCATGTCCCAAAGGTCACCGGGCCTGGTGTCACTTTAAAGAAGTAGTCCAGTTACACCTTTGTGGGCTTATAACTTGGCTTCTGAATGTCCTAGAGAGGTCAGGTTTGCTTTAGTGTACTCCAATCAACAGCCCCTACAACCACAAAAAGGAATGGAGTCATTAGCACTTATGGTTTGTAAATGGCACCCAGAATTATGTTGCACGAAGCACAATTTCTTATCATTCTGGGTCCATTTGTGTGAAAACAAGGTCCAATCAGGCTGAAACGTTACAAGAAGGTAGAATCTATTGAGTTGTAAGTGATCTGAACGTTTCATGATGATCGCACATTCCTAAGGGGGTCAAACCATGTCCCACAAGTCACCGGATCTGGTGTCACTTTAAAGAAGTAGTCCAGTTACACATTTGTGGGCTTATAACTTGGCTTCTGAATTTCCTAGAGAGATCAGGTTTGTTTTAGTGTACTCCAATCAACAGCCCCTACAACCACAAAAAGGAATGGAGTCATTAGCACTTATGGTTTGTAAATGGCACCCAGAATTATGTTGCACGAAGCACAATTTCACATCATTCTGGGTCCATTTGTGTGAAAACAAGGTCCAATCAGGCTGAAACGTTACAAGAAGGTAGAATCTATTGAGTTGTAAGTGATCTGAACGTTTCATGATGATCGCACATTCCTATAGGGGGTCAAACCATGTCCCAAAGGTCACCGGGCCTGGTGTCACTTTAAAGAAGTAGTCCAGTTACACCTTTGTGGGCTTATAACGTGGCTTCTGAATATCCTAAAGAGGTCAGGTTTGTTTTAGAGTACTCCAATTAACAGCCCCTATTACCTCAAAAAGGAATGGAGTCATTAGCACTTATGGTTTCTAAATGGCGCCCAGAATTATGTTGCACGAAGCACAATTTCACATCATTCTGGGTCCATTTGTGTGAAAACAAGGTCCAATCAGGCTGAAACGTTACAAGAAAGTAGAATCTATTGAGTTGTAAGTGATCTGAACGTTTCATGATGATCGCACATTCCTAAGTGAGTCAAACCATGTCCCAAAGGTCACCGGATCTGGTGTCACTTTAAAGAAGTAGTCCAGTTACACATTTGTGGGCTTATAACTTGGCTTCTGAATGTCCTAGAGAGGTCAGGGTTGTTTTAGTGTACTCCAATCAACAGCCCCTACAACCACAAAAAGGAATGGAGTCATTAGCACTTATGGTTTGTAAATGGCACCAAGAATTATGTTGCACGAAGCACAATTTCACATCATTCTGGGTTAATTTGTGTGAAAACAAGGTCCAATCAGGCTGAAACGTTACAGGAAGGTAGAATCTATTGAGTTGTAAGTGATCTGAATGTTTCATGATGATAGCACTTTCCTAAGGGGGTCAAACCATGTCCCAAAGGTCACCGGATCTGGTGTCAATTTAAAGAAGTAGTCCAGTTACACATTTGTGGGCTTATAACTTGGCTTCTGAATGTTCTAGAGAGATCAGGTTTGTTTTAGTGTACTCCAGTCAACAGCCCCTACAACCACAAAAAGGAATGGAGTCATTAGCACTTGTGGTTTGTAAATGGCACCCAGAATTATGTTGCACGAAGCACAATTTCACATCATTCTGGGTTCATTTGTGTGAAAACAAGGTCCAATCAGGCTGAAACGTTACAGTAAGGTAGAATCTATTGAGTTGTAAGTGATCTGAACGTTTCATGATGATAGCACTTTCCTAAGGGGTTCAAACCATGTCCCAAAGGTCACCGGATCTGGTGTCAATTTAAAGAAGTAGTCCAGTTACACATTTGTGGGCTTATAACTTGGCTTCTGAATGTCCTAGAGTGATCAGGTTTGTTTCAGAGTACTCCAATCAACAGCCCCTACAACCACAAAAAGGAATGGAGTCATTAGCACTTATGGTTTGTAAATGGCACCCAGAATTATGTTGCACGAAGCACAATTTCACATCATTCTGGGTCCATTTGTGTGAAAACAAGGTCCAATCAGGCTGAAACGTTACAAGAAGGTATAATCTATTGAGTTGTAAGAGATCTGAACGTTTCATGATGATCGCACATTCCTATAGGGGGTCAAACCATGTCCCAAAGGTCACCGGGCCTGGTGTCACTTTAAAGTAGTCCAGTTACACATTTGTGGGATTATAACTTGGCTTCTGAATATCCTAGAGAGGTCAGGTTTGTTTTAGAGAACTCCAATTAACAGCCCCCATTACCCCAAATAGGAATGGAGTCATTAGCACTTATGGTTTGTAAATGGCACGCACAAAGCACAATTTCACATCATTCTGGGTCCATTTGTGTGAAAACAAGGTCCAATCAGGGTGAAACGTTACAGGAAGGTAGAATCTATTGAGTTGTAAGTGATCTGAACGTTTCATGATGATAGCACTTTCCTAAGGGGGTCAAACCATGTCCCAAAGGTCACCGGATCTGGTGTCAATTTAAAGAAGTAGTCCAGTTACACATTTGTGGGCTTATAACTTGGCTTCTGAATGTCCTAGAGAAATCAAGTTTGCTTTAGTGTACTCCAATCAACAGCCCCTACAACCACAAAAAGGAATGGAGTCATTAGCACTTATGGTTTGTAAATGGCACCCAGAATTATGTTGCACAAAGCACAATTTCACATCATTCTGGGTCCATTTGTGTGAAAACAAGGTCCAATCAGGCTGAAACGTTACAAGAAGGTAGAATCTATTGAGTTGTAAGTGATCTGAACGTTTCATGATGATCGCACATTCCTATAGGCGGTCAAACCATGTCCCAAAGGTCACCGGGCCTGGTGTCACTTTAAAGAAGTAGTCCAGTTACACCTTTGTGGGCTTATAACTTGGCTTCTGAATGTCCTAGAGAGGTCAGGTTTGCTTTAGTGTACTCCAATCAACAGCCCCTACAACCACAAAAAGGAATTGAGTCATTAGCACTTATGGTTGCTAAATGGCACCCAGAATTATGTTGCACGAAGCACAATTTCTTATCATTCTGGGTCCATTTGTGTGAAAACAAGGTCCAATCAGGCTGAAACGTTACAAGAAGGTAGAATCTATTGAGTTGTAAGTGATCTGAACGTTTCATGATGATCGCACATTCCTAAGGGGGTCAAACCATGTCCCACAAGTCACCGGATCTGGTGTCACTTTAAAGAAGTAGTCCAGTTACACATTTGTGGGCTTATAACTTGGCTTCTGAATTTCCTAGAGAGATCAGGTTTGTTTTAGTGTACTCCAATCAACAGCCCCTACAACCACAAAAAGGAATGGAGTCATTAGCACTTATGGTTTGTAAATGGCACCCAGAATTATGTTGCACGAAGCACAATTTCACATCATTCTGGGTCCATTTGTGTGAAAACAAGGTCCAATCAGGCTGAAACGTTACAAGAAGGTAGAATCTATTGAGTTGTAAGTGATCTGAACGTTTCATGATGATCGCACATTCCTATAGGGGGTCAAACCATGTCCCAAAGGTCACCGGGCCTGGTGTCACTTTAAAGAAGTAGTCCAGTTACACCTTTGTGGGCTTATAACGTGGCTTCTGAATATCCTAAAGAGGTCAGGTTTGTTTTAGAGTACTCCAATTAACAGCCCCTATTACCTCAAAAAGGAATGGAGTCATTAGCACTTATGGTTTGTAAATGGCACCCAGAATTATGTTGCACGAAGCACAATTTCTTATCATTCTGGGTCCATTTGTGTGAAAACAAGGTCCAATCAGGCTGAAACGTTACAAGAAGGTAGAATCTATTGAGTTGTAAGTGATCTGAACGTTTCATGATGATCGCACATTCCTAAGGGGGTCAAACCATGTCCCACAAGTCACCGGATCTGGTGTCACTTTAAAGAAGTAGTCCAGTTACACATTTGTGGGCTTATAACTTGGCTTCTGAATTTCCTAGAGAGATCAGGTTTGTTTTAGTGTACTCCAATCAACAGCCCCTACAACCACAAAAAGGAATGGAGTCATTAGCACTTATGGTTTGTAAATGGCACCCAGAATTATGTTGCACGAAGCACAATTTCACATCATTCTGGGTCCATTTGTGTGAAAACAAGGTCCAATCAGGCTGAAACGTTACAAGAAGGTAGAATCTATTGAGTTGTAAGTGATCTGAACGTTTCATGATGATCGCACATTCCTATAGGGGGTCAAACCATGTCCCAAAGGTCACCGGGCCTGGTGTCACTTTAAAGAAGTAGTCCAGTTACACCTTTGTGGGCTTATAACGTGGCTTCTGAATATCCTAAAGAGGTCAGGTTTGTTTTAGAGTACTCCAATTAACAGCCCCTATTACCTCAAAAAGGAATGGAGTCATTAGCACTTATGGTTTCTAAATGGCGCCCAGAATTATGTTGCACGAAGCACAATTTCACATCATTCTGGGTCCATTTGTGTGAAAACAAGGTCCAATCAGGCTGAAACGTTACAAGAAAGTAGAATCTATTGAGTTGTAAGTGATCTGAACGTTTCATGATGATCGCACATTCCTAAGTGAGTCAAACCATGTCCCAAAGGTCACCGGATCTGGTGTCACTTTAAAGAAGTAGTCCAGTTACACATTTGTGGGCTTATAACTTGGCTTCTGAATGTCCTAGAGAGGTCAGGGTTGTTTTAGTGTACTCCAATCAACAGCCCCTACAACCACAAAAAGGAATGGAGTCATTAGCACTTATGGTTTGTAAATGGCACCAAGAATTATGTTGCACGAAGCACAATTTCACATCATTCTGGGTTAATTTGTGTGAAAACAAGGTCCAATCAGGCTGAAACGTTACAGGAAGGTAGAATCTATTGAGTTGTAAGTGATCTGAATGTTTCATGATGATAGCACTTTCCTAAGGGGGTCAAACCATGTCCCAAAGGTCACCGGATCTGGTGTCAATTTAAAGAAGTAGTCCAGTTACACATTTGTGGGCTTATAACTTGGCTTCTGAATGTTCTAGAGAGATCAGGTTTGTTTTAGTGTACTCCAGTCAACAGCCCCTACAACCACAAAAAGGAATGGAGTCATTAGCACTTGTGGTTTGTAAATGGCACCCAGAATTATGTTGCACGAAGCACAATTTCACATCATTCTGGGTTCATTTGTGTGAAAACAAGGTCCAATCAGGCTGAAACGTTACAGTAAGGTAGAATCTATTGAGTTGTAAGTGATCTGAACGTTTCATGATGATAGCACTTTCCTAAGGGGTTCAAACCATGTCCCAAAGGTCACCGGATCTGGTGTCAATTTAAAGAAGTAGTCCAGTTACACATTTGTGGGCTTATAACTTGGCTTCTGAATGTCCTAGAGTGATCAGGTTTGTTTCAGAGTACTCCAATCAACAGCCCCTACAACCACAAAAAGGAATGGAGTCATTAGCACTTATGGTTTGTAAATGGCACCCAGAATTATGTTGCACGAAGCACAATTTCACATCATTCTGGGTCCATTTGTGTGAAAACAAGGTCCAATCAGGCTGAAACGTTACAAGAAGGTATAATCTATTGAGTTGTAAGAGATCTGAACGTTTCATGATGATCGCACATTCCTATAGGGGGTCAAACCATGTCCCAAAGGTCACCGGGCCTGGTGTCACTTTAAAGTAGTCCAGTTACACATTTGTGGGATTATAACTTGGCTTCTGAATATCCTAGAGAGGTCAGGTTTGTTTTAGAGAACTCCAATTAACAGCCCCCATTACCCCAAATAGGAATGGAGTCATTAGCACTTATGGTTTGTAAATGGCACGCACAAAGCACAATTTCACATCATTCTGGGTCCATTTGTGTGAAAACAAGGTCCAATCAGGGTGAAACGTTACAGGAAGGTAGAATCTATTGAGTTGTAAGTGATCTGAACGTTTCATGATGATAGCACTTTCCTAAGGGGGTCAAACCATGTCCCAAAGGTCACCGGATCTGGTGTCAATTTAAAGAAGTAGTCCAGTTACACATTTGTGGGCTTATAACTTGGCTTCTGAATGTCCTAGAGAAATCAAGTTTGCTTTAGTGTACTCCAATCAACAGCCCCTACAACCACAAAAAGGAATGGAGTCATTAGCACTTATGGTTTGTAAATGGCACCCAGAATTATGTTGCACAAAGCACAATTTCACATCATTCTGGGTCCATTTGTGTGAAAACAAGGTCCAATCAGGCTGAAACGTTACAAGAAGGTAGAATCTATTGAGTTGTAAGTGATCTGAACGTTTCATGATGATCGCACATTCCTATAGGCGGTCAAACCATGTCCCAAAGGTCACCGGGCCTGGTGTCACTTTAAAGAAGTAGTCCAGTTACACCTTTGTGGGCTTATAACTTGGCTTCTGAATGTCCTAGAGAGGTCAGGTTTGCTTTAGTGTACTCCAATCAACAGCCCCTACAACCACAAAAAGGAATTGAGTCATTAGCACTTATGGTTGCTAAATGGCACCCAGAATTATGTTGCACGAAGCACAATTTCTTATCATTCTGGGTCCATTTGTGTGAAAACAAGGTCCAATCAGGCTGAAACGTTACAAGAAGGTAGAATCTATTGAGTTGTAAGTGATCTGAACGTTTCATGATGATCGCACATTCCTAAGGGGGTCAAACCATGTCCCACAAGTCACCGGATCTGGTGTCACTTTAAAGAAGTAGTCCAGTTACACATTTGTGGGCTTATAACTTGGCTTCTGAATTTCCTAGAGAGATCAGGTTTGTTTTAGTGTACTCCAATCAACAGCCCCTACAACCACAAAAAGGAATGGAGTCATTAGCACTTATGGTTTGTAAATGGCACCCAGAATTATGTTGCACGAAGCACAATTTCACATCATTCTGGGTCCATTTGTGTGAAAACAAGGTCCAATCAGGCTGAAACGTTACAAGAAGGTAGAATCTATTGAGTTGTAAGTGATCTGAACGTTTCATGATGATCGCACATTCCTATAGGGGGTCAAACCATGTCCCAAAGGTCACCGGGCCTGGTGTCACTTTAAAGAAGTAGTCCAGTTACACCTTTGTGGGCTTATAACGTGGCTTCTGAATATCCTAAAGAGGTCAGGTTTGTTTTAGAGTACTCCAATTAACAGCCCCTATTACCTCAAAAAGGAATGGAGTCATTAGCACTTATGGTTTCTAAATGGCGCCCAGAATTATGTTGCACGAAGCACAATTTCACATCATTCTGGGTCCATTTGTGTGAAAACAAGGTCCAATCAGGCTGAAACGTTACAAGAAGGTAGAATCTATTGAGTTGTAAGTGATCTGAACGTTTCATGATGATCGCACATTCCTAAGTGAGTCAAACCATGTCCCAAAGGTCACCGGATCTGGTGTCACTTTAAAGAAGTAGTCCAGTTACACATTTGTGGGCTTATAACTTGGCTTCTGAATGTCCTAGAGAGGTCAGGTTTGTTTTAGTGTACTCCAATCAACAGCCCCTACAACCACAAAAAGGAATGGAGTCATTAGCACTTATGGTTTGTAAATGGCACCCAGAATTATGTTGCACGAAGCACAATTTCACATCATTCTGGGTTCATTTGTGTAAAAACAAGGTCCAATCAGGCTGAAACGTTACAGGAAGGTAGAATCTATTGAGTTGTAAGTGATCTGAATGTTTCATGATGATAGCACTTTCCTAAGGGGGTCAAACCATGTCCCAAAGGTCACCGGATCTGGTGTCAATTTAAAGAAGTAGTCCAGTTGTTATGTTTTGCAGATAGGTGAAAGGTACCGACACTGAATCTGACACCTCAAAACCTAGGAACGTAACTTTTGTGCGTCCTAGCTGGCTTTTCTTCAAGTTGAGTTTGAATCCTGCACATGTCAGTCTGGTCACCACCTCGTCCAAAGTTTTCAGGTGTTCGCTTTCACAATCATGCATGAAAAATATGTCATCAATATATTGAACGACAGGTAAACCCTCCAGATATGACTGTACGACTCCTTGAAATGTATTGGGCGCATTTACCCATCCCATCGGTAAAACGCACCATTCATAATGTTTTCCTTCAAATGTAAATCCAGTTTTAGCTCGACTTTCTTGCGCTAAAGGTACAGACCAAAAACCGTTAGCCAAATCGATGCATGTTTTATATTTTTTAATAGGCATGGTTCGGAGCTGCATGTACGGGTCAAAAGTTTTGCGCACGTCGTGCGGTGTCACTCTATTTAATCCTTTCAAATTGTGTACCAGTCTGTAGGTGCCATCAGGTTTAGGAACAGCTTGAATGGGAAGACAGGTGGATAATGTATCTTTCTCTTCGATTATCCCTTTTTCTTTAAGCTCAGCGAGAGTACACTTGATCTCATCTCTTCCCTCTCTGATCGGATACTGCTTCTCCCTGGCAGGCATCGCTCCTTTAATAATGCATTGTTCTTTTTTTTTTTCCAACAATATCTTTATTTTTTTTTTGTTACATTTTAGCAACTAGCAAACATTCCAACACACTAAACACTACATGAACATATTCTCCTCTCAGACATTTAAAAGAAAAGAAAAAAATAAAAAAAACAGTCGATTTATCACTCCATTAAAGGCCTAAATTTGACATTATCTCAAAACAAATGTCATTGTCCTCAGTCCTCATCCTCATCAGCTAATACAAATCCTTCTACAAAGTTCACAAACGGTCTCCATACCTTCTCAAAAACATCCAATTTCTTTTTCAGTATACATGTTATCCGCTCCATTGGCAAAACCACCATCATTTGTTTTATCCACTGTGTGATACGCGGCTCCCTTGTTCTTTTCCATTTTAAAGCAATTAATCTTTTTGCTTGTAACAGACCCATATCAATAAACATTCTGTCGCTTTTTGTGTACCTCATGTTTTCAGGATACAATCCCAAAATAAGAAAGCAGGGATCCAAAACAATCTCTTTGGATAGTATTTGTTTCATAGTTTGTGTTACTGCAATCCAAAAGGATCCTATCTTCCTGCAACCCCAAATGCAATGCCAAAAATCACCTTTCCCTTCATTGCATTTATTACAAATGTCTGGTATATTAGGGTTATACTTATTCAACTTTTCGGGAGTAACATATATTCGCATCAACCATTTGAATTGCAACAACCTTAGTCTAGAATTGATTGTTTGTTTATGAGCTTTTGTACAAACCAATTCCCATTGATCCCTGGTTATGTCCTTTTTTAAATCATTTTTCCAGGCGTTCAATCTTCCTAACGAATTTTCAGATGTTTTGGACCTAAGTAATTTATATATTTCTGATATTGCCCCTTGTTTCAAACTGCTTTTACTTATTATTTCTTCCAGTTCTGATTTTGGTGGTTTGGTGCAGGTATTATTTTGATTTGCTCGAATGTAACTTCTAATTTGGAAATATTTGAAAAATTGCTTTCTATCAATATTATATTTATGTCTAAGCATATCAAAGGACATCATTTCTTGAGAGTCTGTTGGATATAAATCTTGGATTTTTTGAAGTCCTTTAATTGACCATTGTTTAAAAGCTGTATCTTCTCTTCCTGGTCTGAAATTCTGATTTCCCCACATTGGTGTAAACTGTGACAATACAACAGGTTCATTCATATATCTTTTTACACCATACAATACTTTGACCATGTTCTTCACCATTGGGTTTTTTGCCTTTCTAATCAAGTTTACTGCTGTGTCTGAGAAAAAAATATAATGGTAATGGTGGATGCAAATTCATACTTTCCATCTCTGACCATTGCGGGGCGTTATTTAAGTCAAAATAGTATCTTATAGACCTTATTTGACATGCCCAGTAGTACCACTCAATATTTGGACACATGACACCACCCTCATTGTATGGTAGATGTAACAATGACAATCTTATCCTTGGTCTCCCATTTTGCCATAAAAAACCGAGAACAAGCTTTTTGATCCTGCTAAACCAATCCACAGGAGGCGGCAAGGGGATGTTCTGATACACATAAAGCACCTTTGGCAGTATACTCATTTTGTATATATTAATCCGACCCATTAAAGAAATTGGTAGAGATATACATCTGTCCACTATCTCTGTTATTTCTTTAGAAAGTCTTTCATAATTATTTTCCACAATCTCACTTAGTTTAGACGAAATCCGTATCCCTAAATACATAAAGTCCCTTACTGTCTTAAAATGGGATGTTACTGTGGGTGGGTTGTCCCTTTCTTCCTCATTTAGCAACATAACGGATGATTTAGATTTATTAATGACATATCCTGATATTTGACCAAACTCCCCTATCAATCTAAGCAGAGCAGGTATTGATTCCTTTATTTTTGAGAGATATACTATTACATCATCAGCGTACAACGAGATCATATGTTCTACTTCATTCACCATAATTCCTGTCACAGATAAACTCGAACGTATGGCTATAGCAAAGGGTTCCATAGCTAATACAAACAACAATGGACTTATCGGTGAGCCTTGTGGACATCCCCGTTTCACCCTTATTGGTTCAGAGACATTTTTGTTTGTCAAGATTTCAGCAGTTGGATTTGAATGTAATAATTGTATCCATCTTCGAAACACATCTCCATACCCAAATCTAGTCAGAACATCTAAAAGATAGGGCCACTCGACCCTATCGAATACTTTTTCGGCATCCAGCGAGAGTAAGGCGCTCTCTGACGAATTGTTTATTCCGTCTATAATGTTAAAGACTCTTCTTACGTTATGCAGACCTTGGCGTCCCAATATAAAGCCATTTTGATCTCTATGAATTACTGAGGGGAGAGTACCTTGCAAACGTGTAGCTAATATTTTACCTAACATCTTAATATCGGAATTGAGTAAACTTATCGGCCTCAAATTTTCACATTTATTACTCGGCTTTCCCGGCTTAGGTAGCAAAATGATTTGCGAACCCGTTACTGATTTAGGAAGACTTCCTTTGTGTAATGATTCCTGATACATTTCCAATAATGGTTTCACTAATTTACTTTTAAATTTTTTATAAAAATCAATTGGAAATCCATCTGGTCCCGCTTTTTTACCTGAACTCATACTTTTAATTGCCCTGCTTATTTCCCCTTCGGTGATTTCTGCATCTAATTGTTGTTTTAAGTCATCTGCAATAGTAGGAATATTTATTTTATCCAGAAACGCATTTCTGGAGGTTTGATCTGATCTATCCTGAGATTCATAAAGTTTTTCATAATAGTTTCTAAACTCCTTATTTATTTCCATCGGGTCTATTATCATTTCCCCTTTGCTGCTTACAATCGATGTTATATTTTTCTGCACTTCCAATTGTTTAATTTGCCATGCCAATATTTTTCCAGGTTTTTCTCCTTGTTCATAAAAAGACTGATTTAATCTCAAAATGTTCGAAGCCGCTCTATCTGCCGATTCTTTATTGTATTGTGCTTTTAGTATTAGCAATTTTTTCTCTGTTACTGGGTCTCTACTTTTGAATACTAGTTCCTCTAGAGTTTTAATTTCCTTTTCCATTTGCTGTCTTGTTTTACATTTTTCTTTAGATTTCGATGAAGTATATGCAATTATAACTCCCCGTAAACATGCCTTAAATGCCTCCCACCTAATACTAGCTGATGTTTGTGAACCATTTATAGTAAAATATTCATCTATTTCTTTTTCTACAAAAGTGAGGAATTCTTCATCATTCAGCCATTTCTGGTGTAAACACCATCTACGTTCCATTATTAAGTTTTTATGTGTATATATGATATTGCAGGGAGCATGGTCCGATAGTAATATACTGTCATATGAGCATGTCCTTATGTTTGATAGTAGGCTTGCTGATACTAAAAAATAGTCTATTCTGGAATATGTATTAAATGTTTTTGAATGGCAGGAAAAAATTATATCGTCAGGTTTTAACTGTCTCCAGATGTCAATCAACTGAAGTTCCTTCATGAAGTTAAGAATTGTTTTTCGGCTTTTGTTATGGGCCTGGTCAGTCCCAGTTGGTCTATCCTTACAGGGATCCAGTACACAATTCCAATCCCCTCCTATGATGCATTTTCCTTGGCGTAATGAAATTGTGAGAAAAAGGTTAGTAAAAAATGCATCATCATCTGTATTTGGTCCATATACATTAATTAAGTTAATGGTTTCTTGTATAAGTAATCCCTGGATGATCAAATACCTACCAAATTTATCTTTGATTACATTCTTAACCTGAAAAGGTACTGATTTATGTATTAATGTGATTACTCCCCGAGCATTGGATCTAAATGGTGCTGCATACAACGAACCTTGCCACCTCCTGCCAACCTTAATATGTTCCTCCTCCAGCAAGTGCGTCTCCTGAAGAAAAATTATTTTAGCTTCCAGATCTTTCATTTTGGTCATTACTTGCAAGAAACTAATGTGTGATAAGCCCACAAAGGTGTAACTGGACTACTTCTTTAAAGTGACACCAGGCCCGGTGACCTTTGGGACATGGTTTGACCCCCTATAGGAATGTGCGATCATCTTGAAATGTTCAGATCACTTACAACTCAATAGATTCTACCTTCTTGTAACGTTTCAGCCTGATTGGACCTTGTTTTCACACAAATGGACCCAGAATGATGTGAAATTTTGCTTCGTGCAACATCATTCTGGGTGCCATTTAAAAACCATAAGTGCCAATGACTCCATTCCTTTTTGAGGTTGTAGGGGCTGTTGATTGGAGTACACTAAAACAAACCTGATCTCTCTAGGACATTCAGAAGCCAAGTTATAAGCCCTCAAAGGTGTAATTGGACTACTTCTTTAAAGTGACACCAGGCCCGGTGACCTTTGGGACATGGTTTGACCCCCTATAGGAATGTGTGATCATCATGAAACGTTCAGATCACTTACAACTCAATAGATTCTACCTTCTTGTAACGTTTCAGCCTGATTGGACCTTGTTTTCACACAAATGGACACAGAATGATGTGAAATTGTGCTTCGTGCAACATAATTCTGGGTGCCATTTACAAACTATAAGTGCTAATGACTCCATTCCTTTTTGTGGTTGTAGGGACTGTTGGTTGGAGTACATTAAAACAAACCTGATCTCTCTAGGACATTCAGAAGCCAAGTTATAAGCCCACAAATGTGTAACAGGACTACTTTTTTAAATTGACACCAGATCCGGTGACCTTTGGGACATGGTTTGACCCCCTTAGGAAAGGGCTATCATCATGAAACGTTCAGATCACTTACAACTCAATAGATTCTACCTTCCTGTAACGTTTCAGCCTGATTGGACCTTGTTTTCACACAAATGAACCCAGAATGATGTGAAATTGTGCTTCGTGCAACATAATTCTGGGTGCCATTTAAAAACCATAAGTGCTAATGACTCCATTCCTTTTAGTGGTAATGGGGGCTGTTAATTGGAGTACTCTAAAACAAACCTGACCTCTCTAGGACAATCAGAAGCCAAGTTATAAGCCCACAAAGGTGTAACTGGACTACTTCTTTAAAGTGACACCAGGCCCGGTGACCTTTGGGACATGGTTTTACCCCCTATAGGAATGTGCGATCATCTTGAAATGTTCAGATCACTTACAACTCAATAGATTCTACCTTCTTGTAACGTTTCAGCCTGATTGGACCTTGTTTTCACACAAATGGACCCAGAATGATGTGAAATTGTGCTTCGTGCAACATGATTCTGGGTGCCATTTACAAACCATAAGTGCTAATGACTCCATTCCTTTTTGTGGTTGTAGGGGCTGTTGATTGGAGTATACTAAAACAAACCTGATCTCTCTAGGACATTCAGAAGCCAAGTTATAAGCCCACAAATGTGTAACTGGACTACTTCTTTAAATTGACACCAGATCCGGTGACCTTTGGGACATGGTTTAACCCCCTTAGGAAAGTGCTATCATCATGAAACGTTCAGCTCACTTACAACTCAATAGATTCTACCTTCCTGTAACGTTTCAGCCTGATTGTACCTTGTTTTCACACAAATGAACCCAGAATTATGTGAAATTGTGCTTCGTGCAACATAATTCTGGGTGCCATTTACAAACCATAAGTGCTAATGACTCCATTCCTTTTTGTGGTTGTAGGGGCTGTTGATTGGAGTATACTAAAACAAACCTGATTTCTCTAGGACTTCAGAAGCCAAGTTATAAGCCCACAAATGTGTAACTGGACTACTTCTTTAAATTGACACCAGATCCGGTGACCTTTGGGACATGGTTTGACCCCCTTAGGAAAGGGCTATCATCATGAAACGTTCAGATCACTTACAACTCAATAGATTCTACCTTCCTGTAACGTTTCAGCCTGATTGGACCTTGTTTTCACACAAATGAACCCAGAATGATGTGAAATTGTGCTTCGTGCAACATAATTCTGGGTGCCATTTAAAATCCATAAGTGCTAATGACTCCATTCCTTTTAGTGGTAATAGGGGCTGTTAATTGGAGTACTCTAAAACAAACCTGACCTCTCTAGGATATTCAGAAGCCAAGTTATAAGCCCACAAAGGTGTAACTGGACTACTTCTTTAAAGTGACACCAGGCCCGGTGACCTTTGGGACATGGTTTTACCCCCTATAGGAATGTGCAATCATCTTGAAATGTTCAGATCACTTACAACTCAATAGATTCTACCTTCTTGTAACGTTTCAGCCTGATTGGACCTTGTTTTCACACAAATGGACCCAGAATGATGTGAAATTGTGCTTCGTGCAACATAATTCTGGGTGCCATTTACAAACCATAATTGCTAATGACTCCATTCCTTTTTGTGGTTGTAGGGGCTGTTGATTGGAGTATACTAAAACAAACCTGATCTCTCTAGGACATTCAGAAGCCAAGTTATAAGCCCACAAATGTGTAACTGGACTACTTCTTTAAATTGACACCAGATCCGGTGACCTTTGGGACATGGTTTGACCCCCTTAGGAAAGTGCTATCATAATGAAACGTTCAGATCACTTACAACTCAATAGATTCTACCTTCCTGTAACGTTTCAGCCTGATTGGACCTTGTTTTCACACAAATGAACCCAGAATGATGTGAATTTGTGCTTCGTGCAACATAATTCTGGGTGCCATTTAAAAACCATAAGTGCTAATGACTCCATTCCTTTTTGTGGTTGTAGGGGCTGTTGATTGGAGTATACTAAAACAAACCTGATCTCTCTAGGACATTCAGAAGCCAAGTTATAAGCCCACAAATGTGTAACTGGACTACTTCTTTAAATTGACACCAGATCCGGTGACATTTGGGACATGGTTTGACCCCTTAGGAAAGTGCTATCATCATGAAACGTTCAGATCACTTACAACTCAATAGATTCTACCTTCCTGTAACGTTTCAGCCTGATTGGACCTTGTTTTCACACAAATGAACCCAGAATGATGTGAAATTGTGCTTCGTGCAACATAATTCTGGGTGCCATTTAAAAACCATAAGTGCTAATGACTCCATTCCTTTTAGTGGTAATGGGGGCTGTTAATTGGAGTACTCTAAAAAAACCTGACCTCTCTAGGATATTCAGAAGCCAAGTTATAAGCCCACAAAGGTGTAACTGGACTACTTCTTTAAAGTGACACCAGGCCCGGTGACCTTTGGGACATGGTTTGACCCCCTATAGGAATGTGCGATCATCATGAAACGTTCAGATCACTTACAACTCAATAGATTCTACCTTCTTGTAACGTTTCAGCCTGATTGGACCTTGTTTTCACACAAATGGACCCAGAATGATGTGAAATTGTGCTTCGTGCAACATAATTCTGGGTGCCATTTAAAAACCATAAGTGCTAATGACTCCATTCCTTTTTGTTGTTGTAGGGACTGTTTATTGGAGTACACTAAAATAAACCTGATCATTCGACCAAAATGAAAGATCTGGAAGCTAAAATAATTTTTCTTCAGGAGACGCACTTGCTGGAGGAGGAACATATTAAGGTTGGCAGGAGGTGGCAAGGTTCGTTGTATGCAGCACCATTTAGATCCAATGCTCGGGGAGTAATCACATTAATACATAAATCAGTACCTTTTCAGGTTAAGAATGTAATCAAAGATAAATTTGGTAGGTATTTGATCATCCAGGGATTACTTATACAAGAAACCATTAACTTAATTAATGTATATGGACCAAATACAGATGATGATGCATTTTTTACTAACCTTTTTCTCACAATTTCATTACTCCAAGGAAAATGCATCATAGGAGGGGATTGGAATTGTGTACTTGATCCCTGTAAGGATAGACCAACTGGGACTGACCAGGCCCATAACAAAAGCCGAAAAACAATTCTTAACTTCATGAAGGAACTTCAGTTGATTGACATCTGGAGACAGTTAAAACCTGACGATATAATTTTTTCCTGCCATTCAAAAACATTTAATACATATTCCAGAATAGACTATTTTTTAGTATCAGCAAGCCTACTATCAAACATAAGGACATGCTCATATGACAGTATATTACTATCGGACCATGCTCCCTGCAATATCATATATACACATAAAAACTTAATAATGGAACGTAGATGGTGTTTACACCAGAAATGGCTGAATGATGAAGAATTCCTCACTTTTGTAGAAAAAGAAATAGATGAATATTTTACTATAAATGGTTCACAAACATCAGCTAGTATTAGGTGGGAGGCATTTAAGGCATGTTTACGGGGAGTTATAATTGCATATACTTCATCGAAATCTAAAGAAAAATGTAAAACAAGACAGCAAATGGAAAAGGAAATTAAAACTCTAGAGGAACTAGTATTCAAAAGTAGAGACCCAGTAACAGAGAAAAAATTGCTAATACTAAAAGCACAATACAATAAAGAATCGGCAGATAGAGCGGCTTCGAACATTTTGAGATTAAATCAGTCTTTTTATGAACAAGGAGAAAAACCTGGAAAAATATTGGCATGGCAAATTAAACAATTGGAAGTGCAGAAAAATATAACATCGATTGTAAGCAGCAAAGGGGAAATGATAATAGACCCGATGGAAATAAATAAGGAGTTTAGAAACTATTATGAAAAACTTTATGAATCTCAGGATAGATCAGATCAAACCTCCAGAAATGCGTTTCTGGATAAAATAAATATTCCTACTATTGCAGATGACTTAAAACAACAATTAGATGCAGAAATCACCGAAGGGGAAATAAGCAGGGCAATTAAAAGTATGAGTTCAGGTAAAAAAGCGGGACCAGATGGATTTCCAATTGATTTTTATAAAAAATTTAAAAGTAAATTAGTGAAACCATTATTGGAAATGTATCAGGAATCATTACACAAAGGAAGTCTTCCTAAATCAATAACGGGTTCGCAAATCATTTTGCTACCTAAGCCGGGAAAGCCGAGTAATAAATGTGAAAATTTGAGGCCGATAAGTTTACTCAATTCCGATATTAAGATGTTAGGTAAAATATTAGCTACACGTTTGCAAGGTACTCTCCCCTCAGTAATTCATAGAGATCAAAATGGCTTTATATTGGGACGCCAAGGTCTGCATAACGTAAGAAGAGTCTTTAACATTATAGACGGAATAAACAATTCGTCAGAGAGCGCCTTACTCTCGCTGGATGCCGAAAAAGCATTCGATAGGGTCGAGTGGCCCTATCTTTTAGATGTTCTGACTAGATTTGGGTATGGAGATGTGTTTCGAAGATGGATACAATTATTACATTCAAATCCAACTGCTGAAATCTTGACAAACAAAAATGTCTCTGAACCAATAAGGGTGAAACGGGGATGTCCACAAGGCTCACCGATAAGTCCATTGTTGTTTGTATTAGCTATGGAACCCTTTGCTATAGCCATACGTTCGAGTTTATCTGTGACAGGAATTATGGTGAATGAAGTAGAACATATGATCTCGTTGTACGCTGATGATGTAATAGTATATCTCTCAAAAATAAAGGAATCAATACCTGCTCTGCTTAGATTGATAGGGGAGTTTGGTCAAATATCAGGATATGTCATTAATAAATCTAAATCATCCGTTATGTTGCTAAATGAGGAAGAAAGGGACAACCCACCCACAGTAACATCCCATTTTAAGACAGTAAGGGACTTTATGTATTTAGGGATACGGATTTCGTCTAAACTAAGTGAGATTGTGGAAAATAATTATGAAAGACTTTCTAAAGAAATAACAGAGATAGTGGACAGATGTATATCTCTACCAATTTCTTTAATGGGTCGGATTAATATATACAAAATGAGTATACTGCCAAAGGTGCTTTATGTGTATCAGAACATCCCCTTGCCGCCTCCTGTGGATTGGTTTAGCAGGATCAAAAAGCTTGTTCTCGGTTTTTTATGGCAAAATGGGAGACCAAGGATAAGATTGTCATTGTTACATCTACCATACAATGAGGGTGGTGTCATGTGTCCAAATATTGAGTGGTACTACTGGGCATGTCAAATAAGGTCTATAAGATACTATTTTGACTTAAATAACGCCCCGCAATGGTCAGAGATGGAAAGTATGAATTTGCATCCACCATTACCATTATATTTTTTCTCAGACACAGCAGTAAACTTGATTAGAAAGGCAAAAAACCCAATGGTGAAGAACATGGTCAAAGTATTGTATGGTGTAAAAAGATATATGAATGAACCTGTTGTATTGTCACAGTTTACACCAATGTGGGGAAATCAGAATTTCAGACCAGGAAGAGAAGATACAGCTTTTAAACAATGGTCAGTTAAAGGACTTCAAAAAATCCAAGATTTATATCCAACAGACTCTCAAGAAATGATGTCCTTTGATATGCTTAGACATAAATATAATATTGATAGAAAGCAATTTTTCAAATATCTCCAAATTAGAAGTTACATTCGAGCAAATCAAAATAATACCTGCACCAAACCACCAAAATCAGAACTGGAAGAAATAATAAGTAAAAGCAGTTTGAAACAAGGGGCAATATCAGAAATATATAAATTACTTAGGTCCAAAACATCTGAAAATTCGTTAGGAAGATTGAACGCCTGGAAAAATGATTTAAAAAAGGACATAACCAGGGATCAATGGGAATTGGTTTGTACAAAAGCTCATAAAAAAACAATCAATTCTAGACTAAGGTTGTTGCAATACAAATGGTTGATGCGAATATATGTTACTCCCGAAAAGTTGAATAAGTATAACCCTAATATACCAGACATTTGTAATAAATGCAATGAAGGGAAAGGTGATTTTTGGCATTGCATTTGGGGTTGCAGGAAGATAGGATCCTTTTGGATTGCAGTAACACAAACTATGAAACAAATACTATCCAAAGAGATTGTTTTGGATCCCTGCTTTCTTATTTTGGGATTGTATCCTGAAAACATGAGGTACACAAAAAGCGACAGAATGTTTATTGATATGGGTCTGTTACAAGCAAAAAGATTAATTGCTTTAAAATGGAAAAGAACAAGGGAGCCGAGTATCACACAGTGGATAAAACAAATGATGGTGGTTTTGCCAATGGAGCGGATAACATGTATACTGAAAAAGAAATTGGATGTTTTTGAGAAGGTATGGAGACCGTTTGTGAACTTTGTAGAAGGATTTGTATTAGCTGATGAGGATGAGGACTGAGGACAATGACATTTGTTTTGAGATAATGTCAAATTTAGGCCTTTAATGGAGTGATAAATCGACTGTTTTTTTTATTTTTTTCTTTTCTTTTAAATGTCTGAGAGGAGAATATGTTCATGTAGTGTTTAGTGTGTTGGAATGTTTGCTAGTTGCTAAAATGTAACAAAAAAAAAATAAAGATATTGTTGGAAAAAAAAAAGAACAATGCATTATTAAAGGAGCGATGCCTGCCAGGGAGAAGCAGTATCCGATCAGAGAGGGAAGAGATGAGATCAAGTGTACTCTCGCTGAGCTTAAAGAAAAAGGGATAATCGAAGAGAAAGATACATTATCCACCTGTCTTCCCATTCAAGCTGTTCCTAAACCTGATGGCACCTACAGACTGGTACACAATTTGAAAGGATTAAATAGAGTGACACCGCACGACGTGCGCAAAACTTTTGACCCGTACATGCAGCTCCGAACCATGCCTATTAAAAAATATAAAACATGCATCGATTTGGCTAACGGTTTTTGGTCTGTACCTTTAGCGCAAGAAAGTCGAGCTAAAACTGGATTTACATTTGAAGGAAAACATTATGAATGGTGCGTTTTACCGATGGGATGGGTAAATGCGCCCAATACATTTCAAGGAGTCGTACAGTCATATCTGGAGGGTTTACCTGTCGTTCAATATATTGATGACATATTTTTCATGCATGATTGTGAAAGCGAACACCTGAAAACTTTGGACAAGGTGGTGACCAGACTGACATGTGCAGGATTCAAACTCAACTTGAAGAAAAGCCAGCTAGGACGCACAAAAGTTACGTTCCTAGGTTTTGAGGTGTCAGATTCAGTGTCGGTACCTTTCACCTATCTGCAAAACATAACAACTGGACTACTTCTTTAAATTGACACCAGATCCGGTGACCTTTGGGACATGGTTTGACCCCCTTAGGAAAGTGCTATCATCATGAAACATTCAGATCACTTACAACTCAATAGATTCTACCTTCCTGTAACGTTTCAGCCTGATTGGACCTTGTTTTTACACAAATGAACCCAGAATGATGTGAAATTGTGCTTCGTGCAACATAATTCTGGGTGCCATTTACAAACCATAAGTGCTAATGACTCCATTCCTTTTTGTGGTTGTAGGGGCTGTATATTGGAGTACACTAAAACAAACCTGACCTCTCTAGGACATTCAGAAGCCAAGTTATAAGCCCACAAATGTGTAACTGGACTACTTCTTTAAAGTGACACCAGATCCGGTGACCTTTGGGACATGGTTTGACTCACTTAGGAATGTGCGATCATCATGAAACGTTCAGATCACTTACAACTCAATAGATTCTACCTTCTTGTAACGTTTCAGCCTGATTGGACCTTGTTTTCACACAAATGGACCCAGAATGATGTGAAATTGTGCTTCGTGCAACATAATTCTGGGCGCCATTTAGAAACCATAAGTGCTAATGACTCCATTCCTTTTTGAGGTAATAGGGGCTGTTAATTGGAGTACTCTAAAACAAACCTGACCTCTTTAGGATATTCAGAAGCCACGTTATAAGCCCACAAAGGTGTAACTGGACTACTTCTTTAAAGTGACACCAGGCCCGGTGACCTTTGGGACATGGTTTGACCCCCTATAGGAATGTGCGATCATCATGAAACGTTCAGATCACTTACAACTCAATAGATTCTACCTTCTTGTAACGTTTCAGCCTGATTGGACCTTGTTTTCACACAAATGGACCCAGAATGATGTGAAATTGTGCTTCGTGCAACATAATTCTGGGTGCCATTTACAAACCATAAGTGCTAATGACTCCATTCCTTTCTGTGGTTGTAGGGGCTGTTGATTGGAGTACACTAAAACAAACCTGATCTCTCTAGGAAATTCAGAAGCCAAGTTATAAGCCCACAAATGTGTAACTGGACTACTTCTTTAAAGTGACACCAGATCCGGTGACTTGTGGGACATGGTTTGACCCCCTTAGGAATGTGCGATTATCATGAAACGTTCAGATCACTTACAACTCAATAGATTCTACCTTCTTGTAACGTTTCAGCCTGATTGGACCTTGTTTTCACACAAATGGACCCAGAATGATAAGAAATTGTGCTTCGTGCAACATAATTCTGGGTGCCATTTAGCAACCATAAGTGCTAATGACTCAATTCCTTTTTGTGGTTGTAGGGGCTGTTGATTGGAGTACACTAAAGCAAACCTGACCTCTCTAGGACATTCAGAAGCCAAGTTATAAGCCCACAAAGGTGTAACTGGACTACTTCTTTAAAGTGACACCAGGCCCGGTGACCTTTGGGACATGGTTTGACCGCCTATAGGAATGTGCGATCATCATGAAACGTTCAGATCACTTACAACTCAATAGATTCTACCTTCTTGTAACGTTTCAGCCTGATTGGACCTTGTTTTCACACAAATGGACCCAGAATGATGTGAAATTGTGCTTTGTGCAACATAATTCTGGGTGCCATTTACAAACCATAAGTGCTAATGACTCCATTCCTTTTTGTGGTTGTAGGGGCTGTTGATTGGAGTACACTAAAGCAAACCTGATTTCTCTAGGACATTCAGAAGCCAAGTTATAAGCCCACAAATGTGTAACTGGACTACTTCTTTAAATTGACACCAGATCCGGTGACCTTTGGGACATGGTTTGACCCCCTTAGGAAAGTGCTATCATCATGAAACGTTCAGATCACTTACAACTCAATAGATTCTACCTTCCTGTAACGTTTCACCCTGATTGGACCTTGTTTTCACACAAATGGACCCAGAATGATGTGAAATTGTGCTTTGTGCGTGCCATTTACAAACCATAAGTGCTAATGACTCCATTCCTATTTGGGGTAATGGGGGCTGTTAATTGGAGTTCTCTAAAACAAACCTGACCTCTCTAGGATATTCAGAAGCCAAGTTATAATCCCACAAATGTGTAACTGGACTACTTTAAAGTGACACCAGGCCCAGTGACCTTTGGGACATGGTTTGACCCCCTATAGGAATGTGCGATCATCATGAAACGTTCAGATCTCTTACAACTCAATAGATTATACCTTCTTGTAACGTTTCAGCCTGATTGGACCTTGTTTTCACACAAATGGACCCAGAATGATGTGAAATTGTGCTTCGTGCAACATAATTCTGGGTGCCATTTACAAACCATAAGTGCTAATGACTCCATTCCTTTTTGTGGTTGTAGGGGCTGTTGATTGGAGTACTCTGAAACAAACCTGATCACTCTAGGACATTCAGAAGCCAAGTTATAAGCCCACAAATGTGTAACTGGACTACTTCTTTAAATTGACACCAGATCCGGTGACCTTTGGGACATGGTTTGAACCCCTTAGGAAAGTGCTATCATCATGAAACGTTCAGATCACTTACAACTCAATAGATTCTACCTTACTGTAACGTTTCAGCCTGATTGGACCTTGTTTTCACACAAATGAACCCAGAATGATGTGAAATTGTGCTTCGTGCAACATAATTCTGGGTGCCATTTACAAACCACAAGTGCTAATGACTCCATTCCTTTTTGTGGTTGTAGGGGCTGTTGACTGGAGTACACTAAAACAAACCTGATCTCTCTAGAACATTCAGAAGCCAAGTTATAAGCCCACAAATGTGTAACTGGACTACTTCTTTAAATTGACACCAGATCCGGTGACCTTTGGGACATGGTTTGACCCCCTTAGGAAAGTGCTATCATCATGAAACATTCAGATCACTTACAACTCAATAGATTCTACCTTCCTGTAACGTTTCAGCCTGATTGGACCTTGTTTTCACACAAATGAACCCAGAATGATGTGAAATTGTGCTTCGTGCAACATAATTCTTGGTGCCATTTACAAACCATAAGTGCTAATGACTCCATTCCTTTTTGTGGTTGTAGGGGCTGTTGATTGGAGTACACTAAAACAACCCTGACCTCTCTAGGACATTCAGAAGCCAAGTTATAAGCCCACAAATGTGTAACTGGACTACTTCTTTAAAGTGACACCAGATCCGGTGACCTTTGGGACATGGTTTGACTCACTTAGGAATGTGCGATCATCATGAAATGTTCAGATCACTTACAACTCAATAGATTCTACTTTCTTGTAACGTTTCAGCCTGATTGGACCTTGTTTTCACACAAATGGACCCAGAATGATGTGAAATTGTGCTTCGTGCAACATAATTCTGGGCGCCATTTAGAAACCATAAGTGCTAATGACTCCATTCCTTTTTGAGGTAATAGGGGCTGTTAATTGGAGTACTCTAAAACAAACCTGACCGCTTTAGGATATTCAGAAGCCACGTTATAAGCCCACAAAGGTGTAACTGGACTACTTCTTTAAAGTGACACCAGGCCCGGTGACCTTTGGGACATGGTTTGACCCCCTATAGGAATGTGCGATCATCATGAAACGTTCAGATCACTTACAACTCAATAGATTCTACCTTCTTGTAACGTTTCAGCCTGATTGGACCTTGTTTTCACACAAATGGACCCAGAATGATGTGAAATTGTGCTTCGTGCAACATAATTCTGGGTGCCATTTACAAACCATAAGTGCTAATGACTCCATTCCTTTTTGTGGTTGTAGGGGCTGTTGATTGGAGTACACTAAAACAAACCTGATCTCTCTAGGAAATTCAGAAGCCAAGTTATAAGCCCACAAATGTGTAACTGGACTACTTCTTTAAAGTGACACCAGATCCGGTGACTTGTGGGACATGGTTTGACCCCCTTAGGAATGTGCGATCATCATGAAACGTTCAGATCACTTACAACTCAATAGATTCTACCTTCTTGTAACGTTTCAGCCTGATTGGACCTTGTTTTCACACAAATGGACCCAGAATGATAAGAAATTGTGCTTCGTGCAACATAATTCTGGGTGCCATTTAGCAACCATAAGTGCTAATGACTCAATTCCTTTTTGTGGTTGTAGGGGCTGTTGATTGGAGTACACTAAAGCAAACCTGACCTCTCTAGGACATTCAGAAGCCAAGTTATAAGCCCACAAAGGTGTAACTGGACTACTTCTTTAAAGTGACACCAGGCCCGGTGACCTTTGGGACATGGTTTGACCGCCTATAGGAATGTGCGATCATCATGAAACGTTCAGATCACTTACAACTCAATAGATTCTACCTTCTTGTAACGTTTCAGCCTGATTGGACCTTGTTTTCACACAAATGGACCCAGAATGATGTGAAATTGTGCTTTGTGCAACATAATTCTGGGTGCCATTTACAAACCATAAGTGCTAATGACTCCATTCCTTTTTGTGGTTGTAGGGGCTGTTGATTGGAGTACACTAAAGCAAACCTGATTTCTCTAGGACATTCAGAAGCCAAGTTATAAGCCCACAAATGTGTAACTGGACTACTTCTTTAAATTGACACCAGATCCGGTGACCTTTGGGACATGGTTTGACCCCCTTAGGAAAGTGCTATCATCATGAAACGTTCAGATCACTTACAACTCAATAGATTCTACCTTCCTGTAACGTTTCACCCTGATTGGACCTTGTTTTCACACAAATGGACCCAGAATGATGTGAAATTGTGCTTTGTGCGTGCCATTTACAAACCATAAGTGCTAATGACTCCATTCCTATTTGGGGTAATGGGGGCTGTTAATTGGAGTTCTCTAAAACAAACCTGACCTCTCTAGGATATTCAGAAGCCAAGTTATAATCCCACAAATGTGTAACTGGACTACTTTAAAGTGACACCAGGCCCAGTGACCTTTGGGACATGGTTTGACCCCCTATAGGAATGTGCGATCATCATGAAACGTTCAGATCTCTTACAACTCAATAGATTATACCTTCTTGTAACGTTTCAGCCTGATTGGACCTTGTTTTCACACAAATGGACCCAGAATGATGTGAAATTGTGCTTCGTGCAACATAATTCTGGGTGTCATTTACAAACCATAAGTGCTAATGACTCCATTCCTTTTTGTGGTTGTAGGGGCTGTTGATTGGAGTACTCTGAAACAAACCTGATCACTCTAGGACATTCAGAAGCCAAGTTATAAGCCCACAAATGTGTAACTGGACTACTTCTTTAAATTGACACCAGATCCGGTGACCTTTGGGACATGGTTTGAACCCCTTAGGAAAGTGCTATCATCATGAAACGTTCAGATCACTTACAACTCAATAGATTCTACCTTACTGTAACGTTTCAGCCTGATTGGACCTTGTTTTCACACAAATGAACCCAGAATGATGTGAAATTGTGCTTCGTGCAACATAATTCTGGGTGCCATTTACAAACCACAAGTGCTAATGACTCCATTCCTTTTTGTGGTTGTAGGGGCTGTTGACTGGAGTACACTAAAACAAACCTGATCTCTCTAGAACATTCAGAAGCCAAGTTATAAGCCCACAAATGTGTAACTGGACTACTTCTTTAAATTGACACCAGATCCGGTGACCTTTGGGACATGGTTTGACCCCCTTAGGAAAGTGCTATCATCATGAAACATTCAGATCACTTACAACTCAATAGATTCTACCTTCCTGTAACGTTTCAGCCTGATTGGACCTTGTTTTCACACAAATGAACCCAGAATGATGTGAAATTGTGCTTCGTGCAACATAATTCTTGGTGCCATTTACAAACCATAAGTGCTAATGACTCCATTCCTTTTTGTGGTTGTAGGGGCTGTTGATTGGAGTACACTAAAACAACCCTGACCTCTCTAGGACATTCAGAAGCCAAGTTATAAGCCCACAAATGTGTAACTGGACTACTTCTTTAAAGTGACACCAGATCCGGTGACCTTTGGGACATGGTTTGACTCACTTAGGAATGTGCGATCATCATGAAACGTTCAGATCACTTACAACTCAATAGATTCTACTTTCTTGTAACGTTTCAGCCTGATTGGACCTTGTTTTCACACAAATGGACCCAGAATGATGTGAAATTGTGCTTCGTGCAACATAATTCTGGGCGCAATTTAGAAACCATAAGTGCTAATGACTCCATTCCTTTTTGAGGTAATAGGGGCTGTTAATTGGAGTACTCTAAAACAAACCTGACCGCTTTAGGATATTCAGAAGCCACGTTATAAGGCCACAAAGGTGTAACTGGACTACTTCTTTAAAGTGACACCAGGCCCGGTGACCTTTGGGACATGGTTTGACCCCCTATAGGAATGTGCGATCATCATGAAACGTTCAGATCACTTACAACTCAATAGATTCTACCTTCTTGTAACGTTTCAGCCTGATTGGACCTTGTTTTCACACAAATGGACCCAGAATGATGTGAAATTGTGCTTCGTGCAACATAATTCTGGGTGCCATTTACAAACCATAAGTGCTAATGACTCCATTCCTTTTTGTGGTTGTAGGGGCTGTTGATTGGAGTACACTAAAACAAACCTGATCTCTCTAGGAAATTCAGAAGCCAAGTTATAAGCCCACAAACGTGTAACTGGACTACTTCTTTAAAGTGACACCAGATCCGGTGACTTGTGGGACATGGTTTGACCCCCTTAGGAATGTGCGATCATCATGAAACGTTCAGATCACTTACAACTCAATAGATTCTACCTTCTTGTAACGTTTCAGCCTGATTTGACCTTGTTTTCACACAAATGGACCCAGAATGATAAGAAATTGTGCTTCGTGCAACATAATTCTGGGTGCCATTTACAAACCATAAGTGCTAATGACTCCATTCCTTTTTGTGGTTGTAGGGGCTGTTGATTGGAGTACACTAAAGCAAACCTGACCTCTCTAGGACATTCAGAAGCCAAGTTATAAGCCCACAAAGGTGTAACTGGACTACTTCTTTAAAGTGACACCAGGCCCGGTGACCTTTGGGACATGGTTTGACCGCCTATAGGAATGTGCGATCATCATGAAACGTTCAGATCACTTACAACTCAATAGATTCTACCTTCTTGTAACGTTTCAGCCTGATTGGACCTTGTTTTCACACAAATGGACCCAGAATGATGTGAAATTGTGCTTTGTGCAACATAATTCTGGGTGCCATTTACAAACCATAAGTGCTAATGAGTCCATTCCTTTATGTGGTTGTAGGGGCTGTTGATTGGAGTACACTAAAGCAAACCTGATTTCTCTAGGACATTCAGAAGCCAAGTTATAAGCCCACAAATGTGTAACTGGACTACTTCTTTAAAGTGACACCAGATCCGGTGACCTTTGGGACATGGTTTGACCCCCTTAGGAAAGTGCTATCATCATGAAACGTTCAGATCACTTACAACTCAATAGATTCTACCTTCCTGTAACGTTTCACCCTGATTGGACCTTGTTTTCACACAAATGGACCCAGAATGATGTGAAATTGTGCTTTGTGTGTGCCATTTACAAACCATAAGTGCTAATGACTCCATTCCTATTTGGGGTAATGGGGGCTGTTAATTGGAGTTCTCTAAAACAAACCTGACCTCTCTAGGATATTCAGAAGCCAAGTTATAATCCCACAAATGTGTAACTGGACTACTTTAAAGTGACACCAGGCCCGGTGACCTTTGGGACATGGTTTGACCCCCTATAGGAATGTGCGATCATCATGAAACGTTCAGATCTCTTACAACTCAATAGATTATACCTTCTTGTAACGTTTCAGCCTGATTGGACCTTGTTTTCACACAAATGGACCCAGAATGATGTGAAATTGTGCTTCGTGCAACATAATTCTGGGTGCCATTTACAAACCATAAGTGCTAATGACTCCATTCCTTTTTGTGGTTGTAGGGGCTGTTGATTGGAGTACTCTGAAACAAACCTGATCACTCTAGGACATTCAGAAGCCAAGTTATAAGCCCACAAATGTGTAACTGGACTACTTCTTTAAATTGACACCAGATCCGGTGACCTTTGGGACATGGTTTGAACCCCTTAGGAAAGTGCTATCATCATGAAACGTTCAGATCACTTACAACTCAATAGATTCTACCTTCTTGTAACGTTTCAGCCTGATTGGACCTTGTTTTCACACAAATGGACCCAGAATGATGTGAAATTGTGCTTCGTGCAACATAATTCTGGGCACCATTTAGAAACCATAAGTGCTAATGACTCCATTCCTTTTTGAGGTAATAGGGGCTGTTAATTGGAGTACTCTAAAACAAACCTGACCTCTTTAGGATATTCAGAAGCCACGTTATAAGCCCACAAAGGTGTAACTGGACTACTTCTTTAAAGTGACACCAGGCCCGGTGACCTTTGGGACATGGTTTGACCCCCTATAGGAATGTGCGATCATCATGAAACGTTCAGATCACTTACAACTCAATAGATTCTACCTTCTTGTAACGTTTCAGCCTGATTGGACCTTGTTTTCACACAAATGGACCCAGAATGATGTGAAATTGTGCTTCGTGCAACATAATTCTGGGTGCCATTTACAAACCATAAGTGCTAATGACTCCATTCCTTTTTGTGGTTGTAGGGGCTGTTGATTGGAGTACACTAAAACAAACCTGATCTCTCTAGGAAATTCAGAAGCCAAGTTATAAGCCCACAAATGTGTAACTGGACTACTTCTTTAAAGTGACACCAGATCCGGTGACTTGTGGGACATGGTTTGACCCCCTTAGGAATGTGCGATCATCATGAAACGTTCAGATCACTTACAACTCAATAGATTCTACCTTCTTGTAACGTTTCAGCCTGATTGGACCTTGTTTTCACACAAATGGACCCAGAATGATAAGAAATTGTGCTTCGTGCAACATAATTCTGGGTGCCATTTAGCAACAATAAGTGCTAATGACTCAATTCCTTTTTGTGGTTGTAGGGGCTGTTGATTGGAGTACACTAAATTAAACCTGACCTCTCTAGGACATTCAGAAGCCAAGTTATAAGCCCACAAAGGTGTAACTGGACTACTTCTTTAAAGTGACACCAGGCCCGGTGACCTTTGGGACATGGTTTGACCGCCTATAGGAATGTGCGATCATCATGAAACGTTCAGATCACTTACAACTCAATAGATTCTACCTTCTTGTAACGTTTCAGCCTGATTGGACCTTGTTTTCACACAAATGGACCCAGAATGATGTGAAATTGTGCTTTGTGCAACATAATTCTGGGTGCCATTTACAAACCATAAGTGCTAATGACTCCATTCCTTTTTGTGGTTGTAGGGGCTGTTGATTGGAGTACACTAAAGCAAACCTGATTTCTCTAGGACATTCAGAAGCCAAGTTATAAGCCCACAAATGTGTAACTGGACTACTTCTTTAAATTGACACCAGATCCGGTGACCTTTGGGACATGGTTTGACCCCCTATAGGAAAGTGCTATCATCATGAAACGTTCAGATCACTTACAACTCAATAGATTCTACCTTCCTGTAACGTTTCACCCTGATTGGACCTTGTTTTCACACAAATGGACCCAGAATGATGTGAAATTGAGCTTTGTGCGTGCCATTTACAAACCATAAGTGCTAATGATTCCATTCCTATTTGGGGTAATGGGGGCTGTTAATTGGAGTTCTCTAAAACAAACCTGACCTCTCTAGGATATTCAGAAGCCAAGTTATAATCCCACAAATGTGTAACTGGACTACTTTAAAGTGACACCAGGCCCAGTGACCTTTGGGACATGGTTTGACCCCCTATAGGAATGTGCGATCATCATGAAACGTTCAGATCTCTTACAACTCAATAGATTATACCTTCTTGTAACGTTTCAGCCTGATTGGACCTTGTTTTCACACAAATGGACCCAGAATGATGTGAAATTGTGCTTCGTGCAACATAATTCTGGGTGCCATTTACAAACCATAAGTGCTAATGACTCCATTCCTTTTTGTGGTTGTAGGGGCTGTTGATTGGAGTACTCTGAAACAAACCTGATCACTCTAGGACATTCAGAAGCCAAGTTATAAGCCCACAAATGTGTAACTGGACTACTTCTTTAAATTGACACCAGATCCGGTGACCTTTGGGACATGGTTTGAACCCCTTAGGAAAGTGCTATCATCATGAAACGTTCAGATCACTTACAACTCAATAGATTCTACCTTACTGTAACGTTTCAGCCTGATTGGACCTTGTTTTCACACAAATGAACCCAGAATGATGTGAAATTGTGCTTCGTGCAACATAATTCTGGGTGCCATTTACAAACCACAAGTGCTAATGACGCCATTCCTTTTTGTGGTTGTAGGGGCTGTTGACTGGAGTACACTAAAACAAACCTGATCTCTCTAGAACATTCAGAAGCCAAGTTATAAGCCCACAAATGTGTAACTGGACTACTTCTTTAAATTGACACCAGATCCGGTGACCTTTGGGACATGGTTTGACCCCCTTAGGTAAGTGCTATCATCATGAAACATTCAGATCACTTACAACTCAATAGATTCTACCTTCCTGTAACGTTTCAGCCTGATTGGACCTTGTTTTCACACAAATGAACCCAGAATGATGTGAAATTGTGCTTCGTGCAACATAATTCTTGGTGCCATTTACAAACCATAAGTGCTAATGACTCCATTCCTTTTTGTGGTTGTAGGGGCTGTTGATTGGAGTACACTAAAACAACCCTGACCTCTCTAGGACATTCAGAAGCCAAGTTATAAGCCCACAAATGTGTAACTGGACTACTTCTTTAAAGTGACACCAGATCCGGTGACCTTTGGGACATGGTTTGACTCACTTAGGAATGTGCGATCATCATGAAACGTTCAGATCACTTACAACTCAATAGATTCTACTTTCTTGTAACGTTTCAGCCTGATTGGACCTTGTTTTCACACAAATGGACCCAGAATGATGTGAAATTGTGCTTCGTGCAACATAATTCTGGGCGCCATTTAGAAACCATAAGTGCTAATGACTCCATTCCTTTTTGAAGTAATAGGGGCTGTTAATTGGAGTACTCTAAAACAAACCTGACCTCTTTAGGATATTCAGAAGCCACGTTATAAGCCCACAAAGGTGTAACTGGACTACTTCTTTAAAGTGACACCAGGCCCGGTGACCTTTGGGACATGGTTTGACCCCCTATAGGAATGTGCGATCATCATGAAACGTTCAGATCACTTACAACTCAATAGATTCTACCTTCTTGTAACGTTTCAGCCTGATTGGACCTTGTTTTCACACAAATGGACCCAGAATGATGTGAAATTGTGCTTCGTGCAACATAATTCTGGGTGCCATTTACAAACCATAAGTGCTAATGACTCCATTCCTTTTTGTGGTTGTAGGGGCTGTTGATTGGAGTACACTAAAACAAACCTGACCTCTCTAGGAAATTCAGAAGCCAAGTTATAAGCCCACAAATGTGTAACTGGACTACTTCTTTAAAGTGACACCAGATCCGGTGACTTGTGGGACATGGTTTGACCCCCTTAGGAATGTGCGATCATCATGAAACGTTCAGATCACTTACAACTCAATAGATTCTACCTTCTTGTAACGTTTCAGCCTGATTTGACCTTGTTTTCACACAAATGGACCCAGAATGATAAGAAATTGTTCTTCGTGCAACATAATTCTGGGTGCCATTTACAAACCATAAGTGCTAATGACTCCATTCCTTTTTGTGGTTGTAGGGGCTGTTGATTGGAGTACACTAAAGCAAACCTGACCTCTCTAGGACATTCAGAAGCCAAGTTATAAGCCCACAAAGGTGTAACTGGACTACTTCTTTAAAGTGACACCAGGCCCGGTGACCTTTGGGACATGGTTTGACCGCCTATAGGAATGTGCGATCATCATGAAACGTTCAGATCACTTACAACTCAATAGATTCTACCTTCTTGTAACGTTTCAGCCTGATTGGACCTTGTTTTCACACAAATGGACCCAGAATGATGTGAAATTGTGCTTTGTGCAACATAATTCTGGGTGCCATTTACAAACCATAAGTGCTAATGAGTCCATTCCTTTATGTGGTTGTAGGGGCTGTTGATTGGAGTACACTAAAGCAAACCTGATTTCTCTAGGACATTCAGAAGCCAAGTTATAAGCCCACAAATGTGTAACTGGACTACTTCTTTAAAGTGACACCAGATCCGGTGACCTTTGGGATATGGTTTGACCCCCTTAGGAAAGTGCTATCATCATGAAACGTTAAGATCACTTACAACTCAATAGATTCTACCTTCCTGTAACGTTTCACCCTGATTGGACCTTGTTTTCACGCAAATGGACCCAGAATGATGTGAAATTGTGCTTTGTGCGTGCCATTTACAAACCATAAGTGCTAATGACTCCATTCCTATTTGGGGTAATGGGGGCTGTTAATTGGAGTTCTCTAAAACAAACCTGACCTCTCTAGGATATTCAGAAGCCAAGTTATAATCCCACAAATGTGTAACTGGACTACTTTAAAGTGACACCAGGCCCGGTGACCTTTGGGACATGGTTTGACCCCCTATAGGAATGTGCGATCATCATGAAACGTTCAGATCTCTTACAACTCAATAGATTATACCTTCTTGTAACGTTTCAGCCTGATTGGACCTTGTTTTCACACAAATGGACCCAGAATGATGTGAAATTGTGCTTCGTGCAACATAATTCTGGGTGCCATTTACAAACCATAAGTGCTAATGACTCCATTCCTTTTTGTGGTTGTAGGGGCTGTTGATTGGAGTACTCTGAAACAAACCTGATCACTCTAGGACATTCAGAAGCCAAGTTATAAGCCCACAAATGTGTAACTGGACTACTTCTTTAAATTGACACCAGATCCGGTGACCTTTGGGACATGGTTTGAACCCCTTAGGAAAGTGCTATCATCATGAAACGTTCAGATCACTTACAACTCAATAGATTCTACCTTCCTGTAACGTTTCAGCCTGATTGGACCTTGTTTTCACACAAATGAACCCAGAATGATGTGAAATTGTGCTTCGTGCAACATAATTCTGGGTGCCATTTACAAACCACAAGTGCTAATGACTCCATTCCTTTTTGTGGTTGTAGGGGCTGTTGACTGCAGTACACTAAAACAAACCTGATCTCTCTAGAACATTCAGAAGCCAAGTTATAAGCCCACAAATGTGTAACTGGACTACTTCTTTAAATTGACACCAGATCCGGTGACCTTTGGGACATGGTTTGACCCCCTTAGGAAAGTGCTATCATCATGAAACATTCAGATCACTTACAACTCAATAGATTCTACCTTCCTGTAACGTTTCAGCCTGATTGGACCTTGTTTTCACACAAATGAACCCAGAATGATGTGAAATTGTGCTTCGTGCAACATAATTCTTGGTGCCATTTACAAACCATAAGTGCTAATGACTCCATTCCTTTTTGTGGTTGTAGGGGCTGTTGATTGGAGTACACTAAAACAACCCTGACCTCTCTAGGACATTCAGAAGCCAAGTTATAAGCCCACAAATGTGTAACTGGACTACTTCTTTAAAGTGACACCAGATCCGGTGACCTTTGGGACATGGTTTGACCCACTTAGGAATGTGCGATCATCATGAAACGTTCAGATCACTTACAACTCAATAGATTCTACCTTCTTGTAACGTTTCAGCCTGATTGGACCTTGTTTTCACACAAATGGACCCAGAATGATGTGAAATTGTACTTCGTGCAACATAATTCTGGGTGCCATTTAAAAACCATAAGTGCTAATGACTCCATTCCTTTTTGTGGTTGTAGGGGCTGTTGATTGGAGTACACTAAAACAAACCTGACCTCTCTAGGATATTCAGAAGCCAAGTTATAAGCCCACAAATGTGTAACTGGACTACTTCTTTAAAGTGACACCAGGCCCGGTGACCTTTGGGACATGGTTTGACCCACTATAGGAATGTTCGATCATCATGAAACGTTCAGATCACTTACAACTCAATAGATTCTACCTTCTTGTAACGTTTCAGCCTGACTGGACCTTGTTTTCACACAAATGGACCCAGAATGATGTGAAATTGTGCTTCGTGCAACATAATTCTGGGTGCCATTTACAAACCATAAGTGCTAATGACTCCATTCCTTTTTGTGGTTGTAGGGGCTGTTGATTGGAGAACACTAAAACAAACCTGATCTCTCTAGGAAATTCAGAAGCCAAGTTATAAGCCCACAAATGTGTAACTGGACTACTTCTTTAAAGTGACACCAGATCCGGTGACCTGTGGGACATGGTTTGACCCCCTTAGGAATGTGCGATCATCATGACACGTTCAGATCACTTACAACTCAATAGATTCTACCTTCTTGTAACGTTTCAGCCTGATTGGACCTTGTTTTCACACAAATGGACTCAGAAGGATGTGAAATTGTGCTTCGTGCAACATAATTCTGGGTGCCATTTACAAACCATAAGTGCTAATGACTCCATTCCTTTTTGTGGTTGTAGGGGCTGTTGATTGGAGTGCACTAAAACAAACCTGACCTCTCTAGGACATTCAGAAGCCAAGTTATAAGCCCACAAAGGTGTAACTGGACTACTTCTTTAAAGTGACACCAGGCCCGGTGACCTTTGGGACATGGTTTGACCCCCTATAGGAATGTGCGATCATGATGAAACGTTCAGATCACTTACAACTCAATAGATTCTACCTTCTTGTAACGTTTCAGCCTGATTGGACCTTGTTATCACACAAATGGACCCAGAATGATGTGAAATTGTGCTTTGTGCAACATAATTCTGGGTGCCATTTAAAAACCATAAGTGCTAATGACTCCATTCCTTTTTGTGGTTGTAGGGGCTGTTGATTGGAGTACACTAAAACAAACCTGATCTCTCTAGGACATTCAGAAGCCAAGTTATAAGCCCACAAATGTGTAACTGGACCACTTCTTTAAATTGACACCAGATGCGGTGACCTTTGGGACATGGTTTGACCCCCTTAGGAAAGTGCTATCATCATGAAACGTTCAGATCACTTACAACTCAATAGATTCTACCTTCCTGTAACGTTTCAGCCAGATTTGACCTTGTTTTCACACAAATGAACCCAGAATGATGTGAAATTGTGCTTCGTGCAACATAATTCTGGGTGCTATTTAAAAAGAATAAGTGCTAATGACTCCATTCCTATTTGGGGTAATGGGGGCTGTGAATTGGAGTTCTCTAAAACAAACCTGACCTCTCTAGGATATTCAGAAGCCAAGTTATAATCCCACAAATGTGTAACTGGACTACTTCTTTAAAGTGACACCAGGCCCGGTGTCCTTTGGGACATGGTTTGACCCCCTATAGGAATGTGCGATCATCATGAAACGTTCAGATCACTTACAACTCAATAGATTCTACCTTCTTGTAACGTTTCAGCCTGAATGGACCTTGTTTTCACACAAATGGACCCAGAATGATGTGAAATTGTGCTTTGTGCAACATAATTCTCGGTGCCATTTACAAACCATAAGTGATAATGACTCCATTCCTTTTTGTGGTTGTAGGGGTTGTTGATTGTAGTACTCTGAAACAAACCTGATCACTCTAGGACATTCAGAAGCCAAGTTATAAGCCCACAAATGTGTAACTGGACTACTTCATTAAATTGACACCAGGTCCGGTGACCTTTGGGACATGGTTTTACCCCCTTAGGAAAGTGCTATCATCATGAAACGTTCAGATCACTTACAACTCAATAGATTCTACCTTCCTGTAACGTTTCAGCCTGATTGGACCTTGTTTTCACACAAATGAACCCAGAATGATGTGAAATTGTGCTTCGTGCAACATAATTCTGGGTGCCATTTACAAACCATAAGTGCTAATGACTCCATTCCTTTTTGTGGTTGTAGGGGATGTTGATTGGAGTACACTAAAACAAACCTGATCTCTCTAGGACATTCAGAAGCCAAGTTATAAGCCCACAAAGGTGTAACTGGACTACTTCTTTAAAGTGACACCAGATCCGGTGACCTTTAGGACATGGTTTGACCCTCTTAGGAAAGTGCTATCATCATGAAACGTTCAGATCATTTACAACTCAATAGATTCTACCTTCCTGTAACGTTTCAGCCTGATTGGACCTTGTTTTCACACAAATGGACCCAGAATGATGTGAAATTGTGCTTTGTGCAACATAATTCTGGGTGCCATTTAAAAACCATAAGTGCTAATGACTCCATTCCTTTTTGGGATAATGGGGGCTGTTAATTGGAGTACTCTAAAACAAACCTGACCTCTTTAGGATATTCAGAAGCCAAGTTATAAGCCCACAAAAGTTTAACTGGACTACTTCTTTAAAGTGACACCAGGCCCGGTGACCTTTGGGACATGGTTTGACCCCCTATAGGAATGTGCGATCATCATGAAACGTTCAGATCACTTACAACTCAATAGATTCTACCTTCTTGTAACGTTTCAGCCTGATTGGACCTTGTTTTCACACAAATGGACCCAGAATGATGTGAAATTGTGCTTTGTGCAACATAATTCTGGGTGCCATTTACAAACCATAAGTGCTAATGACTCCATTCCTTTTTGTGGTTGTAGGGGCTGTTGATTGGAGTACTCTGAAACAAACCTGATCACTCTAGGACATTCAGAAGCCAAGTTATGAGCCCAGAAATGTGTAACTGGACTACTTTAAATTGACACCAGATCCGGTGACCTTTGGGACATGGTTTGACCCCCTATAGGAAAGTGCTATCATCATGAAACGTTAAGATCACTTACAACTCAATAGATTCTACCTTCCTGTAACGTTTCACCCTGATTGGACCTTGTTTTCACGCAAATGGACCCAGAATGATGTGAAATTGTGCTTTGTGCGTGCCATTTACAAACCATAAGTGCTAATGACTCCATTCCTATTTGGGGTAATGGGGGCTGTTAATTGGAGTTCTCTAAAACAAACCTGACCTCTCTAGGATATTCAGAAGCCAAGTTATAATCCCACAAATGTGTAACTGGACTACTTTAAAGTGACACCAGGCCCGGTGACCTTTGGGACATGGTTTGACCCCCTATAGGAATGTGCGATCATCATGAAACGTTCAGATCTCTTACAACTCAATAGATTATACCTTCTTGTAACGTTTCAGCCTGATTGGACCTTGTTTTCACACAAATGGACCCAGAATGATGTGAAATTGTGCTTCGTGCAACATAATTCTGGGTGCCATTTACAAACCATAAGTGCTAATGACTCCATTCCTTTTTGTGGTTGTAGGGGCTGTTGATTGGAGTACTCTGAAACAAACCTGATCACTCTAGGACATTCAGAAGCCAAGTTATAAGCCCACAAATGTGTAACTGGACTACTTCTTTAAATTGACACCAGATCCGGTGACCTTTGGGACATGGTTTGAACCCCTTAGGAAAGTGCTATCATCATGAAACGTTCAGATCACTTACAACTCAATAGATTCTACCTTCCTGTAACGTTTCAGCCTGATTGGACCTTGTTTTCACACAAATGAACCCAGAATGATGTGAAATTGTGCTTCGTGCAACATAATTCTGGGTGCCATTTACAAACCACAAGTGCTAATGACTCCATTCCTTTTTGTGGTTGTAGGGGCTGTTGACTGCAGTACACTAAAACAAACCTGATCTCTCTAGAACATTCAGAAGCCAAGTTATAAGCCCACAAATGTGTAACTGGACTACTTCTTTAAATTGACACCAGATCCGGTGACCTTTGGGACATGGTTTGACCCCCTTAGGAAAGTGCTATCATCATGAAACATTCAGATCACTTACAACTCAATAGATTCTACCTTCCTGTAACGTTTCAGCCTTATTGGACCTTGTTTTCACACAAATGAACCCAGAATGATGTGAAATTGTGCTTCGTGCAACATAATTCTTGGTGCCATTTACAAACCATAAGTGCTAATGACTCCATTCCTTTTTGTGGTTGTAGGGGCTGTTGATTGGAGTACACTAAAACAACCCTGACCTCTCTAGGACATTCAGAAGCCAAGTTATAAGCCCACAAATGTGTAACTGGACTACTTCTTTAAAGTGACACCAGATCCGGTGACCTTTGGGACATGGTTTGACCCACTTAGGAATGTGCGATCATCATGAAACGTTCAGATCACTTACAACTCAATAGATTCTACCTTCTTGTAACGTTTCAGCCTGATTGGACCTTGTTTTCACACAAATGGACCCAGAATGATGTGAAATTGTACTTCGTGCAACATAATTCTGGGTGCCATTTAAAAACCATAAGTGCTAATGACTCCATTCCTTTTTGTGGTTGTAGGGGCTGTTGATTGGAGTACACTAAAACAAACCTGACCTCTCTAGGATATTCAGAAGCCAAGTTATAAGCCCACAAATGTGTAACTGGACTACTTCTTTAAAGTGACACCAGGCCCGGTGACCTTTGGGACATGGTTTGACCCACTATAGGAATGTTCGATCATCATGAAACGTTCAGATCACTTACAACTCAATAGATTCTACCTTCTTGTAACGTTTCAGCCTGACTGGACCTTGTTTTCACACAAATGGACCCAGAATGATGTGAAATTGTGCTTCGTGCAACATAATTCTGGGTGCCATTTACAAACCATAAGTGCTAATGACTCCATTCCTTTTTGTGGTTGTAGGGGCTGTTGATTGGAGAACACTAAAACAAACCTGATCTCTCTAGGAAATTCAGAAGCCAAGTTATAAGCCCACAAATGTGTAACTGGACTACTTCTTTAAAGTGACACCAGATCCGGTGACCTGTGGGACATGGTTTGACCCCCTTAGGAATGTGCGATCATCATGACACGTTCAGATCACTTACAACTCAATAGATTCTACCTTCTTGTAACGTTTCAGCCTGATTGGACCTTGTTTTCACACAAATGGACTCAGAAGGATGTGAAATTGTGCTTCGTGCAACATAATTCTGGGTGCCATTTACAAACCATAAGTGCTAATGACTCCATTCCTTTTTGTGGTTGTAGGGGCTGTTGATTGGAGTGCACTAAAACAAACCTGACCTCTCTAGGACATTCAGAAGCCAAGTTATAAGCCCACAAAGGTGTAACTGGACTACTTCTTTAAAGTGACACCAGGCCCGGTGACCTTTGGGACATGGTTTGACCCCCTATAGGAATGTGCGATCATGATGAAACGTTCAGATCACTTACAACTCAATAGATTCTACCTTCTTGTAACGTTTCAGCCTGATTGGACCTTGTTATCACACAAATGGACCCAGAATGATGTGAAATTGTGCTTTGTGCAACATAATTCTGGGTGCCATTTAAAAACCATAAGTGCTAATGACTCCATTCCTTTTTGTGGTTGTAGGGGCTGTTGATTGGAGTACACTAAAACAAACCTGATCTCTCTAGGACATTCAGAAGCCAAGTTATAAGCCCACAAATGTGTAACTGGACCACTTCTTTAAATTGACACCAGATGCGGTGACCTTTGGGACATGGTTTGACCCCCTTAGGAAAGTGCTATCATCATGAAACGTTCAGATCACTTACAACTCAATAGATTCTACCTTCCTGTAACGTTTCAGCCAGATTTGACCTTGTTTTCACACAAATGAACCCAGAATGATGTGAAATTGTGCTTCGTGCAACATAATTCTGGGTGCTATTTAAAAAGAATAAGTGCTAATGACTCCATTCCTATTTGGGGTAATGGGGGCTGTGAATTGGAGTTCTCTAAAACAAACCTGACCTCTCTAGGATATTCAGAAGCCAAGTTATAATCCCACAAATGTGTAACTGGACTACTTCTTTAAAGTGACACCAGGCCCGGTGTCCTTTGGGACATGGTTTGACCCCCTATAGGAATGTGCGATCATCATGAAACGTTCAGATCACTTACAACTCAATAGATTCTACCTTCTTGTAACGTTTCAGCCTGAATGGACCTTGTTTTCACACAAATGGACCCAGAATGATGTGAAATTGTGCTTTGTGCAACATAATTCTCGGTGCCATTTACAAACCATAAGTGATAATGACTCCATTCCTTTTTGTGGTTGTAGGGGTTGTTGATTGTAGTACTCTGAAACAAACCTGATCACTCTAGGACATTCAGAAGCCAAGTTATAAGCCCACAAATGTGTAACTGGACTACTTCATTAAATTGACACCAGGTCCGGTGACCTTTGGGACATGGTTTTACCCCCTTAGGAAAGTGCTATCATCATGAAACGTTCAGATCACTTACAACTCAATAGATTCTACCTTCCTGTAACGTTTCAGCCTGATTGGACCTTGTTTTCACACAAATGAACCCAGAATGATGTGAAATTGTGCTTCGTGCAACATAATTCTGGGTGCCATTTACAAACCATAAGTGCTAATGACTCCATTCCTTTTTGTGGTTGTAGGGGATGTTGATTGGAGTACACTAAAACAAACCTGATCTCTCTAGGACATTCAGAAGCCAAGTTATAAGCCCACAAAGGTGTAACTGGACTACTTCTTTAAAGTGACACCAGATCCGGTGACCTTTAGGACATGGTTTGACCCTCTTAGGAAAGTGCTATCATCATGAAACGTTCAGATCATTTACAACTCAATAGATTCTACCTTCCTGTAACGTTTCAGCCTGATTGGACCTTGTTTTCACACAAATGGACCCAGAATGATGTGAAATTGTGCTTTGTGCAACATAATTCTGGGTGCCATTTAAAAACCATAAGTGCTAATGACTCCATTCCTTTTTGGGATAATGGGGGCTGTTAATTGGAGTACTCTAAAACAAACCTGACCTCTTTAGGATATTCAGAAGCCAAGTTATAAGCCCACAAAAGTGTAACTGGACTACTTCTTTAAAGTGACACCAGGCCCGGTGACCTTTGGGACATGGTTTGACCCCCTATAGGAATGTGCGATCATCATGAAACGTTCAGATCACTTACAACTCAATAGATTCTACCTTCTTGTAACGTTTCAGCCTGATTGGACCTTGTTTTCACACAAATGGACCCAGAATGATGTGAAATTGTGCTTCGTGCAACATAATTCTGGGTGCCATTTACAAACCATAAGTGCTAATGACTCCATTCCTTTTGTTGATTGTAGGGGCTGTTGATTGGAGTACACTAAAACAAACCTGGTCTCTCTAGGACATTCAGAAGCCAAGTTATAAGCCCACAAAGGTGTAACTGGACTACTTCTTTAAAGTGACACCAGATCCGGTGACCTTTAGGACATGGTTTGACCCCCTTAGGAAAGTGCTATCATCATGAAACGTTCAGATCACTTACAACTCAATAGATTCTACCTTCCTGTAACGTTTCAGCCTGATTGGACCTTGTTTTCACACAAATGGACCCAGAATGATGTGAAATTGTGCTTCGTGCAACATAATTCTGGGTGCCATTTACAAACCATAAGTGCTAATGACTCCATTCCTTTTTGTGGTTGTAGGGGCTGTTGATTGGAGTACACTAAAAAAAACTGATCTCTCTAGGACATTCAGAAGCCAAGTTATAAGCCTACAAATGTGTAACTGGACTACTTCTTTAAAGTGACACCAGATCCGGTGACCTGTGGGACATGGTATGACCCCCTTAGGAATGTGCGATCATCATGAAACGTTCAGATCACTTACAACTCAATAGATTCTACCTTCTTGTAACGTTTCAGCCTGATTGGACCTTGTTTTCACACAAATGGACCCAGAATGATGTGAAATTGTGCTTCGTGTAACATAATTCTGGGTGCCATTTACAAACCATAAGTGCTAATGACTCCATTCCTTTTTGTGGTTGTAGGGGCTGTTGATTGGAGTACACTAAAACAAACCTGACCTCTCTAGGACATTCAGAAGCCAAGTTATAAGCCCACAAAGGTGTAACTGGACTACTTCTTTAAAGTGACACCAGGCCCGGTGACCTTTGGGACATGGTTTGACCCCCTATAGGAATGTGCGATCATCATGAAACGTTCAGATCACTTACAACTCAATAGATTCTACCTTCTTGTAACGTTTCAGCCTGATTGGACCTTGTTTTCACACAAATGGACCCAGAATGATGTGAAATTGTGCTTCGTGAAACATAATTCTGGGTGCCATTTACAAACCATAAGTGCTAATGACTCCATTCCTTTTTGTGGTTGTAGGGGCTGTTGATGGGAGTACACTAAAAAAACCTGATCTCTCTAGGACATTCAGAAGCCAAGTTATAACCCCACAAATGTGTAACTGGACCACTTCTTTAAATTGACACCAGATCCGGTGACCTTTGGGACATGGTTTGACCCCCTTAGGAAAGTGCTATCATCATGAAACGTTCAGATCTCTTACAACTCAATAGATTCTACCTTCCTGTAACGTTTCAGCCTGATTGGACCTTGTTTTCACACAAATGAACCCAGAATGATGTGAAATTGTGCTTCGTGCAACATAATTCTGGGTGCCATTTACAAACAATAAGTGCTAATGACTCCATTCCTTTTTGTGGTTATAGGGGCTGTTGATTGGAGTACACTAAAACAAACCTGATCTCTCTAGGACATTCAGAAGCCAAGTTATAAGCCCACAAGTGTGTAACTGGACTACTTCTTTAAAGTGACCCCAGGCCCGGTGACCTTTGGGACATGGTTTGACCCCCTGTAGGAATGTGCTGTTGAGGGTCTGACCTCATGAGGAAATTACTATGCAGTGATTTTCTCCAAAATGACTGTGCTTAAATTGCTCTGAAAAGCAAATAATCACATCAGCGCCAAGAAACTTCATTTCCCATGATGCTTTGCACACGGAAGCATTGTGATGACGTCACCGCCTAATACCAGAAACACGATCTGCGGGAGGCGGGAGCTTGGACAGCTTTCCCGCGACTTCAAAGACTATAAATCATGAATGAGACAAAGGAACCTCGTTCTTTTGCCCAGGATACCTGGCGGTAAGGACACGCTTGTCGAACGCTCCGACAACTTGAGCACGCGGAAGCTCTAAGTGCCCAAGTTGAGCCACGCAACCGCTGGAAACCACTCCACCATCATCGGGACCTGACTGGGAACGAGCGGAGCTCCATTCAGCTCTCAGAGACGCTGTAAGTTGTCAAACTCAGCACAAAAGAAACTTTGTTCTCTTTGTGTCCAGCCCGTGGAGAAACACTCGTGGAGGCAAAACAGCGGAGAAAGCCATCAAATCGAAGGACGACGCCAAACTGCGAAGAAACACGGAGAACCGTCAAATCAAACAGCTGGGGACGCCTTGCTGCTCATCTGGTGATCAGAAAACTCATTTCTCTCTCTCCTTTTCTTCTCTCGTTTCCTCTATAGTCCAGAATAAGCAATAAAACCGCGCTATTGCTTAAAAAGTAGCTTCGTGTTTTCCTCTTTCGCTCCCAATTCGTCCTTCGGGTCATTTTGAAAGAATAAACTGCTTATTGATCATTGTTTGGTATCTTTAAATGTTTTCTGCTTGGCCACGTGGTTAAACTAAAAGATATTATTCGTGATTAATCCTTTGTGTTGTTTCATGGTCCTTTGAAATGTTTTGAGTGATTTAAGGTTAAGTTACTGATGATTCTAAGTGCCTTGGAAGTTAAAGTGCAAGTTGCCACTCACACTTTAGCCAGAAAAAAGGGGTCAGCCATCTTGCATACAGACTCCATTTTAGAAACACACACACACATACATACACACAAAACACCTTGAACATTATTTTGAATATACATCCTTTTATTATATCACATGGTTATTATTCATTTATGCCACTGTTTATTCATTTGACAAATTGTTAATTAAACGTTATAAAATTCAGATTTTCGTCTCCAGTAGCTTTGTTGTGTCGAAGAGAAGTCTCTGCTCCAAGGACTCTACGAACTTCAAGAAAGACTGATAAGAGTTTTGGATTCAATTTTTCCCCGGTTAAAGGGGAATGGTGCCCCGTATATCTAAGAATATGTTAATTAATTAATAAATCAGTAAATATTTACATATTTACAGAATTTATTGAAGAATCCAAAAGTAAGTTAAAGCTTACGAATTGTTCGCTCCTAATAACCCCAACATTAATTGGTGCTGCCGTGTGAGGCTTGGATACACAGAGATTTCTATCCGGCACAAACAAACAAATAAATCCAAAGAGCTTGAATTAAAAATAATCAGTTGTTCAGCCTTGAACCAGCAACAGAGTGGTGCTGATTTCGCTGAGCAGGAAGCTGCATCGAACTCTCACCAGTAACTCAGTGCTTCTTTAAAGGTGCAACGTGTAAATTAATTCTGGTTGACTTTTAGGTTAAAATTCAGTTTTTCCTTAAAGGTGCAACGTGTAATTAATTCTGGTTAACCTTTTAGGTTAAAATTCAGTTCTTCATTAAAGGTGCAGTGTGTAAGTAATTCTGACTAACCCTTTTAGGCTAAAATTAACTGCTAATTTAGCGACTTTAACTCACAGTGGCTTTTATAACTAACTGAAACCTTCACTCAAAGACTGATAACACCCTGTTTGCTAATATTCTGAAGGAATAACTAGCATACTTAACACTGCAAGTGTTGTAAGACGTTGCTACGGCAGCGCACCAGCTTTTGCTAAAATACTGAAAGGAATAGTATTTTAAGCGTCAGTCACGGCATTCCGTGCAATCTTAAAACGCTAAAACCTGTGCGCACAAAGGTTAATTTAGTGTTTTTCTGCTACAAAGCTAGCAGTCGCTGCCAAAAGGTGCAGTTTGAGCTATCTGCAGAAGCTCTACTAGGCTATTTTTGGTTCGGTTGTTAAAATGGAGGGACAGAGTAGTGAACTGACCAACTCCCAGCAACCAGGTGGCGCTGCGGCCCACGACTATGAACCTGGCCTACTTTCTGGACAAATATTGTCCAAACTGGTCGCGGTTGCTCGAGAACCCGACTACCCTTCTAGGGATTTCTGAAGAACAGCGTAGCGACGAGCTAAAAGCTGTAATTGATCAAATAGAAAACCCGGATGGTACAAAACCAATCCAGGTTCACTTAGCTAAGTTAGCCTTGATCCTCTATCAGAGAGGACTTCAACGTGGTCAGAAGATCATGAACCTCCAGAGTATGCTAGCTGAAAAACAGCGAAATGGAAGGCTGATCGAGGAAGACGACACCCGCACAGATGCTGGGGAAGATGGGGAGAAGACCCCGCCCCCTTCTGCTGATGACAACAGACAGTGGGAAGGGGGGAAACACCACGACGCTGAGGCTGAGCCAGAGTCCTCTCCCACACCGGTACGAAAGCAAGCCGGCAAAGCCAACCAGGGTCCGCCCAGGACGACCGGCAAACCGCAATTGGTTTCCTCCACCCGAGGAAGTGAGGGACCGCCGTTCCGCCGTAATTGTAGCCTACCTCCTGATACATCTCCATACGATAATCAACAGTATGTAGTGTGGGACTCTCTGGACGGACGCACGCCGCAGGGGAGAGATGAAGCTCATCTGTCCCAACCTTCGGCCCCGTTCCCTACACACACTATAGGGCATTCAGGACCATCTAGGGGCCGAGGGCAGTTCGCCCTCGAACCCCAGGTTGGACCACCACCCTCATCTTCACGGCCTTCTCAATCAGTGAGAAGTCGACCAGCTGAGCGGCACCTCTATTTAGACCGCTCCCCCAGTCCACGAAGGGTGCAAGGTGCCGATTGGGGTTATGCACCCCAATCTGCACCTCAACCATCCACCCATCCTAGCTACTCCGGTATTCGGCATGCCGATAACCAGCTGCAGGACAAAGCATCATACACCAGTCCGTACCCGGACAAAGTGTATTACGCAGAAGCCTCAGTTGAAAGACGCAGGCTGCACTACGCAGACGTGCCCCGGGAGGAGGACCTCCCAGGACACCCACGTGACGTGCCAGCAGCCCGCCACAGCATGCCAGACCCCAATTTGGGCCCCAGGAGTCAACATTGGGAGCCCAGAGCACACCAGCGATATCCAGCGCCCTCTGAGACAGACCGTGGGTCAGAGTCAGAGGATGACGCGCCGTACCGTGAGTCAGGGCTCCGTGTACGTCAAATTGAATCGCTAGCTAAAGATATAGAACGCTTTGATCCTAACACCAATGAATCCAATGTCGACGATTATCTCAGGGAGATAGAACGTTGTCTGCTTGATCTTCCAGCACCCTCTTCAAGGGAAAAGCTCAAGCTAATTTGGAAAACCACATCTAGAACGGTGCACGTTTTCATGGAAACTCTACCACCTGACATTCGAGATCGGTACTCCTCGCTCTGCCGAGCGTTGAGAGATGAATACGCCACGTATGCAGACTCTGCGTCAGCTACAATGGGGGCCTTCTCCATCAGACACGGGAGAAACGAACCCCCCAGAGAGTATTATCGCCGACTCAAAAGTGCTTATTTCCAAGGTCGAAACGGCCCTGGGCTCGAGGAAGACCCTGCCTTCAGATCCCTGTTCATTCACAACCTGCACGAGTGTGTTCGATCCGAAGTCTCAATGTATTGTCGGATGAAAAAACTGACAACTCAGGAGATTAGGAGATACGCTCAACAGGCTTGGGAAGCCGGCGGAAAGCCCCAAAAGCCTGACGCACATCACCGCGTCATGCACCTAGCTCCCGACGCCGAGCCGCGTTTGGAGCTCGAAGGAACAGAAGCTCCACCCACTAAGCCAAAATCTGCTAAACCTAGACCTGCTAAACCGCGAGAGAGAGGATTATAAGACACCTTTCGTCAAACATTTTGACAGGTCTATTGTTCTTTGACCTTTCATTCCTATTGTTCATTTGACCCTTGACCTTGCCCCCCTTTCCTATCATTAATCAAATGGACAGGTGTATTGTTCAATCTTTGCCCCCCCTTCCGTATCATTAATCAAATGGACATGTGTATTGTTGATCGTCCAGATGGCCTAGACCCCCCACGCCGCATCATCAATGGCGTATTGTTGAGCGTCCAGATGGGCTAGACCCCCCACGCCGCATCATCAATGGCGTATTGTTGAGCGTCCATGATCCCCCACGTCATAGGCTAATGTGTGTAATGGTGTGTGGTTTCTTTTTTGTGATAGCCCATCGGTTCCCACAGCCCCTCCCTTCTGAGTGTAATCCTATTGTGTTTAACTCTTTAAAAGCTCAGATCTGTCCGAATGGTGAAAAGCCGAGCTCTAAGAAAAAATGATGAACCACGAGGAGCTGAATGAAGCACCAAGCCACCTCTCAGATATGTTCCTCACCTAAATATGGTATGGTCTGCTAGCTCTTGAGTGAGTGACAGAAGCTGAAGTCAATGCATGAACTTTTGCAGCCTTTTGCTGAACACACACAAACTCTTCAGAGTGACACATTGTCTATGTCATTAATACTCTCTTTGAGATGTTCACGTTGGATTTCGTATGTTCAGTCTTAAACTTTGTGTTTAAATGTGTTATTTACATGCAGCTCACTGACACTTTTTGACCAGAACTAAAACTATTGTGTAAAACTCTCTGTCCAGCAGCACATCAAATTAATGGCTGTAAGCACACACACACACACACACACACACACACACACACACACACACACACACACACACACACACACACACACACACACACACACACACACACACACACACACACACACACACACACACACACACGCACACACACACACACACACACACACACTTCTCTAAGAAGTAAAAGGATTACATTCAAACATTTCTATCACTTCACAAAAGCAATGGTTTACCATCCTAAACCATTTATGGTCCTGTTGTAAACCACCATGCATTCTCAAGCCTATAAGAACAAAAGTTGATCCTTACCTCAGCGTGAATGAAATGGTTGTACGTTTCCTCAAAGTTAAAGAATCTGTTTTTGTAGTAGCAGACAAGATGGTATGGTCTGCTAGCTCTCGAGTGAGTGACAGAAGCTGAAGTCAATGCATGAACTTTTGCAGCCTTTTGCTGAACACACACAAACTCTTCAGAGTGACACATTGTCTATGTCATTAATACTCTCTTTGAGATGTTCACGTTGGATTTCGTATGTTCAGTCTTAAACTTTGTGTTTAAATGTGTTATTTACATGCAGCTCACTGACACTTTTTGACCAGAACTAAAACTATTGTGTAAAACTCTCTGTCCAGCAGCACATCAAATTAATGGTTGTAAGCACACACACACACACACACACACACACACACACACACGCACACACACACTTCTCTAAGAAGTAAAGGGATTACATTCAAACATTTGTCTTTGACTAAACCATTCAAACATTTCTATCACTTCACAAAAGCAATGGTTTACCATCCTAAACCATTTAAGGTACTGTTGTAAACCACCCTGCATACTCAAGCCTATAAGAACAAAAGTTGATCCTTACCTCAGCGTGATGCTTTTTAAGATCTGTTGAGCTTTCTTAAAGTTCATTCTGAACAATTTTGCACAGCCAGCGACTTCTGACAAAGCAAATGACTTCTTTTTTTTTTTGCAGGTGGCGGGAAAGTTTTAAAACAAAGATCTGGCTGAACCAAATCGTCACAGAAACAACACACAAAAAGCAAATTACTTACTTTTTTTGCAGGTGGGCTGTATTGAAAGAGTGGCGGGAAAGTTTTAAAACAAAGTTCTGGTTCATTCTAAACAAGTCGGCATGGTAACAATTCACAAAAGCAAATTACTTGCTATTGTTTCAAAGAGCTATTTAGGTGAACAGCATCCTTTGGTTCGTCATCATCAACACTGAAAGCTTAACCCCTCGCCTCCTGCCTTTAGTGTCACATTTTGTTTTCACTGTCACACACACACACACACACACACACACACACACACACACACACACACACACACACACACACACACACACACACACACACACACACACACACACACACACATTGCTTCCTGCCTCAGAGAAAAGATTTGATCCATTTTGTAGGACCTATAACAGCTGAAATAAATAAAAAGCTGTTTATGAGGTTTGTTTTTTGGGAGGGGTGGATTAGTAAAGTCTCAGAGCAGACGTACCTCTGGTCAAACCTTTAATGTCATACCTCTCAGAATAGTTAAACTAAGGCACATGCATGTCGTAAACGGATTTACACACGAGTGAAAGAGCTGCTACATTTTAACCAAAACATGAGCGAAGAAGAAGAATAAGAAGAACCGATGGATACGTGTTTTGAATATAGCCTTCCTCTGCTAAAAACAACGTTCGAATTGAGACATGATGAGATTTCAGGAAGAAATGTCCGGTACAAAAACGGTACGGTATTATTTTTTGGATCGTAAAGGTTTTTTTATTTCTGCTCCGGGGAGTTTTGATGAAGCAATGGATACGAGCACACACACACACACACACACACACACACACACACACACACACACACACACACACACACACACACACACACACACACACACACCCATCTGGCAGATGTTCACGTTGGATTTCGTATGTTCAGTCTTAAACTTTGTGTTTAAATGTGTAAATATTTACATGCAGCTCACTGACACTTTTTGACCAGAACTAAAACTATTGTGTAAAACTCTCTGTCCAGCAGCACATCAAATTAATGGCTGTAAGCACACACACACACACACACACACACACACACACACACACACACACACACACACACACAACTCTAAACAACCATTCATACATTTGTCTACCTATACAACAAAGCAAATGACTCTGTATTGTTTATAAACATTTTTTTTTCGACCAATCGCAACCGTTTTCTATTCAAGATTTTTTTAAACAGCTGTATAAAATGTAAAAGCGCATTTTCGGAGTCGTGATTTGAGGTGTAACAAGCTAAGATGACGGGTAAGTTTTTAACTCAAGACGCAAATCTTTTTTTTTCTCTTTCTGGTTTAACATCTTTATTTTCAGACGCTATTGTCATATCGGGCGGCGAGTGGGAAGAAATTCCTATTGAGGAATTAACTTGTAAGACACCGGTCCCCCTGGATGATTTGTCTAAAATTAATCGCGCGGTCGAGAATCTGAGTGAGTGGATTTTATAAATATATACGTAACGTTCTTTTCTTCAACTGAGAAATATCTCATTTTACAGAAAAGGAGGGGGTTCAACCTTACCCCGGAAGTGATAACTTTTACCCAACCACGCCTCCATCCACCAGCCGAACCGTCTTACATTCGTATCAGCCCAGCCATACCGTCAGATCACACGGGAATGCGAGCGTGAAAGCTGTTCGTTACAGGACCATCACGCCGCAGACGATCCTCGAAGCTGGTAAGTGATTACAAAATAGCGATTAATAAGTCAGAGATGTGTCGTTCATATTTATCGTTTTTATTCTTCAGAGCAACGTCCGACGGCCTACGCACCCCCAATATCTCAGCCCCCACCACCTCCAACCCCTTCTCATGCGCGGACGGATGGTAACGATAAAAAAACAACTGATTAATAAGTCAAAGATGACTCGTACACATTTACCGTTGTTTTTTTATCCTTTCAGAACAACATCAGACAGCCGCTTCAATATCTCCGCCCACACCTCCTCCACCTCCTCCTCCTCCTCCTCCCCCATCTCCTGCACAGGGTAAGAGATATATAAAAAGGTGGTTATTTACTTCAAAGATGATTCGTTCATATTTTTTCATTATTTTTATTCTTTCAGAACAATCCGACAGCGACTCTGAAACCGCTGAACGTGGTCCTGAGCAGCCAGCCGGTAAGCTGTTTCACAAAAAAGCTCCGCATAGTATATTAAATTTGAAGTAAAAAAGATGTTTTTTATCCTTTCAGATGAAGAGGAAGAGAACGCACCACCTCCTGCACCTGTACAGAGTAAGTTAAATTTATATATATATATAATTTATTAAAAGCTCGTTCATTTTATTTATTTTTATTTATTTTTTTCATCAGAAAAACGGCTGAAGAAAAAGAAGAAAAACATCCGTCTTTCACCGATTCAACGGCTAAACAGGATGAAAATGGCCTACTTGCTTCTGCAGGTCAATTCTGGCCTGGTCGAAGTGGTCCAACAAGTGCTGGCTCTGTAAGGAGGACGACGCAGAGTTTTTTTCTTCATTTTTAGTAGGTTATTAATGTCTGTATCATGAGTGAAAATTGGTTTGACGACCTTTCAGATTTGTTTGAAGTAGATGATGAATTAAATGTAGTTGATGATGATGAATTGTTAGATCGAATTTTAGCCAGCCAAAATCCCTCAGATGAGGCCGATAATTTGGTGTTAAATGACTGGTTTGATTTAAGCGGACTGAGTGAAGTAGATGAATTAGCTTCAGTTAGTGAGATCTTAGCATCCCAAGCCGTTTCAAACGAGGTCGATCAAATTCTAGCAAATTAAGATTCGCCTTCATCAGAAGCTGTAGATGAAATATTGAGACAATTAGAACACCAGCAGCACGTAAACGAGGTCGATCAAATTCTAGCAAATTCAGATTCGCCTTCATCAGAAGCAATAAACGAAATTTTGAGACAAATAGAACACCAGCAGCGCGTAAACGAGATCGATCAAATTCTAGCAAATTCAGATGAGCCTTCATCAGAAGCAATAAACGAAATTTTGAGACAAATAGAACACCGGCAGATCGGAGGGAGCGTAAACGCAGCTTTTAACCAGCGTGAAATTAGAGAGAGAGTGTCTTTTCAAGCAATCAACGACCCAGCCGAGTTTTATATTAATCTGATGGAAATATTAAACAGGTTTGCTGAAAGAGGAAGCCAGATCGCGCGTCCCAACGATAGAGTCCAGTTTGAAATTAATACTTTACACACGACGCACCACGTTAATTTTAATTATGACGGATCAAATATGTTAAATCAGCTTCAGTATTTACTGGATCTGTTAGTCCAATCAAATGAAGCATTAGAGGCCGACAACGAATTTAATTTCAGACTGCAAGTGATAAATAACCCGTCCGGCGGCGGAAAACGAAAAATCGAAACCATTCTGGATCACGAATTAGTCAATAAAAAACGAAACCATCTCATTTGCCCTCCAGAGGCCAATCAGCCGTTGTGTTTTGCGCTAAGCATAGCCGGCCTGTTAAATCCCTCAGCGAGAGATACAGAATTATTGAATGTGGCTAAAAATATTCATCAACAGGCAGGGCTTCAGGAGCAATCAACCGTTTCATTTAGCGACGTGATTCAATTTGAAAATATTGTTCAAAGAAAAATAATCATTTTTTACAGATCCGACAGAATCATTTCTAAATTTGAAACAGATTTTAGCGATCGAACAAATCCGTTGTTCATTTTGCTACTCAATCAACATTATTACGGCATAAAAAATATTAAAGGTTTCTTAGGAGCCAAATATTTTTGTTCATGGTGCTTTTCCGCTTATAATAACATAAACGGACATCATTGTAAATGGTTCTGTCGCGTGTGTAATACCGATTTATGCAAACGGACAGAAACGTCTCTCATCACATGTTCTGATTGTAATCGAATATGCCAAAATGTAATATGTTTTCAAACTCACAAAACACCTGTTTTCAGGCCTCAAGCAAACAGGTTAGTTTCTCCTTGCGAAATGTTTAAAAAATACACCATTTGTAAACAAACTTATTACATCGCCATGGGTGGAAATGGTTCACAGCACGTTTGCTCAGCGACCAAATGCATCGTTTGCAAACAGTCGGTGGTCACGGACGATCATCGCTGTTTTATTCAGCTTGAAAAAAAAGATGACGGTTTAACGGAAAAGGTTATTTATTACGACACTGAAACGTTTACGGATCAGAACGGTGTGCATACACCTTTTTTAATCTGTGCAAAATCCGATTCAGGCGACGTTTGGGAGAAATTTGGTTTAGATTGCATTAAAGATTTTATTATGCAGATGCGTCGTCCTAAATTCAGCAATTATACATTTGTTGCACACAATGCGCGTGGATTTGATGCTTATATAATTCTGAGCGCTATGTGTCAATTAAAAATTGTTCCCAAAAATATACTCATGCAAGGCTGTAAAATCACGATCCAGATTTCGGGTTGAGATTCATTGATTCCTTAAGTTTTCTCATGATGAAATTAGCCAACCTTCCAGCTGCTTTGGGCTTTACAGATAAAACTAAAGGTTATTTTCCTCACAGATTTTCATCGCTTGAACATCTGAATTATAAAGGACCTTACCCAGATGTCAGCCATTATGGGTTTGAACAAATGTCTCCGGAGCATAAAAAAATATTTTTAGAATGGTACACCGATGTGTCTAAACAGCAGCTGTTTGATTTCAGAAAGGAGGCCGTGTTTTATTGTAGAAACGATGTGGAAATTCTGCGTAAAGCATGCGGTATTTTCAGAGAGGAGTTTTTTAATGAAACAGGTATCGACCCGCTGAAATCTGTCACGATCGCTTCAGCTTGCATGCGCGTGTTTAGATCAAAATTCCTAAAACCAGACACATTGGCCATTCCTTGTCCGCTCGGTTATCGACCGCAACAAAAACCATTTTCAAGTTCAAGCATCGTGTGGTTGGAATGGGTTTCACACAGTCAAAATGTAGACATTCAACACGCTTTAACGCCTTTGGGGGAGTATAAAGTGGGAGATTTTTATCTCGACGGATATGCTGTGATTTCAGGCGTCGAACAAGGGTTTGAGTATATGGGTTGTTTTTTCCACGGCTGTCCAAAATGTTTCTTACAGTCATCCATATGTCCTCTGAGAAAAATCACTTTTGGTGAAATTTATGACAAAACCGTCGAAAAGCTTCAGTCGTTGGAAACTGTGCATCGATTAAAAATGAATGTCATTTGGGAACATGATTGGCAGGAGATGGTAAAAACTGATCCGGACGTGAAACAGTTTGTCTCAAGATTTGATCCACCGCCGGCTCCTCTTTTACCTCGTGAAGCCCTGTATGGAGGCAGAACTTGTCCGGTTCGGCTGAGGCATTCTGCTCAGAGCGGTGAAAAAATCCACTATGTGGATTTTACGAGTCTGTACCCTTATGTAAACGCCACACAGACTTACCCCATAGGCCATCCCAAAATTCATGTTAAAAATTTCAGAGATCCAAGTCACTATTTTGGCTTGATTAAAGCTGTCGTTTTGCCACCCAGAAAACTGTTTTTCCCTGTTCTGCCTTTTAAAACATCCAAAGGTAAACTCGTTTTTACACTGTGTCGCACATGCGCTGAAATGAATAATCAATCTGATTCTTGTTCACACAGCGCGTCTCAACGTGCTTTGACGGGCGTTTGGGTGAGTGTAGAGTTCAATTACGCTTTGGATTCAGGTTACAGTCTGGTGAAAATGATTGAAGTCTGGGATTTTGAGAAAAGCAGTAAAGATGTGTTCGCAGGTTACATTAACACGTTTTTGAAGCAGAAACAACAAGCGTCTGGTTTTCCTGAAGGATTGATTGACGATGACTCAAAAAGAAAATACATTCAGGACTACCAACTTCGTCAGGGAATACTATTAGATGCGTCTAAGATTCAGCACAATCCTGCTAAGCGTGCCATTTCAAAATTATGTCTCAATTCACTCTGGGGAAAGTTTGGTCAAAGAGATGATCTTGTACAAACCACATTTGTTCAAAAACCTGATGAATTTTTTGACATTCTGTTTTCAGGGAGATACAATGTTAAATTCTTCAGTTTTCTCACTTCAGGAGCCGTTCTGGTGCAACACAGTTTGGCAGAAAAATGCCTAACGACTCCTGGCAGAAGCAACAACATTTTTATCGCCGCTTTCACCACAACTTATGCCAGATTGAAATTATTAAATGCGTTGAACAAACTGGGAAATCGCGTCATTTATTACGATACAGATTCTATAATTTATTCTGTCAAAGAGAACGAGTGTGTTTTACCAACAGGACCGCTGCTGGGGGATTTAACCGATGAACTGCACGGCGATTCCATCACGGAATTTTCATCAGCCGGTCCAAAAACGTATGCTTACAAAACCCGGGACCGCCAGCAGGTGGTGATAAAGGCTAAGGGTATCACACAGTCATTCATTTCATCTGATCACATCAATTTTGACAGCTTAGCGCTGCTGGTTGAGGGGTATGTGGCTGGAGAAAGGGGAAGATTTTTGCAAACTCAACAGGATGTCATCAAGAGAGATAAAAAAGATCTCACTCTCGCGAATGTTTCATTTGTGAAAAGGTTTCGTGTGATTTTTGATAAGCGGAGGTTATTTGCTGACGGCTGTACAGAACCATTTGGGTATTAAAAATGGAAACTGATTTTGACGCTAGACTAAAGTCTCCATTCAGTGCACAAATTGCTGGTCCGTCAGGCTGTGGAAAAACCTTTTTTGTAAAAAGTATTTTGGAAAATTGTATGCAATGTTTAACTGAAATGCCAAAAAACATCGTGTGGTTTTTTACATCTTATCAACCTATGTATGATGATCTTTGTAATAAAAGTATTCGATTCATTCAAGGTCTCCCGCTTTCATTCGAGGATGATGATTTATTTCCATCGGGTCAAAACCACTTGGTGATCTTGGATGACATGATGTCTCAAACCTCCAGCCATCCTGGAGTGCTAAAATTATTTACGCAGCTGAGACATCACAGAAATATGAGCGTCATTTTAATCACTCAAAATGTTTTTCATCAAGGAAAACATAGTCGTTCCATCAGCTTAAACACCAATTATTTGATTTTGTTTAAAAACCCTCGAGATAAATTGCAAATCAATGTTTTAGCAAATCAAATATATCCTACCCAAAAAAGATATTTCATGGAGAGTTTTCAAGACGCTACGTCAGAACCGTACGGTTATTTAATTGTGGATTTAAAAGCGGAAACGCCAGAATCTTTCCGTCTCCGTACGGGTTTACTTCCGGATCAGCTCACCGCGGTGTATTTGCCTAAAACAGAGCCATGTCAGCCCGGATAAAACGCAACGCCAAGATTCTACGTGCTTTGTCACGTATGAAGCATCGCCAACGTCAGGAGTTTTTAAAAGGGTGCTCCGAGGACGTTCTCAAGGCTTTGTGTGAGATAGCTTTAAACGTGATCAAAGGAAATATACGTCTGTCGCCGCGTCAATTTCGAAAGTTGTCTAAAAGCAAAACGGTGCTCAGACAGTTGACTCATAACAAAACTAGCCTTTTTAAAAAAAAGAAGCTTTTAGTCGGCCAGAAAGGCGGATTTCTACCCATACTACTAGCAGCCGCTGCGCCTCTGATCGGCGAACTGATAGGTGGCTTAATAAGGAAATAAACAATGGCTTCTCAAAAAATGTTTATGGTGACCCCCCAACAATTACGTCAGCTTGTTAGACCTACGATACGGGACGTGGCTGAAGAGAATCTTGACTCTGAAATGAAATTAATTATGCAGGAGACGGGATTAACGCCGTATGAGAAAATTAAAAAATACAATGCGCTGCTACAGCGTTATCTGAAGTTGATGAAAAGCGGACTACACGAAAGTGCAACTCCCACTGAACCGCCCACTGTGACGGCTGAGCCTACGTCAGCTGTAGAAACAGCGGCTGACACGCTCATTAATGAAACGCTACAGAATCTTCCTGTGCGCGGAAGAAAAAACGCCGAGTACCTGCTGAAAATGACACGATTAAACTGGACTCCGACGGGGGAATTTAAATATAAAGGCGATGTGCAGAAAGGATCGCACATCCTTGACTTGATTAAAAGCATCAGCAACCCGTTAAAAAAACATCCACAATCAGAACCGACGGGTTGGACTCCTTTCCTAAAAACTCTAGTAGAAAAAAATGTACCCTTATCTATCGTGTCCAATCCGCTAGCGAAACGTCAGATTACGCAACTCAGGAACGGAGGGGCTGTACTTCCGGATTCTGAAGACGTTTTGAAGAAAAAAAAGAAAAAACCGAGGAGAAATATCATTTTATCACCAAGCTGGAGCGATGTCCCCACATTGAAGAAATGGATCAGCTTTACACCTTAACTCTCTTGTTTGTTCAATAAAACTTTATTCAAAACAAATTTCACAGTCCGTGACATTCTTTAAACATTTCAAGAGTACAATTCACCTGTGTGTAGTATACATCATGACGTTTGATGCAATTTGAAAATTTTTTAACAAAATGATAAACCATAGCATCATTTTTATCTACATTTTTATGATATTTAGACAGAATTTGTTTCAGAGAAAGTCCACAAGCCTTATGACACAGGAAAAAAACACAATGCTGGCCACAACGGTCGGATGCAAAACTCTGTAGCTGACGATCCTGATATTGTATTCGTGAACAACGTTCTGTTAGAAAATTCAGGATGTTTTCAGGGTAATATTTAAATTCAGGCGATAGACCGTAAGAGTCAAAAAATGTCCCGAGGCCATTTTGTTCCACAGCTAGCGCCAACCAGTGTTCACCGGGTAAATGGACAGGATGAGTGTTTACCACAAAGTAGGCCGGTAGTCGAATGTTTTTTGGGACGGTAGACAGCTGATCAGACGCGTACACGCCACCAAAATAATCTCCCAGCAGGTTCGATAATATGCCGTCCAATTCGTGATTATCCATTAATAATAATCCACCAATACCTCTCTCTTTGAGTTTATCTCCAGAATGGAGTCGTAACACGCATACACAATGAGTGTAGCCGTGGCTCTCAGAGGTTCTCCAAAGCGCATCTCCATCCTCAGGTTGCCGGTGGAAACGGTTGAAAGCGCCTCCGAGTCATCCGCTGTGTTCAGATTAAAGGCAAAGAGTGTATACCCCTGTTGATATTCCAACCTATTAATCGATAGAGGCAAATCTTTCAATTGTCTTGAAGTGGCTGTAAACAGATTATAAAATTCTCTGACCGATGTTCCCTGGTAAAAAGTAGGTTGGAAGGCTTTCGATGGAATCTGTTTTCCGTCTCTGGACAACGCCAGATATTCCACATTCATGTGACGAAAATTAAAAGGCGAAAGATCTCGACGTCCTGTGTAAGCTTCGTGATCCACTAATCCTAAGACGATATATTTAGGAATGGCGCCGAGAAAGAGGTTCTCCAGATTACATATCCTCGAATTTTGTGGAATGGAATAAGTTTTGACGGTCACGCGTGAGAGCGGGTACATGGCGTTTGCTTTTAGTAAAGCAGACTCGTGACCCAAACGTACGGCGGGTGAAATATTAACTTTCTTCACAAAAAGCGATGCACCTAGCAGTTTCAGCTTGTAGGTGGAATCACGCGCCCCCATCAGGCAAAAAGCATCACACGCGCGTGTCAGTTTAATTCTGAGATTGACGGAATTTAAAAGAAGTCTTTCACAGAAAAATATATCAGAATGCAGGGGTCCTATCAGATCCACTTCTCTGGAGTTTTCTGTAAAAGTCGCTCGTTGATTAAGGCCTAAATTGCGTCCGTTAATTACAACGGTGGAATCGTGCGCGCCTGCGGTGTCTTTGAAGAACAATCCCGCGCTGAATTGAGAATTCAAACTCGCTTCAGAAAAGTTCAGCAGGGTTTCGATGATCGCTCTGTAGGGGTGCGTGGCGCTGGATTGTGAAATCAGACGATCGCCGAGAACCACGTCACATTGTGAGAAAATCGTGTTTATCGGGTAATTAATCAGACCGGTGGCAGCACCATCATCTAGCGGGCTGCCGTCATCGTTTGTAATTTTCACCCGCAAAAATAGAAGAGTGTCGTTTAAATCCAAATATTTTTCTCCATCTCCGGGGACAAAAAATTCTACAGGCCCGCCGTCCGTCAGGGCCGCTATGGGTAAAATTTCGCTGTAGATCTTATCTTCGATAGACAACTGCGTCATGGGTACGGTGAAGAGATCCAGTTCACTCAGCGTACATTCTGACGATTTGTTGTGGAGCAGTGACATGATTAAAAAATATCAGAGCCTGTCTGACGAGACTTCTTCCTCTTTTGCTTGCGTTTTGTAACTGGAGCTTTGATGCGTCGGTCGCTTCGTGATGTAGATGTCTTTAAACGCCTGCCGGGGGGTCTTTTGCGAACACGCCTCGACAGAACCATGAGGCCTGACCCCTCTTGGGCATTAGGGTCATTGATTTTACCGACGGCTCTCGTCAACACATCTGACACGATTCCTGTAGCGGCCTTTTTGAGATGCGGTTTAGCCAAAGCAAATCCTTTTTTAACAAAAGGTGATATGAATCGAAACAGTCTTGAAAATATCGATCCAAAGCCACGTCCGTACATATAAGGAACACCGCTAAAACCTGGTAAACCATGACCGGCCTGAGTGACGTAATAATTGATAAAACGGTTGGGATCGTTTCTCTGCAGGTGATAAATCATGTCTGCAAGACGTGCGAGTGTAACTGACTCTCTCACCCTGTTTCACGAGCGTTATATTATTGTATTTCTCTGATGTGCGGGCCTGAAATGAAGCCTCACCGTTGTTTTTCCGTATAAGAAGTGAATCGGCTCATTCTGATCAGATTTTATTTCGATATGAATGCTTTCTATATGATTCGTAGAAACGCTGATGTAATCCACAGGATTAAACACATGAGTGACCGTGTGACCGAAGGTCCCTTCAACTTTCACCGTACGTAATAAAGGCGCAAAGACGTCCCCGACCAACTGCTCGGTCACGACATCCGTGTAGCAGTAAAATTGATATAGACCGCCTGTTAAATCGGGTGGGTGAGGCGCCGATTTGATAGGTTCATCGATGCCTGAAGTACCTTCAGGCGTCAACCACTCACCCGCGTTGAAACCTAACAGATAGGCCAGAGGCGCTAAAAATCTAAATTCTATTTCATCACCGATCTGATATTTGAGAATGGGGTCGGGGAATCTGTGAATGAGATAGAAATCAGGATCAATCTTTCTCATAGCAGTCTCACATTCCATTCTAAGTGTTTGGATAGCTTTATAATATCCGGGAGTAATCGGAGCTCTGTTGATTTTCTTAGGTTCTTTCACTCGTCGCCATTCAACAAACGCACGATCGTTCGGTAAATTAAACCACGAGTGTACGTAATTGATTTCAGACAGTCCCACTTGCCACCTGCCATTGAGATTGATGTGACGGGCTAGATCGGTTCTGTAACTGGCAATCGTGTTATTTTTAAACACCTCGTTACTGGCGTTAGAGGGCAATGTGATATAAAAACCCTCCTCTTGTCTCAGATCCATTTTTTTATTGTATCTGTTTTTTAAACGTCGTGCAGGTCTGAGGCTTTAATCCAACTGGAAAATTTTTGAGGCCATCCAAGCCATTTAACAAACACTTGCTTCTGGCCTCTGTAAGTTCTGCGCTTTAAAATTTTTTCAACGTGGAAGGATCGTTCGGTCGATAAGTTTACTTTCTGCAATTCGGGTTCATAAAATGACCCTTCAATTTTTTCCCCATCAAAATCTTTGAGTTTATAAACCGGCGGTGCTCGATGAAGACACTGGTCTACTGTGAACAGCTCGTGCGTGAAACTCTGCTCATATTTTTTATCAAAAACATGCAGACAGACGAGTTGGCCTGTGCTGTAGCCAGCAGGGAGGAATTCCGCCACGCTTTCCGTCTCCTGCTTGTTGTAAACCGGTTCTAAACCTTTCCACACCACCGTAACTACCCTGATTTTTTCACACCAGGCTTCGAAAGGTACAACCTGTAGAAGGCGGTAAATTCCGCATACAGAATGCACATTCTCCAGCACAAAAAAGAGCTCAAATCCTCTCACACGGACCGAGGCCTTGAACATCCACTCTCCATCAGCATCCTCTTCCCCCTCCCATGAAGCGCTGAATGCTGTCACAGCATTCTGGATTTCATCCAACGTTGGAAGAGCTTGCGGCCCGCTGCGATTGACAGGCGGACGAGGTCTCTCAGGATCATCTCTGTGCACCTTGCGTGGAACAGCCAGCCTGAGCACAGCCCAATCGTTGTAGGAGAGAACCGCTGGTGAGTTTGATAAATAGGATTTAAGAGGTTCGCCCTCAGCCACATCTTGGATTAAACACAGTTCCTTAGTGTCGTAGCTGAACCGGTATCCAAAACTACCGGTATAACCGTAAGGTTCCAACTGCCATATTTGCTCCAAGATCTCTTTACCGCCGAAAGGAGGAACCTGCACTCTGCAGATGTAAAATGTAGATTTGCGGGGGGCACCAATTCCAGCCGGCATCTGATGTATAGCGATGGATTTTTCACAAAGCATGGTTTTTGACAGCGGCATATCCACGCTCTCTTCTTTCACTTTTTGAGTTGAAGTTGAAGCGTCGGATGTAGTAGACACTTCTTCAGCGCGGCCTGGTGCTTCATTCAGCTCCTCGTGGTTCATCATTTTTTCTTAGAGCTCGGCTTTTCACCATTCGGACAGATCTGAGCTTTTAAAGAGTTAAACACAATAGGATTACACTCAGAAGGGAGGGGCTGTGGGAACCGATGGGCTATCACAAAAAAGAAACCACACACCATTACACACATTAGCCTATGACGTGGGGGATCATGGACGCTCAACAATACGCCATTGATGATGCGGCGTGGGGGGTCTAGCCCATCTGGACGCTCAACAATACGCCATTGATGATGCGGCGTGGGGGGTCTAGGCCATCTGGACGATCAACAATACACATGTCCATTTGATTAATGATACGGAAGGGGGGGCAAAGATTGAACAATACACCTGTCCATTTGATTAATGATAGGAAAGGGGGGCAAGGTCAAGGGTCAAATGAACAATAGGAATGAAAGGTCAAAGAACAATAGACCTGTCAAAATGTTTGACGAAAGGTGTCTTATAATCCTCTCTCGCGAGAGCAGTCCCAATCTCCTCAACAGGGGAAGGGGGGTGCTAATCGGCCGCCTAGGTCTGGACAATCAGACAGGAAGTGGCCCAACCAAAACCAATGGCAGGTAGGTTGGAACAATGGAAGGTTTAAGGAGCGCTGCCCACAGGTAGGTCCCGAACATAAGTCCGCAGGTGAGTACTTGACCAAAGCCGACCTCCAGGAGATGTTTCAGCAGTTCCTAGCTAAACAGAAGGAACAGCTGAGATCTGCAGATGAGACCCCTGCACCAAAGTCTTCTTCTAAGAAGCCAGACCCAGAGCCAACGTCCGCATGACTAGGCGTGGCTCAACCCCCTAGCGTGGCCAGGACCTACCTGATCAGCTGGGGGAACACTACGGGTAGATCACAGGAGTCTCCTGAAATCTACCCCCCAGAGAAACCTGATACAAAATTTCTGAAGTTCCTTGGTGACTTAACAAACCATGATCATGCTCGCCGTTTGTACTGTAGCACCAACGTAGGTGGATGCATACAGGTTGATGCTCTGCTGGATACCGGCTCAGAAATCACCCTGATGTGCTCCACACTGTTCCATCGCGTGTCTGACACCATGCGGTCGCTCGGGAAACCAGTCCAGGTAGAACCCTGTGACCTGAAAATAACCAGCTACACCCAGACCCGGGAGTGTATCACTCACCGGGCGTGGCTGGACATCACCTTCCAAGACATGACTCTGGTTCACCCGTTTTATGTCTGCCAGCTAGACACTGAACCACTTCTCATTGGTCAGGACCTGCTTGAACGTCTAGCTCCCCTCATCGACTGCCAGAAGGGTCAACTGTGGGCCCAGGTGGACACACCTAAGCCCTGGAACCCGGATAGCAGCCGACCGTCCTCCATTCTTGAAGTCAGCATAAGTGAGCCGCAAAACCCTTGTTCCAAGGTCATGCCCCTCCCTACGGCTCCCACAGACGATGACCGCCTGCAAAGGCACGAAACCGCTCCTGGAACTCCGCTCCGCACACATTCATCTTTTCTCTGCTCGCTGAAGAACGTCAGCCTGCAGCCATATGCACCACACATAGTTGGTGGTCTTACCATCAACTGCACCCACATCTCAGATGCTCGCCTTGCTCTTTGGTCAGAGAAGTCAGCCATCAGCCAGCAGACGTTTGAACACCTGCGTCAGAAGGACCCCCTTCTGGTCAATGTGACACGTAGCCATCGGCTCTTGTCACCTACTTGGCCGCAGAGGCTCCTGAAAGCGCCAGAGGTCTGCTCTCTGACTATCCAGCTTGGAGCAAGACAGCTCACACATACATTCAGCATCATACCACAGCTTGATCCACCTGCACTCATCGGAGCAGATCTGCTGGTTCGACTAGGTGCCCAGCTGGACACTTGCAATCAAGTCCTTTGGGCCCGAGCCACACCATCCTCTGAGCCTCGCTCAGAAGGCCCTGAACACTTGCTGTCCGGACAGACCATTCCACAGGCCTGCCGTGCAGTGGTTGAGGCCAACACGGTTCTGCCCCCACTGGTCAAAGGAGTGCCCGTTCGTCTGACTCTGATGAAGCATCAGAAGCTGCCAGGCACACAGGCCTTCTTCCAGCCATCACCACACTTCTTGGAGCTCAACTTAGCCGTCTGTGGCACGCCACTCTTGGAGCTGAACAATCGTTCTGCGTACTTGTTGGTCGAAAATCCGACCCGGAGTCCTATCCACATGCCGGCAGGAAAGCCCTTGGGCATGCTGATAGATAGCTCATTCCATGACTTCGAACTTTCAGTCCCCGTGATCGGACAACTTCCGTTGTTCTTGAACGACAGACAGGTTGGTGCAGACACATTCAGTACTTTCCCCTCACAAATGATTACCATCAAGCGGCATGAAGCCCTTCCTGAGGAACCCATTTGCAGTGCAACCTTAGATACTGACGGCGGTCAGTGTCTAACGGTTTTTGCAATAAATACTCAACCCTTTGAGTCACCGGTTGAAAGCCCGGAACACCAGAGACCCTCCTCCTCTGAACCTTATGACGGCTTTGAGGCCGAAGTCAGCCAGCAGCTTGACAAAGCGGATGCGCTGGAGTCAGAGGAGCAGAGAGCAGCGCTTAGAAGCCTTTTCTATGAGTTTCAGTCCATCTTATCCAGGGACTCCCTGGACTGTGGACTCACAAACCTGCACACGGTTCGCATTCCGACGAACCCGAATGCCCCTCCTACTTTTGTACGTCAGTACAAGATTCCCCTCGCTGCTTATGAGTCGATCCAGGAGATCCTCGATCAGCTGAAGGAGAAAAACATCATCAGAGAGTGTAACTCTACTTACAACTCTCCCATCTGGCCGGTTCTGAAACCGACTGGGAAATGGCGTCTCACCATAGACTATCGTGCACTGAACAAACAAGTACCTCTCTCCAGGTGGCCTATGATCCATTTAGATCAAGAGCTAGCCAGAGTCAGAGATGCTCGTTTCTTCTCTACGGTTGATGTAGCCAACGGCTTCTGGACCGTGAAGGTTGAGCCGTCGGATCAGTATAAACTGGCTTTCTCCTTTGGAAATCGCCAATATACTTGGAACTGCTGCCCCTTTGGCTACTCTAACTCACCTGCAGAGTTCAACATCTTCCTCCACAAAGCCATGTCAGATGCTGCTTCCAGAGGGAACCTCATATATGTCGATGACATCTTGATGAGGAGTCGAGCCTTCGAGGAGCACCTGGCCGAACTCCGTCACGTGCTGCAACAGCTCGCTGACGCTGGAGCTAAATTGGCGATACTCAAGGGACAGTGGTGTCGAACCAAAGTGGAGTATGTTGGACTGCTGGTTGGCCCTAATGGAGTCGAGCCCCAAGCGGGACGCATTAGAGCCATTCAGGACATCAAAGCCCCAGCTAATCTGACTGAACTCAGGAGCTTCCTCGGAGTCTGCAACTACTCCAGACAGTTCATTGAGGAGTACGCTGAAACAGCGAGGCCCCTCACTGAGCTGCTTCGGAACGACACACCTTTCGTGTGGGACAGACCCCAAGAACTCTCCTTCCAGTTCCTAAAACAGAAGTTGGCGTCCGCACCCTGCCTGGCTTACCCAGACAAGGATAAAGAGTTCTACATAGAGGCTACTTTCTCCTCTCACTGCCTGAGCGCTGCTTTGAAGCAGAAACACGACCAGGACATGAGAGTTGTGGCATACGCCAGCAAGCCTCTGAGCAAGGTGGAACTCCAGTTCTCAGACTGCGAGAGAGCTCTCCTCTCTACAGTCTGGGCCGTCGAACACTTTCGTAGTTACATCGGTGGACAGAAAGTGATCATTGAAACGTGTCATCAGCCTGTCACCTTCCTAAACAGCCAGCGTCTGCGCGAAGGAAGAGTGTCAAACAGCCGCATTGCGACGTGGATGATGGTGCTCCAAGGATACAACATTGAGGTCAAGTATGGTCAGAACACCAAGCTAGCGCTAGGACAAGGGCTAGCAGGCTGCCAGTACTGTGAATCTGACTCCGTCAGGGGCCCCCTGGACACACCTGCCGCAGTCTTCCCGACCGCATCCAATCATCGCTACTTTGATGAGAATGTTTGCCAAGGGCTTCCGAAAGTTTACACTGACGGATGTGCCTACCTTCACGAAGGCCAGCTCCGTGCTGGGGTTGGAGTCGTTTGGGTGGACTGTGACACCAAGCAACCAAATCACTACCGGTTGGGCCAAAAGTCTAGTCAGCACGCCGAAATTGCTGCAGTGTTGATAACCCTCCAGCAGGCGGCAGCCTTGGACATCACTCAAATCGTCCTTTGCTCAGATTCAAACTACGCTAGACACAGCTTCATTTCTCACTTCCCCATGTGGAAGGAGAACCACATGAAAAACGCCAGGAACAGAGATGTGAAACACTCGGAGTTATTCCTAGCGTGTGATCTGCTCACCACTGAGAAAGGCATAATGGTCTACTGGAAAAAGGTCAAAGGTCACTCCAGGACCATAGGTCCGGTGAAAGATGGTAATGACGAAGCGGACCGCCTTGCTAAGCTCGGTGCTGACCAGGGAACCTGTTGGGAATTCAAAGACGAGTGGCTTCCACCCAAGGCCGTTCACGAGGTCTGCGCGATTACTCGTCGCCATGCTAAACAGGCAGACGAACCTCGGACCGTTGGGGTACCCGTGTTTCTAGGCAGACAACCACAGGACGCGGACCTAGTCACCATGCAGGAACAAGATCCTGACCTGAAGCTCATGCGCGAGCTTCTCCAAAAGGGCCCGATGCCTGAACAACCATCACCACCTATGGGCGCAAGCAGAGATTTGGTAAACCTGCATCGTCAACTCGCGCATCTGAAACTACAAAACGATTTGTTAGTTTACATGCGTGACGACCACAGCCCGCCGCGCTGGGTTGTTCCACTCGACCACAGAGGAGTGATGCTTGCCTACGCCCACGACACTCCGGTTGGAGGTCACCGCGGAGCAAAAGCTACGCTCGCATCACTGACAGAAGTAGCATATTGGCCGTCGATGTCCAAGGACGTACACAGCTATGTCCAAGGATGCCTCATCTGTGCCCAGTTTCAACCCTCCCAGCCTCTTGCTAGAGCACCACTGCAACGCAGGGGAATAACCTTCCCCTGGTCCCACCTGCAGATCGACTGGGTTGGACCGGTTCCCAAATCGGCAAGAGGAAACAAATATATGCCAACTGTAACTTGCATTTTCACAAAGTGGGTTGAGTGCCTTCCAGCGCCAAACGATACAGCCGTCACAACCGCTGTACTGCTGATTAACCACGTTTTCAGTCGATGGGGACTTCCACTCTGCATTGACTCTGACCGAGGAACTCATTTCACATCCAGTGTAATGACGTCCCTGTTTGAACTTCTGGGAGTGGAAGTAAGATTCCACCTTCCCTATCACCCACAGTCATCCGGACAGGTCGAACGGATGAACCGCACGGTCGTCTCCATGCTCAAAAAGTACGTCTGCTCCACTGGGAAGGACTGGGACGTCAAGCTCCCTCTGGTCCTGATGGCCATACGGTCCACTCCCCAGCGATCCACGGGGGTTACGCCCTTTGAGATGATGACCGGCAGACTGATGACTCTACCACTGCACCTCCTGTATCACCCAGAGGATGTCAGTGTTGCCACTGCCTATACCGCTCATCAGTATGTGGCAGACTTGAAAACACACCTCAGAGCTACGTTCGCGCATGCTCAGAAGAAACTGGAGACCAACGTAGAAGGCGCTAAAGCCTACTATGACCAAAAGACAACCAGCCGTGAATACGAGGTGGGTGACAAAGTATTCTACTTTCGGTTCGCCCAACCGGCACGCAAAGCTAAGAAGTTCCTGTCCTGCTGGTCAGGACCCTTTGAGATCGTGGCAAAACTCTCTCCAGTTGCATACAGGTTACGCATCACCAAAGCAAGACAGGAGCCTGTCTACAAATGGGTGCATGCGAACCAAATCAAACCCTACGTCAAACCATCCCCGCGGGTACAGAGACCAGACTCCCCGCAGGAGGTAGACGTAGTCTCTACATAGTTCTATGCATGGAAATGGAAAGGGGGGAAGTGCACTTTTAACCCACTAAAATGTACTAACCGACAAAGAACCAGCCCCCCCCCCCCCCCCCCGCCGTCACTTTCACTAACCAAGAGATACTCCTTCCTAGACCGCTAACAGGATGTACCTACTAAAACCTTACAGGGTACTCTGGTACCTACACTAGGCTCTGATTAATGAATCTCTACGTGCAATCAAGACTTTGTCTGAAACCATACATCAGGATATTGTGTACACACGAGTGGTGAGAGATTTGATGCAGGACCTGCTCAGGGAAGTAAGTTCCACGCTGGACAGCTTGGTTGAAAGTCGTATTTCCCCGTACTTACCCCTCTACTGTGCACCTTTCACAAATCCACCTAGCGTACAGCCTAGGTAGTGCAATTCCCATTCACGTTGATGCAGAAAATTAGAACTCGGTTTCCTGTTAAACGTTCCCATGATTGTGACACCTCACATCTATAGGCTTAAGTCTATGCTAAACTTTGGTATTGGAAAGGACGGTAGGCATTTCCACTTTGAACTAGAAACCTGGCACTCCATCATCTCAACCTCGAACAGCATGACTCAGAGATTGAGATCATGGACGCTTTCCAGGGTTATAACTTTGCCTTCGATTTAGAAATTGATCGACAATTACTGATTGAAGGAACCAAATTTGTTAAGTTCACACAAACCCCGCGTGAACTTACTTTGACGCCCAAGACGCTACATTGACACAGATTATACCACCTTAATCTGCACATTGGTCGCCCTGGGGATGGGATGGCTCATCACGGCCGTGATTGCTTATCCCGCCTACAGGCGTGTTAAGAAACTCCAAGATAAGATACACTTGCTCACCTACGGTGTGCCTCTTGACCGCGTTCGGGGAGACTCCAAGCGTGAATGTACCACACCTGTCTAAAGGGGGTGAGCAACATTTTCTTGTTATTCTGTAACCCTAAGAGTAGTTCTCATTTTAGTCTACCTCACATATTTATCTGAGTGTTGCAGTATGTCACATTCTTTATAAGCTACACACTGAATGTATGACCTAAGAATGTATTTTATGAGACCTCAAGGTTGCTATGAATTTTCTTGGATGTTATATGTTTTTTTTTTGGGTTTTCTGTATTTTTGTTTCTTACTTGGTCACATATTAACTAGTGGTTATGTGCCGGCCCAGCTCAGTCTGTCATTGACTCTGTCTGACGCACCAGCACATTGTAGTACCTCTTAGTTTTATGGTCCTTGTTTTAGCCCAAAGACTGTCCTGATCCACCCTTTGGACCAAAAAGGGGGGAATCTTGGGACCACATAGGCCAATGCGCGTTTGCGAACTATGGACCTCGTACATCACCGCGTGCTCCATAAACTGAACTGTATGGCCGGCGGTGAGATGCCTTTGTGTCCCCTCGTGGAGTTAACCGCCCACCGACCTTCCTCCTTCTACACTACTACCTCTCGCATGGACGACATCATCATTGCGTACCACCTGCGTGAGTGGCTTCTTCTCGTTATGCGCGTTGGGGACTATCCCGTTTCCTATCCTCTTTTGTTTTGTGCCTGACCAGGATCCAAGACAAAGACAAAGACCAAAGACAAAGGCGTCCAAGGAGACCAACGTCCTAAGGGACAAACCCACCTGTGCTTCTGACAATCAAGTCGACCTACGTTCATGAGGAACAAACCCATCTGTGCTTCCGACGATCGAGCTTTGGGCGCGATCCCCGAAACCAAAAGGGGGAATGTTGAGGGTCTGACCTCATGAGGAAATTACAATGCAGTGATTTTCTCCAAAATGACTGTGCTTAAATTGCTCTGAAAAGCAAATAATCACATCAGCGCCAAGAAACTTCATTTCCCATGATGCTTTGCACACGGAAGCATTGTGATGACGTCACCGCCTAATACCAGAAACACGATCTGCGGGAGGCGGGAGCTTGGACAGCTTTCCCGCGACTTCAAAGACTATAAATCATGAATGAGACAAAGGAACCTCGTTCTTTTGCCCAGGATACCTGGCGGTAAGGACACGCTTGTCGAACGCTCCGACAACTTGAGCACGCGGAAGCTCTAAGTGCCCAAGTTGAGCCACGCAACCGCTGGAAACCACTCCACCATCATCGGGACCTGACTGGGAACGAGCGGAGCTCCATTCAGCTCTCAGAGACGCTGTAAGTTGTCAAACTCAGCACAAAAGAAACTTCGTTCTCTTTGTGTCCAGCCCGTGGAGAAACACTCGTGGAGGCAAAACAGCGGAGAAAGCCATCAAATCGAAGGACGACGCCAAACTGCGAAGAAACACGGAGAACCGTCAAATCAAACAGCTGGGGACGCCTTGCTGCTCATCTGGTGATCAGAAAACTCATTTCTCTCTCTCCTTTTCTTCTCCCGTTTCCTCTATTGTCCAGAATAAGCAATAAAACCGCGCTATTGCTTAAAAAGTAGCTTCGTGTTTTCCTCTTTCGCTCCCAATTCGTCCTTCGAGTCATTTTGAAAGAATAAACTGCTTATTGATCATTGTTTGGTATCTTTAAATGTTTTCTGCTTGGCCACGTGGTTAAACTAAAAGATATTATTCGTGATTAATCCTTTGTGTTGTTTCATGGTCCTTTGAAATGTTTTGAGTGATTTAAGGTTAAGTTACTGATGATTCTAAGTGCCTTGGAAGTTAAAGTGCAAGTTGCCACTCACACTTTAGCCAGACAAAGGGGTCAGCCATCTTGCATACAGACTCCATTTTAGAAACACACACACACATACATACACACAAAACACCTTGAACATTATTTTGAATATACATCCTTTTATTATATCACATGGTTATTATTCATTTATGCCACTGTTTATTCATTTGACAAATTGTTAATTAAACGTTATAAAATTCAGATTTTCGTCTCCAGTAGCTTTGTTGTGTCGAAGAGAAGTCTCTGCTCCAAGGACTCTACGAACTTCAAGAAAGACTGATAAGAGATTTGGATTCAATTTTTCCCCGGTTAAAGGGGAATGGTGCCCCGTATATCTAAGAATATGTTAATTAATTAATAAATCAGTAAATATTTACATATTTACAGAATTTATTGAAGAATCCAAAAGTAAGTTAAAGCTTACGAATTGTTCGCTCCTAATAACCCCAACAGTGCGATCATCATGAAACGTTCATATGACTTACAACTCAATAGATTCTACCTTCTTGTAATGTTTCAGCCTGATTGGACCTTGTTTTCACACAAATGGACCCAGAATGATGTGAAATTGTGCTTTGTGCAACATAATTCTGGGTGCCATTTAAAAACCATAAGTGCTAATGACTCCATTCCTTTTTGGGGTAATGGGGGCTGTTAATTGGAGTACTCTAAAACAAACCTGACCTCTTTAGGATATTCAGAAGCCAAGTTATAAGCCCACAAAGGTGTAACTGGACTACTTCTTTAAAGTGACACCAGGCCCGGTGACCTTTGGGACATGGTTTGACCCCCTATAGGAATGTGCGATCATCATGAAACGTTCAGATCACTTACAACTCAATAGATTCTACCTTCTTGTAACGTTTTAGCCTGATTGGACCTTGTTTTCACACAAATGGACCCAGAATGATTTGAAATTGTGCTTCGTGCAATATAATTCTGGGTGCCATTTACAAACGATAAGTGCTAATGACTCCATTCCTTTTTGTGGTTGTAGGGGCTGTTGATTGGAGTACACTAAAAAAAACTGATCTCTCTAGGACATTCAGAAGCCAAGTTATAAGCCTACAAATGTGTAACTGGACTACTTCTTTAAAGTGACACCAGATCCGGTGACCTGTGGGACATGGTTTGACCCCCTTAGGAATGTGCGATCATCATGAAACGTTCAGATCACTTACAACTCAATAGATTCTACCTTCTTGTAACGTTTCAGCCTGATTGGACCTTGTTTTCACACAAATGGACCCAGAATGATGTGAAATTGTGCTTCGTGTAACATAATTCTGGGTGCCATTTACAAACCATAAGTGCTAATGACTCCATTCCTTTTTGTGGTTGTAGGGGCTGTTGATTGGAGTACACTAAAACAAACCTGACCTCTCTAGGACATTCAGAAGCCAAGTTATAAGCCCACAAAGGTGTAACTGGACTACTTCTTTAAAGTGACACCAGGCCCGGTGACCTTTGGGACATGGTTTGACCCCCTATAGGAATGTGCGATCATCATGAAACGTTCAGATCACTTACAACTCAATAGATTCTACCTTCTTGTAACGTTTCAGCCTGATTGGACCTTGTTTTCACACAAATGGACCCAGAATGATGTGAAATTGTGCTTCGTGCAACATAATTCTGGGTGCCATTTACAAACCATAAGTGCTAATGACTCCATTCCTTTTTGTGGTTGTAGGGGCTGTTGATTGGAGTACACTAAAACAAACCTGATCTCTCTAGGACATTCAGAAGCCAAGTTATAAGCCCACATATGTGAGTATACTAAAACAAACCTGATCTCTCTAGGACTTCAGAAGCCAAGTTATAAGCCCACAAATGTGTAACTGGACTACTTCTTTAAAGTGACACCAGGCCCGGTGACCTTTGGGACATGGTTTTACCCCCTATAGGAATGTGCAATCATCTTGAAATGTTCAGATCACTTACAACTCAATAGATTCTACCTTCTTGTAACGTTTCAGCCTGATTGGACCTTGTTTTCACACAAATGGACCCAGAATGATGTGAAATTGTGCTTCGTGCAACATAATTCTGGGTGCCATTTACAAACCATAAGTGCTAATGACTCCATTGCTTTTTGTGGTTGTAGGGGCTGTTGATTGGAGTATACTAAAACAAACCGGATCTCTCTAGGACATTCAGAAGCCAAGTTATAAGCCCACAAATGTGTAACTGGACTACTTCTTTAAATTGACACCAGATCCGGTGACCTTTGGGACATGGTTTGACCCCCTTAGGAAAGTGCTATCATCATGAAACGTTCAGATCACTTACAACTCAATAGATTCTACCTTCCTGTAACGTTTCAGCCTGATTGGACCTTGTTTTCACACAAATGAACCCAGAATGATGTGAAATTGTGCTTCGTGCAACATAATTCTGGGTGCCATTTAAAAACCATACGTGCTAATGACTCCATTCCTTTTTGTGGTTGTAGGGGCTGTTGATTGGAGTATACTAAAACAAACCTGATCTCTCTAGGACATTCAGAAGCCAAGTTATAAGCCCACAAATGTGTAACTGGACTACTTCTTTAAATTGACACCAGATCCGGTGACCTTTGGGACATGGTTTGACCCCTTAGGAAAGTGCTATCATCATGAAACGTTCAGATCACTTACAACTCATTAGATTCTACCTTCCTGTAACGTTTCAGCCTGATTGGACCTTGTTTTCACACAAATGAACCCAGAATGATGTGAAATTATAATTCGTGCAACATAATTCTGGGTGCCATTTAAAAACCATAAGTGCTAATGACTCCATTCCTTTTAGTGGTAATGGGGGCTGTTAATTGGAGTACTCTAAAAAAACCTGACCTCTCTAGGATATTCAGAAGCCAAGTTATAAGCCCACAAATGTGTAACTGGACTACTTCTTTAAATTGACACCAGATCCGGTGACCTTTGGGACATGGTTTTACCCCCTATAGGAATGTGCGATCATCTTGAAATGTTCAGATCACTTACAACTCAATAGATTCTACCTTCTTGTAACGTTTCAGCCTGATTGGACATTGTTTTCACACAAATGGACCCAGAATGATGTGAAATTGTGCTTCGTGCAACATGATTCTGGGTGCCATTTACAAACCATAAGTGCTAATGACGCCATTCCTTTTTGTGGTTGTAGGGGCTGTTGATTGGAGTATACTAAAATAAACCTGATCTCTCTAGGACATTCAGAAGCCAAGTTATAAGCCCACAAATGTGTAACTGGACTACTTTTTTAAATTGACACCAGATCCGGTGACCTTTAGGACATGGTTTGACCCCCTTAGGAAAGTGCTATCATCATGAAACGTTCAGCTCACTTACAACTCAATAGATTCTACCTTCCTGTAACGTTTCAGCCTGATTGTACCTTGTTTTCACACAAATGAACCCAGAATTATGTGAAATTGTGCTTCGTGCAACATAATTCTGGGTGCCATTTACAAACCATAAGTGCTAATGACTCCATTCCTTGTTGTGGTTGTAGGGGCTGTTGATTGGAGTATACTAAAACAAACCTGATCTCTCTAGGACTTCAGAAGCCAAGTTATAAGCCCACAAATGTGTAACTGGACTACTTCTTTAAAGTGACACCAGGCCCGGTGACCTTTGGGACATGGTTTCACCCCCTATAGGAATGTGCGATCATCATAAAACGTTCAGATCACTTACAACTCAATAGATTCTACCTTCTTGTAACGTTTCAGCCTGATTGGACCTTGTTTTCACACAAATGGACCCAGAATGATGTGAAATTGTGCTTCGTGCAACATAATTCTGGGTGCCATTTACAAACCATAAGTGCTAATGACTCCATTCCTTTTTGTGGTTGTAGGGGCTGTTGATTGGAGTACATTAAAACAAACCTGATCTCTCTAGGAAATTCAGAAGCCAAGTTATAAGCCCACAAATGTGTAACTGGACTACTTCTTTAAATTGACACCAGATCCGGTGACCTTTGGGACATGGTTTGACCCCCTGAGGGATTGCTTCATTTTGGGCATTCTAAAATGCGCTTTTTGGCACACTTTGCGTCAAAAGTGGCCCCAATGGAATTGGGCTCCTTAAATTTGGGTTACTTTTTACATTTTGGCACACCCCTGGACTCAGAATGGGTTACTTTTGCTTCACTTTGGGACTTGGACACTAGGGGAGCCCTTGGACAAGAAATTTAAAAGTGACCCGTATCGCGCCCAAACTCACCCCATCTGAATCCATTGGCGGAGAACACCCCACACCTTCCCCCTCCCCAAAGTAACCCGTTTTGAGGTCGCCGCCCCAGAGACCTCCCCCTGGTCCGCTGACCGGCCCACCTCAGCCCCCCCCCCCCCCCCCCCCACCCCCATCTGTCCCAAAATGGAGGAAAAGTAGCCCGTGGAGTCCGTTGCCCATCCCCCACCCGTTCTGACCTGACCTTTTGACTGGGTGGCAGACGCTATACACTTTATTTCGGGCTACTTTCAAAAGTTTGCCCAAAACGGAGACGTGCTGCTCACCAAAACAGCTGTGGGCTTATAACTTGGCTTCTGAATGTCCTAGAGAGGTCAGGTCTGTTGTAAAATACTCCAATTAATGGTCTGTATCTAGAACAGAAGGAATTGAGTCGATAGGATGTACAGTTTTTAAATGGCACCCATAATTATGTCACACAAAGCACTGTTTCACATGTTTCTAGGTCTCCACCCATCCCCCGTGCGTCCCAAAATGAAGACAAGTAGCCCGTTCTGAACCAAAGGGTCAAGTGGAGTCCGTCACCCATCCCCCACCCGTTCTGACCTGAACTTTGGATTTGGTGGCAGACACTATGCACTTTATTTCGGGCTACTTTCAAAAAACACCCAAAACGGAGACGTCCTGCTCACCAAAAAAGCAGCTGTTGGTCTTATAACTTGGCTTCTGAATGTCCTAGAGAGGTCAGGTCTGTTTTAAAATACTCCAATTAACAGCCCCTACTACCAGAAAAAGGACTTAAGTCAATAGCACTTATGGGTTTTAAATGGGACCCAGAACTATGTTGCACCAAGCACAATTTCACATTATTATGGGTCCAGTTCACTGAAAAAAGCTTCAATCAGGCTGAAACACCACAGGAAAGTAGAATCTTTTTAGTTATAAGTGATTCCAACGTTTCATAATGATAGCTCATTCCTAAGATGGTCAAATGGTGTCACAAAGGTCATCGGATCACTTGTTCTTTAAAGGAGTGGTTCGTATCACACATTTGTGGGCTTATAACTTTTCTTCTGAATGTCCTAGAGAGATCAGGTCTGTTTTAAAATACTCCAATTAACAGCCCCTACTACCAGAAAAAGGAATCAAGTCAATAGCACTTACGGGGTTTAAATGGGACCCAGACCCCAGACCTATGTTGCACCAAGCACAATTTCACATTATTATGGGTCCAGTTCTCTGAAAAAAGCTTCAATCAGGCTGAAACACCACAGAAAGGTAGAATCTATTGAGTTGTAAGTGATCTGAACTTTTCATGATGATAGCACCTTCCTAAGGGGGTCAAACCATGGCCCAAAGGTCACCGAGCATGGTGTCACCTAAAGAAAAATGTCCGGATACACCTTTGGAGGCTCATAACTTGGCTTATGAATGTCCTAAAGAGGTCAAATTTGTTTTAAGATACTCCAATTAATGGTCTGCGACCGGCACGAACTCGACGTATGTGTTTCGGGCCAGTGCTGGGATGCACCAGAAGAGTTTTCGGGCGCCTCGGATCAACGATGGCCGAACGGCAGCCAAAAAGGGTCTAAAAATCGTGGTTTCGGGCCTAGGGTTTTGCCGGTCTCTTTTAATTCATTAAAAATAGTTAAATTCCACATAGGGACATGAAATTCACATATGTTGTAAAGAAGGACATGCCGAATCATAATATTTCAGTTGCGTCACGCTACGTCGCTCACTGACCAAGTTCGGCCACTAGGGGGCGCAGTCGAAAATTGTTTACACTCTCTGGTTCGGAAGTTCGGTACGAGCGCAAAAATCTACTCGTCTTTTTGATAGCCCTCACGGCGCTAGAATTGCCCATTGTAAACTTGCAAAAATCGCGCACTTTGGGGGGCTATATCTCTGGAACCACAAAATATTTTGCCACCAAACCACCTCGGATGGACTCGTGCTTGGCCCCCGAACAACATATCCGAAGATGGCATCGCTGGCGCCAGCAGAACTTTTTCTTTCCACTTTCTACCAGGAAAACACAAGTCCTCTTTGAGGCGATGGGTCTAAGAGGGCATTTTTTTGGCCAAACTCAGACACAACTTTTTTTTTTTTTTTCAATTTTGACAGCGGATTATGATTGCTTGGTACCACGGGGACCACCTCTCCAAAAACGGGACGGATCGGGCGTTCCCTTGAGGAGCTGTGGCCAAAAAGAGCGTGACCTCTGGCGACCTGGGGTTCGGAAAAGCACCGAAACAAAGAGCTACGGCAACCAAACTGCCTGGGCTAGCTCGGGGTGACGGCGGCATGCCAAATCAACGTTTGTTTTGGTGAAAATCGGTTGAGAAACGCCACTTTGCCGAGCACATGGCAAAATGGAGGGAAAACTGCCCTCAGGCCCCAAACGGACGCTTAGCACGTTGCGACCGGCACGAGCTCGACGTATGTGGTAGCTGTCAGCTATCTAAAGGAAATGTGCAAGTGTCAACTCTCTAGGTTGAGCAGAACCCTGTTTTTCAGCTCCAAAACAGCCCAAATCCATCATTTTCTCTGCTTGTACCAAGAGGCTGTGAACCTTGACCCTTCTGAATAAGCCAGCAACTTGAAAACTGCATATGTTGTAGCTGTCAGCTATTTAAAGAAACATTCTCAGTTTCAAGTCTCTAGGTTGAGGAGAACCCTGTTTTTCAGCACTTTTAGCACTTATGGTTTGTAAATGGCACCCAGAATTATTTTGCATGAAGCACAATTTCACATCATTCTGGGTTCATTTGTGTGAAAACAAGGTACAATCAGGCTGAAACGTTACAGGAAGGTAGAATCTATTGAGTTGTAAGTGATCTGAATGTTTCATGATGATAGCACTTTCCTAAGGGGGTCAAACCATGTCCCAAAGGTCACCGGATCTGGTGTCAATTTAAAGAAGTAGTCCAGTTACACATTTGTGGGCTTATAACTTGGCTTCTGAATGTCCTAGAGAGATCAGGTTTGTTTTAATGTACTCCAACCAACAGCCCCTACAACCACAAAAAGGAATGGAGTCATTAGCACTTATAGTTTGTAAATGGCACCCAGAATTATGTTGCACGAAGCACAATTTCACATCATTCTGGGTCCATTTGTGTGAAAACAAGGTTCAATCAGGCTGAAACGTTACAAGAAGGTAGAATCTATTGAGTTGTAAGTGATCTGAACGTTTCATGATGATCGCACATTCCTATAGGGGGTCAAACCATGTCCCAAAGGTCACCGGGCCTGGTGTCACTTTAAAGAAGTAGTCCAATTACACCTTTGAGGGCTTATAACTTGGCTTCTGAATGTCCTAGAGAGATCAGGTTTGTTTTAGTGTACTCCAATCAACAGCCCCTACAACCTCAAAAAGGAATGGAGTCATTAGCACTTATGGTTTTTAAATGGCACCCAGAATTATGTTGCACGAAGCACAATTTCACATCATTCTGGGTCCATTTGTGTGAAAACAAGGTCCAATCAGGCTGAAACGTTACAAGAAGGTAGAATCTATTGAGTTGTAATTGATCTGAACATTTCATGATGATCGCACATTCCTATAGGGGGTCAAACCATGTCCCAAAGGTCACCGGGCCTGGTGTCACTTTAAAGAAGTAGTCCAGTTACACCTTTGTGGGCTTATAACTTGGCTTCTGAATATCCTAGAGAGGTCAGGTTTGTTTTAGAGTACTCCAAGTAACAGCCCCCATTACCACAAAAAGGAATGGAGTCATTAGCACTTATGGTTTGTAAATGGCACCCAGAATTATGTTGCACGAAGCACAATTTCACATCATTCTGGGTCCATTTGTGTGAAAACAAGGTCCAATCAGGCTGAAACGTTACAAGAAGGTAGAATCTATTGAGTTGTAAGTGATCTGAACGTTTCAAGATGATCGCACATTCCTATAGGGGGTCAAACCATGTCCCAAAGGTCACCGGGCCTGGTGTCACTTTAAAGAAGTAGTCCAGTTACACCTTTGTGGGCTTATAACTTGGCTTCTGAATATCCTAGAGAGGTCAGGTTTGTTTTAGAGTACTCCAATTAACAGCCCCCATTACCACTAAAAGGAATGGAGTCATTAGCACTTATGGTTTTTAAATGGCACCCAGAATTATGTTGCACAAAGCACAATTTCACATCATTCTGGGTCCATTTGTGTGAAAACAAGGTCCAATCAGGCTGAAACGTTACAGGAAGGTAGAATCTATTGAGTTGTAAGTGATCTGAACGTTTCATGATGATCGCACATTCCTATAGGGGGTCAAACCATGTCCCAAAGGTCACCAGATCTGGTGTAAATTTAAAGAAGTAGTCCAGTTACACATTTGTGGGCTTATAACTTGGCTTCTGAATGTCCTAGAGAGATCAGGTTTGTTTTAATGTACTCCAATCAACAGCCCCTACAACTACAAAAAGGAATGGAGTCAATAGCACTTATGGTTTGTAAATGGCACCCAGAATCATGTTGCACGAAGCACAATTTCACATCATTCTGGGTCCATTTGTGTGAAAACAAGGTCCAATCAGGCTGAAACGTTACAAGAAGGTAGAATCTATTGAGTTGTAATTGATCTGAACGTTTCAAGATGATCGCAATTTCCTAAGGGGGTCAAAGCATGTCCCAAAGGTCACCGGATCTGGTGTCAATTTAAAGAAGTAGTCCAGTTACACATTTGTGGGCTTATAACTTGGCTTCTGAATGTCCTAGAGAGATCAGGTTTGTTTTAATGTACTCCAACCAACAGCCCCTACAACCACAAAAAGGAATGGAGTCATTAGCACTTATGGTTTGTAAATGGCACCCAGAATTATGTTGCACGAAGCACAATTTCACATCATTCTGGGTCCATTTGTGTGAAAACAAGGTCCAATCAGGCTGAAACATTACAAGAAGGTAGAATCTATTGAGTTGTAAGAGATCTGAACGTTTCATGATGATCGCACATTCCTATAGGGGGTCAGATGATGTCACAAAGGTCACCGGATCACTTCTGCCTTAAAGAAAAATGTCCGGATACACCTTTGGAGGCTCATAACTTGGCTTCTGAATGTCCTAGAGAGGTCAGGTTGGGTTTAACTGACTCCAATTAACAGCCCCTATCACCAGCAGAAGGAATGGAGTCATTAGCACTTACGGTTTTTAAACAGCACCCTGAAATATGTCGCACAAAGCACATTTTCACATAATGTTGGTTCCTTTTATGTGAAAACAAGGTCCAATCTGGCTGAAACACAACAGGAAGGTAGAATCTATTGAGTTGTAAGTTATCTGTACATTTCATGATGATAGCACATTCCTAAGGGGGTCAGATGATGTCCCAAAGGTCACCGGATCACTTCTGCCTTAAAGACAAATGTCCGGATACACCTTTGGAGGCTCAGAACTTGGCTTCTGAATGTCCTAGAGAGGTTAGGTTGGGTTTAAATGACTCCAATTAATAGCCCCTATCACCAGCAGAAGGAATGGAGTCGTCAGCACTTATGGTTTTTAAATGGCACCCAGAAATATGTTGCACCAAGCACAATTTCACATATTTCTCGTTGAAAAACCTGTGATACAAGCTCCAATCTGTCTGAAATTAACACATGATGGACCTGTGAGGTCAAGGAGCACACAGTATCAGTGTCAAGTCTGGAGGTTGAAGAGAACCCCGTTTTTAGCTGAAATCCATCTTTTTTCTGACCTCTGACCCAGAACAGCACCAGAACAACGAGCTACGGCTACCAAACTGCCTGAGCTAGCTCTGGGTGATGGCGGCATGCCAAATCGACGTTTGTTTGGTGAAAATCGGTTGAGAAATGCCACTTTGCCAAGCACATGGCAGAAAAGGCGGGAAAAGTGCCGTACGGCCCCAAACGGACGCTTAACACGATGCGACCGGCACGAACTCGACGTATGTGTTTCGGGCCAGTGCTGGGATGCACCAGAAGAGTTTTCGGGCGCCTCGGATCAACGATGGCCGAACGGCAGCCAAAAAGGGTCTAAAAATCGTGGTTTCGGGCCTAGGGTTTTGCCGGTCTCTTTTAATTCATTAAAAATAGTTAAATTCCACGTAGGGACATGAAATTCACATATGTTGTAAAGAAGGACATGCCGAATCATAATATTTCAGTTGCGTCACGCTATGTCGCTCACTGACCAAGTTCGGCCACTAGGGGGCGCAGTCGAAAATTGTTTACACTCTCTGGTTCGGAAGTCCGGTACGAGCGCAAAAATCTACTCGTCTTTTTGATAGCCCTCACGGCGCTAGAATTGCCCATTGTAAACTTGCAAAAATCGCGCACTTTGGGGGGCTATATCTCTGGAACCACAAAATATTTTGCCACCAAACCACCTCGGATGGACTCGTGCTTGGCCCCCGAACAACATATCCGAAGATGGCATCGCTGGCGCCAGCAGAACTTTTTCTTTCCACTTTCTACCAGGAAAACACAAGTCCTCTTTGAGGCGATGGGTCTAAGAGGGCATTTTTTTGGCCAAACTCAGACACGACTTTTTTTTTTTTTTTTTCAATTTTGACAGCGGATTATGATTGCTTGGCACCACGGGGACCACCTCTCCAAAAACGGGACGGATCGGGCGTTCCCTTGAGGAGCTGTGGCCAAAAAGAGCGTGACCTCTGGCGACCTGGGGTTCGGAAAAGCACCGAAACAAAGAGCTACGGCAACCAAACTGCCTGGGCTAGCTCGGGGTGACGGCGGCATGCCAAATCAACGTTTGTTTTGGTGAAAATCGGTTGAGAAACGCCACTTTGCCGAGCACATGGCAAAATGGAGGGAAAACTGCCCTCAGGCCCCAAACGGACGCTTAGCACGTTGCGACCGGCACAAGCTCGACGTATGTGGTAGCTGTCAGCTATCTAAAGGAAATGTGCAAGTGTCAACTCTCTAGGTTGAGCAGAACCCTGTTTTTCAGCTCCAAAACAGCCCAAATCCATCATTTTCTCTGCTTGTACCAAGAGGCTGTGAACCTTGACCCTTCTGAATAAGCCAGCAACTTGAAAACTGCATATGTTGTAGCTGTCAGCTATTTAAAGAAACATTCTCAGTTTCAAGTCTCTAGGTTGAGGAGAACCCTGTTTTTCAGCACTTTTAGCACTTATGGTTTGTAAATGGCACCCAGAATTATTTTGCACGAAGCACAATTTCACATCATTCTGGGTTCATTTGTTTGAAAACAAGGTACAATCAGGCTGAAACGTTACAGGAAGGTAGAATCTATTGAGTTGTAAGTGATCTGAACGTTTCATGATGATAGCACTTTCCTAAGGGGGTCAAACCATGTCCCAAAGGTCACCGGATCTGGTGTCAATTTAAAGAAGTAGTCCAGTTACACATTTGTGGGCTTATAACTTGGCTTCTGAATGTCCTAGAGAGATCAGGTTTGTTTTAATGTACTCCAACCAACAGCCCCTACAACCACAAAAAGGAATGGAGTCATTAGCACTTATAGTTTGTAAATGGCACCCAGAATTATGTTGCACGAAGCACAATTTCACATCATTCTGGGTCCATTTGTGTGAAAACAAGGTTCAATCAGGCTGAAATGTTACAAGAAGGTAGAATCTATTGAGTTGTATGTGATCTGAACGTTTCATGATGATCGCACATTCTTATAGGGGGTCAAACCATGTCCCAAAGGTCACCGGGCCTGGTGTCACTTTAAAGAAGTAGTCCAATTACACCTTTGAGGGCTTATAACTTGGCTTCTGAATGTCCTAGAGAGATCAGGTTTGTTTTAGTGTACTCCAATCAACAGCCCCTACAACTTCAAAAAGGAATGGAGTCATTAGCACTTATGGTTTTTAAATGGCACCCAGAATTATGTTGCACGAAGCACAATTTCACATCATTCTGGGTCCATTTGTGTGAAAACAAGGTCCAATCAGGCTGAAACGTTACAAGAAGGTAGAATCTATTGAGTTGTAATTGATCTGAACATTTCATGATGATCGCACATTCCTATAGGGGGTCAAACCATGTCCCAAAGGTCACCGGGCCTGGTGTCACTTTAAAGAAGTAGTCCAGTTACACCTTTGTGGGCTTATAACTTGGCTTCTGAATATCCTAGAGAGGTCAGGTTTGTTTTAGAGTACTCCAAGTAACAGCCCCCATTACCACAAAAAGGAATGGAGTCATTAGCACTTATGGTTTGTAAATGGCACCCAGAATTATGTTGCACGAAGCACAATTTCACATCATTCTGGGTCCATTTGTGTGAAAACAAGGTCCAATCAGGCTGAAACGTTACAAGAAGGTAGAATCTATTGAGTTGTAAGTGATCTGAACGTTTCAAGATGATCGCACATTCCTATAGGGGGTCAAACGATGTCCCAAAGGTCACCGGGCCTGGTGTCACTTTAAAGAAGTAGTCCAGTTACACATTTGTGGGCTTATAACTTGGCTTCTGAATATCCTAGAGAGGTCAGGTTTGTTTTAGAGTACTCCAATTAACAGCCCCCATTACCACTAAAAGGAATGGAGTCATTAGCACTTATGGTTTTTAAATGGCACCCAGAATTATGTTGCACAAAGCACAATTTCACATCATTCTGGGTCCATTTGTGTGAAAACAAGGTCCAATCAGGCTGAAACGTTACAGGAAGGTAGAATCTATTGAGTTGTAAGTGATCTGAACGTTTCATGATGATCGCACATTCCTATAGGGGGTCAAACCATGTCCCAAAGGTCACCAGATCTGGTGTAAATTTAAAGAAGTAGTCCAGTTACACATTTGTGGGCTTATAACTTGGCTTCTGAATGTCCTAGAGAGATCAGGTTTGTTTTAATGTACTCCAATCAACAGCCCCTACAACTACAAAAAGGAATGGAGTCAATAGCACTTATGGTTTGTAAATGGCACCCAGAATTATGTTGCACGAAGCACAATTTCACATCATTCTGGGTCCATTTGTGTGAAAACAAGGTCCAATCAGGCTGAAACGTTACAAGAAGGTAGAATCTATTGAGTTGTAATTGATCTGAACGTTTCAAGATGATCGCAATTTCCTAAGGGGGTCAAACCATGTCCCAAAGGTCACCGGATCTGGTGTCAATTTAAAGAAGTAGTCCAGTTACACATTTGTGGGCTTATAACTTGGCTTCTGAATGTCCTAGAGAGATCAGGTTTGTTTTAATGTACTCCAACCAACAGCCCCTACAACCACAAAAAGGAATGGAGTCATTAGCACTTATGGTTTGTAAATGGCACCCAGAATTATGTTGCACGAAGCACAATTTCACATCATTCTGGGTCCATTTGTGTGAAAACAAGGTCCAATCAGGCTGAAACATTACAAGAAGGTAGAATCTATTGAGTTGTAAGTGATCTGAACGTTTCATGATGATCGCACATTCCTATAGGGGGTCAAACCATGTCCCAAAGGTCAACGGGCCTGGTGTCACTTTAAAGAAGTAGTCCAGTTACACCTTTGTGGGCTTATAACTTGGCTTCTGAATATCCTAGAGAGGTCAGGTTTGTTTTAGAGTACTCCAATTAAGAGCCCCCATTACCCCAAAAAGGAATGGAGTCATTAGCACTTATGGTTTTTAAATGGCACCCAGAATTATGTTGCACGAAGCACAATTTCACATCATTCTGGGTTCATTTGTATGAAAACAAGGTCCAATCAGGCTGAAACGTTACAGGAAGGTAGAATCTATTGAGTTGTAAGTGATCTGAACGTTTCATGATGATAGCACTTTCCTAAGGGGGTCAAACCATGTCCCAAAGGTCACCGGATCTGGTGTCAATTTAAAGAAGTAGTCCAGTTACACATTTGTGGGCTTATAACTTGGCTTCTGAATGTCCTAGAGAGATCAGGTTTGTTTTAATGTACTCCAATCAAAAGCCCCTACAACCACAAAAAGGAATGGAGTCATTAGCACTTATGGTTTGTAAATGGCACCCAGAATTATGTTGCACGAAGCACAATTTCACATCATTCTGGGTCCATTTGTGTGAAAACAAGGTCCAATCAGGCTGAAACGTTACAAGAAGGTAGAATCTATTGAGTTGTAAGTGATCTGAACGTTTCAAGATGATCGCAATTTCCTAAGGGGGTCAAACCATGTCCCAAAGGTCACCGGATCTGGTGTCAATTTAAAGAAGTAGTCCAGTTACACATTTGTGGGCTTATAACTTGGCTTCTGAATGTCCTAGAGAGATCAGGTTTGTTTTAATGTACTCCAACCAACAGGCCCTACAACCACAAAAAGGAATGGAGTCATTAGCACTTATGGTTTGTAAATTGCACCCAGAATTATGTTGCACGAAGCACAATTTCACATCATTCTGGGTCCATTTGTGTGAAAACAAGGTCCAATCAGGCTGAAACGTTACAAGAAGGTAGAATCTATTGAGTTGTAAGTGATCTGAACGTTTCATGATGATCGCACATTCCTATAGGGGGTCAAACCATGTCCCAAAGGTCACCGGGCCTGGTGTCACTTTAAAGAAGTAGTCCAGTTACACATTTGTGGGCTTATAACTTGGCTTCTGAATATCCTAGAGAGGCCAGGTTTGTTTTAGAGTACTCCAATCAACAGCCCCTACAACCACAAAAAGGAATGGAGTCATTAGCACTTATGGTTTGTAAATGGCACCCAGAATTATGTTGCACGAAGCACAATTTCACATCATTCTGGGTCCATTTGTGTGAAAACAAGGTCCAATCAGGCTGAAACGTTACAAGAAGGTAAAATCTATTGAGTTGTAAGTGATCTGAACGTTTCATGATGATCGCACATTCCTATAGGGGGTCAAACCAGGTCCCAAAGGTCACCGGGCCTGGTGTCACTTTAAAGAAGTAGTCCAGTTACACATTTGTGGGCTTATAACTTGGCTTCTGAATATCCTAGAGAGGTCAGGTTTGTTTTAGAGTACTCCAATTAACAGCCCCCATTACCACTAAAAGGAATGGAGTCATTAGCACTTATGGTTTTTAAATGGCACCCAGAATTATGTTGCACAAAGCACAATTTCACATCATTCTGGGTCCATTTGTGTGAAAACAAGGTCCAATCAGGCTGAAACGTTACAGGAAGGTAGAATCTATTGAGTTGTAAGTGATCTGAACGTTTCATGATGATCGCACATTCCTATAGGGGGTCAAACCATGTCCCAAAGGTCACCAGATCTGGTGTAAATTTAAAGAAGTAGTCCAGTTACACATTTGTGGGCTTATAACTTGGCTTCTGAATGTCCTAGAGAGATCAGGTTTGTTTTAATGTACTCCAATCAACAGCCCCTACAACTACAAAAAGGAATGGAGTCAATAGCACTTATGGTTTGTAAATGGCACCCAGAATTATGTTGCACGAAGCACAATTTCACATCATTCTGGGTCCATTTGTGTGAAAACAAGGTCCAATCAGGCTGAAACGTTACAAGAAGGTAGAATCTATTGAGTTGTAATTGATCTGAACGTTTCAAGATGATCGCAATTTCCTAAGGGGGTCAAACCATGTCCCAAAGGTCACCGGATCTGGTGTCAATTTAAAGAAGTAGTCCAGTTACACATTTGTGGGCTTATAACTTGGCTTCTGAATGTCCTAGAGCGATCAGGTTTGTTTTAATGTACTCCAACCAACAGCCCCTACAACCACAAAAAGGAATGGAGTCATTAGCACTTATGGTTTGTAAATGGCACCCAGAATTATGTTGCACGAAGCACAATTTCACATCATTCTGGGTCCATTTGTGTGAAAACAAGGTCCAATCAGGCTGAAACATTACAAGAAGGTAGAATCTATTGAGTTGTAAGTGATCTGAACGTTTCATGATGATCGCACATTCCTATAGGGGGTCAAACCATGTCCCAAAGGTCAACGGGCCTGGTGTCACTTTAAAGAAGTAGTCCAGTTACACCTTTGTGGGCTTATAACTTGGCTTCTGAATATCCTAGAGAGGTCAGGTTTGTTTTAGAGTACTCCAATTAAGAGCCCCCATTACCCCAAAAAGGAATGGAGTCATTAGCACTTATGGTTTTTAAATGGCACCCAGAATTATGTTGCACGAAGCACAATTTCACATCATTCTGGGTTCATTTGTATGAAAACAAGGTCCAATCAGGCTGAAACGTTACAGGAAGGTAGAATCTATTGAGTTGTAAGTGATCTGAACGTTTCATGATGATAGCACTTTCCTAAGGGGGTCAAACCATGTCCCAAAGGTCACCGGATCTGGTGTCAATTTAAAGAAGTAGTCCAGTTACACATTTGTGGGCTTATAACTTGGCTTCTGAATGTCCTAGAGAGATCAGGTTTGTTTTAATGTACTCCAATCAAAAGCCCCTACAACCACAAAAAGGAATGGAGTCATTAGCACTTATGGTTTGTAAATGGCACCCAGAATTATGTTGCACGAAGCACAATTTCACATCATTCTGGGTCCATTTGTGTGAAAACAAGGTCCAATCAGGCTGAAACGTTACAAGAAGGTAGAATCTATTGAGTTGTAAGTGATCTGAACGTTTCAAGATGATCGCAATTTCCTAAGGGGGTCAAACCATGTCCCAAAGGTCACCGGATCTGGTGTCAATTTAAAGAAGTAGTCCAGTTACACATTTGTGGGCTTATAACTTGGCTTCTGAATGTCCTAGAGAGATCAGGTTTGTTTTAATGTACTCCAACCAACAGCCCCTACAACCACAAAAAGGAATGGAGTCATTAGCACTTATGGTTTGTAAATTGCACCCAGAATTATGTTGCACGAAGCACAATTTCACATCATTCTGGGTCCATTTGTGTGAAAACAAGGTCCAATCAGGCTGAAACGTTACAAGAAGGTAGAATCTATTGAGTTGTAAGTGATCTGAACGTTTCATGATGATCGCACATTCCTATAGGGGGTCAAACCATGTCCCAAAGGTCACCGGGCCTGGTGTCACTTTAAAGAAGTAGTCCAGTTACACATTTGTGGGCTTATAACTTGGCTTCTGAATATCCTAGAGAGGCCAGGTTTGTTTTAGAGTACTCCAATCAACAGCCCCTACAACCACAAAAAGGAATGGAGTCATTAGCACTTATGGTTTGTAAATGGCACCCAGAATTATGTTGCACGAAGCTTAATTTCACATCATTCTGGGTCCATTTGTGTGAAAACAAGGTCCAATCAGGCTGAAACGTTACAAGAAGGTAAAATCTATTGAGTTGTAAGTGATCTGAACGTTTCATGATGATCGCACATTCCTATAGGGGGTCAAACCAGGTCCCAAAGGTCACCGGGCCTGGTGTCACTTTAAATAAGTAGTCCAGTTACACCTTTGTGGGCTTATAACTTGGCTTCTGAATGTCCTAGAGAGGTCAGGTTTGTTTTAGTGTACTCCAATCAACAGTCCCTACAACCACAAAAAGGAATGGAGTCATTAGCACTTATGGTTTGTAAATGGCACCCAGAATTATGTTGCACAAAGCACAATTTCACATCATTCTGGGTCCATTTGTGTGAAAACAAGGTCCAATCAGGCTGAAACGTTACAAGAAGGTAGAATCTACTGAGTTGTAAGTGATCTGAACGTTTCATGATGATCGCACATTACTATAGGGGGTAAAATCATGTCCCAAAGGTCACCGGGGCCTGGTGTCACTTTAAAGAAGTAGTCCAGTTACACATTTGTGGGCTTATAACTTGGCTTCTGAATATCCTAGAGAGGTCAGGTTTGTTTTAGAGTACTCCAATTAAAAGCCCCCATTACCACAAAAAGGAATGGAGTCATTAGCGCTTATGGTTTTTAAATGGCACCCAGAATTATGTTGCACGAAGCACAATTTCACATCATTCTGGGTCCATTTGTGTGAAAACAAGGTCCAATCAGGCTGAAACGTTACAAGAAAGTAGAATCTATTGAGTTGTAAGTGATCTGAACGTTTCATGATGATCGCACATTCCTATAGGGGGTCAAACCATGTCCCAAAGGTCACCGGGCCTGGTGTCACTTTAAAGAAATAGTCCAGTTACACATTTGTGGGCTTATAACTTGGCTTCTCAATATCCTAGAGAGATCAGGTTTGTTTTAGTGTACTCCAATCAACAGCCCCTACAACCACAAAAAGGAATGGAATCATTAGCACTTATGGTTTGTAAATGGCACCCAGAATTATGTTGCATGAAGCACAATTTCACATCATTCTGGGTTCATTTGTTCATTTGGAAAAAGTCCCAAAATGTCCCAAAATGGAGGCCTCCATTTCGGGCTTCTTTTGCATGTAGTTGAAAGTAACCCAGATTGAAGGCGTCCTTAATTGAAAAATTCAGTTCGGGTTACTTTAGAAGAAGACCCAAAATGGAGGCCTCCATTTTGGGTTACTTTACAAGAAACCCCAAAATGGAGTCTCCATTTTGGGTTACTTTGGAAAAAGTCCCAAAATGGAGGCCTCCATTTCGGGTTACTTTACAAGAAGCCCCAAAATGGAGTCTCCATTTTGGGTTACTTTGGAAAAAGTCCCAAAATTGAGGCCTCCATTTCGGGCTTCTTTTGCATGTAGTTGAAAGTAACCCAAATTGAAGGCTTCCTTAATTGAAAAATTCAGTTCTGGTTACTTTAGAAGAAGACCCAAAATGGAGACTCCATTTTGGGTTACTTTAGAAGAAACCCCAAAATTGTGGCCTCCATTTTGGGTTACTTTAGAAGAAGCACCAAAAATGAGCCTACATTTTGGGTTACTTTAGAAGAAGCACCAAAAATGAGCCTACATTTCGGGTTACTTTAGAAGAAACCCCAAAATGTAGGCCTCCATTTTGGGTTACTTTAGAAGAAGCCCCAAAATGGAGACTCCGGTTTCCCCCCCAAGAGGGACACACACACACACACACACACACACACACAAACACACACACACACACACACACACACACACACACACACACACACACACACACACACACACACACACACACACACACACACAAATCCAATCCTCCAAACAGGAGTGGTTAACCAAAGCAGGAGAATATTTAAAGAGGTTTTTTGAGGAGTTCAGACATCTAGGAGGAACTGGCAGTGGAGCTGCTCCACTGAGGAGGTTCAGGCACTTGGTAAGAATGCCTTCCGGAGGAGGAGTTTCAGGTGTGCCCTGCCAACAGGAGGCCCCTGGGTCGCAGAACAAAGGACCCCCTATGATCTTCTGCATAATCACATGAGCCCAGGTGTGGAACCTATTCAGCCATAGTTACGGGTGAGCTCATTGTGAAACCTGGCCCCACCCTATCATGTGATTTCCTGAGGTCAGATGGGCCAAGATGTGAGTGGGCGTTAAGTCATCTGGGAAGGCATCTCAAAACTGGATTATAGATGGCAGACAGTTGGTGTCGTAAACCACCGCCTCTTTTCAAAGATGGTTGCTTACAGTGGATGTAAATGGCTTCTTTCACTCCTCTTTCAAACCATCTGTCCTCTCTGTCCAAACTGTGAATATTGTCATCCTGGAGTGACCTTTGTCCTTTTGATGCAGATGAACTGCTGAGTGCTGTCCCGTGGAGGTGGCTCTTCTATGTTGTTCCTATGTTGTGCTACTTCATTTTCTATTAAGACAAGAAGCCCAAATTGGAGACTCCATTTCGGGCTTCTTTTGCATGTAGTTGAAAGTAACCCAAATTGAATGCTTCATTAATTGAAGAATTACGTTTGGGCTACTTTTGCATGTATGGAAAAGTAGCCCAAAATGAATGGCTCATTTTAGGCTATTTTTGAATGTTGTAAAAGTAGCCCAAAATGAATTCCTTTTGGGCTACTTTTACAACATTCAAAAGTAGCCCAAAATGAATGCTTTATTAGTTGAAGAATTCAGTTTGGGTTACTTTAGAAGAAGACCCAAATTGGAGGCCTCCATTTTGGGTTACTTTTGAAGAAGCCCCAAAATGGAGGCCTCCATTTCCTCCATTTCGGGTTACTTTAGAAGAAAACCCAAATTGGAGGCCTCCGGCGGTTTCCGGGAAGATGGCGGTCTGTTAGGACATGCTGACGAGCTCGGATACTACAGCCCATGAAAAATTACTGATTTAAACTGAAAAGCTCCGTGAAAACTCATGATTCCTGTTTATATGTAACCCACAAAATGATGAAGCCAAAGAAAATTCAGCCTGCAAAGACTCTTTTTCCAGCAACGGAGGAGGAGGAACACAGCTACGCTTCACCCATGGATGTTGCTAGCATAGGGAAGCGAGGCAGAGAAACGCCGGAAAAAACCCTGAATGAAAAGAAGACTAAAGGTACGACCGAAGAGAGTAAAAATGAGATGCCGTTAGATGCTATTTTAAAAGCCATTGACTCGCTTGGTAGACGGTTAGATGACCGCATGGAGGACATGCACTCACAAATGCAACAGCACAGCACCATGCTAACAGCTATCGCTAAGACAGTGCAACTCAACTCAGAAGATCTAAAAGAATGCAAAGATAAAATCAAAGATCTGGAGAAACACGTGGAAACACTCAAAAATGAAAATGAAGACATAAAGAGTCGTCTTCTGGAAGCAGAAAGGTACAGAAGAAGGTGGTCTCTTCTACTGATTGGGAGGAAAGAAAAATCAAATGAAAACGTAAGACAGGATATTGTCAAAATTCTGGGGAGAATTATGCCAGAAATGCTGCAGAAGATGGATGATGTAGTAGACGTGGTGCATAGGATGGGAAAACCCATGGAAGGAAAACATCGGCATATCATCATCCTCTTTGCAAAAAGACACATCAGAGACGACATCTGGAGGAGAACCAAAGCATCAACAGTCTGCAAAGAGGAAGGAATCCGCTTCGCTGAGCATCTGACCCGGGAGGACTGGCAGTCCAGGCAGGCGCTGTGGCCCAAGATTGACCAGGCTAGAAAGGAGGGGAAGACGGCGGGCTTCAGAGGTCCACACGGCTTCATCAACGGAAAACGGATAACAGGATAATGAACTACAAAGGTGAAAATGACATTTTGTTCGGAGCACTCTGAATAAGGGCTTTCAAAAGTTTAAGCTCCTACCTCTTAGCAATTTTTGGGTGGTTTTAAACCCATTTATTTTTCGGTTGTGTTGTGTGTTTTATGGTTCAACTTAAGACAAATATTTCTTTTTCTTCTTTAAATGTAAGGGGACTCAAAGACTCAATTAAACGCAAGGCTATCTTTTTATTCTGCAAGGGGCAAAAATCTAACTTCTTTTTTCTTCAAGAAACTCATTCGGACAAAACTGATGAAAAGTTCTGGTCTCAACAGTGGGGAGACAAAATCCTCTTCAGTCACGGGTCCAATCGCTCAGCTGGGACAGCAATATGTTTCAACAAGCTTGAAGGGGATGTGTTAATAGTCAAAGCTGACTCTGATGGACACTGGATTGCATGCATAACGAAAGTAGACGGGGTACTTGTGATGTTAATTAACATTTATGGATACAATAATGAACAGAAAAACAAATGTCTTCTCTTTCAAATCTCCAACATTATCGAAGAACTTAAAAATAAATATGCCACAGACCATATCATAATGGGAGGGGATTTTAATCTAACTCAGGATGAATGGTTAGATAGATGGCCAAGCAAATACTCTTATCATCATCCAAATCAAATAATGAGTGACTTTATGAACCAGAATAATCTAGTGGATATTTGGAGAGAGCAAAATAAATATGCTAAATCCTTCACTTGGAGAAAACCTAATGGTCAGGCATCCTCAAGAATTGACTATTGGCTAATATCTAATGCTATGGCAGACTATAAGTGTTCTTCAACAATATCAAGTAGTCCTTTAACAGATCACTGTGTAGTTAATTTAAACATAACATGTTTACAAGAAGAAGAAAAAAATACCAGAGATTACTGGAAATTGAATCATAGTCTACTAGAAAATAGGGAATATTGTGACGGCATAAAGAAAATTATAAGAGACACTAAAAAAGATAATGATCTTCAAACAGCTGTACAAAAATGGGAATTTCTTAAATTTTCTATAAGGAAACACTCTATTTTCTTTAGCAAAAAACTAAAAAGACAAAAAAATGAGAAGGAGTCGAATCTCATTCAAATCATTCTTGATATATATGGTAAAACTGATTGGTGTGAAGAAGACAGAATAAACTTAGCCAAATCACAAAACGAATTGGATGAAATTTATTTACAGAAAGCTCAAGGAGCTTATATTCGGTCAAGAGCCAGATGGATGGAGGAGGGGGAAAGAAGTACAGCGTACTTCTGCAGGTTAGAAAAACAAAGACAAGGTAAAAATTCTATCTCATCCCTCATAATTGAGGACAAAGAATGTACAGACTCTAAAAAAATTGCTAAAGAAGTATTTCAATTTTACAGCAAAATCTATGAAGCCTCATTTGATGAAGGAAATGCGGAAACCTTTTTTAACTTAATTCAACATGATATCCCCAAAATTGAAAACAGTTTTAAAAATGATTGTGAGGTAGACTTGAAATTAGTAGAGCTGGATGAGGCAATAAAAAAGATGCGCTTAAATCGTTCACCTGGTCCTGATGGTCTGACGTCAAACTTCTATAAACATTTTTGGGATGAAATTAAATGTTTACTTTATAATGCTATAAAGGAATGTATTAATTCAAATGAACTAATGGTAACAATGAAACAAGGAATAATTAAATTAATACCCAAACCTGGTAAAGACAAACGATTCCTAAATAATCTAAGACCAATAACTTTATTAAACACAGATTATAAAATCCTGACAACTGCATTGGCTACTAGACTGAAAAAGGGTTTATTAAAAGTTATTAGTCCAACTCAATCAGGTTTTTTAAAAGGAAGATCAATACACAATAATATTCGTATGGTTCTTGATATTATGGATTATAAAGCTTTGTTCCCAGATGACGGTTTGATCTTATTCTTGGATTTTTCTAAAGCATTTGACTCTGTGGAACACAGGTTTATACTTAAAACCCTACAATTCTTTGGCTTTGGTGAAAAATTCCTCAATGTAATCGCTATGTTACATAAAGATATTAATAGTTCCGTTTCACTCTCTAATGGAACCTGCCCTAGATTTCAAATTTCAAGAGGAATCAGACAAGGATGCAGTCTTTCCCCCCTCTTATTCATTTTAGTCACTGAGCTGCTCACTATTCATCTAAAGTCATCTAAAGTCCAAGGTCTAAATATAAATGATAATTCTATCCTAGTTAGTCAATTAGCGGATGATACAACCCTGTTCTTAAAAGACAGAAGCCAAATCCCAACAGCGTTAAAAACAATTAAATTATTTTCAGAGGCATCAGGACTAAATCTCAATATTGATAAATGTGAATTAATAAAAATACATGAAGGCCCGGAGACCTCCTTGTTTAACATCCCTGTTAAAAAAGAAGTCTGCTATCTAGGAATTTATATTACAAATGTTCCAAGTGATAGAAACCAGAAGAACTTTCTGAACACAGTAGAAAAAAACAAAAAAATTTTAAATAGTTGGCTTCAAAGAGATCTGACAGTATTTGGAAGAACTCTTCTAACAAAGATGGAATCCATTTCTAGACTGATATACCCTGCTCAGTCATTGGCCATATCTCCTAAAATTATTAAAGAAATAAATAAAATGAATCTTGATTTTATATGGAAGAACAAAAATCACTACATTCGAAAAAGCGATTTAATTAAGAATTATGAAGATGGTGGTATAAAAGCTATAGATTTTGAAATTTTGAATGGAGTATTAAAAATTAAATGGCTTAAATCCTTCTTAATAAATAGAGAGGAAATTTGGCATACAATTCCGAAATTTATATTTGAAAAAGTTGGAGGAATGGAATTCCTATTAAGATGTGATTTTGAAATCCCGAAGTTGCCTCTCAAACTTTCTGAATTCCACAGACAAGTCCTCTTTTTTGGAAAAATGGTTTTCAAACATAACTTCAGCCCACATGATGTTCCGATATGGAATAATAGAACTATTTTGGATAGAAACAAAACCATATTTGTAAAAAGTTGGATGGACAGAGGAATTTGGTCAGTGACACATATTTTAGACGAAAATGGAAATACCCTTTCACTTAAGAATTTCAATCTCAAATATGATGTTGACATTTCTGAAAATGAATATAATAAGGTGATTAAAAATATCCCAAGTGCTCTGGTTCATCTAGTTAAAGCTTCTATCGGTTATATATTTAACCCTAGACTCAAAATATTAGCAGTTGATGGGATAGAAATTTTCAATAAAAAATGTAATAATATTTTCCTGAGAAACAAATTAAACAAAACCTTTTATCCAAACCCAATACTCCGATTCTCGTTACTACACAACTTTTCAAAAGGAGAAATTAAAGTTTTGAGAACCAACTATCTAAAATTCTCTTTACCCCCAAAGTATAAAGAAGTCCATTTTAAAATCTTGAACGATATTTACCCATCTAACCATTTTATACAAACTAGATTTAAATTCAATGTGGAAAAATGTTACTTATGCAAACAAAACGATGAATCGACTAAACATCTTTTCTATGAATGTGATCAAATTTTAATGATGTGGAAATCACTCCATGATTGGCTGAACTCCAATCAAATTTATATAAACAATTTCAAAGTTGAAGATATCTTATTTGGCATTATACTAAAAGATAAAAATAATGAATTTCTAATTAATAATCTCATAATCTTAACAAAATTTTTCATACACAAATGCCGATATCTCAAAAATCCACCTACGTGGAATAATCTCAAAAATGAAATTAAACTGCTGTTGAGATCCATAGGTAAAATGTCCACCCCCAATGCTATAAAGCTTTATGATTTCATTATGAACACTAATCTCCAACTGCTTTTTGGATGATATACACAATTGACCTTGTTTGCTCTTTAACTTCCCCCTTGTAAAACTTTATTTATATTCACATAATTTGTTTTTTCATGCTGTCTTATTTGTATCCTTTTATGTTCTATTTTTTTTTTGTTTGTTTATTGTCTTTTTACTATACCAAATTGAATTGTAGGTACAAAATGAAAGTTAAGATGAACACGAACTTTGGAGCTACTCTGTAATGTCATTCTGCTAACAATTTCTGAAATGTAGTCGTTTTTGTTCGTTTCACAAAGGTTCAATAAAAGTTCTTAAAAAAAAAAAAAAAAAAAAAAATTGGAGGCCTCCATTTTGGGTTACTTTTGAAGAAGCCCCAAAATGGAGGCCTCCATTTCCTCCATTTTGGGTTACTTTAGAAGAAGACCCAAATTGGAGGCCTCCATTTTGGGTTACTTTTGAAGAAGCCCCAAAATGGAGGCCTCCATTTCCTCCATTTTGGGTTACTTTAGAAGAAGACCCAAATTGGAGGCCTCCATTTTGGGTTACTTTTGAAGAAGCCCCAAAATGGAGGCCTCCATTTCCTCCATTTTGGGTTACTTTAGAAGAAGACCCAAATTGGAGGCCTCGATTTTGGGTTACTTTTGAAGAAGCCCCAAAATGGAGGCCTCCATTTCCTCCATTTTGGGTTACTTTAGAAGAAGACCCAAATTGGAGGCCTCCATTTTGGGTTACTTTTGAAGAAGCCCCAAAATGGAGGCCTCCATTTCCTCCATTTTGGGTTACTTTAGAAGAAGACCCAAATTGGAGGCCTCCATTTTGGGTTACTTTTGAAGAAGCCCCAAAATGGAGGCCTCCATTTCCTCCATTTTGGGTTACTTTAGAAGAAGACCCAAATTGGAGGCCTCCATTTTGGGTTACTTTTGAAGAAGCCCCAAAATGGAGGCCTCCATTTCCTCCATTTTGGGTTACTTTAGAAGAAGACCCAAATTGGAGGCCTCCATTTTGGGTTACTTTTGAAGAAGCACCAAAATGGAGGCCTACATTTCGGGCTTCTTTTGCATGTAGTTGAAAGTAACCCAAATTGAAGGCTTCCTTAATTGAAAAATTCAGTTTGGGTTACTTTAGAAGAAGACCCAAATTGGAGGCCTCCATTTTGGGTTACTTTTGAAGAAGCACCAAAATTGTGTCTCCATTTCGGGTCTGGTGACCTTTGTGACTTCATTTGACCCTGTTAGGGTAACGTTCAGATCACTTACAACTCCATAGACTATACGTTCATGTGATGTTTCAGCCTTATTGGACCTTGTTTTCGCACAAATGGACCCAGAAATATGTGAAATTGTGCTTTGTGCAACATAATTCTGGGTGCCATTTAAAGACCATAAGTGCTTATGACTCCATTCCTTTTTGTGGTAGTAGGGGCTGTTAATTGGAGCATTTTAAAACCAACATGACCTCTCTAGGATATTCAGAAGCCAAGTTATAAGCCCACAAAGGTGTGTTACGAACCACACCTTTAAAGAAGAAGTGATCCAATGACCTTTGTGACAACATTTGACCCCCTAAGGAATGTGCTATCATCATGAAACACATGATTCATTTACATCTCAATAGATTGTACCTTCCTGTGATGTTTCAGCCTGATTGAAGTTTTTTTCAGAGAACTGGACCCATAATAATGTGAACTTGTCTTGGTGCAACATAGGTCTGGGTGCCATTGAAAAACTGTACATCCTATCCACTCCATTCATTCTGTTCTAGATACAGACCATTCATTGGAGTATTTTAAAACCAGCCTGACCTCTCTAGGATATTCAGAAGCCAAGTTATAAGCCCACAAAGGTGTAACCAGACACCTGACTATCTCTGCTTGGACAAGCGTCCCGTAAGGGCGCTCGAAAAGGTCAGACGGCATCGATTTCGACGTGCGTCGATGAGATGGTAGCCGGGATGCACCACCCCAAATTTCGTGCGGCTACGCCAAACCGAATTCAAACGGCGGCCCAAAAGTGTGAAAATTTAGCTCAGGCTTCATTAGCGGCCTTCTGCCACTTGAGCCCCTTTTTGGCCGCCGTTCAGCCCACGTTGGTCCGAGGCGCACGAAAATTTTTTTGGTGCATCCCAGCACTGGTCCGAACCACAGATTTCAAAATCGTGCCGGTCGCATCTTGTTAAGCGTCCGTTTGGGGCCTGAGGGCGGTTTTCCCTCCATTTTTCCATGTGCTCGGCAAATTGGCATTTCTCAACCGATTTTCACCAAACAAACATCGATTTGGCATGCCGCCGTCACCCCGATCTAGCCCAGGCAGTTTGGTAGCCGTAGCTCGTTGTTCCGGTGCTGTTCTGGGTCAGAGGTCAGAGAAAATGATGGATTTGGGCTGTTTTGGGGCTGAAAAACAGGGTTCTCCTCAACCTAGAGACTTGAAACTGAGAATGTTTCTTTAAATAGCTGACAGCTACAACATATGCAGTTTTCAAGTTGCTGGCTTATTCAGAAGGGTCAAGGTTCACAGCCTCTTGGTACAAGCAGAGAAAATGATGGATTTGGGCTGTTTTGGAGCTGAAAAACAGGGTTCTGCTCAACCTAGAGAGTTGACACTTGCACATTTCCTTTAGATAGCTGACAGCTACCACATACGTCGAGCTTGTGCCGGTCGCAACGTGCTAAGCGTTCGTTTGGGGCCTGAGGGCAGTTTTCCCTCCATTTTGCCATGTGCTCGGCAAAGTGGCGTTTCTCAACCGATTTTCACCAAAACAAACGTTGATTTGGCATGCCGCCGTCACCCCGAGCTAGCCCAGGCAGTTTGGTTGCCGTAGCTCTTTGTTTCGGTGCTTTTCCGAACCCCAGGTCGCCAGAGGTCACGCTCTTTTTGGCCACAGCTCCTCAAGGGAACGCCCGATCCGTCCCGTTTTTGGAGAGGTGGTCCCCGTGGTGCCAAGCAATCATAATCCGCTGTCAAAATTGAAAAAAAAAAAAAAGTCGTGTCTGAGTTTGGCCAAAAAAAATGCCCTCTTAGACCCATCGCCTCAAAGAGGACTTGTGTTTTCCTGGTAGAAAGTGGAAAGAAAAAGTTCTGCTGGCGCCAGCGATGCCATCTTCGGATATGTTGTTCGGGGGCCAAGCACGAGTCCATCCGAGGTGGTTTGGTGGCAAAATATTTTGTGGTTCCAGAGATATAGCCCCCAGAAGTGCGCGATTTTTGCAAGTTTACAATGGGCAATTCTAGCGCCGTGAGGGCTATCAAAAAGACGAGTAGATTTTTGCGCTCGTACCGGACTTCCGAACCAGAGAGTGTAAACAATTTTCAACTGCGCCCCCTAGTGGCCGAACTTGGTCAGCGAGCGACGTAGCGTGACGCAACTGAAATATTATGATTCGGCATGTCCTTCTTTACAACATATGTGAATTTCATGTCCATACGTGGAATTTAACTATTTTTAATGAATTAAAAGAGACCGGCAAAACCCTAGGCCCGAAACCACGATTTTTAGACCCTTTTTGGCAGCCGTTCGGCCATCGTTGATCCGAGGCGCCCGAAAACTCTTCTGGTGCATCCCAGCACTGGCCCGAAACACATACGTCGAGTTCGTGCCGGTCGCATCGTGTTAAGCGTCCGTTTGGGGCCGTACGGCACTTTTCCCACCTTTTCTGCCATGTGCTTGGCAAAGTGGCATTTCTCAACCGATTTTCACCAAACAAACGTCGATTTGGCATGCCACCATCACCCAGAGCTAGCTCAGGCAGTTTGATAGCCGTAGCTCGTTGTTCTGGTGCTGTTCTGGGTCAGAGGTCAGAAAAAAGATGGATTTCAGCTAAAAACGGGGTTCTCTTCACCTCCAGACTTGACACTGATACTGTGTGCTCCTTGACCTCACAGGTCCATCATGTGTTAATTTCAGACAGATTGGAGCTTGTATCACAGGTTTTTACACCAGAAATATGTGAAATTGTGCTTGGTGCGACATATTTCTGGGTGCCATTTAAAAACCATAAGTGCTGACGACTACATTCCTTCTGCTGGTGATAGGGGCTGTTAATTGGAGTCATTTAAACCCAACCTGACCTCTCTAGGACATTCAGAAGCCAAGTTCTGAGCCTCCAAAGGTGTATCCGGACATTTGTCTTTAAGGCAGAAGTGATCCGGTAACCTTTGGGACATCATCTGACCCCCTTAGGAATGTGCTATCATCATGAAATGTACAGATAACTTACAACTCAATAGATTCTACCTTCATGTTGTGTTTCAGCCAGATTGGACCTTGTTTTCACACAAAAGGAACCAACATTATGTGAAAATGTGCTTTGTGCGACATATTTCAGGGTGCTGTTTAAAAACTGTAAGTGCTAATGACTCCATTCCTTCTGCTGGTGATAGGGGCTGTTAATTAGAGTCATTTAAACCCAACCTGACCTCTCTAGGACATTCAGAAGCCAAGTTATGAGCCTCCAAAGGTGTATCCGGACATTTTTCTTTAAGGCAGAAGTGATCCGGTGACCTTTGTGACATCATCTGACCCCCTTAGGAATGTGCTGTCATCATGAAACGTGCAGATCACTTACAACTCAATAGATTCTACCTTCCTGTGGTGTTTCAGCCAGATTGGACCTTGTTTGAGGGAACTGGAACCAAAATTATGTGAAATTGTGCTTGGTGCAACATAATTCTGTGTGTGCCATTTAAAAACTGTACATCCTATCCACTCCACTCCTTCTGTTATCGATACAGACCATTAATTGGAGTATCTTAAAACAAATTTGACCTCTCTAGGACATTCATAAGCCAAGTTATGAGCCTCCAAAGGTGTATCCGGACATTTTTCTTCAGGTGACACCATGCTCGGTGACCTTTGGGCCATGGTTTGACCCCCTTAGGAAGGTGCTATCATCATGAAAAGTTCAGATCACTTACAACTCAATAGATTCTACCTTTCTGTGGTGTTTCAGCCTGATTGAAGCTTTTTTCAGAGAACTGGACCCATAATAATGTGAAATTGTGCTTGGTGCAACATAGGTCTGGGGTCTGGGTCCCATTTAAACCCCGTAAGTGCTATTGACTTGATTCCTTTTTCTGGTAGTAGGGGCTGTTAATTGGAGTATTTTAAAACAGACCTGATCTCTCTAGGACATTCAGAAGAAAAGTTATAAGCCCACAAATGTGTGATACGAACCACTCCTTTAAAGAACAAGTGATCCGATGACCTTTGTGACACCATTTGACCATCTTAGGAATGAGCTATCATTATGAAACGTTGGAATCACTTATAACTAAAAAGATTCTACTTTCCTGTGGTGTTTCAGCCTGATTGAAGCTTTTTTCAGTGAACTGGACCCATAATAATGTGAAATTGTGCTTGGTGCAACATAGTTCTGGGTCCCATTTAAAACCCATAAGTGCTATTGACTTAAGTCCTTTTTCTGGTAGTAGGGGCTGTTAATTGGAGTATTTTAAAACAGACCTGACCTCTCTAGGACATTCAGAAGCCAAGTTATAAGACCAACAGCTGCTTTTTTGGTGAGCAGGACGTCTCCGTTTTGGGTGTTTTTTGAAAGTAGCCCGAAATAAAGTGCATAGTGTCTGCCACAAAATCCAAAGTTCAGGTCAGAACGGGTGGGGGATGGGTGACGGACTCCACTTGACCCTTTGGTTCAGAACGGGCTACTTGTCTTCATTTTGGGACGCACGGGGGATGGGTGGAGACCCAGAAACATGTGAAACAGTGCTTTGTGTGACATAATTATGGGTGCCATTTAAAAACTGTACATCCTATCGACTCAATTCCTTCTATTCTAGATACAGACCATTAATTGGAGTATTTTACAACAGACCTGACCTCTCTAGGACATTCAGAAGCCAAGTTATAAGCCCACAGCTGTTTTGGTGAGCAGCACGTCTCCGTTTTGGGCTAACTTTTGAAAGTAGCCCGAAATAAAGTGTATAGCGTCTGCCACCCAGTCAAAAGGTCAGGTCAGAACGGGTGGGGGATGGGCAACGGACTCCACGGGCTACTTTTCCTCCATTTTGGGACAGATGGGGGTGGGGGGGGCTGAGGTGGGCCGGTCAGCGGACCAGGGGGAGGTCTCTGGGGCGGCGACCTCAAAACGGGTTACTTTGGGGAGGGGGAAGGTGTGGGGTGTTCTCCGCCAATGGATTCAGAAGGGGTGAGTTTGGGCGCGATACGGGTCACTTTTAAATTTCTTGTCCAAGGGCTCCCCTAGTGTCCAAGTCCCAAAGTGAAGCAAAAGTAACCCATTCTGAGTCCAGGGGTGTGCCAAAATGTAAAAAGTAACCCAAATTTAAGGAGCCCAATTCCATTGGGGCCACTTTTGACGCAAAGTGTGCCAAAAAGCGCATTTTAGAATGCCCAAAATGAAGCAATCCCTCAGGGGGTCAAACCATGTCCCAAAGGTCACCGGATCTGGTGTCAATTTAAAGAAGTAGTCCAGTTACACATTTGTGGGCTTATAACTTGGCTTCTGAATTTCCTAGAGAGATCAGGTTTGTTTTAATGTACTCCAATCAACAGCCCCTACAACCACAAAAAGGAATGGAGTCATTAGCACTTATGGTTTGTAAATGGCACCCAGAATTATGTTGCACGAAGCACAATTTCACATCATTCTGGGTCCATTTGTGTGAAAACAAGGTCCAATCAGGCTGAAACGTTACAAGAAGGTAGAATCTATTGAGTTGTAAGTGATCTGAACGTTTCATGATGATCGCACATTCCTATAGGGGGTCAAACCATGTCCCAAAGGTCACCGGGCCTGGTGTCACTTTAAAGAAGTAGTCCAGTTACACCTTTGTGGGCTTATAACTTGGCTTCTGAATATCCTAGAGAGGTCAGGTTTTTTTAGAGTACTCCAATTAACAGCCCCCATTACCACTAAAAGGAATGGAGTCATTAGCACTTATGGTTTTTAAATGGCACCCAGAATTATGTTGCACGAAGCACAATTTCACATCATTCTGGGTTCATTTGTGTGAAAACAAGGTCCAATCAGGCTGAAACGTTACAGGAAGATAGAATCTATTGAGTTGTAAGTGATCTGAATGTTTCATGATGATAGCACTTTCCTAAGGGGTCAAACCATGTCCCAAAGGTCACCGGATCTGGTGTCAATTTAAAGAAGTAGTCCAGTTACACATTTGTGGGCTTATAACTTGGCTTCTGAATTTCCTAGAGAGATCAGGTTTGTTTTAATGTACTCCAATCAACAGCCCCTACAACCACAAAAAGTAATGGAGTCATTAGCACTTATGGTTTGTAAATGGCACCCAGAATTATGTTGCACGAAGCACAATTTCACATAATTCTGGGTTCATTTGTGTGAAAACAAGGTACAATCAGGCTGAAACGTTACAGGAAGGTAGAATCTATTGAGTTGTAAGTGATCTGAATGTTTCATGATGATAGCACTTTCCTAAGGGGTCAAACCATGTCCCAAAGGTCACCGGATCTGGTGTCAATTTAAAGAAGTAGTCCAGTTACACATTTGTGGGCTTATAACTTGGCTTCTGAATTTCCTAGAGAGATCAGGTTTGTTTTAATGTACTCCAATCAACAGCCCCTACAACCACAAAAAGTAATGGAGTCATTAGCACTTATGGTTTGTAAATGGCACCCAGAATTATGTTGCACGAAGCACAATTTCACATCATTCTGGGTTCATTTGTGTGAAAACAAGGTCCAATCAGGCTGAAACGTTACAAGAAGGTAGAATCTATTGAGTTGTAAGTGATCTGAACGTTTCATGATGATCGCACATTCCTATAGGGGGTCAAACCATGTCCCAAAAGGTCACCGGGCCTGGTGTCACTTTAAAGAAGTAGTCCAGTTACACCTTTGTGGGATTATAACTTGGCTTCTGAATATCCTAGAGAGGTCAGGTTTTTTTAGAGTACTCCAATTAACAGCCCCCATTACCACTAAAAGGAATGGAGTCATTAGCACTTATGGTTTTTAAATGGCACCCAGAATTATGTTGCACGAAGCACAATTTCACATCATTCTGGGTTCATTTGTGTGAAAACAAGGTCCAATCAGGCTGAAACGTTACAGGAAGGTAGAATCTATTGAGTTGTAAGTGATCTGAACGTTTCATGATGATAGCACTTTCCTAAGGGGTCAAACCATGTCCCAAAGGTCACCGGATCTGGTGTCAATTTAAAGAAGTAGTCCAGTTACACATTTGTGGGCTTATAACTTGGCTTCTGAATGTCCTAGAGAGATCAGGTTTGTTTTAGTATACTCCAAACAACAGCCCCTACAACCACAAAAAGGAATGGAGTCATTAGCACTTATGGTTTTAAATGGCACCCAGAATTATGTTGCACGAAGCACAAATTCACATCATTCTGGGTTCATTTGTGTGAAAACAAGGTCCAATCAGGCTGAAACGTTACAGGAAGGTAGAATCTATTGAGTTGTAAGTGATCTGAACGTTTCATTATGATAGCACTTTCCTAAGGGGGTCAAACCATGTCCCAAAGGTCACCGGATCTGGTGTCAATTTAAAGAAGTAGTCCAGTTACACATTTGTGGGCTTATATCTTGGCTTCTGAATGTCCTAGAGAGATCAGGTTTGTTTTAGTATACTCCAATCAACAGCCCCTACAACCACAAAAAGGAATGGAGTCATTAGCAATTATGGTTTGTAAATGGCACCCAGAATTATGTTGCACGAAGCACAATTTCACATCATTCTGGGTCCATTTGTGTGAAAACAAGGTCCAATCAGGCTGAAACGTTACAAGAAGGTAGAATCTATTGAGTTGTAAGTGATCTGAACATTTCAAGATGATTGCACATTCCTATAGGGGGTAAAACCATGTCCCAAAGGTCACCGGGCCTGGTGTCACTTTAAAGAAGTAGTCCAGTTACACCTTTGTGGGCTTATAACTTGGCTTCTGAATATCCTAGAGAGGTCAGGTTTGTTTTAGAGTACTCCAATTAACAGCCCCTATTACCACTAAAAGGAATGGAGTCATTAGCACTTATGGATTTTAAATGGCACCCAGAATTATGTTGCACGAAGCACAATTTCACATCATTCTGGGTTCATTTGTGTGAAAACAAGGTCCAATCAGGCTGAAACGTTACAGGAAGGTAGAATCTATTGAGTTGTAAGTGATCTGAACGTTTCATGATGATAGCCCTTTCCTAAGGGGGTCAAACCATGTCCCAAAGGTCACCGGATCTGGTGTCAATTTAAAGAAGTAGTCCAGTTACACATTTGTGGGCTTATAACTTGGCTTCTGAAGTCCTAGAGAAATCAGGTTTGTTTTAGTATACTCCAATCAACAGCCCCTACAACCACAAAAAGGAATGGAGTCATTAGCACTTATGGTTTGTAAATGGCACCCAGAATTATGTTGCACGAAGCACAATTTCACATAATTCTGGGTTCATTTGTGTGAAAACAAGGTACAATCAGGCTGAAACGTTACAGGAAGGTAGAATCTATTGAGTTGTAAGTGAGCTGAACGTTTCATGATGATAGCACTTTCCTAAGGGGGTCAAACCATGTCCCAAAGGTCACCGGATCTGGTGTCAATTTAAAGAAGTAGTCCAGTTACACATTTGTGGGCTTATAACTTGGCTTATGAATGTCCTAGAGAGATCAGGTTTGTTTTAGTATACTCCAATCAACAGCCCCTACAACCACAAAAAGGAATGGAGTCATTAGCACTTATGGTTTGTAAATGGCACCCAGAATCATGTTGCACGAAGCACAATTTCACATCATTCTGGGTCCATTTGTGTGAAAACAAGGTCCAATCAGGCTGAAACGTTACAAGAAGGTAGAATCTATTGAGTTGTAAGTGATCTGAACATTTCAAGATGATCGCACATTCCTATAGGGGGTAAAACCATGTCCCAAAGGTCACCGGGCCTGGTGTCACTTTAAAGAAGTAGTCCAGTTACACCTTTGTGGGCTTATAACTTGGCTTCTGATTATCCTAGAGAGGTCAGGTTTGTTTTAGAGTACTCCAATTAACAGCCCCCATTACCACTAAAAGGAATGGAGTCATTAGCACTTATGGTTTTTAAATGGCACCCAGAATTATGTTGCACGAAGCACAATTTCACATCATTCTGGGTTCATTTGTGTGAAAACAAGGTCCAATCAGGCTGAAACGTTACAGGAAGGTAGAATCTATTGAGTTGTAAGTGATCTGAACGTTTCATGATGATAGCCCTTTCCTAAGGGGGTCAAACCATGTCCCAAAGGTCACCGGATCTGGTGTCAATTTAAAGAAGTAGTCCAGTTACACATTTGTGGGCTTATAACTTGGCTTCTGAATGTCCTAGAGAGATCAGGTTTGTTTTAGTATACTCCAAACAACAGCCCCTACAACCACAAAAAGGAATGGAGTCATTAGCACTTATGGTTTTAAATGGCACCCAGAATTATGTTGCACGAAGCACAAATTCACATCATTCTGGGTTCATTTGTGTGAAAACAAGGTCCAATCAGGCTGAAACGTTACAGGAAGGTAGAATCTATTGAGTTGTAAGTGATCTGAACGTTTCATTATGATAGCACTTTCCTAAGGGGGTCAAACCATGTCCCAAAGGTCACCGGATCTGGTGTCAATTTAAAGAAGTAGTCCAGTTACACATTTGTGGGCTTATATCTTGGCTTCTGAATGTCCTAGAGAGATCAGGTTTGTTTTAGTATACTCCAATCAACAGCCCCTACAACCACAAAAAGGAATGGAGTCATTAGCAATTATGGTTTGTAAATGGCACCCAGAATTATGTTGCACGAAGCACAATTTCACATCATTCTGGGTCCATTTGTGTGAAAACAAGGTCCAATCAGGCTGAAACGTTACAAGAAGGTAGAATCTATTGAGTTGTAAGTGATCTGAACATTTCAAGATGATTGCACATTCCTATAGGGGGTAAAACCATGTCCCAAAGGTCACCGGGCCTGGTGTCACTTTAAAGAAGTAGTCCAGTTACACCTTTGTGGGCTTATAACTTGGCTTCTGAATATCCTAGAGAGGTCAGGTTTGTTTTAGAGTACTCCAATTAACAGCCCCTATTACCACTAAAAGGAATGGAGTCATTAGCACTTATGGATTTTAAATGGCACCCAGAATTATGTTGCACGAAGCACAATTTCACATCATTCTGGGTTCATTTGTGTGAAAACAAGGTCCAATCAGGCTGAAACGTTACGGGAAGGTAGAATCTATTGAGTTGTAAGTGATCTGAACGTTTCATGATGATAGCCCTTTCCTAAGGGGGTCAAACCATGTCCCAAAGGTCACCGGATCTGGTGTCAATTTAAAGAAGTAGTCCAGTTACACATTTGTGGGCTTATAACTTGGCTTCTGAAGTCCTAGAGAAATCAGGTTTGTTTTAGTATACTCCAATCAACAGCCCCTACAACCACAAAAAGGAATGGAGTCATTAGCACTTATGGTTTGTAAATGGCACCCAGAATTATGTTGCACGAAGCACAATTTCACATAATTCTGGGTTCATTTGTGTGAAAACAAGGTACAATCAGGCTGAAACGTTACAGGAAGGTAGAATCTATTGAGTTGTAAGTGAGCTGAACGTTTCATGATGATAGCACTTTCCTAAGGGGGTCAAACCATGTCCCAAAGGTCACCGGATCTGGTGTCAATTTAAAGAAGTAGTCCAGTTACACATTTGTGGGCTTATAACTTGGCTTATGAATGTCCTAGAGAGATCAGGTTTGTTTTAGTATACTCCAATCAACAGCCCCTACAACCACAAAAAGGAATGGAGTCATTAGCACTTATGGTTTGTAAATGGCACCCAGAATCATGTTGCACGAAGCACAATTTCACATCATTCTGGGTCCATTTGTGTGAAAACAAGGTCCAATCAGGCTGAAACGTTACAAGAAGGTAGAATCTATTGAGTTGTAAGTGATCTGAACATTTCAAGATGATCGCACATTCCTATAGGGGGTAAAACCATGTCCCAAAGGTCACCGGGCCTGGTGTCACTTTAAAGAAGTAGTCCAGTTACACCTTTGTGGGCTTATAACTTGGCTTCTGATTATCCTAGAGAGGTCAGGTTTGTTTTAGAGTACTCCAATTAACAGCCCCCATTACCACTAAAAGGAATGGAGTCATTAGCACTTATGGTTTTTAAATGGCACCCAGAATTATGTTGCACGAAGCACAATTTCACATCATTCTGGGTTCATTTGTGTGAAAACAAGGTCCAATCAGGCTGAAACGTTACAGGAAGGTAGAATCTATTGAGTTGTAAGTGATCTGAACGTTTCATGATGATAGCCCTTTCCTAAGGGGGTCAAACCATGTCCCAAAGGTCACCGGATCTGGTGTCAATTTAAAGAAGTAGTCCCTTTACACATTTGTGGGCTTATAACTTGGCTTCTGAATGTCCTAGAGAGATCAGGTTTGTTTTAGTATACTCCAATCAACAGCCCCTACAACCACAAAAAGGAATGGAGTCATTAGCACTTATGGTTTTTAAATGGCACCCAGAATTATGTTGCACGAAGCACAATTTCACATCATTCTGGGTTCATTTGTGTGAAAACAAGGTCCAATCAGGCTGAAACGTTACAGGAAGGTAGAATCTATTGAGTTGTAAGTGATCTGAACGTTTCATGATGATAGCCCTTTCCTAAGGGGGTCAAACCATGTCCCAAAGGTCACCGGATCTGGTGTCAATTTAAAAAAGTAGTCCTGTTACACATTTGTGGGCTTATAACTTGGCTTCTGAATGTCCTAGAGAGATCAGGTTTGTTTTAATGTACTCCAACCAACAGTCCCTACAACCACAAAAAGGAATGGAGTCATTAGCACTTATAGTTTGTAAATGGCACCCAGAATTATGTTGCACGAAGCACAATTTCACATCATTCTGGGTCCATTTGTGTGAAAACAAGGTCCAATAAGGCTGAAACGTTACAAGAAGGTAGAATCTATTGAGTTGTAAGTGATCTGAACGTTTCATGATGATCACACATTCCTATAGGGGGTCAAACCATGTCCCAAAGGTCACCGGGCCTGGTGTCACTTTAAAGAAGTAGTCCAATTACACCTTTGAGGGCTTATAACTTGGCTTCTGAATGTCCTAGAGAGATCAGGTTTGTTTTAGTGTACTCCAATCAACAGCCCCTACAACCTCAAAAAGGAATGGAGTCATTGGCACTTATGGTTTTTAAATGGCACCCAGAATTATGTTGCACGAAGCACAATTTCACATCATTCTGGGTCCATTTGTGTGAAAACAAGGTCCAATCAGGCTGAAACGTTACAAGAAGGTAGAATCTATTGAGTTGTAAGTGATCTGAACATTTCAAGATGATCGCACATTCCTATAGGGGGTAAAACCATGTCCCAAAGGTCACCGGGCCTGGTGTCACTTTAAAGAAGTAGTCCAGTTACACCTTTGTGGGCTTATAACTTGGCTTCTGAATGTCCTAGAGAGATCAGGTATGTTTTAGTATACTCCAATCAACAGCCCCAAGAACCACAAAAAGGAATGGAGTCATTAGCACTTATGGTTTGTAAATGGCACCCAGAATTATTTTGCACGAAGCACAATTTCACATCATTCTGGGTTCATTTGTGTGAAAACAAGGTACAATCAGGCTGAAACGTTACAGGAAGGTAGAATCTATTGAGTTGTAAGTGATCTGAACGTTTCATGATGATAGCACTTTCCTAAGGGGGTCAAACCATGTCCCAAAGGTCACCGGATCTGGTGTCAATTTAAAGAAGTAGTCCAGTTACACATTTGTGGGCTTATAACTTGGCTTCTGAATGTCCAAGAGAGATCAGGTTTGTTTTAGTGTACTCCAATCAACAGCCCCTACAACCTCAAAAAGGAATGGAGTCATTAGCACTTATGGTTTTTAAATGGCACCCAGAATTATGTTGCACGAAGCACAATTTCACATCATTCTGGGTCCATTTGTGTGAAAACAAGGTCCAATCAGGCTGAAACGTTACAAGAAGGTAGAATCTATTGAGTTGTAATTGATCTGAACATTTCATGATGATCGCACATTCCTATAGGGGGTCAAACCATGTCCCAAAGGTCACCGGGCCTGGTGTCACTTTAAAGAAGTAGTCCAGTTACACCTTTGTGGGCTTATAACTTGGCTTCTGAATATCCTAGAGAGGTCAGGTTTGTTTTAGAGTACTCCAAGTAACAGCCCCCATTACCACTAAAAGGAATGGAGTCATTAGCACTTATGGTTTGTAAATGGCACCCAGAATTATGTTGCACGAAGCACAATTTCACATCATTCTGGGTCCATTTGTGTGAAAACAAGGTCCAATCAGGCTGAAACGTTACAAAAAGGTAGATTCTATTGAGTTGTAAGTGATCTGAACGTTTCAAGATGATTGCACATTCCTATAGGGGGTCAAACCATGTCCCAAAGGTCACCGGGCCTGGTGTAACTTTAAAGAAGTAGTCCAGTTACACCTTTGTGGGCTTATAACTTGGCTTCTGAATATCCTAGAGAGGTCAGGTTTTTTTAGAGTACTCCAATTAACAGCCCCCATTACCACTAAAAGGAATGGAGTCATTAGCACTTATGGTTTTTAAATGGCACCCAGAATTATGTTGCACGTAGCACAATTTCACATCATTCTGGGTTCATTTGTGTGAAAACAAGGTCCAATCAGGCTGAAACGTTACAGGAAGGTAGAATCTATTGAGTTGTAAGTGATCTGAACGTTTCATGATGATAGCACTTTCCTAAGGGGTCAAACCATGTCCCAAAGGTCACCGGATCTGGTGTCAATTTAAAGAAGTAGTCCAGTTACACATTTGTGGGCTTATAACTTGGCTTCTGAATTTCCTAGAGAGATCAGGTTTGTTTTAATGTACTCCAATCAACAGCCCCTACAACCACAAAAAGTAATGGAGTCATTAGCACTTATGGTTTGTAAATGGCACCCAGAATTATGTTGCACGAAGCACAATTTCACATCATTCTGGGTCCATTTGTGTGAAAACAAGGTCCAATCAGGCTGAAACGTTACAAGAAGGTAGAATCTATTGAGTTGTAAGTGATCTGAACGTTTCATGATGATCGCACATTCCTATAGGGGGTCAAACCATGTCCCAAAGGTCACCGGGCCTGGTGTCACTTTAAAGAAGTAGTCCAGTTACACCTTTGTGGGCTTATAACTTGGCTTCTGAATATCCTAGAGAGGTCAGGTTTTTTTAGAGTACTCCAATTAACAGCCCCCATTACCACTAAAAGGAATGGAGTCATTAGCACTTATGGTTTTTAAATGGCACCCAGAATTATGTTTCACGAAGCACAATTTCACATCATTCTGGGTTCATTTGTGTGAAAACAAGGTCCAATCAGGCTGAAACGTTACAGGAAGGTAGAATCTATTGAGTTGTAAGTGATTTGAACGTTTCATGATGATAGCACTTTCCTAAGGGGTCAAACAGTGTCCCAAAGGTCACCGGATCTGGTGTCAATTTAAAGAAGTAGTCCAGTTACACATTTGTGGGCTTATAACTTGACTTCTGAATGTCCTAGAGAGATCAGGTTTGTTTTAGTATACTCCAATCAACAGCCCCTACAACCACAAAAAGGAATGGAGTCATTAGCACTTATGGTTTTTAAATGGCACCCAGAATTATGTTGCACGAAGCACAATTTCACATCATTCTGGGTTCATTTGTGTGAAAACAAGGTCCAATCAGGCTGAAACGTTACAGGAAGGTAGAATCTATTGAGTTGTAAGTGATCTGAACGTTTCATGATGATAGCCCTTTCCTAAGGGGGTCAAACCATGTCCCAAAGGTCACCGGATCTGGTGTCAATTTAAAAAAGTAGTCCTGTTACACATTTGTGGGCTTATAACTTGGCTTCTGAATGTCCTAGAGAGATCAGGTTTGTTTTAATGTACTCCAACCAACAGTCCCTACAACCACAAAAAGGAATGGAGTCATTAGCACTTATAGTTTGTAAATGGCACCCAGAATTATGTTGCACGAAGCACAATTTCACATCATTCTGGGTCCATTTGTGTGAAAACAAGGTCCAATCAGGCTGAAACGTTACAAGAAGGTAGAATCTATTGAGTTGTAAGTGATCTGAACGTTTCATGATGATCACACATTCCTATAGGGGGTCAAACCATGTCCCAAAGGTCACCGGGCCTGGTGTCACTTTAAAGAAGTAGTCCAATTACACCTTTGAGGGCTTATAACTTGCCTTCTGAATGTCCTAGAGAGATCAGGTTTGTTTTAGTGTACTACAATCAACAGCCCCTACAACCTCAAAAAGGAATGGAGTCATTGGCACTTATGGTTTTTAAATGGCACCCAGAATTATGTTGCACGAAGCACAATTTCACATCATTCTGGGTCCATTTGTGTGAATACAAGGTCCAATCAGGCTGAAACGTTACAAGAAGGTAGAATCTATTGAGTTGTAAGTGATCTGAACATTTCAAGATGATCGCACATTCCTATAGGGGGTAAAACCATGTCCCAAAGGTCACCGGGCCTGGTGTCACTTTAAAGAAGTAGTCCAGTTACACCTTTGTGGGCTTATAACTTGGCTTCTGAATGTCCTAGAGAGATCAGGTATGTTTTAGTATACTCCAATCAACAGCCCCAAGAACCACAAAAAGGAATGGAGTCATTAGCACTTATGGTTTGTAAATGGCACCCAGAATTATTTTGCACGAAGCACAATTTCACATCATTCTGGGTTCATTTGTGTGAAAACAAGGTACAATCAGGCTGAAACGTTACAGGAAGGTAGAATCTATTGAGTTGTAAGTGATCTGAACGTTTCATGATGATAGCACTTTCCTAAGGGGGTCAAACCATGTCCCAAAGGTCACCGGATCTGGTGTCAATTTAAAGAAGTAGTCCAGTTACACATTTGTGGGCTTATAACTTGGCTTCTGAATGTCCAAGAGAGATCAGGTTTGTTTTAGTGTACTCCAATCAACAGCCCCTACAACCTCAAAAAGGAATGGAGTCATTAGCACTTATGGTTTTTAAATGGCACCCAGAATTATGTTGCACGAAGCACAATTTCACATCATTCTGGGTCCATTTGTGTGAAAACAAGGTCCAATCAGGCTGAAACGTTACAAGAAGGTAGAATCTATTGAGTTGTAATTGATCTGAACATTTCATGATGATCGCACATTCCTATAGGGGGTCAAACCATGTCCCAAAGGTCACCGGGCCTGGTGTCACTTTAAAGAAGTAGTCCATTTACACCTTTGTGGGCTTATAACTTGGCTTCTGAATATCCTAGAGAGGTCAGGTTTGTTTTAGAGTACTCCAAGTAACAGCCCCCATTACCACTAAAAGGAATGGAGTCATTAGCACTTATGGTTTGTAAATGGCACCCAGAATTATGTTGCACGAAGCACAATTTCACATCATTCTGGGTCCATTTGTGTGAAAACAAGGTCCAATCAGGCTGAAACGTTACAAAAAGGTAGATTCTATTGAGTTGTAAGTGATCTGAACGTTTCAAGATGATTGCACATTCCTATAGGGGGTCAAACCATGTCCCAAAGGTCACCGGGCCTGGTGTCACTTTAAAGAAGTAGTCCAGTTACACCTTTGTGGGCTTATAACTTGGCTTCTGAATATCCTAGAGAGGTCAGGTTTTTTTAGAGTACTCCAATTAACAGCCCCCATTACCACTAAAAGGAATGGAGTCATTAGCACTTATGGTTTTTAAATGGCACCCAGAATTATGTTGCACGAAGCACAATTTCACATCATTCTGGGTTCATTTGTGTGAAAACAAGGTCCAATCAGGCTGAAACGTTACAGGAAGGTAGAATCTATTGAGTTGTAAGTGATCTGAACGTTTCATGATGATAGCACTTTCCTAAGGGGTCAAACCATGTCCCAAAGGTCACCGGATCTGGTGTCAATTTAAAGAAGTAGTCCAGTTACACATTTGTGGGCTTATAACTTGGCTTCTGAATTTCCTAGAGAGATCAGGTTTGTTTTAATGTACTCCAATCAACAGCCCCTACAACCACAAAAAGTAATGGAGTCATTAGCACTTATGGTTTGTAAATGGCACCCAGAATTATGTCGCACGAAGCACAATTTCACATCATTCTGGGTCCATTTGTGTGAAAACAAGGTCCAATCAGGCTGAAACGTTACAAGAAGGTAGAATCTATTGAGTTGTAAGTGATCTGAACGTTTCATGATGATCGCACATTCCTATAGGGGGTCAAACCATGTCCCAAAGGTCACCGGGCCTGGTGTCACTTTAAAGAAGTAGTCCAGTTACACCTTTGTGGGCTTATAACTTGGCTTCTGAATATCCTAGAGAGGTCAGGTTTTTTTAGAGTACTCCAATTAACAGCCCCCATTACCACTAAAAGGAATGGAGTCATTAGCACTTATGGTTTTTAAATGGCACCCAGAATTATGTTGCACGAAGCACAATTTCACATCATTCTGGGTTCATTTGTGTGAAAACAAGGTCCAATCAGGCTGAAACGTTACAGGAAGGTAGAATCTATTGAGTTGTAAGTGATTTGAACGTTTCATGATGATAGCACTTTCCTAAGGGGTCAAACCATGTCCCAAAGGTCACCGGATCTGGTGTCAATTTAAAGAAGTAGTCCAGTTACACATTTGTGGGCTTATAACTTGACTTCTGAATGTCCTAGAGAGATCAGGTTTGTTTTAGTATACTCCAATCAACAGCCCCTGCAACCACAAAAAGGAATGGAGTCATTAGCACTTATGGTTTTTAAATGGCACCCAGAATTATGTTGCACGAAGCACAAATTCACATCATTCTGGGTTCATTTGTGTGAAAACAAGGTCCAATCAGGCTGAAACGTTACAGGAAGGTAGAATCTATTGAGTTGTAAGTGATCTGAACGTTTCATTATGATAGCACTTTCCTAAGGGGGTCAAACCATGTCCCAAAGGTCACCGGATCTGGTGTCAATTTAAAGAAGTAGTCCAGTTATACATTTGTGGGCTTATAATTTGGCTTCTGAATGTCCTAGAGAGATCAGGTTTGTTTTAGTATACTCCAATCAACAGCCCCTACAACCACAAAAAGGAATGGAGTCATTAGCACTTATGGTTTGTAAATGGCACCCAGAATTATGTTGCACGAAGCACAATTTCACATCATTCTGGGTCCATTTGTGTGAAAACAAGGTCCAATCAGGCTGAAACGTTACAAGAAGGTAGAATCTATTGAGTTGTAAGTGATCTGAACATTTCAAGATGATTGCACATTCCTATAGGGGGTAAAACCATGTCCCAAAGGTCACCGGGCCTGGTGTCACTTTAAAGAAGTAGTCCAGTTACACCTTTGTGGGCTTATAACTTGGCTTCTGAATATCCTAGAGAGGTCAGGTTTGTTTTAGAGTACTCCAATTAACAGCCCCTATTACCACTAAAAGGAATGGAGTCATTAGCACTTATGGATTTTAAATGGCACCCAGAATTATGTTGCACGAAGCACAATTTCACATCATTCTGGGTTCATTTGTGTGAAAACAAGGTCCAATCAGGCTGAAACGTTACAGGAAGGTAGAATCTATTGAGTTGTAAGTGATCTGAACGTTTCATGATGATAGCCCTTTCCTAAGGGGGTCAAACCATGTCCCAAAGGTCACCGGATCTGGTGTCAATTTAAAGAAGTAGTCCAGTTACACATTTGTGGGCTTATAACTTGGCTTCTGAAGTCCTAGAGAAATCAGGTTTGTTTTAGTATACTCCAATCAACAGCCCCTACAACCACAAAAAGGAATGGAGTCATTAGCACTTATGGTTTGTAAATGGCACCCAGAATTATGTTGCACGAAGCACAATTTCACATAATTCTGGGTTCATTTGTGTGAAAACAAGGTACAATCAGGCTGAAACGTTACAGGAAGGTAGAATCTATTGAGTTGTAAGTGAGCTGAACGTTTCATGATGATAGCACTTTCCTAAGGGGGTCAAACCATGTCCCAAAGGTCACCGGATCTGGTGTCAATTTAAAGAAGTAGTCCAGTTACACATTTGTGGGCTTATAACTTGGCTTCTGAATGTCCAAGAGAGATCAGGTTTGTTTTAGTGTACTCCAATCAACAGCCCCTACAACCTCAAAAAGGAATGGAGTCATTAGCACTTATGGTTTTTAAATGGCACCCAGAATTATGTTGCACGAAGCACAATTTCACATCATTCTGGGTCCATTTGTGTGAAAACAAGGTCCAATCAGGCTGAAACGTTACAAGAAGGTAGAATCTATTGAGTTGTAATTGATCTGAACATTTCATGATGATCGCACATTCCTATAGGGGGTCAAACCATGTCCCAAAGGTCACCGGGCCTGGTGTCACTTTAAAGAAGTAGTCCAGTTACACCTTTGTGGGCTTATAACTTGGCTTCTGAATATCCTAGAGAGGTCAGGTTTGTTTTAGAGTACTCCAAGTAACAGCCCCCATTACGACTAAAAGGAATGGAGTCATTAGCACTTATGGTTTGTAAATGGCACCCAGAATTATGTTGCACGAAGCACAATTTCACATCATTCTGGGTCCATTTGTGTGAAAACAAGGTCCAATCAGGCTGAAACGTTACAAAAAGGTAGATTCTATTGAGTTGTAAGTGATCTGAACGTTTCAAGATGATCGCACATTCCTATAGGGGGTCAAACCATGTCCCAAAGGTCACCGGGCCTGGTGTCACTTTAAAGAAGTAGTCCAGTTACACCTTTGTGGGCTTATAACTTGGCTTCTGAATATCCTAGAGAGGTCAGGTTTGTTTTAGAGTACTCCAATTAACAGCCCCCATTACCACTAAAAGGAATGGAGTAATTAGCACTTATGGTTTTTAAATGGAACCCAGAATTATGTTGCACAAAGCACAATTTCACATCATTCTGGGTCCATTTGTGTGAAAACAAGGTCCAATCAGGCTGAAACGTTACAGGAAGGTAGAATCTATTGAGTTGTAAGTGATCTGAACATTTCATGATGATCGCACATTCCTATAGGGGGTCAAACCATGTCCCAAAGGTCACCGGGCCTGGTGTCACTTTAAAGAAGTAGTCCAGTTACACCTTTGTGGGCTTATAACTTGGCTTCTGAATATCCTAGAGAGGTCAGGTTTTTTTAGAGTACTCCAATTAACAGCCCCCATTACCACTAAAAGGAATGGAGTCATTAGCACTTATGGTTTTTAAATGGCACCCAGAATTATGTTGCACGAAGCACAATTTCACATCATTCTGGGTTCATTTGTGTGAAAACAAGGTCCAATCAGGCTGAAACGTTACAGGAAGGTAGAATCTATTGAGTTGTAAGTGATCTGAACGTTTCATGATGATAGCACTTTCCTAAGGGGTCAAACCATGTCCCAAAGGTCACCGGATCTGGTGTCAATTTAAAGAAGTAGTCCAGTTACACATTTGTGGGCTTATAACTTGGCTTCTGAATGTCCTAGAGAGATCAGGTTTGTTTTAGTATACTCCAATCAACAGCCCCTACAACCACAAAAAGGAATGGAGTCATTAGCACTTATGGTTTTTAAATGGCACTCAGAATTATGTTGCACGAAGCACAATTTCACATCATTCTGGGTTCATTTGTGTGAAAACAAGGTCCAATCAGGCTGAAACGTTACAGGAAGGTAGAATCTATTGAGTTGTAAGTGATCTGAACGTTTCATTATGATAGCACTTTCCTAAGGGGGTCAAACCATGTCCCAAAGGTCACCGGATCTGGTGTCAATTTAAAGAAGTAGTCCAGTTACACATTTGTGGGCTTATAACTTGGCTTCTGAATGTCCTAGAGAGATCAGGTTTGTTTTAGTATACTCCAATCAACAGCCCCTACAACCACAAAAAGGAATGGAGTCATTAGCACTTATGGTTTGTAAATGGCACCCAGAATTATGTTGCACGAAGCACAATTTCACATCATTCTGGGTCCATTTGTGTGAAAACAAGGTCCAATCAGGCTGAAATGTTACAAGAAGGTAGAATCTATTGAGTTGTAAGTGATCTGAGCATTTCAAGATGATTGCACATTCCTATAGGGGGTAAAACCATGTCCCAAAGGTCACCGGGCCTGGTGTCACTTTAAAGAAGTAGTCCAGTTACACCTTTGTGGGCTTATAACTTGGCTTCTGAATATCCTAGAGAGGTCAGGTTTGTTTTAGAGTACTCCAATTAACAGCCCCTATTACCACTAAAAGGAATGGAGTCATTAGCACTTATGGATTTTAAATGGCACCCAGAATTATGTTGCACGAAGCACAATTTCACATCATTCTGGGTTCATTTGTGTGAAAACAAGGTCCAATCAGGCTGAAACGTTACAGGAAGGTAGAATCTATTGAGTTGAAAGTGATCTGAACGTTTCATGATGATAGCCCTTTCCTAAGGGGGTCAAACCATGTCCCAAAGGTCACCGGATCTGGTGTCAATTTAAAGAAGTAGTCCAGTTACACATTTGTGGGCTTATAACTTGGCTTCTGAAGTCCTAGAGAAATCAGGTTTGTTTTAGTATACTCCAATCAACAGCCCCTACAACCACAAAAAGGAATGGAGTCATTAGCACTTATGGTTTGTAAATGGCACCCAGAATTATGTTGCACGAAGCACAATTTCACATAATTCTGGGTTCATTTGTGTGAAAACAAGGTACAATCAGGCTGAAACGTTACAGGAAGGTAGAATCTATTGAGTTGTAAGTGAGCTGAACGTTTCATGATGATAGCACTTTCCTAAGGGGGTCAAACCATGTCCCAAAGGTCACCGGATCTGGTGTCAATTTAAAGAAGTAGTCCAGTTACACCTTTGAGGGCTTATAACTTGGCTTCTGAATGTCCTAGAGAGATCAGGTTTGTTTTAGTGTACTCCAATCAACAGCCCCTACAACCTCAAAAAGGAATGGAGTCATTGGCACTTATGGTTTTTAAATGGCACCCAGAATTATGTTGCACGAAGCACAATTTCACATCATTCTGGGTCCATTTGTGTGAAAACAAGGTCCAATCAGGCTGAAACGTTACAAGAAGGTAGAATCTATTGAGTTGTAAGTGATCTGAACATTTCAAGATGATCGCACATTCCTATAGGGGGTAAAACCATGTCCCAAAGGTCACCGGGCCTGGTGTCACTTTAAAGAAGTAGTCCAGTTACACCTTTGTGGGCTTATAACTTGGCTTCTGAATATCCTAGAGAGGTCAGGTTTGTTTTAGAGTACTCCAATTAACAGCCCCCATTACCACTAAAAGGAATGGAGTCATTAGCACTTATGGTTTTTAAAGGGCACCCTGAATTATGTTGCACGAAGCACAATTTCACATCATTCTGGGTTCATTTGTGTAAAAACAAGGTCCAATCAGGCTGAAACGTTACAGGAAGGTAGAATCTATTGAGTTGTAAGTGATCTGAACGTTTCATGATGATAGCCCTTTCCTAAGGGGGTCAAACCATGTCCCAAAGGTCACCGGATCTGGTGTCAATTTAAACAAGTAGTCCAGTTACACATTTGTGGGCTTATAACTTGGCTTCTGAATGTCCTAGAGAGATCAGGTATGTTTTAGTATACTCCAATCAACAGCCCCAAGAGTTACAAAAAGGAATGGAGTCATTAGCACTTATGGTTTGTAAATGGCACCCAGAATTATTTTGCACGAAGCACAATTTCACATCATTCTGGGTTCATTTGTGTGAAAACAAGGTCCAATCAGGCTGAAACGTTACAAAAAGGTAGATTCTATTGAGTTGTAAGTGATCTGAACGTTTCAAGATGATCGCACATTCCTATAGGGGGTCAAACCATGTCCCAAAGGTCACCGGGCCTGGTGTCACTTTAAAGAAGTAGTCCAGTTACACCTTTGTGGGCTTATAACTTGGCTTCTGAATATCCTAGAGAGGTCAGGTTTGTTTTAGAGTACTCCAATTAACAGCCCCCATTACCACTAAAAGGAATGGAGTCATTAGCACTTATGGTTTTTAAATGGCACCCAGAATTATGTTGCACAAAGCACAATTTCACATCATTCTGGGTCCATTTGTGTGAAAACAAGGTCCATTCAGGCTGAAACGTTACAGGAAGGTAGAATCTATTGAGTTGTAAGTGATCTGAACGTTTCATGATGATCGCACATTCCTATAGGGGGTCAAACCATGTCCCAAAGGTCACCAGATCTGGTGTAAATTTAAAGAAGTAGTCCAGTTACACATTTGTGGGCTTATAACTTGGCTTCTGAATGTCCTAGAGAGATCAGGATTGTTTTAGTGTACTCCAATCAACAGCCCCTACAACCACAAAAAGGAATGGAGTCAATAGCACTTATGGTTTGTAAATGGCACCCAGAATTATGTTGCACGAAGCACAATTTCACATCATTCTGGGTCCATTTGTGTGAAAACAAGGTCCAATCAGGCTGAAACGTTACAAGAAGGTAGAATCTATTGAGTTGTATTTGATCTGAACGTTTCAAGATGATCGCAATTTCCTAAGGGGGGTCAAACCATGTCCCAAAGGTCACCGGATCTGGTGTCAATTTAAAGAAGTAGTCCAGTTACACATTTGTGGGCTTATAACTTGGCTTCTGAATGTCCTAGAGAGATCAGGTTTGTTTTAATGTACTCCAACCACCAGCCCCTACAACCACAAAAAGGAATGGAGTCATTAGCACTTATGGTTTGTAAATGGCACCCAGAATTATGTTGCACGAAGCACAATTTCACATCATTCTGGGTCCATTTGTGTGAAAACAAGGTCCAATCAGGCTGAAACATTACAAGAAGGTAGAATCTATTGAGTTGTAAGTGATCTGAACGTTTCATGATGATCGCACATTCCTATAGGGGGTCAAACCATGTCCCAAAGGTCAACGGGCCTGGTGTCACTTTAAAGAAGTAGTCCAGTTACACCTTTGTGGGCTTATAACTTGGCTTCTGAATATCCTAGAGAGGTCAGGTTTGTTTTAGAGTACTCCAATTAGAGCCCCCATTACCCCAAAAAGGAATGGAGTCATTAGCACTTATGGTTTTTAAATGGCACCCAGAATTATGTTGCACGAAGCACAATTTCACATCATTCTGGGTTCATTTGTATGAAAACAAGGTCCAATCAGGCTGAAACGTTACAGGAAGGTAGAATCTATTGAGTTGTAAGTGATCTGAACGTTTCATGATGATAGCACTTTCCTAAGGGGGTCAAACCATGTCCCAAAGGTCACCGGATCTGGTGTCAATTTAAAGAAGTAGTCCAGTTACACATTTGTGGGCTTATAACTTGGCTTCTGAATGTCCTAGAGAGATCAGGTTTGTTTTAATGTACTCCAATCAACAGCCCCTACAACCACAAAAAGGAATGGAGTCATTAGCACTTATAGTTTGTAAATGGCACCCAGAATTATGTTGCACGAAGCACAATTTCACATCATTCTGGGTCCATTTGTGTGAAAACAAGGTCCAATCAGGCTGAAACGTTACAAGAAGGTAGAATCTACTGAGTTGTAAGTGATCCGAACGTTTCATGATGATCGCACATTCCTATAGGGGGTCAAACCAGGTCCCAAAGGTCACCGGGCCTGGTGTCACTTTAAAGAAGTAGTCCAGTTACACCTTTGTGGGCTTATAACTTGGCTTCTGAATGTCCTAGAGAGGTCAGGTTTGTTTTAGTGTACTCCAATCAACAGTCCCTACAACCACAAAAAGGAATGGAGTCATTAGCACTTATGGTTTGTAAATGGCACCCAGAATTATGTTGCACGAAGCACAATTTCACATCATTCTGGGTCCATTTGTGTGAAAACAAGGTCCAATCATGCTGAAACGTTACAAGAAGGTAGAATCTACTTAGTTGTAAGTGATCTGAACGTTTCATGATGATCGCACATTACTATAGGGGGTAAAATCATGTCCCAAAGGTCACCGGGCCTGGTGTCACTTTAAAGAAGTAGTCCAGTTACACATTTGTGGGCTTATAACTTGGCTTCTGAATATCCTAGAGAGGCCAGGTTTGTTTTAGAGTACTCCAATCAACAGCCCCTACAACCACAAAAATGAATGGAGTCATTAGCACTTATGGTTTGTAAATGGCACCCAGAATTATGTTGCACGAAGCACAATTTCACATCATTCTGGGTCCATTTGTGTGAAAACAAGGTCCAATCAGGCTGAAACGTTACAAGAAGGTAGAATCTATTGAGTTGTAAGTGATCTGAACGTTTCATGATGATCGCACATTCCTATAGGGGGTCAAACCAGGTCCCAAAGGTCACCGGGTCTGGTGTCACTTTAAAGAAGTAGTCCAGTTACACCTTTGTGGGCTTATAACTTGGCTTCTGAATGTCCTAGAGAGGTCAGGTTTGTTTTAGTGTACTCCAATAAACAGTCCCTACAACCACAAAAAGGAATGGAGTCATTAGCACTTATGGTTTGTAAATGGCACCCAGAATTATGTTGCACGAAGCACAATTTCACATCATTCTGGGTCCATTTGTGTGAAAACAAGGTCCAATCAGGCTGAAACGTTACAAGAAGGTAGAATCTACTGAGTTGTAAGTGATCTGAACGTTTAATGATGATCGCACATTCCTATAGGGGGTAAAATCATGTCCCAAAGGTCACCGGGCCTGGTGTCACTTTAAAGAAGTAGTCCAGTTACACATTTGTGGGCTTATAACTTGGCTTCTGAATATCCTAGAGAGGTCAGGTTTGTTTTAGAGTACTCCAATTAACAGCCCCCATTACCACAAAAAGGAATGGAGTCATTAGCGCTTATGGTTTTTAAATGGCACCCAGAATTATGTTGCACGAAGCACAATTTCACATCATTCTGGGTTCATTTGTGTGAAAACAAGGTCCAATCAGGCTGAAACGTTACAAGAAGGTAGAATCTACTGAGTTGTAAGTGATCTGAACGTTTCATGATGATCGCACATTCCTATAGGGGGTAAAACCATGTCCCAAAGGTCACTGGGCCTGGTGTCACTTTAAAGAAGTAGTCCAGTTACACCTTTGTGGGCTTATAACTTGGCTTCTGAATGTCCTAGAGAGGTCAGGTTTGTTTTAGTGTACTCCAATAAACAGTCCCTACAACCACAAAAAGGAATGGAGTCATTAGCACTTATGGTTTGTAAATGGCACCCAGAATTATGTTGCACGAAGCACAATTTCACATCATTCTGGGTCCATTTGTGTGAAAACAAGGTCCAATCATGCTGAAACGTTACAAGAAGGTAGAATCTACTTAGTTGTAAGTGATCTGAACGTTTCATGATGATCGCACATTACTATAGGGGGTAAAATCATGTCCCAAAGGTCACCGGGCCTGGTGTCACTTTAAAGAAGTAGTCCAGTTACACATTTGTGGGCTTATAACTTGGCTTCTGAATATCCTAGAGAGGCCAGGTTTGTTTTAGAGTACTCCAATCAACAGCCCCTACAACCACAAAAATGAATGGAGTCATTAGCACTTATGGTTTGTAAATGGCACCCAGAATTATGTTGCACGAAGCACAATTTCACATCATTCTGGGTCCATTTGTGTGAAAACAAGGTCCAATCAGGCTGAAACGTTACAAGAAGGTAGAATCTATTGAGTTGTAAGTGATCTGAACGTTTCATGATGATCGCACATTCCTATAGGGGGTCAAACCAGGTCCCAAAGGTCACCGGGTCTGGTGTCACTTTAAAGAAGTAGTCCAGTTACACCTTTGTGGGCTTATAACTTGGCTTCTGAATGTCCTAGAGAGGTCAGGTTTGTTTTAGTGTACTCCAATAAACAGTCCCTACAACCACAAAAAGGAATGGAGTCATTAGCACTTATGGTTTGTAAATGGCACCCAGAATTATGTTGCACGAAGCACAATTTCACATCATTCTGGGTCCATTTGTGTGAAAACAAGGTCCAATCAGGCTGAAACGTTACAAGAAGGTAGAATCTACTGAGTTGTAAGTGATCTGAACGTTTAATGATGATCGCACATTCCTATAGGGGGTAAAATCATGTCCCAAAGGTCACCGGGCCTGGTGTCACTTTAAAGAAGTAGTCCAGTTACACATTTGTGGGCTTATAACTTGGCTTCTGAATATCCTAGAGAGGTCAGGTTTGTTTTAGAGTACTCCAATTAACAGCCCCCATTACCACAAAAAGGAATGGAGTCATTAGCGCTTATGGTTTTTAAATGGCACCCAGAATTATGTTGCACGAAGCACAATTTCACATCATTCTGGGTTCATTTGTGTGAAAACAAGGTCCAATCAGGCTGAAACGTTACAAGAAGGTAGAATCTACTGAGTTGTAAGTGATCTGAACGTTTCATGATGATCGCACATTCCTATAGGGGGTAAAACCATGTCCCAAAGGTCACTGGGCCTGGTGTCACTTTAAAGAAGTAGTCCAGTTACACATTTGTGGGCTTATAACTTGGCTTCTGAATGTCCTAGAGAGATCAGGTTTGTTTTAGTGTACTCCAATCAACAGCCCCTACAACCACAAAAAGGAATGGAGTCATTAGCACTTATGGTTTGTAAATGGCACCCAGAATTATGTTGCACGAAGAACAATTTCACATCATTCTGGGTTCATTTGTGTGAAAACAAGGTCCAATCAGGCTGAATTCGTTACAAGAAGGTAGAATCTATTGAGTTGTAAGTGATCTGAACGTTTCATGATGATCGCACATTCCTATAGGGGGTCAAACCATGTCCCAAAGGTCACCGGGCCTGGTGTCACTTTAAAGAAGTAGTCCAGTTACACATTTGTGGGCTTATAACTTGGCTTCTCAATATCCTAGAGAGATCAGGTTTGTTTTAGTGTAGTCCAATCAACAGCCCCTACAACCACAAAAAGGAATGGAGTCATTAGCACTTATGGTTTGTAAATGGCACCCAGAATTATGTTGCATGAAGCACAATTTCACATCATTCTGGGTTCATTTGTGTGAAAACAAGGTCCAATCAGGCTGAAACGTTACAGGAAGGTAGAATCTATTGAGTTGTAAGTGATCTGAACGTTTCATGATGACAGCACTTTCCTAAGGGGGTCAAACCATGTCCCAAACGTCACCGGATCTGGTGTCAATTTAAAGAAGTAGTCCAGTTACACATTTGTGGGCTTATAACTTGGATTCTGAATGTCATAGAGAGATCAGGTTTGTTTTAGTGTACTCCAGTCAACAGCCCCTACAACCACAAAAAGGAATGGAGTCATTAGCACTTATGGTTTGTAAATGGCACCCAGAATTATGTTGCACGAAGCACAATTTCACATCATTCTGGGTCCATTTGTGTGAAAACAAGGTCCAATCAGGCTGAAACGTTACAAGAAGGTAGAATCTATTGAGTTGTAAGTGATCTGAACGTTTCATGATGATCGCACATTCCTATAGGGGGTAAAACCAAATCCCAAAGGTCACCGGGCCTGGTGTCACTTTAAAGAAGTAGTCCAGTTAAACATTTGTGGGCTTATAACTTGGCTTCTGAATGTCCTAGAGAGATCAGGTTTGTTTTAGTGTACTCCAATCAACAGACCCTACAAACACAAAAAGGAATGGAGTCATTAGCACTTATGGTTTGTAAATGGCACCCAGAATTATGTTGCACGAAGCACAATTTCACATCATTCTGGGTCCATTTGTGTGAAAACAAGGTCCAATCAGGCTGAAACGTTACAAGAAGGTAGAATCTATTGAGTTGTAAGTGATCTGAACGTTTCATGATGATCGCACATTCCTACAGGGGGTCAAACCAGGTCCCAAAGGTCACCGGGCCTGGTGTCACTTTAAAGAAGTAGTCCAGTTACACCTTTGTGGGCTTATAACTTGGCTTCTGAATGTCCTAGAGAGATCAGGTTTGTTTTAGTGTACTCCAATCAACAGCCCCTACAACCACAAAAAGGAATGGAGTTATTAGCACTTATGGTTTGTAAATGGCACCCAGAATTATGTTGCACGAAGCACAATTTCACATCATTCTCGTTCCATTTGTGTGAAAACAAGGTCCAATCAGGCTGAAACGTTACAAGAAGGTAGAATCTACTGAGTTGTAAGTGATCTGAACATTTCATGATGATCGCACATTACTATAGGGGGTAAAATCATGTCCCAAAGGTCACCGGGCCTGGTGTCACTTTAAAGAAGTAGTCCAGTTACACATTTGTGGGCTTATAACTTGGCTTCTGAATATCCTAGAGAGGTCAGGTTTGTTTTAGAGTACTCCAATTAAGAGCCCCCATTACCACAAAAAGGAATGGAGTCATTAGCACTTATGGCTTGTAAATGGCACCCAGAATTATGTTGCACGAAGCACAATTTCACATCATTCTGGGTCCATTTGTGTGAAAACAAGGTCCAATCAGGCTGAAACGTTACAAGAAGGTAGAATCTATTGAGTTGTAAGTGATCTGAACATTTCATGATGATCGCACATTCCTATAGGGGGTCAAACCAGGTCCCAAAGGTCACCGCGCCTGGTGTCACTTTAAAGAAGTAGTCCAGTTACACCTTTGTGGGCTTATAACTTGGCTTCTGAATATCCTAGAGAGGTCAGGTTTGTTTTAGAGTACTCCAATTAACAGCCCCCATTACCCCCAAAAGGACTGGAGTCATTAGCACTTATGGTTTTTAAATGGCACCCAGAATTATGTTGCACGAAGCACAATTTCACATCATTCTGGGTCCATTTGTGTGAAAACAAGGTCCAATCAGGCTGAAACGTTACAAGAAGGTAGAATCTATTGAGTTGTAAGTGATCTGAACGTTTCAAGATGATCGCACATTCCTATAGGGGGTAAAACCATGTCCCAAAGGTCACCGGGCCTGGTGTCACTTTAGAGAAGTAGTCCAGTTACACCTTTGTGGGCTTATAACTTGGCTTCTGACTGTCCTAGAGAGGTCAGGTTTGTTTTAGTGTACACCAATCAACAGCCCCTACAACCACAAACAGGAATGGAGTCATTAGCACTTATGGTTTGTAAATGGCACCCAGAATTATGTTGCACGAAGCACAAATTCACATCATTCTGGGTCCATTTGTGTGAAAACAAGGTCCAATCAGGCTGAAACGTTACAGGAAGGTACAATCTATTGAGTTGTAAGTGATCTGAACGTTTCATGATGATAGCACTTTCCTAAGGGGGTCAAACCATGTCCCAAAGGTCACCGGATCTGGTGTCAATTTAAAGAAGTAGTCCAGTTTCAAATTTGTGGGCTTATAACTTGGCTTCTGAATTTCCTAGAGAGATCAGGTTTGTTTTAGTGTACTCCAATCAACAGCCCCTACAACCACAAAAAGGAATGGAGTCATTAGCACTTATGGTTTGTAAATGGCACCCAGAATTATGTTGCACGAAGCACAATTTCACATCATTCTGGGTCCATTTGTGTGAAAACAAGGTCCAATCATGCTGAAACGTTACAAGAAGGTAGAATCTACTTAGTTGTAAGTGATCTGAACGTTTCATGATGATCGCACATTTCTATAGGGGGTAAAATCATGTCCCAAAGGTCACCGGGCCTGGTGTCACTTTAAAGAAGTAGTCCAGTTACACATTTGTGGGCTTATAACTTGGCTTCTGAATATCCTAGAGAGGCCAGGTTTGTTTTAGAGTACTCCAATCAACAGCCCCTACAACCACAAAAAGGAATGGAGTCATTAGCGCTTATGGTTTTTAAATGGCACCCAGAATTATATTGCACGAAGCACAATTTCACATCATTCTGGGTTCTTTTGTGTGAAAACAAGGTCCAATCAGGCTGAAACGTTACAAGAAGGTAGAATCTACTGAGTTGTAAGTGATCTGAACGTTTCATGATGATCGCACATTCCTATAGGGGGTAAAACCATGTCCCAAAGGTCACTGGGCCTGGTGTCACTTTAAAGAAGTAGTCCAGTTACACCTTTGTGGGCTTATAACTTGGCTTCTGAATGTCCTAGAGAGATCAGGTTTGTTTTAGTGTACTCCAATCAACAGCCCCTACAACCACATAAAGGAATGGAGTCATTAGCACTTATGGTTTGTAAATGGCACCCAGAATTATGTTGCACGAAGCACAATTTCACATCATTCTGGGTTCATTTGTGTGAAAACAAGGTCCAATCAGGCTGAATTCGTTACAAGAAGGTAGAATCTATTGAGTTGTAAGTGATCTGAACGTTTCATGATGATCGCACATTCCTATAGGGGGTCAAACCATGTCCCAAAGGTCACCGGGCCTGGTGTCACTTTAAAGAAGTAGTCCAGTTACACATTTGTGGGCTTATAACTTGGCTTCTCAATTTCCTAGAGAGATCAGGTTTGTTTTAGTGTAGTCCAATCAACAGCCCCTACAACCACAAAAAGGAATGGAGTCATTAGCACTTATGGTTTGTAAATGGCACCCAGAATTATGTTGCATGAAGCACAATTTCACATCATTCTGGGTTCATTTGTGTGAAAACAAGGTCCAATCAGGCTGAAACGTTACAGGAAGGTAGAATCTATTGAGTTGTAAGTGATCTGAACGTTTCATGATGACAGCACTTTCCTAAGGGGGTCAAACCATGTCCCAAACGTCACCGGATCTGGTGTCAATTTAAAGAAGTAGTCCAGTTACACATTTGTGGGCTTATAACTTGGATTCTGAATGTCATAGAGAGATCAGGTTTGTTTTAGTGTACTCCAGTCAACAGCCCCTACAACCACAAAAAGGAATGGAGTCATTAGCACTTATGGTTTGTAAATGGCACCCAGAATTATGTTGCACGAAGCACAATTTCACATCATTCTGGGTCCATTTGTGTGAAAACAAGGTCCAATCAGGCTGAAACGTTACAAGAAGGTAGAATCTATTGAGTTGTAAGTGATCTGAACGTTTCATGATGATCGCACATTCCTATAGGGGGTAAAACCAAATCCCAAAGGTCACCGGGCCTGGTGTCACTTTAAAGAAGTAGTCCAGTTACACATTTGTGGGCTTATAACTTGGCTTCTGAATGTCCTAGAGAGATCAGGTTTGTTTTAGTGTACTCCAATCAACAGACCCTACAAACAGAAAAAGGAATGGAGTCATTAGCACTTATGGTTTGTAAATGGCACCCAGAATTATGTTGCACGAAGCACAATTTCACATCATTCTGGGTCCATTTGTGTGAAAACAAGGTCCAATCAGGCTGAAACGTTACAAGAAGGTAGAATCTATTGAGTTGTAAGTGATCTGAACGTTTCATGATGATCGCACATTCCTACAGGGGGTCAAACCAGGTCCCAAAGGTCACCGGGCCTGGTGTCACTTTAAAGAAGTAGTCCAGTTACACCTTTGTGGGCTTATAACTTGGCTTCTGAATGTCCTAGAGAGTTCAGGTTTGTTTTAGTGTACTCCAATCAATAGTCCCTACAACCACAAAAAGGAATGGAGTCATTAGCACTTATGGTTTGTAAATGGCACCCAGAATTATGTTGCACGAAGCACAATTTCACATCATTCTGGTTCCATTTCGTGTGAAAACAAGGTCCAATCAGGCTGAAACGTTACAAGAAGGTAGAATCTATTGAGTTGTAAATGATCTGAACGTTTCATGATGATCGCACATTACTATAGGGGGTAAAATCATGTCCCAAAGGTCACCGGGCCTGGTGTCACTTTAAATAAGTAGTCCAGTTACACATTTGTGGGCTTATAACTTGGCTTCTGAATATCCTAGAGAGGTCAGGTTTGTTTTAGAGTACTCCAATTAAGAGCCCCCATTACCACAAAAAGGAATGGAGTCATTAGCACTTATGGCTTGTAAATGGCACCCAGAATTATGTTGCACAAAGCACAATTTCACATCATTCTGGGTCCATTTGTGTGAAAACAAGGTCCAATCAGGCTGAAACGTTACAAGAAGGTAGAATCTATTGAGTTGTAAGTGATCTGAACATTTCATGATGATCGCACATTCCTATAGGGGGTCAAACCAGGTCCCAAAGGTCACCGCGCCTGGTGTCACTTTAAAGAAGTAGTCCAGTTACACCTTTGTGGGCTTATAACTTGGCTTCTGAATATCCTAGAGAGGTCAGGTTTGTTTTAGAGTACTCCAATTAACAGCCCCCATTACCCCCAAAAGGACTGGAGTCATTAGCACTTATGGTTTTTAAATGGCACCCAGAATTATGTTGCACGAAGCACAATTTCACATCATTCTGGGTCCATTTGTGTGAAAACAAGGTCCAATCAGGCTGAAACGTTACAAGAAGGTAGAATCTATTGAGTTGTAAGTGATCTGAACGTTTCAAGATGATCGCACATTCCTATAGGGGGTAAAACCATGTCCCAAAGGTCACCGGGCCTGGTGTCACTTTAGAGAAGTAGTCCAGTTACACCTTTGTGGGCTTATAACTTGGCTTCTGAATGTCCTAGAGAGGTCAGGTTTGTTTTAGTGTACACCAATCAACAGCCCCTACAACCACAAACAGGAATGGAGTCATTAGCACTTATGGTTTGTAAATGGCACCCAGAATTATGTTGCACGAAGCACAAATTCACATCATTCTGGGTCCATTTGTGTGAAAACAAGGTCCAATCAGGCTGAAACGTTACAGGAAGGTACAATCTATTGAGTTGTAAGTGATCTGAACGTTTCATGATGATAGCACTTTCCTAAGGGGGTCAAACCATGTCCCAAAGGTCACCGGATCTGGTGTCAATTTAAAGAAGTAGTCCAGTTACAAATTTGTGGGCTCATAACTTGGCTTCTGAATTTCCTAGAGAGATCAGGTTTGTTTTAGTGTACTCCAATCAACAGCCCCTACAACCACAAAAAGGAATGGAGTCATTAGCACTTATGGTTTGTAAATGGCACCCAGAATTATGTTGCACGAAGCACAATTTCACATCATTCTGGGTCCATTTGTGTGAAAACAAGGTCCAATCATGCTGAAACGTTACAAGAAGGTAGAATCTACTTAGTTGTAAGTGATCTGAACGTTTCATGATGATCGCACATTTCTATAGGGGGTAAAATCATGTCCCAAAGGTCACCGGGCCTGGTATCACTTTAAAGAAGTAGTCCAGTTACACATTTCTGGGCTTATAACTTGGCTTCTGAATATCCTAGAGAGGCCAGGTTTGTTTTAGAGTACTCCAATCAACAGCCCCTACAACCACAAAAAGGAATGGAGTCATTAGCACTTATGGTTTGTAAATGGCACCCAGAATTATGTTGCACGAAGCACAATTTCACATCATTCTGGGTCCATTTGTGTGAAAACAAGGTCCAACCAGGCTGAAACGTTACAAAAAGGTAGAATCTATTGAGTTGTAAGTGATCTGAACGTTTCAAGATGATCGCACATTCCTATAGGGGGTCAAACCATGTCCCAAAGGTCACCGGGCCTGGTGTCACTTTAAAGAAGTAGTCCAGTTACACCTTTGTGGGCTTATAACTTGGCTTCTGAATATCCTAGAGAGGTCAGTTTTGATTCCTTTTGTGGTTGTAGGGGCTGTTGATTGGAGTACACTAAAACAAACTTGATCTCTCAAGGACATTCAGAAGCCAAGTTATAAGCCCACAAATGTGTAACTGGACTACTTCTTTAAATTGACACCAGATCCGGTGACCTTTGGGACATGGTTTGATCCCCTTAGGAAGCGCTATCATCATGAAACGTTCAGATCTCTTACAACTAAATAGATTCTACCTTCCTGTAACGTTGCAGCCTGATTGGACCTTGTTTTCACACAAATGAACCCAGAATGATGTGAAATTGTGCTTTGTGCAACATAATTCTGGGTGCCATTTACAAACCATAAGTGCTAATGACTCCATTCATTTTTGTGGTTGTAGGGGCTGTTGATTGGAGTATACTAAAACAAACCTGATCTCTCTAGGACATTCAGAAGCCAAGTTATAAGCCCACAAAGGTGTAACTGGACTACTTCTTTAAAGTGACACTTGGCCCGGTGACCTTTGGGACATGGTTTGACCCCCTATAGGAATGTGCGATCATCTTGAAACGTTCAGATCACTTACAACTCAATAGATTCTACCTTCTTGTAGCGTTTCAGCCGGATTGGACCTTGTTTTCACACAAATTGACCCAGAATGATTTGAAATTGTGCTTCGTGCAACATAATTCTGGGTGCCATTTACAAACCATAAATGCTAATGACTTCATTCCTTTTAGTGGTAATGGGGGCTGCTAATTGGAGTACTCTAAAACAAACCTGACCTCTCTAGGATATTCAGAAGCCAAGTTATAAGCCCACAAAGGTGTAACTGGACTACATCTTTAAAGTGACACCAGGCCCGGTGACCTTTGGGACATGGTTTGACCCCCTTAGGAAAGTGCTATCATCATGAAACGTTCAGATCACTTACAATTCAATAGATTCTACCTTTCTGTAACGTTTCAGCCTGATTGGACCTTGTTTTCACACAAATGGACCCAGAATGATGTGAAATTGTGCTTCGTGCAACATAATTCTGGGTGCCATTTACAAACCATAAGTGCTAATTACTCCATTCCTTTTTGTGGTTGTAGGGGCTGTTGATTGGAGTACACTAAAACAAACCTAACCTCTCTAGGACATTCAGAAGCCAAGTTATAAGCCCACAAAGGTGTAACTGGACTACTTCTTTAAAGTGACACCAGGCCCGGTGACCTTTGGGACATGGTTTTACCCCCTATAGGAATGTGCGATCATCTTGAAACGTTCAGATCACTTACAACTCAATAGATTCTACCTTCTTGTAGCGTTTCAGCCTGATTGGACCTTGTTTTCACACAAATGGACCCAGAATGATGTGAAATTGTGCTTCGTGACACATAATTCTGGGTGCCATTTACAAACCATAAGTGCTAATAACTCCATTCCTTTTTGTGGTTGTAGGGGCTGTTGATTGGAGTACACTAAAACAAACCTGATCTCTCTAGGACATTCAGAAGCCAAGTTATAAGCCCACAAATGTGTAACTGGACTACTTCTTTAAATTGACACCAGATCCGGTGATCTTTGGGACATCGTTTAACCCCCTTAGGAAAGTGCTATCATCATGAAACGTTCAGATCACTTACAACTCAGTAGATTCTACCTTCCTGTAACGTTTCAGCCTGATTGGACCTTGTTTTCACACAAATGAACCCAGAATGATGTGAAATTGTGCTTCGTTCAACATAATTCTGGGTGCCATTTACAAACCATAAATGCTAATGACTCCATTCCTTTTTGTGGTTGTAGGGGCTGTTGATTGGAGTACATTAAAACAAACCTGATCTCTCTAGGACATTCAGAAGCCAAGTTATAAGTCCACAAATGTGTAACTGGACTACTACTTTAAATTGACACCAGATCCGGTGACCTTTGGGACATGGTTTGACCCCCTTAGGAAAGTGCTATCATCATGAAACGTTCAGATCACTTACAATTCAATAGATTCTACCTTTCTGTAACGTTTCAGCCTGATTGGACCTTGTTTTCACACAAATGGACCCAGAATGATGTGAAATTGTGCTTCGTGCAACATAATTCTGGGTGCCATTTACAAACCATAAGTGCTAATTACTCCATTCCTTTTTGTGGTTGTAGGGGCTGTTGATTGGAGTACACTAAAACAAACCTAACCTCTCTAGGACATTCAGAAGCCAAGTTATAAGCCCACAAAGGTGTAACTGGACTACTTCTTTAAAGTGACACCAGGCCCGGTGACCTTTGGGACATGGTTTTACCCCCTATAGGAATGTGCGATCATCTTGAAACGTTCAGATCACTTACAACTCAATAGATTCTACCTTCTTGTAGCGTTTCAGCCTGATTGGACCTTGTTTTCACACAAATGGACCCAGAATGATGTGAAATTGTGCTTCGTGACACATAATTCTGGGTGCCATTTACAAACCATAAGTGCTAATAACTCCATTCCTTTTTGTGGTTGTAGGGGCTGTTGATTGGAGTACACTAAAACAAACCTGATCTCTCTAGGACATTCAGAAGCCAAGTTATAAGCCCACAAATGTGTAACTGGACTACTTCTTTAAATTGACACCAGATCCGGTGATCTTTGGGACATCGTTTAACCCCCTTAGGAAAGTGCTATCATCATGAAACGTTCAGATCACTTACAACTCAGTAGATTCTACCTTCCTGTAACGTTTCAGCCTGATTGGACCTTGTTTTCACACAAATGAACCCAGAATGATGTGAAATTGTGCTTTGTGCAACATAATTCTGGGTGCCATTTAAAAACCATAAGTGCTAATGACTCCATTCCTTTTTGTGGTTGTAGGGGCTGTTGATTGGAGTACACTAAAACAACCCTGACCTCTCTAGGACATTCAGAAGCCAAGTTATAAGCCCACAAATGTGTAACTGGACTACTTCTTTAAAGTGACACCAGATCCGGTGACCTTTGGGACATGGTTTGACCCCCTTAGGAAAGTGCGATCATCATGAAATGTTCAGATCACTTACAACTCAATAGATTCTACCTTCCTGTATTGTTTCAGCCTGATTGGACCTTGTTTTCACACAAATGAACCCAGAATGATGTGAAATTGTGCTTCGTGCAACATAATTCTGGGAGCCATTTAAAAACTATAAGTGCTAATGTCTCCATTCCTTTTTGTGGTTGTAGGGGCTGTTGATTGGAGTACACTAAAGCAAACCTGATCGCTCTAGGACATTCAGAAGCCAAGTTATAAGCCCACAAATGTGTAACTGGACTACTTCTTTAAATTGACACCAGATCCGGTGACCTTTGGGACATGGTTTGACCCCCTTAGGAAAGTGCTATCATCATGAAACGTTCAGATCACTTACAACTCAATAGATTCTACCTTCCTGTAACGTTTCAGCCGGATTGGACCTTGTTTTCACACAAATGAACCCAGAATGATGTGAAATTGTGCTTTGTTCAACATAATTCTGGGTGCCATTGACAAACCATAAATGCTAATGACTCCATTCCTTTTTGTGGTTGTAGGGGCTGTTGATTGGAGTACATTAAAACAAACCTGATCTCTCTAGGACATTCAGAAGCCAAGTTATAAGTCCACAAATGTGTAACTGGACTACTACTTTAAATTGACACCAGATCCGGTGACCTTTGGGACATGGTTTGACCCCCTTAGGAAAGTGCTATCATCATGAAACGTTCAGATCACTTACAACTCAATAGATTCTACCTTCCTGTAACGTTTCAGCCTGATTGGACCTTGTTTTCACACAAATGGACCCAGAATGATGTGAAATTGTGCTTCGTGCAACATAATTCTGGGTGCCATTTACAAACCATAAGTGCTAATGACTCCATTCCTTTTTGTGGTTGTAGGGGCTGTTGATTGGAGTACACTAAAACAAACCTGACCTCTCTAGGACATTCAGAAGCCAAGTTATAAGCCCACAAAGGTGTAACTGGACTACTTCTTTAAAGTGACACCAGGCCCGGTGACCTTTGGGACATGGTTTGACCCCCTATGGGAATGTGAGATAATCATGAAACGTTCAGATCACTTACAACTCAATAGATTCTACCTTCTTGTAACGTTTCAGCCTGATTGGACCTTGTTTTCACACAAATGGACCCAGAATGATGTGAAATTGTGCTTTGTTCAACATAATTCTGGGTGCCATTGACAAACCATAAATGCTAATGACTCCATTCCTTTTTGTGGTTGTAGGGGCTGTTGATTGGAGTACATTAAAACAAACCTGATCTCTCTAGGACATTCAGAAGCCAAGTTATAAGTCCACAAATGTGTAACTGGACTACTACTTTAAATTGACACCAGATCCGGTGACCTTTGGGACATGGTTTGACCCCCTTAGGAAAGTGCTATCATCATGAAACGTTCAGATCACTTACAACTCAATAGATTCTACCTTCCTGTAACGTTTCAGCCTGATTGGACCTTGTTTTCACACAAATGGACCCAGAATGATGTGAAATTGTGCTTCGTGCAACATAATTCTGGGTGCCATTTACAAACCATAAGTGCTAATGACTCCATTCCTTTTTGTGGTTGTAGGGGCTGTTGATTGGAGTACACTAAAACAAACCTGACCTCTCTAGGACATTCAGAAGCCAAGTTATAAGCCCACAAAGGTGTAACTGGACTACTTCTTTAAAGTGACACCAGGCCCGGTGACCTTTGGGACATGGTTTGACCCCCTATGGGAATGTGAGATAATCATGAAACGTTCAGATCACTTACAACTCAATAGATTCTACCTTCTTGTAACGTTTCAGCCTGATTGGACCTTGTTTTCACACAAATGGACCCAGAATGATGTGAAATTGTGCTTCGTGCAACATAATTCTGGGTGCCATTTACAAACCATAAGTGCTAATGACTCCATTCCTTTTGTGGTTGTAGGGGCTTTTAATTGGAGTACACTAAAACAAACTTGATCTCTCTAGGACATTCAGAAGCCAAGTTATAAGCCCACAAATGTGTAACTGGACTACTTCTTTAAATTGACACCAGATCCGGTGACCTTTGGGACATGGTTTGATCCCCTTAGGAAAGCGCTATCATCATGAAACGTTCAGATCACTTACAACTAAATAGATTCTACCTTCCTGTAACGTTGCAGCCTGATTGGACCTTGTTTTCACACAAATGAACCCAGAATGATGTGAAATTGTGCTTCGTTCAACATAATTCTGGGTGCCATTTACAAACCATAAATGCTAATGACTCCATTCCTTTTTGTGGTTGTAGGGGCTGTTGATTGGAGTACATTAAAACAAACCTGATCTCTCTAGGACATTCAGAAGCCAAGTTATAAGTCCACAAATGTGTAACTGGACTACTACTTTAAATTGACACCAGATCCGGTGACCTTTGGGACATGGTTTGACCCCCTTAGGAAAGTGCTATCATCATGAAACGTTCAGATCACTTACAACTCAATAGATTCTACCTTCCTGTAACGTTTCAGCCTGATTGGACCTTGTTTTCACACAAATGGACCCAGAATGATGTGAAATTGTGCTTCGTGCAACATAATTCTGGGTGCCATTTACAAACCATAAGTGCTAATGACTCCATTCCTTTTTGTGGTTGTAGGGGCTGTTGATTGGAGTACACTAAAACAAACCTGACCTCTCTAGGATATTCAGAAGCCAAGTTATAAGCCCACAAAGGTGTAACTGGACTACTTCTTTAAAGTGACACCAGGCCCGGTGACCTTTGGGACATGGTTTGACCCCCTATGGGAATGTGAGATCATCATGAAACGTTCAGATCACTTACAACTCAATAGATTCTACCTTCTTGTAACGTTTCATTCTGATTGGACCTTGTTTTCACACAAATGGACCCAGAATGATGTGAAATTGTGCTTCGTGCAACATAATTCTGGGTGCCATTTACAAACCATAAGTGCTAATGACTCCATTCCTTTTGTGGTTGTAGGGGCTGTTGATTGGAGTACACTAAAACAATCTTGATCTCTCTAGGACATTCAGAAGCCAAGTTATAAGCCCACAAATGTGTAACTGGACTACTTCTTTAGACACCAGATCCGGTGACCTTTGGGACATGGTTTGACCCCCTTAGGGAAGTGCTATCATCACTAAACGTTCAGATCACTTACAACTTAATATATTCTACCTTCCTGTAATGTTTCAGCCTGATTGGACCTTGTTTTCACACAAATGGACCCAGAATGATGTGAAATTGTGCTTTGTGCAACATAATTCTGGGTGCCATTTACAAACCATAAGTGCTAATGACTCCATTCCTTTTTGTGGTTGTAGGGGCTGTTGATTGGAGTACACTAAAACAAACCTGATCTCTCTAGGACATTCAGAAGCCAAGTTATAAGCCCACAAATGTGTAACTGGACTACTTCTTTAAATTGACACCAGATCCGGTGACCTTTGGGACATGGTTTGACCCCCTTAGGAAAGTGCTATCATCATGAAACGTTCAGGTCACTTACAACTCAATAGATTCTACCTTCCTGTAACGTTTCAGCCTGATTGGACCTTGTTTTCACACAAATGAACCCAGAATGATGTGAAATTGTGCTTCGTGCAACATAATTCTGGGTGCCATTTAAAAACCATAAGTGCTAATGACTCCATTCTTTTTTGTGGTTGTAGGGGCTGTTGATTGGAGTACACTAAAACAAACCTGATCGCTCTAGGACATTCAGAAGCCAAGTTATAAGCCCACAAATGTGTAACTGGACTACTTCTTTAAATTGACACCAGATACGGTGACCTTTGGGACATGGTTTGACCCCCTTAGGAAAGTGCTATCATCATGAAACGTTCAGATCACTTACAACTCAATAGATTCTACCTTCCTGTAACATTTCAGCCTTATTGGACCTTGTTTTCATACAAATGAACCCAGAATGATGTGAAATTGTGCTTCGTGCAACGTAATTCTGGGTGCCATTTACAAACCATAAGTGCTAATGACTCCATTCCTTTTTGTGGTTGTAGGGGCTTTTGATTAGAGTACACTAAAACAAACCTAACCTCTCTAGGACATTCAAAAGCCAAGTTATAAGCCCACAAAGGCGTAACTGGACTACTTCTTTAAAGTGACACCAGGCCCGGTGACATTTGGGACATGGTTTGACCCCCATAGGCATGTGCGATCATCTTGAAACGTTCAGATCACTTACAACTCAATAGATTCTACCTTCCTGTATTGTTTCAGCCTGATTGGACCTTGTTTTTACACAAATGAACCCAGAATGATGTGAAATTGTGCTTCGTGCAACATAATTCTGGGTGCCATTTAAAAACCATAAGTGCTAATGTCTCCATTCCTTTTTGTGGTTGTAGGGGCTGTTTATTGGAGTACACTAAAACAAACCTGATCTCTCTAGGACATTCAGAAGCCAAGTTATAAGCCCACAAATGTGTAACTGGACTACTTCTTTAAATTGACACCAGATCCGGTGATCTTTGGGACATGGTTTGACCCCCTTAGGAAAGTGCTATCATCATGAAACGTTCAGATCACTTACAACTCAGTAGATTCTACCTTCCTGTAACGTTTCAGCCTGATTGGACCTTGTTTTCACACAAATGAACCCAGAATGATGTGAAATTGTGCTTCGTGCAACATAATTCTGGGTGCCATTTAAAAACCATAAGAGCTAATGACTCCATTCCTTTTTGTGGTTGTAGGGGCTGTTGATTGGAGTACACTAAAACAACCCTGACCTCTCTAGGACATTCAGAAGCCAAGTTATAAGCCCACAAATGTGTAACTGGACTACTTCTTTAAAGTGACACCAGATCCGGTGACCTTTGGGACATGGTTTGACCCCCTTAGGAAAGTGCGATCATCATGAAACGTTCAGATCACTTACAACTCAATAGATTCTACCTTCCTGTATTGTTTCAGCCTGATTGGACCTTGTTTTCACACAAATGAACCCAGAATGATGTGAAATTGTGCTTCGTGCAACATAATTCTGGGTGCCATTTAAAAACCATAAGTGCTAATGTCTCCATTCCTTTTTGTGGTTGTAGGGGCTGTTTATTGGAGTACACTAAAACAAACCTGATCTCTCTAGGACATTCAGAAGCCAAGTTATAAGCCCACAAATGTGTAACTGGACTACTTCTTTAAATTGACACCAGATCCGGTGATCTTTGGGACATGGTTTGACCCCCTTAGGAAAGTGCTATCATCATGAAAGGTTCAGATCACTTACAACTCAGTAGATTCTACCTTCCTGTAACGTTTCAGCCTGATTGGACCTTGTTTTCACACAAATGAACCCAGAATGATGTGAAATTGTGCTTCGTGCAACATAATTCTGGGTGCCATTTACAAACCATAAGTGCTAATGACTCCATTCCTTTTTGTGGTTGTAGGGGCTGTTGATTGGAGTATACTAAAACAAACCTGATCTCTCTAGGACATTCAGAAGCCAAGTTATAAGCCCACAAAGGTGTAACTGGACTACTTCTTTAAAGTGACACTTGGCCCGGTGACCTTTGGGACATGGTTTGACCCCCTATAGGAATGTGCGATCATCTTGAAACGTTCAGATCACTTACAACTCAATAGATTCTACCTTCTTGTAGCGTTTCAGCCGGATTGGACCTTGTTTTCACACAAATTGACCCAGAATGATGTGAAATTGTGCTTCGTGCAACATAATTCTGGGTGCCATTTACAAACCAGAAATGCTAATGACTTCATTCCTTTTAGTGGTAATGGGGGCTGCTGATTGGAGTACTCTAAAACAAACCTGACCTCTCTAGGATATTCAGAAGCCAAGTTATAAGCCCACAAAGGTGTAACTGGACTACTTCTTTAAAGTGACACCAGGCCCGGTGACCTTTGGGACATGGTTTGACCCCCTTAGGAAAGTGCTATCATCATGAAACGTTCAGATCACTTACAATTCAATAGATTCTACCTTCCTGTAACGTTTCAGCCTGATTGGACCTTGTTTTCACACAAATGGACCCAGAATGATGTGAAATTGTGCTTCGTGCAACATAATTCTGGGTGCCATTTACAAACCATAAGTGCTAATTACTCCATTCCTTTTGTGGTTGTAGGGGCTGTTGATTGGAGTACACTAAAACAAACCTAACCTCTCTAGGACATTCAGAAGCCAAGTTATAAGCCCACAAAGGTGTAACTGGACTACTTCTTTAAAGTGACACCAGGCCCGGTGACCTTTGGGACATGGTTTTACCCCCTATAGGAATGTGCGATCATCTTGAAACGTTCAGATCACTTACAACTCAATAGATTCTACCTTCTTGTAGCGTTTCAGCCTGATTGGACCTTGTTTTTACACAAATGGACCCAGAATGATGTGAAATTGTGCTTCGTGCAACATAATTCTGGGTGCCATTTACAAACCATAAGTGCTAATAACTCCATTCCTTTTTGTGGTTATAGGGGCTGTTGATTGGAGTACACTAAAACAAACCTGTTCTCTCTAGGACATTCAGAAGCCAAGTTATAAGCCCACAAATGTGTAACTGGACTACTTCTTTAAATTGACACCAGATCCGGTGATCTTTGGGACATCGTTTAACCCCCTTAGGAAAGTGCTATCATCATGAAACGTTCAGATCACTTACAACTCAGTAGATTCTACCTTCCTGTAACGTTTCAGCCTGATTGGACCTTGTTTTCACACAAATGAACCCAGAATGATGTGAAATTGTGCTTCGTGCAACATAATTCTGGGTGCCATTTAAAAACCATAAGTGCTAATGACTCCATTCCTTTTTGTGGTTGTAGGGGCTGTTGATTGGAGTACACTAAAACAACCCTGACCTCTCTAGGACATTCAGAAGCCAAGTTATAAGCCCACAAATGTGTAACTGGACTACTTCTTTAAAGTGACACCAGATCCGGTGACCTTTGGGACATGGTTTGACCCCCTTAGGAAAGTGCGATCATCATGAAATGTTCAGATCACTTACAACTCAATAGATTCTACCTTCCTGTATTGTTTCAGCCTGATTGGACCTTGTTTTCACACAAATGAACCCAGAATGATGTGAAATTGTGCTTCGTGCAACATAATTCTGGGTGCCATTTAAAAACCATAAGTGCTAATGTCTCCATTCCTTTTTGTGGTTGTAGGGGCTGTTGATTGGAGTACACTAAAGCAAACCTGATCGCTCTAGGACATTCAGAAGCCAAGTTATAAGCCCACAAATGTGTAACTGGACTACTTCTTTAAATTGACACCAGATCCGGTGACCTTTGGGACATGGTTTGACCCCCTTAGGAAAGTGCTATCATCATGAAACGTTCAGATCACTTACAACTCAATAGATTCTACCTTCCTGTAACGTTTCAGCCGGATTGGACCTTGTTTTCACACAAATGAACCCAGAATGATGTGAAATTGTGCTTCGTTCAACATAATTCTGGGTGCCATTTACAAACCATAAATGCTAATGACTCCATTCCTTTTTGTGGTTGTAGGGGCTGTTGATTGGAGTACATTAAAACAAACCTGATCTCTCTAGGACATTCAGAAGCCAAGTTATAAGTCCACAAATGTGTAACTGGACTACTACTTTAAATTGACACCAGATCCGGTGACCTTTGGGACATGGTTTGACCCCCTTAGGAAAGTGCTATCATCATGAAACGTTCAGATCACTTACAACTCAATAGATTCTACCTTCCTGTAACGTTTCAGCCTGATTGGACCTTGTTTTCACACAAATGGACCCAGAATGATGTGAAATTGTGCTTCGTGCAACGTAATTCTGGGTGCCATTTACAAACCATAAGTGCTAATGACTCCATTCCTTTTTGTGGTTGTAGGGGCTTTTGATTAGAGTACACTAAAACAAACCTAACCTCTCTAGGACATTCAGAAGCCAAGTTATAAGCCCACAAAGGCGTAACTGGACTACTTCTTTAAAGTGACACCAGGCCCGGTGACATTTGGGACATGGTTTGACCCCCATAGGCATGTGCGATCATCTTGAAACGTTCAGATCACTTACAACTCAATAGATTCTACCTTCCTGTATTGTTTCAGCCTGATTGGACCTTGTTTTTACACAAATGAACCCAGAATGATGTGAAATTGTGCTTCGTGCAACATAATTCTGGGTGCCATTTAAAAACCATAAGTGCTAATGTCTCCATTCCTTTTTGTGGTTGTAGGGGCTGTTTATTGGAGTACACTAAAACAAACCTGATCTCTCTAGGACATTCAGAAGCCAAGTTATAAGCCCACAAATGTGTAACTGGACTACTTCTTTAAATTGACACCAGATCCGGTGATCTTTGGGACATGGTTTGACCCCCTTAGGAAAGTGCTATCATCATGAAACGTTCAGATCACTTACAACTCAGTAGATTCTACCTTCCTGTAACGTTTCAGCCTGATTGGACCTTGTTTTCACACAAATGAACCCAGAATGATGTGAAATTGTGCTTCGTGCAACATAATTCTGGGTGCCATTTAAAAACCATAAGAGCTAATGACTCCATTCCTTTTTGTGGTTGTAGGGGCTGTTGATTGGAGTACACTAAAACAACCCTGACCTCTCTAGGACATTCAGAAGCCAAGTTATAAGCCCACAAATGTGTAACTGGACTACTTCTTTAAAGTGACACCAGATCCGGTGACCTTTGGGACATGGTTTGACCCCCTTAGGAAAGTGCGATCATCATGAAACGTTCAGATTACTTACAACTCAATAGATTCTACCTTCCTGTTTTGTTTCAGCCTGATTGGACCTTGTTTTCACACAAATGAACCCAGAATGATGTGAAATTGTGCTTCGTGCAACATAATTCTGGGTGCCATTTAAAAACCATAAGTGCTAATGTCTCCATTCCTTTTTGTGGTTGTAGGGGCTGTTGATTGGAGTACACTAAAGCAAACCTGATCGCTCTAGGACATTCAGAAGCCAAGTTATAAGCCCACAAATGTGTAACTGGACTACTTCTTTAAATTGACACCAGATCCGGTGACCTTTGGGACATGGTTTGACCCCCTTAGGAAAGTGCGATCATCATGAAACGTTCAGATCACTTACAACTCAATAGATTCTACCTTCCTGTATTGTTTCAGCCTGATTGGACCTTGTTTTCACACAAATGAACCCAGAATGATGTGAAATTGTGCTTCGTGCAACATAATTCTGGGTGCCATTTAAAAACCATAAGTGCTAATGTCTCCATTCCTTTTTGTGGTTGTAGGGGCTGTTGATTGGAGTACACTGAAGCAAACCTGATCGCTCTAGGACATTCAGAAGCCAAGTTATAAGCCCACAAATGTGTAACTGGACTACTTCTTTAAATTGACACCAGATCCGGTGACCTTTGGGACATGGTTTGACCCCCTTAGGAAAGTGCTATCATCATGAAACGTTCAGATCACTTACAACTCATTAGATTCTACCTTCCTGTAACGTTTCAGCCTGATTGGACCTTGTTTTCACACAAATGAACCCAGAATGATGTGAAATTGTGCTTCGTGCAACATAATTCTGGGTGCCATTTACAAACCATAAGTGCTAATGACTCCATTCCTTTTTGTGGTTGTAGGGGCTGTTGATTGGAGTACATTAAAACAAACCTGATCTCTCTAGGACATTCAGAAGCCAAGTTATAAGCCCACAAAGGTGTAACTGGACTACTTCTTTAAAGTGACACTTGGCCCGGTGACCTTTGGGACATGGTCTGACCCCCTATAGGAATGTGCGATCATCATGAAATGTTCAGATCACTTACAACTCAATAGATTCTACCTTCTTGTAACGTTTCAGCCTGATTGGACCTTGTTTTCACACAAATGGACCTAGAATTATGTGAAATTTTGCTTCGTGCAACATAATTCTGGGTGCCATTTACAAACCATAAGTGCTAATGACTCCATTCCTTTTTGTGGTTGTAGGGGCTGTTGAATGGAGTACATTAAAACAAACCTGATCTCTCTAGGACATTCAGAAGCCAAGTTATAAGCCCACAAATGTGTAACTGGACTACTTCTTTAAATTGACACCAGATCCGGTGACCTTTGGGACATGGTTTGACCCCCTTAGGAAAGTGCTATCATCATGAAACGTTCAGATCTTTTACAACTCAATAGATTCTACCTTCCTGTAACGTTTCAGCCTGATTGGACCTTGTTTTCACACAAATGGACCCAGAACGATGTGAAATTGTGCTTCGTGCAACATATTTCTGGGTGCCATTTACAAACCATAAGTGCTAATGACTCCATTCCTTTTTGTGGTTGTAGGGGCTGTTGATTGGAGCATATTAAAACAAACCTGATCTCTCTAGGACATTCAGAAGCCAAGTTATAAGCCCACAAATGTGTAACTGGACTACTTCTTTAAATTGACACCAGATCCGGTGACCTTTGGGACATGGTTTGACCCCCTATAGGAATGTGCGATCATCTTGAAACGTTCAGATCACTTACAACTCAATAGATTCTACCTTCCTGTAACGTTTCAGCCTGATTGGACCTTGTTTTCACACAAATGGACCCAGAATGATGTGAAATTGTGCTTCGTGCAACATAATTCTGGGTGCCATTTAAAAACCATAAGTGCTAATGACTCAATTCCTTTTTGTGGTTGTAGGGGCTGTTGGTTGGAGTACATTAAAAAAAACCTGATCTCTCTAGGACATTCAGAAGCCAAGTTATAAGCCCACAGATGTGTAACTGGACTACTTCTTTAAATTGACACCAGATCCGGTGACCTTTGGGACATGGTTTGACCCCCTTAGGAAAGTATTATCATCATGAAACGTTCAGATCACTTACAACTCAATAGATTCTACCTTCCTGTAACGTTTCAGCCTGATTGGACCTTGTTTTCACACAAATGGACCCAGAATGATGTGAAATTGTGTTTCGTGCAACATAATTCTGGGTGCCATTTACAAACCATAAGTGCTAATGACTCCATTCCTTTTTGTGGTTGTAGGGGCTGTTGATTGGAGAACACTAAAACAAACCTAACCTCTCTAGGACATTCAGAAGCCAAGTTATAAGCCCACAAAGGTGTAACTGGACTACTTCTTTAAAGTGACACCAGGCCCGGTGACCTTTGGGACATGGTTTTACCCCCTATAGGAATGAGCAATAATCTTGAAACGTTCAGATCACTTACAACTCAAGAGATTCTACCTTCTTGTAGCGTTTCAGCCTGATTGGACCTTGTTTTCACACAAATGGACCCAGAATGATGTGAAATTGTGCTTCGTGCAACATAATTCTGGGTGCCATTTACAAACCTTAAGTGATAATGACTCCATTCCTTTTTGTGGTTGTAGGGGCTGTTGATTGGAGTACACTAAAACAAACCTGATCTCTCTAGGACATTCAGAAGCCAAGTTATAAGCCCACAAATGTGTAACTGGACTACTTCTTTAAATTGACACCAGATCCGGTGACCTTTGGGACATGGTTTGACCCCCTTAGGAAAGTGCTATCATCATGAAACGTTCAGATCACTTACAACTCAATAGATTCTACCTTCCTGTAACGTTTCAGCCTGATTGGACCTTGTTTTCACACAAATGAACCCAGAATGATGTGAAATTGTGCTTCGTGCAACATAATTCTGGGTGCCATTTACAAACCATAAGTGCTAATGACTCCATTTCTTTTTGTGGTTTTAGGGGCTGTTGATTGGAGTACACTAAAACAAACTAACCTCTCTAGGACATTCAGAAGCCAAGTTATAAGCCCACAAATGTGTAACTGGACTACTACTTTAAATTGACACCAGGCCCGTTGACCTTTGGGACATGGTCTGACCCCCTATAGGAATGTGCGATCATCATGAAATGTTCAGATCACTTACAACTCAATAGATTCTACCTTCTTGTAACGTTTCAGCCTGATTGGACCTTGTTTTCACACAAATGGACCTAGAATTATGTGAAATTTTGCTTCGTGCAACATAATTCTGGGTGCCATTTACAAACCATAAGTGCTAATGACTCCATTTCTTTTTGTGGTTTTAGGGGCTGTTGATTGGAGTACACTAAAACAAACTAACCTCTCTAGGACATTCAGAAGCCAAGTTATAAGCCCACAAATGTGTAACTGGACTACTTCTTTAAATTGACACCAGATCCGGTGACCTTTGGGACATGGTTTGTCCCCCTTAGGAAAGTGCTATCATCATGAAACGTTCAGATCTTTTACAACTCAATAGATTCTACCTTCCTGTAACGTTTCAGCCTGATTGGACCTTGTTTTCACACAAATGGACCCAGAATGATGTGAAATTGTGCTTCGTGCAACATAATTCTGGGTGCCATTTACAAACCATAAGTGCTAATGACTCCATTCCTTTTTGTGGTTGTAGGGGCTGTTGATTGGAGTATATTAAAACAAACCTGATCTCTCTAGGACATTCAGAAGCCAAGTTATAAGCCCACAAATGTGTAACTGGACTACTTCTTTAAATTGACACCAGATCCGGTGACCTTTGGGACATGGTTTGACCCCCTATAGGAATGTGCGATCATCTTGAAACGTTCAGATCACTTAAAACTCAATAGATTCTACCTTCCTGTAACGTTTCAGCCTGATTGGACCTTGTTTTCACACAAATGGACCCAGAATGATGTGAAATTGTGCTTCGTGCAACATAATTCTGGGTGCCATTTAAAAACCATAAGTGCTAATCACTCAATTACTTTTTGTGGTTGTAGGGGCTGTTGGTTGGAGTACATTAAAACAAACCTGATCTCTCTAGGACATTCAGAAGCCAAGTTATAAGCCCACAGATGTGTAACTGGACTACTTCTTTAAATTGACACAAGATCCGGTGACCTTTGGGACATGGTTTGACCCCCTTAGGAAAGTATTATCATCATGAAACGTTCAGATCACTTACAACTCAATAGATTCTACCTTCCTGTAACGTTTCAGCCTGATTGGACCTTGTTTTCACACAAATGGACCCAGAATGATGTGAAATTGTGCTTCGTGCAACATAATTCTGGGTGCCATTTACAAACCATAAGTGCTAATGACTCCATTCCTTTTTGTGGTTGTAGGGGCTGTTGATTGGAGAACACTAACACAAACCTAACCTCTCTAGGACATTCAGAAGCCAAGTTATAAGCCCACAAAGGTGTAACTGGACTACTTCTTTAAAGTGACACCAGGCCCGGTGACCTTTGGGACATGGTTTTACCCCCTATAGGAATGAGCAATCATCTTGAAACGTTCAGATCACTTACAACTCAAGAGATTCTACCTTCTTGTAGCGTTTCAGCCTCATTGGACCTTGTTTTCACACAAATGGACCCAGAAGGATGTGAAATTGTGCTTCGTGCAACATAATTCTGGGTGCCATTTACAAACCTTAAGTGATAATGACTCCATTCCTTTTTGTGGTTGTAGGGGCTGTTGATTGGAGTACACTAAAACAAACCTGATCTCTCTAGGACATTCAGAAGCCAAGTTATAAGCCCACAAATGTGTAACTGGACTACTTCTTTAAATTGACACCAGATCCGGTGACCTTTGGGACATGGTTTGAGCCCCTTAGGAAAGTGCTATCATCATGAAACGTTCAGATCACTTACAACTCAATAGATTCTACCTTCTTGTAACGTTTCAGCCTGATTGGACCTTGTTTTCACACAAATGGACCTAGAATTATGTGAAATTTTGCTTCGTGCAACATAATTCTGGGTGCCATTTACAAACCATAAGTGCTAATGACTCCATTTCTTTTTGTGGTTTTAGGGGCTGTTGATTGGAGTACACTAAAACAAACTAACCTCTCTAGGACATTCAGAAGCCAAGTTATAAGCCCACAAATGTGTAACTGGACTACTTCTTTAAATTGACACCAGATCCGGTGACCTTTGGGAAATGGTTTGACCCCCTTAGGAAAGTGCTATCATCATGAAACGTTCAGATCTTTTACAACTCAATAGATTCTACCTTCCTGTAACGTTTCAGCCTGATTGGACCTTGTTTTCACACAAATGGACCCAGAATGATGTGAAATTGTGCTTCGTGCAACATATTTCTGGGTGCCATTTACAAACCATAAGTGCTAATGACTCCATTCCTTTTTGTGGTTGTAGGGGCTGTTGATTGGAGTATATTAAAACAAACCTGATCTCTCTAGGACATTCAGAAGCCAAGTTATAAGCCCACAAATGTGTAACTGGACTACTTCTTTAAATTGACACCAGATCCGGTGACCTTTGGGACATGGTTTGACCCCCTATAGGAATGTGCGATCATCTTGAAACGTTCAGATCACTTACAACTCAATAGATTCTACCTTCCTGTAACGTTTCAGCCTGATTGGACCTTGTTTTCACACAAATGGACCCAGAATGATGTGAAATTGTGCTTCGTGCAACATAATTCTGGGTGCCATTTAAAAACCATAAGTGCTAATGACTCAATTACTTTTTGTGGTTGTAGGGGCTGTTGGTTGGAGTACATTAAAACAAACCTGATCTCTCTAGGACATTCAGAAGCCAAGTTATAAGCCCACAGATGTGTAACTGGACTACTTCTTTAAATTGACACCAGATCCGGTGACCTTTGGGACATGGTTTGACCCCCTTAGGAAAGTATTATCATCATGAAACGTTCAGATCACTTACAACTCAATAGATTCTACCTTCCTGTAACGTTTCAGCCTGATTGGACCTTGTTTTCACACAAATGGACCCAGAATTATGTGAAATTGTGCTTCGTGCAACATAATTCTGGGTGCCATTTACAAACCATAAGTGCTAATGACTCCATTCCTTTTTGTGGTTGTAGGGGCTGTTGATTGGAGAACACTAACACAAACCTAACCTCTCTAGGACATTCAGAAGCCAAGTTATAAGCCCACAAAGGTGTAACTGGACTACTTCTTTAAAGTGACACCAGGCCCGGTGACCTTTGGGACATGGTTTTACCCCCTATAGGAATGAGCAATCATCTTGAAACGTTCAGATCACTTACAACTCAAGAGATTCTACCTTCTTGTAGCGTTTCAGCCTGATTGGACCTTGTTTTCACACAAATGGACCCAGAATGATGTGAAATTGTGCTTCGTGCAACATAATTCTGGGTGCCATTTACAAACCTTAAGTGATAATGACTCCATTCCTTTTTGTGGTTGTAGGGGCTGTTGATTGGAGTACACTAAAACAAACCTGATCTCTCTAGGACATTCAGAAGCCAAGTTATAAGCCCACAAATGTGTAACTGGACTACTTCTTTAAATTGACACCAGATCCGGTGACCTTTGGGACATGGTTTGACCCCCTTAGGAAAGTGCTATCATCATGAAACGTTCAGATCACTTACAACTCAATAGATTCTACCTTCCTGTAACGTTTCAGCCTGATTGGACCTTGTTTTCACACAAATGAACCCAGAATGATGTGAAATTGTGCTTCGTGCAACATAATTCTGGGTGCCATTTACAAACCTTAAGTGCTAATGACTCCATTTCTTTTTGTGGTTTTAGGGGCTGTTGATTGGAGTACACTAAAACAAACTAACCTCTCTAGGACATTCAGAAGCCAAGTTATAAGCCCACAAATGTGTAACTGGACTACTACTTTAAATTGACACCAGGCCCGGTGACCTTTGGGACATGGTTTTACCCCCTATAGGAATGTGCGATCATCTTGAAACGTTCAGATCACTTACAACTCAATAGATTCTACCTTCTTGTAGCGTTTCAGCCTGATTGGACCTTGTTTTCACACAAATGGACCCAGAATGAAGTGAAATTGTGCTTCGTGCAACATAATTCTGGGTGCCATTTACAAACCATAAGTGCTAATGACTCCATTCCTTTTTGTGGTTGTAGGGGCTGTTGATTGGAGTACACTAAAACAAACCTGATCTCTCTAGGACATTCAGAAGCCAAGTTATAAGCCCACAAATGTGTAACTGGACTACTTCTTTAAATTGACACCAGATCCGATGACTTTTGGGACATGGTTTGACCCCCTTAGGAAAGTGCTATCATCATGAAACGTTCAGATCACTTGCAACTCAATTGATTCTACCTTCCTGTAACGTTTCAGCCTGATTGGACCTTGTTTTCACACAAATGAACCCAGAATGATGTGAAATTGTGCTTCGTGCAACATAATTCTGGGTGCCATTTAAAAACCATAAGTGCTAATGACTCCATTCCTTTTTGTGGTTGTAGGGGCTGTTGATTGGAGTACACTAAAACAACCCTGACCTCTCTAGGACATTCAGAAGCCAAGTTATAAGCCCACAAATGTGTAACTGGACTACTTCTTTAAATTGACACCAGATCCGGTGACCTTTGGGACATGGTTTGACCCCCTTAGGAAAGTGTTATCATCATGAAACGTTCAGATCACTTACAACTCAATAGATTCTACCTTCCTGTAACGTTTCAGCCTGATTGGACCTTGTTTTCACACAAATGGACCCAGAATGATGTGAAATTGTGCTTCGTGCAACATAATTCTGGGTGCCATTTACAAACCATAAGTGCTAATGACTCCATTCCTTTTTGTGGTTGTAGGGGCTGTTGATTGGAGAACACTAAAACAAACCTAACCTCTCTAGGACATTCAGAAGCCAAGTTATAAGCCCACAAAGGTGTAACTGGACTACATCTTTAAAGTGACACCAGGCCCGGTGACCTTTGGGACATGGTTTTACCCCCTATAGGAATGAGCGATCATCTTGAAACGTTCAGATCACTTACAACTCAAGAGACTCTACCTTCTTGTAGCGTTTCAGCCTGATTGGACCTTGTTTTCACACAAATGGACCCAGAATGATGTGAAATTGTGCTTCGTGCAACATAATTCTGGGTGCCATTTACAAACCTTAAGTGCTAATGACTCCATTCCTTTTTGTGGTTGTAGGGGCTGTTGATTGGAGTACACTAAAACAAACCTGATCTCTCTAGGACATTCAGAAGCCAAGTTATAAGCCCACAAATGTGTAACTGGACTACTTCTTTAAATTGACACCAGATCCGGTGACCTTTGGGACATGGTTTGACCCCCTTAGGAAAGTGCTATCATCATGAAACGTTCAGATCACTTACAACTCAATAGATTCTACCTTCCTGTAACGTTTCAGCCTGATTGGACCTTGTTTTCACACAAATGAACCCAGAATGATGTGAAATTGTGCTTCGTGCAACATAATTCTGGGTGCCATTTACAAACCATAAGTGCTAATGACTCCATTCCTTTTTGTGGTTTTAGGGGCTGTTGATTGGAGTACACTAAAACAACCCTGACCTCTCTAGGACATTCAGAAGCCAAGTTATAAGCCCACAAATGTGTAACTGGACTACTTCTTTAAATTGACACCAGATCCGGTGACCTTTGGGACATGGTTTGACCCCCTTAGGAAAGTGTTATCATCATGAAACGTTCAGATCACTTACAACTCAATAGATTCTACCTTCCTGTAACGTTTCAGCCTGATTGGACCTTGTTTTCACACAAATGGACCCAGAATGATGTGAAATTGTGCTTCGTGCAACATAATTCTGGGTGCCATTTACAAACCATAAGTGCTAATGACTCCATTCCTTTTTGTGGTTGTAGGGGCTGTTGATTGGAGAACACTAAAACAAACCTAACCTCTCTAGGACATTCAGAAGCCAAGTTATAAGCCCACAAAGGTGTAACTGGACTACATCTTTAAAGTGACACCAGGCCCGGTGACCTTTGGGACATGGTTTTACCCCCTATAGGAATGAGCGATCATCTTGAAACGTTCAGATCACTTACAACTCAAGAGACTCTACCTTCTTGTAGCGTTTCAGCCTGATTGGACCTTGTTTTCACACAAATGGACCCAGAATGATGTGAAATTGTGCTTCGTGCAACATAATTCTGGGTGCCATTTACAAACCTTAAGTGCTAATGACTCCATTCCTTTTTGTGGTTGTAGGGGCTGTTGATTGGAGTACACTAAAACAAACCTGATCTCTCTAGGACATTCAGAAGCCAAGTTATAAGCCCACAAATGTGTAACTGGACTACTTCTTTAAATTGACACCAGATCCGGTGACCTTTGGGACATGGTTTGACCCCCTTAGGAAAGTGCTATCATCATGAAACGTTCAGATCACTTACAACTCAATAGATTCTACCTTCCTGTAACGTTTCAGCCTGATTGGACCTTGTTTTCACACAAATGAACCCAGAATGATGTGAAATTGTGCTTCGTGCAACATAATTCTGGGTGCCATTTACAAACCATAAGTGCTAATGACTCCATTCCTTTTTGTGGTTTTAGGGGCTGTTGATTGGAGTACACTAAAACAAACTAACCTCTCTAGGACATTCAGAAGCCAAGTTATAAGCCCACAAATGTGTAACTGGACTACTACTTTAAATTGACACCAGGCCCGGTGACCTTTGGGACATGGTTTTACCCCCTATAGGAATGTGCGGTCATCTTGAAACGTTCAGATCACTTACAACTCAATAGATTCTACCTTCTTGTAGCGTTTCAGCCTGATTGGACCTTGTTTTCACACAAATGGACCCAGAATGATGTGAAATTGTGCTTCGTGCAACATAATTCTGGGTGCCATTTACAAACCATAAGTGCTAATGACTCCATTCCTTTTTGTGGTTGTAGGGGCTGTTGATTGGAGTACACTAAAACAAACCTGATCTCTCTAGGACATTCAGACGCCAAGTTATAAGCCCACAAATGTGTAACTGGACTACTTCTTTAAATTGACACCAGATCCGGTGACTTTTGGGACATGGTTTGACCCCCTTAGGAAAGTGCTATCATCATGAAACATTCAGATCACTTGCAACTCAATTGATTCTACCTTCCTGTAACGTTTCAGCCTGATTGGACCTTGTTTTCACACAAATGAACCCAGAATGATGTGAAATTGTGCTTCGTGCAACATAATTCTGGGTGCCATTTAAAAACCATAAGTGCTAATGACTCCATTCCTTTTTTGGGATAATGGGGGCTGTTAATTGGAGTACGCTAAAACAAACCTGATCTCTCTAGAGCCCTTTTCAGACTGACATTCTGGAACATTTGTGGACAATTCAATCCGGTTTTTAACTGGAACTGTGTTTTCAGACACACCACTTTTGTACCGGAACTTGTCCTTTCGGCTGCGTTCACACAGCAGGGAAAAGTTCCAGATGTCTGACGGCGGCGGGGTGGTGGTGGGGGGAGAGAGAATTGGACTCATGTTAAGAAGAAGAAGAAGAAGAAAACATCATTTCTATAGCGCCTCTCGAGATAAAAATCACGAGGCGCTTAAGCATAATTCTGCGCACACGAAGACGCATAAGAGACCTGGATGATGAAGCTCAATGGTTAAAGGAATCACTGAAGCGGTGTGAAGCGCTCCGTCGCGCGTCTAGGCGGTACCGTAGGAGGCGAGCTGCCGTGGTTCGCCGCATGCTACAGCAGCGAGCTATAGGTGCGCACGGCATCCCCCGGTCCCCTCCTCCTCCCCCTCCCTCTTGTCCGGAACTTTACCTCACCAGTCTGAAACAGCCACCCTGTCCGTAACAAGTCCGGACCTGTTACTAGGGGCTTCGTCCGGATAAATTCCGGAACACATTATCCGGATGTTTGTATTCAGACAGAAAGGTCTTACGGACAGATTCTGGAACATTTCCGTTTTTCATGGCCTGTCTGAAGGGGGCTTCTGACATTCAGAAGCCAAGTTATAAGCCCACAAATGTGTAACTGGACTACTTCTTTAAATTGACACCAGTTCCGGTGACCTTTGGGACATGGTTTGACCCCATTAGGAAAGTGCTATCATCATGAAACGTTCAGATCACTTACAACTCAGTAGATTCTACCTTCCTGTAACGTTTCAGCCTGATTGGACCTTGTTTTCACACAAATGAACTCAGAATGATGTGAAATTGTGCTTCGTGCAACATAATTCTGGGTGCCATTTACAAACCATAAGTGCTAATATCTCCATTCCTTTTTGTGGTTGTAGGGGCTGTTGATTGGAGTACATTAAAACAAACCTGATCTCTCTAGGACATTCAGAAGCCAAGTTATAAGCCCACAAAGGTGTAACTGGACTACTTCTTTAAAGTGACACCAGGCCCGGTGACCTTTGGGAAATGGTTTTACCCCCTATAGGAATGTGCGATCATCTTGAAAAGTTCAGATCACTTACAACTCAATAGATTCTACCCTCTTGTAGCGTTTCAGCCTGATTGGACCTTGTTTTCACACAAATGGACCCAGAATGATGTGAAATTGTGCATCGTGCAACATAATTCTGGGTGCCATTTACAAACCATAAGTGCTAATGACTCCATTCCTTTTTGTGTTTGTAGGGGCTCTTGATTGGAGTACATTAAAACAAACCTGATCTCTCTAGGACATTCAGAAGCCAAGTTATAAGCCCACAAATGTGTAACTGGACTACTTCTTTAAATTGACACCAGATCCGGTGACCTTTGGGACATGGTTTGACCCCCTTAGGAAAGTGCTATCATCATGAAACATTCAGATCACTTACAACTCAATACATTCTACCTTCCTGTAACGTTTCAGCCTGATTGGACCTTGTTTTCACACAAATGAACCCAGAATGATGTGAAATTGTGCTTCGTGCAACATAATTCTGGGTGCCATTTACATACCATAAGTGCTAATGACTCCATTCCTTTTTGTGGTTGTAGGGGCTGTTGATTGGAGTACATTAAAACAAACCTGATATCTCTAGGACATTCAGAAGCCAAGTTATAAGCCCACAAATGTGTAACTGGACTACTTCTTTAAATTGACACCAGATCCGGTGACATTTGCGACATGGTTTGACCCCCTTAGGAAAGTGCTATCATCATGAAACGTTCAGATCACTTACTACTAAATAGATTCTACCTTCCTGTAACGTTTCAGCCTGATTGGACCTTGTTTTCACACAAATGAACCCAGAATGATGTGAAATTGTGCTTCGTGCAACATAATTCTGGGTGCCATTTACAAACCATAAATTCTAATGACTCCATTCCTTTTTGTGGGTGTAGGGGCTGTTGGTTGGAGTACATTAAAACAAACCTGATCTCTCTAGGACATTCAGAAGCCAAGTTATAAGCCCACAAATGTGTAACTGGACTACTTCTTTAAATTGACACCAGATCCGGTGACCTTTGGGACATGGTTTGACCCCCTTAGGAAAGTGCTATCATCATGAAACGTTCAGATCTCTTACAACTCAATATGATTCTACCTTCCTGTAACGTTTCAGCCTGATTGGACCTTGTTTTCACACAAATGAACTCAGAATGATGTGAAATTGTGCTTCGTGCAACATAATTCTGGGTGCCATTTACAAACCATAAGTGCTAATATCTCCATTCCTTTTTGTGGTTGTAGGGGCTGTTGATTGGAGTACATTAAAACAAACCTGTTCTCTCTAGGACATTCAGAAGCCAAGTTATAAGCCCACAAAGGTTTAACTGGACTACTTCTTTAAAGTGACACCAGGCCCGGTGACCTTTGGGACATGGTTTGACCCCCTATAGGAATGTGCGGTCATCTTGAAACGTTCAGATCACTTACAACTCAATAGATTCTACCTTCTTGTAGCGTTTCAGCCTGATTGGACCTTGTTTTCACACAAATGGACCCAGAATGATGTGAAATTGTGCTTCGTGCAACATAATTCTGGGTGCCATTTACAAACCATAAGTGCTAATGACTCCATTCCTTTTTGTGGTTGTAGGGGCTGTTGATTGGAGTACACTAAAACAAACCTGATCTCTCTAGGACATTCAGACGCCAAGTTATAAGCCCACAAATGTGTAACTGGACTACTTCTTTAAATTGACACCAGATCCGGTGACTTTTGGGACATGGTTTGACCCCCTTAGGAAAGTGCTATCATCATGAAACATTCAGATCACTTGCAACTCAATTGATTCTACCTTCCTGTAACGTTTCAGCCTGATTGGACCTTGTTTTCACACAAATGAACCCAGAATGATGTGAAATTGTGCTTCGTGCAACATAATTCTGGGTGCCATTTAAAAACCATAAGTGCTAATGACTCCATTCCTTTTTTGGGATAATGGGGGCTGTTAATTGGAGTACGCTAAAACAAACCTGATCTCTCTAGAGCCCTTTTCAGACTGACATTCTGGAACATTTGTGGACAATTCAATCCGGTTTTTAACTGGAACTGTGTTTTCAGACACACCACTTTTGTACCGGAACTTGTCCTTTCGGCTGCGTTCACACAGCAGGGAAAAGTTCCAGATGTCTGACGGCGGCGGGGTGGTGGTGGGGGGAGAGAGAATTGGACTCATGTTAAGAAGAAGAAGAAGAAGAAAACATCATTTCTATAGCGCCTCTCGAGATAAAAATCACGAGGCGCTTAAGCATAATTCTGCGCACACGAAGACGCATAAGAGACCTGGATGATGAAGCTCAATGGTTAAAGGAATCACTGAAGCGGTGTGAAGCGCTCCGTCGCGCGTCTAGGCGGTACCGTAGGAGGCGAGCTGCCGTGGTTCGCCGCATGCTACAGCAGCGAGCTATAGGTGCGCACGGCATCCCCCGGTCCCCTCCTCCTCCCCCTCCCTCTTGTCCGGAACTTTACCTCACCAGTCTGAAACAGCCACCCTGTCCGTAACAAGTCCGGACCTGTTACTAGGGGCTTCGTCCGGATAAATTCCGGAACACATTATCCGGATGTTTGTATTCAGACAGAAAGGTCTTACGGACAGATTCTGGAACATTTCCGTTTTTCATGGCCTGTCTGAAGGGGGCTTCTGACATTCAGAAGCCAAGTTATAAGCCCACAAATGTGTAACTGGACTACTTCTTTAAATTGACACCAGTTCCGGTGACCTTTGGGACATGGTTTGACCCCATTAGGAAAGTGCTATCATCATGAAACGTTCAGATCACTTACAACTCAGTAGATTCTACCTTCCTGTAACGTTTCAGCCTGATTGGACCTTGTTTTCACACAAATGAACTCAGAATGATGTGAAATTGTGCTTCGTGCAACATAATTCTGGGTGCCATTTACAAACCATAAGTGCTAATATCTCCATTCCTTTTTGTGGTTGTAGGGGCTGTTGATTGGAGTACATTAAAACAAACCTGATCTCTCTAGGACATTCAGAAGCCAAGTTATAAGCCCACAAAGGTGTAACTGGACTACTTCTTTAAAGTGACACCAGGCCCGGTGACCTTTGGGAAATGGTTTTACCCCCTATAGGAATGTGCGATCATCTTGAAAAGTTCAGATCACTTACAACTCAATAGATTCTACCCTCTTGTAGCGTTTCAGCCTGATTGGACCTTGTTTTCACACAAATGGACCCAGAATGATGTGAAATTGTGCATCGTGCAACATAATTCTGGGTGCCATTTACAAACCATAAGTGCTAATGACTCCATTCCTTTTTGTGTTTGTAGGGGCTCTTGATTGGAGTACATTAAAACAAACCTGATCTCTCTAGGACATTCAGAAGCCAAGTTATAAGCCCACAAATGTGTAACTGGACTACTTCTTTAAATTGACACCAGATCCGGTGACCTTTGGGACATGGTTTGACCCCCTTAGGAAAGTGCTATCATCATGAAACATTCAGATCACTTACAACTCAATACATTCTACCTTCCTGTAACGTTTCAGCCTGATTGGACCTTGTTTTCACACAAATGAACCCAGAATGATGTGAAATTGTGCTTCGTGCAACATAATTCTGGGTGCCATTTACATACCATAAGTGCTAATGACTCCATTCCTTTTTGTGGTTGTAGGGGCTGTTGATTGGAGTACATTAAAACAAACCTGATATCTCTAGGACATTCAGAAGCCAAGTTATAAGCCCACAAATGTGTAACTGGACTACTTCTTTAAATTGACACCAGATCCGGTGACATTTGCGACATGGTTTGACCCCCTTAGGAAAGTGCTATCATCATGAAACGTTCAGATCACTTACTACTAAATAGATTCTACCTTCCTGTAACGTTTCAGCCTGATTGGACCTTGTTTTCACACAAATGAACCCAGAATGATGTGAAATTGTGCTTCGTGCAACATAATTCTGGGTGCCATTTACAAACCATAAATGCTAATGACTCCATTCCTTTTTGTGGGTGTAGGGGCTGTTGGTTGGAGTACATTAAAACAAACCTGATCTCTCTAGGACATTCAGAAGCCAAGTTATAAGCCCACAAATGTGTAACTGGACTACTTCTTTAAATTGACACCAGATCCGGTGACCTTTGGGACATGGTTTGACCCCCTTAGGAAAGTGCTATCATCATGAAACGTTCAGATCTCTTACAACTCAATATGATTCTACCTTCCTGTAACGTTTCAGCCTGATTGGACCTTGTTTTCACACAAATGAACTCAGAATGATGTGAAATTGTGCTTCGTGCAACATAATTCTGGGTGCCATTTACAAACCATAAGTGCTAATATCTCCATTCCTTTTTGTGGTTGTAGGGGCTGTTGATTGGAGTACATTAAAACAAACCTGATCTCTCTAGGACATTCAGAAGCCAAGTTATAAGCCCACAAAGGTTTAACTGGACTACTTCTTTAAAGTGACACCAGGCCCGGTGACCTTTGGGAAATGGTTTTACCCCCTATAGGAATGTGCGATCATCTTGAAAAGTTCAGATCACTTACAACTCAATAGATTCTACCTTCTTGTAGCGTTTCAGCCTGATTGGACCTTGTTTTCACACAAATGGACCCAGAATGATGTGAAATTGTGCTTCGTGCAACATAATTCTGGGTGCCATTTAAAAACCATAAGTGCTAATGACTCAATTACTTTTTGTGGTTGTAGGGGCTGTTGGTTGGAGTACATTAAAACAAACCTGATCTCTCTAGGACATTCAGAAGCCAAGTTATAAGCCCACAGATGTGTAACTGGACTACTTCTTTAAATTGACACAAGATCCGGTGACCTTTGGGACATGGTTTGACCCCCTTAGGAAAGTATTATCATCATGAAACGTTCAGATCACTTACAACTCAATAGATTCTACCTTCCTGTAACGTTTCAGCCTGATTGGACCTTGTTTTCACACAAATGGACCCAGAATGATGTGAAATTGTGCTTCGTGCAACATAATTCTGGGTGCCATTTACAAACCATAAGTGCTAATGACTCCATTCCTTTTTGTGGTTGTAGGGGCTGTTGATTGGAGAACACTAACACAAACCTAACCTCTCTAGGACATTCAGAAGCCAAGTTATAAGCCCACAAAGGTGTAACTGGACTACTTCTTTAAAGTGACACCAGGCCCGGTGACCTTTGGGACATGGTTTTACCCCCTATAGGAATGAGCAATCATCTTGAAACGTTCAGATCACTTACAACTCAAGAGATTCTACCTTCTTGTAGCGTTTCAGCCTCATTGGACCTTGTTTTCACACAAATGGACCCAGAAGGATGTGAAATTGTGCTTCGTGCAACATAATTCTGGGTGCCATTTACAAACCTTAAGTGATAATGACTCCATTCCTTTTTGTGGTTGTAGGGGCTGTTGATTGGAGTACACTAAAACAAACCTGATCTCTCTAGGACATTCAGAAGCCAAGTTATAAGCCCACAAATGTGTAACTGGACTACTTCTTTAAATTGACACCAGATCCGGTGACCTTTGGGACATGGTTTGAGCCCCTTAGGAAAGTGCTATCATCATGAAACGTTCAGATCACTTACAACTCAATAGATTCTACCTTCTTGTAACGTTTCAGCCTGATTGGACCTTGTTTTCACACAAATGGACCTAGAATTATGTGAAATTTTGCTTCGTGCAACATAATTCTGGGTGCCATTTACAAACCATAAGTGCTAATGACTCCATTTCTTTTTGTGGTTTTAGGGGCTGTTGATTGGAGTACACTAAAACAAACTAACCTCTCTAGGACATTCAGAAGCCAAGTTATAAGCCCACAAATGTGTAACTGGACTACTTCTTTAAATTGACACCAGATCCGGTGACCTTTGGGACATGGTTTGACCCCCTTAGGAAAGTGCTATCATCATGAAACGTTCAGATCTTTTACAACTCAATAGATTCTACCTTCCTGTAACGTTTCAGCCTGATTGGACCTTGTTTTCACACAAATGGACCCAGAATGATGTGAAATTGTGCTTCGTGCAACATATTTCTGGGTGCCATTTACAAACCATAAGTGCTAATGACTCCATTCCTTTTTGTGGTTGTAGGGGCTGTTGATTGGAGTATATTAAAACAAACCTGATCTCTCTAGGACATTCAGAAGCCAAGTTATAAGCCCACAAATGTGTAACTGGACTACTTCTTTAAATTGACACCAGATCCGGTGACCTTTGGGACATGGTTTGACCCCCTATAGGAATGTGCGATCATCTTGAAACGTTCAGATCACTTACAACTCAATAGATTCTACCTTCCTGTAACGTTTCAGCCTGATTGGACCTTGTTTTCACACAAATGGACCCAGAATGATGTGAAATTGTGCTTCGTGCAACATAATTCTGGGTGCCATTTAAAAACCATAAGTGCTAATGACTCAATTACTTTTTGTGGTTGTAGGGGCTGTTGGTTGGAGTACATTAAAACAAACCTGATCTCTCTAGGACATTCAGAAGCCAAGTTATAAGCCCACAGATGTGTAACTGGACTACTTCTTTAAATTGACACCAGATCCGGTGACCTTTGGGACATGGTTTGACCCCCTTAGGAAAGTATTATCATCATGAAACGTTCAGATCACTTACAACTCAATAGATTCTACCTTCCTGTAACGTTTCAGCCTGATTGGACCTTGTTTTCACACAAATGGACCCAGAATGATGTGAAATTGTGCTTCGTGCAACATAATTCTGGGTGCCATTTACAAACCATAAGTGCTAATGACTCCATTCCTTTTTGTGGTTGTAGGGGCTGTTGATTGGAGAACACTAACACAAACCTAACCTCTCTAGGACATTCAGAAGCCAAGTTATAAGCCCACAAAGGTGTAACTGGACTACTTCTTTAAAGTGACACCAGGCCCGGTGACCTTTGGGACATGGTTTTACCCCCTATAGGAATGAGCAATCATCTTGAAACGTTCAGATCACTTACAACTCAAGAGATTCTACCTTCTTGTAGCGTTTCAGCCTGATTGGACCTTGTTTTCACACAAATGGACCCAGAATGATGTGAAATTGTGCTTCGTGCAACATAATTCTGGGTGCCATTTACAAACCTTAAGTGATAATGACTCCATTCCTTTTTGTGGTTGTAGGGGCTGTTGATTGGAGTACACTAAAACAAACCTGATCTCTCTAGGACATTCAGAAGCCAAGTTATAAGCCCACAAATGTGTAACTGGACTACTTCTTTAAATTGACACCAGATCCGGTGACCTTTGGGACATGGTTTGACCCCCTTAGGAAAGTGCTATCATCATGAAACGTTCAGATCACTTACAACTCAATAGATTCTACCTTCCTGTAACGTTTCAGCCTGATTGGACCTTGTTTTCACACAAATGAACCCAGAATGATGTTAAATTGTGCTTCGTGCAACATAATTCTGGGTGCCATTTACAAACCTTAAGTGCTAATGACTCCATTTCTTTTTGTGGTTTTAGGGGCTGTTGATTGGAGTACACTAAAACAAACTAACCTCTCTAGGACATTCAGAAGCCAAGTTATAAGCCCACAAATGTGTAACTGGACTACTACTTTAAATTGACACCAGGCCCGGTGACCTTTGGGACATGGTTTTACCCCCTATAGGAATGAGCGATCATCTTGAAACGTTCAGATCACTTACAACTCAAGAGACTCTACCTTCTTGTAGCGTTTCAGCCTGATTGGACCTTGTTTTCACACAAATGGACCCAGAATGATGTGAAATTGTGCTTCGTGCAACATAATTCTGGGTGCCATTTACAAACCTTAAGTGCTAATGACTCCATTCCTTTTTGTGGTTGTAGGGGCTGTTGATTGGAGTACACTAAAACAAACCTGATCTCTCTAGGACATTCAGAAGCCAAGTTATAAGCCCACAAATGTGTAACTGGACTACTTCTTTAAATTGACACCAGATCCGGTGACCTTTGGGACATGGTTTGACCCCCTTAGGAAAGTGCTATCATCATGAAACGTTCAGATCACTTACAACTCAATAGATTCTACCTTCCTGTAACGTTTCAGCCTGATTGGACCTTGTTTTCACACAAATGAACCCAGAATGATGTGAAATTGTGCTTCGTGCAACATAATTCTGGGTGCCATTTACAAACCATAAGTGCTAATGACTCCATTCCTTTTTGTGGTTTTAGGGGCTGTTGATTGGAGTACACTAAAACAAACTAACCTCTCTAGGACATTCAGAAGCCAAGTTATAAGCCCACAAATGTGTAACTGGACTACTACTTTAAATTGACACCAGGCCCGGTGACCTTTGGGACATGGTTTTACCCCCTATAGGAATGTGCGGTCATCTTGAAACGTTCAGATCACTTACAACTCAATAGATTCTACCTTCTTGTAGCGTTTCAGCCTGATTGGACCTTGTTTTCACACAAATGGACCCAGAATGATGTGAAATTGTGCTTCGTGCAACATAATTCTGGGTGCCATTTACAAACCATAAGTGCTAATGACTCCATTCCTTTTTGTGGTTGTAGGGGCTGTTGATTGGAGTACACTAAAACAAACCTGATCTCTCTAGGACATTCAGACGCCAAGTTATAAGCCCACAAATGTGTAACTGGACTACTTCTTTAAATTGACACCAGATCCGGTGACTTTTGGGACATGGTTTGACCCCCTTAGGAAAGTGCTATCATCATGAAACGTTCAGATCACTTGCAACTCAATTGATTCTACCTTCCTGTAACGTTTCAGCCTGATTGGACCTTGTTTTCACACAAATGAACCCAGAATGATGTGAAATTGTGCTTCGTGCAACATAATTCTGGGTGCCATTTAAAAACCATAAGTGCTAATGACTCCATTCCTTTTTTGGGATAATGGGGGCTGTTAATTGGAGTACGCTAAAACAAACCTGATCTCTCTAGAGCCCTTTTCAGACTGACATTCTGGAACATTTGTGGACAATTCAATCCGGTTTTTAACTGGAACTGTGTTTTCAGACACACCACTTTTGTACCGGAACTTGTCCTTTCGGCTGCGTTCACACAGCAGGGAAAAGTTCCAGATGTCTGACGGCGGCGGGGTGGTGGTGGGGGGAGAGAGAATTGGACTCATGTTAAGAAGAAGAAGAAGAAGAAAACATCATTTCTATAGCGCCTCTCGAGATAAAAATCACGAGGCGCTTAAGCATAATTCTGCGCACACGAAGACGCATAAGAGACCTGGATGATGAAGCTCAATGGTTAAAGGAATCACTGAAGCGGTGTGAAGCGCTCCGTCGCGCGTCTAGGCGGTACCGTAGGAGGCGAGCTGCCGTGGTTCGCCGCATGCTACAGCAGCGAGCTATAGGTGCGCACGGCATCCCCCGGTCCCCTCCTCCTCCCCCTCCCTCTTGTCCGGAACTTTACCTCACCAGTCTGAAACAGCCACCCTGTCCGTAACAAGTCCGGACCTGTTACTAGGGGCTTCGTCCGGATAAATTCCGGAACACATTATCCGGATGTTTGTATTCAGACAGAAAGGTCTTAAGAGACAGATTCTGGAACATTTCCGTTTTTCATGGCCTGTCTGAAGGGGGCTTCTGACATTCAGAAGCCAAGTTATAAGCCCACAAATGTGTAACTGGACTACTTCTTTAAATTGACACCAGTTCCGGAGACCTTTGGGACATGGTTTGACCCCATTAGGAAAGTGCTATCATCATGAAACGTTCAGATCACTTACAACTCAGTAGATTCTACCTTCCTGTAACGTTTCAGCCTGATTGGACCTTGTTTTCACACAAATGAACTCAGAATGATGTGAAATTGTGCTTCGTGCAACATAATTCTGGGTGCCATTTACAAACCATAAGTGCTAATATCTCCATTCCTTTTTGTGGTTGTAGGGGCTGTTGATTGGAGTACATTAAAACAAACCTGATCTCTCTAGGACATTCAGAAGCCAAGTTATAAGCCCACAAAGGTGTAACTGGACTACTTCTTTAAAGTGACACCAGGCCCGGTGACCTTTGGGAAATGGTTTTACCCCCTATAGGAATGTGCGATCATCTTGAAAAGTTCAGATCACTTACAACTCAATAGATTCTACCTTCTTGTAGCGTTTCAGCCTGATTGGACCTTGTTTTCACACAAATGGACCCAGAATGATGTGAAATTGTGCATCGTGCAACATAATTCTGGGTGCCATTTACAAACCATAAGTGCTAATGACTCCATTCCTTTTTGTGTTTGTAGGGGCTCTTGATTGGAGTACATTAAAACAAACCTGATCTCTCTAGGACATTCAGAAGCCAAGTTATAAGCCCACAAATGTGTAACTGGACTACTTCTTTAAATTGACACCAGATCCGGTGACCTTTGGGACATGGTTTGACCCCCTTAGGAAAGTGCTATCATCATGAAACATTCAGATCACTTACAACTCAATACATTCTACCTTCCTGTAACGTTTCAGCCTGATTGGACCTTGTTTTCACACAAATGAACCCAGAATGATGTGAAATTGTGCTTCGTGCAACATAATTCTGGGTGCCATTTACATACCATAAGTGCTAATGACTCCATTCCTTTTTGTGGTTGTAGGGGCTGTTGATTGGAGTACATTAAAACAAACCTGATATCTCTAGGACATTCAGAAGCTAAGTTATAAGCCCACAAATGTGTAACTGGACTACTTCTTTAAATTGACACCAGATCCGGTGACATTTGCGACATGGTTTGACCCCCTTAGGAAAGTGCTATCATCATGAAACGTTCAGATCACTTACTACTAAATAGATTCTACCTTCCTGTAACGTTTCAGCCTGATTGGACCTTGTTTTCACACAAATGAACCCAGAATGATGTGAAATTGTGCTTCGTGCAACATAATTCTGGGTGCCATTTACAAACCATAAATGCTAATGACTCCATTCCTTTTTGTGGGTGTAGGGGCTGTTGGTTGGAGTACATTAAAACAAACCTGATCTCTCTAGGACATTCAGAAGCCAAGTTATAAGCCCACAAATGTGTAACTGGACTACTTCTTTAAATTGACACCAGATCCGGTGACCTTTGGGACATGGTTTGACCCCCTTAGGAAAGTGCTATCATCATGAAACGTTCAGATCTCTTACAACTCAATATGATTCTACCTTCCTGTAACGTTTCAGCCTGATTGGACCTTGTTTTCACACAAATGAACTCAGAATGATGTGAAATTGTGCTTCGTGCAACATAATTCTGGGTGCCATTTACAAACCATAAGTGCTAATATCTCCATTCCTTTTTGTGGTTGTAGGGGCTGTTGATTGGAGTACATTAAAACAAACCTGATCTCTCTAGGACATTCAGAAGCCAAGTTATAAGCCCACAAAGGTGTAACTGGACTACTTCTTTAAAGTGACACCAGGCCCGGTGACCTTTGGGAAATGGTTTTACCCCCTATAGGAATGTGCGATCATCTTGAAAAGTTCAGATCACTTACAACTCAATAGATTCTACCTTCTTGTAGCGTTTCAGCCTGATTGGACCTTGTTTTCACACAAATGGACCCAGAATGATGTGAAATTGTGCATCGTGCAACATAATTCTGGGTGCCATTTACAAACCATAAGTGCTAATGACTCCATTCCTTTTTTTGTTTGTAGGGGCTCTTGATTGGAGTACATTAAAACAAACCTGATCTCTCTAGGACATTCAGAAGCCAAGTTATAAGCCCACAAATGTGTAACTGGACTACTTCTTTAAATTGACACCAGATCCGGTGACCTTTGGGACATGGTTTGACCCCCTTAGGAAAGTGCTATCATCATGAAACATTCAGATCACTTACAACTCAATACATTCTACCTTCCTGTAACGTTTCAGCCTGATTGGACCTTGTTTTCACACAAATGAACCCAGAATGATGTGAAATTGTGCTTCGTGCAACATAATTCTGGGTGCCATTTACATACCATAAGTGCTAATGACTCCATTCCTTTTTGTGGTTGTAGGGGCTGTTGATTGGAGTACATTAAAACAAACCTGATATCTCTAGGACATTCAGAAGCCAAGTTATAAGCCCACAAATGTGTAACTGGACTACTTCTTTAAATTGACACCAGATCCGGTGACATTTGCGACATGGTTTGACCCCCTTAGGAAAGTGCTATCATCATGAAACGTTCAGATCACTTACTACTAAATAGATTCTACCTTCCTGTAACGTTTCAGCCTGATTGGACCTTGTTTTCACACAAATGAACCCAGAATGATGTGAAATTGTGCTTCGTGCAACATAATTCTGGGTGCCATTTACAAACCATAAATGCTAATGACTCCATTCCTTTTTGTGGGTGTAGGGGCTGTTGGTTGGAGTACACTAAAACAAACCTGATCTCTCTAGGACATTCAGAAGCCAAGTTATAAGCCCACAAATGTGTAACTGGACTACTTCTTTAAATTGACACCAGATCCGGTGACCTTTGGGACATGGTTTGACCCCCTTAGGAAAGTGCTATCATCATGAAACGTTCAGATCTCTTACAACTCAATATGATTCTATCTTCCTGTAACGTTTCAGCCTGATTGGACCTTATTTTCACACAAATGAACCCAGAATGATGTGAAATTGTGCTTCGTGCAGCATAATTCTGGGTGCCATTTAAGAACCATAAGTGCTAATGACTCCATTCCTTTTTGAGGTTGTAGGGGATGTTGATTGGAGTACACTAAAACAAACCTAACCTCTCTAGGACATTCAGAAGCCAAGTTATAAGCCCACAAAGGTGTAACTGAACTACTTTTTTAAAGTGACACCAGGCCCGGTGACCTTTGGGACATGGTTTGACCCCCTATAGGAATGTGCGATCATCTTGAAACGTTCAGATCACTTACAACTCAATAGATTCTACCTTCTTGTAGCGTTTCAGCCTGATTGGACCTTGTTTTCACACAAATGGACCCAGAATGATGTGAAATTGTGCTTCGTGCAACATAATTCTGGGTGCCATTTACAAACCATAAGGGCTAATGACTCCATTCCTTTTTGTGGTTGTAGGGGCTGTTGATTGGAGTACATTAAAACAAACCTGATCTCTCTAGGACTTTCAGAAGCCAAGTTATAAGCCCCCAAATGTGTAACTGGACTACTTCTTTAAATTGACACCAGATCCGGTGACCTTTGGGACATGGTTTGACCCCCTTAGGAAAGTGCTATCATCATGAAACGTTCAGATCACTTACAACTCAATAGATTCTACCTTCCTGTAACGTTTCAGCCTTATTGGACCTTGTTTTCACACAAATGAACCCAGAATGATGTGAAATTGTGCTTCGTGCAACATAATTCTGGGTGCCATTTACAAACCATAAGTGCTAATGATTCCATTCCTTTTTGTGGTTGTGGGGGCTGTTGATTGGAGAACACTAAAACAAACCTAACCTCTCTAGGACATTCAGAAGCCAAGTTAAAAGCCAACAAAGGTGTAACTGGACTACTTCTATAAAGTGACACCAGGCCCGGTGACCTTTGGGACATGGTTTTACCCCCTATAGGAATGTGCGATCATCTTGAAACGTTCAGATCACTTACAACTCAATAGACTCTACCTTCTTGTAGCGTTTCAGCCTGATTGGACCTTGTTTTCACACAAATGGACCCAGAATGATGTGAAATTGTGCTTTGTGCAACATAATTCTGGGTGCCATTTAAAAACCATAAGTGCTAATGACTCCATTCCTTTTTGTGGTTGTAGGGGCTGTTGATTGGAGTACACTAAAATAAACCTGATCTCTCTAGGACATTCAGAAGCCAAGTTATAAGCCCACAAATGTGTAACTGGACTACTTCTTTAAATTGACACCAGATCCGGTGACCTTTGGGACATGGTTTGACCCCCTTAGGAAAGTGCTATCATCATGAAACGTTCAGATCACTTACAACGCAATAGATTCTACCTTCCTGTAACGTTTCAGCCTGATTGGACCTTGTTTTCACACAAATGAACCCAGAATGATGTGAAATTGTGCTTCGTGCAACATAATTCTGGGTGCCATTTAAAACCCATAAGTCTAATGACTCCATTCCTTTTTGTGGTTGTAGGGGCTGTTGATTGGAGTATACTAAAGCAAACCTGATCTCTCTAGGACATTCAGAAGCCAAGTTATAAGCCCACAAATTTGTAACTGGACTACTTCTTTAGACACCAGATCCGGTGACCTTTGGGACATGGTTTGACCCCCTTAGGGAAGTGCTATCATCATGAAACGTTCAGATCACTTACAACTTAATAGATTCTACCTTCCTGTAATGTTTCAGCCTGATTGGACCTTGTTTTAACACAAATGGACCCAGAATGATGTGAAATTGTGCTTCGTGCAACATAATTCTGGGTGATATTTACAAACCATAAGTGCTAATGACTCCATTCCTTTTTGTGGTTGTAGGGCTGTTGATTGGAGTACACTAAAACAAACCTGACCTCTCTAGGACATTCAGAAGCCAAGTTATAAGCCCACAAATGTGTAACTGGACTACTTCTTTAAATTGACACCAGATCCGGTGACCTTTGGGACATGGTTTGACCCCCTTAGGAAAGGGCTATCATCATGAAACGTTCAGATCACTTACAACTCAATAGATTCTACCTTCCTGTAACGTTTCAGCCTGATTGGACCTTGTTTTCACACAAATGAACCCAGAATGATGTGAAATTGTGCTTCGTGCAACATAATTCTGGGTGCCATTTACAAACCATAAGTGCTAATGACTCCATTCCTTTTTGTGGTTGTAGGGGCTGTTGATTGGAGTACACTAAAACAAACCTGACCTCTCTAGGACATTCAGAAGCCAAGTTATAAGCCCACAAATGTGTAACTGGACTACTTCTTTAAAGTGACACCAGGCCCGGTGACCTTTGGGACATGGTTTGACCCCCTTAGGAAAGTGCTATCATCATGAAACGTTCAGATCACTTACAACTCAATAGATTCTACCTTCCTGTAACGTTTCAGCCTGATTGGACCTTGTTTTCACACAAATGAACCCAGAATGATGTGAAATTGTGCTTCGTGCAACATAATTCTGGGTGCCATTTAAAAACCATAAGTGCTAATGACTCCATTCCTTTTTGTGGTTGTAGGGGCTGTTGATTGGAGTACACTAAAACAAACCTGATCGCTCTAGGACATTCAGAAGCCAAGTTATAAGCCCACAAATGTGTAACTGGACTACTTCTTTAAAGTAGTTTGGTTAACAATGATCATCGTCGTGTCCCATTGTAAACGGGCGGGCCATCGCACACATCGTACATGTGTGTTAACCCACCTGTATGCGACAGACTTTGTGTGTTGCTTGACATCGAGATGTATTGATGTCTGTGTCAATACAGGACTCTATAAGCCGGGAGCTGGACGCTAACGACCCGTGCATGCACCACACAAAAGGTATCGTACATGTGTTAACCCACCTGTATACGACAGACTTTGTGTGTTGCATGACATCGAGATGTATTGACGTCTGTGTCAATACAGGACTCTATAAGCTGGGAGCTGGACGCTAACGACCCATGCATGTGCCACACAAAAGGTAACTCGACTAACTACAAAACGCATATTGTGATGTAGAAAGTTGGCTCGACTGTTTGAATCAGCTGCAGCTGCGGTTTACTCACGAAGTGAATCGCACGCTTGTTAGAAATACATTCGGAGCACTTAAAAAATACATCGCTCTCATCGAGTTCCGTCTCAGCGTTCACCGGCTGATGGGCAAGAGCGTGACATGGGATCGCCAGGAACTTACTTAAGGACTATCATCTCATTTGGCATTTACTCACGGACCCAAGAAACCAGTTCCGAAAAATGGTCGAGAATTATAACTTGTCTAATAGCAACTGGAAGATATGTTGCGTCATAAGCCTCTGATGGTTCACAAGGTGCACGGTCCACTCGAAATCCTAATGCTGTATTTGTAGTACATACACTAAGTCTTCTCTGTTGATGTCAGACTAGAGTTTTATTAGAGTTTTACTTTGCAACAATGGGATTCGAGCAATTGATGTGTATATATTTAATAGTGCACAATGCTACTATTCCTAGGCTGAATGTATGACATGGCTCTTATGTATCATTATGTATCGTTTCCATTAAGTACTAATTTAAATAAAGTCCCTCTGTCCTCAGTGCTGGGTTGTGGGTTTAATACACATTATTATGATAAACCTGTTGAATAGTATAATAACAATATTCCTGTAAAAGTCATTTAGTAATGAACAACCTCAGTTCTGTGAAAGAACATCATGTCTGATGTGTACACTGCAGGCCTGACCGGGGTTTGCACGCAAGGGCCTGTGTGTGTGTGTGTGTGTGTGTGTGTGTGTGTGTGTGTGTGTGTGTGTGTGTGTGTGTGAAACAAATAAAGATAAATATAGCTAGTGCGGCCACGAGCGGTCGTGCAGGGTAGAGGCTGCGCGAAAACGCCTCTAAAACAAGCGCGTGCCCACGCCCGATCCGTGGAAGCACGTAGAACTAGCAAACGTACTAGCAGAAATCAACGATCGAACACGGGTCATTGAGTGTGTACAGGGTTCGTCTGCGTGTGTGGCATTGGGCAATCTAGCGGCAACCGAGTGGCCTGAAGGCGGAACCGGCCAACCCGTCGCCCTCACCATCGTTGCGCTTCGAGATGAACAATTGCTAAAGATGATCGTCCTCGTCAACCACGGCGCTACCAGAGTTACCACGACATGCGCCTTAAAAGCGTTCTCGTTTGGGTCAGCGCCACCAGAATTGAATCGGCAAGTCAGCGGATATTACACAACTCGTAAAGAAAACCCTCTCCGCGACCTCGCGGCCATTGTGCGCAGAGTACAGCAAATGACAAACGATGTTGCGAGCGATATATCGGAAAAACTTTGCACTGACGCGACGGTCGCCACTGCAGGTTGTGTGAGTCTCGCACAAAGTGCCATATCAAACGTGCGGAAGCTAGTGACAAGCAACTTCACCAGATCCGTAGATTCTGCATACGCTCGGATACGAATGAAAGTATCGAGAGATAACAGGAAGGAAGGTAGAATCTATTGAGTTGTAAGTGATCTGAACGTTTCATGATGATAGCACTTTCCTAAGGGGGTCAAACCATGTCCCAAAGGTCACCGGATCTGGTGTCAATTTAAAGAAGTAGTCCAGTTACACATTTGTGGGCTTATAACTTGGCTTCTGAATGTCCTAGAGAGATCAGGTTTATTTTAGTGTACTCCAATCAACAGCCCCTACAACCACAAAAAGGAATGGAGTCATTATCACTTATGGTTTGTAAATGGCACCCAGAATTATGTTGCACGAAGCACTATTTCACATCATTCTGGGTCCATTTGTGTGAAAACAAGGTCCAATCAGGCTGAAACGTTACAGGAAGGTAGAATCTATTGAGTTGTAAGTGATCTGAACGTTTCATGATGATAGCACTTTCCTAAGGGGGTCAAACCATGTCCCAAAGGTCACCGGATCTGGTGTCAATTTAAAGAAGTAGTCCAGTTACACATGTGTGGGCTTATAACTTGGCTTCTGAATGTCCTAGAGAGATCAAGTTTATTTTAGTGTACTCCAATCAACAGCCCCTACAACCACAAAAAGGAATGGAGTCATTAGCACTTATGGTTTTTAAATGGCACCCAGAATTATGTTGCACGAAGCACAATTTCACATCATTCTGGGTTCATTTGTGTGAAAACAAGGTCCAATCAGGCTGAAACGTTACAGGAAGGTAGAATCTATTGAGTTGTAAGTGATCTGAACGTTTCATGATGATAGCACTTTCCTAAGGGGGTCAAACAATGTCCCAAAGGTCACCGGATCTGGTGTCAATTTAAAGTAGTCCAGTTACACATTTGTGGGCTTATAACTTGGCTTCTGAATGTCCTAGAGCGATCAGGTTTGCTTTAGTGTGCTCCAATCAACAGCCCCTACAACCACAAACAGGAATGGAGACATTAGCACTTATGGTTTTTAAATGGCACCCAGAATTATGTTGCACGAAGCACAATTTCACATCATTCTGGGTTCATTTGTGTGAAAACAAGGTCCAATCAGGCTGAAACAATACAGGAAGGTAGAATCTATTGAGTTGTAAGTGATCTGAACGTTTCATGATGATCGCACTTTCCTAAGGGGGTCAAACCATGTCCCAAAGGTCACCGGATCTGGTGTCACTTTAAAGAAGTAGTCCAGTTAATCATTTGTGGGCTTATAACTTGGCTTCTGAATGTCCTAGAGAGGTCAGGGTTGTTTTAGTGTACTCCAATCAACAGCCCCTACAACCACAAAAAGGAATGGCGTCATTAGCACTTATGGTTTGTAAATGGCACCCAGAATTATGTTGCACGAAGCACAATTTCACATCATTCTGGGTCCATTTGTGTGAAAACAAGGTCCAATCAGGCTGAAACGTTCCAGGAAGGTAGAATCTATTGAGTTGTAAGTGATCTGAACGTTTCATGATGATAGCACTTTCCTAAGGGGGTCACACCATGTCCCAAAGGTCACCGGGCCTGGTGTCACTTTAAAGAAGTAGTCCAGTTACACATTTGTGGGCTTATAACTTGGCTTCTAAATGTCCTAGAGAGATCAGGTTTATTTTAGTGTACTCCAATCAACAGCCCCTACAACCACAAAAAGGAATGGAGTCATTAGCACTTATGGTTTTTAAATGGCACCCAGAATTATGTTGCACGAAGCACAATTTCACATCATTCTGGGTCCATTTGTGTGAAAACAAGGTCCAATCAGGCTGAAACGTTACAGGAAGGTAGAATCTATTGAGTTGTAAGTGATCTGAACGTTTCATGATGATAGCACTTTCCTAAGGGGGTCAAACAATGTCCCAAAGGTCACCGGATCAGGTGTCACTTTAAAGAAGTAGTCCAGTTACACCTTTGTTGGGCTTATAACTTGGCTTCTGAATGTCCTAGAGAGGTTAGGTTTGTTTTAGTGTACTCCAATCAACAGCCCCTACAACCACAAAAAGGAATGGAGTCATTAGCACTTATGGATTTTAAATGGCACCCAGAATTATGTTGCACGAAGCACAATTTCACATGATTCTGGGTCCATTTGTGTGAAAACAAGGTCCAATCAGGCTGAAACGTTACAGGAAGGTAGAATCTATTGAGTTGTAAGTGATCTGAACGTTTCATGATGATAGCACTTTCCTAAGGGGGTCAAACCATGTCCCAAAGGTCAGCGGATCTGGTGTCACTTTAAAGAAGTAGTCCAGTTACACATTTGTGGGCTTATAACTTGGCTTCTGAATGTCCTAGAGAGGTCAGGTTTGTTTTAGTGTACTCCAATCAACAGCCCCTACAACCACAAAAAGGAATGGAGTCATTAGCGGTTTGTAAATGGCACCCAGAATTATGTTGCACGAAGAACAATTTCACATCATTCTGGGTCCATTTGTGTTAAAACAAGGTCCAATCAGGCTGAAACATTACAGGAAGGTAGAAACTATTAAGTTGTAAGTGATCTGAACGTTTCATGATGATAGCACTTCCCTAAGGGGGTCAAACCATGTCCCAAAGGTCACCGGATCTGGTGTCTAAAGAAGTAGTCCAGTTACAAATTTGTGGGCTTATAACTTGGCTTCTGAATGTCCTAGAGAGATCAGGTTTGTTTTAGTATACTCCAATCAACAGCCCCTACAACCACAAAAAGGAATGGAGTCATTAGACTTATGGTTTTTAAATGGCACCCAGAATTATGTTGCACGAAGCACAATTTCACATCATTCTGGGTTCATTTGTGTGAAAACAAGGTCCAATCAGGCTGAAACGTTACAGGAAGGTAGAATCTTTTGCGTTGTAATTGATCTGAACGTTTCATGATGATAGCACTTTCCTAAAGGGGTCAAACCATGTACCAAAGGTCACCGGATCTGGTGTCAATTTAAAGTAGTAGTCCAGTTACACATTTGTGGGCTTAAACCTTGGCTTCTGAATGTCCTAGAGCGATCAGGTTTGTTTTAGTGTACTCCAATCAACAGCCCCTACAACCACAAAAAGGAATGGAGACATTAGCACTTATGGTTTTTAAATGGCACCCAGAATTATGTTGCACGAAGCACAATTTCACATCATTCTGGGTTCATTTGTGTAAAAACAAGGTCCAATCAGGCTGAAACAATACAGGAAGGTAGAATCTATTGAGTTGTAAGTGATCTGAACGTTTCAAGATGATCGCACATGCCTATAGGGGGTCAAACCATGTCCCAAATGTCACCGGGCCTGGTGTCACTTTAAAGAAGTAGTCCAGTTACACCTTTGTGGGCTTATAACTTGGCTTCTGAATGTCCTAGAGAGGTTAGGTTTTTTTTAGTGTACTCTAATCAAAAGCCCCTTCAACCACAAAAAGGAATGGAGTCATTAGCACTTATGGTTTGTAAATGGCACCCAGAATTACGTTGCACGAAGCACGATTTCACATCATTCTGGGTTCATTTGTATGAAAACAAGGTCCAATCAGGCTGAAATGTTACAGGAAGGTAGAATCTATTGAGTTGTAAGTGATCTGAACGTTTCATGATGATAGCACTTTCCTAAGGGGGTCAAACCATGTCCCAAAGGTCACCGGATCTGGTGTCAATTTAAAGAAGTAGTCCAGTTACACATTTGTGGGCTTATAACTTGGCTTCTGAATGTCCTAGAGCGATCAGGTTTGTTTTAGTGTACTCCAATCAACAGCCCCTACAACCACAAAAAGGAATGGAGTCATTAGCACTTATGGTTTTTAAATGGCACCCAGAATTATGTTGCACGAAGCACAATTTCACATCATTCTGGGTTCATTTGTGTGAAAACAAGGTCCAATCAGGCTGAAACGTTACAGGAAGGTAGAATCTATTGAGTTGTAAGTGATCTGAACGTTTCATGATGATAGCACTTTCCTAAGGGGTTCAAACCATGTCCCAAAGGTCACCGGATCTGGTGTCAATTTAAAGAAGTAGTCCAGTTACACATTTGTGGGCTTATAACTTGGCTTCTGAATGTCCTAGAGAGATCAGGTTTGTTTTAGTGTACTCCAATCAACAGCCCCTACAACCACAAAGAGGAATGGAGTCATTAGCACTTATGGTTTGTAAATGGCACCCAGAATTATGTTGCACGAAGCACAATTTCACATCATTCTGGGTCCATTTGTGTGAAAACAAGGTCCAATCAGGCTGAAACATTACAGGAAGGTAGAATCTATTAAGTTGTAAGTGATCTGAACGTTTCATGATGATAGTACTTCCCTAAGGGGGTCAAACCATGTCCCAAAGGTCACCGGATCTGATGTCTGAAGAAGTAGTCCAGTTACACATTTGTGGGCTTATAACTTGGCTTCTGAATGTCCTAGAGAGATCAGGTTTGTTTTAGTATACTCCAATCAACAGCCCCTACAACCACAAAAAGGAATGGAGTCATTAGCACTTATGGTTTTTAAATGGCACCCAGAATTTTGTTGCACGAAGCACAATTTCACATCATTCTGGGTTCATTTGTGTGAAAACAAGGTCCAATCAGGCTGAAACGTTACAGGAAGGTAGAATCTATTGAGTTGTAAGTGATCTGAACGTTTCATGATGATAGCACTTTCCTAAGGGGGTCTACCCATGTCCCAAAGGTCACCGGATCTGGTGTCAATTTAAAGAAGTAGTCCAGTTACACATTTGTGGGCTTATAACTTGGCTTCTGAATGTCCTAGAGCGATCAGGTTTGCTTTAGTGTACTCCAATCAACAGCCCCTACAACCACAAAAAGGAATGGAGACATTAGCACTTATGGTTTTTAAATGGCACCCAGAATTATGTTGCACGAAGCACAATTTCACATCATTCTGGGTTCATTTGTGTGAAAACAAGGTCCAATCAGGCTGAAACGTTACAGGAAGGTAGAATCTACTGAGTTGTAAGTGATCTGAACGTTTCATGATGATAGCACTTTCCTAAGGGGGTCAAACCATGTCCCAAAGATCACCGGATCTGGTGTCAATTTAAAGAAGTAGTCCAGTTACACATTTGTGGGCTTATAACTTGGCTTCTGAATGTCCTAGAGAGATCAGGTTTGTTTTAGTGTACTCCAATCAACAGCCCCTACAACCACAAAAAGGAATGGAGTCATTAGCACTTATGGTTTGTAAGTGGCACCCAGAATTATGTTGCACGAAGCACAATTTCACATCATTCTGGGTCAATTTGTGTGAAAACAAGGTCCAATCCGGCTGAAACGCTACAAGAAGGTAGAATCTATTGAGTTGTAAGTGATCTGAACGTTTCAAGATGATCGCACATTCCTATAGGGGGTCAAACCATGTCCCAAAGGTCACCGCGCCAAGTGTCACTTTAAAGAAGTAGTCCAGTTACACCTTTGTGGGCTTATAACTTGGCTTCTGAATGTCCTAGAGAGATCAGGTTTGTTTTAGTATACTCCAATCAACAGCCCCTACAACTACAAAAAGGAATGGAGTCATTAGCACTTATGGTTTGTAAATGGCACCCAGAATTATGTTGCACGAAGCACAATTTCACATCATTCTGGGTCCATTTGTGTGAAAACAAGGTCCAATCAGGCTGATACGTTACAAGAAGGTAGAATCTATTGAGTTGTAAGTGATCTGAACGTTTCATGATGATAGCACTTTCCTAAGGGGGTCAAACCATGTCCCAAAGGTCACCGGATCTGGTGTCAATTTAAAGAAGTAGTCCAGTTACACATTTGTGGGCTTATAACTTGGCTTCTGAATGTCCTAGAGAGATCAGGGTTGTTTTAATGTACTCCAATCAACAGCCCCTACAACCACAAAAAGGAATGGAGTCATTAGCATTTATGGTTTGTAAATGGCACCCAGAATTATGTTGCACGAAGCACAATTTCACATCATTCTGGGTTCATTTGTGTGAAAACAAGGTCCAATCAGGCTGAAACGTTACAGGAAGGTAGAATCTATTGCGTTGTAAGTGATCTGAACGTTTCATGATGATAGCACTTTCCTAAGGGGGTCAAACCATGTCCCAAAGGTCACCGGATCTGGTGTCAATTTAAAGAAGTAGTCCAGTTACACATTTGTGGGCTTATAACTTGGCTTCTGAATGTCCTAGAGAGGTTAGGTTTGTTTTAGTGTACTCCAATCAACAGCCCCTACAACCACAAAAAGGAATGGAGTCATTAGCACTTATGGTTTTTAAATGGCACCCAGAATTATGTTGCACGAAGCACAATTTCACATGATTCTGGGTCCATTTGTGTGAAAACAAGGTCCAATCAGGCTGAAACGTTACAGGAAGGTAGAATCTATTGAGTTGTAAGTGATCTGAACATTTCATGATGATAGCACTTTCCTAAGGGGGTCAAACCATGTCCCAAAGGTCACCGGATCTGGTGTCACTTTAAAGAAGTAGTCCAGTTACACATTTGTGGGCTTATAACTTGGCTTCTGAATGTCCTAGAGAGGTCAGGTTTGTTTTAGTGTACTCCAATCAACAGCCCCTACAACCACAAAAAGGAATGGAGTCATTAGCGGTTTGTAAATGGCACCCAGAATTATGTTGCACGAAGCACAATTTCACATCATTCTGGGTCCATTTGTGTTAAAACAAGGTCCAATCAGGCTGAAACATTACAGGAAGGTAGAATCTATTAAGTTGTAAGTGATCTGAACGTTTCATGATGATAGCACTTCCCTAAGGGGGTCAAACCATGTCCCAAAGGTCACCGGATCTGGTGTCTAAAGAAGTAGTCCAGTTACAAATTTGTGGGCTTTAACTTGGCTTCTGAATGTCCTAGAGAGATCAGGTTTGTTTTAGTATACTCCACTCAACAGCCCCTACAACCACAAAAAGGAATGGAGTCATTAGCACTTATGGTTTGTAAATGGCACCCAGAATTATGTTGCACGAAGCACAATTTCACATCATTCTGGGTCCATTTGTGTGAAAACAAGGTCCAATCAGGCTGAAACATTACAGGAAGGTAGAATCTATTGAGTTGTAAGTGATCTGAACGTTTCATGATGATAGCACTTCTCTAAGGGGGTCAAACCATGTCCCAAAGGTCACCGGATCTGGTGTCTAAAGAAGTAGTCCAGTTACACATTTGTGGGCTTATAACTTGGCTTCTGAATGTCCTAGAGAGATCAGGTTTGTTTTAGTATACTCCAATCAACAGCCCCTACAACCACAAAAAGGAATGGAGTCATTAGCACTTATGGTTTTTAAATGGCACCCAGAATTTTGTTGCACGAAGCACAATTTCACATCATTCTGGGTTCATTTGTGTGAAAACAAGGTCCAATCAGGCTGAAACGTTACAGGAAGGTAGAATCTATTGAGTTGTAAGTGATCTGAACGTTTCATGATGATAGCACTTTCCTAAGGGGGTCAAACCATGTCCCAAAGGTCACCGGATCTGGTGTCAATTTAAAGAAGTAGTCCAGTTACACATTTGTGGGCTTATAACTTGGCTTCTGATTGTCCTAGAGCGATCAGGTTTGCTTTAGTGTACTCCAATCAACAGCCCCTACAACCACAAAAAGGAATGGAGACATTAGCACTTATGGTTTTTAAATGGCACCCAGAATTATGTTGCACGAAGCACAATTTCACATCATTCTGGGTTCATTTGTGTGAAAACAAGGTCCAATCAGGCTGAAACGTTACAGGAAGGTAGAATCTACTGAGTTGTAAGTGATCTGAACGTTTCATGATGATAGCACTTTCCTAAGGGGGTCAAACCATGTCCCAAAGATCACCGGATCTGGTGTCAATTTAAAGAAGTAGTCCAGTTACACATTTGTGGGCTTATAACTTGGCTTCTGAATGTCCTAGAGAGATCAGGTTTGTTTTAGTGTACTCCAATCAACAGCCCCTACAACCACAAAAAGGAATGGAGTCATTAGCACTTATGGTTTGTAAGTGGCACCCAGAATTATGTTGCACGAAGCACAATTTCACATCATTCTGGGTCAATTTGTGTGAAAACAAGGTCCAATCCGGCTGAAACGCTACAAGAAGGTAGAATCTATTGAGTTGTAAGTGATCTGAACGTTTCAAGATGATCGCACATTCCTATTGGGGGTCAAACCATGTCCCAAAGGTCACCGCGCCAAGTGTCACTTTAAAGAAGTAGTCCAGTTACACCTTTGTGGGCTTATAACTTGGCTTCTGAATGTCCTAGAGAGATCAGGTTTGTTTTAGTATACTCCAATCAACAGCCCCTACAACTACAAAAAGGAATGGAGTCATTAGCACTTATGGTTTGTAAATGGCACCCAGAATTATGTTGCACGAAGCACAATTTCACATCATTCTGGGTCCATTTGTGTTAAAACAAGGTCCAATCAGGCTGAAACATTACAGGAAGGTAGAATCTATTAAGTTGTAAGTGATCTGAACGTTTCATGATGATAGCACTTCCCTAAGGGGGTCAAACCATGTCCCAAAGGTCACCGGATCTGGTGTCTAAAGAAGTAGTCCAGTTACAAATTTGTGGGCTTATAACTTGGCTTCTGAATGTCCTAGAGAGATCAAGTTTGTTTTAGTATACTCCACTCAACAGCCCCTACAACCACAAAAAGAAATGGAGTCATTAGCACTTATGGTTTGTAAATGGCACCCAGAATTATGTTGCACGAAGCACAATTTCACATCATTCTGGGTCCATTTGTGTGAAAACAAGGTCCAATCAGGCTGAAACATTACAGGAAGGTAGAATCTATTGAGTTGTAAGTGATCTGAACGTTTCATGATGATAGCACTTCTCTAAGGGGGTCAAACCATGTCCCAAAGGTCACCGGATCTGGTGTCTAAAGAAGTAGTCCAGTTACACATTTGTGGGCTTATAACTTGGCTTCTGAATGTCCTAGAGAGATCAGGTTTGTTTTAGTATACTCCAATCAACAGCCCCTACAACCACAAAAAGGAATGGAGTCATTAGCACTTATGGTTTTTAAATGGCACCCAGAATTTTGTTGCACGAAGCACAATTTCACATCATTCTGGGTTCATTTGTGTGAAAACAAGGTCCAATCAGGCTGAAACGTTACAGGAAGGTAGAATCTATTGAGTTGTAAGTGATCTGAACGTTTCATGATGATAGCACTTTCCTAAGGGGGTCAAACCATGTCCCAAAGGTCACCGGATCTGGTGTCAATTTAAAGAAGTAGTCCAGTTACACATTTGTGGGCTTATAACTTGGCTTCTGAATGTCCTAGAGCGATCAGGTTTGCTTTAGTGTACTCCAATCAACAGCCCCTACAACCACAAAAAGGAATGGAGACATTAGCACTTATGGTTTTTAAATGGCACCCAGAATTATGTTGCACGAAGCACAATTTCACATCATTCTGGGTTCATTTGTGTGAAAACAAGGTCCAATCAGGCTGAAACGTTACAGGAAGGTAGAATCTACTGAGTTGTAAGTGATCTGAACGTTTCATGATGATAGCACTTTCCTAAGGGGGTCAAACCATGTCCCAAAGATCACCGGATCTGGTGTCAATTTAAAGAAGTAGTCCAGTTACACATTTGTGGGCTTATAACTTGGCTTCTGAATGTCCTAGAGAGATCAGGTTTGTTTTAGTGTACTCCAATCAACAGCCCCTACAACCACAAAAAGGAATGGAGTCATTAGCACTTATGGTTTGTAAGTGGCACCCAGAATTATGTTGCACGAAGCACAATTTCACATCATTCTGGGTCAATTTGTGTGAAAACAAGGTCCAATCAGGCTGAAACGCTACAAGAAGGTAGAATCTATTGAGTTGTAAGTGATCTGAACGTTTCAAGATGATCGCACATTCCTATTGGGGGTCAAACCATGTCCCAAAGGTCACCGCGCCAAGTGTCACTTTAAAGAAGTAGTCCAGTTACACCTTTGTGGGCTTATAACTTGGCTTCTGAATGTCCTAGAGAGATCAGGTTTGTTTTAGTATACTCCAATCAACAGCCCCTACAACTACAAAAAGGAATGGAGTCATTAGCACTTATGGTTTGTAAATGGCACCCAGAATTATGTTGCACGAAGCACAATTTCACATCATTCTGGGTCCATTTGTGTTAAAACAAGGTCCAATCAGGCTGAAACATTACAGGAAGGTAGAATCTATTAAGTTGTAAGTGATCTGAACGTTTCATGATGATAGCACTTCCCTAAGGGGGTCAAACCATGTCCCAAAGGTCACCGGATCTGGTGTCTAAAGAAGTAGTCCAGTTACAAATTTGTGGGCTTATAACTTGGCTTCTGAATGTCCTAGAGAGATCAGGTTTGTTTTAGTATACTCCACTCAACAGCCCCTACAACCACAAAAAGGAATGGAGTCATTAGCACTTATGGTTTGTAAATGGCACCCAGAATTATGTTGCACGAAGCACAATTTCACATCATTCTGGGTCCATTTGTGTGAAAACAAGGTCCAATCAGGCTGAAACATTACAGGAAGGTAGAATCTATTAAGTTATAAGTGATCTGAACGTTTCATGATGATAGCACTTCTCTAAGGGGGTCAAACCATGTCCCAAAGGTCACCGGATCTGGTGTCTAAAGAAGTAGTCCAGTTACACATTTGTGGGCTTATAACTTGGCTTCTGAATGTCCTAGAGAGATCAGGTTTGTTTTAGTATACTCCAATCAACAGCCCCTACAACCACAAAAAGGAATGGAGTCATTAGCACTTATGGTTTTTAAATGGCACCCAGAATTTTGTTGCATGAAGCACAATTTCACATCATTCTGGGTTCATTTGTGTGAAAACAAGGTCCAATCAGGCTGAAACGTTACAGGAAGGTAGAATCTATTGAGTTGTAAGTGATCTGAACGTTTCATGATGATAGCACTTTCCTAAGGGGGTCAAACCATGTCCCAAAGGTCACCGGATCTGGTGTCAATTTAAAGAAGTAGTCCAGTTACACATTTGTGGGCTTATAACTTGGCTTCTGAATGTCCTAGAGCGATCAGGTTTGCTTTAGTGTACTCCAATCAACAGCCCCTACAACCACAAAAAGGAATGGAGACATTAGCACTTATGGTTTTTAAATGGCACCCAGAATTATGTTGCACGAAGCACAATTTCACATCATTCTGGGTTCATTTGTGTGAAAACAAGGTCCAATCAGGCTGAAACGTTACAGGAAGGTAGAATCTACTGAGTTGTAAGTGATCTGAACGTTTCATGATGATAGCACTTTCCTAAGGGGGTCAAACCATGTCCCAAAGATCACCGGATCTGGTGTCAATTTAAAGAAGTAGTCCAGTTACACATTTGTGGGCTTATAACTTGGCTTCTGAATGTCCTAGAGAGATCAGGTTTGTTTTAGTGTACTCCAATCAACAGCCCCTACAACCACAAAAAGGAATGGAGTCATTAGCACTTATGGTTTGTAAGTGGCACCCAGAATTATGTTGCACGAAGCACAATTTCACATCATTCTGGGTCAATTTGTGTGAAAACAAGGTCCAATCCGGCTGAAACGCTACAAGAAGGTAGAATCTATTGAGTTGTAAGTGATCTGAACGTTTCAAGATGATCGCACATTCCTATTGGGGGTCAAACCATGTCCCAAAGGTCACCGCGCCAAGTGTCACTTTAAAGAAGTAGTCCAGTTACACCTTTGTGGGCTTATAACTTGGCTTCTGAATGTCCTAGAGAGATCAGGTTTGTTTTAGTATACTCCAATCAACAGCCCCTACAACTACAAAAAGGAATGGAGTCATTAGCACTTATGGTTTGTAAATGGCACCCAGAATTATGTTGCACGAAGCACAATTTCACATCATTCTGGGTCCATTTGTGTTAAAACAAGGTCCAATCAGGCTGAAACATTACAGGAAGGTAGAATCTATTAAGTTGTAAGTGATCTGAACGTTTCATGATGATAGCACTTCCCTAAGGGGGTCAAACCATGTCCCAAAGGTCACCGGATCTGGTGTCTAAAGAAGTAGTCCAGTTACAAATTTGTGGGCTTATAACTTGGCTTCTGAATGTCCTAGAGAGATCAGGTTTGTTTTAGTATACTCCAATCAACAGCCCCTACAACCACAAAAAGGAATGGAGTCATTAGCACTTATGGTTTGTAAATGGCACCCAGAATTATGTTGCACGAAGCACAATTTCACATCATTCTGGGTCCATTTGTGTGAAAACAAGGTCCAATCAGGCTGAAACATTACAGGAAGGTAGAATCTATTAAGTTGTAAGTGATCTGAACGTTTCATGATGATAGCACTTCCCTAAGGGGGTCAAACCATGTCCCAAAGGTCACCGGATCTGGTGTCTAAAGAAGTAGTCCAGTTACACATTTGTGGGCTTATAACTTGGCTTCTGAATGTCCTAGAGAGATCAGGTTTGTTTTAGTATACTCCAATCAACAGCCCCTACAACCACAAAAAGGAATGGAGTCATTAGCACTTATGGTTTTTAAATGGCACCCAGAATTTTGTTGCACGAAGAACAATTTCACATCATTCTGGGTTCATTTGTGTGAAAACAAGGTCCAATCAGGCTGAAACGTTACAGGAAGGTAGAATCTATTGAGTTGTAAGTGATCTGAACGTTTCTTGATGATAGCACTTTCCTAAGGGGGTCAAACCATGTCCCAAAGGTCACCGGATCTGGTGTCAATTTTAAAGAAGTAGTCCAGTTACACATTTGTGGGCTTATAACTTGGCTTCTGAATGTCCTAGAGCGATCAGGTTTGCTTTAGTGTACTCCAATCAACAGCCCCTACAACCACAAAAAGGAATGGAGACATTAGCACTTATGGTTTTTAAATGGCACCCAGAATTATGTTGCACGAAGCACAATTTCACATCATTCTGGGTTCATTTGTGTGAAAACAAGGTCCAATCAGGCTGAAACGTTACAGGAAGGTAGAATCTACTGAGTTGTAAGTGATCTGAACGTTTCATGATGATAGCACTTTCCTAAGGGGGTCAAACCATGTCCCAAAGATCACCGGATCTGGTGTCAATTTAAAGAAGTAGTCCAGTTACACATTTGTGGGCTTATAACTTGGCTTCTGAATGTCCTAGAGAGATCAGGTTTGTTTTAGTGTACTCCAATCAACAGCCCCTACAACCACAAAAAGGAATGGAGTCATTAGCACTTATGGTTTGTAAGTGGCACCCAGAATTATGTTGCACGAAGCACAATTTCACATCATTCTGGGTCAATTTCTGTGAAAACAAGGTCCAATCCGGCTGAAACGCTACAAGAAGGTAGAATCTATTGAGTTGTAAGTGATCTGAACGTTTCAAGATGATCGCACATTCCTATAGGGGGTCAAACCATGTCCCAAAGGTCACCGCGCCAAGTGTCACTTTAAAGAAGTAGTCCAGTTACACCTTTGTGGGCTTATAACTTGGCTTCTGAATGTCCTAGAGAGATCAGGTTTGTTTTAGTATACTCCAATCAACAGCCCCTACAACTACAAAAAGGAATGGAGTCATTAGCACTTATGGTTTGTAAATGGCACCCAGAATTATGTTGCACGAAGCACAATTTCACATCATTCTGGGTCCATTTGTGTGAAAACAAGGTCCAATCAGGCTGATACGTTACAAGAAGGTAGAATCTATTGAGTTGTAAGTGATCTGAACGTTTCATGATGATAGCACTTACCTAAGGGGGTCAAACCATGTCCCAAAGGTCACCGGATCTGGTGTCAATTTAACGAAGTAGTCCAGTTACACATTTGTGGGCTTATAACTTGGCTTCTGAATGTCCTAGAGAGATCAGGTTTGTTTTAATGTACTCCAATCAACAGCCCCTACAACCACAAAAAGGAATGGAGTCATTAGCATTTATGGTTTGTAAATGGCACCCAGAATTATGTTGCACGAAGCACAATTTCACATCATTCTGGGTTCATTTGTGTGAAAACAAGGTCCAATCAGGCTGAAACGTTACAGGAAGGTAGAATCTATTGCGTTGTAAGTGATCTGAACGTTTCATGATGATAGCACTTTCCTAAGGGGGTCAAACCATGTCCCAAAGGTCACCGGATCTGGTGTCAATTTAAAGAAGTAGTCCAGTTACACATTTGTGGGCTTATAACTTGGCTTCTGAATGTCCTAGAGAGGTTAGGTTTGTTTTAGTGTACTCCAATCAACAGCCCCTACAACCACAAAAAGGAATGGAGTCATTAGCACTTATGGTTTTTAAATGGCACCCAGAATTATGTTGCACGAAGCACAATTTCACATGATTCTGGGTCCATTTGTGTGAAAACAAGGTCCAATCAGGCTGAAACGTTACAGGAAGGTAGAATCTATTGAGTTGTAAGTGATCTGAACGTTTCATGATGATAGCACTTTCCTAAGGGGGTCAAACCATGTCCCAAAGGTCACCGGATCTGGTGTCACTTTAAAGAAGTAGTCCAGTTACACATTTGTGGGCTTATAACTTGGCTTCTGAATGTCCTAGAGAGGTCAGGTTTGTTTTAGTGTACTCCAATCAACAGCCCCTACAACCACAAAAAGGAATGGAGTCATTAGCAGTTTGTAAATGGCACCCAGAATTATGTTGCACGAAGCACAATTTCACATCATTCTGGGTCCATTTGTGTTAAAACAAGGTCCAATCAGGCTGAAACATTACAGGAAGGTAGAATCTATTAAGTTGTAAGTGATCTGAACGTTTCATGATGATAGCACTTCCCTAAGGGGGTCAAACCATGTCCCAAAGGTCACCGGATCTGGTGTCTAAAGAAGTAGTCCAGTTACAAATTTGTGGGCTTATAACTTGGCTTCTGAATGTCCTAGAGAGATCAGGTTTGTTTCAGTATACTCCAATCAACAGCCCCTACAACCACAAAAAGGAATGGAGTCATTAGACTTATGGTTTTTAAATGGCACCCAGAATTATGTTGCACGAAGCACAATTTCACATCATTCTGGGTTCATTTGTGTGAAAACAAGGTCCAATCAGGCTGAAACGTTACAGGAAGGTAGAATCTATTGCGTTGTAAGTGATCTGAACGTTTCATGATGATAGCACTTTCCTAAGGGGGTCAAACCATGTCCCAAAGGTCACCGGATCTGGTGTCAAATTAAAGTAGTAGTCCAGTTACACATTTGTGGGCTTAAACCTTGGCTTCTGAATGTCCTAGAGCGATCAGGTTTGTTTTAGTGTACTCCAATCAACAGCCCCTACAACCACAAAAAGGAATGGAGACATTAGCACTTATGGTTTTTAAATGGCACCCAGAATTATGTTGCACGAAGCACAATTTCACATCATTCTGGGTTCATTTGTGTAAAAACAAGGTCCAATCAGGCTGAAACAATACAGGAAGGTAGAATCTATTGAGTTGTAAGTGATCTGAACGTTTCAAGATGATCGCACATGCCTATAGGGGGTCAAACCATGTCCCAAATGTCACCGGGCCTGGTGTCACTTTAAAGAAGTAGTCCAGTTACACCTTTGTGGGCTTATAACTTGGCTTCTGAATGTCCTAGAGAGGTTAGGTTTTTTTAGTGTACTCTAATCAAAAGCCCCTTCAACCACAAAAAGGAATGGAGTCATTAGCACTTATGGTTTGTAAATGGCACCCAGAATTACGTTGCACGAAGCACAATTTCACATCATTCTGGGTTCATTTGTATGAAAACAAGGTCCAATCAGGCTGAAATGTTACAGGAAGGTAGAATCTATTGAGTTGTAAGTGATCTGAACGTTTCATGATGATAGCACTTTCCTAAGGGGGTCAAACCATGTCCCAAAGGTCACCGGATCTGGTGTCAATTTAAAGAAGTAGTCCAGTTACACATTTGTGGGCTTATAACTTGGCTTCTGAATGGACTAGAGCGATCAGGTTTGTTTTAGTGTACTCCAATCAACAGCCCCTACAACCACAAAAAGGAATGGAGTCATTAGCACTTATGGTTTTTAAATGGCACCCAGAATTATGTTGCACGAAGCACAATTTCACATCATTCTGGGTTCATTTGTGTGAAAACAAGGTCCAATCAGGCTGAAACGTTACAGGAAGGTAGAATCTATTGAGTTGTAAGTGATCTGAACGTTTCATGATGATAGCACTTTCCTAAGGGGGTCAAACCATGTCCCAAAGGTCACCGGATCTGGTGTCACTTTAAAGAAGTAGTCCAGTTACACATTTGTGGGCTTATAACTTGGCTTCTGAATGTCCTAGAGAGGTCAGGTTTGTTTTAGTGTACTCCAATCAACAGCCCCTACAACCACAAAAAGGAATGGAGTCATTAGCAGTTTGTAAATGGCACCCAGAATTATGTTGCACGAAGCACAATTTCACATCATTCTGGGTCCATTTGTGTTAAAACAAGGTCCAATCAGGCTGAAACATTACAGGAAGGTAGAATCTATTAAGTTGTAAGTGATCTGAACGTTTCATGATGATAGCACTTCCCTAAGGGGGTCAAACCATGTCCCAAAGGTCACCGGATCTGGTGTCTAAAGAAGTAGTCCAGTTACAAATTTGTGGGCTTATAACTTGGCTTCTGAATGTCCTAGAGAGATCAGGTTTGTTTCAGTATACTCCAATCAACAGCCCCTACAACCACAAAAAGGAATGGAGTCATTAGACTTATGGTTTTTAAATGGCACCCAGAATTATGTTGCACGAAGCACAATTTCACATCATTCTGGGTTCATTTGTGTGAAAACAAGGTCCAATCAGGCTGAAACGTTACAGGAAGGTAGAATCTATTGCGTTGTAAGTGATCTGAACGTTTCATGATGATAGCACTTTCCTAAGGGGGTCAAACCATGTCCCAAAGGTCACCGGATCTGGTGTCAAATTAAAGTAGTAGTCCAGTTACACATTTGTGGGCTTAAACCTTGGCTTCTGAATGTCCTAGAGCGATCAGGTTTGTTTTAGTGTACTCCAATCAACAGCCCCTACAACCACAAAAAGGAATGGAGACATTAGCACTTATGGTTTTTAAATGGCACCCAGAATTATGTTGCACGAAGCACAATTTCACATCATTCTGGGTTCATTTGTGTAAAAACAAGGTCCAATCAGGCTGAAACAATACAGGAAGGTAGAATCTATTGAGTTGTAAGTGATCTGAACGTTTCAAGATGATCGCACATGCCTATAGGGGGTCAAACCATGTCCCAAATGTCACCGGGCCTGGTGTCACTTTAAAGAAGTAGTCCAGTTACACCTTTGTGGGCTTATAACTTGGCTTCTGAATGTCCTAGAGAGGTTAGGTTTTTTTAGTGTACTCTAATCAAAAGCCCCTTCAACCACAAAAAGGAATGGAGTCATTAGCACTTATGGTTTGTAAATGGCACCCAGAATTACGTTGCACGAAGCACAATTTCACATCATTCTGGGTTCATTTGTATGAAAACAAGGTCCAATCAGGCTGAAATGTTACAGGAAGGTAGAATCTATTGAGTTGTAAGTGATCTGAACGTTTCATGATGATAGCACTTTCCTAAGGGGGTCAAACCATGTCCCAAAGGTCACCGGATCTGGTGTCAATTTAAAGAAGTAGTCCAGTTACACATTTGTGGGCTTATAACTTGGCTTCTGAATGGACTAGAGCGATCAGGTTTGTTTTAGTGTACTCCAATCAACAGCCCCTACAACCACAAAAAGGAATGGAGTCATTAGCACTTATGGTTTTTAAATGGCACCCAGAATTATGTTGCACGAAGCACAATTTCACATCATTCTGGGTTCATTTGTGTGAAAACAAGGTCCAATCAGGCTGAAACGTTACAGGAAGGTAGAATCTATTGAGTTGTAAGTGATCTGAACGTTTCATGATGATAGCACTTTCCTAAGGGGGTCAAACCATGTCCCAAAGGTCACCGGATCTGGTGTCACTTTAAAGAAGTAGTCCAGTTACACATTTGTGGGCTTATAACTTGGCTTCTGAATGTCCTAGAGAGGTCAGGTTTGTTTTAGTGTACTCCAATCAACAGCCCCTACAACCACAAAAAGGAATGGAGTCATTAGCAGTTTGTAAATGGCACCCAGAATTATGTTGCACGAAGCACAATTTCACATCATTCTGGGTCCATTTGTGTTAAAACAAGGTCCAATCAGGCTGAAACATTACAGGAAGGTAGAATCTATTAAGTTGTAAGTGATCTGAACGTTTCATGATGATAGCACTTCCCTAAGGGGGTCAAACCATGTCCCAAAGGTCACCGGATCTGGTGTCTAAAGAAGTAGTCCAGTTACAAATTTGTGGGCTTATAACTTGGCTTCTGAATGTCCTAGAGAGATCAGGTTTGTTTTAGTATACTCCAATCAACAGCCCCTACAACCACAAAAAGGAATGGAGTCATTAGCACTTATGGTTTTTAAATGGCACCCAGAAATTTGTTGCACGAAGCACAATTTCACATCATTCTGGGTTCATTTGTGTGAAAACAAGGTCCAATCAGGCTGAAACGTTACAGGAAGGTAGAATCTATTGAGTTGTAAGTGATCTGAACGTTTCATGATGATAGCACTTTCCTAAGGTGGTCAAACCATGTCCCAAAGGTCACCGGATCTGGTGTCAATTTAAAGAAGTAGTCCAGTTACACATTTGTGGGCTTATAACTTGGCTTCTGAATGTCCTAGAGCGATCAGGTTTGCTTTAGTGTACTCCAATCAACAGCCCCTACAACCACAAAAAGGACTGGAGACATTAGCACTTATAGTTTTTAAATGGCACCCAGAATTATGTTGCACGAAGCACAATTTCACATCATTCTGGCTTCATTTGTGTGAAAACAAGGTCCAATCAGGCTGAAACGTTACAGGAAGGAAGAATCTACTGAGTTGTAAGTGATCTGAACGTTTCATGATGATAGCACTTTCCTAAGGGGGTCAAACCATGTCCCAAAGATCACCGGATCTGGTGTCAATTTAAAGAAGTAGTCCAGTTACACATTTGTGGGCTTATAACTTGGCTTCTGAATGTCCTAGAGAGATCAGGTTTGTTTTAGTGTACTCCAATCAACAGCCCCTACAACCACAAAAAGGAATGGAGTCATTAGCACTTATGGTTTGTAAGTGGCACCCAGAATTATGTTGCACGAAGCACAATTTCACATCATTCTGGGTCAATTTGTGTGAAAACAAGGTCCAATCCGGCTGAAACGCTACAAGAAGGTAGAATCTATTGAGTTGTAAGTGATCTGAACGTTTCAAGATGATCGCACATTCCTATAGGGGGTCAAACCATGTCCCAAAGGTCACCGGGCCAAGTGTCACTTTAAAGAAGTAGTCCAGTTACACCTTTGTGGGCTTATAACTTGGCTTCTGAATGTCCTAGAGAGATCAGGTTTGTTTTAGTATACTCCAATCAACAGCCCCTACAACTACAAAAAGGAATAGAGTCATTAGCACTTATGGTTTGTAAATGGCACCCAGAATTATGTTGCACGAAGCACAATTTCACATCATTCTGGGTCCATTTGTGTGAAAACAAGGTCCAATCAGGCTGATACGTTACAAGAAGGTAGAATCTATTGAGTTGTAAGTGATCTGAACGTTTCATGATGATAGCACTTTCCTAAGGGGGTCAAACCATGTCCCAAAGGTCACCGGATCTGGTGTCAATTTAAAGAAGTAGTCCAGTTACACATTTGTGGGCTTATAACTTGGCTTCTGAATGTCCTAGAGAGATCAGGTTTGTTTTAATGTACTCCAATCAACAGCCCCTACAACCACAAAAAGGAATGGAGTCATTAGCATTTATGGTTTGTAAATGGCACCCAGAATTATGTTGCACGAAGCACAATTTCACATCATTCTGGGTTCATTTGTGTGAAAACAAGGTCCAATCAGACTGAAACGTTACAGGAAGGTAGAATCTATTGAGTTGTAAGTGATCTGAACGTTTCATGATGATAGCACTTTCCTAAGGGGGTCAAACCATGTCCCAAAGGTCACCGGATCTGGTGTCAATTTAAAGAAGTAGTCCAGTTACACATTTGTGGGCTTATAACTTGGCTTCTGAATGTCCTAGAGCGATCAGGTTTGCTTTAGTGTACTCCAATCAACAGCCCCTACAACCACAAAAAGGAATGGAGACATTAGCACTTATGGTTTTTAAATGGCACCCAGAATTATGTTGCACGAAGCACAATTTCACATCATTCTGGGTTCATTTGTGTGAAAACAAGGTCCAATCAGGCTGAAACAATACAGGAAGGTAGAATCTATTGAGTTGTAAGTGATCTGAACGTTTCATGATGATAGCACTTTCCTAAGGGGGTCAAACCATGTCCCAAATGTCACCGGATCTGGTGTCACTTTAAAGAAGTAGTCCAGTTACACATTTGTGGGCTTATAACTTGGCTTCTGAATGTCCTAGAGAGGTCAGGGTTGTTTTAGTGTACTCCAATCAACAGCCCCTACAACCACAAAAAGGAATGGAGTCATTAGCACTTATGGTTTTTAAATGGCACCCAGAATTATGTTGCACGAAGGACAATTTCACATCATTCTGGTTTCATTTGTGTGAAAACAAGGTCCAATCAGGCTGAAACGTTACAGGAAGGTAGAATCTACTGAGTTGTAAGTGATCTGAACGTTTCATGATGATAGCACTTTCCTAAGGGGGTCAAACCAGGTCCCAAAGATCACCGGATCTGGTGTCAATTTAAAGTAGTAGTCCAGTTACACATTTGTGGGCTTATAACTTGGCTTCTGAATGTCCTAGAGAGATCAGGTTTGTTTTAGTGTACTCCAATCAACAGCCCCTACAACCACAAAAAGGAATGGAGTCATTAGCACTTATGGTTTGTAAATGGCACCCAGAATTATGTTGCACGAAGCACAATTTCACATCATTCTGGGTCCATTTGTGTGAAAACAAGGTCCAATCAGGCTGAAACGCTACAAGAAGGTAGAATCTATTGAGTTGTAAGTGTTCTGAACGTTTCAAGATGATCGCACATTCCTATAGGGGGTAAAACCATGTCCCAAAGGTCACCGGGCCTGGTGTCACTTTAAAGAAGTAGTCCAGTTACAGCTTTGTGGGCTTATAACTTGGCTTCTGAATGTCCTAGAGAGGTTAGGTTTGTTTTAGTGTACTCCAATCAACAGCCCCTACAACCACAAAAAGGAATGGAGGCATTAGCACTTATGGTTTGTAAATGGCACCCAGAATTATGTTGCACGAAGCACAATTTCACATCATTCTGGGTCCATTTGTGTGAAAACAAGGTCCAATAAGGCTGAAACGTTACAGGAAGGTAGAATCTATTGAGTTGTAAGTGAACTGAACGTTTCATGATGATAGCACTTTCCTAAGGGGGTCAAACCATGTCCCAAAGGTCACCGGATCTGGTGTCAATTTAAAGAAGTAGTCCAGTTACACATTTGTGGGCTTATAACTTGGCTTCTGAATGTCCTAGAGAGATCAGGTTTGTTTTAATGTACTCCAATCAACAGCCCCTACAACCACAAAAAGGAATGGAGTCATTAGCACTTATAGTTTGTATGTGACACCCAGAATTATGTTGCACAAAGCACAATTTCACATCATTCTGGGTCAATTTGTGTGAAAACAAGGTCCAATCCGGCTGAAACGCTACAAGAAGGTAGAATCTATTGAGTTGTAAGTGATCTGAACGTTTCAAGATGATCGCGCATTCCTATAGGGGGTCAAACCATGTCCCAAAGGTCACCGGGCCAAGTGTCACTTTAAAGAAGTAGTCCAGTTACACCTTTGTGGGCTTATAACTTGGCTTCTGAATGTCCTAGAGAGGTTAGGTTTGTTTTAGTGTACTCCAATCAACAGCCCCTACAACCACAAAAAGGAATGGAGTCATTAGCACTTATGGTTTGTAAATGGCACCCAGAATTATTTAGCACGAAGCACAATTTCACATCATTCTGGGTTCATTTGTGTGAAAACAAGGTCCAATCAGGCTGAAACGTTACTGGAAGCTAGAATCTATTGAGTTGTAAGTGATCTGAACGTTTCATGATGATAGTGCTTTCCTAAGGGGGTCAAACCATGTCCCAAAGGTCACCGGATCTGGTGTCAATTTAAAGAAGTAGTCCAGTTACACATTTGTGGGCTTATAACTTGGCTTCTGAATGTCCTAGAGAGATCAGGTTTATTTTAGTATACTCCAATCAACAGCCCCTACAACCACAAAAAGGAATGGAGTCATTAGCACTTATGGTTTGTAAATGGCACCCAGAATTATGTTGCACGAAGCACAATTTCACATCATTCTTGGTCCATTTGTGTGAAAACAAGGTCCAATCAGGCTGATACGTTACAAGAAGGTAGAATCTATTGAGTTGTAAGTGATCTGAACGTTTCATGATGATAGCACTTTCCTAAGGGGGTCAAACCATGTCCCAAAGGTCACCGGATCTGGTGTCAATTTAAAGAAGTAGTCCAGTTACACATTTGTGGGCTTATAACTTGGCTTCTGAATGTCCTAGAGAGATCAGGTTTGTTTTAATGTACTCCACTCAACAGCCCCTACAACCACAAAAAGGAATGGAGTCATTAGCATTTATGGTTTGTAAATGGCACCCAGAAATATGTTGCACGAAGCACAATTTCACATCATTCTGGGTTCATTTGTGTGAAAACAAGGTCCAATCAGGCTGAAACGTTACAGGAAGGTAGAATCTATTTAGTTGTAAGTGATCTGAACGTTTCATGATTATAGCGCTTTCCTAAGCGGATCAAACCATGTCCCAAAGGTCACCGGATCATGTGTCAATTTAAAGAAGTAGTCCAGTTACTCATTTGTGGGCTTATAACTTGGCTTCTGAATGTCCTAGAGAGATCATGTTTGTTTTAGTGTACTCCAATCAACAGCCCCTACAACCACAAAAGGAATGGAGTCATTAGCCTTATGGTTTGTAAATGGCACCCAGAATTATGTTGCACGAAGCACAATTTCACATCATTCTGGGTTCATTTGTGTGAAAACAAGGTCCAATCAGGCTGAAACAATACAGGAAGGTAGAATCTATTGAGTTGTAAGTGATCTGAACGTTTCATGATGATAGCACTTTCCTATAGGGGGTCAAACCATGTCCCAAATGTCACCGGATCTGGTGTCACTTTAAAGAAGTAGTCCAGTTACACATTTGTGGGCTTATAACTTGGCTTCTGAATGTCCTAGAGAGGTCAGGGTTGTTTTAGTGTACTCCAATCAACAGCCCCTACAACCGCAAAAAGGAATGGAGTCATTAGCACTTATGGTTTTTAAATGGCACCCAGAATTATGTTGCACGAAGCACAATTTCACATCATTCTGGGTTCATTTGTGTGAAAACAAGGTCCAATCAGGCTGAAACGTTACAGGAAGGTAGAATCTACTGAGTTGTAAGTGATCTGAACGTTTCATGATGATAGCACTTTCCTAAGGGGGTCAAACCAGGTCCCAAAGATCACCGGATCTGGTGTCAATTTAAAGAAGTAGTCCAGTTACACATTTGTGGGCTTATAACTTGGCTTCTGAATGTCCTAGAGAGATCAGGTTTGTTTTAGTGTACTCCAATCAACAGCCCCTACAACCACAAAAAGGAATGGAGTCATTAGCACTTATGGTTTGTAAATGGCACCCAGAATTATGTTGCACGAAGCACAATTTCACATCATTCTGGGTCCATTTGTGTGAAAACAAGGTCCAATCAGGCTGAAACGCTACAAGAAGGTAGAATCTATTGAGTTGTAAGTGATCTGAACATTTCAAGATGATCACACATTCCTATGGGGGGTAAAACCATGTCCCAAAGGTCACCGGGCCTGGTGTCACTTTAAAGAAGTAGTCCAGTTACACCTTTGTGGGCTTATAACTTGGCTTCTGAATGTCCTAGAGAGGTTAGGTTTGTTTTAGTGTACTCCAATCAACAGCCCCTACAACCACAAAAAGGAATGGAGTCATTAGCACTTATGGTTTGTAAATGGCACCCAGAATTATGTTGCACGAAGCACAATTTCACATCATTCTGGGTTCATTTGTGTGAAAACAAGGTCCAATCAGGCTGAAACGTTACAGGAAGGTAGAATCTATTGAGTTGTAAGTGATCTGAACGTTTCATGATGATAGCACTTTCCTAAGGGGGTCAAACCATGTCCCTAAGGTCACCGGATCTGGTGTCAATTTAAAGAAGTAGTCCAGTTACACATTTGTGGGCTTATAACTTGGCTTCTGAATGTCCTAGAGAGATCAGGTTTATTTTAGTGTACTCCAATAAACAGTCCCTACAACCACAAAAAGGAATGGAGTCATTAGCACTTATGGTTTGTAAATGGCACCCAGAATTATTTTGCACGAAGCACAATTTCACATCATTCTGGGTTCATTTGTGTGAAAACAAGGTCCAATCAGGCTGAAACGTTACAGGAAGGTAGAATCTATTGAGTTGTAAGTGATCTGAACGTTTCATGATGATAGCACTTTCCTAAGGGGGTCAAACCATGTCCCAAAGGTCACCGGATCTGGTGTCAATTTAAAGAAGTAGTCCAGTTACACATTTGTGGGCTTATAACTTGGCTTCTGAATGTCCAAGAGAGATCAGGTTTGTTTTAGTGTACTCCAATCAACAGCCCCTACAACCTCAAAAAGGAATGGAGTCATTGGCACTTATGGTTTTTAAATGGCACCCAGAATTATGTTGCACGAAGCACAATTTCACATCATTCTGGGTCCATTTGTGTGAAAACAAGGACCAATCAGGCTGAAACGTTACAAGAAGGTAGAATCTATTGAGTTGTAATTGATCTGAACATTTCATGATGATCGCACATTCCTATAGGGGGTCAAACCATGTCCCAAAGGTCACCGGGCCTGGTGTCACTTTAAAGAAGTAGTCCAGTTACACCTTTGTGGGCTTATAACTTGGCTTCTGAATATCCTAGAGAGGTCAGGTTTGTTTTAGAGTACTCCAAGTAACAGCCCCCATTACCACTAAAAGGAATGGAGTCATTAGCACTTATGGTTTGTAAATGGCACCCAGAATTATGTTGCACGAAGCACAATTTCACATAATTCTGGGTCCATTTGTGTGAAAACAAGGTCCAATCAGGCTGAAACGTTACAAAAAGGTAGATTCTATTGAGTTGTAAGTGATCTGAACGTTTCAAGATTATCGCACATTCCTATAGGGGGTCAAACCATGTCCCAAAGGTCACCGGGCCTGGTGTCACTTTAAAGAAGTAGTCCAGTTACACCTTTGTGGGCTTATAACTTGGCTTCTGAATATCCTAGAGAGGTCAGGTTTTTTTAGAGTACTCCAATTAACAGCCCCCATTACCACTAAAAGGAATGGAGTCATTAGCACTTATGGTTTTTAAATGGCACCCAGAATTATGTTGCACGAAGCACAATTTCACATCATTCTGGGTTCATTTGTGTGAAAACAAGGTCCAATCAGGCTGAAACGTTACAGGAAGGTAGAATCTATTGAGTTGTAAGTGATCTGAACGTTTCATGATGATAGCACTTTCCTAAGGGGTCAAACCATGTCCCAAAGGTCACCGGATCTGGTGTCAATTTAAAGAAGTAGTCCAGTTACACATTTGTGGGCTTATAACTTGGCTTCTGAATTTCCTAGAGAGATCAGGTTTGTTTTAATGTACTCCAATCAACAGCCCCTACAACCACAAAAAGTAATGGAGTCATTAGCACTTATGGTTTGTAAATGGCACCCAGAATTATGTTGCACGAAGCACAATTTCACATCATTCTGGGTCCATTTGTGTGAAAACAAGGTCCAATCAGGCTGAAACGTTACAAGAAGGTAGAATCTATTGAGTTGTAAGTGATCTGAACGTTTCATGATGATCGCACATTCCCTATAGGGGGTCAAACCATGTCCCAAAGGTCACCGGGCCTGGTGTCACTTTAAAGAAGTAGTCCAGTTACACCTTTGTGGGCTTATAACTTGGCTTCTGAATATCCTAGAGAGGTCAGGTTTTTTTAGAGTACTCCAATTAACAGCCCCCATTACCACTAAAAGGAATGGAGTCATTAGCACTTATGGTTTTTAAATGGCACCCAGAATTATGTTGCACGACGCACAATTTCACATCATTCTGGGTTCATTTGTGTGAAAACAAGGTCCAATCAGGCTGAAACGTTACAGGAAGGTAGAATCTATTGAGTTGTAAGTGATCTGAACGTTTCATGATGATAGCACTTTCCTAAGGGGTCAAACCATGTCCCAAAGGTCACCGGATCTGGTGTCAATTTAAAGAAGTAGTCCAGTTACACATTTGTGGGCTTATAACTTGACTTCTGAATGTCCTAGAGAGATCAGGTTTGTTTTAGTATACTCCAATCAACAGCCCCTACAACCACAAAAAGGAATGGAGTCATTAGCACTTATGGTTTTTAAATGGCACCCAGAATTATGTTGCACGAAGCACAAATTCACTTCATTCTGGGTTCATTTGTGTGAAAACAAGGTCCAATCAGGCTGAAACGTTACAGGAAGGTAGAATCTATTGAGTTGTAAGTGATCTGAACGTTTCATTATGATAGCACTTTCCTAAGGGGGTCAAACCATGTCCCAAAGGTCACCGGATCTGGTGTCAATTTAAAGAAGTAGTCCAGTTACAAATTTGTGGGCTTATAACTTGGCTTCTGAATGTCCTAGAGAGATCAGGTTTGTTTTAGTATACTCCAATCAACAGCCCCTACAACCACAAAAAGGAATGGAGTCATTAGCACTTATGGTTTGTAAATGGCACCCAGAATTATGTTGTACGAAGCACAATTTCACATCATTCTGGGTCCATTTGTGTGAAAACAAGGTCCAATCAGGCTGAAACGTTACAAGAAGGTAGAATCTATTGAGTTGTAAGTGATCTGAACATTTCAAGATGATCGCACATTCCTATAGGGGGTAAAACCATGTCCCAAAGGTCACCGGGCCTGGTGTCACTTTAAAGAAGTAGTCCAGTTACACCTTTGTGGGCTTATAACTTGGCTTCTGATTATCCTAGAGAGGTCAGGTTTGTTTTAGAGTACTCCAATTAACAGCCCCCATTACCACTAAAAGGAATGGAGTCATTAGCACTTATGGTTTTTAAATGGCACCCAGAATTATGTTGCACGAAGCACAATTTCACATCATTCTGGGTTCATTTGTGTGAAAACAAGGTCCAATCAGGCTGAAACGTTACAGGAAGGTAGAATCTATTGAGTTGTAAGTGATCTGAACGTTTCATGATGATAGCCCTTTCCTAAGGGGGTCAAACCATGTCCCAAAGGTCACCGGATCTGGTGTCAATTTAAAGAAGTAGTCCCTTTACACATTTGTGGGCTTATAACTTGGCTTCTGAATGTCCTAGAGAGATCAGGTTTGTTTTAGTATACTCCAATCAACAGCCCCTACAACCACAAAAAGGAATGGAGTCATTAGCACTTATGGTTTTTAAATGGCACCCAGAATTATGTTGCACGAAGCACAATTTCACATCATTCTGGGTTCATTTGTGTGAAAACAAGGTCCAATCAGGCTGAAACGTTACAGGAAGGTAGAATCTATTGAGTTGTAAGTGATCTGAACGTTTCATGATGATAGCCCTTTCCTAAGGGGGTCAAACCATGTCCCAAAGGTCACCGGATCTGGTGTCAATTTAAAAAAGTAGTCCAGTTACACATTTTTGGGCTTATAACTTGGCTTCTGAATATCCTAGAGAGGTCAGGTTTGTTTTAGAGTACTCCAATTAACAGCCCCCATTACCACTAAAAGGAATGGAGTCATTAGCACTTATGGTTTTTAAATGGCACCCAGAATTATGTTGCACAAAGCACAATTTCACATCATTCTGGGTCCATTTGTGTGAAAACAAGGTCCAATCAGGCTGAAACGTTACAGGAAGGTAGAATCTATTGAGTTGTAAGTGATCTGAACATTTCATGATGATCGCACATTCCTATAGGGGGTCAAACCATGTCCCAAAGGTCACCGGGCCTGGTGTCACTTTAAAGAAGTAGTCCAGTTACACCTTTGTGGGCTTATAACTTGGCTTCTGAATATCCTAGAGAGGTCAGGTTTTTTTAGAGTACTCCAATTAACAGCCCCCATTACCACTAAAAGGAATGGAGTCATTAGCACTTATGGTTTTTAAATGGCACCCAGAATTATGTTGCACGAAGCACAATTTCACATCATTCTAGGGTTCATTTGTGTGAAAACAAGGTCCAATCAGGCTGAAACTTTACAGGAAGGTAGAATCTATTGAGTTGTAAGTGATCTGAACGTTTCATGATGATAGCACTTTCCTAAGGGGTCAAACCATGTCCCAAAGGTCACCGGATCTGGTGTCAATTTAAAGAAGTAGTCCAGTTACACATTTGTGGGCTTATAACTTGGCTTCTGAATGTCCTAGAGAGATCAGGTTTGTTTTAGTATACTCCAATCAACAGCCCCTACAACCACAAAAAGGAATGGAGTCATTAGCACTTATGGTTTTTAAATGGCACCCAGAATTATGTTGCACGAAGCACAAATTCACATCATTCTGGGTTCATTTGTGTGAAAACAAGGTCCAATCAGGCTGAAACGTTACAGGAAGGTAGAATCTATTGAGTTGTAAGTGATCTGAACGTTTCATTATGATAGCACTTTCCTAAGGGGGTCAAACCATGTCCCAAAGGTCACCGGATCTGGTGTCAATTTAAAGAAGTAGTCCAGTTACACATTTGTGGGCTTATAACTTGGCTTCTGAATGTCCTAGAGAGATCAGGTTTGTTTTAGTATACTCCAATCAACAGCCCCTACAACCACAAAAAGGAATGGAGTCATTAGCACTTATGGTTTGTAAATGGCACCCAGAATTATGTTGCACGAAGCACAATTTCACATCATTCTGGGTCCATTTGTGTGAAAACAAGGTCCAATCAGGCTGAAACGTTACAAGAAGGTAGAATCTATTGAGTTGTAAGTGATCTGAACATTTCAAGATGATTGCACATTCCTATAGGGGGTAAAACCATGTCCCAAAGGTCACTGGGCCTGGTGTCACTTTAAAGAAGTAGTCCAGTTACACCTTTGTGGGCTTATAACTTGGCTTCTGAATATCCTAGAGAGGTCAGGTTTGTTTTAGAGTACTCCAATTAACAGCCCCTATTACCACTAAAAGGAATGGAGTCATTAGCACTTATGGATTTTAAATGGCACCCAGAATTATGTTGCACGAAGCACAATTTCACATCATTCTGGGTTCATTTGTGTGAAAACAAGGTCCAATCAGGCTGAAACGTTACAGGAAGGTAGAATCTATTGAGTTGAAAGTGATCTGAACGTTTCATGATGATAGCCCTTTCCTAAGGGGGTCAAACCATGTCCCAAAGGTCACCGGATCTGGTGTCAATTTAAAGAAGTAGTCCAGTTACACATTTGTGGGCTTATAACTTGGCTTCTGAAGTCCTAGAGAAATCAGGTTTGTTTTAGTATACTCCAATCAACAGCCCCTACAACCACAAAAAGGAATGGAGTCATTAGCACTTATGGTTTGTAAATGGCACCCAGAATTATGTTGCACGAAGCACAATTTCACATAATTCTGGGTTCATTTGTGTGAAAACAAGGTACAATCAGGCTGAAACGTTACAGGAAGGTAGAATCTATTGAGTTGTAAGTGAGCTGAACGTTTCATGATGATAGCACTTTCCTAAGGGGGTCAAACCATGTCCCAAAGGTCACCGGATCTGGTGTCAATTTAAAGAAGTAGTCCAGTTACACATTTGTGGGCTTATAACTTGGCTTCTGAATGTCCTAGAGAGATCAGGTTTGTTTTAGTATACTCCAATCAACAGCCCCTACAACCACAAAAAGGAATGGAGTCATTAGCACTTATGGTTTGTAAATGGCATCCAGAATCATGTTGCACGAAGCACAATTTCACATCATTCTGGGTCCATTTGTGTGAAAACAAGGTCCAATCAGGCTGAAACGTTACAAGAAGGTAGAATCTATTGAGTTGTAAGTGATCTGAACATTTCAAGATGATCGCACATTCCTATAGGGGGTAAAACCATGTCCCAAAGGTCACCGGGCCTGGTGTCACTTTAAAGAAGTAGTCCAGTTACACCTTTGTGGGCTTATAACTTGGCTTCTGATTATCCTAGAGAGGTCAGTTTTGTTTTAGAGTACTCCAATTAACAGCCCCCATTACCACTAAAAGGAATGGAGTCATTAGCACTTATGGTTTTTAAATGGCACCCAGAATTATGTTGCACGAAGCACAATTTCACATCATTCTGGGTTCATTTGTGTGAAAACAAGGTCCAATCAGGCTGAAACGTTACAGGAAGGTAGAATCTATTGAGTTGTAAGTGATCTGAACGTTTCATGATGATAGCCCTTTCCTAAGGGGGTCAAACCATGTCCCAAAGGTCACCGGATCTGGTGTCAATTTAAAAAAGTAGTCCAGTTACACATTTGTGGGCTTATAACTTGGCTTCTGAATGTCCTAGAGAGATCAGGTTTGTTTTAATGTACTCCAACCAACAGTCCCTACAACCACAAAAAGGAATGGAGTCATTAGCACTTATAGTTTGTAAATGGCACCCAGAATTATGTTGCACGAAGCACAATTTCACATCATTCTGGGTCCATTTGTGTGAAAACAAGGTCCAATCAGGCTGAAACGTTACAAGAAGGTAGAATCTATTGAGTAGTAAGTGATCTGAACGTTTCATGATGATCACACATTCCTATAGGGGGTCAAACCATGTCCCAAAGGTCACCGGGCCTGGTGTCACTTTAAAGAAGTAGTCCAATTACACCTTTGAGGGCTTATAACTTGGCTTCTGAATGTCCTAGAGAGATCAGGTTTGTTTTAGTGTACTCCAATCAACAGCCCCTACAACCTCAAAAAGGAATGGAGTCATTGGCACTTATGGTTTTTAAATGGCACCCAGAATTATGTTGCACGAAGCACAATTTCACATCATTCTGGGTCCATTTGTGTGAAAACAGGGTCCAATCAGGCTGAAACGTTACAAGAAGGTAGAATCTATTGAGTTGTAAGTGATCTGAACATTTCAAGATGATCGCACATTCCTATAGGGGGTAAAACCATGTCCCAAAGGTCACCGGGCCTGGTGTCACTTTAAAGAAGTAGTCCAGTTACACCTTTGTGGGCTTATAACTTGGCTTCTGAATATCCTAGAGAGGTCAGGTTTGTTTTAGAGTACTCCAATTAACAGCCCCCATTACCACTAAAAGGAATGGAGTCATTAGCACTTATGGTTTTTAAAGGGCACCCTGAATTATGTTGCACGAAGCACAATTTCACATCATTCTGGGTTCATTTGTGTGAAAACAAGGTCCAATCAGGCTGAAACGTTACAGGAAGGTAGAATCTATTGAGTTGTACGTGATCTGAACGTTTCATGATGATAGCCCTTTCCTAAGGGGGTCAAACCATGTCCCAAAGGTCACCGGATCTGGTGTCAATTTAAACAAGTAGTCCAGTTACACATTTGTGGGCTTATAACTTGGCTTCTGAATGTCCTAGAGAGATCAGGTATGTTTTAGTATACTCCAATCAACAGCCCCAAGAATTACAAAAAGGAATGGAGTCATTAGCACTTATGGTTTGTAAATGGCACCCAGAATTATTTTGCACGAAGCACAATTTCACATCATTCTGGGTTCATTTGTGTGAAAACAAGGTCCAATCAGGCTGAAACGTTACAAAAAGGTAGATTCTATTGAGTTGTAAGTGATCTGAACGTTTCAAGATGATCGCACATTCCTATAGGGGGTCAAACCATGTCCCAAAGGTCACCGGGCCTGGTGTCACTTTAAAGAAGTAGTCCAGTTACACCTTTGTGGGCTTATAACTTGGCTTCTGAATATCCTAGAGAGGTCAGGTTTGTTTTAGAGTACTCCAATTAACAGCCCCCATTACCACTAAAAGGAATGGAGTCATTAGCACTTATGGTTTTTAAATGGCACCCAGAATCATGTTGCACAAAGCACAATTTCACATCATTCTGGGTCCATTTGTGTGAAAACAAGGTCCAATCAGGCTGAAACGTTACAGGAAGGTAGAATCTATTGAGTTGTAAGTGATTTGAACGTTTCATGATGATCGCACATTCCTATAGGGGGTCAAACCATGTCCCAAAGGTCACCAGATCTGGTGTAAATTTAAAGAAGTAGTCCAGTTACACATTTGTGGGCTTATAACTTGGCTTCTGAATGTCCTAGAGAGATCAGGATTGTTTTAGTGTACTCCAATCAACAGCCCCTACAACCACAAAAAGGAATGGAGTCAATAGCACTTATGGTTTGTAAATGCCACCTAGAATTATGTTGCACGAAGCACAATTTCACATCATTCTGGGTCCATTTGTGTGAAAACAAGGTCCAATCAGGCTGAAACGTTACAAGAAGGTAGAATCTATTGAGTTGTAATTGATCTGAACGTTTCAAGATGATCGCAATTTCCTAAGGGGGGTCAAACCATGTCCCAAAGGTCACCGGATCTGGTGTCAATTTAAAGAAGTAGTCCAGTTACACATTTGTGGGCTTATAACTTGGCTTCTGAATGTCCTAGAGAGATCAGGTTTGTTTTAATGTACTCCAACCACCAGCCCCTACAACCACAAAAAGGAATGGAGTCATTAGCACTTATGGTTTGTAAATGGCACCCAGAATTATGTTGCACGAAGCACAATTTCACATCATTCTGGGTCCATTTGTGTGAAAACAAGGTCCAATCAGGCTGAAACATTACAAGAAGGTAGAATCTATTGAGTTGTAAGTGATCTGAACGTTTCATGATGATCGCACATTCCTATAGGGGGTCAAACCATGTCCCAAAGGTCACCAGATCTGGTGTAAATTTAAAGAAGTAGTCCAGTTACACATTTGTGGGCTTATAACTTGGCTTCTGAATGTCCTAGAGAGATCAGGATTGTTTTAGTGTACTCCAATCAACAGCCCCTACAACCACAAAAAGGAATGGAGTCAATAGCACTTATGGTTTGTAAATGCCACCCAGAATTATGTTGCACGAAGCACAATTTCACATCATTCTGGGTCCATTTGTGTGAAAACAAGGTCCAATCAGGCTGAAACGTTACAAGAAGGTAGAATCTATTGAGTTGTAATTGATCTGAACGTTTCAAGATGATCGCAATTTCCTAAGGGGGGTCAAACCATGTCCCAAAGGTCACCGGATCTGGTGTCAATTTAAAGAAGTAGTCCAGTTACACATTTGTGGGCTTATAACTTGGCTTCTGAATGTCCTAGAGAGATCAGGTTTGTTTTAATGTACTCCAACCACCAGCCCCTACAACCACAAAAAGGAATGGAGTCATTAGCACTTATGGTTTGTAAATGGCACCCAGAATTATGTTGCACGAAGCACAATTTCACATCATTCTGGGTCCATTTGTGTGAAAACAAGGTCCAATCAGGCTGAAACATTACAAGAAGGTAGAATCTATTGAGTTGTAAGTGATCTGAACGTTTCATGATGATCGCACATTCCTATAGGGGGTCAAACCATGTCCCAAAGGTCAACGGGCCTGGTGTCACTTTAAAGAAGTAGTCCAGTTACACCTTTGTGGGCTTATAACTTGGCTTCTGAATATCCTAGAGAGGTCAGGTTTGTTTTAGAGTACTCCAATTAGAGCCCCCATTACCCCAAAAAGGAATGGAGTCATTAGCACTTATGGTTTTTAAATGGCACCCAGAATTATGTTGCACGAAGCACAATTTCACATCATTCTGGGTTCATTTGTATGAAAACAAGGTCCAATCAGGCTGAAACGTTACAGGAAGGTAGAATCTATTGAGTTGTAAGTGATCTGAACGTTTCATGATGATAGCACTTTCCTAAGGGGGTCAAACCATGTCCCAAAGGTCACCGGATCTGGTGTCAATTTAAAGAAGTAGTCCAGTTACACATTTGTGGGCTTATAACTTGGCTTCTGAATGTCCTAGAGAGATCAGGTTTGTTTTAATGTACTCCAATCAACAGCCCCTACAACCACAACAAGGAATGGAGTCATTAGCACTTATGGTTTGTAAATGGCACCCAGAATTATGTTGCACGAAGCACAATTTCACATCATTCTGGGTCCATTTGTGTGAAAACAAGGTCCAATCAGGCTGAAACGTTACAAGAAGGTAGAATCTACTGAGTTGTAAGTGATCCGAACGTTTCATGATGATCGCACATTCCTATAGGGGGTCAAACCAGGTCCCAAAGGTCACCGGGCCTGGTGTCACTTTAAAGAAGTAGTCCAGTTACACCTTTGTGGGCTTATAACTTGGCTTCTGAATGTCCTAGAGAGGTCAGGTTTGTTTTAGTGTACTCCAATCAACAGTCCCTACAACCACAAAAAGGAATGGAGTCATTAGCACTTATGGTTTGTAAATGGCACCCAGAATTATGTTGCACGAAGCACAATTTCACATCATTCTGGGTCCATTTGTGTGAAAACAAGGTCCAATCATGCTGAAACGTTACAAGAAGGTAGAATCTACTTAGTTGTAAGTGATCTGAACGTTTCATGATGATCGCACATTACTATAGGGGGTAAAATCATGTCCCAAAGGTCACCGGGCCTGGTGTCACTTTAAAGAAGTAGTCCAGTTACACATTTGTGGGCTTATAACTTGGCTTCTGAATATCCTAGAGAGGCCAGGTTTGTTTTAGAGTACTCCAATCAACAGCCCCTACAACCACAAAAATGAATGGAGTCATTAGCACTTATGGTTTGTAAATGGCACCCAGAATTATGTTGCACGAAGCACAATTTCACATCATTCTGGGTCCATTTGTGTGAAAACAAGGTCCAATCAGGCTGAAACGTTACAAGAAGGTAGAATCTATTGAGTTGTAAGTGATCTGAACGTTTCATGATGATCGCACATTCCTATAGGGGGTAAAATCATGTCCCAAAGGTCACCGGGCCTGGTGTCACTTTAAAGAAGTAGTCCAGTTACACATTTGTGGGCTTATAACTTGTCTTCTGAATATCCTAGAGAGGTCAGGTTTGTTTTAGAGTACTCCAATTAACAGCCCCCATTACCACAAAAAGGAATGGAGTCATTAGCGCTTATGGTTTTTAAATGGCACCCAGAATTATGTTGCACGAAGCACAATTTCACATCATTCTGGGTTCATTTGTGTGAAAACAAGGTCCAATCAGGCTGAAACGTTACAAGAAGGTAGAATCTACTGAGTTGTAAGTGATCTGAACGTTTCATGATGATCGCACATTCCTATAGGGGGTAAAACCATGTCCCAAAGGTCACTGGGCCTGGTGTCACTTTAAAGAAGTAGTCCAGTTACACATTTGTGGGCTTATAACTTGGCTTCTGAATGTCCTAGAGAGATCAGGTTTGTTTTAGTGTACTCCAATCAACAGCCCCTACAACCACAAAAAGGAATGGAGTCATTAGCACTTATGGTTTGTAAATGGCACCCAGAATTATGTTGCACGAAGCACAATTTCACATCATTCTGGGTTCATTTGTGTGAAAACAAGGTCCAATCAGGCTGAATTCGTTACAAGAAGGTAGAATCTATTGAGTTGTAAGTGATCTGAACGTTTCATGATGATCGCACATTCCTATAGGGGGTCAAACCATGTCCCAAAGGTCACCGGGCCTGGTGTCACTTTAAAGAAGTAGTCCAGTTACACATTTGTAGGCTTATAACTTGGCTTCTCAATATCCTAGAGAGATCAGGTTTGTTTTAGTGTAGTCCAATCAACAGCCCCTACAACCACAAAAAGGAATGGAGTCATTAGCACTTATGGTTTGTAAATGGCACCCAGAATTATGTTGCATGAAGCACAATTTCACATCATTCTGGGTTCATTTGTGTGAAAACAAGGTCCAATCAGGCTGAAACGTTACAGGAAGGTAGAATCTATTGAGTTGTAAGTGATGTGAACGTTTCATGATGACAGCACTTTCCTAAGGGGGTCAAACCATGTCCCAAACGTCACCGGATCTGGTGTCAATTTAAAGAAGTAGTCCAGTTACACATTTGTGGGCTTATAACTTGGATTCTGAATGTCATAGAGAGATCAGGTTTGTTTTAGTGTACTCCAGTCAACAGCCCCTACAACCACAAAAAGGAATGGAGTCATTAGCACTTATGGTTTGTAAATGGCACCCAGAATTATGTTGCACGAAGCACAGTTTCACATCATTCTGGGTCCATTTGTGTGAAAACAAGGTCCAATCAGGCTGAAACGTTACAAGAAGGTAGAATCTATTGAGTTGTAAGTGATCTGAACGTTTCATGATGATCGCACATTCCTATAGGGGGTAAAACCAAATCCCAAAGGTCACCGGGCCTGGTGTCACTTTAAAGAAGTAGTCCAGTTACACATTTGTGGGCTTATAACTTGGCTTCTGAATGTCCTAGAGAGATCAGGTTTGTTTTAGTGTACTCCAATCAACAGACCCTACAAACACAAAAAGGAATGGAGTCATTAGCACTTATGGTTTGTAAATGGCACCCAGAATTATGTTGCACGAAGCACAATTTCACATCATTCTGGGTCCATTTGTGTGAAAACAAGGTCCAATCAGGCTGAAACGTTACACGAAGGTAGAATCTATTGAGTTGTAAGTGATCTGAACGTTTCATGATGATCGCACATTCCTACAGGGGGTCAAACCAGGTCCCAAAGGTCACCGGGCCTGGTGTCACTTTAAAGAAGTAGTCCAGTTACACCTTTGTGGGCTTATAACTTGGCTTCTGAATGTCCTAGAGAGTTCAGGTTTGTTTTAGTGTACTCCAATCAACAGTCCCTACAACCACAAAAAGGAATGGAGTCATTAGCACTTATGGTTTGTAAATGGCACCCAGAATTATGTTGCACGAAGCACAATTTCACATCATTCTCGTTCCATTTGTGTGAAAACAAGGTCCAATCAGGCTGAAACGTTACAAGAAGGTAGAATCTACTGAGTTGTAAGTGATCTGAACGTTTCATGATGATCGCACATTACTACAGGGGGTAAAATCATGTCCCAAAGGTCACCGGGCCTGGTGTCACTTTAAAGAAGTAGTCCAGTTACACATTTGTGGGCTTATAACTTGGCTTCTGAATATCCTAGAGAGGTCAGGTTTGTTTTAGAGTACTCCAATTAAGAGCCCCCATTACCACAAAAAGGAATGGAGTCATTAGCACTTATGGCTTGTAAATGGCACCCAGAATTATGTTGCACGAAGCACAATTTCACATCATTCTGGGTCCATTTGTGTGAAAACAAGGTCCAATCAGGCTGAAACGTTACAAGAAGGTAGAATCTATTGAGTTGTAAGTGATCTAAACATTTCATGATGATCGCACATTCCTATAGGGGGTCAAACCAGGTCCCAAATGTCACAGCGCCTGGTGTCACTTTAAAGAAGTAGTCCAGTTACACCTTTGTGGGCTTATAACTTGGCTTCTGAATATCCTAGAGAGGTCAGGTTTGTTTTAGAGTACTCCAATTAACAGCCCCCATTACCCCCAAAAGGACTGGAGTCATTAGCACTTATGGTTTTTAAATGGCACCCAGAATTATGTTGCACGAAGCACAATTTCACATCATTCTGGGTCCATTTGTGTGAAAACAAGGTCCAATCAGGCTGAAACGTTACAAGAAGGTAGAATCTATTGAGTTGTAAGTGATCTGAACGTTTCAAGATGATCGCACATTCCTATAGGGGGTAAAACCATGTCCCAAAGGTCACCGGGCCTGGTGTCACTTTAGAGAAGTAGTCCAGTTACACCTTTGTGGGCTTATAACTTGGCTTCTGAATGTCCTAGAGAGGTCAGGTTTGTTTTAGTGTACACCAATCAACAGCCCCTACAACCACAAACAGGAATGGAGTCATTAGCACTTATGGTTTGTAAATGGCACCCAGAATTATGTTGCACGAAGCACAAATTCACATCATTCTGGGTCCATTTGTGTGAAAACAAGGTCCAATCAGGCTGAAACGTTACAGGAAGGTACAATCTATTGAGTTGTAAGTGATCTGAACGTTTCATGATGATAGCACTTTCCTAAGGGGGTCAAACCATGTCCCAAAGGTCACCGGATCTGGTGTCAATTTAAAGAAGTAGTCCAGTTACAAATTTGTGGGCTTATAACTTGGCTTCTGAATTTCCTAGAGAGATCAGGTTTGTTTTAGTGTACTCCAATCAACAGCCCCTACAACCACAAAAAGGAATGGAGTCATTAGCACTTATGGTTTGTAAATGGCACCCAGAATTATGTTGCACGAAGCACAATTTCACATCATTCTGGGTCCATTTGTGTGAAAACAAGGTCCAATCATGCTGAAACGTTACAAGAAGGTAGAATCTACTTAGTTGTAAGTGATCTGAACGTTTCATGATGATCGCACATTTCTATAGGGGGTAAAATCATGTCCCAAAGGTCACCGGGCCTGGTGTCACTTTAAAGAAGTAGTCCAGTTACACATTTGTGGGCTTATAACTTGGCTTCTGACTATCCTAGAGAGGCCAGGTTTGTTTTAGAGTACTCCAATCAACAGCCCCTACAACCACAAAAAGGAATGGAGTCATTAGCGCTTATGGTTTTTAAATGGCACCCAGAATTATGTTGCACGAAGCACAATTTCACATCATTCTGGGTTCTTTTGTGTGAAAACAAGGTCCAATCAGGCTGAAACGTTACAAGAAGGTAGAATCTACTGAGTTGTAAGTGATCTGAACGTTTCATGATGATCGCACATTCCTATAGGGGGTAAAACCATGTCCCAAAGGTCACTGGGCCTGGTGTCACTTTAAAGAAGTAGTCCAGTTACACATTTGTGGGCTTATAACTTGGCTTCTGAATGTCCTAGAGAGATCAGGTTTGTTTTAGTGTACTCCAATCAACAGCCCCTACAACCACAAAAAGGAATGGAGTCATTAGCACTTATGGTTTGTAAATGGCACCCAGAATTATGTTGCACGAAGCACAATTTCACATCATTCTGGGTTCATTTGTGTGAAAACAAGGTCCAATCAGGCTGAATTCGTTACAAGAAGGTAGAATCTATTGAGTTGTAAGTGATCTGAACGTTTCATGATGATCGCACATTCCTATAGGGGGTCAAACCATGTCCCAAAGGTCACCATGCCTGGTGTCACTTTAAAGAAGTAGTCCAGTTACACATTTGTGGGCTTATAACTTGGCTTCTCAATATCCTAGAGAGATCAGGTTTGTTTTAGTGTAGTCCAATCAACAGCCCCTACAACCACAAAAAGGAATGGAGTCATTAGCACTTATGGTTTGTAAATGGCACCCAGAATTATGTTGCATGAAGCACAATTTCACATCATTCTGGGTTCATTTGTGTGAAAACAAGGTCCAATCAGGCTGAAACGTTACAGGAAGGTAGAATCTATTGAGTTGTAAGTGATCTGAACGTTTCATGATGACAGCACTTTCCTAAGGAGGTCAAACCATGTCCCAAACGTCACCGGATCTTGTGTCAATTTAAAGTAGTCCAGTGACACATTTGTGGGCTTATAACTTGGATTCTGAATGTCATAGAGAGATCAGGTTTGTTTTAGTGTACTCCAGTCAACAGCCCCTACAACCACAAAAAGGAATGGAGTCATTAGCACTTATGGTTTGTAAATGGCACCCAGAATTATGTTGCACGAAGCACAATTTCACATCATTCTGGGTCCATTTGTGTGAAAACAAGGTCCAATCAGGCTGAAACGTTACAAGAAGGTAGAATCTATTGAGTTGTAAGTGATCTGAACGTTTCATGATGATCGCACATTCCTATAGGGGGTCAAACCAGGTCCCAAAGGTCACCGGGTCTGGTGTCACTTTAAAGAAGTAGTCCAGTTACACCTTTGTGGGCTTATAACTTGGCTTCTGAATGTCCTAGAGAGGTCAGGTTTGTTTTAGTGTACTCCAATCAACAGTCCCTACAACCACAAAAAGGAATGGAGTCATTAGCACTTATGGTTTGTAAATGGCACCCAGAATTATGTTGCACGAAGCACAATTTCACATCATTCTGGGTCCATTTGTGTGAAAACAAGGTCCAATCAGGCTGAAACGTTACAAGAAGGTAGAATCTACTGAGTTGTAAGTGATCTGAACGTTTCATGATGATCGCACATTCCTATAGGGGGTAAAATCATGTCCCAAAGGTCACCGGGCCTGGTGTCACTTTAACGAAGTAGTCCAGTTACACATTTGTGGGCTTATAACTTGGCTTCTGAATATCCTAGAGAGGTCAGGTTTGTTTTAGAGTACTCCAATTAACAGCCCCCATTACCACAAAAAGGAATGGAGTCATTAGCGCTTATGGTTTTTAAATGGCACCCAGAATTATGTTGCACGAAGCACAATTTCACATCATTCTGGGTTCATTTGTGTGAAAACAAGGTCCAATCAGGCTGAAACGTTACAAGAAGGTAGAATCTACTGAGTTGTAAGTGATCTGAACGTTTCATGATGATCGCACATTCCTATAGGGGGTAAAACCATGTCCCAAAGGTCACTGGGCCTGGTGTCACTTTAAAGAAGTAGTCCAGTTACACATTTGTGGGCTTATAACTTGGCTTCTGAATGTCCTAGAGAGATCAGGTTTGTTTTAGTGTACTCCAATCAACAGCCCCTACAACCACAAAAAGGAATGGAGTCATTAGCACTTATGGTTTGTAAATGGCACCCAGAATTATGTTGCACGAAGCACAATTTCACATCATTCTGGGTTCATTTGTGTGAAAACAAGGTCCAATCAGGCTGAATTCGTTACAAGAAGGTAGAATCTATTGAGTTGTAAGTGATCTGAACGTTTCATGATGATCGCACATTCCTATAGGGGGTCAAACCATGTCCCAAAGGTCACTGGGCCTGGTGTCACTTTAAAGAAGTAGTCCAGTTACACATTTGTGGGCTTATAACTTGGCTTCTGAATGTCCTAGAGAGATCAGGTTTGTTTTAGTGTACTCCAATCAACAGCCCCTACAACCACAAAAAGGAATGGAGTCATTAGCACTTATGGTTTGTAAATGGCACCCAGAATTATGTTGCACGAAGCACAATTTCACATCATTCTGGGTTCATTTGTGTGAAAACAAGGTCCAATCAGGCTGAATTCGTTACAAGAAGGTAGAATCTATTGAGTTGTAAGTGATCTGAACGTTTCATGATGATCGCACATTCCTATAGGGGGTCAAACCATGTCCCAAATGTCACCGGGCCTGGTGTCACTTTAAAGAAGTAGTCCAGTTACACATTTGTGGGCTTATAACTTGGCTTCTCAATATCCTAGAGAGATCAGGTTTGTTTTAGTGTAGTCCAATCAACAGCCCCTACAACCACAAAAAGGAATGGAGTCATTAGCACTTATGGTTTGTAAATGGCACCCAGAATTATGTTGCATGAAGCACAATTTCACATCATTCTGGGTTCATTTGTGTGAAAACAAGGTCCAATCAGGCTGAAACGTTACAGGAAGGTAGAATCTATTGAGTTGTAAGTGATGTGAACGTTTCATGATGACAGCACTTTCCTAAGGGGGTCAAACCATGTCCCAAACGTCACCGGATCTGGTGTCAATTTAAAGAAGTAGTCCAGTTACGCATTTGTGGGCTTATAACTTGGATTCTGAATGTCATAGAGAGATCAGGTTTGTTTTAGTGTACTCCAGTCAACAGCCCCTACAACCACAAAAAGGAATGGAGTCATTAGCACTTATGGTTTGTAAATGGCACCCAGAATTATGTTGCACGAAGCACAATTTCACATCATTCTGGGTCCATTTGTGTGAAAACAAGGTCCAATCAGGCTGAAACGTTACAAGAAGGTAGAATCTATTGAGTTGTAAGTGATCTGAACGTTTCATGATGATCGCACATTCCTATAGGGGGTAAAACCAAATCCCAAAGGTCACCGGGCCTGGTGTCACTTTAAAGAAGTAGTCCAGTTACACATTTGTGGGCTTATAACTTGGCTTCTGAATGTCCTAGAGAGATCAGGTTTGTTTTAGTGTACTCCAATCAACAGACCCTACAAACACAAAAAGGAATGGAGTCATTAGCACTTATGGTTTGTAAATGGCACCCAGAATTATGTTGCACGAAGCACAATTTCACATCATTCTGGGTCCATTTGTGTGAAAACAAGGTCCAATCAGGCTGAAACGTTACACGAAGGTAGAATCTATTGAGTTGTAAGTGATCTGAACGTTTCATGATGATCGCACATTCCTACAGGGGGTCAAACCAGGTCCCAAAGGTCACCGGGCCTGGTGTCACTTTAAAGAAGTAGTCCAGTTACACCTTTGTGGGCTTATAACTTGGCTTCTGAATGTCCTAGAGAGTTCAGGTTTGTTTTAGTGTACTCCAATCAACAGTCCCTACAACCACAAAAAGGAATGGAGTCATTAGCACTTATGGTTTGTAAATGGCACCCAGAATTATGTTGCACGAAGCACAATTTCACATCATTCTCGTTCCATTTGTGTGAAAACAAGGTCCAATCAGGCTGAAACGTTACAAGAAGGTAGAATCTACTGAGTTGTAAGTGATCTGAACGTTTCATGATGATCGCACATTACTATAGGGGGTAAAATCATGTCCCAAAGGTCACCGGGCCTGGTGTCACTTTAAAGAAGTAGTCCAGTTACACATTTGTGGGCTTATAACTTGGCTTCTGAATATCCTAGAGAGGTCAGGTTTGTTTTAGAGTACTCCAATTAAGAGCCCCCATTACCACAAAAAGGAATGGAGTCATTAGCACTTATGGCTTGTAAATGGCACCCAGAATTATGTTGCACGAAGCACAATTTCACATCATTCTGGGTCCATTTGTGTGAAAACAAGGTCCAATCAGGCTGAAACGTTACAAGAAGGTAGAATCTATTGAGTTGTAAGTGATCTAAACATTTCATGATGATCGCACATTCCTATAGGGGGTCAAACCAGGTCCCAAATGTCACCGCGCCTGGTGTCACTTTAAAGAAGTAGTCCAGTTACACCTTTGTGGGCTTATAACTTGGCTTCTGAATATCCTAGAGAGGTCAGGTTTGTTTTAGAGTACTCCAATTAACAGCCCCCATTACCCCCAAAAGGACTGGAGTCATTAGCACTTATGGTTTTTAAATGGCACCCAGAATTATGTTGCACGAAGCACAATTTCACATCATTCTGGGTCCATTTGTGTGAAAACAAGGTCCAATCAGGCTGAAACGTTACAAGAAGGTAGAATCTATTGAGTTGTAAGTGATCTGAACGTTTCAAGATGATCGCACATTCCTATAGGGGGTAAAACCATGTCCCAAAGGTCACCGGGCCTGGTGTCACTTTAGAGAAGTAGTCCAGTTACACCTTTGTGGGCTTATAACTTGGCTTCTGAATGTCCTAGAGAGGTCAGGTTTGTTTTAGTGGACACCAATCAACAGCCCCTACAACCACAAACAGGAATGGAGTCATTAGCACTTATGGTTTGTAAATGGCACCCAGAATTATGTTGCACGAAGCACAAATTCACATCATTCTGGGTCCATTTGTGTGAAAACAAGGTCCAATCAGGCTGAAACGTTACAGGAAGGTACAATCTATTGAGTTGTAAGTGATCTGAACGTTTCATGATGATAGCACTTTCCTAAGGGGGTCAAACCATGTCCCAAAGGTCACCGGATCTGGTGTCAATTTAAAGAAGTAGTCCAGTTACAAATTTGTGGGCTTATAACTTGGCTTCTGAATTTCCTAGAGAGATCAGGTTTGTTTTAGTGTACTCCAATCAACAGCCCCTACAACCACAAAAAGGAATGGAGTCATTAGCACTTATGGTTTGTAAATGGCACCCAGAATTATGTTGCACGAAGCACAATTTCACATCATTCTGGGTCCATTTGTGTGAAAACAAGGTCCAATCATGCTGAAACGTTACAAGAAGGTAGAATCTACTTAGTTGTAAGTGATCTGAACGTTTCATGATGATCGCACATTTCTATAGGGGGTAAAATCATGTCCCAAAGGTCACCGGGCCTGGTGTCACTTTAAAGAAGTAGTCCAGTTACACATTTGTGGGCTTATAACTTGGCTTCTGAATATCCTAGAGAGGCCAGGTTTGTTTTAGAGTACTCCAATCAACAGCCCCTACAACCACAAAAAGGAATGGAGTCATTAGCGCTTATGGTTTTTAAATGGCACCCAGAATTATGTTGCACGAAGCACAATTTCACATCATTCTGGGTTCTTTTGTGTGAAAACAAGGTCCAATCAGGCTGAAACGTTACAAGAAGGTAGAATCTACTGAGTTGTAAGTGATCTGAACGTTTCATGATGATCGCACATTCCTATAGGGGGTAAAACCATGTCCCAAAGGTCACTGGGCCTGGTGTCACTTTAAAGAAGTAGTCCAGTTACACATTTGTGGGCTTATAACTTGGCTTCTGAATGTCCTAGAGAGATCAGGTTTGTTTTAGTGTACTCCAATCAACAGCCCCTACAACCACAAAAAGGAATGGAGTCATTAGCACTTATGGTTTGTAAATGGCACCCAGAATTATGTTGCACGAAGCACAATTTCACATCATTCTGGGTTCATTTGTGTGAAAACAAGGTCCAATCAGGCTGAATTCGTTACAAGAAGGTAGAATCTATTGAGTTGTAAGTGATCTGAACGTTTCATGATGATCGCACATTCCTATAGGGGGTCAAACCATGTCCCAAAGGTCACCATGCCTGGTGTCACTTTAAAGAAGTAGTCCAGTTACACATTTGTGGGCTTATAACTTGGCTTCTCAATATCCTAGAGAGATCAGGTTTGTTTTAGTGTAGTCCAATCAACAGCCCCTACAACCACAAAAAGGAATGGAGTCATTAGCACTTATGGTTTGTAAATGGCACCCAGAATTATGTTGCATGAAGCACAATTTCACATCATTCTGGGTTCATTTGTGTGAAAACAAGGTCCAATCAGGCTGAAACGTTACAGGAAGGTAGAATCTATTGAGTTGTAAGTGATCTGAACGTTTCATGATGACAGCACTTTCCTAAGGAGGTCAAACCATGTCCCAAACGTCACCGGATCTTGTGTCAATTTAAAGTAGTCCAGTTACACATTTGTGGGCTTATAACTTGGATTCTGAATGTCATAGAGAGATCAGGTTTGTTTTAGTGTACTCCAGTCAACAGCCCCTACAACCACAAAAAGGAATGGAGTCATTAGCACTTATGGTTTGTAAATGGCACCCAGAATTATGTTGCACGAAGCACAATTTCACATCATTCTGGGTCCATTTGTGTGAAAACAAGGTCCAATCAGGCTGAAACGTTACAAGAAGGTAGAATCTATTGAGTTGTAAGTGATCTGAACGTTTCATGATGATCGCACATTCCTATAGGGGGTAAAACCAAATCCCAAAGGTCACCGGGCCTGGTGTCACTTTAAAGAAGTAGTCCAGTTACACATTTGTGGGCTTATAACTTGGCTTCTGAATGTCCTAGAGAGATCAGGTTTGTTTTAGTGTACTCCAATCAACAGACCCTACAAACACAAAAAGGAATGGAGTCATTAGCACTTATGGTTTGTAAATGGCACCCAGAATTATGTTGCACGAAGCACAATTTCACATCATTCTGGGTCCATTTGTGTGAAAACAAGGTCCAATCAGGCTGAAACGTTACAAGAAGGTAGAATCTATTGAGTTGTAAGTGATCTGAACGTTTCATGATGATCGCACATTCCTACAGGGGGTCAAACCAGGTCCCAAAGGTCACCGGGCCTGGTGTCACTTTAAAGAAGTAGTCCAGTTACACCTTTGTGGGCTTATAACTTGGCTTCTGAATGTCCTAGAGTTCAGGTTTGTTTTAGTTACTCCAATCAACAGTCCCTACAACCACAAAAAGGAATGGAGTCATTAGCACTTATGGTTTGTAAATGGCACCCAGAATTATGTTGCACGAAGCACAATTTCACATCATTCTGGTTCCATTTGTGTGAAAACAAGGTCCAATCAGGCTGAAACGTTACAAGAAGGTAGAATCTACTGAGTTGTTAGTGATCTGAACGTTTCATGATGATCGCACATTACTATAGGGGGTAAAATCATGTCCCAAAGGTCACCGGGCCTGGTGTCACTTTAAAGAAGTAGTCCAGTTACACATTTGTGGGCTTATAACTTGGCTTCTGAATATCCTAGAGAGGTCAGGTTTGTTTTAGAGTACTCCAATTAAGAGCCCCCATTACCACAAAAAGGAATGGAGTCATTAGCACTAATGGTTTTTAAATGGCACCCAGAATTATGTTGCACGAAGCACAATTTCACATCATTCTGGGTCCATTTGTGTGAAAACAAGGTCCAATCAGGCTGAAACGTTACAAGAAGGTAGAATCTATTGAGTTGTAAGTGATCTGAACGTTTCAAGATGATCGCACATTCCTATAGGGGGTAAAACCATGTCCCAAAGGTCACCGGGCCTGGTGTCACTTTAGAGAAGTAGTCCAGTTACACCTTTGTGGGCTTATAACTTGGCTTCTGAATGTCCTAGAGAGGTCAGGTTTGTTTTAGTGTACACCAATCAACAGCCCCTACAACCACAAAAAGGAATGGAGTCATTAGCACTTATGGTTTGTAAATGGCACCCAGAATTATGTTGCACGAAGCACAAATTCACATCATTCTGGGTCCATTTGTGTGAAAACAAGGTCCAATCAGGCTGAAACGTTACAGGAAGGTACAATCTATTGAGTTGTAAGTGATCTGAACGTTTCATGATGATAGCACTTTCCAAAGGGGGTCAAACCATGTCCCAAAGGTCACCGGATCTGGTGTCAATTTAAAGAAGTAGTCCAGTTACAAATTTGTGGGCTTATAACTTGGCTTCTGAATTTCCTAGAGAGATCAGGTTTGTTTTAGTGTACTCCAATCAACAGCCCCTACAACCACAAAAAGGAATGGAGTCATTAGCACTTATGGTTTGTAAATGGCACCCAGAATTATGTTGCACGAAGCACAATTTCACATCATTCTGGGTCCATTTGTGTGAAAACAAGGTCCAATCATGCTGAAACGTTACAAGAAGGTAGAATCTACTTAGTTGTAAGTGATCTGAACGTTTCATGATGATCGCACATTTCTATAGGGGGTAAAATCATGTCCCAAAGGTCACCGGGCCTGGTGTCACTTTAAAGAAGTAGTCCAGTTACACATTTGTGGGCTTATAACTTGGCTTCTGAATATCCTAGAGAGGCCAGGTTTGTTTTAGAGTACTCCAATCAACAGCCCCTACAACCACAAAAAGGAATGGAGTCATTAGCACTTATGGTTTGTAAATGGCACCCAGAATTATGTTGCACGAAGCACAATTTCACATCATTCTGGGTCCATTTGTGTGAAAACAAGGTCCAATCAGGCTGAAACGTTACAAGAAGGTAAAATCTATTGAGTTGTAAGTGATCTGAACGTTTCATGATGATCGCACATTCCTATAGGGGGTCAAACCAGGTCCCAAAGGTCACCGGGCCTGGTGTCACTTTAAAGAAGTAGTCCAGTTACACCTTTGTGGGCTTATAACTTGGCTTCTGAATGTCCTAGAGAGGTCAGGTTTGTTTTAGTGTACTCCAATCAACAGTCCCTACAACCACAAAAAGGAATGGAGTCATTAGCACTTATGGTTTGTAAATGGCACCCAGAATTATGTTTCACAAAGCACAATTTCACATCATTCTGGGTCCATTTGTGTGAAAACAAGGTCCAATCAGGCTGAAACGTTACAAGAAGGTAGAATCTACTGAGTTGTAAGTGACCTGAACGTTTCATGATGATCGCACATTACTATAGGGGGTAAAATCATGTCCCAAAGGTCACCGAGGCCTGGTGTCACTTTAAAGAAGTAGTCCAGTTACACATTTGTGGGCTTATAACTTGGCTTCTGAATATCCTAGAGAGGTCAGGTTTGTTTTAGAGTACTCCAATTAACAGCCCCCATTACCACAAAAAGGAATGGAGTCATTAGCGCTTATGGTTTTTAAATGGCACCCAGAATTATGTTGCACGAAGCACAATTTCACATCATTCTGGGTTCATTTGTGTGAAAAAAAGGTCCAATCAGGATGAAACGTTACAAGAAGGTAGAATCTACTGAGTTGTAAGTGATCTGAACGTTTCATGATGATCGCACATTCCTATAGGGGGTAAAACCATGTCCCAAAGGTCACCGGGCCTGGTGTCACTTTAAAGAAGTAGTCCAGTTACACATTTGTGGGCTTATAACTTGGCTTCTGAATGTCCTAGAGAGATCAGGTTTGTTTTAGTGTACTCCAATCAACAGCCCCTACAACCACAAAAAGGAATGGAGTCATTAGCACTTATGGTTTGTAAATGGCACCCAAAATTATGTTGCACGAAGCACAATTTCACATCATTCTGGGTCCATTTGTGTGAAAACAAGGTTCAATCAGGCTGAAACGTTACAAGAAGGTATAATCTATTGAGTTGTAAGTGATCTGAACGTTTCATGATGATCGCACATTCCTATAGGGGGTCAAACCATGTCCCAAAGGTCACCGGGCCTGGTGTCACTTTAAAGAAATAGTCCAGTTACACATTTGTGGGCTTATAACTTGGCTTCCCAATATCCTAGAGAGATCAGGTTTGTTTTAGTTTACTCCAATCAACAGCCCCTACAACCACAAAAAGGAATGGAGTCATTAGCACTTATGGTTTGTAAATGGCACCCAGAATTATGTTGCATGAAGCACAATTTCACATCATTCTGGGTTCATTTGTTCATTTGGAAAAAGTCCCAAAATGTCCCAAAATGGAGGCCTCCATTTCGGGCTTCTTTTGCATGTAGTTGAAAGTAACCCAGATTGAAGGCGTCCTTAATTGAAAAATTCAGTTCGGGTTACTTTAGAAGAAGACCCAAAATGGAGGCCTCCATTTTGGGTTACTTTACAAGAAGCCCCAAAATGGAGTCTCCATTTTGGGTTACTTTGGAAAAAGTCCCAAAATGGAGGCCTCCATTTCGGGTTACTTTACAAGAAGCCCCAAAATGGAGTCTCCATTTTGGGTTACTTTGGAAAAAGTCCCAAAATTGAGGCCTCCATTTCGGGCTTCTTTTGCATGAAGTTGAAAGTAACCCAGATTGAAGGCGTCCTTAATTGAAAAATTCAGTTCGGGTTACTTTAGAAGAAGACCCAAAATGGAGGCCTCCATTTTGGGTTACTTTACAAGAAGCCCCAAAATGGAGTCTCCATTTTGGGTTACTTTGGAAAAAGTCCCAAAATGGAGGCCTCCATTTCGGGTTACTTTACAAGAAGCCCCAAAATGGAGTCTCCATTTTGGGTTACTTTGGAAAAAGTCCCAAAATGGAGGCCTCCATTTCGGGATTCTTTTGCATGTAGTTGAAAGTAACCCAAATTGAAGGCTTCCTTAATTGAAAAATTCAGTTCGGGTTACTTTAGAAGAAGACCCAAAATGGAGGACTCCATCTTGGGTTACTTTACAAGAAACCCCAAAATGGAGTCTCCATTTTGGGTTACTTTGGAAAAAGTCCCAAAATGGAGGCCTCCATTTCGGGTTACTTTACAAGAAGCCCCAAAATGGAGTCTCCATTTTGGGTTACTTTGGAAAAAGTCCCAAAATGGAGGCCTCCATTTCGGGCTTCTTTTGCATGTAGTTGAAAGTAACCCAAATTGAAGGCTTCCTTAATTGAAAAATTCAGTTCTGGTTACTTTAGAAGAAGACCCAAAATGGAGACTCCATTTTGGGTTACTTTAGAAGAAACCCCAAAATTGCGGCCTCCATTTTGGGTTACTTTAGAAGAAGCACCAAAAATGAGCCTACATTTTGGGTTACTTTAGAAGAAGCACCAAAAATGAGCCTACATTTCGGGTTACTTTAGAAGAAACCCCAAAATGTAGGCCTCCATTTTGGGTTACTTTAGAAGAAGCCCCAAAATGGAGACTCCGGTTTCCCCCCCAAGAGGGACACACACACACACACACCCACACAAACACACACACACACACACACACACACACACACACACACACACACACACACACACACACACACACACACACACACACACAAATCCAATCCTCCAAACAGGAGTGGTTAACCAAAGCAGGAGAATATTTAAAGAGGTTTTTTGAGGAGTTCAGACATCTAGGAGGAACTGGCAGTGGAGCTGCTCCACTGAGGAGGTTCAGGCACTTGGTAAGAATGCCTTCCGGAGGAGGAGTTTCAGGTGTGCCCTGCCAACAGGAGGCCCCTGGGTCGCAGAACAAAGGACCCCCTATGATCTTCAGCATAATCACATGAGCCCAGGTGTGGAACCTATTCAGCCATAGTTACGGGTGAGCTCATTGTGAAACCTGGCCCCACCCTATCATGTGATTTCCTGAGGTCAGATGGGCCAAGATGTGAGTGGGCGTTAAGTCATCTGGGAAGGCATCTCAAAACTGGATTATAGATGGCAGACAGTTGGTGTCGTAAACCACCGCCTCTTTTCAAAGATGGTTGCTTACAGTGGATGTAAATGGCTTCTTTCACTCCTCTTTCAAACCATCTGTCCTCTCTGTCCAAACTGTGAATATTGTCATCCTGGAGTGACCTTTGTCCTTTTGATGCAGATGAACTGCTGAGTGCTGTCCCGTGGAGGTGGCTCTTCTATGTTGTTCCTATGTTGTGCTACTTCATTTTCTATTAAGACAAGAAGCCCAAATTGGAGACTCCATTTCGGGCTTCTTTTGCATGTAGTTGAAAGTAACCCAAATTGAATGCTTCATTAATTGAAGAATTACGTTTGGGCTACTTTTGCATGTATGGAAAAGTAGCCCAAAATGAATGGCTCATTTTAGGCTATTTTTGAATGTTGTAAAAGTAGCCCAAAATGAATTCCTTTTGGGCTACTTTTACAACATTCAAAAGTAGCCCAAAATGAATGCTTTATTAATTGAAGAATTCAGTTTGGGTTACTTTAGAAGAAGACCCAAATTGGAGGCCTCCATTTTGGGTTACTTTTGAAGAAGCCCCAAAATGGAGGCCTCCATTTCCTCCATTTCGGGTTACTTTAGAAGAAAACCCAAATAGGAGGCCTCCATTTTGGGTTACTTTTGAAGAAGCCCCAAAATGGAGGCCTCCATTTCCTCCATTTTGGGCTACTTTAGAAGAAGACCCAAATTGGAGGCCTCCATTTTGGGTTACTTTTGAAGAAGCACCAAAATTGTGTCTCCATTTCGGGTCTGGTGACCTTTGTGACTTCATTTGACCCTGTTAGGGTAACGTTCAGATCACTTACAACTCCATAGACTATACGTTCATGTGATGTTTCAGCCTTATTGGACCTTGTTTTCGCACAAATGGACCCAGAAATATGTGAAATTGTGCTTTGTGCAACATAATTCTGGGTGCCATTTAAAGACCATAAGTGCTTATGACTCCATTCCTTTTTGTGGTAGTAGGGGCTGTTTATTAGAGCATTTTAAAACCAACATGACCTCTCTAGGATATTCAGAAGCCAAGTTATAAGCCCACAAAGGTGTGTTACGAACCACACCTTTAAAGAAGAAGTGATCCAATGACCTTTGTGACAACATTTGACCCCCTAAGCAATGTGCTATCATCATGAAACACATGATTCATTTACATCTCAATAGATTGTACCTTCCTGTGATGTTTCAGCCTGATTGAAGTTTTTTTCAGAGAACTGGACCCATAATAATGTGAACTTGTCTTGGTGCAACATAGGTCTGGGTGCCATTTAAAAACTGTACATCCTATCCACTCCATTCATTCTGTTCTAGATACAGACCATTCATTGGAGTATTTTAAAACCAGCCTGACCTCTCTAGGATATTCAGAAGCCAAGTTATAAGCCCACAAAGGTGTAACCAGACACCTGACTATCTCTGCTTGGACAAGCGTCCCGTAAGGGCGCTCGAAAAGGTCAGACGGCATCGATTTCGACGTGCGTCGATGAGATGGTAGCCGGGATGCACCACCCCAAATTTCGTGCGGCTACGCCAAACCGAATTCAAACGGCGGCCCAAAAGTGGGAAAATTTAGCTCAGGCTTCATTTGCGGCCTTCTGCCACTTGAGCCCCTTTTTGGCCGCCGTTCAGCCCACGTTGGCCCGAGGCGCACGAAAATTTTTTTGGTGCATCCCAGCACTGGTCCGAACCACAGATTTCGAAATCGTGCCGGTCGCATCGTGTTAAGCGTCCGTTTGGGGCCTGAGGGCGGTTTTCCCTCCATTTTTCCATGTGCTCGGCAAATTGGCATTTCTCAACCGATTTTCACCAAACAAACATCGATTTGGCATGCCGCCGTCACCCCGATCTAGCCCAGGCAGTTTGGTAGCCGTAGCTCGTTGTTCCGGTGCTGTTCTGGGTCAGAGGTCAGAGAAAATGATGGATTTGGGCTGTTTTGGGGCTGAAAAACAGGGTTCTCCTCAACCTAGAGACTTGAAACTGAGAATGTTTCTTTAAATAGCTGACAGCTACAACATATGCAGTTTTCAAGTTGCTGGCTTATTCAGAAGGGTCAAGGTTCACAGCCTCTTGGTACAAGCAGAGAAAATGATGGATTTGGGCTGTTTTGGAGCTGAAAAACAGGGTTCTGCTCAACCTAGAGAGTTGACACTTGCACATTTCCTTTAGATAGCTGACAGCTACCACATAAGTCAAGCTCGTGCCGGTCGCAACGTGCTAAGCGTCCGTTTGGGGCCTGAGGGCAGTTTTCCCTCCATTTTGCCATGTGCTCGGCAAAGTGGCGTTTCTCAACCGATTTTCACCAAAACAAACGTTGATTTGGCATGCCGCCGTCACCCCGAGCTAGCCCAGGCAGTTTGGTTGCCGTAGCTCTTTGTTTCGGTGCTTTTCCGAACCCCAGGTCGCCAGAGGTCACGCTCTTTTTGGCCACAGCTCCTCAAGGGAACGCCCGATCCGTTCCGTTTTTGGAGAGGTGGTCCCCGTGGTGCCAAGCAATCATAATCCGCTGTCAAAATTGAAGAAAAAAAAAATTGTGTCTGAGTTTGGCCAAAAAAATACCCTCTTAGACCCATCGCCTCAAAGAGGACTTGTGTTTTCCTGGTAGAAAGTGGAAAGAAAAAGTTCTGCTGGCGCCAGCGATGCCATCTTTGGATATGTTGTTCGGGGGCCAAGCACGAGTCCATCCGAGGTGGTTTGGTGGCAAAATATTTTGTGGTTCCAGAGATATAGCCCCCAGAAGTGCGCGATTTTTGCAAGTTTACAATGGGCAATTCTAGCGCCGTGAGGGCTATCAAAAAGACGAGTAGATTTTTGCGCTCGTACCGGACTTCCGAACCAGAGAGTGTAAACAATTTTCGACTGCGCCCCCTAGTGGCCGAACTTGGTCAGTGAGCGACGTAGCGTGACGCAACTGAAATATTATGATTCGGCATGTCCTTCTTTACAACATATGTGAATTTCATGTCCCTACGTGGAATTTAACTATTTTTAATGAATTAAAAGAGACCGGCAAAACCCTAGGCCCGAAACCACGATTTTTAGACCCTTTTTGGCTGCCGTTCGGCCATCGTTGATCCGAGGCGCCCGAAAACTCTTCTGGTGCATCCCAGCACTGGCCCGAAACACATACGTCGAGTTCGTGCCGGTCGCATCGTGTTAAGCGTCCGTTTGGGGCCGTACGGCACTTTTCCCGCCTTTTCTGCCATGTGCTTGGCAAAGTGGCATTTCTCAACCGATTTTCACCAAACAAACGTCGATTTGGCATGCCGCCATCACCCAGAGCTAGCTCAGGCAGTTTGGTAGCCGTAGCTCGTTGTTCTGGTGCTGTTCTGGGTCAGAGGTCAGAAAAAAGATGGATTTCAGCTAAAAACGGGGTTCTCTTCAACCTCCAGACTTGACACAGATACTGTGTGCTCCTTGACCTCACAGGTCCATCATGTGTTAATTTCAGACAGATTGGAGCTTGTATCACAGGTTTTTCAACCAGAAATATGTGAAATTGTGCTTGGTGCGACATATTTCTGGGTGCCATTTAAAAACCATAAGTGCTGACGACTCCATTCCTTCTGCTGGTGATAGGGGCTGTTAATTGGGGTCATTTAAACCCAACCTGACCTCTCTAGGACATTCAGAAGCCAAGTTCTGAGCCTCCAAAGGTGTATCCGGACAATTGTCTTTAAGGCAGAAGTGATCCGGTGACCTTTGGGACATCATCTGACCCCCTTAGGAATGTGCTATCATCATGAAATGTACAGATAACTTACAACTCAATAGATTCTACCTTCCTGTTGTGTTTCAGCCAGATTGGACCTTGTTTTCACACAAAAGGAACCAACATTATGTGAAAATGTGCTTTGTGCGACATATTTCAGGGTGCTGTTTAAAAACCGTAAGTGCTAATGACGCCATTCCTTCTGCTGGTGATAGGGGCTGTTAATTGGAGTCATTTAAACCCAACCTGACCTCTCTAGGACATTCAGAAGCCAAGTTATGAGCCTCCAAAGGTGTATCCGGACATTTTTCTTTAAGGCAGAAGTGATCCGGTGACCTTTGTGACATCATCTGACCCCCTTAGGAATGTGCTGTCATCATGAAACGTGCAGATCACTTACAACTCAATAGATTCTACCTTCCTGTGGTGCTTCAGCCAGATTGGACCTTGTTTGAGGGAACTGGAACCAAAATTATGTGAAATTGTGCTTGGTGCAACATAATTCTGTGTGTGCCATTTAAAAACTGTACATCCTATCCACTCCACTCCTTCTGTTATCGATACAGACCATTAATTGGAGTATCTTAAAACAAATTTGACCTCTCTAGGACATTCATAAGCCAAGTTATGAGCCTCCAAAGGTGTATCCGGACATTTTTCTTCAGGTGACACCATGCTCGGTGACCTTTGGGCCATGGTTTGACCCCCTTAGGAAGGTGCTATCATCATGAAAAGTTCAGATCACTTACAACTCAATAGATTCTACCTTTCTGTGGTGTTTCAGCCTGATTGAAGCTTTTTTCAGAGAACTGGACCCATAATAATGTGAAATTGTGCTTGGTGCAACATAGGTCTGGGGTCTGGGTCCCATTTAAACCCCGTAGGTGCTATTGACTTGATTCCTTTTTCTGGTGTTGGTGCCAAAAAGGTCAAGAGGTCATCTACAAAATGTATTGAGTTAAAGCTGAGTTCTTAGGTTGAAAGTGTTTTCTGGCTAGAGTTCGTGTGCTGTTCCAACATCAGCTCCAAAGGAATTTCCTGTTTTGGTCTCTGCTTGCTTCCAGTAAAATTGCTTAAAGCTTATCTGACTTGCGAAATACTTGATGTGATTCCAAAAGTGTTGCTGTGTCCCAGACAGAAGTCTCTACCCACAGTTTCCACAGAAGAGATGTGCTACCAAATATGGTCTGGTTCTCGCCTGTTTACTGCTGAATGTTAGAAAGGCTGTGAGCTATAAGAAGGAAGGACTCGTGATTGTCTGGGTCTTTCGGCTGTCCTGACATGTGAGAAGACAAATAAAAGACCACGCTGTTCTTGACTGAAAGACTCTCTCCGACTCTTTTCTTTAAGAATAACAGAAAAAGCCCACAAAACCATAAGTGCTAATGTCTCCATTCCTTTTTGTGGTTGTAGGGGCTGTTGATTGGAGTACACTAAAGCAAACCTGATCGCTTTAGGACATTCAGAAGCCAAGTTATAAGCCCACAAATGTGTAACTGGACTACTTCTTTAAATTGACACCAGATCCGGTGACCTTTGGGACATGGTTTGACCCCCTTAGGAAAGTGCTATCATCATGAAACGTTCAGATCACTTACAACTCATTAGATTCTACCTTCCTGTAACGTTTCAGCCTGATTGGACCTTGTTTTCACACAAATGAACCCAGAATGATGTGAAATTGTGCTTCGTGCAACATAATTCTGGGTGCCATTTACAAACCATAAATGCTAATGACTCCATTCCTTTTTGTGGTTGTAGGGGCTGTTGATTGGAGTACATTAAAACAAACCTGATCTCTCTAGGACATTCAGAAGCCAAGTTATAAGTCCACAAATGTGTAACTGGACTACTTCTTTAAATTGACACCAGATCCGGTGACCTTTGGGACATGGTTTGACCCCCTTAGGAAAGTGCTATCATCATGAAACGTTCAGATCACTTACAACTCAATAGATTCTACCTTCCTGTAACGTTTCAGCCTGATTGGACCTTGTTTTCACACAAATGGACCCAGAATGATGTGAAATTGTACTTCGTGCAACATAATTCTGGGTGCCATTTACAAACCATAAGTGCTAATGACTCCATTCCTTTTTGTGGTTGTAGGGGCTGTTGATTGGAGTACACTAAAACAAACCTGATCTCTCTAGGACATTCAGAAGCCAAGTTATAAGCCCACAAAGGTGTAACTGGACTACTTCTTTAAAGTGACACTTGGCCCGGTGACCTTTGGGACATGGTCTGACCCCCTATAGGAATGTGCGATCATCATGAAATGTTCAGATCACTTACAACTCAATAGATTCTACCTTCTTGTAACGTTTCAGCCTGATTGGACCTTGTTTTCACAACAAATGGACCCAGAATGATGTGAAATTGTGCTTCGTGCAACATAATTCTGGGTGCCATTTACAAACCATAAGTGCTAATGACTCCATTTCTTTTGTGGTTGTAGGGGCTGTTGATTGGAGTACACTAAAACAAACCTGATCCCTCTAGGACATTCAGAAGCCAAGTTATAAGCCCACAAATGTGTAACTGGACTACTTCTTTTAATTGACACCAGATCCGGTGACCTTTGGGACATGGTTTGATCCCCTTAGGAAAGCGCTATCATCATGAAACGTTCAGATCACTTACAACTAAATAGATTCTACCTTCCTGTAACGTTTCAGCCTGATTGGACCTTGTTTTCACACAAATGAACCCAGAATGATGTGAAATTGTGCTTCGTGCAACATAATTCTGGGTGCCATTTACAAACCATAAGTGCTAATGACTCCATTTCTTTTGTGGTTGTAGGGGCTGTTGATTGGAGTATACTAAAACAAACCTGATCTCTCTAGGACATTCAGAAGCCAAGTTATAAGCCCACAAAGGTGTAACTGGACTACTTCTTTAAAGTGACACTTGGCCCGGTGACCTTTGGGACATGGTCTGACCCCCTATAGGAATGTGCGATCATCATGAAATGTTCAGATCACTTACAACTCAATAGATTCTACCTTCTTGTAACGTTTCAGCCTGATTGGACCTTGTTTTCACACAAATGGACCTAGAATTATGTGAAATTTTGCTTCGTGCAACATAATTCTGGGTGCCATTTACAAACCATAAGTGCTAATGACTCCATTCCTTTTTGTGGTTGTAGGGGCTGTTGAATGGAGTACATTAAAACAAACCTGATCTCTCTAGGACATTCAGAAGCCAAGTTATAAGCCCACAAATGTGTAACTGGACTACTTCTTTAAATTGACACCAGATCCGGTGACCTTTGGGACATGGTTTGACCCCCTTAGGAAAGTGCTATCATCATGAAACGTTCAGATCTTTTACAACTCAATAGATTCTACCTTCCTGTAACGTTTCAGCCTGATTGGACCTTGTTTTCACACAAATGGACCCAGAACGATGTGAAATTGTGCTTCGTGCAACATATTTCTGGGTGCCATTTACAAACCATAAGTGCTAATGACTCCATTCCTTTTTGTGGTTGTAGGGGCTGTTGATTGGAGCATATTAAAACAAACCTGATCTCTCTAGGACATTCAGAAGCCAAGTTATAAGCCCACAAATGTGTAACTGGACTACTTCTTTAAATTGACACCAGATCCGGTGACCTTTGGGACATGGTTTGACCCCCTATAGGAATGTGCGATCATCTTGAAACGTTCAGATCACTTCCAACTCAATAGATTCTACCTTCCTGTAACGTTTCAGCCTGATTGGACCTTGTTTTCACACAAATGGACCCAGAATGATGTGAAATTGTGCTTCGTGCAACATAATTCTGGGTGCCATTTAAAAACCATAAGTGCTAATGACTCAATTCCTTTTTGTGGTTGTAGGGGCTGTTGGTTGGAGTACATTAAAACAAACCTGATCTCTCTAGGACATTCAGAAGCCAAGTTATAAGCCCACAGATGTGTAACTGGACTACTTCTTTAAATTGACACCAGATCTGGTGACCTTTGGGACATGGTTTGACCCCCTTAGGAAAGTATTATCATCATGAAACGTTCAGATCACTTACAACTCAATAGATTCTACCTTCCTGTAACGTTTCAGCCTGATTGGACCTTGTTTTCACACAAATGGACCCAGAATGATGTGAAATTGTGTTTCGTGCAACATAATTCTGGGTGCCATTTACAAACCATAAGTGCTAATGACTCCATTCCTTTTTGTGGTTGTAGGGGCTGTTGATTGGAGAACACTAAAACTAACCTAACCTCTCTAGGACATTCAGAAGCCAAGTTATAAGCCCACAAAGGTGTAACTGGACTACTTCTTTAAAGTGACACCAGGCCCGGTGACCTTTGGGACATGGTTTTACCCCCTATAGGAATGAGCAATAATCTTGAAACGTTCAGATCACTTACAACTCAAGAGATTCTACCTTCTTGTAGCGTTTCAGCCTGATTGGACCTTGTTTTCACACAAATGGACCCAGAATGATGTGAAATTGTGCTTCGTGCAACATAATTCTGTGTGCCATTTACAAACCTTAAGTGATAATGACTCCATTCCTTTTTGTGGTTGTAGGGGCTGTTGATTGGAGTACACTAAAACAAACCTGATCTCTCTAGGACATTCAGAAGCCAAGTTATAAGCCCACAAATGTGTAACTGGACTACTTCTTTAAATTGACACCAGATCCGGTGACCTTCGGGACATGGTTTGACCCCCTTAGGAAAGTGCTATCATCATGAAACGTTCAGATCACTTACAACTCAATAGATTCTACCTTCCTGTAACGTTTCAGCCTGATTGGACCTTGTTTTCACACAAATGAACCCAGAATGATGTGAAATTGTGCTTCGTGCAACATAATTCTGGGTGCCATTTACAAACCATAAGTGCTAATGACTCCATTTCTTTTTGTGGTTTTAGGGGCTGTTGATTGGAGTACACTAAAACAAACTAACCTCTCTAGGACATTCAGAAGCCAAGTTATAAGCCCACAAATGTGTAACTGGAATACTACTTTAAATTGACACCAGTCCCGGTGACCTTTGGGACATGGTCTGACCCCCTATAGGAATGTGCGATCATCATGAAATGTTCAGATCACTTACAACTCAATAGATTCTACCTTCTTGTAACGTTTCAGCCTGATTGGACCTTGTTTTCACACAAATGGACCTATAATTATGTGAAATTTTGCTTCGTGCAACATAATTCTGGGTGCCATTTACAAACCATAAGTGCTAATGACTCCATTTCTTTTTGTGGTTTTAGGGGCTGTTGATTGGAGTACACTAAAACAAACTAACCTCTCTAGGACATTCAGAAGCCAAGTTATAAGCCCACAAATGTGTAACTGGACTACTTCTTTAAATTGACACCAGATCCGGTGACCTTTGGGACATGGTTTGACCCCCTTAGAAAAGTGCTATCATCATGAAACGTTCAGATCTTTTACAACTCAATAGATTCTACCTTCCTGTAACGTTTCAGCCTGATTGGACCTTGTTTTCACACAAATGGACCCAGAATGATGTGAAATTGTGCTTCGTGCAAACATATTTCTGGGTGCCATTTACAAACCATAAGTGCTAATGACTCCATTCCTTTTTGTGGTTGTAGGGGCTGTTGATTGGAGTATATTAAAACAAACCTGATCTCTCTAGGACATTCAGAAGCCAAGTTATAAGCCCACAAATGTGTAACTGGACTACTTCTTTAAATTGACACCTGATCCGGTGACCTTTGGGACATGGTTTGACCCCCTATAGGAATGTGCTATCATCTTGAAACGTTCAGATCACTTACAACTCAATAGATTCTACCTTCCTGTAACGTTTCAGCCTGATTGGACCTTGTTTTCACACAAATGGACCCAGAATGATGTGAAATTGTGCTTCGTGCAACATAATTCTGGGTGCCATTTAAAAACCATAAGTGCTAATGACTCAATTACTTTTTGTGGTTGTAGGGGCTGTTGGTTGGAGTACATTAAAACAAACCTGATCTCTCTAGGACATTCAGAAGCCAAGTTATAAGCCCACAGATGTGTAACTGGACTATTTCTTTAAATTGACACCAGATCCGGTGACCTTTGGGACATGGTTTGACCCCCTTAGGAAAGTATTATCATCATGAAACGTTCAGATCACTTACAACTCAATAGATTCTACCTTCCTGTAACGTTTCAGCCTGATTGGACCTTGTTTTCACACAAATGGACCCAGAATGATGTGAAATTGTGCTTCGTGCAACATAATTCTGGGTGCCATTTACAAACCATAAGTGCTAATGACTCCATTCCTTTTTGTGGTTGTAGGGGCTGTTGATTGGAGAACACTAACACAAACCTAACCTCTCTAGGACATTCAGAAGCCAAGTTATAAGCCCACAAAGGTGTAACTGGACTACTTCTTTAAAGTGACACCAGGCCCGGTGACCTTTGGGACATGGTTTTACCCCCTATAGGAATGAGCAATCATCTTGAAACGTTCAGATCACTTACAACTCAAGAGATTCTACCTTCTTGTAGCGTTTCAGCCTGATTGGACCTTGTTTTCACACAAATGAACCCAGAATGATGTGAAATTGTGCTTCGTGCAACATAATTCTGGGTGCCATTTACAAACCTTAAGTGATAATGACTCCATTCCTTTTTGTGGTTGTAGGGGCTGTTGATTGGAGTACACTAAAACAAACCTGATCTCTCTAGGACATTCAGAAGCCAAGTTATAAGCCCACAAATGTGTAACTGGACTACTTCTTTAAATTGACACCAGATCCGGTGACCTTTGGGACATGGTTTGACCCCCTTAGGAAAGTGCTATCATCATGAAACGTTCAGATCACTTACAACTCAATAGATTCTACCTTCCTGTAACGTTTCAGCCTGATTGGACCTTGTTTTCACACAAATGAACCCAGAATGATGTGAAATTGTGCTTCGTGCAACATAATTCTGGGTGACATTTACAAACCATAAGTGCTAATGACTCCATTTCTTTTTGTGGTTTTAGGGGCTGTTGATTGGAGTACACTAAAACAAACTAACCTCTCTAGGACATTCAGAAGCCAAGTTATAAGCCCACAAATGTGTAACTGGACTACTACTTTAAATTGACACCAGGCCCGGTGACCTTTGGGACATGGTTTTACCCCCTATAGGAATGTGCGATCATCTTGAAACGTTCAGATCACTTACAACTCAATAGATTCTACCTTCTTGTAGCGTTTCAGCCTGATTGGACCTTGTTTTCACACAAATGGACCCAGAATGATGTGAAATTGTGCTTCGTGCAACATAATTCTGGGTGCCATTTACAAACCATAAGTGCTAATGACTCCATTCCTTTTTGTGGTTGTAGGGGCTGTTGATTGGAGTACACTAAAACAAACCTGATCTCTCTAGGACATTCAGACGCCAAGTTATAAGCCCACAAATGTGTAACTGGACTACTTCTTTAAATTGACACCAGATCCGGTGACTTTTGGGACATGGTTTGACCCCCTTAGGAAAGTGCTATCATCATGAAACGTTCAGATCACTTGCAACTCAATAGATTCTACCTTCCTGTAACGTTTCAGCCTGATTGGACCTTGTTTTCACACAAATGAACCCAGAATAATGTGAAATTGTGCTTCGTGCAACATAATTCTGGGTGCCATTTAAAAACCATAAGTGCTAATGACTCCATTCCTTTTTTGGGATAATGGGGGCTGTTAATTGGAGTACGCTAAAACAAACCTGATCTTTCTAGAGCCCTTTTCAGACTGACATTCTGGAACATTTGTGGACAATTCAATCCGGTTTTTAACTGGAACTGTGTTTTCAGACACACCACTTTTGTACCGGAACTTGTCCTTTCGGCTGCGTTCACACAGCAGGGAAAAGTTCCAGATGTCTGACGGCGGCGGGGTGGTGGTGGGGGGAGAGAGAATTGGACTCATGTTAAGAAGAAGAAAAAGAAGAAAACATCATTTCTATAGCGCCTCTCAAGATAAAAATCACGAGGCGCTTAAGCATAATTCTGCGCACACGAAGACGCATAAGAGACCTGGATGATGAAGCTCAATGGTTAAAGGAATCACTGAAGCGGTGTGAAGCGCTCCGTCGCGCGTCTAGGCGGTACCGTAGGAGGCGAGCTGCCGTGGTTCGCCGCATGCTACAGCAGCGAGCTATAGGTGCGCACGGCATCCCCCGGTCCCCTCCTCCTCCCCCTCCCTCTTGTCCGGAACTTTACCTCACCAGTCTGAAACAGCCACCCTGTCCGTAACAAGTCCGGACCTGTTACTAGGGGCTTCGTCCGGATAAATTCCGGAACACATTATCCGGATGTTTGTATTCAGACAGAAAGGTCTTACGGACAGATTCCGGAACATTTCCGTTTTTCATGGCCTGTCTGAAGGGGGCTTCTGACATTCAGAAGCCAAGTTATAAGCCCACAAATGTGTAACTGGACTACTTCTTTAAATTGACACCAGTTCCGGTGACCTTTGGGACATGGTTTGACCCCATTAGGAAAGTGCTATCATCATGAAACGTTCAGATCACTTACAACTCAGTAGATTCTACCTTCCTGTAACGTTTCAGCCTGATTGGACCTTGTTTTCACACAAATGAACTCAGAATGATGTGAAATTGTGCTTCGTGCAACATAATTCTGGGTGCCATTTACAAACCATAAGTGCTAATATCTCCATTCCTTTTTGTGGTTGTAGGGGCTGTTGATTGGAGTACATTAAAACAAACCTGATCTCTCTAGGACATTCAGAAGCCAAGTTATAAGCCCACAAAGGTGTAACTGGACTACTTCTTTAAAGTGACACCAGGCCCGGTGACCTTTGGGAAATGGTTTTACCCCCTATAGGAATGTGCGATCATCTTGAAAAGTTCAGATCACTTACAACTCAATAGATTCTACCTTCTTGTAGCGTTTCAGCCTGATTGGACCTTGTTTTCACACAAATGGACCCAGAATGATGTGAAATTGTGCATCGTGCAACATAATTCTGGGTGCCATTTACAAACCATAAGTGCTAATGACTCCATTCCTTTTTGTCTTTGTAGGGGCTCTTGATTGGAGTACATTAAAACAAACCTGATCTCTCTAGGACATTCAGAAGCCAAGTTATAAGCCCACAAATGTGTAACTGGACTATTTCTTTAAATTGACACCAGATCCAGTGACCTTTGGGACATGGTTTGACCCCCTTAGGAAAGTGCTATCATCATGAAACATTCAGATCACTTACAACTCAATACATTCTACCTTCCTGTAACGTTTCAGCCTGATTGGACCTTGTTTTCACACAAATGAACCCAGAATGATGTGAAATTGTGCTTCGTGCAACATAATTCTGGGTGCCATTTACATACCATAAGTGCTAATGACTCCATTCCTTTTTGTGGTTGTAGGGGCTGTTGATTGGAGTACATTAAAACAAACCTGATATCTCTAGGACATTCAGAAGCCAAGTTATAAGCCCACAAATGTGTAACTGGACTACTTCTTTAAATTGACACCAGATCCGGTGACCTTTGCGACATGGTTTGACCCCCTTAGGAAAGTGCTATCATCATGAAACGTTCAGATCACTTACTACTAAATAGATTCTACCTTCCTGTAACGTTTCAGCCTGATTGGACCTTGTTTTCACACAAATGAACCCAGAATGATGTGAAATTGTGCTTCGTGCAACATAATTCTGGGTGCCATTTACAAACCATAAATGCTAATGACTCCATTCCTTTTTGTGGGTGTAGGGGCTGTTGGTTGGAGTACATTAAAACAAACCTGCTCTCTCTAGGACATTCAGAAGCCAAGTTATAAGCCCACAAATGTGTAACTGGACTACTTCTTTAAATTGACACCAGATCCGGTGACCTTTGGGACATGGTTTGACCCCCTTAGGAAAGTGCTATCATCATGAAACGTTCAGATCTCTTACAACTCAATATGATTCTATCTTCCTGTAACGTTTCAGCCTGATTGGACCTTATTTTCACACAAATGAACCCAGAATGATGTGAAATTGTGCTTCGTGCAGCATAATTCTGGGTGCCATTTAAGAACCATAAGTGCTAATGACTCCATTCCTTTTTGAGGTTGTAGGGGATGTTGATTGGAGTACACTAAAACAAACCTAACCTCTCTAGGACATTCAGAAGCCAAGTTATAAGCCCACAAAGGTGTAACTGGACTACTTTTTTAAAGTGACACCAGGCCCGGTGACCTTTGGGACATGGTTTGACCCCCTATAGGAATGTGCGATCATCTTGAAACGTTCAGATCACTTACAACTGAATAGATTCTACCTTCTTGTAGCGTTTCAGCCTGATTGGACCTTGTTTTCACACAAATGGACCCAGAATGATGTGAAATTGTGCTTCGTGCAACATAATTCTGGGTGCCATTTACAAACCATAAGGGCTAATGACTCCATTCCTTTTTGTGGTTGTAGGGGCTGTTGATTGGAGTACATTAAAACAAACCTGATCTCTCTAGGACTTTCAGAAGCCAAGTTATAAGCCCCCAAATGTGTAACTGGACTACTTCTTTAAATTGACACCAGATCCGGTGACCTTTGGGACATGGTTTGACCCCCTTAGGAAAGTGCTATCATCATGAAACGTTCAGATCACTTACAACTCAATAGATTCTACCTTCCTGTAACGTTTCAGCCTTATTGGACCTTGTTTTCACACAAATGAACCCAGAATGATGTGAAATTGTGCTTCGTGCAACATAATTCTGGGTGCCATTTACAAACCATAAGTGCTAATGACTCCATTCCTTTTTGTGGTTGTGGGGGCTGTTGATTGGAGAACACTAAAACAAACCTAACCTCTCTAGGACATTCAGAAGCCAAGTTAAAAGCCAACAAAGGTGTAACTGGACTACTTCTTTAAAGTGACACCAGGCCCGGTGACCTTTGGTACATGGTTTTACCCCCTATAGGAATGTGCGATCATCTTGAAACGTTCAGATCACTTACAACTCAATAGACTCTACCTTCTTGTAGCATTTCAGCCTGATTGGACCTTGTTTTCACACAAATGGACCCAGAATGATGTGAAATTGTGCTTTGTGCAACATAATTCTGGGTGCCATTTAAAAATCATAAGTGCTAATGACTCCATTCCTTTTTGTGGTTGTAGGGGCTGTTGATTGGAGTACACTAAAATAAACCTGATCTCTCTAGGACATTCAGAAGCCAAGTTATATGCCCACAAATGTGTAACTGTACTACTTCTTTAAATTGACACCAGATCCGGTGACCTTTGGGACATGGTTTGACCCCCTTAGGAAAGTGCTATCATCATGAAACGTTCAGATCACTTACAACTCAATAGATTCTACCTTCCTGTAACGTTTCAGCCTGATTGGACCTTGTTTTTACACAAATGAACCCAGAATGATGTGAAATTGTGCTTCGTGCAACATAATTCTGGGTGCCATTTAAAAACCATAAGTGCTAATGTCTCCATTCCTTTTTGTGGTTGTAGGGTCTGTTGATTGGAGTACTCTAAAACAAACCTGATCGCTCTAGGACATTCAGAAGCCAAGGTTTAAGCCCACAAATGTGTAACTGGACTACTTCTTTAAATTGACACCAGATCCGGTGACCTTTGGGACATGGTTTGACCCCTTAGGAAAGTGCTATCATCATGAAACGTTCAGATCACTTACAACGCAATAGATTCTACCTTCCTGTAACGTTTCAGCCTGATTGGACCTTGTTTTCACACAAATGAACCCAGAATGATGTGAAATTGTGCTTCGTGCAAAATAATTCTGGGTGCCATTTAAAAACCATAAGTCTAATGACTCCATTCCTTTTTGTGGTTGTAGGGGCTGTTGATTGGAGTATACTAAAACAAACCTGATCTCTCTAGGACATTCAGAAGCCAAGTTATAAGCCCACAAATTTGTAACTGGACTACTTCTTTAGACACCAGATCCGGTGACCTTTGGGACATGGTTTGACCCCCTTAGGGAAGTGCTATCATCATGAAACGTTCAGATCACTTACAACTTAATAGATTCTACCTTCCTGTAATGTTTCAGCCTGATTGGACCTTGTTTTAACACAAATGGACCCAGAATGATGTGAAATTGTGCTTCGTGCAACATAATTCTGGGTGATATTTACAAACCATAAGTGCTAATGACTCCATTCCTTTTTTTGGTTGTAGGGCTGTTGATTGGAGTACACTAAAACAAACCTGACCTCTCTAGGACATTCAGAAGCCAAGTTATAAGCCCACAAATGTGTAACTGGACTACTTCTTTAAATTGACACCAGATCCAGTGACCTTTGGGACATGGTTTGACCCCCTTAGGACCTGACCTCTCTAGGACATTCAGAAGCCAAGTTATAATAATAATAATAATAATAATAATAATACATTTTATTTAAAAGCGCCTTTCAGGACACCCAAGGTCACTTTACACAAAACACGTAATAAAATACAATAAAAAAATAATAAAACCCAAAGAAGAAAAAAAACAGAGAGAAACATTTCAATAAAATCAGAGGTTGTAGGCAGATCTAAACATGTGTGTTTTGAGTTTTGTTTTGAAAAGGGTAAAACTGTCGATGTTCCTGATGTCTGGGGGAAGTGAGTTCCAGAGTCGAGGAGCAGAGCGGCTGAAAGCTCTGCTCCCCATGGTAGCGAGACGGGCAGAAGGAACCGCAAGATGGATGGAAGAAAAAGATCTGAGTGAACGGGATGGGGTGTGAATACTTATAAGGTCTGAGATATATGGAGGAGAGAGGTTGTGGATTGCTTTGAAGGTATGGAGGAGAATTTTGAAGATGGACCTGAATTTACCTGGGAGCCAGTGAAGCTGCTGGAGAACCGGCGTGATGTGGTGAAAGGAAGGGGTTCTGGTGATAATACGGGCTGCTGAATTCTGGACCAGTTGCAGTTTATGAAGGAGTTTGTTGGGAAGACCATAAAGAAGTGAATTGCAATAGTCGATACGGGAGGTGACTAGGCTGTGGACGAGAATGGCGGCAGTGTGAGGGGTCAGTGAGGGACGGAGACGGTTTATGGAACGTAAATGGAAGTATGCTGACCGAATTAAGTTATTAATGTGAGCCTGAAAAGAAAGTGAGCTGTCGAGAATGACACCCAGACTCTTGACGTGAGGTGAGGGGGAGACTGTGGCGCTGTCAATAGTTAAAGAAAAGCTGTCAGATGTTGAGAGGGTGGAGTTAGTGCCAACAAGAAGAAGTTCAGTTTTATTGCCGTTGAGTTTGAGGAAATTAGAGGTGAACCATGATTTGATTTCAGAGAGGCAGAGTGTAAGGGAGGATGGTGGGAGTGTTGAGTTGGGCTTACTGGAAATGTAGAGCTGGGTATCATCTGCAAAGCAGTGAAACTGGATATTGAATTTGCGGAAGATTTTGCCGATAGGGAGGAGATATACTATGAAGAGGAGGGGCCCCAGGACAGAGCCCTGGGGCACACCTGACTTGACTGGGGAGGGTTCTGAGGTAAAGGATTTTAACTGGATGAACTGAGTGCGGCCAGTAAGGTAAGATTGAAACCAGCGGAGGGGGGTGTGAGTGATGCCTAAGGAAGAGAGTCTATTAAGGAGGATGGGATGAGAAATGGTGTCAAAGGCCGCACTTAGATCGAGGAGAATAAGAATAGAAATTAAACCAGAATCAGCTGATCTTGATGAGAGCTGTTTCTGTGCTGTGGTGGGGACGGAAGCCAGACTGAAACTGTTCATAAAGGTTATTGCGGGTGAGATGTGAATGGAGCTGAGATGCAACAGTTTTCTCAAGGACTTTGGAAATGAAGGGAAGATGGGAAATGGGACGGAGGTTATTGAAATCATTGGGATCTAAACCAGGTTTTTTTAGAATAGGGCTGACTGAAGCGGATTTGAATAGGGATGGGACCGTACCAGAGGATAGTGAGGAATGAATAATGGCTGTTATAAAAGGGAGCAGAGAAGAAAGGCACGATTTAACTAAAACAGTTGGAATAGGGTCCAGTTGACAGGTGGAAGGTTTGGATTTGGTGATGTAATCTAATATTTCTGATGGATGGGGAAGTTCAAAGGAGGAGAATGGAATGGTGGGTTCAAATAAATCAGGAGAGGGAGGGGAGGAATGAGGTAAAGAGAGATGGATTCTATTGACCTTCTCATTAAAAAACTGAAGGAGAGAGTTACAGGTTTCTGAAGAGTAAAGATGGATGGGTAAGGAGTCGGGAGGCTGAAAAATGCTGTTCATGATGGAAAATAATGTTTTAGTGTTGCTGGAGTTGGACGAGATGAGACCGGAGTAATACTGAGATTTGGCATGTGAGATGGAGTCCTTGTAGAGAGAAATCTGAGCAGAATATAAGTCTTTATGGATGGTGAGACCGGTTTTCTTGTAGAGTCTTTCAAGCCTCCGGTTGGTAGCTTTCAAGGAGCGAAGGGCAGGGGTGAACCATGGAGCAGACCGAGTAAAATATACAGAGCGGGATTTGATGGGAGCAAATGAATTAAGGATAGAAACCAGACCGTTATTGTACTGAATGACCAGATCATCAGGAGTAGAGCACAAATTAGGGGTCAAGGTGGCAAAACTGGAGGACAGGGAGGCTAGATCAATGTCCTTAATATTACGAAAAGAAATGATACGTGGTGACTTGATGATGGAGAGACGGAGGGGAACAGAAAAGGAGATGAGGAAGTGGTCCGTGAAAGGGAGCGGGTCAGCTGTACAGTTGGAGGGGGTCAAGCCGGAGCAGCAGATTAAATCCAGGGTGTGACCTTTAATGTGAGTGGGAAAATTGGCATATTGATGAAAACTGAGGCTGTCCAAAGATGAGGAGAAGTCTTTGCTGAGGGGGAGGGCCATATTGTCCATATGAATATTAAAATCACCAAGTAAAATTACATTTGGGGAAAGGGCGGACAGATGGGATAAAAGAGCAGAGAGTTCATTTAAAAACTCAGGGCTGAACTTGGGGGGACGATAAACAGTGACAATTATTGTGGGGGTCGGGCCGGAGAGTTGACAGGCGAGGCATTCCAGAGTGGTGAGAGGAGGAAGGCTTACGGGAAGGACCTTCCAAGTCTCGCGATAGAGTATCGCGAGACCACCGCCGCGGCCCGACCCACGGGGTTTGGAGAGGTAAACAAATCCGGGAGGAGTACAGTCATTGAGTTGTGAGAAATCGCCGGGTTGTTGCCATGTTTCGTTCAGACAAAGAAAGTCTAGCTTATGGTCACTGATGGTATCTTGGAGGAGAAGTCCTTTACCAGAGAGGGAGCGAATGTTGAGAAGACCAAAATTAGCAGTGCGGAAGTCCCTGGCGACAGGAGCATTAGCCCGACTAGCCAGCCGGGCTAACACGCTGGAGTCGGCAGCTCGGCAGGTATTCCTGGGTAGCCGCCGGCTAGTCGTGGACCAGAAGGAGGGTATTCCTTTGGAGCCGTCGAGATGGAGGTTCCGCCGGGACCCCCGATGGATATACCGACGGCGAGGCTGGAAGGTGATGTCGGGGAAGAGGCACAGAGCTGGTGGTGGAGATCCGGAGTAGTGAAAGCGGAGGTTGAAGAGCTCCGCCGCCGAGTACTGGAGAAGGCCATCCACGGACAGAAGAATGAGCGACAGGATGATCCAGGCCAGTGAGAGGCACACAGAAATCCTGCTGGACCACATTATGGAGTGGAGCAGGGAGGTGGTGATGTGCAACCAGAACGCAAGCTGAGCAGGTAGGTGAAAATGAGTTTTCACCGACACAGGGATGTGACTAGGGTGAAAAAGAAGAAAAAAAAAATACAAAAAGTTTGTTTGCCAGCGAGCAGCGGCAGCGAGACGCGCCAGCGTTCACTCAACCGGAACCGGAAGCTGTCCGCAAATAAGCCCACAAATGTGTAACTGGACTACTTCTTTAAAGTGACACCAGGCCCGGTGACCTTTGGGACATGGTTTGACCCCCTTAGGAAAGTGCTATCATCATGAAACGTTCAGATCACTTACAACTCAATAGATTCTACCTTCCTGTAACGTTTCAGCCTGATTGGACCTTGTTTTCACACAAATGAACCCAGAATGATGTGAAATTGTGCTTTGTGCAACATAATTCTGGGTGCCATTTAAAAACCATAAGTGCTAATGACTCCATTCCTTTTTGTGGTTGTAGGGGCTGTTGATTGGAGTACACTAAAACAAACCTGATCGCTCTAGGACATTCAGAAGCCAAGTTATAAGCCCACAAATGTGTAACTGGACTACTTCTTTAAAGTAGTTTGGTTAACAATGATCATCGTCGTGTCCCATTGTAAACGGGCGCGCCATCGCACACATCGTACATGTGTGTTAACCCACCTGTATGCGACAGACTTTGTGTGTTGCTTGACATCGAGATGTATTGACGTCTGTGTCAATACAGGACTCTATAAGCCGGGAGCTGGACGCTAACGACCCGTGCATGCACCACACAAAAGGTATCGTACATGTGTTAACCCACCTGTATACGACAGACTTTGTGTGTTGCATGACATCGAGATGTATTGACGTCTGTGTCAATACAGGACTCTATAAGCTGGGAGCTGGACGCTAACGACCCATGCATGTGCCACACAAAAGGTAACTCGACTAACTACAAAACGCATATTGTGATGTAGAAAGTTGGCTCGACTGTTTGAATCAGCTGCAGCTGCGGTTTACTCACGAAGTGAATCGCACGCTTGTTAGAAATACATTCGGAGCACTTAAAAAATACATCGCTCTCATCGAGTTCCGTCTCAGCGTTCACCGGCTGATGGGCAAGAGCGTGACATGGGATCGCCAGGAACTTACTTAAGGACTATCATCTCATTTGGCATTTACTCACGGACCCAAGAAACCAGTTCCGAAAAATGGTCGAGAATTATAACTTGTCTAATAGCAACTGGAAGATATGTTGCGTCATAAGCCTCTGATGGTTCACAAGGTATACGGTCCACTCGAAATCCTAATGCTGTATTTGTAGTACATACACTAAGTCTTCTCTGTTGATGTCAGACTAGAGTTTTATTAGAGTTTTACTTTGCAACAATGGGATTCGAGCAATTGATGTGTATATATTTAATAGTGCACAATGCTACTATTCCTAGGCTGAATGTATGACATGGCTCTTATGTATCATTATGTATCGTTTCCATTAAGTACTAATTTAAATAAAGTCCCTCTGTCCTCAGTGCTGGGTTGTGGGTTTAATACACATTATTATGATCAACCTGTTGAATAGTATAATAACAATATTCCTGTAAAAGTCATTTAGTAATGAACAACCTCAGTTCTGTGAAAGAACATCATGTCTGATGTGTACACTGCAGGCCTGACCGGGGTTTGCACGCAAGGGCCTGTGTGTGTGTGTGTGTGTGTGTGTGTGTGTGTGTGTGTGTGTGTGTGTGTGTGTGTGTGTGTGTGTGTGTGTGTGTGTGTGTGTGTGTGTGTGTGTGTGTGTGTGAAACAAATAAAGATAAATATAGCTAGTGCGGCCACGAGCGGTCGTGCAGGGTAGAGGCTGCACGAAAACGCCTCTAAAACAAGCGCGTGCCCACGCCCGATCCGTGGAAGCACGTAGAACTAGCAAACGTACTAGCAGAAATCAACGATCGCACACGGGTCATTGAGTGTGTACAGGGTTCGTCTGCGTGTGTGGCATTGGGCAATCTAGCGGCAACCGAGTGGCCTGAAGGCGGAACCGGCAAGCCCGTCGCCCTCACCATCGTTGCGCTTCGAGATGAACTATTGCTAAAGATGATCGTCCTCGTCAACCACGGCGCTACCAGAGTTACCACGACATGCGCCTTAAAAGCGTTCTCGTTTGGGTCAGCGCCACCAGAATTGAATCGGCAAGTCAGCGGATATTACACAACTCGTAAAGAAAACCCTCTCCGCGACCTCGCGGCCATTGTGCGCAGAGTACAGCAAATGACAAACGATGTTGCGAGCGATATATTGGAAAAACTTTGCACTGACGCGACGGTCGCCACTGCAGGTTGTGTGAGTCTCACACAAAGTGCCATATCAAACGTGCGCAAGCTAGTGACAAGCAACTTCACCAGATCCGTAGATTCTGCATACGCTCGGATACGAATGAAAGTATCGAGAGATAACAGGAAGGAAGGTAGAATCTATTGAGTTGTAAGTGATCTGAACGTTTCATGATGATAGCACTTTCCTAAGGGGGTCAAACCATGTCCCAAAGGTCACCGGATCTGGTGTCAATTTAAAGAAGTAGTCCAGTTACACATTTGTGGACTTATAACTTGGCTTCTGAATGTCCTAGAGAGATCAGGTTTATTTTAGTGTACTCCAATCAACAGCACCTACAACCACAAAAAGGAATGGAGTCATTATCACTTATGGTTTGTAAATGGCACCCAGAATTATGTTGCACGAAGCACAATTTCACATCATTCTGGGTCCATTTGTGTGAAAACAAGGTCCAATCAGGCTGAATCGTTACAGGAAGGTAGAATCTATTGAGTTGTAAGTGATCTGAACGTTTCATGATGATAGCACTTTCCTAAGGGGGTCAAACCATGTCCCAAAGGTCACCGGATCTGGTGTCAATTTAAAGAAGTAGTCCAGTTACACATGTGTGGGCTTATAACTTGGCTTCTGAATGTCCTAGAGAGATCAAGTTTATTTTAGTGTACTCCAATCAACAGCCCCTACAACCACAAAAAGGAATGGAGTCATTAGCACTTATGGTTTGTAAATGGCACCCAGAATTATGTTGCACGAAGCACTATTTCACATCATTCTGGGTCCATTTGTGTGAAAACAAGGTCCAATCAGGCTGAAACGTTTCAAGAAGGTAGAATCTATTGAGTTGTAAGTGATCTGAACATTTCATGATGATAGCACTTTCCTAAGGGGGTCAAACCATGTCCCAAAAGTCACCGGATCTGGTGTCAATTTAAAGAAGTAGTCCAGTTACACCTTTGTGGGCTTATAACTTGGCTTCTGAATGTCCTAGAGAGGTTAGGTTTGTTTTAGTGTACTCCAATCTACAGCCCCTACAACCACAAAAAGGAATGGAGTCATTAGCACTTATGGTTTGTAAATGGCACCCAGAATTATGTTGCACGAAGCACAATTTCACATCATTCTGGGTTCATTTGTGTGAAAACAAGGTCCAATCAGGCTGAAACGTTACAGGAAGGTAGAATCTATTGAGTTGTAAGTGATCTGAACGTTTAATGATGATAGCACTTTCCTAAGGGGGTCAAACCATGTCCCAAAGGTCACCGGATCTGGTGTCAATTTAAATAAGTAGTCCAGTTACACATTTGTGGGCTTATAACTTGGCTTCTGAAGGTCCTAGAGCGATCAGGTTTGTTTTAGTGTACTCCAATCAACAGTCCCTACAACCACAAAAAGGAATGGAGTCATTAGCACTTATGGCTTTTAAATGGCACCCAGAATTATGTTGCACGAAGCACAATTTCACATCATTCTGGGTTCATTTGTGTGAAAACAAGGTCCAATCAGGCTGAAACGTTACATGAAGGTAGAATCTATTGAGTTGTATGTGATCTGAAGGTTTCATGATGATAGCACTTTCCTAAGGGGGTCAAACCATGTCCCAAAGGTCACCGGATCTGGTGTCTAAAGAAGTAGTCCAGTTACACATTTGTGGGCTTATAACTTGGCTTCTGAATGTCCTAGAGAGATCAGGTTTGTTTTAGTATACTCCAATCAACAGCCCCTACAACCACAAAAAGGAATGGAGTCATTAGCACTTATGGTTTTTAAATGGCACCCAGAATTATGTTGCACGAAGCACAATTTCACATCATTCTGGGTTCATTTGTGTGAAAACAAGGTCCAATCAGGCTGAAACGTTACAGGAAGGTAGAATCTATTGAGTTGTAAGTGATCTGAACGTTTCATGATGATAGCACTTTCCTAAGGGGGTCAAACAATGTCCCAAAGGTCACCGGATCTGGTGTCAATTTAAAGAAGTAGTCCAGTTACACATTTGTGGGCTTATAACTTGGCTTCTGAATGTCCTAGAGCGATCAGGTTTGCTTTAGTGTGCTCCAATCAACACCCCCTACAACCACAAACAGGAATGGAGACATTAGCACTTATGGTTTTTAAATGGCACCCAGAATTATGTTGCACGAAGCACAATTTCACATCATTCTGGGTTCATTTGTGTGAAAACAAGGTCCAATCAGGCTGAAACAATACAGGAAGGTAGAATCTATTGAGTTGTAAGTGATCTGAACGTTTCATGATGATCGCACTTTCCTAAGGGGGTCAAACCATGTCCCAAAGGTCACCGGATCTGGTGTCACTTTAAAGAAGTAGTCCAGTTACACATTTGTGGGCTTATAACTTGGCTTCTGAATGTCCTAGAGAGGTCAGGGTTGTTTTAGTGTACTCCAATCAACAGCCCCTACAACCACAAAAAGGAATGGAGTCATTAGCACTTATGGTTTGTAAATGGCACCCAGAATTATGTTGCACGAAGCACAATTTCACATCATTCTGGGTCCATTTGTGTGAAAACAAGGTCCAATCAGGCTGAAACGTTACAGGAAGGTAGAATCTATTGAGTTGTAAGTGATCTGAACGTTTCATGATGATAGCACTTTCCTAAGGGGGTCACACCATGTCCCAAAGGTCACCGGATCTGGTGTCAATTTAAAGAAGTAGTCCAGTTACACATGTGTGGGCTTATAACTTGGCTTCTGAATGTCCTAGAGAGATCAGGTTTGTTTTAGTGTACTCCAATCAACAGCCCCTACAACCACAAAAAGGAATGGAGTCATTAGCACTTATGGTTTTTAAATGGCACCCAGAATTATGTTGCACGAAGCACAATTTCACATCCTTCTGGGTCCATTTGTGTGAAAACAAGGTCCAATCAGGCTGAAACGCTACAAGAAGGTAGAATCTATTGAGTTGTAAGTGATCTGAACGTTTCAAGATGATCGCACATTCCTATAGGGGGTAAAACCATGTCCCAAAGGTCACCGGGCCTGGTGTCACTTTAAAGAAGTAGTCCAGTTACACATTTGTGGGCTTATAACTTGGCTTCTGAATGTCCTAGAGAGATCAGGTTTATTTTAGTGTACTTCAATCAACAGCCCCTACAACCACAAAAAGGAATGGAGTCATTAGCACTTATGGTTTTTAAATGGCACCCAGAATTATGTTGCACGAAGCACAATTTCACATCATTCTGGGTCCATTTGTGTGAAAACAAGGTCCAATCAGGCTGAAACGTTACAGGAAGGTAGAATCTATTGTGTTGTAAGTGATCTGAACGTTTCATGATGATAGCACTTTCCTAAGGGGGTCAAACCATGTCCCAAAGGTCACCGGATCAGGTGTCACTTTAAAGAAGTAGTCCAGTTACACCTTTGTGGGCTTATAACTTGGCTTCTGAATGTCCTAGAGAGGTTAGGTTTGTTTTAGTGTACTCCAATCAACAGCCCCTACAACCACAAAAAGGAATGGAGTCATTAGCACTTATGGTTTTTAAATGGCACCCAGAATTATGTTGCACGAAGCACAATTTCACATGATTCTGGGTCCATTTGTGTGAAAACAAGGTCCAATCAGGCTGAAACGTTACAGGAAGGTAGAATCTATTGAGTTGTAAGTGATCTGAACGTTTCATGATGATAGCACTTTCCTAAGGGGGTCAAACCATGTCCCAAAGGTCACCGGATCTGGTGTCACTTTAAAGAAGTAGTCCAGTTACACATTTGTGGGCTTATAACTTGGCTTCTGAATGTCCTAGAGAGGTCAGGTTTGTTTTAGTGTACTCCAATCAACAGCCCCTACAACCACAAAAAGGAATGGAGTCATTAGCGGTTTGTAAATGGCACCCAGAATTATGTTGCACGAAGCACAATTTCACATCATTCTGGGTCCATTTGTGTTAAAACAAGGTCCAATCAGGCTGAAACATTACAGGAAGGTAGAAACTATTAAGTTGTAAGTGATCTGAACGTTTCATGATGATAGCACTTCCCTAAGGGGGTCAAACCATGTCCCAAAGGTCACCGGATCTGGTGTCTAAAGAAGTAGTCCAGTTACAAATTTGTGGGCTTATAACTTGGCTTCTGAATGTCCTAGAGAGATCAGGTTTGTTTTAGTATACTCCAATCAACAGCCCCTACAACCACAAAAAGGAATGGAGTCATTAGACTTATGGTTTTTAAATGGCACCCAGAATTATGTTGCACGAAGCACAATTTCACATCATTCTGGGTTCATTTGTGTGAAAACAAGGTCCAATCAGGCTGAAACGTTACAGGAAGGTAGAATCTATTGTGTTGTAAGTGATCTGAACGTTTCATGATGATAGCACTTTCCTAAGGGGGTCAAACCATGTCCCAAAGGTCACCGGATCTGGTGTCAATTTAAAGTAGTACTCCAGTTACACATTTGTGGGCTTAAACCTTGGCTTCTGAATGTCCTAGAGCGATCAGGTTTGTTTTAGTGTACTCCAATCAACAGCCCCTACAACCACAAAAAGGAATGGAGACATTAGCACTTATGGTTTTTAAATGGCACCCAGAATTATGTTGCACGAAGCACAATTTCACATCATTCTGGGTTCATTTGTGTAAAAACAAGGTCCAATCAGGCTGAAACAATACAGGAAGGTAGAATCTATTGAGTTGTAAGTGATCTGAACGTTTCAAGATGATCGCACATGCCTATAGGGGGTCAAACCATGTCCCAAATGTCACCGGGCCTGGTGTCACTTTAAAGAAGTAGTCCAGTTACACCTTTGTGGGCTTATAACTTGGCTTCTGAATGTCCTAGAGAGGTTAGGTTTTTTTTAGTGTACTCTAATCAAAAGCCCCTTCAACCACAAAAAGGAATGGAGTCATTAGCACTTATGGTTTGTAAATGGCACCCAGAATTACGTTGCACGAAGCACAATTTCACATCATTCTGGGTTCATTTGTATGAAAACAAGGTCCAATCAGGCTGAAATGTTACAGGAAGGTAGAATCTATTGAGTTGTAAGTGATCTGAACGTTTCATGATGATAGCACTTTCCTAAGGGGGTCAAACCATGTCCCAAAGGTCACCGGATCTGGTGTCAATTTAAAGAAGTAGTCCAGTTACACATTTGTGGGCTTATAACTTGACTTCTGAATGTCCTAGAGCGATCAGGTTTGTTTTAGTGTACTCCAATCAACAGCCCCTACAACCACAAAAAGGAATGGAGTCATTAGCACTTATGGTTTTTAAATGGCACCCAGAATTATGTTGCACGAAGCACAATTTCACATCATTCTGGGTTCATTTGTGTGAAAACAAGGTCCAATCAGGCTGAAACATTACAGGAAGGTAGAATCTATTGAGTTGTAAGTGATCTGAACGTTTCATGATGATAGCACTTTCCTAAGGGGTTCAAACCATGTCCCAAAGGTCACCGGATCTGGTGTCAATTTAAAGAAGTAGTCCAGTTACACATTTGTGGGCTTATAACTTGGCTTCTGAATGTCCTAGAGAGATCAGGTTTGTTTTAGTGTACTCCAATCAACAGCCCCTACAACCACAAAAAGGAATGGAGTCATTAGCACTTATGGTTTGTAAATGGCACCCAGAATTATGTTGCACGAAGCACAATTTCACATCATTCTGGGTCCATTTGTGTGAAAACAAGGTCCAATCAGGCTGAAACATTACAGGAAGGTAGAATCTATTAAGTTGTAAGTGATCTGAACGTTTCATGATGAGAGCACTTCCCTAAAAGGGGTCAAACCATGTCCCAAAGGTCACCGGATCTGGTGTCTAAAGAAGTAGTCCAGTTACACATTTGTGGGCTTATAACTTGGCTTCTGAATGTCCTAGAGAGATCAGGTTTGTTTTAGTATACTCCAATCAACAGCCCCTACAACCACAAAAAGGAATGGAGTCATTAGCACTTATGGTTTTTAAATGGCACCCAGAATTTTGTTGCACGAAGCACAATTTCACATCATTCTGGGTTCATTTGTGTGAAAACAAGGTCCAATCAGGCTGAAACGTTACAGGAAGGTAGAATCTATTGAGTTGTACGTGATCTGAACGTTTCATGATGATAGCACTTTCCTAAGGGGGTCAAACCATGTCCCAAAGGTCACCGGATCTGGTGTCAATTTAAAGAAGTAGTCCAGTTACACATTTGTGGGCTTATAACTTGGCTTCTGAATGTCCTAGAGCGATCAGGTTTGCTTTAGTGTACTCCAATCAACAGCCCCTACAACCACAAAAAGGAATGGAGACATTAGCACTTATGGTTTTTAAATGGCACCCAGAATTATGTTGCACGAAGCACAATTTCACATCATTCTGGGTTCATTTGTGTGAAAACAAGGTCCAATCAGGCTGAAACGTTACAGGAAGGTAGAATCTACTGAGTTGTAAGTGATCTGAACGTTTCATGATGATAGCACTTTCCTAAGGGGGTCAAACCATGTCCCAAAGATCACCGGATCTGGTGTCAATTTAAAGAAGTAGTCCAGTTACACATTTGTGGGCTTATAACTTGGCTTCTGAATGTCCTAGAGAGATCAGGTTTGTTTTAGTGTACTCCAATCAACAGCCCCTACAACCACAAAAAGGAATGGAGTCATTAGCACTTATGGTTTGTAAGTGGCACCCAGAATTATGTTGCACGAAGCACAATTTCACATCATTCTGGGTCAATTTGTGTGAAAACAAGGTCCAATCCGGCTGAAACGCTACAAGAAGGTAGAATCTATTGAGTTGTAAGTGATCTGAACGTTTCAAGATGATCGCACATTCCTATAGGGGGTCAAACCATGTCCCAAAGGTCACCGCGCCAAGTGTCACTTTTAAGAAGTAGTCCAGTTACACCTTTGTGGGCTTATAACTTGGCTTCTGAATGTCCTAGAGAGATCAGGTTTGTTTTAGTATACTCCAATCAACAGCCCCTACAACTACAAAAAGGAATGGAGTCATTAGCACTTATGGTTTGTAAATGGCACCCAGAATTATGTTGCACGAAGCACAATTTCACATCATTCTGGGTCCATTTGTGTGAAAACAAGGTCCAATCAGGCTGATACGTTACAAGAAGGTAGAATCTATTGAGTTGTATGTGATCTGAAGGTTTCATGATGATAGCACTTTCCTAAGGGGGTCAAACCATGTCCCAAAGGTCACCGGATCTGGTGTCTAAAGAAGTAGTCCAGTTACACATTTGTGGGCTTATAACTTGGCTTCTGAATGTCCTAGAGAGATCAGGTTTGTTTTAGTATACTCCAATCAACAGCCCCTACAACCACAAAAAGGAATGGAGTCATTAGCACTTATGGTTTTTAAATGGCACCCAGAATTATGTTGCACGAAGCACAATTTCACATCATTCTGGGTTCATTTGTGTGAAAACAAGGTCCAATCAGGCTGAAACGTTACAGGAAGGTAGAATCTATTGAGTTGTAAGTGATCTGAACGTTTCATGATGATAGCACTTTCCTAAGGGGGTCAAACAATGTCCCAAAGGTCACCGGATCTGGTGTCAATTTAAAGAAGTAGTCCAGTTACACATTTGTGGGCTTATAACTTGGCTTCTGAATGTCCTAGAGCGATCAGGTTTGCTTTAGTGTGCTCCAATCAACACCCCCTACAACCACAAACAGGAATGGAGACATTAGCACTTATGGTTTTTAAATGGCACCCAGAATTATGTTGCACGAAGCACAATTTCACATCATTCTGGGTTCATTTGTGTGAAAACAAGGTCCAATCAGGCTGAAACAATACAGGAAGGTAGAATCTATTGAGTTGTAAGTGATCTGAACGTTTCATGATGATCGCACTTTCCTAAGGGGGTCAAACCATGTCCCAAAGGTCACCGGATCTGGTGTCACTTTAAAGAAGTAGTCCAGTTACACATTTGTGGGCTTATAACTTGGCTTCTGAATGTCCTAGAGAGGTCAGGGTTGTTTTAGTGTACTCCAATCAACAGCCCCTACAACCACAAAAAGGAATGGAGTCATTAGCACTTATGGTTTGTAAATGGCACCCAGAATTATGTTGCACGAAGCACAATTTCACATCATTCTGGGTCCATTTGTGTGAAAACAAGGTCCAATCAGGCTGAAACGTTACAGGAAGGTAGAATCTATTGAGTTGTAAGTGATCTGAACGTTTCATGATGATAGCACTTTCCTAAGGGGGTCACACCATGTCCCAAAGGTCACCGGATCTGGTGTCAATTTAAAGAAGTAGTCCAGTTACACATGTGTGGGCTTATAACTTGGCTTCTGAATGTCCTAGAGAGATCAGGTTTGTTTTAGTGTACTCCAATCAACAGCCCCTACAACCACAAAAAGGAATGGAGTCATTAGCACTTATGGTTTTTAAATGGCACCCAGAATTATGTTGCACGAAGCACAATTTCACATCCTTCTGGGTCCATTTGTGTGAAAACAAGGTCCAATCAGGCTGAAACGCTACAAGAAGGTAGAATCTATTGAGTTGTAAGTGATCTGAACGTTTCAAGATGATCGCACATTCCTATAGGGGGTAAAACCATGTCCCAAAGGTCACCGGGCCTGGTGTCACTTTAAAGAAGTAGTCCAGTTACACATTTGTGGGCTTATAACTTGGCTTCTGAATGTCCTAGAGAGATCAGGTTTATTTTAGTGTACTTCAATCAACAGCCCCTACAACCACAAAAAGGAATGGAGTCATTAGCACTTATGGTTTTTAAATGGCACCCAGAATTATGTTGCACGAAGCACAATTTCACATCATTCTGGGTCCATTTGTGTGAAAACAAGGTCCAATCAGGCTGAAACGTTACAGGAAGGTAGAATCTATTGAGTTGTAAGTGATCTGAACGTTTCATGATGATAGCACTTTCCTAAGGGGGTCAAACCATGTCCCAAAGGTCACCGGATCAGGTGTCACTTTAAAGAAGTAGTCCAGTTACACCTTTGTGGGCTTATAACTTGGCTTCTGAATGTCCTAGAGAGGTTAGGTTTGTTTTAGTGTACTCCAATCAACAGCCCCTACAACCACAAAAAGGAATGGAGTCATTAGCACTTATGGTTTTTAAATGGCACCCAGAATTATGTTGCACGAAGCACAATTTCACATGATTCTGGGTCCATTTGTGTGAAAACAAGGTCCAATCAGGCTGAAACGTTACAGGAAGGTAGAATCTATTGAGTTGTAAGTGATCTGAACGTTTCATGATGATAGCACTTTCCTAAGGGGGTCAAACCATGTCCCAAAGGTCACCGGATCTGGTGTCACTTTAAAGAAGTAGTCCAGTTACACATTTGTGGGCTTATAACTTGGCTTCTGAATGTCCTAGAGAGGTCAGGTTTGTTTTAGTGTACTCCAATCAACAGCCCCTACAACCACAAAAAGGAATGGAGTCATTAGCGGTTTGTAAATGGCACCCAGAATTATGTTGCACGAAGCACAATTTCACATCATTCTGGGTTCATTTGTGTGAAAACAAGGTCCAATCAGGCTGACACGTTACAGGAAGGTAGAATCTATTGAGTTGTAAGTGATCTGAACGTTTCATGATGATAGCACTTTCCTAAGGGGTTCAAACCATGTCCCAAAGGTCACCGGATCTGGTGTCAATTTAAAGAAGTAGTCCAGTTACACATTTGTGGGCTTATAACTTGGCTTCTGAATGTCCTAGAGAGATCAGGTTTGTTTTAGTGTACTCCAATCAACAGCCCCTACAACCACAAAAAGGAATGGAGTCATTAGCACTTATGGTTTGTAAATGGCACCCAGAATTATGTTGCACGAAGCACAATTTCACATCATTCTGGGTCCATTTGTGTGAAAACAAGGTCCAATCAGGCTGAAACATTACAGGAAGGTAGAATCTATTAAGTTGTAAGTGATCTGAACGTTTCATGATGAGAGCACTTCCCTAAGGGGGTCAAACCATGTCCCAAAGGTCACCGGATCTGGTGTCTAAAGAAGTAGTCCAGTTACACATTTGTGGGCTTATAACTTGGCTTCTGAATGTCCTAGAGAGATCAGGTTTGTTTTAGTATACTCCAATCAACAGCCCCTACAACCACAAAAAGGAATGGAGTCATTAGCACTTATGGTTTTTAAATGGCACCCAGAATTTTGTTGCACGAAGCACAATTTCACATCATTCTGGGTTCATTTGTGTGAAAACAAGGTCCAATCAGGCTGAAACGTTACAGGAAGGTAGAATCTATTGAGTTGTACGTGATCTGAACGTTTCATGATGATAGCACTTTCCTAAGGGGGTCAAACCATGTCCCAAAGGTCACCGGATCTGGTGTCAATTTAAAGAAGTAGTCCAGTTACACATTTGTGGGCTTATAACTTGGCTTCTGAATGTCCTAGAGCGATCAGGTTTGCTTTAGTGTACTCCAATCAACAGCCCCTACAACCACAAAAAGGAATGGAGACATTAGCACTTATGGTTTTTAAATGGCACCCAGAATTATGTTGCACGAAGCACAATTTCACATCATTCTGGGTTCATTTGTGTGAAAACAAGGTCCAATCAGGCTGAAACGTTACAGGAAGGTAGAATCTACTGAGTTGTAAGTGATCTGAACGTTTCATGATGATAGCACTTTCCTAAGGGGGTCAAACCATGTCCCAAAGATCAGCGGATCTGGTGTCAATTTAAAGAAGTAGTCCAGTTACACATTTGTGGGCTTATAACTTGGCTTCTGAATGTCCTAGAGAGATCAGGTTTGTTTTAGTGTACTCCAATCAACAGCCCCTACAACCACAAAAAGGAATGGAGTCATTAGCACTTATGGTTTGTAAGTGGCACCCAGAATTATGTTGCACGAAGCACAATTTCACATCATTCTGGGTCAATTTGTGTGAAAACAAGGTCCAATCCGGCTGAAACGCTACAAGAAGGTAGAATCTATTGAGTTGTAAGTGATCTGAACGTTTCAAGATGATCGCATATTCCTATAGGGGGTCAAACCATGTCCCAAAGGTCACTGCGCCAAGTGTCACTTTTAAGAAGTAGTCCAGTTACACCTTTGTGGGCTTATAACTTGGCTTCTGAATGTCCTAGAGAGATCAGGTTTGTTTTAGTATACTCCAATCAACAGCCCCTACAACTACAAAAAGGAATGGAGTCATTAGCACTTATGGTTTGTAAATGGCACCCAGAATTATGTTGCACGAAGCACAATTTCACATCATTCTGGGTCCATTTGTGTGAAAACAAGGTCCAATCAGGCTGATACGTTACAAGAAGGTAGAATCTATTGAGTTGTAAGTGATCTGAACGTTTCATGATGATAGCACTTTCCTAAGGGGGTCAACCCATGTCCCAAAGGTCACCGGATCTGGTGTCAATTTAAAGAAGTAGTCCAGTTACACATTTGTGGGCTTATAACTTGGCTTCTGAATGTCCTAGAGAGATCAGGTTTGTTTTAGTATACTCCAATCAACAGCCCCTACAACCACAAAAAGGAATGGAGTCATTAGCACTTATGGTTTTTAAATGGCACCCAGAATTATGTTGCACGAAGCACAATTTCACATCATTCTGGGTTCATTTGTGTGAAAACAAGGTCCAATCAGGCTGAAACAATACAGGAAGGTAGAATCTATTGAGTTGTAAGTGATCTGAACGTTTCATGATGATCGCACTTTCCTAAGGGGGTCAAACCATGTCCCAAAGGTCACCGGATCTGGTGTCACTTTAAAGAAGTAGTCCAGTTACACATTTGTGGGCTTATAACTTGGCTTCTGAATGTCCTAGAGAGGTCAGGGTTGTTTTAGTGTACTCCAATCAACAGCCCCTACAACCACAAAAAGGAATGGAGTCATTAGCACTTATGGTTTGTAAATGGCACCCAGAATTATGTTGCACGAAGCACAATTTCACATCATTCTGGGTCCATTTGTGTGAAAACAAGGTCCAATCAGGCTGAAACGTTACAGGAAGGTAGAATCTATTGAGTTGTAAGTGATCTGAACGTTTCATGATGATAGCACTTTCCTAAGGGGGTCACACCATGTCCCAAAGGTCACCGGATCTGGTGTCAATTTAAAGAAGTAGTCCAGTTACACATGTGTGGGCTTATAACTTGGCTTCTGAATGTCCTAGAGAGATCAGGTTTGTTTTAGTGTACTCCAATCAACAGCCCCTACAACCACAAAAAGGAATGGAGTCATTAGCACTTATGGTTTTTAAATGGCACCCAGAATTATGTTGCACGAAGCACAATTTCACATCCTTCTGGGTCCATTTGTGTGAAAACAAGGTCCAATCAGGCTGAAACGCTACAAGAAGGTAGAATCTATTGAGTTGTAAGTGATCTGAACGTTTCAAGATGATCGCACATTCCTATAGGGGGTAAAACCATGTCCCAAAGGTCACCGGGCCTGGTGTCACTTTAAAGAAGTAGTCCAGTTACACATTTGTGGGCTTATAACTTGGCTTCTGAATGTCCTAGAGAGATCAGGTTTATTTTAGTGTACTTCAATCAACAGCCCCTACAACCACAAAAAGGAATGGAGTCATTAGCACTTAGGGTTTTTAAATGGCACCCAGAATTATGTTGCACGAAGCACAATTTCACATCATTCTGGGTCCATTTGTGTGAAAACAAGGTCCAATCAGGCTGAAACGTTACAGGAAGGTAGAATCTATTGAGTTGTAAGTGATCTGAACGTTTCATGATGATAGCACTTTCCTAAGGGGGTCAAACCATGTCCCAAAGGTCACCGGATCAGGTGTCACTTTAAAGAAGTAGTCCAGTTACACCTTTGTGGGCTTATAACTTGGCTTCTGAATGTCCTAGAGAGGTTAGGTTTGTTTTAGTGTACTCCAATCAACAGCCCCTACAACCACAAAAAGGAATGGAGTCATTAGCACTTATGGTTTTTAAATGGCACCCAGAATTATGTTGCACGAAGCACAATTTCACATGATTCTGGGTCCATTTGTGTGAAAACAAGGTCCAATCAGGCTGAAACGTTACAGGAAGGTAGAATCTATTGAGTTGTAAGTGATCTGAACGTTTCATGATGATAGCACTTTCCTAAGGGGGTCAAACCATGTCCCAAAGGTCACCGGATCTGGTGTCACTTTAAAGAAGTAGTCCAGTTACACATTTGTGGGCTTATAACTTGGCTTCTGAATGTCCTAGAGAGGTCAGGTTTGTTTTAGTGTACTCCAATCAACAGCCCCTACAACCACAAAAAGGAATGGAGTCATTAGCGGTTTGTAAATGGCACCCAGAATTATGTTGCACGAAGCACAATTTCACATCATTCTGGGTCCATTTGTGTTAAAACAAGGTCCAATCAGGCTGAAACATTACAGGAAGGTAGAAACTATTAAGTTGTAAGTGATCTGAACGTTTCATGATGATAGCACTTCCCTAAGGGGGTCAAACCATGTCCCAAAGGTCACCGGATCTGGTGTTTAAAGAAGTAGTCCAGTTACAAATTTGTGGGCTTATAACTTGGCTTCTGAATGTCCTAGAGAGATCAGGTTTGTTTTAGTATACTCCAATCAACAGCCCCTACAACCACAAAAAGGAATGGAGTCATTAGACTTATGGTTTTTAAATGGCACCCAGAATTATGTTGCACGAAGCACAATTTCACATCATTCTGGGTTCATTTGTGTGAAAACAAGGTCCAATCAGGCTGAAACGTTACAGGAAGGTAGAATCTATTGTGTTGTAAGTGATCTGAACGTTTCATGATGATAGCACTTTCCTAAGGGGGTCAAACCATGTCCCAAAGGTCACCGGATCTGGTGTCAATTTAAAGTAGTAGTCCAGTTACACATTTGTGGGCTTAAACCTTGGCTTCTGAATGTCCTAGAGCGATCAGGTTTGTTTTAGTGTACTCCAATCAACAGCCCCTACAACCACAAAAAGGAATGGAGACATTAGCACTTATGGTTTTTAAATGGCACCCAGAATTATGTTGCACGAAGCACAATTTCACATCATTCTGGGTTCATTTGTGTAAAAACAAGGTCCAATCAGGCTGAAACAATACAGGAAGGTAGAATCTATTGAGTTGTAAGTGATCTGAACGTTTCAAGAATATCGCACATGCCTATAGGGGGTCAAACCATGTCCCAAATGTCACCGGGCCTGGTGTCACTTTAAAGAAGTAGTCCAGTTACACCTTTGTGGGCTTATAACTTGGCTTCTGAATGTCCTAGAGAGGTTAGGTTTTTTTTAGTGTACTCTAATCAAAAGCCCCTTCAACCACAAAAAGGAATGGAGTCATTAGCACTTATGGTTTGTAAATGGCACCCAGAATTACGTTGCACGAAGCACAATTTCACATCATTCTGGGTTCATTTGTATGAAAACAAGGTCCAATCAGGCTGAAATGTTACAGGAAGGTAGAATCTATTGAGTTGTAAGTGATCTGAACGTTTCATGATGATAGCACTTTCCTAAGGGGGTCAAACCATGTCCCAAAGGTCACCGGATCTGGTGTCAATTTAAAGAAGTAGTCCAGTTACACATTTGTGGGCTTATAACTTGGCTTCTGAATGTCCTAGAGCGATCAGGTTTGTTTTAGTGTACTCCAATCAACAGCCCCTACAACCACAAAAAGGAATGGAGTCATTAGCACTTATGGTTTTTAAATGGCACCCAGAATTATGTTGCACGAAGCACAATTTCACATCATTCTGGGTTCATTTGTGTGAAAACAAGGTCCAATCAGGCTGAAACATTACAGGAAGGTAGAATCTATTGAGTTGTAAGTGATCTGAACGTTTCATGATGATAGCACTTTCCTAAGGGGTTCAAACCATGTCCCAAAGGTCACCGGATCTGGTGTCAATTTAAAGAAGTAGTCCAGTTACACATTTGTGGGCTTATAACTTGGCTTCTGAATGTCCTAGAGAGATCAGGTTTGTTTTAGTGTACTCCAATCAACAGCCCCTACAACCACAAAAAGGAATGGAGTCATTAGCACTTATGGTTTGTAAATGGCACCCAGAATTATGTTGCACGAAGCACAATTTCACATCATTCTGGGTCCATTTGTGTGAAAACAAGGTCCAGTCAGGCTGAAACATTACAGGAAGGTAGAATCTATTAAGTTGTAAGTGATCTGAACGTTTCATGATGAGAGCACTTCCCTAAGGGGGTCAAACCATGTCCCAAATGTCACCGGATCTGGTGTCTAAAGAAGTAGTCCAGTTACACATTTGTGGGCTTATAACTTGGCTTCTGAATGTCCTAGAGAGATCAGGTTTGTTTTAGTATACTCCAATCAACAGCCCCTACAACCACAAAAAGGAATGGAGTCATTAGCACTTATGGTTTTTAAATGGCACCCAGAATTTTGTTGCACGAAGCACAATTTCACATCATTCTGGGTTCATTTGTGTGAAAACAAGGTCCAATCAGGCTGAAACGTTACAGGAAGGTAGAATCTATTGAGTTGTACGTGATCTGAACGTTTCATGATGATAGCACTTTCCTAAGGGGGTCAAACCATGTCCCAAAGGTCACCGGATCTGGTGTCAATTTAAAGAAGTAGTCCAGTTACACATTTGTGGGCTTATAACTTGGCTTCTGAATGTCCTAGAGCGATCAGGTTTGCTTTAGTGTACTCCAATCAACAGCCCCTACAACCACAAAAAGGAATGGAGACATTAGCACTTATGGTTTTTAAATGGCACCCAGAATTATGTTGCACGAAGCACAATTTCACATCATTCTGGGTTCATTTGTGTGAAAACAAGGTCCAATCAGGCTGAAACGTTACAGGAAGGTAGAATCTACTGAGTTGTAAGTGATCTGAACGTTTCATGATGATAGCACTTTCCTAAGGGGGTCAAACCATGTCCCAAAGATCACCGGATCTGGTGTCAATTTAAAGAAGTAGTCCAGTTACACATTTGTGGGCTTATAACTTGGCTTCTGAATGTCCTAGAGAGATCAGGTTTGTTTTAGTGTACTCCAATCAACAGCCCCTACAACCACAAAAAGGAATGGAGTCATTAGCACTTATGGTTTGTAAGTGGCACCCAGAATTATGTTGCACGAAGCACAATTTCACATCATTCTGGGTCAATTTGTGTGAAAACAAGGTCCAATCCGGCTGAAACGCTACAAGAAGGTAGAATCTATTGAGTTGTAAGTGATCTGAACGTTTCAAGATGATCGCATATTCCTATAGGGGGTCAAACCATGTCCCAAAGGTCACCGCGCCAAGTGTCACTTTTAAGAAGTAGTCCAGTTACACCTTTGTGGGCTTATAACTTGGCTTCTGAATGTCCTAGAGAGATCAGGTTTGTTTTAGTATACTCCAATCAACAGCCCCTACAACTACAAAAAGGAATGGAGTCATTAGCACTTATGGTTTGTAAATGGCACCCAGAATTATGTTGCACGAAGCACAATTTCACATCATTCTGGGTCCATTTGTGTGAAAACAAGGTCCAATCAGGCTGATACGTTACAAGAAGGTAGAATCTATTGAGTTGTAAGTGATCTGAACGTTTCATGATGATAGCACTTTCCTAAGGGGGTCAAACCATGTCCCAAAGGTCACCGGATCTGGTGTCAATTTAAAGAAGTAGTCCAGTTACACATTTGTGGGCTTATAACTTGGCTTCTGAATGTCCTAGAGAGATCAGGTTTGTTTTAATGTACTCCAATCAACAGCCCCTATATTCACAAAAAGGAATGGAGTCATTAGCATTTATGGTTTGTAAATGGCACCCAGAATTATGTTGCACGAAGCACAATTTCACATCATTCTGGGTTCATTTGTGTGAAAACAAGGTCCAATCAGGCTGAAACGTTACAGGAAGGTAGAATCTATTGCGTTGTAAGTGATCTGAACGTTTCATGATGATACCACTTTCCTAAGGGGGTCAAACCATGTCCCAAAGGTCACCGGATCTGGTGTCAATTTAAAGAAGTAGTCCAGTTACACATTTGTGGGCTTATAACTTGGCTTCTGAATGTCCTAGAGAGGTTAGGTTTGTTTTAGTGTACTCCAATCAACAGCCCCTACAACCACAAAAAGGAATGGAGTCATTAGCACTTATGGTTTTTAAATGGCACCCAGAATTATGTTGCACGAAGCACAATTTCACATGATTCTGGGTCCATTTGTGTGAAAACAAGGTCCAATCAGGCTGAAACGTTACAGGAAGGTAGAATCTATTAAGTTGTAAGTGATCTGAACGTTTCATGATGAGAGCACTTCCCTAAGGGGGTCAAACCATGTCCCAAAGGTCACCGGATCTGGTGTCTAAAGAAGTAGTCCAGTTACACATTTGTGGGCTTATAACTTGGCTTCTGAATGTCCTAGAGAGATCAGGTTTGTTTTAGTATACTCCAATCAACAGCCCCTACAACCACAAAAAGGAATGGAGTCATTAGCACTTATGGTTTTTAAATGGCACCCAGAATTTTGTTGCACGAAGCACAATTTCACATCATTCTGGGTTCATTTGTGTGAAAACAAGGTCCAATCAGGCTGAAACGTTACAGGAAGGTAGAATCTATTGAGTTGTACGTGATCTGAACGTTTCATGATGATAGCACTTTCCTAAGGGGGTCAAACCATGTCCCAAAGGTCACCGGATCTGGTGTCAATTTAAAGAAGTAGTCCAGTTACACATTTGTGGGCTTATAACTTGGCTTCTGAATGTCCTAGAGCGATCAGGTTTGCTTTAGTGTACTCCAATCAACAGCCCCTACAACCACAAAAAGGAATGGAGACATTAGCACTTATGGTTTTTAAATGGCACCCAGAATTATGTTGCACGAAGCACAATTTCACATCATTCTGGGTTCATTTGTGTGAAAACAAGGTCCAATCAGGCTGAAACGTTACAGGAAGGTAGAATCTACTGAGTTGTAAGTGATCTGAACGTTTCATGATGATAGCACTTTCCTAAGGGGGTCAAACCATGTCCCAAAGATCACCGGATCTGGTGTCAATTTAAAGAAGTAGTCCAGTTACACATTTGTGGGCTTATAACTTGGCTTCTGAATGTCCTAGAGAGATCAGGTTTGTTTTAGTGTACTCCAATCAACAGCCCCTACAACCACAAAAAGGAATGGAGTCATTAGCACTTATGGTTTGTAAGTGGCACCCAGAATTATGTTGCACGAAGCACAATTTCACATCATTCTGGGTCAATTTGTGTGAAAACAAGGTCCAATCCGGCTGAAACGTTACAAGAAGGTAGAATCTATTGAGTTGTAAGTGATCTGAACGTTTCAAGATGATCGCACATTCTTTTAGGGGGTCAAACCATGTCCCAAAGGTCACCGCGCCAAGTGTCACTTTTAAGAAGTAGTCCAGTTACACCTTTGTGGGCTTATAACTTGGCTTCTGAATGTCCTAGAGAGATCAGGTTTGTTTTAGTATACTCCAATCAACAGCCCCTACAACTACAAAAAGGAATGGAGTCATTAGCACTTATGGTTTGTAAATGGCACCCAGAATTATGTTGCACGAAGCACAATTTCACATCATTCTGGGTCCATTTGTGTGAAAACAAGGTCCAATCAGGCTGATACGTTACAAGAAGGTAGAATCTATTGAGTTGTAAGTGATCTGAACGTTTCATGATGATAGCACTTTCCTAAGGGGGTCAAACCATGTCCCAAAGGTCACCGGATCTGGTGACAATTTAAAGAAGTAGTCCAGTTACACATTTGTGGGCTTATAACTTGGCTTCTGAATGTCCTAGAGAGATCAGGTTGGTTTTAATGTACTCCAATCAACAGCCCCTACAACCACAAAAAGGAATGGAGTCATTAGCATTTATGGTTTGTAAATGGCACCCAGAATTATGTTGCACGAAGCACAATTTCACATCATTCTGGGTTCATTTGTGTGAAAACAAGGTCCAATCAGGCTGAAACGTTACAGGAAGGTAGAATCTATTGCGTTGTAAGTGATCTGAACGTTTCATGATGATAGCACTTTCCTAAGGGGGTCAAACCATGTCCCAAAGGTCACCGGATCTGGTGTCAATTTAAAGAAGTAGTCCAGTTACACATTTGTGGGCTTATAACTTGGCTTCTGAATGTCCTAGAGAGGTTAGGTTTGTTTTAGTGTACTCCAATCAACAGCCCCTACAACCACAAAAAGGAATGGAGTCATTAGCACTTATGGTTTTTAAATGGCACCCAGAATTATGTTGCACGAAGCACAATTTCACATGATTCTGGGTCCATTTGTGTGAAAACAAGGTCCAATCAGGCTGAAACGTTACAGGAAGGTAGAATCTATTGAGTTGTAAGTGTTCTGAACGTTTCATGATGATAGCACTTTCCTAAGGGGGTCAAACCATGTCCCAAAGGTCACCGGATCTGGTGTCACTTTAAAGAAGTAGTCCAGTTACCCATTTGTGGGCTTATAACTTGGCTTCTGAATGTCCTAGAGAGGTCAGGTTTGTTTTAGTGTACTCCAATCAACAGCCCCTACAACCACAAAAAGGAATGGAGTCATTAGCGGTTTGTAAATGGCACCCAGAATTATGTTGCACGAAGCACAATTTCACATCATTCTGGGTCCATTTGTGTTAAAACAAGGTCCAATCAGGCTGAAACATTACAGGAAAGTAGAATCTATTAAGTTGTAAGTGATCTGAACGTTTCATGATGATAGCACTTCCCTAAGGGGGTCAAACCATGTCCCAAAGGTCACCGGATCTGGTGTCTAAAGAAGTAGTCCAGTTGCAAATTTGTGGGCTTATAACTTGGCTTCTGAATGTCCTAGAGAGATCAGGTTTGTTTTAGTATACTCCAATCAACAGCCCCTACAACCACAAAAAGGAATGGAGTCATTAGCACTTATGGTTTGTAAATGGCACCCAGAATTATGTTGCACGAAGCACAATTTCACATCATTCTGGGTCCATTTGTGTGAAAACAAGGTCCAATCAGGCTGAAACATTACAGGAAGGTAGAATCTATTAAGTTGTAAGTGATCTGAACGTTTCCTGATGATAGCACTTCCCTAAGGGGGTCAAACCATGTCCCAAAGGTCACCGGATCTGGTGTCTAAAGAAGTAGTCCAGTTACACTCTTGTGGGCTTATAACTTGGCTTCTGAATGTCCTAGAGAGATCAGGTTTGTTTTAGTATACTCCAATCAACAGCCCCTACAACCACAAAAAGGAATGGAGTCATTAGCACTTATGGTTTTTAAATGGCACCCAGAATTTTGTTGCACGAAGCACAATTTCACATCATTCTGGGTTCATTTGTGTGAAAACAAGGTCCAATCAGGCTGAAACGTTACAGGAAGGTAGAATCTATTGAGTTGTAAGTGATCTGAACGTTTCATGATGATAGCACTTTCCTAAGGGGGTCAAACTATGTCCCAAAGGTCACCGGATCTGGTGTCAATTTAAAGAAGTAGTCCAGTTACACATTTGTGGGCTTATAACTTGGCTTCTGAATGTCCTAGAGCGATCAGGTTTGCTTTAGTGTACTCCAATCAACAGCCCCTACAACCACAAAAAGGAATGGAGACATTAGCACTTATGGTTTTTAAATGGCACTCAGAATTATGTTGCACGAAGCACAATTTCACATCATTCTGGGTTCATTTGTGTGAAAACAAGGTCCAATCAGGCTGAAACGTTACAGGAAGGTAGAATCTACTGAGTTGTAAGTGATCTGAACGTTTCATGATGATAGCACTTTCCTAAGGGGGTCAAACCATGTCCCAAAGATCACCGGATCTGGTGTCAATTTAAAGTAGTAGTCCAGTTACACATTTGTGGGCTTATAACTTGGCTTCTGAATGTCCTAGAGAGATCAGGTTTGTTTTAGTGTACTCCAATCAACAGCCCCTACAACCACAAAAAGGAATGGAGTCATTAGCACTTATGGTTTGTAAGTGGCACCCAGAATTATGTTGCACGAAGCACAATTTCACATCATTCTGGGTCAATTTGTGTGAAAACAAGGTCCAATCCGGCTGAAACGCTACAAGAAGGTAGAATCTATTGAGTTGTAAGTGATCTGAACGTTTCAAGATGATCGCACATTCCTATAGGGGGTCAAACCATGTCCCAAAGGTCACCGCGCCAAGTGTCACTTTAAAGAAGTAGTCCAGTTACACCTTTGTGGGCTTATAACTTGGCTTCTGAATGTCCTAGAGAGATCAGGTTTGTTTTAGTATACTCCAATCAACAGCCCCTACAACTACAAAAAGGAATGGAGTCATTAGCACTTATGGTTTGTAAATGGCACCCAGAATTATGTTGCACGAAGCACAATTTCACATCATTCTGGGTCCATTTGTGTGAAAACAAGGTCCAATCAGGCTGATATGTTACAAGAAGGTAGAATCTATTGAGTTGTAAGTGATCTGAACGTTTCATGATGATAGCACTTTCCTAAGGGGGTCAAACCATGTCCCAAAGGTCACCGGATCTGGTGTCAATTTAAAGAAGTAGTCCAGTTACACATTTGTGGGCTTATAACTTGGCTTCTGAATGTCCTAGAGAGATCAGGTGTGTTTTAATGTACTCCAATCAACAGCCCCTACAACCACAAAAAGGAATGGAGTCATTAGCATTTATGGTTTCTAAATGGCACCCAGAATTATGTTGCACGAAGCACAATTTCACATCATTCTGGGTTCATTTGTGTGAAAACAAGGTCCAATCAGGCTGAAACGTTACAGGAAGGTAGAATCTATTGCGTTGTAAGTGATCTGAACGTTTCATGATGATAGCACTTTCCTAAGGGGGTCAAACCATGTCCCAAAGGTCACCGGATCTGGTGTCAATTTAAAGAAGTAGTCCAGTTACACATTTGTGGGCTTATAACTTGGCTTCTGAATGTCCTAGAGAGGTTAGGTTTGTTTTAGTGTACTCCAATCAACAGCCCCTACAACCACAAAAAGGAATGGAGTCATTAGCGGTTTGTAAATGGCACCCAGAATTATGTTGCACGAAGCACAATTTCACATCATTCTGGGTCCATTTGTGTTAAAACAAGGTCCAATCAGGCTGAAACATTACAGGAAGGTAGAATCTATTAAGTTGTAAGTGATCTGAACGTTTCATGATGATAGCACTTCCCTAAGGGGGTCAAACCATGTCCCAAAGGTCACCGGATCTGGTGTCTAAAGAAGTAGTCCAGTTACAAAATTGTGGGCTTATAACTTGGCTTCTGAATGTCCTAGAGAGATCAGGTTTGTTTTAGTATACTCCAATCAACAGCCCCTACAACCACAAAAAGGAATGGAGTCATTAGACTTATGGTTTTTAAATGGCACCCAGAATTATGTTGCACGAAGCACAATTTCACATCATTCTGGGTTCATTTGTGTGAAAACAAGGTCCAATCAGGCTGAAACGTTACAGGAAGGTAGAATCTATTGCGTTGTAAGTGATCTGAACGTTTCATGATGATAGCACTTTCCTAAGGGGGTCAAACCATGTCCCAAAGGTCACCGGATCTGGTGTCAATTTAAAGTAGTAGTCCAGTTACACATTTGTGGGCTTAAACCTTGGCTTCTGAATGTCCTAGAGCGATCAGGTTTGTTTTAGTGTACTCCAATCAACAGTCCCTACAACCACAAAAAGGAATGGAGACATTAGCACTTATGGTTTTTAAATGGCACCCAGAATTATGTTGCACGAAGCACAATTTCACATAATTCTGGGTTCATTTGTGTAAAAACAAGGTCCAATCAGGCTGAAACAATACAGGAAGGTAGAATCTATTGAGTTGTAAGTGATTTGAACGTTTCAAGATGATCGCACATGCCTATAGGGGGTCAAACCATGTCCCAAATGTCACCGGGCCTGGTGTCACTTTAAAGAAGTAGTCCAGTTACACCTTTGTGGGCTTATAACTTGGCTTCTGAATGTCCTAGAGAGGTTAGGTTTTTTTAGTGTACTCTAATCAAAAGCCCCTTCAACCACAAAAAGGAATGGAGTCATTAGCACTTATGGTTTGTAAATGGCACCCAGAATTACGTTGCACGAAGCACAATTTCACATCATTCTGGGTTCATTTGTATGAAAACAAGGTCCAATCAGGCTGAAATGTTACAGGAAGGTAGAATCTATTGAGTTGTAAGTGATCTGAACGTTTCATGATGATAGCACTTTCCTAAGGGGGTCAAACCATGTCCCAAAGGTCACCGGATCTGGTGTCAATTTAAAGAAATAGTCCAGTTACACATTTGTGGGCTTATAACTTGGCTTCTGAATGTCCTAGAGCGATCAGGTTTGTTTTAGTGTACTCCAATCAACAGCCCCTACAACCACAAAAAGGAATGGAGTCATTAGCACTTATGGTTTTTAAATGGCACCCAGAATTATGTTGCACGAAGCACAATTTCACATCATTCTGGGTTCATTTGTGTGAAAACAAGGTCCAATCAGGCTGAAACGTTACAGGAAGGTAGAATCTATTGAGTTGTAAGTGATCTGAACGTTTCATGATGATAGCACTTTCCTAAGGGGTTCAATCCATGTCCCAAAGGTCACCGGATCTGGTGTCAATTTAAAGAAGTAGTCCAGTTACACATTTGTGGGCTTATAACTTGGCTTCTGAATGTCCTAGAGAGATCAGGTTTGTTTTAGTGTACTCCAATCAACAGCCCCTACAACCACAAAAAGGAATGGAGTCATTAGCACTTATGGTTTGTAAATGGCACCCAGAATTATGTTGCACGAAGCACAATTTCACATCATTCTGGGTCCATTTGTGTGAAAACAAGGTCCAATCAGGCTGAAACATTACAGAAAGGTAGAATCTATTAAGTTGTAAGTGATCTGAACGTTTCATGATGATAGCACTTCCATAAGGGGGTCAAACCATGTCCCAAAGGTCACCGGATCTGGTGTCTAAAGAAGTAGTCCAGTTACACATTTGTGGGCTTATAACTTGGCTTCTGAATGTCCTAGAGAGATCAGGTTTGTTTTAGTATACTCCAATCAACAGCCCCTACAACCACAAAAAGGAATGGAGTCATTAGCACTTATGGTTTTTAAATGGCACCCAGAAATTTGTTGCACGAAGCACAATTTCACATCATTCTGGGTTCATTTGTGTGAAAACAAGGTCCAATCAGGCTGAAACGTTACAGGAAGGTAGAATCTATTGAGTTGTAAGTGATCTGAACGTTTCATGATGATAGCACTTTCCTAAGGGGGTCAAACCATGTCCCAAAGGTCACCGGATCTGGTGTCAATTTAAAGAAGTAGTCCAGTTACACATTTGTGGGCTTATAACTTGGCTTCTGAATGTCCTAGAGCGATCAGGTTTGCTTTAGTGTACTCCAATCAACAGCCCCTACAACCACAAAAAGGAATGGAGACATTAGCACTTATGGTTTTTAAATGGCACCCAGAATTATGTTGCACGAAGCACCATTTCACATCATTCTGGGTTCATTTGTGTGAAAACAAGGTCCAATCAGGCTGAAACGTTACAGGAAGGTAGAATCTACTGAGTTGTAAGTGATCTGAACGTTTCATGATGATAGCACTTTCCTAAGGGGGTCAAACCATGTCCCAAAGATCACCGGATCTGGTGTCAATTTAAAGAAGTAGTCCAGTTACACATTTGTGGGCTTATAACTTGGCTTCTGAATGTCCTAGAGAGATCAGGTTTGTTTTAGTGTACTCCAATCAACAGCCCCTACAACCACAAAAAGGAATGGAGTCATTAGCACTTATGGTTTGTAAGTGGCACCCAGAATTATGTTGCACGAAGCACAATTTCACATCATTCTGGGTCAATTTGTGTGAAAACAAGGTCCAATCCGGCTGAAACGCTACAAGAAGGTAGAATCTATTGAGTTGTAAGTGATCTGAACGTTTCAAGATGATCGCACATTCCTATAGGGGGTCAAACCATGTCCCAAAGGTCACCGGGCCAAGTGTCACTTTAAAGAAGTAGTCCAGTTACACCTTTGTGGGCTTATAACTTGGCTTCTGAATGTCCTAGAGAGATCAGGTTTGTTTTAGTATACTCCAATCAACAGCCCCTACAACTACAAAAAGGAATAGAGTCATTAGCACTTATGGTTTGTAAATGGCACCCAGAATTATGTTGCACGAAGCACAATTTCACATCATTCTGGGTCCATTTGTGTGAAAACAAGGTCCAATCAGGCTGATACGTTACAAGAAGGTAGAATCTATTGAGTTGTAAGTGATCTGAACGTTTCATGATGATAGCACTTTCCTAAGGGGGTCAAACCATGTCCCAAAGGTCACTGGATCTGGTGTCAATTTAAAGAAGTAGTCCAGTTACACATTTGCGGGCTTATAACTTGGCTTCTGAATGTCCTAGAGAGATCAGGTTTGTTTTAATGTACTCCAATCAACAGCCCCTACAACCACAAAAAGGAATGGAGTCATTAGCATTTATGGTTTGTAAATGGCACCCAGAATTATGTTGCACGAAGCACAATTTCACATCATTCTGGGTTCATTTGTGTGAAAACAAGGTCCAATCAGGCTGAAACGTTACAGGAAGGTAGAATCTATTGAGTTGTAAGTGATCTGAACGTTTCATGATGATAGCACTTTCCTAAGGGGGTCAAACCATGTCCCAAAGGTCACCGGATCTGGTGTCAATTTAAAGAAGTAGTCCAGTTACACATTTGTGGGCTTATAACTTGGCTTCTGAATGTCCTAGAGCGATCAGGTTTGCTTTAGTGTACTCCAATCAACAGCCCCTACAACCACAAAAAGGAATGGAGACATTAGCACTTATGGTTTTTAAATGGCACCCAGAATTATGTTGCACGAAGCACAATTTCACATCATTCTGGGTTCATTTGTGTGAAAACAAGGTCCAATCAGGCTGAAACAATACAGGAAGGTAGAATCTATTGAGTTGTAAGTGATCTGAACGTTTCATGATGATAGCACTTTCCTAAGGGGGTCAAACCATGTCCCAAATGTCACCGGATCTGGTGTCACTTTAAAGAAGTAGTCCAGTTACACATTTGTGGGCTTATAACTTGGCTTCTGAATGTCCTAGAGAGGTCAGGGTTGTTTTAGTGTACTCCAATCAACAGCCCCTACAACCACAAAAAGGAATGGAGTCATTAGCACTTATGGTTTTTAAATGGCACCCAGAATTATGTTGCACGAAGCACAATTTCACATCATTCTGGGTTCATTTGTGTGAAAACAAGGTCCAATCAGGCTGAAACGTTACAGGAAGGTAGAATCTACTGAGTTGTAAGTGATCTGAACGTTTCATGATGATAGCACTTTCCTAAGGGGGTCAAACCAGGTCCCAAAGATCACCGGATCTGGTGTCAATTTAAAGAAGTAGTCCAGTTACACATTTGTGGGCTTATAACTTGGCTTCTGAATGTCCTAGAGAGATCAGGTTTGTTTTAGTGTACTCCAATCAACAGCCCCTACAACCACAAAAAGGAATGGAGTCATTAGCACTTATGGTTTGTAAATGGCACCCAGAATTATGTTGCACGAAGCACAATTTCACATCATTCTGGGTCCATTTGTGTGAAAACAAGGTCCAATCAGGCTGAAACGCTACAAGAAGGTAGAATCTATTGAGTTGTAAGTGTTCTGAACGTTTCAAGATGATCGCACATTCCTATAGGGGGTAAAACCATGTCCCAAAGGTCACCGGGCCTGGTGTCACTTTAAAGAAGTAGTCCAGTTACACCTTTGTGGGCTTATAACTTGGCTTCTGAATGTCCTAGAGAGGTTAGGTTTGTTTTAGTGTACTCCAATCAACAGCCCCTACAACCACAAAAAGGAATGGAGTCATTAGCACTTATGGTTTGTAAATGGCACCCAGAATTATGTTGCACGAAGCACAATTTCACATCATTCTGGGTCCATTTGTGTGAAAACAAGGTCCAATAAGGCTGAAACGTTACAGGAAGGTAGAATCTATTGAGTTGTAAGTGATCTGAACGTTTCATGATGATAGCACTTTCCTAAGGGGGTCAAACCATGTCCCAAAGGTCACCGGATCTGGTGTCAATTTAAAGAAGTAGTCCAGTTACACATTTGTGGGCTTATAACTTGGCTTCTGAATGTCCTAGAGAGATCAGGTTTGTTTTAATGTACTCCAATCAACAGCCCCTACAACCACAAAAAGGAATGGAGTCATTAGCACTTATAGTTTGTATGTGGCACCCAGAATTATGTTGCACGAAGCACAATTTCACATCATTCTGGGTCAATTTGTGTGAAAACAAGGTCCAATCCGGCTGAAACGCTACAAGAAGGTAGAATCTATTGAGTTGTAAGTGATCTGAACGTTTCAAGATGATCGCGCATTCCTATAGGGGGTCAAACCATGTCCCAAAGGTCACCGGGCCAAGTGTCACTTTAAAGAAGTAGTCCAGTTACACCTTTGTGGGCTTATAACTTGGCTTCTGAATATCCTAGAGAGGTTAGGTTTGTTTTAGTGTACTCCAATCAACAGCCCCTACAACCACAAAAAGGAATGGAGTCATTAGCACTTATGGTTTGTAAATGGCACCCAGAATTATTTTGCACGAAGCACAATTTCACATCATTCTGGGTTCATTTGTGTGAAAACAAGGTCCAATCAGGCTGAAACGTTACTGGAAGCTAGAATCTATTGAGTTGTAAGTGATCTGAACGTTTCATGATGATAGCGCTTTCCTAAGGGGGTCAAACCATGTCCCAAAGGTCACCGGATCTGGTGTCAATTTAAAGAAGTAGTCCAGTTACACATTTGTGGGCTTATAACTTGGCTTCTGAATGTCCTAGAGAGATCAGGTTTGTTTTAGTATACTCCAATCAACAGCCCCTACAACCACAAAAAGGAATGGAGTCATTAGCACTTATGGTTTGTAAATGGCACCCAGAATTATGTTGCACGAAGCACAATTTCACATCAGTCTTGGTCCATTTGTGTGAAAACAAGGTCCAATCAGGCTGATACGTTACAAGAAGGTAGAATCTATTGAGTTGTAAGTGATCTGAACGTTTCATGATGATAGCACTTTCCTAAGGGGGTCAAACCATGTCCCAAAGGTCACCGGATCTGGTGTCAATTTAAAGAAGTAGTCCAGTTACACATTTGTGGGCTTATAACTTGGCTTCTGAATGTCCTAGAGAGATCAGGTTTGTTTTAATGTACTCCAGTCAACAGCCCCTACAACCACAAAAAGGAATGGAGTCATTAGCATTTATGGTTTGTAAATGGCACCCAGAAATATGTTGCACGAAGCACAATTTCACATCATTCTGGGTTCATTTGTGTGAAAACAAGGTCCAATCAGGCTGAAACGTTACAGGAAGGTAGAATCTATTTAGTTGTAAGTGATCTGAACGTTTCATGATTATAGCGCTTTCCTAAGCGGATCAAACCATGTCCCAAAGGTCACCGGATCATGTGTCAATTTAAAGAAGTAGTCCAGTTACACATTTGTGGGCTTATAACTTGGCTTCTGAATGTCCTAGAGAGATCAGGTTTGTTTTAGTGTACTCCAATCAACAGCCCCTACAACCACAAAAGGAATGGAGTCATTAGCCTTATGGTTTGTAAATGGCACCCAGAATTATGTTGCACGAAGCACAATTTCACATCATTCTGGGTCCATTTGTGTGAAAACAAGGTCCAATCAGGCTGAAACATTACAAGAAGGTAGAATCTATTGAGTTGTAAGTGATCTGAACGTTTCATGATGATCTCACATTCCCATAGGGGGTCAAACCATGTCCCAAAGGTCACCGGGCCTGGTGTCACTTTAAAGAAGTAGTCCAGTTACACCTTTGTGGGCTTATAACTTGGCTTCTGAATGTCCTAGAGAGGTCAGGTTTGTTTTAGTGTACTCCAATCAACAGCCCCTACAACCACAAAAAGGAATGGAGTCATTAGCACTTATGGTTTGTAAATGGCACCCAGAATTATGTTGCACGAAGCACAATTTCACATCATTCTGGGTCCATTTGTGTGAAAACAAGGTCCAATCAGGCTGAAACGTTACAGAAAGGTAGAATCTATTGAGTTGTAAGTGATCTGAACGTTTCATGATGATAGCACTTTCCTAAGGGGGTCAAACCATGTCCCAAAGGTCACCGGATCTGGTGTCAATTTAAAGAAGTAGTCCAGTTACACATTTGTGGGCTTATAACTTGGCTTCTGAATGTCCTAGAGAGATCAGGTTTATTTTAGTGTACTCCAATAAACAGTCCCTACAACTACAAAAAGGAATGGAGTCATTAGCACTTATGGTTTTTAAATGGCACCCAGAATTATGTTGCACGAAGCACAATTTCACATCATTCTGGGTTCATTTGTGTGAAAACAAGGTCCAATCAGGCTGAAACGTTACAGGAAGGTAGAATCTATTTAGTTGTAAGTGATCTGAACGTTTCATGATGATAGCGCTTTCCTAAGGGGATCAAACCATGTCCCAAAGGTCACCGGATCTGGTGTAAATTTAAAGAAGTAGTCCAGTTACACATTTGTGGGCTTATAACTTGGCTTCTGAATGTCCTAGAGAGATCAGGTTTGTTTTAGTATACTCCAATCAACAGCCCCTACAACTACAAAAAGGAATGGAGTCATTAGCACTTATGGTTTGTAAATGGCACCCAGAATTATGTTGCACGAAGCACAATTTCACATCATTCTGGGTCCATTTGTGTGAAAACAAGGTCCAATCAGGCTGATACGTTACAAGAAGGTAGAATCTATTGAGTTGTAAGTGATCTGAACGTTTCATGATGATAGCACTTTCCTAAGGGGGTCAAACCATGTCCCAAAGGTCACCGGATCATGTGTCAATTTAAAGAAGTAGTCCAGTTACACATTTGTGGGCTTATAACTTGGCTTCTGAATGTCCTAGAGAGATCAGGTTTGTTTTAGTGTACTCCAATCAACAGCCCCTACAACCACAAAAGGAATGGAGTCATTAGCCTTATGGTTTGTAAATGGCACCCAGAATTATGTTGCACGAAGCACAATTTCACATCATTCTGGGTCCATTTGTGTGAAAACAAGGTCCAATCAGGCTGAAACATTACAAGAAGGTAGAATCTATTGAGTTGTAAGTGATCTGAACGTTTCATGATGATCTCACATTCCCATAGGGGGTCAAACCATGTCCCAAAGGTCACCGGGCCTGGTGTCACTTTAAAGAAGTAGTCCAGTTACACCTTTGTGGGCTTATAACTTGGCTTCTGAATGTCCTAGAGAGGTCAGGTTTGTTTTAGTGTACTCCAATCAACAGCCCCTACAACCACAAAAAGGAATGGAGTCATTAGCACTTATGGTTTGTAAATGGCACCCATAATTATGTTGCACGAAGCACAATTTCACATCATTCTGGGTCCATTTGTGTGAAAACAAGGTCCAATCAGGCTGAAACGTTACAGGAAGGTAGAATCTATTGAGTTGTAAGTGATCTGAACGTTTCATGATGATAGCACTTTCCTAAGGGGGTCAAACCATGTCCCAAAGGTCACCGGATCTGGTGTCAATTTAAAGAAGTAGTCCAGTTACACATTTGTGGGCTTATAACTTGGCTTCTGAATGTCCTAGAGCGATCAGGTTTGCTTTAGTGTACTCCAATCAACAGCCCCTACAACCACAAAAAGGAATGGAGACATTACCACTTATGGTTTTTAAATGGCACCCAGAATTATGTTGCACAAAGCACAATTTCACATCATTCTGGGTCCATTTGTGTGAAAACAAGGTCCAATCAGGCTGAAACGCTACAAGAAGGTAGAATCTATTGAGTTGTAAGTGATCTGAACATTTCAAGATGATCACACATTCCTATGGGGGGTAAAACCATGTCCCAAAGGTCACCGGGCCTGGTGTCACTTTAAAGAAGTAGTCCAGTTACACCTTTGTGGGCTTATGACTTGGCTTCTGAATGTCCTAGAGAGGTTAGGTTTGTTTTAGTGTACTCCAATCAACAGCCCCTACAACCACAAAAAGGAATGGAGTCATTAGCACTTATGGTTTGTAAATGGCACCCAGAATTATGTTGCACGAAGCACAATTTCACATCATTCTGGGTCCATTTGTGTGAAAACAAGGTCCAATCAGGCTGAAACGTTACAGGAAGGTAGAATCTATTGAGTTGTAAGTGATCTGAACGTTTCATGATGATAGCACTTTCCTAAGGGGGTCAAACCATGTCCCAAAGGTCACCGGATCTGGTGTCAATTTAAAGAAGTAGTCCAGTTACACATTTGTGGGCTTATAACTTGGCTTCTGAATGTCCTAGAGAGATCAGGTTTATTTTAGTGTACTCCAATAAACAGTCCCTACAACTACAAAAAGGAATGGAGTCATTAGCACTTATGGTTTTTAAATGGCACCCAGAATTATGTTGCACGAAGCACAATTTCACATCATTCTGGGTTCATTTGTGTGAAAACAAGGTCCAATCAGGCTGAAACGTTACAGGAAGGTAGAATCTATTTAGTTGTAAGTGATCTGAACGTTTCATGATGATAGCGCTTTCCTAAGGGGATCAAACCATGTCCCAAAGGTCACCGGATCTGGTGTAAATTTAAAGAAGTAGTCCAGTTACACATTTGTGGGCTTATAACTTGGCTTCTGAATGTCCTAGAGAGATCAGGTTTGTTTTAGTGTACTCCAATCAACAGCCCCTACAACCACAAAAGAAATGGAGTCATTAGCACTTATGGTTTGTAAATGGCACCCAGAATTATGTTGCACGAAGCACAAGTTCACATCATTCTGGGTCCATTTGTGTGAAAACAAGGTCCAATCAGGCTGAAACGTTACAAGAAGGTAGAATCTATTGAGTTGTAAGTGATCTGAACGTTTCATGATGATCTCACATTCCCATAGGGGGTCAAACCATGTCCCAAAGGTCACCGGGCCTGGTGTCACTTTAAAGAAGTAGTCCATTTACACCTTTGTGGGCTTATAACTTGGCTTCTGAATGTCCTAGAGAGGTCAGGTTTGTTTTAGTGTACTCCAATCAACAGCCCCTACAACCACAAAAAGGAATGGAGTCATTAGCACTTATGGTTTGTAAATGGCACCCAGAATTATGTTGCACGAAGCACAATTTCACATCATTCTGAGTCCATTTGTGTGAAAACAAGGTCCAATCAGGCTGAAACGCTACAGGAAGGTAGAATCTATTGAGTTGTAAGTGATCTGAACGTTTCATGATGATAGCACTTTCCTAAGGGGGTCAAACCATGTCCCAAAGGTCACCGGATCTGGTGTCTATTTAAAGAAGTAGTCCAGTTACACATTTGTGGACTTATAACTTGGCTGCTGAATGTCCTAGAGAGATCAGGTTTGTTTTAATGTACTCCAATCAACAGCCCCTACAACCACAAAAAGGAATGGAGTCATTAGCATTTATGGTTTGTAAATGGCACCCAGAATTATGTTGCACGAAGCACAATTTCACATCATTCTGGGTTCATTTGTGTGAAAACAAGGTCCAATCAGGCTGAAACGTTACAGGAAGGTAGAATCTATTGAGTTGTAAGTGATCTGAACGTTTCATGATGATAGCACTTTCCTAAGGGGGTCAAACCATGTCCCAAAGGTCAACGGATCTGGTGTCAATTTAAAGAAGTAGTCCATTTACACATTTGTGGGCTTATAACTTGGCTTCTGAATGTCCTAGAGCGATCAGGTTTGCTTTAGTGTACTCCAATCAACAGCCCCTACAACCACAAAAAGGAATGGAGACATTAGCACTTATGGTTTTTAAATGGCACCCAGAATTATGTTGCACGAAGCACAATTTCACATCATTCTGGGTTCATTTGTGTGAAAACAAGGTCCAATCAGGCTGAAACAATACAGGAAGGTAGAATCTATTGAGTTGTAAGTGATCTGAACGTTTCATGATGATAGCACTTTCCTAAGGGGGTCAAACCATGTCCCAAATGTCACCGGATCTGGTGTCACTTTAAAGAAGTAGTCCAGTTACACATTTGTGGGCTTATAACTTGGCTTCTGAATGTCCTAGAGAGATCAGGTTTGTTTTAGTGTACTCCAATCAACAGCCCCTACAACCACAAAAGGAATGGAGTCATTAGCCTTATGGTTTGTAAATGGCACCCAGAATTATGTTGCACGAAGCACAATTTCACATCATTCTGGGTCCATTTGTGTGAAAACAAGGTCCAATCAGGCTGAAACATTACAAGAAGGTAGAATCTATTGAGTTGTAAGTGATCTGAACGTTTCATGATGATCTCACATTCCCATAGGGGGTCAAACCATGTCCCAAAGGTCACCGGATCTGGTGTCAATTTAAAGAAGTAGTCCAGTTACACATTTGTGGGCTTATAACTTGGCTTCTGAATGTCCTAGAGCGATCAGGTTTGCTTTAGTGTACTCCAATCAACAGCCCCTACAACCACAAAAAGGAATGGAGACATTAGCACTTATGGTTTTTAAATGGCACCCAGAATTATGTTGCACAAAGCACAATTTCACATCATTCTGGGTCCATTTGTGTGAAAACAAGGTCCAATCAGGCTGAAACGCTACAAGAAGGTAGAATCTATTGAGTTGTAAGTGATCTGAACATTTCAAGATGATCACACATTCCTATGGGGGGTAAAACCATGTCCCAAAGGTCACCGGGCCTGGTGTCACTTTAAAGAAGTAGTCCAGTTACAACTTTGTGGGCTTATGACTTGGCTTCTGAATGTCCTAGAGAGGTTAGGTTTGTTTTAGTGTACTCCAATCAACAGCCCCTACAACCACAAAAAGGAATGGAGTCATTAGCACTTATGGTTTGTAAATGGCACCCAGAATTATGTTGCACGAAGCACAATTTCACATCATTCTGGGTCCATTTGTGTGAAAACAAGGTCCAATCAGGCTGAAACGTTACAGGAAGGTAGAATCTATTGAGTTGTAAGTGATCTGAACGTTTCATGATGATAGCACTTTCCTAAGGGGGTCAAACCATGTCCCAAAGGTCACCGGATCTGGTGTCAATTTAAAGAAGTAGTCCAGTTACACATTTGTGGGCTTATAACTTGGCTTCTGAATGTCCTAGAGAGATCAGGTTTATTTTAGTGTACTCCAATAAACAGTCCCTACAACTACAAAAAGGAATGGAGTCATTAGCACTTATGGTTTTTAAATGGCACCCAGAATTATGTTGCACGAAGCACAATTTCACATCATTCTGGGTTCATTTGTGTGAAAACAAGGTCCAATCAGGCTGAAACGTTACAGGAAGGTAGAATCTATTTAGTTGTAAGTGATCTGAACGTTTCATGATGATAGCGCTTTCCTAAGGGGATCAAACCATGTCCCAAAGGTCACCGGATCTGGTGTAAATTTAAAGAAGTAGTCCAGTTACACATTTGTGGGCTTATAACTTGGCTTCTGAATGTCCTAGAGAGATCAGGTTTGTTTTAGTGTACTCCAATCAACAGCCCCTACAACCACAAAAGAAATGGAGTCATTAGCACTTATGGTTTGTAAATGGCACCCAGAATTATGTTGCACGAAGCACAAGTTCACATCATTCTGGGTCCATTTGTGTGAAAACAAGGTCCAATCAGGCTGAAACGTTACAAGAAGGTAGAATCTATTGAGTTGTAAGTGATCTGAACGTTTCATGATGATCTCACATTCCCATAGGGGGTCAAACCATGTCCCAAAGGTCACCGGGCCTGGTGTCACTTTAAAGAAGTAGTCCATTTACACCTTTGTGGGCTTATAACTTGGCTTCTGAATGTCCTAGAGAGGTCAGGTTTGTTTTAGTGTACTCCAATCAACAGCCCCTACAACCACAAAAAGGAATGGAGTCATTAGCACTTATGGTTTGTAAATGGCACCCAGAATTATGTTGCACGAAGCACAATTTCACATCATTCTGAGTCCATTTGTGTGAAAACAAGGTCCAATCAGGCTGAAACGCTACAGGAAGGTAGAATCTATTGAGTTGTAAGTTATCTGAACGTTTCATGATGATAGCACTTTCCTAAGGGGGTCAAACCATGTCCCAAAGGTCACCGGATCTGGTGTCAATTTAAAGAAGTAGTCCAGTTACACATTTGTGGACTTATAACTTGGCTGCTGAATGTCCTAGAGAGATCAGGTTTGTTTTAATGTACTCCAATCAACAGCCCCTACAACCACAAAAAGGAATGGAGTCATTAGCATTTATGGTTTGTAAATGGCACCCAGAATTATGTTGCACGAAGCACAATTTCACATCATTCTGGGTTCATTTGTGTGAAAACAAGGTCCAATCAGGCTGAAACGTTACAGGAAGGTAGAATCTATTGAGTTGTAAGTGATCTGAACGTTTCATGATGATAGCACTTTCCTAAGGGGGTCAAACCATGTCCCAAAGGTCACCGGATCTGGTGTCAATTTAAAGAAGTAGTCCAGTTACACATTTGTGGGCTTATAACTTGGCTTCTGAATGTCCTAGAGCGATCAGGTTTGCTTTAGTGTACTCCAATCAACAGCCCCTACAACCACAAAAAGGAATGGAGACATTAGCACTTATGGTTTTTAAATGGCACCCAGAATTATGTTGCACGAAGCACAATTTCACATCATTCTGGGTTCATTTGTGTGAAAACAAGGTCCAATCAGGCTGAAACAATACAGGAAGGTAGAATCTATTGAGTTGTAAGTGATCTGAACGTTTCATGATGATAGCACTTTCCTAAGGGGGTCAAACCATGTCCCAAATGTCACCGGATCTGGTGTCACTTTAAAGAAGTAGTCCAGTTACACATTTGTGGGCTTATAACTTGGCTTCTGAATGTCCTAGAGAGGTCAGGGTTGTTTTAGTGTACTCCAATCAACAGCCCCTACAACCACAAAAAGGAATGGAGTCATTAGCACTTATGGTTTTTAAATGGCACCCAGAATTATGTTGCACGAAGCACAATTTCACATCATTCTGGGTTCATTTGTGTGAAAACAAGGTCCAATCAGGCTGAAACGTTACAGGAAGGTAGAATCTACTGAGTTGTAAGTGATCTGAACGTTTCATGATGATAGCACTTTCCTAAGGGGGTCAAACCAGGTCCCAAAGATCACCGGATCTGGTGTCAATTTAAAGAAGTAGTCCAGTTACACATTTGTGGGCTTATAACTTGGCTTCTGAATGTCCTAGAGAGATCAGGTTTGTTTTAGTGTACTCCAATCAACAACCCCTACAACCACAAAAAGGAATGGAGTCATTAGCACTTATGGTTTGTAAATGGCACCCAGAATTATGTTGCACGAAGCACAATTTCACATCATTCTGGGTCCATTTGTGTGAAAACAAGGTCCAATCAGGCTGAAACGCTACAAGAAGGTAGAATCTATTGAGTTGTAAGTGTTCTGAATGTTTCAAGATGATCGCACATTCCTATAGGGGGTAAAACCATGTCCCAAAGGTCACCGGGCCTGGTGTCACTTTAAAGAAGTAGTCCAGTTACACCTTTGTGGGCTTATAACTTGGCTTCTGAATGTCCTAGAGAGGTTAGGTTTGTTTTAGTGTACTCCAATCAACAGCCCCTACAACCACAAAAAGGAATGGAGTCATTAGCACTTATGGTTTGTAAATGGCACCCAGAATTATGTTGCACGAAGCACAATTTCACATCATTCTGGGTCCATTTGTTTGAAAACAAGGTCCAATAAGGCTGAAACGTTACAGGAAGGTAGAATCTATTGAGTTGTAAGTGATCTGAAAGTTTCATGATGATAGCACTTTCCTAAGGGGGTCAAACCATGTCCCAAAGGTCACCGGATCTGGTGTCAATTTAAAGAAGTAGTCCAGTTACACATTTGTGGGCTTATAACTTGGCTTCTGAATGTCCTAGAGAGATCAGGTTTGTTTTAATGTACTCCAATCAACAGCCCCTACAACCACAAAAAGGAATGGAGTCATTAGCACTTATAGTTTGTATGTGGCACCCAGAATTATGTTGCACGAAGCACAATTTCACATCATTCTGGGTTCATTTGTGTGAAAACAAGGTCCAATCAGGCTGAAACGTTACAGGAAGGTAGAATCTACTGAGTTGTAAGTGATCTGAACGTTTCATGATGATAGCACTTTCCTAAGGGGGTCAAACCAGGTCCCAAAGATCACCGGATCTGGTGTCAATTTAAAGAAGTAGTCCAGTTACACATTTGTGGGCTTATAACTTGGCTTCTGAATGTCCTAGAGAGATCAGGTTTGTTTTAGTGTACTCCAATCAACAACCCCTACAACCACAAAAAGGAATGGAGTCATTAGCACTTATGGTTTGTAAATGGCACCCAGAATTATGTTGCACGAAGCACAATTTCACATCATTCTGGGTCCATTTGTGTGAAAACAAGGTCCAATCAGGCTGAAACGCTACAAGAAGGTAGAATCTATTGAGTTGTAAGTGTTCTGAATGTTTCAAGATGATCGCACATTCCTATAGGGGGTAAAACCATGTCCCAAAGGTCACCGGGCCTGGTGTCACTTTAAAGAAGTAGTCCAGTTACACCTTTGTGGGCTTATAACTTGGCTTCTGAATGTCCTAGAGAGGTTAGGTTTGTTTTAGTGTACTCCAATCAACAGCCCCTACAACCACAAAAAGGAATGGAGTCATTAGCACTTATGGTTTGTAAATGGCACCCAGAATTATGTTGCACGAAGCACAATTTCACATCATTCTGGGTCCATTTGTTTGAAAACAAGGTCCAATAAGGCTGAAACGTTACAGGAAGGTAGAATCTATTGAGTTGTAAGTGATCTGAAAGTTTCATGATGATAGCACTTTCCTAAGGGGGTCAAACCATGTCCCAAAGGTCACCGGATCTGGTGTCAATTTAAAGAAGTAGTCCAGTTACACATTTGTGGGCTTATAACTTGGCTTCTGAATGTCCTAGAGAGATCAGGTTTGTTTTAATGTACTCCAATCAACAGCCCCTACAACCACAAAAAGGAATGGAGTCATTAGCACTTATAGTTTGTATGTGGCACCCAGAATTATGTTGCACGAAGCACAATTTCACATCATTCTGGGTCAATTTGTGTGAAAACAAGGTCCAATCCGGCTGAAACGCTACAAGAAGGTAGAACCTATTGAGTTGTAAGTGATCTGAACGTTTCAAGATGATCGCGCATTCCTATAGGGGGTCAAACCATGTCCCAAAGGTCACCGGGCCAAGTGTCACTTTAAAGAAGTAGTCCAGTTACACCTTTGTGGGCTTATAACTTGGCTTCTGAATGTCCTAGAGAGGTTAGGTTTGTTTTAGTGTACTCCAATCAACAGCCCCTACAACCACAAAAAGGAATGGAGTCATTAGCACTTATGGTTTGTAAATGGCACCCAGAATTATTTTGCACGAAGCACAATTTCACATCATTCTGGGTTCATTTGTGTGAAAACAAGGTCCAATCAGGCTGAAACGTTACTGGAAGCTAGAATCTATTGAGTTGTAAGTGATCTGAACGTTTCATGATGATAGCGCTTTCCTAAGGGGGTCAAACCATGTCCCAAAGGTCACCGGATCTGGTGTCAATTTAAAGAAGTAGTCCAGTTACACATTTGTGGGCTTATAACTTGGCTTCTGAATGTCCTAGAGAGATCAGGTTTGTTTTAGTATACTCCAATCAACAGCCCCTACAACCACAAAAAGGAATGGAGTCATTAGCACTTATGGTTTGTAAATGGCACCCAGAATTATGTTGCACGAAGCACAATTTCACATCATTCTTGGTCCATTTGTGTGAAAACAAGGTCCAATCAGGCTGATACGTTACAAGAAGGTAGAATCTATTGAGTTGTAAGTGATCTGAACGTTTCATGATGATAGCACTTTCCTAAGGGGGTCAAACCATGTCCCAAAGGTCACCGGATCTGGTGTCAATTTAAAGAAGTAGTCCAGTTACACATTTGTGGGCTTATAACTTGGCTTCTGAATGTCCTAGAGAGATCAGGTTTGTTTTAATGTACTCCAGTCAACAGCCCCTACAACCACAAAAAGGAATGGAGTCATTAGCATTTATGGTTTGTAAATGGCACCCAGAAATATGTTGCACGAAGCACAATTTCACATCATTCTGGGTTCATTTGTGTGAAAACAAGGTCCAATCAGGCTGAAACGTTACAGGAAGGTAGAATCTATTTAGTTGTAAGTGATCTGAACGTTTCATGATTATAGCGCTTTCCTAAGTGGATCAAACCATGTCCCAAAGGTCACCGGATCATGTGTCAATTTAAAGAAGTAGTCCAGTTACACATTTGTGGGCTTATAACTTGGCTTCTGAATGTCCTAGAGAGATCAGGTTTGTTTTAGTGTACTCCAATCAACAGCCCCTACAACCACAAAAGGAATGGAGTCATTAGCCTTATGGTTTGTAAATGGCACCCAGAATTATGTTGCACGAAGCACAATTTCACATCATTCTGGGTCCATTTGTGTGAAAACAAGGTCCAATCAGGCTGAAACATTACAAGAAGGTAGAATCTATTGAGTTGTAAGTGATCTGAACGTTTCATGATGATCTCACATTCCCATAGGGGGTCAAACCATGTCCCAAAGGTCACCGGGCCTGGTGTCACTTTAAAGAAGTAGTCCAGTTACACCTTTGTGGGCTTATGACTTGGCTTCTGAATGTCCTAGAGAGGTTAGGTTTGTTTTAGTGTACTCCAATCAACAGCCCCTACAACCACAAAAAGGAATGGAGTCATTAGCACTTATGTTTTGTAAATGGCACCCAGAATTATGTTGCACGAAGCACAATTTCACATCATTCTGGGTCCATTTGTGTGAAAACAAGGTCCAATCAGGCTGAAACGTTACAGGAAGGTAGAATCTATTGAGTTGTAAGTGATCTGAACGTTTCATGATGATAGCACTTTCCTAAGGGGGTCAAACCATGTCCCAAAGGTCACCGGATCTGGTGTCAATTTAAAGAAGTAGTCCAGTTACACATTTGTGGACTTATAACTTGGCTGCTGAATGTCCTAGAGAGATCAGGTTTGTTTTAATGTACTCCAATCAACAGCCCCTACAACCACAAAAAGGAATGGAGTCATTAGCATTTATGGTTTGTAAATGGCACCCAGAATTATGTTGCACGAAGCACAATTTCACATCATTCTGGGTTCATTTGTGTGAAAACAAGGTCCAATCAGGCTGAAACAATACAGGAAGGTAGAATCTATTGAGTTGTAAGTGATCTGAACGTTTCATGATGATAGCACTTTCCTAAGGGGGTCAAACCATGTCCCAAATGTCACCGGATCTGGTGTCACTTTAAAGAAGTAGTCCAGTTACACATTTGTGGGCTTATAACTTGGCTTCTGAATGTCCTAGAGAGGTCAGGGTTGTTTTAGTGTACTCCAATCAACAGCCCCTACAACCACAAAAAGGAATGGAGTCATTAGCACTTATGGTTTTTAAATGGCACCCAGAATTATGTTGCACGAAGCACAATTTCACATCATTCTGGGTTCATTTGTGTGAAAACAAGGTCCAATCAGGCTGAAACGTTACAGGAAGGTAGAATCTACTGAGTTGTAAGTGATCTGAACGTTTCATGATGATAGCACTTTCCTAAGGGGGTCAAACCAGGTCCCAAAGATCACCGGATCTGGTGTCAATTTAAAGAAGTAGTCCAGTTACACATTTGTGGGCTTATAACTTGGCTTCTGAATGTCCTAGAGAGATCAGGTTTGTTTTAGTGTACTCCAATCAACAACCCCTACAACCACAAAAAGGAATGGAGTCATTAGCACTTATGGTTTGTAAATGGCACCCAGAATTATGTTGCACGAAGCACAATTTCACATCATTCTGGGTCCATTTGTGTGAAAACAAGGTCCAATCAGGCTGAAACGCTACAAGAAGGTAGAATCTATTGAGTTGTAAGTGTTCTGAACGTTTCAAGATGATCGCACATTCCTATAGGGGGTAAAACCATGTCCCAAAGGTCACCGGGCCTGGTGTCACTTTAAAGAAGTAGTCCAGTTACACCTTTGTGGGCTTATAACTTGGCTTCTGAATGTCCTAGAGAGGTTAGGTTTGTTTTAGTGTACTCCAATCAACAGCCCCTACAACCACAAAAAGGAATGGAGTCATTAGCACTTATGGTTTGTAAATGGCACCCAGAATTATTTTGCACGAAGCACAATTTCACATCATTCTGGGTTCATTTGTGTGAAAACAAGGTCCAATCAGGCTGAAACGTTACTGGAAGCTAGAATCTATTGAGTTGTAAGTGATCTGAACGTTTCATGATGATAGCGCTTTCCTAAGGGGGTCAAACCATGTCCCAAAGGTCACCGGATCTGGTGTCAATTTAAAGAAGTAGTCCAGTTACACATTTGTGGGCTTATAACTTGGCTTCTGAATGTCCTAGAGAGATCAGGTTTGTTTTAGTATACTCCAATCAACAGCCCCTACAACCACAAAAAGGAATGGAGTCATTAGCACTTATGGTTTGTAAATGGCACCCAGAATTATGTTGCACGAAGCACAATTTCACATCATTCTTGGTCCATTTGTGTGAAAACAAGGTCCAATCAGGCTGATACGTTACAAGAAGGTAGAATCTATTGAGTTGTAAGTGATCTGAACGTTTCATGATGATAGCACTTTCCTAAGGGGGTCAAACCATGTCCCAAAGGTCACCGGATCTGGTGTCAATTTAAAGAAGTAGTCCAGTTACACATTTGTGGGCTTATAACTTGGCTTCTGAATGTCCTAGAGAGATCAGGTTTGTTTTAATGTACTCCAGTCAACAGCCCCTACAACCACAAAAAGGAATGGAGTCATTAGCATTTATGGTTTGTAAATGGCACCCAGAAATATGTTGCACGAAGCACAATTTCACATCATTCTGGGTTCATTTGTGTGAAAACAAGGTCCAATCAGGCTGAAACGTTACAGGAAGGTAGAATCTATTTAGGTGTAAGTGATCTGAACGTTTCATGATTATAGCGCTTTCCTAAGTGGATCAAACCATGTCCCAAAGGTCACCGGATCATGTGTCAATTTAAAGAAGTAGTCCAGTTACACATTTGTGGGCTTATAACTTGGCTTCTGAATGTCCTAGAGAGATCAGGTTTGTTTTAGTGTACTCCAATCAACAGCCCCTACAACCACAAAAGGAATGGAGTCATTAGCCTTATGGTTTGTAAATGGCACCCAGAATTATGTTGCACGAAGCACAATTTCACCTCATTCTGGGTCCATTTGTGTGAAAACAAGGTCCAATCAGGCTGAAACATTACAAGAAGGTAGAATCTATTGAGTTGTAAGTGATCTGAACGTTTCATGATGATCTCACATTCCCATAGGGGGTCAAACCATGTCCCAAAGGTCACCGGGCCTGGTGTCACTTTAAAGAAGTAGTCCAGTTACACCTTTGTGGGCTTATGACTTGGCTTCTGAATGTCCTAGAGAGGTTAGGTTTGTTTTAGTGTACTCCAATCAACAGCCCCTACAACCACAAAAAGGAATGGAGTCATTAGCACTTATGTTTTGTAAATGGCACCCAGAATTATGTTGCACGAAGCACAATTTCACATCATTCTGGGTCCATTTGTGTGAAAACAAGGTCCAATCAGGCTGAAACGTTACAGGAAGGTAGAATCTATTGAGTTGTAAGTGATCTGAACGTTTCATGATGATAGCACTTTCCTAAGGGGGTCAAACCATGTCCCAAAGGTCACCGGATCTGGTGTCAATTTAAAGAAGTAGTCCAGTTACACATTTGTGGACTTATAACTTGGCTGCTGAATGTCCTAGAGAGATCAGGTTTGTTTTAATGTACTCCAATCAACAGCCCCTACAACCACAAAAAGGAATGGAGTCATTAGCATTTATGGTTTGTAAAAGGCACCCAGAATTATGTTGCACGAAGCACAATTTCACATCATTCTGGGTTCATTTGTGTGAAAACAAGGTCCAATCAGGCTGAAACAATACAGGAAGGTAGAATCTATTGAGTTGTAAGTGATCTGAACGTTTCATGATGATAGCACTTTCCTAAGGGGGTCAAACCATGTCCCAAATGTCACCGGATCTGGTGTCACTTTAAAGAAGTAGTCCAGTTACACATTTGTGGGCTTATAACTTGGCTTCTGAATGTCCTAGAGAGGTCAGGGTTGTTTTAGTGTACTCCAATCAACAGCCCCTACAACCACAAAAAGGAATGGAGTCATTAGCACTTATGGTTTTTAAATGGCACCCAGAATTATGTTGCACGAAGCACAATTTCACATCATTCTGGGTTCATTTGTGTGAAAACAAGGTCCAATCAGGCTGAAACGTTACAGGAAGGTAGAATCTACTGAGTTGTAAGTGATCTGAACGTTTCATGATGATAGCACTTTCCTAAGGGGGTCAAACCAGGTCCCAAAGATCACCGGATCTGGTGTCAATTTAAAGAAGTAGTCCAGTTACACATTTGTGGGCTTATAACTTGGCTTCTGAATGTCCTAGAGAGATCAGGTTTGTTTTAGTGTACTCCAATCAACAACCCCTACAACCACAAAAAGGAATGGAGTCATTAGCACTTATGGTTTGTAAATGGCACCCAGAATTATGTTGCACGAAGCACAATTTCACATCATTCTGGGTCCATTTGTGTGAAAACAAGGTCCAATCAGGCTGAAACGCTACAAGAAGGTAGAATCTATTGAGTTGTAAGTGTTCTGAACGTTTCAAGATGATCGCACATTCCTATAGGGGGTAAAACCATGTCCCAAAGGTCACCGGGCCTGGTGTCACTTTAAAGAAGTAGTCCAGTTACACCTTTGTGGGCTTATAACTTGGCTTCTGAATGTCCTAGAGAGGTTAGGTTTGTTTTAGTGTACTCCAATCAACAGCCCCTACAACCACAAAAAGGAATGGAGTCATTAGCACTTATGGTTTGTAAATGGCACCCAGAATTATGTTGCACGAAGCACAATTTCACATCATTCTGGGTCCATTTGTGTGAAAACAAGGTCCAATCAGGCTGATACGTTACAAGAAGGTAGAATCTATTGAGTTGTAAGTGATCTGAACGTTTCATGATGATAGCACTTTCCTAAGGGGGTCAAACCATGTCCCAAAGGTCACCGGGCCTGGTGTCACTTTAAAGAAGTAGTCCAGTTACACCTTTGTGGGCTTATGACTTGGCTTCTGAATGTCCTAGAGAGGTTAGGTTTGTTTTAGTGTACTCCAATCAACAGCCCCTACAACCACAAAAAGGAATGGAGTCATTAGCACTTATGTTTTGTAAATGGCACCCAGAATTATGTTGCACGAAGCACAATTTCACATCATTCTGGGTCCATTTGTGTGAAAACAAGGTCCAATCAGGCTGAAACGTTACAGGAAGGTAGAATCTATTGAGTTGTAAGTGATCTGAACGTTTCATGATGATAGCACTTTCCTAAGGGGGTCAAACCATGTCCCAAAGGTCACCGGATCTGGTGTCAATTTAAAGAAGTAGTCCAGTTACACATTTGTGGACTTATAACTTGGCTGCTGAATGTCCTAGAGAGATCAGGTTTGTTTTAATGTACTCCAATCAACAGCCCCTACAACCACAAAAAGGAATGGAGTCATTAGCATTTATGGTTTGTAAATGGCACCCAGAATTATGTTGCACGAAGCACAATTTCACATCATTCTGGGTTCATTTGTGTGAAAACAAGGTCCAATCAGGCTGAAACAATACAGGAAGGTAGAATCTATTGAGTTGTAAGTGATCTGAACGTTTCATGATGATAGCACTTTCCTAAGGGGGTCAAACCATGTCCCAAATGTCACCGGATCTGGTGTCACTTTAAAGAAGTAGTCCAGTTACACATTTGTGGGCTTATAACTTGGCTTCTGAATGTCCTAGAGAGGTCAGGGTTGTTTTAGTGTACTCCAATCAACAGCCCCTACAACCACAAAAAGGAATGGAGTCATTAGCACTTATGGTTTTTAAATGGCACCCAGAATTATGTTGCACGAAGCACAATTTCACATCATTCTGGGTTCATTTGTGTGAAAACAAGGTCCAATCAGGCTGAAACGTTACAGGAAGGTAGAATCTACTGAGTTGTAAGTGATCTGAACGTTTCATGATGATAGCACTTTCCTAAGGGGGTCAAACCAGGTCCCAAAGATCACCGGATCTGGTGTCAATTTAAAGAAGTAGTCCAGTTACACATTTGTGGGCTTATAACTTGGCTTCTGAATGTCCTAGAGAGATCAGGTTTGTTTTAGTGTACTCCAATCAACAACCCCTACAACCACAAAAAGGAATGGAGTCATTAGCACTTATGGTTTGTAAATGGCACCCAGAATTATGTTGCACGAAGCACAATTTCACATCATTCTGGGTCCATTTGTGTGAAAACAAGGTCCAATCAGGCTGAAACGCTACAAGAAGGTAGAATCTATTGAGTTGTAAGTGTTCTGAACGTTTCAAGATGATCGCACATTCCTATAGGGGGTAAAACCATGTCCCAAAGGTCACCGGGCCTGGTGTCACTTTAAAGAAGTAGTCCAGTTACACCTTTGTGGGCTTATAACTTGGCTTCTGAATGTCCTAGAGAGGTTAGGTTTGTTTTAGTGTACTCCAATCAACAGCCCCTACAACCACAAAAAGGAATGGAGTCATTAGCACTTATGGTTTGTAAATGGCACCCAGAATTATTTTGCACGAAGCACAATTTCACATCATTCTGGGTTCATTTGTGTGAAAACAAGGTCCAATCAGGCTGAAACGTTACTGGAAGCTAGAATCTATTGAGTTGTAAGTGATCTGAACGTTTCATGATGATAGCGCTTTCCTAAGGGGGTCAAACCATGTCCCAAAGGTCACCGGATCTGGTGTCAATTTAAAGAAGTAGTCCAGTTACACATTTGTGGGCTTATAACTTGGCTTCTGAATGTCCTAGAGAGATCAGGTTTGTTTTAGTATACTCCAATCAACAGCCCCTACAACCACAAAAAGGAATGGAGTCATTAGCACTTATGGTTTGTAAATGGCACCCAGAATTATGTTGCACGAAGCACAATTTCACATCATTCTTGGTCCATTTGTGTGAAAACAAGGTCCAATCAGGCTGATACGTTACAAGAAGGTAGAATCTATTGAGTTGTAAGTGATCTGAACGTTTCATGATGATAGCACTTTCCTAAGGGGGTCAAACCATGTCCCAAAGGTCACCGGATCTGGTGTCAATTTAAAGAAGTAGTCCAGTTACACATTTGTGGGCTTATAACTTGGCTTCTGAATGTCCTAGAGAGATCAGGTTTGTTTTAATGTACTCCAGTCAACAGCCCCTACAACCACAAAAAGGAATGGAGTCATTAGCATTTATGGTTTGTAAATGGCACCCAGAAATATGTTGCACGAAGCACAATTTCACATCATTCTGGGTTCATTTGTGTGAAAACAAGGTCCAATCAGGCTGAAACGTTACAGGAAGGTAGAATCTATTTAGGTGTAAGTGATCTGAACGTTTCATGATTATAGCGCTTTCCTAAGTGGATCAAACCATGTCCCAAAGGTCACCGGATCATGTGTCAATTTAAAGAAGTAGTCCAGTTACACATTTGTGGGCTTATAACTTGGCTTCTGAATGTCCTAGAGAGATCAGGTTTGTTTTAGTGTACTCCAATCAACAGCCCCTACAACCACAAAAGGAATGGAGTCATTAGCCTTATGGTTTGTAAATGGCACCCAGAATTATGTTGCACGAAGCACAATTTCACCTCATTCTGGGTCCATTTGTGTGAAAACAAGGTCCAATCAGGCTGAAACATTACAAGAAGGTAGAATCTATTGAGTTGTAAGTGATCTGAACGTTTCATGATGATCTCACATTCCCATAGGGGGTCAAACCATGTCCCAAAGGTCACCGGGCCTGGTGTCACTTTAAAGAAGTAGTCCAGTTACACCTTTGTGGGCTTATGACTTGGCTTCTGAATGTCCTAGAGAGGTTAGGTTTGTTTTAGTGTACTCCAATCAACAGCCCCTACAACCACAAAAAGGAATGGAGTCATTAGCACTTATGTTTTGTAAATGGCACCCAGAATTATGTTGCACGAAGCACAATTTCACATCATTCTGGGTCCATTTGTGTGAAAACAAGGTCCAATCAGGCTGAAACGTTACAGGAAGGTAGAATCTATTGAGTTGTAAGTGATCTGAACGTTTCATGATGATAGCACTTTCCTAAGGGGGTCAAACCATGTCCCAAAGGTCACCGGATCTGGTGTCAATTTAAAGAAGTAGTCCAGTTACACATTTGTGGACTTATAACTTGGCTGCTGAATGTCCTAGAGAGATCAGGTTTGTTTTAATGTACTCCAATCAACAGCCCCTACAACCACAAAAAGGAATGGAGTCATTAGCATTTATGGTTTGTAAAAGGCACCCAGAATTATGTTGCACGAAGCACAATTTCACATCATTCTGGGTTCATTTGTGTGAAAACAAGGTCCAATCAGGCTGAAACAATACAGGAAGGTAGAATCTATTGAGTTGTAAGTGATCTGAACGTTTCATGATGATAGCACTTTCCTAAGGGGGTCAAACCATGTCCCAAATGTCACCGGATCTGGTGTCACTTTAAAGAAGTAGTCCAGTTACACATTTGTGGGCTTATAACTTGGCTTCTGAATGTCCTAGAGAGGTCAGGGTTGTTTTAGTGTACTCCAATCAACAGCCCCTACAACCACAAAAAGGAATGGAGTCATTAGCACTTATGGTTTTTAAATGGCACCCAGAATTATGTTGCACGAAGCACAATTTCACATCATTCTGGGTTCATTTGTGTGAAAACAAGGTCCAATCAGGCTGAAACGTTACAGGAAGGTAGAATCTACTGAGTTGTAAGTGATCTGAACGTTTCATGATGATAGCACTTTCCTAAGGGGGTCAAACCAGGTCCCAAAGATCACCGGATCTGGTGTCAATTTAAAGAAGTAGTCCAGTTACACATTTGTGGGCTTATAACTTGGCTTCTGAATGTCCTAGAGAGATCAGGTTTGTTTTAGTGTACTCCAATCAACAACCCCTACAACCACAAAAAGGAATGGAGTCATTAGCACTTATGGTTTGTAAATGGCACCCAGAATTATGTTGCACGAAGCACAATTTCACATCATTCTGGGTCCATTTGTGTGAAAACAAGGTCCAATCAGGCTGAAACGCTACAAGAAGGTAGAATCTATTGAGTTGTAAGTGTTCTGAACGTTTCAAGATGATCGCACATTCCTATAGGGGGTAAAACCATGTCCCAAAGGTCACCGGGCCTGGTGTCACTTTAAAGAAGTAGTCCAGTTACACCTTTGTGGGCTTATAACTTGGCTTCTGAATGTCCTAGAGAGGTTAGGTTTGTTTTAGTGTACTCCAATCAACAGCCCCTACAACCACAAAAAGGAATGGAGTCATTAGCACTTATGGTTTGTAAATGGCACCCAGAATTATGTTGCACGAAGCACAATTTCACATCATTCTGGGTCCATTTGTGTGAAAACAAGGTCCAATCAGGCTGATACGTTACAAGAAGGTAGAATCTATTGAGTTGTAAGTGATCTGAACGTTTCATGATGATAGCACTTTCCTAAGGGGGTCAAACCATGTCCCAAAGGTCACCGGATCTGGTGTCAATTTAAAGAAGTAGTCCAGTTACACATTTGTGGGCTTATAACTTGGCTTCTGAATGTCCTAGAGAGATCAGGTTTGTTTTAATGTACTCCAGTCAACAGCCCCTACAACCACAAAAAGGAATGGAGTCATTAGCATTTATGGTTTGTAAATGGCACCCAGAAATATGTTGCACGAAGCACAATTTCACATCATTCTGGGTTCATTTGTGTGAAAACAAGGTCCAATCAGGCTGAAACGTTACAGGAAGGTAGAATCTATTTAGTTGTAAGTGATCTGAACGTTTCATGATTATAGCGCTTTCCTAAGTGGATCAAACCATGTCCCAAAGGTCACCGGATCATGTGTCAATTTAAAGAAGTAGTCCAGTTACACATTTGTGGGCTTATAACTTGGCTTCTGAATGTCCTAGAGAGATCAGGTTTGTTTTAGTGTACTCCAATCAACAGCCCCTACAACCACAAAAGGAATGGAGTCATTAGCCTTATGGTTTGTAAATGGCACCCAGAATTATGTTGCACGAAGCACAATTTCACATCATTCTGGGTCCATTTGTGTGAAAACAAGGTCCAATCAGGCTGAAACATTACAAGAAGGTAGAATCTATTGAGTTGTAAGTGATCTGAACGTTTCATGATGATCTCACATTCCCATAGGGGGTCAAACCATGTCCCAAAGGTCACCGGGCCTGGTGTCACTTTAAAGAAGTAGTCCAGTTACACCTTTGTGGGCTTATGACTTGGCTTCTGAATGTCCTAGAGAGGTTAGGTTTGTTTTAGTGTACTCCAATCAACAGCCCCTACAACCACAAAAAGGAATGGAGTCATTAGCACTTATGTTTTGTAAATGGCACCCAGAATTATGTTGCACGAAGCACAATTTCACATCATTCTGGGTCCATTTGTGTGAAAACAAGGTCCAATCAGGCTGAAACGTTACAGGAAGGTAGAATCTATTGAGTTGTAAGTGATCTGAACGTTTCATGATGATAGCACTTTCCTAAGGGGGTCAAACCATGTCCCAAAGGTCACCGGATCTGGTGTCAATTTAAAGAAGTAGTCCAGTTACACATTTGTGGACTTATAACTTGGCTGCTGAATGTCCTAGAGAGATCAGGTTTGTTTTAATGTACTCCAATCAACAGCCCCTACAACCACAAAAAGGAATGGAGTCATTAGCATTTATGGTTTGTAAATGGCACCCAGAATTATGTTGCACGAAGCACAATTTCACATCATTCTGGGTTCATTTGTGTGAAAACAAGGTCCAATCAGGCTGAAACAATACAGGAAGGTAGAATCTATTGAGTTGTAAGTGATCTGAACGTTTCATGATGATAGCACTTTCCTAAGGGGGTCAAACCATGTCCCAAATGTCACCGGATCTGGTGTCACTTTAAAGAAGTAGTCCAGTTACACATTTGTGGGCTTATAACTTGGCTTCTGAATGTCCTAGAGAGGTCAGGGTTGTTTTAGTGTACTCCAATCAACAGCCCCTACAACCACAAAAAGGAATGGAGTCATTAGCACTTATGGTTTTTAAATGGCACCCAGAATTATGTTGCACGAAGCACAATTTCACATCATTCTGGGTTCATTTGTGTGAAAACAAGGTCCAATCAGGCTGAAACGTTACAGGAAGGTAGAATCTACTGAGTTGTAAGTGATCTGAACGTTTCATGATGATAGCACTTTCCTAAGGGGGTCAAACCAGGTCCCAAAGATCACCGGATCTGGTGTCAATTTAAAGAAGTAGTCCAGTTACACATTTGTGGGCTTATAACTTGGCTTCTGAATGTCCTAGAGAGATCAGGTTTGTTTTAGTGTACTCCAATCAACAACCCCTACAACCACAAAAAGGAATGGAGTCATTAGCACTTATGGTTTGTAAATGGCACCCAGAATTATGTTGCACGAAGCACAATTTCACATCATTCTGGGTCCATTTTTGTGAAAACAAGGTCCAATCAGGCTGAAACGCTACAAGAAGGTAGAATCTATTGAGTTGTAAGTGTTCTGAACGTTTCAAGATGATCGCACATTCCTATAGGGGGTAAAACCATGTCCCAAAGGTCACCGGGCCTGGTGTCACTTTAAAGAAGTAGTCCAGTTACACCTTTGTGGGCTTATAACTTGGCTTCTGAATGTCCTAGAGAGGTTAGGTTTGTTTTAGTGTACTCCAATCAACAGCCCCTACAACCACAAAAAGGAATGGAGTCATTAGCACTTATGGTTTGTAAATGGCACCCAGAATTATGTTGCACGAAGCACAATTTCACATCATTCTGGGTCCATTTGTTTGAAAACAAGGTCCAATAAGGCTGAAACGTTACAGGAAGGTAGAATCTATTGAGTTGTAAGTGATCTGAACGTTTCATGATGATAGCACTTTCCTAAGGGGGTCAAACCATGTCCCAAAGGTCACCGGATCTGGTGTCAATTTAAAGAAGTAGTCCAGTTACACATTTGTGGGCTTATAACTTGGCTTCTGAATGTCCTAGAGAGATCAGGTTTGTTTTAATGTACTCCAATCAACAGCCCCTACAACCACAAAAAGGAATGGAGTCATTAGCACTTATAGTTTGTATGTGGCACCCAGAATTATGTTGCACGAAGCACAATTTCACATCATTCTGGGTCAATTTGTGTGAAAACAAGGTCCAATCCGGCTGAAACGCTACAAGAAGGTAGAACCTATTGAGTTGTAAGTGATCTGAACGTTTCAAGATGATCGCGCATTCCTATAGGGGGTCAAACCATGTCCCAAAGGTCACCGGGCCAAGTGTCACTTTAAAGAAGTAGTCCAGTTACACCTTTGTGGGCTTATAACTTGGCTTCTGAATGTCCTAGAGAGGTTAGGTTTGTTTTAGTGTACTCCAATCAACAGCCCCTACAACCACAAAAAGGAATGGAGTCATTAGCACTTATGGTTTGTAAATGGCACCCAGAATTATTTTGCACGAAGCACAATTTCACATCATTCTGGGTTCATTTGTGTGAAAACAAGGTCCAATCAGGCTGAAACGTTACTGGAAGCTAGAATCTATTGAGTTGTAAGTGATCTGAACGTTTCATGATGATAGCGCTTTCCTAAGGGGGTCAAACCATGTCCCAAAGGTCACCGGATCTGGTGTCAATTTAAAGAAGTAGTCCAGTTACACATTTGTGGGCTTATAACTTGGCTTCTGAATGTCCTAGAGAGATCAGGTTTGTTTTAGTATACTCCAATCAACAGCCCCTACAACCACAAAAAGGAATGGAGTCATTAGCACTTATGGTTTGTAAATGGCACCCAGAATTATGTTGCACGAAGCACAATTTCACATCATTCTTGGTCCATTTGTGTGAAAACAAGGTCCAATCAGGCTGATACGTTACAAGAAGGTAGAATCTATTGAGTTGTAAGTGATCTGAACGTTTCATGATGATAGCACTTTCCTAAGGGGGTCAAACCATGTCCCAAAGGTCACCGGATCTGGTGTCAATTTAAAGAAGTAGTCCAGTTACACATTTGTGGGCTTATAACTTGGCTTCTGAATGTCCTAGAGAGATCAGGTTTGTTTTAATGTACTCCAGTCAACAGCCCCTACAACCACAAAAAGGAATGGAGTCATTAGCATTTATGGTTTGTAAATGGCACCCAGAAATATGTTGCACGAAGCACAATTTCACATCATTCTGGGTTCATTTGTGTGAAAACAAGGTCCAATCAGGCTGAAACGTTACAGGAAGGTAGAATCTATTTAGTTGTAAGTGATCTGAACGTTTCATGATTATAGCGCTTTCCTAAGTGGATCAAACCATGTCCCAAAGGTCACCGGATCATGTGTCAATTTAAAGAAGTAGTCCAGTTACACATTTGTGGGCTTATAACTTGGCTTCTGAATGTCCTAGAGAGATCAGGTTTGTTTTAGTGTACTCCAATCAACAGCCCCTACAACCACAAAAGGAATGGAGTCATTAGCCTTATGGTTTGTAAATGGCACCCAGAATTATGTTGCACGAAGCACAATTTCACATCATTCTGGGTCCATTTGTGTGAAAACAAGGTCCAATCAGGCTGAAACATTACAAGAAGGTAGAATCTATTGAGTTGTAAGTGATCTGAACGTTTCATGATGATCTCACATTCCCATAGGGGGTCAAACCATGTCCCAAAGGTCACCGGGCCTGGTGTCACTTTAAAGAAGTAGTCCAGTTACACCTTTGTGGGCTTATAACTTGGCTTCTGAATGTCCTAGAGAGGTCAGGTTTGTTTTAGTGTACTCCAATCAACAGCCCCTACAACCACAAAAAGGAATGGAGTCATTAGCACTTATGGTTTGTAAATGGCACCCATAATTATGTTGCACGAAGCACAATTTCACATCATTCTGGGTCCATTTGTGTGAAAACAAGGTCCAATCAGGCTGAAACGTTACAGGAAGGTAGAATCTATTGAGTTGTAAGTGATCTGAACGTTTCATGATGATAGCACTTTCCTAAGGGGGTCAAACCATGTCCCAAAGGTCACCGGATCTGGTGTCAATTTAAAGAAGTAGTCCAGTTACACATTTGTGGGCTTATAACTTGGCTTCTGAATGTCCTAGAGCGATCAGGTTTGCTTTAGTGTACTCCAATCAACAGCCCCTACAACCACAAAAAGGAATGGAGACATTAGCACTTATGGTTTTTAAATGGCACCCAGAATTATGTTGCACGAAGCACAATTTCACATCATTCTGGGTCCATTTGTGTGAAAACATGGTCCAATCAGGCTGAAACGCTACAAGAAGGTAGAATCTATTGAGTTGTAAGTGATCTGAACATTTCAAGATGATCACACATTCCTATGGGGGGTAAAACCATGTCCCAAAGGTCACCGGGCCTGGTGTCACTTTAAAGAAGTAGTCCAGTTACACCTTTGTGGGCTTATGACTTGGCTTCTGAATGTCCTAGAGAGGTTAGGTTTGTTTTAGTGTACTCCAATCAACAGCCCCTACAACCACAAAAAGGAATGGAGTCATTAGCACTTATGGTTTGTAAATGGCACCCAGAATTATGTTGCACGAAGCACAATTTCACATCATTCTGGGTCCATTTGTGTGAAAACAAGGTCCAATCAGGCTGAAACGTTACAGGAAGGTAGAATCTATTGAGTTGTAAGTGATCTGAACGTTTCATGATGATAGCACTTTCCTAAGGGGGTCAAACCATGTCCCAAAGGTCACCGGATCTGGTGTCAATTTAAAGAAGTAGTCCAGTTACACATTTGTGGGCTTATAACTTGGCTTCTGAATGTCCTAGAGAGATCAGGTTTATTTTAGTGTACTCCAATAAACAGTCCCTACAACTACAAAAAGGAATGGAGTCATTAGCACTTATGGTTTTTAAATGGCACCCAGAATTATGTTGCACGAAGCACAATTTCACATCATTCTGGGTTCATTTGTGTGAAAACAAGGTCCAATCAGGCTGAAACGTTACAGGAAGGTAGAATCTATTTAGTTGTAAGTGATCTGAACGTTTCATGATGATAGCGCTTTCCTAAGGGGATCAAACCATGTCCCAAAGGTCACCGGATCTGGTGTAAATTTAAAGAAGTAGTCCAGTTACACATTTGTGGGCTTATAACTTGGCTTCTGAATGTCCTAGAGAGATCAGGTTTGTTTTAGTGTACTCCAATCAACAGCCCCTACAACCACAAAAGAAATGGAGTCATTAGCACTTATGGTTTGTAAATGGCACCCAGAATTATGTTGCACGAAGAACAAGTTCACATCATTCTGGGTCCATTTGTGTGAAAACAAGGTCCAATCAGGCTGAAACGTTACAAGAAGGTAGAATCTATTGAGTTGTAAGTGATCTGAACGTTTCATGATGATCTCACATTCCCATAGGGGGTCAAACCATGTCCCAAAGGTCACCGGGCCTGGTGTCACTTTAAAGAAGTAGTCCATTTACACCTTTGTGGGCTTATAACTTGGCTTCTGAATGTCCTAGAGAGGTCAGGTTTGTTTTAGTGTACTCCAATCAACAGCCCCTACAACCACAAAAAGGAATGGAGTCATTAGCACTTATGGTTTGTAAATGGCACCCAGAATTATGTTGCACGAAGCACAATTTCACATCATTCTGAGTCCATTTGTGTGAAAACAAGGTCCAATCAGGCTGAAACGCTACAGGAAGGTAGAATCTATTGAGTTGTAAGTGATCTGAACGTTTCATGATGATAGCACTTTCCTAAGGGGGTCAAACCATGTCCCAAAGGTCACCGGATCTGGTGTCAATTTAAAGAAGTAGTCCAGTTACACATTTGTGGACTTATAACTTGGCTGCTGAATGTCCTAGAGAGAGATCAGGTTTGTTTTAATGTACTCCAATCAACAGCCCCTACAACCACAAAAAGGAATGGAGTCATTAGCATTTATGGTTTGTAAATGGCACCCAGAATTATGTTGCACGAAGCACAATTTCACATCATTCTGGGTTCATTTGTGTGAAAACAAGGTCCAATCAGGCTGAAACGTTACTGGAAGCTAGAATCTATTGAGTTGTAAGTGATCTGAACGTTTCATGATGATCGCACTTTCCTAAGGGGGTCAAACCATGTCCCAAAGGTCACCGGATCTGGTGTCACTTTAAAGAAGTAGTCCAGTTACACATTTGTGGGCTTATAACTTGGCTTCTGAATGTCCTAGAGAGGTCAGGGTTGTTTTAGTGTACTCCAATCAACAGCCCCTACAACCACAAAAAGGAATGGAGTCATTAGCACTTATGGTTTTTAAATGGCACCCAGAATTATGTTGCACGAAGCACAATTTCACATCATTCTGGGTTCATTTGTGTGAAAACAAGGTCCAATCAGGCTGAAACGTTACAGGAAGGTAGAATCTACTGAGTTGTAAGTGATCTGAACGTTTCATGATGATAGCACTTTCCTTAGGGGGTCAAACCATGTCCCAAAGATCACCGGATCTGGTGTCAATTTAAAGAAGTAGTCCAGTTACACATTTGTGGGCTTATAACTTGGCTTCTGAATGTCCTAGAGAGATCAGGTTTGTTTTAGTGTACTCCAATCAACAGCCCCTACAATAACAAAAAGGAATGGAGTCATTAGCACTTATGGTTTGTAAATGGCACCCAGAATTATGTTGCACGAAGCACAATTTCACATCATTCTGGGTCCATTTGTGTGAAAACAAGGTCCAATCAGGCTGAAATGCTACAAGAAGGTAGAATCTATTGAGTTGTAAGTGATCTGAACATTTCAAGATGATTGCACATTCCTATAGGGGGTAAAACCATGTCCCAAAGGTCACCGGGCCTGGTGTCACTTTAAAGAAGTAGTCCATTTACACCTTTGTGGGCTTATAACTTGGCTTCTGAATGTCCTAGAGAGGTCAGGTTTGTTTTAGTGTACTCCAATCAACAGCCCCTACAACCACAAAAAGGAATGGAGTCATTAGCACTTATGGTTTGTAAATGGCACCCAGAATTATGTTGCACGAAGCACAATTTCACATCATTCTGAGTCCATTTGTGTGAAAACAAGGTCCAATCAGGCTGAAACGCTACAGGAAGGTAGAATCTATTGAGTTGTAAGTGATCTGAACGTTTCATGATGATAGCACTTTCCTAAGGGGGTCAAACCATGTCCCAAAGGTCACCGGATCTGGTGTCAATTTAAAGAAGTAGTCCAGTTACACATTTGTGGACTTATAACTTGGCTGCTGAATGTCCTAGAGAGATCAGGTTTGTTTTAATGTACTCCAATCAACAGCCCCTACAACCACAAAAAGGAATGGAGTCATTAGCATTTATGGTTTGTAAATGGCACCCAGAATTATGTTGCACGAAGCACAATTTCACATCATTCTGGGTTCATTTGTGTGAAAACAAGGTCCAATCAGGCTGAAACGTTACAGGAAGGTAGAATCTATTGAGTTGTAAGTGATCTGAACGTTTCATGATGATCGCACTTTCCTAAGGGGGTCAAACCATGTCCCAAAGGTCACCGGATCTGGTGTCACTTTAAAGAAGTAGTCCAGTTACACATTTGTGGGCTTATAACTTGGCTTCTGAATGTCCTAGAGAGGTCAGGGTTGTTTTAGTGTACTCCAATCAACAGCCCCTACAACCACAAAAAGGAATGGAGTCATTAGCACTTATGGTTTTTAAATGGCACCCAGAATTATGTTGCACGAAGCACAATTTCACATCATTCTGGGTTCATTTGCGTGAAAACAAGGTCCAATCAGGCTGAAACGTTACAGGAAGGTAGAATCTACTGAGTTGTAAGTGATCTGAACGTTTCATGATGATAGCACTTTCCTAAGGGGGTCAAACCATGTCCCAAAGATCACCGGATCTGGTGTCAATTTAAAGAAGTAGTCCAGTTACACATTTGTGGGCTTATAACTTGGCTTCTGAATGTCCTAGAGAGATCAGGTTTGTTTTAGTGTACTCCAATCAACAGCCCCTACAACCACAAAAAGGAATGGAGTCATTAGCACTTATGGTTTGTAAATGGCACCCAGAATTATGTTGCACGAAGCACAATTTCACATCATTCTGGGTCCATTTGTGTGAAAACAAGGTCCAATCAGGCTGAAACGCTACAAGAAGGTAGAATCTATTGAGTTGTAAGTGATCTGAACATTTCAAGATGATTGCACATTCCTATAGGGGGTAAAACCATGTCCCAAAGGTCACCGGGCCTGGTGTCACTTTAAAGAAGTAGTCCAGTTACACCTTTGTGGGCTTATAACTTGGCTTCTGAATGTCCTAGAGAGGTTAGGTTTGTTTTAGTGTACACCAATCAACAGCCCCTACAACCACAAAAAGGAATGGAGTCATTAGCACTTATGGTTTGTAAATGGCACCCAGAATTATGTTGCACGAAGCACCATTTCACATCATTCTGGGTCCATTTGTGTGAAAACAAGGTCCAATCAGGCTGAAACGTTACAGGAAGGTAGAATCTATTGAGTTGTAAGTTATCTGAACGTTTCATGATGATAGCACTTTCCTAAGGGGGTCAAACCATGTCCCAAAGGTCACAGGATCTGGTGTCAATTTAAAGAAGTAGTCCAGTTACACATTTGTGGGCTTATAACTTAGCTTCTGAATGTCCTAGAGAGATCAGGTTTGTTTTAATGTACTCCAATCAACAGCCCCTACAACCACAAAAAGGAATGGAGTCATTAGCACTTATAGTTTGTAAGTGGCACCCAGAATTATGTTGCACGAAGCACAATTTCACATCATTCTGGGTCAATTTGTGTGAAAACAAGGTCCAATCCAGCTGAAACGCTACAAGAAGGTAGAATCTATTGAGTTGTAAGTGATCTGAACGTTTCAAGATGATCGCACATTCCTATAGGGGGTCAGACCATGTCCCAAAGGTCACCGGGCCAAGTGTCAATTTAAAGAAGTAGTCCAGTTACACATTTGTGGGCTTATAACTTGGCTTCTGAATGTCCTAGAGAGATCAGGTTTGTTTTAATGTACTCCAATCAACAGCCCCTACAACCACAAAAAGGAATGGAGTCATTAGCATTTATGGTTTGTAAATGGCACCCAGAATTATGTTGCACGAAGCACAATTTCACATCATTCTGGGTTCATTTGTGTGAAAACAAGGTCCAATCAGGCTGAAACGTTACAGGAAGGTAGAATCTATTTAGTTGTAAGTGATCTGAACGTTTCATGATGATAGCACTTTCCTAAGGGGATCAAACCATGTCCCAAAGGTCACCGGATCTGGTGTCAATTTAAAGAAGTAGTCCAGTTACACATTTGTCGGCTTATAACTTGGCTTCTGAATGTCCTAGAGAGATCAGGTTTGTTTTAGTGTACTCCAATCAACAGCCCCTACAACCACAAAAGGAATGGAGTCATTAGCACTTATGGTTTGTAATGGCACCCAGAATTATGTTGCACGAAGCACAATTTCACATCATTCTGGGTCCATTTGTGTGAAAACAAGGTCCAATCAGGCTGAAACGTTACAAGAAGGTAGAATCTATTGAGTTGTAAGTGATCTGAACGTTTCATGATTATCTCACATTCCCATAGGGGGTCAAACCATGTCCTAAAGGTCACCGGGCCTGGTGTCACTTTAAAGAAGTAGTCCAGTTACACCTTTGTGGGCTTATAACTTGGCTTCTGAATGTCCTAGAGAGGTCAGGTTTGTTTTAGTGTACTCCAGTCAACAGCCCCTACAAACACAAAAAGGAATGGAGTCATTAGCACTTATGGTTTGTAAATGGCACCCAGAATTATGTTGCACGAAGCACAATTTCACATCATTCTGGGTTCATTTGTGTGAAAACAAGGTCCAATCAGGCTGAAACGTTACAGGAAGGTAGAATCTACTGAGTTGTAAGTGATCTGAACGTTTCATGATGATAGCACTTTCCTAAGGGGGTCAAACCATGTCCCAAAGATCACCGGATCTGGTGTCAATTTAAAGAAGTAGTCCAGTTACACATTTGTGGGCTTATAACTTGGCTTCTGAATGTCCTAGAGAGATCAGGTTTGTTTTAGTGTACTCCAATCAACAGCCCCTACAACCACAAAAAGGAATGGAGTCATTAGCACTTATGGTTTGTAAATGGCACCCAGAATTATGTTGCACGAAGCACAATTTCACATCATTCTGGGTCCATTTGTGTGAAAACAAGGTCCAATCAGGCTGAAACGCTACAAGAAAGTAGAATCTATTGAGTTGTAAGTGATCTGAACATTTCAAGATGATTGCACATTCCTATAGGGGGTAAAACCATGTCCCAAAGGTCACCGGGCCTGGTGTCACTTTAAAGAAGTAGTCCAGTTACACCTTTGTGGGCTTATAACTTGGCTTCTGAATGTCCTAGAGAGGTTAGGTTTGTTTTAGTGTACTCCAATCAACAGCCCCTACAACCACAAAAAGGAATGGAGTCATTAGCACTTATGGTTTGTAAATGGCACCCAGAATTATGTTGCACGAAGCACCATTTCACATCATTCTGGGTCCATTTGTGTGAAAACAAGGTCCAATCAGGCTGAAACGTTACAGGAAGGTAGAATCTATTGAGTTGTAAGTTATCTGAACGTTTCATGATGATAGCACTTTCCTAAGGGGGTCAAACCATGTCCCAAAGGTCACAGGATCTGGTGTCAATTTAAAGAAGTAGTCCAGTTACACATTTGTGGGCTTATAACTTAGCTTCTGAATGTCCTAGAGAGATCAGGTTTGTTTTAATGTACTCCAATCAACAGCCCCTACAACCACAAAAAGGAATGGAGTCATTAGCACTTATAGTTTGTAAGTGGCACCCAGAATTATGTTGCACGAAGCACAATTTCACATCATTCTGGGTCAATTTGTGTGAAAACAAGGTCCAATCCAGCTGAAACGCTACAAGAAGGTAGAATCTATTGAGTTGTAAGTGATCTGAACGTTTCAAGATGATCGCACATTCCTATAGGGGGTCAAACCATGTCCCAAAGGTCACCGGGCCAAGTGTCAATTTAAAGAAGTAGTCCAGTTACACATTTGTGGGCTTATAACTTGGCTTCTGAATGTCCTAGAGAGATCAGGTTTGTTTTAATGTACTCCAATCAACAGCCCCTACAACCACAAAAAGGAATGGAGTCATTAGCATTTATGGTTTGTAAATGGCACCCAGAATTATGTTGCACGAAGCACAATTTCACATCATTCTGGGTTCATTTGTGTGAAAACAAGGTCCAATCAGGCTGAAACGTTACAGGAAGGTAGAATCTATTTAGTTGTAAGTGATCTGAACGTTTCATGATGATAGCACTTTCCTAAGGGGATCAAACCATGTCCCAAAGGTCACCGGATCTGGTGTCAATTTAAAGAAGTAGTCCAGTTACACATTTGTCGGCTTATAACTTGGCTTCTGAATGTCCTAGAGAGATCAGGTTTGTTTTAGTGTACTCCAATCAACAGCCCCTACAACCACAAAAGGAATGGAGTCATTAGCACTTATGGTTTGTAAATGGCACCCAGAATTATGTTGCACGAAGCACAATTTCACATCATTCTGGGTCCATTTGTGTGAAAACAAGGTCCAATCAGGCTGAAACGTTACAAGAAGGTAGAATCTATTGAGTTGTAAGTGATCTGAACGTTTCATGATTATCTCACATTCCCATAGGGGGTCAAACCATGTCCTAAAGGTCACCGGGCCTGGTGTCACTTTAAAGAAGTAGTCCAGTTACACCTTTGTGGGCTTATAACTTGGCTTCTGAATGTCCTAGAGAGGTCAGGTTTGTTTTAGTGTACTCCAGTCAACAGCCCCTACAAATACAAAAAGGAATGGAGTCATTAGCACTTATGGTTTGTAAATGGCACCCAGAATTATGTTGCACGAAGCACAATTTCACATCATTCTGGGTTCATTTGTGTGAAAACAAGGTCCAATCAGGCTGAAACGTTACAGGAAGGTAGAATCTATTGAGTTGTAAGTGATCTGAACGTTTCATGATGATAGCACTTTCCTAAGGGGGTCAAACCATGTCCCAAAGGTCACCGGATCTGGTGTCAATTTAAAGAAGTAGTCCAGTTACACATTTGTGGGCTTATAACTTGGCTTCTGAATGTCCTAGAGAGGTCAGGTTTGTTTTAGTGTACTCCAGTCAACAGCCCCTACAAACACAAAAAGGAATGGAGTCATTAGCACTTATGGTTTGTAAATGGCACCCAGAATTATGTTGCACGAAGCACAATTTCACATAATTCTGGGTTCATTTGTGTGAAAACAAGGTCCAATCAGGCTGAAACGTTACAGGAAGGTAGAATCTACTGAGTTGTAAGTGATCTGAACGTTTCATGATGATAGCACTTTCCTAAGGGGGTCAAACCATGTCCCAAAGATCACCGGATCTGGTGTCAATTTAAAGAAGTAGTCCAGTTACACATTTGTGGGCTTATAACTTGGCTTCTGAATGTCCTAGAGAGATCAGGTTTGTTTTAGTGTACTCCAATCAACAGCCCCTACAACCACAAAAAGGAATGGAGTCATTAGCACTTATGGTTTGTAAATGGCACCCAGAATTATGTTGCACGAAGCACAATTTCACATCATTCTGGGTTCATTTGTGTGAAAACAAGGTCCAATCAGGCTGAAACGTTACAGGAAGGTAGAATCTATTGAGTTGTAAGTGATCTGAACGTTTCATGATGATAGCAGTTTCCTAAGGGGGTCAAACCATGTCCCAAAGGTCACCGGATCTGGTGTCAATTTAAAGAAGTAGTCCAGTTACACATTTGTGGGCTTATAACTTGGCTTCTGAATGTCCTAGAGCGATCAGGTTTGCTTTAGTGTACTCCAATCAACAGGCCCTACAACCACAAAAAGGAATGGAGACATTAGCACTTATGGTTTTTAAAAGGCACCCAGAATTATGTTGCACGAAGCACAATTTCAAATCATTCTGGGTTCATTTGTGTGAAAACAAGGTCCAATCAGGCTGAAACAATACAGGAAGGTAGAATCTATTGAGTTGTAAGTGATCTGAACATTTCATGATGATCGCACTTTTCCTAAGGGGGTCAAACCATGCCATGTTTCAATCAGACAGAAAGGTCTTACGGACAGATTCCGGCAAATTTCCGTTTTTCATGGCCTGTCTGAAAGGGGCTTAGGACATTCAGAAGTCAAGTTATAAGCCCACAAATGTGTAACTGGACTACTACTTTAAATTGACACCAGATCCGGTGACCTTTGGGACATGGTTTGACCCCCTTAGGAAAGTGCTATCATCATGAAACATTCAGATCACTTACAACTCAATAGATTCTACCTTCCTGTAACGTTTCAGCCTGATTGGACCTTGTTTTCACACAAATGAACCCAGAATGATGTGAAATTGTGCTTCGTGCAACATAATTCTGGGTGCCATTTACAAACCATAAGTGCTAATGACTCCATTCCTTTTTGTGGTTGTAGGGGCTGTTGATTGGAGAACACTAAAACAAACCTAACCTCTCTAGGACATTCAGAAGCCAAGTTATAAGCCCACAAAGGTGTAACTGGACTACTTCTTTAAAGTGACACCAGGCCCGGTGACCTTTGGGACATGGTTTTACCCCCTATAGGAATGAGCGATCAGCTTGAAACGTTCAGATCACTTACAACTCAATAGATTCTACCTTCTTGTAGCGTTTCAGCCTGATTGGACCTTGTTTTCACACAAATGGACCCAGAATGATGTGAAATTGTGCTTCGTGCAACATAATTCTGGGTGTCATTTACAAACCTTAAGTGCTAATGACTCCATTCCTTTTTTTGGTTGTAGGGGCTGTTGATTGGAGTACACTAAAACAAACCTGATCTCTCTAGGACATTCAGAAGGCAAATTATAAGCCCACAAATGTGTAACTGGACTACTTCTTTAAATTGACACCAGATCCGGTGACCTTTGGGACATGGTTTGACCCCCTTAGGAAAGTGCTATCATCATGAAACGTTCAGATCACTTACAACTCAATAGATTCTACCTTCCTGTAACGTTTCAGCCTGATTGGACCTTGTTTTCACACAAATGGAACCAGAATGATGTGAAATTGTGCTTCGTGCAACATAATTCTAGGTGCCATTTACAAACCATAAGTGCTAATGACTCCATTCCTTTTTGTGGTTGTAGGGGCTGTTGATTGGAGTACACTAAAACAAACCTGACCTCTCTAGGACATTCAGAAGCCAAGTTATAAGCCCACAAATGTGTAACTGGACTACTTCTTTAAAGTGACACCAGATCCGGTGACATTTGGGACATGGTTTGACCCTCTTAGGAAAGTGCTATCATCATGAAACGTTCAGATCACTTACAACTCAATAGATTCTACCTTCTTGTAACGTTTCAGCCTGATTGGACCTTGTTTTCACACAAATGAACCCAGAATGCTGTGAAATTGTGCTTCGTGCAACATAATTCTGGGTGCCATTTACAAACCATAAGTGCTAATGACTCCATTCCTTTTTGTGGTTTTAGGGGCTGTTGATTGGAGTACACTAAAACAAACTAACCTCTCTAGGACATTCAGAAGCCAAGTTATAAGCCCACAAAGGTGTAACTGGACTACTACTTTAAAGTGACACCAGGCCCGGTGACCTTTGGGACATGGTTTTACCCCCTATAGGAATGAGCGATCATCTTGAAACATTCAGATCACTTACAACTCAATAGAATCTACCTTCTTGTAGCGTTTCAGCCTGATTGGACCTTGTTTTCACACAAATGGACCCAGAATGATGTGAAATTGTGCTTCGTGCAACATAATTCTGGGTGCCATTTACAAACCATAAGTGCTAATGACTCCATTCCTTTTTGTGGTTGTAGGGGCTGTTGATTGGAGTACACTAAAACAAACCTGATCTCTCTAGGACATTCAGAAGCCAAGTTATAAGCCCACAAATGTGTAACTGGACTACTTCTTTAAAATGACACCAGATCCGGTGACTTTTGGGACATGGTTTGACCCCCTTAGGAAAGTGCTATCATCATGAAACGTTCAGATCACTTGCAACTCAATAGATTCTACCTTCCTGTAACGTTTCAGCCTGATTGGACCTTGTTTTCACACAAATGAACCCAGAATGATGTGAAATTGTGCTTCGTGCAACATAATTCTGGGTGCCATTTAAAAACCATAAGTGCTAATGACTCCATTCCTTTTTGGGGTAATGGGGGCTGTTAATTGGAGTACGCTAAAACAAACCTGATCTCTCTAGGACATTCATAAGCCAAGTTATAAGCCCACAAATGTGTAACTGGACTACTTCTTTAAATTGACACCAGTTCCGGTGACCTTTGGGACATGGTTTGACCCCATTAGGAAAGTGCTATCATCATGAAACGTTCAGATCACTTACAACTCAGTAGATTCTACCTTCCTGTAACGTTTCAGCCTGATTGGACCTTGTTTTCACACAAATGAACCCAGAATGATGTGAAATTGTGCTTCGTGCAACATAATTCTGGGTGCCATTTACAAACCATAAGTGCTAATATCTCCATTCCTTTTTGTGGTTGTAGGGGCTGTTGATTGGAGTACATTAAAACAAACCTGATCTCTCTAGGACATTCAGAAGCCATGTTATAAGCCCACAAATGTGTAACTGGACTGCTTCTTTAAATTAACACCAGATCCGGTGACCTTTGGGACATGGTTTGACCCAATTAGGAAAGTGCTATCATCATGAAACGTTCAGATCAATTACAAGTCAGTAGATTCTACCTTCCTGTAACGTTTCAGCCTGATTGGACCTTGTTTTCACACAAATGAACCCAGAATGATGTGAAATTGTGCTTCGTGCAACATAATTCTGGGTGCCATTTACAAACCATAAGTGCTAATATCTCCATTCCTTTTTGTGGTTGTAGGGGCTGTTGATTGGAGTACATTAAAACAAAACTGATCTCTCTAGGACATTCAGAAGCCATGTTATAAGCCCACAAAGGTGTAACTGGACTACTTCTTTAAAGTGACACCAGGCCCGGTGACCTTTGGGAAATGGTTTTACCCCCTATAGGAATGTGCGATCATCTTGAAACGTTCAGATCACTTACAACTCAATAGATTCTACCTTCTTGTAGCGTTTCAGCCTGATTGGACCTTGTTTTCACACAAATTGACCCAGAATGATGTGAAATTGTGAATCGTGCAACATAATTATGGGTGCCATTTACAAACCATAAGTGCTAATGACTCCATTCCTTTTTGTGTTTGTAGGGTCTCTTGATTGGAGTACATTAAAACAAACCTGATCTCTCTAGGACATTCAGAAGCCAAGTTATAAGCCCACAAATGTGTAACTGGACTACTTCTTTAAATTGACACCAGATCCGGTGACCTTTGGGACATGGTTTGACCCCCTTAGGAAAGTGCTATCATCATGAAACGTTCAGATCACTTACAACTCAATAGATTCTACCTTCCTGTAACGTTTCAGCCTGATTGGACCTTGTTTTCACACAAATGAACCCAGAATGATGTGAAATTGTGCTTCGTGCAACATAATTCTGGGTGCCATTTACATACCATAAGTGCTAATGACTCCATTCCTTTTTGTGGTTGTAGGGGCTGTTGATTGGAGTACATTAAAACAAACCTGACATCTCTAGGACATTCAGAAGCCAAGTTATAAGCCCACAAATGTGTAACTGGACTACTTCTTTAAATTGACACCAGATCCGGTGACCTTTGCGACATGGATTGACCCCCTTAGGAAAGTGCTATCATCATGAAACGTTCAGATCACTTACAACTCAATAGATTCTACCTTCCTGTAACGTTTCAGCCTGATTGGACCTTGTTTTCACACAAATGAACCCAGAATGATGTGAAATTGTGCTTCGTGCAACATAATTCTGGGTGCCATTTACAAACCATAAGTGCTAATGACTCCATTCCTTTTTGTGGTTGTAGGGGCTGTTGATTGGAGTACACTAAAACAAACCTGACCTCTCTAGGACATTCAGAAGCCAAGTTATAAGCCCACAATGGTGTAACTGGACTACTTCTTTAAAGTGACACCAGGCCCGGTGACCTTTGGGACATGGTTTGACCCCCTATAGGAATGTGCGATCATCATGAAACGTTCAGATCACTTACAACTCAATAGATTCTACCTTCTTGTAACGTTTCAGCCTGATTGAACCTTGTTTTCACACAAATGAACCCAGAATGATGTGAAATTGTGCTTCGTGCAACATAATTCTGGGTGCCATTTAAAAACCATAAGTGCTAATGACTCCATTTCTTTTTGGGGTAATGGGGGCTGTTAATTGGAGTATGCTAAAACAAATCTGATCTCTCTAGGACATTCATAAGCCAAGTTATAAGCCCACAAATGTGTAACTGGACTACTTCTTTAAATTGACACCAGTTCCGGTGACCTTTGGGACATGGTTTGACCCCATTAGGAAAGTGCTATCATCATGAAACGTTCAGATCACTTACAACTCAGTAGATTCTACCTTCCTGTAACGTTTCAGCCTGATTGGACCTTGTTTTCACACAAATGAACCCAGAATGATGTGAAATTGTGCTTCGTGCAACATAATTCTGGGTGCCATTTACAAACCATAAGTGCTAATATCTCCATTCCTTTTTGTGGTTGTAGGGGCTGTTGATTGGAGTACATTAAAACAAACCTGATCTCTCTAGGACATTCAGAAGCCATGTTATAAGCCCACAAATGTGTAACTGGACTGCTTCTTTAAATTAACACCAGATCCGGTGACCTTTGGGACATGGTTTGACCCCATTAGGAAAGTGCTATCATCATGAAACGTTCAGATAACTTACAACTCAGTAGATTCTACCTTCCTGTAACGTTTCAGCCTGACTGGACCTTGTTTTCACACAAATGAACCCAGAATGATGTGAAATTGTGCTTCGTGCAACATAATTCTGGGTGCCATTTACAAACCATAAGTGCTAATATCTCCATTCCTTTTTGTGGTTGTAGGGGCTGTTGATTGGAGTACATTAAAACAAACCTGATCTCTCTAGGACATTCAGAAGCCATGTTATAAGCCCACAAAGGTGTAACTGGACTACTTCTTTAAAGTGACACCAGGCCCGGTGACCTTTGGGAAATTGTTTTACCCCCTATAGGAATGTGCGATCATCTTGAAACGTTCAGATCACTTACAACTCAATAGATTCTACCTTCTTGTAGCGTTTCAGCCTGATTGGACCTTGTTTTCACACAAATGAACCCACAATGATGTGAAATTGTGCTTCGTGCAACATAATTCTGGGTGCCATTTAAAAACCATAAGTGCTAATGACTCCATTCCTTTTTGGGGTAATGGGGGCTGTTAATTGGAGTACGCTAAAACAAACCTGATCTCTCTAGGACATTCATAAGCCAAGTTATAAGCCCACAAATGTGTAACTGGACTACTTCTTTAAATTGACACCAGTTCCGGTGACCTTTGGGACATGGTTTGACCCCATTAGGAAAGTGCTATCATCATGAAACGTTCAGATCACTGACAACTCAGTAGATTCTACCTTCCTGTAACGTTTCAGCCTGATTGGACCTTGTTTTCACACAAATGAACCCAGAATGATGTGAAATTGTGCTTCGTTTAACATAATTCTGGGTGCCATTTACAAACCATAAGTGCTAATATCTCCATTCCTTTTTGTGGTTGTAGGGGCTGTTGATTGGAGTACATTAAAACAAACCTGATCTCTCTAGGACATTCAGAAGCCATGTTATAAGCCCACAAATGTGTAACTGGACTGCTTCTTTAAATTAACACCAGATCCGGTGACCTTTGGGACATGGTTTGACCCCATTAGGAAAGTGCTATCATCATGAAACGTTCAGATCACTTACAAGTCAGTAGATTCTACCTTCCTGTAACGTTTCAGCCTGATTGGACCTTGTTTTCACACAAATGAACCCAGAATGATGTGAAATTGTGCTTCGTGCAACATAATTCTGGGTGCCATTTACAAACCATAAGTGCTAATATCTCCATTCCTTTTTGTGGTTGTAGGGGCTGTTGATTGGAGTACATTAAAACAAAACTGATCTCTCTAGGACATTCAGAAGCCATGTTATAAGCCCACAAAGGTGTAACTGGACTACTTCTTTAAAGTGACACCAGGCCCGGTGACCTTTGGGAAATGGTTTTACCCCCTATAGGAATGTGCGATCATCTTGAAACGTTCAGATCACTTACAACTCAATAGATTCTACCTTCTTGTAGCGTTTCAGCCTGATTGGACCTTGTTTTCACACAAATGGACCCAGAATGATGTGAAATTGTGAATCGTGCAACATAATTATGGGTGCCATTTACAAACCATAAGTGCTAATGACTCCATTCCTTTTTGTGTTTGAAGGGTCTCTTGATTGGAGTACATTAAAACAAACCTGATCTCTCTAGGACATTCAGAAGCCAAGTTATAAGCCCACAAATGTGTAACTGGACTACTTCTTTAAATTGACACCAGATCCGGTGACCTTTGGGACATGGTTTGACCCCCTTAGGAAAGTGCTATCATCATGAAACGTTCAGATCACTGACAACTCAATAGATTCTACCTTCCTGTAACGTTTCAGCCTGATTGGACCTTGTTTTCACACAAATGAACCCAGAATGATGTGAAATTGTGCTTCGTGCAACATAATTCTGGGTGCCATTTACATACCATAAGTGCTAATGACTCCATTCCTTTTTGTGGTTGTAGGGGCTGTTGATTGGAGTACATTAAAACAATTCTGACATCTCTAGGACATTCAGAAGCCAAGTTATAAGCCCACAAATGTGTAACTGGACTACTTCTTTAAATTGACACCAGATCCGGTGACCTTTGCGACATGGATTAACCCCCTTAGGAAAGTGCTATCATCATGAAACGTTCAGATCACTTACAACTCAATAGATTCTACCTTCCTGTAACGTTTCAACCTGAATGGACATTGTTTTCACACAAATGAACCCAGAATGATGTGAAATTGTGCTTCGTGCAACATAATTCTGGGTGCCATTTAAAAACCATAAGTGCTAATGACTCCATTCCTTTTTGTGGTTCTAGGGTATGTTGATTGGAGTATACTAAAACAACCCTGATCTCTCTAGGACATTCAGAAGCCAAGTTATAAGCCCACAAATGAGTAACTGGACTACTTCTTTAAATTGACACCAGATCCGGTGACCTTTGGGACATGGTTTGACCCCATTAGGAAAGTGCTATCATCATGAAACGTTCAGATCACTTACAAGTCAGTAGATTCTACCTTCCTGTAACGTTTCAGCCTCATTGGACCTTGTTTTCACACAAATGAACCCAGAATGATGTGAAATTGTGCTTCGTGCAACATAATTCTGGGTGCCATTTACAAACCATAAGTGCTAATATCTCCATTCCTTTTTGTGGTTGTAGGGGCTGTTGATTGGAGTACATTAAAACAAACCTGATCTCTCTAGGACATTCAGAAGCCATGTTATAAGCCCACAAAGGTGTAACTGGACTACTTCTTTAAAGTGACACCAGGCCCGGTGACCTTTGGGAAATTGTTTTACCCCCTATAGGAATGTGCGATCATCTTGAAACGTTCAGATCACTTACAACTCAATAGATTCTACCTTCTTGTAGCGTTTCAGCCTGATTGGACCTTGTTTTCACACAAATGGACCCAGAATGATGTGAAATTGTACATCGTGCAACATAATTCTGGGTGCCATTTACAAACCATAAGTGCTAATGACTCCATTCCTTTTTGTGTTTGTAGGGTCTCTTGATTGGAGTACATTAAAACAAACCTGATCTCTCTAGGACATTCAGAAGCCAAGTTATAAGCCCACAAATGTGTAACTGGACTACTTCTTTAAATTGACACTAGATCCGGTGACCTTTGGGACATGGTTTGACCCCCTTAGGAAAGTGCTATTATCATGAAACGTTCAGATCACTTACAACTCAATAGATTCTACCTTCCTGTAACGTTTCAGCCTGATTGGACCTTGTTTTCACACAAATGAACCCAGAATGATGTGAAATTGTGCTTCGTGCAACATAATTCTGGGTGCCATTTAAAAACCATAAGTGCTAATGACTCCATTCCTTTTTGGGGTAATGGGGGCTGTTAATTGGAGTACGCTAAAACAAACCTGATCTCTCTAGGACATTCATAAGCCAAGTTATAAGCCCACAAATGTGTAACTGGACTACTTCTTTAAATTGACACCAGTTCCGGTGACCTTTGGGACATGGTTTGACCCCATTAGGAAAGTGCTATAATCATGAAACGTTCAGATCACTTACAACTCAGTAGATTCTACCTTCCTGTAACGTTTCAGCCTGATTGGACCTTGTTTTCACACAAATGAACCCAGAATGATGTGAAATTGTGCTTCGTGCAACATAATTCTGGGTGCCATTTACAAACCATAAGTGCTAATATCTCCATTCCTTTTTGTGGTTGTAGGGGCTGTTGATTGGAGTACATTAAAACAAATCTGATCTCTCTAGGACATTCAGAAGCCATGTTATAAGCCCACAAATGTGTAACTGGACTGCTTCTTTAAATTAACACCAGATCCGGTGACCTTTGGGACATGGTTTGACCCCATTAGGAAAGTGCTATCATCATGAAACGTTCAGATCACTTACAAGTCAGTAGATTCTACCTTCCTGTAACGTTTCAGCCTGATTGGACCTTGTTTTCACACAAATGAACCCAGAATGATGTGAAATTGTGCTTCGTGCAACATAATTCTGGGTGCCATTTACAAACCATAAGTGCTAATATCTCCATTCCTTTTTGTGGTTGTAGGGGCTGTTGATTGGAGTACATTAAAACAAAACTGATCTCTCTAGGACATTCAGAAGCCATGTTATAAGCCCACAAAGGTGTAACTGGACTACTTCTTTAAAGTGACACCAGGCCCGGTGACCTTTGGGAAATGGTTTTACCCCCTATAGGAATGTGCGATCATCTTGAAACGTTCAGATCACTTACAACTCAATAGATTCTACCTTCTTGTAGCGTTTCAGCCTGATTGGACCTTGTTTTCACACAAATGGACCCAGAATGATGTGAAATTGTGAATCGTGCAACATAATTATGGGTGCCATTTACAAACCATAAGTGCTAATGACTCCATTCCTTTTTGTGTTTGAAGGGTCTCTTGATTGGAGTACATTAAAACAAACCTGATCTCTCTAGGACATTCAGAAGCCAAGTTATAAGCCCACAAATGTGTAACTGGACTACTTCTTTAAATTGACACCAGATCCGGTGACCTTTGGGACATGGTTTGACCCCCTTAGGAAAGTGCTATCATCATGAAACGTTCAGATCACTGACAACTCAATAGATTCTACCTTCCTGTAACGTTTCAGCCTGATTGGACCTTGTTTTCACACAAATGAACCCAGAATGATGTGAAATTGTGCTTCGTGCAACATAATTCTGGGTGCCATTTATATACCATAAGTGCTAATGACTCCATTCCTTTTTGTGGTTGTAGGGGCTGTTGATTGGAGTACATTAAAACAAACCTGACATCTCTAGGACATTCAGAAGCCAAGTTATAAGCCCACAAATGTGTAACTGGACTACTTCTTTAAATTGACACCAGATCCGGTGACCTTTGCGACATGGATTGACCCCCTTAGGAAAGTGCTATCATCATGAAACGTTCAGATCACTTACAACTCAATAGATTCTACCTTCCTGTAACGTTTCAGCCTGATTGGACATTGTTTTCACACAAATGAACCCAGAATGATGTGAAATTGTGCTTCGTGCAACATAATTCTGGGTGCCATTTAAAAACCATAAGTGCTAATGACTCCATTCCTTTTTGTGGTTCTAGGGTATGTTGACTGGAGTATACTAAAACAACCCTGATCTCTCTAGGACATTCAGAAGCCAAGTTATAAGCCCACAAATGAGTAACTGGACTACTTCTTTAAATTGACACCAGATCCGGTGACCTTTGGGACATGGTTAGACCCCCTTAGGAAAGTGCTATCATCATGAAACGTTCAGATCACTTACAACTCAATAGATTCTACCTTCCTGTAAGGTGTCAGCCTGATTGGACCTTGTTTTCACACAAATGAACCCAGAATGATGTGAAATTGTACTTCGTGCAACATAATTCTGGGTGCCATTTACAAACCATAAGTGCTAATGACTCCATTCCTTTTTGTGGTTGTAGGGGCTGTTGATTGGAGTACACTAAAACAAACCTGACCTCTCTAGGACATTCAGAAGCCAAGTTATAAGCCCACAATGGTGTAACTGGACTACTTCTTTAAAGTGACACCAGGCCCGGTGACCTTTGGGACATGGTTTGACCCCCTATAGGAATGTGCGATCATCATGAAACGTTCAGATCACTTACAACTCAATAGATTCTACCTTCTTGTAACGTTTCAGCCTGATTGAACCTTGTTTTCACACAAATGAACCCAGAATGATGTGAAATTGTGCTTCGTGCAACATAATTCTGGGTGCCATTTAAAAACCATAAGTGCTAATGACTCCATTTCTTTTTGGGGTAATGGGGGCTGTTAATTGAAGTATGCTAAAACAAACCTGATCTCTCTAGGACATTCATAAGCCAAGTTATAAGCCCACAAATGTGTAACTGGACTACTTCTTTAAATTGACACCAGTTCCGGTGACCTTTGGGACATGGTTTGACCCCATTAGGAAAGTGCTATCATCATGAAACGTTCAGATCACTTACAACTCAGTAGATTCTACCTTCCTGTAACGTTTCAGCCTGATTGGACCTTGTTTTCACACAAATGAACCCAGAATGATGTGAAATTGTGCTTCGTGCAACATAATTCTGGGTGCCATTTACAAACCATAAGTGCTAATATCTCCATTCCTTTTTGTGGTTGTAGGGGCTGTTGATTGGAGTACATTAAAACAAACCTGATCTCTCTAGGACATTCAGAAGCCATGTTATAAGCCCACAAATGTGTAACTGGACTGCTTCTTTAAATTAACACCAGATCCGGTGACCTTTGGGACATGGTTTGACCCCATTAGGAAAGTGCTATCATCATGAAACGTTCAGATCACTTACAACTCAGTAGATTCTACCTTCCTGTAACGTTTCAGCCTGATTGGACCTTGTTTTCACACAAATGAACCCAGAATGATGTGAAATTGTGCTTCGTGCAACATAATTCTGGGTGCCATTTACAAACCATAAGTGCTAATGACTCCATTCCTTTTTGGGGTAATGGGGGCTGTTAATTGGAGTACGCTAAAACAAACCTGATCTCTCTAGGACATTCATAAGCCAAGTTATAAGCCCACAAATGTGTAACTGGACTACTTCTTTAAATTGACACCAGTTCCGGTGACCTTTGGGACATGGTTTGACCCCATTAGGAAAGTGCTATCATCATGAAACGTTCAGATCACTTACAACTCAGTAGATTCTACCTTCCTGTAACGTTTCAGCCTGATTGGACCTTGTTTTCACACAAATGAACCCAGAATGATGTGAAATTGTGCTTCGTGCAACATAATTCTGGGTGCCATTTACAAACCATAAGTGCTAATATCTCCATTCCTTTTTGTGGTTGTAGGGGCTGTTGATTGGAGTACATTAAAACAAACCTGATCTCTCTAGGACATTCAGAAGCCATGTTATAAGCCCACAAATGTGTAACTGGACTGCTTCTTTAAATTAACACCAGATCCGGTGACCTTTGGGACATGGTTTGACCCCATTAGGAAAGTGCTATCATCATGAAACGTTCAGATCATTTACAAGTCAGTAGATTCTACCTTCCTGTAACGTTTCAGCCTGATTGGACCTTGTTTTCACACAAATGAACCCAGAATGATGTGAAATTGTGCTTCGTGCAACATAATTCTGGGTGCCATTTACAAACCATAAGTGCTAATATCTCCATTCCTTTTTGTGGTTGTAGGGGCTGTTGATTGGAGTACATTAAAACAAAACTGATCTCTCTAGGACATTCAGAAGCCATGTTATAAGCCCACAAAGGTGTAACTGGACTACTTCTTTAAAGTGACACCAGGCCCGGTGACCTTTGGGAAATGGTTTTACCCCCTATAGGAATGTGCGATCATCTTGAAACGTTCAGATCACTTACAACTCAATAGATTCTACCTTCTTGTAGCGTTTCAGCCTGATTGGACCTTGTTTTCACACAAATGGACCCAGAAGGATGTGAAATTGTGAATCGTGCAACATAATTATGGGTGCCATTTACAAACCATAAGTGCTAATGACTCCATTCCTTTTTGTGTTTGAAGGGTCTTTTGATTGGAGTACATTAAAACAAACCTGATCTCTCTAGGACATTCAGAAGCCAAGTTATAAGCCCACAAATGTGTAACTGGACTACTTCTTTAAATTGACACCAGATCCGGTGACCTTTGGGACATGGTTTGACCCCCTTAGGAAAGTGCTATCATCATGAAACGTTCAGATCACTGACAACTCAATAGATTCTACCTTCCTGTAACGTTTCAGCCTGATTGGACCTTGTTTTCACACAAATTAACCCAGAATGATGTGAAATTGTGCTTCGTGCAACATAATTCTGGGTGCCATTTACATACCATAAGTGCTAATGACTCCATTCCTTTTTGTGGTTGTAGGGGCTGTTGATTGGAGTACATTAAAACAAACCTGACATCTCTAGGACATTCAGAAGCCAAGTTATAAGCCCACAAATGTGTAACTGGACTACTTCTTTAAATTGACACCAGATCCGGTGACCTTTGCGACATGGATTGACCCCCTTAGGAAAGTGCTATCATCATGAAACGTTCAGATCACTTACAACTCAATAGATTCTACCTTCCTGTAACGTTTCAGCCTGATTGGACATTGTTTTCACACAAATGAACCCAGAATGATGTGAAATTGTGCTTCGTGCAACATAATTCTGGGTGCCATTTAAAAACCATAAGTGCTATTGACTCCATTCCTTTTTGTGGTTCTAGGGTATGTTGATTGGAGTATACTAAAACAACCCTGATCTCTCTAGGACATTCAGAAGCCAAGTTATAAGCCCACAAATGAGTAACTGGACTACTTCTTTAAATTGACACCAGATCCGGTGACCTTTGGGACATGGTTAGACCCCCTTAGGAAAGTGCTATCATCATGAAACGTTCAGATCACTTACAACTCAATAGATTCTACCTTCCTGTAAGGTGTCAGCCTGATTGGACCTTGTTTTCACACAAATGAACCCAGAATGATGTGAAATTGTGCTTCGTGCAACATAATTCTGGGTGCCATTTACAAACCATAAGTGCTAATGACTCCATTCCTTTTTGTGGTTGTAGGGGCTGTTGATTGGAGTACACTAAAACAAACCTGACCTCTCTAGGACATTCAGAAGCCAAGTTATAAGCCCACAATGGTGTAACTGGACTACTTCTTTAAAGTGACACCAGGCCCGGTGACCTTTGGGACATGGTTTGACCCCCTATAGGAATGTGCGATCATCATGAAACGTTCAGATCACTTACAACTCAATAGATTCTACCTTCTTGTAACGTTTCAGCCTGATTGAACCTTGTTTTCACACAAATGAACCCAGAATGATGTGAAATTGTGCTTCGTGCAACATAATTCTGGGTGCCATTTAAAAACCATAAGTGCTAATGACTCCATTTCTTTTTGGGGTAATGGGGGCTGTTAATTGGAGTATGCTAAAACAAACCTGATCTCTCTAGGACATTCATAAGCCAAGTTATAAGCCCACAAATGTGTAACTGGACTACTTCTTTAAATTGACACCAGTTCCGGTGACCTTTGGGACATGGTTTGACCCCATTAGGAAAGTGCTATCATCATGAAACGTTCAGATCACTTACAACTCAGTAGATTCTACCTTCCTGTAACGTTTCAGCCTGATTGGACCTTGTTTTCACACAAATGAACCCAGAATGATGTGAAATTGTGCTTCGTGCAACATAATTCTGGGTGCCATTTACAAACCATAAGTGCTAATATCTCCATTCCTTTTTGTGGTTGTAGGGGCTGTTGATTGGAGTACATTAAAACAAACCTGATCTCTCTAGGACATTCAGAAGCCATGTTATAAGCCCACAAATGTGTAACTGGACTGCTTCTTTAAATTAACACCAGATCCGGTGACCTTTGGGACATGGTTTGACCCCATTAGGAAAGTGCTATCATCATGAAACGTTCAGATAACTTACAACTCAGTAGATTCTACCTTCCTGTAACGTTTCAGCCTGATTGGACCTTGTTTTCACACAAATGAACCCAGAATGATGTGAAATTGTGCTTCGTGCAACATAATTCTGGGTGCCATTTACAAACCATAAGTGCTAATATCTCCATTCCTTTTTGTGGTTGTAGGGGCTGTTGATTGGAGTACATTAAAACAAACCTGATCTCTCTAGGACATTCAGAAGCCATGTTATAAGCCCACAAAGGTGTAACTGGACTACTTCTTTAAAGTGACACCAGGCCCGGTGACCTTTGGGAAATTGTTTTACCCCCTATAGGAATGTGCGATCATCTTGAAACGTTCAGATCACTTACAACTCAATAGATTCTACCTTCTTGTAGCGTTTCAGCCTGATTGGACCTTGTTTTCACACAAATGGACCCAGAATGATGTGAAATTGTACATCGTGCAACATAATTCTGGGTGCCATTTACAAACCATAAGTGCGAATGACTCCATTCCTTTTTGTGTTTGTAGGGTCTCTTGATTGGAGTACATTAAAACAAACCTGATCTCTCTAGGACATTCAGAAGCCAAGTTATAAGCCCACAAATGTGTAACTGGACTACTTCTTTAAATTGACACCAGATCCGGTGACCTTTGGGACATGGTTTGACCCCCTTAGGAAAGTGCTATCATCATGAAACGTTCAGATCACTTACAACTCAATAGATTCTACCTTCCTGTAACGTTTCAGCCTGATTGGACCTTGTTTTCACACAAATGAACCCAGAATGATGTGAAATTGTGCTTCGTGCAACATAATTCTGGGTGCCATTTACATACCATAAGTGCTAATGACTCCATTCCTTTTTGTGGTTGTAGGGGCTGTTGATTGGAGTACATTAAAACAAACCTGACATCTCCAGGACATTCAGAAGCCAAGTTATAAGCCCACAAATGTGTAACTGGACTACTTCTTTAAATTGACACCAGATCCGGTGACCTTTGCGACATGGATTGACCCCCTTAGGAAAGTGCTATCATCATGAAACGTTCAGATCACTTACAACTCAATAGATTCTACCTTCCTGTAACGTTTCAGCCTGATTGGACCTTGTTTTCACACAAATGAACCCAGAATGATGTGAAATTGTGCTTCGTGCAACATAATTCTGGGTGCCATTTAAAAACCATAAGTGCTAATGACTCCATTCCTTTTTGTGGTTGTAGGGTATGTTGATTGGAGTATACTAAAACAACCTGATCTCTCTAAGACATTCAGAAGCCAAGTTATAAGCCCACAAATGAGTAACTGGACTACTTCTTTAAATTGACACCAGATCCAGTGACCTTTGGGACATGGTTAGACCCCCTTAGGAAAGTGCTATCATCACAAAGTTCAGATCACTTACAACTCAATAGATTCTACCTTCCTGTAAGGTGTCAGCCTGATTGGACCTTGTTTTCACACAAATGAACCCAGAATGATGTGAAATTGTGCTTCGTGCGACATAATTCTGGGTGCCATTTACAAACCATAAGTGCTAATGACTCCATTCCTTTTTGTGGTTGTAGGGGCTGTTGATTGGAGTACACTAAAACAAACCTGACCTCTCTAGGACATTCAGAAGCCAAGTTATAAGCCCACAATGGTGTAACTGGACTACTTCTTTAAAGTAACACCAGGCCCGGTGACCTTTGGGACATGGTTTTACCCCCTATAGGAATGTGCGATCATCATGAAACGTTCAGATCACTTACAACTCAATAGATTCTACCTTCTTGTAACGTTTCAGCCTGATTGAACCTTGTTTTCACACAAATGGACCCAGAATGATGTGAAATTGTGCTTCGTGCAACATAATTCTGGGTGCCATTTACAAACCATAAGTGCTAATGACTCCATTCCTTTTGTGGTTGTAGGGGCTGTTGATTGGAGTACACTAAAACAAACCTGATCTCTCTAGGACATTCAGAAGCCAAGTTATAAGCCCACAAATGTGTAACTGGACTACTTCTTTAAAGTGACACCAGATCCGGTGACCTTTGGGACATGGTTTGATCCCCTTAGGAAAGCACTATTATCATGAAACGTTCAGATCACTTACAACTAAATAGATTCTACCTTCCTGTAACGTTTCAGCCTGATTGGACCTCGTTTTCACACAAATGGACCCAGAATGATGTGAAATTGTGCTTTGTGCAACATAATTCTGGGTGCCATTTACAAACCATATGTGCTAATGACTCCATTCCTTTTTGTGGTTGTAGGGGCTGTTGATTGGAGTACACTAAAACACACCTAACCTCTCTAGGACATTCAGAAGCCAAGTTATAAGCCCACAAAGGTGTAACTGGACTACTTCTTTAAAGTGACACCAGGCCCGGTGACCTTTGGGACATGGTTTTACCCCCTATAGGAATGTGCGATCATCTTGAAATGTTCAGATCACTTACAACTCAATAGATTCTACCTTCTTGTAGCGTTTCAGCCTGATTGGACCTTGTTTTCACACAAATGGACCCAGAATGATGTGAAATTGTGCTTCGTGCAACATAATTCTGGGTGCCATTTACAAACCATAAGTGCTAATGACTCCATTCCTTTTTGTGGTTGTAGGGGCTGTTGATTGGAGTACACTAAAGCAAACCTGATCGCTCTAGGACATTCAGAAGCCAAGTTTTAAGCCCACAAATGTGTAACTGGACTACTTCTTTAAATTGACACCAGATCCGGTGACCTTTGGGACATGGTTTGACCCCCTTAGGAAAGTGCTATCATCATGAAACGTTCAGATTACTTACAACTCAATAGATTCTACCTTCTTGTAATGTTTCAGCCTGATTGGACCTTGTTTTCACAAAAATGGACCCAGAATGATGTGAAATTGTGCTTCGTGCAACATAATTCTGGGTGCCATTTACAAACCATAAGGCTAATGACTCCATTCCTTTTGTGGTTTTAGGGGCTGTTGATTGGAGTACACTAAAACAAACCTGATCTCTCTAGGACATTCAGAAGCCAAGTTATAAGCCCACAAATGTGTAACTGGACTACTTCTTTAAATTGACACCAGATCCGGTGACCTTTGGGACATGGTTTGATCCCCTTAGGAAAGCGCTATCATCATGAAACGTTCAGATCACTTACAACTAAATAGATTCTACCTTCCTGTAACGTTTCAGCCTGATTGGACCTTGTTTTCACACAAATGAACCCAGAATGATGTGAAATTGTGCTTCGTGCAACATAATTCTGGGTGCAATTTACAAACCATAAATGCTAATGACTCCATTCCTTTTTGTGGTTGTAGGGGCTGTTGATTGGAGTACATTAAAACAAACCTGATCTCTCTAGCACATTCAGAAGCCAAGTTATAAGCCCACAAATGTGTAACTGGACTACTTCTTTAAATTGACACCAGATCCGGTGACCTTTGGGACATGGTTTGATCCCCTTAGGAAAGTGCTATCATCATGAAACGTTCAGATCACTTACAACTCAATAGATTCTAACTTCCTGTAACGTTTCAGCCTGATTGGACCTTGTTTTCACACAAATGGACCCAGAATCATGTGAAATTGTGCTTCGTGCAACATAATTCTGGGTGCCATTTAAAAACCATAAGTGCTAATGACTCCATTCCTTTTTGTGGTTGTAGGGGCTGTTGATTGGAGTATACTAAAACAAACCTGATCTCTCTAGGACATTCAGAAGCTAAGTTATAAGCCCACAAATGTGTAACTGGACTACTTCTTTAAAGTGACACCAGGCCCGGTGACCTTTGGGACATGGTTTGACCCCCTATAGGAATGTGCGATCATCATGAAACGTTCAGATCACTTACAACTCAATAGATTCTACCTTCTTGTAACGTTTCAGCCTGATTGGACCTTGTTTTCACACAAATGAACCCAGAATGAAGTGAAATTGTGCTTCGTGCAACATAATTCTGGGTGCCATTTAAGAACCATAAGTGCTAATGACTCCATTCCTTTTTGTGGTTGTAGGGGCTGTTGATTGGAGTACACTAAAACAAACCTGATCTCTCTAGGACATTCAGAAGCCAAGTTATAAGCCCACAAATGTGTAACTATACTACTTCTTTAAATTGACACCAGATCCGGTGACCTTTGGGACATGGTTTGACCCCCTTAGGAAAGTGCTATCATCATGAAATTTTCAGATCACTTACAACTCAATAGATTCTACCTTCTTGTAACGTTTCAGCCTGATTGGACCTTGTTTTCACACAAATGGACCCAGAATGATGTGAAATTGTGCTTCGTGCAACATAATTCTGGGTGCCATTTACAAACCATAAGTGCTAATGACTCCATTCCTTTTTGTGGTTGTAGGGGCTGTTGATTGGAGTACACTAAAGCAAACCTGATCGCTCTAGGACATTCAGAAGCCAAGTTTTAAGCCCACAAATGTGTAACTGGACTACTTCTTTAAATTGACACCAGATCCGGTGACCTTTGGGACATGGTTTGACCCCCTTAGGAAAGTGCTATCATCATGAAACGTTCAGATCACTTACAACTCAATAGATTCTACCTTCTTGTAATGTTTCAGCCTGATTGGACCTTGTTTTCACAAAAATGGACCCAGAATGATGTGAAATTGTGCTTCGTGCAACATAATTCTGGGTGCCATTTACAAACCATAAGGCTAATGACTCCATTCCTTTTGTGGTTGTAGGGGCTGTTGATTGGAGTACACTAAAACAAACCTGATCTCTCTAGGACATTCAGAAGCCAAGTTATAAGCCCACAAATGTGTAACTGGACTACTTCTTTAAATTGACACCAGATCCGGTGACCTTTGGGACATGGTTTGATCCCCTTAGGAAAGCGCTATCATCATGAAACGTTCAGATCACTTACAACTAAATAGATTCTACCTTCCTGTAATGTTTCAGCCTGATTGGACCTTGTTTTCACACAAATGAACCCAGAATGATGTGAAATTGTGCTTCGTGCAACATAATTCTGGGTGCCATTTACAAACCATAAATGCTAATGACTCCATTCCTTTTTGTGGTTGTAGGGGCTGTTGATTGGAGTACATTAAAACAAACCTGATCTCTCTAGGACATTCAGAAGCCAAGTTATAAGCCCACAAATGTGTAACTGGACTACTTCTTTAAAGTGACACCAGGCCCGGTGACCTTTGGGACATGGTTTGACCCCCTATAGGAATGTGCGATCATCATGAAACGTTCAGATCACTTACAACTCAATAGATTCTACCTTCTTGTAACGTTTCAGCCTGATTGGACCTTGTTTTCACACAAATGAACCCAGAATGAAGTGAAATTGTGCTTCGTGCAACATAATTCTGGGTGCCATTTACAAACCATAAGTGCTAATGACTCCATTCCTTTTTGTGGTTGTAGGGGCTGTTGATTGGAGTACACTAAAACAAACCTGATCTCTCTAGGACATTCAGAAGCCAAGTTATAAGCCCACAAATGTGTAACTATACTACTTCTTTAAATTGACACCAGATCCGGTGACCTTTGGGACATGGTTTGACCCCCTTAGGAAAGTGCTATCATCATGAAACGTTCAGATCACTTACAACTCAATAGATTCTACCTTCTTGTAACGTTTCAGCCTGATTGGACCTTGTTTTCACACAAATGGACCCAGAATGATGTGAAATTGTGCTTCGTGCAACATAATTCTGGGTGCCATTTACAAACCATAAGTGCTAATGACTCCATTCCTTTTTGTGTTGTAGGGGCTGTTGATTGGAGTACACTAAAACAAACCTGATCTCTCCAGGACATTCAGAAGCCAAGTTATAAGCCCACAAATGTGTAACTGGACTACTTCTTTAAAGTGACACCAGGCCCGGTGACCTTTGGGACATGGTTTGACCCCCTATAGGAATGTGCGATCATCATGAAACGTTCAGATCACTTACAACTCAATAGATTCTACCTTCTTGTAACGTTTCAGCCTGATTGGACCTTGTTTTCACACAAATTAACCCAGAATGATGTGAAATTGTGCTTCGTGCAACATAATTCTGGGTGCCATTTACAAACCATAAGTGCTAATGACTCCATTCCTTTTTGTGGTTGTAGGGGCTGTTGATTGGAGTACACTAAAACAAACCTAACCTCTCTAGGACATTCAGAAGCCAAGTTATAAGCCCACAAAGATGTAACTGGACTACTTCTTTAAAGTGACACCAGGCCCGGTGACCTTTGGGACATGGTTTTACCCCCTATAGGAATGTGTGATCATCTTGAAACGTTCAGATCACTTACAACTCAATAGATTCTACCTTCTTATAGCTTTTCAGCCTGATTGGACCTTGTTTTCACACAAATGGACCCAGAATGAAGTGAAATTGTGCTTCGTGCAACATAATTCTGGGTGCCATTTACAAACCATAAGTGCTAATGACTCCATTCCTTCTTGTGGTTGTAGGGGCTGTTGATTGGAGTACACTAAAACAAACCTGATCTCTCTAGGACATTCAGAAGCCAAGTTATAAGCCCACAAATGTGTAACTGGACTACTTTAAATTGACACCAGATCCGGTGACCTTTGGGACATGGTTTGACCCCCTTAGGAAAGTGCTGTCATCATGAAACGTTCAGATCACTTACAACTCAATAGATTCTACCTTCTTGTAACGTTTCAGCCTGATTGGACCTTGTTTTCACACAAATGGACCCAGAATGATGTGAAATTGTGCTTCGTGCAACATAATTCTGGGTGCCATTTACAAACCATAAGTGCTAATAACTCCATTCCTTTTTGTGGTTGTAGGGGCTGTTGATTGGAGTACACTAAAACAAACCTGATCTCTCTAGGACATTCAGAAGCCAAGTTATAAGCCCACAAATGTGTAACTGGACTAATTCTTTAAAGTGACACCAGATCCGGTGACCTTTGCGACATGGTTTGACCCCCTATAGGAAAGTGCTATCATCATGAAACGTTCAGATCACTTACAACTCAATAGATTCTACCTTCCTGTAACGTTTCTGCCTGATTGGACCTTGTTTTCACACAAATGAACCCAGAATGATGTGAAATTTTGCTTCGTGCAACATAATTCTGGGTGCCATTTACAAACCATAAGTGCTAATGACTCCATTCCTTTTTGTGGTTGTAGGGGCTGTTGATTGGAGTACATTAAAACAAACCTGACCTCTCCAGGACATTCAGAAGCCAAGTTATAAGCCCACAAATGTGTAACTGGACTACTACTTTAAATTGACACCAGATCCGGTGACATTTGGGACATGGTTTGACCCCCTTAGGAAAGTGCTATCATCATGAAACGTTCAGATCACTTACAACTCAATAGATTCTACCTTCCTGTAACGTTTCAGCCTGATTGGACCTTGTTTTCACACAAATGAACCCAGAATGATGTGAAATTGTGCTTCGTGCAACATAATTCTGGGTGCCATTTAAAAACCATAAGTGCTAATGACTCCATTCCTTTTTGTGGTTGTAGGGGCTGTTGATTGGAGTATACTAAAACAAACCTGATCTCTCTAGGACATTCAGAAGCCAAGTTATAAGCCCACAAATGTGTAACTGGACTACTTCTTTAGACACCAGATCCGGTGACCTTTGGGACATGGTTTGACCCCCTTAGGGAAGTGCTATCATCATGAAACGTTCAGATCACTTACAACTCAATAGATTCTACCTTCCTGTAACGTTTCAGCCTGACTGGACCTTGTTTTCACACAAACGAACCCAGAATGATGTGAAATTGTGCTTCGTGCAACATAATTCTGGGTGCCATTTAAAAACCATAAGTGCTAATGACTCCATTCCTTTTTGTGGTTGTAGGGGCTGTTGATTGGAGTATACTAAAACAAACCTGATCTCTCTAGGACATTCAGAAGCCAAGTTATAAGCCCACAAATGTGTAACTGGACTACTTCTTTAGACACCAGATCCGGTGACCTTTGGGACATGGTTTGACCCCCTTAGGGAAGTGCTATCATCATGAAACGTTCAGATCACTTACAATTTAATAGATTCTACCTTCCTGTAATGTTTCAGCCTGATTGGACCTTGTTTTTACACAAATGGACCCAGAATGATGTGAAATTGTGCTTCGTGCAACATAATTCTGGGTGCCATTTACAAACCATAAGTGCTAATGACTCCATTCCTTTTTGTGGTTGTAGGGGCTGTTGATTGGAGTACACTAAAACAAACCTGATCTCTCTAGGACATTCAGAAGCCAAGTTATAAGCCCACAAATGTGTAACTGGACTACTTCTTTAAATTGACACCAGATCCGGTGACCTTTGGGAAATGGTTTGACCCCCTTAGGAAAGTGCTATCATCATGAAACGTTCAGATCACTTACAACTCAATAGATTCTACCTTCCTGTAACGTTTCAGCCTGATTGGACCTTGTTTTCACACAAATGAACCCAGAATGATGTGAAATTGTGCTTCGTGCAACATAATTCTGGGTGCCATTTAAAAACCATAAGTGCTAATGACTCCATTCCTTTTTGTGGTTGTAGGGGCTGGTGATTGGAGTACACTAAAACAAACCTGATCGCTCTAGGACATTCAGAAGCCAAGTTATAAGCCCACAAATGTGTAACTGGACTACTTCTTTAAATTGACAGCAGATCCGGTGACCTTTGGGACATGGTTTGACCCCCTTAGGAAAGTGCTATCATCATGAAACGTTCAGATCACTTACAACGCAATAGATTCTACCTTCCTGTAACGTTTCAGCCTGATTGGACCTTGTTTTCACACAAATGAACCCAGAATGATGTGAAATTGTGCTTCGTGCAACATAATTCTGGGTGCCATTTAAAAACCATGAGTGCTAATGTCTCCATTCCTTTTTGTGGTTGTAGGGGCTGTTGATTGGAGTACACTAAAACAAACCTGATCGCTCTAGGACATTCAGAAGCCAAGTTATAAGCCCACACACCAAGATGTAACTGGACTACTTCTTTAAAGTGACACTTGGCCCGGTGACCTTTGGGACATGGTTTGAGCCCCTATAGGAATGTGCGATCATCTTGAAACGTTCAGATCACTTACAACTCAATAGATTCTACCTTCTTGTAGCGTTTCAGCCGGATTGGACCTTGTTTTCACACAAATTGACCCAGAATCATGTGAAATTGTGCTTAGTGCAGCATAATTCTGGGTGCCATTTAAGAACCATAAGTGCTAATGACTCCATTCCTTTTTGTGGTTGTAGGGGCTGTTGATTGGAGTACACTAAAATAAACCTGATCTCTCTAGGACATTCAGAAGCCAAGTTATAAGCCCACAAATGTGTAAATGGACTACCTCTTTAAATTGACACCAGATCCGGTGACCTTTGGGACATGGTTTGACCCCCTTAGGAAAGCGCTATCATCATGAAACGTTCAGATCACTTACAACTCAATAAATTCTAGCTTCCAGTAACGTTTTAGCCTGATTGGACCTTGTTTTCACACAAATGAACCCAGAATGATGTGAAATTGTGCTTCGTGCAAAATAATTCTGGGTGCCATTTACAAACCATAAGTGCTAATGACTCCATTCCTTTTTGTGGTTGTAGGGGCTGTTGATTGGAGTACATTAAAACAAACCTGACCTCTCCAGGACATTCAGAAGCCAAGTTATAAGCCCACAAATGTGTAACTGGACTACTACTTTAAATTGACACCAGATCCGGTGACCTTTGGGACATGGTTTGACCCCCTTAGGAAAGTGCTATCATCATGAAACGTTCAGATCACTCACAACTCAATAGATTCTAGCTTCCAGTAACGTTTCAGCCGGATTGGACCTTGTTTTCACACAAATTGACCCAGAATGATGTGAAATTGTGCTTCGTGCAACATAATTCTGGGTGCCACTTACAAACCATAAGTGCTAATGACTCCATTCCTTTTTGTAGTTGTAGGGGCTGTTGATTGGAGTACATTAAAACAAACCTGATCTCTCTAGGACATTCAGAAGCCAAGTTATAAGCCCACAAATGTGTAACTGGACTACTTCTTTAAATTGACACCAGATCCAGTGACCTTTGGGACATGGTTTGACCCCCTTAGGAAAGTGCTATCATCATGAAACGTTCAGATCACTTACAACTCAATAGATTCTACCTTCCTGTAACGTTTCAGCCTGATTGGACCTTGTTTTCACACAAATGGACCCAGAATTATGTGAAATTGTGCTTCGTGCAACATAATTCTGGGTGCCATTTAAAAACCATAAGTGCTAATGACTCCATTCCTTTTTGTGGTTGTAGGGGCTGTTGATTGGAGTACACTAAAACAAACCTGATCTCTCTAGGACATTCAGAAGCCAAGTTATAAGCCCACACACAAAGATGTAACTGGACTACTTCTTTAAAGTGACACTTGGCCCGGTGACCTTTGGGACATGGTTTGACCCCCTATAGGAATGTGCAATCATCTTGAAACGTTCAGATCACTTACAACTCAATAGATTCTACCTTCTTGTAGCTTTTCAGCCGGATTGGACCTTGTTTTCACACAAATTGACCCAGAATCATGTGAAATTGTGCTTAGTGCAGCATAATTCTGGGTGCCATTTAAGAACCATAAGTGCTAATGACTCCATTCCTTTTTGTGGTTGTAGGGGCTGTTGATTGGAGTACACTAAAATAAACCTGATCTCTCTAGGACATTCAGAAGCCAAGTTATAAGCCCACAAATGTGTAAATGGACTACTTCTTTAAATTGACACCAGATCCGGTGACCTTTGGGACATGGTTTGACCCCCTTAGGAAAGCGCTATCATCATGAAACGTTCAGATCACTTACAACTCAATAGATTCTAGCTTCCAGTAATGTTTCAGCCTGATTGGACCTTGTTTTCACACAAATGAACCCAGAATGATGTGAAATTGTGCTTCGTGCAAAATAATTCTGGGTAACATTTACAAACCATAAGTGCTAATGACTCCATTCCTTTTTGTGGTTGTAGGGGCTGTTGATTGGAGTACACTAAAACAAACCTAACCTCTCTAGGACATTCAGAAGCCAAGTTATAAGACCACAAAGGTGTAACTGGACTACTTCTTTAAAGAGACACTTGGCCGGTGACCTTTGGGACATGGTTTGACCCCCTATAGGAATGTGCGATCGTCTTGAAACGTTCAGATCACTTACAACTCAATAGATTCTACCTTCTTGTAGCGTTTCAGCCGGATTGGACCTTGTTTTCACACAAATTGACCCAGAATGATGTGAAATTGTGCTTCGTGCAACATAATTCTGGGTGCCACTTACAAACCATAAGTGCTAATGACTCCATTCCTTTTTGTGGTTGTAGGGGCTGTTGATTGGAGTACATTAAAACAAACCTGATCTCTACGACATTCAGAAGCCAAGTTATAAGCCCACGAATGTGTAACTGGACTACTTCTTTAAAGTGACACCAGGCCCGGTGACCTTTGGGACATGGTTTGACCCCCTTAGGAAAGTGCTATCATCATGAAACGTTCAGATCACTTACAACTAAATAGATTCTACCTTCCTGTAACGTTTCAGCCTGATTGGACCTTGTTTTCACACAAATGAACCCAGAATGATGTGAAATTGTGCTTCGTGCAACATAATTCTGGGTGCCATTTACAAACCATAAATGCTAATGACTTCATTCCTTTTAGTGGTAATGGGGGCTGCTAATTGGAGTACTCTAAAACAAACCTGACCTCTCTAGGATATTCAGAAGCCAAGTTATAAGCCCACAAAGGTGTAACTGGACTACTTCTTTAAAGTGACACCAGGCCCGGTGACCTTTGGGACATGGTTTGACCCCCTTAGGAAAGTGCTATCATCATGAAACGTTCAGATAACTTACAATTCAATAGAATCTACCTTCCTGTAACGTTTCAGCCTGATTGTACCTTGTTTTCACACAAATGAACCCAGAATGATGTGAAATTGTGCTTCGTGCAACATAATTCTGGGTGCCATTTAAAAACCATAAGTGCTAATGACTCCATTCCTTATTGTGGTTGTAGCGGCTGCTGATTGGAGTATACTAAAACAAACCTGATGTCTCTCGGACATTCAGAAGCCAAGTTATAAGCCCACAAATGTGTAACTGGACTACTTCTTTAAATTGACACCAGATCCGGTGACATTTGGGACATGGTTTGACCCCCTTAGGAAAGTGCTATCATCATGAATCGTTCAGATCACTTACAACTCAATAGATTCTACCTTCCTGTAACGTTTCAGCCTGATTGGACCTTGTTTTCACACAAATGGACCCAGAATGATGTGAAATTGTGCTTCGTGCAACATAATTCTGGGGGCCATTTACAAACCATAAGTGCTAATTACTCCATTCCTTTTTGTGGTTGTAGGGGCTGTTGATTGGAGTACACTAAAACAAACCTAACCTCTCTAGGACATTCAGAAGCCAAGTTATAAGCCCACAAAGGTGTAACTGGACTACTTCTTTAAAGTGACACCAGGCCCGGTGACCTTTAGGACATGGTTTTACCCCCTATAGGAATGTGCGATCATCTTGAAACGTTCAGATCACTTACAACTCAATAGATTCTACCTTCTTGTAGCGTTTCAGCCTGATTGGACCTTGTTTTCACATAAATGGACCCAGAATGATGTGAAATTGTGCTTCGTGCAACATAATTCTGGATGCCATTTACAAACCATAAGTGCTAATGACTCCATTCCTTTTTGTGGTTGTAGGGGCTGTTGATTGGAGTACACTAAAACAAACCTGATCTCTCTAGGACATTCAGAAGCCAAGTTATAAGCCCACAAATGTGTAACTGGACTACTTCTTTAAATTGACACCAGATCCGGTGACCTTTGGGACATGGTTTGACCCCCTTAGGAAAGTGCTATCATCATGAAACGTTCAGATCACTTACAACTCAATAGATTCTACCTTCTTGTAACGTTTCAGCCTGATTGGACCTTGTTTTCACACAAATGGACCCAGAATGATGTGAAATTGTGCTTCGTGCAACATAATTCTGGGTGCCATTTACAAACCATAAGTGCTAATGACTCCATTCCTTTTTGTGGTTGTAGGGGCTGTTGATTGGAGTACACTAAAACAAACCTGATCTCTCCAGGACATTCAGAAGCCAAGTTATAAGCCCACAAATGTGTAACTGGACTACTTCTTTAAAGTGACACCAGGCCCGGTGACCTTTGGGACATGGTTTGACCCCCTATAGGAATGTGCGATCATCATGAAACGTTCAGATCACTTACAACTCAATAGATTCTACCTTCTTGTAACGTTTCAGCCTGATTGGACCTTGTTTTCACACAAATTAACCCAGAATGATGTGAAATTGTGCTTCGTGCAACATAATTCTGGGTGCCATTTACAAACCATAAGTGCTAATGACTCCATTCCTTTTTGTGGTTGTAGGGGCTGTTGATTGGAGTACACTAAAACAAACCTAACCTCTCTAGGACATTCAGAAGCCAAGTTATAAGCCCACAAAGATGTAACTGGACTACTTCTTTAAAGTGACACCAGGCCCGGTGACCTTTGGGACATGGTTTTACCCCCTATAGGAATGTGTGATCATCTTGAAACGTTCAGATCACTTACAACTCAATAGATTCTACCTTCTTATAGCGTTTCAGCCTGATTGGACCTTGTTTTCACACAAATGGACCCAGAATGAAGTGAAATTGTGCTTCGTGCAACATAATTCTGGGTGCCATTTACAAACCATAAGTGCTAATGACTCCATTCCTTCTTGTGGTTGTAGGGGCTGTTGATTGGAGTACACTAAAACAAACCTGATCTCTCTAGGACATTCAGAAGCCAAGTTATAAGCCCACAAATGTGTAACTGGACTACTTTAAATTGACACCAGATCCGGTGACCTTTGGGACATGGTTTGACCCCCTTAGGAAAGTGCTGTCATCATGAAACGTTCAGATCACTTACAACTCAATAGATTCTACCTTCTTGTAACGTTTCAGCCTGATTGGACCTTGTTTTCACACAAATGGACCCAGAATGATGTGAAATTGTGCTTCGTGCAACATAATTCTGGGTGCCATTTACAAACCATAAGTGCTAATAACTCCATTCCTTTTTGTGGTTGTAGGGGCTGTTGATTGGAGTACACTAAAACAAACCTGATCTTTCTAGGACATTCAGAAGCCAAGTTATAAGCCCACAAATGTGTAACTGGACTAATTCTTTAAAGTGACACCAGATCCGGTGACCTTTGCGACATGGTTTGACCCCCTTAGGAAAGTGCTATCATCATGAAACGTTCAGATCACTTACAACTCAATAGATTCTACCTTCCTGTAACGTTTCTGCCTGATTGGACCTTGTTTTTACACAAATGAACCCAGAATGATGTGAAATTGTGCTTCGTGCAACATAATTCTGGGTGCCATTTACAAACCATAAGTGCTAATGACTCCATTCCTTTTTGTGGTTGTAGGGGCTGTTGATTGGAGTACATTAAAACAATCCTGATCTCTCTAGGACATTCAGAAGCCAAGTTATAAGCCTACTAAGATGTAACTGGACTACTTCTTTAAAGTGACACCAGGCCCGGTGACCTTTGGGACATGGTTTTACCCCCCATAGGAATGTGCTATCATCTTGAAACGTTCAGATCACTTACAACTCAATAGATTCTACCTTCCTGTAACGTTTCAGCCTGATTGGACCTTGTTTTCACACAAATGGACCCAGAATGATGTGAAATTGTGCTTTGTGCAACATAATTCTGGGTGCCATTTAAGAACCATAAGTGCTAATGACTCCATTCCTTTTTGTGGTTGTAGGGGCTGTTGATTGGAGTACACTAAAACAACCCTGATCTCTCTAGGACATTCAGAAGCCAAGTTATAAGCCCACAAAGGTGTAACTGGACTACTTCTTTAAAGTGACACCAGGCCCGGTGACCTTTGGGACATGGTTTGACCCCCTATAGGAAAGTGCTATCATCATGAAACGTTCAGATCACTTACAACTCAATAGAATCTACCTTCCTGTAACGTTTCTGCCTGATTGGACCTTGTTTTCACACAAATGAACCCAGAATGATGTGAAATTTTGCTTCGTGCAACATAATTCTGGGTGCCAATTACAAACCATAAGTGCTAATGACTCCATTCCTTTTTGTGGTTGTAGGGGCTGTTGATTGGAGTACATTAAAACAAACCTGACCTCTCCAGGACATTCAGAAGCCAAGTTATAAGCCCACAAATGTGTAACTGGACTACTACTTTAAATTGACACCAGATCCGGTGACATTTGGGACATGGTTTGACCCCCTTAGGAAAGTGCTATCATCATGAAACGTTCAGATCACTTACAACTCAATAGATTCTACCTTCCTGTAACGTTTCAGCCTGATTGGACCTTGTTTTCACACAAATGAACCCAGAATGATGTGAAATTGTGCTTCGTGCAACATAATTCTGGGTGCCATTTAAAAACCATAAGTGCTAATGACTCCATTCCTTTTTGTGGTTGTAGGGGCTGTTGATTGGAGTATACTAAAACAAACCTGATCTCTCTAGGACATTCAGAAGCCAAGTTATAAGCCCACAAATGTGTAACTGGACTACTTCTTTAGACACCAGATCCGGTGACCTTTGGGACATGGTTTGACCCCCTTAGGGAAGTGCTATCATCATGAAACGTTCAGATCACTTACAACTCAATAGATTCTACCTTCCTGTAACGTTTCAGCCTGACTGGACCTTGTTTTCACACAAATGAACCCAGAATGATGTGAAATTGTGCTTCGTGCAACATAATTCTGGGTGCCATTTAAAAACCATAAGTGCTAATGACTCCATTCCTTTTTGTGGTTGTAGGGGCTGTTGATTGGAGTATACTAAAACAAACCTGATCTCTCTAGGACATTCAGAAGCCAAGTTATAAGCCCACAAATGTGTAACTGGACTACTTCTTTAGACACCAGATCCGGTGACCTTTGGGACATGGTTTGACCCCCTTAGGGAAGTGCTATCATCATGAAACGTTCAGATCACTTACAATTTAATAGATTCTACCTTCCTGTAATGTTTCAGCCTGATTGGACCTTGTTTTTACACAAATGGACCCAGAATGATGTGAAATTGTGCTTCGTGCAACATAATTCTGGGTGCCATTTACAAACCATAAGTGCTAATGACTCCATTCCTTTTTGTGGTTGTAGGGGCTGTTGATTGGAGTACACTAAAACAAACCTGATCTCTCTAGGACATTCAGAAGCCAAGTTATAAGCCCACAAATGTGTAACTGGACTACTTCTTTAAATTGACACCAGATCCGGTGACCTTTGGGACATGGTTTGACCCCCTTAGGAAAGTGCTATCATCATGAAACGTTCAGATCACTTACAACTCAATAGATTCTACCTTCCTGTAACGTTTAAGCCTGATTGGACCTTGTTTTCACACAAATGAACCCAGAATGATGTGAAATTGTGCTTCGTGCAACATAATTCTGGGTGCCATTTAAAAACCATAAGTGCTAATGACTCCATTCCTTTTTGTGGTTGTAGGGGCTGTTGATTGGAGTACACTAAAACAAACCTGATCGCTCTAGGACATTCAGAAGCCAAGTTATAAGCCCACAAATGTGTAACTGGACTACTTCTTTAAATTGACAGCAGATCCGGTGACCTTTGGGACATGGTTTGACCCCCTTAGGAAAGTGCTATCATCATGAAACGTTCAGATCACTTACAACGCAATAGATTCTACCTTCCTGTAACGTTTCAGCCTGATTGGACCTTGTTTTCACACAAATGAACCCAGAATGATGTGAAATTGTGCTTCTTGCAACATAATTCTGGGTGCCATTTAAAAACCATAAGTGCTAATGTCTCCATTCCTTTTTGTGGTTCTAGGGGCTGTTGATTGGAGTACACTAAAACAAACCTGATCTCTCTAGGACATTCAGAAGCCAAGTTATAAGCCCACACACCAAGATGTAACTGGACTACTTCTTTAAAGTGACACTTGGCCCGGTGACCTTTGGGACATGGTTTGAGCCCCTATAGGAATGTGCGATCATCTTGAAACGTTCAGATCACTTACAACTCAATAGATTCTACCTTCTTGTAGCGTTTCAGCCGGATTGGACCTTGTTTTCACACAAATTGACCCAGAATCATGTGAAATTGTGCTTAGTGCAGCATAATTCTGGGTGCCATTTAAGAACCATAAGTGCTAATGACTCCATTCCTTTTTGTGGTTGTAGGGGCTGTTGATTGGAGTACACTAAAATAAACCTGATCTCTCTAGGACATTCAGAAGCCAAGTTATAAGCCCACAAATGTGTAAATGGACTACCTCTTTAAATTGACACCAGATCCGGTGACCTTTGGGACATGGTTTGACCCCCTTAGGAAAGCGCTATCATCATGAAACGTTCAGATCACTTACAACTCAATAGATTCTAGCTTCCAGTAACGTTTCAGCCTGATTGGACCTTGTTTTCACACAAATGAACCCAGAATGATGTGAAATTGTGCTTCGTGCAAAATAATTCTGGGTGCCATTTACAAACCATAAGTGCTAATGACTCCATTCCTTTTTGTGGTTGTAGGGGCTGTTGATTGGAGTACATTAAAACAAACCTGACCTCTCCAGGACATTCAGAAGCCAAGTTATAAGCCCACAAATGTGTAACTGGACTACTACTTTAAATTGACACCAGATCCGGTGACCTTTGGGACATGGTTTGACCCCCTTAGGAAAGTGCTATCATCATGAAACGTTCAGATCACTTACAACTCAATAGATTCTAGCTTCCAGTAACGTTTCAGCCGGATTGGACCTTGTTTTCACACAAATTGACCCAGAATGATGTGAAATTGTGCTTCGTGCAACATAATTCTGGGTGCCATTTACAACCCATAAGTGCTAATGACTCCATTCCTTTTTGTAGTTGTAGGGGCTGTTGATTGGAGTACATTAAAACAAACCTGATCTCTCTAGGACATTCAGAAGCCAAGTTATAAGCCCACAAATGTGTAACTGGACTACTTCTTTAAATTGACACCAGATCCAGTGACCTTTGGGACATGGTTTGACCCCCTTAGGAAAGTGCTATCATCATGAAACGTTCAGATCACTTACAACTCAATAGATTCTACCTTCCTGTAACGTTTCAGCCTGATTGGACCTTGTTTTCACACAAATGGACCCAGAATTATGTGAAATTGTGCTTCGTGCAACATAATTCTGGGTGCCATTTAAAAACCATAAGTGCTAATGACTCCATTCCTTTTTGTGGTTGTAGGGGCTGTTGATTGGAGTACACTAAAACAAACCTGATCTCTCTAGGACATTCAGAAGCCAAGTTATAAGCCCACACACAAAGATGTAACTGGACTACTTCTTTAAAGTGACACTTGGCCCGGTGACCTTTGGGACATGGTTTGACCCCCTATAGGAATGTGCAATCATCTTGAAACGTTCAGATCACTTACAACTCAATAGATTCTACCTTCTTGTAGCTTTTCAGCCGGATTGGACCTTGTTTTCACACAAATTGACCCAGAATCATGTGAAATTGTGCTTAGTGCAGCATAATTCTGGGTGCCATTTAAGAACCATAAGTGCTAATGACTCCATTCCTTTTTGTGGTTGTAGGGGCTGTTGATTGGAGTACACTAAAATAAACCTGATCTCTCTAGGACATTCAGAAGCCAAGTTATAAGCCCACAAATGTGTAAATGGACTACTTCTTTAAATTGACACCAGATCCGGTGACCTTTGGGACATGGTTTGACCCCCTTAGGAAAGCGCTATCATCATGAAACGTTCAGATCACTTACAACTCAATAGATTCTAGCTTCCAGTAATGTTTCAGCCTGATTGGACCTTGTTTTCACACAAATGAACCCAGAATGATGTGAAATTGTGCTTCGTGCAAAATAATTCTGGGTGCCATTTACAAACCATAAGTGCTAATGACTCCATTCCTTTTTGTGGTTGTAGGGGCTGTTGATTGGAGTACACTAAAACAAACCTAACCTCTCTAGGACATTCAGAAGCCAAGTTATAAGACCACAAAGGTGTAACTGGACTACTTCTTTAAAGAGACACTTGGCCGGTGACCTTTGGGACATGGTTTGACCCCCTATAGGAATGTGCGATCGTCTTGAAACGTTCAGATCACTTACAACTCAATAGATTCTACCTTCTTGTAGCGTTTCAGCCGGATTGGACCTTGTTTTCACACAAATTGACCCAGAATGATGTGAAATTGTGCTTCGTGCAACATAATTCTGGGTGCCACTTACAAACCATAAGTGCTAATGACTCCATTCCTTTTTGTGGTTGTAGGGGCTGTTGATTGGAGTACATTAAAACAAACCTGATCTCTACGACATTCAGAAGCCAAGTTATAAGCCCACGAATGTGTAACTGGACTACTTCTTTAAAGTGACACCAGGCCCGGTGACCTTTGGGACATGGTTTGACCCCCTTAGGAAAGTGCTATCATCATGAAACGTTCAGATCACTTACAACTCAATAGATTCTACCTTCCTGTAACGTTTCAGCCTGATTGGACCTTGTTTTCACACAAATGAACCCAGAATGATGTGAAATTGTGCTTCGTGCAACATAATTCTGGGTGCCATTTACAAACCATAAATGCTAATGACTTCATTCCTTTTAGTGGTAATGGGGGCTGCTAATTGGAGTACTCTAAAACAAACCTGACCTCTCTAGGATATTCAGAAGCCAAGTTATAAGCCCACAAAGGTGTAACTGGACTACTTCTTTAAAGTGACACCAGATCCGGTGACCTTTGGGATATGGTTTGACCCCCTTAGGAAAGTGCTATCATCATGAAACGTTCAGATCACTTACAATTCAATAGAATCTACCTTCCTGTAACGTTTCAGCCTGATTGTACCTTGTTTTCACACAAATGAACCCAGAATGATGTGAAATTGTGCTTCGTGCAACATAATTCTGGGTGCCATTTAAAAACCATAAGTGCTAATGACTCCATTCCTTATTGTGGTTGTAGCGGCTGTTGATTGGAGTATACTAAAACAAACCTGATGTCTCTAGGACATTCAGAAGCCAAGTTATAAGCCCACAAATGTGTAACTGGACTACTTCTTTAAATTGACACCAGATCCGGTGACATTTGGGACATGGTTTGACCCCCTTAGGAAAGTGCTATCATCATGAAACGTTCAGATCACTTACAACTCAATAGATTCTACCTTCCTGTAACGTTTCAGCCTGATTGGACCTTGTTTTCACACAAATGGACCCAGAATGATGTGAAATTGTGCTTCGTGCAACATAATTCTGGGGGCCATTTACAAACCATAAGTGCTAATTACTCCATTCCTTTTTGTGGTTGTAGGGGCTGTTGATTGGAGTACACTAAAACAAACCTAACCTCTCTAGGACATTCAGAAGCCAAGTTATAAGCCCACAAAGGTGTAACTGGACTACTTCTTTAAAGTGACACCAGGCCCGGTGACCTTTAGGACATGGTTTTACCCCCTATAGGAATGTGCGATCATCTTGAAACGTTCAGATCACTTACAACTCAATAGATTCTACCTTCTTGTAGCGTTTCAGCCTGATTGGACCTTGTTTTCACATAAATGGACCCAGAATGATGTGAAATTGTGCTTCGTGCAACATAATTCTGGGTGCCATTTACAAACCATAAGTGCTAATGACTCCATTCCTTTTTGTGGTTGTAGGGGCTGTTGATTGGAGTACACTAAAACAAACCTGATCTCTCTAGGACATTCAGAAGCCAAGTTATAAGCCCACAAATGTGTAACTGGACTACTTCTTTAAATTGACACCAGATCCGGTGATCTTTGGGACATCGTTTGACCCCCTTAGGAAAGTGCTATCATCATGAAACGTTCAGATACCTTAGAACTCAGTAGATTCTACCTTCCTGTAACGTTTCAGCCTGATTGGACCTTGTTTTCACACAAATGAACCCAGAATGATGTGAAATTGTGCTTCGTGCAACATAATTCTGGGTGCCATTTAAAAACCATAAGTGCTAATGACTCCATTCCTTTTTTTGGTTGTAGGGGCTGTTGATTGGAGTACACTAAAACAAACCTGACTGCTCTAGGACATTCAGAAGCCAAGTTATAAGCCCACAAATGTGTAACTGGACTAATTCTTTAAAGTGACACCAGATCCGGTGACCTTTGCGACATGGTTTGACCCCCTTAGGAAAGTGCTATCATCATGAAACGTTCAGATCACTTACAACTCAATAGATTCTACCTTCCTGTAACGTTTCTGCCTGATTGGACCTTGTTTTCACACAAATGAACCCAGAATGATGTGAAATTGTGCTTCGTGCAACATAATTCTGTGTGCCATTTACAAACCATAAGTGCTAATGACTCCATTCCTTTTTGTGGTTGTAGGGGCTGTTGATTGGAGTACATTAAAACAAACCTGATCTCTCTAGGACATTCAGAAGCCAAGTTATAAGCCTACAAAGATGTAACTGGACTACTTCTTTAAAGTGACACCAGGCCCGGTGACCTTTGGGACATGGTTTTACCCCCTATAGGAATGTGCGATCATCTTGAAACGTTCAGATCACTTACAACTCAATAGATTCTACCTTCCTCTAACGTTTCAGCCTGATTGGACCTTGTTTTCACACAAATGGACCCAGAATGATGTGAAATTGTGCTTCGTGCAACATAATTCTGGGTGCCATTTAAGAACCATAAGTGCTAATGACTCCATTCCTTTTTGTGGTTGTGGGGGCTGTTGATTGGAGTACACTAAAACAACCCTGATCTCTCTAGGACATTCAGAAGCCAAGTTATAAGCCCACAAAGGTGTAACTGGACTACTTCTTTAAAGTGACACCAGGCCCGGTGACCTTTGGGACATGGTTTGACCCCCTATAGGAAAGTGCTATCATCATGAAACGTTCAGATCACGTACAACTCAATAGATTCTACCTTCCTGTAACGTTTCTGCCTGATTGGACCTTGTTTTCACACAAATGAAACCAGAATGATGTGAAATTTTGCTTCGTGCAACATAATTCTGGGTGCCATTTACAAACCATAAGTGCTAATGACTCCATTCCTTTTTGTGGTTGTAGGGGCTGTTGATTGGAGTACATTAAAACAAACCTGACCTCTCCAGGACATTCAGAAGCCAAGTTATAAGCCCACAAATGTGTAACTGGACTACTACTTTAAATTGACACCAGATCCGGTGACATTTGGGACATGGTTTGACCCCCTTAGGAAAGTGCTATCATCATGAAACGGTCAGATCACTTACAACTCAATAGATTCTACCTTTCTGTAACGTTTCAGCCTGATTGGACCTTGTTTTCACACAAATGAACCCAGAATGATGTGAAATTGTGCTTCGTGCAACATAATTATGGGTGCCATTTAAAAACCATAAGTGCTAATGACTCCATTCCTTTTTGTGGTTGTAGGGGCTGTTGATTGGAATATACTAAAACAAACCTGATCTCTCTAGGACATTCAGAAGCCAAGTTATAAGCCCACAAATGTGTCACTGGACTACTTCTTTAGACACCAGATCCGGTGACCTTTGGGACATGGTTTGACCCCCTTAGGGAAGTGCTATCACCATGAAACCTTCAGATCACTTACATTTTAATAGATTCTACCTTCCTGTAACGTTTCTGCCTGATTGGACCTTGTTTTCACACAAATGAACCCAGAATGATGTGAAATTGTGCTTCGTGCAACATAATTCTGTGTGCCATTTACAAACCATAAGTGCTAATGACTCCATTCCTTTTTGTGGTTGTAGGGGCTGTTGATTGGAGTACATTAAAACAAACCTGATCTCTCTAGGACATTCAGAAGCCAAGTTATAAGCCTACAAAGATGTAACTGGACTACTTCTTTAAAGTGACACCAGGCCCGGTGACCTTTGGGACATGGTTTTACCCCCTATAGGAATGTGCGATCATCTTGAAACGTTCAGGTCCCTTACAACTCAATAGATTCTACCTTCCTGTAACGTTTCAGCCTGATTGGACCTTGTTTTCACACAAATGGACCCAGAATGATGTGAAATTGTGCTTCGTGCAACATAATTCTGGGTGCCATTTACAAACCATAAGTGCTAATGACTCCATTCCTTTTTGTGGTTGTAGGGGCTGTTGATTGGAGTACATTAAAACAAACCTGACCTCTCCAGGACATTCAGAAGCCAAGTTATAAGCCCACAAATGTGTAACTGGACTACTACTTTAAATTGACACCAGATCCGGTGACATTTGGGACATGGTTTGACCCCCTTAGGAAAGTGCTATCATCATGAAACGTTCAGATCACTTACAACTCAATAGATTCTACCTTTCTGTAACGTTTCAGCCTGATTGGACCTTGTTTTCACACAAATGAACCCAGAATGATGTGAAATTGTGCTTCGTGCAACATAATTCTGGGTGCCATTTAAAAACCATAAGTGCTAATGACTCCATTCCTTTTTGTGGTTGTAGGGGCTGTTGATTGGAGTATACTAAAACAAACCTGATCTCTCTAGGACATTCAGAAGCCAAGTTATAAGCCCACAAATGTGTAACTGGACTACTTCTTTAGACACCAGATCCGGTGACATTTGGGACATGGTTTGACCCCCTTAGGGAAGTGCTATCATCATGAAACCTTCAGATAACTTACATTTTAATAGATTCTACCTTCCTGTAATGTTTCAGCCTGATTGGACCTTGTTTTCACACAAATGAACCCAGAATGATGTGAAATTGTGCTTCGTGCAACATAATTCTGGGTGCCATTTAAAAACCATAAGTGCTAATGACTCCATTCCTTTTTGTGGTTGTAGGGGCTGTTGATTGGAGTACACTAAAACAAACCTGATCGCTCTAGGACATTCAGAAGCCAAGTTATATGCCCACAAATGTGTAACTGGACTACTTCTTTAAATTGACACCAGATCCGGTGACCTTTGGGACATGGTTTGACCCCCTTAGGAAAGTGCTATCATCATGAAACGTTCAGATCACTTACAACGCAATAGATTCTACCTTCCTGTAACGTTTCAGCCTGATTGGACCTTGTTTTCACACAAATGAACCCAGAATGATGTGAAATTGTGCTTCGTGCAACATAATTCTGGGTGCCATTTAAAAACCATAAGTCTAATGACTCCATTCCTTTTTGTGGTTGTAGGGGCTGTTGATTGGAGTATACTAAAACAAACCTGATCTCTCTAGGACATTCAGAGGCCAAGTTATAAGCCCACAAATTTGTAACTGGACTACTTCTTTAGACACCAGATCAGGTGACCTTTGGGACATGGTTTGACCCCCTTAGGAAAGTGCTATCATCATGAAACGTTCAGATCACTTACAACAATAGATTCTACCTTCCTGTAACGTTTCAGCCTGATTGGACCTTGTTTTCACACAAATGAACCCAGAATGATGTGAAATTGTGCTTCGTGCAACATAATTCTGGGTGCCATTTAAAAACCATAAGTGCTAATGTCTCCATTCCTTTTTGTGGTTCTAGGGGCTGTTGATTGGAGTACACTAAAACAAACCTGATCTCTCTAGGACATTCAGAAGCTAAGTTATAAGCCCACACACAAAGATGTAACTGGACTACTTCTTTAAAGTGACACTTGGCCCGGTGACCTTTGGGACATGGTTTGACCCCCTATAGGAATGTGCGATCATCTTGAAACGTTCAGATCACTTACAACTTAATAGATTCTACCTTCTTGTAGCGTTTCAGCCGGATTGGACCTTGTTTTCACACAAATTGACCCAGAATCATGTGAAATTGTGCTTAGTGCAGCATAATTCTGGGTGCCATTTAAGAACCATAAGTGCTAATGACTCCATTCCTTTTTGTGGTTGTAGGGGCTGTTGATTGGAGTACACTAAAATAAACCTGATCTCTCTAGGACATTCAGAAGCCAAGTTATAAGCCCACAAATGTGTAACTGGACTACTTCTTTAAATTGACACCAGATCCGGTGACCTTTGGGACATGGTTTGACCCCCTTAGGAAAGCGCTATCATCATGAAACGTTCAGATCACTTACAACTCAATAGATTCTAGCTTCCAGTAACGTTTCAGCCTGATTGGACCTTGTTTTCACACAAATGAACCCAGAATGATGTGAAATTGTGCTTCGTGCAAAATAATTCTGGGTGCCATTTACAAACCATAAGTGCTAATGACTCCATTCCTTTTTGTGGTTGTAGGGGCTGTTGATTGGAGTACACTAAAACAAACCTAACCCCTCTAGGACATTCAGAAGCCAAGTTATAAGCCCACAAAGGTGTAACTGGACTACTTCTTTAAAGTGACACTTGGCCCGGTGACCTTTGGGACATGGTTTGACCCCCTATAGGAATGTGCGATCATCTTGAAACGTTCAGATCACTTACAACTCAATAGATTCTACCTTCTTGTAGCGTTTCAGCCGGATTGGACCTTGTTTTCACACAAATTGACCAAGAATGATGTGAAATTGTGCTTCGTGCAACATAATTCTGGGTGCCACTTACAAACCATAAGTGCTAATGACTCCATTCATTTTTGTGGTTGTAGGGGCTGTTGATTGGAGTACACTAAAACAAACCTGATCTCTCTAGGACATTCAGAAGCCAAGTTATAAGCCCACAAATGTGTAACTGGACTACTTCTTTAAATTGACACCAGATCCAGTGACCTTTGGGAGATGGTTTGACCCCCTTAGGAAAGTGCTATCATCATGAAACATTCAGATCACTTACAACTCAATAGATTCTACCTTCCTGTAACGTTTCAGCCTGATTGGACCTTGTTTTCACACAAATGGACCCAGAATGATGTGAAATTGTGCTTTGTGCAACATAATTCTGGGTGCCATTTAAAAACCATAAGTGCTAATGACTCCATTCCTTTTTGTGGTTGTAGGGGCTGTTGATTGGAGTACACTAAAATAAACCTGATCTCTCTAGGACATTCAGAAGCCAAGTTATAAGCCCACAAATGTGTAACTGGACTACTTCTTTAAATTGACACCAGATCCGGTGCCCTTTGGGACATGGTTTGACCCCCTTAGGAAAGTGCTATCATCATGAAACATTCAGATCACTTACAACTCAATAGATTCTACCTTCCTGTAACGTTTCAGCCTGATTGGACCTTGTTTTCACACAAATGAACCCAGAATGATGTGAAATTGTGCTTCGTGCAACATAATTCTGGGTGCCATTTACAAACCATAAGTGCTAATGACTCCATTCTTTTTGTGGTTGTAGGGGCTGTTGATTGGAGTACACTAAAACAAACCTGACCTCTCTAGGACATTCAGAAGCCAAGTTATAAGCCCACAAAGGTGTAACTGGACAACTTCTTTAAAGTGACACCAGGCCCGGTGACCTTTGGGACATGGTTTTACCCCCTATAAGAATGTGCGATCATCTTGAAACCTTCAGATCACTTACAACTCAATAGATTCTACCTTCTTGTAGCGTTTCAGCCTGATTGGACCTTGTTTTCACACAAATGGACCCAGAATTATGTGAAATTGTGCTTCGTGCAACATAATTCTGGGTGCCATTTACAAACCATAAGTGCTAATGACTCCATTCCTTTTTGTGGTTGTAGGGGCTGTTGATTGGAGTACATTAAAACAAACCTGATCTCTCTAGGACATTCAGAAGTCAAGTTATAAGCCCACAAATGTGTAACTGGACTACTACTTTAAATTGACACCAGATCCGGTGACCTTTGGGACATGGTTTGACCCCCTTAGGAAAGTGCTATCATCATGAAACATTCAGATCACTTACAACTCAATAGATTCTACCTTCCTGTAACGTTTCAGCCTGATTAGACCTTGTTTTAGAACAAATGAACCCAGAATGATGTGAAATTGTGCTTCGTGCAACATAATTCTGGGTGCCATTTACAAACCATAAGTGCTAACGACTCCATTCCTTTTTGTGGTTTTAGGGGCTGTTGATTGGAGAACACTAAAACAAACCTAACCTCTCTAGGACATTCAGAAGCCAAGTTATAAGCCCACAAAGGTGTAACTGGACTACTTCTTTAAAGTGACACCAGGCCCGGTGACCTTTGGGACATGGTTTTACCCCCTATAGGAATGAGCGATCATCTTGAAACGTTCAGATCCCTTACAACTCAATAGATTCTACCTTCTTGTAGCGTTTCAGCCTGATTGGACCTTGATTTCACACAAATGGACCCAGAATGATGTGAAATTGTTCTTCCTGCAACATAATTCTGGGTGCCATTTACAAACCTTAAGTGCTAATGACTCCATTCCTTTTTGTGGTTGTAGGGGCTGTTGATTGGAGTACACTAAAACAAACCTGATCTCTCTAGGACATTCAGAAGCCAAGTTACAAGCCCACAAATGTGTAACTGGACTACTTCTTTAAATTGACACCAGATCCGGTGACCTTTGGGACATGGTTTGACCCCCTTAGGAAAGTGCTATCATCATGAAACGTTCAGATCACTTACAACTCAATAGATTCTACCTTCCTGTAACGTTTCAGCCTGATTGGACCTTGTTTTCACACAAATGAACCCTGAATGATGTGAAATTGTGCTTCGTGCAACATAATTCTGGGTGCCATTTTCAAACCATAAGTGCTAATGACTCCATTCCTTTTTGTGGTTGTAGGGGCTGTTGATTGGAGTACATTAAAACAAACCTGATCTCTCTAGAGCCCTTTTCAGACAGACATTCTGGAACATTTGTGGAAAATTCAATCCAGTTTTTAACCGGAACTGTGTTTTCAGACACACCACTTTTGTACCGGAACTTGTCCTTTCGGCTGCGTTCAGACAGCAGGGAAAAGTTCCAGATGTCTGGGGGGAGGGGGTGGGGAGGCTGTACCCGGATATTGCGTAAACAAAGTGCGGCGGGCGTACATGCGTCATTTCCCCAAACAAAGCTATTCAGTCCAACATGGCCGGTGAAGAGCTAGAATTCCTCTCACTGATCGGACTTATGTTAAGCGTAATCCTGCGCACACGAAAACGCATTAGAGACCTGGATGATGAAGCTCAATTGGTAATAAAGGAATCACGGGAGCAGTGTGAAACGCTCCGTCGCGCGTGTAGGAGACGGTACCGTAGGAGGCGAGCTGCCATGGTTCGCCGCATGCTTCAGGAGACCGCGACCCGGCGTATATGGAAACATTCACGACCAAGTGGCGAAGTTTTCTGGTCAAACGCGTTGAAAAACTTTGGAGATGAGGAGCGGTATCAACATTTTCGAATGTCTCGCAGGACCTTCAACTACCTGTTAAGCTTGGTTAGGCCTGTTTTGGCACGGAAAACTACAAACAGGCGAAGGCCTTACGAACCTTCCCTCAGGCTAGCCGTTGTTATCTGGTGGTATGCCACACCGAGCGAATACAGAACCATAAGCTGCCTGTTTGGTGTTGGTATATCCACTGTCTGTGTTTTTTTGCGAGAGGTGACAAGTGCTCTGAAGGACCGTTTGCTAGAATGTTTCATTTCATTACCAAAGCTGGACCAGCTACAGGTCACAATGGATGGATTTGCTGCACGCGGCTACCCAATGTGTGGTGGAGTGTTGGTCTCTCTTCCTTTAGACCAAGCACGGGTACGGAGTAGATGGAGTTAAACACCTTTTAAGTTGACAGAACGAGGAGACAAATGATCAGAAGTCCATTCACTGTTTCGCCGCTCATGAGGGGGAGAGCCTCTGCAGCAAGTCCCGCGACCTGCTCTTGCCAGATGCTTCGGACAGACTCTCGCCGTTCTGCTGAAACGGCTGATTTTTATTGAAGATTACAGGAATGTTACATACGCAGTTTGCCATGTACATACGTCAATGATCATGACAGGTGAAAATAACAGCCTTGTTAGCGGACAGTCTAGAACATTTATCCTTGAAAGTACCAGGAACATCGTGATACATTTATGACAGGAGAAGATACATTCACGGTGCGGAGAGGCACTGAGTGTAGATGGAATGTGCACACTCCTTTCTCTGGTGCAGGAAAAGATACACAGCTATTAATCTTTGTGTGGAGGCCTTGAGTATCTGAGTGAGTTTCCATAGCATAGAATAATAAAAGAGCTTATATGAGAGTTACATATATTTTCAATCCCCCTTTTGAACTCTTTTAAGAGTTCAACAAAGATGTAGGAAATCAAAACAATAACAACTCCAAATTCCATCAAAAAGAATATAATAAGCAGAGTTTTAAAACACCAATACAAACAATCAATCAGATTACATTTTATCATATCTCTAGCAGTAAACTAATACAAAAAACATGATTATACTTTCAACTGAACATGTCACAACATGTATGGATCGCATGCAACTCCATATGAGGGCGAAAAACCCTAATTATCATATGTTTATAGGGAAAATTCCCCCATGTCCCCCCTTTTGTCATATCTCAATTTTGGGGCGAACACCTGTTGGCATAGAGTGTGCATGCCTAGGACATCAATGATCAAAAGAAACAAAAACAATAAAAACAAAAAACTCATAGAAATAAACAGTTTAAGGGATTGTTACAGAAATCACTCAATATTCTCACACTCTAACAACATCTTCTTCATCATGAGAGTCATCACTTTCATCAGAGGGTTCCCCTCCCAAATAGATGTTAGGATTGGCTAGTAACAAGGGCATCTGGATAATTGGGTCAGCAGGTGGAGGGTGTAAAATATTACCCTTGTAAAATAAATGAGGGTGTTAAATACAACCCTTGTAGAATGTTCATAGGGTGGTTACTTCTTCCCCCTGTTGAGGACCCTTCACTGGCTCCAGGCAGCTGCAGGGGGTGATGATATCAAGATTCTCGTCCTGCAGGATGTGTTGGTAGCTTGGCACGCTACCTCGTCCCGCAGAATTGGTAGCTTGGCACGCTACTGTAGCCAGCTACTTCTCTTCCTGGTTTTTAAGTCCCTTGTTGTGTTTGTGTTTGTGTTTGTTTTTTTTTTTTTTTTTTTTCGGTCAGGCAGAAGTCAGCTGCTTCTCGTCCTGGTCCTTGGGTATTTTTCTGGTCAGGCAGATGTCGGCTGCTTCTCTTCCAGGTTAGGCTCCTCCCGTCCAGCCGGACAGCGTGTGATGTCCTCTCCGTGATCCTGTATGGCTCGGTCCACCTCGGTTCCGTCCACTTCCTTTTGGTGACTTTTAGCAGGACCCAGACGCCTGGCACCGAAGGCGAAGCCTCTTCGTGTGTGTAGTTTTGGTCCAATGAAGGCTTTCTCGACTTGTGCAGTCCTTGATCTCGGCAGATAGTTGGTAGGAAGGCTCACACTCCGGCCGGACCAGAAGTTCCCTGAACCGATCGCCTAGGGATTAAAGGTTATGCACAAAAATGTCCTAGCTCTTACTGACCCTAGCCTCTGATACCTTCAACATCAGACACATACAGTTACAAACAGCAAGCGCAATTAAAGGTATAGTGACATCACGACATGGACACACACAGACACACAAACACATACACATGCACATACACAGAGAGAGAGGGAGAGAGTAAGAATGTGTGTGGGAGAAAGAAATGAGTGGGATCCACTTCGCCACCAGCATCTCCACCTGTGTCACAGAGAAAAATTACAAAGAAATTAAAACACAAAGCAAACAACAATAATTCAATGAGTATAAATGATCAAACTAAAATATACAACCATGCATGGGTTTTATAACAGTTCCGGCAACACTGGAGAGGAAGCCTTGTATAATGAATTCTTAAGATGCCCTTCATCAATTAGAGGTTATAGCCAAATTGTTTCAGGATCCTGAATTTGAATTGGTCAATTTACTCAGAATAGTCCAATGTCTTTGTTGATGTTTCTCAAGGTTCAGCCACGCCCATATAGATAAATAAACAAACAAACAAGACAAACACAGTCAAACACACGGTCCATACACGTCTCTGTGCCCTCACACACCAAGCAAATGTCAGACTGAAGCGAAAGTGTGAAAACACTTAACCTAACGCTAAATCAGTGGAAAGAAAAAAATAAGACCTAAAGCGTGTAATCAAATTAATCCAACAAAACTTCCCATAACTGCCGTTCTAAACTCATGTTGCGGTGTGATCTCTCCAATTAGAAATTAGGACAACCACTTTTACTATCAATTCAACCAAATAGTTTCAGGTTGTCCCTTACCTAAACTACCTGTCTTTCTTACCTTCTTTCTTTCTTTCTTTCTTTCTTTCTTTTTTAGGAACACTACTCGCACAAGAAATCCTAAGAATTAATTCACTACTTAAGGTTAATTCATAAATAACGAAACTGCAGTTACAGGTTTGTTTGTGCATAGTATTGGTAATCAGCAGTTTTTTTTTCCTTATCTCCTCATCTAGAAGTGTTTCTGTGCTACTCCTTCATCTATAACACAAGTTAGTATCATCCTTAAAGCATCTGAAATTAAGCTGCATTGCTAAATCAATGACGTGATTTGTGCTAAGAAATACTCCCCTATCCTCTTCCTTTTTCCAGTGGCGCTGAATGACAGATTTTAGATCACTTTAACTTTTTATCACTATTACGTTTCATTTAATTAATTTTGCTTTTTCTCTCTTATTTTTGTCTATTTATTTATTTATGTTATTTACTTATTTATCATGCCATCCTGTGATGATAATCTTAAAGATTTTTTAGCCAATTGTCGTCAAAAAGGCCATTCAAAAATATTATGTTAAAGATTTCACAAGATAAAAATGTGAACATAATTTTTATCGAATGAGGGGTACAATTATTCAATATTTTTGTGACATTATTTTCTACGTTAGAACTTACAGCTGATAGAAAAATATAGGATCAGCTAGGTTTGGCTAGATCTGTTGGGAAACTCAACGGAGCTGAAACAACACTGTTGTCTCGGATGAGATGTTCCATGAATCATTTAGTCAGCTGAATGCCAAATTATTCATTTAATGTTTATTTTTATGCAATGAATGGAATGGGATGGAACGTTACTATAAACTGTCCGGAAATTTGCGCATGTTTGCTCGAAGGAGAGAACTGTTGAAGCCTAAAGCGTTCTCCTAGACTTATAAATAGACACCGTTTCCTTAACCAATGAAAATAAGTGATGACGCTGATGTATTCCGTTTTGAAAAGAAAATAAGGCTTTACTGCATGTCCGCTGCAGCTGAGAATCCTAGGACAATAAAGATTATATTGACGTCCAATGGTGAGTTGGGCTGAAATCCAGGTTACTAATCCTATTATTTATTTATTTATTGATATTATTATTATCTTTTTTTAGGCTAACTTTCTCAGTTAACTATGTTCTACAGTAGTTTAGTAAATTTTCCACAGTTCTGACATTTCATCAATTCAACTGGTTGTTGCCAAAAAGCCTTGTTCATTACCTGACTGCAGCAAGCAATCTTTTACTGGGTGTAACCATAGGAAACAGTCTCTTTTGAGCCTCTCTTTGTAAGTCCAGGATGACCACCGTCATTGATTAAAGTTCACATGTTAGCACACATGCTCCCCCTTTTGTACTTTGTTTCATCAGCAGCAGGGCAAATAAGTTTCTGCCTCTTTGTCCATCTTGTAGTGCTCCCCGTCTTGATGTTATAAGTCACAGCTTTTGGTGAGGGCTTCCAGGTTCTCTTTGGTGAGGGCTTCCAGGTTCTCTTTGTATAGAAGTCAGAGCCAAACATTCTTTGCAGCTGGTTGTGACAGGCCCACCCAGTAAAGTTCATGCCTGCCACAATGCACAGCAAACGTTTTCCTTAAATATGTTGATTGAGTTAAAATGACAGAACTTTCTCTTTTACAAATCAAAATCAACGATGGTTTCTAATATTTAGTCGACTTTATTGACTCAAAGGTAAATCTAGACTACTTCCTATGCACAATTTTTCTGAATCGTCAAATCGGTTCTACACAGGTTTTAAACTTTAGGCACAATCTATCCCAAATGCAAGATCCCTCCTTTCATTTTTTGTTTATCTATTTTATTTTGGGAAAATAACTACCAGTTTTTAACTCAAAACAGCCTAGTACAGTTTCTAGCCAGGTTACAGGAAATAATACTTAGTTTATCTGTTTTTTCATTATTCAGCGTCCCAAAATCCAGCCATTAACGTTAATGGTTCTTAAAGTTGAGGCAAGACAATTATTGGATTTTGTTTTATAGCAAGATTTAACAAATATTTTATTTCCTTACTGATTATTTGTTAATTTTATGGTTTTCATAAAGATGATCCTGAGAGGTTCAGAGCTGCTTTTCGCAGCACCCTGTGCTATTTTTAGACTGCGGAACTCCTGTGTGTAAAAGTGGGTGGAGTCAGGTCCTCAGGCTGAAACTCCAGTCATTCTCACTAGATCTGTCCGAGAGGAAGGATCTCCTGAATACCCTAACCAGAAGCCTTAAGGTACGTCCAAAACACCGAAAAATATCCTTTCTAAAGTCACAAATTGCTTAAAACTGCATGTTACACAGAAAAACTGTGAGAGCGAGGGAGTCCAGCTGACTCCACGGCCCATAATCAGACAAAATACTTCCTTTATAACCACAACCATACAACTTTTGTATTTTAAGGGATTTTCTTGTCCTCACACTAACGATAAATTCTTTTTCTATTGTTTCCACAGTCTCTCGAACTAAATAACCGTCTAGCAAAAACATGGACCGCACCCTGTTTCTCAAGCAGCTGCTCCCTCTATTAAAAACTGAGTCATTCAGAAGATCCAGCGAAAGCAGCTCATGCAAGAAGACACGCATTCACTCATTCACAAGGCACAGAGACATTCTTTGTTTGTCACAGTCTCTTTTTATTATTATTATTATTTTTTAAGGTAAGTCAGTTCGTCACTTATTTATTCTCTCTCTATATATATATAATATTTTAAGCACAGAATTTATTTAACACTGCACTGGTTATTTTCAGAATTTAATGCTTACTATGCTTTTAAGCAGGCCTTATGTAACATTAGAGCAAATCCAATTGCAATTTCTTTGAGAGCGCTCTTGAGGAATAGTTTATATATTTATTTTCTGCAGATCTGTTTTGATTTTACTGTTTAGCAGCTATATGACTATATTTCTAAAATAAAGCTGTCATTTACATCCTTACTTGCGTTTCTTGGTGGTTTTTTCCCTTTTTTCATCTCCAGGTCACTTAACCCCCAGATCGGGGTCACTCACATGCTGCCCCACACACAAATGATTATCACGCTTCTACACTACATATGTATATATGTATACACATATACATACATACACACATACATATGCATATGTTACTTTAAAAACCTTTTATTTATTAACTTATGGTGTTCTGTTCAAAGACTGATCAGAACAGGGTTGCAGAATTTGAATTTTGCGTAGCTCCAAACATTAATTTTTAGCACTGCAGTGTAATTTACATATACGAGTTGCAACTTTTTAAAGCTCTTATTTATCTTATTTATTTATTTTCTGGTACCGCATCAGGCCTTCACACACACACCCAGCGCTGTACACTCACACACACACCCACACGGAGCTCCCAAAACTCTGCTCTGCATTCTGCACTCTCCTAGTGCTGCACTTTCAATCCAGAGCCGTAAGCAGCCTCTTGCTGCGCCTCACACACACAGGCTGAACTCAGCTTACACACACAGTGAAGCTTGTCTACAGCTGTGCCTTTTTTCTCTCGATTCTGCAGCCTTCACTTCCCAAATCTTTCTCCAGTTACCTCTACTGTTAACATCTACCCCTTTTTTCTTCATCGCCTCTTCCGCTGACTTTCTCAATAAAACCTTATTTCTCGTGGCTTCAACTGGGCTGCTTGTCATATTTAAACATTGCTCATTTTATGCAAAAACAGCCAAAAGCACGCAGAAATAGCCAAAAGCACTGCTCTCTTCACACAGAAGCAGTCAAAACATTTATCATCTTATGCAAAAACAGTTACCTCAGAACATCTTTCTCATCTCATGCAAAAGGTCCTTGACCTTTAAATCCAGGGAGCTCTCTTTAGCCTCCCCTTCCCTTAACATAAAAACCAGGTCCTTGACCTTTAAATCCAGGGAGCTCTCTTTAGCCTCCCCTTCCCTTAACACAAAAACCAGGTCCTCGACCTGTGGACTTTTAGGGTTCCCACAACTATGGATCCAGCCAAGCTTTATATAACCTCGTTATATATTCTATCCGCTCGTCAGCAAATAGTGTGGTCAGCCACGACCTGGAAATGGAACTTTAGGGCTCCTCAGCCCTGGGTCACCATCCCTTCATCTGTACTATTTCCTTTTCTCATTTACTCATTAAACCATTACAAAAAATCCTCATTTCATTTCACCACTAAACCATTACAAAAAAAATCTCTTATTCTCCTGCACTTGTCTCCACTTTCTTCTCCAACTATTATTTTAGGACCACAGCTACTGTGATTCTGGACACAAATGCTTTGGATAAATCCAATGAGCAGATTTTAGATAATAGGCTCTGCTTACCTTATTTCCACCGCGGTGTTTTTGTGCCAAGATCTGTTCGCTGGGTCAGTGGGTCGAATCGTCCTCCAAAAACTCCTTTTTCTTCAAAAAGAAAAAATCCTGTTCGTGACGCCAAATTTGTTGGTCTCTCTTCCTTTAGACCAAGCACGGGTACGGAGTAGATGGAGTTAAACACCTTTTAAGTTGACAGAACGAGGAGACAAATGATCAGAAGTCCATTCACTGTTTCGCCGCTCATGAGGGGGAGAGCCTCTGCAGCAAGTCCCGCGACCTGCTCTTGCCAGATGCTTCGGACAGACTCTCGCCGTTCTGCTGAAACGGCTGATTTTTATTGAAGATTACAGGAATGTTACATACGCAGTTTGCCATGTACATACGTCAATGATCATGACAGGTGAAAATAACAGCCTTGTTAGCGGACAGTCTAGAACATTTATCCTTGAAAGTACCAGGAACATCGTGATACATTTATGACAGGAGAAGATACATTCACGGTGCGGAGAGGCACTGAGTGTAGATGGAATGTGCACACTCCTTTCTCTGGTGCAGGAAAAGATACACAGCTATTAATCTTTGTGTGGAGGCCTTGAGTATCTGAGTGAGTTTCCATAGCATAGAATAATAAAAGAGCTTATATGAGAGTTACATATATTTTCAGGAGCTATAGATGGAAGCCACATTCCAATCATTGCTCCGAAGGACGATCCAGCTTCATATCACAACAGAAAAGGCTGGCATTCCATTGTTCTGCAGGCTGTTGTTGACCACCGTTTCTAGTAAGACTGGTTTTGTGAGAGCATGAATTTCTATGTTGTTGTCAAGAGCAAATTTACATTTTATGCATCCCTTTGTTGTTTGGGGCTGTTATGTTGCAGCACTAACGAAATGCTTTGTTCAGTTTCACAGATGTTTATGTTGGTTGGCCTGGTCGAACGCATGACGCCAGAGTACTCAGCAACTCTACCATCTTCATTAAAGCCGAACAACAAGATGGCTACCTGTTCCCCCGTGAGGTATGCCTTAACATCTAAATCTGCGCGCACACACACACACACACACACACCCCTACACCTCTAATCTTGGTTTTCTGTCCTTCTAGATGTCCAGAGACATCAATGGTGTAGAGGTTCCCGTTCATCTGATTGGGGATGCGGCATATCCACTGAAGAAGTGGCTGATGAAGGGGTTCACACAACACCATCGTCTGACGCCTGAACAAAGCACCTTCAACTATCGTTTAAGCTCTGCTCGGATGGTTGTTGAAAATGCATTTGGGCTGCTTAAGGGCCGCTGGAAGTGTCTGGCCAAGCGTTGTGATGTGGACATTCACATTATGCCGGACATTGTGATTGCTTGTTGCATTCTTCACAATGTCTGCGAGATCAACAAAGACAATTACCTTGCTGAATGGAATACTGATGCCACTGAACTACCTGAACCTAATGCAGAAGCTGTGTATGCCCCTCCAGTTGGAGGGGCACAGCAAATTCGAGGGGCAATCATGTCAGTACTTTAACTGCATTTCAAATTGATTGTGCTTCTTGTCCAAAACTGCGTTGTACATTTTGGGACTGTAACTATGTCTGCTTCCCCTAATTAAAAAGAAAACTTTTAACAGTGTTAACCATTCTTCACATAGATGAGAATGTATTCATAGTTTCACCCAAAAAGGTTTTTATTTGCCAAGCAAAAAAAGTAAAATAGACACTGCAAACAGAGGTATAAGTTGTGTTGTGCAAAATCTGTCACTTCAAGTAAAAGACATTTAATTAAAATGTGCAAAACTTGTCCAAAAAAATTAAACTCAATACCCCCCCCCCCCCAATTTAATCGAGACTAAAGGTTTGCCATGAAAGGCTTGTATAAAAAAAACACAAAAAACAACTTATTTTAGTAGATTGTATAAATGGCAAAAGTTTAAATAAAGTGTAACAAATAAAAACTGAAAATTAATACTGAAATGAAACTGTCTACAGATGGAGAATGTGGGGTGCAGCAGTCTGCACTGATGGAGCTCTGCAGGTCAGAATGTTACATCAGCCAGTGAAGGTGGAGGGACAATGAACTACAAATTGTGGTAGTTTGGACCCGGCATCCATTCCTGCTGTGGCTGAGTCAACCTGTTAACAAGTTGACGCATCAAAGATGTTATATCCTGGAATGTAGCCACTTCTTGTCGCCTGACCGCTAAGTATTCACGCATATATTGCTGTTCAAACTCCCTCTGCTCCTGCATTAATTCTCTGTCACGCTGATGGCTTCTCTCATCCATGCGTTCCAAAGCCTCGCTCCATTCTGTGTAGGAAGACTTGTCTCTCTTCCTCTTTCTTTGCCTTGGAGTGCTGGATGCCGCATGCGATGGGGTGCTGCATGATGGCCCTATTGAAAAAGGCAGACATTAGTGTCACATATATGCTGTAGTGTTTCAATGTATTTTGTGCAGTGGGGTGATTATCTGAATATGGTGCACTACAGGTTTACCACAAAGACAAACATTTAAACTCAACTCAGATATAGTAACAAAATACATGTTCAAAATGGGACACGTAATGTATGTCCTACATTTTTTGGTGAGTTTTCCAATAACTGTAACCCCCAATGTGCACGTAATTCCAACACGTCACCCAGCGCTTTTCTCATCACGTGCTCAGTTGGAGCAGTTTAGATACCAGAAGTTAAAAGCCTGCTGTTTAGGTCGCAGTTGTCTGCAATTAACATTTTTATAGCTATAAGCTGTACATCTGCACACCCAGTCTTACAACAGCATCTGCTTGCTAACGTGAATATTTACCTGCTATGGAAGAGCAGTCACTGTCCGACGCGACTTGGGGCCTGTGGTTCTCGCTGCTGTCCGTTGCGTCTTCTTGGGCCCTCTCAAGGGAGCTGCAGCTGGCCTCAGAGCAGTCCTCTGGTCGGTTGGAAGCCGCCACCATGCTTCCACACACCACAACAGGGTTTGTGGTTTTTTGAGCACCCCATATAGCTTCACATAAGTCGAAGTAGCCCCACTCCATCCGGTCGTTACCACTTCTCCTATTGTGGTCACATACCTCGTGGTATCGACGCTTTAAGGCCTTGAGCTTCGATATGGCCTGTTGTTTGCTCCGGTGCGTTCCCAGATCACGCAACTTCGATATTAGGCGGTCGTAGGTGACAGAGTCTCGCGCTGTACCTTGAATACTTTTCATAATGACCATGTCTCCCCTCACCGTGAGTAGGTCTCGAATCTCTGAATCTGTCCAATTGGTCGACATGTTGGAGATGCTGTTCAGATGTTCGCCTTCTTTCCTCTGTGTGTTTGTGCTCAGGACTCGGGACATCATGTGGTATACCTTCCCGGTCACGTGACATATACGTTATCTAGGTGCGCACAGCGTCCCCCGGTCCCCTCCTCCCCCCTCCCCCTTGTCCGGAAATTTATCTCACGAGTCTGAAAGCAGCCACCCTGTCCGTAACAAGTCCGGACCTGTTACTAGGGGCTTCGTCCGGAGAAATTCCGGAGCACGTTATCCGGATGTTTGTTGCACGAAGCACAATTTCACATCATTCTGGGTTCATTTGTGTGAAAACAAGGTCCAATCAGGCTGAAACGTTACAGGAAGGTAGAATCTATTTAGTTGTAAGTGATCTGAACGTTTCATGATGATAGCACTTTCCTAAGGGGGTCAAACCATGTCGCAAAGGTCACCGGATCTGGTGTCAATTTAAAGAAGTAGTCCAGTTACACATTTGTGGGCTTATAACTTGGCTTCTGAATGTCCTAGAGATATCAGGTTTGTTTTAATGTACTCCAATCAACAGCCCCTACAACCACAAAAAGGAATGGAGTCATTAGCACTTATGGTATGTAAATGGCACCCAGAATTATGTTGCACGAAGCACAATTTCACATCATTCTGGGTTCATTTGTGTGAAAACAAGGTTCAATCAGGCTGAAATGTTACAGGAAGGTAGAATGTATTGAGTTGTAAGTGATCTGAACGTTTCATGATGATAGCACTTTCCTAAGGGGGTCACACCATGTCCCAAAGGTCACCGGATCTGGTGTCAATTTAAAGAAGTAGTCCAGTTACACATTTGTGGGCTTATAACTTGGCTTCTGAATGTCCTAGAGAGATCAGGTTTGTTTTAATGTACTCCAATCAAGAGCCCCTACAAACACAAAAGGGAATGGAGTCATTAGCACTTATGGTTTGTAAATGGCACCCAGAATTATGTTGCACGATGCACAATTTCACATCATTCTGGGTCCATTTTTGTGAAAACAAGGTCCAATCAGGCTGAAACGCTACAAGAAGGTAGAATCTATTGAGTTGTAAGTGATCTGAACGTTTCAAGATGATCGCACATTCCTATAGGGGGTAAAACCATTTCCCAAAGGTCACCGGGCCTGGTGTCACTTTAAAGAAGTAGTCCAGTTACACCTTTGTGGGCTTATAACTTGGCTTCTGAATGTCCTAGAGAGGTTAGGTTTGTTTTAGTGTACTCCAATCAAAGCCCCTACAACCACAAAAAGGAATGGAGTCATTAGCACTTATGGTTTGTAAATGGCACCCAGAATTATGTTGCACGAAGCACAATTTCACATCATTCTGGGTTCATTTGTGTGAAAACAAGGTCCAATCAGGCTGAAACGTTACAGGAAGGTAGAATCTATTGAGTTGTAAGTTATCTGAACGTTTCATGATGATAGCACTTTCCTAAGGGGGTCAAACCATGTCCCAAAGGTCACCGGATCTGGTGTCAATTTAAAGAAGCAGTCCAGTTACACATTTGTGGGCTTATAACTTGGCTTCTGAATGACCTAGAGAGATCAGGTTTGTTTTAATGTACTCCAATCAACAGCCCCTACAACCACAAAAAGGAATGGAGATATTAGCACTTATGGTTTGTAAATGGCACCCAGAATTATGTTGCACGAAGCACAATTTCACATCATTCTGGGTTCATTTGTGTGAAAACAAGGTCCAATCAGGCTGAAACGTTACAGGAAGGTAGAATCTATTGAGTTGCAAGTGATCTGAACGTTTCATGATGATAGCACTTTCCTAAGGGGGTCAAACCATGTCCCAAAAGTCACCGGATCTGGTGTCAATTTAAAGAAGTAGTCCAGTTACACATTTGTGGGCTTATAACTTGGCTTCTGAATGTCCTAGAGAGATCAGGTTTGTTTTAGTGTACTCCAATCAACAGCCCCTACAACCACAAAAAGGAATGGAGTCATTAGCACTTATGGTTTGTAAATGGCACCCAGAATTATGTTGCACGAAGCACAATTTCACATCATTCTGGGTCCATTTGTGTGAAAACAAGGTCCAATCAGGCTGAAACGCTAAAAGAAGGTAGAATCTATTGAGTTGTAAGTGATCTGAACATTTCAAGATGATCGCACATTCCTATAGGGGGTAAAACCATGTCCCAAAGGTCACCGGGCCTGGTGTCACTTTAAAGTAGTTGTCCAGTTACACCTTTGTGGGCTTATAACTTGGCTTCTGAATGTCCTAGAGAGATCAGGTTTGTTTTAGTGTACTCCAATCAACAGCCCCTACAACCACAAAAAGGAATGGAGTCATTAGCACTTATGGTTTGTAAATGGCACCCAGAATTATGTTGCACGAAGCACAATTTCACATCATTCTGGGTTCATTTGTGTGAAAACAAGGTCCAATCAGGCTGAAACGTTACAGGAAAGTAGAATCTATTGAGTTGTAAGTGATATGAATGTTTCATGATGATAGCACTCTCCTAAGGGTGTCAAACCATGTCCCAAAGGTCACCGGATCTGGTGTCAATTTAAAGAAGTAGTCCAGTTACACATTTGTGGGCTTATAACTTGGCTTCTGAATGTCCTAGAGAGATCAGGTTTGTTTTAGTGTACTCCAATCAACAGCCCCTACAACCACAAAAAGGAATGGAGTCATTATCACTTAAGGTTTGTAAATGGCACCCAGAATTATGTTGCACGAAGCACAATTTAACATCATTCTGGGTCCATTTGTGTGAAAACAAGGTCCAATCAGGCTGAAACGTTACAGGAAGGTAGAATCTATTGAGTTGTAAGTTATCTGAACGTTTCATGATGATAGCACTTTCCTAAGGGGGTCAAACCATGTCCCAAAGGTCACCAGATCTGGTGTCAATTTAAAGAAGCAGTCCAGTTACACATTTGTGGGCTTATAACTTGGCTTCTGAATGACCTAGAGAGATCAGGTTTGTTTTAATGTACTCCAATCAACAACCCCTACAACCACAAAAAGGAATGGAGATATTAGCACTTATGGTTTGTAAATGGCACCCAGAATTATGTTGCACGAAGCACAATTTCACATCATTCTGGGTTCATTTGTGTGAAAACAAGGTCCAATCAGGCTGAAACGTTACAGGAAGGTAGAATCTATTGAGTTGCAAGTGATATGAACGTTTCATGATGATAGCACTTTCCTAAGGGGGTCAAACCATGTCCCAAAAGTCACCGGATCTGGTGTCAATTTAAAGAAGTAGTCCAGTTACACATTTGTGGGCTTATAACTTGGCTTCTGAATGTCCTAGAGAGGTCAGGTTTGTTTTAGTGTACTCCAATCAACAGCCCCTACAACCACAAAAAGGAATGGAGTCATTAGCACTTATTGTTTGTAAATGGCACCCAGAATTATGTTGCACGAAGCACAATTTCACATCATTCTGGGTCAATTTGTGTGAAAACAAGGTCCAATCAGGCTGAAACGCTACAAGAAGGTAGAATCTATTGAGTTGTAAGTGATCTGAACATTTCAAGATGATCGCACATTCCTATAGGGGGTAAAACCATGTCCCAAAGGTCACCGGGCCTGGTGTCACTTTAAAGTAGTAGTCCAGTTACACCTTTTGGGCTTATAACTTGGCTTCTGAATGTCCTAGAGAGGTTAGTTTGTTTTAGTGTACTCCAAACAACAGCCCCTAAAACCACAAAAAGGAATGGAGTCATTAGCACTTATGGTTTGTAAATGGCACCCAGAATTATGTTGCACGAAGCACAATTTCACATCATTCTGGGTTCATTTGTGTGGAAACAAGGTCCAATCAGGCTGAAACGTTACAGGAAGGTAGAATCTATTGAGTTGTAAGTGATCTGAACGTTTCATGATGAGAGCACTTTCCTAAGGGGGTCAAACCATGTCCCAAAGGTCACCGGATCTGGTGTCAATTTAAAGAAGTAGTCCAGTTACACATTTGTGGGCTTATAACTTGGCTTATGAATGTCCTAGAGAGATCAGGTTTGTTTTAGTGTACTCCAATCAACAGCCCCTACAACCACAAAAAGGAATGGAGTCATTAGCACTTAAGGTTTGTAAATGACACCCAGAATTATGTTGCAGGAAGAACAATTTCACATCATTCTGGGTCCATTTGTGTGAAAACACGGTCCAATCAGGCTGAAACGCTACAAGAAGGTAGAATCTATTGAGTTGTAAGTGATCTGAACGTTTCAAGATGATCGCTCATTCCTATAGGGGGTAAAACCATGTCCCAAAGGTCACCGGGCCTGGTGTCACTTTAAAGAAGTAGTCCAGTTACACCTTTGTGGGCTTATAACTTGGCTTCTGAATGTCCTAGAGAGGTTAGGTTTGTTTTAGTGTTCTCCAAACAACAGCCCCTACAACCACAAAAAGGAATGGAGTCATTAGCACTTATGGTTTGTAAATGGCACCCAGAATTATGTTGCACGAAGCACAATTTCACATCATTCTGGGTTCATTTGTGTGAAAACAAGGTCCAATCAGGCTGAAACGTTACAGGAAGGTAGAATCTATTGAGTTGTAAGTGATCTGAATGTTTCATGATGATAGCACTTTCCTAAGGGGGTCAAACCATGTCCCAAGGGTCACCGGATCTGGTGTCAATTTAAAGAAGTAGTCCAGTTACACATTTGTGGGCTTATAACTTGGCTTCTGAATGTCCTAGAGAGATCAGGTTTATTTTAGTGTACTCCAATCAACAGCCCCTACAACCACAAAAAGGAATGGAGTCATTAGCACTTAGGGTTTTTAAATGGCACCCAGAATTATGTTGCACAAAGCACAATTTCACATCATTCTGGGTCCATTTGTGTGAAAACAAGGTCCAATCAGGCTGAAACGTTACAGGAAGGTAGAATCTATTGAGTTGTAAGTGATCTGAACGTTTCATGATGATAGCACTTTCCTAAGGGGGTCAAACCATCTCCCAAAGGTCACTGGATCTGGTGTCAATTTAAAGAAGTAGTCCAGTTACACATTTGTGGGCTTATAACTTGGCTTCTGAATGTCCTAGAGAGATCAGGTTTGTTTTAATGTACTCCAATCAACAGCCCCTACAACCACAAAAATGAATGGAGTCATTAGCACTTATGGTTTGTAAGTGGCACCCAGAATTATGTTGCACGAAGCACAATTTCACATCATTCTGGGTCAATTTGTGTGAAAACAAGGTCCAATCCGGCTGAAACGCTACAAGAAGGTAGAATCTATTGAGTTGTAAGTGATCTGAACGTTTCAAGATGATCGCACATTCCTATAGGGGGTCAAACCATGTCCCAAAGGTCACCGGGCCAAGTGTCACTTTAAAGAAGTAGTCCAGTTACACCTTTGTGGGCTTATAACTTGGCTTCTGAATGTCCTAGAGAGGTTAGGTTTGTTTTAGTGTACTCCAATCAACAGCCCCTACAACCACAAAAAGGAATGGAGTCATTAGCACTTATGGTTTGTAAATGGCACCAAGAATTATTTTGCACGAAGCACAATTTCACATCATTCTGGGTTCATTTGTGTGAAAACAAGGTCCAATCAGGCTGAAACGTTACTGGAAGCTAGAATCTATTGAGTTTTAAGTGATCTGAACGTTTCATGATGATAGCGCTTTCCTAAGGGGGTCAAACCATGTCCCAAAGGTCACCGGATCTGGTGTCAATTTAAAGAAGTAGTCCAGTTACACATTTGTGGGCTTATAACTTGGCTTCTGAATGTCCTAGAGAGATCAGGTTTATTTTAGTGTACTCCAATCAACAGCCCCTACAACCACAAAAAGGAATGGAGTCATTAGCACTTATGGTTCTTAAATGGCACCCAGAATTATGCTGCACTAAGCACAATTTCACATGATTCTGGGTCAATTTGTGTGAAAACAAGGTCCAATCCGGCTGAAACGCTACAAGAAGGTAGAATCTATTGAGTTGTAAGTGATCTGAACGTTTCAAGATGATCGCACATTCCTATAGGGGGTCAAACCATGTCCCAAAGGTCACCGGGCCAAGTGTCACTTTAAAGAAGTAGTCCAGTTACATCTTTGTGTGTGGGCTTATAACTTGGCTTCTGAATGTCCTAGAGAGATCAGGTTTGTTTTAGTGTACTCCAATCAACAGCCCCTAGAACCACAAAAAGGAATGGAGACATTAGCACTTATGGTTTTTAAATGGCACCCAGAATTATGTTGCACGAAGCACAATTTCACATCATTCTGGGTTCATTTGTGTGAAAACAAGGTCCAATCAGGCTGAAACGTTACAGGAAGGTAGAATCTATTGTTGTAAGTGATCTGAACGTTTCATGATGATAGCACTTTCCTAAGGGGGTCAAACCATGTCCCAAAGGTCACCGGATCTGGTGTCTAAAGAAGTAGTCCAGTTACAAATTTGTGGGCTTATAACTTGGCTTCTGAATGTCCTAGAGAGATCAGGTTTGTTTTAGTATACTCCAATCAACAGCCCCTACAACCACAAAAAGGAATGGAGTCATTAGACTTATGGTTTTTAAATGGCACCCAGAATTATGTTGCACGAAGCACAATTTCACATCATTCTGGGTTCATTTGTGTGAAAACAAGGTCCAATCAGGCTGAAACGTTACAGAAAGGTAGAATCTATTGAGTTGTAAGTGATCTGAACGTTTCATGATGATAGCACTTTCCTAAGGGGGTCAAACCATGTCCCAAATGTCACCGGATCTGGTGTCAATTTAAAGTAGTAGTCCAGTTACACATTTGTGGGCTTATAACTTGGCTTCTGAATGTCCTGGAGAGGTCAGGTTTGTTTTAATGTACTCCAATCAACAGCCCCTACAACCACAAAAAGGAATGGAGTCATTAGCACTTATGGTTTGTAAATGGCACCCAGAATTATGTTGCACGAAGCAAAATTTCACATCATTCTGGGTTCATTTGTGTGAAAACAAGGTCCAATCAGGCAGAAACGTTACAGGAAGGTAGAATCTATTGAGTTGGAAGTGATCTGAACGTTTCATGATGATAGCACTTTCCTATAGGGGGTCAAACCATGTCCCAAAGGTCACCGGGCCTGGTGTCACTTTAAAGAAGTAGTCCAGTTACACCTTTGTGGGCTTATAACTTGGCTTCTGAATGTCCTAGAGAGATTAGGGTTGTTTTAGTGTACTCCAATCAACAGCCCCCACAACCACAAAAAGGAATGGAGTCATTAGCACTTATGGTTCTTAAATGGCACCCAGAATTATGTTGCACGAAGCACAATTTCACATCATTCTGGGTCCATTTGTGTGAAAACAAGGTCCAATCAGGCTGAAACGTTACAGGAAGGTAGAATCTATTGAGTTTTAAGTGATCTGAACGTTTCAAGATGATCGCACATTCCTATAGGGGGTAAAACCATGTCCCAAAGGTCACCGGGCCTGGTGTCACTTTAAAGAAGTAGTCCAGTTACATCTTTGTAGGCTTATAACTTGGCTTCTGAATGTCCTAGAGAGATCAGGTTTGTTTTAATGTACTCCAATCAACAGCCCCTACAACCACAAAAAGGAATGGAGTCATTAGCACTTATGGTTTGTAAATGGCACACAGAATTATGTTGCACGAAGCACAATTTCACATCATTCTGGGTCCATTTGTGTGAAAACAAGGTCCAATCAGGCTGAATCGTTACAAGAAGGTAGAATCTATTGAGTTGTAAGTGATCCGAACGTTTCATGATGATAGCACTTTCCTAAGGGGGTCAAACCATGTCCCAAAGGTCACCGGATCTGGTGTCAATTTAAAGAAATAGTCCAGTTACACATTTGTGGGCTTATAACTTGGCTTCTGAATGTCCTAGAGAGGTTAGGTTTGTTTTAGTGTACTCCAATCAACAGCCCCTACAACCACAAAAAGGAATGGAGTCATTAGCACTTATGGTTTGTAAATGGCACCCAGAATTATTTTGCACGAAGCACAATTTCACTTCATTCTGGGTTCATTTGTGTGAAAACAAGGTCCAATCAGGCTGAAACGTTACTGGAAGCTAGAATCTATTGAGTTGTAAGTGATCTGAACGTTTCATGATGATAGAGCTTTCCTAAGGGGGTCAAACCATGTCCCAAAGGTCACCGGATCTGGTGTCAATTTAAAGAAGTAGTCCAGTTACACATTTGTGGGCTTATAACTTGGCTTCTGAATGTCCTAGAGAGATCAGGTTTATTTTAGTGTACTCCAATCAACAGCCCCTACAACCACAAAAAGGAATGGAGTCATTAGCACTTATGGTTCTTAAATGGCACCCAGAATTATGCTGCACTAAGCACAATTTCACATGATTCTGGGTCAATTTGTGTGAAAACAAGGTCCAATCCGGCTGAAACGCTACAAGAAGGTAGAATCTATTGAGTTGTAAGTGATCTGAACGTTTCAAGATGATCGCACATTCCTATAGGGGGTCAAACCATGTCCCAAAGGTCACCGGGCCAAGTGTCACTTTAAAGAAGTAGTCCAGTTACATCTTTGTGTGTGGGCTTATAACTTGGCTTCTGAATGTCCTAGAGAGATCAGGTTTGTTTTAGTGTACTCCAATCAACAGCCCCTAGAACCACAAAAAGGAATGGAGACATTAGCACTTATGGTTTTTAAATGGCACCCAGAATTATGTTGCACAAAGCACAATTTCACATCATTCTGGGTTCATTTGAGTTAAAACAAGGTCCAATCAGGCTGAAACGTTACAGGAAGGTAGAATCTATTGTTGTAAGTGATCTGAACGTTTCATGATGATAGCACTTTCCTAAGGGGGTCAAACCATGTCCCAAAGGTCACCGGATCTGGTGTCTAAAGAAGTAGTCCAGTTACAAATTTGTGGGCTTATAACTTGGCTTCTGAATGTCCTAGAGCGATCAGGTTTGTTTTAGTGTACTCCAATCAACAGCCCCTACAACCACAAAAAGGAATGGAGTCATTAGCACTCATGGTTTTTAAATGGCACCCAGAATTATGTTGCACGAAGCACAATTTCACATCATTCTGGGTTCATTTGTGTGAAAACAAGGTCCAATCAGGCTGAAACGTTACAGGAAGGTAGAATCTATTGAGTTGTAAGTGATCTGAACGTTTCATAATGATAGCACTTTCCTAAGGGGGTCAAACCATGTCCCAAAGGTCACCGGATCTGGTGTCAATTTAAAGAAGTAGTCCAGTTACACATTTGTGGGCTTATAACTTGGCTTCTGAATGTCCTAGAGAGATCAGGTTTGTTTTAGTGTACTCCAATCAACAGCCCCTACAACCACAAAAAGGATTGGAGTCATTAGCACTTATGGTTTGTAAATGGCACCCAGAATTATGTTGCACGAAGCACAATTTCACATCATTCTGGGTCCATTTGTGTGAAAACAAGGTCCAGTCAGGCTGAAACATTACAGGAAGGTAGAATCTATTAAAATCAAGTGATCTGAAGGTTTCATGATGATAGCACTTCCCTAAGGGGCCAAACCATGTCCCAAAGGTCACCGGATCTGGTGTCTAAAGAAGTAGTCCAGTTACACATTTGTGGGCTTATAACTTGGCTTCTGAATGTCCTAGAGATCAGGTTTGTTTTAGTATACTCCAATCAACAGCCCCTACAACCACAAAAAGGAATGGAGTCATTAGCACTTATGGTTTTTAAATGGCACCCAGAATTATGTTGCACGAAGCACAATTTCACACCATTCTGGGTTCATTTGTGTGAAAACAAGGTCCAATCAGGCTGAAACGTTACAGAAAGGTAGAATCTATTGAGTTGTAAGTGATCTGAACGTTTCATGATGATAGCACTTTCCTAAGGGGGTCAAACCATGTCCCAAATGTCACCGGATCTGGTGTCAATTTAAAGTAGTAGTCCAGTTACACATTTGTGGGCTTATAACTTGGCTTCTGAATGTCCTGGAGAGGTCAGGTTTGTTTTAATGTACTCCAATCAACAGCCCCTACAACCACAAAAAGGAATGGAGTCATTAGCACTTATGGTTTGTAAATGGCACCCAGAATTATGTTGCACGAAGCAAAATTTCACATCATTCTGGGTTCATTTGTGTGAAAACAAGGTCCAATCAGGCAGAAACGTTACTGGAAGGTAGAATCTATTGAGTTGTAAGTGATCTGAACGTTTCATGATGATAGCACTTTCCTATAGGGGGTCAAACCATGTCCCAAAGGTCACCGGGCCTGGTGTCACTTTAAAGAAGTAGTCCAGTTACACCTTTGTGGGCTTATAACTTGGCTTCTGAATGTCCTAGAGAGATCAGGGTTGTTTTAGTGTACTCCAATCAACAGCCCCCACAACCACAAAAAGGAATGGAGTCATTAGCACTCATGGTTCTTAAATGGCACCCAGAATTATGTTGCACGAAGCACAATTTCACATCATTCTGGGTCCATTTGTGTGAAAACAAGGTCCAATCAGGCTGAAACGTTACAGGAAGGTAGAATCTATTGAGTTGTAAGTGATCTGAATGTTTCATGATGATAGCACTTTCCTAAGGGGGTCAAACCATGTCCCAAAGGTCACCGGATCTGGTGTCAATTTAAAGAAGTAGTCCAGTTACACATTTGTGGGTTTATAACTTGGCTTCTGAATGTCCTAGAGAGATCAGGTTTGTTTTAATGTACTCCAATCAACAGCCCCTACAACCACAAAAAGGAATGGAGACATTAGCACTTATGGTTTTTAAATGGCACCCAGAATTATGTTGCACGAAGCACAATTTCACATCATTCTGGGTTCATTTGTGTGAAAACAAGGTCCAATCAGGCTGAAACAATACAGGAAGGTAGAATCTATTGAGTTGTAAGTGATCTGAACGTTTCATGATGATAGCACTTTCCTAAGGGGGTCAAACCATGTCCCAAAGGTCACCGGATCTGGTGTCAATTTAAAGAAGTAGTCCAGTTTTACATGTGTGGGTTTATAACTTGGCTTCTGAATGTCCTAGAGAGATCAAGTTTATTTTAGTGTACTCCAATCAACAGCCCCTACAACCACAAAAAGGAATGGAGTCATTAGCACTTATGGTTTGTAAATGGCACCCAGAATTATGTTGCACGAAGCACTATTTCACATCATTCTGGGTCCATTTGTGTGAAAACAAGGTCCAATCAGGCTGAAACTTTACAAGAAGGTAGAATCTATTGAGTTGTAAGTGATCTGAACATTTCATGATGATAGCACTTTCCTAAGGGGGTCAAACCATGTCCCAAAGGTCACCGGATCTGGTGTCAATTTAAAGAAGTAGTCCAGTTACACCTTTGTGGGCTTATAACTTGGCTTCTGAATGTCCTAGAGAGGTTAGGTTTGTTTTAGTGTACTCCAATCTACAGCCCCTACAACCACAAAAAGGAATGGAGTCATTAGCACTTATGGTTTGTAAATGGCACCCAGAATTATGTTGCACGAAGCACAATTTCACATCATTCTGGGTTCATTTGTGTGAAAACAAGGTCCAATCAGGCTGAAACGTTACAGGAAGGTAGAATCTATTGAGTTGTAAGTGATCTGAACGTTTAATGATGATAGCACTTTCCTAAGGGGGTCAAACCATGTCCCAAAGGTCACCGGATCTGGTGTCAATTTAAATAAGTAGTCCAGTTACACATTTGTGGGCTTATAACTTGGCTTCTGAATGTCCTAGAGAGATCAGGTTTATTGTAGTGTACTCCAATCAACAGCCCCTAGAACCACAAAAAGGAATGGAGACATTAGCACTTATGGTTTTTAAATGGCACCCAGAATTATGTTGCACGAAGCACAATTTCACATCATTCTGGGTTCATTCGTGTGAAAACAAGGTCCAATCAGGCTGAATCGTTACAGGAAGGTAGAATCTATTGAGTTGTAAGTGATCTGAATGTTTCATGATGATAGCACTTTCCTAAGGGGGTCAAACCATGTCCCAAAGGTCACCGGATCTGGTGTCTAAAGAAGTAGTCCAGTTACACATTTGTGGGCTTATAACTTGGCTTCTGAATGTCCTAGAGAGATCAGGTTTGTTTTAATGTACTCCAATCAACAGCCCCTACAACCACAAAAAGGAATGGAGACATTAGCACTTATGGTTTTTAAATGGCACCCAGAATTATGTTGCACGAAGCACAATTTCACATCATTCTGGGTTCATTTGTGTGAAAACAAGGTCCAATCAGGCTGAAACAATACAGGAAGGTAGAATCTATTGAGTTGTAAGTGATCTGAACGTTTCATGATGATAGCACTTTCCTAAGGGGGTCAAACCATGTCCCAAAGGTCACCGGATCTGGTGTCAATTTAAAGAAGTAGTCCAGTTTTACATGTGTGGGTTTATAACTTGGCTTCTGAATGTCCTAGAGAGATCAAGTTTATTTTAGTGTACTCCAATCAACAGCCCCTACAACCACAAAAAGGAATGGAGTCATTAGCACTTATGGTTTGTAAATGGCACCCAGAATTATGTTGCACGAAGCACTATTTCACATCATTCTGGGTCCATTTGTGTGAAAACAAGGTCCAATCAGGCTGAAACTTTACAAGAAGGTAGAATCTATTGAGTTGTAAGTGATCTGAACATTTCATGATGATAGCACTTTCCTAAGGGGGTCAAACCATGTCCCAAAGGTCACCGGATCTGGTGTCAATTTAAAGAAGTAGTCCAGTTACACCTTTGTGGGCTTATAACTTGGCTTCTGAATGTCCTAGAGAGGTTAGGTTTGTTTTAGTGTACTCCAATCTACAGCCCCTACAACCACAAAAAGGAATGGAGTCATTAGCACTTATGGTTTGTAAATGGCACCCAGAATTATGTTGCACGAAGCACAATTTCACATCATTCTGGGTTCATTTGTGTGAAAACAAGGTCCAATCAGGCTGAAACGTTACAGGAAGGTAGAATCTATTGAGTTGTAAGTGATCTGAACGTTTAATGATGATAGCACTTTCCTAAGGGGGTCAAACCATGTCCCAAAGGTCACCGGATCTGGTGTCAATTTAAATAAGTAGTCCAGTTACACATTTGTGGGCTTATAACTTGGCTTCTGAATGTCCTAGAGAGATCAGGTTTATTGTAGTGTACTCCAATCAACAGCCCCTAGAACCACAAAAAGGAATGGAGACATTAGCACTTATGGTTTTTAAATGGCACCCAGAATTATGTTGCACGAAGCACAATTTCACATCATTCTGGGTTCATTCGTGTGAAAACAAGGTCCAATCAGGCTGAATCGTTACAGGAAGGTAGAATCTATTGAGTTGTAAGTGATCTGAATGTTTCATGATGATAGCACTTTCCTAAGGGGGTCAAACCATGTCCCAAAGGTCACCGGATCTGGTGTCTAAAGAAGTAGTCCAGTTACACATTTGTGGGCTTATAAATTGGCTTCTGAATGTCCTAGAGAGATCAGGTTTGTTTTAGTATACTCCAATCAACAGCCCCTACAACCACAAAAAGGAATGGAGTCATTAGCACTTATGGTTTTTAAATGGCACCCAGAATTATGTTGCACGAAGCACAATTTCACATCATTCTGGGTTCATTTGTGTGAAAACAAGGTCCAATCAGGCTGAAACGTTACAGGAAGGTAGAATCTATTGAGTTGTAAGTGATCTGAACGTTTCATGATGATAGCACTTTCCTAAGGGGGTCAAACAATGTCCCAAAGGTCACCGGATCTGGTGTCAATTTAAAGAAGTAGTCCAGTTACACATTTGTGGGCTTATAACTTGGCTTCTGAATGTCCTAGAGCGATCAGGTTTGCTTTAGTGTGCTCCAATCAACAGCCCCTACAACCACAAACAGGAATGGAGACATTAGCACTTATGGTTTTTAAATGGCACCCAGAATTATGTTGCACGAAGCACAATTTCACATCTTTCTGGGTTCATTTGTGTGAAAACAAGGTCCAATCAGGCTGAAACAATACAGGAAGGTAGAATCTATTGAGTTGTAAGTGATCTGAACGTTTCATGATGATCGCACTTTCCTAAGGGGGTCAAACCATGTCCCAAAGGTCACCGGATCTGGTGTCACTTTAAAGAAGTAGTCCAGTTACACATTTGTGGGCTTATAACTTGGCTTCTGAATGTCCTAGAGAGGTCAGGGTTGTTTTAGTGTACTCCAATCAACAGCCCCTACAACCACAAAAAGGAATGGAGTCATTAGCACTTATGGTTTGTAAATGGCACCCAGAATTATGTTGCACGAAGCACAATTTCACATCATTCTGGGTCCATTTGTGTGAAAACAAGGTCCAATCAGGCTGAAACGCTACAAGAAGGTAGAATCTATTGAGTTGTAAGTGATCTGAACGTTTCAAGATGATCGCACATTCCTATAGGGGGTAAAACCATGTCCCAAAGGTCACCGGGCCTGGTGTCACTTTAAAGAAGTAGTCCAGTTACACATTTGTGGGCTTATAACTTGGCTTCTGAATGTCCTAGAGAGATCAGGTTTATTTTAGTGTACTCCAATCAACAGCCCCTACAACCACAAAAAGGAATGGAGTCATTAGCACTTATGGTTTTTAATGGCACCCAGAATTATGTTGCACGAAGCACAATTTCACATCATTCTGGGTCCATTTGTGTGAAAACAAGGTCCAATCAGGCTGAAACGTTACAGGAAGGTAGAATCTATTGAGTTGTAAGTGATCTGAACGTTTCATGATGATAGCACTTTCCTAAGGGGGTCAAACCATGTCCCAAAGGTCACCGGATCAGGTGTCACTTTAAAGAAGTAGTCCAGTTACACCTTTGTGGGCTTATAACTTGGCTTCTGAATGTCCTAGAGAGGTTAGGTTTGTTTTAGTGTACTCCAATCAACAGCCCCTACAACCACAAAAAGGAATGGAGTCATTAGCACTTATGGTTTTTAAATGGCACCCAGAATTATGTTGCACGAAGCACAATTTCACATGATTCTGGGTCCATTTGTGCGAAAACAAGGTCCAATCAGGCTGAAACGTTACAGGAAGGTAGAATCTATTGAGTTGTAAGTGATCTGAACGTTTCATGATGATAGCACTTTCCTAAGGGGGTCAAACCATGTCCCAAAGGTCACCGGATCTGGTGTCACTTTAAAGAAGTAGTCCAGTTACACATTTGTGGGCTTATAACTTGGCTTCTGAATGTCCTAGAGAGGTCAGGTTTGTTTTAGTGTACTCCAATCAACAGCCCCTACAACCACAAAAAGGAATGGAGTCATTAACACTTATGGTTTGTAAATGGCACCCAGAATTATGTTGCACGAAGCACAATTTCACATCATTCTGGGTCCATTTGTGTTAAAACAAGGTCCAATCAGCCTGAAACATTACAGGAAGGTAGAATCTATTAAGTTGTAAGTGATCTGAACGTTTCATGATGATAGCACTTCCCTAAGGGGGTCAAACCATGTCCCAAAGGTCACCGGATCTGGTGTCTAAAGAAGTAGTCCAGTTACAAATTTGTGGGCTTATAACTTGGCTTCTGAATGTCCTAGAGAGATCAGGTTTGTTTTAGTATACTCCAATCAACAGCCCCTACAACCACAAAAAGGAATGGAGTCATTAGACTTATGGTTTTTAAATGGCACCCAGAATTATGTTGCACGAAGCACAATTTCACATCATTCTGGGTTCATTTGTGTGAAAACAAGGTCCAATCAGGCTGAAACGTTACAGGAAGGTAGAATCTATTGCGTTGTAAGTGATCTGAACGTTTCATGATGATAGCACTTTCCTAAGGGGGTCAAACCATGTCCCAAAGGTCACCGGATCTGGTGTCAATTTAAAGTAGTAGTCCAGTTACACATTTGTGGGCTTAAACCTTGGCTTCTGAATGTCCTAGAGCGATCAGGTTTGTTTTAGTGTACTCCAATCAACAGCCCCTACAACCACAAAAAGGAATGGAGACATTAGCACTTATGGTTTTTAAATGGCACCCAGAATTATGTTGCACGAAGCACAATTTCACATCATTCTGGGTTCATTTGTATGAAAACAAGGTCCAATCAGGCTGAAATGTTACAGGAAGGTAGAATCTATTGAGTTGTAAGTGATCTGAACGTTTCATGATGATAGCACTTTCCTAAGGGGGTCAAACCATGTCCCAAAGGTCACCGGATCTGGTGTCAATTTAAAGAAGTAGTCCAGTTACACATTTGTGGGCTTATAACTTGGCTTCTGAATGTCCTAGAGCGATCAGGTTTGTTTTAGTGTACTCCAATCAACAGCCCCTACAACCACAAAAAGGAATGGAGTCATTAGCACTTATGGTTTTTAAATGGCACCCAGAATTATGTTGCACGAAGCACAATTTCACATCATTCTGGGTTCATTTGTGTGAAAACAAGGTCCAATCAGGCTGAAACGTTACAGGAAGGTAGAATCTATTGAGTTGTAAGTGATCTGAACGTTTCATGATGATAGCACTTTCCTAAGGGGTTCAAACCATGTCCCAAAGGTCACCGGATCTGGTGTCAATTTAAAGAAGTAGTCCAGTTACACATTTGTGGGCTTATAACTTGGCTTCTGAATGTCCTAGAGAGATCAGGTTTGTTTTAGTGTACTCCAATCAACAGCCCCTACAACCACAAAAAGGAATGGAGTCATTAGCACTTATGGTTTGTAAATGGCACCCAGAATTATGTTGCACGAAGCACAATTTCACATCATTCTGGGTCCATTTGTGTGAAAACAAGGTCCAATCAGACTGAAACATTACAGGAAGGTAGAATCTATTAAGTTGTAAGTGATCTGAACGTTTCATGATGATAGCACTTCCCTAAGGGGGTCAAACCATGTCCCAAAGGTCACCGGATCTGGTGTCTAAAGAAGTAGTCCAGTTACACCTTTGTGGGCTTATAACTTGGCTTCTGAATGTCCTAGAGAGATCAGGTTTGTTTTAGTGTACTCCAATCAACAGCCCCTACAACCACAAAAAGGAATGGAGTCATTAGCACTTATGGTTTGTAAATGGCACCCAGAATTATGTTGCACGAAGCACAATTTCACATCATTCTGGGTCCATTTGTGTGAAAACAAGGTCCAATCAGGCTGAAACATTACAGGAAGGTAGAATCTATTTAGTTGTAAGTGATCTGAACGTTTCATGATGATAGCGCTTTCCTAAGGGGATCAAACCATGTCCCAAAGGTCACCGGATCTGGTGTCAATTTAAAGAAGTAGTCCAGTTACACATTTGTGGGCTTATAACTTGGCTTCTGAATGTCCTAGAGAGATCAGGTTTGTTTTAGTGTACTCCAATCAACAGCCCCTACAACCACAAAAAGGAATGGAGTCATTAGCACTTATGGTTTTTAAATGGCACCCAGAATTTTGTTGCACGAAGCACAATTTCACATCATTCTGGGTTCATTTGTGTGAAAACAAGGTCCAATCAGGCTGAAACGTTACAGGAAGGTAGAATCTATTGAGTTGTAAGTGATCTGAACGTTTCATGATGATAGCACTTTCCTAAGGGGGTCAAACCATGTCCCAAAGGTCACCGGATCTGGTGTCAATTTAAAGAAGTAGTCCAGTTACACATTTGTGGGCTTATAACTTGGCTTCTGAATGTCCTAGAGCGATCAGGTTTGCTTTAGTGTACTCCAATCAACAGCCCCTACAACCACAAAAAGGAATGGAGACATTAGCACTTATGGTTTTTAAATGGCACCCAGAATTATGTTGCACGAAGCACAATTTCACATCATTCTGGGTTCATTTGTGTGAAAACAAGGTCCAATCAGGCTGAAACGTTACAGGAAGGTAGAATCTACTGAGTTGTAAGTGATCTGAACGTTTCATGATGATAGCACTTTCCTAAGGGGGTCAAACCATGTCCCAAAGATCACCGGATCTGGTGTCAATTTAAAGAAGTAGTCCAGTTACACATTTGTGGGCTTATAACTTGGCTTCTGAATGTCCTAGAGAGATCAGGTTTGTTTTAGTGTACTCCAATCAACAGCCCCTACAACCACAAAAAGGAATGGAGTCATTAGCACTTATGGTTTGTAAGTGGCACCCAGAATTATGTTGCACGAAGCACAATTTCACATCATTCTGGGTCAATTTGTGTGAAAACAAGGTCCAATCCGGCTGAAACGCTACAAGAAGGTAGAATCTATTGAGTTGTAAGTGATCTGAACGTTTCAAGATGATTGCACATTCCTATAGGGGGTCAAACCATGTCCCAAAGGTCACCGGGCCAAGTGTCACTTTAAAGAAGTAGTCCAGTTACACCTTTGTGGGCTTATAACTTGGCTTCTGAATGTCCTAGAGAGATCAGGTTTGTTTTAGTATACTCCAATCAACAGCCCCTACAACTACAAAAAAAGGAATGGAGTCATTAGCACTTATGGTTTGTAAATGGCACCCAGAATTATGTTGCACGAAGCACAATTTCACATCATTCTGGGTCCATTTGTGTGAAAACAAGGTCCAATCAGGCTGATACGTTACAGGAAGGTAGAATCTATTGAGTTGTAAGTGATCTGAACGTTTCATGATGATAGCACTTTCCTAAGGGGGTCAAACCATGTCCCAAAGGTCACCGGATCTGGTGTCAATTTAAAGAAGTAGTCCAGTTACACATTTGTGGGCTTATAACTTGGCTTCTGAATGTCCTAGAGAGATCAGGTTTGTTTTAATGTACTCCAATCAACAGCCCCTACAACCACAAAAAGGAATGGAGTCATTAGCATTTATGGTTTGTAAATGGCACCCAGAATTATGTTGCACGAAGCACAATTTCACATCATTCTGGGTTCATTTGTGTGAAAACAAGGTCCAATCAGGCTGAAACGTTACAGGAAGGTAGAATCTATTTAGTTGTAAGTGATCTGAACGTTTCATGATGATAGCGCTTTCCTAAGGGGATCAAACCATGTCCCAAAGGTCACCGGATCTGGTGTCAATTTAAAGTAGTCCAGTTACACATTTGTGGGCTTATAACTTGGCTTCTGAATGTCCTAGAGAGATCAGGTTTGTTTTAGTGTACTCCAATCAACAGCCCCTACAATCACAAAAGGAATGGAGTCATTAGCACTTATGGTTTGTAAATGGCACCCAGAATTATGTTGCACGAAGCACAATTTCACATCATTCTGGGTCCATTTGTGTGAAAACAAGGTCCAATCAGGCTGAAACGTTACAAGAAGGTAGAATCTATTGAGTTGTAAGTGATCTGAACGTTTCATGATTATCTCACATTCCCATAGGGGGTCAAACCATGTCCTAAAGGTCACCGGGCCTGGTGTCACTTTAAAGAAGTAGTCCAGTTACACCTTTGTGGGCTTATAACTTGGCTTCTGAATGTCCTAGAGAGGTCAGGTTTGTTTTAGTGCACTCCAGTCAACAGCCCCTACAACCACAAAAAGGAATGGAGTCATTAGCACTTATGGTTTGTAAATGGCACCGAGAATTATGTTGCACGAAGCACAATTTCACATCATTCTGGGTCCATTTGTGTGAAAACAAGGTCCAATCAGGCTGAAACGTTACAGGAAGGTAGAATCTATTGAGTTGTAAGTGATCTGAACGTTTCATGATGATAGCACTTTCCTAAGGGGGTCAAACCATGTCCCAAAGGTCACCGGATCTGGTGTCAATTTAAAGTAGTCCAGTTACACATTTGTGGACTTATAACTTGGCTTCTGAATGTCCTAGAGAGATCAGGTTTGTTTTAGTGTACTCCAATCAACAGCCCCTACAACCACAAAAAGGAATGGAGTCATTAGCACTTATGGTTTTTAAATGGCACCCAGAATTATGTTGCACGAAGCACAATTTCACATCATTCTGGGTTCATTTGTGTGAAAACAAGGTCCAATCAGGCTGAAACGTTACAGGAAGGTAGAATCTATTGAGTTGTAAGTGATCTGAACGTTTCATGATGATAGCACTTTCCTAAGGGGTTCAAACCATGTCCCAAAGGTCACCGGATCTGGTGTCAATTTAAAGAAGTAGTCCAGTTACACATTTGTGGGCTTATAACTTGGCTTCTGAATGTCCTAGAGAGATCAGGTTTGTTTTAGTGTACTCCAATCAACAGCCCCTACAACCACAAAAAGGAATGGAGTCATTAGCACTTATGGTTTGTAAATGGCACCCAGAATTATGTTGCACGAAGCACAATTTCACATCATTCTGGGTCCATTTGTGTGAAAACAAGGTCCAATCAGACTGAAACATTACAGGAAGGTAGAATCTATTAAGTTGTAAGTGATCTGAACGTTTCATGATGATAGCACTTCCCTAAGGGGGTCAAACCATGTCCCAAAGGTCACCGGATCTGGTGTCTAAAGAAGTAGTCCAGTTACACCTTTGTGGGCTTATAACTTGGCTTCTGAATGTCCTAGAGAGATCAGGTTTGTTTTAGTGTACTCCAATCAACAGCCCCTACAACCACAAAAAGGAATGGAGTCATTAGCACTTATGGTTTGTAAATGGCACCCAGAATTATGTTGCACGAAGCACAATTTCACATCATTCTGGGTCCATTTGTGTGAAAACAAGGTCCAATCAGGCTGAAACATTACAGGAAGGTAGAATCTATTTAGTTGTAAGTGATCTGAACGTTTCATGATGATAGTGCTTTCCTAAGGGGATCAAACCATGTCCCAAAGGTCACCGGATCTGGTGTCAATTTAAAGAAGTAGTCCAGTTACACATTTGTGGGCTTATAACTTGGCTTCTGAATGTCCTAGAGAGATCAGGTTTGTTTTAGTGTACTCCAATCAACAGCCCCTACAACCACAAAAAGGAATGGAGTCATTAGCACTTATGGTTTTTAAATGGCACCCAGAATTTTGTTGCACGAAGCACAATTTCACATCATTCTGGGTTCATTTGTGTGAAAACAAGGTCCAATCAGGCTGAAACGTTACAGGAAGGTAGAATCTATTGAGTTGTAAGTGATCTGAACGTTTCAAGATGATTGCACATTCCTATAGGGGGTCAAACCATGTCCCAAAGGTCACCGGGCCAAGTGTCACTTTAAAGAAGTAGTCCAGTTACACCTTTGTGGGCTTATAACTTGGCTTCTGAATGTCCTAGAGAGATCAGGTTTGTTTTAGTATACTCCAATCAACAGCCCCTACAACTACAAAAAAAGGAATGGAGTCATTAGCACTTATGGTTTGTAAATGGCACCCAGAATTATGTTGCACGAAGCACAATTTCACATCATTCTGGGTCCATTTGTGTGAAAACAAGGTCCAATCAGGCTGATACGTTACAGGAAGGTAGAATCTATTGAGTTGTAAGTGATCTGAACGTTTCATGATGATAGCACTTTCCTAAGGGGGTCAAACCATGTCCCAAAGGTCACCGGGCCTGGTGTCAATTTAAAGAAGTAGTCCAGTTACACCTTTGTGGGCTTATAACTTGGCTTCTGAATGTCCTAGAGAGGTCAGGTTTGTTTTAGTGCACTCCAGTCAACAGCCCCTACAACCACAAAAAGGAATGGAGTCATTAGCACTTATGGTTTGTAAATGGCACCGAGAATTATGTTGCACGAAGCACAATTTCACATCATTCTGGGTCCATTTGTGTGAAAACAAGGTCCAATCAGGCTGAAACGTTACAGGAAGGTAGAATCTATTGAGTTGTAAGTGATCTGAACGTTTCATGATGATAGCACTTTCCTAAGGGGGTCAAACCATGTCCCAAAGGTCACCGGATCTGGTGTCAATTTAAAGTAGTCCAGTTACACATTTGTGGACTTATAACTTGGCTTCTGAATGTCCTAGAGAGATCAGGTTTGTTTTAGTGTACTCCAATCAACAGCCCCTACAACCACAAAAAGGAATGGAGTCATTAGCACTTATGGTTTTTAAATGGCACCCAGAATTATGTTGCACGAAGCACAATTTCACATCATTCTGGGTTCATTTGTGTGAAAACAAGGTCCAATCAGGCTGAAACGTTACAGGAAGGTAGAATCTATTGAGTTGTAAGTGATCTGAACGTTTCATGATGATAGCACTTTCCTAAGGGGTTCAAACAATGTCCCAAAGGTCACCGGATCTGGTGTCAATTTAAAGAAGTAGTCCAGTTACACATTTGTGGGCTTATAACTTGGCTTCTGAATGTCCTAGAGAGATCAGGTTTGTTTTAGTGTACTCCAATCAACAGCCCCTACAACCACAAAAAGGAATGGAGTCATTAGCACTTATGGTTTGTAAATGGCACCCAGAATTATGTTGCACGAAGCACAATTTCACATCATTCTGGGTCCATTTGTGTGAAAACAAGGTCCAATCAGACTGAAACATTACAGGAAGGTAGAATCTATTAAGTTGTAAGTGATCTGAACGTTTCATGATGATAGCACTTCCCTAAGGGGGTCAAACCATGTCCCAAAGGTCACCGGATCTGGTGTCTAAAGAAGTAGTCCAGTTACACCTTTGTGGGCTTATAACTTGGCTTCTGAATGTCCTAGAGAGATCAGGTTTGTTTTAGTGTACTCCAATCAACAGCCCCTACAACCACAAAAAGGAATGGAGTCATTAGCACTTATGGTTTGTAAATGGCACCCAGAATTATGTTGCACGAAGCACAATTTCACATCATTCTGGGTCCATTTGTGTGAAAACAAGGTCCAATCAGGCTGAAACATTACAGGAAGGTAGAATCTATTTAGTTGTAAGTGATCTGAACGTTTCATGATGATAGTGCTTTCCTAAGGGGATCAAACCATGTCCCAAAGGTCACCGGATCTGGTGTCAATTTAAAGAAGTAGTCCAGTTACACATTTGTGGGCTTATAACTTGGCTTCTGAATGTCCTAGAGAGATCAGGTTTGTTTTAGTGTACTCCAATCAACAGCCCCTACAACCACAAAAGGAATGGAGTCATTAGCACTTATGGTTTGTAAATGGCACCCAGAATTATGTTGCACGAAGCACAATTTCACATCATTCTGGGTCCATTTGTGTGAAAACAAGGTCCAATCAGGCTGAAACGCTACAAGAAGGTAGAATCTATTGAGTTGTAAGTGATCTGAACGTTTCAAGATGATCGCACATTCCTATAGGGGGTAAAACCATGTCCCAAAGGTCACCGGGCCTGGTGTCACTTTAAAGAAGTAGTCCAGTTACACCTTTGTGGGCTTATAACTTGGCTTCTGAATGTCCTAGAGAGATCAGGTTTGTTTTAATGTACTCCAATCAACAGCCCCTACAACCACAAAAAGGAATGGAGTCATTAGCACTTATAGTTTGTATGTGGCACCCAGAATTATGTTGCACGAAGCACAATTTCACATCATTCTGGGTCAATTTGTGTGAAAACAATGTCCAATCCGGCTGAAACGCTACAAGAAGGTAGAATCTATTGAGTTGTAAGTGATCTGAACGTTTCAAGATGATCGCACATTCCTATAGGGGGTCAAACCATGTCCCAAAGGTCACCGGGCCAAGTGTCACTTTAAAGAAGTAGTCCAGTTACACCTTTGTTGGCTTATAACTTGGCTCCTGAATGTCCTAGAGAGGTTAGGTTTGTTTTAGTGTACTCCAATCAACACTCCCTACAACCACAAAAAGGAATGGAGTCATTAGCCCTTATGGTTTGTAAATGGCACCCAGAATTATTTTGCACGAAGCACAATTTCACATCATTCTGGGTTCATTTGTGTGAGAACAAGGTCCAATCAGGCTGAAACGTTACTGGAAGCTAGAATCTATTGAGTTGTAAGTGATCTGAACGTTTCATGATGATAGCGCTTTCCTAAGCGGATCAAACCATGTCCCAAAGGTCACCGGATCTGGTGTCAATTTAAAGAAGTAGTCCAGTTACACATTTGTGGGCTTATAACTTGGCTTCTGAATGTCCTAGAGAGATCAGGTTTGTTTTAGTGTACTCCAATCAACAGCCCCTACAACCACAAAAGGAATGGAGTCATTAGCCTTATGGTTTGTAAATGGCACCCAGAATTATGTTGCACGAAGCACAATTTCACATCATTCTGGGTCCATTTGTGTGAAAACAAGGTCCAATCAGGCTGAAACATTACAAGAAGGTAGAATCTATTGAGTTGTAAGTGATCTGAACGTTTCATGATGATCTCACATTCCCATAGGAGGTCAAACCATGTCCCAAAGGTCACCGGGCCTGGTGTCACTTTAAAGAAGTAGTCCAGTTACACCTTTGTGGGCTTATAACTTGGCTTCTGAATGTCCTAGAGAGGTCAGGTTTGTTTTAGTGTACTCCAATCAACAGCCCCTAAAACCACAAAAAGGAATGGAGTCATTAGCACTTATGGTTTGTAAATGGCACCCAGAATTATGTTGCACGAAGCACAATTTCACATCATTCTGGGTCCATTTGTGTGAAAACAAGGTCCAATCAGGCTGAAACGTTACAGGAAGGTAGAATCTATTGAGTTGTAAGTGATCTGAACGTTTCATGATGATAGCACTTTCCTAAGGGGGTCAAACCATGTGCCAAAGGTCACCAGATCTGGTGTCAATTTAAAGAAGTAGTCCAGTTACACGTTTGTGGGCTTATAACTTGGCTTCTGAATGTCCTAGAGCGATCAGGTTTGCTTTAGTGTACTCCAATCAACAGCCCCTACAACCACAAAAAGGAATGGAGACATTAGCACTTATGGTTTTTAAATGGCACCCAAAATTATGTTGCACGAAGCACAATTTCACATCATTCTGGGTCCATTTGTGTGAAAACAAGGTCCAATCAGGCTGAAACGTCACAGGAAGGTAGAATCTATTGAGTTGTAACTGATCTGAACTTTTCATGATGATAGCACTTTCCTAAGGGGGTCAAACCATGTCCCAAAGGTCACCGGATCTGGTGTCAATTTAAAGAAGTAGTCCAGTTACACATTTGTGGGCTTATAACTTGGCTTCTGAATGTCCTAGAGAGATCAGGTTTATTTTAGTGTACTCCAATAAACAGTCCCTACAACTACAAAAAGGAATGGAGTCATTAGCACTTATGGTTTTTAAATGGCACCCAGAATTATGTTGCACGAAGCACAATTTCACATCATTCTGGGTCCATTTGTGTGAAAACAAGGTCCAATCAGGCTGAAACGTTACAGGAAGGTAGAATCTTTTTAGTTGTAAGTGATCTGAACGTTTCATGATGATAGCGCTTTCCTAAGGGGATCAAACCATGTCCCAAAGGTCACCGGATCTGGTGTAAATTTAAAGAAGTAGTCCAGTTACACATTTGTGGGCTTATAACTTGGCTTCTGAATGTCCTAGAGAGATCAGGTTTGTTTTAGTGTACTCCAATCAACAGCCCCTACAACCACAAAAGGAATGGAGTCATTAGCACTTATGGTTTGTAAATGGCACCCAGAATTATGTTGCACGAAGCACAATTTCACATCATTCTGGGTCCATTTGTGTGAAAACAAGGTCCAATCAGGCTGAAACGTTACAAGAAGGTAGAATCTATTGAGTTGTAAGTGATCTGAACGTTTCATGATGATCTCACATTCCCATAGGGGGTCAAACCATGTCCCAAAGGTCACCGGGCCTGGTGTCACTTTAAAGAAGTAGTCCATTTACACCTTTGTGGGCTTATAACTTGGCTTCTGAATGTCCTAGAGAGGTCAGGTTTGTTTTAGTGTACTCCAATAAACAGCCCCTACAACCACAAAAAGGAATGGAGTCATTAGCACTTATGGTTTGTAAATGGCACCCAGAATTATGTTGCACGAAGCACAATTTCACATCATTCTGAGTCCATTTGTGTGAAAACAAGGTCCAATCAGGCTGAAACGTTACAGGAAGGTAGAATCTATTGAGTTGTAAGTGATCTGAACGTTTCATGATGATAGCACTTTCCTAAGGGGTCAAACCATGTCCCAAAGGTCAACGGATCTGGTGTCAATTTAAAGAAGTAGTCCAGTTACACATTTGTGGGCTTATAACTTGGCTTCTGAATGTGCTAGAGCGATCAGGTTTGCTTTAGTGTACTCCAATCAACAGCCCCTACAACCACAAAAAGGAATGGAGACATTAGCACTTATGGTTTTTAAATGGCACCCAGAATTATGTTGCACGAAGCACAATTTCACATCATTCTGGGTTCATTTGTGTGAAAACAAGGTCCAATCAGGCTGAAACAATACAGGAAGGTAGAATCTATTGAGTTGTAAGTGATCTGAATGTTTCATGATGATCGCACTTTCCTAAGGGGGTCAAACCATGTGCCAAAGGTCACCAGATCTGGTGTCAATTTAAAGAAGTAGTCCAGTTACACATTTGTGGGCTTATAACTTGGCTTCTGAATGTCCTAGAGCGATCAGGTTTGATTTAGTGTACTCCAATCAACAGCCCCTACAACCACAAAAAGGAATGGAGACATTAGCACTTATGGTTTTTAAATGGCACCCAAAATTATGTTGCACGAAGCACAATTTCACATCATTCTGGGTCCATTTGTGTGAAAACAAGGTCCAATCAGGCTGAAACGCTACAAGAAGGTAGAATCTATTGAGTTGTAAGTGATCTGAACATTTCAAGATGATCGCACATTCCTATAGGGGGTAAAACCATGTCCCAAAGGTCACCGGGCCTGGTGTCACTTTAAAGAAGTAGTCCAGTTACACCTTTGTGGGCTTATAACTTGGCTTCTGAATGTCCTAGAGAGGTTAGGTTTGTTTTAGTGTACTCCAATCAACAGCCCCTACAACCACAAAAAGGAATGGAGTCATTAGCACTTATGGTTTGTAAATGGCACCCAGAATTATGTTGCACGAAGCACAATTTCACATCATTCTGGGTCCATTTGTGTGAAAACAAGGTCCAATCAGGCTGAAACGTCACAGGAAGGTAGAATCTATTGAGTTGTAAGTGATCTGAACTTTTCATGATGATAGCACTTTCCTAAGGGGGTCAAACCATGTCCCAAAGGTCACCGGATCTGGTGTCAATTTAAAGAAGTAGTCCAGTTACACATTTGTGGGCTTATAACTTGGCTTCTGAATGTCCTAGAGAGATCAGGTTTATTTTAGTGTACTCCAATAAACAGTCCCTACAACTACAAAAAGGAATGGAGTCATTAGCACTTATGGTTTTTAAATGGCACCCAGAATTATGTTGCACGAAGCACAATTTCACATCATTCTGGGTTCATTTGTGTGAAAACAAGGTCCAATCAGGCTGAAACGTTACAGGAAGGTAGAATCTATTTAGTTGTAAGTGATCTGAACGTTTCATGATGATAGCGCTTTCCTAAGGGGATCAAACCATGTCCCAAAGGTCACCGGATCTGGTGTAAATTTAAAGAAGTAGTCCAGTTACACATTTGTGGGCTTATAACTTGGCTTCTGAATGTCCTAGAGAGATCAGGTTTGTTTTAGTGTACTCCAATCAACAGCCCCTACAACCACAAAAGGAATGGAGTCATTAGCACTTATGGTTTGTAAATGGCACCCAGAATTATGTTGCACGAAGCACAATTTCACATCATTCTGGGTCCATTTGTGTGAAAACAAGGTCCAATCAGGCTGAAACGTTACAAGAAGGTAGAATCTATTGAGTTGTAAGTGATCTGAACGTTTCATGATGATCTCACATTCCCATAGGGGGTCAAACCATGTCCCAAAGGTCACCGGGCCTGGTGTCACTTTAAAGAAGTAGTCCATTTACACCTTTGTGGGCTTATAACTTGGCTTCTGAATGTCCTAGAGAGGTCAGGTTTGTTTTAGTGTACTCCAATAAACAGCCCCTACAACCACAAAAAGGAATGGAGTCATTAGCACTTATGGTTTGTAAATGGCACCCAGAATTATGTTGCACGAAGCACAATTTCACATCATTCTGAGTCCATTTGTGTGAAAACAAGGTCCAATCAGGCTGAAACGTTACAGGAAGGTAGAATCTATTGAGTTGTAAGTGATCTGAACGTTTCATGATGATAGCACTTTCCTAAGGGGTCAAACCATGTCCCAAAGGTCAACGGATCTGGTGTCAATTTAAAGAAGTAGTCCAGTTACACATTTGTGGGCTTATAACTTGGCTTCTGAATGTGCTAGAGCGATCAGGTTTGCTTTAGTGTACTCCAATCAACAGCCCCTACAACCACAAAAAGGAATGGAGACATTAGCACTTATGGTTTTTAAATGGCACCCAGAATTATGTTGCACGAAGCACAATTTCACATCATTCTGGGTTCATTTGTGTGAAAACAAGGTCCAATCAGGCTGAAACAATACAGGAAGGTAGAATCTATTGAGTTGTAAGTGATCTGAATGTTTCATGATGATCGCACTTTCCTAAGGGGGTCAAACCATGTGCCAAAGGTCACCAGATCTGGTGTCAATTTAAAGAAGTAGTCCAGTTACACATTTGTGGGCTTATAACTTGGCTTCTGAATGTCCTAGAGCGATCAGGTTTGATTTAGTGTACTCCAATCAACAGCCCCTACAACCACAAAAAGGAATGGAGACATTAGCACTTATGGTTTTTAAATGGCACCCAAAATTATGTTGCACGAAGCACAATTTCACATCATTCTGGGTCCATTTGTGTGAAAACAAGGTCCAATCAGGCTGAAACGCTACAAGAAGGTAGAATCTATTGAGTTGTAAGTGATCTGAACATTTCAAGATGATCGCACATTCCTATAGGGGGTAAAACCATGTCCCAAAGGTCACCGGGCCTGGTGTCACTTTAAAGAAGTAGTCCAGTTACACCTTTGTGGGCTTATAACTTGGCTTCTGAATGTCCTAGAGAGGTTAGGTTTGTTTTAGTGTACTCCAATCAACAGCCCCTACAACCACAAAAAGGAATGGAGTCATTAGCACTTATGGTTTGTAAATGGCACCCAGAATTATGTTGCACGAAGCACAATTTCACATCATTCTGGGTCCATTTGTGTGAAAACAAGGTCCAATCAGGCTGAAACGTCACAGGAAGGTAGAATCTATTGAGTTGTAAGTGATCTGAACTTTTCATGATGATAGCACTTTCCTAAGGGGGTCAAACCATGTCCCAAAGGTCACCGGATCTGGTGTCAATTTAAAGAAGTAGTCCAGTTACACATTTGTGGGCTTATAACTTGGCTTCTGAATGTCCTAGAGAGATCAGGTTTATTTTAGTGTACTCCAATAAACAGTCCCTACAACTACAAAAAGGAATGGAGTCATTAGCACTTATGGTTTGTAAATGGCACCCAGAATTATGTTGCACGAAGCACAATTTCACATCATTCTGAGTCCATTTGTGTGAAAACAAGGTCCAATCAGGCTGAAACGTTACAGGAAGGTAGAATCTATTGAGTTGTAAGTGATCTGAACGTTTCATGATGATAGCACTTTCCTAAGGGGTCAAACCATGTCCCAAAGGTCAACGGATCTGGTGTCAATTTAAAGAAGTAGTCCAGTTACACATTTGTGGGCTTATAACTTGGCTTCTGAATGTGCTAGAGCGATCAGGTTTGCTTTAGTGTACTCCAATCAACAGCCCCTACAACCACAAAAAGGAATGGAGACATTAGCACTTATGGTTTTTAAATGGCACCCAGAATTATGTTGCACGAAGCACAATTTCACATCATTCTGGGTTCATTTGTGTGAAAACAAGGTCCAGTCAGGCTGAAACAATACAGGAAGGTAGAATCTATTGAGTTGTAAGTGATCTGAACGTTTCATGATGATCGCACTTTCCTAAGGGGGTCAAACCATGTCCCAAAGGTCACCGGATCTGGTGTCACTTTAAAGAAGTAGTCCAGTTACACATTTGTGGGCTTATAACTTGGCTTCTGAATGTCCTAGAGAGGTCAGGGTTGTTTTAGTGTACTCCAATCAACAGCCCCTACAACCACAAAAAGGAATGGAGTCATTAGCACTTATGGTTTTTAAATGGCACCCAGAATTATGTTGCACGAAGCACAATTTCACAACATTCTGGGTTCATTTGTGTGAAAACAAGGTCCAATCAGGCTGAAACGTTACAGGAAGGTAGATTCTACTGAGTTGTAAGTGATCTGAACGTTTCATGATGATAGCACTTTCCTAAGGGGGTCAAACCATGTCCCAAAGATCGCCGGATCTGGTGTCAATTTAAAGAAGTAGTCCAGTTACACATTTGTGGGCTTATAACTTGGCTTCTGAATGTCCTAGAGAGATCAGGTTTGTTTTAGTGTACTCCAATCAACAGCCCCTACAACCACAAAAAGGAATGGAGTCATTAGCACTTATGGTTTGTAAATGACATCCAGAATTATGTTGCACGAAGCACAATTTCACATCATTCTGGGTCCATTTGTGTGAAAACAAGGTCCAATCAGGCTGAAACGCTACAAGAAGGTAGAATCTATTGAGTTGTAAGTGATCTGAACGTTTCAAGATAATCGCACATTCCTATAGGGGGTAAAACCATGTCCCAAAGGTCACCGGGCCTGGTGTCACTTTAAAGAAGTAGTCCAGTTACACCTTTGTGGGCTTATAACTTGTCTTCTGAATGTCCTAGAGAAGTTAGGTTTGTTTTAGTGTACTCCAATCAACAGGCCCTTCAACCACAAAAAGGAATGGAGTCATTAGCACTTATGGTTTGTAAATGGCACCCAGAATTATGTTGCACGAAGCACAATTTCACATCATTCTGGGTCCATTTGTGTGAAAACAAGGTCCAATCAGGCTGAAACGTCACAGGAAGGTAGAATCTATTGAGTTGTAATTGATCTGAACGTTTCATGATGATAGCACTTTCCTAAGGGGGTCAAACCATGTCCCAAAGGTCACCGGATCTGGTGTCAATTTAAAGAAGTAGTCCAGTTACACATTTGTGGGCTTATAACTTGGCTTCTGAATGTCCTAGAGAGGTCAGGTTTGTTTTAGTGTACTCCAATAAACAGCCCCTACAACCACAAAAAGGAATGGAGTCATTAGCACTTATGGTTTGTAAATGGCACCCAGAATTATGTTGCACGAAGCACAATTTCACATCATTCTGGGTTCATGGGTTCTGGGTTCAGGCCCGGTGACCTTTGGGACATGGTTTGACCCCCTATGGGAATGTGAGATCATCATGAAACGTTCAGATCACTTACAACTCAATAGATTCTACCTTCTTGTAATGTTTCAGCCTGATTGGACCTTGTTTTCACACAAATGGACCCAGAATGATGTGAAATTGTGCTTCGTGCAACATAATTCTGGGTGCCATTTAAGAACCATAAGTGCTAATGACTCCATTCCTTTTTGAGGTTGTAGGGGATGTTGATTGGAGTACACTAAAACAAACCTGACCTCTCTAGGACATTCAGAAGCCAAGTTATAAGCCCACAATGGTGTAACTGGACTACTTCTTTAAAGTGACACCAGGCCCGGTGACCTTTGGGACATGGTTTTACCCCCTATAGGAATGAGCGATCAGCTTGAAACGTTCAGATCACTTACAACTCAATAGATTCTACCTTCTTGTAACGTTTCAGCCTGATTGAACCTTGTTTTCACACAAATGAACCCAGAATGATGTGAAATTGTGCTTCGTGCAACATACAAGTGCTGGCCAGTAAATTAGAATATCATCAAAAGGTTGAAAATATTTCAGTAATTCCATTCAAAACGTGAAACTTGTACATTATATTCATGCAATGCACACAGACCAATGTATTTCCGATGTTTATTATGTTTAATTTTGATATTTATAGGTGACAACCAATGAAAACATCAAATCTGGTATCTCAGAAAATTAGAATATTCTAAAGGCCAATGAAAAAATGTTTGTTTCTCTAATGTTGGCCAACTGAAAAGAATGAACATGAAAAGAATGTGCATGTATAGCACTCAATACTTAGTCGGGGCTCCTTTTGCCTCAATAACTGCAGTAATGCGGCGTGGCATGGACTCGATCAGTCTGTGGCACTGCTCAGGTGTTATGAGAGCCCAGGTTGCTCTGATAGTCGTCTTCAGCTCCTCTGCATTGTTGGGTCTAGCGTATTGCATCCTCCGCTTCACAATACCCCATAGATTTTCTATGGGGTTAAGGTCAGGCGAGTTTGCTGGCCAATCAAGGACAGGGATACCATGGTCCTTGAACCAGGTGCTGGTGGTTTTGGCACTGTGTGCAGGTGCCAAGTCCTGTTGAAAGGTGAAGTCTGCATCCCCATAAAGTTGGTCAGCAGCAGGAAGCATGAAGTGCTCTAAAACTTCCTGGTAGACGGCTGCATTGACCCTGGACCTCAGGAAACAGAGTGGGCCAACACCGGCAGATGACATGGCACCCCACACCATCACTGACGGTGGAAACTTTACACTGGACCTCATGCAACGTGGATTCTGTGCTTCTCCGCTCTTCCTCCAGACTCTGGGTCCTTGATTTCCAAAGGAAATGCAGAACTTGCTTTCATCAGAAAACATAACTTTGGACCACTCAGCATCAGTCCAGTCCTTTTTGTCCTTGGCCCAGGCGAGACGCTTCTTGCGCTGTTTCTTGTTCAAGAGTGGCTTGACACACGGAATGCGACACCTGAATCCCATGTCTTTCATGAGTCTCCTCGTGGTGGTTCTTGAAGCGCTGACTCCAGCTGCAGTCCACTCTTTGTGGATCTCCCCCACATTTTTGAATGGGTTTGTCGTCACAATTCTCTGCAGGGTGCGGTTATCCCTAGAGCTTGTACACTTTTTTCTACCACATTTTTTCCGTCCCTTTGCCTGTCTGTTAATGTGCTTGGACACAGAGCTCTGCGAACAGCCAGCTTCTTTAGCAATCACCTTTTGTGTCTTGCCCTCCTTGTGCAAGGTGTCAATGATTGTCTTTTGGACAGCTGTTAAGTCAGAAGTCTTCCCCATGATTGTGGTGCCTTCAAAACAAGACTGAGGGACCTTTTAAAGGCCTTTGCAGGTGTTTTGAGTAAATCAGCTGATTAGAGTGGCAGCAGGTGTCTTCTATATTCAGCCTTTTCAGAATATTCTAATTTTTTGAGATACCAAATTTGGAGTTTTCATTAGTTGTCACTTATGAATATCAAATTTAAATGTAATGAACATTGGAAATACATTGGTCTGTGTGCATTGCATGAATATAATGTACAAGTTTCACGTTTTGAATGGAATTACTGAAATATTTTCAACCTTTTGATGATATTCTAATTTACTGGCCAGCACTTGTAATTCTGGGTGCCATTTAAAAACCATAAGTGCTAATGACTCCATTCCTTTTTGGGGTAATGGGGGCTGTTAATAGGAGTATGCTAAAACAAACCTGATCTCTCTAGGACATTCATAAGCCAAGTTAAAAGCCCACAAATGTGTAACTGGACTACTTCTTTAAATTGACACCAGTTCCGGTGACCTTTGGGACATGGTTTGACCCCATTAGGAAAGTGCTATCATCATGAAACGTTCAGATCACTTACAACTCAATAGATTCTACCTTCCTGTAACGTTTCAGCCTGATTGGACCTTGTTTTCACACAAATGAACCCAGAATGATGTGAAATTGTGCTTCGTGCAACATAATTCTGGGTGCCATTTAAAAACCATAAGTGCTAATGACTCCATTCCTTTTTGTGGTTGTAGGGTATGTTGATTGGAGTATACTAAAACAACCCTGATCTCTCTAGGACATTCAGAAGCCAAGTTATAATCCCACAAATGAGTAACTGGACTACTTCTTTAAATTGACACCAGATCCGGTGACCTTTGCGACATGGATTGACCCCCTTAGGAAAGTGCTATCATCATGAAACGTTCAGATCACTTACAACTCAATAGATTCTACCTTCCTGTAACGTTTCAGCCTGACTGGACCTTGTTTTCACACAAATGAACCCAGAATGATGTGAAATTGTGCTTCGTGCAACATAATTCTGGGTGCCATTTAAAAACCATAAGTGCTAATGACTCCATTCCTTTTTGTGGTTGTAGGGTATGTTGATTGGAGTATACTAAAACAACCCTGATCTCTCTAGGACATTCAGAAGCCAAGTTATAAGCCCACAAATGAGTAACTGGACTACTTCTTTAAATTGACACCAGATCCGGTGACCTTTGGGACATGGTTAGACCCCCATAGGAAAGTGCGATCATCATGAAACGTTCAGATCACTTACAACTCAATAGATTCTACCTTCCTGTAAGGTGTCAGCCTGATTGGACCTTGTTTTCACACAAATGAACCCAGAATGATGTGAAATTGTGCTTCGTGCAACATAATTCTGGGTGCCATTTACAAACCATAAGTGCTAATGACTCCATTCCTTTTTGTGGTTGTTGGGGCTGTTGATTGGAGTACACTAAAACAAACCTGACTTCTCTAGGACATTCAGAAGCCAAGTTATAAGCCCACAATGGTGTAACTGGACTACTTCTTTAAAGTGACACCAGGCCCGGTGACCTTTGGGACATGGTTTGACCCCCTATAGGAATGTGCGATCATCATGAAACGTTCAGATCACTTACAACTCAATAGATTCTACCTTCTTGTAACGTTTCAGCCTGATTGAACCTTGTTTTCACACAAATGGACCCAGAATGATGTGAAATTGTGCTTCGTGCAACATAATTCTGGGTGCCATTTACAAACCATAAGTGCTAATGACTCCATTCCTTTTGTGGTTGTAGGGGCTGTTGATTGGAGTACACTAAAACAAACCTGATCTCTCTAGGACATTCAGAAGCCAAGTTATAAGCCCACAAATGTGTAACTGGACTACTTCTTTAAATTGACACCAGATCCGGTGACCTTTGGGACATGGTTTGATCCCCTTAGGAAAGCGCTATCATCATGAAACGTTCAGATCACTTACAACTAAATAGATTCTACCTTCCTGTAACGTTTCAGCCTGATTGGACCTTGTTTTCACACAAATGGACCCAGAATGATGTGAAATTGTGCTTCGTGCAACATAATTCTGGGTGCCATTTACAAACCATAAGTGCTAATGACTCCATTCCTTTTTGTGGTTGTAGGGGCTGTTGATTGGAGTACACTAAAACACACCTAACCTCTCTAGGACATTCAGAAGCCAAGTTATAAGCCCACAAAGGTGTAACTGGACTACTTCTTTAAAGTGACACCAGGCCCGGTGACCTTTGGGACATGTTTTTACCCCCTATAGGAATGTGCGATCATCTTGAAATGTTCAGATCACTTACAACTCAATAGATTCTACCTTCTTGTAGCGTTTCAGCCTGATTGGACCTTGTTTTCACACAAATGGACCCAGAATGATGTGGAATTGTGCTTCGTGCAACATAATTCTGGGTGCCATTTACAAACCATAAGTGCTAATGACTCCATTCCTTTTTGTGGTTGTAGGGGCTGTTGATTGGAGTACACTAAAACAAACCTGATCTCTCTAGGACATTCAGAAGCCAAGTTATAAGCCCACAAATGTGTAACTGGACTACTTCTTTAAATTGACACCAGATCCGGTGATCTTTGGGACATGGTTTGACCCCCTTAGGAAAGTGCTATCATCATGAAACGTTCAGATCACTTACAACTCAGTAGATTCTACCTTCCTGTAACGTTTCAGCCTGATTGGACCTTGTTTTCACACAAATGAACCCAGAATGATGTGAAATTGTGCTTCGTGCAACATAATTCTGGGTGCCATTTAAAAAACCATAAGTGCTAATGTCTCCATTCCTTTTTGTGGTTGTAGGGGCTGATGATTGGAGTACACTAAAGCAAACCTGATCGCTCTAGGACATTCAGAAGCCAAGTTTTAAGCCCACAAATGTGTAACTGGACTACTTCTTTAAATTGACACCAGATCCGGTGACCTTTGGGACATGGTTTGACCCCCTTAGGAAAGTGCTATCATCATGAAACATTCAGATCACTTACAACTCAATAGATTCTACCTTCTTGTAATGTTTCAGCCTGATTGGACCTTGTTTTCACACAAATGGACCCAGAATGATGTGAAATTGTGCTTCGTGCAACATAATTCTGGGTGCCATTTACAAACCATAAGGCTAATGACTCCATTCCTTTTGTGGTTGTAGGGGCTGTTGATTGGAGTACACTAAAACAAACCTGATCTCTCTAGGACATTCAGAAGCCAAGTTATAAGCCCACAAATGTGTAACTGGACTACTTCTTTAAATTGACACCAGATCCGGTGACCTTTGGGACATGGTTTGATCCCCTTAGGAAAGCGCTATCATCATGAAACGTTCAGATCACTTACAACTAAATAGATTCTACCTTCCTGTAACGTTTCAGCCTGATTGGACCTTGTTTTCACACAAATGAACCCAGAATGATGTGAAATTGTGCTTCGTGCAACATAATTCTGGGTGCCATTTACAAACCATAAGTGCTAATGACTCCATTCCTTTTTGTGGTTGTAGGGGCTGTTGATTGGAGTACATTAAAACAAACCTGATCTCTCTAGGACATTCAGAAGCCAAGTTATAAGCCCACAAATGTGTAACTGGACTACTTCTTTAAATTGACACCAGATCCGGTGACCTTTGGGACATGGTTTGATCCCCTTAGGAAAGTGCTATCATCATGAAACATTCAGATCACTTACAACTCAATAGATTCTAACTTCCTGTAACGTTTCAGCCTGATTGGACCTTGCTTTCACACAAATGGACCCAGAATCATGTGAAATTGTGCTTCGTGCAACATAATATTGGGTGCCATTTAAAAACCATAAGTGCTAATGACTCCATTCCTTTTTGTGGTTGTAGGGGCTGTTGATTGGAGTATACTAAAACAAACCTGATCTCTCTAGGACATTCAGAAGCCACGTTATAAGCCCACAAATGTGTAACTGGACTACTTCTTTAAATTGACACCAGATCCGGTGACCTTTGGGATATGGTTTGACCCCCTTAGGAAAGTGCTATCATCATGAAACGTTCAGATCCCTTACAACTCAATAGATTCTAACTTCCTGTAATGTTTCAGCCTGATTGGACCTTGTTTTCACACAAATGAACCCAGAATGATGTGAAATTGTGCTTCGTGCAACATAATTCTGGGTGCCATTTAAAAACCATAAGTGCTAATGACTCCATTCCTTTTTGTGGTTGTAGGGTATGTTGATTGGAGTATACTAAAACAACCCTGATCTCTCTAGGACATTCAGAAGCCAAGTTATAATCCCACAAATGAGTAACTGGACTACTTCTTTAAATTGACACCAGATCCGGTGACCTTTGCGACATGGATTGACCCCCTTAGGAAAGTGCTATCATCATGAAACGTTCAGATCACTTACAACTCAATAGATTCTACCTTCCTGTAACGTTTCAGCCTGACTGGACCTTGTTTTCACACAAATGAACCCAGAATGATGTGAAATTGTGCTTCGTGCAACATAATTCTGGGTGCCATTTAAAAACCATAAGTGCTAATGACTCCATTCCTTTTTGTGGTTGTAGGGTATGTTGATTGGAGTATACTAAAACAACCCTGATCTCTCTAGGACATTCAGAAGCCAAGTTATAAGCCCACAAATGAGTAACTGGACTACTTCTTTAAATTGACACCAGATCCGGTGACCTTTGGGACATGGTTAGACCCCCATAGGAAAGTGCGATCATCATGAAACGTTCAGATCACTTACAACTCAATAGATTCTACCTTCCTGTAAGGTGTCAGCCTGATTGGACCTTGTTTTCACACAAATGAACCCAGAATGATGTGAAATTGTGCTTCGTGCAACATAATTCTGGGTGCCATTTACAAACCATAAGTGCTAATGACTCCATTCCTTTTTGTGGTTGTTGGGGCTGTTGATTGGAGTACACTAAAACAAACCTGATCTCTCTAGGACATTCAGAAGCCAAGTTATAAGCCCACAAATGTGTAACTGGACTACTTCTTTAAATTGACACCAGATCCGGTGATCTTTGGGACATGGTTTGACCCCCTTAGGAAAGTGCTATCATCATGAAACGTTCAGATCACTTACAACTCAGTAGATTCTACCTTCCTGTAACGTTTCAGCCTGATTGGACCTTGTTTTCACACAAATGAACCCAGAATGATGTGAAATTGTGCTTCGTGCAACATAATTCTGGGTGCCATTTAAAAAACCATAAGTGCTAATGTCTCCATTCCTTTTTGTGGTTGTAGGGGCTGATGATTGGAGTACACTAAAGCAAACCTGATCGCTCTAGGACATTCAGAAGCCAAGTTTTAAGCCCACAAATGTGTAACTGGACTACTTCTTTAAATTGACACCAGATCCGGTGACCTTTGGGACATGGTTTGACCCCCTTAGGAAAGTGCTATCATCATGAAACATTCAGATCACTTACAACTCAATAGATTCTACCTTCTTGTAATGTTTCAGCCTGATTGGACCTTGTTTTCACACAAATGGACCCAGAATGATGTGAAATTGTGCTTCGTGCAACATAATTCTGGGTGCCATTTACAAACCATAAGGCTAATGACTCCATTCCTTTTGTGGTTGTAGGGGCTGTTGATTGGAGTACACTAAAACAAACCTGATCTCTCTAGGACATTCAGAAGCCAAGTTATAAGCCCACAAATGTGTAACTGGACTACTTCTTTAAATTGACACCAGATCCGGTGACCTTTGGGACATGGTTTGATCCCCTTAGGAAAGCGCTATCATCATGAAACGTTCAGATCACTTACAACTAAATAGATTCTACCTTCCTGTAACGTTTCAGCCTGATTGGACCTTGTTTTCACACAAATGAACCCAGAATGATGTGAAATTGTGCTTCGTGCAACATAATTCTGGGTGCCATTTACAAACCATAAGTGCTAATGACTCCATTCCTTTTTGTGGTTGTAGGGGCTGTTGATTGGAGTACATTAAAACAAACCTGATCTCTCTAGGACATTCAGAAGCCAAGTTATAAGCCCACAAATGTGTAACTGGACTACTTCTTTAAATTGACACCAGATCCGGTGACCTTTGGGACATGGTTTGATCCCCTTAGGAAAGTGCTATCATCATGAAACATTCAGATCACTTACAACTCAATAGATTCTAACTTCCTGTAACGTTTCAGCCTGATTGGACCTTGCTTTCACACAAATGGACCCAGAATCATGTGAATTTGTGCTTCGTGCAACATAATATTGGGTGCCATTTAAAAACCATAAGTGCTAATGACTCCATTCCTTTTTGTGGTTGTAGGGGCTGTTGATTGGAGTATACTAAAACAAACCTGATCTCTCTAGGACATTCAGAAGCCACGTTATAAGCCCACAAATGTGTAACTGGACTACTTCTTTAAATTGACACCAGATCCGGTGACCTTTGGGATATGGTTTGACCCCCTTAGGAAAGTGCTATCATCATGAAACGTTCAGATCCCTTACAACTCAATAGATTCTAACTTCCTGTAATGTTTCAGCCTGATTGGACCTTGTTTTCACACAAATGAACCCAGAATGATGTGAAATTGTGCTTCGTGCAACATAATTCTGGGTGCCATTTAAAAACCATAAGTGCTAATGACTCCATTCCTTTTTGTGGTTGTAGGGTATGTTGATTGGAGTATACTAAAACAACCCTGATCTCTCTAGGACATTCAGAAGCCAAGTTATAATCCCACAAATGAGTAACTGGACTACTTCTTTAAATTGACACCAGATCCGGTGACCTTTGCGACATGGATTGACCCCCTTAGGAAAGTGCTATCATCATGAAACGTTCAGATCACTTACAACTCAATAGATTCTACCTTCCTGTAACGTTTCAGCCTGACTGGACCTTGTTTTCACACAAATGAACCCAGAATGATGTGAAATTGTGCTTCGTGCAACATAATTCTGGGTGCCATTTAAAAACCATAAGTGCTAATGACTCCATTCCTTTTTGTGGTTGTAGGGTATGTTGATTGGAGTATACTAAAACAACCCTGATCTCTCTAGGACATTCAGAAGCCAAGTTATAAGCCCACAAATGAGTAACTGGACTACTTCTTTAAATTGACACCAGATCCGGTGACCTTTGGGACATGGTTAGACCCCCATAGGAAAGTGCGATCATCATGAAACGTTCAGATCACTTACAACTCAATAGATTCTACCTTCCTGTAAGGTGTCAGCCTGATTGGACCTTGTTTTCACACAAATGAACCCAGAATGATGTGAAATTGTGCTTCGTGCAACATAATTCTGGGTGCCATTTACAAACCATAAGTGCTAATGACTCCATTCCTTTTTGTGGTTGTTGGGGCTGTTGATTGGAGTACACTAAAACAAACCTGACTTCTCTAGGACATTCAGAAGCCAAGTTATAAGCCCACAATGGTGTAACTGGACTACTTCTTTAAAGTGACACCAGGCCCGGTGACCTTTGGGACATGGTTTGACCCCCTATAGGAATGTGCGATCATCATGAAACGTTCAGATCACTTACAACTCAATAGATTCTACCTTCTTGTAACGTTTCAGCCTGATTGAACCTTGTTTTCACACAAATGGACCCAGAATGATGTGAAATTGTGCTTCGTGCAACATAATTCTGGGTGCCATTTACAAACCATAAGTGCTAATGACTCCATTCCTTTTGTGGTTGTAGGGGCTGTTGATTGGAGTACACTAAAACAAACCTGATCTCTCTAGGACATTCAGAAGCCAAGTTATAAGCCCACAAATGTGTAACTGGACTACTTCTTTAAATTGACACCAGATCCGGTGACCTTTGGGACATGGTTTGATCCCCTTAGGAAAGCGCTATCATCATGAAACGTTCAGATCACTTACAACTAAATAGATTCTACCTTCCTGTAACGTTTCAGCCTGATTGGACCTTGTTTTCACACAAATGGACCCAGAATGATGTGAAATTGTGCTTCGTGCAACATAATTCTGGGTGCCATTTACAAACCATAAGTGCTAATGACTCCATTCCTTTTTGTGGTTGTAGGGGCTGTTGATTGGAGTACACTAAAACACACCTAACCTCTCTAGGACATTCAGAAGCCAAGTTATAAGCCCACAAAGGTGTAACTGGACTACTTCTTTAAAGTGACACCAGGCCCGGTGACCTTTGGGACATGGTTTTACCCCCTATAGGAATGTGCGATCATCTTGAAATGTTCAGATCACTTACAACTCAATAGATTCTACCTTCTTGTAGCGTTTCAGCCTGATTGGACCTTGTTTTCACACAAATGGACCCAGAATGATGTGAAATTGTGCTTCGTGCAACATAATTCTGGGTGCCATTTACAAACCATAAGTGCTAATGACTCCATTCCTTTTTGTGGTTGTAGGGGCTGTTGATTGGAGTACACTAAAACAAACCTGATCTCTCTAGGACATTCAGAAGCCAAGTTATAAGCCCACAAATGTGTAACTGGACTACTTCTTTAAATTGACACCAGATCCGGTGATCTTTGGGACATGGTTTGACCCCCTTAGGAAAGTGCTATCATCATGAAACGTTCAGATCACTTACAACTCAGTAGATTCTACCTTCCTGTAACGTTTCAGCCTGATTGGACCTTGTTTTCACACAAATGAACCCAGAATGATGTGAAATTGTGCTTCGTGCAACATAATTCTGGGTGCCATTTAAAAAACCATAAGTGCTAATGTCTCCATTCCTTTTTGTGGTTGTAGGGGCTGATGATTGGAGTACACTAAAGCAAACCTGATCGCTCTAGGACATTCAGAAGCCAAGTTTTAAGCCCACAAATGTGTAACTGGACTACTTCTTTAAATTGACACCAGATCCGGTGACCTTTGGGACATGGTTTGACCCCCTTAGGAAAGTGCTATCATCATGAAACATTCAGATCACTTACAACTCAATAGATTCTACCTTCTTGTAATGTTTCAGCCTGATTGGACCTTGTTTTCACACAAATGGACCCAGAATGATGTGAAATTGTGCTTCGTGCAACATAATTCTGGGTGCCATTTACAAACCATAAGGCTAATGACTCCATTCCTTTTGTGGTTGTAGGGGCTGTTGATTGGAGTACACTAAAACAAACCTGATCTCTCTAGGACATTCAGAAGCCAAGTTATAAGCCCACAAATGTGTAACTGGACTACTTCTTTAAATTGACACCAGATCCGGTGACCTTTGGGACATGGTTTGATCCCCTTAGGAAAGCGCTATCATCATGAAACGTTCAGATCACTTACAACTAAATAGATTCTACCTTCCTGTAACGTTTCAGCCTGATTGGACCTTGTTTTCACACAAATGAACCCAGAATGATGTGAAATTGTGCTTCGTGCAACATAATTCTGGGTGCCATTTACAAACCATAAGTGCTAATGACTCCATTCCTTTTTGTGGTTGTAGGGGCTGTTGATTGGAGTACATTAAAACAAACCTGATCTCTCTAGGACATTCAGAAGCCAAGTTATAAGCCCACAAATGTGTAACTGGACTACTTCTTTAAATTGACACCAGATCCGGTGACCTTTGGGACATGGTTTGATCCCCTTAGGAAAGTGCTATCATCATGAAACATTCAGATCACTTACAACTCAATAGATTCTAACTTCCTGTAACGTTTCAGCCTGATTGGACCTTGTTTTCACACAAATGGACCCAGAATCATGTGAAATTGTGCTTCGTGCAACATAATATTGGGTGCCATTTAAAAACCATAAGTGCTAATGACTCCATTCCTTTTTGTGGTTGTAGGGGCTGTTGATTGGAGTATACTAAAACAAACCTGATCTCTCTAGGACATTCAGAAGCCACGTTATAAGCCCACAAATGTGTAACTGAACTACTTCTTTAAATTGACACCAGATCCGGTGACCTTTGGGATATGGTTTGACCCCCTTAGGAAAGTGCTATCATCATGAAACGTTCAGATCCCTTACAACTCAATAGATTCTAACTTCCTGTAATGTTTCAGCCTGATTGGACCTTGTTTTCACACAAATGAACCCAGAATGATGTGAAAGTGTGCTTCGTGCAACATAATTCTGGGTGCCATTTAAAAACCATAAGTGCTAATGACTCCATTCCTCTTTGGGGTAATGGGGGCTGTTAACTGGAGTACTCTAAAACAAACCTGACCTCTCTAGGATATTCAGAAGCCAAGTTATAAGCCCACAAATGTGTAACTGGACTACTTCTTTAAAGTGACACCAGGCCCGGTGACCTTTGGGACATGGTTTGACCCCCTATAGGAATGTGCGATCATCATGAAACGTTCAGATCACTTACAACTCAATAGATTCTACCTTCTTGTAACGTTTCAGCCTGATTGGACCTTGTTTTCACACAAATGAACCCAGAATGAAGTGAAATTGTGCTTCGTGCAACATAATTCTGGGTGCCATTTACAAACCATAAGTGCTAATGACTCCATTCCTTTTTCTGGTTGTAGGGGCTGTTGATTGGAGTACACTAAAACAAACCTGATCTCTCTAGGACATTCAGAAGCCAAGTTATAAGCCCACAAATGTGTAACTGTACTACTTCTTTAAATTGACACCAGATCCGGTGACCTTTGGGACATGGTTTGACCCCCTTAGGAAAGTGCTATCATCATGAAGTGTTCAGATCACTTACAACTCAATAGATTCTACCTTCTTGTAACGTTTCAGCCTGATTGGACCTTGTTTTCACACAAATGGACCCAGAAAGATGTGAAAGTGTGCTTCGTGCAACATAATTCTGGGTGCCATTTACAAACCATAAGTGCTAATGACTCCATTCCTTTTTGTGGTTGTAGGAGCTGTTGATTGGAGTACACTAAAACAAACCTGATCTCTCCAGGACATTCAGAAGCCAAGTTAAAAGCCCACAAATGTGTAACTGGACTACTTCTTTAAAGTGACACCAGGCCCGGTGACCTTTGGGACATGGTTTGACCCCCTATAGGAATGTGCGATCATCATGAAACGTTCAGATCACTTACAACTCAATAGATTATACCTTCTTGTAACGTTTCAGCCTGATTGGACCTTGTTTTCACACAAATTAACCCAGAATGATGTGAAATTGTTCTTCGTGCAACATAATTCTGGGTGCCATTTACAAACCATAAGTGCTAATGACTCCATTCCTTTTTGTGGTTGTAGGGGCTGTTGATTGGAGTACACTAAAACAAACCTAACCTCTCTAGGACATTCAGAAGCCAAGTTATAAGCCCACAAAGATGTAATTGGACTACTTCTTTAAAGTGACACCAGGCCCGGTGACCTTTGGGACATGGTTTTACCCCCTATAGGAATGTGCGATCATCTTGAAACGTTCAGATCACTTACAACTCAATAGATTCTACCTTCTTATAGCGTTTCAGCCTGATTGGACCTTGTTTTCACACAAATGGACCCAGAATGAAGTGAAATTGTGCTTCGTGCAACATAATTCTGGGTGCCATTTACAAACCATAAGTGCTAATGACTCCATTCCTTTTTGTGGTTGTAGGGGCTGTTGATTGGAGTACACTAAAACAAACCTGACCTCTCTAGGACATTCAGAAGCCAAGTTATAAGCCCACAATGGTGTAACTGGACTACTTCTTTAAAGTGACACCAGGCCCGGTGACCTTTGGGACATGGTTTGACCCCCTATAGGAATGTGCGATCATCATGAAACGTTCAGATCACTTACAACTCAATAGATTCTACCTTCTTGTAACGTTTCAGCCTAATTGAACCTTGTTTTCACACAAATGAACCCAGAATGATGTGAAATTGTGCTTCGTGCAACATAATTCTGGGTGCCATTTAAAAACCATAAGTGCTAATGACTCCATTCCTTTTTGGGGTAATGGGGGCTGTTAATTGGAGTATGCTAAAACAAACCTGATCTCTCTAGGACATTCATAAGCCAAGTTATAAGCCCACAAATGTGTAACTGGACTACTTCTTTAAATTGACACCAGTTCCGGTGACCTTTGGGACATGGTTTGACCCCATTAGGAAAGTGCTATCATCATGAAACGTTCAGATCACTTACAACTCAGTAGATTCTACCTTCCTGTAACGTTTCAGCCTGATTGGACCTTGTTTTCACACAAATGAACCCAGAATGATGTGAAATTGTGCTTCGTGCAACATAATTCTGGGTGCCATTTACAAACCATAAGTGCTAATATCTCCATTCCTTTTTGTGGTTGTAGGGGCTGTTGATTGGAGTACATTAAAACAAACCTGATCTCTCTAGGACATTCAGAAGCCATGTTATAAGCCCACAAATGTGTAACTGGACTGCTTCTTTAAATTAACACCAGATCCGGTGACCTTTGGGACATTGTTTGACCCCATTAGGAAAGTGCTATCATCATGAAACGTTCAGATCACTTACAACTCAGTAGATTCTACCTTCCTGTAACGTTTCAGCCTGATTGGACCTTGTTTTCACACAAATGAACCCAGAATGATGTGAAATTGTGCTTCGTGCAACATAATTCTGGGTGCCATTTACAAACCATAAGTGCTAATATCTCCATTCCTTTTTGTGGTTTTAGGGGCTGTTGATTGGAGTACATTAAAACAAACCTGATCTCTCTAGGACATTCAGAAGCCATGTTATAAGCCCACAAAGGTGTAACTGGACTACTTCTTTAAAGTGACACCAGGCCTGGTGACCTTTGGGAAATGGTTTTACCCCCTATAGGAATGTGCGATCATCTTGAAACGTTCAGATCACTTACAACTCAATAGATTCTACCTTCTTGTAGCGTTTCAGCCTGATTGGACCTTGTTTTCACACAAATGGACCCAGAATGATGTGAAATTGTGCATCGTGCAACATAATTCTGGGTGCCATTTACAAACCATAAGTGCTAATGACTCCATTCCTTTTTGTGTTTGTAGGGTCTCTTGATTGGAGTACATTAAAACAAAACTGATCTCTCTAGGACATTCAGAAGCCAAGTTATAAGCCCACAAATGTGTAACTGGACTACTTCTTTAAATTAACACCAGATCCGGTGACCTTTGGGACATGGTTTGACCCCCTTAGGAAAGCGCTATCATCATGAAACGTTCAGATCACTTACAACTCAATAGATTCTACCTTCCTGTAACGTTTCAGCCTGATTGGACCTTGTTTTCACACAAATGAACCCAGAATGATGTGAAATTGTGCTTCGTGCAACATAATTCTGGGTGCCATTTACATACCATAAGTGCTAATGACTCCATTCCTTTTTGTGGTTGTAGGGGCTGTTGATTGGAGTACATTAAAACAAACCTGACATCTCTAGGACATTCAGAAGCCAAGTTATAAGCCCACAAATGTGTAACTGGACTACTTTAAATTGTCACCAGATCCGGTGACCTTTGCGACATGGATTGACCCCCTTAGGAAAGTGCTATCATCATGAAACGTTCAGATCACTTACAACTCAATAGATTCTACCTTCCTGTAACGTTTCAGACTGATTGGACCTTGTTTTCACACAAATGAACCCAGAATGATGTGAAATTGTGCTTCGTGCAACATAATTCTGGGTGCCATTTAAAAACCATAAGTGCTAATGACTCCATTCCTTTTTGTGGTTGTAGGGTATGTTGATTGGAGTACACTAAAGCAAACCTGATCGCTCTAGGACATTCAGAAGCCAAGTTATAAGCCCACAAATGAGTAACTGGACTACTTTAAATTGACACCAGATCCGGTGACCTTTGGGACATGGTTAGACCCCCTTAGGAAAGTGCTATCATCATGAAACGTTCAGATCACTTACAACTCAATAGATTCTACCTTCCTGTAAGGTGTCAGCCTGATTGGACCTTGTTTTCACACAAATGAACCCAGAATGATGTGAAATTGTGCTTCGTGCAACATAATTCTGGGTGCCATTTACAAACCATAAGTGCTAATGACTCCATTCCTTTTTGTGGTTGTAGGGGCTGTTGATTGGAGTACACTAAAACAAACCTGACCTCTCTAGGACATTCAGAAGCCAAGTTATAAGCCCACAATGGTGTAACTGGACTACTTCTTTAAAGTGACACCAGGCCCGGTGACCTTTGGGACATGGTTTGACCCCCTATAGGAATGTGCGATCATCATGAAACGTTCAGATCACTTACAACTCAATAGATTCTACCTTCTTGTAACGTTTCAGCCTGATTGAACCTTGTTTTCACACAAATGGACCCAGAATGATGTGAAATTGTTCTTCGTGCAACATAATTCTGGGTGCCATTTACAAACCATAAGTGCTAATGACTCCATTCCTTTTGTGGTTGTAGGGGCTGTTGATTGGAGTACACTAAAACAAACCTGATCTCTCTAGGACATTCAGAAGCCAAGTTATAAGCCCACAAATGTGTAACTGGACTACTTCTTTAAATTGACACCAGATCCGGTGACCTTTGGGACATGGTTTGATCCCCTTAGGAAAGCGCTATCATCATGAAACGTTCAGATCACTTACAACTCAATAGATTCTACCTTCTTGTCGCGTTTCAGCCTGATTGGACCTTGTTTTCACACAAATGGACCCAGAATGATGTGAAATTGTGCTTCGTGCAACATAATTCTGGGTGCCATTTACAAACCATAAGTGCTAATGACTCCATTCCTTTTTGTGGTTGTAGGGGCTGTTGATTGGAGTACACTAAAACAAACCTGATCTCTCTAGGACATTCAGAAGCCAAGTTATAAGCCCACAAATGTGTAACTGGACTACTTCTTTAAATTGACACCAGATCCGGTGATCTTTGGGACATGGTTTGACCCCCTTAGGAAAGTGCTATCATCATGAAACGTTCAGATCACTTACAACTCAATAGATTCTACCTTCTTGTAACGTTTCAGCCTGATTGGACCTTGTTTTCACACAAATGGACCCAGAATGGTGTGAAATTGTGCTTCGTGCAACATAATTCTGGGTGCCATTTACAAACCATAAGTGCTAATGACTCCATTCCTTTTTGTGGTTGTAGGAGCTGTTGATTGGAGTACACTAAAACAAACCTGATCTCTCCAGGACATTCAGAAGCCAAGTTATAAGCCCACAAATGTGTAACTGGACTACTTCTTTAAAGTGACACCAGGCCCGGTGACCTTTGGGACATGGTTTGACCCCCTATAGGAATGTGCGATCATCATGAAACGTTCAGATCACTTACAACTCAATAGATTCTACCTTCTTGTAACGTTTCAGCCTGACTGGACCTCGTTTTCACACAAATTAACCCAGAATGATGTGAAATTGTGCTTCGTGCAACATAATTCTGGGTGCCATTTACAAACCATAAGTGCTAATGACTCCATTCCTTTTTGTGGTTGTAGGGGCTGTTGATTGGAGTACACTAAAACAAACCTAACCTCTCTAGGACATTCAGAAGCCAAGTTATAAGCCCACAAAGATGTAACTGGACTACTTCTTTAAAGTGACACCAGGCCCGGTGACCTTTGGGACATGGTTTTACCCCCTATAGGAATGTGCGATCATCTTGAAACGTTCAGATCACTTACAACTCAATAGATTCTACCTTCTTATAGCGTTTCAGCCTGATTGGACCTTGTTTTCACACAAATGGACCCAGAATGAAGTGAAATTGTGCTTCGTGCAACATAATTCTGGGTGCCATTTACAAACCATAAGTGCTAATGACTCCATTCCTTTTTGTGGTTGGAGGGGCTGTTGATTGGAGTACACTAAAACAAACCTGATCTCTCTAGGACATTCAGAAGCCAAGTTATAAGCCCACAAATGTGTAACTGGACTACTTTAAATTGACACCAGATCCGGTGACCTTTGGGACATGGTTTGACCCCCTTAGGAAAGTGCTATCATCATGAAACGTTCAGATCACTTACAACTCAATAGATTCTACCTTCTTGTAACGTTTCAGCCTGATTGGACCTTGTTTTCACACAAATGGACCCAGAATGATGTGAAATTGTGCTTCATGCAACATAATTCTGGGTGCCATTTACAAACCATAAGTGCTAATGACTCCATTCCTTTTTGTGGTTGTAGGGGCTGTTGATTGGAGTACACTAAAACAAACCTGATCTCTCTAGGACATTCAGAAGCCAAGTTATAAGCCCACAAATGTGTAACTGGACTAATTCTTTAAAGTGACACCAGATCCGGTGACCTTTGCGACATGGTTTGACCCCCTTAGGAAAGTGCTATCATCATGAAACGTTCAGATCACTTACAACTCAATAGATTCTACCTTCCTGTAACGTTTCAGCCTGATTGGACCTTGTTTTCACACAAATGAACCCAGAATGATGTGAAATTGTGCTTCGTGCAACATAATTCTGGGTGCCATTTAAAAACCTGGTTGTAGGGGCCTTTGATTGGAGTACATTAAAACAAACCTGATCTCTCTAGGACATTCAGAAGCCAAGTTATAAGCCTACAAAGATGTAACTGGACTACTTCTTTAAAGTGACACCAGGCCGGGTGACCTTTGGGACATGGTTTTACCCCCTATAGGGAATGTGCGATCATCTTGAAACGTTCAGATCACTTACAACTCAATAGATTCTACCTTCCTGTAAGGTGTCCGCCTGATTGGACCTTGTTTTCACACAAATGAACCCAGAATGATGTGAAATTGTGCTTCGTGCAACATAATTCTGGGTGCCATTTACAAACCATAAGTGCTAATGACTCCATTCCTTTTTGTGGTTGTAGGGGCTGTTGATTGGAGTACACTAAAACAAACCTGACCTCTCTAGGACATTCAGAAGCCAAGTTATAAGCCCACAATGGTGTAACTGGACTACTTCTTTAAAGTGACACCAGGCCCGGTGACCTTTGGGACATGGTTTGACCCCCTATAGGAATGTGCGATCATCATGAAACGTTCACATCACTTACAACTCAATACTACCTTCTTGTAACGTTTCAGCCTGATTGAACCTTGTTTTCACACAAATGAACCCAGAATGATGTGAAATTGTGCTTCGTGCAACATAATTCTGGGTGCCATTTAAAAACCATAAGTGCTAATGACTCCATTCCTTTTTGGGGTAATGGGGGCTGTTAATTGGAGTATGCTAAAACAAACCTGATCTCTCTAGGACATTCATAAGCCAAGTTATAAGCCCACAAATGTGTAACTGGACTACTTCTTTAAATTGACACCAGTTCCGGTGACCTTTGGGACATGGTTTTACCCCATTAGGAAAGTGCTATCATCATGAAACGTTCAGATCAGTTACAACTCAGTAGATTCTACCTTCCTGTAACGTTTCAGCCTGATTGAACCTTGTTTTCACACAAATGGACCCAGAATGATGTGAAATTGTTCTTCGTGCAACATAATTCTGGGTGCCATTTACAAACCATAAGTGCTAATGACTCCATTCCTTTTGTGGTTGTAGGGGCTGTTGATTGGAGTACACTAAAACAAACCTGATCTCTCTAGGACATTCAGAAGCCAAGTTATAAGCCCACAAATGTGTAACTGGACTACTTCTTTAAATTGACACCAGATCCGGTGACCTTTGGGACATGGTTTGATCCCCTTAGGAAAGCGCTATCATCATGAAACGTTCAGATCACTAACAACTAAATAGATTCTACCTTCCTGTAACGTTTCAGCCTGATTGGACCTTGTTTTCACACAAATGGACCCAGAATGATGTGAAATTGTGCTTCGTGCAACATAATTCTGGGTGCCATTTACAAACCATAAGTGCTAATGACTCCATTCCTTTTTGTGGTTGTAGGGGCTGTTGATTGGAGTACACTAAAACACACCTAACCTCTCTAGGACATTCAGAAGCCAAGTTATAAGCCCACAAAGGTGTAACTGGACTACTTCTTTAAAGTGACACCAGGCACGGTGACCTTTGGGACATGGTTTTACCCCCTATAGGAATGTGCGATCATCTTGAAATGTTCAGATCACTTACAACTCAATAGATTCTACCTTCTTGTCGCGTTTCAGCCTGATTGGACCTTGTTTTCACACAAATGGACCCAGAATGATGTGAAATTGTGCTTCGTGCAACATAATTCTGGGTGCCATTTACAAACCATAAGTGCTAATGACTCCATTCCTTTTTGTGGTTGTAGGGGCTGTTGATTGGAGTACACTAAAACAAACCTGATCTCTCTAGGACATTCAGAAGCCAAGTTATAAGCCCACAAATGTGTAACTGGACTACTTCTTTAAATTGAAACCAGATCCGGTGATCTTTGGGACATGGTTTGACCCCCTTAGGAAAGTGCTATCATCATGAAACGTTCAGATCACTTACAACTCAGTAGATTATACCTTCCTGTAACGTTTCAGCCTGATTGGACCTTGTTTTCACACAAATGAACCCAGAATGATGTGAAATTGTGCTTCGTGCAACATAATTCTGGGTGCCATTTAAAAAACCATAAGTGCTAATGTCTCCATTCCTTTTTGTGGTTGTAGGGGCTGTTGATTGGAGTACACTAAAGCAAACCTGATCGCTCTAGGACATTCAGAAGCCAAGTTTTAAGCCCACAAATGTGTAACTGGACTACTTCTTTAAATTGACACCAGATCCGGTGACCTTTGGGACATGGTTTGACCCCCTTAGGAAAGTGCTATCATCATGAAACATTCAGATCACTTACAACTCAATAGATTCTACCTTCTTGTAATGTTTCAGCCTGATTGGACCTTGTTTTCACACAAATGGACCCAGAATGATGTGAAATTGTGCTTCGTGCAACATAATTCTGGGTGCCATTTACAAACCATAAGGCTAATGACTCCATTCCTTTTGTGGTTGTAGGGGCTGTTGATTGGAGTACACTAAAACAAACCTGATCTCTCTAGGACATTCAGAAGCCAAGTTATAAGCCCACAAATGTGTAACTGGACTACTTCTTTAAATTGACACCAGATCCGGTGACCTTTGGGACATGGTTTGATCCCCTTAGGAAAGCGCTATCATCATGAAACGTTCAGATCACTTACAACTCAATAGATTCTACCTTCCTGTAACGTTTCAGCCTGATTGGACCTTGTTTTCACACAAATGAACCCAGAATGATGTGAAATTGTGCTTCGTGCAACATAATTCTGGGTGCCATTTAAAAACCTGGTTGTAGGGGCCTTTGATTGGAGTACATTAAAACAAACCTGATCTCTCTAGGACATTCAGAAGCCAAGTTATAAGCCTACAAAGATGTAACTGGACTACTTCTTTAAAGTGACACCAGGCCGGGTGACCTTTGGGACATGGTTTTACCCCCTATAGGGAATGTGCGATCATCTTGAAACGTTCAGATCACTTACAACTCAATAGATTCTACCTTCCTGTAAGGTGTCCGCCTGATTGGACCTTGTTTTCACACAAATGAACCCAGAATGATGTGAAATTGTGCTTCGTGCAACATAATTCTGGGTGCCATTTACAAACCATAAGTGCTAATGACTCCATTCCTTTTTGTGGTTGTAGGGGCTGTTGATTGGAGTACACTAAAACAAACCTGACCTCTCTAGGACATTCAGAAGCCAAGTTATAAGCCCACAATGGTGTAACTGGACTACTTCTTTAAAGTGACACCAGGCCCGGTGACCTTTGGGACATGGTTTGACCCCCTATAGGAATGTGCGATCATCATGAAACGTTCAGATCACTTACAACTCAATACTACCTTCTTGTAACGTTTCAGCCTGATTGAACCTTGTTTTCACACAAATGAACCCAGAATGATGTGAAATTGTGCTTCGTGCAACATAATTCTGGGTGCCATTTAAAAACCATAAGTGCTAATGACTCCATTCCTTTTTGGGGTAATGGGGGCTGTTAATTGGAGTATGCTAAAACAAACCTGATCTCTCTAGGACATTCATAAGCCAAGTTATAAGCCCACAAATGTGTAACTGGACTACTTCTTTAAATTGACACCAGTTCCGGTGACCTTTGGGACATGGTTTTACCCCATTAGGAAAGTGCTATCATCATGAAACGTTCAGATCAGTTACAACTCAGTAGATTCTACCTTCCTGTAACGTTTCAGCCTGATTGAACCTTGTTTTCACACAAATGGACCCAGAATGATGTGAAATTGTTCTTCGTGCAACATAATTCTGGGTGCCATTTACAAACCATAAGTGCTAATGACTCCATTCCTTTTGTGGTTGTAGGGGCTGTTGATTGGAGTACACTAAAACAAACCTGATCTCTCTAGGACATTCAGAAGCCAAGTTATAAGCCCACAAATGTGTAACTGGACTACTTCTTTAAATTGACACCAGATCCGGTGACCTTTGGGACATGGTTTGATCCCCTTAGGAAAGCGCTATCATCATGAAACGTTCAGATCACTAACAACTAAATAGATTCTACCTTCCTGTAACGTTTCAGCCTGATTGGACCTTGTTTTCACACAAATGGACCCAGAATGATGTGAAATTGTGCTTCGTGCAACATAATTCTGGGTGCCATTTACAAACCATAAGTGCTAATGACTCCATTCCTTTTTGTGGTTGTAGGGGCTGTTGATTGGAGTACACTAAAACACACCTAACCTCTCTAGGACATTCAGAAGCCAAGTTATAAGCCCACAAAGGTGTAACTGGACTACTTCTTTAAAGTGACACCAGGCACGGTGACCTTTGGGACATGGTTTTACCCCCTATAGGAATGTGCGATCATCTTGAAATGTTCAGATCACTTACAACTCAATAGATTCTACCTTCTTGTCGCGTTTCAGCCTGATTGGACCTTGTTTTCACACAAATGGACCCAGAATGATGTGAAATTGTGCTTCGTGCAACATAATTCTGGGTGCCATTTACAAACCATAAGTGCTAATGACTCCATTCCTTTTTGTGGTTGTAGGGGCTGTTGATTGGAGTACACTAAAACAAACCTGATCTCTCTAGGACATTCAGAAGCCAAGTTATAAGCCCACAAATGTGTAACTGGACTACTTCTTTAAATTGAAACCAGATCCGGTGATCTTTGGGACATGGTTTGACCCCCTTAGGAAAGTGCTATCATCATGAAACGTTCAGATCACTTACAACTCAGTAGATTATACCTTCCTGTAACGTTTCAGCCTGATTGGACCTTGTTTTCACACAAATGAACCCAGAATGATGTGAAATTGTGCTTCGTGCAACATAATTCTGGGTGCCATTTAAAAAACCATAAGTGCTAATGTCTCCATTCCTTTTTGTGGTTGTAGGGGCTGTTGATTGGAGTACACTAAAGCAAACCTGATCGCTCTAGGACATTCAGAAGCCAAGTTTTAAGCCCACAAATGTGTAACTGGACTACTTCTTTAAATTGACACCAGATCCGGTGACCTTTGGGACATGGTTTGACCCCCTTAGGAAAGTGCTATCATCATGAAACATTCAGATCACTTACAACTCAATAGATTCTACCTTCTTGTAATGTTTCAGCCTGATTGGACCTTGTTTTCACACAAATGGACCCAGAATGATGTGAAATTGTGCTTCGTGCAACATAATTCTGGGTGCCATTTACAAACCATAAGGCTAATGACTCCATTCCTTTTGTGGTTGTAGGGGCTGTTGATTGGAGTACACTAAAACAAACCTGATCTCTCTAGGACATTCAGAAGCCAAGTTATAAGCCCACAAATGTGTAACTGGACTACTTCTTTAAATTGACACCAGATCCGGTGACCTTTGGGACATGGTTTGATCCCCTTAGGAAAGCGCTATCATCATGAAACGTTCAGATCACTTACAACTAAATAGATTCTACCTTCCTGTAACGTTTCAGCCTGATTGGACATTGTTTTCACACAAATGAACCCAGAATGATGTGAAATTGTGCTTCGTGCAACATAATTCTGGGTGCCATTTACAAACCATAAATGCTAATGACTCCATTCCTTTTTGTGGTTGTAGGGGCTGTTGATTGGAGTACATTAAAACAAACCTGATCTCTCTAGGACATTCAGAAGCCAAGTTATAAGCCCACAAATGTGTAACTGGACTACTTCTTTAAATTGACACCAGATCCGGTGACCTTTGGGACATGGTTTGATCCCCTTAGGAAAGTGCTATCATCATGAAACATTCAGATCACTTACAACTCAATAGATTCTAACTTCCTGTAACGTTTCAGCCTGATTGGACCTTGTTTTCACACAAATGGACCCAGAATCATGTGAAATTGTGCTTCGTGCAACATAATTCTGGGTGCCATTTAAAAACCATAAGTGCTAATGACTCCATTCCTTTTTGTGGTTGTAGGGGCTGTTGATTGGAGTATACTAAAACAAACCTGATCTCTCTAGGACATTCAGAAGCCACGTTATAAGCCCACAAATGTGTAACTGGACTACTTCTTTAAATTGACACCAGATCCGGTGACCTTTGGGACATGGTTTGACCCCCTTAGGAAAGTGCTATCATCATGAAACGTTCAGATCACTTACAACTCAATAGATTCTAACTTCCTGTAACGTTTCAGCCTTATTGGACCTTGTTTTCACACATATGAACCCAGAATGATGTGAAAGTGTGCTTCGTGCAACATAATTCTGGGTGCCATTTAAAAACCATAAGTGCTAATGACTCCATTCCTCTTTGGGGTAATGGGGGCTGTTAACTGGAGTACTCTAAAACAAACCTGACCTCTCTAGGATATTCAGAAGCCAAGTTATAAGCCCACAAATGTGTAACTGGACTACTACTTTAAATTGACACCAGATCCGGTGACATTTGGGACATGGTTTGACCCCCTTAGGAAAGTGCTATCATCATGAAACGTTCAGATCACTTACAACTCAATAGATTCTACCTTCCTGTAACGTTTCAGCCTGATTGGACCTTGTTTTCACACAAATGAACCCAGAATGAAGTGAAATTGTGCTTCGTGCAACATAATTCTGGGTGCCATTTACAAACCATAAGTGCTAATGACTCCATTCCTTTTTGTGGTTGTAGGGGCTGTTGATTGGAGTACACTAAAACAAACCTGATCTCTCTAGGACATTCAGAAGCAAGGTTATAAGCCCACAAATGTGTAACTGTACTACTTCTTTAAATTGACACCAGATCCGGTGACCTTTGGGACATGGTTTGACCCCCTTAGGAAAGTGCTATCATCATGAAACGTTCAGATCACTTACAACTCAATAGATTCTACCTTCTTGTAACGTTTCAGCCTGATTGGACCTTGTTTTCACACAAATGGACCCAGAATGGTGTGAAATTGTGCTTCGTGCAACATAATTCTGGGTGCCATTTACAAACCATAAGTGCTAATGACTCCATTCCTTTTTGTGGTTGTAGGAGCTGTTGATTGGAGTACACTAAAACAAACCTGATCTCTCCAGGACATTCAGAAGCCAAGTTATAAGCCCACAAATGTGTAACTGGACTACTTCTTTAAAGTGACACCAGGCCCGGTGACCTTTGGGACATGGTTTGACCCCCTATAGGAATGTGCGATCATCATGAAACGTTCAGATCACTTACAACTCAATAGATTCTACCTTCTTGTAACGTTTCAGCCTGACTGGACCTCGTTTTCACACAAATTAACCCAGAATGATGTGAAATTGTGCTTCGTGCAACATAATTCTGGGTGCCATTTACAAACCATAAGTGCTAATGACTCCATTCCTTTTTGTGGTTGTAGGGGCTGTTGATTGGAGTACACTAAAACAAACCTAACCTCTCTAGGACATTCAGAAGCCAAGTTATAAGCCCACAAAGATGTAACTGGACTACTTCTTTAAAGTGACACCAGGCCCGGTGACCTTTGGGACATGGTTTTACCCCCTATAGGAATGTGCGATCATCTTGAAACGTTCAGATCACTTACAACTCAATAGATTCTACCTTCTTATAGCGTTTCAGCCTGATTGGACCTTGTTTTCACACAAATGGACCCAGAATGAAGTGAAATTGTGCTTCGTGCAACATAATTCTGGGTGCCATTTACAAACCATAAGTGCTAATGACTCCATTCCTTTTTGTGGTTGTAGGGGCTGTTGATTGGAGTACACTAAAACAAACCTGATCTCTCTAGGACATTCAGAAGCCAAGTTATAAGCCCACAAATGTGTAACTGGACTACTTTAAATTGACACCAGATCCGGTGACCTTTGGGACATGGTTTGACCCCCTTAGGAAAGTGCTATCATCATGAAACGTTCAGATCACTTACAACTCAATAGATTCTACCTTCTTGTAACGTTTCAGCCTGATTGGACCTTGTTTTCACACAAATGGACCCAGAATGATGTGAAATTGTGCTTCGTGCAACATAATTCTGGGTGCCATTTACAAACCATAAGTGCTAATGACTCCATTCCTTTTTGTGGTTGTAGGGGCTGTTGATTGGAGTACACTAAAACAAACCTGATCTCTCTAGGACATTCAGAAGCCAAGTTATAAGCCCACAAATGTGTAACTGGACTAATTCTTTAAAGTGACACCAGATCCGGTGACCTTTGCGACATGGTTTGACCCCCTTAGGAAAGTGCTATCATCATGAAACGTTCAGATCACTTACAACTCAATAGATTCTACCTTCCTGTAACGTTTCAGCCTGATTGGACCTTGTTTTCACACAAATGAACCCAGAATGATGTGAAATTGTGCTTCGTGCAACATAATTCTGGGTGCCATTTAAAAACCTGGTTGTAGGGGCCTTTGATTGGAGTACATTAAAACAAACCTGATCTCTCTAGGACATTCAGAAGCCAAGTTATAAGCCTACAAAGATGTAACTGGACTACTTCTTTAAAGTGACACCAGGCCCGGTGACCTTTGGGACATGGTTTTACCCCCTATAGGGAATGTGCGATCATCTTGAAACGTTCAGATCACTTACAACTCAATAGATTCTACCTTCCTGTAAGGTGTCCGCCTGATTGGACCTTGTTTTCACACAAATGAACCCAGAATGATGTGAAATTGTGCTTCGTGCAACATAATTCTGGGTGCCATTTACAAACCATAAGTGCTAATGACTCCATTCCTTTTTGTGGTTGTAGGGGCTGTTGATTGGAGTACACTAAAACAAACCTGACCTCTCTAGGACATTCAGAAGCCAAGTTATAAGCCCACAATGGTGTAACTGGACTACTTCTTTAAAGTGACACCAGGCCCGGTGACCTTTGGGACATGGTTTGACCCCCTATAGGAATGTGCGATCATCATGAAACGTTCAGATCACTTACAACTCAATACTACCTTCTTGTAACGTTTCAGCCTGATTGAACCTTGTTTTCACACAAATGAACCCAGAATGATGTGAAATTGTGCTTCGTGCAACATAATTCTGGGTGCCATTTAAAAACCATAAGTGCTAATGACTCCATTCCTTTTTGGGGTAATGGGGGCTGTTAATTGGAGTATGCTAAAACAAACCTGATCTCTCTAGGACATTCATAAGCCAAGTTATAAGCCCACGAATGTGTAACTGGACTACTTCTTTAAATTGACACCAGTTCCGGTGACCTTTGGGACATGGTTTTACCCCATTAGGAAAGTGCTATCATCATGAAACGTTCAGATCAGTTACAACTCAGTAGATTCTACCTTCCTGTAACGTTTCAGCCTGATTGAACCTTGTTTTCACACAAATGGACCCAGAATGATGTGAAATTGTTCTTCGTGCAACATAATTCTGGGTGCCATTTACAAACCATAAGTGCTAATGACTCCATTCCTTTTGTGGTTGTAGGGGCTGTTGATTGGAGTACACTAAAACAAACCTGATCTCTCTAGGACATTCAGAAGCCAAGTTATAAGCCCACAAATGTGTAACTGGACTACTTCTTTAAATTGACACCAGATCCGGTGACCTTTGGGACATGGTTTGATCCCCTTAGGAAAGCGCTATCATCATGAAACGTTCAGATCACTAACAACTAAATAGATTCTACCTTCCTGTAACGTTTCAGCCTGATTGGACCTTGTTTTCACACAAATGGACCCAGAATGATGTGAAATTGTGCTTCGTGCAACATAATTCTGGGTGCCATTTACAAACCATAAGTGCTAATGACTCCATTCCTTTTTGTGGTTGTAGGGGCTGTTGATTGGAGTACACTAAAACACACCTAACCTCTCTAGGACATTCAGAAGCCAAGTTATAAGCCCACAAAGGTGTAACTGGACTACTTCTTTAAAGTGACACCAGGCACGGTGACCTTTGGGACATGGTTTTACCCCCTATAGGAATGTGCGATCATCTTGAAATGTTCAGATCACTTACAACTCAATAGATTCTACCTTCTTGTCGCGTTTCAGCCTGATTGGACCTTGTTTTCACACAAATGGACCCAGAATGATGTGAAATTGTGCTTCGTGCAACATAATTCTGGGTGCCATTTACAAACCATAAGTGCTAATGACTCCATTCCTTTTTGTGGTTGTAGGGGCTGTTGATTGGAGTACACTAAAACAAACCTGATCTCTCTAGGACATTCAGAAGCCAAGTTATAAGCCCACAAATGTGTAACTGGACTACTTCTTTAAATTGAAACCAGATCCGGTGATCTTTGGGACATGGTTTGACCCCCTTAGGAAAGTGCTATCATCATGAAACGTTCAGATCACTTACAACTCAGTAGATTATACCTTCCTGTAACGTTTCAGCCTGATTGGACCTTGTTTTCACACAAATGAACCCAGAATGATGTGAAATTGTGCTTCGTGCAACATAATTCTGGGTGCCATTTAAAAAACCATAAGTGCTAATGTCTCCATTCCTTTTTGTGGTTGTAGGGGCTGTTGATTGGAGTACACTAAAGCAAACCTGATCGCTCTAGGACATTCAGAAGCCAAGTTTTAAGCCCACAAATGTGTAACTGGACTACTTCTTTAAATTGACACCAGATCCGGTGACCTTTGGGACATGGTTTGACCCCCTTAGGAAAGTGCTATCATCATGAAACATTCAGATCACTTACAACTCAATAGATTCTACCTTCTTGTAATGTTTCAGCCTGATTGGACCTTGTTTTCACACAAATGGACCCAGAATGATGTGAAATTGTGCTTCGTGCAACATAATTCTGGGTGCCATTTACAAACCATAAGGCTAATGACTCCATTCCTTTTGTGGTTGTAGGGGCTGTTGATTGGAGTACACTAAAACAAACCTGATCTCTCTAGGACATTCAGAAGCCAAGTTATAAGCCCACAAATGTGTAACTGGACTACTTCTTTAAATTGACACCAGATCCGGTGACCTTTGGGACATGGTTTGATCCCCTTAGGAAAGCGCTATCATCATGAAACGTTCAGATCACTTACAACTAAATAGATTCTACCTTCCTGTAACGTTTCAGCCTGATTGGACATTGTTTTCACACAAATGAACCCAGAATGATGTGAAATTGTGCTTCGTGCAACATAATTCTGGGTGCCATTTACAAACCATAAATGCTAATGACTCCATTCCTTTTTGTGGTTGTAGGGGCTGTTGATTGGAGTACATTAAAACAAACCTGATCTCTCTAGGACATTCAGAAGCCAAGTTATAAGCCCACAAATGTGTAACTGGACTACTTCTTTAAATTGACACCAGATCCGGTGACCTTTGGGACATGGTTTGATCCCCTTAGGAAAGTGCTATCATCATGAAACATTCAGATCACTTACAACTCAATAGATTCTAACTTCCTGTAACGTTTCAGCCTGATTGGACCTTGTTTTCACACAAATGGACCCAGAATCATGTGAAATTGTGCTTCGTGCAACATAATTCTGGGTGCCATTTAAAAACCATAAGTGCTAATGACTCCATTCCTTTTTGTGGTTGTAGGGGCTGTTGATTGGAGTATACTAAAACAAACCTGATCTCTCTAGGACATTCAGAAGCCACGTTATAAGCCCACAAATGTGTAACTGGACTACTTCTTTAAATTGACACCAGATCCGGTGACCTTTGGGACATGGTTTGACCCCCTTAGGAAAGTGCTATCATCATGAAACGTTCAGATCACTTACAACTCAATAGATTCTAACTTCCTGTAACGTTTCAGCCTGATTGGACCTTGTTTTCACACATATGAACCCAGAATGATGTGAAAGTGTGCTTCGTGCAACATAATTCTGGGTGCCATTTAAAAACCATAAGTGCTAATGACTCCATTCCTCTTTGGGGTAATGGGGGCTGTTAACTGGAGTACTCTAAAACAAACCTGACCTCTCTAGGATATTCAGAAGCCAAGTTATAAGCCCACAAATGTGTAACTGGACTACTACTTTAAATTGACACCAGATCCGGTGACATTTGGGACATGGTTTGACCCCCTTAGGAAAGTGCTATCATCATGAAACGTTCAGATCACTTACAACTCAATAGATTCTACCTTCCTGTAACGTTTCAGCCTGATTGGACCTTGTTTTCACACAAATGAACCCAGAATGAAGTGAAATTGTGCTTCGTGCAACATAATTCTGGGTGCCATTTACAAACCATAAGTGCTAATGACTCCATTCCTTTTTGTGGTTGTAGGGGCTGTTGATTGGAGTACACTAAAACAAACCTGATCTCTCTAGGACATTCAGAAGCCAAGTTATAAGCCCACAAATGTGTAACTGTACTACTTCTTTAAATTGACACCAGATCCGGTGACCTTTGGGACATGGTTTGACCCCCTTAGGAAAGTGCTATCATCATGAAACGTTCAGATCACTTACAACTCAATAGATTCTACCTTCTTGTAACGTTTCAGCCTGATTGGACCTTGTTTTCACACAAATGGACCCAGAATGGTGTGAAATTGTGCTTCGTGCAACATAATTCTGGGTGCCATTTACAAACCATAAGTGCTAATGACTCCATTCCTTTTTGTGGTTGTAGGAGCTGTTGATTGGAGTACACTAAAACAAACCTGATCTCTCCAGGACATTCAGAAGCCAAGTTATAAGCCCACAAATGTGTAACTGGACTACTTCTTTAAAGTGACACCAGGCCCGGTGACCTTTGGGACATGGTTTGACCCCCTATAGGAATGTGCGATCATCATGAAACGTTCAGATCACTTACAACTCAATAGATTCTACCTTCTTGTAACGTTTCAGCCTGACTGGACCTCGTTTTCACACAAATTAACCCAGAATGATGTGAAATTGTGCTTCGTGCAACATAATTCTGGGTGCCATTTACAAACCATAAGTGCTAATGACTCCATTCCTTTTTGTGGTTGTAGGGGCTGTTGATTGGAGTACACTAAAACAAACCTAACCTCTCTAGGACATTCAGAAGCCAAGTTATAAGCCCACAAAGATGTAACTGGACTACTTCTTTAAAGTGACACCAGGCCCGGTGACCTTTGGGACATGGTTTTACCCCCTATAGGAATGTGCGATCATCTTGAAACGTTCAGATCACTTACAACTCAATAGATTCTACCTTCTTATAGCGTTTCAGCCTGATTGGACCTTGTTTTCACACAAATGGACCCAGAATGAAGTGAAATTGTGCTTCGTGCAACATAATTCTGGGTGCCATTTACAAACCATAAGTGCTAATGACTCCATTCCTTTTTGTGGTTGTAGGGGCTGTTGATTGGAGTACACTAAAACAAACCTGATCTCTCTAGGACATTCAGAAGCCAAGTTATAAGCCCACAAATGTGTAACTGGACTACTTTAAATTGACACCAGATCCGGTGACCTTTGGGACATGGTTTGACCCCCTTAGGAAAGTGCTATCATCATGAAACGTTCAGATCACTTACAACTCAATAGATTCTACCTTCTTGTAACGTTTCAGCCTGATTGGACCTTGTTTTCACACAAATGGACCCAGAATGATGTGAAATTGTGCTTCGTGAAACATAATTCTGGGTGCCATTTACAAACCATAAGTGCTAATGACTCCATTCCTTTTTGTGGTTGTAGGGGCTGTTGATTGGAGTACACTAAAACAAACCTGATCTCTCTAGGACATTCAGAAGCCAAGTTATAAGCCCACAAATGTGTAACTGGACTAATTCTTTAAAGTGACACCAGATCCGGTGACCTTTGCGACATGGTTTGACCCCCTTAGGAAAGTGCTATCATCATGAAACGTTCAGATCACTTACAAATCAATAGATTCTACCTTCCTGTAACGTTTCAGCCTGATTGGACCTTGTTTTCACACAAATGAACCCAGAATGATGTGAAATTGTGCTTCGTGCAACATAATTCTGGGTGCCATTTAAAAACCTGGTTGTAGGGGCCTTTGATTGGAGTACATTAAAACAAACCTGATCTCTCTAGGACATTCAGAAGCCAAGTTATAAGCCTACAAAGATGTAACTGGACTACTTCTTTAAAGTGACACCAGGCCCGGTGACCTTTGGGACATGGTTTTACCCCCTATAGGGAATGTGCGATAATCTTGAAACGTTCAGATCACTTACAACTCAATAGATTCTACCTTCCTGTAAGGTGTCCGCCTGATTGGACCTTGTTTTCACACAAATGAACCCAGAATGATGTGAAATTGTGCTTCGTGCAACATAATTCTGGGTGCCATTTACAAACCATAAGTGCTAATGACTCCATTCCTTTTTGTGGTTGTAGGGGCTGTTGATTGGAGTACACTAAAACAAACCTGACCTCTCTAGGACATTCAGAAGCCAAGTTATAAGCCCACAATGGTGTAACTGGACTACTTCTTTAAAGTGACACCAGGCCCGGTGACCTTTGGGACATGGTTTGACCCCCTATAGGAATGTGCGATCATCATGAAACGTTCAGATCACTTACAACTCAATAGATTCTACCTTCTTGTAACGTTTCAGCCTGATTGAACCTTGTTTTCACACAAATGAACCCAGAATGATGTGAAATTGTGCTTCGTGCAACATAATTCTGGGTGCCATTTAAAAACCATAAGTGCTAATGACTCCATTCCTTTTTGGGGTAATGGGGGCTGTTATTTGGAGTATGCTAAAACAAACCTGATCTCTCTAGGACATTCATAAGCCAAGTTATAAGCCCACAAATGTGTAACTGGACTACTTCTTTAAATTGACACCAGTTCCGGTGACCTTTGGGACATGGTTTTACCCCATTAGGAAAGTGCTATCATCATGAAACGTTCAGATCAGTTACAACTCAGTAGATTCTACCTTCCTGTAATGTTTCAGCCTTATTGGACCTTGTTTTCACAAAAATGAACCCAGAATGACGTGAAATTGTGCTTCGTGCAACATAATTCTGGGTGCCATTTACAAACCATAAGTGCTAATATCTCCATTCCTTTTTTTGGTTGTAGGGGCTGTTGATTGGAGTACATTAAAACAAACCTGATCTCTCTAGGACATTCAGAAGCCATGTTATAAGGCCCACAAATGTGTAACTGGACTGCTTCTTTAAATTAACACCAGATCCGGTGACCTTTGGGACATGGTTTAACCCCATTAGGAAAGTTCTATCATCATGAAACGTTCAGATCACTTACAACTCAGTAGATTCTACCTTCCTGTAACGTTTCAGCCAGATTGGACCTTGTTTTCACACAAATGGACCCAGAATGATGTGAAATTGTGCGTCGTGCAACATAATTCTGGGTGCCATTTACAAACCATAAGTGCTAATATCTCCATTCCTTTTTGTGGTTGTAGGGGCTGTTGATTGGAGTACATTAATACAAACCTGATCTCTCTAGGACATTCAGAAGCCATGTTATAAGCCCACAAATGTGTAACTGGACTGCTTCTTTAAATTAACACCAGATCCGGTGACCTTTGGGACATGGTTTGACCCCATTAGGAAAGTGCTATCATCATGAAACGTTCAGATCACTTACAACTCAGTAGATTCTACCTTCCTGTAACGTTTCAGCCAGATTGGACATTGTTTTCACACAAATGAACCCAGAATGATGTGAAATTGTGCTTCGTGCAACATAATTCTGGGTGCCATTTACAAACCATAAGTGCTAATATCTCCATTCCTTTTTGTGGTTGTAGGGGCTGTTGATTGGAGTACATTAAAACAAACCTGATCTCTCTAGGACATTCAGAAGCCAAGTTATAAGCCCACAAAGGTGTAACTGGACTACTTCTTTAAAGTGACACCAGGCCCGGTGACCTTTGGGAAATGGTTTTACCCCCTATAGGAATGTGCGATCATCTTGAAACGTTCAGATCACTTACAACTCAATAGATTCTACCTTCTTGTAGCGTTTCAGCCTGATTGGACCTTGTTTTCACACAAATGGACCCAGAATGATGTGAAATTGTGAATCGTGCAACATAATTCTGGGTGCCATTTACAAACCATAAGTGCTAATGACTCCATTCCTTTTTGTGTTTGTAGGGTCTCTATTGGAGTACATTAAAACAAACCTGATCTCTCTAGGACATTCAGAAGCCAAGTTATAAGCCCACAAATGTGTAACTGGACTACTTCTTTAAATTGACACCAGATCCGGTGACCTTTGGGACATGGTTTGACCCCCTTAGGAAAGTGCTATCATCATGAAACGTTCAGATCACTTACAACTCAATAGATTCTACCTTCCTGTAACGTTTCAGCCTGATTGGACCTTGTTTTCACACAAATGAACCCAGAATGATGTGAAATTGTGCTTCGTGCAACATAATTCTGGGTGCTATTTAAAAACCATAAGTGCTAATGACTCCATTCCTTTTTGTGGTTGTAGGGTATGTTGATTGGAGTATACTAAAACAACCCTGATCTCTCTAGGACATTCCGAAGCCAAGTTATAAGCCCACAAATGAGTAACTGGACTACTTTAAATTGACACCAGATCCGGTGACCTTTGGGACATGGTTAGACCCCCTTAGGAAAGTGCTATCATCATGAAACGTTCAGATCACTTACAACTCAATAGATTCTACCTTCCTGTAAGGTGTCAGCCTGATTGGACCTTGTTTTCACACAAATGAACCCAGAATGATGTGAAATTGTGCTTCGTGCAACATAATTCTGGGTGCTATTTAAAAACCATAAGTGCTAATGACTCCATTCCTTTTTGTGGTTGTAGGGTATGTTGATTGGAGTATACTAAAACAACCCTGATCTCTCTAGGACATTCCGAAGCCAAGTTATAAGCCCACAAATGAGTAACTGGACTACTTTAAATTGACACCAGATCCGGTGACCTTTGGGACATGGTTAGACCCCCTTAGGAAAGTGCTATCATCATGAAACGTTCAGATCACTTACAACTCAATAGATTCTACCTTCCTGTAAGGTGTCAGCCTGATTGGACCTTGTTTTCACACAAATGAACCCAGAATGATGTGAAATTGTGCTTCGTGCAACATAATTCTGGGTGCCATTTAAAAACCATAAGTGCTAATGACTCCATTCCTTTTTGTGGTTGTAGGGTATGTTGATTGGAGTATACTAAAACAACCCTGATCTCTCTAGGACATTCAGAAGCCAAGTTATAAGCCCACAAATGAGTAACTGGACTACTTCTTTAAATTGACACCAGATCCGGTGACCTTTGCGACATGGATTGACCCCCTTAGGAAAGTGCTATTATCATGAAACGTTCAGATCACTTACAACTCAATAGATTCTACCTTCCTGTAACGTTTCAGCCTGATTGGACCTTGTTTTCACACAAATGAACCCAGAATGATGTGAAATTGTGCTTCGTGCAACATAATTCTGGGTGCCATTTAAAAACCATAAGTGCTAATGACTCCATTCCTTTTTGTGGTTGTAGGGTATGTTGATTGGAGTATACTAAAACAACCCTGATCTCTCTAGGACATTCAGAAGCCAAGTTATAAGCCCACAAATGAGTAACTGGACTACTTCTTTAAATTGACACCAGATCCGGTGACCTTTGGGACATGGTTAGACCCCCTTAGGAAAGTGCTATCATCATGAAACGTTCAGATCACTTACAACTCAATAGATTCTACCTTCCTGTAAGGTGTCAGCCTGATTGGACCTTGTTTTCACACAAATGAACCCAGAATGATGTGAAATTGTGCTTCGTGCAACATAATTCTGGGTGCCATTTACAATCCATAAGTGCTAATGACTCCATTCCTTTTTGTGGTTGTTGGGGCTGTTGATTGGAGTACATTAAAACAAACCTGATCTCTCTAGGACATTCAGAAGCCAAGTTATAAGCCCACAAATGTGTAACTGGACTACTTCTTTAAATTGACACCAGATCCGGTGACCTTTGGGACATGGTTAGACCCCCTTAGGAAAGTGCTATCATCATGAAACGTTCAGATCACTTACAACTCAATAGATTCTACCTTCCTGTAAGGTGTCAGCCTGATTGGACCTTGTTTTCACACAAATGGACCCAGAATGATGTGAAATTGTGCTTCGTGCAACATAATTCTGGGTGCCATTTACAAACCATAAGGCTAATGACTCCATTCCTTTTGTGGTTGTAGGGGCTGTTGATTGGAGTACACTAAAACAAACCTGATCTCTCTAGGACATTCAGAAGCCAAGTTATAAGCCCACAAATGTGTAACTGGACTACTTCTTTAAATTGACACCAGATCCGGTGACCTTTGGGACATGGTTTGATCCCCTTAGGAAAGCGCTATCATCATGAAACGTTCAGATCACTTACAACTAAATAGATTCTACCTTCCTGTAACGTTTCAGCCTGATTGGACCTTGTTTTCACACAAATGAACCCAGAATGATGTGAAATTGTGCTTCGTGCAACATAATTCTGGGTGCCATTTACAAACCATAAATGCTAATGACTCCATTCCTTTTTGTGGTTGTAGGGGCTGTTGATTGGAGTACATTAAAACAAACCTGATCTCTCTAGGACATTCAGAAGCCAAGTTATAAGCCCACAAATGTGTAACTGGACTACTTCTTTAAATTGACACCAGATCCGGTGACCTTTGGGACATGGTTTGACCCCCTTAGGAAAGTGCTATCATCATGAAACATTCAGATCACTTACAACTCAATAGATTCTACCTTCTTGTAATGTTTCAGCCTGATTGGACCTTGTTTTCACACAAATGGACCCAGAATGATGTGAAATTGTGCTTCGTGCAACATAATTCTGGGTGCCATTTACAAACCATAAGGCTAATGACTCCATTCCTTTTGTGGTTGTAGGGGCTGTTGATTGGAGTACACTAAAACACACCTAACCTCTCTAGGACATTCAGAAGCCAAGTTATAAGCCCACAAAGGTGTAACTGGACTACTTCTTTAAAGTGACACCAGGCCCGGTGACCTTTGGGACATGGTTTTACCCCCTATAGGAATGTGCGATCATCTTGAAATGTTCAGATCACTTACAACTCAATAGATTCTACCTTCTTGTAGCGTTTCAGCCTGATTGGACCTTGTTTTCACACAAATGGACCCAGAATGATGTGAAATTGTGCTTCGTGCAACATAATTCTGGGTGCCATTTACAAACCATAAGTGCTAATGACTCCATTCCTTTTTGTGGTTGTAGGGGCTGTTGATTGGAGTACACTAAAACAAACCTGATCTCTCTAGGACATTCAGAAGCCAAGTTATAAGCCCACAAATGTGTAACTGGACTACTTCTTTAAATTGACACCAGATCCGGTGATCTTTGGGACATGGTTTGACCCCCTTAGGAAAGTGCTATCATCATGAAACGTTCAGATCACTTACAACTCAGTAGATTCTACCTTCCTGTAACGTTTCAGCCTGATTGGACCTTGTTTTCACACAAATGAACCCAGAATGATGTGAAATTGTGCTTCGTGCAACATAATTCTGGGTGCCATTTAAAAAACCATAAGGGGTAATGTCTCCATTCCTTTTTGTGGTTGTAGGGGCTGTTGATTGGAGTACACTAAAGCAAACCTGATCGCTCTAGGACATTCAGAAGCCAAGTTTTAAGCCCACAAATGTGTAACTGGACTACTTCTTTAAATTGACACCAGATCCGGTGACCTTTGGGACATGGTTTGACCCCCTTAGGAAAGTGCTATCATCATGAAACATTCAGATCACTTACAACTCAATAGATTCTACCTTCTTGTAATGTTTCAGCCTGATTGGACCTTGTTTTCACACAAATGGACCCAGAATGATGTGAAATTGTGCTTCGTGCAACATAATTCTGGGTGCCATTTACAAACCATAAGGCTAATGACTCCATTCCTTTTGTGGTTGTAGGGGCTGTTGATTGGAGTACACTAAAACAAACCTGATCTCTCTAGGACATTCAGAAGCCAAGTTATAAGCCCACAAATGTGTAACTGGACTACTTCTTTAAATTGACACCAGATCCGGTGACCTTTGGGACATGGTTTGATCCCCTTAGGAAAGCGCTATCATCATGAAACGTTCAGATCACTTACAACTAAATAGATTCTACCTTCCTGTAACGTTTCAGCCTGATTGGACCTTGTTTTCACACAAATGAACCCAGAATGATGTGAAATTGTGCTTCGTGCAACATAATTCTGGGTGCCATTTAAAAACCATAAGTGCTAATGACTCCATTCCTCTTTGGGGTAATGGGGGCTGTTAACTGGAGTACTCTAAAACAAACCTGACCTCTCTAGGATATTCAGAAGCCAAGTTATAAGCCCACAAATGTGTAACTGGACTACTTCTTTAAAGTGACACCAGGCCCGGTGACCTTTGGGACATGGTTTGACCCCCTATAGGAATGTGCGATCATCATGAAACGTTCAGATCACTTACAACTCAATAGATTCTACCTTCTTGTAACGTTTCAGCCTGATTGGACCTTGTTTTCACACAAATGAACCCAGAACGAAGTGAAATTGTGCTTCGTGCAACATAATTCTGGGTGCCATTTACAAACCATAAGTGCTAATGACTCCATTCCTTTTTGTGGTTGTAGGGGCTGTTGATTGGAGTACACTAAAACAAACCTGATCTCTCTAGGACATTCAGAAGCCAAGTTATAAGCCCACAAATATGTAACTGTACTACTTCTTTAAATTGACACCAGATCCGGTGACCTTTGGGACATGGTTTGACCCCCTTAGGAAAGTGCTATCATCATGAAACGTTCAGATCACTTACAACTCAATAGATTCTACCTTCTTGTAACGTTTCAGCCTGATTGGACCTTGTTTTCACACAAATGGACCCAGAAAGATGTGAAAGTGTGCTTCGTGCAACATAATTCTGGGTGCCATTTACAAACCATAAGTGCTAATGACTCCATTCCTTTTTGTGGTTGTAGGAGCTGTTGATTGGAGTACACTAAAACAAACCTGATCTCTCCAGGACATTCAGAAGCCAAGTTATAAGCCCACAAATGTGTAACTGGACTACTTCTTTAAAGTGACACCAGGCCCGGTGACCTTTGGGACATGGTTTGACCCCCTATAGGAATGTGCGATCATCATGAAACGTTCAGATCACTTACAACTCAATAGATTCTACCTTCTTGTAACGTTTCAGCCTGATTGGACCTAGTTTTCACACAAATTAACCCAGAATGATGTGAAATTGTGCTTCGTGCAACATAATTCTGGGTGCCATTTACAAACCATAAGTGCTAATGACTCCATTCCTTTTTGTGGTTGTAGGGGCTGTTGATTGGAGTACACTAAAACAAACCTAACCTCTCTAGGACATTCAGAAGCCAAGTTATAAGCCCACAAAGATGTAACTGGACTACTTCTTTAAAGTGACACCAGGCCCGGTGACCTTTGGGACATGGTTTTACCCCTTATAGGAATGTGCGATCATCTTGAAACGTTTAGATCACTTACAACTCAATAGATTCTACCTTCTTATAGCGTTTCAGCCTGATTGGACCTTGTTTTCACACAAATGGACCCAGAATGAAGTGAAATTGTGCTTCGTGCAACATAATTCTGGGTGTCATTTACAAACCATAAGTGCTAATGACTCCATTCCTTTTTGTGGTTGTAGGGGCTGTTGATTGGAGTACACTAAAACAAACCTGATCTCTCTAGGACATTCAGAAGCCAAGTTATAAGCCTACAAAGATGTAACTGGACTACTTCTTTAAAGTGACACCGGGCCCGGTGACCTTTGGGACATGGTTTTACCCCCTATAGGAATGTGCGATCATCTTGAAACGTTCAGATCACTTACAACTCAATAGATTCTACCTTCCTGTAACGTTTCAGCCTGATTGGACCTTGTTTTCACACAAATGGACCCAGAATGATGTGAAATTGTGCTTCGTGCAACATAATTCTGGGTGCCATTTACAAAACATAAGTGCTAATGACTCCATTCCTTTTTGTGGTTGTAGGGGCTGTTGATTGGAGTACACTAAAACAAACCTGACCTCTCTAGAACATTCAGAAGCCAAGTTATAAGCCCACAATGGTGTAACTGGACTACTTCTTTAAAGTGACACCAGGCCCGGTGACCTTTGGGACATGGTTTGACCCCCTATAGGAATGTGCGATCATCATGAAACGTTCAGATCACTTACAACTCAATAGATTCTACCTTCTTGTAACGTTTCAGCCTAATTGAACCTTGTTTTCACACAAATGAACCCAGAATGATGTGAAATTGTGCTTCGTGCAACATAATTCTGGGTGCCATTTAAAAACCATAAGTGCTAATGACTCCATTCCTTTTTGGGGTAATTGGGGCTGTTAATTGGAGTATGCTAAAACAAACCTGATCTCTCTAGGACATTCATAAGCCAAGTTATAAGCCCACAAATGTGTAACTGGACTACTTCTTTAAATTGACACCAGTTCCGGTGACCTTTGGGACATGGTTTGACCCCATTAGGAAAGTGCTATCATCATGAAACGTTCAGATCACTTACAACTCAGTAGATTCTACCTTCCTGTAACGTTTCAGCCTGATTGGACCTTGTTTTCACACAAATGAACCCAGAATGATGTGAAATTGTGCTTCGTGCAACATAATTCTGGGTGCCATTTACAAACCATAAGTGCTAATATCTCCATTCCTTTTTGTGGTTGTAGGGGCTGTTGATTGGAGTACATTAAAACAAACCTGATCTCTCTAGGACATTCAGAAGCCATGTTATAAGCCCACAAATGTGTAACTGGACTGCTTCTTTAAATTAACACCAGATCCGGTGACCTTTGGGACATTGTTTGACCCCATTAGGAAAGTGATATCATCATGAAACGTTCAGATCACTTACAACTCAGTAGATTCTACCTTCCTGTAACGTTTCAGCCTGATTGGACCTTGTTTTCACACAAATGAACCCAGAATGATGTGAAATTGTGCTTCGTGCAACATAATTCTGGGTGCCATTTATAAACCATAAGTGCTAATATCTCCATTCCTTTTTGTGGTTGTAGGGGCTGTTGATTGGAGTACATTAAAACAAACCTGATCTCTCTAGGACATTCAGAAGCCATGTTATAAGCCCACAAAGGTGTAACTGGATTACTTCTTTAAAGTGACACCAGGCCTGGTGACCTTTGGGAAATGGTTTTACCCCCTATAGGAATGTGCGATCATCTTGAAACGTTCAGATCACTTACAACTCAATAGATTCTACCTTCTTGTAGCGTTTCAGCCTGATTGGACCTTGTTTTCACACAAATGGACCCAGAATGATGTGAAATTGTGCATCGTGCAACATAATTCTGGGTGCCATTTACAAACCATAAGTGCTAATGACTCCATTCCTTTTTGTGTTTGTAGGGTCTCTTGATTGGAGTACATTAAAACAAACCTGATCTCTCTAGGACATTCAGAAGCCAAGTTATAAGCCCACAAATGTGTAACTGGACTACTTCTTTAAATTAACACCAGATCCGGTGACCTTTGGGACATGGTTTGACCCCCTTAGGAAAGCGCTATCATCATGAAACGTTCAGATCACTTACAACTCAATAGATTCTACCTTCCTGTAACGTTTCAGCCTGATTGGACCTTGTTTTCACACAAATGAACCCAGAATGATGTGAAATTGTGCTTCGTGCAACATAATTCTGGGTGCCATTTACATACCATAAGTGCTAATGACTCCATTCCTTTTTGTGGTTGTAGGGGCTGTTGATTGGAGTACATTAAAACAAACCTGACATCTCTAGGACATTCAGAAGCCAAGTTATAAGCCCACAAATGTGTAACTGGACTACTTTAAATTGACACCAGATCCGGTGACCTTTGCGACATGGACTGACCCCCTTAGGAAAGTGCTATCATCATGAAACGTTCAGATCACTTACAACTCAATAGATTCTACCTTCCTGTAACGTTTCAGCCTGATTGGACCTTGTTTTCACACAAATGAACCCAGAATGTTGTGAAATTGTGCTTCGTGCAACATAATTCTGGGTGCCATTTAAAAACCATAAGTGCTAATGACTCCATTCCTTTTTGTGGTTGTAGGGTATGTTGATTGGAGTACACTAAAGCAAACCTGATCGCTCTAGGACATTCAGAAGCCAAGTTATAAGCCCACAAATGAGTAACTGGACTACTTCTTTAAATTGACACCAGATCCGGTGACCTTTGGGACATGGTTAGACCCCCTTAGGAAAGTGCTATCATCATGAAACGTTCAGATCACTTACAACTCAATAGATTCTACCTTCCTGTAAGGTGTCAGCCTGATTGGACCTTGTTTTCACACAAATGGACCCAGAATGATGTGAAATTGTGCTTCGTGCAACATAATTCTGGGTGCCATTTACAAACCATAAGTGCTAATGACTCCATTCCTTTTGTGGTTGTAGGGGCTGTTGATTGGAGTACACTAAAACAAACCTGATCTCTCTAGGACATTCAGAAGCCAAGTTATAAGCCCACAAATGTGTAACTGGACTACTTCTTTAAATTGACACCAGATCCGGTGACCTTTGGGACATGGTTTGATCCCCTTAGGAAAGCGCTATCATCATGAAACGTTCAGATCACTTACAACTAAATAGATTCTACCTTCCTGTAACGTTTCAGCCTGATTGGACCTTGTTTTCACACAAATGGACCCAGAATGATGTGAAATTGTGCTTCGTGCAACATAATTCTGGGTGCCATTTACAAACCATAAGTGCTAATGACTCCATTCCTTTTTGTGGTTGTAGGGGCTGTTGATTGGAGTACACTAAAACACACCTAACCTCTCTAGGACATTCAGAAGCCAAGTTATAAGCCCACAAAGGTGTAACTGGACTACTTCTTTAAAGTGACACCAGGCCCGGTGACCTTTGGGACATGGTTTTACCCCCTATAGGAATGTGCGATCATCTTGAAATGTTCAGATCACTTACAACTCAATAGATTCTACCTTCTTGTCGCGTTTCAGCCTGATTGGACCTTGTTTTCACACAAATGGACCCAGAATGATGTGAAATTGTGCTTCGTGCAACAGAATTCTGGGTGCCATTTACAAACCATAAGTGCTAATGACTCCATTCCTTTTTGTGGTTGTAGGGGCTGTTGATTGGAGTACACTAAAACAAACCTGATCTCTCTAGGACATTCAGAAGCCAAGTTATAAGCCCACAAATGTGTAACTGGACTACTTCTTTAAATTGACACCAGATCCGGTGATCTTTGGGACATGGTTTGACCCCCTTAGGAAAGTGCTATCATCATGAAACGTTCAGATCACTTACAACTCAGTAGATTCTACCTTCCTGTAACGTTTCAGCCTGATTGGACCTTGTTTTCACACAAATGAACCCAGAATGATGTGAAATTGTGCTTCGTGCAACATAATTCTGGGTGCCATTTAAAAAACCATAAGTGCTAATGTCTCCATTCCTTTTTGTGGTTGTAGGGGCTGTTGATTGGAGTACACTAAAGCAAACCTGATCGCTCTAGGACATTCAGAAGCCAAGTTTTAAGCCCACAAATGTGTAACTGGACTACTTCTTTAAATTGACACCAGATCCGGTGACCTTTGGGACATGGTTTGACCCCCTTAGGAAAGTGCTATCATCATGAAACGTTCAGATCACTTACAACTCAGTAGATTCTACCTTCCTGTAACGTTTCAGCCTGATTGGACCTTGTTTTCACACAAATGAACCCAGAATGATGTGAAATTGTGCTTCGTGCAACATAATTCTGGGTGCCATTTACAAACCATAAGTGCTAATAACTCCATTCCTTTTTGTGGTTGTAGGGGCTGTTGATTGGAGTACATTAAAACAAATCTGATCTCTCTAGGACATTCAGAAGCCATGTTATAAGCCCACAAAGGTGTAACTGGATTACTTCTTTAAAGTGACACCAGGCCTGGTGACCTTTGGGAAATGGTTTTACCCCCTATAGGAATGTGCGATCATCTTGAAACGTTCAGATCACTTACAACTCAATAGATTCTACCTTCTTGTAGCGTTTCAGCCTGATTGGACCTTGTTTTCACACAAATGGACCCAGAATGATGTGAAATTGTGCATCGTGCAACATAATTCTGGGTGCCATTTACAAACCATAAGTGCTAATGACTCCATTCCTTTTTGTGTTTGTAGGGTCTCTTGATTGGAGTACATTAAAACAAACCTGATCTCTCTAGGATATTCAGAAGCCAAGTTATAAGCCCACAAATGTGTAACTGGACTACTTCTTTAAATTAACACCAGATCCGGTGACCTTTGGGACATGGTTTGACCCCCTTAGGAAAGCGCTATCATCATGAAATGTTCAGATCACTTACAACTCAATAGATTCTACCTTCCTGTAACGTTTAAGCCTGATTGGACCTTGTTTTCACACAAATGAACCCAGAATGATGTGAAATTGTGCTTCGTGCAACATAATTCTGGGTGCCATTTACATACCATAAGTGCTAATGACTCCATTCCTTTTTGTGGTTGTAGGGGCTGTTGATTGGAGTACATTAAAACAAACCTGACATCTCTAGGACATTCAGAAGCCAAGTTATAAGCCCACAAATGTGTAACTGGACTACTTTAAATTGACACCAGATCCGGTGACCTTTGCGACATGGATTGACCCCCTTAGGAAAGTGCTATCATCATGAAACGTTCAGATCACTTACAACTCAATAGATTCTACCTTCCTGTAACGTTTCAGCCTGATTGGACCTTGTTTTCACACAAATGAACCCAGAATGATGTGAAATTGTGCTTCGTGCAACATAATTCTGGGTGCCATTTAAAAACCATAAGTGCTAATGACTCCATTCCTTTTTGTGGTTGTAGGGTATGTTGATTGGAGTACACTAAAGAAAACCTGATCGCTCTAGGACATTCAGAAGCCAAGTTATAAGCCCACAAATGAGTAACTGGACTACTTCTTTAAATTGACACCAGATCCGGTGACCTTTGGGACATGGTTAGACCCCCTTAGGAAAGTGCTATCATCATGAAACGTTCAGATCACTTACAACTCAATAGATTCTACCTTCCTGTAACGTTTCTGCCTGATTGGACCTTGTTTTCACACAAATGAACCCAGAATGATGTGAAATTTTGCTTCGTGCAACATAATTCTGGGTGCCATTTACAAACCATAAGTGCTAATGACTCCATTCCTTTTTGTGGTTGTAGGGGCTGTTGATTGGAGTACATTAAAACAAACCTGACCTCTCCAGGACATTCAGAAGCCAAGTTATAAGCCCACAAATGTGTAACTGGACTACTTCTTTAAAGTGACACCAGGCCCGGTGACCTTTGGGACATGGTTTGACCCCCTATAGGAATGTGCGATCATCATGAAACGTTCAGATCACTTACAACTCAATAGATTCTACCTTCTTGTAACGTTTCAGCCTGATTGAACCTTGTTTTCACACAAATGGACCCAGAATGATGTGAAATTGTGCTTCGTGCAACATAATTCTGGGTGCCATTTACAAACCATAAGTGCTAATGACTCCATTCCTTTTGTGGTTGTAGGGGCTGTTGATTGGAGTACACTAAAACAAACCTGATCTCTCTAGGACATTCAGAAGCCAAGTTATAAGCCCACAAATGTGTAACTGGACTACTTCTTTAAATTGACACCAGATCCGGTGACCTTTGGGACATGGTTTGATCCCCTTAGGAAAGCGCTATCATCATGAAACGTTCAGATCACTTACAACTAAATAGATTCTACCTTCCTGTAACGTTTCAGCCTGATTGGACCTTGTTTTCACACAAATGGACCCAGAATGATGTGAAATTGTGCTTCGTGCAACATAATTCTGGGTGCCATTTACAAACCATAAGTGCTAATGACTCCATTCCTTTTTGTGGTTGTAGGGGCTGTTGATTGGAGTACACTAAAACACACCTAACCTCTCTAGGACATTCAGAAGCCAAGTTATAAGCCCACAAAGGTGTAACTGGACTACTTCTTTAAAGTGACACCAGGCCCGGTGACCTTTGGGACATGGTTTTACCCCCTATAGGAATGTGCGATCATCTTGAAATGTTCAGATCACTTACAACTCAATAGATTCTACCTTCTTGTCGCGTTTCAGCCTGATTGGACCTTGTTTTCACACAAATGGACCCAGAATGATGTGAAATTGTGCTTCGTGCAACAGAATTCTGGGTGCCATTTACAAACCATAAGTGCTAATGACTCCATTCCTTTTTGTGGTTGTAGGGGCTGTTGATTGGAGTACACTAAAACAAACCTGATCTCTCTAGGACATTCAGAAGCCAAGTTATAAGCCCACAAATGTGTAACTGGACTACTTCTTTAAATTGACACCAGATCCGGTGATCTTTGGGACATGGTTTGACCCCCTTAGGAAAGTGCTATCATCATGAAACGTTCAGATCACTTACAACTCAGTAGATTCTACCTTCCTGTAACGTTTCAGCTTGATTGGACCTTGTTTTCACACAAATGAACCCAGAATGATGTGAAATTGTGCTTCGTGCAACATAATTCTGGGTGCCATTTAAAAAACCATAAGTGCTAATGTCTCCATTCCTTTTTGTGGTTGTAGGGGCTGTTGATTGGAGTACACTAAAGCAAACCTGATCGCTCTAGGACATTCAGAAGCCAAGTTTTAAGCCCACAAATGTGTAACTGGACTACTTCTTTAAATTGACACCAGATCCGGTGACCTTTGGGACATGGTTTGACCCCCTTAGGAAAGTGCTATCATCATGAAACATTCAGATCACTTACAACTCAATAGATTCTACCTTCTTGTAATGTTTCAGCCTGATTGGACCTTGTTTTCACACAAATGGACCCAGAATGATGTGAAATTGTGCTTCGTGCAACATAATTCTGGGTGCCATTTACAAACCATAAATGCTAATGACTCCATTCCTTTTTGTGGTTGTAGGGGCTGTTGATTGGAGTACATTAAAACAAACCTGATCTCTCTAGGACATTCAGAAGCCAAGTTATAAGCCCACAAATGTGTAACTGGACTACTTCTTTAAATTGACACCAGATCCGGTGACCTTTGGGACATGGTTTGATCCCCTTAGGAAAGTGCTATCATCATGAAACATTCAGATCACTTACAACTCAATAGATTCTAACTTACTGTAACGTTTCAGCCTGATTGGACCTTGTTTTCACACAAATGGACCCAGAATCATGTGAAATTGCGCTTCGTGCAACATAATTCTGGGTGCCATTTAAAAACCATAAGTGCTAATGACTCCATTCCTTTTTGTGGTTGTAGGGGCTGTTGATTGGAGTATACTAAAACAAACCTGATCTCTCTAGGACATTCAGAAGCCACGTTATAAGCCCACAAATGTGTAACTGGACTACTTCTTTAAATTGACACCAGATCTGGTGACCTTTGGGACATGGTTTGACCCCCTTAGGAAAGTGCTATCATCATGAAACGTTCAGATCACTTACAACTCAATAGATTCTAACTTCCTGTAACGTTTCAGCCTGATTGGACCTTGTTTTCACACAAATGAACCCAGAATGAAGTGAAAGTGTGCTTCGTGCAACATAATTCTGGGTGCCATTTACAAACCATAAGTGCTAATGACTCCATTCCTTTTTGTGGTTGTAGGGGCTGTTGATTGGAGTACACTAAAACAAACCTGATCTCTCTAGGACATTCAGAAGCCAAGTTATAAGCCCACAAATGTGTAACTGTACTACTTCTTTAAATTGACACCAGATCCGGTGACCTTTGGGACATGGTTTGACCCCCTTAGGAAAGTGCTATCATCATGAAACATTCAGATCACTTACAACTCAATAGATTCTACCTTCTTGTAACGTTTCAGCCTGATTGGACCTTGTTTTCACACAAATGGACCCAGAATGGTGTGAAATTGTGCTTCGTGCAACATAATTCTGGGTGCCATTTACAAACCATAAGTGCTAATGACTCCATTCCTTTTTGTGGTTGTAGGAGCTGTTGATTGGAGTACACTAAAACAAACCTGATCTCTCCAGGACATTCAGAAGCCAAGTTATAAGCCCACAAATGTGTAACTGGACTACTTCTTTAAAGTGACACCAGGCCCGGTGACCTTTGGGACATGGTTTGACCCCCTATAGGAATGTGCGATCATCATGAAACGTTCAGATCACTTACAACTCAATAGATTCTACCTTCTTGTAACGTTTCAGCCTGACTGGACCTTGTTTTCACACAAATTAACCCAGAATGATGTGAAATTGTGCTTCGTGCAACATAATTCTGGGTGCCATTTACAAACCATAAGTGCTAATGACTCCATTCCTTTTTGTGGTTGTAGGCGCTGTTGATTGGAGTACACTAAAACAAACCTAACCTCTCTAGGACATTCAGAAGCCAAGTTATAAGCCCACAAAGATGTAACTGGACTACTTCTTTAAAGTGACACCAGGCCCGGTGACCTTTGGGACATGGTTTTACCCCCTATAGGAATGTGCGATCATCTTGAAACGTTCAGATCACTTACAACTCAATAGATTCTACCTTCTTATAGCGTTTCAGCCTGATTGGACCTTGTTTTTACACAAATGGACCCAGAATGAAGTGAAATTGTGCTTCGTGCAACATAATTCTGGGTGCCATTTACAAACCATAAGTGCTAATGACTCCATTCCTTTTTGTGGTTGTAGGGGCTGTTGATTGGAGTACACTAAAACAAACCTGATCTCTCTAGGACATTCAGAAGCCAAGTTATAAGCCCACAAATGTTTAACTGGACTACTTTAAATTGACACCAGATCCGGTGACCTTTGGGACATGGTTTGACCCCCTTAGGAAAGTGCTATCATCATGAAACGTTCAGATCACTTACAACTCAATAGATTCTACCTTCTTGTAACGTTTCAGCCTGATTGGACCTTGTTTTCACACAAATGGACCCAGAATGATGTGAAATTGTGCTTCGTACAACATAATTCTGGGTGCCATTTACAAACCATAAGTGCTAATGTCTCCATTCCTTTTTGTGGTTTTAGGGGCTGTTGATTGGAGTACACTAAAACAAACCTGATCTCTCTAGGACATTCAGAAGCCAAGTTATAAGCCCACAAATGTGTAACTGGACTAATTCTTTAAAGTGACACCAGATCCGGTGACCTTTGCGACATGGTTTGACCCCCTTAGGAAAGTGCTATCATCATGAAACGTTCAGATCACTTACAACTCAATAGATTCTACCTTCCTGTAACGTTTCTGCCTTATTGGACCTTGTTTTCACACAAATGAACCCAGAATGATGTGAAATTGTGCTTCGTGCAACATAATTCTGGGTGCCATTTAAAAACCATAAGTGCTAATGTCTCCATTCCTTTTTGTGGTTGTAGGGGCTGTTGATTGGAGTACATTAAAACCAACCTGATCTCTCTAGGACATTCAGAAGCCAAGTTATAAGCCTACAAAGATGTAACTGGACTACTTCTTTAAAGTGACACCAGGCCCGGTGACCTTTGGGACATGGTTTTACCCCCTATAGGGAATGTGCGATCATCTTGAAACGTTCAGATCACTTACAACTCAATAGATTCTACCTTCCTGTAACGTTTCAGCCTGATTGGACCTTGTTTTCACACAAATGGACCCAGAATGATGTGAAATTGTGCTTCGTGCAACATAATTCTGGGTGCCATTTAAGAACCATAAGTGCTAATGACTCCATTCCTTTTTGTGGTTGTAGGGGCTGTTGATTGGAGTACACTAAAACAAACCTGATCTCTCTAGGACATTCAGAAGCCAAGTTATAAGCCCACAAATGTGTAACTGGACTACTTCTTTAAATTGACACCAGATCCGGTGACCTTTGGGACATGGTTTGACCCCCTTAGGAAAGTGCTATCATCATGAAACGTTCAGATCACTTACAACTCAATAGATTCTACCTTCCTGTAACGTTTCAGCCTGATTGGACCTTGTTTTCACACAAATGAACCCAGAATGATGTGAAATTGTGCTTCGTGCAACATAATTCTGGGTGCCATTTACAAACCATAAGTGCTAATGACTCCATTCCTTTTTGTGGTTTTAGGGGCTGTTGATTGGACTACACTAAAACAAACTAACCTCTCTAGGACATTCAGAAGCCAAGTTATAAGCCCAAAAGGTGTAACTGGACTTCTACTTTAAAGTGACACCAGGCCCGGTGACCTTTGGGACATGGTTTTACCCCCTATAGGAATGTGCGATCATCTTGAAATGTTCAGATCACTTACAACTCAATAGATTCTACCTTCTTGTAGCGTTTCAGCCTGATTGGACCTTGTTTTCACACAAATGGACCCAGAATGATGTGAAATTGTGCTTCGTGCAACATAATTCTGGGTGCCATTTACAAACCATAAGTGCTAATGACTCCATTCCTTTTTGTGGTTGTAGGGGCTGTTGATTGGAGTACACTAAACAAATCTGATCTCTCTAGGACATTCAGAAGCCAAGTTATAAGCCCACAAATGTGTAACTGGACTACTTCTTTAAATTGACACCAGATCCGGTGACTTTTGGGACATGGTTTGACCCCCTTAGGAAAGTGCTATCATCATGAAACGTTCAGATCACTTGCAACTCAATATATTCTACCTTCCTGTAACGTTTCAGCCTGATTGGACCTTGTTTTCACACAAATGAACCCAGAATGATGTGAAATTGTGCTTCGTGCAATATAATTCTGGGTGCCATTTACAAACCATAAGTGCTAATATCTCCATTCCTTTTTGTGGTTGTAGGGGCTGTTGATTGGAGTACATTAAAACAAACCTGATCTCTCTAGGACATTCAGAAGCCAAGTTATAAGCCCACAAATGTGTAACTGGACTACTTCTTTAAATTGACACCAGATCCGGTGACCTTTGGGACATGGTTTGATCCCCTTAGGAAAGCGCTATCATCATGAAACGTTCAGATCACTTACAACTAAATAGATTCTACCTTCCTGTAACGTTTCAGCCTGATTGGACCTTGTTTTCACACAAATGGACCCAGAATGATGTGAAATTGTGCTTCGTGCAACATAATTCTGGGTGCCATTTACAAACCATAAATGCTAATGACTCCATTCCTTTTTGTGGTTTTAGGGGCTGTTGATTGGAGTACATTAAAACAAACCTGATCTCTCTAGGATATTCAGAAGCCAAGTTATAAGCCCACGAATGTGTAACTGGACTACTTCTTTAAAGTGACACCAGGCCCGGTGACCTTTGGGACATGGTTTGACCCCCTTAGGAAAGTGCTACCATCATGAAACGTTCAGATCACTTACAACTAAATAGATTCTACCTTCCTGTAACGTTTCAGCCTAATTGGGCCTTGTTTTCACACAAATGAACCCAGAATGATGTGAAATTGTGCTTCGTGCAACATAATTCTGGGTGCCATTTACAAACCATAAATGCTAATGACTTCATTCCTTTTAGTGGTAATGGGGGCTGCTAATTGGAGTACTCTAAAACAAACCTGACCTCTCTAGGATATTCAGAAGCCTAGTTATAAGCCCACAAAGGTGTAACTGGACTACTTCTTTAAAGTGACACCAGGCCCGGTGACCTTTGGGACATGGTTTGACCCCCTTAGGAAAGTGCTATCATCATGAAACGTTCAGATCACTTACAATTCAATAGATTCTACCTTCCTGTAACGTTTCAGCCTGATTGTACCTTGTTTTCACACAAATGAACCCAGAATGATGTGAAATTGTGCTTCGTGCAACATAATTCTGGGTGCCATTTAAAAACCATAAGTGCTAATGACTCCATTCCTTATTGTGGTTGTAGGGGCTGTTGATTGGAGTATACTAAAACAAACCTGATGTCTCTAGGACATTCAGAAGCCAAGTTATAAGCCCACAAATGTGTAACTGGACTACTTCTTTAAATTGACACCAGATCCGGTGACCTTTGGGACATGGTTTGACCCCCTTAGGAAAGTGCTATCATCATGAAACGTTCAGATCACTTACAACTCAATAGATTCTACCTTCCTGTAACGTTTCAGCCTGATTGGACCTTGTTTTCACATAAATGGACCCAGAATGATGTGAAATTGTGCTTCGTGCAACATAATTCTGGGGGCCATTTACAAACCATAAGTGCTAATTGCTCCATTCCTTTTTGTGGTTGTAGGGGCTGTTGATTGGAGTACACTAAAACAAACCTAACCTCTCTAGGACATTCAGAAGCCAAGTTATAAGCCCACAAAGGTGTAACTGGACTACTTCTTTAAAGTGACACCAGGCCCGGTGACCTTTGGGACATGGTTTTACCCCCTATAGGAATGTGCGATCATCTTGAAACGTTCAGATCACTTACAACTCAATAGATTCTACCTTCTTGTAGCGTTTCAGCCTGATTGGACCTTGTTTTCACAAAAATGGACCCAGAATGATGTGAAATTGTGCTTCGTGCAACATAATTCCGGGTGCCATTTACAAACCAAAAGTGCTAATGACTCCATTCCTTTTTGTGGTTGTAGGGGCTGTTGATTGGAGTACACTAAAACAAACCTGATCTCTCTAGGACATTCAGAAGCCAAGTTATAAGCCCACAAATGTGTAACTGGACTAGTTCTTTAAATTGACACCAGATCCGGTGATATTTGGGACATGGTTTGACCCCCTTAGGAAAGTGCTATCATCATGAAACGTTCAGATCACTTACAACTCAGTAGATTCTACCTTCCTGTAACGTTTCAGCCTGATTGGACCTTGTTTTCACACAAATGAACCCAGAATGATGTGAAATTGTGCTTCGTGCAACATAATTCTGGGTGCCATTTAAAAACCATAAGTGCTAATGACTCCATTCCTTTTTGTGGTTGTAGGGGCTGTTGATTGGAGTACATTAAAACCAACCTGATCCCTCTAGGACATTCAGAAGCCAAGTTATAAGCCTACAAAGATGTAACTGGACTACTTCTTTAAATTGACACCAGATCCGGTGACCTTTGGGACATGGTTTGACCCCCTTAGGAAAGTGCTATCATCATGAAACGTTCAGATCACTTACAACTCAATAGATTCTACCTTCCTGTAACGTTTCAGCCTGATTGGACCTTGTTTTCACACAAATGAACCCAGAATGATGTGAAATTGTGCTTCGTGCAACATAATTCTGGGTGCCATTTACAAACCATAAGTGCTAATGACTCCATTCCTTTTTGTGGTTTTAGGGGCTGTTTATTGGACTACACTAAAAACAACTAACCTCTCTAGGACATTCAGAAGCCAAGTTATAAGCCCAAAAGGTGTAACTGGACTTCTACTTTAAAGTGACACCAGGCCCGGTGACCTTTGGGACATGGTTTTACCCCCTATAGGAATGTGCGATCATCTTGAAATGTTCAGATCACTTACAACTCAATAGATTCTACCTTCTTGTAGCGTTTCAGCCTGATTGGACCTTGTTTTCACACAAATGGACCCAGAATGATGTGAAATTGTGCTTCGTGCAACATAATTCTGGGTGCCATTTACAAACCATAAGTGCTAATGACTCCATTCCTTTTTGTGGTTGTAGGGGCTGTTGATTGGAGTACACTAAACAAATCTGATCTCTCTAGGACATTCAGAAGCCAAGTTATAAGCCCACAAATGTGTAACTGGACTACTTCTTTAAATTGACACCAGATCCGGTGACTTTTGGGACATGGTTTGACCCCCTTAGGAAAGTGCTATCATCATGAAACGTTCAGATCACTTGCAACTCAATATATTCTACCTTCCTGTAACGTTTCAGCCTGATTGGACCTTGTTTTCACACAAATGAACCCAGAATGATGTGAAATTGTGCTTCGTGCAACATAATTCTGGGTGCCATTTACAAACCATAAGTGCTAATATCTCCATTCCTTTTTGTGGTTGTAGGGGCTGTTGATTGGAGTACATTAAAACAAACCTGATCTCTCTAGGACATTCAGAAGCCAAGTTATAAGCCCACAAATGTGTAACTGGACTACTTCTTTAAATTGACACCAGATCCGGTGACCTTTGGGACATGGTTTGATCCCCTTAGGAAAGCGCTATCATCATGAAACGTTCAGATCACTTACAACTAAATAGATTCTACCTTCCTGTAACGTTTCAGCCTGATTGGACCTTGTTTTCACACAAATGGACCCAGAATGATGTGAAATTGTGCTTCGTGCAACATAATTCTGGGTGCCATTTACAAACCATAAATGCTAATGACTCCATTCCTTTTTGTGGTTGTAGGGGCTGTTGATTGGAGTACATTAAAACAAACCTGATCTCTCTAGGATATTCAGAAGCCAAGTTATAAGCCCACGAATGTGTAACTGGACGACTTCTTTAAAGTGACACCAGGCCCGGTGACCTTTGGGACATGGTTTGACCCCCTTAGGAAAGTGCTACCATCATGAAACGTTCAGATCACTTACAACTAAATAGATTCTACCTTCCTGTAACGTTTCAGCCTAATTGGGCCTTGTTTTCACTCAAATGAACCCAGAATGATGTGAAATTGTGCTTCGTGCAACATAATTCTGGGTGCCATTTACAAACCATAAATGCTAATGACTTCATTCCTTTTAGTGGTAATGGGGGCTGCTAATTGGAGTACTCTAAAACAAACCTGACCTCTCTAGGATATTCAGAAGCCTAGTTATAAGCCCACAAAGGTGTAACTGGACTACTTCTTTAAAGTGACACCAGGCCCGGTGACCTTTGGGACATGGTTTTACCCCCTATAGGAATGTGCGATCATCTTGAAACGTTCAGATCACTTACAACTCAATAGATTCTACCTTCTTGTAGCGTTTCAGCCTGATTGGACCTTGTTTTCACATAAATGGACCCAGAATGATGTGAAATTGTGCTTCGTGCAACATAATTCCGGGTGCCATTTACAAACCATAAGTGCTAATGACTCCATTCCTTTTTGTGGTTGTAGGGGCTGTTGATTTGAGTACATTAAAACCAACCTGATCCCTCTAGGACATTCAGAAGCCAAGTTATAAGCCTACAAAGATGTAACTGGACTACTTCTTTAAATTGACACCAGATCCAGTGACCTTTGGGACATGGTTTGACCCCCTTAGGAAAGTGCTATCATCATGAAACGTTCAGATCACTTACAACTCAAAAGATTCTACCTTCCTGTAACGTTTCAGCCTGATTGGACCTTGTTTTCACACAAATGAACCCAGAATGATGTGAAATTGTGCTTCGTGCAACATAATTCTGGGTGCCATTTACAAACCATAAGTGCTAATGACTCCATTCCTTTTTGTGGTTTTAGGGGCTGTTGATTGGACTACACTAAAACAAACTAACCTCTCTAGGACATTCAGAAGCCAAGTTATAAGCCCAAAAGGTGTAACTGGACTTCTACTTTAAAGTGACACCAGGCCCGGTGACCTTTGGGACATGGTTTTACCCCCTATAGGAATGTGCGATCATCTTGAAATGTTCAGATCACTTACAACTCAATAGATTCTACCTTCTTGTAGCGTTTCAGCCTGATTGGACCTTGTTTTCACACAAATGGACCCAGAATGATGTGAAATTGTGCTTCGTGCAACATAATTCTGGGTGCCATTTACAAACCATAAGTGCTAATGACTCCATTCCTTTTTGTGGTTGTAGGGGCTGTTGATTGGAGTACACTAAACAAACCTGATCTCTCTAGGACATTCAGAAGCCAAGTTATAAGCCCACAAATGTGTAACTGGACTACTTCTTTAAATTGACACCAGATCCGGTGACTTTTGGGACATGGTTTGACCCCCTTAGGAAAGTGTTATCATCATGAAACGTTCAGATCACTTGCAACTCAATAGATTCTACCTTCCTGTAACGTTTCAGCCTGATTGGACCTTGTTTTCACACAAATGAACCCAGAATGATGTGAAATTGTGCTTCGTGCAACATAATTCTGGGTGCCATTTACAAACCATAAGTGCTAATATCTCCATTCCTTTTTGTGGTTGTAGGGGCTGTTGATTGGAGTACATTAAAACAAACCTGATCTCTCTAGGACATTCAGAAGCCAAGTTATAAGCCCACAAATGTGTAACTGGACTACTTCTTTAAATTGACACCAGATCCGGTGACCTTTGGGACATGGTTTGATCCCCTTAGGAAAGCGCTATCATCATGAAACGTTCAGATCACTTACAACTAAATAGATTCTACCTTCCTGTAACGTTTCAGCCTGATTGGACCTTGTTTTCACACAAATGGACCCAGAATGATGTGAAATTGTGCTTCGTGCAACATAATTCTGGGTGCCATTTACAAACCATAAATGCTAATGACTCCATTCCTTTTTGTGGTTGTAGGGGCTGTTGATTGGAGTACATTAAAACCAACCTGATCCCTCTAGGACATTCAGAAGCCAAGTTATAAGCCTACAAAGATGTAACTGGACTACTTCTTTAAATTGACACCAGATCCGGTGACCTTTTGGACATGGTTTGACCCCCTTAGGAAAGTGCTATCATCATGAAACGTTCAGATCACTTACAACTCAATAGATTCTACCTTCCTGTAACGTTTCAGCCTGATTGGACCTTGTTTACACACAAATGAACCCAGAATGATGTGAAATTGTGCTTCGTGCAACATAATTCTGGGTGCCATTTACAAACCATAAGTGCTAATGACTCCATTCCTTTTTGTGGTTTTAGGGGCTGTTGATTGGACTACACTAAAACAAACTAACCTCTCTAGGACATTCAGAAGCCAAGTTATAAGCCCAAAAGGTGTAACTGGACTTCTACTTTAAAGTGACACCAGGCCCGGTGACCTTTGGGACATGGTTTTACCCCCTATAGGAATGTGCGATCATCTTGAAATGTTCAGATCACTTACAACTCAATAGATTCTACCTTCTTGTAGCGTTTCAGCCTGATTGGACCTTGTTTTCACACAAATGGACCCAGAATGATGTGAAATTGTGCTTCGTGCAACATAATTCTGGGTGCCATTTACAAACCATAAGTGCTAATGACTCCATTCCTTTTTGTGGTTGTAGGGGCTGTTGATTGGAGTACACTAAACAAACCTGATCTCTCTAGGACATTCAGAAGCCAAGTTATAAGCCCACAAATGTGTAACTGGACTACTTCTTTAAATTGACACCAGATCCGGTGACTTTTGGGACATGGTTTGACCCCCTTAGGAAAGTGTTATCATCATGAAACGTTCAGATCACTTGCAACTCAATAGATTCTACCTTCCTGTAACGTTTCAGCCTGATTGGACCTTGTTTTCACACAAATGAACCCAGAATGATGTGAAATTGTGCTTCGTGCAACATAATTCTGGGTGCCATTTACAAACCATAAGTGCTAATATCTCCATTCCTTTTTGTGGTTGTAGGGGCTGTTGATTGGAGTACATTAAAACAAACCTGATCTCTCTAGGACATTCAGAAGCCAAGTTATAAGCCCACAAATGTGTAACTGGACTACTTCTTTAAATTGACACCAGATCCGGTGACCTTTGGGACATGGTTTGATCCCCTTAGGAAAGCGCTATCATCATGAAACGTTCAGATCACTTACAACTAAATAGATTCTACCTTCCTGTAACGTTTCAGCCTGATTGGACCTTGTTTTCACACAAATGGACCCAGAATGATGTGAAATTGTGCTTCGTGCAACATAATTCTGGGTGCCATTTACAAACCATAAATGCTAATGACTCCATTCCTTTTTGTGGTTGTAGGGGCTGTTGATTGGAGTACATTAAAACCAACCTGATCCCTCTAGGACATTCAGAAGCCAAGTTATAAGCCTACAAAGATGTAACTGGACTACTTCTTTAAATTGACACCAGATCCGGTGACCTTTGGGACATGGTTTGACCCCCTTAGGAAAGTGCTATCATCATGAAACGTTCAGATCACTTACAACTCAATAGATTCTACCTTCCTGTAACGTTTCAGCCTGATTGGACCTTGTTTACACACAAATGAACCCAGAATGATGTGAAATTGTGCTTCGTGCAACATAATTCTGGGTGCCATTTACAAACCATAAGTGCTAATGACTCCATTCCTTTTTGTGGTTTTAGGGGCTGTTGATTGGACTACACTAAAACAAACTAACCTCTCTAGGACATTCAGAAGCCAAGTTATAAGCCCAAAAGGTGTAACTGGACTTCTACTTTAAAGTGACACCAGGCCCGGTGACCTTTGGGACATGGTTTTACCCCCTATAGGAATGTGCGATCATCTTGAAATGTTCAGATCACTTACAACTCAATAGATTCTACCTTCTTGTAGCGTTTCAGCCTGATTGGACCTTGTTTTCACACAAATGGACCCAGAATGATGTGAAATTGTGCTTCGTGCAACATAATTCTGGGTGCCATTTACAAACCATAAGTGCTAATGACTCCATTCCTTTTTGTGGTTGTAGGGGCTGTTGATTGGAGTACACTAAACAAACCTGATCTCTCTAGGACATTCAGAAGCCAAGTTATAAGCCCACAAATGTGTAACTGGACTACTTCTTTAAATTGACACCAGATCCGGTGACTTTTGGGACATGGTTTGACCCCCTTAGGAAAGTGCTATCATCATGAAACGTTCAGATCACTTGCAACTCAATAGATTCTACCTTCCTGTAACGTTTCAGCCTGATTGGACCTTGTTTTCACACAAATGAACCCAGAATGATGTGAAATTGTGCTTCGTGCAACATAATTCTGGGTGCCATTTACAAACCATAAGTGCTAATATCTCCATTCCTTTTTGTGGTTGTAGGGGCTGTTGATTGGAGTACATTAAAACAAACCTGATCTCTCTAGGACATTCAGAAGCCAAGTTATAAGCCCACAAATGTGTAACTGGACTACTTCTTTAAATTGACACCAGATCCGGTGACCTTTGGGACATGGTTTGATCCCCTTAGGAAAGCGCTATCATCATGAAACGTTCAGATCACTTACAACTAAATAGATTCTACCTTCCTGTAACGTTTCAGCCTGATTGGACCTTGTTTTCACACAAATGGACCCAGAATGATGTGAAATTGTGCTTCGTGCAACATAATTCTGGGTGCCATTTACAAACCATAAATGCTAATGACTCCATTCCTTTTTGTGGTTGTAGGGGCTGTTGATTGGAGTACATTAAAACAAACCTGATCTCTCTAGGATATTCAGAAGCCAAGTTATAAGCCCACGAATGTGTAACTGGACTAATTCTTTAAAGTGACACCAGGCCCGGTGACCTTTGGGACATGGTTTGACCCCCTTAGGAAAGTGCTACCATCATGAAACGTTCAGATAACTTACAACTAAATAGATTCTACCTTCCTGTAACGTTTCAGCCTAATTGGACCTTGTTTTCACACAAATGAACCCAGAATGATGTGAAATTGTGCTTCGTGCAACATAATTCTGGGTGCCATTTACAAACCATAAATGCTAATGACTTCATTCCTTTTAGTGGTAATGGGGGCTGCTAATTGGAGTACTCTAAAACAAACCTGACCTCTCTAGGATATTCAGAAGCCAAGTTATAAGCCCACAAAGGTGTAACTGGACTACTTCTTTAAAGTGACACCAGGCCCGGTGACCTTTGGGACATGGTTTGACCCCCTTAGGAAAGTGCTATCATCATGAAACGTTCAGATCACTTACAATTCAATAGATTCTACCTTCCTGTAACGTTTCAGCCTGATTATACCTTGTTTTCACACAAATGAACCCAGAATGATGTGAAATTGTGCTTCGTGCAACATAATTCTGGGTGCCATTTAAAAACCATAAGTGCTAATGACTCCATTCCTTATTGTGGTTGTAGGGGCTGTTGATTGGAGTATACTAAAACAAACCTGATGTCTCTAGGACATTCAGAAGCCAAGTTATAAGCCCACAAATGTGTAACTGGACTACTTCTTTAAATTGACACCAGATCCGGTGACCTTTGGGACATGGTTTGACCCCCTTAGGAAAGTGCTATCATCATGAAACGTTCAGATCACTTACAACTCAATAGATTCTACCTTCCTGTAACGTTTCAGCCTGATTGGACCTTGTTTTCACACAAATGGACCCAGAATGATGTGAAATTGTGCTTCGTGCAACATAATTCTGGGGGCCATTTACAAACCATAAGTGCTAATTACTCCATTCCTTTTTGTGGGTGTAGGGGCTGTTGATTGGAGTACACTAAAACAAACCTAACCTCTCTAGGACATTCAGAAGCCAAGTTATAAGCCCACAAAGGTGTAACTGGACTACTTCTTTAAAGTGACACCAGGCCCGGTGACCTTTGGGACATGGTTTTACCCCCTATAGGAATGTGCGATCATCTTGAAACGTTCAGATCACTTACAACTCAATAGATTCTACCTTCTTGTAGCGTTTCAGCCTGATTGGACCTTGTTTTCACATAAATGGACCCAGAATGATGTGAAATTGTGCTTCGTGCAACATAATTCCGGGTGCCATTTACAAACCATAAGTGCTAATGACTCCATTCCTTTTTGTGGTTGTAGGGGCTGTTGATTGGAGTACACTAAAACAAACCTGATCTCTCTGGGACATTCAGAAGCCAAGTTATAAGCCCACAAATGTGTAACTGGACTAGTTCTTTAAATTGACACCAGATCCGGTGATCTTTGGGACATCGTTTGACCCCCTTAGGAAAGTGCTATCATCATGAAACGTTCAGATCACTTACAACTCAATAGATTCTACCTTCCTGTAACGTTTCAGCCGGATTGGACCTTGTTTTCACACAAATGAACCCAGAATGATGTGAAATTGTGCTTCGTGCAACATAATTCTGGGTGCCATTTACAAACCATAAATGCTAATGACTCCATTACTTTTTGTGGTTGTAGGGGCTGTTGATTGGAGTACATTAAAGCAAACCTGATCTCTCTAGGACATTCAGAAGCCAAGTTATAAGTCCACAAATGTGTAACTGGACTACTACTTTAAATTGACACCAGATCCGGTGACCTTTGGGACATGGTTTGACCCCCTTAGGAAAGTGCTATCATCATGAAACGTTCAGATCACTTACAACTCAATAGATTCTACCTTCCTGTAACGTTTCAGCCTGATTGGACCTTGTTTTCACACAAATGGACCCAGAATGATGTGAAATTGTGCTTCGTGCAACATAATTCTGGGTGCCATTTACAAACCATAAGTGCTAATGACTCCATTCCTTTTTGTGGTTGTAGGGGCTGTTGATTGGAGTACACTAAAACAAACCTGACCTCTCTAGGACATTCAGAAGCCAAGTTATAAGCCCACAAAGGTGTAACTGGACTACTTCTTTAAAGTGACACCAGGCCCGGTGACCTTTGGGACATGGTTTGACCCCCTATGGGAATGTGAGATCATCATGAAACGTTCAGATCACTTACAACTCAATAGATTCTACCTTCTTGTAACGTTTCAGCCTGATTGGACCTTGTTTTCACACAAATGGACCCAGAATGATGTGAAATTGTGCTTCGTGCAACATAATTCTGGGTGCCATTTACAAACCATAAGTGCTAATGACTCCATTCCTTTTGTGGTTGTAGGGGCTGTTGATTGGAGTACACTAAAACAAACTTGATCTCTCTAGGACATTCAGAAGCCAAGTTATAAGCCCACAAAGGTGTAACTGGACTACTTCTTTAAAGTGACACTTGGCCCGGTGACCTTTGGGACATGGTTTGACCCCCTATAGGAATGTGCGATCATCTTGAAACGTTCAGATCACTTACAACTCAATAGATTCTACCTTCTTGTAGCGTTTCAGCCGGACTGGACCTTGTTTTCACACAAATTGACCCAGAATGATGTGAAATTGTGCTTCGTGCAACATAATTCTGGGTGCCATTTACAAACCATAAATGCTAATGACTCCATTCCTTTTTGTGGTTGTAGGGGCTGTTGATTGGAGTACATTAAAACCAACCTGATCCCTCTAGGACATTCAGAAGCCAAGTTATAAGCCTACAAAGATGTAACTGGACTACTTCTTTAAATTGACACCAGATCCGGTGACCTTTGGGACATGGTTTGACCCCCTTAGGAAAGTGCTATCATCATGAAACGTTCAGATCACTTACAACTCAATAGATTCTACCTTCCTGTAACGTTTCAGCCTGATTGGACCTTGTTTACACACAAATGAACCCAGAATGATGTGAAATTGTGCTTCGTGCAACATAATTCTGGGTGCCATTTACAAACCATAAGTGCTAATGACTCCATTCCTTTTTGTGGTTTTAGGGGCTGTTGATTGGACTACACTAAAACAAACTAACCTCTCTAGGACATTCAGAAGCCAAGTTATAAGCCCAAAAGGTGTAACTGGACTTCTACTTTAAAGTGACACCAGGCCCGGTGACCTTTGGGACATGGTTTTACCCCCTATAGGAATGTGCGATCATCTTGAAATGTTCAGATCACTTACAACTCAATAGATTCTACCTTCTTGTAGCGTTTCAGCCTGATTGGACCTTGTTTTCACACAAATGGACCCAGAATGATGTGAAATTGTGCTTCGTGCAACTTAATTCTGGGTGCCATTTACAAACCATAAATGCTAATGACTCCATTCCTTTTTGTGGTTGTAGGGGCTGTTGATTGGAGTACATTAAAACCAACCTGATCCCTCTAGGACATTCAGAAGCCAAGTTATAAGCCTACAAAGATGTAACTGGACTACTTCTTTAAATTGACACCAGATCCGGTGACTTTTGGGACATGGTTTGACCCCCTTAGGAAAGTGCTATCATCATGAAACGTTCAGATCACTTGCAACTCAATAGATTCTACCTTCCTGTAACGTTTCAGCCTGATTGGACCTTGTTTTCACACAAATGAACCCAGAATGATGTGAAATTGTGCTTCGTGCAACATAATTCTGGGTGCCATTTACAAACCATAAGTGCTAATATCTCCATTCCTTTTTGTGGTTGTAGGGGCTGTTGATTGGAGTACATTAAAACAAACCTGATCTCTCTAGGACATTCAGAAGCCAAGTTATAAGCCCACAAATGTGTAACTGGACTACTTCTTTAAATTGACACCAGATCCGGTGACCTTTGGGACATGGTTTGATCCCCTTAGGAAAGCGCTATCATCATGAAACGTTCAGATCACTTACAACTAAATAGATTCTACCTTCCTGTAACGTTTCAGCCTGATTGGACCTTGTTTTCACACAAATGGACCCAGAATGATGTGAAATTGTGCTTCGTGCAACATAATTCTGGGTGCCATTTACAAACCATAAATGCTAATGACTCCATTCCTTTTTGTGGTTGTAGGGGCTGTTGATTGGAGTACATTAAAACAAACCTGATCTCTCTAGGATATTCAGAAGCCAAGTTATAAGCCCACGAATGTGTAACTGGACTACTTCTTTAAAGTGACACCAGGCCCGGTGACCTTTGGGACATGGTTTGACCCCCTTAGGAAAGTGCTACCATCATGAAACGTTCAGATAACTTACAACTAAATAGATTCTACCTTCCTGTAACGTTTCAGCCTAATTGGACCTTGTTTTCACACAAATGAACCCAGAATGATGTGAAATTGTGCTTCGTGCAACATAATTCTGGGTGCCATTTACAAACCATAAATGCTAATGACTTCATTCCTTTTAGTGGTAATGGGGGCTGCTAATTGGAGTACTCTAAAACAAACCTGACCTCTCTAGGATATTCAGAAGCCAAGTTATAAGCCCACAAAGGTGTAACTGGACTACTTCTTTAAAGTGACACCAGGCCCGGTGACCTTTGGGACATGGTTTGACCCCCTTAGGAAAGTGCTATCATCATGAAACGTTCAGATCACTTACAATTCAATAGATTCTACCTTCCTGTAACGTTTCAGCCTGATTATACCTTGTTTTCACACAAATGAACCCAGAATGATGTGAAATTGTGCTTCGTGCAACATAATTCTGGGTGCCATTTAAAAACCATAAGTGCTAATGACTCCATTCCTTATTGTGGTTGTAGGGGCTGTTGATTGGAGTATACTAAAACAAACCTGATGTCTCTAGGACATTCAGAAGCCAAGTTATAAGCCCACAAATGTGTAACTGGACTACTTCTTTAAATTGACACCAGATCCGGTGACCTTTGGGACATGGTTTGACCCCCTTAGGAAAGTGCTATCATCATGAAACGTTCAGATCACTTACAACTCAATAGATTCTACCTTCCTGTAACGTTTCAGCCTGATTGGACCTTGTTTTCACACAAATGGACCCAGAATGATGTGAAATTGTGCTTCGTGCAACATAATTCTGGGGGCCATTTACAAACCATAAGTGCTAATTACTCCATTCCTTTTTGTGGGTGTAGGGGCTGTTGATTGGAGTACACTAAAACAAACCTAACCTCTCTAGGACATTCAGAAGCCAAGTTATAAGCCCACAAAGGTGTAACTGGACTACTTCTTTAAAGTGACACCAGGCCCGGTGACCTTTGGGACATGGTTTTACCCCCTATAGGAATGTGCGATCATCTTGAAACGTTCAGATCACTTACAACTCAATAGATTCTACCTTCTTGTAGCGTTTCAGCCTGATTGGACCTTGTTTTCACATAAATGGACCCAGAATGATGTGAAATTGTGCTTCGTGCAACATAATTCCGGGTGCCATTTACAAACCATAAGTGCTAATGACTCCATTCCTTTTTGTGGTTGTAGGGGCTGTTGATTGGAGTACACTAAAACAAACCTGATCTCTCTGGGACATTCAGAAGCCAAGTTATAAGCCCACAAATGTGTAACTGGACTAGTTCTTTAAATTGACACCAGATCCGGTGATCTTTGGGACATCGTTTGACCCCCTTAGGAAAGTGCTATCATCATGAAACGTTCAGATCACTTACAACTCAATAGATTCTACCTTCCTGTAACGTTTCAGCCGGATTGGACCTTGTTTTCACACAAATGAACCCAGAATGATGTGAAATTGTGCTTCGTGCAACATAATTCTGGGTGCCATTTACAAACCATAAATGCTAATGACTCCATTACTTTTTGTGGTTGTAGGGGCTGTTGATTGGAGTACATTAAAGCAAACCTGATCTCTCTAGGACATTCAGAAGCCAAGTTATAAGTCCACAAATGTGTAACTGGACTACTACTTTAAATTGACACCAGATCCGGTGACCTTTGGGACATGGTTTGACCCCCTTAGGAAAGTGCTATCATCATGAAACGTTCAGATCACTTACAACTCAATAGATTCTACCTTCCTGTAACGTTTCAGCCTGATTGGACCTTGTTTTCACACAAATGGACCCAGAATGATGTGAAATTGTGCTTCGTGCAACATAATTCTGGGTGCCATTTACAAACCATAAGTGCTAATGACTCCATTCCTTTTTGTGGTTGTAGGGGCTGTTGATTGGAGTACACTAAAACAAACCTGACCTCTCTAGGACATTCAGAAGCCAAGTTATAAGCCCACAAAGGTGTAACTGGACTACTTCTTTAAAGTGACACCAGGCCCGGTGACCTTTGGGACATGGTTTGACCCCCTATGGGAATGTGAGATCATCATGAAACGTTCAGATCACTTACAACTCAATAGATTCTACCTTCTTGTAACGTTTCAGCCTGATTGGACCTTGTTTTCACACAAATGGACCCAGAATGATGTGAAATTGTGCTTCGTGCAACATAATTCTGGGTGCCATTTACAAACCATAAGTGCTAATGACTCCATTCCTTTTGTGGTTGTAGGGGCTGTTGATTGGAGTACACTAAAACAAACTTGATCTCTCTAGGACATTCAGAAGCCAAGTTATAAGCCCACAAAGGTGTAACTGGACTACTTCTTTAAAGTGACACTTGGCCCGGTGACCTTTGGGACATGGTTTGACCCCCTATAGGAATGTGCGATCATCTTGAAACGTTCAGATCACTTACAACTCAATAGATTCTACCTTCTTGTAGCGTTTCAGCCGGACTGGACCTTGTTTTCACACAAATTGACCCAGAATGATGTGAAATTGTGCTTCGTGCAACATAATTCTGGGTGCCATTTACAAACCATAAATGCTAATGACTTCATTCCTTTTAGTGGTAATGGGGGCTGCTAATTGGAGTACTCTAAAACAAACCTGACCTCTCTAGGATATTCAGAAGCCAAGTTATAAGCCCACAAAGGTGTAACTGGACTACTTCTTTAAATTGACACCAGATCCGGTGACCTTTGGGACATGGTTTGATCCCCTTAGGAAAGCGCTATCATCATGAAACGTTCAGATCAATTACAACTAAATAGATTCTACCTTCCTGTAACGTTTCAGCCTGATTGGACCTTGTTTTCACACAAATGAACCCAGAATGATGTGAAATTGTGCTTCGTGCAACATAATTCTGGGTGCCATTTACAAACCATAAATGCTAATGACTCCATTCCTTTTTGTGGTTGTAGGGGCTGTTGATTGGAGTACATTAAAACAAACCTGATCTCTCTAGGACATTCAGAAGCCAAGTTATAAGCCCACGAATGTGTAACTGGACTACTTCTTTAAAGTGACACCAGGCCCGGTGACCTTTGGGACATGGTTTGACCCCCTTAGGAAAGTGCTATCATCATGAAACGTTCAGATCACTTACAACTAAATAGATTCTATCTTCCTGTAACGTTTCAGCCTGATTGGACCTTGTTTTCACACAAATGAACCCAGAATGATGTGAAATTGTGCTTCGTGCAACATAATTCTGGGTGCCATTTACAAACCATAAATGCTAATGACAACATTCCTTTTAGTGGTAATGGGGGCTGCTAATTGGAGTACTCTAAAACAAACCTGACCTCTCTAGGATATTCAGAAGCCAAGTTATAAGCCCACAAAGGTGTAACTGGACTACTTCTTTAAAGTGACACCAGGCCCGGTGACCTTTGGGACATGGTTTGACCCCCTTAGGAAAGTGCTATCATCATGAAACGTTCAGATCACTTACAATTCAATAGATTCTACCTTCCTGTAACGTTTCAGCCTGATTGTACCTTGTTTTCACACAAATGAACCCAGAATGATGTGAAATTGTGCTTCGTGCAACATAATTCTGGGTGCCATTTAAAAACCATAAGTGTTAATGACTCCATTCCTTATTGTGGTTGTAGGGGCTGTTGATTGGAGTATACTAAAACAAACCTGTTGTCTCTAGGACATTCAGAAGCCAAGTTATAAGCCCACAAATGTGTAACTGGACTTCTTCTTTAAATTGACACCAGATCCGGTGACCTTTGGGACATGGTTTGACCCCCTTAGGAAAGTGCTATCATCATGAAACGTTCAGATCACTTACAACTCAATAGATTCTACCTTCCTGTAACGTTTCAGCCTGATTGGACCTTGTTTTCACACAAATGGACCCAGAATGATGTGAAATTGTGCTTCGTGCAACATAATTCTGGGGGCCATTTACAAACCATAAGTGCTAATTACTCCATTCCTTTTTGTGGTTGTAGGGGCTGTTGATTGGAGTACACTAAAACAAACCTAACCTCTCTAGGACATTCAGAAGCCAAGTTATAAGCCCACAAAGGTGTAACTGGACTACTTCTTTAAAGTGACACCAGGCCCGGTGACCTTTGGGACATGGTTTTACCCCCTATAGGAATGTGCGATCATCTTGAAACGTTCAGATCACTTACAACTCAATAGATTCTACCTTCGTGTAGCGTTTCAGCCTGATTGGACCTTGTTTTCACATAAATGGACCCAGAATGATGTGAAATTGTGCTTCGTGCAACATAATTCCGGGTGCCATTTACAAACCATAAGTGCTAATGACTCCATTCCTTTTTGTGGTTGTAGGGGCTGTTGATTGGAGTACACTAAAACAACCCTGACCTCTCTAGGACATTCAGAAGCCAAGTTATAAGCCCACAAATGTGTAACTGGACTACTTCTTTAAAGTGACACCAGATCCGGTGACCTTTGGGACATGGTTTGACCCCCTTAGGAAAGTGTGATCATCATGAAACGTTCAGATCACTTACAACTCAATAGATTCTACCTTCCTGTATTGTTTCAGCCTGATTGGACCTTGTTTTCACACAAATGAACCCAGAATGATGTGAAATTGTGCTTCGTGCAACATAATTCTGGGTGCCATTTACAAACCATAAGTGCTAATGTCTCCATTCCTTTTTGTGGTTGTAGGGGCTGTTTATTGGAGTACACTAAAACAAACCTGATCTCTCTAGGACATTCAGAAGCCAAGTTATAAGCCCACAAATGTGTAACTGGACTACTTCTTTAAATTGACACCAGATCCGGTGATCTTTGGGACATGGTTTGACCCCCTTAGGAAAGTGCTATCATCATGAAACGTTCAGATCACTTACAACTCAGTAGATTCTACCTTCCTGTAACGTTTCAGCCTGATTGGACCTTGTTTTCACACAAATGAACCCAGAATGATGTGAAATTGTGCTTCGTGCAACATAATTCTGGGTGCCATTTACAAACCATAAGTGCTAATGACTCCATTCCTTTTTGTGGTTGTAGGGGCTGTTGATTGGAGTATACTAAAACAAACCTGATCTCTCTAGGACATTCAGAAGCCAAGTTATAAGCCCACAAAGGTGTAACTGGACTACTTCTTTAAAGTGACACTTGGCCCGGTGACCTTTGGGACATGGTTTGACCCCCTATAGGAATGTGCGATCATCTTGAAACGTTCAGATCACTTACAACTCAATAGATTCTACCTTCTTGTAGCATTTCAGCCGGATTGGACCTTGTTTTCACACAAATGAACCCAGAATGATGTGAAATTGTGCTTCGTGCAACATAATTCTGGGTGCCATTTAAAAACCATAAGTGCTAATGTCTCCATTCCTTTTTGTGGTTGTAGGGGCTGTTGATTGGAGTACACTAAAGCAAACCTGATCGCTCTAGGACATTCAGAAGCCAAGTTATAAGCCCACAAATGTGTAACTGGACTATTTCTTTAAATTGACACCAGATCCGGTGACCTTTGGGACATGGTTTGACCCCCTTAGGAAAGTGCTATCATCATGAAACGTTCAGATCACTTACAACTCAATAGATTCTACCTTCCTGTAACGTTTCAGCCGGATTGGACCTTGTTTTCACACAAATGAACCCAGAATGATGTGAAATTGTGCTTCGTGCAACATAATTCTGGGTGCCATTTACAAACCATAAATGCTAATGACTCCATTCCTTTTTGTGGTTGTAGGGGCTGTTGATTGGAGTACATTAAAGCAAACCTGATCTCTCTAGGACATTCAGAAGCCAAGTTATAAGTCCACAAATGTGTAACTGGACTACTACTTTAAATTGACACCAGATCCGGTGACCTTTGGGACATGGTTTGACCCCCTTAGGAAAGTGGTATCATCATGAAACGTTCAGATCACTTACAACTCAATAGATTCTACCTTCCTGTAACGTTTCAGCCTGATTGGACCTTGTTTTCACACAAATGGACCCAGAATGATGTGAAATTGTGCTTCGTGCAACATAATTCTGGGTGCCATTTACAAACCATAAGTGCTAATGACTCCATTCCTTTTTGTGGTTGTAGGGGCTGTTGATTGGAGTACACTAAAACAAACCTGACCTCTCTAGGACATTCAGAAGCCAAGTTATAAGCCCACAAAGGTGTAACTGGACTACTTCTTTAAAGTGACACCAGGCCCGGTGACCTTTGGGACATGGTTTGACCCCCTATGGGAATGTGAGATCATCATGAAACGTTCAGATCACTTACAACTCAATAGATTCTACCTTCTTGTAACGTTTCAGCCTGATTGGACCTTGTTTTCACACAAATGGACCCAGAATGATGTGAAATTGTGCTTCGTGCAACATAATTCTGGGTGCCATTTACAAACCATAAGTGCTAATGACTCCATTCCTTTTGTGGTTGTAGGGGCTGTTGATTGGAGTACACTAAAACAAACTTGATCTCTCTAGGACATTCAGAAGCCAAGTTATAAGCCCACAAATGTGTAACTGGACTACTTCTTTAAATTGACACCAGATCCGGTGACCTTTGGGACATGGTTTGATCCCCTTAGGAAAGCGCTATCATCATGAAACGTTCAGATCACTTACAACTAAATAGATTCTACCTTCCTGTAACGTTGCAGCCTGATTGGACCTTGTTTTCACACAAATGAACCCAGAATGATGTGAAATTGTGCTTCGTGCAACATAATTCTGGGTGCCATTTACAAACCATAAGTGCTAATGACTCCATTCCTTTTTGTGGTTGTAGGGGCTGTTGATTGGAGTATACTAAAACAAACCTGATCTCTCTAGGACATTCAGAAGCCAAGTTATAAGCCCACAAAGGTGTAACTGGACTACTTCTTTAAAGTGACACTTGGCCCGGTGACCTTTGGGACATGGTTTGACCCCCTATAGGAATGTGCGATCATCTTGAAACGTTCAGATCACTTACAACTCAATAGATTCTACCTTCTTGTAGCGTTTCAGCCGGATTGGACCTTGTTTTCACACAAATTGACCCAGAATGATGTGAAATTGTGCTTCGTGCAACATAATTCTGGGTGCCATTTACAAACCATAAATGCTAATGACTTCATTCCTTTTAGTGGTAATGGGGGCTGCTAATTGGAGTACTCTAAAACAAACCTGACCTCTCTAGGATATTCAGAAGCCAAGTTATAAGCCCACAAAGGTGTAACTGGACTACTTCTTTAAATTGACACCAGATCCGGTGACCTTTGGGACATGGTTTGATCCCCTTAGGAAAGCGCTATCATCATGAAACGTTCAGATCAATTACAACTAAATAGATTCTACCTTCCTGTAACGTTTCAGCCTGATTGGACCTTGTTTTCACACAAATGAACCCAGAATGATGTGAAATTGTGCTTCGTGCAACATAATTCTGGGTGCCATTTACAAACCATAAATGCTAATGACTCCATTCCTTTTTGTGGTTGTAGGGGCTGTTGATTGGAGTACATTAAAACAAACCTGATCTCTCTAGGACATTCAGAAGCCAAGTTATAAGCCCACGAATGTGTAACTGGACTACTTCTTTAAAGTGACACCAGGCCCGGTGACCTTTGGGACATGGTTTGACCCCCTTAGGAAAGTGCTATCATCATGAAACGTTCAGATCACTTACAACTAAATAGATTCTACCTTCCTGTAACGTTTTAGCCTGATTGGACCTTGTTTTCACACAAATGAACCCAGAATGATGTGAAATTGTGCTTCGTGCAACATAATTCTGGGTGCCATTTACAAACCATAAATGCTAATGACAACATTCCTTTTAGTGGTAATGGGGGCTGCTAATTGGAGTACTCTAAAACAAACCTGACCTCTCTAGGATATTCAGAAGCCAAGTTATAAGCCCACAAAGGTGTAACTGGACTACTTCTTTAAAGTGACACCAGGCCCGGTGACCTTTGGGACATGGTTTGACCCCCTTAGGAAAGTGCTATCATCATGAAACGTTCAGATCACTTACAATTCAATAGATTCTACCTTCCTGTAACGTTTCAGCCTGATTGTACCTTGTTTTCACACAAATGAACCCAGAATGATGTGAAATTGTGCTTCGTGCAACATAATTCTGGGTGCCATTTAAAAACCATAAGTGCTAATGACTCCATTCCTTATTGTGGTTGTAGGGGCTGTTGATTGGAGTATACTAAAACAAACCTGATGTCTCTAGGACATTCAGAAGCCAAGTTATAAGCCCACAAATGTGTAACTGGACTACTTCTTTAAATTGACACCAGATCCGGTGACCTTTGGGACATGGTTTGACCCCCTTAGGAAAGTGCTATCATCATGAAACGTTCAGATCACTTACAACTCAATAGATTCTACCTTCCTGTAACGTTTCAGCCTGATTGGACCTTGTTTTCACACAAATGGACCCAGAATGATGTGAAATTGTGCTTCGTGCAACATAATTCTGGGGGCCATTTACAAACCATAAGTGCTAATGACTCCATTCCTTTTTGTGGTTGTAGGGGCTGTTGATTGGAGTACACTAAAACAAACCTGACCTCTCTAGGACATTCAGAAGCCAAGTTATAAGACCACAAAGGTGTAACTGGACTACTTCTTTAAAGTGACACCAGGCCCGGTGACCTTTGGGACATGGTTTGACCCCTATGGGAATGTGAGATCATCATGAAACGTTCAGATCACTTACAACTCAATAGATTCTACCTTCTTGTAACGTTTCAGCCTGATTGGACCTTGTTTTCACACAAATGGACCCAGAATGATGTGAAATTGTGCTTCGTGCAACATAATTCTGGGTGCCATTTACAAACCATAAGTGCTAATGACTCCATTCCTTTTGTGGTTGTAGGGGCTGTTGATTGGAGTACACTAAAACAAACTTGATCTCTCTAGGACATTCAGAAGCCAAGTTATAAGCCCACAAAGGTGTAACTGGACTACTTCTTTAAATTGACACCAGATCCGGTGACCTTTGGGACATGGTTTGATCCCCTTAGGAAAACGCTATCATCATGAAACGTTCAGATCACTTACAACTAAATAGATTCTACCTTCCTGTAACGTTGCAGCCTGATTGGACCTTGTTTTCACACAAATGAACCCAGAATGATGTGAAATTGTGCTTCGTGCAACATAATTCTGGGTGCCATTTACAAACCATAAGTGCTAATGACTCCATTCCTTTTTGTGGTTCTGGGGGCTGTTGATTGGAGTATACTAAAACAAACCTGATCTCTCTAGGACATTCAGAAGCCAAGTTATAAGCCCACAAAGGTGTAACTGGACTACTTCTTTAAAGTGACACTTGGCCCGGTGACCTTTGGGACATGGTTTGAACCCCTATAGGAATGTGCAATCATCTTGAAACGTTCAGATCACTTACAACTCAATAGATTCTACCTTCTTGTAGCGTTTCAGCCGGATTGGACCTTGTTTTCACACAAATTGACCCAGAATGATGTGAAATTGTGCTTCGTGCAACATAATTCTGGGTGCCATTTACAAACCATAAATGCTAATGACTTCATTCCTTTTAGTGGTATGGGGGGCTGCTAATTGGAGTACTCTAAAACAAACCTGACGTCTCTAGGATATTCAGAATCCAAGTTATAAGCCCACAAAGGTGTAACTGGACTACTTCTTTAAAGTGACACCAGGCCCGGTGACCTTTGGGACATGGTTTGACCCCCTTAGGAAAGTGCTATCATCATGAAACGTTCAGATCACTTACAATTCAATAGATTCTACCTTCCTGTAACGTTTCAGCCTGATTGGACCTTGTTTTCACACAAATGGACACAGAATGATGTGAAATTGTGCTTCGTGCAACATAATTCTGGGTGCCATTTACAAACCATAAGTGCTAATTACTCCATTCCTTTTTGTGGTTGTAGGGGCTGTTGATTGGAGTACACTAAAACAAACCTATCCTCTCTAGGACATTCAGAAGCCAAGTTATAAGCCCACAAAGGTGTAACTGGACTACTTCTTTAAAGTGACACCAGGCCCGGTGACCTTTGGGACATGGTTTTACCCCCTATAGGAATGTGCGATCATCTTGAAACGTTCAGATCACTTACAACTCAATAGATTCTACCTTCTTGTAGCGTTTCAGCCTGATTGGACCTTGTTTTCACACAAATGCACCCAGAATGATGTGAAATTGTGCTTCGTGCAACATAATTCTGGGTGCCATTTACAAACCATTAGTGCTAATAACTCCATTCCTTTTTGTGGTTGTAGGGGCTGTTGATTGGAGTACACTAAAACAAACCTGATCTCTCTAGGACATTCAGAAGCCAAGTTATAAGCCCACAAAGGTGTAACTGGACTACTTCTTTAAAGTGACACCAGGCCCGGTGACATTTGGGACATGTGTTTGACCCTCTATAGGCATGTGCGATCATCTTGAAACATTCAGATCACTTACAACTCAATAGATTCTACCTTCCTGTATTGTTTCAGCCTGACTGGACCTTGTTTTTACACAAATGAACCCAGAATGATGTGAAATTGTGCTTCGTGCAACATAATTCTGGGTGCCATTTAAAAACCATAAGTGCTAATGTCTCCATTCCTTTTTGTGGTTGTAGGGGCTGTTGATTGGAGTACACTAAAACAAACCTGATCGCTCTAGGACATTCAGAAGCCAAGGTTTAAGCCCACAAATGTGTAACTGGACTACTTCTTTAAATTGACACCAGATCCGGTGACCTTTGGGACATGGTTTTACCCCCTTAGGAAAGTGTTATCATCATGAAACGTTCAGATCACTTACAACGCAATAGATTCTACCTTCCTGTAACGTTTCAGCCTGATTGGACCTTGTTTTCACACAAATGAACCCAGAATGATGTGAAATTGTGCTTCGTGCAACATAATTCTGGGTGCCATTTAAAAACCATAAGTCTAATTACTCCATTCCTTTTTGTGGTTGTAGGGGCTGTTGATTGGAGTATACTAAAACAAACCTGATCTCTCTAGGACATTCAGAAGCCAAGTTATAAGCCCACAAATTTGTAACTGGACTACTTCTTTAGACACCAGATCCGGTGACCTTTGGGACATGGTTTGACCCCCTTAGGGAAGTGCTATCATCATGAAACGTTCAGATCACTTACAACTTAATAGATTCTAACTTCCTGTAATGTTTCAGCCTGATTGGACCTTGTTTTAACACAAATGGACCCAGAATGATGTGAAATTGTGCTTCGTGCAACATAATTCTGGGTGATATTTACAAACCATAAGTGCTAATGACTCCATTCCTTTTTGTGGTTGTAGGGGCTGTTGATTGGAGTACACTAAAACAAACCTGACCTCTCTAGGACATTCAGAAGCCAAGTTATAAGCCCACAAATGTGTAACTGGACTACTTCTTTAAATTGACACCAGATCCGGTGACCTTTGGGACATGGTTTGACCCCCTTAGGAAAGGGCTATCATCATGAAACGTTCAGATCACCTACAACTCAATAGATTCTACCTTCCTGTAACGTTTCAGCCTGATTGGACCTTGTTTTCACACAAATGAACCCAGAATGATGTGAAATTGTGCTTCGTGCAACATAATTCTGGGTGCCATTTACAAACCATAAGTGCTAATGACTCCATTCCTTTTTGTGGTTGTAGGGGCTGTTGATTGGAGTACACTAAAACAAACCTGACCTCTCTAGGACATTCAGAAGCCAAGTTATAAGCCCACAAAGGTGTAACTGGACTACTTCTTTAAAGTGACACCAGGCCCGGTGACCTTTGGGACATGGTTTGACCCCCTAGAGGAATGTGCGATCATCATGAAATGTTCAGATCACTTACAACTCAATAGATTCTACCTTCTTGTAACGTTTCAGCCTGATTGGACCTCGTTTTCACACAAATGGACCCAGAATGATGTGAAATTGTGCTTCGTGCAACATAATTCTGGGTGCCATTTACAAACCATAAGTGCTAATGACTCCATTCCTTTTTGTGGTTGTAGGGGCTGTTGATTGGAGTACACTAAAACAAACCTGATATCTCTAGGACATTCAGAAGCCAAGTTATAAGCCCACAAATGTGTAACTGGACTACTTCTTTAAATTGACACCAGATCCGGTGACCTTTGGGACATTGTTTGACCCCCTTAGGAAAGTGCTATCATCATGAAACGTTCAGATCACTTACAACTCAATAGATTCTACCTTCCTGTAACGTTTCAGCCTGATTGGACCTTGTTTTCACACAAATGAACCCAGAATGATGTGAAATTGTGCTTCGTGCAACATAAATCTGGGTGCCATTTAAAAACCATAAGTGCTAATAACTCCATTCCTTTTTGTGGTTGTAGGGGCTGTTGATTGGAGTACACTAAAACAAACCTGATCGCTCTAGGACATTCAGAAGCCAAGTTATAAGCCCACAAATGTGTAACTGGACTACTTCTTTAAAGTAGTTTGGTTAACAATGATCATCATCGTGTCCCATTGTAAACTGGCGCGCCATCGCACACATCGTACATGTGTGTTAACCCACCTGTATGCGACAGACTTTGTGTGTTGCTTGACATCGAGATGTATTGACGTCTGTGTCAATACAGGACTCTCTATAAGCCGGGAGCTGAACGCTAACGACCCGTGCATGCGCCACACAAAAGGTATCGTACATGTGTTAACCCACCTGTATACGACAGACTTTGTGTGTTGCATGACATCGAGATGTATTGACGTCTGTGTCAATACAGGACTCTATAAGCTGGGAGCTGGACGCTAACGACCCGTGCATGTGCCACACAAAAGGTAACTCGACTAACTACAAAACGCATATTGTGATGTAGAAAGTTGGCTCGACTGTTTGAATCAGCTGCAGCTGCGGTTTACTCATGAAGTGAATCGCACGCTTGTTAGAAATACATTCGGAGCACTTAAAAAATACATCGCTCTCATCGAGTTCCGTCTCAGCGTTCACCGGCTGATGGGCAAGAGCGTGACATGGGATCGCCAGGAACTTACTTAAGGACTATCATCTCATTTGGCATTTACTCACGGACCCAAGAAACCAGTTCCGAAAAATGGTCGAGAATTATAACTTGTCTAATAGCAACTGGAAGATATGTTGCGTCATAAGCCTCTGATGGTTCACAAGGTGCACGGTCCACTCGAAATCCTAATGCTGTATTTGTAGTACATACACTAAGTCTTCTCTGTTGATGTCAGACTAGAGTTTTATTAGAGTTTTACTTTGCAACAATGGGATTCGAGCAATCGATGTGTATATTTTTAATAGTGCACAATGCTACTATTCCTAGGCTGAATGTATGACATGGCTCTTATGTATCATTATGTATCGTTTCCATTAAGTACTAATTTAAATAAAGTCCCTCTGTCCTCAGTGCTAGGTTGTGGGTTTAATACACATTATTATGATCAACCTGTTGAATAGTATAATAACAATATTCCTGTAAAAGTCATTTAGTAATGAACAACCTCAGTTCTGTGAAAGAACATCATGTCTCTGATGTGTACACTGCAGGCCTGACCGGGGTTTGCACGCAAGGGCCTGTGTGTGTGTGTGTGTGTGTGTGTGTGTGTGTGTGTGTGTGTGTGTGTGTGTGTGTGTGTGTGTGTGTGTGTGTGTGTGTGTGTGTGTGTGTGTGTGTGTGTGTGTGAAATAAATAAAGATAAATATAGCTAGTGCGGCCACGAGCGGTCGTGCAGGGTAGAGGCTGCGCGAAAACGCCTCTAAAACAAGCGCGTGCCCACGCCCGATCCGTGGAAGGACGTAGAACTAGCAAACGTACTAGCAGAAATCAACGATCGCACACGGGTCATTGAGTGTGTACAGGGTTCGTCTGCGTGTGTGGCATTGGGCAATCTAGCGGCAACTGAGTGGCCTGAAGGCGGAACCGGCCAACCCGTCGCCCTCACCATCGTTGCGCTTCGAGATGAACTATTGCTTAAGATGATCGTCCTCGTCAACCACGGCGCTACCAGAGTTACCACGACATGCGCCTTAAAAGCGTTCTTGTTTGGGTCAGCGCCACCAGAATTGAATCGGCAAGTCAGCGGATATTACACAACTCGTAAAGAAAACCCTCTCCGCGACCTCGCGGCCATTGTGCGCAGTGTACAGCAAATGACAAACGATGTTGCGAGCGATATATCGGAAAAACTTTGCATTGACGCGACGGTCGCCACTGCAGGTTGTGTGAGTCTCGCACAAAGTGCCATATCAAACGTGCGCAAGCTAGTGACAAGCAACTTCACCAGATCCGTAGATTCTGCATACGCTCGGATACAATGAAAGTATCGAGAGATAACACCGACACGAGTTGCGCGACGGCGCTGGCTGCAGTCGCTACAACACTGGATTTATTAATCAACGTAATTGTGATCTTAATGGCGTATCGAGTGTGCACCAGAAACTACAACCAGTACTACAGAAAACTGGCATGAGGGTCACGGTCTAACGTTATGTTGGTGTCTCGCATCGACCGTCGACGGCCGTTTGCCAGCGGCTGAAAATGGCACAGTTGACGAAATGGAAACGCCGACCGTCGATAGTGCACTCTCGCAAGTTCCAACCGCACCATCTCAGGAGACAGACCACAGAGTCATATTAGCGTAGGGTAGATAGAAAATGCGCAATTCGCCGCAACCGCCCATATACATACTATACGAGTTCAACATAGAGTAGAGTAAGAAGTTACTACCGATTGTATTTCCAACGTGCAAGCAGCTGGTGTGTGACGCTTTACTTGAGTATCACAGAGGTTGCGATGTCCTGTGTTCCGCGAGCGCATGCAAACAAGTGAACGAACTTCTACGGACCGTACTGTTGGGGTATGAGCGAGCTGTAAAATCAATACAAGCTAGACACGCGGACTTTGCCGCGTTACTGGACACGCATATCGCCACAACAAAACCGGGTCAAGTGTTCGGGGCATCACCGCGCTCGACTATACACGTCTTGGCCTACCACGAGTACATGAGCCCACAGATCCTAAGCGAGGTCGAAGCCATTGTGTCTACTCAACGCAAATTCAGCACAGCCGTAGCGCTAAGACAAGTCCCTCTAGACTGCTGGAAACTTTGGAAACGTGGAAGGCTGGCGTGTACGCGCTTTCTACACATCTCAACGGTATGATCGCGATACTCTCTGCCGCACAACAACTAATGGTCATGTGTTCGGAAGGTCTGATCAGGTCTGACATGACCGGTTGTCAATCGACGTCGAGCGTGCACTCACACACGGATATCCTGGCGTACATTAAAGCGACGGCGACCTCTACGCTCACGTTGATCGCCGATGTTTCGAAGGCCAATCGAGTGTGTTGGCTGACGAAAGCTATGGTGACCGACGGTCGCGTCGACTACAATGTGCCTCATTGCGACTGGAGAGGCGTATGTGATCCTTTGCAAATCGACAACACCACCGCGGTCGAGTGCGAAGTCACGGTCGGCGGCGTGTTGTCCTTACTTTGCCCCATACAATGTGACGGTCCGTGACACGGACCGGTGTGTTACGACCCGACTAACGAAACGTACCAGGTGATAACATTGCATCCGCCCATTACAGCGGAGCGAGCGTTTCGCCACACTCCCAAACCAAGGTTAATAGTTGTAGCGCACGCCCTTTCGGACCTCGGTGCACGCGAAACTCTGGTGTACGCTCACAACATCACGCTCGAGACAGCTCAAGCGTTACGCGAAACAAAGGACGTGTTCAAATCCATAGAGAATATACGGTCTTTAGCGTATGCGTATATAAAGAAGGTCGATGACATTTACAGACCCGGCGGCATGGGCACCACAGTAGAACAACAAGGTGCTCTCAAGCGCACACAGATACTGGCCGCATTATCACTCGTGATGTCTATCCTGACATGCCCGTTTCTGATTTCTACGTATATTAAATTATGACAAGAGCTACTTTAGGTGGTTACGATTACACTATGACCACGTGCCTTAGTTTCTGCTAGTGACCTATAAATACATATACCCACTTGCTCTCACTGCCATTAAAGCGGCTGTACCCACACGTACAACACCCAAGAAAAAAAATGATCTCGCTGTATGTACTGGGTGTACTCTCAGTAGTCGCAGTTGCTCCGGCCATGGTGATACGCTCACATAACGCCTCTGAGATACGTCCCATCACACCACCTCCTAGACTACTCGCGAAGGAGTATTCAACACCCCCTTTGTACGAAGACAACCATTATAACGAGCACAGCACAACGCTTGCCGCACGCGAAGACAACATGCAGGAGACTACGCTACCACCTGCCGTGAGAACAACGGATTCGAGTGACAACGATCGCGACTATGGCGAGCACATTACAACACCCTCTGTGCACGAAGACCAGGTGCAGGAGACAACGCTACCACCTGTCGTGAGAAACAAGAATTTGGTTAACAATGATCATCGTCGTGTCCCATTGTAAACGGGTGCGCCATCGCACACATCGTACATGTGTGTTAACCCACCTGTATGCGACAGACTTTGTGTGTTGCATGACATCGAGATGTATTGACGTCTGTGTCAATACAGGACTCTCTATAAGCCGGGAGCTGGACGCTAACGACCCATGCATGCGCCACACAAAAGGTATCGTACATGTGTTAACCCACCTGTATACGACAGACTTTGTGTGTTGCATGACATCGAGATGTATTGACGTCTGTGTCAATACAGGACTCTATAAGCTGGGAGCTGGACGCTAACGACCCGTGCATGCGCCACACAAAAGGTAACTCGACTAACTACAAAACGCATATTGTGATGTAGAAAGTTAGCTCGACTGTTTGAATCAGCTGCAGCTGCTGTTTACTCACGAAGTGAATCGCACGCTTGTTAGAAGTACATTCGGAGCACTTAAAAAATACATCGCTCTCATCGAGTTCCGTCTCAGCGTTCACCGGCTGATGGGCAAGAGCGTGACATGGGATCGCCAGGAACTTACTTAAGGACTATCATCTCATTTGGCATTTACTCACGGACCCAAGAAACCAGTTCCGAAAAATGGTCGAGAATTATAACTTGTCTAATAGCAACTGGAAGATATGTTGCATCATAAGCCTCTGATGGTTCACAAGGTGCACGGTCCACTCGAAATCCTAATGCTGTATTTGTAGTACATACACTAAGTCTTCTCTGTTGATGTCAGACTAGAGTTTTATTAGAGTTTTACTTTGCAACAATGGGATTCGAGCAATTGATGTGTATATTTTTAATAGTGCACAATGCTACTATTCCTAGGCTGAATGTATGGCATGGCTCTTATGTATCATTATGTATCGTTTCCATTAAGTACTAATTTAAATAAAGTCCCTCTGTCCTCAGTGCTAGGTTGTGGGTTTAATACACATCATTATGATCAACCTGTTGAATATAACAATATTCCTGTAAAAGTCATTTAGTAATGAACAACCTCAGTTCTGTGAAAGAACATCATGTCTCTGATGTGTACACTGCAGGCCTGACCGGGGTTTGCACGCAAGGGCCTGTGTGTGTGTGTGTGTGTGTGTGTGTGTGTGTGTGTGTGTGTGTGTGTGTGTGTGTGTGTGTGTGTGTGTGTGTGTGTGTGAAACAAATAAAGATAAATATAGCTAGTGTGGCCACGAGCGGTCGTGCAGGGTAGAGGCTGCACGAAAACGCCTCTAAAACAAGCGCGTGCCCACGCCCGATCCGTGGAAGCATGTAGAACTAGCAAACGTACTACTAATGACTGATAATGACTCCATTCCTTTTTGTGGTTGTAGGGGCTGTTGATTGGAGTACACTAAAATAAACCTGATCTCTCTAGGACATTCAGAAGCCAAGTTATAAGCCCACAAATGTGTAACTGGACTACTTCTTTAAATTGACACCAGATCCGGTGACCTTCGGGACATGGTTTGACCCCCTTAGGAAAGTGCTAGCATCATGAAACGTTCAGATCACTTACAACTCAATAGATTCTACCTTCCTGTAACGTTTCAGCCTGATTGGACCTTGTTTTCACACAAATGGACCCAGATTCATGTGAAATTGTGCTTCGTGCAACATAATTCTGGGTGCCATTTAAAAACCATAAGTGCTAATGACTCCATTCCTTTTTGTGGTTGTAGGGGCTGTTGATTGGAGTATACTAAAACAAACCTGATCTCTCTAGGACATTCAGAAGCCACGTTATAAGCCCACAAATGTGTAACTGGACTACTTCTTTAAATTGACACCAGATCCGGTGACCTTTGGGACATGGTTTGACCCCCTTAGGAAAGTGCTATCATCATGAAACGTTCAGATCACTTACAACTCAATAGATTCTAACTTCCTGTAACGTTTCAGCCTGATTGGACCTTGTTTTCACACAAATGAACCCAGAATGATGTGAAAGTGTGCTTCGTGCAACATAATTCTGGGTGCCATTTAAAAACCATAAGTGCTAATGACTCCATTCCTCTTTGGGGTAATGGGGGCTGTTAACTGGAGTACTCTAAAACAAACCTGACCTCTCTAGGATATTCAGAAGCCAAGTTATAAGCCCACAAATGTGTAACTGGACTACTTCTTTAAAGTGACACCAGGTCCGGTGACCTTTGGGACATGGTTTGACCCCCTATAGGAATGTGCGATCATCATGAAACGTTCAGATCACTTACAACTCAATAGATTCTACCTTCTTGTAACGTTTCAGCCTGATTGGACCTTGTTTTCACACAAATGGACCCAGAATGAAGTGAAATTCTGCTTCGTGCAACATAATTCTGTGTGCCATTTACAAACCATAAGTGCTAATGACTCCATTCCTTTTTGTGGTTGTAGGGGCTGTTGATTGGAGTACACTAAAACAAACCTGATCTCTCTAGGACATTCAGAAGCCAAGTTATAAGCCCACAAATGTGAAACTGGACTACTTCTTTAAATTGACACCAGATCCGGTGACCTTTGGGACATGGTTTGACCCCCTTAGGAAAGTGCTATCATCATGAAACGTTCAGATCACTTACAACTCAATAGATTCTACCTTCTTGTAACGTTTCAGCCTGATTGGACCTTGTTTTCACAGAAATGAACCCAGAATGATGTGAAATTGTGCTTCATGCAACATAATTCTGGGTGCCATTTACAAACCATAAGTGCTAATGACTCCATTCCGTTTTGTGGTTGTAGGGGCTGTTGATTGGAGTACACTAAAACAAACCTAACCTCTCTAGGACATTCAGAAGCCAAGTTATAAGCCCACAAAGATGTAACTGGACTACTTCTTTAAAGTGACACCAGGCCCGGTGACCTTTGGGACATGGTTTTACCCCCTATAGGAATGTGCGATCATCTTGAAACATTCAGATCACTTACAACTCAATAGATTCTACCTTCTTATAGCGTTTCAGCCTGATTGGACCTTGTTTTCACACAAATGGACCCAGAATGAAGTGAAATTGTGCTTCGTGCAACATAATTCTGGGTGCCATTTACAAACCAAAAGTGCTAATGACTCCATTCCTTTTTGTGGTTGTAGGGGCTGTTGATTGGAGTACACTAAAACAAACCTGATCTCTCTAGGACATTCAGAAGCCAAGTTATAAGCCCACAAATGTGTAACTGGACTACTTCTTTAAATTGACACCAGATCCGGTGACCTTTGGGACATGGTTTGACCCCCTTAGGAAAGTGCTATCATCATGAAACGTTCAGATCACTTACAACTCAATAGATTCTACCTTCTTGTAACGTTTCAGCCTGATTGGACCTTGTTTTCACACAAATGGACCCAGAATGATGTGAAATTGTGCTTCGTGCAACATAATTCTGGGTGCCATTTACAAACCATAAGTGCTAATGACTCCATTCCTTTTTGTGGTTGTAGGGGCTGTTGATTGGAGTACACTAAAACAAACCTGACCGCTCTAGGACATTCAGAAGCCAAGTTATAAGCCCACAAATGTGTAACTGGACTAATTCTTTAAAGTGACACCAGATCCGGTGACCTTTGCGACATGGTTTGACCCCCTTAGGAAAGTGCTATCATCATGAAACGTTCAGATCACTTACAACTCAATAGATTCTACCTTCCTGTAACGTTTCTGCCTGATTGGACCTTGTTTTCACACAAATGAACCCAGAATGATGTGAAATTGTGCTTCGTGCAACATAATTCTGTGTGCCATTTACAAACCATAAGTGCTAATGACTCCATTCCTTTTTGTGGTTGTAGGGGCTGTTGATTGGAGTACATTAAAACAAACCTGATCTCTCTAGGACATTCAGAAGCCAAGTTATAAGCCTACAAAGATGTAACTGGACTACTTCTTTAAAGTGACACCAGGCCCGGTGACCTTTGGGACATGGTTTTACCCCCTATAGGAATGTGCGATCATCTTGAAACGTTCAGATCACTTACAACTCAATAGATTCTACCTTCCTGTAACGTTTCTGCCTGATTGGACCTTGTTTTCACACAAATGAACCCAGAATGATGTGAAATTGTGCTTCGTGCAACATAATTCTGGGTGCCATTTAAAAACCATAAGTGCTAATGACTCCATTCCTCTTTGGGGTAATGGGGGCTGTTAACTGGAGTACTCTAAAACAAACCTGACCTCTCTAGGATATTCAGAAGCCAAGTTATAAGCCCACAAATGTGTAACTGGACTACTTCTTTAAAGTGACACCAGGTCCGGTGACCTTTGGGACATGGTTTGACCCCCTATAGGAATGTGCGATCATCATGAAACGTTCAGATCACTTACAACTCAATAGATTCTACCTTCTTGTAACGTTTCAGCCTGATTGGACCTTGTTTTCACACAAATGGACCCAGAATGAAGTGAAATTCTGCTTCGTGCAACATAATTCTGTGTGCCATTTACAAACCATAAGTGCTAATGACTCCATTCCTTTTTGTGGTTGTAGGGGCTGTTGATTGGAGTACACTAAAACAAACCTGATCTCTCTAGGACATTCAGAAGCCAAGTTATAAGCCCACAAATGTGAAACTGGACTACTTCTTTAAATTGACACCAGATCCGGTGACCTTTGGGACATGGTTTGACCCCCTTAGGAAAGTGCTATCATCATGAAACGTTCAGATCACTTACAACTCAATAGATTCTACCTTCTTGTAACGTTTCAGCCTGATTGGACCTTGTTTTCACAGAAATGAACCCAGAATGATGTGAAATTGTGCTTCATGCAACATAATTCTGGGTGCCATTTACAAACCATAAGTGCTAATGACTCCATTCCGTTTTGTGGTTGTAGGGGCTGTTGATTGGAGTACACTAAAACAAACCTAACCTCTCTAGGACATTCAGAAGCCAAGTTATAAGCCCACAAAGATGTAACTGGACTACTTCTTTAAAGTGACACCAGGCCCGGTGACCTTTGGGACATGGTTTTACCCCCTATAGGAATGTGCGATCATCTTGAAACATTCAGATCACTTACAACTCAATAGATTCTACCTTCTTATAGCGTTTCAGCCTGATTGGACCTTGTTTTCACACAAATGGACCCAGAATGAAGTGAAATTGTGCTTCGTGCAACATAATTCTGGGTGCCATTTACAAACCAAAAGTGCTAATGACTCCATTCCTTTTTGTGGTTGTAGGGGCTGTTGATTGGAGTACACTAAAACAAACCTGATCTCTCTAGGACATTCAGAAGCCAAGTTATAAGCCCACAAATGTGTAACTGGACTACTTCTTTAAATTGACACCAGATCCGGTGACCTTTGGGACATGGTTTGACCCCCTTAGGAAAGTGCTATCATCATGAAACGTTCAGATCACTTACAACTCAATAGATTCTACCTTCTTGTAACGTTTCAGCCTGATTGGACCTTGTTTTCACACAAATGGACCCAGAATGATGTGAAATTGTGCTTCGTGCAACATAATTCTGGGTGCCATTTACAAACCATAAGTGCTAATGACTCCATTCCTTTTTGTGGTTGTAGGGGCTGTTGATTGGAGTACACTAAAACAAACCTGACCGCTCTAGGACATTCAGAAGCCAAGTTATAAGCCCACAAATGTGTAACTGGACTAATTCTTTAAAGTGACACCAGATCCGGTGACCTTTGCGACATGGTTTGACCCCCTTAGGAAAGTGCTATCATCATGAAACGTTCAGATCACTTACAACTCAATAGATTCTACCTTCCTGTAACGTTTCTGCCTGATTGGACCTTGTTTTCACACAAATGAACCCAGAATGATGTGAAATTGTGCTTCGTGCAACATAATTCTGTGTGCCATTTACAAACCATAAGTGCTAATGACTCCATTCCTTTTTGTGGTTGTAGGGGCTGTTGATTGGAGTACATTAAAACAAACCTGATCTCTCTAGGACATTCAGAAGCCAAGTTATAAGCCTACAAAGATGTAACTGGACTACTTCTTTAAAGTGACACCAGGCCCGGTGACCTTTGGGACATGGTTTTACCCCCTATAGGAATGTGCGATCATCTTGAAACGTTCAGATCACTTACAACTCAATAGATTCTACCTTCCTGTAACGTTTCTGCCTGATTGGACCTTGTTTTCACACAAATGAACCCAGAATGATGTGAAATTTTGCTTCGTGCAACATAATTCTGGGTGCCATTTACAAACCATAAGTGCTAATGACTCCATTCCTTTTTGTGGTTGTAGGGGCTGTTGATTGGAGTACATTAAAACAAACCTGACCTCTCCAGGACATTCAGAAGCCAAGTTATAAGCCCACAAATGTGTAACTGGACTACTACTTTAAATTGACACCAGATCCGGTGACATTTGGGACATGGTTTGACCCCCTTAGGAAAGTGCTATCATCATGAAACGTTCAGATCACTTACAACTCAATAGATTCTACCTTTCTGTAACGTTTCAGCCTGATTGGACCTTGTTTTCACACAAATGAACCCAGAATGATGTGAAATTGTGCTTCGTGCAACATAATTCTGGGTGCCATTTAAAAACCATAAGTGCTAATGACTCCATTCCTTTTTGTGGTTGTAGGGGCTGTTGATTGGAGTATACTAAAACAAACCTGATCTCTCTAGGACATTCAGAAGCCAAGTTATAAGCCCACAAATGTGTAACTGGACTACTTCTTTAGACACCAGATCCGGTGACCTTTGGGACATGGTTTGACCCCCTTAGGGAAGTGCTATCATCATGAAACCTTCAGATCACTTACATTTTAATAGATTCTACCTTCCTGTAATGTTTCAGCCTGATTGGACCTTGTTTTCACACAAATGGACCCAGAATGATGTGAAATTGTGCTTCGTGCAACATAATTCTGGGTGCCATTTAAAAACCATAAGTGCTAATGACTCCATTCCTTTTTGTGGTTGTAGGGGCTGTTGATTGGAGTACACTAAAACAAACCTGATCTCTCTAGGACATTCAGAAGCCAAGTTATAAGCCCACAAATGTGTAACTGGACTACTTCTTTAAATTGACACCAGATCCGGTGACCTTTGGGACATGGTTTGACCCCCTTAGGAAAGTGCTATCATCATGAAACGTTCAGATCACTTACAACTCAATAGATTCTACCTTCCTGTAACGTTTCAGCCTGATTGGACCTTGTTTTCACACAAATGAACCCAGAATGATGTGAAATTGTGCTTCGTGCAACATAATTCTGGGTGCCATTTAAAAACCATAAGTGCTAATGACTCCATTCCTTTTTGTGTTTGTAGGGGCTGTTGATTGGAGTACACTAAAACAAACCTGATCGCTCTAGGACATTCAGAAGCCAAGTTATAAGCCCACAAATGTGTAACTGGACTACTTCTTTAAATTGACACCAGATCCGGTGACCTTTGGGACATGGTTTGACCCCCTTAGGAAAGTGCTATCATCATGAAATGTTCAGATCACTTACAACGCAATAGATTCTACCTTCCTGTAACGTTTCAGCCTGATTGGACCTTGTTTTCACACAAATGAACCCAGAATGATGTGAAATTGTGCTTCGTGCAACATAATTCTGGGTGCCATTTAAAAACCATAAGTCTAATGACTCCATTCCTTTTTGTGGTTGTAGGGGCTGTTGATTGGAGTATACTAAAACAAACCTGATCTCTCTAGGACATTCAGAAGCCAAGTTATAAGCCCACAAATTTGTAACTGGACTACTTCTTTAGACACCAGATCCGGTGACCTTTGGGACATGGTTTGACCCCCTTAGGAAAGTGCTATCATCATGAAACGTTCAGATCACTTACAACAATAGATTCTACCTTCCTGTAACGTTTCAGCCTGATTGGACCTTGTTTTCACACAAATGAACCCAGAATGATGTGAAATTGTGCTTCGTGCAACATAATTCTGGGTGCCATTTAAAAACCATAAGTGCTAATGTCTCCATTCCTTTTTGTGGTTCTAGGGGCTGTTGATTGGAGTACATTAAAACAAACCTGATCTCTCTAGGACATTCAGAAGCCAAGTTATAAGCCCACACACAAAGATGTAACTGGACTACTTCTTTAAAGTGACACTTGGCCCGGTGACCTTTGGGACATGGTTTGAACCCCTATAGGAATGTGCGATCATCTTGAAACGTTCAGATCACTTACAACTCAATAGATTCTACCTTCTTGTAGCATTTCAGCCTGATTGGACCTTGTTTTCACACAAATTGACCCAGAATCATGTGAAATTGTGCTTAGTGCAGCATAATTCTGGGTGCCATTTAAGAACCGTAAGTGCTAATGACTCCATTCCTTTTTGTGGTTGTAGGGGCTGTTGATTGGAGTACACTAAAATAAACCTGATCTCTCTAGGACATTCAGAGGCCAAGTTATAAGGCCACAAATGTGTAACTGGACTACTTCTTTAAATTGACACCAGATCCGGTGACCTTTGGGACATGGTTTGACCCCCTTAGGAAAGCGCTATCATCATGAAACGTTCAGATCACTTACAACTCAATAGATTCTAGCTTCCAGTACCTTTTCAGCCTGATTGGACCTTGTTTTCACACAAATGAACCCAGAATGATGTGAAATTGTGCTTCGTGCAAAATAATTCTGGGTGCCATTTACAAACCATAAGTGCTAATGACTCCATTCCTTTTTGTGGTTGTAGGGGCTGTTGATTGGAGTACACTAAAACAAACCTAACCTCTCTAGGACATTCAGAAGCCAAGTTATAAGCCCACAAATGTGTAACTGGACTACTTCTTTAAATTGACACCAGATCCGGTGACCTTTGGGACATGGTTTGACCCCCTTAGGAAAGTGCTATCATCATGAAACGTTCAGATCACTTACAACTCAATAGATTCTACCTTCTTGTAACGTTTCAGCCTGATTGGACCTTGTTTTCACACAAATGGACCCAGAATGATGTGAAATTGTGCTTCGTGCAACATAATTCTGTGTGCCATTTACAAACCATAAGTGCTAATGACTCCATTCCTTTTTGTGGTTGTAGGGGCTGTTGATTGGAGTACATTAAAACAAACCTGATCTCGCTAGGACATTCAGAAGCCAAGTTATAAGCCTACAAAGATGTAACTGGACTACTTCTTTAAAGTGACACCAGGCCCGGTGACCTTTGGGACATGGTTTTACCCCCTATAGGAATGTGCGATCATCTTGAAACGTTCAGATCACTTACAACTCAATAGATTCTACCTTCCTGTAACGTTTCAGCCTGATTGGACCTTGTTTTCACACAAATGGACCCAGAATGATGTGAAATTGTGCTTCGTGCAACATAATTCTGGGTGCCATTTAAGAACCATAAGTGCTAATGACTCCATTCCTTTTTGTGGTTGTGGGGGCTGTTGATTGGAGTACACTAAAACAACCCTGATCTCTCTAGGACATTCAGAAGCCAAGTTATAAGCCCACAAAGGTGTAACTGGACTACTTCTTTAAAGTGACACCAGGCCCGGTGACCTTTGGGACATGTTTGACCCCCTATAGGAAAGTGCTATCATCATGAAACGTTCAGATCACTTACAACTCAATAGATTCTACCTTCCTGTAACGTTTCTGCCTGATTGGACCTTGTTTTCACACAAATGAACCCAGAATGATGTGAAATTTTGCTTCGTGCAACATAATTCTGGGTGCCATTTACAAACCATAAGTGCTAATGACTCCATTCCTTTTTGTGGTTGTAGGGGCTGTTGATTGGAGTACATTAAAACAAACCTGACCTCTCCAGGACATTCAGAAGCCAAGTTATAAGCCCACAAATGTGTAACTGGACTACTACTTTAAATTGACACCAGATCCGGTGACATTTGGGACATGGTTTGACCCCCTTAGGAAAGTGCTATCATCATGAAACCTTCAGATCACTTACATTTTAATAGATTCTACCTTCCTGTAATGTTTCAGCCTGATTGGACCTTGTTTTAACACAAATGGACCCAGAATGATGTGAAATTGTGCTTCGTGCAACATAATTCTGGGTGCCATTTACAAACCATAAGTGCTAATGACTCCATTCCTTTTTGTGGTTGTAGGGGCTGTTGATTGGAGTACACTAAAACAAACCTGATCTCTCTAGGACATTCAGAAGCCAAGTTATAAGCCCACAAATGTGTAACTGGACTACTTCTTTAAATTGACACCAGATCCGGTGACGTTTGGGACATGGTTTGACCCCCTTAGGAAAGTGCTATCATCATGAAACGTTCAGATCACTTACAACTCAATAGATTCTACCTTCCTGTAACGTTTCAGCCTGATTGGACCTTGTTTTCACACAAATGAACCCAGAATGATGTGAAATTGTGCTTCGTGCAACATAATTCTGGGTGCCATTTAAAAACCATAAGTGCTAATGACTCCATTCCTTTTTGTGGTTGTAGGGGCTGTTGATTGGAGTACACTAAAACAAACCTGATCGCTCTAGGACATTCAGAAGCCAAGTTATAAGCCCACAAATGTGTAACTGGACTACTTCTTTAAATTGACACCAGATCCGGTGACCTTTGGGACATGGTTTGACCCCCTTAGGAAAGTGCTATCATCATGAAACGTTCAGATCACTTACAACGCAATAGATTCTACCTTCCTGTAACGTTTCAGCCTGATTGGACCTTGTTTTCACACAAATGAACCCAGAATGATGTGAAATTGTGCTTCGTGCAACATAATTCTGGGTGCCATTTAAAAACCATAAGTCTAATGACTCCATTCCTTTTTGTGGTTGTAGGGGCTGTTGATTGGAGTATACTAAAACAAACCTGATCACTCTAGGACATTCAGAAGCCAAGTTATAAGCCCACAAATTTGTAACTGGACTACTTCTTTATACACCAGATCCGGTGACCTTTGGGACATGGTTTGACCCCCTTAGGAAAGTGCTATCATCATGAAACGTTCAGATCACTTACAACAATAGATTCTACCTTCCTGTAACGTTTCAGCCTGATTGGACCTTGTTTTCACACAAATGAACCCAGAATGATGTGAAATTGTGCTTCGTGCAACGTAATTCTGGGTGCCATTTAAAAACCATAAGTGCTAATGTCTCCATTCCTTTTTGTGGTTCTAGGGGCTGTTGATTGGAGTACACTAAAACAAACCTGATCTCTCTAGGCCATTCAGAAGACAAGTTATAAGACCACACACAAAGATGTAACTGGACTACTTCTTTAAAGTGACACTTGGCCCGGTGACCTTTGGGACATGGTTTGACCCCCTATAAGAATGTGCGATCATCTTGAAACGTTCAGATCACTTACAACTCAATAGATTCTACCTTCTTGTAGCGTTTCAGCCGGATTGGACCTTGTTTTCACACAAATTGACCCAGAATCATGTGAAATTGTGCTTAGTGCAGCATAATTCTGGGTGCCATTTAAGAACCATAAGTGCTAATGACTCCATTCCTTTTTGTGGTTGTAGGGGCTGTTGATTGGAGTACACTAAAATAAACCTGATCTCTCTAGGACATTCAGAAGCCAAGTTATAAGCCCACAAATGTGTAACTGGACTACTTCTTTAAATTGACACCAGATCCGGTGACCTTTGGGACATGGTTTGACACCCTAAGGAAAGAGCTATCATCATGAAACGTTCAGATCACTTACAACTCAATAGATTCTACCTTCTTGTAGCGTTTCAGCCTGATTGGACCTTGTTTTCACACAAATGAACCCAGAATGATGTGAAATTGTGCTTCATGCAAAATAATTCTGGGTGCCATTTACAAACCATAAGTGCTAATGACTCCATTCATTTTTGTGGTTGTAGGGGCTGTTGATTGGAGTACACTAAAACAAACCTAACCTCTCTAGGACATTCAGAAGCCAAATTATAAGCCCACAAAGGTGTAACTGGACTACTTCTTTAAAGTGACACTTGGCCCGGTGACCTTTGGGACATGGTTTGACCCCCTATAGGAATGTGCGATCATCTTGAAACGTTCAGATCACTTACAACTCAATAGATTCTACCTTCTTGTAGCGTTTCAGCCGGATTGGACCTTGTTTTCACACAAATTGACCCAGAATGATGTGAAATTGTGCTTCGTGCAACATAATTCTGGGTGACACTTACAAACCATAAGTGCTAATGACTCCATTCATTTTTGTGGTTGTAGGGGCTGTTGATTGGAGTACATTAAAACAAACCTGATCTCTCTAGGACATTCAGAAGCCAAGTTATAAGCCCACAAATGTGTAACTGGACTACTTATTTAAATTGACACCAGATCCAGTGACCTTTGGGACATGGTTTGACCCCCTTAGGAAAGTGCTATCATCATGAAACGTTCAGATCACTTACAACTCAATAGATTCTACCTTCCTGTAACGTTTCAGCCTGATTGGACCTTGTTTTCACACAAATGGACCCAGAATGATGTGAAATTGTGCTTTGTGCAACATAATTCTGGGTGCCATTTAAAAACCATAAGTGCTAATGACTCCATTCCTTTTTGTGGTTGTAGGGGCTGTTGATTGGAGTACACTAAAATAAACCTGATCTCTCTAGGACATTCAGAAGCCAAGTTATAAGCCCACAAATGTGTAACTGGACTACTTCATTAAATTGACACCAGATCCGGTGACCTTTGGGACATGGTTTGACCCCCTTAGGAAAGTGCTATCATCATGAAACATTCAGATCACTTACAACTCAATAGATTCTACCTTCCTGTAACGTTTCAGCCTGATTGGACCTTGTTTTCACACAAATGAACCCAGAATGATGTGAAATTGTGCTTTGTGCAACATAATTCTGGGTGCCATTTACAAACCATAAGTGCTAATGACTCCATTCCTTTTTGTGGTTGTAGGGGCTGTTGATTGGAGTACACTAAAACAAACCTGATCTCTCTAGGACATTCAGAAGCCAAGTTATAAGCCCACAAAGGTGTAACTGGACAACTTCTTTAAAGTGACAACAGGCCCGGTGACCTTTGGGACATGGTTTTACCCCCTATAAGAATGTGCGATCATCTTGAAACCTTCAGATCACTTACAACTCAATAGATTCTACCTTCTTGTAGCGTTTCAGCCTGATTGGACCTTGTTTTCACACAAATGGACCCAGAATGATGTGAAATTGCGCTTCGTGCAACATAATTCTGGGTGCCATTTACAAACCATAAGTGCTAATGACTCCATTCCTTTTTGTGGTTGTAGGGGCTGTTGATTGGAGTACATTAAAACAAACCTGATCTCTCTAGGACATTCAGAAGTCAAGTTATAAGCCCACAAATGTGTAACTGGACTACTACTTTAAATTGACACCAGATCCGGTGACCTTTGGGACATGGTTTGACCCCCTATAGGAAAGTGCTATCATCATGAAACGTTCAGATCACTTACAACTCAATAGATTCTACCTTCCTGTAACGTTTCTGCCTGATTGGACCTTGTTTTCACACAAATGAACCCAGAATGATGTGAAATTTTGCTTCGTGCAACATAATTCTGGGTGCCATTTACAAACCATAAGTGCTAATGACTCCATTCCTTTTTGTGGTTGTAGGGGCTGTTGATTGGAGTACATTAAAACAAACCTGACCTCTCCAGGACATTCAGAAGCCAAGTTATAGGCCCACAAATGTGTAACTGGACTACTACTTTAAATTGACACCAGATCCGGTGACATTTGGGACATGGTTTGACCCCCTTAGGAAAGTGCTATCATCATGAAACGTTCAGATCACTTACAACTCAATAGATTCTACCTTTCTGTAACGTTTCAGCCTGATTGGACCTTGTTTTCACACAAATGAACCCAGAATGATGTGAAATTGTGCTTCGTGCAACATAATTCTGGGTGCCATTTAAAAACCATAAGTGCTAATGACTCCATTCCTTTTTGTGGTTGTAGGGGCTGTTGATTGGAGTATACTAAAACAAACCTGATCTCTCTAGGACATTCAGAAGCCAAGTTATAAGCCCACAAATGTGTAACTGGACTACTTCTTTAGACACCAGATCCGGTGACCTTTGGGACATGGTTTGACCCCCTTAGGGAAGTGCTATCATCATGAAACCTTCAGATCACTTACATTTTAATAGATTCTACCTTCCTGTAATGTTTCAGCCTGATTGGACCTTGTTTTCACACAAATGGACCCAGAATGATGTGAAATTGTGCTTCGTGCAACATAATTCTGGGTGCCATTTACAAACCATAAGTGCTAATGACTCCATTCCTTTTTGTGGTTGTAGGGGCTGTTGATTGGAGTACACTAAAACAAACCTGATCTCTCTAGGACATTCAGAAGCCAAGTTATAAGCCCACAAATGTGTAACTGGACTACTTCTTTAAATTGACACCAGATCCGGTGACCTTTGGGACATGGTTTGACCCCCTTAGGAAAGTGCTATCATCATGAAACGTTCAGATTACTTACAACTCAATAGATTCTACCTTCCTGTAACGTTTCAGCCTGATTGGACCTTGTTTTCACACAAATGAACCCAGAATGACGTGAAATTGTGCTTCGTGCAACATAATTCTGGGTGCCATTTAAAAACCATAAGTGCTAATGACTCCATTCCTTTTTGTGGTTGTAGGGGCTGTTGATTGGAGTACACTAAAAAAAACCTGATTGCTCTAGGACATTCAGAAGCCAAGTTATAAGCCCACAAATGTGTAACTGGACTACTTCTTTAAATTGACACCAGATCCGGTGACCTTTGGGACATGGTTTGACCCCCTTAGGAAAGTGCTATCATCATGAAACGTTCAGATCACTTACAACGCAATAGATTCTACCTTCCTGTAACGTTTCAGCCTGATTGGACCTTGTTTTCACACAAATGAACCCAGAATGATGTGAAATTGTGCTTCGTGCAACATAATTCTGGGTGCCATTTAAAAACCATAAGTCTAATGACTCCATTCCTTTTTGTGGTTGTAGGGGCTGTTGATTGGAGTATACTAAAACAAACCTGATCTCTCTAGGACATTCAGAAGCCAAGTTATAAGCCCACAAATTTGTAACTGGACTACTTCTTTAGACACCAGATCCGGTGACCTTTGGGACATGGTTTGAACCCCTTAGGAAAGTGCTATCATCATGAAACGTTCAGATCACTTACAACAATAGATTCTACCTTCCTGTAACGTTTCAGCCTGATTGGACCTTGTTTTCACACAAATGAACCCAGAATGATGTGAAATTGTGCTTCGTGCAACATAATTCTGGGTGCCATTTAAAAACCATAAGTGCTAATGTCTCCATTCCTTTTTGTGGTTCTAGGGGCTGTTGATTGGAGTACACTAAAACAAACCTGATCTCTCTAGGACATTCAGAAGCCAAGTTATAAGCCCACAAACAAAGATGTAACTGGACTACTTCTTTAAAGTGACACTTGGCCCGGTGACCTTTGGGACATGGTTTGACCCCCTATAGGAATGTGCGATCATCTTGAAACGTTCAGATCACTTACAACTCAATAGATTCTACCTTCTTGTAGCGTTTCAGCCGGATTGGACCTTGTTTTCACACAAATTGACCCAGAATCATGTGAAATTGTGCTTAGTGCAGCATAATTCTGGGTGCCATTTAAGAACCATAAGTGCTAATGACTCCATTCCTTTTTGTGGTTGTAGGGGCTGTTGATTGGAGTACACTAAAATAAACCTGATCTCTCTAGGACATTCAGAAGCCAAGTTATAAGCCCACAAATGTGTAACTGGACTACTTCTTTAAATTGACACCAGATCCGGTGACGTTTGGGACATGGTTTGACACCCTTAGGAAAGCGCTATCATCATGAAACGCTCAGATCACTTACAACTCAATAGATTCTAGCTTCCAGTAACGTTTCAGCCTGATTGGACCTTGTTTTCACACAAATGAACCCAGAATGATGTGAAATTGTGCTTCGTGCAAAATAATTCTGGGTGCCATTTACAAACCATAAGTGCTAATGACTCCATTCCTTTTTGTGGTTGTAGGGGCTGTTGATTGGAGTACACTAAAACAAACCTAACCTCTCTAGGACATTCAGAAGCCAAGTTATAAGCCCACAAAGGTGTAACTGGACTACTTCTTTAAAGTGACACTTGGCCCGGTGACCTTTGGGACATGGTTTGACCCCCTATCGGAATGTGCGATCATCTTGAAACGTTCAGATCACTTACAACTCAATAGATTCTACCTTCTTGTAGCGTTTCAGCCGGATTGGACCTTGTTTTCACACAAATTGACCCAGAATGATGTGAAATTGTGCTTCGTGCAACATAATTCTGGGTGCCACTTACAAACCATAAGTGCTAATGACTCCATTCATTTTTGTGGTTGTAGGGGCTGTTGATTGGAGTACATTAAAACAAACCTGATCTCTCTAGGACATTCAGAAGCCAAGTTATAAGCCCACAAATGTGTAACTGGACTACTTCTTTAAATTGACACCAGATCCAGTGACCTTTGGGACATGGTTTGACCCCCTTAGGAAAGTGCTATCATCATGAAACGTTCAGATCACTTACAACTCAATAGATTCTACCTTCCTGTAACGTTTCAGCCTGATTGGACCTTGTTTTCACACAAATGGACCCAGAATGATGTGAAATTGTGCTTTGTGCAACATAATTCTGGGTGCCATTTAAAAACCATAAGTGCTAATGACTCCATTCCTTTTTGTGGTTGTAGGGGCTGTTGATTGGAGTACACTAAAATAAACCTGATCTCTCTAGGACATTCAGAAGCCAAGTTATAAGCCCACAAATGTGTAACTGGACTACTTCTTTAAATTGACACCAGATCCGGTGACCTTTTGGACATGGTTTGACCCCCTTAGGAAAGTGCTATCATCATGAAACATTCAGATCACTTACAACTCAATAGATTCTACCTTCCTGTAACGTTTCAGCCTGATTGGACCTTGTTTTCACACAAATTAACCCAGAATGATGTGAAATTGTGCTTCGTGCAACATAATTCTGGGTGCCATTTACAAACCATAAGTGCTAATGACTCCATTCCTTTTTGTGGTTGTAGGGGCTGTTGATTGGAGTACACTAAAACAAACCTGATCTCTCTAGGACATTCAGAAGCCAAGTTATAAGCCCACAAAGGTGTAACTGGACAACTTCTTTAAAGTGACACCAGGCCCGGTGACCTTTGGGACATGGTTTTACCCCCTATAAGAATGTGTGATCATCTTGAAACCTTCAGATCACTTACAACTCAATAGATTCTACCTTCTTGTAGCGTTTCAGCCTGATTGGACCTTGTTTTCACACAAATGGACCCAGAATGATGTGAAATTGTGCTTCGTGCAACATAATTCTGGGTGCCATTTACAAACCATAAGTGCTAATGACTCCATTCCTTTTTGTGGTTGTAGGGGCTGTTGATTGGAGTACATTAAAACAAACCTGATCTCTCTAGGACATTCAGAAGTCAAGTTATAAGCCCACAAATTTGTAACTGGACTACTTCTTTAGACACCAGATCCGGTGACCTTTGGGACATGGTTTGACCCCCTTAGGAAAGTGCTATCATCATGAAACGTTCAGATCACTTACAACAATAGATTCTACCTTCCTGTAACGTTTCAGCCTGATTGGACCTTGTTTTCACACAAATGAACCCAGAATGATGTGAAATTGTGCTTCGTGCAACATAATTCTGGGTGCCATTTAAAAACCATAAGTGCTAATGTCTCCATTCCTTTTTGTGGTTCTAGGGGCTGTTGATTGGAGTACACTAAAACAAACCTGATCTCTCTAGGACATTCAGAAGCCATGTTATAAGCCCACAAACAAAGATGTAACTGGACTACTTCTTTAAAGTGACACTTGGCCCGGTGACCTTTGGGACATGGTTTGACCCCCTATAGGAATGTGCGATCATCTTGAAACGTTCAGATCACTTACAACTCAATAGATTCTACCTTCTTGTAGCGTTTCAGCCGGATTGGACCTTGTTTTCACACAAATTGACCCAGAATCATGTGAAATTGTGCTTAGTGCAGCATAATTCTGGGTGCCATTTAAGAACCATAAGTGCTAATGACTCCATTCCTTTTTGTGGTTGTAGGGGCTGTTGATTGGAGTACACTAAAATAAACCTGATCTCTCTAGGACATTCAGAAGCCAAGTTATAAGCCCACAAATGTGTAACTGGACTACTTCTTTAAATTGACACCAGATCCGGTGACGTTTGGGACATGGTTTGACACCCTTAGGAAAGCGCTATCATCATGAAACGCTCAGATCACTTACAACTCAATAGATTCTAGCTTCCAGTAACGTTTCAGCCTGATTGGACCTTGTTTTCACACAAATGAACCCAGAATGATGTGAAATTGTGCTTCGTGCAAAATAATTCTGGGTGCCATTTACAAACCATAAGTGCTAATGACTCCATTCCTTTTTGTGGTTGTAGGGGCTGTTGATTGGAGTACACTAAAACAAACCTAACCTCTCTAGGACATTCAGAAGCCAAGTTATAAGCCCACAAAGGTGTAACTGGACTACTTCTTTAAAGTGACACTTGGCCCGGTGACCTTTGGGACATGGTTTGACCCCCTATCGGAATGTGCGATCATCTTGAAACGTTCAGATCACTTACAACTCAATAGATTCTACCTTCTTGTAGCGTTTCAGCCGGATTGGACCTTGTTTTCACACAAATTGACCCAGAATGATGTGAAATTGTGCTTCGTGCAACATAATTCTGGGTGCCACTTACAAACCATAAGTGCTAATGACTCCATTCATTTTTGTGGTTGTAGGGGCTGTTGATTGGAGTACATTAAAACAAACCTGATCTCTCTAGGACATTCAGAAGCCAAGTTATAAGCCCACAAATGTGTAACTGGACTACTTCTTTAAATTGACACCAGATCCAGTGACCTTTGGGACATGGTTTGACCCCCTTAGGAAAGTGCTATCATCATGAAACGTTCAGATCACTTACAACTCAATAGATTCTACCTTCCTGTAACGTTTCAGCCTGATTGGACCTTGTTTTCACACAAATGGACCCAGAATGATGTGAAATTGTGCTTTGTGCAACATAATTCTGGGTGCCATTTAAAAACCATAAGTGCTAATGACTCCATTCCTTTTTGTGGTTGTAGGGGCTGTTGATTGGAGTACACTAAAATAAACCTGATCTCTCTAGGACATTCAGAAGCCAAGTTATAAGCCCACAAATGTGTAACTGGACTACTTCTTTAAATTGACACCAGATCCGGTGACCTTTTGGACATGGTTTGACCCCCTTAGGAAAGTGCTATCATCATGAAACATTCAGATCACTTACAACTCAATAGATTCTACCTTCCTGTAACGTTTCAGCCTGATTGGACCTTGTTTTCACACAAATTAACCCAGAATGATGTGAAATTGTGCTTCGTGCAACATAATTCTGGGTGCCATTTACAAACCATAAGTGCTAATGACTCCATTCCTTTTTGTGGTTGTAGGGGCTGTTGATTGGAGTACACTAAAACAAACCTGATCTCTCTAGGACATTCAGAAGCCAAGTTATAAGCCCACAAAGGTGTAACTGGACAACTTCTTTAAAGTGACACCAGGCCCGGTGACCTTTGGGACATGGTTTTACCCCCTATAAGAATGTGTGATCATCTTGAAACCTTCAGATCACTTACAACTCAATAGATTCTACCTTCTTGTAGCGTTTCAGCCTGATTGGACCTTGTTTTCACACAAATGGACCCAGAATGATGTGAAATTGTGCTTCGTGCAACATAATTCTGGGTGCCATTTACAAACCATAAGTGCTAATATCTCCATTCCTTTTTGTGGTTGTAGGGGCTGTTGATTGGAGTACATTAAAACAAACCTGATCTCTCTAGATCATTCAGAAGCCAAGTTATAAGCCCACAAATGTGTAACTGGACTGCTTCTTTAAATTGACACCAGATCCGGTGACCTTTGGGACATGGTTTGACCCCCTTAGGAAAGTGCTATCATCATGAAACGTTCAGATAACTTACAACTCAATAGATTCTACCTTCCTGTAAAGTTTCAGCCTGATTGGACCTTGTTTTCACACAAATGAACCCAGAATGATGTGAAATTGTGCTTCGTGCAACATAATTCTGGGTGCCATTTACAAACCATAAGTGCTAATGACTCCATTCCTTTTTGTGGTTGTAGGGGCTTTGATTGGAGTACACTAAAACAAACCTAACCACTCTAGGACATTCAGAAGCCAAGTTATAAGCCCACAAAGATGTAACTGGACTACTTCTTTAAAGTGACACCAGGCCCGGTGACCTTTGGGAAATGGTTTGACCCCCAATAGGAATGTGCGATCATCTTGAAACGTTCAGATCACTTACAACTCAATAGATTCTACCTTCTTGTAGCGTTTCAGCCTGATTGGACCTTGTTTTCACACAAATGGACCCAGAATGATGTGAAATTGTGCATCGTGCAACATAATTCTGGGTGCCATTTACAAACCATAAGTGCTAATGACTCCATTCCTTTTTGTGGTTGTAGGGGCTGTTGATTGGAGTACACTAAAACAAACCTGATCTCTCTAGGACATTCAGAAGCCAAGTTATAAGCCCACAAATAAGTAACTGGACTACTTCTTTAAATTGACACCAGATCCGATGACTTTTGGGACATGGTTTGACCCCCTTAGGATAGTGCTATCATCATGAAACGTTCAGATCACTTGCAACTCAATAGATTCTACCTTCTTGTAACGTTTCAGCCTGATTGGACCTTGTTTTCACACAAATGAACCCAGAATGATGTGAAATTGTGCTTCGTGCAACATAATTCTGAGTGCCATTTACAAACCATAAGTGCTAATATCTCCATTCCTTTTTGTGGTTGTAGGGGCTGTTTAATTGAGTACATTAAAACAAACCTGATCTCTCTAGGTCATTCAGAAGCCAAGTTATAAGCCCACAAATGTGTAACTGGACTGCTTCTTTAAATTGACACCAGATCCGGTGACCTTTGGGACATGGTTTGACCCCCTTAGGAAAGTGCTATCATCATGAAACGTTCAGATAACTTACAACTCAATAGATTCTACCTTCCTGTAACGTTTCAGCCTGATTGGACCTTGTTTTCACACAAATGAACCCAGAATGATGTGAAATTGTGCTTCGTGCAACATAATTCTGGGTGCCATTTACAAACCATAAGTGCTAATGACTCCATTCCTTTTTGTGGTTGTAGGGGCTTTGATTGGAGTACACTAAAACAAACCTAACCTCTCTAGGACATTCAGAAGCCAAGTTATAAGCCCACAAAGGTGTAACTGGACTACTTCTTTAAAGTGACACCAGGCCCGGTGACCTTTGGGAAATGGTTTGACCCCCAATAGGAATGTGCGATCATCATGAAACGTTCAGATCACTTACAACTCAACAGATTCTACCTTCTTGTAACGTTTCAGCCTGATTGGACCTTGTTTTCACACAAATGGACCCAGATTGATGTGAAATTGTGCTTCATGCAACATAATTCTGGGTGCCATTTACAAACCATAAGTGCAAATGACTCCATTCCTTTTTGTGGTTGTAGGGGCTGTTGATTGGAGTACACTAAAACAAACCTGATCTCTCTAGGACATTCAGAAGCCAAGTTATAAGCCCACAAATGTGTAACTGGACCACTTCTTTAAATTGACACCAGATCCGGTGACCTTTGGGACATGGTTTGACCCCCTTAGGAAAGTGCTATCATCATGAAATGTTTAGATCACTTACAACTCAATAGATTCTAACTTCCTGTAATGTTTCCGCCTGATTGGACCTTGTTTTCACACAAATGAACCCAGAATGATGTGAAATTGTGCTTCGTGCAACATAATTCTGGGTGCCATTTCAGAACCATAAGCGCTAATGACTCCATTCCTATTTGGGGTAATGGGGGCTGTTAATTGGAGTACTCTAAAACAAACCTGACCTCTCTAGAATATTCAGAAGCCAAGTTATAATCCCACAAATGTGTAACTGGACTACTTTAAAGTGACACCAGGCCCGGTGACCTTTAGGACATGGTTTGACCCCCTATAGGAATGTGCAATCATCATGAAACGTTCAGATCACTTACAACTCAATAGATTCTACCTTCTTGTAATGTTTCAGCCTGATTGGACCTTGTTTTCACACAAATGGACCCAGAATGATGTGAAATTGTCCTTCGTGCAACATAATTCTGGGTGCCATTTACAAACCATAAGTGCTAATGACTCCATTCCTTTTTGTGGTTGTAGGGGCTGTTGATTGGAGTACACTAAAACAAACCTGATCTCTCTAGGACATTCAGAAGCCAAGTTATAAGCCAACAAATGTGTAACTGGACTACTTCTTTAAATTGACACCAGATCCGGTGACCTTTGGGACATGGTTTGACCCCCTATAGGAATGTGCTATCATCATGAAACGTTCAGATCACTTACAACTCAATAGATTCTACCTTCCTGTAACGTTTCAGCCTGATTGGACCTTGTTTTCACACAAATGGACCCAGAATGATGTGAAATTGTGCTTCCTGCAACATAATTCTGGGTGCCATTTACAAACCATAAGTGCTAATGACTCCATTCCTTTTTGTGGTTGTAGGGGCTGTTGATTGGAGTACACTAAAACTAACCTGACCTCTCTAGGACATTCAGAAGCCAAGTTATAAGCCCACAAAGGTGTAACTGGACTACTTCTTTAAAGTGACACCAGGCCCGGTGACCTTTGGGACATGGTTTGACCCCCTATAGGAATGTGCGATCATCATGAATCGTTCAGATCACTTACAACTCAATAGATTCTACCTTCTTGTAACGTTTCAGCCTGATTGGACCTTGTTTTCACACAAATGGACCCAGAATGATGTGAAATTGTGCTTCGTGCAACATAATTCTGGGTGCCATTAACAAACCATAAGTGCTAATGACTCCATTCCTTTGTGTGGTTGTAGGGGCTGTTGATTGGAGTACACTAAAATAAACCTGATCTCTCTAGGACATTCAGAAGCCAAGTTATAAGCCCACAAATGTGTAACTGGACCACTTCTTTAAATTGACACCAGATCCGGTGACCTTTGGGACATGGTTTGACCCCCTTAGGAAAGTGCTATCATCATGAAACGTTCAGATCCCTTACAACTTAATAGATTCTACCTTCCTGTAACGTTTCCGCAAGATTGGACCTTGTTTTCACACAAATGAACGCAGAATGATGTAAATTGTGCTTCGTGCAACATAATTCTTGGTGCCATTTACAAACCATAAGTGCTAATGACTCCATTCCTTTTTGTGGTTGTAGGGGCTGTTGATTGGAGTACACTAAAACAAACCTGATCTCTCTAGGACATTCAGAAGCCAAGTTATAAGCCCACAAATGTGTAACTGGACTACTTCTTTAAATTGACACCAGATCCGGTGACCTTTGGGACATGGTTTGACCCCCTTAGGAAAGGTCTATCATCATGAAACTTTCAGATCACTTACAACTCAATAGATTCCACATTCTTGTAAAGTTTTAGTCTGATTGGACCTTGTTTTCACACAAATGGACCCAGAATGATGTGAAATTGTGCTTCGTGCAACATAATTCTGGGTGCCATTTACAAACCATAAGTGCTAATGACTCCATTCCTTTTTATGGTTGTAGGGGCTGTTGATTGGAGTACACTAAAACAAACCTGATCTCTCTAGGACATTCAGAAGCCAAGTTATAAGCCCACAAATGTGTAACTGGACTACTTCTTTAAATTGACACCAGATCCGGTGACCTTTGGGACATGGTTTGACCCCCTTAGGAAAGGGCTATCATCATGAAACGTTCAGATCACTTACAACTCAATAGATTCTACCTTCTTGTAACGTTTCAGCCTGATTGGACCTTGTTTTCACACAAATGGACCCAGAATGATGTGAAATTGTGCTTCGTGCAACATAATTCTGGGTGCCATTTACAAACCATAAGTGCTAATGACTCCATTCCTTTTTGTGGTTGTAGGGGCTGTTGATTGGAGTACACTAAAACAAACCTGATCTCTCTAGGACATTCAGAAGCCAAGTTATAAGCCCACAAATGTGTAACTGGACTACTTCTTTAAAGTGACACCAGATCCGGTGACCTTTGGGACATGGTTTGACCCACTTAGAAATGTGCGATCATCATGAAACGTTCAGATCACTTACAACTCAATAGATTCTACCTTCTTGTAACGTTTCAGCCTAATTGGACCTTGTTTTCACACAAATGGACCCAGAATGATGTGAAATTGTGCTTTGTGCAACATAATTCTGGGTGCCATTTAAAAACCATAAGTGCTAATGACTCCATTCCTTTTTGAGGTAATAGGGTTTGATTTGGTTCGCATGCACCCATTTGTAGACAGGCTCCTGTCTTGCTTTGGTGATGCGTAACCTGTATGCAACTGGAGAGAGTTTTGCCACGATCTCAAAGGGTCCTGACCAGCAGGACAGGAACTTCTTAGCTTTGCGTGCCGGTTGGGCGAACCGAAAGTAGAATACTTTGTCACCCACCTCGTATTCACGGCTGGTTGTCTTTTGGTCATAGTAGGCTTTAGCGCCTTCTACGTTGGTCTCCAGTTTCTTCTGAGCATGCGCGAACGTAGCTCTGAGGTGTGTTTTCAAGTCTGCCACATACTGATGAGCGGTATAGGCAGTGGCAACACTGACATCCTCTGGGTGATACAGGAGGTGCAGTGGTAGAGTCATCAGTCTGCCGGTCATCATCTCAAAGGGCGTAACCCCCGTGGATCGCTGGGGAGTGGACCGTATGGCCATCAGGACCAGAGGGAGCTTGACGTCCCAGTCCTTCCCAGTGGAGCAGACGTACTTTTTGAGCATGGAGACGACCGTGCGGTTCATCCGTTCGACCTGTCCGGATGACTGTGGGTGATAGGGAAGGTGGAATCTTACTTCCACTCCCAGAAGTTCAAACAGGGACGTCATTACACTGGATGTGAAATGAGTTCCTCGGTCAGAGTCAATGCAGAGTGGAAGTCCCCATCGACTGAAAACGTGGTTAATCAGCAGTACAGCGGTTGTGACGGCTGTATCGTTTGGCGCTGGAAGGCACTCAACCCACTTTGTGAAACTGCAAGTTACAGTTGGCATATATTTGTTTCCTCTTGCCGATTTGGGAACCGGTCCAACCCAGTCGATCTGCAGGTGGGACCAGGGGAAGGTTATTCCCCTGCGTTGCAGTGGTGCTCTAGCAAGAGGCTGGGAGGGTTGAAACTGGGCACAGATGAGGCATCCTTGGACATAGCTGTGTACGTCCTTGGACATCGACGGCCAATATGCTACTTCTGTCAGTGATGCGAGCGTAGCTTTTGCTCCGCGGTGACCTCCAACCGGAGTGTTGTGGGCGTAGGCAAGCATCACTCCTCTGTGGTCGAGTGGAACAACCCAGCGCGGCGGGCTGTGGTCGTTACGCATGTAAACTAACAAATCGTTTTGTAGTTTCAGATGCGCGAGTTGACGATGCAGGTTTACCAAATCTCTGCTTGCGCCCATAGGTGGTGATGGTTGTTCAGGCATCGGGCCCTTTTGGAGAAGCTCGCGCATGAGCTTCAGGTCAGGATCTTGTTCCTGCATGGTGACTAGGTCCGCGTCCTGTGGTTGTCTGCCTAGAAACACGGGTACCCCAACGGTCCGAGGTTCGTCTGCCTGTTTAGCATGGCGACGAGTAATCGCGCAGACCTCGTGAACGGCCTTGGGTGGAAGCCACTCGTCTTTGAATTCCCAACAGGTTCCCTGGTCAGCACCGAGCTTAGCAAGGCGGTCCGCTTCGTCATTACCATCTTTCACCGGACCTATGGTCCTGGAGTGACCTTTGACCTTTTTCCAGTAGACCATTATGCCTTTCTCAGTGGTGAGCAGATCACACGCTAGGAATAACTCCGAGTGTTTCACATCTCTGTTCCTGGCGTTTTTCATGTGGTTCTCCTTCCACATGGGGAAGTGAGAAATGAAGCTGTGTCTAGCGTAGTTTGAATCTGAGCAAAGGACGATTTGAGTGATGTCCAAGGCTGCCGCCTGCTGGAGGGTTATCAACACTGCAGCAATTTCGGCGTGCTGACTAGACTTTTGGCCCAACCGGTAGTGATTTGGTTGCTTGGTGTCACAGTCCACCCAAACGACTCCAACCCCAGCACGGAGCTGGCCTTCGTGAAGGTAGGCACATCCGTCAGTGTAAACTTTCGGAAGCCCTTGGCAAACATTCTCATCAAAGTAGCGATGATTGGATGCGGTCGGGAAGACTGCGGCAGGTGTGTCCAGGGGGCCCCTGACGGAGTCAGATTCACAGTACTGGCAGCCTGCTAGCCCTTGTCCTAGCGCTAGCTTGGTGTTCTGACCATACTTGACCTCAATGTTGTATCCTTGGAGCACCATCATCCACGTCGCAATGCGGCTGTTTGACACTCTTCCTTCGCGCAGACGCTGGCTGTTTAGGAAGGTGACAGGCTGATGACACGTTTCAATGATCACTTTCTGTCCACCGATGTAACTACGAAAGTGTTCGACGGCCCAGACTGTAGAGAGGAGAGCTCTCTCGCAGTCTGAGAACTGGAGTTCCACCTTGCTCAGAGGCTTGCTGGCGTATGCCACAACTCTCATGTCCTGGTCGTGTTTCTGCTTCAAAGCAGCGCTCAGGCAGTGAGAGGAGAAAGTAGCCTCTATGTAGAACTCTTTATCCTTGTCTGGGTAAGCCAGGCAGGGTGCGGACGCCAACTTCTGTTTTAGGAACTGGAAGGAGAGTTCTTGGGGTCTGTCCCACACGAAAGGTGTGTCGTTCCGAAGCAGCTCAGTGAGGGGCCTCGCTGTTTCAGCGTACTCCTCAATGAACTGTCTGGAGTAGTTGCAGACTCCGAGGAAGCTCCTGAGTTCAGTCAGATTAGCTGGGGCTTTGATGTCCTGAATGGCTCTAATGCGTCCCGCTTGGGGCTCGACTCCATTAGGGACAACCAGCAGTCCAACATACTCCACTTTGGTTCGACACCACTGTCCCTTGAGTATCGCCAATTTAGCTCCGGCGTCAGCGAGCTGTTGCAGCACGTGACGGAGTTCGGCCAGGTGCTCCTCGAAGGCTCGACTCCTCATCAAGATGTCATCGACATATATGAGGTTCCCTCTGGAAGCAGCATCTGACATGGCTTTGTGGAGGAAGATGTTGAACTCTGCAGGTGAGTTAGAGTAGCCAAAGGGGCAGCAGTTCCAAGTATATTGGCGATTTCCAAAGGAGAAAGCCAGTTTATACTGATCCGACGGCTCAACCTTCACGGTCCAGAAGCCGTTGGCTACATCAACCGTAGAGAAGAAACGAGCATCTCTGACTCTGGCTAGCTCTTGATCTAAATGGATCATAGGCCACCTGGAGAGAGGTACTTGTTTGTTCAGTGCACGATAGTCTATGGTGAGACGCCATTTCCCAGTCGGTTTCAGAACCGGCCAGATGGGAGAGTTGTAAGTAGAGTTACACTCTCTGATGATGTTTTTCTCCTTCAGCTGATCGAGGATCTCCTGGATCGACTCATAAGCAGCGAGGGGAATCTTGTACTGACGTACAAAAGTAGGAGGGGCATTCGGGTTCGTCGGAATGCGAACCGTGTGCAGGTTTGTGAGTCCACAGTCCAGGGAGTCCCTGGATAAGATGGACTGAAACTCATAGAAAAGGCTTCTAAGCGCTGCTCTCTGCTCCTCTGACTCCAGCGCATCCGCTTTGTCAAGCTGCTGGCTGACTTCGGCCTCAAAGCCGTCATAAGGTTCAGAGGAGGAGGGTCTCTGGTGTTCCGGGCTTTCAACCGGTGACTCAGAGGGTTGAGTATTTATTGCAAAAACCGTTAGACACTGACCGCCGTCAGTATCTAAGGTTGCACTGCAAATGGGTTCCTCAGGAAGGGCTTCATGCCGCTTGATGGTAATCATTTGTGAGGGGAAAGTACTGAATGTGTCTGCACCAACCTGTCTGTCGTTCAAGAACAACGGAAGTTGTCCGATCACGGGGACGGAAAGTTCGAAGTCATGGAATGAGCTATCTATCAGCATGCCCAAGGGCTTTCCTGCCGGCATGTGGATAGGACTCCGGGTCGGATTTTCGACCAACAAGTACGCAGAACGATTGTTCAGCTCCAAGAGTGGCGTGCCACAGACGGCTAAGTTGAGCTCCAAGAAGTGTGGTGATGGCTGGAAGAAGGCCTGTGTGCCTGGCAGCTTCTGATGCTTCATCAGAGTCAGACGAACGGGCACTCCTTTGACCAGTGGGGGCAGAACCGTGTTGGCCTCAACCACTGCACGGCAGGCCTGTGGAATGGTCTGTCCGGACAGCAAGTGTTCAGGGCCTTCTGAGCGAGGCTCAGAGGATGGTGTGGCTCGGGCCCAAAGGACTTGATTGCAAGTGTCCAGCTGGGCACCTAGTCGAACCAGCAGATCTGCTCCGATGAGTGCAGGTGGATCAAGCTGTGGTATGATGCTGAATGTATGTGTGAGCTGTCTTGCTCCAAGCTGGATAGTCAGAGAGCAGACCTCTGGCGCTTTCAGGAGCCTCTGCGGCCAAGTAGGTGACAAGAGCCGATGGCTACTTGTCACATTGACCAGAAGGGGGTCCTTCTGACGCAGGTGTTCAAACGTCTGCTGGCTGATGGCTGACTTCTCTGACCAAAGAGCAAGGCGAGCATCTGAGATGTGGGTGCAGTTGATGGTAAGACCACCAACTATGTGTGGTGCATATGGCTGCAGGCTGACGTTCTTCAGCGAGCAGAGAAAAGATGAATGTGTGCGGAGCGGAGTTCCAGGAGCGGTTTCGTGCCTTTGCAGGCGGTCATCGTCTGTGGGAGCCGTAGGGAGGGGCATGACCTTGGAACAAGGGTTTTGCGGCTCACTTATGCTGACTTCAAGAATGGAGGACGGTCGGCTGCTATCCGGGTTCCAGGGCTTAGGTGTGTCCACCTGGGCCCACAGTTGACCCTTCTGGCAGTCGATGAGGGGAGCTAGACGTTCAAGCAGGTCCTGACCAATGAGAAGTGGTTCAGTGTCTAGCTGGCAGACATAAAACGGGTGAACCAGAGTCATGTCTTGGAAGGTGATGTCCAGCCACGCCCGGTGAGTGATACACTCCCGGGTCTGGGTGTAGCTGGTGATTTTCAGGTCACAGGGTTCTACCTGGACTGGTTTCCCGAGCGACCGCATGGTGTCAGACACGCGATGGAACAGTGTGGAGCACATCAGGGTGATTTCTGAGCCGGTATCCAGCAGAGCATCAACCTGTATGCATCCACCTACGTTGGTGCTACAGTACAAACGGCGAGCATGATCATGGTTTGTTAAGTCACCAAGGAACTTCAGAAATTTTGTATCAGGTTTCTCTGGGGGGTAGATTTCAGGAGACTCCTGTGATCTACCCGTAGTGTTCCCCCAGCTGATCAGGTAGGTCCTGGCCACGCTAGGGGGTTGAGCCACGCCTAGTCATGCGGACGTTGGCTCTGGGTCTGGCTTCTTAGAAGAAGACTTTGGTGCAGGGGTCTCATCTGCAGATCTCAGCTGTTCCTTCTGTTTAGCTAGGAACTGCTGAAACATCTCCTGGAGGTCGGCTTTGGTCAAGTACTCACCTGCGGACTTATGTTCGGGACCTACCTGTGGGCAGCGCTCCTTAAACCTTCCATTGTTCCAACCTACCTGCCATTGGTTTTGGTTGGGCCACTTCCTGTCTGATTGTCCAGACCTAGGCGGCCGATTAGCACCCCCCTTCCCCTGTTGAGGAGATTGGGACTGCTCTCGCGGTTTAGCAGGTCTAGGTTTAGCAGATTTTGGCTTAGTGGGTGGAGCTTCTGTTCCTTCGAGCTCCAAACGCGGCTCGGCGTCGGGAGCTAGGTGCATGACGCGGTGATGTGCGTCAGGCTTTTGGGGCTTTCCGCCGGCTTCCCAAGCCTGTTGAGCATATCTCCTAATCTCCTGAGTTGTCAGTTTTTTCATCCGACAATACATTGAGACTTCGGATCGAACACACTCGTGCAGGTTGTGAATGAACAGGGATCTGAAGGCAGGGTCTTCCTCGAGCCCAGGGCCGTTTCGACCTTGGAAATAAGCACTTTTGAGTCGGCGATAATACTCTCTGGGGGGTTCGTTTCTCCCGTGTCTGATGGAGAAGGCCCCCATTGTAGCTGACGCAGAGTCTGCATACGTGGCGTATTCATCTCTCAACGCTCGGCAGAGCGAGGAGTACCGATCTCGAATGTCAGGTGGTAGAGTTTCCATGAAAACGTGCACCGTTCTAGATGTGGTTTTCCAAATTAACTTGAGCTTTTCCCTTGAAGAGGGTGCTGGAAGATCAAGCAGACAACGTTCTATCTCCCTGAGATAATCGTCGACATTGGATTCATTGGTGTTGGGATCAAAGCGTTCTATATCTTTAGCTAGCGATTCAATTTGACGTACACGGAGCCCTGACTCACGGTACGGCGCGTCATCCTCTGACTCTGACCCACGGTCTGTCTCAGAGGGCGCTGGATATCGCTGGTGTGCTCTGGGCTCCAAATGTTGACTCCTGGGGCCCAAATTGGGGTCTGGCATGCTGTGGCGGGCTGCTGGCACGTCACGTGGGTGTCCTGGGAGGTCCTCCTCCCGGGGCACGTCTGCGTAGTGCAGCCTGCGTCTTTCAACTGAGGCTTCTGCGTAATACACTTTGTCCGGGTACGGACTGGCGTATGATGCTTTGTCCTGCAGCTGGTTATCGGCATGCCGAATACCGGAGTAGCTAGGATGGGTGGATGGTTGAGGTGCAGATTGGGGTGCATAACCCCAATCGGCACCTTGCACCCTTCGTGGACTGGGGGAGCGGTCTAAATAGAGGTGCCGCTCAGCTGGTCGACTTCTCACTGATTGAGAAGGCCGTGAAGATGAGGGTGGTGGTCCAACCTGGGGTTCGAGGGCGAACTGCCCTCGGCCCCTAGATGGTCCTGAATGCCCTATAGTGTGTGTAGGGAACGGGGCCGAAGGTTGGGACAGATGAGCTTCATCTCTCCCCTGCGGCGTGCGTCCGTCCAGAGAGTCCCACACTACATACTGTTGATTATCGTATGGAGATGTATCAGGAGGTAGGCTACCATTACGGCGGAACGGCGGTCCCTCACTTCCTCAGGTGGAGGAAACCAATTGCGGTTTGCCGGTCGTCCTGGGCGGACCCTGGTTGGCTTTGCCGGCTTGCTTTCGTACCGGTGTGGGAGAGGACTCTGGCTCAGCGTCGTGGTGTTTCCCCCCTTCCCACTGTCTGTTGTCATCAGCAGAAGGGGGCGGGGTCTTCTCCCCATCTTCCCCAGCATCTGTGCGGGTGTCGTCTTCCTCGATCAGCCTTCCATTTCGCTGTTTTTCAGCTAGCATACTCTGGAGGTTCATGATCTTCTGACCACGTTGAAGTCCTCTCTGATAGAGGATCAAGGCTAACTTAGCTAAGTGAACCTGGATTGGTTTTGTACCATCCGGGTTTTCTATTTGATCAATTACAGCTTTTAGCTCGTCGCTACGCTGTTCTTCAGAAATCCCTAGAAGGGTAGTCGGGTTCTCGAGCAACCGCGACCAGTTTGGACAATATTTGTCCAGAAAGTAGGCCACGTTCATAGTCGTGGGCCGCAGCGCCACCTGGTTGCTGGGAGTTGGTCAGTTCACTACTCTGTCCCTCCATTTTAACAACCGAACCAAAAATAGCCTAGTAGAGCTTCTGCAGATAGCTCAAACTGCACCTTTTGGCAGCGACTGCTAGCTTTGTAGCAGAAAAACACTAAATTAACCTTTGTGCGCACAGGTTTTAGCGTTTTAAGATTGCACGGAATGCCGTGACTGACGCTTAAAATACTATTCCTTTCAGTATTTTAGCAAAAGCTGGTGCGCTGCCGTAGCAACGTCTTACAACACTTGCAGTGTTAAGTATGCTAGTTATTCCTTCAGAATATTAGCAAACAGGGTGTTATCAGTCTTTGAGTGAAGGTTTCAGTTAGTTATAATAGCCACTGTGAGTTAAAGTCGCTAAATTAGCAGTTAATTTTAGCCTAAAAGGGTTAGTCAGAATTACTTACACACTGCACCTTTAATGAAGAACTGAATTTTAACCTAAAAGGTTAACCAGAATTAATTACACGTTGCACCTTTAAGGAAAAACTGAATTTTAACCTAAAAGTCAACCAGAATTAATTTACACGTTGCACCTTTAAAGAAGCACTGAGTTACTGGTGAGAGTTCGATGCAGCTTCCTGCTCAGCGAAATCAGCACCACTCTGTTGCTGGTTCAAGGCTGAACAACTGATTATTTTTAATTCAAGCTCTTTGGATTTATTTGTTTGTTTGTGCCGGATAGAAATCTCTGTGTATCCAAGCCTCACACGGCCGCACCAATTAATGTTGGGGTTATTAGGAGCGAACAATTCGTAAGCTTTAACTTACTTTTGGATTCTTCAATAAATTCTGTAAATATGTAAATATTTACTGATTTATTAATTAATTAACATATTCTTAGATATACGGGGCACCATTCCCCTTTAACCGGGGAAAAATTGAATCCAAAACTCTTATCAGTCTTTCTTGAAGTTCGTAGAGTCCTTGGAGCAGAGACTTCTCTTCGACACAACAAAGCTACTGGAGACGAAAATCTGAATTTTATAACGTTTAATTAACAATTTGTCAAATGAATAAACAGTGGCATAAATGAATAATAACCATGTGATATAATAAAAGGATGTATATTCAAAATAATGTTCAAGGTGTTTGTGTGTATGTATGTGTGTGTGTGTTTCTAAAATGGAGTCTGTATGCAAGATGGCTGACCCCTTTGTCTGGCTAAAGTGTGAGTGGCAACTTGCACTTTAACTTCCAAGGCACTTAGAATCATCAGTAACTTAACCTTAAATCACTCAAAACATTTCAAAGGACCATGAAACAACACAAAGGATTAATCACGAATAATATCTTTTAGTTTAACCACGTGGCCAAGCAGAAAACATTTAAAGATACCAAACAATGATCAAAGAGCAGTTTATTCTTTCAAAATGACCCGAAGGACGAATTGGGAGCGAAAGAGGAAAACACGAAGCTACTTTTTAAGCAATAGCGCTGTTTTATTGCTTATTCTGGACTATAGAGGAAACGGGAGAAGAAAAGGAGAGAGAGAAATGAGTTTTCTGATCACCAGATGAGCAGCAAGGCGTCCCCAGCTGTTTGATTTGACGGTTCTCCGTGTTTCTTCGCAGTTTGGCGTCGTCCTTCGATTTGATGGCTTTCTCCGCTGTTTTGCCTCCACGAGTGTTTCTCCACGGGCTGGACACAAAGAGAACAAAGTTTCTTTTGTGCTGAGTTTGACAACTTACAGCGTCTCTGAGAGCTGAATGGAGCTCCGCTCGTTCCCAGTCAGGTCCCGATGATGGTGGAGTGGTTTCCAGCGGTTGCGTGGCTCAACTTGGGCACTTAGAGCTTCCGCGTGCTCAAGTTGTCGGAGCGTTCGACAAGCGTGTCCTTACCGCCAGGTATCCTGGGCAAAAGAACGAGGTTCCTTTGTCTCATTCATGATTTATAGTCTTTGAAGTCGCGGGAAAGCTGTCCAAGCTCCCGCCTCCCGCAGATCGTGTTTCTGGTATTAGGCGGTGACGTCATCACAATGCTTCCGTGTGCAAAGCATCATGGGAAATGAAGTTTCTTGGCGCTGATGTGATTATTTGCTTTTCAGAGCAATTTAAGCACAGTCATTTTGGAGAAAATCACTGCATAGTAATTTCCTCATGAGGTCAGACCCTCAACAGCACATTCCTATAGGGGGTCAAACCATGTCCCAAAGGTCACCGGGCCTGGGGTCACTTTAAAGAAGTAGTCCAGTTACACATTTGTGGGCTTATAACTTGGCTTCTGAATGTCCTAGAGAGATCAGGTTTGTTTTAGTGTACTCCAATCAACAGCCCCTACAACCACAAAAAGGAATGGAGTCATTAGCACTTATTGTTTGTAAATGGCACCCAGAATTATGTTGCACGAAGCACAATTTCACATCATTCTGGGTTCATTCGTGTGAAAACAAGGTCCAATCAGGCTGAAACGTTACAGGAAGGTAGAATCTAGTGAGTTGTAAGTGATCTGAACGTTTCATGATGATAGCACTTTCCTAAGGGGGTCAAACCATGTCCCAAAGGTCACCGGATCTGGTGTCAATTTAAAGAAGTGGTCCAGTTACACATTTGTGGGCTTATAACTTGGCTTCTGAATGTCCTAGAGAGATCAGGTTTTTTTAGTGTACTCCCATCAACAGCCCCTACAACCACAAAAAGGAATGGAGTCATTAGCACTTATGGTTTGTAAATGGCACCCAGAATTATGTTTCACGAAGCACAATTTCACATCATTCTGGGTCCATTTGTGTGAAAACAAGGTCCAATCAGGCTGAAACGTTACAAGAAGGTAGAATCTATTGAGTTGTAAGTGATCTGAACGTTTCATGATGATCGCACATTCCTATAGGGGGTCAAACCATGTCCCAAAGGTCACCGGGCCTGGTGTCACTTTAAAGAAGTAGTCCAGTTACACTTTGTGGGCTTATAACTTGGCTTCTGAATGTCCTAGAGAGGTCAGGTTTGTTTTAGTGTACTCCAATCAACAGCCCCTACAACCACAAAAAGGAATGGAGTCATTAGCACTTATGGTTTGTAAATGGCACCCAGAATTATGTTACACGAAGCACAATTTCACATCATTCTGGGTCCATTTGTGTGAAAACAAGGTCCAATCAGGCTCAAACGTTACAAGAAGGTAGAATCTATTGAGTTGTAAGTGATCTGAACGTTTCATGATGATCGCACATTCCTAAGGGGGTCAAACCATGTCCCACAGGTCACCGGATCTGGTGTCACTTTAAAGAAGTAGTCCAGTTACACATTTGTAGGCTTATAACTTGGCTTCTGAATGTCCTAGAGAGATCAGGTTTTTTTTAGTGTACTCCAATCAACAGCCCCTACAACCACAAAAAGGAATGGAGTCATTAGCACTTATGGTTTGTAAATGGCACCCAGAATTATGTTGCACGAAGCACAATTTCACATCATTCTGGGTCCATTTGTGTGAAAACAAGGTCCAATCAGGCTGAAACGTTACAGGAAGGTAGAATCTATTGAGTTGTAAGTGATCTGAACGTTTTATGATGATAGAACTTTCCTAAGGGGGTCAAACCATGTCCTAAAGGTCACCGGATCTGGTGTCACTTTAAAGAAGTAGTCCAGTTACACCTTTGTGGGCTTATAACTTGGCTTCTGAATGTCCTAGAGAGACCAGGTTTGTTTTAGTGTACTCCAATCAACAGCCCCTACAACCAAAAAAAGGAATGGAGTCATTAGCACTTATGGTTTGTAAATGGCACCCAGAATTATGTTGCACGAAGCACAATTTCACATCATTCTGGGTCCATTTGTGTGAAAACAAGGTCCAATCAGGCTGAAACGTTACAAGAAGGTAGAATCTATTGAGTTGTAAGTGATCTGAACGTTTCATGATGATCGCACATTCCTATAGGGGGTCAAACCATGTCCCAAAGGTCACCGGGCCTGGTGTCACTTTAAAGAAGTAGTCCAGTTACACTTTTGTGGGCTTATAACTTGGCTTCTGAATATCCTAAAGAGGTCAGGTTTGTTTTAGAGTACTCCAATTAACAGCCCCCATTATCCCAAAAAGGAATGGAGTCATTAGCACTTATGGTTTTTAAATGGCACCCAGAATTATGTTGCACAAAGCACAATTTCACATCATTCTGGGTCCGTTTGTGTGAAAACAAGGTCCAATCAGGCTGAAACGTTACAGGAAGGTAGAATCTATTGAGTTGTAAGTGATCTGAACGTTTCATGATGATAGCACTTTCCTAAGAGGGTCAAACCATGTCCTAAAGGTCACCGGATCTGGTGTCACTTTAAAGAAGTAGTCCAGTTACACCTTTGTGGGCTTATAACTTGGCTTCTGAATGTCCTAGAGAGATCAGGTTTGTTTTAGTGTACTCCAATCAACATCCCCTACAACCACAAAAAGGAATGGAGTCATTAGCACTTATGGTTTGTAAATGGCACCCAGAATTATGTTGCACGAAGCACAATTTCACATCATTCTGGGTTCATTTGTGTGAAAACAAGGTCCAATCAGGCTGAAACGTTACAGGAAGGTAGAATCTATTGAGTTGTAAGTGATCTGAACGTTTCATGATGATAGCACTTTCCTAAGGGGGTAAAACCATGTCCCAAAGGTCACCGGACCTGGTGTCAATTTAATGAAGTAGTCCAGTTACACATTTGTGGGCTTATAACTTGGCTTCTGAATGTCCTAGAGTGATCAGGTTTGTTTCAGAGTACTACAATCAACAACCCCTACAACCACAAAAAGGAATGGAGTCATTATCACTTATGGTTTGTAAATGGCACCCAGAATTATGTTGCACAAAGCACAATTTCACATCATTCTGGGTCCATTTGTGTGAAAACAAGGTCCATTCAGGCTGAAACGTTACAAGAAGGTAGAATCTATTGAGTTGTAAGTGATCTGAACGTTTCATGATGATCGCACATTCCTATAGGGGGTCAAACCATGTCCCAAAGGACACCGGGCCTGGTGTCACTTTAAAGAAGTAGTCCAGTTACACATTTGTGAGATTATAACTTGGCTTCTGAATATCCTAGAGAGGTCAGGTTTGTTTTAGAGAACTCCAATTCACAGCCCCCATTACCCCAAATAGGAATGGAGTCATTAGCACTTATTCTTTTTAAATAGCACCCAGAATTATGTTGCACGAAGCACAATTTCACATCATTCTGGGTTCATTTGTGTGAAAACAAGGTCAAATCTGGCTGAAACGTTACAGGAAGGTAGAATCTATTGAGTTGTAAGTGATCTGAACGTTTCATGATGATAGCACTTTCCTAAGGGGGTCAAACCATGTCCCAAAGGTCACCGCATCTGGTGTCAATTTAAAGAAGTTGTCCAGTTACACATTTGTGGGCTTATAACTTGGCTTCTGAATGTCCTAGAGAGATCAGGTTTGTTTTAGTGTACTCCAATCAACAGCCCCTACAACCACAAAAAGGAATGGAGTCATTAGCACTTATGGTTTTTAAATGGCACCCAGAATTATGTTGCACAAAGCACAATTTCACATCATTCTGGGTCCATTTGTGTGATAACAAGGTCCAATCAGGCTGAAACGTTACAAGAAGGTAGAATCTATTGAGTTGTAAGTGATCTGAACATTTCATCATGATCGCACATTCCTATAGGGGGTCAAACCATGTCCCATAGGTCACCGGGCCTGGTGTCACTTTAAAGAAGTAGTCCAGTTACACCTTTGTGGGCTTATAACTTGGCTTCTGAATGTCCTAGAGAGGTCAGGTTTGTTTTAGTGCACTCCAATCAAAAGCCCCTACAACCACAAAAAGGAATGGAGTCATTAGCACTTATGGTTTGTAAATGGCACCCAGAATTATGTTGCACGAAGCACAATTTCACATCCTTCTGAGTCCATTTGTGTGAAAACAAGGTCCAATCAGGCTGAAACGTTACAAGAAGGTAGAATCTATTGAGTTGTAAGTGATCTGAACGTGTCATGATGATCGCACATTCCTAAGGGGGTCAAACCATGTCCCACAGGTCACCGGATCTGGTGTCACTTTAAAGAAGTAGTCCAGTTACACATTTGTGGGCTTATAACTTGGCTTCTGAATTTCCTAGAGAGATCAGGTTTGTTTTAGTGTTCTCCAATCAACAGCCCCTACAACCACAAAAAGGAATGGAGTCATTAGCACTTATGGTTTGTAAATGGCACCCAGAATTATGTTGCACGAAGCACAATTTCACATCATTCTGGGTTCATTTGTGTGAAAACAAGGTCCAATCAGGCTGAAACGTTACAAGAAGGTAGAATCTATTGAGTTGTAAGTGATCTGAACGTTTCATGATGATCGAACATTCCTATAGGGGGTCAAACCATGTCCCAAAGGTCACCGGGCCTGGTGTCACTTTAAAGAAGTAGTCCAGTTACACATTTGTGGGCTTATAACTTGGCTTCTGAATATCCTAGAGAGGTCAGGTTTGTTTTAGTGTACTCCAATCAACAGCCCCTACAACCACAAAAAGGAATGGAGTCATTAGCACTTATGGTTTTTAAATGGCACCCAGAATTATGTTGCACGAAGTACAATTTCACATCATTCTGGGTCCATTTGTGTGAAAACAAGGTCCAATCAGGCTGAAACGTTACAAGAAGGTAGAATCTATTGAGTTGTAAGTGATCTGAACGTTTCATGATGATCGCACATTCCTAAGTGGGTCAAACCATGTCCCAAAGGTCACCGGATCTGGTGTCACTTTAAAGAAGTAGTCCAGTTACACATTTGTGGGCTTATAACTTGGCTTCTGAATGTCCTAGAGAGGTCAGGGTTGTTTTAGTGTACTCCAATCAACAGCCCCTACAACCACAAAAAGGAATGGAGTCATTAGCACTTGTGGTTTGTAAATGGCACCCAGAATTATGTTGCACGAAGCACAATTTCACATCATTCTGGGTTCATTTGTGTGAAAACAAGGTCCAATCAGGCTGAAACGTTACAGGAAGGTAGAATCTATTGAGTTGTAAGTGATCTGAACGTTTCATGATGATAGCACTTTCCTAAGGGGTTCAAACCATGTCCCAAAGGTCACCGGATCTGGTGTCAATTTAAAGAAGTAGTCCAGTTACACATTTGTGGGCTTATAACTTGGCTTCTGAATGTCCTAGAGTGATCAGGTTTGTTTCAGCGTACTCCAATCAACAGCCCCTACAACCACAAAAAGGAATGGAGTCATTAGCACTTATGGTTTGTAAATGGCACCCAGAATTATGTTGCACGAAGCACAATTTCACATCATTCTGGGTCCATTTGTGTGAAAACAAGGTCCAATCAGGCTGAAACGTTACAAGAAGGTATAATCTATTGAGTTGTAAGAGATCTGAACGTTTCATGATGATCGCACATTCCTATAGGGGGTCAAACCATGTCCCAAAGGTCACCGGGCCTGGTGTCACTTTAAAGTAGTCCAGTTACAACATTTGTGGGATTATAACTTGGCTTCTGAATATCCTAGAGAGGTCAGGTTTGTTTTAGAGAACTCCAATTAACAGCCCCCATTACCCCAAATAGGAATGGAGTCATTAGCACTTATGGTTTGTAAATGGCACGCACAAAGCACAATTTCACATCATTCTGGGTCCATTTGTGTGAAAACAAGGTCCAATCAGGGTGAAACGTTACAGGAAGGTAGAATCTATTGAGTTGTAAGTGATCTGAACGTTTCATGATGATAGCACTTTCCTAAGGGGGTCAAACCATGTCCCAAAGGTCACCGGATCTGGTGTCACTTTAAAGAAGTAGTCCAGTTACACATTTGTGGGCTTATAACTTGGCTTCTGAATGTCCTAGAGAAATCAGGTTTGCCTTAGTGTACTCCAATCAACAGCCCCTACAACCACATAAAGGAATGGACTCATTAGCACTTATGGTTTGTAAATGGCACCCAGAATTATGTTGCACAAAGCACAATTTCACATCATTCTGGGTCCATTTGTGTGAAAACAAGGTCCAATCAGGCTGAAACGTTACAAGAAGGTAGAATCTATTGAGTTGTAAGTGATCTGAACGTTTCATGATGATCGCACATTCCTATAGGCGGTCAAACCATGTCCCAAAGGTCACCGGGCCTGGTGTCACTTTAAAGAAGTAGTCCAGTTACACCTTTGTGGGCTTATAACTTGGCTTCTGAATGTCCTAGAGAGGTCAGGTTTGCTTTAGTGTACTCCAATCAACAGCCCCTACAACCACAAAAAGGAATGGAGTCATTAGCACTTATGGTTTGTAAATGGCACCCAGAATTATGTTGCACGAAGCACAATTTCTTATCATTCTGGGTCCATTTGTGTGAAAACAAGGTCAAATCAGGCTGAAACGTTACAAGAAGGTAGAATCTATTGAGTTGTAAGTGATCTGAACGTTTCATGATGATCGCACATTCCTAAGGGGGTCAAACCATGTCCCACAAGTCACCGGATCTGGTGTCACTTTAAAGAAGTAGTCCAGTTACACATTTGTGGGCTTATAACTTGGCTTCTGAATTTCCTAGAGAGATCAGGTTTGTTTTAGTGTACTCCAATCAACAGCCCCTACAACCACAAAAAGGAATGGAGTCATTAGCACTTATGGTTTGTAAATGGCACCCAGAATTATGTTGCACGAAGCACAATTTCACATCATTCTGGGTCCATTTGTGTGAAAACAAGGTCCAATCAGGCTGAAACGTTACAAGAAGGTAGAATCTATTGAGTTGTAAGTGATCTGAACGTTTCATGATGATCGCACATTCCTATAGGGGGTCAAACCATGTCCCAAAGGTCACCGGGCCTGGTGTCACTTTAAAGAAGTAGTCCAGTTACACCTTTGTGGGCTTATAACGTGGCTTCTGAATATCCTAAAGAGGTCAGGTTTGTTTTAGAGTACTCCAATTAACAGCCCCTATTACCTCAAAAAGGAATGGAGTCATTAGCACTTATGGTTTCTAAATGGCGCCCAGAATTATGTTGCACGAAGCACAATTTCACATCATTCTGGGTCCATTTGTGTGAAAACAAGGTCCAATCAGGCTGAAACGTTACAAGAAAGTAGAATCTATTGAGTTGTAAGTGATCTGAACGTTTCATGATGATCGCACATTCCTAAGTGAGTCAAACCATGTCCCAAAGGTCACCGGATCTGGTGTCACTTTAAAGAAGTAGTCCAGTTACACATTTGTGGGCGTATAACTTGGCTTCTGAATGTCCTAGAGAGGTCAGGGTTGTTTTAGTGTACTCCAATCAACAGCCCCTACAACCACAAAAAGGAATGGAGTCATTAGCACTTATGGTTTGTAAATGGCACCAAGAATTATGTTGCACGAAGCACAATTTCACATCATTCTGGGTTAATTTGTTTGAAAACAAGGTCCAATCAGGCTGAAACGTTACAGGAAGGTAGAATCTATTGAGTTGTAATTGATCTGAATGTTTCATGATGATAGCACTTTCCTAAGGGGGTCAAACCATGTCCCAAAGGTCACCGGATCTGGTGTCAATTTAAAGAAGTAGTCCAGTTACACATTTGTGGGCTTATAACTTGGCTTCTGAATGTTCTAGAGAGATCAGGTTTGTTTTAGTGTACTCCAGTCAACAGCCCCTACAACCACAAAAAGGAATGGAGTCATTAGCACTTGTGGTTTGTAAATGGCACCCAGAATTATGTTGCACGAAGCACAATTTCACATCATTCTGGGTTCATTTGTGTGAAAACAAGGTCCAATCAGGCTGAAACGTTACAGTAAGGTAGAATCTATTGAGTTGTAAGTGATCTGAACGTTTCATGATGATAGCACTTTCCTAAGGGGTTCAAACCATGTCCCAACGGTCACCGGATCTGGTGTCAATTTAAAGAAGTAGTCCAGTTACACATTTGTGGGCTTATAACTTGGCTTCTGAATGTCCTAGAGTGATCAGGTTTGTTTCAGAGTACTCCAATCAACAGCCCCTACAACCACAAAAAGGAATGGAGTCATTAGCACTTATGGTTTGTAAATGGCACCCAGAATTATGTTGCACGAAGCACAATTTCACATCATTCTGGGTCCATTTGTGTGAAAACAAGGTCCAATCAGGCTGAAACGTTACAAGAAGGTATAATCTATTGAGTTGTAAGAGATCTGAACGTTTCATGATGATCGCACATTCCTATAGGGGGTCAAACCATGTCCCAAAGGTCACCGGGCCTGGTGTCACTTTAAAGTAGTCCAGTTACACATTTGTGGGATTATAACTTGGCTTCTGAATATCCTAGAGAGGTCAGGTTTGTTTTAGAGAACTCCAATTAACAGCCCCCATTACCCCAAATAGGAATGGAGTCATTAGCCCTTATGGTTTGTAAATGGCACGCACAAAGCACAATTTCACATCATTCTGGGTCCATTTGTGTGAAAACAAGGTCCAATCAGGGTCAAACGTTACAGGAAGGTAGAATCTATTGAGTTGTAAGTGATCTGAACGTTTCATGATGATAGCACTTTCCTAAGGGGGTCAAACCATGTCCCAAAGGTCACCGGATCTGGTGTCAATTTAAAGAAGTAGTCCAGTTACACATTTGTGGGCTTATAACTTGGCTTCTGAATGTCCTAGAGAAATCAGGTTTGCTTTAGTGTACTCCAATCAACAGCCCCTACAACCACAAAAAGGAATGGAGTCATTAGCACTTATGGTTTGTAAATGGCACCCAGAATTATGTTGCACAAAGCACAATTTCACATCATTCTGGGTCCATTTGTGTGAAAACAAGGTCCAATCAGGCTGAAACGTTACAAGAAGGTAGAATCTATTGAGTTGTAAGTGATCTGAATGTTTCATGATGATAGCACTTTCCTAAGGGGGTCAAACCATGTCCCAAAGGTCACCGGATCTGGTGTCAATTTAAAGAAGTAGTCCAGTTGTTATGTTTTGCAGATAGGTGAAAGGTACCGACACTGAATCTGACACCTCAAAACCTAGGAACGTAACTTTTGTGCGTCCTAGCTGGCTTTTCTTCAAGTTGAGTTTGAATCCTGCACATGTCAGTCTGGTCACCACCTCGTCCAAAGTTTTCAGGTGTTCGCTTTCACAATCATGCATGAAAAATATGTCATCAATATATTGAATGACAGGTAAACCCTCCAGATATGACTGTACGACTCCTTGAAATGTATTGGGCGCATTTACCCATCCCATCGGTAAAACGCACCATTCATAATGTTTTCCTTCAAATGTAAATCCAGTTTTAGCTCGACTTTCTTGCGCTAAAGGTACAGACCAAAAACCGTTAGCCAAATCGATGCATGTTTTATATTTTTTAATAGGCATGGTTCGGAGCTGCATGTACGGGTCAAAAGTTTTGCGCACGTCGTGCGGTGTCACTCTATTTAATCCTTTCAAATTGTGTACCAGTCTGTAGGTGCCATCAGGTTTAGGAACAGCTTGAATGGGAAGACAGGTGGATAATGTATCTTTCTCTTCGATTATCCCTTTTTCTTTAAGCTCAGCAAGAGTACACTTGATCTCATCTCTTCCCTCTCTGATCGGATACTGCTTCTCCCTGGCAGGCATCGCTCCTTTAATAATGCATTGTTCTTTTTTTTTCCAACAATATCTTTATTTTTTTTTTGTTACATTTTAGCAACTAGCAAACATTCCAACACACTAAACACTACATGAACATATTCTCCTCTCAGACATTTAAAAGAAAAGAAAAAAATAAAAAAAACAGTCGATTTATCACTCCATTAAAGGCCTAAATTTGACATTATCTCAAAACAAATGTCATTGTCCTCAGTCCTCATCCTCATCAGCTAATACAAATCCTTCTACAAAGTTCACAAACGGTCTCCATACCTTCTCAAAAACATCCAATTTCTTTTTCAGTATACATGTTATCCGCTCCATTGGCAAAACCACCATCATTTGTTTTATCCACTGTGTGATACTCGGCTCCCTTGTTCTTTTCCATTTTAAAGCAATTAATCTTTTTGCTTGTAACAGACCCATATCAATAAACATTCTGTCGCTTTTTGTGTACCTCATGTTTTCAGGATACAATCCCAAAATAAGAAAGCAGGGATCCAAAACAATCTCTTTGGATAGTATTTGTTTCATAGTTTGTGTTACTGCAATCCAAAAGGATCCTATCTTCCTGCAACCCCAAATGCAATGCCAAAAATCACCTTTCCCTTCATTGCATTTATTACAAATGTCTGGTATATTAGGGTTATACTTATTCAACTTTTCGGGAGTAACATATATTCGCATCAACCATTTGTATTGCAACAACCTTAGTCTAGAATTGATTGTTTGTTTATGAGCTTTTGTACAAACCAATTCCCATTGATCCCTGGTTATGTCCTTTTTTAAATCATTTTTCCAGGCGTTCAATCTTCCTAACGAATTTTCAGATGTTTTGGACCTAAGTAATTTATATATTTCTGATATTGCCCCTTGTTTCAAACTGCTTTTACTTATTATTTCTTCCAGTTCTGATTTTGGTGGTTTGGTGCAGGTATTATTTTGATTTGCTCGAATGTAACTTCTAATTTGGAAATATTTGAAAAATTGCTTTCTATCAATATTATATTTATGTCTAAGCATATCAAAGGACATCATTTCTTGAGAGTCTGTAGGATATAAATCTTGGATTTTTTGAAGTCATTTAATTGACCATTGTTTAAAAGCTGTATCTTCTCTTCCTGGTCTGAAATTCTGATTTCCCCACATTGGTGTAAACTGTGACAATACAACAGGTTCATTCATATATCTTTTTACACCATACAATACTTTGACCATGTTCTTCACCATTGGGTTTTTTGCCTTTCTAATCAAGTTTACTGCTGTGTCTGAGAAAAAATATAATGGTAATGGTGGATGCAAATTCATACTTTCCATCTCTGACCATTGCGGGGCGTTATTTAAGTCAAAATAGTATCTTATAGACCTTATTTGACATGCCCAGTAGTACCACTCAATATTTGGACACATGACACCACCCTCATTGTATGGTAGATGTAACAATGACAATCTTATCCTTGGTCTCCCATTTTGCCATAAAAAACCGAGAACAAGCTTTTTGATCCTGCTAAACCAATCCACAGGAGGCGGCAAGGGGATGTTCTGATACACATAAAGCACCTTTGGCAGTATACTCATTTTGTATATATTAATCCGACCCATTAAAGAAATTGGTAGAGATATACATCTGTCCACTATCTCTGTTATTTCTTTAGAAAGTCTTTCATAATTATTTTCCACAATCTCACTTAGTTTAGACGAAATCCGTATCCCTAAATACATAAAGTCCCTTACTGTCTTAAAATGGGATGTTACTGTGGGTGGGTTGTCCCTTTCTTCCTCATTTAGCAACATAACGGATGATTTAGATTTATTAATGACATATCCTGATATTTGACCAAACTCCCCTATCAATCTAAGCAGAGCAGGTATTGATTCCTTTATTTTTGAGAGATATACTATTACATCATCAGCGTACAACGAGATCATATGTTCTACTTCATTCACCATAATTCCTGTCACAGATAAACTCGAACGTATGGCTATAGCAAAGGGTTCCATAGCTAATACAAACAACAATGGACTTATCGGTGAGCCTTGTGGACATCCCCGTTTCACCCTTATTGGTTCAGAGACATTTTTGTTTGTCAAGATTTCAGCAGTTGGATTTGAATGTAATAATTGTATCCATCTTCGAAACACATCTCCATACCCAAATCTAGTCAGAACATCTAAAAGATAGGGCCACTCGACCCTATCGAATACTTTTTCGGCATCCAGCGAGAGTAAGGCGCTCTCTGACGAATTGTTTATTCCGTCTATAATGTTAAAGACTCTTCTTACGTTATGCAGACCTTGGCGTCCCAATATAAAGCCATTTTGATCTCTATGAATTACTGAGGGGAGAGTACCTTGCAAACGTGTAGCTAATATTTTACCTAACATCTTAATATCGGAATTGAGTAAACTTATCGGCCTCAAATTTTCACATTTATTACTCGGCTTTCCCGGCTTAGGTAGCAAAATTATTTGCGAACCCGTTACTGATTTAGGAAGACTTCCTTTGTGTAATGATTCCTGATACATTTCCAATAATGGTTTCACTAATTTACTTTTAAATTTTTTATAAAAATCAATTGGAAATCCATCTGGTCCCGCTTTTTTACCTGAACTCATACTTTTAATTGCCCTGCTTATTTCCCCTTCGGTGATTTCTGCATCTAATTGTTGTTTTAAGTCATCTGCAATAGTAGGAATATTTATTTTATCCAGAAACGCATTTCTGGAGGTTTGATCTGATCTATCCTGAGATTCATAAAGTTTTTCATAATAGTTTCTAAACTCCTTATTTATTTCCATCGGGTCTATTATCATTTCCCCTTTGCTGCTTACAATCGATGTTATATTTTTCTGCACTTCCAATTGTTTAATTTGCCATGCCAATATTTTTCCAGGTTTTTCTCCTTGTTCATAAAAAGACTGATTTAATCTCAAAATGTTCAAAGCCGCTCTATCTGCCGATTCTTTATTGTATTGTGCTTTTAGTATTAGCAATTTTTTCTCTGTTACTGGGTCTCTACTTTTGAATACTAGTTCCTCTAGAGTTTTAATTTCCTTTTCCATTTGCTGTCTTGTTTTACATTTTTCTTTAGATTTCGATGAAGTATATGCAATTATAACTCCCCGTAAACATGCCTTAAATGCCTCCCACCTAATACTAGCTGATGTTTGTGAACCATTTATAGTAAAATATTCATCTATTTCTTTTTCTACAAAAGTGAGGAATTCTTCATCATTCAGCCATTTCTGGTGTAAACACCATCTACGTTCCATTATTAAGTTTTTATGTGTATATATGATATTGCAGGGAGCATGGTCCGATAGTAATATACTGTCATATGAGCATGTCCTTATGTTTGATAGTAGGCTTGCTGATACTAAAAAATAGTCTATTCTGGAATATGTATTAAATGTTTTTGAATGGCAGGAAAAAATTATATCGTCAGGTTTTAACTGTCTCCAGATGTCAATCAACTGAAGTTCCTTCATGAAGTTAAGAATTGTTTTTCGGCTTTTGTTATGGGCCTGGTCAGTCCCAGTTGGTCTATCCTTACAGGGATCCAGTACACAATTCCAATCCCCTCCTATGATGCATTTTCCTTGGAGTAATGAAATTGTGAGAAAAAGGTTAGTAAAAAATGCATCATCATCTGTATTTGGTCCATATACATTAATTAAGTTAATGGTTTCTTGTATAAGTAATCCCTGGATGATCAAATACCTACCAAATTTATCTTTGATTACATTCTTAACCTGAAAAGGTACTGATTTATGTATTAATGTGATTACTCCCCGAGCATTGGATCTAAATGGTGCTGCATACAACGAACCTTGCCACCTCCTGCCAACCTTAATATGTTCCTCCTCCAGCAAGTGCGTCTCCTGAAGAAAAATTATTTTAGCTTCAAGATCTTTCATTTTGGTCATTACTTGCAAGAAACTAATGTGTGATAAGCCCACAAAGGTGTAACTGGACTACTTCTTTAAAGTGACACCAGGCCCGGTGACCTTTGGGACATGGTTTTACCCCCTATAGGAATGTGCGATCATCTTGAAATGTTCAGATCACTTACAACTCAATAGATTCTACCTTCTTGTAACGTTTCAGCCTGATTGGACCTTGTTTTCACACAAATGGACCCAGAATGATGTGAAATTGTGCTTCGTGCAACATAATTCTGGGTGCCATTTAAAAACCATAAGTGCCAATGACTCCATTCCTTTTTGAGGTTGTAGGGGCTGTTGATTGGAGTACACTAAAACAAACCTGATCTCTCTAGGACATTCAGAAGCCAAGTTATAAGCCCTCAAAGGTGTAATTGGACTACTTCTTTAAAGTGACACCAGGCCCGGTGACCTTTGGGACATGGTTTGACCCCCTATAGGAATGTGTGATCATCATGAAACGTTCAGATCACTTACAACTCAATAGATTCTACCTTCTTGTAACGTTTCAGCCTGATTGGACCTTGTTTTCACACAAATGGACACAGAATGATGTGAAATTGTGCTTCGTGCAACATAATTCTGGGTGCCATTTACAAACTATAAGTGCTAATGACTCCATTCCTTTTTGTGGTTGTAGGGACTGTTGGTTGGAGTACATTAAAACAAACCTGATCTCTCTAGGACATTCAGAAGCCAAGTTATAAGCCCACAAATGTGTAACAGGACTACTTTTTTAAATTGACACCAGATCCGGTGACCTTTGGGACATGGTTTGACCCCCTTAGGAAAGGGCTATCATCATGAAACGTTCAGATCACTTACAACTCAATAGATTCTACCTTCTTGTAACGTTTCAGCCTGATTGGACCTTGTTTTCACACAAATGGACCCAGAATGATGTGAAATTGCGCTTCGTGCAACATGATTCTGGGTGCCATTTACAAACCATAAGTGCTAATGACTCCATTCCTTTTTGTGGTTGTAGGGGCTGTTGATTGGAGTATACTAAAACAAACCTGATCTCTCTAGGACATTCAGAAGCCAAGTTATAAGCCCACAAATGTGTAACTGGACTACTTCTTTAAATTGACACCAGATCCGGTGACCTTTGGGACATGGTTTGACCCCCTTAGGAAAGTGCTATCATCATGAAACGTTCAGCTCACTTACAACTCAATAGATTCTACCTTCCTGTAACGTTTCAGCCTGATTGTACCTTGTTTTCACACAAATGAACCCAGAATTATGTGAAATTGTGCTTCGTGCAACATAATTCTGGGTGCCATTTACAAACCATAAGTGCTAATGACTCCATTCCTTTTTGTGATTGTAGGGGCTGTTGATTGGAGTATACTAAAACAAACCTGATTTCTCTAGGACTTCAGAAGCCAAGTTATAAGCCCACAAATGTGTAACTGGACTACTTCTTTAAATTGACACCAGATCCGGTGACCTTTGGGACATGGTTTGACCCCCTTAGGAAAGGGCTATCATCATGAAACGTTCAGATCACTTACAACTCAATAGATTCTACCTTCCTGTAACGTTTCAGCCTGATTGGACCTTGTTTTCACACAAATGAACCCAGAATGATGTGAAATTGTGCTTCGTGCAACATAATTCTGGGTGCCATTTAAAAACCATAAGTGCTAATGACTCCATTCCTTTTAGTGGTAATGGGGGCTGTTAATTGGAGTACTCTAAAACAAACCTGACCTCTCTAGGATAATCAGAAGCCAAGTTATAAGCCCACAAAGGTGTAACTGGACTACTTCTTTAAAGTGACACCAGGCCCGGTGACCTTTGGGACATGGTTTTACCCCCTATAGGAATGTGCGATCATCTTGAAATGTTCAGATCACTTACAACTCAATAGATTCTACCTTCTTGTAACGTTTCAGCCTGATTGGACCTTGTTTTCACACAAATGGACCCAGAATGATGTGAAATTGTGCTTCGTGCAACATGATTCTGGGTGCCATTTACAAACCATAAGTGCTAATGACTCCATTCCTTTTTGTGGTTGTAGGGGCTGTTGATTGGAGTATACTAAAACAAACCTGATCTCTCTAGGACATTCAGAAGCCAAGTTATAAGCCCACAAATGTGTAACTGGACTACTTCTTTAAATTGACACCAGATCCGGTGACCTTTGGGACATGGTTTGACCCCCTTAGGAAAGTGCTATCATCATGAAACGTTCAGCTCACTTACAACTCAATAGATTCTACCTTCCTGTAACGTTTCAGCCTGATTGTACCTTGTTTTCACACAAATGAACCCAGAATTATGTGAAATTGTGCTTCGTGCAACATAATTATGGGTGCCATTTACAAACCATAAGTGCTAATGACTCCATTCCTTTTTGTGGTTGTAGGGGCTGTTGATTGGAGTATACTAAACCAAACCTGATTTCTCTAGGACTTCAGAAGCCAAGTTATAAGCCCACAAATGTGTAACTGGACTACTTCTTTAAATTGACACCAGATCCGGTGACCTTTGGGACATGGTTTGACCCCATTAGGAAAGGGCTATCATCATGAAACGTTCAGATCACTTACAACTCAATAGATTCTACCTTCCTGTAACGTGTCAGCCTGATTAGACCTTGTTTTCACACAAATGAACCCAGAATGATGTGAAATTGTGCTTCGTGCAACATAATTCTGGGTGCCATTTAAAATCCATAAGTGCTAATGACTCCATTCCTTTTAGTGGTAATAGGGGCTGTTAACTGGAGTACTCTAAAACAAACCTGACCTCTCTAGGATATTCAGAAGCCAAGTTATAAGCCCACAAAGGTGTAACTGGACTACTTCTTTAAAGTGACACCAGGCCCGGTGACCTTTGGGACATGGTTTTACCCCCTATAGGAATGTGCAATCATCTTGAAATGTTCAGATCACTTACAACTCAATAGATTCTACCTTCTTGTAACGTTTCAGCCTGATTGGACCTTGTTTTCACACAAATGGACCCAGAATGATGTGAAATTGTGCTTCGTGCAACATAATTCTGGGTGCCATTTACAAACCATAATTGCTAATGACTCCATTCCTTTTTGTGATTGTAGGGGCTGTTGATTGGAGTATACTAAAACAAACCTGATCTCTCTAGGACATTCAGAAGCCAAGTTATAAGCCCACAAATGTGTAACTGGACTACTTCTTTAAATTGACACCAGATCCGGTGACCTTTGGGACATGGTTTGACCCCCTTAGGAAAGTGCTATCATAATGAAACGTTCAGATCACTTACAACTCAATAGATTCTACCTTCCTGTAACGTTTCAGCCTGATTGGACCTTGTTTTCACACAAATGAACCCAGAATGATGTGAATTTGTGCTTCGTGCAACATAATTCTGGGTGCCATTTAAAAACCATAAGTGCTAATGACTCCATTCCTTTTTGTGGTTGTAGGGGCTGTTGATTGGAGTATACTAAAACAAACCTGATCTCTCTAGGACATTCAGAAGCCAAGTTATAAGCCCACAAATGTGTAACTGGACTACTTCTTTAAATTGACACCAGATCCGGTGACATTTGGGACATGGTTTGACCCCTTAGGAAAGTGCTATCATCATGAAACGTTCAGATCACTTACAACTCAATAGATTCTACCTTCCTGTAACGTTTCAGCCTGATTGGACCTTGTTTTCACACAAATGAACCCAGAATGATGTGAAATTGTGCTTCGTGCAACATAATTCTGGGTGCCATTTAAAAACCATAAGTGCTAATGACTCCATTCCTTTTAGTGGTAATGGGGGCTGTTAATTGGAGTACTCTAAAAAAACCTGACCTCTCTAGGATATTCAGAAGCCAAGTTATAAGCCCACAAAGGTGTAACTGGACTACTTCTTTAAAGTGACACCAGGCCCGGTGACCTTTGGGACATGGTTTGACCCCCTATAGGAATGTGCGATCATCATGAAACGTTCAGATCACTTACAACTCAATAGATTCTACCTTCTTGTAACGTTTCAGCCTGATTGGACCTTGTTTTCACACAAATGGACCCAGAATGATGTGAAATTGTGCTTCGTGCAACATAATTCTGGGTGCCATTTAAAAACCATAAGTGCTAATGACTCCATTCCTTTTTGTAGTTGTAGGGACTGTTTATTGGAGTACACTAAAATAAACCTGATCATTCGACCAAAATGAAAGATCTGGAAGCTAAAATAATTTTTCTTCAGGAGACGCACTTGCTGGAGGAGGAACATATTAAGGTTGGCAGGAGGTGGCAAGGTTCGTTGTATGCAGCACCATTTAGATCCAATGCTCGGGGAGTAATCACATTAATACATAAATCAGTACCTTTTCAGGTTAAGAATGTAATCAAAGATAAATTTGGTAGGTATTTGATCATCCAGGGATTACTTATACAAGAAACCTTTAACTTAATTAATGTATATGGACCAAATACAGATGATGATGCATTTTTTACTAACCTTTTTCTCACAATTTCATTACTCCAAGGAAAATGCATCATAGGGGGGGATTGGAATTGTGTACTGGATCCCTGTAAGGATAGACCAACTGGGACTGACCAGGCCCATAACAAAAGCCGAAAAACAATTCTTAACTTCATGAAGGAACTTCAGTTGATTGACATCTGGAGACAGTTAAAACCTGACGATATAATTTTTTCCTGCCATTCAAAAACATTTAATACATATTCCAGAATAGACTATTTTTTAGTATCAGCAAGCCTACTATCAAACATAAGGACATGCTCATATGACAGTATATTACTATCGGACCATGCTCCCTGCAATATCATATATACACATAAAAACTTAATAATGGAACGTAGATGGTGTTTACACCAGAAATGGCTGAATGATGAAGAATTCCTCACTTTTGTAGAAAAAGAAATAGATGAATATTTTACTATAAATGGTTCACAAACATCAGCTAGTATTAGGTGGGAGGCATTTAAGGCATGTTTACGGGGAGTTATAATTGCATATACTTCATCGAAATCTAAAGAAAAATGTAAAACAAGACAGCAAATGGAAAAGGAAATTAAAACTCTAGAGGAACTAGTATTCAAAAGTAGAGACCCAGTAACAGAGAAAAAATTGCTAATACTAAAAGCACAATACAATAAAGAATCGGCAGATAGAGCGGCTTCGAACATTTTGAGATTAAATCAGTCTTTTTATGAACAAGGAGAAAAACCTGGAAAAATATTGGCATGGCAAATTAAACAATTGGAAGTGCAGAAAAATATAACATCGATTGTAAGCAGCAAAGGGGAAATGATAATAGACCCGATGGAAATAAATAAGGAGTTTAGAAACTATTATGAAAAACTTTATGAATCTCAGGATAGATCAGATCAAACCTCCAGAAATGCGTTTCTGGATAAAATAAATATTCCTACTATTGCAGATGACTTAAAACAACAATTAGATGCAGAAATCACCGAAGGGGAAATAAGCAGGGCAATTAAAAGTATGAGTTCAGGTAAAAAAGCGGGACCAGATGGATTTCCAATTGATTTTTATAAAAAATTTAAAAGTAAATTAGTGAAACCATTATTGGAAATGTATCAGGAATCATTACACAAAGGAAGTCTTCCTAAATCAATAACGGGTTCGCAAATCATTTTGCTACCTAAGCCGGGAAAGCCGAGTAATAAATGTGAAAATTTGAGGCCGATAAGTTTACTCAATTCCGATATTAAGATGTTAGGTAAAATATTAGCTACACGTTTGCAAGGTACTCTCCCCTCAGTAATTCATAGAGATCAAAATGGCTTTATATTGGGACGCCAAGGTCTGCATAACGTAAGAAGAGTCTTTAACATTATAGACGGAATAAACAATTCGTCAGAGAGCGCCTTACTCTCGCTGGATGCCGAAAAAGCATTCGATAGGGTCGAGTGGCCCTATCTTTTAGATGTTCGGACTAGATTTGGGTATGGAGATGTGTTTCGAAGATGGATACAATTATTACATTCAAATCCAACTGCTGAAATCTTGACAAACAAAAATGTCTCTGAACCAATAAGGGTGAAACGGGGATGTCCACAAGGCTCACCGATAAGTCCATTGTTGTTTGTATTAGCTATGGAACCCTTTGCTATAGCCATACGTTCGAGTTTATCTGTGACAGGAATTATGGTGAATGAAGTAGAACATATGATCTCGTTGTACGCTGATGATGTAATAGTATATCTCTCAAAAATAAAGGAATCAATACCTGCTCTGCTTAGATTGATAGGGGAGTTTGGTCAAATATCAGGATATGTCATTAATAAATCTAAATCATCCGTTATGTTGCTAAATGAGGAAGAAAGGGACAACCCACCCACAGTAACATCCCATTTTAAGACAGTAAGGGACTTTATGTATTTAGGGATACGGATTTCGTCTAAACTAAGTGAGATTGTGGAAAATAATTATGAAAGACTTTCTAAAGAAATAACAGAGATAGTGGACAGATGTATATCTCTACCAATTTCTTTAATGGGTCGGATTAATATATACAAAATGAGTATACTGCCAAAGGTGCTTTATGTGTATCAGAACATCCCCTTGCCGCCTCCTGTGGATTGGTTTAGCAGGATCAAAAAGCTTGTTCTCGGTTTTTTATGGCAAAATGGGAGACCAAGGATAAGATTGTCATTGTTACATCTACCATACAATGAGGGTGGTGTCATGTGTCCAAATATTGAGTGGTACTACTGGGCATGTCAAATAAGGTCTATAAGATACTATTTTGACTTAAATAACGCCCCGCAATGGTCAGAGATGGAAAGTATGAATTTGCATCCACCATTACCATTATATTTTTTCTCAGACACAGCAGTAAACTTGATTAGAAAGGCAAAAAACCCAATGGTGAAGAACATGGTCAAAGTATTGTATGGTGTAAAAAGATATATGAATGAACCTGTTGTATTGTCACAGTTTACACCAATGTGGGGAAATCAGAATTTCAGACCAGGAAGAGAAGATACAGCTTTTAAACAATGGTCAATTAAAGGACTTCAAAAAATCCAAGATTTATATCCAACAGACTCTCAAGAAATGATGTCCTTTGATATGCTTAGACATAAATATAATATTGATAGAAAGCAATTTTTCAAATATCTCCAAATTAGAAGTTACATTCGAGCAAATCAAAATAATACCTGCACCAAACCACCAAAATCAGAACTGGAAGAAATAATAAGTAAAAGCAGTTTGAAACAAGGGGCAATATCAGAAATATATAAATTACTTAGGTCCAAAACATCTGAAAATTCGTTAGGAAGATTGAACGCCTGGAAAAATGATTTAAAAAAAGGACATAACCAGGGATCAATGGGAATTGGTTTGTACAAAAGCTCATAAACAAACAATCAATTCTAGACTAAGGTTGTTGCAATACAAATGGTTGATGCGAATATATGTTACTCCCGAAAAGTTGAATAAGTATAACCCTAATATACCAGACATTTGTAATAAATGCAATGAAGGGAAAGGTGATTTTTGGCATTGCATTTGGGGTTGCAGGAAGATAGGATCCTTTTGGATTGCAGTAACACAAACTATGAAACAAATACTATCCAAAGAGATTGTTTTGGATCCCTGCTTTCTTATTTTGGGATTGTATCCTGAAAACATGAGGTACACAAAAAGCGACAGAATGTTTATTGATATGGGTCTGTTACAAGCAAAAAGATTAATTGCTTTAAAATGGAAAAGAACAAGGGAGCCGAGTATCAAACAGTGGATAAAACAAATGATGGTGGTTTTGCCAATGGAGCGGATAACATGTATACTGAAAAAGAAATTGGATGTTTTTGAGAAGGTATGGAGACCGTTTGTGAACTTTGTAGAAGGATTTGTATTAGCTGATGAGGATGAGGACTGAGGACAATGACATTTGTTTTGAGATAATGTCAAATTTAGGCCTTTAATGGAGTGATAAATCGACTGTTTTTTTTTTATTTTTTTCTTTTCTTTTAAATGTCTGAGAGGAGAATATGTTCATGTAGTGTTTAGTGTGTTGGAATGTTTGCTAGTTGCTAAAATGTAACAAAAAAAAATAAAGATATTGTTGGAAAAAAAAAAAGAACAATGCATTATTAAAGGAGCGATGCCTGCCAGGGAGAAGCAGTATCCGATCAGAGAGGGAAGAGATGAGATCAAGTGTACTCTCGCTGAGCTTAAAGAAAAAGGGATAATCGAAGAGAAAGATACATTATCCACCTGTCTTCCCATTCAAGCTGTTCCTAAACCTGATGGCACCTACAGACTGGTACACAATTTGAAAGGATTAAATAGAGTGACACCGCACGACGTGCGCAAAACTTTTGACCCGTACATGCAGCTCCGAACCATGCCTATTAAAAAATATAAAACATGCATCGATTTGGCTAACGGTTTTTGGTCTGTACCTTTAGCGCAAGAAAGTCGAGCTAAAACTGGATTTACATTTGAAGGAAAACATTATGAATGGTGCGTTTTACCGATGGGATGGGTAAATGCGCCCAATACATTTCAAGGAGTCGTACAGTCATATCTGGAGGGTTTACCTGTCGTTCAATATATTGATGACATATTTTTCATGCATGATTGTGAAAGCGAACACCTGAAAACTTTGGACAAGGTGGTGACCAGACTGACATGTGCAGGATTCAAACTCAACTTGAAGAAAAGCCAGCTAGGACGCACAAAAGTTACGTTCCTAGGTTTTGAGGTGTCAGATTCAGTGTCGGTACCTTTCACCTATCTGCAAAACATAACAACTGGACTACTTCTTTAAATTGACACCAGATCCGGTGACCTTTGGGACATGGTTTGACCCCCTTAGGAAAGTGCTATCATCATGAAACATTCAGATCACTTACAACTCAATAGATTCTACCTTCCTGTAACGTTTCAGCCTGATTGGACCTTGTTTTTACACAAATGAACCCAGAATGATGTGAAATTGTGCTTCGTGCAACATAATTCTGGGTGCCATTTACAAACCATAAGTGCTAATGACTCCATTCCTTTTTGTGGTTGTAGGGGCTGTTGATTGGAGTACACTAAAACAAACCTGACCTCTCTAGGACATTCAGAAGCCAAGTTATAAGCCCACAAATGTGTAACTGGACTACTTCTTTAAAGTGACACCAGATCCGGTGACCTTTGGGACATGGTTTGACTCACTTAGGAATGTGCGATCATCATGAAACGTTCAGATCACTTACAACTCAATAGATTCTACCTTCTTGTAACGTTTCAGCCTGATTGGACCTTGTTTTCACACAAATGGACCCAGAATGATGTGAAATTGTGCTTCGTGCGACATAATTCTGGGCGCCATTTAGAAACCATAAGTGCTAATGACTCCATTCCTTTTTGAGGTAATAGGGGCTGTTAATTGGAGTACTCTAAAACAAACCTGACCTCTTTAGGATATTCAGAAGCCACGTTATAAGCCCACAAAGGTGTAACTGGACTACTTCTTTAAAGTGACACCAGGCCCGGTGACCTTTGGGACATGGTTTGACCCCGTATAGGAATGTGCGATCATCATGAAACGTTCAGATCACTTACAACTCAATAGATTCTACCTTCTTGTAACGTTTCAGCCTGATTGGACCTTGTTTTCACACAAATGGACCCAGAATGATGTGAAATTGTGCTTCGTGCAACATAATTCTGGGTGCCATTTACAAACCATAAGTGCTAATGACTCCATTCCTTTTTGTGGTTGTAGGGGCTGTTGATTGGAGTACACTAAAACAAACCTGATCTCTCTAGGAAATTCAGAAGCCAAGTTATAAGCCCACAAATGTGTAACTGGACTACTTCTTTAAAGTGACACCAGATCCGGTGACTTGTGGGACATGGTTTGACCCCCTTAGGAATGTGCGATCATCATGAAACGTTCAGATCACTTACAACTCAATAGATTCTACCTTCTTGTAACGTTTCAGCCTGATTGGACCTTGTTTTCACACAAATGGACCCAGAATGATAAGAAATTGTGCTTCGTGCAACATAATTCTGGGTGCCATTTAGCAACCATAAGTGCTAATGACTCAATTCCTTTTTTTGGTTGTAGGGGCTGTTGATTGGAGTACACTAAAGCAAACCTGACCTCTCTAGGACATTCAGAAGCCAAGTTATAAGCCCACAAAGGTGTAACTGGACTACTTCTTTAAAGTGACACCAGGCCCGGTGACCTTTGGGACATGGTTTGACCGCCTATAGGAATGTGCGATCATCATGAAACGTTCAGATCACTTACAACTCAATAGATTCTACCTTCTTGTAACGTTTCAGCCTGATTGGACCTTGTTTTCACACAAATGGACCCAGAATGATGTGAAATTGTGCTTTGTGCAACATAATTCTGGGTGCCATTTACAAACCATAAGTGCTAATGACTCCATTCCTTTTTGTGGTTGTAGGGGCTGTTGATTGGAGTACACTAAAGCAAACCTGATTTCTCTAGGACATTCAGAAGCCAAGTTATAAGCCCACAAATGTGTAACTGGACTACTTCTTTAAATTGACACCAGATCCGGTGACCTTTGGGACATGGTTTGACCCCCTTAGGAAAGTGCTATCATCATGAAACGTTCAGATCACTTACAACTCAATAGATTCTACCTTACTGTAACGTTTCAGCCTGATTGGACCTTGTTTTCACACAAATGAACCCAGAATGATGTGAAATTGTGCTTCGTGCAACATAATTCTGGGTGCCATTTACAAACCACAAGTGCTAATGACTCCATTCCTTTTTGTGGTTGTAGGGGCTGTTGACTGGAGTACACTAAAACAAACCTGATCTCTCTAGAACATTCAGAAGCCAAGTTATAAGCCCACAAATGTGTAACTGGACTACTTCTTTAAATTGACACCAGATCCGGTGACCTTTGGGACATGGTTTGACCCCCTTAGGAAAGTGCTATCATCATGAAACATTCAGATCACCTACAACTCAATAGATTCTACCTTCCTGTAACGTTTCAGCCTGATTGGACCTTGTTTTCACACAAATGAACCCAGAATGATGTGAAATTGTGCTTCGTGCAACATAATTCTTGGTGCCATTTACAAACCATAAGTGCTAATGACTCCATTCCTTTTTGTGGTTGTAGGGGCTGTTGATTGGAGTACACTAAAACAACCCTGACCTCTCTAGGACATTCAGAAGCCAAGTTATAAGCCCACAAATGTGTAACTGGACTACTTCTTTAAAGTGACACCAGATCCGGTGACCTTTGGGACATGGTTTGACTCACTTAGGAATGTGCGATCATCATGAAACGTTCAGATCACTTACAACTCAATAGCTTCTACTTTCTTATAACGTTTCAGCCTGATTGGACCTTGTTTTCACACAAATGGACCCAGAATGATGTGAAATTGTGCTTCGTGCAACATAATTCTGGGCGCCATTTAGAAACCATAAGTGCTAATGACTACATTCCTTTTTGAGGTAATAGGGGCTGTTAATTGGAGTACTCTAAAACAAACCTGACCTCTTTAGGATATTCAGAAGCCACGTTATAAGCCCACAAAGGTGTAACTGGACTACTTCTTTAAAGTGACACCAGGCCCGGTGACCTTTGGGACATGGTTTGACCCCCTATAGGAATGTGCGATCATCATGAAACGTTCAGATCACTTACAACTCAATAGATTCTACCTTCTTGTAACGTTTCAGCCTGATTGGACCTTGTTTTCACACAAATGGACCCAGAATGATGTGAAATTGTGCTTCGTGCAACATAATTCTGGGTGCCATTTACAAACCATAAGTGCTAATGACTCCATTCCTTTTTGTGGTTGTAGGGGCTGTTGATTGGAGTACACTAAAACAAACCTGATCTCTCTAGGAAATTCAGAAGCCAAGTTATAAGCCAACAAATGTGTAACTGGACTACTTCTTTAAAGTGACACCAGATCCGGTGACTTGTGGGACATGGTTTGACCCCCTTAGGAATGTGCGATCATCATGAAACGTTCAGATCACTTACAACTCAATAGATTCTACCTTCTTGTAACGTTTCAGCCTGATTTGACCTTGTTTTCACACAAATGGACCCAGAATGATAAGAAATTGTGCTTCGTGCAACATAATTCTGGGTGCCATTTACAAACCATAAGTGCTAATGACTCCATTCCTTTTTGTGGTTGTAGGGGCTGTTGATTGGAGTACACTAAAGCAAACCTGACCTCTCTAGGACATTCAGAAGCCAAGTTATAAGCCCACAAAGGTGTAACTGGACTACTTCTTTAAAGTGACACCAGGCCCGGTGACCTTTGGGACATGGTTTGACCCCCTATAGGAATGTGCGATCATCATGAAACGTTCAGATCACTTACAACTCAATAGATTCTACCTTCTTGTAACGTTTCAGCCTGATTGGACCTTGTTTTCACACAAATGGACCCAGAATGATGTGAAATTGTGCTTTGTGCAACATAATTCTGGGTGCCATTTACAAACCATAAGTGCTAATGAGTCCATTCCTTTATGTGGTTGTAGGGGCTGTTGATTGGAGTACACTAAAGCAAACCTGATTTCTCTAGGACATTCAGAAGCCAAGTTATAAGCCCACAAATGTGTAACTGGACTACTTCTTTAAAGTGACACCAGATCCGGTGACCTTTGGGACATGGTTTGACCCCCTTAGGAAAGTGCTATCATCATGAAACGTTCAGATCACTTACAACTCAATAGATTCTACCTTCCTGTAACGTTTCACCCTGATTGGACCTTGTTTTCACACAAATGGACCCAGAATGATGTGAAATTGTGCTTTGTGCGTGCCATTTACAAACCATAAGTGCTAATGACTCCATTCCTATTTGGGGTAATGGGGGCTGTTAATTGGAGTTCTCTAAAACAAACCTGACCTCTCTAGGATATTCAGAAGCCAAGTTATAATCCCACAAATGTGTAACTGGACTACTTTAAAGTGACACCAGGCCCGGTGACCTTTGGGACATGGTTTGACCCCCTATAGGAATGTGCGATCATCATGAAACGTTCAGATCTCTTACAACTCAATAGATTATACCTTCTTGTAACGTTTCAGCCTGATTGGACCTTGTTTTCACACAAATGGACCCAGAATGATGTGAAATTGTGCTTCGTGCAACATAATTCTGGGTGCCATTTACAAACCATAAGTGCTAATGACTCCATTCCTTTTTGTGGTTGTAGGGGCTGTTGATTGGAGTACTCTGAAACAAACCTGATCACTCTAGGACATTCAGAAGCCAAGTTATAAGCCCACAAATGTGTAACTGGACTACTTCTTTAAATTGACACCAGATCCGGTGACCTTTGGGACATGGTTTGAACCCCTTAGGAAAGTGCTATCATCATGAAACGTTCAGATCACTTACAACTCAATAGATTCTACCTTCTTGTAACGTTTCAGCCTGATTGGACCTTGTTTTCACACAAATGGACCCAGAATGATGTGAAATTGTGCTTCGTGCAACATAATTCTGGGCGCCATTTAGAAACCATAAGTGCTAATGACTCCATTCCTTTTTGAGGTAATAGGGGCTGTTAATTGGAGTACTCTAAAACAAACCTGACCTCTTTAGGATATTCAGAAGCCACGTTATAAGCCCACAAAGGTGTAACTGGACTACTTCTTTAAAGTGACACCAGGCCCGGTGACCTTTGGGACATGGTTTGACCCCCTATAGGAATGTGCGATCATCATGAAATGTTCAGATCACTTACAACTCAATAGATTCTACCTTCTTGTAACGTTTCAGCCTGATTGGACCTTGTTTTCACACAAATGGACCCAGAATGATGTGAAATTGTGCTTCGTGCAACATAATTCTGGGTGCCATTTACAAACCATAAGTGCTAATGACTCCATTCCTTTTTGTGGTTGTAGGGGCTGTTGATTGGAGTACACTAAAACAAACCTGATCTCTCTAGGAAATTCAGAAGCCAAGTTATAAGCCCACAAATGTGTAACTGGACTACTTCTTTAAAGTGACACCAGATCCGGTGACTTGTGGGACATGGTTTGACCCCCTTAGGAATGTGCGATCATCATGAAACGTTCAGATCACTTACAACTCAATAGATGCTACCTTCTTGTAACGTTTCAGCCTGATTGGACCTTGTTTTCACACAAATGGACCCAGAATGATAAGAAATTGTGCTTCGTGCAACATAATTCTGGGTGCCATTTAGCAACCATAAGTGCTAATGACTCAATTCCTTTTTGTGGTTGTAGGGGCTGTTGATTGGAGTACACTAAAGCAAACCTGACCTCTCTAGGACATTCAGAAGCCAAGTTATAAGCCCACAAAGGTGTAACTGGACTACTTCTTTAAAGTGACACCAGGCCCGGTGACCTTTGGGACATGGTTTGACCGCCTATAGGAATGTGCGATCATCATGAAACGTTCAGATCACTTACAACTCAATAGATTCTACCTTCTTGTAACGTTTCAGCCTGATTGGACCTTGTTTTCACACAAATGGACCCAGAATGATGTGAAATTGTGCTTTGTGCAACATAATTCTGGGTGCCATTTACAAACCATAAGTGCTAATGACTCCATTCCTTTTTGTGGTTGTAGGGGCTGTTGATGTGAGTACACTAAAGCAAACCTGATTTCTCTAGGACATTCAGAAAACAAGTTATAAGCCCACAAATGTGTAACTGGACTACTTCTTTAAATTGACACCAGATCCGGTGACCTTTGGGACATGGTTTGACCCCCTTAGGAAAGTGCTATCATCATGAAACGTTCAGATCACTTACAACTCAATAGATTCTACCTTCCTTTAACGTTTCACCCTGATTGGACCTTGTTTTCACACAAATGGACCCAGAATGATGTGAAATTGAGCTTTGTGCGTGCCATTTACAAACCATAAGTGCTAATGATTCCATTCCTATTTGGGGTAATTGGGGCTGTTAATTGGAGTTCTCTAAAACAAACCTGACCTCTCTAGGATATTCAGAAGCCAAGTTATAATCCCACAAATGTGTAACTGGACTACTTTAAAGTGACACCAGGCCCAGTGACCTTTGGGACATGGTTTGACCCCCTATAGGAATGTGCGATCATCATGAAACGTTCAGATCTCTTACAACTCAATAGATTATACCTTCTTGTAACGTTTCAGCCTGATTGGACCTTGTTTTCACACAAATGGACCCAGAATGATGTGAAATTGTGCTTCGTGCAACATAATTCTGGGTGCCATTTACAAACCATAAGTGCTAATGACTCCATTCCTTTTTGTGGTTGTAGGGGCTGTTGATTGGAGTACTCTGAAACAAACCTGATCACTCTAGGACATTCAGAAGCCAAGTTATAAGCCCACAAATGTGTAACTGGACTACTTCTTTAAATTGACACCAGATCCGGTGACCTTCGGGACATGGTTTGAACCCCTTAGGAAAGTGCTATCATCATGAAACGTTCAGATCACTTACAACTCAATAGATTCTACCTTACTGTAACGTTTCAGCCTGATTGGACCTTGTTTTCACACAAATGAACCCAGAATGATGTGAAATTGTGCTTCGTGCAACATAATTCTGGGTGCCATTTACAAACCACAAGTGCTAATGACGCCATTCCTTTTTGTGGTTGTAGGGGCTGTTGACTGGAGTACACTAAAACAAACCTGATCTCTCTAGAACATTCAGAAGCCAAGTTATAAGCCCACAAATGTGTAACTGGACTACTTCTTTAAATTGACACCAGATCCGGTGACCTTTGGGACATGGTTTGACCCCCTTAGGAAAGTGCTATCATCATGAAACATTCAGATCACTTACAACTCAATAGATTCTACCTTCCTGTAACGTTTCAGCCTGATTGGACCTTGTTTTCACACAAATGAACCCAGAATGATGTGAAATTGTGCTTCGTGCAACATAATTCTTGGTGCCATTTACAAACCATAAGTGCTAATGACTCCATTCCTTTTTGTGGTTGTAGGGGCTGTTGATTGGAGTACACTAAAACAACCCTGACCTCTCTAGGACATTCAGAAGCCAAGTTATAAGCCCACAAATGTGTAACTGGACTACTTCTTTAAAGTGACACCAGATCCGGTGACCTTTGGGACATGGTTTGACTCACTTAGGAATGTGCGATCATCATGAAACGTTCAGATCACTTACAACTCAATAGATTCTACTTTCTTGTAACGTTTCAGCCTGATTGGACCTTGTTTTCACACAAATGGACCCAGAATGATGTGAAATTGTGCTTCGTGCAACATAATTCTGGGCGCCATTTAGAAACCATAAGTGCTAATGACTCCATTCCTTTTTGAGGTAATAGGGGCTGTTAATTGGAGTACTCTAAAACAAACCTGACCTCTTTAGGATATTCAGAAGCCACGTTATAAGCCCACAAAGGTGTAACTGGACTACTTCTTTAAAGTGACACCAGGCCCGATGACCTTTGGGACATGGTTTGACCCCCTATAGGAATGTGCGATCATCATGAAACGTTCAGATCACTTACAACTCAATAGATTCTACCATCTTGTAACGTTTCAGCCTGATTGGACCTTGTTTTCACACAAATGGACCCAGAATGATGTGAAATTGTGCTTCGTGCAACATAATTCTGGGTGCCATTTACAAACCATAAGTGCTAATGACTCCATTCCTTTTTGTGGTTGTAGGGGCTGTTGATTGGAGTACACTAAAACAAACCTGATCTCTCTAGGAAATTCAGAAGCCAAGTTATAAGCCCACAAATGTGTAACTGGACTACTTCTTTAAAGTGACACCAGATCCGGTGACTTGTGGGACATGGTTTGACCCCCTTAGGAATGTGCGATCATCATGAAACGTTCAGATCACTTACAACTCAATAGATTCTACCTTCTTGTAACGTTTCAGCCTGATTTGACCTTGTTTTCACACAAATGGACCCAGAATGATAAGAAATTGTGCTTCGTGCAACATAATTCTGGGTGCCATTTACAAACCATAAGTGCTAATGACTCCATTCCTTTTTGTGGTTGTAGGGGCTGTTGATTGGAGTACACTAAAGCAAACCTGACCTCTCTAGGACATTCAGAAGCCAAGTTATAAGCCCACAAAGGTGTAACTGGACTACTTCTTTAAAGTGACACCAGGCCCGGTGACCTTTGGGACATGGTTTGACCGCCTATAGGAATGTGCGATCATCATGAAACGTTCAGATCACTTACAACTCAATAGATTCTACCTTCTTGTAATGTTTCAGCCTGATTGGACCTTGTTTTCACACAAATGGACCCAGAATGATGTGAAATTGTGCTTTGTGCAACATAATTCTGGGTGCCATTTACAAACCATAAGTGCTAATGAGTCCATTCCTTTATGTGGTTGTAGGGGCTGTTGATTGGAGTACACTAAAGCAAACCTGATTTCTCTAGGACATTCAGAAGCCAAGTTATAAGCCCACAAATGTGTAACTGGACTACTTCTTTAAAGTGACACCAGATCCGGTGACCTTTGGGACATGGTTTGACCCCCTTAGGAAAGTGCTATCATCATGAAACGTTCAGATCACTTACAACTCAATAGATTCTACCTTCCTGTAACGTTTCACCCTGATTGGACCTTGTTTTCACACAAATGGACCCAGAATGATGTGAAATTGTGCTTTGTGCGTGCCATTTACAAACCATAAGTGCTAATGACTCCATTCCTATTTCGGGTAATGGGGGCTGTTAATTGGAGTTCTCTAAAACAAACCTGACCTCTCTAGGATATTCAGAAGCCAAGTTATAATCCCACAAATGTGTAACTGGACTACTTTAAAGTGACACCAGGCCCGGTGACCTTTGGGACATGGTTTGACCCCCTATAGGAATGTGCGATCATCATGAAACGTTCAGATCTCTTACAACTCAATAGATTATACCTTCTTGTAACGTTTCAGCCTGATTGGACCTTGTTTTCACACAAATGGACCCAGAATGATGTGAAATTGTGCTTCGTGCAACATAATTCTGGGTGCCATTTACAAACCATAAGTGCTAATGACTCCATTCCTTTTTGTGGTTGTAGGGGCTGTTGATTGGAGTACTCTGAAACAAACCTGATCACTCTAGGACATTCAGAAGCCAAGTTATAAGCCCACAAATGTGTAACTGGACTACTTCTTTAAATTGACACCAGATCCGGTGACCTTTGGGACATGGTTTGAACCCCTTAGGAAAGTGCTATCATCATGAAACGTTCAGATCACTTACAACTCAATAGATTCTACCTTCTTGTAACGTTTCAGCCTGATTGGACCTTGTTTTCACACAAATGAACCCAGAATGATGTGAAATTGTGCTTCGTGCAACATAATTCTGGGTGCCATTTACAAACCACAAGTGCTAATGACTCCATTCCTTTTTGTGGTTGTAGGGGCTGTTGACTGGAGTACACTAAAACAAACCTGATCTCTCTAGAACATTCAGAAGCCAAGTTATAAGCCCACAAATGTGTAACTGGACTACTTCTTTAAATTGACACCAGATCCGGTGACCTTTGGGACATGGTTTGACCCCCTTAGGAAAGTGCTATCATCATGAAACATTCAGATCACTTACAACTCAATAGATTCTACCTTCCTGTAACGTTTCAGCCTGATTGGACCTTGTTTTCACACAAATGAACCCAGAATGATGTGAAATTGTGCTTCGTGCAACATAATTCTTGGTGCCATTTACAAACCATAAGTGCTAATGACTCCATTCCTTTTTGTGGTTGTAGGGGCTGTTGATTGGAGTACACTAAAACAACCCTGACCTCTCTAGGACATTCAGAAGCCAAGTTATAAGCCCACAAATGTGTAACTGGACTACTTCTTTAAAGTGACACCAGATCCGGTGACCTTTGGGACATGGTTTGACCCACTTAGGAATGTGCGATCATCATGAAACGTTCAGATCACTTACAACTCAATAGATTCTACCTTCTTGTAACGTTTCAGCCTGATTGGACCTTGTTTTCACACAAATGGACCCAGAATGATGTGAAATTGTACTTCGTGCAACATAATTCTGGTGCCATTTGAAAACCATAAGTGCTAATGACTCCATTCCTTTTTGTGGTTGTAGGGGCTGTTGATTGGAGTACACTAAAACAAACCTGACCTCTCTAGGATATTCAGAAGCCAAGTTATAAGCCCACAAATGTGTAACTGGACTACTTCTTTAAAGTGACACCAGGCCCGGTGACCTTTGGGACATGGTTTGACCCACTATAGGAATGTTCGATCATCATGAAACGTTCAGATCACTTACAACTCAATAGATTCTACCTTCTTGTAACGTTTCAGCCTGATTGGACCTTGTTTTCACACAAATGGACCCAGAATGATGTGAAATTGTGCTTCGTGCAACATAATTCTGGATGCCATTTACAAACCATAAGTGCTAATGACTCCATTCCTTTTTGTGGTTGTAGGGGCTGTTGATTGGAGAACACTAAAACAAACCTGATCTCTCTAGGAAATTCAGAAGCCAAGTTATAAGCCCACAAATGTGTAACTGGACTACTTCTTTAAAGTGACACCAGATCCGGTGACCTGTGGGACATGGTTTGACCCCCTTAGGAATGTGCGATCATCATGACACGTTCAGATCACTTACAACTCAATAGATTCTACCTTCTTGTAACGTTTCAGCCTGATTGGACCTTGTTTTCACACAAATGGACTCAGAAGGATGTGAAATTGTGCTTCGTGCAACATAATTCTGGGTGCCATTTACAAACCATAAGTGCTAATGACTCCATTCCTTTTTGTGGTTGTAGGGGCTGTTGATTGGAGTGCACTAAAACAAACCTGACCTCTCTAGGACATTCAGAAGCCAAGTTATAAGCCCACAAAGGTGTAACTGGACTACTTCTTTAAAGTGACACCAGGCCCGGTGACCTTTGGGACATGGTTTGACCCCCTATAGGAATGTGCGATCATGATGAAACGTTCAGATCACTTACAACTCAATAGATTCTACCTTCTTGTAACGTTTCAGCCTGATTGGACCTTGTTATCACACAAATGGACCCAGAATGATGTGAAATTGTGCTTTGTGCAACATAATTCTGGGTGCCATTTAAAAACCATAAGTGCTAATGACTCCATTCCTTTTTGTGGTTGTAGGGGCTGTTGATTGGAGTACACTAAAACAAACCTGATCTCTCTAGGACATTCAGAAGCCAAGTTATAAGCCCACAAATGTGTAACTGGACCACTTCTTTAAATTGACACCAGATGCGGTGACCTTTGGGACATGGTTTGACCCCCTTAGGAAAGTGCTATCATCATGAAACGTTCAGATCACTTACAACTCAATAGATTCTACCTTCCTGTAACGTTTCAGCCAGATTTGACCTTGTTTTCACACAAATGAACCCAGAATGATGTGAAATTGTGCTTCGTGCAACATAATTCTGGGTGCTATTTAAAAAGAATAAGTGCTAATGACTCCATTCCTATTTGGGGTAATGGGGGCTGTGAATTGGAGTTCTCTAAAACAAACCTGACCTCTCTAGGATATTCAGAAGCCAAGTTATAATCCCACAAATGTGTAACTGGACTACTTCTTTAAAGTGACACCAGGCCCGGTGTCCTTTGGGACATGGTTTGACCCCCTATAGGAATGTGCGATCATCATGAAACGTTCAGATCACTTACAACTCAATAGATTCTACCTTCTTGTAACGTTTCAGCCTGAATGGACCTTGTTTTCACACAAATGGACCCAGAATGATGTGAAATTGTGCTTTGTGCAACATAATTCTGGGTGCCATTTACAAACCATAAGTGATAATGACTCCATTCCTTTTTGTGGTTGTAGGGGTTGTTGATTGTAGTACTCTGAAACAAACCTGATCACTCTAGGACATTCAGAAGCCAAGTTATAAGCCCACAAATGTGTAACTGGACTACTTCATTAAATTGACACCAGGTCCGGTGACCTTTGGGACATGGTTTTACCCCCTTAGGAAAGTGCTATCATCATGAAACGTTCAGATCACTTACAACTCAATAGATTCTACCTTCCTGTAACGTTTCAGCCTGATTGGACCTTGTTTTCACACAAATGAACCCAGAATGATGTGAAATTGTGCTTGGTGCAACATAATTCTGGGTGCCATTTACAAACCATAAGTGCTAATGACTCCATTCCTTTTTGTGGTTGTAGGGGATGTTGATTGGAGTACACTAAAACAAACCTGATCTCTCTAGGACATTCAGAAGCCAAGTTATAAGCCCACAAAGGTGTAACTGGACTACTTCTTTAAAGTGACACCAGATCCGGTGACCTTTAGGACATGGTTTGACCCTCTTAGGAAAGTGCTATCATCATGAAATGTTCAGATCATTTACAACTCAATAGATTCTACCTTCCTGTAACGTTTCAGCCTGATTGGACCTTGTTTTCACACAAATGGACCCAGAATGATGTGAAATTGTGCTTTGTGCAACATAATTCTGGGTGCCATTTAAAAACCATAAGTGCTAATGACTCCATTCCTTTTTGGGATAATGGGGGCTGTTAATTGGAGTACTCTAAAACAAACCTGACCTCTTTAGGATATTCAGAAGCCAAGTTATAAGCCCACAAAAGTGTAACTGGACTACTTCTTTAAAGTGACACCAGGCCCGGTGACCTTTGGGACATGATTTGACCCCCTATAGGAATGTGCGATCATCATGAAACGTTCAGATCACTTACAACTCAATAGATTCTACCTTCTTGTAACGTTTCAGCCTGATTGGACCTTGTTTTCACACAAATGGACCCAGAATGATGTGAAATTTTGCTTCGTGCAACATAATTCTGGGTGCCATTTACAAACCATAAGTGCTAATGACTCCATTCCTTTTTTTGTTTGTAGGGGCTGTTGATTGGAGTACACTAAAACAAACCTGGTCTCTCTAGGACATTCAGAAGCCAAGTTATAAGCCCACAAATGTGTAACTGGACTACTTCTTTAAAGTGACACCAGATCCGGTGACCTGTGGGACATGGTTTGACCCCCTTAGGAATGTGCGATCATCATGACACGTTCAGATCACTTACAACTCAATAGATTCTACCTTCTTGTAACGTTTCAGCCTGATTGGACCTTGTTTTCACACAAATGGACTCAGAAGGATGTGAAATTGTGCTTCGTGCAACATAATTCTGGGTGCCATTTACAAACCATAAGTGCTAATGACTCCATTCCTTTTTGTGGTTGTAGGGGCTGTTGATTGGAGTGCACTAAAACAAACCTGACCTCTCTAGGACATTCAGAAGCCAAGTTATAAGCCCACAAAGGTGTAACTGGACTACTTCTTTAAAGTGACACCAGGCCCGGTGACCTTTGGGACATGGTTTGACCCCCTATAGGAATGTGTGATCATGATGAAACGTTCAGATCACTTACAACTCAATAGATTCTACCTTCTTGTAACGTTTCAGCCTGATTGGACCTTGTTATCACACAAATGGACCCAGAATGATGTGAAATTGTGCTTTGTGCAACATAATTCTGGGTGCCATTTAAAAACCATAAGTGCTAATGACTCCATTCCTTTTTGTGGTTGTAGGGGTTGTTGATTGTAGTACTCTGAAACAAACCTGATCACTCTAGGACATTCAGAAGCCAAGTTATAAGCCCACAAATGTGTAACTGGACTACTTCATTAAATTGACACCAGGTCCGGTGACCTTTGGGACATGGTTTTACCCCCTTAGGAAAGTGCTATCATCATGAAACGTTCAGATCACTTACAACTCAATAGATTCTACCTTCCTGTAACGTTTCAGCCTGATTGGACCTTGTTTTCACACAAATGAACCCAGAATGATGTGAAATTGTGCTTGGTGCAACATAATTCTGGGTGCCATTTACAAACCATAAGTGCTAATGACTCCATTCCTTTTTGTGGTTGTAGGGGATGTTGATTGGAGTACACTAAAACAAACCTGATCTCTCTAGGACATTCAGAAGCCAAGTTATAAGCCCACAAAGGTGTAACTGGACTACTTCTTTAAAGTGACACCAGATCTGGTGACCTTTAGGACATGGTTTGACCCTCTTAGGAAAGTGCTATCATCATGAAATGTTCAGATCATTTACAACTCAATAGATTCTACCTTCCTGTAACGTTTCAGCCTGATTGGACCTTGTTTTCACACAAATGGACCCAGAATGATGTGAAATTGTGCTTTGTGCAACATAATTCTGGGTGCCATTTAAAAACCATAAGTGCTAATGACTCCATTCCTTTTTGGGATAATGGGGGCTGTTAATTGGAGTACTCTAAAACAAACCTGACCTCTTTAGGATATTCAGAAGCCAAGTTATAAGCCCACAAAAGTGTAACTGGACTACTTCTTTAAAGTGACACCAGGCCCGGTGACCTTTGGGACATGATTTGACCCCCTATAGGAATGTGCGATCATCATGAAACGTTCAGATCACTTACAACTCAATAGATTCTACCTTCTTGTAACGTTTCAGCCTGATTGGACCTTGTTTTCACACAAATGGACCCAGAATGATGTGAAATTTTGCTTCGTGCAACATAATTCTGGGTGCCATTTACAAACCATAAGTGCTAATGACTCCATTCCTTTTTTTGTTTGTAGGGGCTGTTGATTGGAGTACACTAAAACAAACCTGGTCTCTCTAGGACATTCAGAAGCCAAGTTATAAGCCCACAAAGGTGTAACTGGACTACTTCTTTAAAGTGACACCAGATCCGGTGACCTGTGGGACATGGTTTGACCCCCTTAGGAATGTGCGATCATCATGAAACGTTCAGATCACTTACAACTCAATAGATTCTACCTTCTTGTAACGTTTCAGCCTGATTGGACCTTGTTTTCACACAAATGGACCCAGAATGATGTGAAATTGTGCTTCGTGTAACATAATTCTGGGTGCCATTTACAAACCATAAGTGCTAATGACTCCATTCCTTTTTGTGGTTGTAGGGGCTGTTGATTGGAGTACACTAAAACAAACCTGACCTCTCTAGGACATTCAGAAGCCAAGTTATAAGCCCACAAATGTGTAACTGGACTACTTCTTTAAATTGACACCAGATCCGGTGACCTTTGGGACATGGTTTGACCCCCTTAGGAAAGTGCTATCATCATGAAACGTTCAGATCACTTACAACTCAATAGATTCTACCTTCCTGTAACGTTTCAGCCTGATTGGACCTTGTTTTCACACAAATGAACCCAGAATGATGTGAAATTGTGCTTCGTGCAACATAATTCTGGGTGCCATTTAAAAACCATAAGTGCTAATGACTCCATTCCTTTTTGTGGTTGTAGGGGCTGTTGATTGGAGTATACTAAAACAAACCTGATCTCTCTAGGACATTCAGAAGCCAAGTTATAAGCCCACAAATGTGTAACTGGACTACTTCTTTAAATTGACACCAGATCCGGTGACCTTTGGGACATGGTTTGACCCCTTAGGAAAGTGCTATCATCATGAAACGTTCAGATCACTTACAACTCATTAGATTCTACCTTCCTGTAACGTTTCAGCCTGATTGGACCTTGTTTTCACACAAATGAACCCAGAATGATGTGAAATTATAATTCGTGCAACATAATTCTGGGTGCCATTTAAAAACCATAAGTGCTAATGACTCTATTCCTTTTAGTGGTAATGGGGGCTGTTAATTGGAGTACTCTAAAAAAACCTGACCTCTCTAGGATATTCAGAAGCCAAGTTATAAGCCCACAAATGTGTAACTGGACTACTTCTTTAAATTGACACCAGATCCGGTGACCTTTGGGACATGGTTTTACCCCCTATAGGAATGTGCGATCATCTTGAAATGTTCAGATCACTTACAACTCAATAGATTCTACCTTCTTGTAACGTTTCAGCCTGATTGGACATTGTTTTAACACAAATGGACCCAGAATGATGTGAAATTGTGCTTCGTGCAACATGATTCTGGGTGCCATTTACAAACCATAAGTGCTAATGACGCCATTCCTTTTTGTGGTTGTAGGGGCTGTTGATTGGAGTATACTAAAAAAAACCTGATCTCTCTAGGACATTCAGAAGCCAAGTTATAAGCCCACAAATGTGTAACTGGACTACTTTTTTAAATTGACACCAGATCCGGTGACCTTTAGGACATGGTTTGACCCCCTTAGGAAAGTGCTATCATCATGAAACGTTCAGCTCACTTACAACTCAATAGATTCTACCTTCCTGTAACGTTTCAGCCTGATTGTACCTTGTTTTCACACAAATGAACCCAGAATTATGTGAAATTGTGCTTCGTGCAACATAATTCTGGGTGCCATTTACAAACCATAAGTGCTAATGACTCCATTCCTTTTTGTGGTTGTAGGGGCTGTTGATTGGAGTATACTAAAACAAACCTGATCTCTCTAGGACTTCAGAAGCCAAGTTATAAGCCCACAAATGTGTAACTGGACTACTTCTTTAAAGTGACACCAGGCCCGTTGACCTTTGGGACATGGTTTGACCCCCTATAGGAATGTGCGATCATCATAAAACGTTCAGATCACTTACAACTCAATAGATTCTACCTTCTTGTAACGTTTCAGCCTGATTGGACCTTGTTTTCACACAAATGGACCCAGAATGATGTGAAATTGTGCTTCGTGCAACATAATTCTGGGTGCCATTTACAAACCATAAGTGCTAATGACTCCATTCCTTTTTGTGGTTGTAGGGGCTGTTGATTGGAGTACATTAAAACAAACCTGATCTCTCTAGGAAATTCAGAAGCCAAGTTATAAGCCCACAAATGTGTAACTGGACTACTTCTTTAAATTGACACCAGATCCGGTGACCTTTGGGACATGGTTTGACCCCCTGAGGGATTGCTTCATTTTGGGCATTCTAAAATGCGCTTTTTGGTACACTTTGCGTCAAAAGTGGCCCCAATGGAACTGGGCTCCTTAAATTTGGGTTACTTTTTACATTTTGGCACACCCCTGGACTCAGAATGGGTTACTTTTGCTTCACTTTGGGACTTGGACACTAGGGGAGCCCTTGGACAAGAAATTTAAAAGTGACCCGTATCGCGCCCAAACTCACCCCATCTGAATCCATTGGCGGAGAACACCCCACACCTTCCCCCTCCCCAAAGTAACCCGTTTTGAGGTCGCCGCCCCAGAGACCTCCCCCTGGTCCGCTGACCGGCCCACCTCAGCCCCCCCCCCCCCCACCCCCCACCCCCATCTGTCCCAAAATGGAGGAAAAGTAGCCCGTGGAGTCCGTTGCCCATCCCCCACCCGTTCTGACCTGACCTTTTGACTGGGTGGCAGACGCTATACACTTTATTTCGGGCTACTTTCAAAAGTTTGCCCAAAACGGAGACGTGCTGCTCACCAAAACAGCTGTGGGCTTATAACTTGGCTTCTGAATGTCCTAGAGAGGTCAGGTCTGTTGTAAAATACTCCAATTAATGGTCTGTATCTAGAACAGAAGGAATTGAGTCGATAGGATGTACAGTTTTTAAATGGCACCCATAATTATGTCACACAAAGCACTGTTTCACATGTTTCTAGGTCTCCACCCATCCCCCGTGCGTCCCAAAATGAAGACAAGTAGCCCGTTCTGAACCAAAGGGTCAAGTGGAGTCCGTCACCCATCCCCCACCCGTTCTGACCTGAACTTTGGATTTGGTGGCAGACACTATGCACTTTATTTCGGGCTACTTTCAAAAAACACCCAAAACGGAGACGTCCTGCTCACCAAAAAAGCAGCTGTTGGTCTTATAACTTGGCTTCTGAATGTCCTAGAGAGGTCAGGTCTGTTTTAAAATACTCCAATTAACAGCCCCTACTACCAGAAAAAGGACTTAAGTCAATAGCACTTATGGGTTTTAAATGGGACCCAGAACTATGTTGCACCAAGCACAATTTCACATTATTATGGGTCCAGTTCACTGAAAAAAGCTTCAATCAGGCTGAAACACCACAGGAAAGTAGAATCTTTTTAGTTATAAGTGATTCCAACGTTTCATAATGATAGCTCATTCCTAAGATGGTCAAATGGTGTCACAAAGGTCATCGGATCACTTGTTCTTTAAAGGAGTGGTTCGTATCACACATTTGTGGGCTTATAACTTTTCTTCTGAATGTCCTAGAGAGATCAGGTCTGTTTTAAAATACTCCAATTAACAGCCCCTACTACCAGAAAAAGGAATCAAGTCAATAGCACTTACGGGGTTTAAATGGGACCCAGACCCCAGACCTATGTTGCACCAAGCACAATTTCACATTATTATGGGTCCAGTTCTCTGAAAAAAGCTTCAATCAGGCTGAAACACCACAGAAAGGTAGAATCTATTGAGTTGTAAGTGATCTGAACTTTTCATGATGATAGCACCTTCCTAAGGGGGTCAAACCATGGCCCAAAGGTCACCGAGCATGGTGTCACCTAAAGAAAAATGTCCGGATACACCTTTGGAGGCTCATAACTTGGCTTATGAATGTCCTAAAGAGGTCAAATTTGTTTTAAGATACTCCAATTAATGGTCTGCGACCGGCACGAACTCGACGTATGTGTTTCGGGCCAGTGCTGGGATGCACCAGAAGAGTTTTCGGGCGCCTCGGATCAACGATGGCCGAACGGCAGCCAAAAAGGGTCTAAAAATCGTGGTTTCGGGCCTAGGGTTTTGCCGGTCTCTTTTAATTCATTAAAAAAAGTTAAATTCCACATAGGGACATGAAATTCACATATGTTGTAAAGAAGGACATGCCGAATCATAATATTTCAGTTGCGTCACGCTACGTCGCTCACTGACCAAGTTCGGCCACTAGGGGGCGCAGTCGAAAATTGTTTACACTCTCTGGTTCGGAAGTTCGGTACGAGCGCAAAAATCTACTCGTCTTTTTGATAGCCCTCACGGCGCTAGAATTGCCCATTGTAAACTTGCAAAAATCGCGCACTTTGGGGGGCTATATCTCTGGAACCACAAAATATTTTGCCACCAAACCACCTCGGATGGACTCGTGCTTGGCCCCCGAACAACATATCCGAAGATGGCATCGCTGGCGCCAGCAGAACTTTTTCTTTCCACTTTCTACCAGGAAAACACAAGTCCTCTTTGAGGCGATGGGTCTAAGAGGGCATTTTTTTGGCCAAACTCAGACACAACTTTTTTTTTTTTTTTTCAATTTTGACAGCGGATTATGATTGCTTGGCACCACGGGGACCACCTCTCCAAAAACGGGACGGATCGGGCGTTCCCTTGAGGAGCTGTGGCCAAAAAGAGCGTGACCTCTGGCGACCTGGGGTTCGGAAAAGCACCGAAACAAAGAGCTACGGCAACCAAACTGCCTGGGCTAGCTCGGGGTGACGGCGGCATGCCAAATCAACGTTTGTTTTGGTGAAAATCGGTTGAGAAACGCCACTTTGCCGAGCACATGGCAAAATGGAGGGAAAACTGCCCTCAGGCCCCAAACGGACGCTTAGCACGTTGCGACCGGCACGAGCTCGACGTATGTGGTAGCTGTCAGCTATCTAAAGGAAATGTGCAAGTGTCAACTCTCTAGGTTGAGCAGAACCCTGTTTTTCAGCTCCAAAACAGCCCAAATCCATCATTTTCTCTGCTTGTACCAAGAGGCTGTGAACCTTGACCCTTCTGAATAAGCCAGCAACTTGAAAACTGCATATGTTGTAGCTGTCAGCTATTTAAAGAAACATTCTCAGTTTCAAGTCTCTAGGTTGAGGAGAACCCTGTTTTTCAGCACTTTTAGCACTTATGGTTTGTAAATGGCACCCAGAATTATTTTGCATGAAGCACAATTTCACATCATTCTGGGTTCATTTGTGTGAAAACAAGGTACAATCAGGCTGAAACGTTACAGGAAGGTAGAATCTATTGAGTTGTAAGTGATCTGAACGTTTCATGATGATAGCACTTTCCTAAGGGGGTCAAACCATGTCCCAAAGGTCACCGGATCTGGTGTCAATTTAAAGAAGTAGTCCAGTTACACATTTGTGGGCTTATAACTTGGCTTCTGAATGTCCTAGAGAGATCAGGTTTGTTTTAATGTACTCCAACCAACAGCCCCTACAACCACAAAAAGGAATGGAGTCATTAGCACTTATAGTTTGTAAATGGCACCCAGAATTATGTTGCACGAAGCACAATTTCACATCATTCTGGGTCCATTTGTGTGAAAACAAGGTTCAATCAGGCTGAAACGTTACAAGAAGGTAGAATCTATTGAGTTGTAAGTGATCTGAACGTTTCATGATGATCGCACATTCCTATAGGGGGTCAAACCATGTCCCAAAGGTCACCGGGCCTGGTGTCACTTTAAAGAAGTAGTCCAGTTACACCTTTGTGGGATTATAACTTGGCTTCTGAATATCCTAGAGAGGTCAGGTTTTTTTAGAGTACTCCAATTAACAGCCCCCATTACCACTAAAAGGAATGGAGTCATTAGCACTTATGGTTTTTAAATGGCACCCAGAATTATGTTGCACGAAGCACAATTTCACATCATTCTGGGTTCATTTGTGTGAAAACAAGGTCCAATCAGGCTGAAACGTTACAGGAAGGTAGAATCTATTGAGTTGTAAGTGATCTGAACGTTTCATGATGATAGCACTTTCCTAAGGGGTCAAACCATGTCCCAAAGGTCACCGGATCTGGTGTCAATTTAAAGAAGTAGTCCAGTTACACATTTGTGGGCTTATAACTTGGCTTCTGAATGTCCTAGAGAGATCAGGTTTGTTTTAGTATACTCCAAACAACAGCCCCTACAACCACAAAAAGGAATGGAGTCATTAGCACTTATGGTTTTTAAATGGCACCCAGAATTATGTTGCACGAAGCACAAATTCACATCATTCTGGGTTCATTTGTGTGAAAACAAGGTCCAATCAGGCTGAAACGTTACAGGAAGGTAGAATCTATTGAGTTGTAAGTGATCTGAACGTTTCATTATGATAGCACTTTCCTAAGGGGGTCAAACCATGTCCCAAAGGTCACCGGATCTGGTGTCAATTTAAAGAAGTAGTCCAGTTACACATTTGTGGGCTTATAACTTGGCTTCTGAATGTCCTAGAGAGATCAGGTTTGTTTTAGTATACTCCAATCAACAGCCCCTACAACCACAAAAAGGAATGGAGTCATTAGCAATTATGGTTTGTAAATGGCACCCAGAATTATGTTGCACGAAGCACAATTTCACATCATTCTGGGTCCATTTGTGTGAAAACAAGGTCCAATCAGGCTGAAACGTTACAAGAAGGTAGAATCTATTGAGTTGTAAGTGATCTGAACATTTCAAGATGATTGCACATTCCTATAGGGGGTAAAACCATGTCCCAAAGGTCACCGGGCCTGGTGTCACTTTAAAGAAGTAGTCCAGTTACACCTTTGTGGGCTTATAACTTGGCTTCTGAATATCCTAGAGAGGTCAGGTTTGTTTTAGAGTACTCCAATTAACAGCCCCTATTACCACTAAAAGGAATGGAGTCATTAGCACTTATGGATTTTAAATGGCACCCAGAATTATGTTGCACGAAGCACAATTTCACATCATTCTGGGTTCATTTGTGTGAAAACAAGGTCCAATCAGGCTGAAACGTTACAGGAAGGTAGAATCTATTGAGTTGTAAGTGATCTGAACGTTTCATGATGATAGCCCTTTCCTAAGGGGGTCAAACCATGTCCCAAAGGTCACCGGATCTGGTGTCAATTTAAAGAAATAGTCCAGTTACACATTTGTGGGCTTATAACTTGGCTTCTGAAGTCCTAGAGAAATCAGGTTTGTTTTAGTATACTCCAATCAACAGCCCCTACAACCACAAAAAGGAATGGAGTCATTAGCACTTATGGTTTGTAAATGGCACCCAGAATTATGTTGCACGAAGCACAATTTCACATAATTCTGGGTTCATTTGTGTGAAAACAAGGTACAATCAGGCTGAAACGTTACAGGAAGGTAGAATCTATTGAGTTGTAAGTGAGCTGAACGTTTCATGATGATAGCACTTTCCTAAGGGGGTCAAACCATGTCCCAAAGGTCACCGGATCTGGTGTCAATTTAAAGAAGTAGTCCAGTTACACATTTGTGGGCTTATAACTTGGCTTCTGAATGTCCTAGAGAGATCAGGTTTGTTTTAGTATACTCCAATCAACAGCCCCTACAACCACAAAAAGGAATGGAGTCATTAGCACTTATGGTTTGTAAATGGCACCCAGAATCATGTTGCACGAAGCACAATTTCACATCATTCTGGGTCCATTTTTGTGAAAACAAGGTCCAATCAGGCTGAAACGTTACAAGAAGGTAGAATCTATTGAGTTGTAAGTGATCTGAACATTTCAAGATGATCGCACATTCCTATAGGGGGTAAAACCATGTCCCAAAGGTCACCGGGCCTGGTGTCACTTTAAAGAAGTAGTCCAGTTACACCTTTGTGGGCTTATAACTTGGCTTCTGATTATCCTAGAGAGGTCAGGTTTGTTATAGAGTACTCCAATTAACAGCCCCCATTACCACTAAAAGGAATGGAGTCATTAGCACTTATGGTTTTTAAATGGCACCCAGAATTATGTTGCACGAAGCACAATTTCACATCATTCTGGGTTCATTTGTGTGAAAACAAGGTCCAATCAGGCTGAAACGTTACAGGAAGGTAGAATCTATTGAGTTGTAAGTGATCTGAACGTTTCATGATGATAGCCCTTTCCTAAGGGGGTCAAACCATGTCCCAAAGGTCACCGGATCTGGTGTCAATTTAAAGAAGTAGTCCCTTTACACATTTGTGGGCTTATAACTTGGCTTCTGAATGTCCTAGAGAGATCAGGTTTGTTTTAGTATACTCCAATCAACAGCCCCTACAACCACAAAAAGGAATGGAGTCGTTAGCACTTATGGTTTTTAAATGGCACCCAGAATTATGTTGCACGAAGCACAATTTCACATCATTCTGGGTTCATTTGTGTGAAAACAAGGTCCAATCAGGCTGAAACGTTACAGGAAGGTAGAATCTATTGAGTTGTAAGTGATCTGAACGTTTCATGATGATAGCCCTTTCCTAAGGGGGTCAAACCATGTCCCAAAGGTCACCGGATCTGGTGTCAATTTAAAAAAGTAGTCCTGTTACACATTTGTGGGCTTATAACTTGGCTTCTGAATGTCCTAGAGAGATCAGGTTTGTTTTAATGTACTCCAACCAACAGTCCCTACAACCACAAAAAGGAATGGAGTCATTAGCACTTATAGTTTGTAAATGGCACCCAGAATTATGTTGCACGAAGCACAATTTCACATCATTCTGGGTTCATTTGTGTGAAAACAAGGTACAATCAGGCTGAAACGTTACAGGAAGGTAGAATCTATTGAGTTGTAAGTGATCTGAATGTTTCATGATGATAGCACTTTCCTAAGGGGGTCAAACCATGTCCCAAAGGTCACCGGATCTGGTGTCAATTTAAAGAAGTAGTCCAGTTACACATTTGTTGGCTTATAACTTGGCTTCTGAATGTCCAAGAGAGATCAGGTTTGTTTTAGTGTACTCCAATCAACAGCCCCTACAACCTCAAAAAGGAATGGAGTCATTAGCACTTATGGTTTTTAAATGGCACCCAGAATTATGTTGCACGAAGCACAATTTCACATCATTCTGGGTCCATTTGTGTGAAAACAAGGTCCAATCAGGCTGAAACGTTACAAGAAGGTAGAATCTATTGAGTTGTAATTGATCTGAACATTTCATGATGATCGCACATTCCTATAGGGGGTCAAACCATGTCCCAAAGGTCACCGGGCCTGGTGTCACTTTAAAGAAGTAGTCCAGTTACACCTTTGTGGGCTTATAACTTGGATTCTGAATATCCTAGAGAGGTCAGGTTTTTTTAGAGTACTCCAATTAACAGCCCCCATTACCACTAAAAGGAATGGAGTCATTAGCACTTATGGTTTTTAAATGGCACCCAGAATTATGTTGCACGAAGCACAATTTCACATCATTCTGGGTTCATTTGTGTGAAAACAAGGTCCAATCAGGCTGAAACGTTACAGGAAGGTAGAATCTATTGAGTTGTAAGTGATTTGAACGTTTCATGATGATAGCACTTTCCTAAGGGGTCAAACCATGTCCCAAAGGTCACCGGATCTGGTGTCAATTTAAAGAAGTAGTCCAGTTACACATTTGTGGGCTTATAACTTGACTTCTGAATGTCCTAGAGAGATCAGGTTTGTTTTAGTATACTCCAATCAACAGCCCCTACAACCACAAAAAGGAATGGAGTCATTAGCACTTATGGTTTTTAAATGGCACCCAGAATTATGTTGCACGAAGCACAAATTCACATCATTCTGGGTTCATTTGTGTGAAAACAAGGTCCAATCAGGCTGAAACGTTACAGGAAGGTAGAATCTATTGAGTTGTAAGTGATCTGAACGTTTCATTATGATAGCACTTTCCTAAGGGGGTCAAACCATGTCCCAAAGGTCACCGGATCTGGTGTCAATTTAAAGAAGTAGTCCAGTTACACATTTGTGGGCTTATAACTTGGCTTCTGAATGTCCTAGAGAGATCAGGTTTGTTTTAGTATACTCCAATCAACAGCCCCTACAACCACAAAAAGGAATGGAGTCATTAGCACTTATGGTTTGTAAATGGCACCCAGAATTATGTTGCACGAAGCACAATTTCACATCATTCTGGGTCCATTTGTGTGAAAACAAGGTCCAATCAGGCTGAAACGTTACAAGAAGGTAGAATCTATTGAGTTGTAAGTGATCTGAACATTTCAAGATGATTGCACATTCCTATAGGGGGTAAAACCATGTCCCAAAGGTCACCGGGCCTGGTGTCACTTTAAAGAAGTAGTCCAGTTACACCTTTGTGGGCTTATAACTTGGCTTCTGAATATCCTAGAGAGGTCAGGTTTGTTTTAGAGTACTCCAATTAACAGCCCCTATTACCACTAAAAGGAATGGAGTCATTAGCACTTATGGATTTTAAATGGCACCCAGAATTATGTTGCACGAAGCACAATTTCACATCATTCTGGGTTCATTTGTGTGAAAACAAGGTCCAATCAGGCTGAAACGTTACAGGAAGGTAGAATCTATTGAGTTGTAAGTGATCTGAACGTTTCATGATGATAGCCCTTTCCTAAGGGGGTCAAACCATGTCCCAAAGGTCACCGGATCTGGTGTCAATTTAAAGAAGTAGTCCAGTTACACATTTGTGGGCTTATAACTTGGCTTCTGAAGTCCTAGAGAAATCAGGTTTGTTTTAGTATACTCCAATCAACAGCCCCTACAACCACAAAAAGGAATGGAGTCATTAGCACTTATGGTTTGTAAATGGCACCCAGAATTATGTTGCACGAAGCACAATTTCACATAATTCTGGGTTCATTTGTGTGAAAACAAGGTACAATCAGGCTGAAACGTTACAGGAAGGTAGAATCTATTGAGTTGTAAGTGAGCTGAACGTTTCATGATGATAGCACTTTCCTAAGGGGGTCAAACCATGTCCCAAAGGTCACCGGATCTGGTGTCAATTTAAAGAAGTAGTCCAGTTACACATTTGTGGGCTTATAACTTGGCTTCTGAATGTCCTAGAGAGATCAGGTTTGTTTTAGTATACTCCAATCAACAGCCCCTACAACCACAAAAAGGAATGGAGTCATTAGCACTTATGGTTTGTAAATGGCACCCAGAATCATGTTGCACGAAGCACAATTTCACATCATTCTGGGTCCATTTTTGTGAAAACAAGGTCCAATCAGGCTGAAACGTTACAAGAAGGTAGAATCTATTGAGTTGTAAGTGATCTGAACATTTCAAGATGATCGCACATTCCTATAGGGGGTAAAACCATGTCCCAAAGGTCACCGGGCCTGGTGTCACTTTAAAGAAGTAGTCCAGTTACACCTTTGTGGGCTTATAACTTGGCTTCTGATTATCCTAGAGAGGTCAGGTTTGTTTTAGAGTACTCCAATTAACAGCCCCCATTACCACTAAAAGGAATGGAGTCATTAGCACTTATGGTTTTTAAATGGCACCCAGAATTATGTTGCACGAAGCACAATTTCACATCATTCTGGGTTCATTTGTGTGAAAACAAGGTCCAATCAGGCTGAAACGTTACAGGAAGGTAGAATCTATTGAGTTGTAAGTGATCTGAACGTTTCATGATGATAGCCCTTTCCTAAGGGGGTCAAACCATGTCCCAAAGGTCACCGGATCTGGTGTCAATTTAAAGAAGTAGTCCCTTTACACATTTGTGGGCTTATAACTTGGCTTCTGAATGTCCTAGAGAGATCAGGTTTGTTTTAGTATACTCCAATCAACAGCCCCTACAACCACAAAAAGGAATGGAGTCGTTAGCACTTATGGTTTTTAAATGGCACCCAGAATTATGTTGCACGAAGCACAATTTCACATCATTCTGGGTTCATTTGTGTGAAAACAAGGTCCAATCAGGCTGAAACGTTACAGGAAGGTAGAATCTATTGAGTTGTAAGTGATCTGAACGTTTCATGATGATAGCCCTTTCCTAAGGGGGTCAAACCATGTCCCAAAGGTCACCGGATCTGGTGTCAATTTAAAAAAGTAGTCCTGTTACACATTTGTGGGCTTATAACTTGGCTTCTGAATGTCCTAGAGAGATCAGGTTTGTTTTAATGTACTCCAACCAACAGTCCCTACAACCACAAAAAGGAATGGAGTCATTAGCACTTATAGTTTGTAAATGGCACCCAGAATTATGTTGCACGAAGCACAATTTCACATCATTCTGGGTTCATTTGTGTGAAAACAAGGTACAATCAGGCTGAAACGTTACAGGAAGGTAGAATCTATTGAGTTGTAAGTGATCTGAATGTTTCATGATGATAGCACTTTCCTAAGGGGGTCAAACCATGTCCCAAAGGTCACCGGATCTGGTGTCAATTTAAAGAAGTAGTCCAGTTACACATTTGTTGGCTTATAACTTGGCTTCTGAATGTCCAAGAGAGATCAGGTTTGTTTTAGTGTACTCCAATCAACAGCCCCTACAACCTCAAAAAGGAATGGAGTCATTAGCACTTATGGTTTTTAAATGGCACCCAGAATTATGTTGCACGAAGCACAATTTCACATCATTCTGGGTCCATTTGTGTGAAAACAAGGTCCAATCAGGCTGAAACGTTACAAGAAGGTAGAATCTATTGAGTTGTAATTGATCTGAACATTTCATGATGATCGCACATTCCTATAGGGGGTCAAACCATGTCCCAAAGGTCACCGGGCCTGGTGTCACTTTAAAGAAGTAGTCCAGTTACACCTTTGTGGGCTTATAACTTGGCTTCTGAATATCCTAGAGAGGTCAGGTTTGTTTTAGAGTACTCCAAGTAACAACCCCCATTACCACTAAAAGGAATGGAGTCATTAGCACTTATGGTTTTTAAATGGCACCCAGAATTATGTTGCACGAAGCACAATTTCACATCATTCTGGGTTCATTTGTGTGAAAACAAGGTCCAATCAGGCTGAAACGTTACAGGAAGGTAGAATCTATTGAGTTGTAAGTGATCTGAACGTTTCAAGATGATTGCACATTCCTATAGGGGGTCAAACCATGTCCCAAAGGTCACCGGGCCTGGTGTCACTTTAAAGAAGTAGTCCAGTTACACCTTTGTGGGCTTATAACTTGGCTTCTGAATATCCTAGAGAGGTCAGGTTTTTTTAGAGTACTCCAATTAACAGCCCCCATTACCACTAAAAGGAATGGAGTCATTAGCACTTATGGTTTTTAAATGGCACCCAGAATTATGTTGCACGAAGCACAATTTCACATCATTCTGGGTTCATTTGTGTGAAAACAAGGTCCAATCAGGCTGAAACGTTACAGGAAGGTAGAATCTATTGAGTTGTAAGTGATCTGAACGTTTCATGATGATAGCACTTTCCTAAGGGGTCAAACCATGTCCCAAAGGTCACCGGATCTGGTGTCAATTTAAAGAAGTAGTCCAGTTACACATTTGTGGGCTTATAACTTGGCTTCTGAATTTCCTAGAGAGATCAGGTTTGTTTTAATGTACTCCAATCAACAGCCCCTACAACCACAAAAAGTAATGGAGTCATTAGCACTTATGGTTTGTAAATGGCACCCAGAATTATGTTGCACGAAGCACAATTTCACATCATTCTGGGTCCATTTGTGTGAAAACAAGGTCCAATCAGGCTGAAACGTTACAAGAAGGTAGAATCTATTGAGTTGTAAGTGATCTGAACGTTTCATGATGATCGCACATTCCTATAGGGGGTCAAACCATGTCCCAAAGGTCACCGGGCCTGGTGTCACTTTAAAGAAGTAGTCCAGTTACACCTTTGTGGGCTTATAACTTGGATTCTGAATATCCTAGAGAGGTCAGGTTTTTTTAGAGTACTCCAATTAACAGCCCCCATTACCACTAAAAGGAATGGAGTCATTAGCACTTATGGTTTTTAAATGGCACCCAGAATTATGTTGCACGAAGCACAATTTCACATCATTCTGGGTTCATTTGTGTGAAAACAAGGTCCAATCAGGCTGAAACGTTACAGGAAGGTAGAATCTATTGAGTTGTAAGTGATTTGAACGTTTCATGATGATAGCACTTTCCTAAGGGGTCAAACCATGTCCCAAAGGTCACCGGATCTGGTGTCAATTTAAAGAAGTAGTCCAGTTACACATTTGTGGGCTTATAACTTGACTCCTGAATGTCCTAGAGAGATCAGGTTTGTTTTAGTATACTCCAATCAACAGCCCCTACAACCACAAAAAGGAATGGAGTCATTAGCACTTATGGTTTTTAAATGGCACCCAGAATTATGTTGCACGAAGCACAAATTCACATCATTCTGGGTTCATTTGTGTGAAAACAAGGTCCAATCAGGCTGAAACGTTACAGGAAGGTAGAATCTATTGAGTTGTAAGTGATCTGAACGTTTCATTATGATAGCACTTTCCTAAGGGGGTCAAACCATGTCCCAAAGGTCACCGGATCTGGTGTCAATTTAAAGAAGTAGTCCAGTTACACATTTGTGGGCTTATAACTTGGCTTCTGAATGTCCTAGAGAGATCAGGTTTGTTTTAGTATACTCCAATCAACAGCCCCTACAACCACAAAAAGGAATGGAGTCATTAGCACTTATGGTTTGTAAATGGCACCCAGAATTATGTTGCACGAAGCACAATTTCACATCATTCTGGGTCCATTTGTGTGAAAACAAGGTCCAATCAGGCTGAAACGTTACAAGAAGGTAGAATCTATTGAGTTGTAAGTGATCTGAACATTTCAAGATGATTGCACATTCCTATAGGGGGTAAAACCATGTCCCAAAGGTCACCGGGCCTGGTGTCACTTTAAAGAAGTAGTCCAGTTACACCTTTGTGGGCTTATAACTTGGCTTCTGAATATCCTAGAGAGGTCAGGTTTGTTTTAGAGTACTCCAATTAACAGCCCCTATTACCACTAAAAGGAATGGAGTCATTAGCACTTATGGATTTTAAATGGCACCCAGAATTATGTTGCACGAAGCACAATTTCACATCATTCTGGGTTCATTTGTGTGAAAACAAGGTCCAATCAGGCTGAAACGTTACAGGAAGGTAGAATCTATTGAGTTGTAAGTGATCTGAACGTTTCATGATGATAGCCCTTTCCTAAGGGGGTCAAACCATGTCCCAAAGGTCACCGGATCTGGTGTCAATTTAAAGAAGTAGTCCAGTTACACATTTGTGGGCTTATAACTTGGCTTCTGAAGTCCTAGAGAAATCAGGTTTGTTTTAGTATACTCCAATCAACAGCCCCTACAACCACAAAAAGGAATGGAGTCATTAGCACTTATGGTTTGTAAATGGCACCCAGAATTATGTTGCACGAAGCACAATTTCACATCATTCTGGGTTCATTTGTGTGAAAACAAGGTACAATCAGGCTGAAACGTTACAGGAAGGTAGAATCTATTGAGTTGTAAGTGAGCTGAACGTTTCATGATGATAGCACTTTCCTAAGGGGGTCAAACCATGTCCCAAAGGTCACCGGATCTGGTGTCAATTTAAAGAAGTAGTCCAGTTACACATTTGTGGGCTTATAACTTGGCTTCTGAATGTCCTAGAGAGATCAGGTTTGTTTTAGTATACTCCAATCAACAGCCCCTACAACCACAAAAAGGAATGGAGTCATTAGCACTTATGGTTTGTAAATGGCACCCAGAATCATGTTGCACGAAGCACAATTTCACATCATTCTGGGTCCATTTTTGTGAAAACAAGGTCCAATCAGGCTGAAACGTTACAAGAAGGTAGAATCTATTGAGTTGTAAGTGATCTGAACATTTCAAGATGATCGCACATTCCTATAGGGGGTAAAACCATGTCCCAAAGGTCACCGGGCCTGGTGTCACTTTAAAGAAGTAGTCCAGTTACACCTTTGTGGGCTTATAACTTGGCTTCTGATTATCCTAGAGAGGTCAGGTTTGTTTTAGAGTACTCCAATTAACAGCCCCCATTACCACTAAAAGGAATGGAGTCATTAGCACTTATGGTTTTTAAATGGCACCCAGAATTATGTTGCACGAAGCACAATTTCACATCATTCTGGGTTCATTTGTGTGAAAACAAGGTCCAATCAGGCTGAAACGTTACAGGAAGGTAGAATCTATTGAGTTGTAAGTGATCTGAACGTTTCATGATGATAGCCCTTTCCTAAGGGGGTCAAACCATGTCCCAAAGGTCACCGGATCTGGTGTCAATTTAAAGAAGTAGTCCCTTTACACATTTGTGGGCTTATAACTTGGCTTCTGAATGTCCTAGAGAGATCAGGTTTGTTTTAGTATACTCCAATCAACAGCCCCTACAACCACAAAAAGGAATGGAGTCGTTAGCACTTATGGTTTTTAAATGGCACCCAGAATTATGTTGCACGAAGCACAATTTCACATCATTCTGGGTTCATTTGTGTGAAAACAAGGTCCAATCAGGCTGAAACGTTACAGGAAGGTAGAATCTATTGAGTTGTAAGTGATCTGAACGTTTCATGATGATAGCCCTTTCCTAAGGGGGTCAAACCATGTCCCAAAGGTCACCGGATCTGGTGTCAATTTAAAAAAGTAGTCCTGTTACACATTTGTGGGCTTATAACTTGGCTTCTGAATGTCCTAGAGAGATCAGGTTTGTTTTAATGTACTCCAACCAACAGTCCCTACAACCACAAAAAGGAATGGAGTCATTAGCACTTATAGTTTGTAAATGGCACCCAGAATTATGTTGCACGAAGCACAATTTCACATCATTCTGGGTTCATTTGTGTGAAAACAAGGTACAATCAGGCTGAAACGTTACAGGAAGGTAGAATCTATTGAGTTGTAAGTGATCTGAATGTTTCATGATGATAGCACTTTCCTAAGGGGGTCAAACCATGTCCCAAAGGTCACCGGATCTGGTGTCAATTTAAAGAAGTAGTCCAGTTACACATTTGTTGGCTTATAACTTGGCTTCTGAATGTCCAAGAGAGATCAGGTTTGTTTTAGTGTACTCCAATCAACAGCCCCTACAACCTCAAAAAGGAATGGAGTCATTAGCACTTATGGTTTTTAAATGGCACCCAGAATTATGTTGCACGAAGCACAATTTCACATCATTCTGGGTCCATTTGTGTGAAAACAAGGTCCAATCAGGCTGAAACGTTACAAGAAGGTAGAATCTATTGAGTTGTAATTGATCTGAACATTTCATGATGATCGCACATTCCTATAGGGGGTCAAACCATGTCCCAAAGGTCACCGGGCCTGGTGTCACTTTAAAGAAGTAGTCCAGTTACACCTTTGTGGGCTTATAACTTGGCTTCTGAATATCCTAGAGAGGTCAGGTTTGTTTTAGAGTACTCCAAGTAACAACCCCCATTACCACTAAAAGGAATGGAGTCATTAGCACTTATGGTTTGTAAATGGCACCCAGAATTATGTTGCACGAAGCACAATTTCACATCATTCTGGGTCCATTTGTGTGAAAACAAGGTCCAATCAGGCTGAAACGTTACAAAAAGGTAGATTCTATTGAGTTGTAAGTGATCTGAACGTTTCAAGATGATTGCACATTCCTATAGGGGGTCAAACCATGTCCCAAAGGTCACCGGGCCTGGTGTCACTTTAAAGAAGTAGTCCAGTTACACCTTTGTGGGCTTATAACTTGGCTTCTGAATATCCTAGAGAGGTCAGGTTTTTTTAGAGTACTCCAATTAACAGCCCCCATTACCACTAAAAGGAATGGAGTCATTAGCACTTATGGTTTTTAAATGGCACCCAGAATTATGTTGCACGAAGCACAATTTCACATCATTCTGGGTTCATTTGTGTGAAAACAAGGTCCAATCAGGCTGAAACGTTACAGGAAGGTAGAATCTATTGAGTTGTAAGTGATCTGAACGTTTCATGATGATAGCACTTTCCTAAGGGGTCAAACCATGTCCCAAAGGTCACCGGATCTGGTGTCAATTTAAAGAAGTAGTCCAGTTACACATTTGTGGGCTTATAACTTGGCTTCTGAATTTCCTAGAGAGATCAGGTTTGTTTTAATGTACTCCAATCAACAGCCCCTACAACCACAAAAAGTAATGGAGTCATTAGCACTTATGGTTTGTAAATGGCACCCAGAATTATGTTGCACGAAGCACAATTTCACATCATTCTGGGTCCATTTGTGTGAAAACAAGGTCCAATCAGGCTGAAACGTTACAAGAAGGTAGAATCTATTGAGTTGTAAGTGATCTGAACGTTTCATGATGATCGCACATTCCTATAGGGGGTCAAACCATGTCCCAAAGGTCACCGGGCCTGGTGTCACTTTAAAGAAGTAGTCCAGTTACACCTTTGTGGGCTTATAACTTGGATTCTGAATATCCTAGAGAGGTCAGGTTTTTTTAGAGTACTCCAATTAACAGCCCCCATTACCACTAAAAGGAATGGAGTCATTAGCACTTATGGTTTTTAAATGGCACCCAGAATTATGTTGCACGAAGCACAATTTCACATCATTCTGGGTTCATTTGTGTGAAAACAAGGTCCAATCAGGCTGAAACGTTACAGGAAGGTAGAATCTATTGAGTTGTAAGTGATTTGAACGTTTCATGATGATAGCACTTTCCTAAGGGGTCAAACCATGTCCCAAAGGTCACCGGATCTGGTGTCAATTTAAAGAAGTAGTCCAGTTACACATTTGTGGGCTTATAACTTGACTTCTGAATGTCCTAGAGAGATCAGGTTTGTTTTAGTATACTCCAATCAACAGCCCCTACAACCACAAAAAGGAATGGAGTCATTAGCACTTATGGTTTTTAAATGGCACCCAGAATTATGTTGCACGAAGCACAAATTCACATCATTCTGGGTTCATTTGTGTGAAAACAAGGTCCAATCAGGCTGAAACGTTACAGGAAGGTAGAATCTATTGAGTTGTAAGTGATCTGAACGTTTCATTATGATAGCACTTTCCTAAGGGGGTCAAACCATGTCCCAAAGGTCACCGGATCTGGTGTCAATTTAAAGAAGTAGTCCAGTTACACATTTGTGGGCTTATAACTTGGCTTCTGAATGTCCTAGAGAGATCAGGTTTGTTTTAGTATACTCCAATCAACAGCCCCTACAACCACAAAAAGGAATGGAGTCATTAGCACTTATGGTTTGTAAATGGCACCCAGAATTATGTTGCACGAAGCACAATTTCACATCATTCTGGGTCCATTTGTGTGAAAACAAGGTCCAATCAGGCTGAAACGTTACAAGAAGGTAGAATCTATTTAGTTGTAAGTGATCTGAACATTTCAAGATGATTGCACATTCCTATAGGGGGTAAAACCATGTCCCAAAGGTCACCGGGCCTGGTGTCACTTTAAAGAAGTAGTCCAGTTACACCTTTGTGGGCTTATAACTTGGCTTCTGAATATCCTAGAGAGGTCAGGTTTGTTTTAGAGTACTCCAATTAACAGCCCCTATTACCACTAAAAGGAATGGAGTCATTAGCACTTATGGATTTTAAATGGCACCCAGAATTATGTTGCACGAAGCACAATTTCACATCATTCTGGGTTCATTTGTGTGAAAACAAGGTCCAATCAGGCTGAAACGTTACAGGAAGGTAGAATCTATTGAGTTGTAAGTGATCTGAACGTTTCATGATGATAGCCCTTTCCTAAGGGGGTCAAACCATGTCCCAAAGGTCACCGGATCTGGTGTCAATTTAAAGAAGTAGTCCAGTTACACATTTGTGGGCTTATAACTTGGCTTCTGAAGTCCTAGAGAAATCAGGTTTGTTTTAGTATACTCCAATCAACAGCCCCTACAACCACAAAAAGGAATGGAGTCATTAGCACTTATGGTTTGTAAATGGCACCCAGAATTATGTTGCACGAAGCACAATTTCACATCATTCTGGGTTCATTTGTGTGAAAACAAGGTACAATCAGGCTGAAACGTTACAGGAAGGTAGAATCTATTGAGTTGTAAGTGAGCTGAACGTTTCATGATGATAGCACTTTCCTAAGGGGGTCAAACCATGTCCCAAAGGTCACCGGATCTGGTGTCAATTTAAAGAAGTAGTCCAGTTACACATTTGTGGGCTTATAACTTGGCTTCTGAATTTCCTAGAGAGATCAGGTTTGTTTTAATGTACTCCAATCAACAGCCCCTACAACCACAAAAAGTAATGGAGTCATTAGCACTTATGGTTTGTAAATGGCACCCAGAATTATGTTGCACGAAGCACAATTTCACATCATTCTGGGTCCATTTGTGTGAAAACAAGGTCCAATCAGGCTGAAACGTTACAAGAAGGTAGAATCTATTGAGTTGTAAGTGATCTGAACGTTTCATGATGATCGCACATTCCTATAGGGGGTCAAACCATGTCCCAAAGGTCACCGGGCCTGGTGTCACTTTAAAGAAGTAGTCCAGTTACACCTTTGTGGGCTTATAACTTGGATTCTGAATATCCTAGAGAGGTCAGGTTTTTTTAGAGTACTCCAATTAACAGCCCCCATTACCACTAAAAGGAATGGAGTCATTAGCACTTATGGTTTTTAAATGGCACCCAGAATTATGTTGCACGAAGCACAATTTCACATCATTCTGGGTTCATTTGTGTGAAAACAAGGTCCAATCAGGCTGAAACGTTACAGGAAGGTAGACTCTATTGAGTTGTAAGTGATTTGAACGTTTCATGATGATAGCACTTTCCTAAGGGGTCAAACCATGTCCCAAAGGTCACCGGATCTGGTGTCAATTTAAAGAAGTAGTCCAGTTACACATTTGTGGGCTTATAACTTGACTTCTGAATGTCCTAGAGAGATCAGGTTTGTTTTAGTATACTCCAATCAACAGCCCCTACAACCACAAAAAGGAATGGAGTCATTAGCACTTATGGTTTTTAAATGGCACCCAGAATTATGTTGCACGAAGCACAAATTCACATCATTCTGGGTTCATTTGTGTGAAAACAAGGTCCAATCAGGCTGAAACGTTACAGGAAGGTAGAATCTATTGAGTTGTAAGTGATCTGAACGTTTCATTATGATAGCACTTTCCTAAGGGGGTCAAACCATGTCCCAAAGGTCACCGGATCTGGTGTCAATTTAAAGAAGTAGTCCAGTTACACATTTGTGGGCTTATAACTTGGCTTCTGAATGTCCTAGAGAGATCAGGTTTGTTTTAGTATACTCCAATCAACAGCCCCTACAACCACAAAAAGGAATGGAGTCATTAGCACTTATGGTTTGTAAATGGCACCCAGAATTATGTTGCACGAAGCACAATTTCACATCATTCTGGGTCCATTTGTGTGAAAACAAGGTCCAATCAGGCTGAAACGTTACAAGAAGGTAGAATCTATTGAGTTGTAAGTGATCTGAACATTTCAAGATGATTGCACATTCCTATAGGGGGTAAAACCATGTCCCAAAGGTCACCGGGCCTGGTGTCACTTTAAAGAAGTAGTCCAGTTACACCTTTGTGGGCTTATAACTTGGCTTCTGAATATCCTAGAGAGGTCAGGTTTGTTTTAGAGTACTCCAATTAACAGCCCCTATTACCACTAAAAGGAATGGAGTCATTAGCACTTATGGATTTTAAATGGCACCCAGAATTATGTTGCACGAAGCACAATTTCACATCATTCTGGGTTCATTTGTGTGAAAACAAGGTCCAATCAGGCTGAAACGTTACAGGAAGGTAGAATCTATTGAGTTGTAAGTGATCTGAACGTTTCATGATGATAGCCCTTTCCTAAGGGGGTCAAACCATGTCCCAAAGGTCACCGGATCTGGTGTCAATTTAAAGAAGTAGTCCAGTTACACATTTGTGGGCTTATAACTTGGCTTCTGAAGTCCTAGAGAAATCAGGTTTGTTTTAGTATACTCCAATCAACAGCCCCTACAACCACAAAAAGGAATGGAGTCATTAGCACTTATGGTTTGTAAATGGCACCCAGAATTATGTTGCACGAAGCACAATTTCACATCATTCTGGGTTCATTTGTGTGAAAACAAGGTACAATCAGGCTGAAACGTTACAGGAAGGTAGAATCTATTGAGTTGTAAGTGAGCTGAACGTTTCATGATGATAGCACTTTCCTAAGGGGGTCAAACCATGTCCCAAAGGTCACCGGATCTGGTGTCAATTTAAAGAAGTAGTCCAGTTACACATTTGTGGGCTTATAACTTGGCTTCTGAATGTCCTAGAGAGATCAGGTTTGTTTTAGTATACTCCAATCAACAGCCCCTACAACCACAAAAAGGAATGGAGTCATTAGCACTTATGGTTTGTAAATGGCACCCAGAATCATGTTGCACGAAGCACAATTTCACATCATTCTGGGTCCATTTGTGTGAAAACAAGGTCCAATCAGGCTGAAACGTTACAAGAAGGTAGAATCTATTGAGTTGTAAGTGATCTGAACATTTCAAGATGATCGCACATTCCTATAGGGGGTAAAACCATGTCCCAAAGGTCACCGGGCCTGGTGTCACTTTAAAGAAGTAGTCCAGTTACACCTTTGTGGGCTTATAACTTGGCTTCTGATTATCCTAGAGAGATCAGGTTTGTTTTAGTATACTCCAATCAACAGCCCCTACAACCACAAAAAGGAATGGAGTCATTAGCACTTATGGTTTTTAAATGGCACCCAGAATTATGTTGCACGAAGCACAATTTCACATCATTCTGGGTTCATTTGTGTGAAAACAAGGTCCAATCAGGCTGAAACGTTACAGGAAGGTAGAATCTATTGAGTTGTAAGTGATCTGAACGTTTCATGATGATAGCCCTTTCCTAAGGGGGTCAAACCATGTCCCAAAGGTCACCGGATCTGGTGTCAATTTAAAAAAGTAGTCCAGTTACACATTTGTGGGCTTATAACTTGGCTTCTGAATGTCCTAGAGAGATCAGGTTTGTTTTAATGTACTCCAACCAACAGTCCCTACAACCACAAAAAGGAATGGAGTCATTAGCACTTATAGTTTGTAAATGGCACCCAGAATTATGTTGCACGAAGCACAATTTCACATCATTCTGGGTCCATTTGTGTGAAAACAAGGTCCAATCAGGCTGAAACGTTACAAGAAGGTAGAATCTATTGAGTTGTAAGTGATCTGAACGTTTCATGATGATCACACATTCCTATAGGGGGTCAAACCATGTCCCAAAGGTCACCGGGCCTGGTGTCACTTTAAAGAAGTAGTCCAATTACACCTTTGAGGGCTTATAACTTGGCTTCTGAATGTCCTAGAGAGATCAGGTTTGTTTTAGTGTACTCCAATCAACAGCCCCTACAACCTCAAAAAGGAATGGAGTCATTGGCACTTATGGTTTTTAAATGGCACCCAGAATTATGTTGCACGAAGCACAATTTCACATCATTCTGGGTCCATTTGTGTGAAAACAAGGTCCAATCAGGCTGAAACGTTACAAGAAGGTAGAATCTATTGAGTTGTAAGTGATCTGAACATTTCAAGATGATCGCACATTCCTATAGGGGGTAAAACCATGTCCCAAAGGTCACCGGGCCTGGTGTCACTTTAAAGAAGTAGTCCAGTTACACCTTTGTGGGCTTATAACTTGGCTTCTGAATATCCTAGAGGGGTCAGGTTTGTTTTAGAGTACTCCAATTAACAGCCCCCATTACCACTAAAAGGAATGGAGTCATTAGCACTTATGGTTTTTAAAGGGCACCCTGAATTATGTTGCACGAAGCACAATTTCACATCATTCTGGGTTCATTTGTGTGAAAACAAGGTCCAATCAGGCTGAAACGTTACAGGAAGGTAGAATCTATTGAGTTGTAAGTGATCTGAACGTTTCATGATGATAGCCCTTTCCTAAGGGGGTCAAACCATGTCCCAAAGGTCACCGGATCTGGTGTCAATTTAAACAAGTAGTCCAGTTACACATTTGTGGGCTTATAACTTGGCTTCTGAATGTCCTAGAGAGATCAGGTATGTTTTAGTATACTCCAATCAACAGCCCCAAGAACCACAAAAAGGAATGGAGTCATTAGCACTTATGGTTTGTAAATGGCACCCAGAATTATTTTGCACGAAGCACAATTTCACATCATTCTGGGTTCATTTGTGTGAAAACAAGGTCCAATCAGGCTGAAACGTTACAGGAAGGTAGAATCTATTGAGTTGTAAGTGATCTGAACGTTTCATGATGATAGCCCTTTCCTAAGGGGGTCAAACCATGTCCCAAAGGTCACCGGATCTGGTGTCAATTTAAAAAAGTAGTCCAGTTACACATTTGTGGTCTTATAACTTGGCTTCTGAATGTCCTAGAGAGATCAGGTTTGTTTTAATGTACTCCAACCAACAGTCCCTACAACCACAAAAAGGAATGGAGTCATTAGCACTTATAGTTTGTAAATGGCACCCAGAATTATGTTGCACGAAGCACAATTTCACATCATTCTGGGTCCATTTGTGTGAAAACAAGGTCCAATCAGGCTGAAACGTTACAAGAAGGTAGAATCTATTGAGTTGTAAGTGATCTGAACGTTTCATGATGATCACACATTCCTATAGGGGGTCAAACCATGTCCCAAAGGTCACCGGGCCTGGTGTCACTTTAAAGAAGTAGTCCAATTACACCTTTGAGGGCTTATAACTTGGCTTCTGAATGTCCTAGAGAGATCAGGTTTGTTTTAGTGTACTCCAATCAACAGCCCCTACAACCTCAAAAAGGAATGGAGTCATTGGCACTTATGGTTTTTAAATGGCACCCAGAATTATGTTGCACGAAGCACAATTTCACATCATTCTGGGTCCATTTGTGTGAAAACAAGGTCCAATCAGGCTGAAACGTTACAAGAAGGTAGAATCTATTGAGTTGTAAGTGATCTGAACATTTCAAGATGATCGCACATTCCTATAGGGGGTAAAACCATGTCCCAAAGGTCACCGGGCCTGGTGTCACTTTAAAGAAGTAGTCCAGTTACACCTTTGTGGGCTTATAACTTGGCTTCTGAATATCCTAGAGGGGTCAGGTTTGTTTTAGAGTACTCCAATTAACAGCCCCCATTACCACTAAAAGGAATGGAGTCATTAGCACTTATGGTTTTTAAAGGGCACCCTGAATTATGTTGCACGAAGCACAATTTCACATCATTCTGGGTTCATTTGTGTGAAAACAAGGTCCAATCAGGCTGAAACGTTACAGGAAGGTGGAATCTATTGAGTTGTAAGTGATCTGAACGTTTCATGATGATAGCCCTTTCCTAAGGGGGTCAAACCATGTCCCAAAGGTCACCGGATCTGGTGTCAATTTAAACAAGTAGTCCAGTTACACATTTGTGGGCTTATAACTTGGCTTCTGAATGTCCTAGAGAGATCAGGTATGTTTTAGTATACTCCAATCAACAGCCCCAAGAACCACAAAAAGGAATGGAGTCATTAGCACTTATGGTTTGTAAATGGCACCCAGAATTATTTTGCACGAAGCACAATTTCACATCATTCTGCGTTCATTTGTGTGAAAACAAGGTACAATCAGGCTGAAACGTTACAGGAAGGTAGAATCTATTGAGTTGTAAGTGATCTGAACGTTTCATGATGATAGCACTTTCCTAAGGGGGTCAAACCATGTCCCAAAGGTCACCAGATCTGGTGTCAATTTAAAGAAGTAGTCCAGTTACACATTTGTGGGCTTATAACTTGGCTTCTGAATGTCCAAGAGAGATCAGGTTTGTTTTAGTGTACTCCAATCAACAGCCCCTACAACCTCAAAAAGGAATGGAGTAATTAGCACTTATGGTTTTTAAATGGCACCCAGAATTATGTTGCACGAAGCACAATTTCACATCATTCTGGGTCCATTTGTGTGAAAACAAGGTCCAATCAGGCTGAAACGTTACAAAAAGGTAGATTCTATTGAGTTGTAAGTGATCTGAACGTTTCAAGATGATCGCACATTCCTATAGGGGGTCAAACCATGTCCCAAAGGTCACCGGGCCTGGTGTCACTTTAAAGAAGTAGTCCAGTTACACCTGTGTGGGCTTATAACTTGGCTTCTGAATATCCTAGAGAGGTCAGGTTTGTTTTAGAGTACTCCAATTAACAGCCCCCATTACCACTAAAAGGAATGGAGTAATTAGCACTTATGGTTTTTAAATGGCACCCAGAATTATGTTGCACAAAGCACAATTTCACATCATTCTGGGTCCATTTGTGTGAAAACAAGGTCCAATCAGGCTGAAACGTTACAGGAAGGTAGAATCTATTGAGTTGTAAGTGATCTGAACATTTCATGATGATCGCACATTCCTATAGGGGGTCAAACCATGTCCCAAAGGTCACCGGGCCTGGTGTCACTTTAAAGAAGTAGTCCAGTTACACCTTTGTGGGCTTATAACTTGGCTTCTGAATATCCTAGAGAGGTCAGGTTTTTTTAGAGTACTCCAATTAACAGGCCCCATTACCACTAAAAGGAATGGAGTCATTAGCACTTATGGTTTTTAAATGGCACCCAGAATTATGTTGCACGAAGCACAATTTCACATCATTCTGGGTTCATTTGTGTGAAAACAAGGTCCAATCAGGCTGAAACGTTACAGGAAGGTAGAATCTATTCAGTTGTAAGTGATCTGAACGTTTCATGATGATAGCACTTTCCTAAGGGGTCAAACCATGTCCCAAAGGTCACCGGATCTGGTGTCAATTTAAAGAAGTAGTCCAGTTACACATTTGTGGGCTTATAACTTGGCTTCTGAATGTCCTAGAGAGATCAGGTTTGTTTTAGTATACTCCAATCAACAGCCCCTACAACCACAAAAAGGAATGGAGTCATTAGCACTTATGGTTTTTAAATGGCACCCAGAATTATGTTGCACGAAGCACAAATTCACATCATTCTGGGTTCATTTGTGTGAAAACAAGGTCCAATCAGGCTGAAACGTTACAGGAAGGTAGAATCTATTGAGTTGTAAGTGATCTGAACGTTTCATTATGATAGCACTTTCCTAAGGGGGTCAAACCATGTCCCAAAGGTCACCGGATCTGGTGTCAATTTAAAGAAGTAGTCCAGTTACACATTTGTGGGCTTATAACTTGGCTTCTGAATGTCCTAGAGAGATCAGGTTTGTTTTAATGTACTCCAACCAACAGTCCCTACAACCACAAAAAGGAATGGAGTCATTAGCACTTATAGTTTGTAAATGGCACCCAGAATTATGTTGCACGAAGCACAATTTCACATCATTCTGGGTCCATTTGTGTGAAAACAAGGTCCAATCAGGCTGAAACGTTACAAGAAGGTAGAATCTATTGAGTTGTAAGTGATCTGAACGTTTCATGATGATCACACATTCCTATAGGGGGTGAAACCATGTCCCAAAGGTCACCGGGCCTGGTGTCACTTTAAAGAAGTAGTCCAATTACACCTTTGAGGGCTTATAACTTGGCTTCTGAATGTCCTAGAGAGATCAGGTTTGTTTTAGTGTACTCCAATCAACAGCCCCTACAACCTCAAAAAGGAATGGAGTCATTGGCACTTATGGTTTTTAAATGGCACCCAGAATTATGTTGCACGAAGCACAATTTCACATCATTCTGGGTCCATTTGTGTGAAAACAAGGTCCAATCAGGCTGAAACGTTACAAGAAGGTAGAATCTATTGAGTTGTAAGTGATCTGAACATTTCAAGATGATCGCACATTCCTATAGGGGGTAAAACCATGTCCCAAAGGTCACCGGGCCTGGTGTCACTTTAAAGAAGTAGTCCAGTTACACCTTTGTGGGCTTATAACTTGGCTTCTGAATATCCTAGAGAGGTCAGGTTTGTTTTAGAGTACTCCAATTAACAGCCCCCATTACCACTAAAAGGAATGGAGTCATTAGCACTTATGGTTTTTAAAGGGCACCCTGAATTATGTTGCACGAAGCACAATTTCACACCATTCTGGGTTCATTTGTGTAAAAACAAGGTCCAATCAGGCTGAAACGTTACAGGAAGGTAGAATCTATTGAGTTGTAAGTGATCTGAACGTTTCATGATGATAGCCCTTTCCTAAGGGGGTCAAACCATGTCCCAAAGGTCACCGGATCTGGTGTCAATTTAAACAAGTAGTCCAGTTACACATTTGTGGCCTTATAACTTGGCTTCTGAATGTCCTAGAGAGATCAGGTATGTTTTAGTATACTCCAATCAACAGCCCCAAGAGTTACAAAAAGGAATGGAGTCATTAGCACTTATGGTTTGTAAATGGCACCCAGAATTATTTTGCACGAAGCACAATTTCACATCATTCTGGGTTCATTTGTGTGAAAACAAGGCCCAATCAGGCTGAAACGTTACAAAAAGGTAGATTCTATTGAGTTGTAAGTGATCTGAACGTTTCAAGATGATCGCACATTCCTATAGGGGGTCAAACCATGTCCCAAAGGTCACCGGGCCTGGTGTCACTTTAAAGAAGTAGTCCAGTTACACCTTTGTGGGCTTATAACTTGGCTTCTGAATATCCTAGAGAGGTCAGGTTTGTTTTAGAGTACTCCAATTAACAGCCCCCATTACCACTAAAAGGAATGGAGTCAATTGCACTTATGGTTTGTAAATGGCACCCAGATTTATGTTGCACGAAGCACAATTTCACATCATTCTGGGTCCATTTGTGTGAAAACAAGGTCCAATCAGGCTGAAACGTTACAAGAAGGTAGAATCTATTGAGTTGTAATTGATCTGAACGTTTCAAGATGATCGCAATTTCCTAAGGGGGGTCAAACCATGTCCCAAAGGTCACCGGATCTGGTGTCAATTTAAAGAAGTAGTCCAGTTACACATTTGTGGGCTTATAACTTGGCTTCTGAATGTCCTAGAGAGATCAGGTTTGTTTTAATGTACTCCAACCACCAGCCCCTGCAACCACAAAAAGGAATGGAGTCATTAGCACTTATGGTTTGTAAATGGCACCCAGAATTATGTTGCACGAAGCCTAATTTCACATCATTCTGGGTCCATTTGTGTGAAAACAAGGTCCAATCAGGCTGAAACATTACAAGAAGGTAGAATCTATTGAGTTGTAAGTGATCTGAACGTTTCATGATGATCGCACATTCCTATAGGGGGTCAAACCATGTCCCAAAGGTCAACGGGCCTGGTGTCACTTTAAAGAAGTAGTCCAGTTACACCTTTGTGGGCTTATAACATGGCTTCTGAATATCCTAGAGAGGTCAGGTTTGTTTTAGAGTACTCCAATTAGAGCCCCCATTACCCCAAAAAGGAATGGAGTCATTAGCACTTATGGTTTTTAAATGGCACCCAGAATTATGTTGCACGAAGCACAATTTCACATCATTCTGGGTTCATTTGTATGAAAACAAGGTCCAATCAGGCTGAAACGTTACAGGAAGGTAGAATCTATTGAGTTGTAAGTGATCTGAACGTTTCATGATGATAGCACTTTCCTAAGGGGGTCAAACCATGTCCCAAAGGTCACCGGATCTGGTGTCAATTTAAAGAAGTAGTCCAGTTACACATTTGTGGGCTTATAACTTGGCTTCTGAATGTCCTAGAGAGATCAGGTTTGTTTTAATGTACTCCAATCAACAGCCCCTACAACCACAAAAAGGAATGGAGTCATTAGCACTTATAGTTTGTAAATGGCACCCAGAATTATGTTGCACGAAGCACAATTTCACATCATTCTGGGTCCATTTGTGTGAAAACAAGGTCCAATCAGGCTGAAACGTTACAAGAAGGTAGAATCTACTGAGTTGTAAGTGATCCGAACGTTTCATGATGATCGCACATTCCTATAGGGGGTCAAACCAGGTCCCAAAGGTCACCGGGCCTGGTGTCACTTTAAAGAAGTAGTCCAGTTACACCTTTGTGGGCTTATAACTTGGCTTCTGAATGTCCTAGAGAGGTCAGGTTTGTTTTAGTGTACTCCAATCAACAGTCCCTACAACCACAAAAAGGAATGGAGTCATTAGCACTTATGGTTTGTAAATGGCACCCAGAATTATGTTGCACGAAGCACAATTTCACATCATTCTGGGTCCATTTGTGTGAAAACAAGGTCCAATCATGCTGAAACGTTACAAGAAGGTAGAATCTACTTAGTTGTAAGTGATCTGAACGTTTCATGATGATCGCACATTACTATAGGGGGTAAAATCATGTCCCAAAGGTCACCGGGCCTGGTGTCACTTTAAAGAAGTAGTCCAGTTACACATTTGTGGGCTTATAACTTGGCTTCTGAATATCCTAGAGAGGCCAGGTTTGTTTTAGAGTACTCCAATCAACAGCCCCTACAACCACAAAAATGAATGGAGTCATTAGCACTTATGGTTTGTAAATGGCACCCAGAATTATGTTGCACGAAGCACAATTTCACATCATTCTGGGTCCATTTGTGTGAAAACAAGGTCCAATCAGGCTGAAACGTTACAAGAAGGTAGAATCTACTGAGTTGTAAGTGATCTGAACGTTTAATGATGATCGCACATTCCTATAGGGGGTAAAATCATGTCCCAAAGGTCACCGGGCCTGGTGTCACTTTAAAGAAGTAGTCCAGTTACACATTTGTGGGCTTATAACTTGGCTTCTGAATATCCTAGAGAGGTCAGGTTTGTTTTAGAGTACTCCAATTAACAGCCCCCATTACCACAAAAAGGAATGGAGTCATTAGCGCTTATGGTTTTTAAATGGCACCCAGAATTATGTTGCACGAAGCACAATTTCACATCATTCTGGGTTCATTTGTGTGAAAACAAGGTCCAATCAGGCTGAAACGTTACAAGAAGGTAGAATCTACTGAGTTGTAAGTGATCTGAACGTTTCATGATGATCGCACATTCCTATAGGGGGTAAAACCATGTCCCAAAGGTCACTGGGCCTGGTGTCACTTTAAAGAAGTAGTCCAGTTACACATTTGTGGGCTTATAACTTGGCTTCTGAATGTCCTAGAGAGATCAGGTTTGTTTTAGTGTACTCCAATCAACAGCCCCTACAACCACAAAAAGGAATGGAGTCATTAGCACTTATGGTTTGTAAATGGCACCCAGAATTATGTTGCACGAAGAACAATTTCACATCATTCTGGGTTCATTTGTGTGAAAACAAGGTCCAATCAGGCTGAATTCGTTACAAGAAGGTAGAATCTATTGAGTTGTAAGTGATCTGAACGTTTCATGATGATCGCACATTCCTATAGGGGGTCAAACCATGTCCCAAAGGTCACCGGGCCTGGTGTCACTTTAAAGAAGTAGTCCAGTTACACATTTGTGGGCTTATAACTTGGCTTCTCAATATCCTAGAGAGATCAGGTTTGTTTTAGTGTAGTCCAATCAACAGCCCCTACAACCACAAAAAGGAATGGAGTCATTAGCACTTATGGTTTGTAAATGGCACCCAGAATTATGTTGCATGAAGCACAATTTCACATCATTCTGGGTTCATTTGTGTGAAAACAAGGCCAATCAGGCTGAAACGTTACAGGAAGGTAGAATCTATTGAGTTGTAAGTGATCTGAACGTTTCATGATGACAGCACTTTCCTAAGGGGGTCAAACCATGTCCCAAAGGTCACCGGGCCTGGTGTCACTTTAAAGAAGTAGTCCAGTTACACCTTTGTGGGCTTATAACTTGGCTTCTGAATATCCTAGAGAGGTCAGGTTTGTTTTAGAGTACTCCAATTAACAGCCCCCATTACCACTAAAAGGAATGGAGTCAATTGCACTTATGGTTTGTAAATGGCACCCAGATTTATGTTGCACGAAGCACAATTTCACATCATTCTGGGTCCATTTGTGTGAAAACAAGGTCCAATCAGGCTGAAACGTTACAAGAAGGTAGAATCTATTGAGTTGTAATTGATCTGAACGTTTCAAGATGATCGCAATTTCCTAAGGGGGGTCAAACCATGTCCCAAAGGTCACCGGATCTGGTGTCAATTTAAAGAAGTAGTCCAGTTACACATTTGTGGGCTTATAACTTGGCTTCTGAATGTCCTAGAGAGATCAGGTTTGTTTTAATGTACTCCAACCACCAGCCCCTGCAACCACAAAAAGGAATGGAGTCATTAGCACTTATGGTTTGTAAATGGCACCCAGAATTATGTTGCACGAAGCCTAATTTCACATCATTCTGGGTCCATTTGTGTGAAAACAAGGTCCAATCAGGCTGAAACATTACAAGAAGGTAGAATCTATTGAGTTGTAAGTGATCTGAACGTTTCATGATGATCGCACATTCCTATAGGGGGTCAAACCATGTCCCAAAGGTCAACGGGCCTGGTGTCACTTTAAAGAAGTAGTCCAGTTACACCTTTGTGGGCTTATAACATGGCTTCTGAATATCCTAGAGAGGTCAGGTTTGTTTTAGAGTACTCCAATTAGAGCCCCCATTACCCCAAAAAGGAATGGAGTCATTAGCACTTATGGTTTTTAAATGGCACCCAGAATTATGTTGCACGAAGCACAATTTCACATCATTCTGGGTTCATTTGTATGAAAACAAGGTCCAATCAGGCTGAAACGTTACAGGAAGGTAGAATCTATTGAGTTGTAAGTGATCTGAACGTTTCATGATGATAGCACTTTCCTAAGGGGGTCAAACCATGTCCCAAAGGTCACCGGATCTGGTGTCAATTTAAAGAAGTAGTCCAGTTACACATTTGTGGGCTTATAACTTGGCTTCTGAATGTCCTAGAGAGATCAGGTTTGTTTTAATGTACTCCAATCAACAGCCCCTACAACCACAAAAAGGAATGGAGTCATTAGCACTTATAGTTTGTAAATGGCACCCAGAATTATGTTGCACGAAGCACAATTTCACATCATTCTGGGTCCATTTGTGTGAAAACAAGGTCCAATCAGGCTGAAACGTTACAAGAAGGTAGAATCTACTGAGTTGTAAGTGATCCGAACGTTTCATGATGATCGCACATTCCTATAGGGGGTCAAACCAGGTCCCAAAGGTCACCGGGCCTGGTGTCACTTTAAAGAAGTAGTCCAGTTACACCTTTGTGGGCTTATAACTTGGCTTCTGAATGTCCTAGAGAGGTCAGGTTTGTTTTAGTGTACTCCAATCAACAGTCCCTACAACCACAAAAAGGAATGGAGTCATTAGCACTTATGGTTTGTAAATGGCACCCAGAATTATGTTGCACGAAGCACAATTTCACATCATTCTGGGTCCATTTGTGTGAAAACAAGGTCCAATCATGCTGAAACGTTACAAGAAGGTAGAATCTACTTAGTTGTAAGTGATCTGAACGTTTCATGATGATCGCACATTACTATAGGGGGTAAAATCATGTCCCAAAGGTCACCGGGCCTGGTGTCACTTTAAAGAAGTAGTCCAGTTACACATTTGTGGGCTTATAACTTGGCTTCTGAATATCCTAGAGAGGCCAGGTTTGTTTTAGAGTACTCCAATCAACAGCCCCTACAACCACAAAAATGAATGGAGTCATTAGCACTTATGGTTTGTAAATGGCACCCAGAATTATGTTGCACGAAGCACAATTTCACATCATTCTGGGTCCATTTGTGTGAAAACAAGGTCCAATCAGGCTGAAACGTTACAAGAAGGTAGAATCTATTGAGTTGTAAGTGATCTGAACGTTTCATGATGATCGCACATTCCTATAGGGGGTCAAACCAGGTCCCAAAGGTCACCGGGTCTGGTGTCACTTTAAAGAAGTAGTCCAGTTACACCTTTGTGGGCTTATAACTTGGCTTCTGAATGTCCTAGAGAGGTCAGGTTTGTTTTAGTGTACTCCAATAAACAGTCCCTACAACCACAAAAAGGAATGGAGTCATTAGCACTTATGGTTTGTAAATGGCACCCAGAATTATGTTGCACGAAGCACAATTTCACATCATTCTGGGTCCATTTGTGTGAAAACAAGGTCCAATCAGGCTGAAACGTTACAAGAAGGTAGAATCTACTGAGTTGTAAGTGATCTGAACGTTTAATGATGATCGCACATTCCTATAGGGGGTAAAATCATGTCCCAAAGGTCACCGGGCCTGGTGTCACTTTAAAGAAGTAGTCCAGTTACACATTTGTGGGCTTATAACTTGGCTTCTGAATATCCTAGAGAGGTCAGGTTTGTTTTAGAGTACTCCAATTAACAGCCCCCATTACCACAAAAAGGAATGGAGTCATTAGCGCTTATGGTTTTTAAATGGCACCCAGAATTATGTTGCACGAAGCACAATTTCACATCATTCTGGGTTCATTTGTGTGAAAACAAGGTCCAATCAGGCTGAAACGTTACAAGAAGGTAGAATCTACTGAGTTGTAAGTGATCTGAACGTTTCATGATGATCGCACATTCCTATAGGGGGTAAAACCATGTCCCAAAGGTCACTGGGCCTGGTGTCACTTTAAAGAAGTAGTCCAGTTACACATTTGTGGGCTTATAACTTGGCTTCTGAATGTCCTAGAGAGATCAGGTTTGTTTTAGTGTACTCCAATCAACAGCCCCTACAACCACAAAAAGGAATGGAGTCATTAGCACTTATGGTTTGTAAATGGCACCCAGAATTATGTTGCACGAAGAACAATTTCACATCATTCTGGGTTCATTTGTGTGAAAACAAGGTCCAATCAGGCTGAATTCGTTACAAGAAGGTAGAATCTATTGAGTTGTAAGTGATCTGAACGTTTCATGATGATCGCACATTCCTATAGGGGGTCAAACCATGTCCCAAAGGTCACCGGGCCTGGTGTCACTTTAAAGAAGTAGTCCAGTTACACATTTGTGGGCTTATAACTTGGCTTCTCAATATCCTAGAGAGATCAGGTTTGTTTTAGTGTAGTCCAATCAACAGCCCCTACAACCACAAAAAGGAATGGAGTCATTAGCACTTATGGTTTGTAAATGGCACCCAGAATTATGTTGCATGAAGCACAATTTCACATCATTCTGGGTTCATTTGTGTGAAAACAAGGTCCAATCAGGCTGAAACGTTACAGGAAGGTAGAATCTATTGAGTTGTAAGTGATCTGAACGTTTCATGATGACAGCACTTTCCTAAGGGGGTCAAACCATGTCCCAAACGTCACCGGATCTGGTGTCAATTTAAAGAAGTAGTCCAGTTACACATTTGTGGGCTTATAACTTGGATTCTGAATGTCATAGAGAGATCAGGTTTGTTTTAGTGTACTCCAGTCAACAGCCCCTACAACCACAAAAAGGAATGGAGTCATTAGCACTTATGGTTTGTAAATGGCACCCAGAATTATGTTGCACGAAGCACAATTTCACATCATTCTGGGTCCATTTGTGTGAAAACAAGGTCCAATCAGGCTGAAACGTTACAAGAAGGTAGAATCTATTGAGTTGTAAGTGATCTGAACGTTTCATGATGATCGCACATTCCTATAGGGGGTAAAACCAAATCCCAAAGGTCACCGGGCCTGGTGTCACTTTAAAGAAGTAGTCCAGTTACACATTTGTGGGCTTATAACTTGGCTTCTGAATGTCCTAGAGAGATCAGGTTTGTTTTAGTGTACTCCAATCAACAGACCCTACAAACACAAAAAGGAATGGAGTCATTAGCACTTATGGTTTGTAAAAGGCACCCAGAATTATGTTGCACGAAGCACAATTTCACATCATTCTGGGTCCATTTGTGTGAAAACAAGGTCCAATCAGGCTGAAACGTTACAAGAAGGTAGAATCTATTGAGTTGTAAGTGATCTGAACGTTTCATGATGATCGCACATTCCTACAGGGGGTCAAACCAGGTCCCAAAGGTCACCGGGCCTGGTGTCACTTTAAAGAAGTAGTCCAGTTACACCTTTGTGGGCTTATAACTTGGCTTCTGAATGTCCCAGAGAGTTCAGGTTTGTTTTAGTGTACTCCAATCAACAGTCCCTACAACCACAAAAAGGAATGGAGTCATTAGCACTTATGGTTTGTAAATGGCACCCAGAATTATGTTGCACGAAGCACAATTTCACATCATTCTCGTTCCATTTGTGTGAAAACAAGGTCCAATCAGGCTGAAACGTTACAAGAAGGTAGAATCTACTGAGTTGTAAGTGATCTGAACGTTTCATGATGATCGCACATTACTATAGGGGGTAAAATCATGTCCCAAAGGTCACCGGGCCTGGTGTCACTTTAAAGAAGTAGTCCAGTTACACATTTGTGGGCTTATAACTTGGCTTCTGAATATCCTAGAGAGGTCAGGTTTGTTTTAGAGTACTCCAATTAAGAGCCCCCATTACCACAAAAAGGAATGGAGTCATTAGCACTTATGGCTTGTAAATGGCACCCAGAATTATGTTGCACGAAGCACAATTTCACATCATTCTGGGTCCATTTGTGTGAAAACAAGGTCCAATCAGGCTGAAACGTTACAAGAAGGTAGAATCTATTGAGTTGTAAGTGATCTGAACATTTCATGATGATCGCACATTCCTATAGGGGGTCAAACCAGGTCCCAAAGGTCACCGCGCCTGGTGTCACTTTAAAGAAGTAGTCCAGTTACACCTTTGTGGGCTTATAACTTGGCTTCTGAATATCCTAGAGAGGTCAGGTTTGTTTTAGAGTACTCCAATTAACAGCCCCCATTACCCCCAAAAGGACTGGAGTCATTAGCACTTATGGTTTTTAAATGGCACCCAGAATTATGTTGCACGAAGCACAATTTCACATCATTCTGGGTCCATTTGTGTGAAAACAAGGTCCAATCAGGCTGAAACGTTACAAGAAGGTAGAATCTATTGAGTTGTAAGTGATCTGAACGTTTCAAGATGATCGCACATTCCTATAGGGGGTAAAACCATGTCCCAAAGGTCACCGGGCCTGGTGTCACTTTAGAGAAGTAGTCCAGTTACACCTTTGTGGGCTTATAACTTGGCTTCTGAATGTCCTAGAGAGGTCAGGTTTGTTTTAGTGTACACCAATCAACAGCCCCTACAACCACAAACAGGAATGGAGTCATTAGCACTTATGGTTTGTAAATGGCACCCAGAATTATGTTGCACGAAGCACAAATTCACATCATTCTGGGTCCATTTGTGTGAAAACAAGGTCCAATCAGGCTGAAACGTTACAGGAAGGTACAATCTATTGAGTTGTAAGTGATCTGAACGTTTCATGATGATAGCACTTTCCTAAGGGGGTCAAACCATGTCCCAAAGGTCACCGGATCTGGTGTCAATTTAAAGAAGTAGTCCAGTTACAAATTTGTGGGCTTATAACTTGGCTTCTGAATTTCCTAGAGAGATCAGGTTTGTTTTAGTGTACTCCAATCAACAGCCCCTACAACCACAAAAAGGAATGGAGTCATTAGCACTTAAGGTTTGTAAATGGCACCCAGAATTATGTTGCACGAAGCACAATTTCACATCATTCTGGGTCCATTTGTGTGAAAACAAGGTCCAATCATGCTGAAACGTTACAAGAAGGTAGAATCTACTTAGTTGTAAGTGATCTGAACGTTTCATGATGATCGCACATTTCTATAGGGGGTAAAATCATGTCCCAAAGGTCACCGGGCCTGGTGTCACTTTAAAGAAGTAGTCCAGTTACACATTTGTGGGCTTATAACTTGGCTTCTGAATATCCTAGAGAGGCCAGGTTTGTTTTAGAGTACTCCAATCAACAGCCCCTACAACCACAAAAAGGAATGGAGTCATTAGCGCTTATGGTTTTTAAATGGCACCCAGAATTATGTTGCACGAAGCACAATTTCACATCATTCTGGGTTCTTTTGTGTGAAAACAAGGTCCAATCAGGCTGAAACGTTACAAGAAGGTAGAATCTACTGAGTTGTAAGTGATCTGAACGTTTCATGATGATCGCACATTCCTATAGGGGGTAAAACCATGTCCCAAAGGTCACTGGGCCTGGTGTCACTTTAAAGAAGTAGTCCAGTTACACATTTGTGGGCTTATAACTTGGCTTCTGAATGTCCTAGAGAGATCAGGTTTGTTTTAGTGTACTCCAATCAACAGCCCCTACAACCACATAAAGGAATGGAGTCATTAGCACTTATGGTTTGTAAATGGCACCCAGAATTATGTTGCACGAAGCACAATTTCACATCATTCTGGGTTCATTTGTGTGAAAACAAGGTCCAATCAGGCTGAATTCGTTACAAGAAGGTAGAATCTATTGAGTTGTAAGTGATCTGAACGTTTCATGATGATCGCACATTCCTATAGGGGGTCAAACCATGTCCCAAAGGTCACCGGGCCTGGTGTCACTTTAAAGAAGTAGTCCAGTTACACATTTGTGGGCTTATAACTTGGCTTCTCAATTTCCTAGAGAGATCAGGTTTGTTTTAGTGTAGTCCAATCAACAGCCCCTACAACCACAAAAAGGAATGGAGTCATTAGCACTTATGGTTTGTAAATGGCACCCAGAATTATGTTGCATGAAGCACAATTTCACATCATTCTGGGTTCATTTGTGTGAAAACAAGGTCCAATCAGGCTGAAACGTTACAGGAAGGTAGAATCTATTGAGTTGTAAGTGATCTGAACGTTTCATGATGACAGCACTTTCCTAAGGGGGTCAAACCATGTCCCAAACGTCACCGGATCTGGTGTCAATTTAAAGAAGTAGTCCAGTTACACATTTGTGGGCTTATAACTTGGATTCTGAATGTCATAGAGAGATCAGGTTTGTTTTAGTGTACTCCAGTCAACAGCCCCCATTACCACAAAAAGGAATGGAGTCATTAGCACTTATGGTTTGTAAATGGCACCCAGAATTATGTTGCACGAAGCACAATTTCACATCATTCTGGGTCCATTTGTGTGAAAACAAGGTCCAATCAGGCTGAAACGTTACAAGAAGGTAGAATCTATTGAGTTGTAAGTGATCTGAACGTTTCATGATGATCGCACATTCCTATAGGGGGTAAAACCAAATCCCAAAGGTCACCGGGCCTGGTGTCACTTTAAAGAAGTAGTCCAGTTACACATTTGTGGGCTTATAACTTGGCTTCTGAATGTCCTAGAGAGATCAGGTTTGTTTTAGTGTACTCCAATCAACAGACCCTACAAACAGAAAAAGGAATGGAGTCATTAGCACTTATGGTTTGTAAATGGCACCCAGAATTATGTTGCACGAAGCACAATTTCACATCATTCTGGGTCCATTTGTGTGAAAACAAGGTCCAATCAGGCTGAAACGTTACAAGAAGGTAGAATCTATTGAGTTGTAAGTGATCTGAACGTTTCATGATGATCGCACATTCCTACAGGGGGTCAAACCAGGTCCCAAAGGTCACCGGGCCTGGTGTCACTTTAAAGAAGTAGTCCAGTTACACCTTTGTGGGCTTATAACTTGGCTTCTGAATGTCCTAGAGAGTTCAGGTTTGTTTTAGTGTACTCCAATCAACAGTCCCTACAACCACAAAAAGGAATGGAGTCATTAGCACTTATGGTTTGTAAATGGCACCCAGAATTATGTTGCACGAAGCACAATTTCACATCATTCTGGTTCCATTTGTGTGAAAACAAGGTCCAATCAGGCTGAAACGTTACAAGAAGGTAGAATCTATTGAGTTGTAAATGATCTGAACGTTTCATGATGATCGCACATTACTATAGGGGGTAAAATCATGTCCCAAAGGTCACCGGGCCTGGTGTCACTTTAAAGAAGTAGTCCAGTTACACATTTGTGGGCTTATAACTTGGCTTCTGAATATCCTAGAGAGGTCAGGTTTGTTTTAGAGTACTCCAATTAAGAGCCCCCATTACCACAAAAAGGAATGGAGTCATTAGCACTTATGGCTTGTAAATGGCACCCAGAATTATGTTGCACAAAGCACAATTTCACATCATTCTGGGTCCATTTGTGTGAAAACAAGGTCCAATCAGGCTGAAACGTTACAAGAAGGTAGAATCTATTGAGTTGTAAGTGATCTGAACATTTCATGATGATCGCACATTCCTATAGGGGGTCAAACCAGGTCCCAAAGGTCACCGCGCCTGGTGTCACTTTAAAGAAGTAGTCCAGTTACACCTTTGTGGGCTTATAACTTGGCTTCTGAATATCCCAGAGAGGTCAGGTTTGTTTTAGAGTACTCCAATTAACAGCCCCCATTACCCCCAAAAGGACTGGAGTCATTAGCACTTATGGTTTTTAAATGGCACCCAGAATTATGTTGCACGAAGCACAATTTCACATCATTCTGGGTCCATTTGTGTGAAAACAAGGTCCAATCAGGCTGAAACGTTACAAGAAGGTAGAATCTATTGAGTTGTAAGTGATCTGAACGTTTCAAGATGATCGCACATTCCTATAGGGGGTAAAACCATGTCCCAAAGGTCACCGGGCCTGGTGTCACTTTAGAGATGTAGTCCAGTTACACCTTTGTGGGCTTATAACTTGGCTTCTGAATGTCCTAGAGAGGTCAGGTTTGTTTTAGTGTACACCAATCAACAGCCCCTACAACCACAAACAGGAATGGAGTCATTAGCACTTATGGTTTGTAAATGGCACCCAGAATTATGTTGCACGAAGCACAAATTCACATCATTCTGGGTCCATTTGTGTGAAAACAAGGTCCAATCAGGCTGAAACGTTACAGGAAGGTACAATCTATTGAGTTGTAAGTGATCTGAACGTTTCATGATGATAGCACTTTCCAAAGGGGGTCAAACCATGTCCCAAAGGTCACCGGATCTGGTGTCAATTTAAAGAAGTAGTCCAGTTACAAATTTGTGGGCTCATAACTTGGCTTCTGAATTTCCTAGAGAGATCAGGTTTGTTTTAGTGTACTCCAATCAACAGCCCCTACAACCACAAAAAGGAATGGAGTCATTAGCACTTATGGTTTGTAAATGGCACCCATAATTATGTTGCACGAAGCACAATTTCACATCATTCTGGGTCCATTTGTGTGAAAACAAGGTCCAATCACGCTGAAATGTTACAAGAAGGTAGAATCTACTTAGTTGTAAGTGATCTGAACGTTTCATGATGATCGCACATTTCTATAGGGGGTAAAACCATGTCCCAAAGGTCACCGGGCCTGGTGTCACTTTAAAGAAGTAGTCCAGTTACACATTTGTGGGCTTATAACTTGGCTTCTGAATATCCTAGAGAGGCCAGTTTTGTTTTAGAGTACTCCAATCAACAGCCCCTACAACCACAAAAAGGAATGGAGTCATTAGCACTTATGGTTTGTAAATGGCACCCAGAATTATGTTGCACGAAGCACAATTTCACATCATTCTGGGTCCATTTGTGTGAAAACAAGGTCCAATCAGGCTGAAACGTTACAAGAAGGTAAAATCTATTGAGTTGTAAGTGATCTGAACGTTTCATGATGATCGCACATTCCTATAGGGGGTCAAACCAGGTCCCAAAGGTCACCGGGCCTGGTGTCACTTTAAAGAAGTAGTCCAGTTACACCTTTGTGGGCTTATAACTTGGCTTCTGAATGTCCTAGAGAGGTCAGGTTTGTTTTAGTGTACTCCAATCAACAGTCCCTACAACCACAAAAAGGAATGGAGTCATTAGCACTTATGGTTTGTAAATGGCACCCAGAATTATGTTGCACAAAGCACAATTTCACATCATTCTGGGTCCATTTGTGTGAAAACAAGGTCCAATCAGGCTGAAACGTTACAAGAAGGTAGAATCTACTGAGTTGTAAGTGATCTGAACGTTTCATGATGATCGCACATTACTATAGGGGGTAAAATCATGTCCCAAAGGTCACCGGGGCCTGGTGTCACTTTAAAGAAGTAGTCCAGTTACACATTTGTGGGCTTATAACTTGGCTTCTGAATATCCTAGAGAGGTCAGGTTTGTTTTAGAGTACTCCAATTAACAGCCCCCATTACCACAAAAAGGAATGGAGTCATTAGCGCTTATGGTTTTTAAATGGCACCCAGAATTATGTTGCACGAAGCACAATTTCACATCATTCTGGGTTCATTTGTGTGAAAAAAAGGTCCAATCAGGCTGAAACGTTACAAGAAGGTAGAATCTACTGAGTTGTAAGTGATCTGAACGTTTCATGATGATCGCACATTCCTATAGGGGGTAAAACCATGTCCCAAAGGTCACCGGGCCTGGTGTCACTTTAAAGAAGTAGTCCAGTTACACATTTGTGGGCTTATAACTTGGCTTCTGAATGTCCTAGAGAGATCAGGTTTGTTTTAGTGTACTCCAATCAACAGCCCCTACAACCACAAAAAGGAATGGAGTCATTAGCACTTATGGTTTGTAAATGGCACCCAGAATTATGTTGCACGAAGCACAATTTCACATCATTCTGGGTCCATTTGTGTGAAAACAAGGTTCAATCAGGCTGAAACGTTACAAGAAGGTAGAATCTATTGAGTTGTAAGTGATCTGAACGTTTCATGATGATCGCACATTCCTATAGGGGGTCAAACCATGTCCCAAAGGTCACCGGGCCTGGTGTCACTTTAAAGAAATAGTCCAGTTACACATTTGTGGGCTTATAACTTGGCTTCCCAATATCCTAGAGAGATCAGGTTTGTTTTAGTGTACTCCAATCAACAGCCCCTACAACCACAAAAAGGAATGGAGTCATTAGCACTTATGGTTTGTAAATGGCACCCAGAATTATGTTGCATGAAGCACAATTTCACATCATTCTGGGTTCATTTGTTCATTTGGAAAAAGTCCCAAAATGTCCCAAAATGGAGTTCTCCATTTCGGGCTTCTTTTGCATGTAGTTGAAAGTAACCCAGATTGAAGGCGTCCTTAATTGAAAAATTCAGTTCGGGTTACTTTAGAAGAAGACCCAAAATGGAGGCCTCCATTTTGGGTTACTTTACAAGAAGCCCCAAAATGGAGTCTCCATTTTGGGTTACTTTGGAAAAAGTCCCAAAATGGAGGCCTCCATTTCGGGTTACTTTACAAGAAGCCCCAAAATGGAGTCTCCATTTTGGGTTACTTTGGAAAAAGTCCCAAAATTGAGGCCTCCATTTCGGGCTTCTTTTGCATGAAGTTGAAAGTAACCCAGATTGAAGGCGTCCTTAATTGAAAAATTCAGTTCGGGTTACTTTAGAAGAAGACCCAAAATGGAGGCCTCCATTTTGGGTTACTTTACAAGAAGCCCCAAAATGGAGTCTCCATTTTGGGTTACTTTGGAAAAAGTCCCAAAATGGAGGCCTCCATTTCGGGTTACTTTACAAGAAGCCCCAAAATGGAGTCTCCATTTTGGGTTACTTTGGAAAAAGTCCCAAAATGGAGGCCTCCATTTCGGGATTCTTTTGCATGTAGTTGAAAGTAACCCAAATTGAAGGCTTCCTTAATTGAAAAATTCAGTTCGGGTTACTTTAGAAGAAGACCCAAAATGGAGGACTCCATCTTGGGTTACTTTACAAGAAACCCCAAAATGGAGTCTCCATGTTGGGTTACTTTGGAAAAAGTCCCAAAATGGAGGCCTCCATTTCGGGTTACTTTACAAGAAGCCCCAAAATGGAGTCTCCATTTTGGGTTACTTTGGAAAAAGTCCCAAAATGGAGGCCTCCATTTCGGGCTTCTTTTGCATGTAGTTGAAAGTAACCCAAATTGAAGGCTTCCTTAATTGAAAAATTCAGTTCTGGTTACTTTAGAAGAAGACCCAAAATGGAGACTCCATTTTGGGTTACTTTAGAAGAAACCCCAAAATTGCGGCCTCCATTTTGGGTTACTTTAGAAGAAGCACCAAAAATGAGCCTACATTTTGGGTTACTTTAGAAGAAGCACCAAAAATGAGCCTACATTTCGGGTTACTTTAGAAGAAACCCCAAAATGTAGGCCTCCATTTTGGGTTACTTTAGAAGAAGCCCCAAAATGGAGACTCCGGTTTCCCCCCCAAGAGGGACACACACACACACACACACACACAAACACACACACACACACACACACACACACACACACACACACACACACACACACAAATCCAATCCTCCAAACAGGAGTGGTTAACCAAAGCAGGAGAATATTTAAAGAGGTTTTTTGAGGAGTTCAGACATCTAGGAGGAACTGGCAGTGGAGCTGCTCCACTGAGGAGGTTCAGGCACTTGGTAAGAATGCCTTCCGGAGGAGGAGTTTCAGGTGTGCCCTGCCAACAGGAGGCCCCTGGGTCGCAGAACAAAGGACCCCCTATGATCTTCTGCATAATCACATGAGCCCAGGTGTGGAACCTATTCAGCCATAGTTACGGGTGAGCTCATTGTGAAACCTGGCCCCACCCTATCATGTGATTTCCTGAGGTCAGATGGGCCAAGATGTGAGTGGGCGTTAAGTCATCTGGGAAGGCATCTCAAAACTGGATTATAGATGGCAGACAGTTGGTGTCGTAAACCACCGCCTCTTTTCAAAGATGGTTGCTTACAGTGGATGTAAATGGCTTCTTTCACTCCTCTTTCAAACCATCTGTCCTCTCTGTCCAAACTGTGAATATTGTCATCCTGGAGTGACCTTTGTCCTTTTGATGCAGATGAACTGCTGAGTGCTGTCCCGTGGAGGTGGCTCTTCTATGTTGTTCCTATGTTGTGCTACTTCATTTTCTATTAAGACAAGAAGCCCAAATTGGAGACTCCATTTCGGGCTTCTTTTGCATGTAGTTGAAAGTAACCCAAATTGAATGCTTCATTAATTGAAGAATTATGTTTGGGCTACTTTTGCATGTATGGAAAAGTAGCCCAAAATGAATGGCTCATTTTAGGCTATTTTTGAATGTTGTAAAAGTAGCCCAAAATGAATTCCTTTTGGGCTACTTTTACAACATTCAAAAGTAGCCCAAAATGAATGCTTTATTAGTTGAAGAATTCAGTTTGGGTTACTTTAGAAGAAGACCCAAATTGGAGGCCTCCATTTTGGGTTACTTTTGAAGAAGCCCCAAAATGGAGGCCTCCATTTCCTCCATTTCGGGTTACTTTAGAAGAAAACCCAAATTGGAGGCCTCCATTTTGGGTTACTTTTGAAGAAGCCCCAAAATGGAGGCCTCCATTTCCTCCATTTTGGGCTACTTTAGAAGAAGACCCAAATTGGAGGCCTCCATTTTGGGTTACTTTTGAAGAAGCCCCAAAATGGAGGCCTCCATTTCCTCCATTTTGGGTTACTTTAGAAGAAGACCCAAATTGGAGGCCTCCATTTTGGGTTACTTTTGAAGAAGCCCCAAAATGGAGGCCTCCATTTCCTCCATTTTGGGTTACTTTAGAAGAAGACCCAAATTGGAGGCCTCCATTTTGGGTTACTTTTGAAGAAGCCCCAAAATGGAGGCCTCCATTTCCTCCATTTTGGGTTACTTTAGAAGAAGACCCAAATTGGAGGCCTCCATTTTGGGTTACTTTTGAAGAAGCCCCAAAATGGAGGCCTCCATTTCCTCCATTTTGGGTTACTTTAGAAGAAGACCCAAATTGGAGGCCTCCATTTTGGGTTACTTTTGAAGAAGCCCCAAAATGGAGGCCTCCATTTCCTCCATTTTGGGTTACTTTAGAAGAAGACCCAAATTGGAGGCCTCCATTTTGGGTTACTTTTGAAGAAGCACCAAAATGGAGGCCTACATTTCGGGCTTCTTTTGCATGTAGTTGAAAGTAACCCAAATTGAAGGCTTCCTTAATTGAAAAATTCAGTTTGGGTTACTTTAGAAGACGACCCAAATTGGAGGCCTCCATTTTGGGTTACTTTTGAAGAAGCACCAAAATTGTGTCTCCATTTCGGGTCTGGTGACCTTTGTGACTTCATTTGACCCTGTTAGGGTAACGTTCAGATCACTTACAACTCCATAGACTATACGTTCATGTGATGTTTCAGCCTTATTGGACCTTGTTTTCGCACAAATGGACCCAGAAATATGTGAAATTGTGCTTTGTGCAACATAATTCTGGGTGCCATTTAAAGACCATAAGTGCTTATGACTCCATTCCTTTTTGTGGTAGTAGGGGCTGTTTATTAGAGCATTTTAAAACCAACATGACCTCTCTAGGATATTCAGAAGCCAAGTTATAAGCCCACAAAGGTGTGTTACGAACCACACCTTTAAAGAAGAAGTTATCCAATGACCTTTGTGACAACATTTGACCCCCTAAGCAATGTGCTATCATCATGAAACACATGATTCATTTACATCTCAATAGATTGTACCTTCCTGTGATGTTTCAGCCTGATTGAAGTTTTTTTCAGAGAACTGGACCCATAATAATGTGAACTTGTCTTGGTGCAACATAGGTCTGGGTGCCATTTAAAAACTGTACATCCTATCCACTCCATTCATTCTGTTCTAGATACAGACCATTTATTGGAGTATTTTAAAACCAGCCTGACCTCTCTAGGATATTCAGAAGCCAAGTTATAAGCCCACAAAGGTGTAACCAGACACCTGACTATCTCTGCTTGGACAAGCGTCCCGTAAGGGCGCTCGAAAAGGTCAGACGGCATCGATTTCGACGTGCGTCGATGAGATGGTAGCCGGGATGCACCACCCCAAATTTCGTGCGGCTACACCAAACCGAATTCAAACGGCGGCCCAAAAGTGGGAAAATTTAGCTCAGGCTTCATTTGCGGCCTTCTGCCACTTGAGCCCCTTTTTGGCCGCCGTTCAGCCCACGTTGGTCCGAGGCGCACGAAATTTTTTTTGGTGCATCCCAGCACTGGTCCGAACCACAGATTTCGAAATCGTGCCGGTCGCATCGTGTTAAGCGTCCGTTTGGGGCCTGAGGGCGGTTTTCCCTCCATTTTTCCATGTGCTCGGCAAATTGGCATTTCTCAACCGATTTTCACCAAACAAACATCGATTTGGCATGCCGCCGTCACCCCGATCTAGCCCAGGCAGTTTGGTAGCCGTAGCTCGTTGTTCCGGTGCTGTTCTGGGTCAGAGGTCAGAGAAAATGATGGATTTGGGCTGTTTTGGGGCTGAAAAACAGGGTTCTCCTCAACCTAGAGACTTGAAACTGAGAATGTTTCTTTAAATAGCTGACAGCTACAACATATGCAGTTTTCAAGTTGCTGGCTTATTCAGAAGGGTCAAGGTTCACAGCCTCTTGGTACAAGCAGAGAAAATGATGGATTTGGGCTGTTTTTGAGCTGAAAAACAGGGTTCTGCTCAACCTAGAGAGTTGACACTTGCACATTTCCTTTAGATAGCTGACAGCTACCACATACGTCGAGCTCGTGCCGGTCGCAACGTGCTAAGCGTCCGTTTGGGGCCTGAGGGCAGTTTTCCCTCCATTTTGCCATGTGCTCGGCAAAGTGGCGTTTCTCAACCGATTTTCACCAAAACAAACGTTGATTTGGCATGCCGCCATCACCCCGAGCTAGCCCAGGCAGTTTGGTTGCCGTAGCTCTTTGTTTCGGTGCTTTTCCGAACCCCAGGTCGCCAGAGGTCACGCTCTTTTTGGCCACAGCTCCTCAAGGGAACGCCCGATCCGTTCCGTTTTTGGAGAGGTGGTCCCCGTGGTGCCAAGCAATCATAATCCGCTGTCAAAATTGAAAAAAAAAAAATTGTGTCTGAGTTTGGCCAAAAAAATGCCCTCTTAGACCCATCGCCTCAAAGAGGACTTGTGTTTTCCTGGTAGAAAGTGGAAAGAAAAAGTTCTGCTGGCGCCAGCGATGCCATCTTCGGATATGTTGTTCGGGGGCCAAGCACGAGTCCATCCGAGGTGGTTTGGTGGCAAAATATTTTGTGGTTCCAGAGATATAGCCCCCAGAAGTGCGCGATTTTTGCAAGTTTACAATGGGCAATTCTAGCGCCGTGAGGGCTATCAAAAAGACGAGTAGATTTTTGCGCTCGTACCGGACTTCCGAACCAGAGAGTGTAAACAATTTTCGACTGCGCCCCCTAGTGGCCGAACTTGGTCAGTGAGCGACGTAGCGTGACGCAACTGAAATATTATGATTCGGCATGTCCTTCTTTACAACATATGTGAATTTCATGTCCCTACGTGGAATTTAACTATTTTTAATGAATTAAAAGAGACCGGCAAAACCCTAGGCCCGAAACCACGATTTTTAGACCCTTTTTGGCTGCCGTTCGGCCATCGTTGATCCGAGGCGCCCGAAAACTCTTCTGGTGCATCCCAGCACTGGCCCGAAACACATACGTCGAGTTCGTGCCGGTCGCATCGTGTTAAGCGTCCGTTTGGGGCCGTACGGCACTTTTCCCGCCTTTTCTGCCATGTGCTTGGCAAAGTGGCATTTCTCAACCGATTTTCACCAAACAAACGTCGATTTGGCATGCCGCCATCACCCAGAGCTAGCTCAGGCAGTTTGGTAGCCGTAGCTCGTTGTTCTGGTGCTGTTCTGGGTCAGAGGTCAGAAAAAAGATGGATTTCAGCTAAAAACGGGGTTCTCTTCAACCTCCAGACTTGACACTGATACTGTGTGCTCCTTGACCTCACAGGTCCATCATGTGTTAATTTCAGACAGATTGGAGCTTGTATCACAGGTTTTTCAACCAGAAATATGTGAAATTGTGCTTGGTGCGACATATTTCTGGGTGCCATTTAAAAACCATAAGTGCTGACGACTCCATTCCTTCTGCTGGTGATAGGGGCTGTTAATTGGGGTCATTTAAACCCAACCTGACCTCTCTAGGACATTCAGAAGCCAAGTTCTGAGCCTCCAAAGGTGTATCCGGACAATTGTCTTTAAGGCAGAAGTGATCCGGTGACCTTTGGGACATCATCTGACCCCCTTAGGAATGTGCTATCATCATGAAATGTACAGATAACTTACAACTCAATAGATTCTACCTTCCTGTTGTGTTTCAGCCAGATTGGACCTTGTTTTCACACAAAAGGAACCAACATTATGTGAAAATGTGCTTTGTGCGACATATTTCAGGGTGCTGTTTGAAAACCGTAAGTGCTAATGACTCCATTCCTTCTGCTTGTGATAGGGGCTGTTAATTGGAGTCATTTAAACCCAACCTGACCTCTCTAGGACATTCAGAAGCCAAGTTATGAGCCTCCAAAGGTGTATCCGGACATTTTTCTTTAAGGCAGAAGTGATCCGGTGACCTTTGTGACATCATCTGACCCCCTTAGGAATGTGCTGTCATCATGAAACGTGCAGATCACTTACAACTCAATAGATTCTACCTTCCTGTGGTGTTTCAGCCAGATTGGACCTTGTTTGAGGGAACTGGAACCAAAATTATGTGAAATTGTGCTTGGTGCAACATAATTCTGTGTGTGCCATTTAAAAACTGTACATCCTATCCACTCCACTCCTTCTGTTATCGATACAGACCATTAATTGGAGTATCTTAAAACAAATTTGACCTCTCTAGGACATTCATAAGCCAAGTTATGAGCCTCCAAAGGTGTATCCGGACATTTTTCTTCAGGTGACACCATGCTCGGTGACCTTTGGGCCATGGTTTGACCCCCTTAGGAAGGTGCTATCATCATGAAAAGTTCAGATCACTTACAACTCAATAGATTCTACCTTTCTGTGGTGTTTCAGCCTGATTGAAGCTTTTTTCAGAGAACTGGACCCATAATAATGTGAAATTGTGCTTGGTGCAACATAGGTCTGGGGTCTGGGTCCCATTTAAACCCCGTAAGTGCTATTGACTTGATTCCTTTTTCTGGTAGTAGGGGCTGTTAATTGGAGTATTTTAAAACAGACCTGATCTCTCTAGGACATTCAGAAGAAAAGTTATAAGCCCACAAATGTGTGATACGAACCACTCCTTTAAAGAACAAGTGATCCGATGACCTTTGTGACACCATTTGACCATCTTAGGAATGAGCTATCATTATGAAACGTTGGAATCACTTATAACTAAAAAGATTCTACTTTCCTGTGGTGTTTCAGCCTGATTGAAGCTTTTTTCAGTGAACTGGACCCATAATAATGTGAAATTGTGCTTGGTGCAACATAGTTCTGGGTCCCATTTAAAACCCATAAGTGCTATTGACTTAAGTCCTTTTTCTGGTAGTAGGGGCTGTTAATTGGAGTATTTTAAAACAGACCTGACCTCTCTAGGACATTCAGAAGCCAAGTTATAAGACCAACAGCTGCTTTTTTGGTGAGCAGGACGTCTCCGTTTTGGGTGTTTTTTGAAAGTAGCCCGAAATAAAGTGCATAGTGTCTGCCACCAAATCCAAAGTTCAGGTCAGAACGGGTGGGGGATGGGTGACGGACTCCACTTGACCCTTTGGTTCAGAACGGGCTACTTGTCTTCATTTTGGGATGCACGGGGGATGGGTGGAGACCTAGAAACATGTGAAACAGTGCTTTGTGTGACATAATTATGGGTGCCATTTAAAAACTGTACATCCTATCGACTCAATTCCTTCTGTTCTAGATACAGACCATTAATTGGAGTATTTTACAACAGACCTGACCTCTCTAGGACATTCAGAAGCCAAGTTATAAGCCCACAGCTGTTTTGGTGAGCAGCACGTCTCCGTTTTGGGCAAACTTTTGAAAGTAGCCCGAAATAAAGTGTATAGCGTCTGCCACCCAGTCAAAAAGTCAGGTCAGAACGGGTGGGGGATGGGCAACGAACTCCACGGGCTACTTTTCCTCCATTTTGGGACAGATGGGGGTGGGGGGTGGGGGGGTGGGGGGGCTGAGGTGGGCCGGTCAGCGGACCAGGGGGAGGTCTCTGGGGCGGCGACCTCAAAACGGGTTACTTTGGGGAGGGGGAAGGTGTGGGGTGTTCTCCGCCAATGGATTCAGAAGGGGTGAGTTTGGGCGCGATACGGGTCACTTTTAAATTTCTTGTCCAAGGGCTCCCCTAGTGTCCAAGTCCCAAAGTGAAGCAAAAGTAACCCATTCTGAGTCCAGGGGTGTGCCAAAATGTAAAAAGTAACCCAAATTTAAGGAGCCCAATTCCATTGGGGCCACTTTTTTCGCAAAGTGTGCCAAAAAGCGCATTTTAGAATGCCCAAAATGAAGCAATCCCTCAGGGGGTCAAACCATGTCCCAAAGGTCACCGGATCTGGTGTCAATTTAAAGAAGTAGTCCAGTTACACATTTGTGGGCTTATAACTTGGCTTCTGAATTTCCTAGAGAGATCAGGTTTGTTTTAATGTACTCCAATCAACAGCCCCTACAACCACAAAAAGGAATGGAGTCATTAGCACTTATGGTTTGTAAATGGCACCCAGAATTATGTTGCACGAAGCACAATTTCATATCATTCTGGGTCCATTTGTGTGAAAACAAGGTCCAATCAGGCTGAAACGTTACAAGAAGGTAGAATCTATTGAGTTGTAAGTGATCTGAACGTTTTATGATGATCGCACATTCCTATAGGGGGTCAAACCATGTCCCAAAGGTCACCGGGCCTGGTGTCACTTTAAAGAAGTAGTCCAGTTACACCTTTTTGGGCTTATAACTTGGCTTCTGAATATCCTAGAGAGGTAAGGTTTTTTTTAGAGTACTCCAATTAACAGCCCCCATTACCACTAAAAGGAATGGAGTCATTAGCACTTATGGTTTTTAAATGGCACCCAGAATTATGTTGCACGAAGCACAATTTCACATCATTCTGGGTTCATTTGTGTGAAAACAAGGTCCAATCAGGCTGAAACGTTACAGGAAGGTAGAATCTATTGAGTTGTAAGTGATCTGAACGTTTCATGATGATAGCACTTTTCTAAGGGGTCAAACCATGTCCCAAAGGTCACCGGATCTGGTGTCAATTTAAACAAGTAGTCTAGTTACACATTTGTGGGCTTATAACTTGGCTTCTGAATGTCCTAGAGAGATCAGGTTTGTTTTAGTATACTCCAAATCAACAGCCCCTACAACCACAAAAAGGAATGGAGTCATTAGCACTTATGGTTTGTAAATGGCACCCAGAATTATGTTGCACGAAGCACAATTTCACATCATTCTGGGTTCATTTGTGTGAAAACAAGGTCCAATCATGCTGCAACGTTACAGGAAGGTAGAATCTATTTAGTTGTAAGTGATCTGAACGTTTCATGATGATAGGGCTTTCCTAAGGGGATCAAACCATGTCCCAAAGGTCACCGGATCTGGTGTCAATTTAAAGAAGTAGTCCAGTTACACATTTGTGGGCTTATAACTTGGCTTCTGATTATCCTAGAGAGGTCAGGTTTGTTTTAGAGTACTCCAATTAACAGCCCCCATTACCACTAAAAGGAATGGAGTCATTAGCACTTATGGTTTTTAAATGGCACCCAGAATAATGTTGCACGAAGCACAATTTCACATCTTTCTGGGTTCATTTGTGTGAAAACAAGGTCCAATCAGGCTGAAACGTTACAGGAAGGTAGAATCTATTGAGTTGTAAGTGATCTGAACGTTTCATGATGATAGCCCTTTCCTAAGGGGGTCAAACCATGTCCCAAAGGTCACCGGATCTGGTGTCAATTTAAAGAAGTAGTCCCTTTACACATTTGTGGGCTTATAACTTGGCTTCTGAATGTCCTAGAGAGATCAGGTTTGTTTTAGTATACTCCAATCAACAGCCCCTACAACCACAAAAAGGAATGGAGTCATTAGCACTTATGGTTTTTAAATGGCACCCAGAATTATGTTGCACGAAGCACAATTTCACATCATTCTGGGTTCTTTTGTGTGAAAACAAGGTCCAATCAGGCTGAAACGTTACAGGAAGGTAGAATCTATTGAGTTGTAAGTGATCTGAACGTTTCATGATGATAGCCCTTTCCTAAGGGGGTCAAACCATGTCCCAAAGGTCACCGGATCTGGTGTCAATTTAAAAAAGTAGTCCAGTTACACATTTGTGGGCTTCTAACTTGGCTTCTGAATGTCCTAGAGAGATCAGGTTTGTTTTAATGTACTCCAACCAACAGTCCCTACAACCACAAAAAGGAATGGAGTCATTAGCACTTATAGTTTGTAAATGGCACCCAGAATTATGTTGCACGAAGCACAATTTCACATCATTCTGGGTCCATTTGTGTGAAAACAAGGTCCAATCAGGCTGAAACGTTACAAGAAGGTAGAATCTATTGAGTTGTAAGTGATCTGAACGTTTCATGATGATCACACATTCCTATAGGGTGTCAAACCATGTCCCAAAGGTCACCGGGCCTGGTGTCACTTTAAAGAAGTAGTCCAATTACACCTTTGAGGGCTTATAACTTGATTCTGAATGTCCTAGAGAGATCAGGTTTGTTTTAGTGTACTCCAATCAACAGCCCCTACAACCTCAAAAAGGAATGGAGTCATTGGCACTTATGGTTTTTAAATGGCACCCAGAATTATGTTGCACGAAGCACAATTTCACATCATTCTGGGTCCATTTGTGTGAAAACAAGGTCCAATCAGGCTGAAACGTTACAAGAAGGTAGAATCTATTGAGTTGTAAGTGATCTGAACATTTCAAGATGATCGCACATTCCTATAGGGGGTAAAACCATGTCCCAAAGGTCACCGGGCCTGGTGTCACTTTAAAGAAGTAGTCCAGTTACACCTTTGTGGGCTTATAACTTGGCTTCTGAATATCCTAGAGAGGTCAGGTTTGTTTTAGAGTACTCCAATTAACAGCCCCCATTACCACTAAAAGGAATGGAGTCATTAGCACTTATGGTTTTTAAAGGGCACCCTGAATTATGTTGCACGAAGCACAATTTCACATCATTCTGGGTTCATTTGTGTGAAAACAAGGTCCAATCAGGCTGAAACGTTACAGTAAGGTAGAATCTATTGAGTTGTAAGTGATCTGAACGTTTCATGATGATAGCCCTTTCCTAAGGGGGTCAAACCATGTCCCAAAGGTCACCGGATCTGGTGTCAATTTAAACAAGTAGTCCAGTTACACATTTGTGGGCTTATAACTTGGCTTCTGAATGTCCTAGAGAGATCAGGTATGTTTTAGTATACTCCAATCAACAGCCCCAAGAACCACAAAAAGGAATGGAGTCATTAGCACTTATGGTTTGTAAATGGCACCCAGAATTATTTTGCACGAAGCACAATTTCACATCATTCTGGGTTCATTTGTGTGAAAACAAGGTACAATCAGGCTGAAACGTTACAGGAACGTAGAATCTATTGAGTTGTAAGTGATCTGAACGTTTCATGATGATAGCACTTTCCTAAGGGGGTCAAACCATGTCCCAAAGGTCACCGGATCTGGTGTCAATTTAACGAAGTAGTCCAGTTACACATTTGTGGGCTTATAACTTGGCTTCTGAATGTCCAAGAGAGATCAGGTTTGTTTTAATGTACTCCAACCAACAGCCCCTACAACCACAAAAAGGAATGGAGTCATTAGCACTTATAGTTTGTAAATGGCACCCAGAATTATGTTGCACGAAGCACAATTTCACATCATTCTGGGGCCATTTGTGTGAAAACAAGGTTCAATCAGGCTGAAACGTTACAAGAAGGTAGAATCTATTGAGTTGTAAGTGATCTGAACGTTTCATGATGATCGCACATTCCTATAGGGGGTCAAACCATGTCCCAAAGGTCACCGGGCCTGGTGTCACTTTAAAGAAGTAGTCCAATTACACCTTTGAGGGCTTATAACTTGGCTTCTGAATGTCCTAGAGAGATCAGGTTTGTTTTAGTGTACTCCAATCAACAGCCCCTACAACCTCAAAAAGGAATGGAGTCATTAGCACTTATGGTTTTTAAATGGCACCCAGAATTATGTTGCACGAAGCACAATTTCACATCATTCTGGGTCCATTTGTGTGAAAACAAGGTCCAATCAGGCTGAAACGTTACAAGAAGGTAGAATCTATTGAGTTGTAATTGATCTGAACATTTCATGATGATCGCACATTCCTATAGGGGGTCAAACCATGTCCCAAAGGTCACCGGGCCTGGTGTCACTTTAAAGAAGTAGTCCAGTTACACCTTTGTGGGCTTATAACTTGGCTTCTGAATATCCTAGAGAGGTCAGGTTTGTTTTAGAGTACTCCAAGTAACAGCCCCCATTACCACTAAAAGGAATGGAGTCATTAGCACTTATGGTTTGTAAATGGCACCCAGAATTATGTTGCACGAAGCACAATTTCACATCATTCTGGGTCCATTTGTGTGAAAACAAGGTCCAATCAGGCTGAAACGTTACAAAAAGGTAGAATCTATTGAGTTGTAAGTGATCTGAACGTTTCAAGATGATCGCACATTCCTATAGGGGGTCAAACCATGTCCCAAAGGTCACCGGGCCTGGTGTCACTTTAAAGAAGTAGTCCAGTTACACCTTTGTGGGCTTATAACTTGGCTTCTGAATATCCTAGAGAGGTCAGTTTTGATTCCTTTTGTGGTTGTAGGGGCTACTTCTTTAAACTACTTCTTTAAATTGACACCAGATCCGGTGACCTTTGGGACATGGTTTGACCCCCTTAGGAAAGTGCTATCATCATGAAACGTTCAGATCACTTACAACTCAATAGATTCTACCTTCCTGTAACGTTGCAGCCTGATTGGACCTTGTTTTCACACAAATGAACCCAGAATGATGTGAAATTGTGCTTTGTGCAACATAATTCTGGGTGCCATTTACAAACCATAAGTGCTAATGACTCCATTCATTTTTGTGGTTGTAGGGGCTGTTGATTGGAGTATACTAAAACAAACCTGATCTCTCTAGGACATTCAGAAGCCAAGTTATAAGCCCACAAAGGTGTATCTGGACTACTTCTTTAAAGTGACACCACGCCCGGTGACCTTTGGGACATGGTTTGACCCCCTATAGGAATGTGCGATCATCTTGAAACGTTCAGATCACTTACAACTCAATAGATTCTACCTTCTTGTAGCGTTTCAGCCGGATTGGACCTTGTTTTCACACAAATTGACCCAGAATGATTTGAAATTGTGCTTCGTGCAACATAATTCTGGGTGCCATTTACAAACCATAAATGCTAATGACTTCATTCCTTTTAGTGGTAATGGGGGCTGCTAATTGGAGTACTCTAAAACAAACCTGACCTCTCTAGGATATTCAGAAGCCAAGTTATAAGCCCACAAAGGTGTAACTGGACTACTTCTTTAAAGTGACACCAGGCCCGGTGACCTTTGGGACATGGTTTGACCCCCTTAGGAAAGTGCTATCATCATGAAACGTTCAGATCACTTACAATTCAATAGATTCTACCTTCCTGTAACGTTTCAGCCTGATTGGACCTTGTTTTCACACAAATGGACCCAGAATGATGTGAAATTGTGCTTCGTGCAACATAATTCTGGGTGCCATTTACAAACCATAAGTGCTAATTACTCCATTCCTTTTTGTGGTTGTAGGGGCTGTTGATTGGAGTACACTAAAACAAACCTAACCTCTCTAGGACATTCAGAAGCCAAGTTATAAGCCCACAAAGGTGTAACTGGACTACTTCTTTAAAGTGACACCAGGCCCGGTGACCTTTGGGACATGGTTTTACCCCCTATAGGAATGTGCGATCATCTTGAAACGTTCAGATCACTTACAACTCAATAGATTCTACCTTCTTGTAGCGTTTCAGCCTGATTGGACCTTGTTTTCACACAAATGGACCCAGAATGATGTGAAATTGTGCTTCGTGACACATAATTCTGGGTGCCATTTACAAACCATAAGTGCTAATAACTCCATTCCTTTTTGTGGTTGTAGGGGCTGTTGATTGGAGTACACTAAAACAAACCTGATCTCTCTAGGACATTCAGAAGCCAAGTTATAAGCCCACAAATGTGTAACTGGACTACTTCTTTAAAGTGACACCAGATCCGGTGATCTTTGGGACATCGTTTAACCCCCTTAGGAAAGTGCTATCATCATGAAACGTTCAGATCACTTACAACTCAGTAGATTCTACCTTCCTGTAACGTTTCAGCCTGATTGGACCTTGTTTTCACACAAATGAACCCAGAATGATGTGAAATTGTGCTTCGTGCAACATAATTCTGGGTGCCATTTAAAAACCATAAGTGCTAATGACTCCATTCCTTTTTGTGGTTGTAGGGGCTGTTGATTGGAGTACACTAAAACAACCCTGACCTCTCTAGGACATTCAGAAGCCAAGTTATAAGCCCACAAATGTGTAACTGGACTACTTCTTTAAAGTGACACCAGATCCGGTGACCTTTGGGACATGGTTTGACCCCCTTAGGAAAGTGCGATCATCATGAAATGTTCAGATCACTTACAACTCAATAGATTCTACCTTCCTGTATTGTTTCAGCCTGATTGGACCTTGTTTTCACACAAATGAACCCAGAATGATGTGAAATTGTGCTTCGTGCAACATAATTCTGGGTGCCATTTAAAAACCATAAGTGCTAATGACTCCATTCCTTTTTGTGGTTGTAGGGGCTGTTGATTGGAGTACACTAAAGCAAACCTGATCGCTCTAGGACATTCAGAAGCCAAGTTATAAGCCCACAAATGTGTAACTGGACTACTTCTTTAAATTGACACCAGATCCGGTGACCTTTGGGACATGGTTTGACCCCCTTAGGAAAGTGCTATCATCATGAAACGTTCAGATCACTTACAACTCAATAGATTCTACCTTCCTGTAACGTTTCAGCCGGATTGGACCTTGTTTTCACACAAATGAACAAAGAATGATGTGAAATTGTGCTTCGTTCAACATAATTCTGGGTGCCATTTACAAACCATAAATGCTAATGACTCCATTCCTTTTTGTGGTTGTAGGGGCTGTTGATTGGAGTACATTAAAACAAACCTGATCTCTCTAGGACATTCAGAAGCCAAGTTATAAGTCCACAAATGTGTAACTGGACTACTACTTTAAATTGACACCAGACTCGGTGACCTTTGGGACATGGTTTGACCCCCTTAGGAAAGTGCTATCATCATGAAACGTTCAGATCACTTACAACTCAATAGATTCTACCTTCCTGTAACGTTTCAGCCTGATTGGACCTTGTTTTCACACAAATGGACCCAGAATGATGTGAAATTGTGCTTCGTGCAACATAATTCTGGGTGCCATTTACAAACCATAAGTGCTAATGACTCCATTCCTTTTTGTGGTTGTAGGGGCTGTTGATTGGAGTACACTAAAACAAACCTGACCTCTCTAGGACATTCAGAAGCCAAGTTATAAGCCCACAAAGGTGTAACTGGACTACTTCTTTAAAGTGACACCAGGCCCGGTGACCTTTGGGACATGGTTTGACCCCCTATGGGAATGTGAGATAATCATGAAACGTTCAGATCACTTACAACTCAATAGATTCTACCTTCTTGTAACGTTTCAGCCTGATTGGACCTTGTTTTAACACAAATGGACCCAGAATGATGTGAAATTGTGCTTCGTGCAACATAATTCTGGGTGCCATTTACAAACCATAAGTGCTAATGACTCCATTCCTTTTTGTGGTTGTAGGGGCTGTTGATTGGAGTATACTAAAACAAACCTGATCTCTCTAGGACATTCAGAAGCCAAGTTATAAGCCCACAAATGTGTAACTGGACTACTTCTTTAAATTGACACCAGATCCGGTGACCTTTGGGACATGGTTTGATCCCCTTAGGAAAGCGCTATCATCATGAAACGTTCAGATCACTTAGAACTAAATAGATTCTACCTTCTTGTAACGTTGCAGCCTGATTGGACCTTGTTTTCACACAAATGAACCCAGAATGATGTGAAATTGTGCTTCGTGCAACATAATTCTGGGTGCCATTTACAAACCATAAGTGCTAATGACTCCATTCCTTTTTGTGGTTGTAGGGGCTGTTGATTGGAGTATACTAAAACAAACCTGATCTCTCTAGGACATTCAGAAGCCAAGTTATAAGCCCACAAAGGTGTAACTGGACTACTTCTTTAAAGTGACACTTGGCCCGGTGACCTTTGGGACATAGTTTGACCCCCTATAGGAATGTGCGATCATCTTGAAACGTTCAGATCACTTACAACTCAATAGATTCTACCTTCTTGTAGCGTTTCAGCCGGATTGGACCTTGTTTTCACACAAATTGACCCAGAATGATGTGAAATTGTGTTTCGTGCAAAATAATTCTGGGTGCCATTTACAAACCATAAATGCTAATGACTTCATTCCTTTTAGTGGTAATGGGGGCTGCTAATTGGAGTACTCTAAAACAAACCTGACCTCTCTAGGATATTCAGAAGCCAAGTTATAAGCCCACAAAGGTGTAACTGGACTACTTCTTTAAAGTGACACCAGGCCCGGTGACCTTTGGGACATGGTTTGACCCCCTTTGGAAAGTGCTATCATCATGAAACGTTCAGATCACTTACAATTCAATAGATTCTACCTTCCTGTAACGTTTCAGCCTGATTGGACCTTGTTTTCACACAAATGGACCCAGAATGATGTGAAATTGTGCTTCGTGCAACATAATTCTGGGTGCCATTTACAAACCATAAGTGCTAATTACTCCATTCCTTTTGTGGTTGTAGGGGCTGTTGATTGGAGTACACTAAAACAAACCTAACCTCTCTAGGACATTCAGAAGCCAAGTTATAAGCCCACAAAGGTGTAACTGGACTACTTCTTTAAAGTGACACCAGGCCCGGTGACCTTTGGGACATGGTTTTACCCCCTATAGGAATGTGCGATCATCTTGAAACGTTCAGATCACGTACAACTCAATAGATTCTACCTTCTTGTAGCGTTTCAGCCTGATTGGACCTTGTTTTTACACAAATGGACCCAGAATGATGTGAAATTGTGCTTCGTGCAACATAATTCTGGGTGCCATTTACAAACCATAAGTGCTAATAACTCCATTCCTTTTTGTGGTTATAGGGGCTGTTGATTGGAGTACACTAAAACAAACCTGATCTCTCTAGGACATTCAGAAGCCAAGTTATAAGCCCACAAATGTGTAACTGGACTACTTCTTTAAATTGACACCAGATCCGGTGATCTTTGGGACATCGTTTAACCCCCTTAGGAAAGTGCTATCATCATGAAACGTTCAGATCACTTACAACTCAGTAGATTCTACCTTCCTGTAACGTTTCAGCCTGATTGGACCTTGTTTTCACACAAATGAACCCAGAATGATGTGAAATTGTGCTTCGTGCAACATAATTCTGGGTGCCATTTAAAAACCATAAGTGCTAATGACTCCATTCCTTTTTGTGGTTGTAGGGGCTGTTGATTGGAGTACACTAAAACAACCCTGACCTCTCTAGGACATTCAGAAGCCAAGTTATAATCCCACAAATGTGTAACTGGACTACTTCTTTAAAGTGACACCAGATCCGGTGACCTTTGGGACATGGTTTGACCCCCTTAGGAAAGTGCGATCATCATGAAATGTTCAGATCACTTACAACTCAATAGATTCTACCTTCCTGTATTGTTTCAGCCTGATTGGACCTTGTTTTCACACAAATGAACCCAGAATGATGTGAAATTGTGCTTCGTGCAACATAATTCTGGGTGCCATTTAAAAACCATAAGTGCTAATGTCTCCATTCCTTTTTGTGGTTGTAGGGGCTGTTGATTGGAGTACACTAAAGCAAACCTGATCGCTCTAGGACATTCAGAAGCCAAGTTATAAGCCCACAAATGTGTAACTGGACTACTTCTTTAAATTGACACCAGATCCGGTGACCTTTGGGACATGGTTTGACCCACTTAGGAAAGTGCTATCATCATGAAACGTTCAGATCACTTACAACTCAATAGATTCTACCTTCCTGTAACGTTTCAGCCGGATTGGACCTTGTTTTCACACAAATGAACCCAGAATGATGTGAAATTGTGCTTCGTTCAACATAATTCTGGGTGCCATTTACAAACCATAAATGCTAATGACTCCATTCCTTTTTGTGGTTGTAGGGGCTGTTGATTGGAGTACATTAAAACAAACCTGATCTCTCTAGGACATTCAGAAGCCAAGTTATAAGTCCACAAATGTGTAACTGGACTACTACTTTAAATTGACACCAGATCCGGTGACCTTTGGGACATGGTTTGACCCCCTTAGGAAAGTGCTATCATCATGAAACGTTCAGATCACTTACAACTCAATAGATTCTACCTTCCTGTAACGTTTCAGCCTGATTGGACCTTGTTTTCACACAAATGGACCCAGAATGATGTGAAATTGTGCTTCGTGCAACATAATTCTGGGTGCCATTTACAAACCATAAGTGCTAATGACTCCATTCCTTTTTGTGGTTGTAGGGGCTGTTGATTGGAGTACACTAAAACAAACCTGACCTCTCTAGGATATTCAGAAGCCAAGTTATAAGCCCACAAAGGTGTAACTGGACTACTTCTTTAAAGTGACACCAGGCCCGGTGACCTTTGGGACATGGTTTGACCCCCTATGGGAATGTGAGATCATCATGAAACGTTCAGATCACTTACAACTCAATAGATTCTACCTTCTTGTAACGTATCAGCCTGATTGGACCTTGTTTTCACACAAATGGACCCAGAATGATGTGAAATTGTGCTTCGTGCAACATAATTCTGGGTGCCATTTACAAACCATAAGTGCTAATGACTCCATTCCTTTTGTGGTTGGAGGGGCTGTTGATTGGAGTACACTAAAACAATCTTGATCTCTCTAGGACATTCAGAAGCCAAGTTATAAGCCCACAAATGTGTAACTGGACTACTTCTTTAGACACCAGATCCGGTGACCTTTGGGACATGGTTTGACCCCCTTAGGGAAGTGCTATCATCACTAAACGTTCAGATCACTTACAACTTAATATATTCTACCTTCCTGTAATGTTTCAGCCTGATTGGACCTTGTTTTCACACAAATGGACCCAGAATGATGTGAAATTGTGCTTCGTGCAACATAATTCTGGGTGCCATTTACAAACCATAAGTGCTAATGACTCCATTCCTTTTTGTGGTTGTAGGGGCTGTTGATTGGAGTACACTAAAACAAACCTGATCTCTCTAGGACATTCAGAAGCCAAGTTATAAGCCCACAAATGTGTAACTGGACTACTTCTTTAAATTGACACCAGATCCGGTGACCTTTGGGACATGGTTTGACCCCCTTAGGAAAGTGCTATCATCATGAAACGTTCAGGTCACTTACAACTCAATAGATTCTACCTTCCTGTAACGTTTCAGCCTGATTGGACCTTGTTTTCACACAAATGAACCCAGAATGATGTGAAATTGTGCTTCGTGCAACATAATTCTGGGTGCCATTTAAAAACCATAAGTGCTAATGACTCCATTCCTTTTTGTGGTTGTAGGGGCTGTTGATTGGAGTACACTAAAACAAACCTGATCGCTCTAGGACATTCAGAAGCCAAGTTATAAGCCCACAAATGTGTAACTGGACTACTTCTTTAAATTGACACCAGATCCGGTGACCTTTGGGACATGGTTTGACCCCCTTAGGAAAGTGCTATCATCATGAAACGTTCAGATCACTTACAACTCAATAGATTCTACCTTCCTGTAACATTTCAGCCTTATTGGACCTTGTTTTCATACAAATGAACCCAGAATGATGTGAAATTGTGCTTCGTGCAACGTAATTCTGGGTGCCATTTACAAACCATAAGTGCTAATGACTCCATTCCTTTTTGTGGTTGTAGGGGCTTTTGATTAGAGTACACTAAAACAAACCTAACCTCTCTAGGACATTCAGAAGCCAAGTTATAAGCCCACAAAGGCGTAACTGGACTACTTCTTTAAAGTGACACCAGGCCCGGTGACATTTGGGACATGGTTTGACCCCCATAGGCATGTGCGATCATCTTGAAACGTTCAGATCACTTACAACTCAATAGATTCTACCTTCCTGTATTGTTTCAGCCTGATTGGACCTTGTTTTTACACAAATGAACCCAGAATGATGTGAAATTGTGCTTCGTGCAACATAATTCTGGGTGCCATTTAAAAACCATAAGTGCTAATGTCTCCATTCCTTTTTGTGGTTGTAGGGGCTGTTTATTGGAGTACACTAAAACAAACCTGATCTCTCTAGGACATTCAGAAGCCAAGTTATAAGCCCACAAATGTGTAACTGGACTACTTCTTTAAATTGACACCAGATCCGGTGATCTTTGGGACATGGTTTGACCCCCTTAGGAAAGTGCTATCATCATGAAACGTTCAGATCACTTACAACTCAGTAGATTCTACCTTCCTGTAACGTTTCAGCCTGATTGGACCTTGTTTTCACACAAATGAACCCAGAATGATGTGAAATTGTGCTTCGTGCAACATAATTCTGGGTGCCATTTAAAAACCATAAGAGCTAATGACTCCATTCCTTTTTGTGGTTGTAGGGGCTGTTGATTGGAGTACACTAAAACAACCCTGAGCTCTCTAGGACATTCAGAAGCCAAGTTATAAGCCCACAAATGTGTAACTGGACTACTTCTTTAAAGTGACACCAGATCCGGTGACCTTTGGGACATGGTTTGACCCCCTTAGGAAAGTGCGATCATCATGAAACGTTCAGATCACTTACAACTCAATAGATTCTACCTTCCTGTATTGTTTCAGCCTGATTGGACCTTGTTTTCACACAAATGAACCCAGAATGATGTGAAATTGTGCTTCGTGCAACATAATTCTGGGTGCCATTTAAAAACCATAAGTGCTAATGTCTCCATTCCTTTTTGTGGTTGTAGGGGCTGTTGATTGGAGTACACTAAAGCAAACCTGATCGCTCTAGGACATTCAGAAGCCAAGTTATAAGCCCACAAATGTGTAACTGGACTACTTCTTTAAATTGACACCAGATCCGGTGACCTTTGGGACATGGTTTGACCCCCTTAGGAAAGTGCGATCATCATGAAACGTTCAGATCACTTACAACTCAATAGATTCTACCTTCCTGTATTGTTTCAGCCTGATTGGACCTTGTTTTCACACAAATGAACCCAGAATGATGTGAAATTGTGCTTCGTGCAACATAATTCTGGGTGCCATTTAAAAACCATAAGTGCTAATGTCTCCATTCCTTTTTGTGGTTGTAGGGGCTGTTGATTGGAGTACACTAAAGCAAACCTGATCGCTCTAGGACATTCAGAAGCCAAGTTATAAGCCCACAAATGTGTAACTGGACTACTTCTTTAAATTGACACCAGATCCGGTGACCTTTGGGACATGGTTTGACCCCCTTAGGAAAGTGCTATCATCATGAAACGTTCAGATCACTTACAACTCATTAGATTCTACCTTCCTGTAACGTTTCAGCCTGATTGGACCTTGTTTTCACACAAATGAACCCAGAATGATGTGAAATTGTGCTTCGTGCAACATAATTCTGGGTGCCATTTACAAACCATAAGTGCTAATGACTCCATTCCTTTTTGTGGTTGTAGGGGCTGTTGATTGGAGTACATTAAAACAAACCTGATCTCTCTAGGACATTCAGAAGCCAAGTTATAAGCCCACAAAGGTGTAACTGGACTACTTCTTTAAAGTGACACTTGGCCCGGTGACCTTTGGGACATGGTCTGACCCCCTATAGGAATGTGCGATCATCATGAAATGTTCAGATCACTTACAACTCAATAGATTCTACCTTCTTGTAACGTTTCAGCCTGATTGGACCTTGTTTTCACACAAATGGACCTAGAATTATGTGAAATTTTGCTTCGTGCAACATAATTCTGGGTGCCATTTACAAACCATAAGTGCTAATGACTCCATTCCTTTTTGTGGTTGTAGGGGCTGTTGAATGGAGTACATTAAAACAAACCTGATCTCTCTAGGACATTCAGAAGCCAAGTTATAAGCCCACAAATGTGTAACTGGACTACTTCTTTAAATTGACACCAGATCCGGTGACCTTTGGGACATGGTTTGACCCCCTTAGGAAAGTGCTATCATCATGAAACGTTCAGATCTTTTACAACTCAATAGATTCTACCTTCCTGTAACGTTTCAGCCTGATTGGACCTTGTTTTCACACAAATGGACCCAGAACGATGTGAAATTGTGCTTCGTGCAACATATTTCTGGGTGCCATTTACAAACCATAAGTGCTAATGACTCCATTCCTTTTTGTGGTTGTAGGGGCTGTTGATTGGAGCATATTAAAACAAACCTGATCTCTCTAGGACATTCAGAAGCCAAGTTATAAGCCCACAAATGTGTAACTGGACTACTTCTTTAAATTGACACCAGATCCGGTGACCTTTGGGACATGGTTTGACCCCCTATAGGAATGTGCGATCATCTTGAAACGTTCAGATCACTTACAACTCAATAGATTCTACCTTCCTGTAACGTTTCAGCCTGATTGGACCTTGTTTTCACACAAATGGACCCAGAATGATGTGAAATTGTGCTTCGTGCAACATAATTCTGGGTGCCATTTAAAAACCATAAGTGCTAATGACTCAATTCCTTTTTGTGGTTGTAGGGGCTGTTGGTTGGAGAACATTAAAACAAACCTGATCTCTCTAGGACATTCAGAAGCCAAGTTATAAGCCCACAGATGTGTAACTGGACTACTTCTTTAAATTGACACCAGATCCGGTGACCTTTGGGACATGGTTTGACCCCCTTAGGAAAGTATTATCATCATGAAACGTTCAGATCACTTACAACTCAATAGATTCTACCTTCCTGTAACGTTTCAGCCTGGTTGGACCTTGTTTTCACACAAATGGACCCAGAATGATGTGAAATTGTGTTTCGTGCAACATAATTCTGGGTGCCATTTACAAACCATAAGTGCTAATGACTCCATTCCTTTTTGTGGTTGTAGGGGCTGTTGATTGGAGAACACTAAAACAAACCTAACCTCTCTAGGACATTCAGAAGCCAAGTTATAAGCCCACAAAGGTGTAACTGGACTACTTCTTTAAAGTGACACCAGGCCCGGTGACCTTTGGGACATGGTTTTACCCCCTATAGGAATGAGCAATAATCTTGAAACGTTCAGATCACTTACAACTCAAGAGATTCTACCTTCTTGTAGCGTTTCAGCCTGATTGGACCTTGTTTTCACACAAATGGACCCAGAATGATGTGAAATTGTGCTTCGTGCAACATAATTCTGGGTGCCATTTACAAACCTTAAGTGATAATGACTCCATTCCTTTTTGTGGTTGTAGGGGCTGTTGATTGGAGTACACTAAAACAAACCTGATCTCTCTAGGACATTCAGAAGCCAAGTTATAAGCCCACAAATGTGTAACTGGACTACTTCTTTAAATTGACACCAGATCCGGTGACCTTTGGGACATGGTTTGACCCCCTTAGGAAAGTGCTATCATCATGAAACGTTCAGATCACTTACAACTCAATAGATTCTACCTTCCTGTAACGTTTCAGCCTGATTGGACCTTGTTTTCACACAAATGAACCCAGAATGATGTGAAATTGTGCTTCGTGCAACATAATTCTGGGTGCCATTTACAAACCATAAGTGCTAATGACTCCATTTCTTTTTGTGGTTTTAGGGGCTGTTGATTGGAGTACACTAAAACAAACTAACCTCTCTAGGACATTCAGAAGCCAAGTTATAAGCCCACAAATGTGTAACTGGACTACTACTTTAAATTGACACCAGGCCCGTTGACCTTTGGGACATGGTCTGACCCCATATAGGAATGTGCGATCATCATGAAATGTTCAGATCACTTACAACTCAATAGATTCTACCTTCTTGTAACGTTTCAGCCTGATTGGACCTTGTTTTCACACAAATGGACCTAGAATTATGTGAAATTTTGCTTCGTGCAACATAATTCTGGGTGCCATTTACAAACCATAAGTGCTAATGACTCCATTTCTTTTTGTGGTTTTAGGGGCTGTTGATTGGAGTACACTAAAACAAACTAACCTCTCTAGGACATTCAGAAGCCAAGTTATAAGCCCACAAATGTGTAACTGGACTACATCTTTAAATTGACACCAGATCCGGTGACCTTTGGGACATGGTTTGACCCCCTTAGGAAAGTGCTATCATCATGAAACGTTCAGATCTTTTACAACTCAATAGATTCTACCTTCCTGTAACGTTTCAGCCTGATTGGACCTTGTTTTCACACAAATGGACCCAGAATGATGTGAAATTGTGCTTCGTGCAACATAATTCTGGGTGCCATTTACAAACCATAAGTGCTAATGACTCCATTCCTTTTTGTGGTTGTAGGGGCTGTTGATTGGAGTATATTAAAACAAACCTGATCTCTCTAGGACATTCAGAAGCCAAGTTATAAGCCCACAAATGTGTAACTGGACTACTTCTTTAAATTGACACCAGATCCGGTGACCTTTGGGACATGGTTTGACCCCCTATAGGAATGTGCGATCATCTTGAAACGTTCAGATCACTTAAAACTCAATAGATTCTACCTTCCTGTAACGTTTCAGCCTGATTGGACCTTGTTTTCACACAAATGGACCCAGAATGATGTGAAATTGTGCTTCGTGCAACATAATTCTGGGTGCCATTTAAAAACCATAAGTGCTAATGACTCAATTACTTTTTGTGGTTGTAGGGGCTGTTGGTTGGAGTACATTAAAACAAACCTGATCTCTCTAGGACATTCAGAAGCCAAGTTATAAGCCCACAGATGTGTAACTGGACTACTTCTTTAAATTGACACCAGATCCGGTGACCTTTGGGACATGGTTTGACCCCCTTAGGAAAGTATTATCATCATGAAACGTTCAGATTATTTACAACTCAATAGATTCTACCTTCCTGTAACGTTTCAGCCTGATTGGACCTTGTTTTCACACAAATGGACCCAGAATGATGTGAAATTGTGCTTCGTGCAACATAATTCTGGGTGCCATTTACAAACCATAAGTGCTAATGACTCCATTCCTTTTTGTGGTTGTAGGGGCTGTTGATTGGAGAACACTAACACAAACCTAACCTCTCTAGGACATTCAGAAGCCAAGTTATAAGCCCACAAAGGTGTAACTGGACTACTTCTTTAAAGTGACACCAGGCCCGGTGACCTTTGGGACATGGTTTTACCCCCTATAGGAATGAGCAATCATCTTGAAACGTTCAGATCACTTACAACTCAAGAGATTCTACCTTCTTGTAGCGTTTCAGCCTGATTGGACCTTGTTTTCACACAAATGGACCCAGAAGGATGTGAAATTGTGCTTCGTGCAACATAATTCTGGGTGCCATTTACAAACCTTAAGTGATAATGACTCCATTCCTTTTTGTGGTTGTAGGGGCTGTTGATTGGAGTACACTAAAACAAACCTGATCTCTCTAGGACATTCAGAAGCCAAGTTATAAGCCCACAAATGTGTAACTGGACTACTTCTTTAAATTGACACCAGATCCGGTGACCTTTGGGACATGGTTTGAGCCCCTTAGGAAAGTGCTATCATCATGAAACGTTCAGATCACTTACAACTCAATAGATTCTACCTTCTTGTAACGTTTCAGCCTGATTGGACCTTGTTTTCACACAAATGGACCTAGAATTATGTGAAATTTTGCTTCGTGCAACATAATTCTGGGTGCCATTTACAAACCATAAGTGCTAATGACTCCATTTCTTTTTGTGGTTTTAGGGGCTGTTGATTGGAGTACACTAAAACAAACTAACCTCTCTAGGACATTCAGAAGCCAAGTTATAAGCCCACAAATGTGTAACTGGACTACTTCTTTAAATTGACACCAGATCCGGTGACCTTTGGGACATGGTTTGACCCCCTTAGGAAAGTGCTATCATCATGAAACGTTCAGATCTTTTACAACTCAATAGATTCTACCTTCCTGTAACGTTTCAGCCTGATTGGACCTTGTTTTCACACAAATGGACCCAGAATGATGTGAAATTGTGCTTCGTGCAACATATTTCTGGGTGCCATTTACAAACCATAAGTGCTAATGACTCCATTCCTTTTTGTGGTTGTAGGGGCTGTTGATTGGAGTATATTAAAACAAACCTGATCTCTCTAGGACATTCAGAAGCCAAGTTATAAGCCCACAAATGTGTAACTGGACTACTTCTTTAAATTGACACCAGATCCGGTGACCTTTGGGACATGGTTTGACCCCCTATAGGAATGTGCGATCATCTTGAAACGTTCAGATCACTTACAACTCAATAGATTCTACCTTCCTGTAACGTTTCAGCCTGATTGGACCTTGTTTTCACACAAATGGACCCAGAATGATGTGAAATTGTGCTTCGTGCAACATAATTCTGGGTGCCATTTAAAAACCATAAGTGATAATGACTCAATTACTTTTTGTGGTTGTAGGGGCTGTTGGTTGGAGTACATTAAAACAAACCTGATCTCTCTAGGACATTCAGAAGCCAAGTTATAAGCCCACAGATGTGTAACTGGACTACTTCTTTAAATTGACACCAGATCCGGTGACCTTTGGGACATGGTTTGACCCCCTTAGGAAAGTATTATCATCATGAAACGTTCAGATCACTTACAACTCAATAGATTCTACCTTCCTGTAACGTTTCAGCCTGATTGGACCTTGTTTTCACACAAATGGACCCAGAATGATGTGAAATTGTGCTTCGTGCAACATAATTCTGGGTGCCATTTACAAACCATAAGTGCTAATGACTCCATTCCTTTTTGTGGTTGTAGGGGCTGTTGATTGGAAAACACTAACACAAACCTAAACTCTCTAGGACATTCAGAAGCCAAGTTATAAGCCCACAAAGGTGTAACTGGACTACTTCTTTAAAGTGACACCAGGCCCGGTGACCTTTGGGACATGGTTTTACCCCCTATAGGAATGAGCAATCATCTTGAAACGTTCAGATCACTTACAACTCAAGAGATTCTACCTTCTTGTAGCGTTTCAGCCTGATTGGACCTTGTTTTCACACAAATGGACCCAGAATGATGTGAAATTGTGCTTTGTGCAACATAATTCTGGGTGCCATTTACAAACCTTAAGTGATAATGACTCCATTCCTTTTTGTGGTTGTAGGGGCTGTTGATTGGAGTACACTAAAACAAACCTGATCTCTCTAGGACATTCAGAAGCCAAGTTATAAGCCCACAAATGTGTAACTGGACTACTTCTTTAAATTGACACCAGATCCGGTGACCTTTGGGACATGGTTTGACCCCCTTAGGAAAGTGCTATCATCATGAAACGTTCAGATCACTTACAACTCAATAGATTCTACCTTCCTGTAACGTTTCAGCCTGATTGGACCTTGTTTTCACACAAATGAACCCAGAATGATGTGAAATTGTGCTTCGTGCAACATAATTCTGGGTGCCATTTACAAACCATAAGTGCTAATGACTCCATTCCTTTTTGTGGTTTTAGGGGCTGTTGATTGGAGTACACTAAAACAAACAAACCTCTCTAGGACATTCAGAAGCCAAGTTATAAGCCCACAAATGTGTAACTGGACTACTACTTTAAATTGACACCAGGCCCGGTGACCTTTGGGACATGGTTTTACCCCCTATAGGAATGTGCGATCATCTTGAAACGTTCAGATCACTTACAACTCAATAGATTCTACCTTCTTGTAGCGTTTCAGCCTGATTGGACCTTGTTTTCACACAAATGGACCCAGAATGAAGTGAAATTGTGCTTCGTGCAACATAATTCTGGGTGCCATTTACAAACGATAAGTGCTAATGACTCCATTCCTTTTTGTGGTTGTAGGGGCTGTTGATTGGAGTACACTAAAACAAACCTGATCTCTCTAGGACATTCAGAAGCCAAGTTATAAGCCCACAAATGTGTAACTGGACTACTTCTTTAAATTGACACCAGATCCGATGACTTTTGGGACATGGTTTGACCCCCTTAGGAAAGTGCTATCATCATGAAACGTTCAGATCACTTGCAACTCAATTGATTCTACCTTCCTGTAACGTTTCAGCCTGATTTGACCTTGTTTTCACACAAATGAACCCAGAATGATGTGAAATTGTGCTTCGTGCAACATAATTCTGGGTGCCATTTAAAAACCATAAGTGCTAATGACTCCATTCCTTTTTGTGGTTGTAGGGGCTGTTGATTGGAGTACACTAAAACAACCCTGACCTCTCTAGGACATTCAGAAGCCAAGTTATAAGCCCACAAATGTGTAACTGGACTACTTCTTTAAATTGACACCAGATCCGGTGACCTTTGGGACATGGTTTGACCCCCTTAGGAAAGTGTTATCATCATGAAACGTTCAGATCACTTACAACTCAATAGATTCTACCTTCCTGTAACGTTTCAGCCTGATTGGACCTTGTTTTCACACAAATGGACCCAGAATGATGTGAAATTGTGCTTCGTGCAACATAATTCTGGGTGCCATTTACAAACCATAAGTGCTAATGACTCCATTCCTTTTTGTGGTTGTAGGGGCTGTTGATTGGAGAACACTAAAACAAACCTAACCTCTCTAGGACATTCAGAAGCCAAGTTATAAGCCCACAAAGGTGTAACTGGACTACTTCTTTAAAGTGACACCAGGCCCGGTGACCTTTGGGACATGGTTTTACCCCCTATAGGAATGAGCGATCATCTTGAAACGTTCAGATCACTTACAACTCAAGAGATTCTACCTTCTTGTAGCGTTTCAGCCTGATTGGACCTTGTTTTCACACAAATGGACCCAGAATGATGTGAAATTGTGCTTCGTGCAACATAATTCTGGGTGCCATTTACAAACCTTAAGTGCTAATGACTCCATTCCTTTTTGTGGTTGTAGGGGCTGTTGATTGGAGTACACTAAAACAAACCTGATCTCTCTAGGACATTCAGAAGCCAAGTTATAAGCCCACAAATGTGTAACTGGACTACTTCTTTAAATTGACACCAGATCCGGTGACCTTTGGGACATGGTTTGACCCCCTTAGGAAAGTGCTATCATCATGAAACGTTCAGATCACTTACAACTCAATAGATTCTACCTTCCTGTAACGTTTCAGCCTGATTGGACCTTGTTTTCACACAAATGAACCCAGAATGATGTGAAATTGTGCTTCGTGCAACATAATTCTGGGTGCCATTTACAAACCATAAGTGCTAATGACTCCATTCCTTTTTGTGGTTTTAGGGGCTTTTGATTGGAGTACACTAAAACAAACTAACCTCTCTAGGACATTCAGAAGCCAAGTTATAAGCCCAAAAATGTGTAACTGGACTACTACTTTAAATTGACACCAGGCCCGGTGACCTTTGGGACATGGTTTTACCCCCTATAGGAATGTGCAGTCATCTTGAAACGTTCAGATCACTTACAACTCAATAGATTCTACCTTCTTGTAGCGTTTCAGCCTGATTGGACCTTGTTTTCACACAAATGGACCCAGAATGATGTGAAATTGTGCTTCGTGCAACATAATTCTGGGTGCCATTTACAAACCATAAGTGCTAATGACTCCATTCCTTTTTGTGGTTGTAGGGGCTGTTGATTGGAGTACACTAAAACAAACCTGATCTCTCTAGGACATTCAGACGCCAAGTTATAAGCCCACAAATGTGTAACTGGACTACTTCTTTAAATTGACACCAGATCCGGTGACTTTTGGGACATGGTTTGACCCCCTTAGGAAAGTGCTATCATCATGAAACGTTCAGATCACTTGCAACTCAATAGATTCTACCTTCCTGTAACGTTTCAGCCTGATTGGACCTTGTTTTCACACAAATGAACCCAGAATGATGTGAAATTGTGCTTCGTGCAACATAATTCTGGGTGCCATTTAAAAACCATAAGTGCTAATGACTCCATTCCTTTTTTGGGATAATGGGGGCTGTTAATTGGAGTACGCTAAAACAAACCTGATCTCTCTAGAGCCCTTTTCAGACTGACATTCTGGAACATTTGTGGACAATTCAATCCGGTTTTTAACTGGAACTGTGTTTTCAGACACACCACTTTTGTACCGGAACTTGTCCTTTCGGCTGCGTTCACACAGCAGGGAAAAGTTCCAGATGTCTGACGGCGGCGGGGTGGTGGTGGGGGGAGAGAGAATTGGACTCATGTTAAGAAGAAGAAGAAGAAGAAAACATCATTTCTATAGCGCCTCTCAAGATAAAAATCACGAGGCGCTTAAGCATAATTCTGCGCACACGAAGACGCATAAGAGACCTGGAAGATGAAGCTCAATGGTTAAAGGAATCACTGAAGCGGTGTGAAGCGCTCCGTCGCGCGTCTAGGCGGTACCGTAGGAGGCGAGCTGCCGTGGTTCGCCGCATGCTACAGCAGCGAGCTATAGGTGCGCACGGCATCCCCCGGTCCCCTCCTCCTCCCCCTCCCTCTTGTCCGGAACTTTACCTCACCAGTCTGAAACAGCCACCCTGTCCGTAACAAGTCCGGACCTGTTACTAGGGGCTTCGTCCGGATAAATTCCGGAACACATTATCCGGATGTTTGTATTCAGACAGAAAGGTCGTACGGACAGATTCCGGAACATTTCCGTTTTTCATGGCCTGTCTGAAGGGGGCTTCTGACATTCGGAAGCCAAGTTATAAGCCCACAAATGTGTAACTGGACTACTTCTTTAAATTGACACCAGTTCCGGTGACCTTTGGGACATGGTTTGACCCCATTAGGAAAGTGCTATCATCATGAAACGTTCAGATCAGTTACAACTCAGTAGATTCTACCTTCCTGTAACGTTTCAGCCTGATTGGACCTTGTTTTCACACAAATGAACTCAGAATGATGTGAAATTGTGCTTCGTGCAACATAATTCTGGGTGCCATTTAAGAACCATAAGTGCTAATGACTCCATTCCTTTTTGAGGTTGTAGGGGATGTTGATTGGAGTACACTAAAACAAACCTAACCTCTCTAGGACATTCAGAAGCCAAGTTATAAGCCCACAAAGGTGTAACTGGACTACTTTTTTAAAGTGACACCAGGCCCGGTGACCTTTGGGACATGGTTTGACCCCCTATAGGAATGTGCGATCATCTTGAAATGTTCAGATCACTTACAACTCAATAGATTCTACCTTCTTGTAGCGTTTCAGCCTGATTGGACCTTGTTTTCACACAAATGGACCCAGAATGATGTGAAATTGTGCTTCGTGCAACATAATTCTGGGTGCCATTTACAAACCATAAGGGCTAATGACTCCATTCCTTTTTGTGGTTGTAGGGGCTGTTGATTGGAGTACATTAAAACAAACCTGATCTCTCTAGGACTTTCAGAAGCCAAGTTATAAGCCCCCAAATGTGTAACTGGACTACTTCTTTAAATTGACACCAGATCCGGTGACCTTTGGGACATGGTTTGACCCCCTTAGGAAAGTGCTATCATCATGAAACGTTCAGATCACTTACAACTCAATAGATTCTAACTTCCTGTAACGTTTCAGCCTTATTGGACCTTGTTTTCACACAAATGAACCCAGAATGATGTGAAATTGTGCTTCGTGCAACAGAATTCTGGGTGCCATTTACAAACCATAAGTGCTAATGACTCCATTCCTTTTTGTGGTTGTGGGGGCTGTTGATTGGAGAACACTAAAACAAACCTAACCTCTCTAGGACATTCAGAAGCCAAGTTAAAAGCCAACAAAGGTGTAACTGGACTACTTCTTTAAAGTGACACCAGGCCCGGTGACCTTTGGGACATGGTTTTACCCCCTATAGGAATGTGCGATCATCTTGAAACGTTCAGATCACTTACAACTCAATAGACTCTACCTTCTTGTAGCGTTTCAGCCTGATTGGACCTTGTTTTCACACAAATGGACCCAGAATGATGTGAAATTGTGCTTTGTGCAACATAATTCTGGGTGCCATTTAAAAACCATAAGTGCTAATGACTCCATTCCTTTTTGTGGTTGTAGGGGCTGTTGATTGGAGTACACTAAAATAAACCTGATCTCTCTAGGACATTCAGAAGCCAAGTTATAAGCCCACAAATGTGTAACTGGACTACTTCTTTAAATTGACACCAGATCCGGTGACCTTTGGGACATGGTTTGACCCCCTTAGGAAAGTGCTATCATCATGAAACGTTCAGATCACTTACAACTCAATAGATTCTACCTTCCTGTAACGTTTCAGCCTGATTGGACCTTGTTTTTACACAAATGAACCCAGAATGATGTGAAATTGTGCTTCGTGCAACATAATTCTGGGTGCCATTTAAAAACCATAAGTGCTAATGTCTCCATTCCTTTTTGTGGTTGTAGGGGCTGTTGATTGGAGTACACTAAAACAAACCTGATCGCTCTAGGACATTCAGAAGCCAAGGTTTAAGCCCACAAATGTGTAACTGGACTACTTCTTTAAATTGACACCAGATCTGGTGACCTTTGGGACATGGTTTGACCCCCTTAGGAAAGTGATATCATCATGAAACGTTCAGATCACTTACAACGCAATAGATTCTACCTTCCTGTAACGTTTCAGCCTGATTGGACCTTGTTTTCACACAAATGAACCCAGAATGATGTGAAATTGTGCTTCGTGCAACATAATTCTGGGTGCCATTTAAAACCCATAAGTCTAATGACTCCATTCCTTTTTGTGGTTGTAGGGGCTGTTGATTGGAGTATACTAAAGCAAACCTGATCTCTCTAGGACATTCAGAAGCCAAGTTATAAGCCCACAAATTTGTAACTGGACTACTTCTTTAGACACCAGATCCGGTGACCTTTGGGACATGGTTTGACCCCCTTAGGGAAGTGCTATCATCATGAAACGTTCAGATCACTTACAACTTAATAGATTCTACCTTCCTGTAATGTTTCAGCCTGATTGGACCTTGTTTTAACACAAATGGACCCAGAATGATGTGAAATTGTGCTTCGTGCAACATAATTCTGGGTGATATTTACAAACCATAAGTGCTAATGACTCCATTCCTTTTTGTGGTTGTAGGGCTGTTGATTGGAGTACACTAAAACAAACCTGACCTCTCTAGGACATTCAGAAGCCAAGTTATAAGCCCACAAATGTGTAACTGGACTACTTCTTTAAATTGACACCAGATCCGGTGACCTTTGGGACATGGTTTGACCCCCTTAGGAAAGGGCTATCATCATGAAACGTTCAGATCACTTACAACTCAATAGATTCTACCTTCCTGTAACGTTTCAGCCTGATTGGACCTTGTTTTCACACAAATGAACCCAGAATGATGTGAAATTGTGCTTCGTGCAACATAATTCTGGGTGCCATTTACAAACCATAAGTGCTAATGACTCCATTCCTTTTTGTGGTTGTAGGGGCTGTTGATTGGAGTACACTAAAACAAACCTGACCTCTCTAGGACATTCAGAAGCCAAGTTATAAGCCCACAAATGTGTAACTGGACTACTTCTTTAAAGTGACACCAGGCCCGGTGACCTTTGGGACATGGTTTGACCCCCTTAGGAAAGTGCTATCATCATGAAACGTTCAGATCACTTACAACTCAATAGATTCTACCTTCCTGTAACGTTTCAGCCTGATTGGACCTTGTTTTCACACAAATGAACCCAGAATGATGTGAAATTGTGCTTCGTGCAACATAATTCTGGGTGCCATTTAAAAACCATAAGTGCTAATGACTCCATTCCTTTTTGTGGTTGTAGGGGCTGTTGATTGGAGTACACTAAAACAAACCTGATCGCTCTAGGACATTCAGAAGCCAAGTTATAAGCCCACAAATGTGTAACTGGACTACTTCTTTAAAGTAGTTTGGTTAACAATGATCATCGTCGTGTCCCATTGTAAACGGGCGCGCCATCGCACACATCGTACATGTGTGTTAACCCACCTGTATGCGACAGACTTTGTGTGTTGCTTGACATCGAGATGTATTGACGTCTGTGTCAATACAGGACTCTATAAGCCGGGAGCTGGACGCCAACGACCCGTGCATGCACCACACAAAAGGTATCGTACATGTGTTAACCCACCTGTATACGACAGACTTTGTGTGTTGCATGACATCGAGATGTATTGACGTCTGTGTCAATACAGGACTCTATAAGCTGGGAGCTGGACGCTAACGACCCATGCATGTGCCACACAAAAGGTAACTCGACTAACTACAAAACGCATATTGTGATGTAGAAAGTTGGCTCGACTGTTTGAATCAGCTGCAGCTGCGGTTTACTCACGAAGTGAATCGCACGCTTGTTAGAAATACATTCGGAGCACTTAAAAAATACATCGCTCTCATCGAGTTCCGTCTCAGCGTTCACCGGCTGATGGGCAAGAGCGTGACATGGGATCGCCAGGAACTTACTTAAGGACTATCATCTCATTTGGCATTTACTCACGGACCCAAGAAACCAGTTCCGAAAAATGGTCGAGAATTATAACTTGTCTAATAGCAACTGGAAGATATGTTGCGTCATAAGCCTCTGATGGTTCACAAGGTGCACGGTCCACTCGAAATCCTAATGCTGTATTTGTAGTACATACACTAAGTCTTCTCTGTTGATGTCAGACTAGAGTTTTATTAGAGTTTTACTTTGCAACAATGGGATTCGAGCAATTGATGTGTATATATTTAATAGTGCACAATGCTACTATTCCTAGGCTGAATGTATGACATGGCTCTTATGTATCATTATGTATCGTTTCCATTAAGTACTAATTTAAATAAAGTCCCTCTGTCCTCAGTGCTGGGTTGTGGGTTTAATACACATTATTATGATCAACCTGTTGAATAGTATAATAACAATATTCCTGTAAAAGTCATTTAGTAATGAACAACCTCAGTTCTGTGAAAGAACATCATGTCTGATGTGTACACTGCAGGCCTGACCGGGGTTTGCACGCAAGGGCCTGTGTGTGTGTGTGTGTGTGTGTGTGTGTGTGTGTGTGTGTGTGTGTGTGTGTGTGTGTGTGTGTGTGTGTGTGAAACAAATAAAGATAAATATAGCTAGTGCGGCCACGAGCGGTCGTGCAGGGTAGAGGCTGCGCGAAAACGCCTCTAAAACAAGCGCGTGCCCACGCCCGATCTGTGGAAGCACGTAGAACTAGCAAACGTACTAGCAGAAATCAACGATCGCACACGGGTCATTGAGTGTGTACAGGGTTCGTCTGCGTGTGTGGCATTGGGCAATCTAGCGGCAACCGAGTGGCCTGAAGGCGAAACCGGCCAACCCGTCGCCCTCACCATCGTTGCGCTTCGAGATGAACAATTGCTAAAGATGATCGTCCTCGTCAACCACGGCGCTACCAGAGTTACCACGACATGCGCCTTAAAAGCGTTCTCGTTTGGGTCAGCGCCACCAGAATTGAATCGGCAAGTCAGCGGATATTACACAACTCGTAAAGAAAACCCTCTCCGCGACCTCGCGGCCATTGTGCGCAGAGTACAGCAAATGACAAACGATGTTGCGAGCGATATATCGGAAAAACTTTGCACTGACGCGACGGTCGCCACTGCAGGTTGTGTGAGTCTCGCACAAAGTGCCATATCAAACGTGCGCAAGCTAGTGACAAGCAACTTCACCAGATCCGTAGATTCTGCATACGCTCGGATACGAATGAAAGTATCGAGAGATAACAGGAAGGAAGGTAGAATCTATTGAGTTGTAAGTGATCTGAACGTTTCATGATGATAGCACTTTCCTAAGGGGGTCAAACCATGTCACAAAGGTCACTGGATCTGGTGTCAATTTAAAGAAGTAGTCCAGTTACACATTTGTGGGCTTATAACTTGGCTTCTGAATGTCCTAGAGAGATCAGGTTTATTTTAGTGTACTCCAATCAACAGCCCCTACAACCACAAAAAGGAATGGAGTCATTATCACTTATGGTTTGTAAATGGCACCCAGAATTATGTTGCACGAAGCACTATTTCACATCATTCTGGGTCCATTTGTGTGAAAACAAGGTCCAATCAGGCTGAAACGTTACAGGAAGGTAGAATCTATTGAGTTGTAAGTGATCTGAACGTTTCATGATGATAGCACTTTCCTAAGGGGGTCAAACCATGTCCCAAAGGTCACCGGATCTGGTGTCAATTTAAAGAAGTAGTCCAGTTACACATGTGTGGGCTTATAACTTGGCTTCTGAATGTCCTAGAGAGATCAAGTTTATTTTAGTGTACTCCAATCAACAGCCCCTACAACCACAAAAAGGAATGGAGTCATTAGCACTTATGGTTTGTAAATGGCACCCAGAATTATGTTGCACGAAGCACTATTTCACATCATTCTGGGTCCATTTGTGTGAAAACAAGGTCCAATCAGGCTGAAACGTTACAAGAAGGTAGAATCTATTGAGTTGTAAGTGATCTGAACATTTCATGATGATAGCACTTTCCTAAGGGGGTCAAACCATGTCCCAAAAGTCACCGGATCTGGTGTCAATTTAAAGAAGTAGTCCAGTTACACCTTTGTGGGCTTATAACTTGGCTTCTGAATGTCCTAGAGAGGTTAGGTTTGTTTTAGTGTACTCCAATCTACAGCCCCTACAACCACAAAAAGGAATGGAGTCATTAGCACTTATGGTTTGTAAATGGCACCCAGAATTATGTTGCACGAAGCACAATTTCACATCATTCTGGGTTCATTTGTGTGAAAACAAGGTCCAATCAGGCTGAAACGTTACAGGAAGGTAGAATCTATTGAGTTGTAAGTGATCTGAACGTTTAATGATGATAGCACTTTCCTAAGGGGGTCAAACCATGTCCCAAAGGTCACCGGATCTGGTGTCAATTTAAATAAGTAGTCCAGTTACACATTTGTGGGCTTATAACTTGGCTTCTGAAGGTCCTAGAGCGATCAGGTTTGTTTTAGTGTACTCCAATCAACAGCCCCTACAACCACAAAAAGGAATGGAGTCATTAGCACTTATGGCTTTTAAATGGCACCCAGAATTATGTTGCACGAAGCACAATTTCACATCATTCTGGGTTCATTTGTGTGAAAACAAGGTCCAATCAGGCTGAAACGTTACATGAAGGTAGAATCTATTGAGTTGTATGTGATCTGAAGGTTTCATGATGATAGCACTTTCCTAAGGGGGTCAAACCATGTCCCAAAGGTCACCGGATCTGGTGTCTAAAGAAGTAGTCCAGTTACACATTTGTGGGCTTATAACTTGGCTTCTGAATGTCCTAGAGAGATCAGGTTTGTTTTAGTATACTCCAATCAACAGCCCCTACAACCACAAAAAGGAATGGAGTCATTAGCACTTATGGTTTTTAAATGGCACCCAGAATTATGTTGCACGAAGCACAATTTCACATCATTCTGGGTTCATTTGTGTGAAAACAAGGTCCAATCAGGCTGAAACGTTACAGGAAGGTAGAATCTATTGAGTTGTAAGTGATCTGAACGTTTCATGATGATAGCACTTTCCTAAGGGGGTCAAACAATGTCCCAAAGGTCACCGGATCTGGTGTCAATTTAAAGAAGTAGTCCAGTTACACATTTGTGGGCTTATAACTTGGCTTCTGAATGTCCTAGAGCGATCAGGTTTGCTTTAGTGTGCTCCAATCAACAGCCCCTACAACCACAAACAGGAATGGAGACATTAGCACTTATGGTTTTTAAATGGCACCCAGAATTATGTTGCACGAAGCACAATTTCACATCATTCTGGGTTCATTTGTGTGAAAGCAAGGTCCAATCAGGCTGAAACAATACAGGAAGGTAGAATCTATTGAGTTGTAAGTGATCTGAACGTTTCATGATGATCGCACTTTCCTAAGGGGGTCAAACCATGTCCCAAAGGTCACCGGATCTGGTGTCACTTTAAAGAAGTAGTCCAGTTACACATTTGTGGGCTTATAACTTGGCTTCTGAATGTCCTAGAGAGGTCAGGGTTGTTTTAGTGTACTCCAATCAACAGCCCCTACAACCACAAAAAGGAATGGAGTCATTAGCACTTATGGTTTGTAAATGGCACCCAGAATTATGTTGCACGAAGCACAATTTCACATCATTCTGGGTCCATTTGTGTGAAAACAAGGTCCAATCAGGCTGAAACGTTCCAGGAAGGTAGAATCTATTGAGTTGTAAGTGATCTGAACGTTTCATGATGATAGCACTTTCCTAAGGGGGTCACACCATGTCCCAAAGGTCACCGGATCAGGTGTCACTTTAAAGAAGTAGTCCAGTTACACCTTTGTGGGCTTATAACTTGGCTTCTGAATGTCCTAGAGAGGTTAGGTTTGTTTTAGTGTACTCCAATCAACAACCCCTACAACCACAAAAAGGAATGGAGTCATTAGCACTTATGGATTTTAAATGGCACCCAGAATTATGTTGCACGAAGCACAATTTCACATGATTCTGGGTCCATTTGTGTGAAAACAAGGTCCAATCAGGCTGAAACGTTACAGGAAGGTAGAATCTATTGAGTTGTAAGTGATCTGAACGTTTCATGATGATAGCACTTTCCTAAGGGGGTCAAACCATGTCCCAAAGGTCACCGGATCTGGTGTCACTTTAAAGAAGTAGTCCAGTTACACATTTGTGGGCTTATAACTTGGCTTCTGAATGTCCTAGAGAGGTCAGGTTTGTTTTAGTGTACTCCAATCAACAGCCCCTACAACCACAAAAAGGAATGGAGTCATTAGCGGTTTGTAAATGGCACCCAGAATTATGTTGCACGAAGCACAATTTCACATCATTCTGGGTTCATTTGTGTGAAAACAAGGTCCAATCAGGCTGAAACGTTACAGGAAGGTAGAATCTATTGAGTTGTAAGTGATCTGAACGTTTCATGATGATAGCACTTTCCTAAGGGGTTCAAACCATGTCCCAAAGGTCACCGGATCTGGTGTCAATTTAAAGAAGTAGTCCAGTTACACATTTGTGGGCTTATAACTTGGCTTCTGAATGTCCTAGAGAGATCAGGTTTGTTTTAGTGTACTCCAATCAACAGCCCCTACAACCACAAAGAGGAATGGAGTCATTAGCACTTATGGTTTGTAAATGGCACCCAGAATTATGTTGCACGATGCACAATTTCACATCATTCTGGGTCCATTTGTGTGAAAACAAGGTCCAATCAGGCTGAAACATTACAGGAAGGTAGAATCTATTAAGTTGTAAGTGATCTGAACGTTTCATGATGATAGCACTTCCCTAAGGGGGTCAAACCATGTCCCAAAGGTCACCGGATCTGGTGTCTAAAGAAGTAGTCCAGTTACACATTTGTGGGCTTATAACTTGGCTTCTGAATGTCCTAGAGAGATCAGGTTTGTTTTAGTATACTCCAATCAACAGCCCCTACAACCACAAAAAGGAATGGAGTCATTAGCACTTATGGTTTTTAAATGGCACCCAGAATTTTGTTGCACGAAGCACAATTTCACATCATTCTGGGTTCATTTGTGTGAAAACAAGGTCCAATCAGGCTGAAACGTTACAGGAAGGTAGAATCTATTGAGTTGTAAGTGATCTGAACGTTTCATGATGATAGCACTTTCCTAAGGGGGTCAAACCATGTCCCAAAGGTCACCGGATCTGGTGTCAATTTAAAGAAGTAGTCCAGTTACACATTTGTGGGCTTATAACTTGGCTTCTGAATGTCCTAGAGCGATCAGGTTTGCTTTAGTGTACTCCAATCAACAGCCCCTACAACCACAAAAAGGAATGGAGACATTAGCACTTATGGTTTTTAAATGGCACCCAGAATTATGTTGCACGAAGCACAATTTCACATCATTCTGGGTTCATTTGTGTGAAAACAAGGTCCAATCAGGCTGAAACGTTACAGGAAGGTAGAATCTACTGAGTTGTAAGTGATCTGAACGTTTCATGATGATAGCACTTTCCTAAGGGGGTCAAACCATGTCCCAAAGATCACCGGATCTGGTGTCAATTTAAAGAAGTAGTCCAGTTACACATTTGTGGGCTTATAACTTGGCTTCTGAATGTCCTAGAGAGATCAGGTTTGTTTTAGTGTACTCCAATCAACAGCCCCTACAACCACAAAAAGGAATGGAGTCATTAGCACTTATGGTTTGTAAGTGGCACCCAGAATTATGTTGCACGAAGCACAATTTCACATCATTCTGGGTCAATTTGTGTGAAAACAAGGTCCAATCCGGCTGAAACGCTACAAGAAGGTAGAATCTATTGAGTTGTAAGTGATCTGAACGTTTCAAGATGATCGCACATTCCTATAGGGGGTCAAACCATGTCCCAAAGGTCACCGCGCCAAGTGTCACTTTAAAGAAGTAGTCCAGTTACACCTTTGTGGGCTTATAACTTGGCTTCTGAATGTCCTAGAGAGATCAGGTTTGTTTTAGTATACTCCAATCAACAGCCCCTACAACTACAAAAAGGAATGGAGTCATTAGCACTTATGGTTTGTAAATGGCACCCAGAATTATGTTGCACGAAGCACAATTTCACATCATTCTGGGTCCATTTGTGTGAAAACAAGGTCCAATCAGGCTGATACGTTACAAGAAGGTAGAATCTATTGAGTTGTAAGTGATCTGAACGTTTCATGATGATAGCACTTTCCTAAGGGGGTCAAACCATGTCCCAAAGGTCACCGGATCTGGTGTCAATTTAAAGAAGTAGTCCAGTTACACCTTTGTGGGCTTATAACTTGGCTTCTGAATGTCCTAGAGAGATCAGGGTTGTTTTAATGTACTCCAATCAACAGCCCCTACAACCACAAAAAGGAATGGAGTCATTAGCATTTATGGTTTGTAAATGGCACCCAGAATTATGTTGCACGAAGCACAATTTCACATCATTCTGGGTTCATTTGTGTGAAAACAAGGTCCAATCAGGCTGAAACGTTACAGGAAGGTAGAATCTATTGCGTTGTAAGTGATCTGAACGTTTCATGATGATAGCACTTTCCTAAGGGGGTCAAACCATGTCCCAAAGGTCACCGGATCTGGTGTCAATTTAAAGAAGTAGTCCAGTTACACATTTGTGGGCTTATAACTTGGCTTCTGAATGTCCTAGAGAGGTTAGGTTTGTTTTAGTGTACTCCAATCAACATCCCCTACAACCACAAAAAGGAATGGAGTCATTAGCACTTATGGTTTTTAAATGGCACCCAGAATTATGTTGCACGAAGCACAATTTCACATGATTCTGGGTCCATTTGTGTGAAAACAAGGTCCAATCAGGCTGAAACGTTACAGGAAGGTAGAATCTATTGAGTTGTAAGTGATCTGAACGTTTCATGATGATAGCACTTTCCTAAGGGGGTCAAACCATGTCCCAAAGGTCACCGGATCTGGTGTCACTTTAAAGAAGTAGTCCAGTTACACATTTGTGGGCTTATAACTTGGCTTCTGAATGTCCTAGAGAGGTCAGGTTTGTTTTAGTGTACTCCAATCAACAGCCCCTACAACCACAAAAAGGAATGGAGTCATTAGCGGTTTGTAAATGGCACCCAGAATTATGTTGCACGAAGCACAATTTCACATCATTCTGGGTCCATTTGTGTTAAAACAAGGTCCAATCAGGCTGAAACATTACAGGAAGGTAGAATCTATTAAGTTGTAAGTGATCTGAACGTTTCATGATGATAGCACTTCCCTAAGGGGGTCAAACCATGTCCCAAAGGTCACCGGATCTGGTGTCTAAAGAAGTAGTCCAGTTACAAATTTGTGGGCTTATAACTTGGCTTCTGAATGTCCTAGAGAGATCAGGTTTGTTTTAGTATACTCCAATCAACAGCCCCTACAACCACAAAAAGGAATGGAGTCATTAGCACTTATGGTTTGTAAATGGCACCCAGAATTATGTTGCACGAAGCACAATTTCACATCATTCTGGGTCCATTTGTGTGAAAACAAGGTCCAATCAGGCTGAAACATTACAGGAAGGTAGAATCTATTAAGTTGTAAGTGATCTGAACGTTTCATGATGATAGCACTTCTCTAAGGGGGTCAAACCATGTCCCAAAGGTCACCGGATCTGGTGTCTAAAGAAGTAGTCCAGTTACACATTTGTGGGCTTATAACTTGGCTTCTGAATGTCCTAGAGAGATCAGGTTTGTTTTAGTATACTCCAATCAACAGCCCCTACAACCACAAAAAGGAATGGAGTCATTAGCACTTATGGTTTTTAAATGGCACCCAGAATTTTGTTGCACGAAGCACAATTTCACATCATTCTGGGTTCATTTGTGTGAAAACAAGGTCCAATCAGGCTGAAACGTTACAGGAAGGTAGAATCTATTGAGTTGTAAGTGATCTGAACGTTTCATGATGATAGCACTTTCCTAAGGGGGTCAAACCATGTCCCAAAGGTCACCGGATCTGGTGTCAATTTAAAGAAGTAGTCCAGTTACACATTTGTGGGCTTATAACTTGGCTTCTGAATGTCCTAGAGCGATCAGGTTTGCTTTAGTGTACTCCAATCAACAGCCCCTACAACCACAAAAAGGAATGGAGACATTAGCACTTATGGTTTTTAAATGGCACCCAGAATTATGTTGCACGAAGCACAATTTCACATCATTCTGGGTTCATTCGTGTGAAAACAAGGTCCAATCAGGCTGAAACGTTACAGGAAGGTAGAATCTACTGAGTTGTAAGTGATCTGAACGTTTCATGATGATAGCACTTTCCTAAGGGGGTCAAACCATGTCCCAAAGATCACCGGATCTGGTGTCAATTTAAAGAAGTAGTCCAGTTACACATTTGTGGGCTTATAACTTGGCTTCTGAATGTCCTAGAGAGATCAGGTTTGTTTTAGTGTACTCCAATCAACAGCCCCTACAACCACAAAAAGGAATGGAGTCATTAGCACTTATGGTTTGTAAGTGGCACCCAGAATTATGTTGCACGAAGCACAATTTCACATCATTCTGGGTCAATTTGTGTGAAAACAAGGTCCAATCCGGCTGAAACGCTACAAGAAGGTAGAATCTATTGAGTTGTAAGTGATCTGAACGTTTCAAGATGATCGCACATTCCTATAGGGGGTCAAACCATGTCCCAAAGGTCACCGCGCCAAGTGTCACTTTAAAGAAGTAGTCCAGTTACACCTTTGTGGGCTTATAACTTGGCTTCTGAATGTCCTAGAGAGATCAGGTTTGTTTTAGTATACTCCAATCAACAGCCCCTACAACTACAAAAAGGAATGGAGTCATTAGCACTTATGGTTTGTAAATGGCACCCAGAATTATGTTGCACGAAGCACAATTTCACATCATTCTGGGTCCATTTGTGTTAAAACAAGGTCCAATCAGGCTGAAACATTACAGGAAGGTAGAATCTATTAAGTTGTAAGTGATCTGAACGTTTCATGATGATAGCACTTCCCTAAGGGGGTCAAACCATGTCCCAAAGGTCACCGGATCTGGTGTCTAAAGAAGTAGTCCAGTTACAAATTTGTGGGCTTATAACTTGGCTTCTGAATGTCCTAGAGAGATCAGGTTTGTTTTAGTATACTCCAATCAACAGCCCCTACAACCACAAAAAGGAATGGAGTCATTAGCACTTATGGTTTGTAAATGGCACCCAGAATTATGTTGCACGAAGCACAATTTCACATCATTCTGGGTCCATTTGTGTGAAAACAAGGTCCAATCAGGCTGAAACGTTACAGGAAGGTAGAATCTATTGAGTTGTAAGTGATCTGAACGTTTCATGATGATAGCACTTTCCTAAGGGGGTCAAACCATGTCCCAAAGGTCACCGGATCTGGTGTCAATTTAAAGAAGTAGACCAGTTACACATTTGTGGGCTTATAACTTGGCTTCTGAATGTCCTAGAGCGATCAGGTTTGCTTTAGTGTACTCCAATCAACAGCCCCTACAACCACAAAAAGGAATGGAGACATTAGCACTTATGGTTTTTAAATGGCACCCAGAATTATGTTGCACGAAGCACAATTTCACATCATTCTGGGTTCATTTGTGTGAAAACAAGGTCCAATCAGGCTGAAACGTTACAGGAAGGTAGAATCTACTGAGTTGTAAGTGATCTGAACGTTTCATGATGATAGCACTTTCCTAAGGGGGTCAAACCATGTCCCAAAGATCACCGGATCTGGTGTCAATTTAAAGAAGTAGTCCAGTTACACATTTGTGGGCTTATAACTTGGCTTCTGAATGTCCTAGAGCGATCAGGTTTGCTTTAGTGTACTCCAATCAACAGCCCCTACAAACACAAAAAGGAATGGAGTCATTAGCACTTATGGTTTGTAAGTGGCACCCAGAATTATGTTGCACGAAGCACAATTTCACATCATTCTGGGTCAATTTGTGTGAAAACAAGGTCCAATCCGGCTGAAACGCTACAAGAAGGTAGAATCTATTGAGTTGTAAGTGATCTGAACGTTTCAAGATGATCGCACATTCCTATAGGGGGTCAAACCATGTCCCAAAGGTCACCGCGCAAAGTGTCACTTTAAAGAAGTAGTCCAGTTACACCTTTGTGGGCTTATAACTTGGCTTCTGAATGTCCTAGAGAGATCAGGTTTGTTTTAGTATACTCCAATCAACAGCCCCTACAACTACAAAAAGGAATGGAGTCATTAGCACTTATGGTTTGTAAATGGCACCCAGAATTATGTTGCACGAAGCACAATTTCACATCATTCTGGGTCCATTTGTGTGAAAACAAGGTCCAATCAGGCTGATACGTTACAAGAAGGTAGAATCTATTGAGTTGTAAGTGATCTGAACGTTTCATGATGATAGCACTTTCCTAAGGGGGTCAAACCATGTCCCAAAGGTCACCGGATCTGGTGTCAATTTAAAGAAGTAGTCCAGTTACACATTTGTGGGCTTATAACTTGGCTTCTGAATGTCCTAGAGAGATCATGTTTGTTTTAATGTACTCCAATCAACAGCCCCTACAACCACAAAAAGGAATGGAGTCATTAGCATTTATGGTTTGTAAATGGCACCCAGAATTATGTTGCACGAAGCACAATTTCACATCATTCTGGGTTCATTTGTGTGAAAACAAGGTCCAATCAGGCTGAAACGTTACAGGAAGGTAGAATCTATTGCGTTGTAAGTGATCTGAACGTTTCATGATGATAGCACTTTCCTAAGGGGGTCAAACCATGTCCCAAAGGTCACCGGATCTGGTGTCAATTTAAAGAAGTAGTCCAGTTACACATTTGTGGGCTTATAACTTGGCTTCTGAATGTCCTAGAGAGGTTAGGTTTGTTTTAGTGTACTCCAATCAACAGCCCCTACAACCACAAAAAGGAATGGAGTCATTAGCACTTATGGTTTTTAAATGGCACCCAGAATTATGTTGCACGAAGCACAATTTCACATGATTCTGGGTCCATTTGTGTGAAAACAAGGTCCAATCAGGCTGAAACGTTACAGGAAGGTAGAATCTATTGAGTTGTAAGTGATCTGAACGTTTCATGATGATAGCACTTTCCTAAGGGGGTCAAACCATGTCCCAAAGGTCACCGGATCTGGTGTCACTTTAAAGAAGTAGTCCAGTTACACATTTGTGGGCTTATAACTTGGCTTCTGAATGTCCTAGAGAGGTCAGGTTTGTTTTAGTGTACTCCAATCAACAGCCCCTACAACCACAAAAAGGAATGGAGTCATTAGCGGTTTGTAAATGGCACCCAGAATTATGTTGCACGAAGCACAATTTCACATCATTCTGGGTCCATTTGTGTTAAAACAAGGTCCAATCAGGCTGAAACATTACAGGAAGGTAGAATCTATTAAGTTGTAAGTGATCTGAACGTTTCATGATGATAGCACTTCCCTAAGGGGGTCAAACCATGTCCCAAAGGTCACCGGATCTGGTGTCTAAAGAAGTAGTCCAGTTACAAATTTGTGGGCTTATAACTTGGCTTCTGAATGTCCTAGAGAGATCAGGTTTGTTTTAGTATACTCCAATCAACAGCCCCTACAACCACAAAAAGGAATGGAGTCATTAGCACTTATGGTTTGTAAATGGCACCCAGAATTATGTTGCACGAAGCACAATTTCACATCATTCTGGGTCCATTTGTGTGAAAACAAGGTCCAATCAGGCTGAAACATTACAGGAAGGTAGAATCTATTAAGTTGTAAGTGATCTGAACGTTTCATGATGATAGCACTTCCCTAAGGGGGTCAAACCATGTCCCAAAGGTCACTGGATCTGGTGTCTAAAGAAGTAGTCCAGTTACACATTTGTGGGCTTATAACTTGGCTTCTGAATGTCCTAGAGAGATCAGGTTTGTTTTAGTATACTCCAATCAACAGCCCCTACAACCACAAAAAGGAATGGAGTCATTAGCACTTATGGTTTTTAAATGGCACCCAGAAATTTGTTGCACGAAGCACAATTTCACATCATTCTGGGTTCATTTGTGTGAAAACAAGGTCCAATCAGGCTGAAACGTTACAGGAAGGTAGAATCTATTGAGTTGTAAGTGATCTGAACGTTTCATGATGATAGCACTTTCCTAAGGTGGTCAAACCATGTCCCAAAGGTCACCGGATCTGGTGTCAATTTAAAGAAGTAGTCCAGTTACACATTTGTGGGCTTATAACTTGGCTTCTGAATGTCCTAGAGCGATCAGGTTTGCTTTAGTGTACTCCAATCAACAGCCCCTACAACCACAAAAAGGAATGGAGACATTAGCACTTATGGTTTTTAAATGGCACCCAGAATTATGTTGCACGAAGCACAATTTCACATCATTCTGGGTTCATTTGTGTGAAAACAAGGTCCAATCAGGCTGAAACGTTACAGGAAGGAAGAATCTACTGAGTTGTAAGTGATCTGAACGTTTCATGATGATAGCACTTTCCTAAGGGGGTCAAACCATGTCCCAAAGATCACCGGATCTGGTGTCAATTTAAAGAAGTAGTCCAGTTACACATTTGTGGGCTTATAACTTGGCTTCTGAATGTCCTAGAGAGATCAGGTTTGTTTTAGTGTACTCCAATCAACAGCCCCTACAACCACAAAAAGGAATGGAGTCATTAGCACTTATGGTTTGTAAGTGGCACCCAGAATGATGTTGCACGAAGCACAATTTCACATCATTCTGGGTCAATTTGTGTGAAAACAAGGTCCAATCCGGCTGAAACGCTACAAGAAGGTAGAATCTATTGAGTTGTAAGTGATCTGAACGTTTCAAGATGATCGCACATTCCTATAGGGGGTCAAACCATGTCCCAAAGGTCACCGGGCCAAGTGTCACTTTAAAGAAGTAGTCCAGTTACACCTTTGTGGGCTTATAACTTGGCTTCTGAATGTCCTAGAGAGATCAGGTTTGTTTTAGTATACTCCAATCAACAGCCCCTACAACTACAAAAAGGAATGGAGTCATTAGCACTTATGGTTTGTAAATGGCACCCAGAATTATGTTGCACGAAGCACAATTTCACATCATTCTGGGTCCATTTGTGTGAAAACAAGGTCCAATCAGGCTGATACGTTACAAGAAGGTAGAATCTATTGAGTTGTAAGTGATCTGAACGTTTCATGATGATAGCACTTTCCTAAGGGGGTCAAACCAGTCCCAAAGGTCACCGGATCTGGTGTCAATTTAAAGAAGTAGTCCAGTTACACATTTGTGGGCTTATAACTTGGCTTCTGAATGTCCTAGAGAGATCAGGTTTGTTTTAATGTACTCCAATCAACAGCCCCTACAACCACAAAAAGGAATGGAGTCATTAGCATTTATGGTTTGTAAATGGCACCCAGAATTATGTTGCACGAAGCACAATTTCACATCATTCTGGGTTCATTTGTGTGAAAACAAGGTCCAATCAGGCTGAAACGTTACAGGAAGGTAGAATCTATTGAGTTGTAAGTGATCTGAACGTTTCATGATGATAGCACTTTCCTAAGGGGGTCAAACCATGTCCCAAAGGTCACCGGATCTGGTGTCACTTTAAAGAAGTAGTCCAGTTACACATTTGTGGGCTTATAACTTGGCTTCTGAATGTCCTAGAGAGGTCAGGGTTGTTTTAGTGTACTCCAATCAACAGCCCCTACAACCACAAAAAGGAATGGAGTCATTAGCACTTATGGTTTTTAAATGGCACCCAGAATTATGTTGCACGAAGGACAATTTCACATCATTCTGGGTTCATTTGTGTGAAAACAAGGTCCAATCAGGCTGAAACGTTACAGGAAGGTAGAATCTACTGAGTTGTAAGTGATCTGAACGTTTCATGATGATAGCACTTTCCTAAGGGGGTCAAACCAGGTCCCAAAGATCACCGGATCTGGTGTCAATTTAAAGAAGTAGTCCAGTTACACATTTGTGGGCTTATAACTTGGCTTCTGAATGTCCTAGAGAGGTCAGGGTTGTTTTAGTGTACTCCAATCAACAGCCCCTACAACCACAAAAAGGAATGGAGTCATTAGCACTTATGGTTTTTAAATGGCACCCAGAATTATGTTGCACGAAGGACAATTTCACATCATTCTGGGTTCATTTGTGTGAAAACAAGGTCCAATCAGGCTGAAACGTTACAGGAAGGTAGAATCTACTGAGTTGTAAGTGATCTGAACGTTTCATGATAATAGCACTTTCCTAAGGGGGTCAAACCAGGTCCCAAAGATCACCGGATCTGGTGTCAATTTAAAGAAGTAGTCCAGTTACACATTTGTGGGCTTATAACTTGGCTTCTGAATGTCCTAGAGAGATCAGGTTTGTTTTAGTGTACTCCAATCAACAGCCCCTACAACCACAAAAAGGAATGGAGTCATTAGCACTTATGGTTTGTAAATGGCACCCAGAATTATGTTGCACGAAGCACAATTTCACATCATTCTGGGTCCATTTGTGTGAAAACAAGGTCCAATCAGGCTGAAACGCTACAAGAAGGTAGAATCTATTGATTTGTAAGTGTTCTGAACGTTTCAAGATGATCGCACATTCCTATAGGGGGTAAAACCATGTCCCAAAGGTCACCGGGCCTGGTGTCACTTTAAAGAAGTAGTCCAGTTACAGCTTTGTGGGCTTATAACTTGGCTTCTGAATGTCCTAGAGAGGTTAGGTTTGTTTTAGTGTACTCCAATCAACAGCCCCTACAACCACAAAAAGGAATGGAGTCATTAGCACTTATGGTTTGTAAATGGCACCCAGAATTATGTTGCACGAAGCACAATTTCACATCATTCTGGGTCCATTTGTGTGAAAACAAGGTCCAATAAGGCTGAAACGTTACAGGAAGGTAGAATCTATTGAGTTGTAAGTGATCTGAACGTTTCATGATGATAGCACTTTCCTAAGGGGGTCAAACCATGTCCCAAAGGTCACCGGATCTGGTGTCAATTTAAAGAAGTAGTCCAGTTACACATTTGTGGGCTTATAACTTGGCTTCTGAATGTCCTAGAGAGATCAGGTTTGTTTTAATGTACTCCAATCAACAGCCCCTACAACCACAAAAAGGAATGGAGTCATTAGCACTTATAGTTTGTATATGGCACCCAGAATTATGTTGCACGAAGCACAATTTCACATCATTCTGGGTCCATTTGTGTGAAAACAAGGTCCAATCCGGCTGAAACGCTACAAGAAGGTAGAATCTATTGAGTTGTAAGTGATCTGAACGTTTCAAGATGATCGCGCATTCCTATAGGGGGTCAAACCATGTCCCAAAGGTCACCGGGCCAAGTGTCACTTTAAAGAAGTAGTCCAGTTACACCTTTGTGGGCTTATAACTTGGCTTCTGAATGTCCTAGAGAGTTTAGGTTTGTTTTAGTGTACTCCAATCAACAGCCCCTACAACCACAAAAAGGAATGGAGTCATTAGCACTTATGGTTTGTAAATGGCACCCAGAATTATTTTGCACGAAGCACAATTTCACATCATTCTGGGTTCATTTGTGTGAAAACAAGGTCCAATCAGGCTGAAACGTTACTGGAAGCTAGAATCTATTGAGTTGTAAGTGATCTGAACGTTTCATGATGATAGCGCTTTCCTAAGGGGGTCAAACCATGTCCCAAAGGTCACCGGATCTGGTGTCAATTTAAAGAAGTAGTCCAGTTACACATTTGTGGGCTTATAACTTGGCTTCTGAATGTCCTAGAGAGATCAGGTTTATTTTAGTATACTCCAATCAACAGCCCCTACAACCACAAAAAGGAATGGAGTCATTAGCACTTATGGTTTGTAAATGGCACCCAGAATTATGTTGCACGAAGCACAATTTCACATCATTCTTGGTCCATTTGTGTGAAAACAAGGTCCAATCAGGCTGATACGTTACAAGAAGGTAGAATCTATTGAGTTGTAAGTGATCTGAACGTTTCATGATGATAGCACTTTCCTAAGGGGGTCAAACCATGTCCCAAAGGTCACCGGATCTGGTGTCAATTTAAAGAAGTAGTCCAGTTACACATTTGTGGGCTTATAACTTGGCTTCTGAATGTCCTAGAGAGATCAGGTTTGTTTTAATGTACTCCAGTCAACAGCCCCTACAACCACAAAAAGGAATGGAGTCATTAGCATTTATGGTTTGTAAATGGCACCCAGAAATATGTTGCACGAAGCACAATTTCACATCATTCTGGGTTCATTTGTGTGAAAACAAGGTCCAATCAGGCTGAAACGTTACAGGAAGGTAGAATCTATTTAGTTGTAAGTGATCTGAACGTTTCATGATTATAGCGCTTTCCTAAGCGGATCAAACCATGTCCCAATGGTCACCGGATCATGTGTCAATTTAAAGAAGTAGTCCAGTTACACATTTGTGGGCTTATAACTTGGCTTCTGAATGTCCTAGGGAGATCAGGTTTGTTTTAGTGTACTCCAATCAACAGCCCCTACAACCACAAAAGGAATGGAGTCATTAGCCTTATGGTTTGTAAATGGCACCCAGAATTATGTTGCACGAAGCACAATTTCACATCATTCTGGGTTCATTTGTGTGAAAACAAGGTCCAATCAGGCTGAAACAATACAGGAAGGTAGAATCTATTGAGTTGTAAGTGATCTGAACGTTTCATGATGATAGCACTTTCCTAAGGGGGTCAAACCATGTCCCAAATGTCACCGGATCTGGTGTCACTTTAAAGTAATCCAGTTACACATTTGTGGGCTTATAACTTGGCTTCTGAATGTCCTATAGAGGTCAGGGTTGTTTTAGTGTACTCCAATCAACAGCCCCTACAACCACAAAAAGGAATGGAGTCATTAGCACTTATGGTTTTTAAATGGCACCCAGAATTATGTTGCACGAAGCACAATTTCACATCATTCTGGGTTCATTTGTGTGAAAACAAGGTCCAATCAGGCTGAAACGTTACAGGAAGGTAGAATCTACTGAGTTGTAAGTGATCTGAACGTTTCATGATGATAGCACTTTCCTAAGGGGGTCAAACCAGGTCCCAAAGATCACCGGATCTGGTGTCAATTTAAAGAAGTAGTCCAGTTACACATTTGTGGGCTTATAACTTGGCTTCTGAATGTCCTAGAGAGATCAGGTTTGTTTTAGTGTACTCCAATCAACAGCCCCTACAACCACAAAAAGGAATGGAGTCATTAGCACTTATGGTTTGTAAATGGCACCCAGAATTATGTTGCACGAAGCACAATTTCACATCATTCTGGGTCCATTTGTGTGAAAACAAGGTCCAATCAGGCTGAAACGCTACAAGAAGGTAGAATCTATTGAGTTGTAAGTGATCTGAACATTTCAAGATGATCACACATTCCTATGGGGGGTAAAACCATGTCCCAAAGGTCACCGGGCCTGGTGTCACTTTAAAGAAGTAGTCCAGTTACACCTTTGTGGGCTTATAACTTGGCTTCTGAATGTCCTAGAGAGGTTAGGTTTGTTTTAGTGTACTCCAATCAACAGCCCCTACAACCACAAAAAGGAATGGAGTCATTAGCACTTATGGTTTGTAAATGGCACCCAGAATTATGTTGCACGAAGCACAATTTCACATCATTCTGGGTTCATTTGTGTGAAAACAAGGTCCAATCAGGCTGAAACGTTACAGGAAGGTAGAATCTATTGAGTTGTAAGTGATCTGAACGTTTCATGATGATAGCACTTTCCTAAGGGGGTCAAACCATGTCCCAAAGGTAACCGGATCTGGTGTCAATTTAAAGAAGTAGTCCATTTACACATTTGTGGGCTTATAACTTGGCTTCTGAATGTCCTAGAGAGATCAGGTTTATTTTAGTGTACTCCAATAAACAGTCCCTACAACTACAAAAAGGAATGGAGTCATTAGCACTTATGGTTTGTAAATGGCACCCAGAATTATTTTGCACGAAGCACAATTTCACATCATTCTGGGTTCATTTGTGTGAAAACAAGGTACAATCAGGCTGAAACGTTACAGGAAGGTAGAATCTATTGAGTTGTAAGTGATCTGAACGTTTCATGATGATAGCACTTTCCTAAGGGGGTCAAACCATGTCCCAACGGTCACCGGATCTGGTGTCAATTTAAAGAAGTAGTCCAGTTACACATTTGTGGGCTTATAACTTGGCTTCTGAATGTCCAAGAGAGATCAGGTTTGTTTTAGTGTACTCCAATCAACAGCCCCTACAACCTCAAAAAGGAATGGAGTCATTAGCACTTATGGTTTTTAAATGGCACCCAGAATTATGTTGCACGAAGCACAATTTCACATCATTCTGGGTCCATTTGTGTGAAAACAAGGTCCAATCAGGCTGAAACGTTACAAGAAGGTAGAATCTATTGAGTTGTAATTGATCTGAACATTTCATGATGATCGCACATTCCTATAGGGGGTCAAACCATGTCCCAAAGGTCACCGGGCCTGGTGTCACTTTAAAGAAGTAGTCCAGTTACACCTTTGTGGGCTTATAACTTGGCTTCTGAATATCCTAGAGAGGTCAGGTTTTTTTAGAGTACTCCAATTAACAGCCCCCATTACCACTAAAAGGAATGGAGTCATTAGCACTTATGGTTTTTAAATGGCACCCAGAATTATGTTGCACGAAGCACAATTTCACATCATTCTGGGTTCATTTGTGTGAAAACAAGGTCCAATCAGGCTGAAACGTTACAGGAAGGTAGAATCTATTGAGTTGTAAGTGATCTGAACGTTTCATGATGATAGCACTTTCCTAAGGGGTCAAACCATGTCCCAAAGGTCACCGGATCTGGTGTCAATTTAAAGAAGTAGTCCAGTTACACATTTGTGGGCTTATAACTTGGCTTCTGAATTTCCTAGAGAGATCAGGTTTGTTTTAATGTACTCCAATCAACAGCCCCTACAACCACAAAAAGTAATGGAGTCATTAGCACTTATGGTTTGTAAATGGCACCCAGAATTATGTTGCACGAAGCACAATTTCACATCATTCTGGGTCCATTTGTGTGAAAACAAGGTCCAATCAGGCTGAAACGTTACAAGAAGGTAGAATCTATTGAGTTGTAAGTGATCTGAACGTTTCATGATGATCGCACATTCCCTATAGGGGGTCAAACCATGTCCCAAAGGTCACCGGGCCTGGTGTCACTTTAAAGAAGTAGTCCAGTTACACCTTTGTGGGCTTATAACTTGGCTTCTGAATATCCTAGAGAGGTCAGGTTTTTTTAGAGTACTCCAATTAACAGCCCCCATTACCACTAAAAGGAATGGAGTCATTAGCACTTATGGTTTTTAAATGGCACCCAGAATTATGTTGCACGAAGCACAATTTCACATCATTCTGGGTTCATTTGTGTGAAAACAAGGTCCAATCAGGCTGAAACGTTACAGGAAGGTAGAATCTATTGAGTTGTAAGTGATCTGAACGTTTCATGATGATAGCACTTTCCTAAGGGGGTCAAACCATGTCCCAAAGGTCACCGGATCTGGTGTCAATTTAAAGAAGTAGTCCAGTTACACATTTGTGGGCTTATAACTTGGCTTCTGAAGTCCTAGAGAAATCAGGTTTGTTTTAGTATACTCCAATCAACAGCCCCTACAACCACAAAAAGGAATGGAGTCATTAGCACTTATGGTTTGTAAATGGCACCCAGAATTATGTTGCACGAAGCACAATTTCACATAATTCTGGGTTCATTTGTGTGAAAACAAGGTACAATCAGGCTGAAACGTTACAGGAAGGTAGAATCTATTGAGTTGTAAGTGAGCTGAACGTTTCATGATGATAGCACTTTCCTAAGGGGGTCAAACCATGTCCCAAAGGTCACCGGATCTGGTGTCAATTTAAAGAAGTAGTCCAGTTACACATTTGTGGGCTTATAACTTGGCTTCTGAATGTCCTAGAGAGATCAGGTTTGTTTTAGTATACTCCAATCAACAGCCCCTACAACCACAAAAAGGAATGGAGTCATTAGCACTTATGGTTTGTAAATGGCACCCAGAATCATGTTGCACGAAGCACAATTTCACATCATTCTGGGTCCATTTGTGTGAAAACAAGGTCCAATCAGGCTGAAACGTTACAAGAAGGTAGAATCTATTGAGTTGTAAGTGATCTGAACATTTCAAGATGATCGCACATTCCTATAGGGGGTAAACCCATGTCCCAAAGGTCACCGGGCCTGGTGTCACTTTAAAGAAGTAGTCCAGTTACACATTTGTGGGCTTATAACTTGGCTTCTGATTATCCTAGAGAGGTCAGGTTTGTTTTAGAGTACTCCAATTAACAGCCCCCATTACCACTAAAAGGAATGGAGTCATTAGCACTTATGGTTTTTAAATGGCACCCAGAATTATGTTGCACGAAGCACAATTTCACATCATTCTGGGTTCATTTGTGTGAAAACAAGGTCCAATCAGGCTGAAACGTTACAGGAAGGTAGAATCTATTGAGTTGTAAGTGATCTGAACGTTTCATGATGATAGCCCTTTCCTAAGGGGGTCAAACCATGTCCCAAAGGTCACCGGATCTGGTGTCAATTTAAAGAAGTAGTCCCTTTACACATTTGTGGGCTTATAACTTGGCTTCTGAATGTCCTAGAGAGATCAGGTTTGATTTAGTATACTCCAATCAACAGCCCCTACAACCACAAAAAGGAATGGAGTCATTAGCACTTATGGTTTTTAAATGGCACCCAGAATTATGTTGCACGAAGCACAATTTCACATCATTCTGGGTTCATTTGTGTGAAAACAAGGTCCAATCAGGCTGAAACGTTACAGGAAGGTAGAATCTATTGAGTTGTAAGTGATCTGAACGTTTCATGATGATAGCCCTTTCCTAAGGGGGTCAAATTATGTCCCAAAGGTCACCGGATCTGGTGTCAATTTAAAGAAGTAGTCCAGTTACACATTTGTGGGCTTATAACTTGGCTTCTGAATGTCCTAGAGAGATCAGGTTTGTTTTAGTATACTCCAATCAACAGCCCCTACAACCACAAAAAGGAATGGAGTCATTAGCACTTATGGTTTGTAAATGGCACCCAGAATTATGTTGCACGAAGCACAATTTCACATCATTCTGGGTCCATTTGTGTGAAAACAAGGTCCAATCAGGCTGAAACGTTACAAGAAGGTAGAATCTATTGAGTTGTAAGTGATCTGAACATTTCAAGATGATTGCACATTCCTATAGGGGGTAAAACCATGTCCCAAAGGTCACCGGGCCTGGTGTCACTTTAAAGAAGTAGTCCAGTTACACCTTTGTGGGCTTATAACTTGGCTTCTGAATATCCTAGAGAGGTCAGGTTTGTTTTAGAGTACTCCAATTAACAGCCCCTATTACCACTAAAAGGAATGGAGTCATTAGCACTTATGGATTTTAAATGGCACCCAGAATTATGTTGCACGAAGCACAATTTCACATCATTCTGGGTTCATTTGTGTGAAAACAAGGTCCAATCAGGCTGAAACGTTACAGGAAGGTAGAATCTATTGAGTTGTAAGTGATCTGAACGTTTCATGATGATAGCCCTTTCCTAAGGGGGTCAAACCATGTCCCAAAGGTCACCGGATCTGGTGTCAATTTAAAGAAGTAGTCCAGTTACACATTTGTGGGCTTATAACTTGGCTTCTGAAGTCCTAGAGAAATCAGGTTTGTTTTAGTATACTCCAATCAACAGCCCCTACAACCACAAAAAGGAATGGAGTCATTAGCACTTATGGTTTGTAAATGGCACCCAGAATTATGTTGCACGAAGCACAATTTCACATAATTCTGGGTTCATTTGTGTGAAAACAAGGTACAATCAGGCTGAAACGTTACAGGAAGGTAGAATCTATTGAGTTGTAAGTGAGCTGAACGTTTCATGATGATAGCACTTTCCTAAGGGGGTCAAACCATGTCCCAAAGGTCACCGGATCTGGTGTCAATTTAAAGAAGTAGTCCAGTTACACATTTGTGGGCTTATAACTTGGCTTCTGAATGTCCTAGAGAGATCAGGTTTGTTTTAGTATACTCCAATCAACAGCCCCTACAACCACAAAAAGGAATGGAGTCATTAGCACTTATGGTTTGTAAATGGCACCCAGAATCATGTTGCACGCAGCACAATTTCACATCATTCTGGGTCCATTTGTGTGAAAACAAGGTCCAATCAGGCTGAAACGTTACAAGAAGGTAGAATCTATTGAGTTGTAAGTGATCTGAACATTTCAAGATGATCGCACATTCCTATAGGGGGTAAACCCATGTCCCAAAGGTCACCGGGCCTGGTGTCACTTTAAAGAAGTAGTCCAGTTACACATTTGTGGGCTTATAACTTGGCTTCTGAATGTCCTAGAGAGATCAGGTTTGTTTTAGTATACTCCAATCAACAGCCCCTACAACCACAAAAAGGAATGGAGTCATTAGCACTTATGGTTTTTAAATGGCACCCAGAATTATGTTGCACGAAGCACAATTTCACATCATTCTGGGTTCATTTGTGTGAAAACAAGGTCCAATCAGGCTGAAACGTTACAGGAAGGTAGAATCTATTGAGTTGTAAGTGATCTGAACGTTTCATGATGATAGCCCTTTCCTAAGGGGGTCAAACCATGTCCCAAAGGTCACCGGATCTGGTGTCAATTTAAAAAAGTAGTCCAGTTACACATTTGTGGGCATATAACTTGGCTTCTGAATGTCCTAGAGAGATCAGGTTTGTTTTAATGTACTCCAACCAACAGTCCCTACAACCACAAAAAGGAATGGAGTCATTAGCACTTATAGTTTGTAAATGGCACCCAGAATTATGTTGCACGAAGCACAATTTCACATCATTCTGGGTCCATTTGTGTGAAAACAAGGTCCAATCAGGCTGAAACGTTACAAGAAGGTAGAATCTATTGAGTTGTAAGTGATCTGAACGTTTCATGATGATCACACATTCCTATAGGGGGTCAAACCATGTCCCAAAGGTCACCGGGCCTGGTGTCACTTTAAAGAAGTAGTCCAATTACACCTTTGAGGGCTTATAACTTGGCTTCTGAATGTCCTAGAGAGATCAGGTTTGTTTTAGTGTACTCCAATCAACAGCCCCTACAACCTCAAAAAGGAATGGAGTCATTGGCACTTATGGTTTTTAAATGGCACCCAGAATTATGTTGCACGAAGCACAATTTCACATCATTCTGGGTCCATTTGTGTGAAAACAAGGTCCAATCAGGCTGAAACGTTACAAGAAGGTAGAATCTATTGAGTTGTAAGTGATCTGAACAATTCAAGATGATCGCACATTCCTATAGGGGGTAAAACCATGTCCCAAAGGTCACCGGGCCTGGTGTCACTTTAAAGAAGTAGTCCAGTTACACCTTTGTGGGCTTATAACTTGGCTTCTGAATATCCTAGAGAGGTCAGGTTTGTTTTAGAGTACTCCAATTAACAGCCCCCATTACCACTAAAAGGAATGGAGTCATTAGCACTTATGGTTTTTAAAGGGCACCCTGAATTATGTTGCACGAAGCACAATTTCACATCATTCTGGGTTCATTTGTGTGAAAACAAGGTCCAATCAGGCTGAAACGTTACAGGAAGGTAGAATCTATTGAGTTGTAAGTGATCTGAACGTTTCATGATGATAGCCCTTTCCTAAGGGGGTCAAACCATGTCCCAAAGGTCACCGGATCTGGTGTCAATTAAACAAGTAGTCCAGTTACACATTTGTGGGCTTATAACTTGGCTTCTGAATGTCCTAGAGAGATCAGGTATGTTTTAGTATACTCCAATCAACAGCCCCAAGAACCACAAAAAGGAATGGAGTCATTAGCACTTATGGTTTGTAAATGGCACCCAGAATTATTTTGCACGAAGCACAATTTCACATCATTCTGGGTTCATTTGTGTGAAAACAAGGTACAATCAGGCTGAAACGTTACAGGAAGGTAGAATCTATTGAGTTGTAAGTGATCTGAACGTTTCATGATGATAGCACTTTCCTAAGGGGGTCAAACCATGTCCCAAAGGTCACCGGGCCTGGTGTCACTTTAAAGAAGTAGTCCAGTTACACCTTTGTGGGCTTATAACTTGGCTTCTGAATATCCTAGAGAGGTCAGGTTTGTTTTAGAGTACTCCAAGTAACAGCCCCCATTACCACTAAAAGGAATGGAGTCATTAGCACTTATGGTTTGTAAATGGCACCCAGAATTATGTTGCACGAAGCACAATTTCACATCATTCTGGGTCCATTTGTGTGAAAACAAGGTCCAATCAGGCTGAAACGTTACAAAAAGGTAGATTCTATTGAGTTGTAAGTGATCTGAACGTTTCAAGATGATCGCACATTCCTATAGGGGGTCAAACCATGTCCCAAAGGTCACCGGGCCTGGTGTCACTTTAAAGAAGTAGTCCAGTTACACCATTGTGGGCTTATAACTTGGCTTCTGAATATCCTAGAGAGGTCAGGTTTGTTTTAGAGTACTCCAATTAACAGCCCCCATTACCACTAAAAGGAATGGAGTCATTAGCACTTATGGTTTTTAAATGGCACCCAGAATTATGTTGCACAAAGCACAATTTCACATCATTCTGGGTCCATTTGTGTGAAAACAAGGTCCAATCAGGCTGAAACGTTACAGGAAGGTAGAATCTATTGAGTTGTAAGTGATCTGAACATTTCATGATGATCGCACATTCCTATAGGGGGTCAAACCATGTCCCAAAGGTCACCGGGCCTGGTGTCACTTTAAAGAAGTAGTCCAGTTACACCTTTGTGGGCTTATAACTTGGCTTCTGAATATCCTAGAGAGGTCAGGTTTTTTTAGAGTACTCCAATTAACAGCCCCCATTACCACTAAAAGGAATGGAGTCATTAGCACTTATGGTTTTTAAATGGCACCCAGAATTATGTTAAACGAAGCACAATTTCACATCATTCTAGGGTTCATTTGTGTGAAAACAAGGTCCAATCAGGCTGAAACGTTAAAGGAAGGTAGAATCTATTGAGTTGTAATTGATCTGAACGTTTCATTATGATAGCACTTTCCTAAGGGGGTCAAACCATGTCCCAAAGGTCACCGGATCTGGTGTCAATTTAAAGAAGTAGTCCAGTTACACATTTGTGGGCTTATAACTTGGCTTCTGAATGTCCTAGAGAGATCAGGTTTGTTTTAGTATACTCCAATCAACAGCCCCTACAACCACAAAAAGGAATGGAGTCATTAGCACTTATGGTTTGTAAATGGCACCCAGAATTATGTTGCACGAAGCACAATTTCACATCATTCTGGGTCCATTTGTGTGAAAACAAGGTCCAATCAGGCTGAAACGTTACAAGAAGGTAGAATCTATTGAGTTGTAAGTGATCTGAACATTTCAAGATGATTGCACATTCCTATAGGGGGTAAAACCATGTCCCAAAGGTCACTGGGCCTGGTGTCACTTTAAAGAAGTAGTCCAGTTACACCTTTGTGGGCTTATAACTTGGCTTCTGAATATCCTAGAGAAGTCAGGTTTGTTTTAGAGTACTCCAATTAACAGCCCCTATTACCACTAAAAGGAATGGAGTCATTAGCACTTATGGATTTTAAATGGCACCCAGAATTATGTTGCACGAAGCACAATTTCACATCATTCTGGGTTCATTTGTGTGAAAACAAGGTCCAATCAGGCTGAAACGTTACAGGACGGTAGAATCTATTGAGTTGAAAGTGATCTGAACGTTTCATGATGATAGCCCTTTCCTAAGGGGGTCAAACCATGTCCCAAAGGTCACCGGATCTGGTGTCAATTTAAAGAAGTAGTCCAGTTACACATTTGTGGGCTTATAACTTGGCTTCTGAAGTCCTAGAGAAATCAGGTTTGTTTTAGTATACTCCAATCAACAGCCCCTACAACCACAAAAAGGAATGGAGTCATTAGCACTTATGGTTTGTAAATGGCACCCAGAATTATGTTGCACGAAGCACAATTTCACATAATTCTGGGTTCATTTGTGTGAAAACAAGGTACAATCAGGCTGAAACGTTACAGGAAGGTAGAATCTATTGAGTTGTAAGTGAGCTGAACGTTTCATGATGATAGCACTTTCCTAAGGGGGTCAAACCATGTCCCAAAGGTCACCGGATCTGGTGTCAATTTAAAGAAGTAGTCCAGTTACACATTTGTGGGCTTATAACTTGGCTTCTGAATGTCCTAGAGAGATCAGGTTTGCTTTAGTATACTCCAATCAACAGCCCCTACAACCACAAAAAGGAATGGAGTCATTAGCACTTATGGTTTGTAAATGGCACCCAGAATCATGTTGCACGAAGCACAATTTCACATCATTCTGGGTCCATTTGTGTGAAAACAAGGTCCAATCAGGCTGAAACGTTACAAGAAGGTAGAATCTATTGAGTTGTAAGTGATCTGAACATTTCAAGATGATCGCACATTCCTATAGGGGGTAAAACCATGTCCCAAAGGTCACCGGGCCTGGTGTCACTTTAAAGAAGTAGTCCAGTTACACCTTTGTGGGCTTATAACTTGGCTTCTGATTATCCTAGAGAGGTCAGGTTTGTTTTAGAGTACTCCAATTAACAGCCCCCATTACCACTAAAAGGAATGGAGTCATTAGCACTTATGGTTTTTAAATGGCACCCAGAATTATGTTGCACGAAGCACAATTTCACATCATTCTGGGTTCATTTGTGTGAAAACAAGGTCCAATCAGGCTGAAACGTTACAGGAAGGTAGAATCTATTGAGTTGTAAGTGATCTGAACGTTTCATGATGATAGCCCTTTCCTAAGGGGGTCAAACCATGTCCCAAAGGTCACCGGATCTGGTGTCAATTTAAAAAAGTAGTCCAGTTACACATTTGTGGGCTTATAACTTGGCTTCTGAATGTCCTAGAGAGATCAGGTTTGTTTTAATGTACTCCAACCAACAGTCCCTACAACCACAAAAAGGAATGGAGTCATTAGCACTTATAGTTTGTAAATGGCACCCAGAATTATGTTGCACGAAGCACAATTTCACATCATTCTGGGTCCATTTGTGTGAAAACAAGGTCCAATCAGGCTGAAACGTTACAAGAAGATAGAATCTATTGAGTTGTAAGTGATCTGAACGTTTCATGATGATCACACATTCCTATAGGGGGTCAAACCATGTCCCAAAGGTCACCGGGCCTGGTGTCACTTTAAAGAAGTAGTCCAATTACACCTTTGAGGGCTTATAACTTGGCTTCTGAATGTCCTAGAGAGATCAGGTTTGTTTTAGTGTACTCCAATCAACAGCCCCTACAACCTCAAAAAGGAATGGAGTCATTGGCACTTATGGTTTTTAAATGGCACCCAGAATTATGTTGCACGAAGCACAATTTCACATCATTCTGGGTCCATTTGTGTGAAAACAAGGTCCAATCAGGCTGAAACGTTACAAGAAGGTAGAATCTGTTGAGTTGTAAGTGATCTGAACATTTCAAGATGATCGCACATTCCTATAGGGGGTAAAACCATGTCCCAAAGGTCACCGGGCCTGGTGTCACTTTAAAGAAGTAGTCCAGTTACACCTTTGTGGGCTTATAACTTGGCTTCTGAATATCCTAGAGAGGTCAGGTTTGTTTTAGAGTACTCCAATTAACAGCCCCCATTACCACTAAAAGGAATGGAGTCATTAGCACTTATGGTTTTTAAAGGGCACCCTGAATTATTTTGCACGAAGCACAATTTCACATCATTCTGGGTTCATTTGTGTGAAAACAAGGTCCAATCAGGCTGAAACGTTACAAAAAGGTAGATTCTATTGAGTTGTAAGTGATCTGAACGTTTCAAGATGATCGCACATTCCTAAGGGGGTCAAACCATGTCCCAAAGGTCACCGGATCTGGTGTCACTTTAAAGAAGTAGTCCAGTTACACCTTTGTGGGCTTATAACTTGGCTTCTGAATATCCTAGAGAGGTCAGGTTTGTTTTAGAGTACTCCAAGTAACAGCCCCCATTACCACTAAAAGGAATGGAGTCATTAGCACTTATGGTTTGTAAATGGCACCCAGAATTATGTTGCACGAAGCACAATTTCACATCATTCTGGGTCCATTTGTGTGAAAACAAGGTCCAATCAGGCTGAAACGTTACAAAAAGGTAGATTCTATTGAGTTGTAAGTGATCTGAACGTTTCAAGATGATCGCACATTCCTATAGGGGGTCAAACCATGTCCCAAAGGTCACCGGGCCTGGTGTCACTTTAAAGAAGTAGTCCAGTTACACCATTGTGGGCTTATAACTTGGCTTCTGAATATCCTAGAGAGGTCAGGTTTGTTTTAGAGTACTCCAATTAACAGCCCCCATTACCACTAAAAGGAATGGAGTCATTAGCACTTATGGTTTTTAAATGGCACCCAGAATTATGTTGCACAAAGCACAATTTCACATCATTCTGGGTCCATTTGTGTGAAAACAAGGTCCAATCAGGCTGAAACGTTACAGGAAGGTAGAATCTATTGAGTTGTAAGTGATCTGAACATTTCATGATGATCGCACATTCCTATAGGGGGTCAAACCATGTCCCAAAGGTCACCGGGCCTGGTGTCACTTTAAAGAAGTAGTCCAGTTACACCTTTGTGGGCTTATAACTTGGCTTCTGAATATCCTAGAGAGGTCAGGTTTTTTTAGAGTACTCCAATTAACAGCCCCCATTACCACTAAAAGGAATGGAGTCATTAGCACTTATGGTTTTTAAATGGCACCCAGAATTATGTTAAACGAAGCACAATTTCACATCATTCTAGGGTTCATTTGTGTGAAAACAAGGTCCAATCAGGCTGAAACGTTACAGGAAGGTAGAATCTATTGAGTTGTAAGTGATCTGAACGTTTCATTATGATAGCACTTTCCTAAGGGGGTCAAACCATGTCCCAAAGGTCACCGGATCTGGTGTCAATTTAAAGAAGTAGTCCAGTTACACATTTGTGGGCTTATAACTTGGCTTCTGAATGTCCTAGAGAGATCAGGTTTGTTTTAGTATACTCCAATCAACAGCCCCTACAACCACAAAAAGGAATGGAGTCATTAGCACTTATGGTTTGTAAATGGCACCCAGAATTATGTTGCACGAAGCACAATTTCACATCATTCTGGGTCCATTTGTGTGAAAACAAGGTCCAATCAGGCTGAAACGTTACAAGAAGGTAGAATCTATTGAGTTGTAAGTGATCTGAACATTTCAAGATGATTGCACATTCCTATAGGGGGTAAAACCATGTCCCAAAGGTCACTGGGCCTGGTGTCACTTTAAAGAAGTAGTCCAGTTACACCTTTGTGGGCTTATAACTTGGCTTCTGAATATCCTAGAGAAGTCAGGTTTGTTTTAGAGTACTCCAATTAACAGCCCCTATTACCACTAAAAGGAATGGAGTCATTAGCACTTATGGATTTTAAATGGCACCCAGAATTATGTTGCACGAAGCACAATTTCACATCATTCTGGGTTCATTTGTGTGAAAACAAGGTCCAATCAGGCTGAAACGTTACAGGAAGGTAGAATCTATTGAGTTGAAAGTGATCTGAACGTTTCATGATGATAGCCCTTTCCTAAGGGGGTCAAACCATGTCCCAAAGGTCACCGGATCTGGTGTCAATTTAAAGAAGTAGTCCAGTTACACATTTGTGGGCTTATAACTTGGCTTCTGAAGTCCTAGAGAAATCAGGTTTGTTTTAGTATACTCCAATCAACAGCCCCTACAACCACAAAAAGGAATGGAGTCATTAGCACTTATGGTTTGTAAATGGCACCCAGAATTATGTTGCACGAAGCACAATTTCACATAATTCTGGGTTCATTTGTGTGAAAACAAGGTACAATCAGGCTGAAACGTTACAGGAAGGTAGAATCTATTGAGTTGTAAGTGAGCTGAACGTTTCATGATGATAGCACTTTCCTAAGGGGGTCAAACCATGTCCCAAAGGTCACCGGATCTGGTGTCAATTTAAAGAAGTAGTCCAGTTACACATTTGTGGGCTTATAACTTGGCTTCTGAATGTCCTAGAGAGATCAGGTTTGCTTTAGTATACTCCAATCAACAGCCCCTACAACCACAAAAAGGAATGGAGTCATTAGCACTTATGGTTTGTAAATTGCACCCAGAATCATGTTGCACGAAGCACAATTTCACATCATTCTGGGTCCATTTGTGTGAAAACAAGGTCCAATCAGGCTGAAACGTTACAAGAAGGTAGAATCTATTGAGTTGTAAGTGATCTGAACATTTCAAGATGATCGCACATTCCTATAGGGGGTAAAACCATGTCCCAAAGGTCACCGGGCCTGGTGTCACTTTAAAGAAGTAGTCCCGTTACACCTTTGTGGGCTTATAACTTGGCTTCTGATTATCCTAGAGAGGTCAGGTTTGTTTTAGAGTACTCCAATTAACAGCCCCCATTACCACTAAAAGGAATGGAGTCATTAGCACTTATGGTTTTTAAATGGCACCCAGAATTATGTTGCACGAAGCACAATTTCACATCATTCTGGGTTCATTTGTGTGAAAACAAGGTCCAATCAGGCTGAAACGTTACAGGAAGGTAGAATCTATTGAGTTGTAAGTGATCTGAACGTTTCATGATGATAGCCCTTTCCTAAGGGGGTCAAACCATGTCCCAAAGGTCACCGGATCTGGTGTCAATTTAAAAAAGTAGTCCAGTTACACATTTGTGGGCTTATAACTTGGCTTCTGAATGTCCTAGAGAGATCAGGTTTGTTTTAATGTACTCCAACCAACAGTCCCTACAACCACAAAAAGGAATGGAGTCATTAGCACTTATAGTTTGTAAATGGCACCCAGAATTATGTTGCACGAAGCACAATTTCACATCATTCTGGGTCCATTTGTGTGAAAACAAGGTCCAATCAGGCTGAAACGTTACAAGAAGATAGAATCTATTGAGTTGTAAGTGATCTGAACGTTTCATGATGATCACACATTCCTATAGGGGGTCAAACCATGTCCCAAAGGTCACCGGGCCTGGTGTCACTTTAAAGAAGTAGTCCAATTACACCTTTGAGGGCTTATAACTTGGCTTCTGAATGTCCTAGAGAGATCAGGTTTGTTTTAGTGTACTCCAATCAACAGCCCCTACAACCTCAAAAAGGAATGGAGTCATTGGCACTTATGGTTTTTAAATGGCACCCAGAATTATGTTGCACGAAGCACAATTTCACATCATTCTGGGTCCATTTGTGTGAAAACAAGGTCCAATCAGGCTGAAACGTTACAAGAAGGTAGAATCTGTTGAGTTGTAAGTGATCTGAACATTTCAAGATGATCGCACATTCCTATAGGGGGTAAAACCATGTCCCAAAGGTCACCGGGCCTGGTGTCACTTTAAAGAAGTAGTCCAGTTACACCTTTGTGGGCTTATAACTTGGCTTCTGAATATCCTAGAGAGGTCAGGTTTGTTTTAGAGTACTCCAATTAACAGCCCCCATTACCACTAAAAGGAATGGAGTCATTAGCACTTATGGTTTTTAAAGGGCACCCTGAATTATGTTGCACGAAGCACAATTTCACATCATTCTGGGTTCATTTGTGTGAAAACAAGGTCCAATCAGGCTGAAACGTTACAGGAAGGTAGAATCTATTGAGTTGTAAGTGATCTGAACGTTTCATGATGATAGCCCTTTCCTAAGGGGGTCAAACCATGTCCCAAAGGTCACCGGATCTGGTGTCAATTTAAACAAGTAGTCCAGTTACACATTTGTGGGCTTATAACTTGGCTTCTGAATGCCCTAGAGAGATCAGGTATGTTTTAGTATACTCCAATCAACAGCCCCAAGAATTACAAAAAGGAATGGAGTCATTAGCACTTATGGTTTGTAAATGGCACCCAGAATTATTTTGCACGAAGCACAATTTCACATCATTCTGGGTTCATTTGTGTGAAAACAAGGTCCAATCAGGCTGAAACGTTACAAAAAGGTAGATTCTATTGAGTTGTAAGTGATCTGAACGTTTCAAGATGATCGCACATTCCTATAGGGGGTCAAACCATGTCCCAAAGGTCACCGGGCCTGGTGTCACTTTAAAGAAGTAGTCCAGTTACACATTTGTGGGCTTATAACTTGGCTTCTGATTATCCTAGAGAGGTCAGGTTTGTTTTAGAGTACTCCAATTAACAGCCCCCATTACCACTAAAAGGAATGGAGTCATTAGCACTTATGGTTTTTAAATGGCACCCAGAATTATGTTGCACGAAGCACAATTTCACATCATTCTGGGTTCATTTGTGTGAAAACAAGGTCCAATCAGGCTGAAACGTTACAGGAAGGTAGAATCTATTGAGTTGTAAGTGATCTGAACGTTTCATGATGATAGCCCTTTCCTAAGGGGGTCAAACCATGTCCCAAAGGTCACCGGATCTGGTGTCAATTTAAAGAAGTAGTCCCTTTACACATTTGTGGGCTTATAACTTGGCTTCTGAATGTCCTAGAGAGATCAGGTTTGTTTTAGTATACTCCAATCAACAGCCCCTACAACCACAAAAAGGAATGGAGTCATTAGCACTTATGGTTTTTAAATGGCACCCAGAATTATGTTGCACGAAGCACAATTTCACATCATTCTGGGTTCATTTGTGTGAAAACAAGGTCCAATCAGGCTGAAACGTTACAGGAAGGTAGAATCTATTGAGTTGTAAGTGATCTGAACGTTTCATGATGATAGCCCTTTCCTAAGGGGGTCAAATTATGTCCCAAAGGTCACCGGATCTGGTGTCAATTTAAAGAAGTAGTCCAGTTACACATTTGTGGGCTTATAACTTGGCTTCTGAATGTCCTAGAGAGATCAGGTTTGTTTTAGTATACTCCAATCAACAGCCCCTACAACCACAAAAAGGAATGGAGTCATTAGCACTTATGGTTTGTAAATGGCACCCAGAATTATGTTGCACGAAGCACAATTTCACATCATTCTGGGTCCATTTGTGTGAAAACAAGGTCCAATCAGGCTGAAACGTTACAAGAAGGTAGAATCTATTGAGTTGTAAGTGATCTGAACATTTCAAGATGATTGCACATTCCTATAGGGGGTAAAACCATGTCCCAAAGGTCACCGGGCCTGGTGTCACTTTAAAGAAGTAGTCCAGTTACACCTTTGTGGGCTTATAACTTGGCTTCTGAATATCCTAGAGAGGTCAGGTTTGTTTTAGAGTACTCCAATTAACAGCCCCTATTACCACTAAAAGGAATGGAGTCATTAGCACTTATGGATTTTAAATGGCACCCAGAATTATGTTGCACGAAGCACAATTTCACATCATTCTGGGTTCATTTGTGTGAAAACAAGGTCCAATCAGGCTGAAACGTTACAGGAAGGTAGAATCTATTGAGTTGTAAGTGATCTGAACGTTTCATGATGATAGCCCTTTCCTAAGGGGGTCAAACCATGTCCCAAAGGTCACCGGATCTGGTGTCAATTTAAAGAAGTAGTCCAGTTACACATTTGTGGGCTTATAACTTGGCTTCTGAAGTCCTAGAGAAATCAGGTTTGTTTTAGTATACTCCAATCAACAGCCCCTACAACCACAAAAAGGAATGGAGTCATTAGCACTTATGGTTTGTAAATGGCACCCAGAATTATGTTGCACGAAGCACAATTTCACATAATTCTGGGTTCATTTGTGTGAAAACAAGGTACAATCAGGCTGAAACGTTACAGGAAGGTAGAATCTATTGAGTTGTAAGTGAGCTGAACGTTTCATGATGATAGCACTTTCCTAAGGGGGTCAAACCATGTCCCAAAGGTCACCGGATCTGGTGTCAATTTAAAGAAGTAGTCCAGTTACACATTTGTGGGCTTATAACTTGGCTTCTGAATGTCCTAGAGAGATCAGGTTTGTTTTAGTATACTCCAATCAACAGCCCCTACAACCACAAAAAGGAATGGAGTCATTAGCACTTATGGTTTGTAAATGGCACCCAGAATCATGTTGCACGAAGCACAATTTCACATCATTCTGGGTCCATTTGTGTGAAAACAAGGTCCAATCAGGCTGAAACGTTACAAGAAGGTAGAATCTATTGAGTTGTAAGTGATCTGAACATTTCAAGATGATCGCACATTCCTATAGGGGGTAAACCCATGTCCCAAAGGTCACCGGGCCTGGTGTCACTTTAAAGAAGTAGTCCAGTTACACATTTGTGGGCTTATAACTTGGCTTCTGAATGTCCTAGAGAGATCAGGTTTGTTTTAGTATACTCCAATCAACAGCCCCTACAACCACAAAAAGGAATGGAGTCATTAGCACTTATGGTTTTTAAATGGCACCCAGAATTATGTTGCACGAAGCACAATTTCACATCATTCTGGGTTCATTTGTGTGAAAACAAGGTCCAATCAGGCTGAAACGTTACAGGAAGGTAGAATCTATTGAGTTGTAAGTGATCTGAACGTTTCATGATGATAGCCCTTTCCTAAGGGGGTCAAACCATGTCCCAAAGGTCACCGGATCTGGTGTCAATTTAAAAAAGTAGTCCAGTTACACATTTGTGGGCTTATAACTTGGCTTCTGAATGTCCTAGAGAGATCAGGTTTGTTTTAATGTACTCCAACCAACAGTCCCTACAACCACAAAAAGGAATGGAGTCATTAGCACTTATAGTTTGTAAATGGCACCCAGAATTATGTTGCACGAAGCACAATTTCACATCATTCTGGGTCCATTTGTGTGAAAACAAGGTCCAATCAGGCTGAAACGTTACAAGAAGGTAGAATCTATTGAGTTGTAAGTGATCTGAACGTTTCATGATGATCACACATTCCTATAGGGGGTCAAACCATGTCCCAAAGGTCACCGGGCCTGGTGTCACTTTAAAGAAGTAGTCCAATTACACCTTTGAGGGCTTATAACTTGGCTTCTGAATGTCCTAGAGAGATCAGGTTTGTTTTAGTGTACTCCAATCAACAGCCCCTACAACCTCAAAAAGGAATGGAGTCATTGGCACTTATGGTTTTTAAATGGCACCCAGAATTATGTTGCACGAAGCACAATTTCACATCATTCTGGGTCCATTTGTGTGAAAACAAGGTCCAATCAGGCTGAAACGTTACAAGAAGGTAGAATCTATTGAGTTGTAAGTGATCTGAACAATTCAAGATGATCGCACATTCCTATAGGGGGTAAAACCATGTCCCAAAGGTCACCGGGCCTGGTGTCACTTTAAAGAAGTAGTCCAGTTACACCTTTGTGGGCTTATAACTTGGCTTCTGAATATCCTAGAGAGGTCAGGTTTGTTTTAGAGTACTCCAATTAACAGCCCCCATTACCACTAAAAGGAATGGAGTCATTAGCACTTATGGTTTTTAAAGGGCACCCTGAATTATGTTGCACGAAGCACAATTTCACATCATTCTGGGTTCATTTGTGTGAAAACAAGGTCCAATCAGGCTGAAACGTTACAGGAAGGTAGAATCTATTGAGTTGTAAGTGATCTGAACGTTTCATGATGATAGCCCTTTCCTAAGGGGGTCAAACCATGTCCCAAAGGTCACCGGATCTGGTGTCAATTAAACAAGTAGTCCAGTTACACATTTGTGGGCTTATAACTTGGCTTCTGAATGTCCTAGAGAGATCAGGTATGTTTTAGTATACTCCAATCAACAGCCCCAAGAACCACAAAAAGGAATGGAGTCATTAGCACTTATGGTTTGTAAATGGCACCCAGAATTATTTTGCACGAAGCACAATTTCACATCATTCTGGGTTCATTTGTGTGAAAACAAGGTACAATCAGGCTGAAACGTTACAGGAAGGTAGAATCTATTGAGTTGTAAGTGATCTGAACGTTTCATGATGATAGCACTTTCCTAAGGGGGTCAAACCATGTCCCAAAGGTCACCGGGCCTGGTGTCACTTTAAAGAAGTAGTCCAGTTACACCTTTGTGGGCTTATAACTTGGCTTCTGAATATCCTAGAGAGGTCAGGTTTGTTTTAGAGTACTCCAAGTAACAGCCCCCATTACCACTAAAAGGAATGGAGTCATTAGCACTTATGGTTTGTAAATGGCACCCAGAATTATGTTGCACGAAGCACAATTTCACATCATTCTGGGTCCATTTGTGTGAAAACAAGGTCCAATCAGGCTGAAACGTTACAAAAAGGTAGATTCTATTGAGTTGTAAGTGATCTGAACGTTTCAAGATGATCGCACATTCCTATAGGGGGTCAAACCATGTCCCAAAGGTCACCGGGCCTGGTGTCACTTTAAAGAAGTAGTCCAGTTACACCATTGTGGGCTTATAACTTGGCTTCTGAATATCCTAGAGAGGTCAGGTTTGTTTTAGAGTACTCCAATTAACAGCCCCCATTACCACTAAAAGGAATGGAGTCATTAGCACTTATGGTTTTTAAATGGCACCCAGAATTATGTTGCACAAAGCACAATTTCACATCATTCTGGGTCCATTTGTGTGAAAACAAGGTCCAATCAGGCTGAAACGTTACAGGAAGGTAGAATCTATTGAGTTGTAAGTGATCTGAACATTTCATGATGATCGCACATTCCTATAGGGGGTCAAACCATGTCCCAAAGGTCACCGGGCCTGGTGTCACTTTAAAGAAGTAGTCCAGTTACACCTTTGTGGGCTTATAACTTGGCTTCTGAATATCCTAGAGAGGTCAGGTTTTTTTAGAGTACTCCAATTAACAGCCCCCATTACCACTAAAAGGAATGGAGTCATTAGCACTTATGGTTTTTAAATGGCACCCAGAATTATGTTAAACGAAGCACAATTTCACATCATTCTAGGGTTCATTTGTGTGAAAACAAGGTCCAATCAGGCTGAAACGTTACAGGAAGGTAGAATCTATTGAGTTGTAATTGATCTGAACGTTTCATTATGATAGCACTTTCCTAAGGGGGTCAAACCATGTCCCAAAGGTCACCGGATCTGGTGTCAATTTAAAGAAGTAGTCCAGTTACACATTTGTGGGCTTATAACTTGGCTTCTGAATGTCCTAGAGAGATCAGGTTTGTTTTAGTATACTCCAATCAACAGCCCCTACAACCACAAAAAGGAATGGAGTCATTAGCACTTATGGTTTGTAAATGGCACCCAGAATTATGTTGCACGAAGCACAATTTCACATCATTCTGGGTCCATTTGTGTGAAAACAAGGTCCAATCAGGCTGAAACGTTACAAGAAGGTAGAATCTATTGAGTTGTAAGTGATCTGAACATTTCAAGATGATTGCACATTCCTATAGGGGGTAAAACCATGTCCCAAAGGTCACTGGGCCTGGTGTCACTTTAAAGAAGTAGTCCAGTTACACCTTTGTGGGCTTATAACTTGGCTTCTGAATATCCTAGAGAAGTCAGGTTTGTTTTAGAGTACTCCAATTAACAGCCCCTATTACCACTAAAAGGAATGGAGTCATTAGCACTTATGGATTTTAAATGGCACCCAGAATTATGTTGCACGAAGCACAATTTCACATCATTCTGGGTTCATTTGTGTGAAAACAAGGTCCAATCAGGCTGAAACGTTACAGGACGGTAGAATCTATTGAGTTGAAAGTGATCTGAACGTTTCATGATGATAGCCCTTTCCTAAGGGGGTCAAACCATGTCCCAAAGGTCACCGGATCTGGTGTCAATTTAAAGAAGTAGTCCAGTTACACATTTGTGGGCTTATAACTTGGCTTCTGAAGTCCTAGAGAAATCAGGTTTGTTTTAGTATCCTCCAATCAACAGCCCCTACAACCACAAAAAGGAATGGAGTCATTAGCACTTATGGTTTGTAAATGGCACCCAGAATTATGTTGCACGAAGCACAATTTCACATAATTCTGGGTTCATTTGTGTGAAAACAAGGTACAATCAGGCTGAAACGTTACAGGAAGGTAGAATCTATTGAGTTGTAAGTGAGCTGAACGTTTCATGATGATAGCACTTTCCTAAGGGGGTCAAACCATGTCCCAAAGGTCACCGGATCTGGTGTCAATTTAAAGAAGTAGTCCAGTTACACATTTGTGGGCTTATAACTTGGCTTCTGAATGTCCTAGAGAGATCAGGTTTGCTTTAGTATACTCCAATCAACAGCCCCTACAACCACAAAAAGGAATGGAGTCATTAGCACTTATGGTTTGTAAATGGCACCCAGAATCATGTTGCACGAAGCACAATTTCACATCATTCTGGGTCCATTTGTGTGAAAACAAGGTCCAATCAGGCTGAAACGTTACAAGAAGGTAGAATCTATTGAGTTGTAAGTGATCTGAACATTTCAAGATGATCGCACATTCCTATAGGGGGTAAAACCATGTCCCAAAGGTCACCGGGCCTGGTGTCACTTTAAAGAAGTAGTCCAGTTACACCTTTGTGGGCTTATAACTTGGCTTCTGATTATCCTAGAGAGGTCAGGTTTGTTTTAGAGTACTCCAATTAACAGCCCCCATTACCACTAAAAGGAATGGAGTCATTAGCACTTATGGTTTTTAAATGGCACCCAGAATTATGTTGCACGAAGCACAATTTCACATCATTCTGGGTTCATTTGTGTGAAAACAAGGTCCAATCAGGCTGAAACGTTACAGGAAGGTAGAATCTATTGAGTTGTAAGTGATCTGAACGTTTCATGATGATAGCCCTTTCCTAAGGGGGTCAAACCATGTCCCAAAGGTCACCGGATCTGGTGTCAATTTAAAAAAGTAGTCCAGTTACACATTTGTGGGCTTATAACTTGGCTTCTGAATGTCCTAGAGAGATCAGGTTTGTTTTAATGTACTCCAACCAACAGTCCCTACAACCACAAAAAGGAATGGAGTCATTAGCACTTATAGTTTGTAAATGGCACCCAGAATTATGTTGCACGAAGCACAATTTCACATCATTCTGGGTCCATTTGTGTGAAAACAAGGTCCAATCAGGCTGAAACGTTACAAGAAGATAGAATCTATTGAGTTGTAAGTGATCTGAACGTTTCATGATGATCACACATTCCTATAGGGGGTCAAACCATGTCCCAAAGGTCACCGGGCCTGGTGTCACTTTAAAGAAGTAGTCCAATTACACCTTTGAGGGCTTATAACTTGGCTTCTGAATGTCCTAGAGAGATCAGGTTTGTTTTAGTGTACTCCAATCAACAGCCCCTACAACCTCAAAAAGGAATGGAGTCATTGGCACTTATGGTTTTTAAATGGCACCCAGAATTATGTTGCACGAAGCACAATTTCACATCATTCTGGGTCCATTTGTGTGAAAACAAGGTCCAATCAGGCTGAAACGTTACAAGAAGGTAGAATCTGTTGAGTTGTAAGTGATCTGAACATTTCAAGATGATCGCACATTCCTATAGGGGGTAAAACCATGTCCCAAAGGTCACCGGGCCTGGTGTCACTTTAAAGAAGTAGTCCAGTTACACCTTTGTGGGCTTATAACTTGGCTTCTGAATATCCTAGAGAGGTCAGGTTTGTTTTAGAGTACTCCAATTAACAGCCCCCATTACCACTAAAAGGAATGGAGTCATTAGCACTTATGGTTTTTAAAGGGCACCCTGAATTATTTTGCACGAAGCACAATTTCACATCATTCTGGGTTCATTTGTGTGAAAACAAGGTCCAATCAGGCTGAAACGTTACAAAAAGGTAGATTCTATTGAGTTGTAAGTGATCTGAACGTTTCAAGATGATCGCACATTCCTAAGGGGGTCAAACCATGTCCCAAAGGTCACCGGATCTGGTGTCACTTTAAAGAAGTAGTCCAGTTACACCTTTGTGGGCTTATAACTTGGCTTCTGAATATCCTAGAGAGGTCAGGTTTGTTTTAGAGTACTCCAAGTAACAGCCCCCATTACCACTAAAAGGAATGGAGTCATTAGCACTTATGGTTTGTAAATGGCACCCAGAATTATGTTGCACGAAGCACAATTTCACATCATTCTGGGTCCATTTGTGTGAAAACAAGGTCCAATCAGGCTGAAACGTTACAAAAAGGTAGATTCTATTGAGTTGTAAGTGATCTGAACGTTTCAAGATGATCGCACATTCCTATAGGGGGTCAAACCATGTCCCAAAGGTCACCGGGCCTGGTGTCACTTTAAAGAAGTAGTCCAGTTACACCATTGTGGGCTTATAACTTGGCTTCTGAATATCCTAGAGAGGTCAGGTTTGTTTTAGAGTACTCCAATTAACAGCCCCCATTACCACTAAAAGGAATGGAGTCATTAGCACTTATGGTTTTTAAATGGCACCCAGAATTATGTTGCACAAAGCACAATTTCACATCATTCTGGGTCCATTTGTGTGAAAACAAGGTCCAATCAGGCTGAAACGTTACAGGAAGGTAGAATCTATTGAGTTGTAAGTGATCTGAACATTTCATGATGATCGCACATTCCTATAGGGGGTCAAACCATGTCCCAAAGGTCACCGGGCCTGGTGTCACTTTAAAGAAGTAGTCCAGTTACACCTTTGTGGGCTTATAACTTGGCTTCTGAATATCCTAGAGAGGTCAGGTTTTTTTAGAGTACTCCAATTAACAGCCCCCATTACCACTAAAAGGAATGGAGTCATTAGCACTTATGGTTTTTAAATGGCACCCAGAATTATGTTAAACGAAGCACAATTTCACATCATTCTAGGGTTCATTTGTGTGAAAACAAGGTCCAATCAGGCTGAAACGTTACAGGAAGGTAGAATCTATTGAGTTGTAAGTGATCTGAACGTTTCATTATGATAGCACTTTCCTAAGGGGGTCAAACCATGTCCCAAAGGTCACCGGATCTGGTGTCAATTTAAAGAAGTAGTCCAGTTACACATTTGTGGGCTTATAACTTGGCTTCTGAATGTCCTAGAGAGATCAGGTTTGTTTTAGTATACTCCAATCAACAGCCCCTACAACCACAAAAAGGAATGGAGTCATTAGCACTTATGGTTTGTAAATGGCACCCAGAATTATGTTGCACGAAGCACAATTTCACATCATTCTGGGTCCATTTGTGTGAAAACAAGGTCCAATCAGGCTGAAACGTTACAAGAAGGTAGAATCTATTGAGTTGTAAGTGATCTGAACATTTCAAGATGATTGCACATTCCTATAGGGGGTAAAACCATGTCCCAAAGGTCACTGGGCCTGGTGTCACTTTAAAGAAGTAGTCCAGTTACACCTTTGTGGGCTTATAACTTGGCTTCTGAATATCCTAGAGAAGTCAGGTTTGTTTTAGAGTACTCCAATTAACAGCCCCTATTACCACTAAAAGGAATGGAGTCATTAGCACTTATGGATTTTAAATGGCACCCAGAATTATGTTGCACGAAGCACAATTTCACATCATTCTGGGTTCATTTGTGTGAAAACAAGGTCCAATCAGGCTGAAACGTTACAGGAAGGTAGAATCTATTGAGTTGAAAGTGATCTGAACGTTTCATGATGATAGCCCTTTCCTAAGGGGGTCAAACCATGTCCCAAAGGTCACCGGATCTGGTGTCAATTTAAAGAAGTAGTCCAGTTACACATTTGTGGGCTTATAACTTGGCTTCTGAAGTCCTAGAGAAATCAGGTTTGTTTTAGTATACTCCAATCAACAGCCCCTACAACCACAAAAAGGAATGGAGTCATTAGCACTTATGGTTTGTAAATGGCACCCAGAATTATGTTGCACGAAGCACAATTTCACATAATTCTGGGTTCATTTGTGTGAAAACAAGGTACAATCAGGCTGAAACGTTACAGGAAGGTAGAATCTATTGAGTTGTAAGTGAGCTGAACGTTTCATGATGATAGCACTTTCCTAAGGGGGTCAAACCATGTCCCAAAGGTCACCGGATCTGGTGTCAATTTAAAGAAGTAGTCCAGTTACACATTTGTGGGCTTATAACTTGGCTTCTGAATGTCCTAGAGAGATCAGGTTTGCTTTAGTATACTCCAATCAACAGCCCCTACAACCACAAAAAGGAATGGAGTCATTAGCACTTATGGTTTGTAAATGGCACCCAGAATCATGTTGCACGAAGCACAATTTCACATCATTCTGGGTCCATTTGTGTGAAAACAAGGTCCAATCAGGCTGAAACGTTACAAGAAGGTAGAATCTATTGAGTTGTAAGTGATCTGAACATTTCAAGATGATCGCACATTCCTATAGGGGGTAAAACCATGTCCCAAAGGTCACCGGGCCTGGTGTCACTTTAAAGAAGTAGTCCCGTTACACCTTTGTGGGCTTATAACTTGGCTTCTGATTATCCTAGAGAGGTCAGGTTTGTTTTAGAGTACTCCAATTAACAGCCCCCATTACCACTAAAAGGAATGGAGTCATTAGCACTTATGGTTTTTAAATGGCACCCAGAATTATGTTGCACGAAGCACAATTTCACATCATTCTGGGTTCATTTGTGTGAAAACAAGGTCCAATCAGGCTGAAACGTTACAGGAAGGTAGAATCTATTGAGTTGTAAGTGATCTGAACGTTTCATGATGATAGCCCTTTCCTAAGGGGGTCAAACCATGTCCCAAAGGTCACCGGATCTGGTGTCAATTTAAAAAAGTAGTCCAGTTACACATTTGTGGGCTTATAACTTGGCTTCTGAATGTCCTAGAGAGATCAGGTTTGTTTTAATGTACTCCAACCAACAGTCCCTACAACCACAAAAAGGAATGGAGTCATTAGCACTTATAGTTTGTAAATGGCACCCAGAATTATGTTGCACGAAGCACAATTTCACATCATTCTGGGTCCATTTGTGTGAAAACAAGGTCCAATCAGGCTGAAACTTTACAAGAAGATAGAATCTATTGAGTTGTAAGTGATCTGAACGTTTCATGATGATCACACATTCCTATAGGGGGTCAAACCATGTCCCAAAGGTCACCGGGCCTGGTGTCACTTTAAAGAAGTAGTCCAATTACACCTTTGAGGGCTTATAACTTGGCTTCTGAATGTCCTAGAGAGATCAGGTTTGTTTTAGTGTACTCCAATCAACAGCCCCTACAACCTCAAAAAGGAATGGAGTCATTGGCACTTATGGTTTTTAAATGGCACCCAGAATTATGTTGCACGAAGCACAATTTCACATCATTCTGGGTCCATTTGTGTGAAAACAAGGTCCAATCAGGCTGAAACGTTACAAGAAGGTAGAATCTGTTGAGTTGTAAGTGATCTGAACATTTCAAGATGATCGCACATTCCTATAGGGGGTAAAACCATGTCCCAAAGGTCACCGGGCCTGGTGTCACTTTAAAGAAGTAGTCCAGTTACACCTTTGTGGGCTTATAACTTGGCTTCTGAATATCCTAGAGAGGTCAGGTTTGTTTTAGAGTACTCCAATTAACAGCCCCCATTACCACTAAAAGGAATGGAGTCATTAGCACTTATGGTTTTTAAAGGGCACCCTGAATTATGTTGCACGAAGCACAATTTCACATCATTCTGGGTTCATTTGTGTGAAAACAAGGTCCAATCAGGCTGAAACGTTACAGGAAGGTAGAATCTATTGAGTTGTAAGTGATCTGAACGTTTCATGATGATAGCCCTTTCCTAAGGGGGTCAAACCATGTCCCAAAGGTCACCGGATCTGGTGTCAATTTAAACAAGTAGTCCAGTTACACATTTGTGGGCTTATAACTTGGCTTCTGAATGCCCTAGAGAGATCAGGTATGTTTTAGTATACTCCAATCAACAGCCCCAAGAATTACAAAAAGGAATGGAGTCATTAGCACTTATGGTTTGTAAATGGCACCCAGAATTATTTTGCACGAAGCACAATTTCACATCATTCTGGGTTCATTTGTGTGAAAACAAGGTCCAATCAGGCTGAAACGTTACAAAAAGGTAGATTCTATTGAGTTGTAAGTGATCTGAACGTTTCAAGATGATCGCACATTCCTATAGGGGGTCAAACCATGTCCCAAAGGTCACCGGGCCTGGTGTCACTTTAAAGAAGTAGTCCAGTTACACCTTTGTGGGCTTATAACTTGGCTTCTGAATATCCTAGAGAGGTCAGGTTTGTTTTAGAGTACTCCAATTAACAGCCCCCATTACCACTAAAAGGAATGGAGTCATTAGCACTTATGGTTTTTAAATGGCACCCAGAATTATGTTGCACAAAGCACAATTTCACATCATTCTGGGTCCATTTGTGTGAAAACAAGGTCCAATCAGGCTGAAACGTTACAGGAAGGTAGAATCTATTGAGTTGTAAGTGATCTGAACGTTTCATGATGATCGCACATTCCTATAGGGTGTCAAACCATGTCCCAAAGGTCACCAGATCTGGTGTAAATTTAAAGAAGTAGTCCAGTTACACATTTGTGGGCTTATAACTTGGCTTCTGAATGTCCTAGAGAGATCAGGATTGTTTTAGTGTACTCCAATCAACAGCCCCTACAACCACAAAAAGGAATGGAGTCAATAGCACTTATGGTTTGTAAATGCCACCCAGAATTATGTTGCACGAAGCACAATTTCACATCATTCTGGGTCCATTTGTGTGAAAACAAGGTCCAATCAGGCTGAAACGTTACAAGAAGGTAGAATCTATTGAGTTGTAATTGATCTGAACGTTTCAAGATGATCGCAATTTCCTAAGGGGGGTCAAACCATGTCCCAAAGGTCACCGGATCTGGTGTCAATTTAAAGAAGTAGTCCAGTTACACATTTGTGGGCTTATAACTTGGCTTCTGAATGTCCTAGAGAGATCAGGTTTGTTTTAATGTACTCCAACCACCAGCCCCTACAACCACAAAAAGGAATGGAGTCATTAGCACTTATGGTTTGTAAATGGCACCCAGAATTATGTTGCACGAAGCACAATTTCACATCATTCTGGGTCCATTTGTGTGAAAACAAGGTCCAATCAGGCTGAAACATTACAAGAAGGTAGAATCTATTGAGTTGTAAGTGATCTGAACGTTTCATGATGATCGCACATTCCTATAGGGGGTCAAACCATGTCCCAAAGGTCAACGGGCCTGGTGTCACTTTAAAGAAGTAGTCCAGTTACACCTTTGTGGGCTTATAACTTGGCTTCTGAATATCCTAGAGAGGTCAAGTTTGTTTTAGAGTACTCCAATTAGAGCCCCCATTACCCCAAAAAGGAATGGAGTCATTAGCACTTATGGTTTTTAAATGGCACCCAGAATTATGTTGCACGAAGCACAATTTCACATCATTCTGGGTTCATTTGTATGAAAACAAGGTCCAATCAGGCTGAAACGTTACAGGAAGGTAGAATCTATTGAGTTGTAAGTGATCTGAACGTTTCATGATGATAGCACTTTCCTAAGGGGGTCAAACCATGTCCCAAAGGTCACCGGATATGGTGTCAATTTAAAGAAGTAGTCCAGTTACACATTTGTGGGCTTATAACTTGGCTTCTGAATGTCCTAGAGAGATCAGGTTTGTTTTAATGTACTCCAATCAACAGCCCCTACAACCACAAAAAGGAATGGAGTCATTAGCACTTATGGTTTGTAAATGGCACCCAGAATTATGTTGCACGAAGCACAATTTCACATCATTCTGGGTCCATTTGTGTGAAAACAAGGTCCAATCAGGCTGAAACGTTACAAGAAGGTAGAATCTACTGAGTTGTAAGTGATCCGAACATTTCATGATGATCGCACATTCCTATAGGGGGTCAAACCAGGTCCCAAAGGTCACCGGGCCTGGTGTCACTTTAAAGAAGTAGTCCAGTTACACCTTTGTGGGCTTATAACTTGGCTTCTGAATGTCCTAGAGAGGTCAGGTTTGTTTTAGTGTACTCCAATCAACAGTCCCTACAACCACAAAAAGGAATGGAGTCATTAGCACTTATGGTTTGTAAATGGCACCCAGAATTATGTTGCACGAAGCACAATTTCACATCATTCTGGGTCCATTTGTGTGAAAACAAGGTCCAATCATGCTGAAACGTTACAAGAAGGTAGAATCTACTTAGTTGTAAGTGATCTGAACGTTTCATGATGATCGCACATTACTATAGGGGGTAAAATCATGTCCCAAAGGTCACCGGGCCTGGTGTCACTTTAAAGAAGTAGTCCAGTTACACATTTGTGGGCTTATAACTTGGCTTCTGAATATCCTAGAGAGGCCAGGTTTGTTTTAGAGTACTCCAATCAACAGCCCCTACAACCACAAAAATGAATGGAGTCATTAGCACTTATGGTTTGTAAATGGCACCCAGAATTATGTTGCACGAAGCACAATTTCACATCATTCTGGGTCCATTTGTGTGAAAACAAGGTCCAATCAGGCTGAAACGTTACAAGAAGGTAGAATCTATTGAGTTGTAAGTGATCTGAACGTTTCATGATGATCGCACATTCCTATAGGGGGTCAAACCAGGTCCCAAAGGTCACCGGGTCTGGTGTCACTTTAAAGAAGTAGTCCAGTTACACCTTTGTGGGCTTATAACTTGGCTTCTGAATGTCCTAGAGAGGTCAGGTTTGTTTTAGTGTACTCCAATCAACAGTCCCTACAACCACAAAAAGGAATGGAGTCATTAGCACTTATGGTTTGTAAATGGCACCCAGAATTATGTTGCACGAAGCACAATTTCAAATCATTCTGGGTCCATTTGTGTGAAAACAAGGTCCAATCAGGCTGAAACGTTACAAGAAGGTAGAATCTACTGAGTTGTAAGTGATCTGAACGTTTCATGATGATCGCACATTCCTATAGGGGGTAAAATCATGTCCCAAAGGTCACCGGGCCTGGTGTCACTTTAAAGAAGTAGTCCAGTTACACATTTGTGGGCTTATAACTTGGCTTCTGAATATCCTAGAGAGGTCAGGTTTGTTTTAGAGTACTCCAATTAACAGCCCCCATTACCACAAAAAGGAATGGAGTCATTAGCGCTTATGGTTTTTAAATGGCACCCAGAATTATGTTGCACGAAGCACAATTTCACATCATTCTGGGTTCATTTGTGTGAAAACAAGGTCCAATCAGGCTGAAACGTTACAAGAAGGTAGAATCTACTGAGTTGTAAGTGATCTGAACGTTTCATGATGATCGCACATTCCTATAGGGGGTAAAACCATGTCCCAAAGGTCACTGGGCCTGGTGTCACTTTAAAGAAGTAGTCCAGTTACACATTTGTGGGCTTATAACTTGGCTTCTGAATGTCCTAGAGAGATCAGGTTTGTTTTAGTGTACTCCAATCAACAGCCCCTACAACCACAAAAAGGAATGGAGTCATTAGCACTTATGGTTTGTAAATGGCACCCAGAATTATGTTGCACGAAGCACAATTTCACATCATTCTGGGTTCATTTGTGTGAAAACAAGGTCCAATCAGGCTGAATTCGTTACAAGAAGGTAGAATCTATTGAGTTGTAAGTGATCTGAACGTTTCATGATGATCGCACATTCCTATAGGGGGTCAAACCATGTCCCAAAGGTCACCGGGCCTGGTGTCACTTTAAAGAAGTAGTCCAGTTACACATTTGTGGGCTTATAACTTGGCTTCTCAATATCCTAGAGAGATCAGGTTTGTTTTAGTGTAGTCCAATCAACAGCCCCTACAACCACAAAAAGGAATGGAGTCATTAGCACTTATGGTTTGTAAATGGCACCCAGAATTATGTTGCATGAAGCACAATTTCACATCATTCTGGGTTCATTTGTGTGAAAACAAGGTCCAATCAGGCTGAAACGTTACAGGAAGGTAGAATCTATTGAGTTGTAAGTGATCTGAACGTTTCATGATGACAGCACTTTCCTAAGGGGGTCAAACCATGTCCCAAACGTCACCGGATCTGGTGTCAATTTAAAGAAGTAGTCCAGTTACACATTTGTGGGCTTATAACTTGGATTCTGAATGTCATAGAGAGATCAGGTTTGTTTTAGTGTACTCCAGTCAACAGCCCCTACAACCACAAAAAGGAATGGAGTCATTAGCACTTATGGTTTGTAAATGGCACCCAGAATTATGTTGCACGAAGCACAATTTCACATCATTCTGGGTCCATTTGTGTGAAAACAAGGTCCAATCAGGCTGAAACGTTACAAGAAGGTAGAATCTATTGAGTTGTAAGTGATCTGAACGTTTCATGATGATCGCACATTCCTATAGGGGGTAAAACCAAATCCCAAAGGTCACCGGGCCTGGTGTCACTTTAAAGAAGTAGTCCAGTTACACATTTGTGGGCTTATAACTTGGCTTCTGAATGTCCTAGAGAGATCAGGTTTGTTTTAGTGTACTCCAATCAACAGACCCTACAAACACAAAAAGGAATGGAGTCATTAGCACTTATGGTTTGTAAATGGCACCCAGAATTATGTTGCACGAAGCACAATTTCACATCATTCTGGGTCCATTTGTGTGAAAACAAGGTCCAATCAGGCTGAAACGTTACAAGAAGGTAGAATCTATTGAGTTGTAAGTGATCTGAACGTTTCATGATGATCGCACATTCCTACAGGGGGTCAAACCAGGTCCCAAAGGTCACCGGGCCTGGTGTCACTTTAAAGAAGTAGTCCAGTTACACCTTTGTGGGCTTATAACTTGGCTTCTGAATGTCCTAGAGAGATCAGGTTTGTTTTAGTGTACTCCAATCAACAGTCCCTACAACCACAAAAAGGAATGGAGTCATTAGCACTTATGGTTTGTAAATGGCACCCAGAATTATGTTGCACGAAGCACAATTTCACATCATTCTCGTTCCATTTGTGTGAAAACAAGGTCCAATCAGGCTGAAACGTTACAAGAAGGTAGAATCTACTGAGTTGTAAGTGATCTGAACGTTTCATGATGATCGCACATTACTATAGGGGGTAAAATCATGTCCCAAAGGTCACCGGGCCTGGTGTCACTTTAAAGAAGTAGTCCAGTTACACATTTGTGGGCTTATAACTTGGCTTCTGAATATCCTAGAGAGGTCAGGTTTGTTTTAGAGTACTCCAATTAAGAGCCCCCATTACCACAAAAAGGAATGGAGTCATTAGCACTTATGGCTTGTAAATGGCACCCAGAATTATGTTGCACGAAGCACAATTTCACATCATTCTGGGTCCATTTGTGTGAAAACAAGGTCCAATCAGGCTGAAACGTTACAAGAAGGTAGAATCTATTGAGTTGTAAGTGATCTAAACATTTCATGATGATCGCACATTCCTATAGGGGGTCAAACCAGGTCCCAAAGGTCACCGCGCCTGGTGTCACTTTAAAGAAGTAGTCCAGTTACACCTTTGTGGGCTTATAACTTGGCTTCTGAATATCCTAGAGAGGTCAGGTTTGTTTTAGAGTACTCCAATTAACAGCCCCCATTACCCCCAAAAGGACTGGAGTCATTAGCACTTATGGTTTTTAAATGGCACCCAGAATTATGTTGCACGAAGCACAATTTCACATCATTCTGGGTCCATTTGTGTGAAAACAAGGTCCAATCAGGCTGAAACGTTACAAGAAGGTAGAATCTATTGAGTTGTAAGTGATCTGAACGTTTCAAGATGATCGCACATTCCTATAGGGGGTAAAACCATGTCCCAAAGGTCACCGGGCCTGGTGTCACTTTAGAGAAGTAGTCCAGTTACACCTTTGTGGGCTTATAACTTGGCTTCTGAATGTCCTAGAGAGGTCAGGTTTGTTTTAGTGTACACCAATCAACAGCCCCTACAACCACAAAAAGGAATGGAGTCATTAGCACTTATGGTTTGTAAATGGCACCCAGAATTATGTTGCACGAAGCACAATTTCACATCATTCTGGGTCCATTTGTGTGAAAACAAGGTCCAATCAGGCTGAAACGTTACAAGAAGGTAGAATCTACTGAGTTGTAAGTGATCCGAACGTTTCATGATGATCGCACATTCCTATAGGGGGTCAAACCAGGTCCCAAAGGTCACCGGGCCTGGTGTCACTTTAAAGAAGTAGTCCAGTTACACCTTTGTGGGCTTATAACTTGGCTTCTGAATGTCCTAGAGAGGTCAGGTTTGTTTTAGTGTACTCCAATCAACAGTCCCTACAACCACAAAAAGGAATGGAGTCATTAGCACTTATGGTTTGTAAATGGCACCCAGAATTATGTTGCACGAAGCACAATTTCACATCATTCTGGGTCCATTTGTGTGAAAACAAGGTCCAATCATGCTGAAACGTTACAAGAAGGTAGAATCTACTTAGTTGTAAGTGATCTGAACGTTTCATGATGATCGCACATTACTATAGGGGGTAAAATCATGTCCCAAAGGTCACCGGGCCTGGTGTCACTTTAAAGAAGTAGTCCAGTTACACATTTGTGGGCTTATAACTTGGCTTCTGAATATCCTAGAGAGGCCAGGTTTGTTTTAGAGTACTCCAATCAACAGCCCCTACAACCACAAAAATGAATGGAGTCATTAGCACTTATGGTTTGTAAATGGCACCCAGAATTATGTTGCACGAAGCACAATTTCACATCATTCTGGGTCCATTTGTGTGAAAACAAGGTCCAATCAGGCTGAAACGTTACAAGAAGGTAGAATCTATTGAGTTGTAAGTGATCTGAACGTTTCATGATGATCGCACATTCCTATAGGGGGTCAAACCAGGTCCCAAAGGTCACCGGGTCTGGTGTCACTTTAAAGAAGTAGTCCAGTTACACCTTTGTGGGCTTATAACTTGGCTTCTGAATGTCCTAGAGAGGTCAGGTTTGTTTTAGTGTACTCCAATCAACAGTCCCTACAACCACAAAAAGGAATGGAGTCATTAGCACTTATGGTTTGTAAATGGCACCCAGAATTATGTTGCACGAAGCACAATTTCACATCATTCTGGGTCCATTTGTGTGAAAACAAGGTCCAATCAGGCTGAAACGTTACAAGAAGGTAGAATCTACTGAGTTGTAAGTGATCTGAACGTTTCATGATGATCGCACATTCCTATAGGGGGTAAAATCATGTCCCAAAGGTCACCGGGCCTGGTGTCACTTTAAAGAAGTAGTCCAGTTACACATTTGTGGGCTTATAACTTGGCTTCTGAATGTCCTAGAGAGATCAGGTTTGTTTTAGTGTACTCCAATCAACAGCCCCTACAACCACAAAAAGGAATGGAGTCATTAGCACTTATGGTTTGTAAATGGCACCCAGAATTATGTTGCACGAAGCACAATTTCACATCATTCTGGGTTCATTTGTGTGAAAACAAGGTCCAATCAGGCTGAATTCGTTACAAGAAGGTAGAATCTATTGAGTTGTAAGTGATCTGAACGTTTCATGATGATCGCACATTCCTATAGGGGGTCAAACCATGTCCCAAAGGTCACCGGGCCTGGTGTCACTTTAAAGAAGTAGTCCAGTTACACATTTGTGGGCTTATAACTTGGCTTCTCAATATCCTAGAGAGATCAGGTTTGTTTTAGTGTAGTCCAATCAACAGCCCCTACAACCACAAAAAGGAATGGAGTCATTAGCACTTATGGTTTGTAAATGGCACCCAGAATTATGTTGCATGAAGCACAATTTCACATCATTCTGGGTTCATTTGTGTGAAAACAAGGTCCAATCAGGCTGAAACGTTACAGGAAGGTAGAATCTATTGAGTTGTAAGTGATCTGAACGTTTCATGATGACAGCACTTTCCTAAGGGGGTCAAACCATGTCCCAAACGTCACCGGATCTGGTGTCAATTTAAAGAAGTAGTCCAGTTACACATTTGTGGGCTTATAACTTGGATTCTGAATGTCATAGAGAGATCAGGTTTGTTTTAGTGTACTCCAGTCAACAGCCCCTACAACCACAAAAAGGAATGGAGTCATTAGCACTTATGGTTTGTAAATGGCACCCAGAATTATGTTGCACGAAGCACAATTTCACATCATTCTGGGTCCATTTGTGTGAAAACAAGGTCCAATCAGGCTGAAACGTTACAAGAAGGTAGAATCTATTGAGTTGTAAGTGATCTGAACGTTTCATGATGATCGCACATTCCTATAGGGGGTAAAACCAAATCCCAAAGGTCACCGGGCCTGGTGTCACTTTAAAGAAGTAGTCCAGTTACACATTTGTGGGCTTATAACTTGGCTTCTGAATGTCCTAGAGAGATCAGGTTTGTTTTAGTGTACTCCAATCAACAGACCCTACAAACACAAAAAGGAATGGAGTCATTAGCACTTATGGTTTGTAAATGGCACCCAGAATTATGTTGCACGAAGCACAATTTCACATCATTCTGGGTCCATTTGTGTGAAAACAAGGTCCAATCAGGCTGAAACGTTACAAGAAGGTAGAATCTATTGAGTTGTAAGTGATCTGAACGTTTCATGATGATCGCACATTCCTACAGGGGGTCAAACCAGGTCCCAAAGGTCACCGGGCCTGGTGTCACTTTAAAGAAGTAGTCCAGTTACACCTTTGTGGGCTTATAACTTGGCTTCTGAATGTCCTAGAGAGTTCAGGTTTGTTTTAGTGTACTCCAATCAACAGTCCCTACAACCACAAAAAGGAATGGAGTCATTAGCACTTATGGTTTGTAAATGGCACCCAGAATTATGTTGCACGAAGCACAATTTCACATCATTCTCGTTCCATTTGTGTGAAAACAAGGTCCAATCAGGCTGAAACGTTACAAGAAGGTAGAATCTACTGAGTTGTAAGTGATCTGAACGTTTCATGATGATCGCACATTACTATAGGGGGTAAAATCATGTCCCAAAGGTCACCGGGCCTGGTGTCACTTTAAAGAAGTAGTCCAGTTACACATTTGTGGGCTTATAACTTGGCTTCTGAATATCCTAGAGAGGTCAGGTTTGTTTTAGAGTACTCCAATTAAGAGCCCCCATTACCACAAAAAGGAATGGAGTTATTAGCACTTATGGCTTGTAAATGGCACCCAGAATTATGTTGCACGAAGCACAATTTCACATCATTCTGGGTCCATTTGTGTGAAAACAAGGTCCAATCAGGCTGAAACGTTACAAGAAGGTAGAATCTATTGAGTTGTAAGTGATCTAAACATTTCATGATGATCGCACATTCCTATAGGGGGTCAAACCAGGTCCCAAAGGTCACCGCGCCTGGTGTCACTTTAAAGAAGTAGTCCAGTTACACCTTTGTGGGCTTATAACTTGGCTTCTGAATATCCTAGAGAGGTCAGGTTTGTTTTAGAGTACTCCAATTAACAGCCCCCATTACCCCCAAAAGGACTGGAGTCATTAGCACTTATGGTTTTTAAATGGCACCCAGAATTATGTTGCACGAAGCACAATTTCACATCATTCTGGGTCCATTTGTGTGAAAACAAGGTCCAATCAGGCTGAAACGTTACAAGAAGGTAGAATCTATTGAGTTGTAAGTGATCTGAACGTTTCAAGATGATCGCACATTCCTATAGGGGGTAAAACCATGTCCCAAAGGTCACCGGGCCTGGTGTCACTTTAGAGAAGTAGTCCAGTTACACCTTTGTGGGCTTATAACTTGGCTTCTGAATGTCCTAGAGAGGTCAGGTTTGTTTTAGTGTACACCAATCAACAGCCCCTACAACCACAAAAAGGAATGGAGTCATTAGCACTTATGGTTTGTAAATGGCACCCAGAATTATGTTGCACGAAGCACAATTTCACATCATTCTGGGTCCATTTGTGTGAAAACAAGGTCCAATCAGGCTGAAACGTTACAAGAAGGTAGAATCTACTGAGTTGTAAGTGATCCGAACGTTTCATGATGATCGCACATTCCTATAGGGGGTCAAACCAGGTCCCAAAGGTCACCGGGCCTGGTGTCACTTTAAAGAAGTAGTCCAGTTACACCTTTGTGGGCTTATAACTTGGCTTCTGAATGTCCTAGAGAGGTCAGGTTTGTTTTAGTGTACTCCAATCAACAGTCCCTACAACCACAAAAAGGAATGGAGTCATTAGCACTTATGGTTTGTAAATGGCACCCAGAATTATGTTGCACGAAGCACAATTTCACATCATTCTGGGTCCATTTGTGTGAAAACAAGGTCCAATCATGCTGAAACGTTACAAGAAGGTAGAATCTACTTAGTTGTAAGTGATCTGAACGTTTCATGATGATCGCACATTACTATAGGGGGTAAAATCATGTCCCAAAGGTCACCGGGCCTGGTGTCACTTTAAAGAAGTAGTCCAGTTACACATTTGTGGGCTTATAACTTGGCTTCTGAATATCCTAGAGAGGCCAGGTTTGTTTTAGAGTACTCCAATCAACAGCCCCTACAACCACAAAAATGAATGGAGTCATTAGCACTTATGGTTTGTAAATGGCACCCAGAATTATGTTGCACGAAGCACAATTTCACATCATTCTGGGTCCATTTGTGTGAAAACAAGGTCCAATCAGGCTGAAACGTTACAAGAAGGTAGAATCTATTGAGTTGTAAGTGATCTGAACGTTTCATGATGATCGCACATTCCTATAGGGGGTCAAACCAGGTCCCAAAGGTCACCGGGTCTGGTGTCACTTTAAAGAAGTAGTCCAGTTAAACCTTTGTGGGCTTATAACTTGGCTTCTGAATGTCCTAGAGAGGTCAGGTTTGTTTTAGTGTACTCCAATCAACAGTCCCTACAACCACAAAAAGGAATGGAGTCATTAGCACTTATGGTTTGTAAATGGCACCCAGAATTATGTTGCACGAAGCACAATTTCACATCATTCTGGGTCCATTTGTGTGAAAACAAGGTCCAATCAGGCTGAAACGTTACAAGAAGGTAGAATCTACTGAGTTGTAAGTGATCTGAACGTTTCATGATGATCGCACATTCCTATAGGGGGTAAAATCATGTCCCAAAGGTCACCGGGCCTGGTGTCACTTTAAAGAAGTAGTCCAGTTACACATTTGTGGGCTTATAACTTGGCTTCTGAATATCCTAGAGAGGTCAGGTTTGTTTTAGAGTACTCCAATTAACAGCCCCCATTACCACAAAAAGGAATGGAGTCATTAGCGCTTATGGTTTTTAAATGGCACCCAGAATTATGTTGCACGAAGCACAATTTCACATCATTCTGGGTTCATTTGTGTGAAAACAAGGTCCAATCAGGCTGAAACGTTACAAGAAGGTAGAATCTACTGAGTTGTAAGTGATCTGAACGTTTCATGATGATCGCACATTCCTATAGGGGGTAAAACCATGTCCCAAAGGTCACTGGGCCTGGTGTCACTTTAAAGAAGTAGTCCAGTTACACATTTGTGGGCTTATAACTTGGCTTCTGAATGTCCTAGAGAGATCAGGTTTGTTTTAGTGTACTCCAATCAACAGCCCCTACAACCACAAAAAGGAATGGAGTCATTAGCACTTATGGTTTGTAAATGGCACCCAGAATTATGTTGCACGAAGCACAATTTCACATCATTCTGGGTTCATTTGTGTGAAAACAAGGTCCAATCAGGCTGAATTCGTTACAAGAAGGTAGACTCTATTGAGTTGTAAGTGATCTGAACGTTTCATGATGATCGCACATTCCTATAGGGGGTCAAACCATGTCCCAAAGGTCACCGGGCCTGGTGTCACTTTAAAGAAGTAGTCCAGTTACACATTTGTGGGCTTATAACTTGGCTTCTCAATATCCTAGAGAGTTCAGGTTTGTTTTAGTGTAGTCCAATCAACAGCCCCTACAACCACAAAAAGGAATGGAGTCATTAGCACTTATGGTTTGTAAATGGCACCCAGAATTATGTTGCACGAAGCACAATTTCACATCATTCTGGGTCCATTTGTGTGAAAACAAGGTCCAATCAGGCTGAAACGTTACAAGAAGGTAGAATCTATTGAGTTGTAAGTGATCTGAACGTTTCATGATGATCGCACATTCCTAAGGGGGTCAAACCATGTCCCAAACGTCACCGGATCTGGTGTCAATTTAAAGAAGTAGTCCAGTTACACATTTGTGGGCTTATAACTTGGATTCTGAATGTCATAGAGAAATCAGGTTTGTTTTAGTGTACTCCAGTCAACAGCCCCTACAACCACAAAAAGGAATGGAGTCATTAGCACTTATGGTTTGTAAATGGCACCCAGAATTATGTTGCACGAAGCACAATTTCACATCATTCTGGGTCCATTTGTGTGAAAACAAGGTCCAATCAGGCTGAAACGTTACAAGAAGGTAGAATCTATTGAGTTGTAAGTGATCTGAACGTTTCATGATGATCGCACATTCCTATAGGGGGTAAAACCAAATCCCAAAGGTCACCGGGCCTGGTGTCACTTTAAAGAAGTAGTCCAGTTACACATTTGTGGGCTTATAACTTGGCTTCTGAATGTCCTAGAGAGAGATCAGGTTTGTTTTAGTGTACTCCAATCAACAGACCCTACAAACACAAAAAGGAATGGAGTCATTAGCACTTATGGTTTGTAAATGGCACCCAGAATTATGTTGCACGAAGCACAATTTCACATCATTCTGGGTCCATTTGTGTGAAAACAAGGTCCAATCAGGCAAAAACGTTACAAGAAGGTAGAATCTATTGAGTTGTAAGTGATCTGAACATTTCATGATGATCGCACATTCCTACAGGGGGTCAAACCAGGTCCCAAAGGTCACCGGGCCTGGTGTCACTTTAAAGAAGTAGTCCAGTTACACCTTTGTGGGCTTATAACTTGGCTTCTGAATGTCCTAGAGAGTTCAGGTTTGTTTTAGTGTACTCCAATCAACAGTCCCTACAACCACAAAAAGGAATGGAGTCATTAGCACTTATGGTTTGTAAATGGCACCCAGAATTATGTTGCACGAAGCACAATTTCACATCATTCTCGTTCCATTTGTGTGAAAACAAGGTCCAATCAGGCTGAAACGTTACAAGAAGGTAGAATCTACTGAGTTGTAAGTGATCTGAACGTTTCATGATGATCGCACATTACTATAGGGGGTAAAATCATGTCCCAAAGGTCACCGGGCCTGGTGTCACTTTAAAGAAGTAGTCCAGTTACACATTTGTGGGCTTATAACTTGGCTTCTGAATATCCTAGAGAGGTCAGGTTTGTTTTAGAGTACTCCAATTAAGAGCCCCCATTACCACAAAAAGGAATGGAGTCATTAGCACTTATGGCTTGTAAATGGCACCCAGAATTATGTTGCACGAAGCACAATTTCACATCATTCTGGGTCCATTTGTGTGAAAACAAGGTCCAATCAGGCTGAAACGTTACAAGAAGGTAGAATCTATTGAGATGTAAGTGATCTAAACATTTCATGATGATCGCACATTCCTATAGGGGGTCAAACCAGGTCCCAAAGGTCACCGCGCCTGGTGTCACTTTAAAGAAGTAGTCCAGTTACACCTTTGTGGGCTTATAACTTGGCTTCTGAATATCCTTGAGAGGTCAGGTTTGTTTTAGAGTACTCCAATTAACAGCCTCCATTACCCCCAAAAGGACTGGAGTCATTAGCACTTATGGTTTTTAAATGGCACCCAGAATTATGTTGCACGAAGCACAATTTCACATCATTCTGGGTCCATTTGTGTGAAAACAAGGTCCAATCAGGCTGAAACGTTACAAGAAGGTAGAATCTATTGAGTTGTAAGTGATCTGAACGTTTCAAGATGATCGCACATTCCTATAGGGGGTAAAACCATGTCCCAAAGGTCACCGGGCCTGGTGTCACTTTAGAGAAGTAGTCCAGTTACACCTTTGTGGGCTTATAACTTGGCTTCTGAATGTCCTAGAGAGGTCAGGTTTGTTTTAGTGTACACCAATCAACAGCTCCTACAACCACAAACAGGAATGGAGTCATTAGCACTTATGGTTTGTAAATGGCACCCAGAATTATGTTGCACGAAGCACAATTTTACATCATTCTGGGTCCATTTGTGTGAAAACAAGGTCCAATCAGGCTGAAACGTTACAGGAAGGTACAATCTATTGAGTTGTAAGTGATCTGAACGTTTCATGATGATAGCACTTTCCTAAGGGGGTCAAACCATGTCCCAAAGGTCACCGGATCTGGTGTCAATTTAAAGAAGTAGTCCAGTTACAAATTTGTGGGCTTATAACTTGGCTTCTGAATTTCCTAGAGAGATCAGGTTTGTTTTAGTGTACTCCAATCAACAGCCCCTACAACCACAAAAAGGAATGGAGTCATTAGCACTTATGGTTTGTAAATGGCACCCAGAATTATGTTGCACGAAGCACAATTTCACATCATTCTGGGTCCATTTGTGTGAAAACAAGGTCCAATCATGCTGAAACGTTACAAGAAGGTAGAATCTACTTAGTTGTAAGTGATCTGAACGTTTCATGATGATCGCACATTTCTATAGGGGGTAAAATCATGTCCCAAAGGTCACCGGGCCTGGTGTCACTTTAAAGAAGTAGTCCAGTTACACATTTGTGGGCTTATAACTTGGCTTCTGAATATCCTAGAGAGGCCAGGTTTGTTTTAGAGTACTCCAATCAACAGCCCCTACAACCACAAAAAGGAATGGAGTCATTAGCGCTTATGGTTTTTAAATGGCACCCAGAATTATGTTGCACGAAGCACAATTTCACATCATTCTGGGTTCTTTTGTGTGAAAACAAGGTCCAATCAGGCTGAAACGTTACAAGAAGGTAGAATCTACTGAGTTGTAAGTGATCTGAACGTTTCATGATGATCGCACATTCCTATAGGGGGTAAAACCATGTCCCAAAGGTCACTGGGCCTGGTGTCACTTTAAAGAAGTAGTCCAGTTACACATTTGTGGGCTTATAACTTGGCTTCTGAATGTCCTAGAGAGATCAGGTTTGTTTTAGTGTACTCCAATCAACAGCCCCTACAACCACAAAAAGGAATGGAGTCATTAGCACTTATGGTTTGTAAATGGCACCCAGAATTATGTTGCACGAAGCACAATTTCACATCATTCTGGGTTCATTTGTGTGAAAACAAGGTCCAATCAGGCTGAATTCGTTACAAGAAGGTAGAATCTATTGAGTTGTAAGTGATCTGAACGTTTCATGATAATCGCACATTCCTATAGGGGGTCAAACCATGTCCCAAAGGTCACCATGCCTGGTGTCACTTTAAAGAAGTAGTCCAGTTACACATTTGTGGGCTTATAACTTGCCTTCTCAATATCCTAGAGAGATCAGGTTTGTTTTAGTGTAGTCCAATCAACAGCCCCTACAACCACAAAAAGGAATGGAGTCATTAGCACTTATGGTTTGTAAATGGCACCCAGAATTATGTTGCATGAAGCACAATTTCACATCATTCTGGGTTCATTTGTGTGAAAACAAGGTCCAATCAGGCTGAAACGTTACAGGAAGGTAGAATCTATTGAGTTGTAAGTGATCTGAACGTTTCATGATGACAGCACTTTCCTAAGGAGGTCAAACCATGTCCCAAACGTCACCGGATCTTGTGTCAATTTAAAGAAGTAGTCCAGTTACACATTTGTGGGCTTATAACTTGGATTCTGAATGTCATAGAGAGATCAGGTTTGTTTTAGTGTACTCCAGTCAACAGCCCCTACAACCACAAAAAGGAATGGAGTCATTAGCACTTATGGTTTGTAAATGGCACCCAGAATTATGTTGCACGAAGCACAATTTCACATCATTCTGGGTCCATTTGTGTGAAAACAAGGTCCAATCAGGCTGAAACGTTACAAGAAGGTAGAATCTATTGAGTTGTAAATGATCTGAACGTTTCATGATGATCGCACATTCCTATAGGGGGTAAAACCAAATCCCAAAGGTCACCGGGCCTGGTGTCACTTTAAAGAAGTAGTCCAGTTACACATTTGTGGGCTTATAACTTGGCTTCTGAATGTCCTAGAGAGATCAGGTTTGTTTTAGTGTACTCCAATCAACAGACCCTACAAACACAAAAAGGAATGGAGTCATTAGCACTTATGGTTTGTAAATGGCACCCAGAATTATGTTGCACGAAGCACAATTTCACATCATTCTGGGTCCATTTGTGTGAAAACAAGGTCCAATCAGGCTGAAACGTTACAAGAAGGTAGAATCTATTGAGTTGTAAGTGATCTGAACGTTTCATGATGTTCGCACATTCCTACAGGGGGTCAAACCAGGTCCCAAAGGTCACCGGGCCTGGTGTCACTTTAAAGAAGTAGTCCAGTTACACCTTTGTGGGCTTATAACTTGGCTTCTGAATGTCCTAGAGAGTTCAGGTTTGTTTTAGTGTACTCCAATCAACAGTCCCTACAACCACAAAAAGGAATGGAGTCATTAGCACTTATGGTTTGTAAATGGCACCCAGAATTACGTTGCACGAAGCACAATTTCACATCATTCTGGGTCCATTTGTGTGAAAACAAGGTCCAATCAGGCTGAAACGTTACAAGAAGGTAGAATCTATTGAGTTGTAAGTGATCTGAACGTTTCATGATGTTCGCACATTCCTACAGGGGGTCAAACCAGGTCCCAAAGGTCACCGGGCCTGGTGTCACTTTAAAGAAGTAGTCCAGTTACACCTTTGTGGGCTTATAACTTGGCTTCTGAATGTCCTAGAGAGTTCAGGTTTGTTTTAGTGTACTCCAATCAACAGTCCCTACAACCACAAAAAGGAATGGAGTCATTAGCACTTATGGTTTGTAAATGGCACCCAGAATTATGTTGCACGAAGCACAATTTCACATCATTCTGGTTCCATTTGTGTGAAAACAAGGTCCAATCAGGCTGAAACGTTACAAGAAGGTAGAATCTACTGAGTTGTAAGTGATCTGAACGTTTCATGATGATCGCACATTACTATAGGGGGTAAAATCATGTCCCAAAGGTCACCGGGCCTGGTGTCACTTTAAAGAAGTAGTCCAGTTACACATTTGTGGGCTTATAACTTGGCTTCTGAATATCCTAGAGAGGTCAGGTTTGTTTTAGAGTACTCCAATTAAGAGCCCCCATTACCACAAAAAGGAATGGAGTCATTAGCACTTATGGCTTGTAAATGGCACCCAGAATTATGTTGCACAAAGCACAATTTCACATCATTCTGGGTCCATTTGTGTGAAAACAAGGTCAAATCAGGCTGAAACGTTACAAAAAGGTAGAATCTATTGAGTTGTAAGTGATCTGAACATTTCATGATGATCGCACATTCCTATAGGGGGTCAAACCAGGTCCCAAAGGTCACCGCGCCTGGTGTCACTTTAAAGAAGTAGTCCAGTTACACCTTTGTGGGCTTATAACTTGGCTTCTGAATATCCTAGAGAGGTCAGGTTTGTTTTAGAGTACTCCAATTAACAGCCCCCATTACCCCCAAAAGGACTGGAGTCATTAGCACTTATGGTTTTTAAATGGCACCCAGAATTATGTTGCACGAAGCACAATTTCACATCATTCTGGGTCCATTTGTGTGAAAACAAGGTCCAATCAGGCTGAAACGTTACAAGAAGGTAGAATCTATTGAGTTGTAAGTGATCTGAACGTTTCAAGATGATCGCACATTCCTATAGGGGGTAAAACCATGTCCCAAAGGTCACCGGGCCTGGTGTCACTTTAGAGAAGTAGTCCAGTTACACCTTTGTGGGCTTATAACTTGGCTTCTGAATGTCCTAGAGAGGTCAGGTTTGTTTTAGTGTACACCAATCAACAGCCCCTACAACCACAAAAAGGAATGGAGTCATTAGCACTTATGGTTTGTAAATGGCACCCAGAATTATGTTGCACGAAGCACAAATTCACATCATTCTGGGTCCATTTGTGTGAAAACAAGGTCCAATCAGGCTGAAACGTTACAGGAAGGTACAATCTATTGAGTTGTAATTGATCTGAACGTTTCATGATGATAGCACTTTCCTAAGGGGGTCAAACCATGTCCCAAAGGTCACCGGATCTGGTGTCAATTTAAAGAAGTAGTCCAGTTACAAATTTGTGGGCTTATAACTTGGCTTCTGAATTTCCTAGAGAGATCAGGTTTGTTTTAGTGTACTCCAATCAACAGCCCCTACAACCACAAAAAGGAATGGAGTCATTAGCACTTATGGTTTGTAAATGGCACCCAGAATTATGTTGCACGAAGCACAATTTCACATCATTCTGGGTCCATTTGTGTGAAAACAAGGTCCAATCATGCTGAAACGTTACAAGAAGGTAGAATCTACTTAGTTGTAAGTGATCTGAACGTTTCATGATGATCGCACATTTCTATAGGGGGTAAAATCATGTCCCAAAGGTCACCGGGCCTGGTGTCACTTTAAAGAAGTAGTCCAGTTACACATTTGTGGGCTTATAACTTGGCTTCTGAATATCCTAGAGAGGCCAGGTTTGTTTTAGAGTACTCCAATCAACAGCCCCTACAACCACAAAAAGGAATGGAGTCATTAGCACTTATGGTTTGTAAATGGCACCCAGAATTATGTTGCACGAAGCACAATTTCACATCATTCTGGGTCCATTTGTGTGAAAACAAGGTCCAATCAGGCTGAAACGTTACAAGAAGGTAAAATCTATTGAGTTGTAAGTGATCTGAACGTTTCATGATGATCGCACATTCCTATAGGGGGTCAAACCAGGTCCCAAAGGTCACCGGGCCTGGTGTCACTTTAAAGAAGTAGTCCAGTTACACCTTTGTGGGCTTATAACTTGGCTTCTGAATGTCCTAGAGAGGTCAGGTTTGTTTTAGTGTACTCCAATCAACAGTCCCTACAACCACAAAAAGGAATGGAGTCATTAGCACTTATGGTTTGTAAATGGCACCCAGAATTATGTTGCACAAAGCACAATTTCACATCATTCTGGGTCCATTTGTGTGAAAACAAGGTCCAATCAGGCTGAAACGTTACAAGAAGGTAGAATCTACTGAGTTGTAAGTGATCTGAACGTTTCATGATGATCGCACATTACTATAGGGGGTAAAATCATGTCCCAAAGGTCACCGGGGCCTGGTGTCACTTTAAAGAAGTAGTCCAGTTACACATTTGTGGGCTTATAACTTGGCTTCTGAATATCCTAGAGAGGTCAGGTTTGTTTTAGAGTACTCCAATTAACAGCCCCCATTACCACAAAAAGGAATGGAGTCATTAGCACTTATGGTTTGTAAATGGCACCCAGAATTATGTTGCACAAAGCACAATTTCACATCATTCTGGGTCCATTTGTGTGAAAACAAGGTCCAATCAGGCTGAAACGTTACAAGAAGGTAGAATCTACTGAGTTGTAAGTGATCTGAACGTTTCATGATGATCGCACATTCCTATAGGGGGTAAAACCATGTCCCAAAGGTCACCGGGCCTGGTGTCACTTTAAAGATGTAGTCCAGTTACACATTTGTGGGCTTATAACTTGGCTTCTGAATGTCCTAGAGAGATCAGGTTTGTTTTAGTGTACTCCAATCAACAGCCCCTACAACCACAAAAAGGAATGGAGTCATTAGCACTTATGGTTTGTAAATGGCACCCAAAATTATGTTGCACGAAGCACAATTTCACATCATTCTGGGTCCATTTGTGTGAAAACAAGGTTCAATCAGGCTGAAACGTTACAAGAAGGTAGAATCTATTGAGTTGTAAGTGATCTGAACGTTTCATGATGATCGCACATTCCTATAGGGGGTCAAACCATGTCCCAAAGGTCACCGGGCCTGGTGTCACTTTAAAGAAATAGTCCAGTTACACATTTGTGGGCTTATAACTTGGCTTCCCAATATCCTAGAGAGATCAGGTTTGTTTTAGTGTACTCCAATCAACAGCCCCTACAACCACAAAAAGGAATGGAGTCATTAGCACTTATGGTTTGTAAATGGCACCCAGAATTATGTTGCATGAAGCACAATTTCACATCATTCTGTGTTCATTTGTTCATTTGGAAAAAGTCCCAAAATGTCCCAAAATGGAGGCCTCCATTTCGGGCTTCTTTTGCATGTAGTTGAAAGTAACCCAGATTGAAGGCGTCCTTAATTGAAAAATTCAGTTCGGGTTACTTTAGAAGAAGACCCAAAATGGAGGCCTCCATTTTGGGTTACTTTACAAGAAGCCCCAAAATGGAGTCTCCATTTTGGGTTACTTTGGAAAAAGTCCCAAAATGGAGGCCTCCATTTCGGGTTACTTTACAAGAAGCCCCAAAATGGAGTCTCCATTTTGGGTTACTTTGGAAAAAGTCCCAAAATTGAGGCCTCCATTTCGGGCTTCTTTTGCATGAAGTTGAAAGTAACCCAGATTGAAGGCGTCCTTAATTGAAAAATTCAGTTCGGGTTACTTTAGAAGAAGACCCAAAATGGAGGCCTCCATTTTGGGTTACTTTACAAGAAGCGTTACTTTGGAAAAAGTCCCAAAATGGAGGCCTCCATTTCGGGTTACTTTACAAGAAGCCCCAAAATGGAGTCTCCATTTTGGGTTACTTTGGAAAAAGTCCCAAAATGGAGGCCTCCATTTCGGGATTCTTTTGCATGTAGTTGAAAGTAACCCAAATTGAAGGCTTCCTTAATTGAAAAATTCAGTTCGGGTTACTTTAGAAGAAGAACCAAAATGGAGGACTCCATCTTGGGTTACTTTACAAGAAACCCCAAAATGGAGTCTCCATTTTGGGTTACTTTGGAAAAAGTCCCAAAATGGAGGCCTCCATTTCGGGTTACTTTACAAGAAGCCCCAAAATGGAGTCTCCATTTTGGGTTACTTTGGAAAAAGTCCCAAAATGGAGGCCTCCATTTCGGGCTTCTTTTGCATGTAGTTGAAAGTAACCCAAATTGAAGGCTTCCTTAATTGAAAAATTCAGTTCTGGTTACTTTAGAAGAAGACCCAAAATGGAGACTCCATTTTGGGTTACTTTAGAAGAAACCCCAAAATTGCGGCCTCCATTTTGGGTTACTTTAGAAGAAGCACCAAAAATGAGCCTACATTTTGGGTTACTTTAGAAGAAGCACCAAAAATGAGCCTACATTTCGGGTTACTTTAGAAGAAACCCCAAAATGTAGGCCTCCATTTTGGGTTACTTTAGAAGAAGCCCCAAAATGGAGACTCCGGTTTCCCCCCCAAGAGGGACACACACACACACACACCCACACAAACACACACACACACACACACACACACACACACACACACACACACACACACACACACACACACACACACACACACACACACACACACAAATCCAATCCTCCAAACAGGAGTGGTTAACCAAAGCAGGAGAATATTTAAAGAGGTTTTTTGAGGAGTTCAGACATCTAGGAGGAACTGGCAGTGGAGCTGCTCCACTGAGGAGGTTCAGGCACTTGGTAAGAATGCCTTCCGGAGGAGGAGTTTCAGGTGTGCCCTGCCAACAGGAGGCCCCTGGGTCGCAGAACAAAGGACCCCCTATGATCTTCTGCATAATCACATGAGCCCAGGTGTGGAACCTATTCAGCCATAGTTACGGGTGAGCTCATTGTGAAACCTGGCCCCACCCTATCATGTGATTTCCTGAGGTCAGATGGGCCAAGATGTGAGTGGGCGTTAAGTCATCTGGGAAGGCATCTCAAAACTGGATTATAGATGGCAGACAGTTGGTGTCGTAAACCACCGCCTCTTTTCAAAGATGGTTGCTTACAGTGGATGTAAATGGCTTCTTTCACTCCTCTTTCAAACCATCTGTCCTCTCTGTCCAAACTGTGAATATTGTCATCCTGGAGTGACCTTTGTCCTTTTGATGCAGATGAACTGCTGAGTGCTGTCCCGTGGAGGTGGCTCTTCTATGTTGTTCCTATGTTGTGCTACTTCATTTTCTATTAAGACAAGAAGCCCAAATTGGAGACTCCATTTCGGGCTTCTTTTGCATGTAGTTGAAAGTAACCCAAATTGAATGCTTCATTAATTGAAGAATTACGTTTGGGCTACTTTTGCATGTATGGAAAAGTAGCCCAAAATGAATGGCTCATTTTAGGCTATTTTTGAATGTTGTAAAAGTAGCCCAAAATGAATTCCTTTTGGGCTACTTTTACAACATTCAAAAGTAGCCCAAAATGAATGCTTTATTAGTTGAAGAATTCAGTTTGGGTTACTTTAGAAGAAGACCCAAATTGGAGGCCTCCATTTTGGGTTACTTTTGAAGAAGCCCCAAAATGGAGGCCTCCATTTCCTCCATTTCGGGTTACTTTAGAAGAAAACCCAAATTGGAGGCCTCCATTTTGGGTTACTTTTGAAGAAGCCCCAAAATGGAGGCCTCCATTTCCTCCATTTTGGGCTACTTTAGAAGAAGACCCAAATTGGAGGCCTCCATTTTGGGTTACTTTTGAAGAAGCCCCAAAATGGAGGCCTCCATTTCCTCCATTTTGGGTTACTTTAGAAGAAGACCCAAATTGGAGGCCTCCATTTTGGGTTACTTTTGAAGAAGCCCCAAAATGGAGGCCTCCATTTCCTCCATTTTGGGTTACTTTAGAAGAAGACCCAAATTGGAGGCCTCCATTTTGGGTTACTTTTGAAGAAGCCCCAAAATGGAGGCCTCCATTTCCTCCATTTTGGGTTACTTTAGAAGAAGACCCAAATTGGAGGCCTCCATTTTGGGTTACTTTTGAAGAAGCCCCAAACTGGAGGCCTCCATTTCCTCCATTTTGGGTTACTTTAGAAGAAGACCCAAATTGGAGGCCTCCATTTTGGGTTACTTTTGAAGAAGCACCAAAATGGAGGCCTACATTTCGGGCTTCCTTTGCATGTAGTTGAAAGTAACCCAAATTGAAGGCTTCCTTAATTGAAAAATTCAGTTTGGGTTACTTTAGAAGAAGACCCAAATTGGAGGCCTCCATTTTGGGTTACTTTTGAAGAAGCACCAAAATTGTGTCTCCATTTCGGGTCTGGTGACCTTTGTGACTTCATTTGACCCTGTTAGGGTAACGTTCAGATCACTTACAACTCCATAGACTATACGTTCATGTGATGTTTCAGCCTTATTGGACCTTGTTTTCGCACAAATGGACCCAGAAATATGTGAAATTGTGCTTTGTGCAACATAATTCTGGGTGCCATTTAAAGACCATAAGTGCTTATGACTCCATTCCTTTTTGTGGTAGTAGGGGCTGTTTATTAGAGCATTTTAAAACCAACATGACCTCTCTAGGATATTCAGAAGCCAAGTTATAAGCCCACAAAGGTGTGTTACGAACCACACCTTTAAAGAAGAAGTGATCCAATGACCTTTGTGACAACATTTGACCCCCTAAGCAATGTGCTATCATCATGAAACACATGATTCATTTACATCTCAATAGATTGTACCTTCCTGTGATGTTTCAGCCTGATTGAAGTTTTTTTCAGAGAACTGGACCCATAATAATGTGAACTTGTCTTGGTGCAACATAGGTCTGGGTGCCATTTAAAAACTGTACATCCTATCCACTCCATTCATTCTGTTCTAGATACAGACCATTCATTGGAGTATTTTAAAACCAGCCTGACCTCTCTAGGATATTCAGAAGCCAAGTTATAAGCCCACAAAGGTGTAACCAGACACCTGACTATCTCTGCTTGGACAAGCGTCCCGTAAGGGCGCTCGAAAAGGTCAGACGGCATCGATTTCGACGTGCGTCGATGAGATGGTAGCCGGGATGCACCACCCCAAATTTCGTGCGGCTACGCCAAACCGAATTCAAACGGCGGCCCAAAAGTGGGAAAATTTAGCTCAGGCTTCATTTGCGGCCTTCTGCCACTTGAGCCCCTTTTTGGCCGCCGTTCAGCCCACGTTGGCCCGAGGCGCACGAAAATTTTTTTGGTGCATCCCAGCACTGGTCCGAACCACAGATTTCGAAATCGTGCCGGTCGCATCGTGTTAAGCGTCCGTTTGGGGCCTGAGGGCGGTTTTCCCTCCATTTTTCCATGTGCTCGGCAAATTGGCATTTCTCAACCGATTTTCACCAAACAAACATCGATTTGGCATGCCGCCGTCACCCCGATCTAGCCCAGGCAGTTTGGTAGCCGTAGCTCGTTGTTCCGGTGCTGTTCTGGGTCAGAGGTCAGAGAAAATGATGGATTTGGGCTGTTTTGGGGCTGAAAAACAGGGTTCTCCTCAACCTAGAGACTTGAAACTGAGAATGTTTCTTTAAATAGCTGACAGCTACAACATATGCAGTTTTCAAGTTGCTGGCTTATTCAGAAGGGTCAAGGTTCACAGCCTCTTGGTACAAGCAGAGAAAATGATGGATTTGGGCTGTTTTGGAGCTGAAAAACAGGGTTCTGCTCAACCTAGAGAGTTGACACTTGCACATTTCCTTTAGATAGCTGACAGCTACCACATACGTCGAGCTCGTGCCGGTCGCAACGTGCTAAGCGTCCGTTTGGGGCCTGAGGGCAGTTTTCCCTCCATTTTGCCATGTGCTCGGCAAAGTGGCGTTTCTCAACCGATTTTCACCAAAACAAACGTTGATTTGGCATGCCGCCGTCACCCCGAGCTAGCCCAGGCAGTTTGGTTGCCGTAGCTCTTTGTTTCGGTGCTTTTCCGAACCCCAGGTCGCCAGAGGTCACGCTCTTTTTGGCCACAGCTCCTCAAGGGAATGCCCGATCCGTTCCGTTTTTGGAGAGGTTGTCCCCGTGGTGCCAAGCAATCATAATCCGCTGTCAAAATTGAAAAAAAAAATATTGTGTCTGAGTTTGGCCAAAAAAATACCCTCTTAGACCCATCGCCTCAAAGAGGACTTGTGTTTTCCTGGTAGAAAGTGGAAAGAAAAAGTTCTGCTGGCGCCAGCGATGCCATCTTCGGATATGTTGTTCGGGGGCCAAGCACGAGTCCATCCGAGGTGGTTTGGTGGCAAAATATTTTGTGGTTCCAGAGATATAGCCCCCAGAAGTGCGCGATTTTTGCAAGTTTACAATGGGCAATTCTAGCGCCGTGAGGGCTATCAAAAAGACGAGTAGATTTTTGCGCTCGTACCGGACTTCCGAACCAGAGAGTGTAAACAATTTTCGACTGCGCCCCCTAGTGGCCGAACTTGGTCAGTGAGCGACGTAGCGTGACGCAACTGAAATATTATGATTCGGCATGTCCTTCTTTACAACATATGTGAATTTCATGTCCCTACGTGGAATTTAACTATTTTTAATGAATTAAAAGAGACCGGCAAAACCCTAGGCCCGAAACCACGATTTTTAGACCCTTTTTGGCTGCCGTTCGGCCATCGTTGATCCGAGGCGCCCGAAAACTCTTCTGGTGCATCCCAGCACTGGCCCGAAACACATACGTCGAGTTCGTGCCGGTCGCATCGTGTTAAGCGTCCGTTTGGGGCCGTACGGCACTTTTCCCGCCTTTTCTGCCTTGTGCTTGGCAAAGTGGCATTTCTCAACCGATTTTCACCAAACAAACGTCGATTTGGCATGCCGCCATCACCCAGAGCTAGCTCAAGCAGTTTGGTAGCCGTAGCTCGTTGTTCTGGTGCTGTTCTGGGTCAGAGGTCAGAAAAAAGATGGATTTCAGCTAAAAACGGGGTTCTCTTCAACCTCCAGACTTGACACTGATACTGTGTGCTCCTTGACCTCACAGGTCCATCATGTGTTAATTTCAGACAGATTGGAGCTTGTATCACAGGTTTTTCAACCAGAAATATGTGAAATTGTGCTTGGTGCGACATATTTCTGGGTGCCATTTAAAAACCATAAGTGCTGACGACTCCATTCCTTCTGCTGGTGATAGGGGCTGTTAATTGGGGTCATTTAAACCCAACCTGACCTCTCTAGGACATTCAGAAGCCAAGTTCTGAGCCTCCAAAGGTGTATCCGGACAATTGTCTTTAAGGCAGAAGTGATCCGGTGACCTTTGGGACATCATCTGACCCCCTTAGGAATGTGCTATCATCATGAAATGTACAGATAACTTACAACTCAATAGATTCTACCTTCCTGTTGTGTTTCAGCCAGATTGGACCTTGTTTTCACACAAAAGGAACCAACATTATGTGAAAATGTGCTTTGTGCGACATATTTCAGGGTGCTGTTTAAATACCGTAAGTGCTAATGACTCCATTCCTTCTGCTGGTGATAGGGGCTGTTAATTGGAGTCATTTAAACCCAACCTGACCTCTCTAGGACATTCAGAAGCCAAGTTATGAGCCTCCAAAGGTGTATCCGGACATTTTTCTTTAAGGCAGAAGTGATCCGGTGACCTTTGTGACATCATCTGACCCCCTTAGGAATGTGCTGTCATCATGAAACGTGCAGATCACTTACAACTCAATAGATTCTACCTTCCTGTGGTGTTTCAGCCAGATTGGACCTTGTTTGAGGGAACTGGAACCAAAATTATGTGAAATTGTGCTTGGTGCAACATAATTCTGTGTGTGCCATTTAAAAACTGTACATCCTATCCACTCCACTCCTTCTGTTATCGATACAGACCATTAATTGGAGTATCTTAAAACAAATTTGACCTCTCTAGGACATTCATAAGCCAAGTTATGAGCCTCCAAAGGTGTATCCGGACATTTTTCTTCAGGTGACACCATGCTCGGTGACCTTTGGGCCATGGTTTGACCCCCTTAGGAAGGTGCTATCATCATGAAAAGTTCAGATCACTTACAACTCAATAGATTCTACCTTTCTGTGGTGTTTCAGCCTGATTGAAGCTTTTTTCAGAGAACTGGACCCATAATAATGTGAAATTGTGCTTGGTGCAACATAGGTCTGGGGTCTGGGTCCCATTTAAACCCCGTAGGTGCTATTGACTTGATTCCTTTTTCTGGTGTTGGTGCCAAAAAGGTCAAGAGGTCATCTACAAAATGTATTGAGTTAAAGCTGAGTTCTTAGGTTGAAAGTGTTTTCTGGCTAGAGTTCGTGTGCTGTTCCAACATCAGCTCCAAAGGAATTTCCTGTTTTGGTCTCTGCTTGCTTCCAGTAAAATTGCTTAAAGCTTATCTGACTTGCGAAATACTTGATGTGATTCCAAAAGTGTTGCTGTGTCCCAGACAGAAGTCTCTACCCACAGTTTCCACAGAAGAGATGTGCTACCAAATATGGTCTGGTTCTCGCCTGTTTACTGCTGAATGTTAGAAAGGCTGTGAGCTATAAGAAGGAAGGACTCGTGATTGTCTGGGTCTTTCGGCTGTCCTGACATGTGAGAAGACAAATAAAAGACCACGCTGTTCTTGACTGAAAGACTCTCTCCGACTCTTTTCTTTAAGAATAACAGAAAAAGCCCACAAAACCATAAGTGCTAATGTCTCCATTCCTTTTTGTGGTTGTAGGGGCTGTTGATTGGAGTACACTAAAGCAAACCTGATCGCTCTAGGACATTCAGAAGCCAAGTTATAAGCCCACAAATGTGTAACTGGACTACTTCTTTAAATTGACACCAGATCCGGTGACCTTTGGGACATGGTTTGACCCCCTTAGGAAAGTGCTATCATCATGAAACGTTCAGATCACTTACAACTCATTAGATTCTACCTTCCTGTAACGTTTCAGCCTGATTGGACCTTGTTTTCACACAAATGAACCCAGAATGATGTGAAATTGTGCTTCGTGCAACATAATTCTGGGTGCCATTTACAAACCATAAATGCTAATGACTCCATTCCTTTTTGTGGTTGTAGGGGCTGTTGATTGGAGTACATTAAAACAAACCTGATCTCTCTAGGACATTCAGAAGCCAAGTTATAAGTCCACAAATGTGTAACTGGACTACTTCTTTAAATTGACACCAGATCCGGTGACCTTTGGGACATGGTTTGACCCCCTTAGGAAAGTGCTATCATCATGAAACGTTCAGATCACTTACAACTCAATAGATTCTACCTTCCTGTAACGTTTCAGCCTGATTGGACCTTGTTTTCACACAAATGGACCCAGAATGATGTGAAATTGTACTTCGTGCAACATAATTCTGGGTGCCATTTACAAACCATAAGTGCTAATGACTCCATTCCTTTTTGTGGTTGTAGGGGCTGTTGATTGGAGTACACTAAAACAAACCTGATCTCTCTAGGACATTCAGAAGCCAAGTTATAAGCCCACAAAGGTGTAACTGGACTATTTTAAAGTGACACTTGGCCCGGTGACCTTTGGGACATGGTCTGACCCCCTATAGGAATGTGCGATCATCATGAAATGTTCAGATCACTTACAACTCAATAGATTCTACCTTCTTGTAACGTTTCAGCCTGATTGGACCTTGTTTTCACAACAAATGGACCCAGAATGATGTGAAATTGTGCTTCGTGCAACATAATTCTGGGTGCCATTTACAAACCATAAGTGCTAATGACTCCATTTCTTTTGTGGTTGTAGGGGCTGTTGATTGGAGTACACTAAAACAAACCTGATCTCTCTAGGACATTCAGAAGCCAAGTTATAAGCCCACAAATGTGTAACTGGACTACTTCTTTTAATTGACACCAGATCCGGTGACCTTTGGGACATGGTTTGATCCCCTTAGGAAAGCGCTATCATCATGAAACGTTCAGATCACTTACAACTAAATAGATTCTACCTTCCTGTAACGTTTCAGCCTGATTGAACCTTGTTTTCACACAAATGAACCCAGAATGATGTGAAATTGTGCTTCGTGCAACATAATTCTGGGTGCCATTTACAAACCATAAGTGCTAATGACTCCATTCCTTTTTGTGAATGTAGGGGCTGTTGATTGGAGTATACTAAAACAAACCTGATCTCTCTAGGACATTCAGAAGCCAAGTTATAAGCCCACAAAGGTGTAACTGGACTACTTCTTTAAAGTGACACTTGGCCCGGTGACCTTTGGGACATGGTCTGACCCCCTATAGGAATGTGCGATCATCATGAAATGTTCAGATCACTTACAACTCAATAGATTCTACCTTCTTGTAACGTTTCAGCCTGATTGGACCTTGTTTTCACACAAATGGACCTAGAATTATGTGAAATTTTGCTTCGTGCAACATAATTCTGGGTGCCATTTACAAACCATAAGTGCTAATGACTCCATTCCTTTTTGTGGTTGTAGGGGCTGTTGAATGGAGTACATTAAAACAAACCTGATCTCTCTAGGACATTCAGAAGCCAAGTTATAAGCCCACAAATGTGTAACTGGACTACTTCTTTAAATTGACACCAGATCCGGTGACCTTTGGGACATGGTTTGACCCCCTTAGGAAAGTGCTATCATCATGAAACTTTCAGATCTTTTACAACTCAATAGATTCTACCTTCCTGTAACGTTTCAGCCTGATTGGACCTTGTTTTCACACAAATGGACCCAGAACGATGTGAAATTGTGCTTCGTGCAACATATTTCTGGGTGCCATTTACAAACCATAAGTGCTAATGACTCCATTCCTTTTTGTGGTTGTAGGGGCTGTTGATTGGAGCATATTAAAACAAACCTGATCTCTCTAGGACATTCAGAAGCCAAGTTATAAGCCCACAAATGTGTAACTGGACTACTTCTTTAAATTGACACCAGATCCGGTGACCTTTGGGACATGGTTTGACCCCCTATAGGAATGTGCGATCATCTTGAAACGTTCAGATCACTTCCAACTCAATAGATTCTACCTTCCTGTAACGTTTCAGCCTGATTGGACCTTGTTTTCACACAAATGGACCCAGAATGATGTGAAATTGTGCTTTGTGCAACATAATTCTGGGTGCCATTTAAAAACCATAAGTGCTAATGACTCAATTCCTTTTTGTGGTTGTAGGGGCTGTTGGTTGGAGTACATTAAAACAAACCTGATCTCTCTAGGACATTCAGAAGCCAAGTTATAAGCCCACAGATGTGTAACTGGACTACTTCTTTAAATTGACACCAGATCCGGTGACCTTTGGGACATGGTTTGACCCCCTTAGGAAAGTATTATCATCATGAAACGTTCAGATCACTTACAACTCAATAGATTCTACCTTCCTGTAACGTTTCAGCCTGATTGGACCTTGTTTTCACACAAATGGACCCAGAATGATGTGAAATTGTGTTTCGTGCAACATAATTCTGGGTGCCATTTACAAACCATAAGTGCTAATGACTCCATTCCTTTTTGTGGTTGTAGGGGCTGTTGATTGGAGAACACTAAAACTAACCTAACCTCTCTAGGACATTCAGAAGCCAAGTTATAAGCCCACAAAGGTGTAACTGGACTACTTCTTTAAAGTGACACCAGGCCCGGTGACCTTTGGGACATGGTTTTACCCCCTATAGGAATGAGCAATAATCTTGAAACGTTCAGATCACTTACAACTCAAGAGATTCTACCTTCTTGTAGCGTTTCAGCCTGATTGGACCTTGTTTTCACACAAATGGACCCAGAATGATGTGAATTTGTGCTTCGTGCAACATAATTCTGGGTGCCATTTACAAACCTTAAGTGATAATGACTCCATTCCTTTTTGTGGTTGTAGGGGCTGTTGATTGGAGTACACTAAAACAAACCTGATCTCTCTAGGACATTCAGAAGCCAAGTTATAAGCCCACAAATGTGTAACTGGACTACTTCTTTAAATTGACACCAGATCCGGTGACCTTTGGGACATGGTTTGACCCCCTTAGGAAAGTGCTATCATCATGAAACGTTCAGATCACTTACAACTCAATAGATTCTACCTTCCTGTAACGTTTCAGCCTGATTGGACCTTGCTTTCACACAAATGAACCCAGAATGATGTGAAATTGTGCTTCGTGCAACATAATTCTGGGTGCCATTTACAAACCATAAGTGCTAATGACTCCATTTCTTTTTGTGGTTTTAGGGGCTGTTGATTGGAGTACACTAAAACAAACTAACCTCTCTAGGACATTCAGAAGCCAAGTTATAAGCCCACAAATGTGTAACTGGACTACTACTTTAAATTGACACCAGGCCCGGTGACCTTTGGGACATGGTCTGACCCCCTATAGGAATGTGCGATCATCATGAAATGTTCAGATCACTTACAACTCAATAGATTCTACCTTCTTGTAACGTTTCAGCCTGATTGGACCTTGTTTTCACACAAATGGACCTATAATTATGTGAAATTTTGCTTCGTGCAACATAATTCTGGGTGCCATTTACAAACCATAAGTGCTAATGACTCCATTTCTTTTTGTGGTTTTAGGGGCTGTTGATTGGAGTACACTAAAACAAACTAACCTCTCTAGGACATTCAGAAGCCAAGTTATAAGCCCACAAATGTGTAACTGGACTACTTCTTTAAATTGACACCAGATCCGGTGACCTTTGGGACATGGTTTGACCCCCTTAGGAAAGTGCTATCATCATGAAACGTTCAGATCTTTTACAACTCAATAGATTCTACCTTCCTGTAACGTTTCAGCCTGATTGGACCTTGTTTTCACACAAATGGACCCAGAATGATGTGAATTTGTGCTTCGTGCAACATATTTCTGGGTGCCATTTACAAACCATAAGTGCTAATGACTCCATTCCTTTTTGTGGTTGTAGGGGCTGTTGATTGGAGTATATTAAAACAAACCTGATCTCTCTAGGACATTCAGAAGCCAAGTTATAAGCCCACAAATGTGTAACTGGACTACTTCTTTAAATTGACACCAGATCCGGTGACCTTTGGGACATGGTTTGACCCCCTATAGGAATGTGCGATCATCTTGAAACGTTCAGATCACTTACAACTCAATAGATTCTACCTTCCTGTAACGTTTCAGCCTGATTGGACCTTGTTTTCACACAAATGGACCCAGAATGATGTGAAATTGTGCTTCGTGCAACATAATTCTGGGTGCCATTTAAAAACCATAAGTGCTAATGACTCAATTACTTTTTGTGGTTGTAGGGGCTGTTGGTTGGAGTACATTAAAACAAACCTGATCTCTCTAGGACATTCAGAAGCCAAGTTATAAGCCCACAGATGTGTAACTGGACTATTTCTTTAAATTGACACCAGATCCGGTGACCTTTGGGACATGGTTTGACCCCCTTAGGAAAGTATTATCATCATGAAACGTTCAGATCACTTACAACTCAATAGATTCTACCTTCCTGTAACGTTTCAGCCTGATTGGACCTTGTTTTCACACAAATGGACCCAGAATGATGTGAAATTGTGCTTCGTGCAACATAATTCTGGGTGCCATTTACAAACCATAAGTGCTAATGACTCCATTCCTTTTTGTGGTTGTAGGGGCTGTTGATTGGAGAACACTAACACAAACCTAACCTCTCTAGGACATTCAGAAGCCAAGTTATAAGCCCACAAAGGTGTAACTGGACTACTTCTTTAAAGTGACACCAGGCCCGGTGACCTTTGGGACATGGTTTTACCCCCTATAGGAATGAGCAATCATCTTGAAACGTTCAGATCACTTACAACTCAAGAGATTCTACCTTCTTGTAGCGTTTCAGCCTGATTGGACCTTGTTTTCACACAAATGGACCCAGAATGATGTGAAATTGTGCTTCGTGCAACATAATTCTGGGTGCCATTTACAAACCTTAAGTGATAATGACTCCATTCCTTTTTGTGGTTGTAGGGGCTGTTGATTGGAGTACACTAAAACAAACCTGATCTCTCTAGGACATTCAGAAGCCAAGTTATAAGCCCACAAATGTGTAACTGGACTACTTCTTTAAATTGACACCAGATCCGGTGACCTTTGGGACATGGTTTGACCCCCTTAGGAAAGTGCTATCATCATGAAACGTTCAGATCACTTACAACTCAATAGATTCTACCTTCCTGTAACGTTTCAGCCTGATTGGACCTTGTTTTCACACAAATGAACCCAGAATGATGTGAAATTGTGCTTCGTGCAACATAATTCTGGGTGCCATTTACAAACCATAAGTGCTAATGACTCCATTTCTTTTTGTGGTTTTAGGGGCTGTTGATTGGAGTACACTAAAACAAACTAACCTCTCTAGGACATTCAGAAGCCAAGTTATAAGCCCACAAATGTGTAACTGGACTACTACTTTAAATTGACACCAGGCCCGGTGACCTTTGGGACATGGTTTTACCCCCTATAGGAATGTGCGATCATCTTGAAACGTTCAGATCACTTACAACTCAATAGATTCTACCTTCTTGTAGCGTTTCAGCCTGATTGGACCTTGTTTTCACACAAATGGACCCAGAATGAAGTGAAATTGTGCTTCGTGCAACATAATTCTGGGTGCCATTTACAAACCATAAGTGCTAATGACTCCATTCCTTTTTGTGGTTGTAGGGGCTGTTGATTGGAGTACACTAAAACAAACCTGATCTCTCTAGGACATTCAGAAGCCAAGTTATAAGCCCACAAATGTGTAACTGGACTACTTCTTTAAATTGACACCAGATCCGATGACTTTTGGGACATGGTTTGACCCCCTTAGGAAAGTGCTATCATCATGAAACGTTCAGATCACTTGCAACTCAATTGATTCTACCTTCCTGTAACATTTCAGCCTGATTGGACCTTGTTTTCACACAAATGAACCCAGAATGATGTGAAATTGTGCTTCGTGCAACATAATTCTGGGTGCCATTTAAAAACCATAAGTGCTAATGACTCCATTCCTTTTTGTGGTTGTAGGGGCTGTTGATTGGAGTACACTAAAACAACCCTGACCTCTCTAGGACATTCAGAAGCCAAGTTATAAGCCCACAAATGTGTTACTGGACTACTTCTTTAAATTGACACCAGATCCGGTGACCTTTGGGACATGGTTTGACCCCCTTAGGAAAGTGTTATCATCATGAAACGTTCAGATCACTTACAACTCAATAGATTCTACCTTCCTGTAACGTTTCAGCCTGATTGGACCTTGTTTTCACACAAATGGACCCAGAATGATGTGAAATTGTGCTTCGTGCAACTTAATTCTGGGTGCCATTTACAAACCATAAGTGCTAATGACTCCATTCCTTTTTGTGGTTGTAGGGGCTGTTGATTGGAGAACACTAAAACAAACCTAACCTCTCTAGGACATTCAGAAGCCAAGTTATAAGCCCACAAAGGAGTAACTGGACTACTTCTTTAAAGTGACACCAGGCCCGGTGACCTTTGGGACATGGTTTTACCCCCTATAGGAATGAGCGATCATCTTGAAACGTTCAGATCACTTACAACTCAAGAGATTCTACCTTCTTGTAGCGTTTCAGCCTGATTGGACCTTGTTTTCACACAAATGGACCCAGAATGATGTGAAATTGTGCTTCGTGCAACATAATTCTGGGTGCCATTTATAAACCTTAAGTGCTAATGACTCCATTCCTTTTTGTGGTTTTAGGAGCTGTTGATTGGAGTACACTAAAACAAACCTGATCTCTCTAGGACATTCAGAAGCCAAGTTATAAGCCCACAAATGTGTAACTGGACTACTTCTTTAAATTGACACCAGATCCGGTGACCTTTGGGACATGGTTTGACCCCCTTAGGAAAGTGCTATCATCATGAAACGTTCAGATCACTTACAACTCAATAGATTCTACCTTCCTGTAACGTTTCAGCCTGATTGGACCTTGTTTTCACACAAATGAACCCTGAATGATGTGAAATTGTGCTTCGTGCAACATAATTCTGGGTGCCATTTACAAACCATAAGTGCTAATGACTCCATTCCTTTTTGTGGTTTTAGGGGCTGTTGATTGGAGTACACTAAAACAAACTAACCTCTCTAGGACATTCAGAAGCCAAGTTATAAGCCCACAAATGTGTAACTGGACTACTACTTTAAATTGACACCAGGCCCGGTGACCTTTGGGACATGGTTTTACCCCCTATAAGAATGTGCGGTCATCTTGAAACGTTCAGATCACTTACAACTCAATAGATTCTACCTTCTTGTAGCGTTTCAGCCTGATTGGACCTTGTTTTCACACAAATGGACCCAGAATGATGTGAAATTGTGCTTCGTGCAACATAATTCTGGGTGCCATTTACAAACCATAAGTGCTAATGACTCCATTCCTTTTTGTGGTTGTAGGGGCTGTTGATTGGAGTACACTAAAACAAACCTGATCTCTCTAGGACATTCAGACGCCAAGTTATAAGCCCACAAATGTGTAACTGGACTACTTCTTTAAATTGACACCAGATCCGGTGACTTTTGGGACATGGTTTGACCCCCTTAGGAAAGTGCTATCATCATGAAACGTTCAGATCACTTGCAACTCAATAGATTCTACCTTCCTGTAACGTTTCAGCCTGATTGGACCTTGTTTTCACACAAATGAACCCAGAATGATGTGAAATTGTGCTTCGTGCAACATAATTCTGGGTGCCATTTAAAAACCATAAGTGCTAATGACTCCATTCCTTTTTTGGGATAATGGGGGCTGTTAATTGGAGTACGCTAAAACAAACCTGATCTTTCTAGAGCCCTTTTCAGACTGACATTCTGGAACATTTGTGGACAATTCAATCCGGTTTTTAACTGGAACTGTGTTTTCAGACACATCACTTTTGTACCGGAACTTGTCCTTTCGGCTGCGTTCACACAGCAGGGAAAAGTTCCAGATGTCTGACGGCGGCGGGGTGGTGGTGGGGGGAGAGAGAATTGGACTCATGTTAAGAAGAAGAAGAAGAAGAAAACATCATTTCTATAGCGCCTCTCAAGATAAAAATCACGAGGCGCTTAAGCATAATTCTGCGCACACGAAGACGCATAAGAGACCTGGATGATGAAGCTCAATGGTTAAAGGAATCACTGAAGCGGTGTGAAGCGCTCCGTCGCGCGTCTAGGCGGTACCGTAGGAGGCGAGCTGCCGTGGTTCGCCGCATGCTACAGCAGCGAGCTATAGGTGCGCACGGCATCCCCCGGTCCCCTCCTCCTCCCCCTCCCTCTTGTCCGGAACTTTACCTCACCAGTCTGAAACAGCCACCCTGTCCGTAACAAGTCCGGACCTGTTACTAGGGGCTTCGTCCGGATAAATTCCGGAACACATTATCCGGATGTTTGTATTCAGACAGAAAGGTCTTACGGACAGATTCCGGAACATTTCCGTTTTTCATGGCCTGTCTGAAGGGGGCTTCTGACATTCAGAAGCCAAGTTATAAGCCCACAAATGTGTAACTGGACTACTTCTTTAAATTGACACCAGTTCCGGTGACCTTTGGGACATGGTTTGACCCCATTAGGAAAGTGCTATCATCATGAAACGTTCAGATCACTTACAACTCAGTAGATTCTACCTTCCTGTAACGTTTCAGCCTGATTGGACCTTGTTTTCACACAAATGAACTCAGAATGATGTGAAATTGTGCTTCGTGCAACATAATTCTGGGTGCCATTTACAAACCATAAGTGCTAATATCTCCATTCCTTTTTGTGGTTGTAGGGGCTGTTGATTGGAGTACATTAAAACAAACCTGATCTCTCTAGGACATTCAGAAGCCAAGTTATAAGCCCACAAAGGTGTAACTGGACTACTTCTTTAAAGTGACACCAGGCCCGGTGACCTTTGGGAAATGGTTTTACCCCCTATAGGAATGTGCGATCATCTTGAAAAGTTCAGATCACTTACAACTCAATAGATTCTACCTTCTTGTAGCGTTTCAGCCTGATTGGACCTTGTTTTCACACAAATGGACCCAGAATGATGTGAAATTGTGCATCGTGCAACATAATTCTGGGTGCCATTTACAAACCTTAAGTGATAATGACTCCATTCCTTTTTGTGTTTGTAGGGGCTCTTGATTGGAGTACATTAAAACAAACCTGATCTCTCTAGGACATTCAGAAGCCAAGTTATAAGCCCACAAATGTGTAACTGGACTACTTCTTTAAATTGACACCAGATCCGGTGACCTTTGGGACATGGTTTGACCCCCTTAGGAAAGTGCTATCATCATGAAACATTCAGATCACTTACAACTCAATACATTCTACCTTCCTGTAACGTTTCAGCCTGATTGGACCTTGTTTTCACACAAATGAACCCAGAATGATGTGAAATTGTGCTTCGTGCAACATAATTCTGGGTGCCATTTACATACCATAAGTGCTAATGACTCCATTCCTTTTTGTGGTTTTAGGGGCTGTTGATTGGAGTACATTAAAACAAACCTGATATCTCTAGGACATTCAGAAGCCAAGTTATAAGCCCACAAATGTGTAACTGGACTACTTCTTTAAATTGACACCAGATCCGGTGACCTTTGCGACATGGTTTGACCCCCTTAGGAAAGTGCTATCATCATGAAACGTTCAGATCTCTTACAACTCAATATGATTCTATCTTCCTGTAACGTTTCAGCCTGATTGGACCTTATTTTCACACAAATGAACCCAGAATGATGTGAAATTGTGCTTCGTGCAGCATAATTCTGGGTGCCATTTAAGAACCATAAGTGCTAATGACTCCATTCCTTTTTGAGGTTGTAGGGGATGTTGATTGGAGTACACTAAAACAAACCTAACCTCTCTAGGACATTCAGAAGCCAAGTTATAAGCCCACAAAGGTGTAACTGGACTACTTTTTTAAAGTGACACCAGGCCCGGTGACCTTTGGGACATGGTTTGACCCCCTATAGGAATGTGCGATCATCTTGAAACGTTCAGATCACTTACAACTGAATAGATTCTACCTTCTTGTAGCGTTTCAGCCTGATTGGACCTTGTTTTCACACAAATGGACCCAGAATGATGTGAAATTGTGCTTCGTGCAACATAATTCTGGGTGCCATTTACATACCATAAGTGCTAATGTCTCCATTCCTTTTTGTGGTTTTAGGGGCTGTTGATTGGAGTACATTAAAATAAACCTGATATCTCTAGGACATTCAGAAGCCAAGTTATAAGCCCACAAATGTGTAACTGGACTACTTCTTTAAATTGACACCAGATCCGGTGACCTTTGCGACATGGTTTGACCCCCTTAGGAAAGTGCTATCATCATGAAACGTTCAGATCACTTACTACTAAATAGATTCTACCTTCCTGTAACGTTTCAGCCTGATTGGACCTTGTTTTCACACAAATGAACCCAGAATGATGTGAAATTGTGCTTCGTGCAACATAATTCTGGGTGCCATTTACAAACCATAAATGCTAATGACTCCATTCCTTTTTGTGGGTGTAGGGGATGTTGGTTGGAGTACATTAAAACAAACCTGCTCTCTCTAGGACATTCAGAAGCCAAGTTATAAGCCCACAAATGTGTAACTGGACTACTTCTTTAAATTGACACCAGATCCGGTGACCTTTGGGACATGGTTTGACCCCCTTAGGAAAGTGCTATCATCATGAAACGTTCAGATCTCTTACAACTCAATATGATTCTATCTTCCTGTAACGTTTCAGCCTGATTGGACCTTATTTTCACACAAATGAACCCAGAATGATGTGAAATTGTGCTTCGTGCAGCATAATTCTGGGTGCCATTTAAGAACCATAAGTGCTAATGACTCCATTCCTTTTTGAGGTTGTAGGGGATGTTGATTGGAGTACACTAAAACAAACCTAACCTCTCTAGGACATTCAGAAGCCAAGTTATAAGCCCACAAAGGTGTAACTGGACTACTTCTTTAAAGTGACACCAGGCCCGGTGACCTTTGGTACATGGTTTTACCCCCTATAGGAATGTGCGATCATCTTGAAACGTTCAGATCACTTACAACTCAATAGACTCTACCTTCTTGTAGCGTTTCAGCCTGATTGGACCTTGTTTTCACACAAATGGACCCAGAATGATGTGAAATTGTGCTTTGTGCAACATAATTCTGGGTGCCATTTAAAAATCATAAGTGCTAATGACTCCATTCCTTTTTGTGGTTGTAGGGGCTGTTGATTGGAGTACACTAAAATAAACCTGATCTCTCTAGGACATTCAGAAGCCAAGTTATAAGCCCACAAATGTGTAACTGGACTACTTCTTTAAATTGACACCAGATCCGGTGACCTTTGGGACATGGTTTGACCCCCTTAGGAAAGTGCTATCATCATGAAACGTTCAGATCACTTACAACTCAATAGATTCTACCTTCCTGTAACGTTTCAGCCTGATTGGACCTTGTTTTTACACAAATGAACCCAGAATGATGTGAAATTGTGCTTCGTGCAACATAATTCTGGGTGCCATTTAAAAACCATAAGTGCTAATGTCTCCATTCCTTTTTGTGGTTGTAGGGTCTGTTGATTGGAGTACACTAAAACAAACCTGATCGCTCTAGGACATTCAGAAGCCAAGGTTTAAGCCCACAAATGTGTAACTGGACTACTTCTTTAAATTGACACCAGATCCGGTGACCTTTGGGACATGGTTTGACCCCCTTAGGAAAGTGCTATCATCATGAAACGTTCAGATCACTTACAACGCAATAGATTCTACCTTCCTGTAACGTTTCAGCCTGATTGGACCTTGTTTTCACACAAATGAACCCAGAATGATGTGAAATTGTGCTTCGTGCAACATAATTCTGGGTGCCATTTAAAAACCATAAGTCTAATGACTCCATTCCTTTTTGTGGTTGTAGGGGCTGTTGATTGGAGTATACTAAAACAAACCTGATCTCTCTAGGACATTCAGAAGCCAAGTTATAAGCCCACAAATTTGTAACTGGACTACTTCTTTAGACACCAGATCCGGTGACCTTTGGGACATGGTTTGACCCCCTTAGGGAAGTGCTATCATCATGAAACGTTCAGATCACTTACAACTTAATAGATTCTACCTTCCTGTAATGTTTCAGCCTGATTGGACCTTGTTTTAACACAAATGGACCCAGAATGATGTGAAATTGTGCTTCGTGCAACATAATTCTGGGTGATATTTACAAACCATAAGTGCTAATGACTCCATTCCTTTTTGTGGTTGTAGGGCTGTTGATTGGAGTACACTAAAACAAACCTGACCTCTCTAGGACATTCAGAAGCCAAGTTATAAGCCCACAAATGTGTAACTGGACTACTTCTTTAAATTGACACCAGATCCGGTGACCTTTGGGACATGGTTTGACCCCCTTAGGAAAGGGCTATCATCATGAAACGTTCAGATCACTTACAACTCAATAGATTCTACCTTCCTGTAACGTTTCAGCCTGATTGGACCTTGTTTTCACACAAATGAACCCAGAATGATGTGAAATTGTGCTTTGTGCAACATAATTCTGGGTGCCATTTACAAACCATAAGTGCTAATGACTCCATTCCTTTTTGTGGTTGTAGGGGCTGTTGATTGGAGTACACTAAAACAAACCTGACCTCTCTAGGACATTCAGAAGCCAAGTTATAATAATAATAATAATAATAATACATTTTATTTAAAAGCGCCTTTCAGGACACCCAAGGTCACTTTACACAAAACACGTAATAAAATACAATAAAAAAATAATAAAACCCAAAGAAGAAAAAAAAACAGAGAGAAACATTTCAATAAAATCAGAGGTTGTAGGCAGATCTAAACATGTGTGTTTTGAGTTTTGTTTTGAAAAGGGTAAAACTGTCGATGTTCCTGATGTCTGGGGGAAGTGAGTTCCAGAGTCGAGGAGCAGAGCGGCTGAAAGCTCTGCTCCCCATGGTAGCGAGACGGGCAGAAGGAACCGCAAGATGGATGGAAGAAGAAGATCTGAGTGAACGGGACGGGGTGTGAATACTTATAAGGTCTGAGATATATGGAGGAGAGAGGTTGTGGATTGCTTTGAAGGTATGGAGGAGAATTTTGAAGATGGACCTGAATTTAACTGGGAGCCAGTGAAGCTGCTGGAGAACCGGCGTGATGTGGTGAAAGGAAGGGGTTCTGGTGATAATACGGGCTGCTGAATTCTGGACCAGTTGCAGTTTATGAAGGAGTTTGTTGGGAAGACCATAAAGAAGTGAATTGCAATAGTCGATACGGGAGGTGACTAGGCTGTGGACGAGAATGGCGGCAGTCTGAGGGGTCAGTGAGGGACGGAGACGGTTTATGGAACGTAAATGGAAGTATGCTGACCGAATTAAGTTATTAATGTGAGCCTGAAAAGAAAGTGAGCTGTCGAGAATGACACCCAGACTCTTGACGTGAGGTGAGGGGGAGACTGTGGCGCTGTCAATAGTTAAAGAAAAGCTGTCAGATGTTGAGAGGGTGGAGTTAGTGCCAACAAGAAGAAGTTCAGTTTTATTGCCGTTGAGTTTGAGGAAATTAGAGGTGAACCATGATTTGATTTCAGAGAGGCAGAGTGTAAGGGAGGATGGTGGGAGAGTTGAGTTGGGCTTACTGGAAATGTAGAGCTGGGTATCATCTGCAAAGCAGTGAAACTGGATATTGAATTTGCGGAAGATTTTGCCGATAGGGAGGAGATATACTATGAAGAGGAGGGGCCCCAGGACAGAGCCCTGGGGCACACCTGACTTGACTGGGGAGGGTTCTGAGGTAAAGGATTTTAACTGGATGAACTGAGTGCGGCCAGTAAGGTAAGATTGAAACCAGCGGAGGGGGGTGTGAGTGATGCCTAAGGAAGAGAGTCTATTAAGGAGGATGGGATGAGAAATGGTGTCAAAGGCCGCACTTAGATCGAGGAGAATAAGAATAGAAATTAAACCAGAATCAGCTGATCTTGATGAGAGCTGTTTCTGTGCTGTGGTGGGGACGGAAGCCAGACTGAAACTGTTCATAAAGGTTATTGCGGGTGAGATGTGAATGGAGCTGAGATGCAACAGTTTTCTCAAGGACTTTGGAAATGAAGGGAAGATGGGAAATGGGACGGAGGTTATTGAAATCATTGGGATCTAAACCAGGTTTTTTTAGAATAGGGCTGACTGAAGCGGATTTGAATAGGGATGGGACCGTACCAGAGGATAGTGAGGAATGAATAATGGCTGTTATAAAAGGGAGCAGAGAAGAAAGGCACGATTTAACTAAAACAGTTGGAATAGGGTCCAGTTGACAGGTGGAAGGTTTGGATTTGGTGATGTAATCTAATATTTCTGATGGATGGGGAAGTTCAAAGGAGGAGAACGGAATGGTGGGTTCAAATAAATCAGGAGAGGGAGGGGAGGAATGAGGTAAAGAGAGATGGATTCTATTGACCTTCTCATTAAAAAACTGAAGGAGAGAGTTACAGGTTTCTGAAGAGTAAAGATGGATGGGTAAGGAGTCGGGAGGCTGAAAAATGCTGTTCATGATGGAAAATAATGTTTTAGTGTTGCTGGAGTTGGACGAGATGAGACCGGAGTAATACTGAGATTTGGCATGTGAGATGGAGTCCTTGTAGAGAGAAATCTGAGCAGAATATAAGTCTTTATGGATGGTGAGACCGGTTTTCTTGTAGAGTCTTTCAAGCCTCCGGTTGGTAGCTTTCAAGGAGCGAAGGGCAGGGGTGAACCATGGAGCAGACCGAGTAAAATATACAGAGCGGGATTTGATGGGAGCAAATGAATTAAGGATAGAAACCAGACCGTTATTGTACTGAATGACCAGATCATCAGGAGTAGAGCACAAATTAGGGGTCAAGGTGGCAAAACTGGAGGACAGGGAGGCTAGATCAATGTCCTTAATATTACGAAAAGAAATGATACGTGGTGACTTGATGATGGAGAGACGGAGGGGAACAGAAAAGGAGATGAGGAAGTGGTCCGTGAAAGGGAGCGGGTCAGCTGTACAGTTGGAGGGGGTCAAGCCGGAGCAGCAGATTAAATCCAGGGTGTGACCTTTAATGTGAGTGGGAAAATTGGCATATTGATGAAAACTGAGGCTGTCCAAAGATGAGGAGAAGTCTTTGCTGAGGGGGAGGGCCATATTGTCCATATGAATATTAAAATCGTCGTCGTCGTCTTCCTCCGCTTATCCGGGTCCGGGTCGCGGGGGCAGCATCCCAATTAGGGAGCTCCAGGCCGTCCTCTCCCCGGCCTTGTCCACCAGCTCCTCCGGCAGGACCCCAAGGCGTTCCCGGACCAGATTGGAGATGTAACCTCTCCAACGTGTCCTGGGTCGACCCGGGGGCCTTCTGCCGGCAGGACATGCCCGAAACACCTCCCCGGGGAGGCGTCCAGGAGGCATCCTGACCAGATGCCCAAACCACCTCAACTGGCTCCTTTCGATCCGGAGGAGCAGCGGTTCTACTCCGAGTCCCTCCCGAATGTCCGAGCTCCTCACCCTATCTCTAAGGCTGAGCCCGGCCACCCTACGGAGGAAACTCATTTCGGCCGCTTGTATCCGCGATCTCGTTCTTTCGGTCATTACCCAAAGCTCATGCCCATAGGTGAGGATTGGGACGTAGATCGACCGGTAAATCGAGAGCCTGGCTTTCTGGCTCAGCTCCCTCTTCCCCACGACAGATCGGCTCAGCGTCCGCATCACTGCAGACGCCGAACCAATCCGCCTGTCGATCTCCCAATCCCTCCTACCCTCACTCGTGAACAAGACCCCGAGATACTTAAACTCCTCCACTTGAGGTAGGACCTCTCCCCCGACCCGGAGGTGGCAAGCCACCCTTTTCCGGTCGAGAACCATGGTCTCAGATTTGGAGGTGCTGATCCTCATCCCAGCCGCTTCACATTCGGCCGCGAACCTACCCAGCAAGAGCTGAAGGTCAGAGCTGGATGAAGCTAGGAGAACCACATCATCCGCAAAAAGCAGAGACGAGATTCTCCTGCCACCAAACTCGACACACTCCACACCACGGCTGCGTCTAGAAATTCTGTCCATAAAAGTGATGAACAGAACCGGTGACAAAGGGCAGCCCTGGCGGAGTCCAACCCTCACTGGGAACAGGTCCGACTTACTACCGGCTATGCGGACCAAACTCACGCTCCTCTGGTAAAGGGACTGAATGGCCCTTAACAGAAAGCCACCCACCCCATACTCCTGGAGCGTCCCCCACAGGGTGCCCCTGGGGACACGGTCATAAGCCTTCTCCAAATCCACAAAGCACATGTGGATTGGTTGGGCAAACTCCCATGCCCCCTCCATCACCCTTGCAAGGGTATAGAGCTGGTCCACAGTTCCACGGCCAGGACGAAAACCACATTGCTCCTCCTCTATCTGAGATTCAACTATCGATCGGACCCTCCTCTCCAGTACCTTGGAGTAGACCTTTCCAGGGAGGCTGAGGAGTGTGATCCCCCTATAGTTGGAACACACCCTCAGGTCACCCTTCTTAAAGATGGGGACCACCACCCCGGTCTGCCACTCCCTAGGAACTGCCCCCGATGACCACGCAATGTTGTAGAGACTTGTCAACCATGACAGCCCTACAACATCCATAGCCTTGAGATACCCAGGACGAACCTCATCCGCCCCCGGGGCTCCGCCGCTGTGTAGTTGTTTGACTACCTCAGCAACTTCTGCCCCCGAGATCGGACAGTCCATCCCCAGGCCTCCCAGCTCTGGTTCCTCCTCGGAATGCGCATTGGTGGGATTGAGGAGCTCCTCAAAGTATTCCTTCCACCGTCCGACTATAGCCTCAGTTGACGTCAGCAGCTCCCCATCCCCACTGTAAACAGTGTGAGCGAGTTGCTGCCTTCCTCTCCTGAGGCGCCGGACAGTTTGCCAGAACCTCTTTGGAGCCGATCGATAGTCTTTCTCCATGGCCTCACCAAACTCCTCCCACGCCCGAGATTTTGCCTCGGCAACTGCCACTGCTGCACCCCGCTTGGCTATCCGGTACCTGTCTGCTGCCTCCGGAGACCCACAGACCAGCCACGCCCTGTAGGCCTCCTTCTTCAGCCTGACGGCTCCCCGAACCTCTGGTGTCCACCAGCGGGTACGGGGGTTGCCACCACGACTGGCACCGGCCACCTTACGACCACAGCTAACAACAGCCGCCTCGACAATCGCAGAGTGGAACAAGGCCCACTCGGACTCAATGTCCCCCACTGCTCTCGGGACGTGGTCAAAGCTCTGCCGGAGGTGGGAGTTGAAGACCGTCTTGACAGGTTCTTCTGCCAGGCGTTCCCAGCAGACCCTCACTATGCGTTTGGGTCTGCCAGGTCTACGCGGCATGTTCCCTTGCCATCTGATCCAACTCACCACCAGGTGGTGATCAGTTGACAGCTCCGCCCCTCTCTTCACTCGGGTGTCCAAAACATACGGCCGCAGGTCAGATGATACGACTACAAAATCTATCATCGACCTGTGACCTAGGCTGCCCTGGTACCAAGTGTACCGGTGGGCATCCTTATGTTCGAACATGGTGTTCGTTATGGCCAAACTGCGACTTGCACAGAAGTCCAATAACAAAACACCGCTCGAGTTCTGATCAGGTGGGCCGTTCCTCCCAATCACACCCCTCCAGGTCAAGCTGTCATTGCCCACGTGAGCATTGAAGTCCCCCAGCAGGACAATGGAGTCCCCTGATGGAGCACTATCTAGCACTCGTCCCAGGGACTCCAAAAAGGGTGGGTACTCTGAACTGATATTTGGCCCATAAGCACAAACAACAGTCAGGACCCGTTCCCCGACCCGAAGGCGCAAGGAAGCTACCCTTTTGTCCCCCGGGGTAAACCCCAACACACAGGCAGAGAGTCTCGGGGCTAACAAAAAGCCAACCCCAGCCCTCCGCCTCTCACCCGGAGCAACTCCAGCAAAGTAGAGTGTCCAACCCCTCTCCAGGTCTCGGGTTCCAGAGCCAATGCTATGTGTCGAGGTGAGTCCGACTATATCTAGCCGGTACCGCTCAACCTCTGCCACAAGCTCCGGCTCCTTCCCCGCCAGCGAGGTGACGTTCCATGTCCCAAAAACTAGTTTTCTTGTCCGGGGATTGGACCGCCAAGGCTCCCGCCTTGGTCTGCCACCCGATTCACATTGCACCGGACCCTTCATGTTCCTCCTGCGGGTGGTGGGTCCACAGTTGGACGAGCCCATGTATCCGGTTCGGGCTGGGCCCGGCCGGGCCCCATGGGCGAAAGCCCGGCCACCAGGCGCTCGCTCACGGGCCCCAACCCCAGGCCTGGCTCCAGGGTGGGACCCCGGTAACCCTCCGGGCCGGGTACTCCGACTCTTCGTTTTAACCGCCATGAAAGATCCTTCGAACCGTTCTTTGTCTCACCCTTCACCTAAGACCAATTTGTCATGGGAGACCCTACCAGGGGCACTAAGTGCCCCAGACAACATAGCTCCTAGGATCATTAGGGCACTCAAACTCCTCCACCACGATAAGGTGACGGTTCAAGGAGGAGTCACCAAGTAAAATTACATTTGGGGAAAGGGCGGACAGATGGGATAAAAGAGCAGAGAGTTCATTTAAAAACTCAGGGCTGAACTTGGGGGGACGATAAACAGTGACAATTATTGTGGGGGTCGGGCCGGAGAGTTGACAGGCGAGGCATTCCAGAGTGGTGAGAGGAGGAAGGCTTACGGGAAGGACCTTCCAAGTCTCGCGATAGAGTATCGCGAGACCACCGCCGCGGCCCGACCCACGGGGTTTGGAGAGGTAAACAAATCCGGGAGGAGTACAGTCATTGAGTTGTGAGAAATCGCCGGGTTGTTGCCATGTTTCGTTCAGACAAAGAAAGTCTAGCTTATGGTCACTGATGGTATCTTGGAGGAGAAGTCCTTTACCAGAGAGGGAGCGAATGTTGAGAAGACCAAAATTAGCAGTGCGGAAGTCCCTGGCGACAGGAGCATTAGCCCGACTAGCCAGCCGGGCTAACACGCTGGAGTCGGCAGCTCGGCAGGTATTCCTGGGTAGCCGCCGGCTAGTCGTGGACCAGAAGGAGGGTATTCCTTTGGAGCCGTCGAGATGGAGGTTCCGCCGGGACCCCCGATGGATATACCGACGGCGAGGCTGGAAGGTGATGTCGGGGAAGAGGCACAGAGCTGGTGGTGGAGATCCGGAGTAGTGAAAGCGGAGGTTGAAGAGCTCCGCCGCCGAGTACTGGAGAAGGCCATCCACGGACAGAAGAATGAGCGACAGGATGATCCAGGCCAGTGAGAGGCACACAGAAATCCTGCTGGACCACATTATGGAGTGGAGCAGGGAGGTGGTGATGTGCAACCAGAACGCAAGCTGAGCAGGTAGGTGAAAATGAGTTTTCACCGACACAGGGATGTGACTAGGGTGAAAAAGAAGAAAAAAAAATACAAAAAGTTTGTTTGCCAGCGAGCAGCGGCAGCGAGACGCGCCAGCGTTCACTCAACCGGAACCGGAAGCTGTCCGCAAATAAGCCCACAAATGTGTAACTGGACTACTTCTTTAAAGTGACACCAGGCCCGGTGACCTTTGGGACATGGTTTGACCCCCTTAGGAAAGTGCTATCATCATGAAACGTTCAGATCACTTACAACTCAATAGATTCTACCTTCCTGTAACGTTTCAGCCTGATTGGACCTTGTTTTCACACAAATGAACCCAGAATGATGTGAAATTGTGCTTCGTGCAACATAATTCTGGGTGCCATTTAAAAACCATAAGTGCTAATGACTCCATTCCTTTTTGTGGTTGTAGGGGCTGTTGATTGGAGTACACTAAAACAAACCTGATCGCTCTAGGACATTCAGAAGCCAAGTTATAAGCCCACAAATGTGTAACTGGACTACTTCTTTAAAGTAGTTTGGTTAACAATGATCATCGTCGTGTCCCATTGTAAACGGGCGCGCCATCGCACACATCGTACATGTGTGTTAACCCACCTGTATGCGACAGACTTTGTGTGTTGCTTGACATCGAGATGTATTGACGTCTGTGTCAATACAGGACTCTATAAGCCGGGAGCTGGACGCTAACGACCCGTGCATGCACCACACAAAAGGTATCGTACATGTGTTAACCCACCTGTATACGACAGACTTTGTGTGTTGCATGACATCGAGATGTATTGACGTCTGTGTCAATACAGGACTCTATAAGCTGGGAGCTGGACGCTAACGACCCATGCATGTGCCACACAAAAGGTAACTCGACTAACTACAAAACGCATATTGTGATGTAGAAAGTTGGCTCGACTGTTTGAATCAGCTGCAGCTGCGGTTTACTCACGAAGTGAATCGCACGCTTGTTAGAAATACATTCGGAGCACTTAAAAAATACATCGCTCTCATCGAGTTCCGTCTCAGCGTTCACCGGCTGATGGGCAAGAGCGTGACATGGGATCGCCAGGAACTTACTTAAGGACTATCATCTCATTTGGCATTTACTCACGGACCCAAGAAACCAGTTCCGAAAAATGGTCGAGAATTATAACTTGTCTAATAGCAACTGGAAGATATGTTGCGTCATAAGCCTCTGATGGTTCACAAGGTATACGGTCCACTCGAAATCCTAATGCTGTATTTGTAGTACATACACTAAGTCTTCTCTGTTGATGTCAGACTAGAGTTTTATTAGAGTTTTACTTTGCAACAATGGGATTCGAGCAATTGATGTGTATATATTTAATAGTGCACAATGCTACTATTCCTAGGCTGAATGTATGACATGGCTCTTATGTATCATTATGTATCGTTTCCATTAAGTACTAATTTAAATAAAGTCCCTCTGTCCTCAGTGCTGGGTTGTGGGTTTAATACACATTATTATGATCAACCTGTTGAATAGTATAATAACAATATTCCTGTAAAAGTCATTTAGTAATGAACAACCTCAGTTCTGTGAAAGAACATCATGTCTCTGATGTGTACACTGCAGGCCTGACCGGGGTTTGCACGCAAGGGCCTGTGTGTGTGTGTGTGTGTGTGTGTGTGTGTGTGTGTGTGTGTGTGTGTGTGTGTGAAACAAATAAAGATAAATATAGCTAGTGCGGCCACGAGCGGTCGTGCAGGGTAGAGGCTGCGCGAAAACGCCTCTAAAACAAGCGCGTGCCCACGCCCGATCCGTGGAAGCACGTAGAACTAGCAAACGTACTAGCAGAAATCAACGATCGCACACGGGTCATTGAGTGTGTACAGGGTTCGTCTGCGTGTGTGGCATTGGGCAATCTAGCGGCAACCGAGTGGCCTGAAGGCGGAACCGGCCAACCCGTCGCCCTCACCATCGTTGCGCTTCGAGATGAACTATTGCTAAAGATGATCGTCCTCGTCAACCACGGCGCTACCAGAGTTACCACGACATGCGCCTTAAAAGCGTTCTCGTTTGGGTCAGCGCCACCAGAATTGAATCGGCAAGTCAGCGGATATTACACAACTCGTAAAGAAAACCCTCTCCGCGACCTCGCGGCCATTGTGCGCAGAGTACAGCAAATGACAAACGATGTTGCGAGCGATATATTGGAAAAACTTTGCACTGACGCGACGGTCGCCACTGCAGGTTGTGTGAGTCTCGCACAAAGTGCCATATCAAACGTGCGCAAGCTAGTGACAAGCAACTTCACCAGATCCGTAGATTCTGCATACGCTCGGATACGAATGAAAGTATCGAGAGATAACAGGAAGGAAGGTAGAATCTATTGAGTTGTAAGTGATCTGAACGTTTCATGATGATAGCACTTTCCTAAGGGGGTCAAACCATGTCCCAAAGGTCACCGGATCTGGTGTCAATTTAAAGAAGTAGTCCAGTTACACATTTGTGGACTTATAACTTGGCTTCTGAATGTCCTAGAGAGATCAGGTTTATTTTAGTGTACTCCAATCAACAGCCCCTACAACCACAAAAAGGAATGGAGTCATTATCACTTATGGTTTGTAAATGGCACCCAGAATTATGTTGCACGAAGCACAATTTCACATCATTCTGGGTCCATTTGTGTGAAAACAAGGTCCAATCAGGCTGAAACGTTACAGGAAGGTAGAATCTATTGAGTTGTAAGTGATCTGAACGTTTCATGATGATAGCACTTTCCTAAGGGGGTCAAACCATGTCCCAAAGGTCACCGGATCTGGTGTCAATTTAAAGAAGTAGTCCAGTTACACATGTGTGGGCTCATAACTTGGCTTCTGAATGTCCTAGAGAGATCAAGTTTATTTTAGTGTACTCCAATCAACAGCCCCTACAACCACAAAAAGGAATGGAGTCATTAGCACTTATGGTTTGTAAATGGCACCCAGAATTATGTTGCACGAAGCACTATTTCACATCATTCTGGGTCCATTTGTGTGAAAACAAGGTCCAATCAGGCTGAAACGTTTCAAGAAGGTAGAATCTATTGAGTTGTAAGTGATCTGAACATTTCATGATGATAGCACTTTCCTAAGGGGGTCAAGCCATGTCCCAAAAGTCACCGGATCTGGTGTCAATTTAAAGAAGTAGTCCAGTTAGACCTTTGTGGGCTTATAACTTGGCTTCTGAATGTCCTAGAGAGGTTAGGTTTGTTTTAGTGTACTCCAATCTACAGCCCCTACAACCACAAAAAGGAATGGAGTCATTAGCACTTATGGTTTGTAAATGGCACCCAGAATTATGTTGCACGAAGCACAATTTCACATCATTCTGGGTTCATTTGTGTGAAAACAAGGTCCAATCAGGCTGAAACGTTACAGGAAGGTAGAATCTATTGAGTTGTAAGTGATCTGAACGTTTAATGATGATAGCACTTTCCTAAGGGGGTCAAACCATGTCCCAAAGGTCACCGGATCTGGTGTCAATTTAAATAAGTAGTCCAGTTACACATTTGTGGGCTTATAACTTGGCTTCTGAAGGTCCTAGAGCGATCAGGTTTGTTTTAGTGTACTCCAATCAACAGCCCCTACAACCACAAAAAGGAATGGAGTCATTAGCACTTATGGCTTTTAAATGGCACCCAGAATTATGTTGCACGAAGCACAATTTCACATCATTCTGGGTTCATTTGTGTGAAAACAAGGTCCAATCAGGCTGAAACGTTACATGAAGGTAGAATCTATTGAGTTGTATGTGATCTGAAGGTTTCATGATGATAGCACTTTCCTAAGGGGGTCAAACCATGTCCCAAAGGTCACCGGATCTGGTGTCTAAAGAAGTAGTCCAGTTACACATTTGTGGGCTTATAACTTGGCTTCTGAATGTCCTAGAGAGATCAGGTTTGTTTTAGTATACTCCAATCAACAGCCCCTACAACCACAAAAAGGAATGGAGTCATTAGCACTTATGGTTTTTAAATGGCACCCAGAATTATGTTGCACGAAGCACAATTTCACATCATTCTGGGTTCATTTGTGTGAAAACAAGGTCCAATCAGGCTGAAACGTTACAGGAAGGTAGAATCTATTGAGTTGTAAGTGATCTGAACGTTTCATGTTGATAGCACTTTCCTAAGGGGGTCAAACAATGTCCCAAAGGTCACCGGATCTGGTGTCAATTTAAAGAAGTAGTCCAGTTACACATTTGTGGGCTTATAACTTGGCTTCTGAATGTCCTAGAGCGATCAGGTTTGCTTTAGTGTGCTCCAATCAACACCCCCTACAACCACAAACAGGAATGGAGACATTAGCACTTATGGTTTTTAAATGGCACCCAGAATTATGTTGCACGAAGCACAATTTCACATCATTCTGGGTTCATTTGTGTGAAAACAAGGTCCAATCAGGCTGAAACAATACAGGAAGGTAGAATCTATTGAGTTGTAAGTGATCTGAACGTTTCATGATGATCGCACTTTCCTAAGGGGGTCAAACCATGTCCCAAAGGTCACCGGATCTGGTGTCACTTTAAAGAAGTAGTCCAGTTACACATTTGTGGGCTTATAACTTGGCTTCTGAATGTCCTAGAGAGGTCAGGGTTGTTTTAGTGTACTCCAATCAACAGCCCCTACAACCACAAAAAGGAATGGAGTCATTAGCGGTTTGTAAATGGCACCCAGAATTATGTTGCACGAAGCACAATTTCACATCATTCTGGGTCCATTTGTGTGAAAACAAGGTCCAATCAGGCTGAAACGTTACAGGAAGGTAGAATCTATTGAATTGTAAGTGATCTGAACGTTTCATGATGATAGCACTTTCCTAAGGGGGTCACACCATGTCCCAAAGGTCACCGGATCTGGTGTCAATTTAAAGAAGTAGTCCAGTTACACATGTGTGGGCTTATAACTTGGCTTCTGAATGTCCTAGAGAGATCAGGTTTGTTTTAGTGTACTCCAATCAACAGCCCCTACAACCACAAAAAGGAATGGAGTAATTAGCACTTATGGTTTTTAAATGGCACCCAGAATTATGTTGCACGAAGCACAATTTCACATCCTTCTGTGTCCATTTGTGTGAAAACAAGGTCCAATCAGGCTGAAACGCTACAAGAAGGTAGAATCTATTGAGTTGTAAGTGATCTGAACGTTTCAAGATGATCGCACATTCCTATAGGGGGTAAAACCATGTCCCAAAGGTCACCGGGCCTGGTGTCACTTTAAAGAAGTAGTCCAGTTACACATTTGTGGGCTTATAACTTGGCTTCTGAATGTCCTAGAGAGATCAGGTTTATTTTAGTGTACTCCAATCAACAGCCCCTACAACCACAAAAAGGAATGGAGTCATTAGCACTTATGGTTTTTAAATGGCACCCAGAATTATGTTGCACGAAGCACAATTTCACATCATTCTGGGTCCATTTGTGTGAAAACAAGGTCCAATCAGGCTGAAACGTTACAGGAAGGTAGAATCTATTGAGTTGTAAGTGATCTGAACGTTTCATGATGATAGCACTTTCCTAAGGGGGTCAAACCATGTCCCAAAGGTCACCGGATCAGGTGTCACTTTAAAGAAGTAGTCCAGTTACACCTTTGTGGGCTTATAACTTGGCTTCTGAATGTCCTAGAGAGGTTAGGTTTGTTTTAGTGTACTCCAATCAACAGCCCCTACAACCACAAAAAGGAATGGAGTCATTAGCACTTATGGTTTTTAAATTGCACCCAGAATTATGTTGCACGAAGCACAATTTCACATGATTCTGGGTCCATTTGTGTGAAAACAAGGTCCAATCAGGCTGAAACGTTACAGGAAGGTAGAATCTATTGAGTTGTAAGTGATCTGAACGTTTCATGATGATAGCACTTTCCTAAGGGGGTCAAACCATGTCCCAAAGGTCACCGGATCTGGTGTCACTTTAAAGAAGTAGTCCAGTTACACATTTGTGGGCTTATAACTTGGCTTCTGAATGTCCTAGAGAGGTCAGGTTTGTTTTAGTGTACTCCAATCAACAGCCCCTACAACCACAAAAAGGAATGGAGTCATTAGCGGTTTGTAAATGGCACCCAGAATTATGTTGCACGAAGCACAATTTCACATCATTCTGGGTCCATTTGTGTTAAAACAAGGTCCAATCAGGCTGAAACATTACAGGAAGGTAGAAACTATTAAGTTGTAAGTGATCTGAACGTTTCATGATGATAGCACTTCCCTAAGGGGGTCAAACCATGTCCCAAAGGTCACCGGATCTGGTGTCTAAAGAAGTAGTCCAGTTACAAATTTGTGGGCTTATAACTTGGCTTCTGAATGTCCTAGAGAGATCAGGTTTGTTTTAGTATACTCCAATCAACAGCCCCTACAACCACAAAAAGGAATGGAGTCATTAGACTTATGGTTTTTAAATGGCACCCAGAATTATGTTGCACGAAGCACAATTTCACATCATTCTGGGTTCATTTGTGTGAAAACAAGGTCCAATCAGGCTGAAACGTTACAGGAAGGTAGAATCTATTGCGTTGTAAGTGATCTGAACGTTTCATGATGATAGCACTTTCCTAAGGGGGTCAAACCATGTCCCAAAGGTCACCGGATCTGGTGTCAATTTAAAGAAGTAGTCCAGTTACACATGTGTGGGCTTATAACTTGGCTTCTGAATGTCCTAGAGAGATCAAGTTTATTTTAGTGTACTCCAATCAACAGCCCCTACAACCACAAAAAGGAATGGAGTCATTAGCACTTATGGTTTGTAAATGGCACCCAGAATTATGTTGCACGAAGCACTATTTCACATCATTCTGGGTCCATTTGTGTGAAAACAAGGTCCAATCAGGCTGAAACGTTTCAAGAAGGTAGAATCTATTGAGTTGTAAGTGATCTGAACATTTCATGATGATAGCACTTTCCTAAGGGGGTCAAACCATGTCCCAAAAGTCACCGGATCTGGTGTCAATTTAAAGAAGTAGTCCAGTTACACCTTTGTGGGCTTATAACTTGGCTTCTGAATGTCCTAGAGAGGTTAGGTTTGTTTTAGTGTACTCCAATCTACAGCCCCTACAACCACAAAAAGGAATGGAGTCATTAGCACTTATGGTTTGTAAATGGCACCCAGAATTATGTTGCACGAAGCACAATTTCACATCATTCTGGGTTCATTTGTGTGAAAACAAGGTCCAATCAGGCTGAAACGTTACAGGAAGGTAGAATCTATTGAGTTGTAAGTGATCTGAACGTTTAATGATGATAGCACTTTCCTAAGGGGGTCAAACCATGTCCCAAAGGTCACCGGATCTGGTGTCAATTTAAATAAGTAGTCCAGTTACACATTTGTGGGCTTATAACTTGGCTTCTGAAGGTCCTAGAGCGATCAGGTTTGTTTTAGTGTACTCCAATCAACAGCCCCTACAACCACAAAAAGGAATGGAGTCATTAGCACTTATGGCTTTTAAATGGCACCCAGAATTATGTTGCACGAAGCACAATTTCACATCATTCTGGGTTCATTTGTGTGAAAACAAGGTCCAATCAGGCTGAAACGTTACATGAAGGTAGAATCTATTGAGTTGTATGTGATCTGAAGGTTTCATGATGATAGCACTTTCCTAAGGGGGTCAAACCATGTCCCAAAGGTCACCGGATCTGGTGTCTAAAGAAGTAGTCCAGTTACACATTTGTGGGCTTATAACTTGGCTTCTGAATGTCCTAGAGAGATCAAGTTTGTTTTAGTATACTCCAATCAACAGCCCCTACAACCACAAAAAGGAATGGAGTCATTAGCACTTATGGTTTTTAAATGGCACCCAGAATTATGTTGCACGAAGCACAATTTCACATCATTCTGGGTTCATTTGTGTGAAAACAAGGTCCAATCAGGCTGAAACGTTACAGGAAGGTAGAATCTATTGAGTTGTAAGTGATCTGAACGTTTCATGATGATAGCACTTTCCTAAGGGGGTCAAACAATGTCCCAAAGGTCACCGGATCTGGTGTCAATTTAAAGAAGTAGTCCAGTTACACATTTGTGGGCTTATAACTTGGCTTCTGAATGTCCTAGAGCGATCAGGTTTGCTTTAGTGTGCTCCAATCAACACCCCCTACAACCACAAACAGGAATGGAGACATTAGCACTTATGGTTTTTAAATGGCACCCAGAATTATGTTGCACGAAGCACAATTTCACATCATTCTGGGTTCATTTGTGTGAAAACAAGGTCCAATCAGGCTGAAACGTTACAGGAAGGTAGAATCTATTGAGTTGTAAGTGATCTGAACGTTTCATGATGATAGCACTTTCCTAAGGGGGTCAAACCATGTCCCAAAGGTCACCGGATCTGGTGTCACTTTAAAGAAGTAGTCCAGTTACACATTTGTGGGCTTATAACTTGGCTTCTGAATGTCCTAGAGAGGTCAGGTTTGTTTTAGTGTACTCCAATCAACAGCCCCTACAACCACAAAAAGGAATGGAGTCATTAGCGGTTTGTAAATGGCACCCAGAATTATGTTGCACGAAGCACAATTTCACATCATTCTGGGTCCATTTGTGTTAAAACAAGGTCCAATCAGGCTGAAACATTACAGGAAGGTAGAAACTATTAAGTTGTAAGTGATCTGAACGTTTCATGATGATAGCACTTCCCTAAGGGGGTCAAACCATGTCCCAAAGGTCACCGGATCTGGTGTCTAAAGAAGTAGTCCAGTTACAAATTTGTGGGCTTATAACTTGGCTTCTGAATGTCCTAGAGAGATCAGGTTTGTTTTAGTATACTCCAATCAACAGCCCCTACAACCACAAAAAGGAATGGAGTCATTAGACTTATGGTTTTTAAATGGCACCCAGAATTATGTTGCACGAAGCACAATTTCACATCATTCTGGGTTCATTTGTGTGAAAACAAGGTCCAATCAGGCTGAAACGTTACAGGAAGGTAGAATCTATTGCGTTGTAAGTGATCTGAACGTTTCATGATGATAGCACTTTCCTAAGGGGGTCAAACCATGTCCCAAAGGTCACCGGATCTGGTGTCAATTTAAAGAAGTAGTCCAGTTACACATGTGTGGGCTTATAACTTGGCTTCTGAATGTCCTAGAGAGATCAAGTTTATTTTAGTGTACTCCAATCAACAGCCCCTACAACCACAAAAAGGAATGGAGTCATTAGCACTTATGGTTTGTAAATGGCACCCAGAATTATGTTGCACGAAGCACTATTTCACATCATTCTGGGTCCATTTGTGTGAAAACAAGGTCCAATCAGGCTGAAACGTTTCAAGAAGGTAGAATCTATTGAGTTGTAAGTGATCTGAACATTTCATGATGATAGCACTTTCCTAAGGGGGTCAAACCATGTCCCAAAAGTCACCGGATCTGGTGTCAATTTAAAGAAGTAGTCCAGTTACACCTTTGTGGGCTTATAACTTGGCTTCTGAATGTCCTAGAGAGGTTAGGTTTGTTTTAGTGTACTCCAATCTACAGCCCCTACAACCACAAAAAGGAATGGAGTCATTAGCACTTATGGTTTGTAAATGGCACCCAGAATTATGTTGCACGAAGCACAATTTCACATCATTCTGGGTTCATTTGTGTGAAAACAAGGTCCAATCAGGCTGAAACGTTACAGGAAGGTAGAATCTATTGAGTTGTAAGTGATCTGAACGTTTAATGATGATAGCACTTTCCTAAGGGGGTCAAACCATGTCCCAAAGGTCACCGGATCTGGTGTCAATTTAAATAAGTAGTCCAGTTACACATTTGTGGGCTTATAACTTGGCTTCTGAAGGTCCTAGAGCGATCAGGTTTGTTTTAGTGTACTCCAATCAACAGCCCCTACAACCACAAAAAGGAATGGAGTCATTAGCACTTATGGCTTTTAAATGGCACCCAGAATTATGTTGCACGAAGCACAATTTCACATCATTCTGGGTTCATTTGTGTGAAAACAAGGTCCAATCAGGCTGAAACGTTACATGAAGGTAGAATCTATTGAGTTGTATGTGATCTGAAGGTTTCATGATGATAGCACTTTCCTAAGGGGGTCAAACCATGTCCCAAAGGTCACCGGATCTGGTGTCTAAAGAAGTAGTCCAGTTACACATTTGTGGGCTTATAACTTGGCTTCTGAATGTCCTAGAGAGATCAGGTTTGTTTTAGTATACTCCAATCAACAGCCCCTACAACCACAAAAAGGAATGGAGTCATTAGCACTTATGGTTTTTAAATGGCACCCAGAATTATGTTGCACGAAGCACAATTTCACATCATTCTGGGTTCATTTGTGTGAAAACAAGGTCCAATCAGGCTGAAACGTTACAGGAAGGTAGAATCTATTGAGTTGTAAGTGATCTGAACGTTTCATGATGATAGCACTTTCCTAAGGGGGTCAAACAATGTCCCAAAGGTCACCGGATCTGGTGTCAATTTAAAGAAGTAGTCCAGTTACACATTTGTGGGCTTATAACTTGGCTTCTGAATGTCCTAGAGCGATCAGGTTTGCTTTAGTGTGCTCCAATCAACACCCCCTACAACCACAAACAGGAATGGAGACATTAGCACTTATGGTTTTTAAATGGCACCCAGAATTATGTTGCACGAAGCACAATTTCACATCATTCTGGGTTCATTTGTGTGAAAACAAGGTCCAATCAGGCTGAAACAATACAGGAAGGTAGAATCTATTGAGTTGTAAGTGATCTGAACGTTTCATGATGATCGCACTTTCCTAAGGGGGTCAAACCATGTCCCAAAGGTCACCGGATCTGGTGTCACTTTAAAGAAGTAGTCCAGTTACACATTTGTGGGCTTATAACTTGGCTTCTGAATGTCCTAGAGAGGTCAGGGTTGTTTTAGTGTACTCCAATCAACAGCCCCTACAACCACAAAAAGGAATGGAGTCATTAGCACTTATGGTTTGTAAATGGCACCCAGAATTATGTTGCACGAAGCACAATTTCACATCATTCTGGGTCCATTTGTGTTAAAACAAGGTCCAATCAGGCTGAAACATTACAGGAAGGTAGAAACTATTAAGTTGTAAGTGATCTGAACGTTTCATGATGATAGCACTTCCCTAAGGGGGTCAAACCATGTCCCAAAGGTCACCGGATCTGGTGTCTAAAGAAGTAGTCCAGTTACAAATTTGTGGGCTTATAACTTGGCTTCTGAATGTCCTAGAGAGATCAGGTTTGTTTTAGTATACTCCAATCAACAGCCCCTACAACCACAAAAAGGAATGGAGTCATTAGACTTATGGTTTTTAAATGGCACCCAGAATTATGTTGCACGAAGCACAATTTCACATCATTCTGGGTTCATTTGTGTGAAAACAAGGTCCAATCAGGCTGAAACGTTACAGGAATGTAGAATCTATTGCGTTGTAAGTGATCTGAACGTTTCATGATGATAGCACTTTCCTAAGGGGGTCAAACCATGTCCCAAAGGTCACCGGATCTGGTAGCAATTTAAAGTAGTAGTCCAGTTACACATTTGTGGGCTTAAACCTTGGCTTCTGAATGTCCTAGAGCGATCAGGTTTGTTTTAGTGTACTCCAATCAACAGCCCCTACAACCACAAAAAGGAATGGAGACATTAGCACTTATGGTTTTTAAATGGCACCCAGAATTATGTTGCACGAAGCACAATTTCACATCATTCTGGGTTCATTTGTGTAAAAACAAGGTCCAATAAGGCTGAAACAATACAGGAAGGTAGAATCTATTGAGTTGTAAGTGATCTGAACGTTTCAAGATGATCGCACATGCCTATAGGGGGTCAAACCATGTCCCAAATGTCACCGGGCCTGGTGTCACTTTAAAGAAGTAGTCCAGTTACACCTTTGTGGGCTTATAACTTGGCTTCTGAATGTCCTAGAGAGATCAGGTTTGTTTTAGTGTACTCAAATCAACAGCCCCTACAACCACAAAAAGGAATGGAGTCATTAGCACTTATGGTTTGTAAATGGCACCCAGAATTATGTTGCACGAAGCACAATTTCACATCATTCTAGGTCCATTTGTGTGAAAACAAGGTCCAATCAGGCTGAAACATTACAGGAAGGTAGAATCTATTAAGTTGTAAGTGATCTGAACGTTTCATGATGAGAGCACTTCCCTAAGGGGGTCAAACCATGTCCCAAAGGTCACCGGATCTGGTGTCTAAAGAAGTAGTCCAGTTACACATTTGTGGGCTTATAACTTGGCTTCTGAATGTCCTAGAGAGATCAGGTTTGTTTTAGTATACTCCAATCAACAGCCCCTACAACCACAAAAAGGAATGGAGTCATTAGCACTTATGGTTTTTAAATGGCACCCAGAATTTTGTTGCACGAAGCACAATTTCACATCATTCTGGGTTCATTTGTGTGAAAACAAGGTCCAATCAGGCTGAAACGTTACAGGAAGGTAGAATCTATTGAGTTGTACGTGATCTGAACGTTTCATGATGATAGCACTTTCCTAAGGGGGTCAAACCATGTCCCAAAGGTCACCGGATCTGGTGTCAATTTAAAGAAGTAGTCCAGTTACACATTTGTGGGCTTATAACTTGGCTTCTGAATGTCCTAGAGCGATCAGGTTTGCTTTAGTGTACTCCAATCAACAGCCCCTACAACCACAAAAAGGAATGGAGACATTAGCACTTATGGTTTTTAAATGGCACCCAGAATTATGTTGCACGAAGCACAATTTCACATCATTCTGGGTTCATTTGTGTGAAAACAAGGTCCAATCAGGCTGAAACGTTACAGGAAGGTAGAATCTACTGAGTTGTAAGTGATCTGAACGTTTCATGATGATAGCACTTTCCTAAGGTGGTCAAACCATGTCCCAAAGATCACCGGATCTGGTGTCAATTTAAAGAAGTAGTCCAGTTACACATTTGTGGGCTTATAACTTGGCTTCTGAATGTCCTAGAGAGATCAGGTTTGTTTTAGTGTACTCCAATCAACAGCCCCTACAACCACAAAAAGGAATGGAGTCATTAGCACTTATGGTTTGTAAGTGGCACCCAGAATTATGTTGCACGAAGCACAATTTCACATCATTCTGGGTCAATTTGTGTGAAAACAAGGTCCAATCCGGCTGAAACGCTACAAGAAGGTAGAATCTATTGAGTTGTAAGTGATCTGAACGTTTCAAGATGATCGCACATTCCTATAGGGGGTCAAACCATGTCCCAAAGGTCACCGCGCCAAGTGTCACTTTTAAGAAGTAGTCCAGTTACACCTTTGTGGGCTTATAACTTGGCTTCTGAATGTCCTAGAGAGATCAGGTTTGTTTTAGTATACTCCAATCAACAGCCCCTACAACTACAAAAAGGAATGGAGTCATTAGCACTTATGGTTTGTAAATGGCACCCAGAATTATGTTGCACGAAGCACAATTTCACATCATTCTGGGTCCATTTGTGTGAAAACAAGGTCCAATCAGGCTGATACGTTACAAGAAGGTAGAATCTATTGAGTTGTAAGTGATCTGAACGTTTCATGATGATAGCACTTTCCTAAGGGGGTCAAACCATGTCCCAAAGGTCACCGGATCTGGTGTCAATTTAAAGTAGTAGTCCAGTTACACATTTGTGGGCTTATAACTTGGCTTCTGAATGTCCTAGAGAGATCAGGTTTGTTTTAATGTACTCCAATCAACAGCCCCTACAACCACAAAAAGGAATGGAGTCATTAGCATTTATGGTTTGTAAATGGCACCCAGAATTATGTTGCACGAAGCACAATTTCACATCATTCTGGGTTCATTTGTGTGAAAACAAGGTCCAATCAGGCTGAAACGTTACAGGAAGGTAGAATCTATTGCGTTGTAAGTGATCTGAACGTTTCATGATGATAGCACTTTCCTAAGGGGGTCAAACCATGTCCCAAAGGTCACCGGATCTGGTGTCAATTTAAAGAAGTAGTCCAGTTACACATTTGTGGGCTTATAACTTGGCTTCTGAATGTCCTAGAGAGGTTAGGTTTGTTTTAGTGTACTCCAATCAACAGCCCCTACAACCACAAAAAGGAATGGAGTCATTAGCACTTATGGTTTTTAAATGGCACCCAGAATTATGTTGCACGAAGCACAATTTCACATGATTCTGGGTCCATTTGTGTGAAAACAAGGTCCAATCAGGCTGAAACGTTACAGGAAGGTAGAATCTATTGAGTTGTAAGTGTTCTGAACGTTTCATGATGATAGCACTTTCCTAAGGGGGTCAAACCATGTCCCAAAGGTCACCGGATCTGGTGTCACTTTAAAGAAGTAGTCCAGTTACCCATTTGTGGGCTTATAACTTGGCTTCTGAATGTCCTAGAGAGGTCAGGTTTGTTTTAGTGTACTCCAATCACCAGCCCCTACAACCACAAAAAGGAATGGAGTCATTAGCGGTTTGTAAATGGCACCCAGAATTATGTTGCACGAAGCACAATTTCACATCATTCTGGGTCCATTTGTGTTAAAACAAGGTCCAATCAGGCTGAAACATTACAGGAAAGTAGAATCTATTAAGTTGTAAGTGATCTGAACGTTTCATGATGATAGCACTTCCCTAAGGGGGTCAAACCATGTCCCAAAGGTCACCGGATCTGGTGTCTAAAGAAGTAGTCCAGTTGCAAATTTGTGGGCTTATAACTTGGCTTCTGAATGTCCTAGAGAGATCAGGTTTGTTTTAGTATACTCCAATCAACAGCCCCTACAACCACAAAAAGGAATGGAGTCATTAGCACTTATGGTTTGTAAATGGCACCCAGAATTATGTTGCACGAAGCACAATTTCACATCATTCTGGGTCCATTTGTGTGAAAACAAGGTCCAATCAGGCTGAAACATTACAGGAAGGTAGAATCTATTGAGTTGTAAGTGATCTGAACGTTTCATGATGATAGCACTTTCCTAAGGGGGTCAAACCATGTCCCAAAGGTCACCGGATCTGGTGTCAATTTAAAGAAGTAGTCCAGTTACACATTTGTGGGCTTATAACTTGGCTTCTGAATGTCCTAGAGCGATCAGGTTTGCTTTAGTGTACTCCAATCAACAGCCCCTACAACCACAAAAAGGAATGGAGACATTAGCACTTATGGTTTTTAAATGGCACTCAGAATTATGTTGCACGAAGCACAATTTCACATCATTCTGGGTTCATTTGTGTGAAAACAAGGTCCAGTCAGGCTGAAACGTTACAGGAAGGTAGAATCTACTGAGTTGTAAGTGATCTGAACGTTTCATGATGATAGCACTTTCCTAAGGGGGTCAAACCATGTCCCAAAGATCACCGGATCTGGTGTCAATTTAAAGTAGTAGTCCAGTTACACATTTGTGGGCTTATAACTTGGCTTCTGAATGTCCTAGAGAGATCAGGTTTGTTTTAGTGTACTCCAATCAACAGCCCCTACAACCACAAAAAGGAATGGAGTCATTAGCACTTATGGTTTGTAAGTGGCACCCAGAATTATGTTGCACGAAGCACAATTTCACATCATTCTGGGTCAATTTGTGTGAAAACAAGGTCCAATCCGGCTGAAACGCTACAAGAAGGTAGAATCTATTGAGTTGTAAGTGATCTGAACGTTTCAAGATGATCGCACATTCCTATAGGGGGTCAAACCATGTCCCAAAGGTCACCGCGCCAAGTGTCACTTTAAAGAAGTAGTCCAGTTACACCTTTGTGGGCTTATAACTTGGCTTCTGAATGTCCTAGAGAGATCAGGTTTGTTTTAGTATACTCCAATCAACAGCCCCTACAACTACAAAAAGGAATGGAGTCATTAGCACTTATGGTTTGTAAATGGCACCCAGAATTATGTTGCACGAAGCACAATTTCACATCATTCTGGGTCCATTTGTGTGAAAACAAGGTCCAATCAGGCTGATATGTTACAAGAAGGTAGAATCTATTGAGTTGTAAGTGATCTGAACGTTTCATGATGATAGCACTTTCCTAAGGGGGTCAAACCATGTCCCAAAGGTCACCGGATCTGGTGTCACTTTAAAGAAGTAGTCCAGTTACACATTTGTGGGCTTATAACTTGGCTTCTGAATGTCCTAGAGAGGTCAGGTGTGTTTTAATGTACTCCAATCAACAGCCCCTACAACCACAAAAAGGAATGGAGTCATTAGCACTTATGGTTTTTAAATGGCACCCAGAATTATGTTCCACGAAGCACAATTTCACATGATTCTGGGTCCATTTGTGTGAAAACAAGGTCCAATCAGGCTGAAACGTTACAGGAAGGTAGAATCTATTGAGTTGTAAGTGATCTGAACGTTTCATGATGATAGCACTTTCCTAAGGGGGTCAAACCATGTCCCAAAGGTCACCGGATCTGGTGTCACTTTAAAGAAGTAGTCCAGTTACACATTTGTGGGCTTATAACTTGGCTTCTGAATGTCCTAGAGAGGTCAGGTTTGTTTTAGTGTACTCCAATCAACAGCCCCTACAACCACAAAAAGGAATGGAGTCATTAGCGGTTTGTAAATGGCACCCAGAATTATGTTGCACGAAGCACAATTTCACATCATTCTGGGTCCATTTGTGTTAAAACAAGGTCCAATCAGGCTGAAACATTACAGGAAGGTAGAATCTATTAAGTTGTAAGTGATCTGAACGTTTCATGATGATAGCACTTCCCTAAGGGGGTCAAACCATGTCCCAAAGGTCACCGGATCTGGTGTCTAAAGAAGTAGTCCAGTTACAAAATTGTGGGCTTATAACTTGGCTTCTGAATGTCCTAGAGAGATCAGGTTTGTTTTAGTATACTCCAATCAACAGCCCCTACAACCACAAAAAGGAATGGAGTCATTAGACTTATGGTTTTTAAATGGCACCCAGAATTATGTTGCACGAAGCACAATTTCACATCATTCTGGGTTCATTTGTGTGAAAACAAGGTCCAATCAGGCTGAAACGTTACAGGAAGGTAGAATCTATTGCGTTGTAAGTGATCTGAACGTTTCATGATGATAGCACTTTCCTAAGGGGGTCAAACCATGTCCCAAAGGTCACCGGATCTGGTGTCAATTTAAAGTAGTAGTCCAGTTACACATTTGTGGGCTTAAACCTTGGCTTCTGAATGTCCTAGAGCGATCAGGTTTGTTTTAGTGTACTCCAATCAACAGCCCCTACAACAGCAAAAAGGAATGGAGACATTAGCACTTATGGTTTTTAAATGGCACCCAGAATTATGTTGCACGAAGCACAATTTCACATCATTCTGGGTTCTTTTGTGTAAAAACAAGGTCCAATCAGGCTGAAACAATACAGGAAGGTAGAATCTATTGAGTTGTAAGTGATCTGAACGTTTCAAGATGATCGCACATGCCTATAGGGGGTCAAACCATGTCCCAAATGTCACCGGGCCTGGTGTCACTTTAAAGAAGTAGTCCAGTTACACCTTTGTGGGCTTATAACTTGGCTTCTGAATGTCCTAGAGAGGTTAGGTTTTTTTTAGTGTACTCTAATCAAAAGCCCCTTCAACCACAAAAAGGAATGGAGTCATTAGCACTTATGGTTTGTAAATGGCACCCAGAATTACGTTGCACGAAGCACAATTTCACATCATTCTGGGTTCATTTGTATGAAAACAAGGTCCAATCAGGCTGAAATGTTACAGGAAGGTAGAATCTATTGAGTTGTAAGTGATCTGAACGTTTCATGATGATAGCACTTTCCTAAGGGGGTCAAACCATGTCCCAAAGGTCACCGGATCTGGTGTCAATTTAAAGAAGTAGTCCAGTTACACATTTGTGGGCTTATAACTTGGCTTCTGAATGTCCTAGAGAGATCAGGTGTGTTTTAATGTACTCCAATCAACAGCCCCTACAACCACAAAAAGGAATGGAGTCATTAGCACTTATGGTTTTTAAATGGCACCCAGAATTATGTTGCACAAAGCACAATTTCACATGATTCTGGGTCCATTTGTGTGAAAACAAGGTCCAATCAGGCTGAAACGTTACAGGAAGGTAGAATCTATTGAGTTGTAAGTGATCTGAACGTTTCATGATGATAGCACTTTCCTAAGGGGGTCAAACCATGTCCCAAAGGTCACCGGATCTGGTGTCACTTTAAAGAAGTAGTCTAGTTACACATTTGTGGGCTTATAACTTGGCTTCTGAATGTCCTAGAGAGGTCAGGTTTGTTTTAGTGTACTCCAATCAACAGCCCCTACAACCACAAAAAGGAATGGAGTCATTAGCGGTTTGTAAATGGCACCCAGAATTATGTTGCACGAAGCACAATTTCACATCATTCTGGGTCCATTTGTGTTAAAACAAGGTCCAATCAGGCTGAAACATTACAGGAAGGTAGAATCTATTAAGTTGTAAGTGATCTGAACGTTTCATGATGATAGCACTTCCCTAAGGGGGTCAAACCATGTCCCAAAGGTCACCGGATCTGGTGTCTAAAGAAGTAGTCCAGTTACAAAATTGTGGGCTTATAACTTGGCTTCTGAATGTCCTAGAGAGATCAGGTTTGTTTTAGTATACTCCAATCAACAGCCCCTACAACCACAAAAAGGAATGGAGTCATTAGACTTATGGTTTTTAAATGGCACCCAGAATTATGTTGCACGAAGCACAATTTCACATCATTCTGGGTTCATTTGTGTGAAAACAAGGTCCAATCAGGCTGAAACGTTACAGGAAGGTAGAATCTATTGCGTTGTAAGTGATCTGAACGTTTCATGATGATAGCACTTTCCTAAGGGGGTCAAACCATGTCCCAAAGGTCACCGGATCTGGTGTCAATTTAAAGTAGTAGTCCAGTTACACATTTGTGGGCTTAAACCTTGGCTTCTGAATGTCCTAGAGCGATCAGGTTTGTTTTAGTGTACTCCAATCAACAGCCCCTACAACAGCAAAAAGGAATGGAGACATTAGCACTTATGGTTTTTAAATGGCACCCAGAATTATGTTGCACGAAGCACAATTTCACATCATTCTGGGTTCATTTGTGTAAAAACAAGGTCCAATCAGGCTGAAACAATACAGGAAGGTAGAATCTATTGAGTTGTAAGTGATCTGAACGTTTCAAGATGATCGCACATGCCTATAGGGGGTCAAACCATGTCCCAAATGTCACCGGGCCTGGTGTCACTTTAAAGAAGTAGTCCAGTTACACCTTTGTGGGCTTATAACTTGGCTTCTGAATGTCCTAGAGAGGTTAGGTTTTTTTTAGTGTACTCTAATCAAAAGCCCCTTCAACCACAAAAAGGAATGGAGTCATTAGCACTTATGGTTTGTAAATGGCACCCAGAATTACGTTGCACGAAGCACAATTTCACATCATTCTGGGTTCATTTGTATGAAAACAAGGTCCAATCAGGCTGAAATGTTACAGGAAGGTAGAATCTATTGAGTTGTAAGTGATCTGAACGTTTCATGATGATAGCACTTTCCTAAGGGGGTCAAACCATGTCCCAAAGGTCACCGGATCTGGTGTCAATTTAAAGAAATAGTCCAGTTACACATTTGTGGGCTTATAACTTGGCTTCTGAGTGTCCTAGAGCGATCAGGTTTGTTTTAGTGTACTCCAATCAACAGCCCCTACAACCACAAAAAGGAATGGAGTCATTAGCACTTATGGTTTTTAAATGGCACCCAGAATTATGTTGCACGAAGCACAATTTCACATCATTCTGGGTTCATTTGTGTGAAAACAAGGTCCAATCAGGCTGAAACGTTACAGGAAGGTAGAATCTATTGAGTTGTAAGTGATCTGAACGTTTCATGATGATAGCACTTTCCTAAGGGGTTCAATCCATGTCCCAAAGGTCACCGGATCTGGTGTCAATTTAAAGAAGTAGTCCAGTTACACATTTGTGGGCTTATAACTTGGCTTCTGAATGTCCTAGAGAGATCAGGTTAGTTTTAGTGTACTCCAATCAACAGCCCCTACAACCACAAAAAGGAATGGAGTCATTAGCACTTATGGTTTGTAAATGGCACCCAGAATTATGTTGCACGAAGCACAATTTCACATCATTCTGGGTCCATTTGTGTGAAAACAAGGTCCAATCAGGCTGAAACGTTACAGGAAGGTAGAATCTATTGAGTTGTAAGTGATCTGAACGTTTCATGATGATAGCACTTTCCTAAGGGGGTCAAACCATGTCCCAAAGGTCACCGGATCTGGTGTCAATTTAAAGAAGTAGTCCAGTTACACATTTGTGGGCTTATAACTTGGCTTCTGAATGTCCTAGAGCGATCAGGTTTGCTTTAGTGTACTCCAATCAACAGCCCCTACAACCACAAAAAGGAATGGAGACATTAGCACTTATGGTTTTTAAATGGCACCCAGAATTATGTTGCACAAAGCACAATTTCACATCATTCTGGGTTCATTTGTGTGAAAACAAGGTCCAATCAGGCTGAAACGTTACAGGAAGGTAGAATCTACTGAGTTGTAAGTGATCTGAACGTTTCATGATGATAGCACTTTCCTAAGGGGGTCAAACCATGTCCCAAAGATCACCGGATCTGGTGTCAATTTAAAGAAGTAGTCCAGTTACACATTTGTGGGCTTATAACTTGGCTTCTGAATGTCCTAGAGAGATCAGGTTTGTTTTAGTGTACTCCAATCAACAGCCCCTACAACCACAAAAAGGAATGGAGTCATTAGCACTTATGGTTTGTAAGTGGCACCCAGAATTATGTTGCACGAAGCACAATTTCACATCATTCTGGGTCAATTTGTGTGAAAACAAGGTCCAATCCGGCTGAAACGCTCCAAGAAGGTAGAATCTATTGAGTTGTAAGTGATCTGAACGTTTCAAGATGATCGCACATTCCTATAGGGGGTCAAACCATGTCCCAAAGGTCACCGGGCCAAGTGTCACTTTAAAGAAGTAGTCCAGTTACACCTTTGTGGGCTTATAACTTGGCTTCTGAATGTCCTAGAGAGATCAGGTTTGTTTTAGTATACTCCAATCAACAGCCCCTACAACTACAAAAAGGAATGGAGTCATTAGCACTTATGGTTTGTAAATGGCACCCAGAATTATGTTGCACGAAGCACAATTTCACATCATTCTGGGTCCATTTGTGTGAAAACAAGGTCCAATCAGGCTGATACGTTACAAGAAGGTAGAATCTATTGAGTTGTAAGTGATCTGAACGTTTCATGATGATAGCACTTTCCTAAGGGGGTCAAACCATGTCCCAAAGGTCACCGGATCTGGTGTCAATTTAAAGAAGTAGTCCAGTTACACATTTGTGGGCTTATAACTTGGCTTCTGAATGTCCTAGAGAGATCAGGTTTGTTTTAATGTACTCCAATCAACAGCCCCTACAACCACAAAAAGGAATGGAGTCATTAGCATTTATGGTTTGTAAATGGCACCCAGAATTATGTTGCACGAAGCACAATTTCACATCATTCTGGGTTCATTTGTGTGAAAACAAGGTCCAATCAAGCTGAAACGTTACAGGAAGGTAGAATCTATTGAGTTGTAAGTGATCTGAACGTTTCATGATGATAGCACTTTCCTAAGGGGGTCAAACCATGTCCCAAAGGTCACCGGATCTGGTGTCAATTTAAAGAAGTAGTCCAGTTACACATTTGTGGGCTTATAACTTGGCTTCTGAATGTCCTAGAGCGATCAGGTTTGCTTTAGTGTACTCCAATCAACAGCCCCTACAACCACAAAAAGGAATGGAGACATTAGCACTTATGGTTTTTAAATGGCACCCAGAATTATGTTGCACGAAGCACAATTTCACATCATTCTGGGTTCATTTGTGTGAAAACAAGGTCCAATCAGGCTGAAACGTTACAGGAAGGTAGAATCTATTGAGTTGTAAGTGATCTGAACGTTTCATGATGATAGCACTTTCCTAAGGGGGTCAAACCATGTCCCAAATGTCACCGGATCTGGTGTCACTTTAAAGAAGTAGTCCAGTTACACATTTGTGGGCTTATAACTTGGCTTCTGAATGTCCTAGAGAGGTCAGGGTTGTTTTAGTGTACTCCAATCAACAGCCCCTACAACCACAAAAAGGAATGGAGTCATTAGCACTTATGGTTTTTAAATGGCACCCAGAATTATGTTGCACGAAGCACAATTTCACATCATTCTGGGTCCATTTGTGTGAAAACAAGGTCCAATCAGGCTGAAACGCTACAAGAAGGTAGAATCTATTGAGTTGTAAGTGATCTGAACATTTCAAGATGATCACACATTCCTATGGGGGGTAAAACCATGTCCCAAAGGTCACCGGGCCTGGTGTCACTTTAAAGAAGTAGTCCAGTTACACCTTTGTGGGCTTATGACTTGGCTTCTGAATGTCCTAGAGAGGTTAGGTTTGTTTTAGTGTACTCCAATCAACAGCCCCTACAACCACAAAAAGGAATGGAGTCATTAGCACTTATGGTTTGTAAATGGCACCCAGAATTATGTTGCACGAAGCACAATTTCACATCATTCTGGGTCCATTTGTGTGAAAACAAGGTCCAATCAGGCTGAAACGTTACAGGAAGGTAGAATCTATTGAGTTGTAAGTGATCTGAACGTTTCATGATGATAGCACTTTCCTAAGGGGGTCAAACCATGTCCCAAAGGTCACCGGATCTGGTGTCAATTTAAAGAAGTAGTCCAGTTACACATTTGTGGGCTTATAACTTGGCTTCTGAATGTCCTAGAGAGATCAGGTTTATTTTAGTGGACTCCAATAAACAGTCCCTACAACTACAAAAAGGAATGGAGTCATTAGCACTTATGGTTTTTAAATGGCACCCAGAATTATGTTGCACGAAGCACAATTTCACATCATTCTGGGTTCATTTGTGTGAAAACAAGGTCCAATCAGGCTGAAACGTTACAGGAAGGTAGAATCTATTTAGTTGTAAGTGATCTGAACGTTTCATGATGATAGCGCTTTCCTAAGGGGATCAAACCATGTCCCAAAGGTCACCGGATCTGGTGTAAATTTAAAGAAGTAGTCCAGTTACACATTTGTGGGCTTATAACTTGGCTTCTGAATGTCCTAGAGAGATCAGGTTTGTTTTAGTGTACTCCAATCAACAGCCCCTACAACCACAAAAGAAATGGAGTCATTAGCACTTATGGTTTGTAAATGGCACCCAGAATTATGTTGCACGAAGCACAAGTTCACATCATTCTGGGTCCATTTGTGTGAAAACAAGGTCCAATCAGGCTGAAACGTTACAAGAAGGTAGAATCTATTGAGTTGTAAGTGATCTGAACGTTTCATGATGATCTCACATTCCCATAGCGGGTCAAACCATGTCCCAAAGGTCACCGGGCCTGGTGTCACTTTAAAGAAGTAGTCCATTTCCACCTTTGTGGGCTTATAACTTGGCTTCTGAATGTCCTAGAGAGGTCAGGTTTGTTTTAGTGTACTCCAATCAAAAGCCCCTACAACCACAAAAAGGAATGGAGTCATTAGCACTTATGGTTTGTAAATGGCACCCAGAATTATGTTGCACGAAGCACAATTTCACATCATTCTGAGTCCATTTGTGTGAAAACAAGGTCCAATCAGGCTGAAACGCTACAGGAAGGTAGAATCTATTGAGTTGTAAGTGATCTGAACGTTTCATGATGATAGCACTTTCCTAAGGGGGTCAAACCATGTCCCAAAGGTCACCGGATCTGGTGTCAATTTAAAGAAGTAGTCCAGTTACACATTTGTGGACTTATAACTTGGCTGCTGAATGTCCTAGAGAGATCAGGTTGGTTTTAATGTACTCCAATCAACAGCCCCTACAACCACAAAAAGGAATGGAGTCATTAGCATTTATGGTTTGTAAATGGCACCCAGAATTATGTTGCACGAAGCACAATTTCACATCATTCTGGGTTCATTTGTGTGAAAACAAGGTCCAATCAGGCTGAAACGTTACAGGAAGGTAGAATCTATTGAGTTGTAAGTGATCTGAACGTTTCATGATGATCGCACTTTCCTAAGGGGGTCAAACCATGTCCCAAAGGTCACCGGATCTGGTGTCACTTTAAAGAAGTAGTCCAGTTACACATTTGTGGGCTTATAACTTGGCTTCTGAATGTCCTAGAGAGGTCAGGGTTGTTTTAGTGTACTCCAATCAACAGCCCCTACAACCACAAAAAGGAATGGAGTCATTAGCACTTATGGTTTTTAAATGGCACCCAGAATTATGTTGCACGAAGCACAATTTCACATCATTCTGGGTTCATTTGTGTGAAAACAAGGTCCAATCAGGCTGAAACGTTACAGGAAGGTAGAATCTACTGAGTTGTAAGTGATCTGAACGTTTCATGATGATAGCACTTTCCTAAGGGGGTCAAACCATGTCCCAAAGATCACCGGATCTGGTGTCAATTTAAAGAAGTAGTCCAGTTACACATTTGTGGGCTTATAACTTGGCTTCTGAATGTCCTAGAGAGATCAGGTTTGTTTTAGTGTACTCCAATCAACAGCCCCTACAACCACAAAAAGGAATGGAGTCATTAGCACTTATGGTTTGTAAATGGCACCCAGAATTATGTTGCACGAAGCACAATTTCACATCATTCTGGGTCCATTTGTGTGAAAACAAGGTCCAATCAGGCTGAAACGCTACAAGAAGGTAGAATCTATTGAGTTGTAAGTGATCTGAACATTTCAAGATGATTGCACATTCCTAGAGGGGGTAAAACCATGTCCCAAAGGTCACCGGGCCTGGTGTCACTTTAAAGAAGTAGTCCAGTTACACCTTTGTGGGCTTATAACTTGGCTTCTGAATGTCCTAGAGAGGTTAGGTTTGTTTTAGTGTACTCCAATCAACAGCACCTACAACCACAAAAAGGAATGGAGTCATTAGCACTTATGGTTTGTAAATGGCACCCAGAATTATGTTGCACGAAGCACCATTTCACATCATTCTGGGTCCATTTGTGTGAAAACAAGGTCCAATCAGGCTGAAACGTTACAGGAAGGTAGAATCTATTGAGTTGTAAGTTATCTCAACGTTTCATGATGATAGCACTTTCCTAAGGGGGTCAAACCATGTCCCAAAGGTCACAGGATCTGGTGTCAATTTAAAGAAGTAGTCCAGTTACACATTTGTGGGCTTATAACTTAGCTTCTGAATGTCCTAGAGAGATCAGGTTTGTTTTAATGTACTCCAATCAACAGCCCCTACAACCACAAAAAGGAATGGAGTCATTAGCACTTATAGTTTGTAAGTGGCACCCAGAATTATGTTGCACGAAGCACAATTTCACATCATTCTGGGTCAATTTGTGTGAAAACAAGGTCCAATCCAGCTGAAACGCTACAAGAAGGTAGAATCTATTGAGTTGTAAGTGATCTGAACGTTTCAAGATGATCGCACATTCCTATAGGGGGTCAAACCATGTCCCAAAGGTCACCGGGCCAAGTGTCAATTTAAAGAAGTAGTCCAGTTACACATTTGTGGGCTTATAACTTGGCTTCTGAATGTCCTAGAGAGATCAGGTTTGTTTTAATGTACTCCAATCAACAGCCCCTACAACCACAAAAAGGAATGGAGTCATTAGCATTTATGGTTTGTAAATGGCACCCAGAATTATGTTGCACGAAGCACAATTTCACATCATTCTGGGTTCATTTGTGTGAAAACAAGGTCCAATCAGGCTGAAACGTTACAGGAAGGTAGAATCTATTTAGTTGTAAGTGATCTGAACGTTTCATGATGATAGCGCTTTCCTAAGGGGATCAAACCATGTCCCAAAGGTCACCGGATCTGGTGTCAATTTAAAGAAGTAGTCCAGTTACACATTTGTGGGCTTATAACTTGGCTTCTGAATGTCCTAGAGAGATCAGGTTTGTTTTAGTGTACTCCAATCAACAGCCCCTACAACCACAAAAGGAATGGAGTCATTAGCCTTATGGTTTGTAAATGGCACCCAGAATTATGTTGCACGAAGCACAATTTCACATCATTCTGGGTCCATTTGTGTGAAAACAAGGTCCAATCAGGCTGAAACATTACAAGAAGGTAGAATCTATTGAGTTGTAAGTGATCTGAACGTTTCATGATGATCTCACATTCCCATAGGGGGTCAAACCATGTCCCAAAGGTCACCGGGCCTGGTGTCACTTTAAAGAAGTAGTCCAGTTACACCTTTGTGGGCTTATAACTTGGCTTCTGAATGTCCTAGAGAGGTCAGGTTTGTTTTAGTGTACTCCAATCAACAGCCCCTACAACCACAAAAAGGAATGGAGTCATTAGCACTTATGGTTTGTAAATGGCACCCAGAATTATGTTGCACGAAGCACAATTTCACATCATTCTGGGTTCATTTGTGTGAAAACAAGGTCCAGTCAGGCTGAAACGTTACAGGAAGGTAGAATCTACTGAGTTGTAAGTGATCTGAACGTTTCATGATGATAGCACTTTCCTAAGGGGGTCAAACCATGTCCCAAAGGTCACCGGATCTGGTGTCAATTTAAAGAAGTAGTCCAGTTACACATTTGTGGACTTATAACTTGGCTGCTGAATGTCCTAGAGAGATCAGGTTTGTTTTAATGTACTCCAATCAACAGCCCCTACAACCACAAAAAGGAATGGAGTCATTAGCATTTATGGTTTGTAAATGGCACCCAGAATTATGTTGCACGAAGCACAATTTCACATCATTCTGGGTTCATTTGTGTGAAAACAAGGTCCAATCAGGCTGAAACGTTACAGGAAGGTAGAATCTATTGAGTTGTAAGTGATCTGAACGTTTCATGATGATCGCACTTTCCTAAGGGGGTCAAACCATGTCCCAAAGGTCACCGGATCTGGTGACACTTTAAAGAAGTAGTCCAGTTACACATTTGTGGGCTTATAACTTGGCTTCTGAATGTCCTAGAGAGGTCAGGGTTGTTTTAGTGTACTCCAATCAACAGCCCCTACAACCACAAAAAGGAATGGAGTCATTAGCACTTATGGTTTTTAAATGGCACCCAGAATTATGTTGCACGAAGCACAATTTCACATCATTCTGGGTTCATTTGTGTGAAAACAAGGTCCAATCAGGCTGAAACGTTACAGGAAGGTAGAATCTACTGAGTTGTAAGTGATCTGAACGTTTCATGATGATAGCACTTTCCTAAGGGGGTCAAACCATGTCCCAAAGATCACCGGATCTGGTGTCAATTTAAAGAAGTAGTCCAGTTACACATTTGTGGGCTTATAACTTGGCTTCTGAATGTCCTAGAGAGATCAGGTTTGTTTTAGTGTACTCCAATCAACAGCCCCTAAAACCACAAAAAGGAATGGAGTCATTAGCACTTATGGTTTGTAAATGGCACCCAGAATTATGTTGCACGAAGCACAATTTCACATCATTCTGGGTCCATTTGTGTGAAAACAAGGTCCAATCAGGCTGAAACGCTACAAGAAGGTAGAATCTATTGAGTTGTAAGTGATCTGAACATTTCAAGATGATTGCACATTCCTATAGGGGGTAAAACCATGTCCCAAAGGTCACCGGGCCTGGTGTCACTTTAAAGAAGTAGTCCAGTTACACCTTTGTGGGCTTATAACTTGGCTTCTGAATGTCCTAGAGAGATCAGGTTTGTTTTAATGTACTCCAATCAACAGCCCCTACAACCACAAAAAGGAATGGAGTCATTAGCACTTATAGTTTGTAAGTGGCACCCAGAATTATGTTGCACGAAGCACAATTTCACATCATTCTGGGTCAATTTGTGTGAAAACAAGGTCCAATCCAGCTGAAATGCTACAAGAAGGTAGAATCTATTGAGTTGTAAGTGATCTGAACGTTTCAAGATGATCGCACATTCCTATAGGGGGTCAAACCATGTCCCAAAGGTCACCGGGCCAAGTGTCAATTTAAAGAAGTAGTCCAGTTACACCTTTGTGGGCTTATAACTTGGCTTCTGAATGTCCTAGAGAGGTTAGGTTTGTTTTAGTGTACTCCAATCAACAGCACCTACAACCACAAAAAGGAATGGAGTCATTAGCACTTATGGTTTGTAAATGGCACCCAGAATTATGTTGCACGAAGCACCATTTCACATCATTCTGGGTCCATTTGTGTGAAAACAAGGTCCAATCAGGCTGAAACGTTACAGGAAGGTAGAATCTATTGAGTTGTAAGTTATCTCAACGTTTCATGATGATAGCACTTTCCTAAGGGGGTCAAACCATGTCCCAAAGGTCACAGGATCTGGTGTCAATTTAAAGAAGTAGTCCAGTTACACATTTGTGGGCTTATAACTTAGCTTCTGAATGTCCTAGAGAGATCAGGTTTGTTTTAATGTACTCCAATCAACAGCCCCTACAACCACAAAAAGGAATGGAGTCATTAGCACTTATAGTTTGTAAGTGGCACCCAGAATTATGTTGCACGAAGCACAATTTCACATCATTCTGGGTCAATTTGTGTGAAAACAAGGTCCAATCCAGCTGAAACGCTACAAGAAGGTAGAATCTATTGAGTTGTAAGTGATCTGAACGTTTCAAGATGATCGCACATTCCTATAGGGGGTCAAACCATGTCCCAAAGGTCACCGGGCCAAGTGTCAATTTAAAGAAGTAGTCCAGTTACACATTTGTGGGCTTATAACTTGGCTTCTGAATGTCCTAGAGAGATCAGGTTTGTTTTAATGTACTCCAATCAACAGCCCCTACAACCACAAAAAGGAATGGAGTCATTAGCATTTATGGTTTGTAAATGGCACCCAGAATTATGTTGCACGAAGCACAATTTCACATCATTCTGGGTTCATTTGTGTGAAAACAAGGTCCAATCAGGCTGAAACGTTACAGGAAGGTAGAATCTATTTAGTTGTAAGTGATCTGAACGTTTCATGATGATAGCGCTTTCCTAAGGGGATCAAACCATGTCCCAAAGGTCACCGGATCTGGTGTCAATTTAAAGAAGTAGTCCAGTTACACATTTGTGGGCTTATAACTTGGCTTCTGAATGTCCTAGAGAGATCAGGTTTGTTTTAGTGTACTCCAATCAACAGCCCCTACAACCACAAAAGGAATGGAGTCATTAGCCTTATGGTTTGTAAATGGCACCCAGAATTATGTTGCACGAAGCACAATTTCACATCATTCTGGGTCCATTTGTGTGAAAACAAGGTCCAATCAGGCTGAAACATTACAAGAAGGTAGAATCTATTGAGTTGTAAGTGATCTGAACGTTTCATGATGATCTCACATTCCCATAGGGGGTCAAACCATGTCCCAAAGGTCACCGGGCCTGGTGTCACTTTAAAGAAGTAGTCCAGTTACACCTTTGTGGGCTTATAACTTGGCTTCTGAATGTCCTAGAGAGGTCAGGTTTGTTTTAGTGTACTCCAATCAACAGCCCCTACAACCACAAAAAGGAATGGAGTCATTAGCACTTATGGTTTGTAAATGGCACCCAGAATTATGTTGCACGAAGCACAATTTCACATCATTCTGGGTTCATTTGTGTGAAAACAAGGTCCAGTCAGGCTGAAACGTTACAGGAAGGTAGAATCTACTGAGTTGTAAGTGATCTGAACGTTTCATGATGATAGCACTTTCCTAAGGGGGTCAAACCATGTCCCAAAGGTCACCGGATCTGGTGTCAATTTAAAGAAGTAGTCCAGTTACACATTTGTGGACTTATAACTTGGCTGCTGAATGTCCTAGAGAGATCAGGTTTGTTTTAATGTACTCCAATCAACAGCCCCTACAACCACAAAAAGGAATGGAGTCATTAGCATTTATGGTTTGTAAATGGCACCCAGAATTATGTTGCACGAAGCACAATTTCACATCATTCTGGGTTCATTTGTGTGAAAACAAGGTCCAATCAGGCTGAAACGTTACAGGAAGGTAGAATCTATTGAGTTGTAAGTGATCTGAACGTTTCATGATGATCGCACTTTCCTAAGGGGGTCAAACCATGTCCCAAAGGTCACCGGATCTGGTGACACTTTAAAGAAGTAGTCCAGTTACACATTTGTGGGCTTATAACTTGGCTTCTGAATGTCCTAGAGAGGTCAGGGTTGTTTTAGTGTACTCCAATCAACAGCCCCTACAACCACAAAAAGGAATGGAGTCATTAGCACTTATGGTTTTTAAATGGCACCCAGAATTATGTTGCACGAAGCACAATTTCACATCATTCTGGGTTCATTTGTGTGAAAACAAGGTCCAATCAGGCTGAAACGTTACAGGAAGGTAGAATCTACTGAGTTGTAAGTGATCTGAACGTTTCATGATGATAGCACTTTCCTAAGGGGGTCAAACCATGTCCCAAAGATCACCGGATCTGGTGTCAATTTAAAGAAGTAGTCCAGTTACACATTTGTGGGCTTATAACTTGGCTTCTGAATGTCCTAGAGAGATCAGGTTTGTTTTAGTGTACTCCAATCAACAGCCCCTAAAACCACAAAAAGGAATGGAGTCATTAGCACTTATGGTTTGTAAATGGCACCCAGAATTATGTTGCACGAAGCACAATTTCACATCATTCTGGGTCCATTTGTGTGAAAACAAGGTCCAATCAGGCTGAAACGCTACAAGAAGGTAGAATCTATTGAGTTGTAAGTGATCTGAACATTTCAAGATGATTGCACATTCCTATAGGGGGTAAAACCATGTCCCAAAGGTCACCGGGCCTGGTGTCACTTTAAAGAAGTAGTCCAGTTACACCTTTGTGGGCTTATAACTTGGCTTCTGAATGTCCTAGAGAGATCAGGTTTGTTTTAATGTACTCCAATCAACAGCCCCTACAACCACAAAAAGGAATGGAGTCATTAGCACTTATAGTTTGTAAGTGGCACCCAGAATTATGTTGCACGAAGCACAATTTCACATCATTCTGGGTCAATTTGTGTGAAAACAAGGTCCAATCCAGCTGAAATGCTACAAGAAGGTAGAATCTATTGAGTTGTAAGTGATCTGAACGTTTCAAGATGATCGCACATTCCTATAGGGGGTCAAACCATGTCCCAAAGGTCACCGGGCCAAGTGTCAATTTAAAGAAGTAGTCCAGTTACACATTTGTGGGCTTATAACTTGGCTTCTGAATGTCCTAGAGAGATCAGGTTTGTTTTAATGTACTCCAATCAACAGCCCCTACAACCACAAAAAGGAATGGAGTCATTAGCATTTATGGTTTGTAAATGGCACCCAGAATTATGTTGCACGAAGCACAATTTCACATCATTCTGGGTTCATTTGTGTGAAAACAAGGTCCAATCAGGCTGAAACGTTACAGGAAGGTAGAATCTATTTAGTTGTAAGTGATCTGAACGTTTCATGATGATAGCGCTTTCCTAAGGGGATCAAACCATGTCCCAAAGGTCACCGGATCTGGTGTCAATTTAAAGAAGTAGTCCAGTTACACATTTGTGGGCTTATAACTTGGCTTCTGAATGTCCTAGAGAGATCAGGTTTGTTTTAGTGTACTCCAATCAACAGCCCCTACAACCACAAAAGGAATGGAGTCATTAGCCTTATGGTTTGTAAATGGCACCCAGAATTATGTTGCACGAAGCACAATTTCACATCATTCTGGGTCCATTTGTGTGAAAACAAGGTCCAATCAGGCTGAAACATTACAAGAAGGTAGAATCTATTGAGTTGTAAGTGATCTGAACGTTTCATGATGATCTCACATTCCCATAGGGGGTCAAACCATGTCCCAAAGGTCACCGGGCCTGGTGTCACTTTAAAGAAGTAGTCCAGTTACACCTTTGTGGGCTTATAACTTGGCTTCTGAATGTCCTAGAGAGGTCAGGTTTGTTTTAGTGTACTCCAATCAACAGCCCCTACAACCACAAAAAGGAATGGAGTCATTAGCACTTATGGTTTGTAAATGGCACCCAGAATTATGTTGCACGAAGCACAATTTCACATCATTCTGGGTCCATTTGTGTGAAAACAAGGTCCAATCAGGCTGAAACGTTACAGGAAGGTAGAATCTATTGAGTTGTAAGTGATCTGAACGTTTCATGATGATAGCACTTTCCTAAGGGAGTCAAACCATGTCCCAAAGGTCACCGGATCTGGTGTCAATTTAAAGAAGTAGTCCAGTTACACATTTGTGGGCTTATAACTTGGCTTCTGAATGTCCTAGAGCGATCAGGTTTGCTTTAGTGTACTCCAATCAACAGCCCCTACAACCACAAAAAGGAATGGAGACATTAGCACTTATGGTTTTTAAATGGCACCCAGAATTATGTTGCACGAAGCACAATTTCACATCATTCTGGGTCCATTTGTGTGAAAACAAGGTCCAATCAGGCTGAAACGCTACAAGAAGGTAGAATCTATTGAGTTGTAAGTGATCTGAACATTTCAAGATGATCACACATTCCTATGGGGGGTAAAACCATGTCCCAAAGGTCACCGGGCCTGGTGTCACTTTAAAGAAGTAGTCCAGTTACACCTTTGTGGGCTTATGACTTGGCTTCTGAATGTCCTAGAGAGGTTAGGTTTGTTTTAGTGTACTCCAATCAACAGCCCCTACAACCACAAAAAGGAATGGAGTCATTAGCACTTATGGTTTGTAAATGGCACCCAGAATTATGTTGCACGAAGCACAATTTCACATCATTCTGGGTCCATTTGTGTGAAAACAAGGTCCAATCAGGCTGAAACGTTACAGGAAGGTAGAATCTATTGAGTTGTAAGTGATCTGAACGTTTCATGATGATAGCACTTTCCTAAGGGGGTCAAACCATGTCCCAAAGGTCACCGGATCTGGTGTCAATTTAAAGAAGTAGTCCAGTTACACATTTGTGGGCTTATAACTTGGCTTCTGAATGTCCTAGAGAGATCAGGTTTATTTTAGTGTACTCCAATAAACAGTCCCTACAACTACAAAAAGGAATGGAGTCATTAGCACTTATGGTTTTTAAATGGCCCCCAGAATTATGTTGCACGAAGCACAATTTCACATCATTCTGGGTTCATTTGTGTGAAAACAAGGTCCAATCAGGCTGAAACGTTACAGGAAGGTAGAATCTATTTAGTTGTAAGTGATCTGAACGTTTCATGATGATAGCGCTTTCCTAAGGGGATCAAACCATGTCCCAAAGGTCACCGGATCTGGTGTAAATTTAAAGAAGTAGTCCAGTTACACATTTGTGGGCTTATAACTTGGCTTCTGAATGTCCTAGAGAGATCAGGTTTGTTTTAGTGTACTCCAATCAACAGCCCCTACAACCACAAAAGAAATGGAGTCATTAGCACTTATGGTTTGTAAATGGCACCCAGAATTATGTTGCACGAAGCACAAGTTCACATCATTCTGGGTCCATTTGTGTGAAAACAAGGTCCAATCAGGCTGAAACGTTACAAGAAGGTAGAATCTATTGAGTTGTAAGTGATCTGAACGTTTCATGATGATCTCACATTCCCATAGCGGGTCAAACCATGTCCCAAAGGTCACCGGGCCTGGTGTCACTTTAAAGAAGTAGTCCATTTACACCTTTGTGGGCTTATAACTTGGCTTCTGAATGTCCTAGAGAGGTCAGGTTTGTTTTAGTGTACTCCAATCAACAGCCCCTACAACCACAAAAAGGAATGGAGTCATTAGCACTTATGGTTTGTAAATGGCACCCAGAATTATGTTGCACGAAGCACAATTTCACATCATTCTGAGTCCATTTGTGTGAAAACAAGGTCCAATCAGGCTGAAACGCTACAGGAAGGTAGAATCTATTGAGTTGTAAGTGATCTGAACGTTTCATGATGATAGCACTTTCCTAAGGGGGTCAAACCATGTCCCAAAGGTCACCGGATCTGGTGTCAATTTAAAGAAGTAGTCCAGTTACACATTTGTGGACTTATAACTTGGCTGCTGAATGTCCTAGAGAGATCAGGTTTGTTTTAATGTACTCCAATCAACAGCCCCTACAACCACAAAAAGGAATGGAGTCATTAGCATTTATGGTTTGTAAATGGCACCCAGAATTATGTTGCACGAAGCACAATTTCACATCATTCTGGGTTCATTTGTGTGAAAACAAGGTCCAATCAGGCTGAAACGTTACAGGAAGGTAGAATCTATTGAGTTGTAAGTGATCTGAACGTTTCATGATGATCGCACTTTCCTAAGGGGGTCAAACCATGTCCCAAAGGTCACCGGATCTGGTGTCACTTTAAAGAAGTAGTCCAGTTACACATTTGTGGGCTTATAACTTGGCTTCTGAATGTCCTAGAGAGGTCAGGGTTGTTTTAGTGTACTCCAATCAACAGCCCCTACAACCACAAAAAGGAATGGAGTCATTAGCACTTATGGTTTTTAAATGGCACCCAGAATTATGTTGCACGAAGCACAATTTCACATCATTCTGGGTTCATTTGTGTGAAAACAAGGTCCAATCAGGCTGAAACGTTACAGGAAGGTAGAATCTACTGAGTTGTAAGTGATCTGAACGTTTCATGATGATAGCACTTTCCTAAGGGGGTCAAACCATGTCCCAAAGATCACCGGATCTGGTGTCAATTTAAAGAAGTAGTCCAGTTACACATTTGTGGGCTTATAACTTGGCTTCTGAATGTCCTAGAGAGATCAGGTTTGTTTTAGTGTACTCCAATCAACAGCCCCTACAACCACAAAAAGGAATGGAGTCATTAGCACTTATGGTTTGTAAATGGCACCCAGAATTATGTTGCACGAAGCACAATTTCACATCATTCTGGGTCCATTTGTGTGAAAACAAGGTCCAATCAGGCTGAAACGCTACAAGAAGGTAGAATCTATTGAGTTGTAAGTGATCTGAACATTTCAAGATGATTGCACATTCCTATAGGGGGTAAAACCATGTCCCAAAGGTCACCGGGCCTGGTGTCACTTTAAAGAAGTAGTCCAGTTACACCTTTGTGGGCTTATAACTTGGCTTCTGAATGTCCTAGAGAGGTTAGGTTTGTTTTAGTGTACTCCAATCAACAGCACCTACAACCACAAAAAGGAATGGAGTCATTAGCACTTATGGTTTGTAAATGGCACCCAGAATTATGTTGCACGAAGCACCATTTCACATCATTCTGGGTCCATTTGTGTGAAAACAAGGTCCAATCAGGCTGAAACGTTACAGGAAGGTAGAATCTATTGAGTTGTAAGTTATCTCAACGTTTCATGATGATAGCACTTTCCTAAGGGGGTCAAACCATGTCCCAAAGGTCACAGGATCTGGTGTCAATTTAAAGAAGTAGTCCAGTTACACATTTGTGGGCTTATAACTTAGCTTCTGAATGTCCTAGAGAGATCAGGTTTGTTTTAATGTACTCCAATCAACAGCCCCTACAACCACAAAAAGGAATGGAGTCATTAGCACTTATAGTTTGTAAGTGGCACCCAGAATTATGTTGCACGAAGCACAATTTCACATCATTCTGGGTCAATTTGTGTGAAAACAAGGTCCAATCCAGCTGAAACGCTACAAGAAGGTAGAATCTATTGAGTTGTAAGTGATCTGAACGTTTCAAGATGATCGCACATTCCTATAGGGGGTCAAACCATGTCCCAAAGGTCACCGGGCCAAGTGTCAATTTAAAGAAGTAGTCCAGTTACACATTTGTGGGCTTATAACTTGGCTTCTGAATGTCCTAGAGAGATCAGGTTTGTTTTAATGTACTCCAATCAACAGCCCCTACAACCACAAAAAGGAATGGAGTCATTAGCATTTATGGTTTGTAAATGGCACCCAGAATTATGTTGCACGAAGCACAATTTCACATCATTCTGGGTTCATTTGTGTGAAAACAAGGTCCAATCAGGCTGAAACGTTACAGGAAGGTAGAATCTATTTAGTTGTAAGTGATCTGAACGTTTCATGATGATAGCGCTTTCCTAAGGGGATCAAACCATGTCCCAAAGGTCACCGGATCTGGTGTCAATTTAAAGAAGTAGTCCAGTTACACATTTGTGGGCTTATAACTTGGCTTCTGAATGTCCTAGAGAGATCAGGTTTGTTTTAGTGTACTCCAATCAACAGCCCCTACAACCACAAAAGGAATGGAGTCATTAGCACTTATGGTTTGTAAATGGCACCCAGAATTATGTTGCACGAAGCACAATTTCACATCATTCTGGGTCCATTTGTGTGAAAACAAGGTCCAATCAGGCTGAAACGTTACAAGAAGGTAGAATCTATTGAGTTGTAAGTGATCTGAACGTTTCATGATTATCTCACATTCCCATAGGGGGTCAAACCATGTCCTAAAGGTCACCGGGCCTGGTGTCACTTTAAAGAAGTAGTCCAGTTACACCTTTGTGGGCTTATAACTTGGCTTCTGAATGTCCTAGAGAGGTCAGGTTTGTTTTAGTGTACTCCAGTCAACAGCCCCTACAACCACAAAAAGGAATGGAGTCATTAGCACTTATGGTTTGTAAATGGCACCCAGAATTATGTTGCACGAAGCACAATTTCACATCATTCTGGGTTCATTTGTGTGAAAACAAGGTCCAATCAGGCTGAAACGTTACAGGAAGGTAGAATCTATTGAGTTGTAAGTGATCTGAACGTTTCATGATGATAGCACTTTCCTAAGGGGGTCAAACCATGTCCCAAAGGTCACCGGATCTGGTGTCAATTTAAAGAAGTAGTCCAGTTACACATTTGTGGGCTTATAACTTGGCTTCTGAATGTCCTAGAGCGATCAGGTTTGCTTTAGTGTACTCCAATCAACAGGCCCTACAACCACAAAAAGGAATGGAGACATTAGCACTTATGGTTTTTAAAAGGCACCCAGAATTATGTTGCACGAAGCACAATTTCAAATCATTCTGGGTTCATTTGTGTGAAAACAAGGTCCAATCAGGCTGAAACAATACAGGAAGGTAGAATCTATTGAGTTGTAAGTGATCTGAACATTTCATGATGATCGCACTTTTCCTAAGGGGGTCAAACCATGCCATGTTTCAATCAGACAGAAAGGTCTTACGGACAGATTCCGGCAAATTTCCGTTTTTCATGGCCTGTCTGAAAGGGGCTTAGGACATTCAGAAGTCAAGTTATAAGCCCACAAATGTGTAACTGGACTACTACTTTAAATTGACACCAGATCCGGTGACCTTTGGGACATGGTTTGACCCCCTTAGGAAAGTGCTATCATCATGAAACATTCAGATCACTTACAACTCAATAGATTCTACCTTCCTGTAACGTTTCAGCCTGATTGGACCTTGTTTTCACACAAATGAACCCAGAATGATGTGAAATTGTGCTTCGTGCAACATAATTCTGGGTGCCATTTACAAACCATAAGTGCTAATGACTCCATTCCTTTTTGTGGTTGTAGGGGCTGTTGATTGGAGAACACTAAAACAAACCTAACCTCTCTAGGACATTCAGAAGCCAAGTTATAAGCCCACAAAGGTGTAACTGGACTACTTCTTTAAAGTGACACCAGGCCCGGTGACCTTTGGGACATGGTTTTACCCCTTATAGGAATGAGCGATCAGCTTGAAACGTTCAGATCACTTACAACTCAATAGATTCTACCTTCTTGTAGCGTTTCAGCCTGATTGGACCTTGTTTTCACACAAATGGACCCAGAATGATGTGAAATTGTGCTTCGTGCAACATAATTCTGGGTGTCATTTACAAACCTTAAGTGCTAATGACTCCATTCCTTTTTGTGGTTGTAGGGGCTGTTGATTGGAGTACACTAAAACAAACCTGATCTCTCTAGGACATTCAGAAGGCAAATTATAAGCCCACAAATGTGTAACTGGACTACTTCTTTAAATTGACACCAGATCCGGTGACCTTTGGGACATGGTTTGACCCCCTTAGGAAAGTGCTATCATCATGAAACGTTCAGATCACTTACAACTCAATAGATTCTACCTTCCTGTAACGTTTCAGCCTGATTGGACCTTGTTTTCACACAAATGGAACCAGAATGATGTGAAATTGTGCTTCGTGCAACATAATTCTAGGTGCCATTTACAAACCATAAGTGCTAATGACTCCATTCCTTTTTGTGGTTGTAGGGGCTGTTGATTGGAGTACACTAAAACAAACCTGACCTCTCTAGGACATTCAGAAGCCAAGTTATAAGCCCACAAATGTGTAACTGGACTACTTCTTTAAAGTGACACCAGATCCGGTGACATTTGGGACATGGTTTGACCCTCTTAGGAAAGTGCTATCATCATGAAACGTTCAGATCACTTACAACTCAATAGATTCTACCTTCTTGTAACGTTTCAGCCTGATTGGACCTTGTTTTCACACAAATGAACCCAGATTGATGTGAAATTGTGCTTCGTGCAACATAATTCTGGGTGCCATTTACAAACCATAAGTGCTAATGACTCCATTCCTTTTTGTGGTTTTAGGGGCTGTTGATTGGAGTACACTAAAACAAACTAACCTCTCTAGGACATTCAGAAGCCAAGTTATAAGCCCACAAAGGTGTAACTGGACTACTACTTTAAAGTGACACCAGGCCCGGTGACCTTTGGGACATGGTTTTACCCCCTATAGGAATGTGCGATCATCTTGAAACATTCAGATCACTTACAACTCAATAGAATCTACCTTCTTGTAGCGTTTCAGCCTGATTGGACCTTGTTTTCACACAAATGGACCCAGAATGATGTGAAATTGTGCTTCGTGCAACATAATTCTGGGTGCCATTTACAAACCATAAGTGCTAATGACTCCATTCCTTTTTGTGGTTGTAGGGGCTGTTGATTGGAGTACACTAAAACAAACCTGATCTCTCTAGGACATTCAGAAGCCAAGTTATAAGCCCACAAATGTGTAACTGGACTACTTCTTTAAAATGACACCAGATCCGGTGACTTTTGGGACATGGTTTGACCCCCTTAGGAAAGTGCTATCATCATGAAACGTTCAGATCACTTGCAACTCAATAGATTCTACCTTCCTGTAACGTTTCAGCCTGATTGGACCTTGTTTTCACACAAATGAACCCAGAATGATGTGAAATTGTGCTTCGTGCAACATAATTCTGGGTGCCATTTAAAAACCATAAGTGCTAATGACTCCATTCCTTTTTGGGGTAATGGGGGCTGTTAATTGGAGTACGCTAAAACAAACCTGATCTCTCTAGGACATTCATAAGCCAAGTTATAAGCCCACAAATGTGTAACTGGACTACTTCTTTAAATTGACACCAGTTCCGGTGACCTTTGGGACATGGTTTGACCCCATTAGGAAAGTGCTATCATCATGAAACGTTCAGATCACTTACAACTCAGTAGATTCTACCTTCCTGTAACGTTTCAGCCTGATTGGACCTTGTTTTCACACAAATGAACCCAGAATGATGTGAAATTGTGCTTCGTGCAACATAATTCTGGGTGCCATTTACAAACCATAAGTGCTAATATCTCCATTCCTTTTTGTGGTTGTAGGGGCTGTTGATTGGAGTACATTAAAACAAACCTGATCTCTCTAGGACATTCAGAAGCCATGTTATAAGCCCACAAATGTGTAACTGGACTGCTTCTTTAAATTAACACCAGATCCGGTGACCTTTGGGACATGGTTTGACCCCATTAGGAAAGTGCTATCATCATGAAACGTTCAGATCAATTACAAGTCAGTAGATTCTACCTTCCTGTAACGTTTCAGCCTGATTGGACCTTGTTTTCACACAAATGAACCCAGAATGATGTGAAATTGTGCTTCGTGCAACATAATTCTGGGTGCCATTTACAAACCATAAGTGCTAATATCTCCATTCCTTTTTGTGGTTGTAGGGGCTGTTGATTGGAGTACATTAAAACAAAACTGATCTCTCTAGGACATTCAGAAGCCATGTTATAAGCCCACAAAGGTGTAACTGGACTACTTCTTTAAAGTGACACCAGGCCCGGTGACCTTTGGGAAATGGTTTTACCCCCTATAGGAATGTGCGATCATCTTGAAACGTTCAGATCACTTACAACTCAATAGATTCTACCTTCTTGTAGCGTTTCAGCCTGATTGGACCTTGTTTTCACACAAATGGACCCAGAATGATGTGAAATTGTGAATCGTGCAACATAATTATGGGTGCCATTTACAAACCATAAGTGCTAATGACTCCATTCCTTTTTGTGTTTGTAGGGTCTCTTGATTGGAGTACATTAAAACAAACCTGATCTCTCTAGGACATTCAGAAGCCAAGTTATAAGCCCACAAATGTGTAACTGGACTACTTCTTTAAATTGACACCAGATCCGGTGACCTTTGGGACATGGTTTGACCCCCTTAGGAAAGTGCTATCATCATGAAACGTTCAGATCACTTACAACTCAATAGATTCTACCTTCCTGTAACGTTTCAGCCTGATTGGACCTTGTTTTCACACAAATGAACCCAGAATGATGTGAAATTGTGCTTCGTGCAACATAATTCTGGGTGCCATTTAAAAACCATAAGTGCTAATGACTCCATTCCTTTTTGTGGTTGTAGGGTATGTTGATTGGAGTATACTAAAACAACCCTGATCTCTCTAGGACATTCAGAAGCCAAGTTATAAGCCCACAAATGAGTAACTGGACTACTTCTTTAAATTGACACCAGATCCGGTGACCTTTGGGACATGGTTAGACCCCCTTAGGAAAGTGCTATCATCATGAAACGTTCAGATCACTTACAACTCAATAGATTCTACCTTCCTGTAAGGTGTCAGCCTGATTGGACCTTGTTTTCACACAAATGAACCCAGAATGATGTGAAATTGTGCTTCGTGCAACATAATTCTGGGTGCCATTTACAAACCATAAGTGCTAATGACTCCATTCCTTTTTGTGGTTGTAGGGGCTGTTGATTGGAGTACACTAAAACAAACCTGACCTCTCTAGGACATTCAGAAGCCAAGTTATAAGCCCACAATGGTGTAACTGGACTACTTCTTTAAAGTGACACCAGGCCCGGTGACCTTTGGGACATGGTTTGACCCCCTATAGGAATGTGCGATCATCATGAAACGTTCAGATCACTTACAACTCAATAGATTCTACCTTCTTGTAACGTTTCAGCCTGATTGAACCTTGTTTTCACACAAATGAACCCAGAATGATGTGAAATTGTGCTTCGTGCAACATAATTCTGGGTGCCATTTAAAAACCATAAGTGCTAATGACTCCATTTCTTTTTGGGGTAATGGGGGCTGTTAATTGGAGTATGCTAAAACAAACCTGATCTCTCTAGGACATTCATAAGCCAAGTTATAAGCCCACAAATGTGTAACTGGACTACTTCTTTAAATTGACATCAGTTCCGGTGACCTTTGGGACATGGTTTGACCCCATTAGGAAAGTGCTATCATCATGAAACGTTCAGATCACTTACAACTCAGTAGATTCTACCTTCCTGTAACGTTTCAGCCTGATTGGACCTTGTTTTCACACAAATGAACCCAGAATGATGTGAAATTGTGCTTCGTGCAACATAATTCTGGGTGCCATTTACAAACCATAAGTGCTAATATCTCCATTCCTTTTTGTGGTTGTAGGGGCTGTTGATTGGAGTACATTAAAACAAACCTGATCTCTCTAGGACATTCAGAAGCCATGTTATAAGCCCACAAATGTGTAACTGGACTGCTTCTTTAAATTAACACCAGATCCGGTGACCTTTGGGACATGGTTTGACCCCATTAGGAAAGTGCTATCATCATGAAACGTTCAGATAACTTACAACTCAGTAGATTCTACCTTCCTGTAACGTTTCAGCCTGATTGGACCTTGTTTTCACACAAATGAACCCAGAATGATGTGAAATTGTGCTTCGTGCAACATAATTCTGGGTGCCATTTACAAACCATAAGTGCTAATATCTCCATTCCTTTTTGTGGTTGTAGGGGCTGTTGATTGGAGTACATTAAAACAAACCTGATCTCTCTAGGACATTCAGAAGCCATGTTATAAGCCCACAAAGGTGTAACTGGACTACTTCTTTAAAGTGACACCAGGCCCGGTGACCTTTGGGAAATTGTTTTACCCCCTATAGGAATGTTCGATCATCTTGAAACGTTCAGATCACTTACAACTCAATAGATTCTACCTTCTTGTAGCGTTTCAGCCTGATTGGACCTTGTTTTCACACAAATGAACCCAGAATGATGTGAAATTGTGCTTCGTGCAACATAATTCTGGGTGCCATTTAAAAACCATAAGTGCTAATGACTCCATTCCTTTTTGGGGTTGTAGGGGCTGTTGATTGGAGTACATTAAAACAAACCTGATCTCTCTAGGACATTCAGAAGCCATGTTATAAGCCCACAAATGTGTAACTGGACTGCTTCTTTAAATTAACACCAGATCCGGTGACCTTTGGGACATGGTTTGACCCCATTAGGAAAGTGCTATCATCACGAAACGTTCAGATCACTTACAAGTCAGTAGATTCTACCTTCCTGTAACGTTTCAGCCTGATTGGACCTTGTTTTCACACAAATGAACCCAGAATGATGTGAAATTGTGCTTCGTGCAACATAATTCTGGGTGCCATTTACAAACCATAAGTGCTAATATCTCCATTCCTTTTTGTGGTTGTAGGGGCTGTTGATTGGAGTACATTAAAACAAAACTGATCTCTCTAGGACATTCAGAAGCCATGTTATAAGCCCACAAAGGTGTAACTGGACTACTTCTTTAAAGTGACACCAGGCCCGGTGACCTTTGGGAAATGGTTTTACCCCCTATAGGAATGTGCGATCATCTTGAAACGTTCAGATCACTTACAACTCAATAGATTCTACCTTCTTGTAGCGTTTCAGCCTGATTGGACCTTGTTTTCACACAAATGGACCCAGAATGATGTGAAATTGTGAATCGTGCAACATAATTATGGGTGCCATTTACAAACCATAAGTGCTAATGACTCCATTCCTTTTTGTGTTTGAAGGGTCTCTTGATTGGAGTACATTAAAACAAACCTGATCTCTCTAGGACATTCAGAAGCCAAGTTATAAGCCCACAAATGTGTAACTGGACTACTTCTTTAAATTGACACCAGATCCGGTGACCTTTGGGACATGGTTTGACCCCCTTAGGAAAGTGCTATCATCATGAAACGTTCAGATCACTGACAACTCAATAGATTCTACCTTCCTGTAACGTTTCAGCCTGATTGGACCTTGTTTTCACACAAATGAACCCAGAATGATGTGAAATTGTGCTTCGTGCAACATAATTCTGGGTGCCATTTACATACCATAAGTGCTAATGACTCCATTCCTTTTTGTGGTTGTAGGGGCTGTTGATTGGAGTACATTAAAACAATTCTGACATCTCTAGGACATTCAGAAGCCAAGTTATAAGCCCACAAATGTGTAACTGGACTACTTCTTTAAATTGACACCAGATCCGGTGACCTTTGCGACATGGATTGACCCCCTTAGGAAAGTGCTATCATCATGAAACGTTCAGATCACTTACAACTCAATAGATTCTACCTTCCTGTAACGTTTCAGCCTGATTGGACATTGTTTTCACACAAATGAACCCAGAATGATGTGAAATTGTGCTTCGTGCAACATAATTCTGGGTGCCATTTAAAAACCATAAGTGCTAATGACTCCATTCCTTTTTGTGGTTCTAGGGTATGTTGATTGGAGTATACTAAAACAACCCTGATCTCTCTAGGACATTCAGAAGCCAAGTTATAAGCCCACAAATGAGTAACTGGACTACTTCTTTAAATTGACACCAGATCCGGTGACCTTTGGGACATGGTTTGACCCCATTAGGAAAGTGCTATCATCATGAAACGTTCAGATCACTTACAAGTCAGTAGATTCTACCTTCCTGTAACGTTTCAGCCTCATTGGACCTTGTTTTCACACAAATGAACCCAGAATGATGTGAAATTGTGCTTCGTGCAACATAATTCTGGGTGCCATTTACAAACCATAAGTGCTAATATCTCCATTCCTTTTTGTGGTTGTAGGGGCTGTTGATTGGAGTACATTATAACAAACCTGATCTCTCTAGGACATTCAGAAGCCATGTTATAAGCCCACAAAGGTGTAACTGGACTACTTCTTTAAAGTGACACCAGGCCCGGTGACCTTTGGGAAATTGTTTTACCCCCTATAGGAATGTGCGATCATCTTGAAACGTTCAGATCACTTACAACTCAATAGATTCTACCTTCTTGTAGCGTTTCAGCCTGATTGGACCTTGTTTTCACACAAATGGACCCAGAATGATGTGAAATTGTACATCGTGCAACATAATTCTGGGTGCCATTTACAAACCATAAGTGCTAATGACTCCATTCCTTTTTGTGTTTGTAGGGTCTCTTGATTGGAGTACATTAAAACAAACCTGATCTCTCTAGGACATTCAGAAGCCAAGTTATAAGCCCACAAATGTGTAACTGGACTACTTCTTTAAATTGACACCAGATCCGGTGACCTTTGGGACATGGTTTGACCCCCTTAGGAAAGTGCTATCATCATGAAACGTTCAGATCACTTACAACTCAATAGATTCTACCTTCCTGTAACGTTTCAGCCTGACTGGACCTTGTTTTCACACAAATGAACCCAGAATGATGTGAAATTGTGCTTCGTGCAACATAATTCTGGGTGCCATTTAAAAACCATAAGTGCTAATGACTCCATTCCTTTTTGGGGTAATGGGGGCTGTTAATTGGAGTACGCTAAAACAAACCTGATCTCTCTAGGACATTCATAAGCCAAGTTATAAGCCCACAAATGTGTAACTGGACTACTTCTTTAAATTGACACCAGTTCCGGTGACCTTTGGGACATGGTTTGACCCCATTAGGAAAGTGCTATCATCATGAAACGTTCAGATCACTTACAACTCAGTAGATTCTACCTTCCTGTAACGTTTCAGCCTGATTGGACCTTGTTTTCACACAAATGAACCCAGAATGATGTGAAATTGTGCTTCGTGCAACATAATTCTGGGTGCCATTTACAAACCATAAGTGCTAATATCTCCATTCCTTTTTGTGGTTGTAGGGGCTGTTGATTGGAGTACATTAAAACAAACCTGATCTCTCTAGGACATTCAGAAGCCATGTTATAAGCCCACAAATGTGTAACTGGACTGCTTCTTTAAATTAACACCAGATCCGGTGACCTTTGGGACATGGTTTGACCCCATTAGGAAAGTGCTATCATCATGAAACGTTCAGATCACTTACAAGTCAGTAGATTCTACGTTCCTGTAACGTTTCAGCCTGATTGGACCTTGTTTTCACACAAATGAACCCAGAATGATGTGAAATTGTGCTTCGTGCAACATAATTCTGGGTGCCATTTACAAACCATAAGTGCTAATATCTCCATTCCTTTTTGTGGTTGTAGGGGCTGTTGATTGGAGTACATTAAAACAAAACTGATCTCTCTAGGACATTCAGAAGCCATGTTATAAGCCCACAAAGGTGTAACTGGACTACTTCTTTAAAGTGACACCAGGCCCGGTGACCTTTGGGAAATGGTTTTACCCCCTATAGGAATGTGCGATCATCTTGAAACGTTCAGATCACTTACAACTCAATAGATTCTACCTTCTTGTAGCGTTTCAGCCTGATTGGACCTTGTTTTCACACAAATGGACCCAGAATGATGTGAAATTGTGAATCGTGCAACATAATTATGGGTGCCATTTACAAACCATAAGTGCTAATGACTCCATTCCTTTTTGTGTTTGAAGGGTCTCTTGATTGGAGTACATTAAAACAAACCTGATCTCTCTAGGACATTCAGAAGCCAAGTTATAAGCCCACAAATGTGTAACTGGACTACTTCTTTAAATTGACACCAGATCCGGTGACCTTTGCGACATGGATTGACCCCCTTAGGAAAGTGCTATCATCATGAAACGTTCAGATCACTTACAACTCAATAGATTCTACCTTCCTGTAACGTTTCAGCCTGATTGGACATTGTTTTCACACAAATGAACCCAGAATGATGTGAAATTGTGCTTCGTGCAACATAATTCTGGGTGCCATTTAAAAACCATAAGTGCTAATGACTCCATTCCTTTTTGTGGTTCTAGGGTATGTTGATTGGAGTATACTAAAACAACCCTGATCTCTCTAGGACATTCAGAAGCCAAGTTATAAGCCCACAAATGAGTAACTGGACTACTTCTTTAAATTGACACCAGATCCGGTGACCTTTGGGACATGGTTAGACCCCCTTAGGAAAGTGCTATCATCATGAAACGTTCAGATCACTTACAACTCAATAGATTCTACCTTCCTGTAAGGTGTCAGCCTGATTGGACCTTGTTTTCACACAAATGAACCCAGAATGATGTGAAATTGTGCTTCGTGCAACATAATTCTGGGTGCCATTTACAAACCATAAGTGCTAATGACTCCATTCCTTTTTGTGGTTGTAGGGGCTGTTGATTGGAGTACACTAAAACAAACCTGACCTCTCTAGGACATTCAGAAGCCAAGTTATAAGCCCACAATGGTGCAACTGGACTACTTCTTTAAAGTGACACCAGGCCCGGTGACCTTTGGGACATGGTTTGACCCCCTATAGGAATGTGCGATCATCATGAAACGTTCAGATCACTTACAACTCAATAGATTCTACCTTCTTGTAACGTTTCAGCCTGATTGAACCTTGTTTTCACACAAATGAACCCAGAATGATGTGAAATTGTGCTTCGTGCAACATAATTCTGGGTGCCATTTAAAAACCATAAGTGCTAATGACTCCATTTCTTTTTGGGGTAATGGGGGCTGTTAATTGAAGTATGCTAAAACAAACCTGATCTCTCTAGAACATTCATAAGCCAAGTTATAAGCCCACAAATGTGTAACTGGACTACTTCTTTAAATTGACACCAGATCCGGTGACCTTTGGGACATGGTTTGACCCCATTAGGAAAGTGCTATCATCATGAAACGTTCAGATCATTTACAAGTCAGTAGATTCTACCTTCCTGTAACGTTTCAGCCTGATTGGACCTTGTTTTCACACAAATGAACCCAGAATGATGTGAAATTGTGCTTCGTGCAACATAATTCTGGGTGCCATTTACAAACCATAAGTGCTAATATCTCCATTCCTTTTTGTGGTTGTAGGGGCTGTTGATTGGAGTACATTAAAACAAAACTGATCTCTCTAGGACATTCAGAAGCCATGTTATAAGCCCACAAAGGTGTAACTGGACTACTTCTTTAAAGTGACACCAGGCCCGGTGACCTTTGGGAAATGGTTTTACCCCCTATAGGAATGTGCGATCATCTTGAAACGTTCAGATCACTTACAACTCAATAGATTCTACCTTCTTGTAGCGTTTCAGCCTGATTGGACCTTGTTTTCACACAAATGGACCCAGAAGGATGTGAAATTGTGAATCGTGCAACATAATTATGGGTGCCATTTACAAACCATAAGTGCTAATGACTCCATTCCTTTTTGTGTTTGAAGGGTCTCTTGATTGGAGTACATTAAAACAAACCTGATCTCTTTAGGACATTCAGAAGCCAAGTTATAAGCCCACAATGGTGTAACTGGACTACTTCTTTAAAGTGACACCAGGCCCGGTGACCTTTGGGACATGGTTTGACCCCCTATAGGAATGTGCGATCATCATGAAACGTTCAGATCACTTACAACTCAATAGATTCTACCTTCTTGTAACGTTTCAGCCTGATTGAACCTTGTTTTCACACAAATGAACCCAGAATGATGTGAAATTGTGCTTCGTGCAACATAATTCTGGGTGCCATTTAAAAACCATAAGTGCTAATGACTCCATTTCTTTTTGGGGTAATGGGGGCTGTTAATTGAAGTATGCTAAAACAAACCTGATCTCTCTAGGACATTCATAAGCCAAGTTATAAGCCCACAAATGTGTAACTGGACTACTTCTTTAAATTGACACCAGTTCCGGTGACCTTTGGGACATGGTTTGACCCCATTAGGAAAGTGCTATCATCATGAAACGTTCAGATCACTTACAACTCAGTAGATTCTACCTTCCTGTAACGTTTCAGCCTGATTGGACCTTGTTTTCACACAAATGAACCCAGAATGATGTGAAATTGTGCTTCGTGCAACATAATTCTGGGTGCCATTTACAAACCATAAGTGCTAATATCTCCATTCCTTTTTGTGGTTGTAGGGGCTGTTGATTGGAGTACATTAAAACAAACCTGATCTCTCTAGGACATTCAGAAGCCATGTTATAAGCCCACAAATGTGTAACTGGACTACTTCTTTAAATTAACACCAGATCCGGTGACCTTTGGGACATGGTTTGACCCCATTAGGAAAGTGCTATCACCATGAAACGTTCAGATCACTTACAACTCAGTAGATTCTACCTTCCTGTAACGTTTCAGCCTGATTGGACCTTGATTTCACACAAATGAACCCAGAATGATGTGAAATTGTGCTTCGTGCAACATAATTCTGGGTGCCATTTACAAACCATAAGTGCTAATGACTCCATTCCTTTTTGGGGTAATGGGGGCTGTTAATTGGAGTACGCTAAAACAAACCTGATCTCTCTAGGACATTCATAAGCCAAGTTATAAGCCCACAAATGTGTAACTGGACTACTTCTTTAAATTGACACCAGTTCCGGTGACCTTTGGGACATGGTTTGACCCCATTAGGAAAGTGCTATCATCATGAAACGTTCAGATCACTTACAACTCAGTAGATTCTACGTTCCTGTAACGTTTCAGCCTGATTGGACCTTGTTTTCACACAAATGAACCCAGAATGATGTGAAATTGTGCTTCGTGCAACATAATTCTGGGTGCCATTTACAAACCATAAGTGCTAATATCTCCATTCCTTTTTGTGGTTGTAGGGGCTGTTGATTGGAGTACATTAAAACAAACCTGATCTCTCTAGGACATTCAGAAGCCATGTTATAAGCCCACAAATGTGTAACTGGACTGCTTCTTTAAATTAACACCAGATCCGGTGACCTTTGGGACATGGTTTGACCCCATTAGGAAAGTGCTATCATCATGAAACGTTCAGATCATTTACAAGTCAGTAGATTCTACCTTCCTGTAACGTTTCAGCCTGATTGGACCTTGTTTTCACACAAATGAACCCAGAATGATGTGAAATTGTGCTTCGTGCAACATAATTCTGGGTGCCATTTACAAACCATAAGTGCTAATATCTCCATTCCTTTTTGTGGTTGTAGGGGCTGTTGATTGGAGTACATTAAAACAAAACTGATCTCTCTAGGACATTCAGAAGCCATGTTATAAGCCCACAAAGGTGTAACTGGACTACTTCTTTAAAGTGACACCAGGCCCGGTGACCTTTGGGAAATGGTTTTACCCCCTATAGGAATGTGCGATCATCTTGAAACATTCAGATCACTTACAACTCAATAGATTCTACCTTCTTGTAGCGTTTCAGCCTGATTGGACCTTGTTTTCACACAAATGGACCCAGAAGGATGTGAAATTGTGAATCGTGCAACATAATTATGGGTGCCATTTACAAACCATAAGTGCTAATGACTCCATTCCTTTTTGTGTTTGAAGGGTCTCTTGATTGGAGTACATTAAAACAAACCTGATCTCTCTAGGACATTCAGAAGCCAAGTTATAAGCCCACAAATGTGTAACTGGACTACTTCTTTAAATTGACACCAGATCCGGTGACCTTTGGGACATGGTTTGACCCCCTTAGGAAAGTGCTATCATCATGAAACGTTCAGATCACTGACAACTCAATAGATTCTACCTTCCTGTAACGTTTCAGCCTGATTGGACCTTGTTTTCACACAAATGAACCCAGAATGATGTGAAATTGTGCTTCGTGCAACATAATTCTGGGTGCCATTTACATACCATAAGTGCTAATGACTCCATTCCTTTTTGTGGTTGTAGGGGCTGTTGATTGGAGTACATTAAAACAAACCTGACATCTCTAGGACATTCAGAAGCCAAGTTATAAGCCCACAAATGTGTAACTGGACTACTTCTTTAAATTGACACCAGATCCGGTGACCTTTGCGACATGGATTGACCCCCTTAGGAAAGTGCTATCATCATGAAACGTTCAGATCACTTACAACTCAATAGATTCTACCTTCCTGTAACGTTTCAGCCTGATTGGACATTGTTTTCACACAAATGAACCCAGAATGATGTGAAATTGTGCTTCGTGCAACATAATTCTGGGTGCCATTTAAAAACCATAAGTGCTAATGACTCCATTCCTTTTTGTGGTTCTAGGGTATGTTGATTGGAGTATACTAAAACAACCCTAATCTCTCTAGGACATTCAGAAGCCAAGTTATAAGCCCACAAATGAGTAACTGGACTACTTCTTTAAATTGACACCAGATCCGGTGACCTTTGGGACATGGTTTGACCCCCTTAGGAAAGTGCTATCATCATGAAACGTTCAGATCACTTACAACTCAATAGATTCTACCTTCCTGTAAGGTGTCAGCCTGATTGGACCTTGTTTTCACACAAATGAACCCAGAATGATGTGAAATTGTGCTTCGTGCAACATAATTCTGGGTGCCATTTACAAACCATAAGTGCTAATGACTCCATTCCTTTTTGTGGTTGTAGGGGCTGTTGATTGGAGTACACTAAAACAAACCTGACCTCTCTAGGACATTCAGAAGCCAAGTTATAAGCCCACAATGGTGTAACTGGACTACTTCTTTAAAGTGACACCAGGCCCGGTGACCTTTGGGACATGGTTTGACCCCCTATAGGAATGTGCGATCATCATGAAACGTTCAGATCACTTACAACTCAATAGATTCTACCTTCTTGTAACGTTTCAGCCTGATTGAACCTTGTTTTCACACAAATGAACCCAGAATGATGTGAAATTGTGCTTCGTGCAACATAATTCTGGGTGCCATTTAAAAACCATAAGTGCTAATGACTCCATTTCTTTTTGGGGTAATGGGTGCTGTTAATTGGAGTTTGCTAAAACAAACCTGATCTCTCTAGGACATTCATAAGCCAAGTTATAAGCCCACAAATGTGTAACTGGACTGCTTCTTTAAATTAACACCAGATCCGGTGACCTTTGGGACATGGTTTGACCCCATTAGGAAAGTGCTATCATCATGAAACGTTCAGATAACTTACAACTCAGTAGATTCTACCTTCCTGTAACGTTTCAGCCTGATTGGACCTTGTTTTCACACAAATGAACCCAGAATGATGTGAAATTGTGCTTCGTGCAACATAATTCTGGGTGCCATTTACAAACCATAAGTGCTAATATCTCCATTCCTTTTTGTGGTTGTAGGGGCTGTTGATTGGAGTACATTAAAACAAACCTGATCTCTCTAGGACATTCAGAAGCCATGTTATAAGCCCACAAAGGTGTAACTGGACTACTTCTTTAAAGTGACACCAGGCCCGGTGACCTTTGGGAAATTGTTTTACCCCCTATAGGAATGTGCGATCATCTTGAAACGTTCAGATCACTTACAACTCAATAGATTCTACCTTCTTGTAGCGTTTCAGCCTGATTGGACCTTGTTTTCACACAAATGGACCCAGAATGATGTGAAATTGTACATCGTGCAACATAATTCTGGGTGCCATTTACAAACCATAAGTGCGAATGACTCCATTCCTTTTTGTGTTTGTAGGGTCTCTTGATTGGAGTACATTAAAACAAACCTAACCTCTCTAGGACATTCAGAAGCCAAGTTATAAGCCCACAAATGTGTAACTGGACTACTTCTTTAAATTGACACCAGATCCGGTGACCTTTGGGACATGGTTTGACCCCCTTAGGAAAGTGCTATCATCATGAAACGTTCAGATCACTTACAACTCAATAGATTCTACCTTCCTGTAACGTTTCAGCCTGATTGGACCTTGTTTTCACACAAATGAACCCAGAATGATGTGAAATTGTGCTTCGTGCAACATAATTCTGGGTGCCATTTACATACCATAAGTGCTAATGACTCCATTCCTTTTTGTGGTTGTAGGGGCTGTTGATTGGAGTACATTAAAACAAACCTGACATCTCTAGGACATTCAGAAGCCAAGTTATAAGCCCACAAATGTGTAACTGGACTACTTCTTTAAATTGACACCAGATCCGGTGACCTTTGCGACATGGATTGACCCGCTATGGGAAAGTGCTATCATCATGAAACGTTCAGATCACTTACAACTCAATAGATTCTACCTTCCTGTAACGTTTCAGCCTGATTGGACCTTGTTTTCACACAAATGAACCCAGAATGATGTGAAATTGTGCTTCGTGCAACATAATTCTGGGTGCCATTTAAAAACCATAAGTGCTAATGACTCCATTCCTTTTTGTGGTTGTAGGGTATGTTGATTGGAGTATACTAAAACAACCTGATCTCTCTAGGACATTCAGAAGCCAAGTTATAAGCCCACAAATGAGTAACTGGACTACTTCTTTAAATTGACACCAGATCCAGTGACCTTTGGGACATGGTTAGACCCCCTTAGGAAAGTGCTATCATCATGAAACGTTCAGATCACTTACAACTCAATAGATTCTACCTTCCTGTAAGGTGTCAGCCTGATTGGACCTTGTTTTCACACAAATGAACCCAGAATGATGTGAAATTGTGCTTCGTGCGACAATTCTGGGTGCCATTTACAAACCATAAGTGCTAATGACTCCATTCCTTTTTGTGGTTGTAGGGGCTGTTGATTGGAGTACACTAAAAAAACCTGATCTCTCTAGGACATTCAGAAGCCAAGTTATAAGCCCACAAATGTGTAACTATACTACTTCTTTAAATTGACACCAGATCCGGTGACCTTTGGGACATGGTTTGACCCCCTTAGGAAAGTGCTATCATCATGAAACGTTCAGATCACTTACAACTCAATAGATTCTACTTTCTTGTAACGTTTCAGCCTGATTGGACCTTGTTTTCACACAAATGGACCCAGAATGATGTGAAATTGTGCTTCGTGCAACATAATTCTGGGTGCCATTTACAAACCATAAGTGCTAATGACTCCATTCCTTTTTGTGGTTGTAGGGGCTGTTGATTGGAGTACACTAAAGCAAACCTGATCGCTCTAGGACATTCATAAGCCAAGTTTTAAGCCCACAAATGTGTAACTGGACTACTTCTTTAAATTGACACCAGATCCGGTGACCTTTGGGACATGGTTTGACCCCCTTAGGAAAGTGCTATCATCATGAAACGTTCAGATCACTTACAACTCAATAGATTCTACCTTCTTGTAATGTTTCAGCCTGATTGGACCTTGTTTTCACAAAAATGGACCCAGAATGATGTGAAATTGTGCTTCGTGCAACATAATTCTGGGTGCCATTTACAAACCATAAGGCTAATGACTCCATTCCTTTTGTGGTTGTAGGGGCTGTTGATTGGAGTACACTAAAACAAACCTGATCTCTCTAGGACATTCAGAAGCCAAGTTATAAGCCCACAAATGTGTAACTGGACTACTTCTTTAAATTGACACCAGATCCGGTGACCTTTGGGACATGGTTTGATCCCCTTAGGAAAGCGCTATCATCATGAAACGTTCAGATCACTTACAACTAAATAGATTCTACCTTCCTGTAACGTTTCAGCCTGATTGGACCTTGTTTTCACACAAATGAACCCAGAATGATGTGAAATTGTGCTTCGTGCAACATAATTCTGGGTGCCATTTACAAACCATAAATGCTAATGACTCCATTCCTTTTTGTGGTTGTAGGGGCTGTTGATTGGAGTACATTAAAACAAACCTGATCTCTCTAGGACATTCAGAAGCCAAGTTATAAGCCCACAAATGTGTAACTGGACTACTTCTTTAAATTGACACCAGATCCGGTGACCTTTGGGACATGGTTTGATCCCCTTAGGAAAGTGCTATCATCATGAAACGTTCAGATCACTTACAACTCAATAGATTCTAACTTCCTGTAACGTTTCAGCCTGATTGGACCTTGTTTTCACACAAATGGACCCAGAATCATGTGAAATTGTGCTTCGTGCAACATAATTCTGGGTGCCATTTAAAAACCATAAGTGCTAATGACTCCATTCCTTTTTGTGGTTGTAGGGGCTGTTGATTGGAGTATACTAAAACAAACCTGATCTCTCTAGGACATTCAGAAGCCAAGTTATAAGCCCACAAATGTGTAACTGGACTACTTCTTTAAAGTGACACCAGGCCCGGTGACCTTTGGGACATGGTTTGACCCCCTATAGGAATGTGCGATCATCATGAAACGTTCAGATCACTTACAACTCAATAGATTCTACCTTCTTGTAACGTTTCAGCCTGATTGGACCTTGTTTTCACACAAATGAACCCAGAATGAAGTGAAATTGTGCTTCGTGCAACATAATTCTGGGTGCCATGTACAAACCATAAGTGCTAATGACTCCATTCCTTTTTGTGGTTGTAGGGGCTGTTGATTGGAGTACACTAAAACAAACCTGATCTCTCTAGGACATTCAGAAGCCAAGTTATAAGCCCACAAATGTGTAACTATACTACTTCTTTAAATTGACACCAGATCCGGTGACCTTTGGGACATGGTTTGACCCCCTTAGGAAAGTGCTATCATCATGAAACGTTCAGATCACTTACAACTCAATAGATTCTACCTTCTTGTAACGTTTCAGCCTGATTGGACCTTGTTTTCACACAAATGGACCCAGAATGATGTGAAATTGTGCTTCGTGCAACATAATTCTGGGTGCCATTTACAAACCATAAGTGCTAATGACTCCATTCCTTTTTGTGGTTGTAGGGGCTGTTGATTGGAGTACACTAAAACAAACCTGATCTCTCCAGGACATTCAGAAGCCAAGTTATAAGCCCACAAATGTGTAACTGGACTACTTCTTTAAAGTGACACCAGGCCCGGTGACCTTTGGGACATGGTTTGACCCCCTATAGGAATGTGCGATCATCATGAAACGTTCAGATCACTTACAACTCAATAGATTCTACCTTCTTGTAACGTTTCAGCCTGATTGGACCCTGTTTTCACACAAATTAACCCAGAATGATGTGAAATTGTGCTTCGTGCAACATAATTCTGGGTGCCATTTACAAACCATAAGTGCTAATGACTCCATTCCTTTTTGTGGTTGTAGGGGCTGTTGATTGGAGTACACTAAAACAAACCTAACCTCTCTAGGACATTCAGAAGCCAAGTTATAAGCCCACAAAGATGTAACTGGACTACTTCTTTAAAGTGACACCAGGCCCGGTGACCTTTGGGACATGGTTTTACCCCCTATAGGAATGTGCGATCATCTTGAAACGTTCAGATCACTTACAACTCAATAGATTCTACCTTCTTATAGCGTTTCAGCCTGATTGGACCTTGTTTTCACACAAATGGACCCAGAATGAAGTGAAATTGTGCTTCGTGCAACATAATTCTGGGTGCCATTTACAAACCATAAGTGCTAATGACTCCATTCCTTCTTGTGGTTGTAGGGGCTGTTGATTGGAGTACACTAAAACAAACCTGATCTCTCTAGGACATTCAGAAGCCAAGTTATAAGCCCACAAAGATGTAACTGGACTACTTCTTTAAAGTGACACCAGGCCCGGTGACCTTTGGGAAATGGTTTTACCCCCTATAGGAATGTGCGATCATCTTGAAACGTTCAGATCACTTACAACTCAATAGATTCTACCTTCTTGTAGCGTTTCAGCCTGATTGGACCTTGTTTTCACACAAATGGACCCAGAAGGATGTGAAATTGTGAATCGTGCAACATAATTATGGGTGCCATTTACAAACCATAAGTGCTAATGACTCCATTCCTTTTTGTGTTTGAAGGGTCTCTTGATTGGAGTACATTAAAACAAACCTGATCTCTCTAGGGCATTCAGAAGCCAAGTTATAAGCCCACAAATGTGTAACTGGACTACTTCTTTAAATTGACACCAGATCCGGTGACCTTTGGGACATGGTTTGACCCCCTTAGGAAAGTGCTATCATCATGAAACGTTCAGATCACTGACAACTCAATAGATTCTACCTTCCTGTAACGTTTCAGCCTGATTGGACCTTGTTTTCACACAAATGAACCCAGAATGATGTGAAATTGTGCTTCGTGCAACATAATTCTGGGTGCCATTTACATACCATAAGTGCTAATGACTCCATTCCTTTTTGTGGTTGTAGGGGCTGTTGATTGGAGTACATTAAAACAAACCTGACATCTCTAGGACATTCAGAAGCCAAGTTATAAGCCCACAAATGTGTAACTGGACTACTTCTTTAAATTGACACCAGATCCGGTGACCTTTGCGACATGGATTGACCCCCTTAGGAAAGTGCTATCATCATGAAACGTTCAGATCACTTACAACTCAATAGATTCTACCTTCCTGTAACGTTTCAGCCTGATTGGACCTTGTTTTCACACAAATGAACCCAGAATGATGTGAAATTGTGCTTCGTGCAACATAATTCTGGGTGCCATTTAAAAACCATAAGTGCTAATGACTCCATTCCTTTTTGTGGTTGTAGGGTATGTTGATTGGAGTATACTAAAACAACCCTAATCTCTCTAGGACATTCAGAAGCCAAGTTATAAGCCCACAAATGAGTAACTGGACTACTTCTTTAAATTGACACCAGATCCGGTGACCTTTGGGACATGGTTTGACCCCCTTAGGAAAGTGCTATCATCATGAAACGTTCAGATCACTTACAACTCAATAGATTCTACCTTCCTGTAAGGTGTCAGCCTGATTGGACCTTGTTTTCACACAAATGAACCCAGAATGATGTGAAATTGTGCTTCGTGCAACATAATTCTGGGTGCCATTTACAAACCATAAGTGCTAATGACTCCATTCCTTTTTGTGGTTGTAGGGGCTGTTGATTGGAGTACACTAAAACAAACCTGACCTCTCTAGGACATTCAGAAGCCAAGTTATAAGCCCACAATGGTGTAACTGGACTACTTCTTTAAAGTGACACCAGGCCCGGTGACCTTTGGGACATGGTTTGACCCCCTATAGGAATGTGCGATCATCATGAAACGTTCAGATCACTTACAACTCAATAGATTCTACCTTCTTGTAACGTTTCAGCCTGATTGAACCTTGTTTTCACACAAATGAACCCAGAATGATGTGAAATTGTGCTTCGTGCAACATAATTCTGGGTGCCATTTAAAAACCATAAGTGCTAATGACTCCATTTCTTTTTGGGGTAATGGGGGCTGTTAATTGGAGTTTGCTAAAACAAACCTGATCTCTCTAGGACATTCATAAGCCAAGTTATAAGCCCACAAATGTGTAACTGGACTACTTCTTTAAATTGACACCAGTTCCGGTGACCTTTGGGACATGGTTTGACCCCATTAGGAAAGTGCTATCATCATGAAACGTTCAGATCACTTACAACTCAGTAGATTCTACCTTCCTGTAACGTTTCAGCCTGATTGGACCTTGTTTTCACACAAATGAACCCAGAATGATGTGAAATTGTGCTTCGTGCAACATAATTCTGGGTGCCATTTACAAACCATAAGTGCTAATATCTCCATTCCTTTTTGTGGTTGTAGGGGCTGTTGATTGGAGTACATTAAAACAAACCTGATCTCTCTAGGACATTCAGAAGCCATGTTATAAGCCCACAAATGTGTAACTGGACTGCTTCTTTAAATTAACACCAGATCCGGTGACCTTTGGGACATGGTTTGACCCCTTTAGGAAAGTGCTATCATCATGAAACTTTCAGATAACTTACAACTCAGTAGATTCTACCTTCCTGTAACGTTTCAGCCTGATTGGACCTTGTTTTCACACAAATGAACCCAGAATGATGTGAAATTGTGCTTCGTGCAACATAATTCTGGGTGCCATTTACAAACCATAAGTGCTAATATCTCCATTCCTTTTTGTGGTTGTAGGGGCTGTTGATTGGAGTACATTAAAACAAACCTGATCTCTCTAGGACATTCAGAAGCCATGTTATATGCCCACAAAGGTGTAACTGGACTACTTCTTTAAAGTGACACCAGGCCCGGTGACCTTTGGGAAATTGTTTTACCCCCTATAGGAATGTGCGATCATCTTGAAACGTTCAGATCACTTACAACTCAATAGATTCTACCTTCTTGTAGCGTTTCAGCCTGATTGGACCTTGTTTTCACACAAATGGACCCAGAATGATGTGAAATTGTACATCGTGCAACATAATTCTGGGTGCCATTTACAAACCATAAGTGCGAATGACTCCATTCCTTTTTGTGTTTGTAGGGTCTCTTGATTGGAGTACATTAAAACAAACCTGATCTCTCTAGGACATTCAGAAGCCAAGTTATAAGCCCACAAATGTGTAACTTGACTACTTCTTTAAATTGACACCAGATCCGGTGACCTTTGGGACATGGTTTGACCCCCTTAGGAAAGTGCTATCATCATGAAACGTTCAGATCACTTACAACTCAATAGATTCTACCTTCCTGTAACGTTTCAGCCTGATTGGACCTTGTTTTCACACAAATGAACCCAGAATGATGTGAAATTGTGCTTCGTGCAACATAATTCTGGGTGCCATTTACATACCATAAGTGCTAATGACTCCATTCCTTTTTGTGGTTGTAGGGGCTGTTGATTGGAGTACATTAAAACAAACCTGACATCTCTAGGACATTCAGAAGCCAAGTTATAAGCCCACAAATGTGTAACTGGACTACTTCTTTAAATTGACACCAGATCCGGTGACATTTGCGACATGGATTGACCCCCTTAGGAAAGTGCTATCATCATGAAACGTTCAGATCACTTACAACTCAATAGATTCTACCTTCCTGTAACGTTTCAGCCTGATTGGACCTTGTTTTCACACAAATGAACCCAGAATGATGTGAAATTGTGCTTCGTGCAACATAATTCTGGGTGCCATTTAAAAACCATAAGTGCTAATGACTCCATTCCTTTTTGTGGTTGTAGGGTATGTTGATTGGAGTATACTAAAACAACCTGATCTCTCTAGGACATTCAGAAGCCAAGTTATAAGCCCACAAATGAGTAACTGGACTACTTCTTTAAATTGACACCAGATCCAGTGACCTTTGGGACATGGTTAGACCCCCTTAGGAAAGTGCTATCATCATGAAACGTTCAGATCACTTACAACTCAATAGATTCTACCTTCCTGTAAGGTGTCAGCCTGATTGGACCTTGTTTTCACACAAATGAACCCAGAATGATGTGAAATTGTGCTTCGTGCGACATAATTCTGGGTGCCATTTACAAACCATAAGTGCTAATGACTCCATTCCTTTTTGTGGTTGTAGGGGCTGTTGATTGGAGTACACTAAAACAAACCTGACCTCTCTAGGACATTCAGAAGCCAAGTTATAAGCCCACAATGGTGTAACTGGACTACTTCTTTAAAGTGACACCAGGCCCGGAGACCTTTGGGACATGGTTTTACCCCCTATAGGAATGTGCGATCATCATGAAACGTTCAGATCACTTACAACTCAATAGATTCTACCTTCTTGTAACGTTTCAGCCTGATTGAACCTTGTTTTCACACAAATGGACCCAGAATGATGTGAAATTGTGCTTCGTGCAACATAATTCTGGGTGCCATTTACAAACCATAAGTGCTAATGACTCCATTCCTTTTGTGGTTGTAGGGGCTGTTGATTGGAGTACACTAAAACAAACCTGATCTCTCTAGGACATTCAGAAGCCAAGTTATAAGCCCACAAATGTGTAACTGGACTACTTCTTTAAAGTGACACCAGATCCGGTGACCTTTGGGACATGGTTTGATCCCCTTAGGAAAGCGCTATTATCATGAAACGTTCAGATCACTTACAACTAAATAGATTCTACCTTCCTGTAACGTTTCAGCCTGATTGGACCTCGTTTTCACACAAATGGACCCAGAATGATGTGAAATTGTGCTTCGTGCAACATAATTCTGGGTGCCATTTACAAACCATATGTGCTAATGACTCCATTCCTTTTTGTGGTTGTAGGGGCTGTTGATTGGAGTACACTAAAACACACCTAACCTCTCTAGGACATTCAGAAGCCAAGTTATAAGCCCACAAAGGTGTAACTGGACTACTTCTTTAAAGTGACACCAGGCCCGGTGACCTTTGGGACATGGTTTTACCCCCTATAGGAATGTGCGATCATCTTGAAATGTTCAGATCACTTACAACTCAATATATTCTACCTTCTTGTAGCGTTTCAGCCTGATTGGACCTTGTTTTCACACAAATGGACCCAGAATGATGTGAAATTGTGCTTCGTGCAACATAATTCTGGGTGCCATTTACAAACCATAAGTGCTAATGACTCCATTCCTTTTTGTGGTTGTAGGGGCTGTTGATTGGAGTACACTAAAGCAAACCTGATCGCTCTAGGACATTCAGAAGCCAAGTTTTAAGCCCACAAATGTGTAACTGGACTACTTCTTTAAATTGACACCAGATCCGGTGACCTTTGGGACATGGTTTGACCCCCTTAGGAAAGTGCTATCATCATGAAACGTTCAGATCACTTACAACTCAATAGATTCTACCTTCTTGTAATGTTTCAGCCTGATTGGACCTTGTTTTCACAAAAATGGACCCAGAATGATGTGAAATTGTGCTTCGTGCAACATAATTCTGGGTGCCATTTACAAACCATAAGGCTAATGACTCCATTCCTTTTGTGGTTTTAGGGGCTGTTGATTGGAGTACACTAAAACAAACCTGATCTCTCTAGGACATTCAGAAGCCAAGTTATAAGCCCACAAATGTGTAACTGGACTACTTCTTTAAAGTGACACCAGGCCCGGTGACCTTTGGGACAAGGTTTGACCCCCTATAGGAATGTGCGATCATCATGAAACGTTCAGATCACTTACAACTCAATAGATTCTACCTTCTTGTAACGTTTCAGCCTGATTGGACCTTGTTTTCACACAAATGAACCCAGAATGAAGTGAAATTGTGCTTCGTGCAACATAATTCTGGGTGCCATTTACAAACCATAAGTGCTAATGACTCCATTCCTTTTTGTGGTTGTAGGGGCTGTTGATTGGAGTACACTAAAACAAACCTGATCTCTCTAGGACATTCAGAAGCCAAGTTATAAGCCCACAAATGTGTAACTATACTACTTCTTTAAATTGACACCAGATCCGGTGACCTTTGGGACATGGTTTGACCCCCTTAGGAAAGTGCTATCATCATGCTACGTTCAGATCACTTACAACTCAATAGATTCTACTTTCTTGTAACGTTTCAGCCTGATTGGACCTTGTTTTCACACAAATGGACCCAGAATGATGTGAAATTGTGCTTCGTGCAACATAATTCTGGGTGCCATTTAAAAACCATAAGTGCTAATGACTCCATTCCTTTTTGTGGTTGTAGGGGCTGTTGATTGGAGTATACTAAAACAAACCTGATCTCTCTAGGACATTCAGAAGCCAAGTTATAAGCCCACAAATGTGTAACTGGACTACTTCTTTAAAGTGACACCAGGCCCGGTGACCTTTGGGACATGGTTTGACCCCCTATAGGAATGTGCGATCATCATGAAACGTTCAGATCACTTACAACTCAATAGATTCTACCTTCTTGTAACGTTTCAGCCTGATTGGACCTTGTTTTCACACAAATGAACCCAGAATGAAGTGAAATTGTGCTTCGTGCAACATAATTCTGGGTGCCATTTACAAACCATAAGTGCTAATGACTCCATTCCTTTTTGTGGTTGTAGGGGCTGTTGATTGGAGTACACTAAAACAAACCTGATCTCTCTAGGACATTCAGAAGCCAAGTTATAAGCCCACAAATGTGTAACTATACTACTTCTTTAAATTGACACCAGATCCGGTGACCTTTGGGACATGGTTTGACCCCCTTAGGAAAGTGCTATCATCATGAAACGTTCAGATCACTTACAACTCAATAGATTCTACCTTCTTGTAACGTTTCAGCCTGATTGGACCTTGTTTTCACACAAATGGACCCAGAATGATGTGAAATTGTGCTTCGTGCAACATAATTCTGGGTGCCATTTACAAACCATAAGTGCTAATGACTCCATTCCTTTTTGTGGTTGTAGGGGCTGTTGATTGGAGTACACTAAAACAAACCTGATCTCTCCAGGACATTCAGAAGCCAAGTTATAAGCCCACAAATGTGTAACTGGACTACTTCTTTAAAGTGACACCAGGCCCGGTGACCTTTGGGACATGGTTTGACCCCCTATAGGAATGTGCGATCATCATGAAACGTTCAGATCACTTACAACTCAATAGATTCTACCTTCTTGTAACGTTTCAGCCTGATTGGACCCTGTTTTCACACAAATTAACCCAGAATGAAGTGAAATTGTGCTTCGTGCAACATAATTCTGGGTGCCATTTACAAACCATAAGTGCTAATGACTCCATTCCTTCTTGTGGTTGTAGGGGCTGTTGATTGGAGTACACTAAAACAAACCTGATCTCTCTAGGACATTCAGAAGCCAAGTTATAAGCCCACAAATGTGTAACTGGACTACTTTAAATTGACACCAGATCCGGTGACCTTTGGGACATGGTTTGACCCCCTTAGGAAAGTGCTATCATCATGAAACGTTCAGATCACTTACAACTCAATAGATTCTACCTTCCTGTAAGGTGTCAGCCTGATTGGACCTTGTTTTCACACAAATGAACCCAGAATGATGTGAAATTGTGCTTCGTGCAACATAATTCTGGGTGCCATTTACAAACCATAAGTGCTAATGACTCCATTCCTTTTTGTGGTTGTAGGGGCTGTTGATTGGAGTACACTAAAACAAACCTGACCTCTCTAGGACATTCAGAAGCCAAGTTATAAGCCCACAATGGTGTAACTGGACTACTTCTTTAAAGTGACACCAGGCCCGGTGACCTTTGGGACATGGTTTGACCCCCTATAGGAATGTGCGATCATCATGAAACGTTCAGATCACTTACAACTCAATAGATTCTACCTTCTTGTAACGTTTCAGCCTGATTGAACCTTGTTTTCACACAAATGAACCCAGAATGATGTGAAATTGTGCTTCGTGCAACATAATTCTGGGTGCCATTTACAAACCATAAGTGCTAATGACTCCATTCCTTCTTGTGGTTGTAGGGGCTGTTGATTGGAGTACACTAAAACAAACCTGATCTCTCTAGGACATTCAGAAGCCAAGTTATAAGCCCACAAATGTGTAACTGGACTACTTTAAATTGACACCAGATCCGGTGACCTTTGGGACATGGTTTGACCCCCTTAGGAAAGTGCTATCATCATGAAACGTTCAGATCACTTACAACTCAATAGATTCTACCTTCCTGTAAGGTGTCAGCCTGATTGGACCTTGTTTTCACACAAATGAACCCAGAATGATGTGAAATTGTGCTTCGTGCAACATAATTCTGGGTGCCATTTACAAACCATAAGTGCTAATGACTCCATTCCTTTTTGTGGTTGTAGGGGCTGTTGATTGGAGTACACTAAAACAAACCTGACCTCTCTAGGACATTCAGAAGCCAAGTTATAAGCCCACAATGGTGTAACTGGACTACTTCTTTAAAGTGACACCAGGCCCGGTGACCTTTGGGACATGGTTTGACCCCCTATAGGAATGTGCGATCATCATGAAACGTTCAGATCACTTACAACTCAATAGATTCTACCTTCTTGTAACGTTTCAGCCTGATTGAACCTTGTTTTCACACAAATGAACCCAGAATGATGTGAAATTGTGCTTCGTGCAACATAATTCTGGGTGCCATTTAAAAACCATAAGTGCTAATGACTCCATTTCTTTTTGGGGTAATGGGGGCTGTTAATTGGAGTTTGCTAAAACAAACCTGATCTCTCTAGGACATTCATAAGCCAAGTTATAAGCCCACAAATGTGTAACTGGACTACTTCTTTAAATTGACACCAGTTCCGGTGACCTTTGGGACATGGTTTGACCCCATTAGGAAAGTGCTATCATCATGAAACGTTCAGATCACTTACAACTCAGTAGATTCTACCTTCCTGTTACGTTTCAGCCTGATTGGACCTTGTTTTCACACAAATGAACCCAGAATGATGTGAAATTGTGCTTCGTGCAACATAATTCTGGGTGCCATTTACAAACCATAAGTGCTAATATCTCCATTCCTTTTTGTGGTTGTAGGGGCTGTTGATTGGAGTACATTAAAACAAACCTGATCTCTCTAGGACATTCAGAAGCCATGTTATAAGCCCACAAATGTGTAACTGGACTGCTTCTTTAAATTAACACCAGATCCGGTGACCTTTGGGACATGGTTTGACCCCATTAGGAAAGTGCTATCATCATGAAACTTTCAGATAACTTACAACTCAGTAGATTCTACCTTCCTGTAACGTTTCAGCCTGATTGGACCTTGTTTTCACACAAATGAACCCAGAATGATGTGAAATTGTGCTTCGCGCAACATAATTCTGGGTGCCATTTACAAACCATAAGTGCTAATATCTCCATTCCTTTTTGTGGTTGTAGGGGCTGTTGATTGGAGTACATTAAAACAAACCTGATCTCTCTAGGACATTCAGAAGCCATGTTATATGCCCACAAAGGTGTAACTGGACTACTTCTTTAAAGTGACACCAGGCCCGGTGACCTTTGGGAAATTGTTTTACCCCCTATAGGAATGTGCGATCATCTTGAAACGTTCAGATCACTTACAACTCAATAGATTCTACCTTCTTGTAGCGTTTCAGCCTGATTGGACCTTGTTTTCACACAAATGGACCCAGAATGATGTGAAATTGTACATCGTGCAACATAATTCTGGGTGCCATTTACAAACCATAAGTGCGAATGACTCCATTCCTTTTTGTGTTTGTAGGGTCTCTTGATTGGAGTACATTAAAACAAACCTGATCTCTCTAGGACATTCAGAAGCCAAGTTATAAGCCCACAAATGTGTAACTTGACTACTTCTTTAAATTGACACCAGATCCGGTGACCTTTGGGACATGGTTTGACCCCCTTAGGAAAGTGCTATCATCATGAAACGTTCAGATCACTTACAACTCAATAGATTCTACCTTCCTGTAACGTTTCAGCCTGATTGGACCTTGTTTTCACACAAATGAACCCAGAATGATGTGAAATTGTGCTTCGTGCAACATAATTCTGGGTGCCATTTACATACCATAAGTGCTAATGACTCCATTCCTTTTTGTGGTTGTAGGGGCTGTTGATTGGAGTACATTAAAACAAACCTGACATCTCTAGGACATTCAGAAGCCAAGTTATAAGCCCACAAATGTGTAACTGGACTACTTCTTTAAATTGACACCAGATCCGGTGACATTTGCGACATGGATTGACCCCCTTAGGAAAGTGCTATCATCATGAAACGTTCAGATCACTTACAACTCAATAGATTCTACCTTCCTGTAACGTTTCAGCCTGATTGGACCTTGTTTTCACACAAATGAACCCAGAATGATGTGAAATTGTGCTTCGTGCAACATAATTCTGGGTGCCATTTAAAAACCATAAGTGCTAATGACTCCATTCCTTTTTGTGGTTGTAGGGTATGTTGATTGGAGTATACTAAAACAACCTGATCTCTCTAGGACATTCAGAAGCCAAGTTATAAGCCCACAAATGAGTAACTGGACTACTTCTTTAAATTGACACCAGATCCAGTGACCTTTGGGACATGGTTAGACCCCCTTAGGAAAGTGCTATCATCATGAAACGTTCAGATCACTTACAACTCAATAGATTCTACCTTCCTGTAAGGTGTCAGCCTGATTGGACCTTGTTTTCACACAAATGAACCCAGAATGATGTGAAATTGTGCTTCGTGCGACATAATTCTGGGTGCCATTTACAAACCATAAGTGCTAATGACTCCATTCCTTTTTGTGGTTGTAGGGGCTGTTGATTGGAGTACACTAAAACAAACCTGACCTCTCTAGGACATTCAGAAGCCAAGTTATAAGCCCACAATGGTGTAACTGGACTACTTCTTTAAAGTGACACCAGGCCCGGTGACCTTTGGGACATGGTTTTACCCCCTATAGGAATGTGCGATCATCATGAAATGTTCAGATCACTTACAACTCAATAGATTCTACCTTCTTGTAACGTTTCAGCCTGATTGAACCTTGTTTTCACACAAATGGACCCAGAATGATGTGAAATTGTGCTTCGTGCAACATAATTCTGGGTGCCATTTACAAACCATAAGTGCTAATGACTCCATTCCTTTTGTGGTTGTAGGGGCTGTTGATTGGAGTACACTAAAACAAACCTGATCTCTCTAGGACATTCAGAAGCCAAGTTATAAGCCCACAAATGTGTAACTGGACTACTTCTTTAAAGTGACACCAGATCCGGTGACCTTTGGGACATGGTTTGATCCCCTTAGGAAAGCGCTATTATCATGAAACGTTCAGATCACTTACAACTAAATAGATTCTACCTTCCTGTAACGTTTCAGCCTGATTGGACCTCGTTTTCACACAAATGGACCCAGAATGATGTGAAATTGTGCTTCGTGCAACATAATTCTGGGTGCCATTTACAAACCATATGTGCTAATGACTCCATTCCTTTTTGTGGTTGTAGGGGCTGTTGATTGGAGTACACTAAAACACACCTAACCTCTCTAGGACATTCAGAAGCCAAGTTATAAGCCCACAAAGGTGTAACTGGACTACTTCTTTAAAGTGACACCAGGCCCGGTGACCTTTGGGACATGGTTTTACCCCCTATAGGAATGTGCGATCATCATGAAACGTTCAGATCACTTACAACTCAATAGATTCTACCTTCTTGTAATGTTTCAGCCTGATTGGACCTTGTTTTCACAAAAATGGACCCAGAATGATGTGAAATTGTGCTTCGTGCAACATAATTCTGGGTGCCATTTACAAACCATAAGTGCTAATGACTCCATTCCTTTTTGTGGTTGTAGGGGCTGTTGATTGGAGTACACTAAAGCAAACCTGATCGCTCTAGGACATTCAGAAGCCAAGTTTTAAGCCCACAAATGTGTAACTGGACTACTTCTTTAAATTGACACCAGATCCGGTGACCTTTGGGACATGGTTTGACCCCCTTAGGAAAGTGCTATCATCATGAAACGTTCAGATCACTTACAACTCAATAGATTCTACCTTCTTGTAATGTTTCAGCCTGATTGGACCTTGTTTTCACAAAAATGGACCCAGAATGATGTGAAATTGTGCTTCGTGCAACATAATTCTGGGTGCCATTTACAAACCATAAGGCTAATGACTCCATTCCTTTTGTGGTTTTAGGGGCTGTTGATTGGAGTACACTAAAACAAACCTGATCTCTCTAGGACATTCAGAAGCCAAGTTATAAGCCCACAAATGTGTAACTGGACTACTTCTTTAAAGTGACACCAGGCCCGGTGACCTTTGGGACAAGGTTTGACCCCCTATAGGAATGTGCGATCATCATGAAACGTTCAGATCACTTACAACTCAATAGATTCTACCTTCTTGTAACGTTTCAGCCTGATTGGACCTTGTTTTCACACAAATGAACCCAGAATGAAGTGAAATTGTGCTTCGTGCAACATAATTCTGGGTGCCATTTACAAACCATAAGTGCTAATGACTCCATTCCTTTTTGTGGTTGTAGGGGCTGTTGATTGGAGTACACTAAAACAAACCTGATCTCTCTAGGACATTCAGAAGCCAAGTTATAAGCCCACAAATAAGTAACTATACTACTTCTTTAAATTGACACCAGATCCGGTGACCTTTGGGACATGGTTTGACCCCCTTAGGAAAGTGCTATCATCATGCAACGTTCAGATCACTTACAACTCAATAGATTCTACTTTCTTGTAACGTTTCAGCCTGATTGGACCTTGTTTTCACACAAATGGACCCAGAATGATGTGAAATTGTGCTTCGTGCAACATAATTCTGGGTGCCATTTAAAAACCATAAGTGCTAATGACTCCATTCCTTTTTGTGGTTGTAGGGGCTGTTGATTGGAGTATACTAAAACAAACCTGATCTCTCTAGGACATTCAGAAGCCAAGTTATAAGCCCACAAATGTGTAACTGGACTACTTCTTTAAAGTGACACCAGGCCCGGTGACCTTTGGGACATGGTTTGACCCCCTATAGGAATGTGCGATCATCATGAAACGTTCAGATCACTTACAACTCAATAGATTCTACCTTCTTGTAACGTTTCAGCCTGATTGGACCTTGTTTTCACACAAATGAACCCAGAATGAAGTGAAATTGTGCTTCGTGCAACATAATTCTGGGTGCCATTTACAAACCATAAGTGCTAATGACTCCATTCCTGTTTGTGGTTGTAGGGGCTGTTGATTGGAGTACACTAAAACAAACCTGATCTCTCTAGGACATTCAGAAGCCAAGTTATAAGCCCACAAATGTGTAACTATACTACTTCTTTAAATTGACACCAGATCCGGTGACCTTTGGGACATGGTTTGACCCCCTTAGGAAAGTGCTATCATCATGAAACGTTCAGATCACTTACAACTCAATAGATTCTACCTTCTTGTAACGTTTCAGCCTGATTGGACCTTGTTTTCACACAAATGGACCCAGAATGATGTGAAATTGTGCTTCGTGCAACATAATTCTGGGTGCCATTTACAAACCATAAGTGCTAATGACTCCATTCCTTTTTGTGGTTGTAGGGGCTGTTGATTGGAGTACACTAAAACAAACCTGATCTCTCCAGGACATTCAGAAGCCAAGTTATAAGCCCACAAATGTGTAACTGGACTACTTCTTTAAAGTGACACCAGGCCCGGTGACCTTTGGGACATGGTTTGACCCCCTATAGGAATGTGCGATCATCATGAAACGTTCAGATCACTTACAACTCAATAGATTCTACCTTCTTGTAACGTTTCAGCCTGATTGGACCCTGTTTTCACACAAATTAACCCAGAATGAAGTGAAATTGTGCTTCGTGCAACATAATTCTGGGTGCCATTTACAAACCATAAGTGCTAATGACTCCATTCCTTCTTGTGGTTGTAGGGGCTGTTGATTGGAGTACACTAAAACAAACCTGATTTCTCTAGGACATTCAGAAGCCAAGTTATAAGCCCACAAATGTGTAACTGGACTACTTTAAATTGACACCAGATCCGGTGACCTTTGGGACATGGTTTGACCCCCTTAGGAAAGTGCTATCATCATGAAACGTTCAGATCACTTACAACTCAATAGATTCTACCTTCTTGTAACGTTTCAGCCTGATTGGACCTTGTTTTCACACAAATGGACCCAGAATGATGTGAAATTGTGCTTCGTGCAACATAATTCTGGGTGCCATTTACAAACCATAAGTGCTAATAACTCCATTCCTTTTAGTGGTTGTAGGGGCTGTTGATTGGAGTACACTAAAACAAACCTGATCTCTCTAGGACATTCAGAAGCCAAGTTATAAGCCCACAAATGTGTAACTGGACTAATTCTTTAAAGTGACACCAGATCCGGTGACCTTTGCGACATGGTTTGACCCCCTTAGGAAAGTGCTATCATCATGAAACGTTCAGATCACTTACAACTCAATAGATTCTACCTTCCTGTAACATTTCTGCCTGATTGGACCTTGTTTTTACACAAATGAACCCAGAATGATGTGAAATTGTGCTTCGTGCAACATAATTCTGGGTGCCATTTACAAACCATAAGTGCTAATGACTCCATTCCTTTTTGTGGTTGTAGGGGCTGTTGATTGGAGTACATTAAAACAATCCTGATCTCTCTAGGACATTCAGAAGCCAAGTTATAAGCCTACAAAGATGTAACTGGACTACTTCTTTAAAGTGACACCAGGCCCGGTGACCTTTGGGACATGGTTTTACCCCCCATAGCAATGTGCGATCATCTTGAAACGTTCAGATCACTTACAACTCAATAGATTCTACCTTCCTGTAACGTTTCAGCCTGATTGGACCTTGTTTTCACACAAATGGACCCAGAATGATGTGAAATTGTGCTTCGTGCAACATAATTCTGGGTGCCATTTAAGAACCATAAGTGCTAATGACTCCATTCCTTTTTGTGGTTGTAGGGGCTGTTGATTGGAGTACACTAAAACAACCCTGATCTCTCTAGGACATTCAGAAGCCAAGTTATAAGCCCACAAAGGTGTAACTGGACTACTTCTTTAAAGTGACACCAGGCCCGGTGACCTTTGGGACATGGTTTGACCCCCTATAGGAAAGTGCTATCATCATGAAACGTTCAGATCACTTACAACTCAATAGATTCTACCTTCCTGTAACGTTTCTGCCTGATTGGACCTTGTTTTCACACAAATGAACCCAGAATGATGTGAAATTTTGCTTCGTGCAACATAATTCTGGGTGCCATTTACAAACCATAAGTGCTAATGACTCCATTCCTTTTTGTGGTTGTAGGGGCTGTTGATTGGAGTACATTAAAACAAACCTGACCTCTCCAGGACATTCAGAAGCCAAGTTATAAGCCCACAAATGTGTAACTGGACTACTACTTTAAATTGACACCAGATCCGGTGACATTTGGGACATGGTTTGACCCCCTTAGGAAAGTGCTATCATCATGAAACGTTCAGATCACTTACAACTCAATAGATTCTACCTTCCTGTAACGTTTCAGCCTGATTGGACCTTGTTTTCACACAAATGGACCCAGAATGATGTGAAATTGTGCTTCGTGCAACATAATTCTGGGTGCCATTTAAAAACCATAAGTGCTAATGACTCCATTCCTTTTTGTGGTTGTAGGGGCTGTTGATTGGAGTATACTAAAACAAACCTGATCTCTCTAGGACATTCAGAAGCCAAGTTATAAGCCCACAAATGTGTAACTGGACTACTTCTTTAGACACCAGATCCGGTGACCTTTGGGACATGGTTTGACCCCCTTAGGGAAGTGCTATCATCATGAAACGTTCAGATCACTTACAACTCAATAGATTCTACCTTCCTGTAACGTTTCAGCCTGACTGGACCTTGTTTTCACACAAATGAACCCAGAATGATGTGAAATTGTGCTTCGTGCAACATAATTCTGGGTGCCATTTAAAAACCATAAGTGCTAATGACTCCATTCCTTTTTGTGGTTGTAGGGGCTGTTGATTGGAGTATACTAAAACAAACCTGATCTCTCTAGGACATTCAGAAGCCAAGTTATAAGCCCACAAATGTGTAACTGGACTACTTCTTTAGACACCAGATCCGGTGACCTTTGGGACATGGTTTGACCCCCTTAGGGAAGTGCTATCATCATGAAACGTTCAGATCACTTACAATTTAATAGATTCTACCTTCCTGTAATGTTTCAGCCTGATTGGACCTTGTTTTTACACAAATGGACCCAGAATGATGTGAAATTGTGCTTCGTGCAACATAATTCTGGGTGCCATTTACAAACCATAAGTGCTAATGACTCCATTCCTTTTTGTGGTTGTAGGGGCTGTTGATTGGAGTACACTAAAACAAACCTGATCTCTCTAGGACATTCAGAAGCCAAGTTATAAGCCCACAAATGTGTAACTGGACTACTTCTTTAAATTGACACCAGATCCGGTGACCTTTGGGACATGGTTTGACCCCCTTAGGAAAGTGCTATCATCATGAAACGTTCAGATCACTTACAACTCAATAGATTCTACCTTCCTGTAACGTTTCAGCCTGATTGGACCTTGTTTTCACACAAATGAACCCAGAATGATGTGAAATTGTGCTTCGTGCAACATAATTCTGGGTGCCATTTAAAACCCATAAGTGCTAATGACTCCATTCCTTTTTGTGGTTGTAGGGGCTGTTGATTGGAGTACACTAAAACAAACCTGATCGCTCTAGGACATTCAGAAGCCAAGTTATAAGCCCACAAATGTGTAACTGGACTACTTCTTTAAATTGACAGCAGATCCGGTGACCTTTGGGACATGGTTTGACCCCCTTAGGAAAGTGCTATCATCATGAAACGTTCAGATCACTTACAACGCAATAGATTCTACCTTCCTGTAACGTTTCAGCCTGATTGGACCTTGTTTTCACACAAATGAACCCAGAATGATGTGAAATTGTGCTTCGTGCAACATAATTCTGGGTGCCATTTAAAAACCATAAGTGCTAATGTCTCCATTCCTTTTTGTGGTTCTAGGGGCTGTTGATTGGAGTACACTAAAACAAACCTGATCTCTCTAGGACATTCAGAAGCCAAGTTATAAGCCCACACACCAAGATGTAACTGGACTACTTCTTTAAAGTGACACTTGGCCCGGTGACCTTTGGGACATGGTTTGAGCCCCTATAGGAATGTGCGATCATCTTGAAACGTTCAGATCACTTACAACTCAATAGATTCTACCTTCTTGTAGCGTTTCAGCCGGATTGGACCTTGTTTTCACACAAATTGACCCAGAATCATGTGAAATTGTGCTTAGTGCAGCATAATTCTGGGTGCCATTTAAGAACCATAAGTGCTAATGACTCCATTCCTTTTTGTGGTTGTAGGGGCTGTTGATTGGAGTACACTAAAATAAACCTGATCTCTCTAGGACATTCAGAAGCCAAGTTATAAGCCCACAAATGTGTAAATGGACTACCTCTTTAAATTGACACCAGATCCGGTGACCTTTGGGACATGGTTTGACCCCCTTCGGAAAGCGCTATCATCATGAAACGTTCAGATCACTTACAACTCAATAGATTCTAGCTTCCAGTAACGTTTCAGCCTGATTGGACCTTGTTTTCACACAAATGAACCCAGAATGATGTGAAATTGTGCTTCGTGCAAAATAATTCTGGGTGCCATTTACAAACCATAAGTGCTAATGACTCCATTCCTTTTTGTGGTTGTAGGGGCTGTTGATTGGAGTACATTAAAACAAACCTGACCTCTCCAGGACATTCAGAAGCCAAGTTATAAGCCCACAAATGTGTAACTGGACTACTACTTTAAATTGACACCAGATCCGGTGACCTTTGGGACATGGTTTGACCCCCTTAGGAAAGTGCTATCATCATGAAACGTTCAGATCACTTACAACTCAATAGATTCTAGCTTCCAGTAACGTTTCAGCCGGATTGGACCTTGTTTTCACACAAATTGACCCAGAATGATGTGAAATTGTGCTTCGTGCAACATAATTCTGGGTGCCACTTACAAACCATAAGTGCTAATGACTCCATTCCTTTTTGTAGTTGTAGGGGCTGTTGATTGGAGTACATTAAAACAAACCTGATCTCTCTAGGACATTCAGAAGCCAAGTTATAAGCCCACAAATGTGTAACTGGACTACTTCTTTAAATTGACACCAGATCCAGTGACCTTTGGGACATGGTTTGACCCCCTTAGGAAAGTGCTATCATCATGAAACGTTCAGATCACTTACAACTCAATAGATTCTACCTTCCTGTAACGTTTCAGCCTGATTGGACCTTGTTTTCACACAAATGGACCCAGAATTATGTGAAATTGTGCTTCGTGCAACATAATTCTGGGTGCCATTTACAAACCATAAGTGCTAATGACTCCATTCCTTTTTGTGGTTGTAGGGGCTGTTGATTGGAGTACACTAAAACAAACCTAACCTCTCTAGGACATTCAGAAGCCAAGTTATAAGCCCACAAAGATGTAACTGGACTACTTCTTTAAAGTGACACCAGGCCCGGTGACCTTTGGGACATGGTTTTACCCCCTATAGGAATGTGCGATCATCTTGAAACGTTCAGATCACTTACAACTCAATAGATTCTACCTTCTTATAGCGTTTCAGCCTGATTGGACCTTGTTTTCACACAAATGGACCCAGAATGAAGTGAAATTGTGCTTCGTGCAACATAATTCTGGGTGCCATTCACAAACCATAAGTGCTAATGACTCCATTCCTTCTTGTGGTTGTAGGGGCTGTTGATTGGAGTACACTAAAACAAACCTGATCTCTCTAGGACATTCAGAAGCCAAGTTATAAGCCCACAAAGATGTAACTGGACTACTTCTTTAAAGTGACACCAGGCCCGGTGACCTTTGGGAAATGGTTTTACCCCCTATAGGAATGTGCGATCATCTTGAAACGTTCAGATCACTTACAACTCAATAGATTCTACCTTCTTGTAGCGTTTCAGCCTGATTGGACCTTGTTTTCACACAAATGGACCCAGAAGGATGTGAAATTGTGAATCGTGCAACATAATTATGGGTGCCATTTACAAACCATAAGTGCTAATGACTCCATTCCTTTTTGTGTTTGAAGGGTCTCTTGATTGGAGTACATTAAAACAAACCTGATCTCTCTAGGACATTCAGAAGCCAAGTTATAAGCCCACAAATGTGTAACTGGACTACTTCTTTAAATTGACACCAGATCCGGTGACCTTTGGGACATGGTTTGACCCCCTTAGGAAAGTGCTATCATCATGAAACGTTCAGATCACTGACAACTCAATAGATTCTACCTTCCTGTAACGTTTCAGCCTGATTGGACCTTGTTTTCACACAAATGAACCCAGAATGATGTGAAATTGTGCTTCGTGCAACATAATTCTGGGTGCCATTTACATACCATAAGTGCTAATGACTCCATTCCTTTTTGTGGTTGTAGGGGCTGTTGATTGGAGTACATTAAAACAAACCTGACATCTCTAGGACATTCAGAAGCCAAGTTATAAGCCCACAAATGTGTAACTGGACTACTTCTTTAAATTGACACCAGATCCGGTGACCTTTGCGACATGGATTGACCCCCTTAGGAAAGTGCTATCATCATGAAACGTTCAGATCACTTACAACTCAATAGATTCTACCTTCCTGTAACGTTTCAGCCTGATTGGACATTGTTTTCACACAAATGAACCCAGAATGATGTGAAATTGTGCTTCGTGCAACATAATTCTGGGTGCCATTTAAAAACCATAAGTGCTAATGACTCCATTCCTTTTTGTGGTTCTAGGGTATGTTGATTGGAGTATACTAAAACAACCCTAATCTCTCTAGGACATTCAGAAGCCAAGTTATAAGCCCACAAATGAGTAACTGGACTACTTCTTTAAATTGACACCAGATCCGGTGACCTTTGGGACATGGTTTGACCCCCTTAGGAAAGTGCTATCATCATGAAACGTTCAGATCACTTACAACTCAATAGATTCTACCTTCCTGTAAGGTGTCAGCCTGATTGGACCTTGTTTTCACACAAATGAACCCAGAATGATGTGAAATTGTGCTTCGTGCAACATAATTCTGGGTGCCATTTACAAACCATAAGTGCTAATGACTCCATTCCTTTTTGTGGTTGTAGGGGCTGTTGATTGGAGTACACTAAAACAAACCTGACCTCTCTAGGACATTCAGAAGCCAAGTTATAAGCCCACAATGGTGTAACTGGACTACTTCTTTAAAGTGACACCAGGCCCGGTGACCTTTGGGACATGGTTTGACCCCCTATAGGAATGTGCGATCATCATGAAACGTTCAGATCACTTACAACTCAATAGATTCTACCTTCTTGTAACGTTTCAGCCTGATTGGACCTTGTTTTCACACAAATGAACCCAGAATGATGTGAAATTGTGCTTCGTGCAACATAATTCTGGGTGCCATTTACAAACCATAAGTGCTAATATCTCCATTCCTTTTTGTGGTTGTAGGGGCTGTTGATTGGAGTACATTAAAACAAACCTGATCTCTCTAGGACATTCAGAAGCCATGTTATAAGCCCACAAATGTGTAACTGGACTGCTTCTTTAAATTAACACCAGATCCGGTGACCTTTGGGACATGGTTTGACCCCATTAGGAAAGTGCTATCATCATGAAACGTTCAGATAACTTACAACTCAGTAGATTCTACCTTCCTGTAACGTTTCAGCCTGATTGGACCTTGTTTTCACACAAATGAACCCAGAATGATGTGAAATTGTGCTTCGTGCAACATAATTCTGGGTGCCATTTACAAACCATAAGTGCTAATATCTCCATTCCTTTTTGTGGTTGTAGGGGCTGTTGATTGGAGTACATTAAAACAAACCTGATCTCTCTAGGACATTCAGAAGCCATGTTATAAGCCCACAAAGGTGTAACTGGACTACTTCTTTAAAGTGACACCAGGCCCGGTGACCTTTGGGAAATTGTTTTACCCCCTATAGGAATGTGCGATCATCTTGAAACGTTCAGATCACTTACAACTCAATAGATTCTACCTTCTTGTAGCGTTTCAGCCTGATTGGACCTTGTTTTCACACAAATGGACCCAGAATGATGTGAAATTGTACATCGTGCAACATAATTCTGGGTGCCATTTACAAACCATAAGTGCGAATGACTCCATTCCTTTTTGTGTTTGTAGGGTCTCTTGATTGGAGTACATTAAAACAAACCTGATCTCTCTAGGACATTCAGAAGCCAAGTTATAAGCCCACAAATGTGTAACTGGACTAATTCTTTAAATTGACACCAGATCCGGTGACCTTTGGGACATGGTTTGACCCCCTTAGGAAAGTGCTATCATCATGAAACGTTCAGATCACTTACAACTCAATAGATTCTACCTTCCTGTAACGTTTCAGCCTGATTGGACCTTGTTTTCACACAAATGAACCCAGAATGATGTGAAATTGTGCTTCGTGCAACATAATTCTGGGTGCCATTTACATACCATAAGTGCTAATGACTCCATTCCTTTTTGTGGTTGTAGGGGCTGTTGATTGGAGTACATTAAAACAAACTTGACATCTCTAGGACATTCAGAAGCCAAGTTATAAGCCCACAAATGTGTAACTGGACTACTTCTTTAAATTGACACCAGATCCGGTGACCTTTGCGACATGGATTGACCCCCTTAGGAAAGTTCTATCATCATGAAACGTTCAGATCACTTACAACTCAATAGATTCTACCTTCCTGTAACGTTTCAGCCTGATTGGACCTTGTTTTCACACAAATGAACCCAGAATGATGTGAAATTGTGCTTCGTGCAACATAATTCTGGGTGCCATTTAAAAACCATAAGTGCTAATGACTCCATTCCTTTTTGTGGTTGTAGGGTATGTTGATTGGAGTATACTAAAACAACCTGATCTCTCTAGGACATTCAGAAGCCAAGTTATAAGCCCACAAATGAGTAACTGGACTACTTCTTTAAATTGACACCAGATCCAGTGACCTTTGGGACATGGTTAGACCCCCTTAGGAAAGTGCTATCATCATGAAACGTTCAGATCACTTACAACTCAATAGATTCTACCTTCCTGTAAGGTGTCAGCCTGATTGGACCTTGTTTTCACACAAATGAACCCAGAATGATGTGAAATTGTGCTTCGTGCGACATAATTCTGGGTGCCATTTACAAACCATAAGTGCTAATGACTCCATTCCTTTTTGTGGTTGTAGGGGCTGTTGATTGGAGTACACTAAAACAAACCTGACCTCTCTAGGACATTCAGAAGCCAAGTTATAAGCCCACAATGGTGTAACTGGACTACTTCTTTAAAGTGACACCAGGCCCGGTGACCTTTGGGACATGGTTTTACCCCCTATAGGAATGTGCGATCATCATGAAACGTTCAGATCACTTACAACTCAATAGATTCTACCTTCTTGTAACGTTTCAGCCTGATTGAACCTTGTTTTCACACAAATGGACCCAGAATGATGTGAAATTGTGCTTCGTGCAACATAATTCTGGGTGCCATTTACAAACCATAAGTGCTAATGACTCCATTCCTTTTGTGGTTGTAGGGGCTGTTGATTGGAGTACACTAAAACAAACCTGATCTCTCTAGGACATTCAGAAGCCAAGTTATAAGCCCACAAATGTGTAACTGGACTACTTCTTTAAAGTGACACCAGATCCGGTGACCTTTGGGACATGGTTTGATCCCCTTAGGAAAGCGCTATTATCATGAAACGTTCAGATCACTTACAACTAAATAGATTCTACCTTCCTGTAACGTTTCAGCCTGATTGGACCTCGTTTTCACACAAATGGACCCAGAATGATGTGAAATTGTGCTTCGTGCAACATAATTCTGGGTGCCATTTACAAACCATATGTGCTAATGACTCCATTCCTTTTTGTGGTTGTAGGGGCTGTTGATTGGAGTACACTAAAACACACCTAACCTCTCTAGGACATTCAGAAGCCAAGTTATAAGCCCACAAAGGTGTAACTGGACTACTTCTTTAAAGTGACACCAGGCCCGGTGACCTTTGGGACATGGTTTTACCCCCTTTAGGAATGTGCGATCATCTTGAAATGTTCAGATCACTTACAACTCAATAGATTCTACCTTCTTGTAGCGTTTCAGCCTGATTGGACCTTGTTTTCACACAAATGGACCCAGAATGATGTGAAATTGTGCTTCGTGCAACATAATTCTGGGTGCCATTTACAAACCATAAGTGCTAATGACTCCATTCCTTTTTGTGGTTGTAGGGGCTGTTGATTGGAGTACACTAAAGCAAACCTGATCGCTCTAGGACATTCAGAAGCCAAGTTTTAAGCCCACTAATGTGTAACTGGACTACTTCTTTAAATTGACACCAGATCCGGTGACCTTTGGGACATGGTTTGACCCCCTTAGGAAAGTGCTATCATCATGAAACGTTCAGATCACTTACAACTCAATAGATTCTACCTTCTTGTAATGTTTCAGCCTGATTGGACCTTGTTTTCACAAAAATGGACCCAGAATGATGTGAAATTGTGCTTCGTGCAACATAATTCTGGGTGCCATTTACAAACCATAAGGCTAATGACTCCATTCCTTTTGTGGTTTTAGGGGCTGTTGATTGGAGTACACTAAAACAAACCTGATCTCTCTAGGACATTCAGAAGCCAAGTTATAAGCCCACAAATGTGTAACTGGACTACTTCTTTAAATTGACACCAGATCCGGTGACCTTTGGGACATGGTTTGATCCCCTTAGGAAAGCGCTATCATCATGAAACGTTCAGATCACTTACAACTAAATAGATTCTACCTTCCTGTAACGTTTCAGCCTGATTGGACCTTGTTTTCACACAAATGAACCCAGAATGATGTGAAATTGTGCTTCGTGCAACATAATTCTGGGTGCCATTTACAAACCATAAATGCTAATGACTCCATTCCTTTTTGTGGTTGTAGGGGCTGTTGATTGGAGTACATTAAAACAAACCTGATCTCTCTAGCACATTCAGAAGCCAAGTTATAAGCCCACAAATGTGTAACTGGACTACTTCTTTAAATTGACACCAGATCCGGTGACCTTTGGGACATGGTTTGATCCCCTTAGGAAAGTGCTATCATCATGAAACGTTCAGATCACTTACAACTCAATAGATTCTAACTTCCTGTAACGTTTCAGCCTGATTGGACCTTGTTTTCACACAAATGGACCCAGAATCATGTGAAATTGTGCTTCGTGCAACATAATTCTGGGTGCCATTTAAAAACCATAAGTGCTAATGACTCCATTCCTTTTTGTGGTTGTAGGGGCTGTTGATTGGAGTATACTAAAACAAACCTGATCTCTCTAGGACATTCAGAAGCCAAGTTATAAGCCCACAAATGTGTAACTGGACTACTTCTTTAAAGTGACACCAGGCCCGGTGACCTTTGGGACAAGGTTTGACCCCCTATAGGAATGTGCGATCATCATGAAACGTTCAGATCACTTACAACTCAATAGATTCTACCTTCTTGTAACGTTTCAGCCTGATTGGACCTTGTTTTCACACAAATGAACCCAGAATGAAGTGAAATTGTGCTTCGTGCAACATAATTCTGGGTGCCATTTACAAACCATAAGTGCTAATGACTCCATTCCTTTTTGTGGTTGTAGGGGCTGTTGATTGGAGTACACTAAAACAAACCTGATCTCTCTAGGACATTCAGAAGCCAAGTTATAAGCCCACAAATGTGTAACTATACTACTTCTTTAAATTGACACCAGATCCGGTGACCTTTGGGACATGGTTTGACCCCCTTAGGAAAGTGCTATCATCATGAAACGTTCAGATCACTTACAACTCAATAGATTCTACTTTCTTGTAACGTTTCAGCCTGATTGGACCTTGTTTTCACACAAATGGACCCAGAATGATGTGAAATTGTGCTTCGTGCAACATAATTCTGGGTGCCATTTACAAACCATAAGTGCTAATGACTCCATTCCTTTTTGTGGTTGTAGGGGCTGTTGATTGGAGTACACTAAAGCAAACCTGATCGCTCTAGGACATTCATAAGCCAAGTTTTAAGCCCACAAATGTGTAACTGGACTACTTCTTTAAATTGACACCAGATCCGGTGACCTTTGGGACATGGTTTGACCCCCTTAGGAAAGTGCTATCATCATGAAACGTTCAGATCACTTACAACTCAATAGATTCTACCTTCTTGTAATGTTTCAGCCTGATTGGACCTTGTTTTCACAAAAATGGACCCAGAATGATGTGAAATTGTGCTTCGTGCAACATAATTCTGGGTGCCATTTACAAACCATAAGGCTAATGACTCCATTCCTTTTGTGGTTGTAGGGGCTGTTGATTGGAGTACACTAAAACAAACCTGATCTCTCTAGGACATTCAGAAGCCAAGTTATAAGCCCACAAATGTGTAACTGGACTACTTCTTTAAATTGACACCAGATCCGGTGACCTTTGGGACATGGTTTGATCCCCTTAGGAAAGCGCTATCATCATGAAACGTTCAGATCACTTACAACTAAATAGATTCTACCTTCCTGTAACGTTTCAGCCTGATTGGACCTTGTTTTCACACAAATGAACCCAGAATGATGTGAAATTGTGCTTCGTGCAACATAATTCTGGGTGCCATTTACAAACCATAAATGCTAATGACTCCATTCCTTTTTGTGGTTGTAGGGGCTGTTGATTGGAGTACATTAAAACAAACCTGATCTCTCTAGGACATTCAGAAGCCAAGTTATAAGCCCACAAATGTGTAACTGGACTACTTCTTTAAATTGACACCAGATCCGGTGACCTTTGGGACATGGTTTGATCCCCTTAGGAAAGTGCTATCATCATGAAACGTTCAGATCACTTACAACTCAATAGATTCTAACTTCCTGTAACGTTTCAGCCTGATTGGACCTTGTTTTCACACAAATGGACCCAGAATCATGTGAAATTGTGCTTCGTGCAACATAATTCTGGGTGCCATTTAAAAACCATAAGTGCTAATGACTCCATTCCTTTTTGTGGTTGTAGGGGCTGTTGATTGGACTATACTAAAACAAACCTGATCTCTCTAGGACATTCAGAAGCCAAGTTATAAGCCCACAAATGTGTAACTGGACTACTTCTTTAAAGTGACACCAGGCCCGGTGACCTTTGGGACATGGTTTGACCCCCTATAGGAATGTGCGATCATCATGAAACGTTCAGATCACTTACAACTCAATAGATTCTACCTTCTTGTAACGTTTCAGCCTGATTGGACCTTGTTTTCACACAAATGAACCCAGAATGAAGTGAAATTGTGCTTCGTGCAACATAATTCTGGGTGCCATTTACAAACCATAAGTGCTAATGACTCCATTCCTTTTTGTGGTTGTAGGGGCTGTTGATTGGAGTACACTAAAACAAACCTGATCTCTCTAGGACATTCAGAAGCCAAGTTATAAGCCCACAAATGTGTAACTATACTACTTCTTTAAATTGACACCAGTTCCGGTGACCTTTGGGACATGGTTTGACCCCCTTAGGAAAGTGCTATCATCATGAAACGTTCAGATCACTTACAACTCAATAGATTCTACCTTCTTGTAACGTTTCAGCCTGATTGGACCTTGTTTTCACACAAATGGACCCAGAATGATGTGAAATTGTGCTTCGTGCAACATAATTCTGGGTGCCATTTACAAACCATAAGTGCTAATGACTCCATTCCTTTTTGTGGTTGTAGGGGCTGTTGATTGGAGTACACTAAAACAAACCTGATCTCTCCAGGACATTCAGAAGCCAAGTTATAAGCCCACAAATGTGTAACTGGACTACTTCTTTAAAGTGACACCAGGCCCGGTGACCTTTGGGACATGGTTTGACCCCCTATAGGAATGTGCGATCATCATGAAACGTTCAGATCACTTACAACTCAATAGATTCTACCTTCTTGTAACGTTTCAGCCTGATTGGACCCTGTTTTCACACAAATTAACCCAGAATGATGTGAAATTGTGCTTCGTGCAACATAATTCTGGGTGCCATTTACAAACCATAAGTGCTAATGACTCCATTCCTTTTTGTGGTTGTAGGGGCTGTTGATTGGAGTACACTAAAACAAACCTAACCTCTCTAGGACATTCAGAAGCCAAGTTATAAGCCCACAAAGATGTAACTGGACTACTTCTTTAAAGTGACACCAGGCCCGGTGACCTTTGGGACATGGTTTTACCCCCTATAGGAATGTGCGATCATCTTGAAACGTTCAGATCACTTACAACTCAATAGATTCTACCTTCTTATAGCGTTTCAGCCTGATTGGACCTTGTTTTCACACAAATGGACCCAGAATGAAGTGAAATTGTGCTTCGTGCAACATAATTCTGGGTGCCATTTACAAACCATAAGTGCTAATGACTCCATTCCTTCTTGTGGTTGTAGGGGCTGTTGATTGGAGTACACTAAAACAAACCTGATCTCTCTAGGACATTCAGAAGCCAAGTTATAAGCCCACAAATGTGTAACTGGACTACTTTAAATTGACACCAGATCCGGTGACCTTTGGGACATGGTTTGACCCCCTTAGGAAAGTGCTATCATCATGAAACGTTCAGATCACTTACAACTCAATAGATTCTACCTTCTTGTAACGTTTCAGCCTGATTGGACCTTGTTTTCACACAAATGGACCCAGAATGATGTGAAATTGTGCTTCGTGCAACATAATTCTGGGTGCCATTTACAAACCATAAGTGCTAATAACTCCATTCCTTTTAGTGGTTGTAGGGGCTGTTGATTGGAGTACACTAAAACAAACCTGATCTCTCTAGGACATTCAGAAGCCAAGTTATAAGCCCACAAATGTGTAACTGGACTTATTCTTTAAAGTGACACCAGATCCGGTGACCTTTGCGACATGGTTTGACCCCCTTAGGAAAGTGCTATCATCATGAAACGTTCAGATCACTTACAACTCAATAGATTCTACCTTCCTGTAACATTTCTGCCTGATTGGACCTTGTTTTTACACAAATGAACCCAGAATGATGTGAAATTGTGCTTCGTGCAACATAATTCTGGGTGCCATTTACAAACCATAAGTGCTAATGACTCCATTCCTTTTTGTGGTTGTAGGGGCTGTTGATTGGAGTACATTAAAACAATCCTGATCTCTCTAGGACATTCAGAAGCCAAGTTATAAGCCTACAAAGATGTAACTGGACTACTTCTTTAAAGTGACACCAGGCCCGGTGACCTTTGGGACATGGTTTTACCCCCCATAGGAATGTGCGATCATCTTGAAACGTTCAGATCACTTACAACTCAATAGATTCTACCTTCCTGTAACGTTTCAGCCTGATTGGACCTTGTTTTCACACAAATGGACCCAGAATGATGTGAAATTGTGCTTCGTGCAACATAATTCTGGGTGCCATTTAAGAACCATAAGTGCTAATGACTCCATTCCTTTTTGTGGTTGTAGGGGCTGTTGATTGGAGTACACTAAAACAACCCTGATCTCTCTAGGACATTCAGAAGCCAAGTTATAAGCCCACAAAGGTGTAACTGGACTACTTCTTTAAAGTGACACCAGGCCCGGTGACCTTTGGGACATGGTTTGACCCCCTATAGGAAAGTGCTATCATCATGAAACGTTCAGATCACTTACAACTCAATAGATTCTACCTTCCTGTAACGTTTCTGCCTGATTGGACCTTGTTTTCACACAAATGAACCCAGAATGATGTGAAATTTTGCTTCGTGCAACATAATTCTGGGTGCCATTTACAAACCATAAGTGCTAATGACTCCATTCCTTTTTGTGGTTGTAGGGGCTGTTGATTGGAGTACATTAAAACAAACCTGACCTCTCTAGGACATTCAGAAGCCAAGTTATAAGCCCACAAATGTGTAACTGGACTACTACTTTAAATTGACACCAGATCCGGTGACATTTGGGACATGGTTTGACCCCCTTAGGAAAGTGCTATCATCATGAAACGTTCAGATCACTTACAACTCAATAGATTCTACCTTCCTGTAACGTTTCAGCCTGATTGGACCTTGTTTTCACACAAATGGACCCAGAATGATGTGAAATTGTGCTTCGTGCAACATAATTCTGGGTGCCATTTAAAAACCATAAGTGCTAATGACTCCATTCCTTTTTGTGGTTGTAGGGGCTGTTGATTGGAGTATACTAAAACAAACCTGATCTCTCTAGGACATTCAGAAGCCAAGTTATAAGCCCACAAATGTGTAACTGGACTACTTCTTTAGACACCAGATCCGGTGACCTTTGGGACATGGTTTGACCCCCTTAGGGAAGTGCTATCATCATGAAACGTTCAGATCACTTACAACTCAATAGATTCTACCTTCCTGTAACGTTTCAGCCTGACTGGACCTTGTTTTCACACAAATGAACCCAGAATGATGTGAAATTGTGCTTCGTGCAACATAATTCTGGGTGCCATTTAAAAACCATAAGTACTAATGACTCCATTCCTTTTTGTGGTTGTAGGGGCTGTTGATTGGAGTATACTAAAACAAACCTGATCTCTCTAGGACATTCAGAAGCCAAGTTATAAGCCCACAAATGTGTAACTGGACTACTTCTTTAGACACCAGATCCGGTGACCTTTGGGACATGGTTTGACCCCCTTAGGGAAGTGCTATCATCATGAAACGTTCAGATCACTTACAATTTTATAGATTCTACCTTCCTGTAATGTTTCAGCCTGATTGGACCTTGTTTTTACACAAATGGACCCAGAATGATGTGAAATTGTGCTTCGTGCAACATAATTCTGGGTGCCATTTACAAACCATAAGTGCTAATGACTCCATTCCTTTTTGTGGTTGTAGGGGCTGTTGATTGGAGTACACTAAAACAAACCTGATCTCTCTAGGACATTCAGAAGCCAAGTTATAAGCCCACAAATGTGTAACTGGACTACTTCTTTAAATTGACACCAGATCCGGTGACCTTTGGGACATGGTTTGACCCCCTTAGGAAAGTGCTATCATCATGAAACGTTCAGATCACTTACAACTCAATAGATTCTACCTTCCTGTAACGTTTCAGCCTGATTGGACCTTGTTTTCACACAAATGTACCCAGAATGATGTGAAATTGTGCTTCGTGCAACATAATTCTGGGTGCCATTTAAAACCCATAAGTGCTAATGACTCCATTCCTTTTTGTGGTTGTAGGGGCTGTTGATTGGAGTACACTAAAACAAACCTGATCGCTCTAGGACATTCAGAAGCCAAGTTATAAGCCCACAAATGTGTAACTGGACTACTTCTTTAAATTGACAGCAGATCCGGTGACCTTTGGGACATGGTTTGACCCCCTTAGGAAAGTGCTATCATCATGAAACGTTCAGATCACTTACAACGCAATAGATTCTACCTTCCTGTAACGTTTCAGCCTGATTGGACCTTGTTTTCACACAAATGAACCCAGAATGATGTGAAATTGTGCTTCGTGCAACATAATTCTGGGTGCCATTTAAAAACCATAAGTGCTAATGTCTCCATTCCTTTTTGTGGTTCTAGGGGCTGTTGATTGGAGTACACTAAAACAAACCTGATCTCTCTAGGACATTCAGAAGCCAAGTTATAAGCCCACACACCAAGATGTAACTGGACTACTTCTTTAAAGTGACACTTGGCCCGGTGACCTTTGGGACATGGTTTGAGCCCCTATAGGAATGTGCGATCATCTTGAAACGTTCAGATCACTTACAACTCAATAGATTCTACCTTCTTGTAGCGTTTCAGCCGGATTGGACCTTGTTTTCACACAAATTGACCCAGAATCATGTGAAATTGTGCTTAGTGCAGCATAATTCTGGGTGCCATTTAAGAACCATAAGTGCTAATGACTCCATTCCTTTTTGTGGTTGTAGGGGCTGTTGATTGGAGTACACTAAAATAAACCTGATCTCTCTAGGACATTCAGAAGCCAAGTTATAAGCCCACAAATGTGTAAATGGACTACCTCTTTAAATTGACACCAGATCCGGTGACCTTTGGGACATGGTTTGACCCCCTTAGGAAAGCGCTATCATCATGAAACGTTCAGATCACTTACAACTCAATAGATTCTAGCTTCCAGTAACGTTTCAGCCTGATTGGACCTTGTTTTCACACAAATGAACCCAGAATGATGTGAAATTGTGCTTCGTGCAAAATAATTCTGGGTGCCATTTACAAACCATAAGTGCTAATGACTCCATTCCTTTTTGTGGTTGTAGGGGCTGTTGATTGGAGTACATTAAAACAAACCTGACCTCTCCAGGACATTCAGAAGCCAAGTTATAAGCCCACAAATGTGTAACTGGACTACTACTTTAAATTGACACCAGATCCGGTGACCTTTGGGACATGGTTTGACCCCCTTAGGAAAGTGCTATCATCATGAAACGTTCAGATCACTTACAACTCAATAGATTCTAGCTTCCAGTAACGTTTCAGCCGGATTGGACCTTGTTTTCACACAAATTGACCCAGAATGATGTGAAATTGTGCTTCGTGCAACATAATTCTGGGTGCCACTTACAAACCATAAGTGCTAATGACTCCATTCCTTTTTGTAGTTGTAGGGGCTGTTGATTGGAGTACATTAAAACAAACCTGATCTCTCTAGGACATTCAGAAGCCAAGTTATAAGCCCACAAATGTGTAACTGGACTACTTCTTTAAATTGACACCAGATCCAGTGACCTTTGGGACATGGTTTGACCCCCTTAGGAAAGTGCTATCATCATGAAACGTTCAGATCACTTACAACTCAATAGATTCTACCTTCCTGTAACGTTTCAGCCTGATTGGACCTTGTTTTCACACAAATGGACCCAGAATTATGTGAAATTGTGCTTCGTGCAACATAATTCTGGGTGCCATTTAAAAACCATAAGTGCTAATGACTCCATTCCTTTTTGTGGTTGTAGGGGCTGTTGATTGGAGTACACTAAAACAAACCTGATCTCTCTAGGACATTCAGAAGCCAAGTTATAAGCCCACACACAAAGATGTAACTGGACTACTTCTTTAAAGTGACACTTGGCCCGGTGACCTTTGGGACATGGTTTGACCCCCTATAGGAATGTGCAATCATCTTGAAACGTTCAGATCACTTACAACTCAATAGATTCTACCTTCTTGTAGCTTTTCAGCCGGATTGGACCTTGTTTTCACACAAATTGACCCAGAATCATGTGAAATTGTGCTTAGTGCAGCATAATTCTGGGTGCCATTTAAGAACCATAAGTGCTAATGACTCCATTCCTTTTTGTGGTTGTAGGGGCTGTTGATTGGAGTACACTAAAATAAACCTGATCTCTCTAGGACATTCAGAAGCCAAGTTATAAGCCCACAAATGTGTAAATGGACTACTTCTTTAAATTGACACCAGATCCGGTGACCTTTGGGACATGGTTTGACCCCCTTAGGGAAGTGCTATCATCATGAAACGTTCAGATCACTTACAATTTTATAGATTCTACCTTCCTGTAATGTTTCAGCCTGATTGGACCTTGTTTTTACACAAATGGACCCAGAATGATGTGAAATTGTGCTTCGTGCAACATAATTCTGGGTGCCATTTACAAACCATAAGTGCTAATGACTCCATTCCTTTTTGTGGTTGTAGGGGCTGTTGATTGGAGTACACTAAAACAAACCTGATCTCTCTAGGACATTCAGAAGCCAAGTTATAAGCCCACAAATGTGTAACTGGACTACTTCTTTAAATTGACACCAGATCCGGTGACCTTTGGGACATGGTTTGACCCCCTTAGGAAAGTGCTATCATCATGAAACGTTCAGATCACTTACAACTCAATAGATTCTACCTTCCTGTAACGTTTCAGCCTGATTGGACCTTGTTTTCACACAAATGTACCCAGAATGATGTGAAATTGTGCTTCGTGCAACATAATTCTGGGTGCCATTTAAAACCCATAAGTGCTAATGACTCCATTCCTTTTTGTGGTTGTAGGGGCTGTTGATTGGAGTACACTAAAACAAACCTGATCGCTCTAGGACATTCAGAAGCCAAGTTATAAGCCCACAAATGTGTAACTGGACTACTTCTTTAAATTGACAGCAGATCCGGTGACCTTTGGGACATGGTTTGACCCCCTTAGGAAAGTGCTATCATCATGAAACGTTCAGATCACTTACAACGCAATAGATTCTACCTTCCTGTAACGTTTCAGCCTGATTGGACCTTGTTTTCACACAAATGAACCCAGAATGATGTGAAATTGTGCTTCGTGCAACATAATTCTGGGTGCCATTTAAAAACCATAAGTGCTAATGTCTCCATTCCTTTTTGTGGTTCTAGGGGCTGTTGATTGGAGTACACTAAAACAAACCTGATCTCTCTAGGACATTCAGAAGCCAAGTTATAAGCCCACACACCAAGATGTAACTGGACTACTTCTTTAAAGTGACACTTGGCCCGGTGACCTTTGGGACATGGTTTGAGCCCCTATAGGAATGTGCGATCATCTTGAAACGTTCAGATCACTTACAACTCAATAGATTCTACCTTCTTGTAGCGTTTCAGCCGGATTGGACCTTGTTTTCACACAAATTGACCCAGAATCATGTGAAATTGTGCTTAGTGCAGCATAATTCTGGGTGCCATTTAAGAACCATAAGTGCTAATGACTCCATTCCTTTTTGTGGTTGTAGGGGCTGTTGATTGGAGTACACTAAAATAAACCTGATCTCTCTAGGACATTCAGAAGCCAAGTTATAAGCCCACAAATGTGTAAATGGACTACCTCTTTAAATTGACACCAGATCCGGTGACCTTTGGGACATGGTTTGACCCCCTTAGGAAAGCGCTATCATCATGAAACGTTCAGATCACTTACAACTCAATAGATTCTAGCTTCCAGTAACGTTTCAGCCTGATTGGACCTTGTTTTCACACAAATGAACCCAGAATGATGTGAAATTGTGCTTCGTGCAAAATAATTCTGGGTGCCATTTACAAACCATAAGTGCTAATGACTCCATTCCTTTTTGTGGTTGTAGGGGCTGTTGATTGGAGTACATTAAAACAAACCTGACCTCTCCAGGACATTCAGAAGCCAAGTTATAAGCCCACAAATGTGTAACTGGACTACTACTTTAAATTGACACCAGATCCGGTGACCTTTGGGACATGGTTTGACCCCCTTAGGAAAGTGCTATCATCATGAAACGTTCAGATCACTTACAACTCAATAGATTCTAGCTTCCAGTAACGTTTCAGCCGGATTGGACCTTGTTTTCACACAAATTGACCCAGAATGATGTGAAATTGTGCTTCGTGCAACATAATTCTGGGTGCCACTTACAAACCATAAGTGCTAATGACTCCATTCCTTTTTGTAGTTGTAGGGGCTGTTGATTGGAGTACATTAAAACAAACCTGATCTCTCTAGGACATTCAGAAGCCAAGTTATAAGCCCACAAATGTGTAACTGGACTACTTCTTTAAATTGACACCAGATCCAGTGACCTTTGGGACATGGTTTGACCCCCTTAGGAAAGTGCTATCATCATGAAACGTTCAGATCACTTACAACTCAATAGATTCTACCTTCCTGTAACGTTTCAGCCTGATTGGACCTTGTTTTCACACAAATGGACCCAGAATTATGTGAAATTGTGCTTCGTGCAACATAATTCTGGGTGCCATTTAAAAACCATAAGTGCTAATGACTCCATTCCTTTTTGTGGTTGTAGGGGCTGTTGATTGGAGTACACTAAAACAAACCTGATCTCTCTAGGACATTCAGAAGCCAAGTTATAAGCCCACACACAAAGATGTAACTGGACTACTTCTTTAAAGTGACACTTGGCCCGGTGACCTTTGGGACATGGTTTGACCCCCTATAGGAATGTGCAATCATCTTGAAACGTTCAGATCACTTACAACTCAATAGATTCTACCTTCTTGTAGCTTTTCAGTCAGATTGGACCTTGTTTTCACACAAATTGACCCAGAATCATGTGAAATTGTGCTTAGTGCAGCATAATTCTGGGTGCCATTTAAGAACCATAAGTGCTAATGACTCCATTCCTTTTTGTGGTTGTAGGGGCTGTTGATTGGAGTACACTAAAATAAACCTGATCTCTCTAGGACATTCAGAAGCCAAGTTATAAGCCCACAAATGTGTAAATGGACTACTTCTTTAAATTGACACCAGATCCGGTGACCTTTGGGACATGGTTTGACCCCCTTAGGAAAGCGCTATCATCATGAAACGTTCAGATCACTTACAACTCAATAGATTCTAGCTTCCAGTAATGTTTCAGCCTGATTGGACCTTGTTTTCACACAAATGAACCCAGAATGATGTGAAATTGTGCTTCGTGCAAAATAATTCTGGGTGCCATTTACAAACCATAAGTGCTAATGACTCCATTCCTTTTTGTGGTTGTAGGGGCTGTTGATTGGAGTACACTAAAACAAACCTAACCTCTCTAGGACATTCAGAACCCAAGTTATAAGCCCACAAAGGTGTAACTGGACTACTTCTTTAAAGAGACACTTGGCCGGTGTCCTTTGGGACATGGTTTGACCCCCTATAGGAATGTGCGATCATCTTGAAACGTTCAGATCACTTACAACTCAATAGATTCTACCTTCTTGTAGCGTTTCAGCCGGATTGGACCTTGTTTTCACACAAATTGACCCAGAATGATGTGAAATTGTGCTTCGTGCAACATAATTCTGGGTGCCACTTACAAACCATAAGTGCTAATGGCTCCATTCCTTTTTGTGGTTGTAGCGGCTGTTGATTGGAGTACATTAAAACAAACCTGATCTCTACGACATTCAGAAGCCAAGTTATAAGCCCACGAATGTGTAACTGGACTATTTCTTTAAAGTGACACCAGGCCCGGTGACCTTTGGGACATGGTTTGACCCCCTTAGGAAAGTGCTATCATCATGAAACGTTCAGATCACTTACAACTAAATAGATTCTACCTTCCTGTAACGTTTCAGCCTGATTGGACCTTGTTTTCACACAAATGAACCCAGAATGATGTGAAATTGTGCTTCGTGCAACATAATTCTGGGGGCCATTTACAAACCATAAGTGCTAATTACTCCATTCCTTTTTGTGGTTGTAGGGGCTGTTGATTGGAGTACACTAAAACAAACCTAACCTCTCTAGGACATTCAGAAGCCAAGTTATAAGCCCACAAAGGTGTAACTGGACTACTTCTTTAAAGTGACACCAGGCCCGGTGACCTTTAGGACATGGTTTTACCCCCTATAGGAATGTGCGATCATCTTGAAACGTTCAGATCACTTACAACTCAATAGATTCTACCTTCTTGTAGCGTTTCAGCCTGATTGGACCTTGTTTTCACATAAATGGACCCAGAATGATGTGAAATTGTGCTTCGTGCAACATAATTCTGGGTGCCATTTACAAACCATAAGTGCTAATGACTCCATTCCTTTTTGTGGTTGTAGGGGCTGTTGATTGGAGTACACTAAAACAAACCTGATCTCTCTAGGACATTCAGAAGCCAAGTTATAAGCCCACAAATGTGTAACTGGACTACTTCTTTAAAATGACACCAGATCCGGTGATCTTTGGGACATCGTTTGACCCCCTTAGGAAAGTGCTATCATCATGAAACGTTCAGATACCTTAGAACTCAGTAGATTCTACCTTCCTGTAACGTTTCAGCCTGATTGGACCTTGTTTTCACACAAATGAACCCAGAATGATGTGAAATTGTGCTTCGTGCAACATAATTCTGGGTGCCATTTAAAAACCATAAGTGCTAATGACTCCATTCCTTTTTGTGGTTGTAGGGGCTGTTGATTGGAGTACACTAAAACAAACCTGACCGCTCTAGGACATTCAGAAGCCAAGTTATAAGCCCACAAATGTGTAACTGGACTAATTCTTTAAAGTGACACCAGATCCGGTGACCTTTGCGACATGGTTTGACCCCCTTAGGAAAGTGCTATCATCTTGAAACGTTCAGATCACTTACAACTCAATAGATTCTACCTTCCTCTAACGTTTCAGCCTGATTGGACCTTGTTTTCACACAAATGGACCCAGAATGATGTGAAATTGTGCTTCGTGCAACATAATTCTGGGTGCCATTTAAGAACCATAAGTGCTAATGACTCCATTCCTTTTTGTGGTTGTGGGGGCTGTTGATTGGAGTACACTAAAACAACCCTGATCTCTCTAGGACATTCAGAAGCCAAGTTATAAGCCCACAAAGGTGTAACTGGACTACTTCTTTAAAGTGACACCAGGCCCGGTGACCTTTGGGACATGGTTTGACCCCCTATAGGAAAGTGCTATCATCATGAAACGTTCAGATCACGTACAACTCAATAGATTCTACCTTCCTGTAACGTTTCTGCCTGATTGGACCTTGTTTTCACACAAATGAAACCAGAATGATGTGAAATTTTGCTTCGTGCAACATAATTCTGGGTGCCATTTACAAACCATAAGTGCAAATGACTCCATTCCTTTTTGTGGTTGTAGGGGCTGTTGATTGGAGTACATTAAAACAAACCTGACCTCTCCAGGACATTCAGAAGCCAAGTTATAAGCCCACAAATGTGTAACTGGACTACTACTTTAAATTGACACCAGATCCGGTGACATTTGGGACATGGTTTGACCCCCTTAGGAAAGTGCTATCATCATGAAACGGTCAGATCACTTACAACTCAATAGATTCTACCTTTCTGTAACGTTTCAGCCTGATTGGACCTTGTTTTCACACAAATGAACCCAGAATGATGTGAAATTGTGCTTCGTGCAACATAATTATGGGTGCCATTTAAAAACCATAAGTGCTAATGACTCCATTCCTTTTTGTGGTTGTAGGGGCTGTTGATTGGAGTATACTAAAACAAACCTGATCTCTCTAGGACATTCAGAAGCCAAGTTATAAGCCCACAAATGTGTCACTGGACTACTTCTTTAGACACCAGATCCGGTGACCTTTGGGACATGGTTTGACACCCTTAGGGAAGTGCTATCATCATGAAACCTTCAGATCACTTACATTTTAATAGATTCTACCTTCCTGTAATGTTTCAGCCTGATTGGACCTTGTTTTCACACAAATGGACCCAGAATGATGTGAAATTGTGCTTCGTGCAACATAATTCTGGGTGCCATTTACAAACCATAAGTGCTAATGACTCCATTCCTTTTTGTGGTTGTAGGGGCTGTTGACTGGAGTACACTAAAACAAACCTGACCGCTCTAGGACATTCAGAAGCCAAGTTATAAGCCCACAAATGTGTAACTGGACTAATTCTTTAAAGTGACACCAGATCCGGTGACCTTTGCGACATGGTTTGACCCCCTTAGGAAAGTGCTATCATCATGAAACGTTCAGATCACTTACAACTCAATAGATTCTACCTTCCTGTAACGTTTCTGCCTGATTGGACCTTGTTTTCACACAAATGAACCCAGAATAATGTGAAATTGTGCTTCGTGCAACATAATTCTGTGTGCCATTTACAAACCATAAGTGTTAATGACTCCATTCCTTTTTGTGGTTGTAGGGGCTGTTGATTGGAGTACATTAAAACAAACCTGATCTCTCTAGGACATTCAGAAGCCAAGTTATAAGCCTACAAAGATGTAACTGGACTACTTCTTTAAAGTGACACCAGGCCCGGTGACCTTTGGGACATGGTTTTACCCCCTATAGGAATGTGCGATCATCTTGAAACGTTCAGGTCCCTTACAACTCAATAGATTCTACCTTCCTGTAACGTTTCAGCCTGATTGGACCTTGTTTTCACACAAATGGACCCAGAATGATGTGAAATTGTGCTTCGTGCAACATAATTCTGGCTGCCATTTAAGAACCATAAGTGCTAATGACTCCATTCCTTTTTGTGGTTGTGGGGGCTGTTGATTGGAGTACACTAAAACAACCCTGATCTCTCTAGGACATTCAGAAGCCAAGTTATAAGCCCACAAAGGTGTAACTGGACTACTTCTTTAAAGTGACACCAGGCCCGGTGACCTTTGGGACATGGTTTGACCCCCTATAGGAAAGTGCTATCATCATGAAACGTTCAGATCACTTACAACTCAATAGATTCCACCTTCCTGTAACGTTTCTGCCTGATTGGACCTTGTTTTCACACAAATGAACCCAGAATGATGTGAAATTTTGCTTCGTGCAACATAATTCTGGGTGCCATTTACAAACCATAAGTGCTAATGACTCCATTCCTTTTTGTGGTTGTAGGGGCTGTTGATTGGAGTACATTAAAACAAACCTGACCTCTCCAGGACATTCAGAAGCCAAGTTATAAGCCCACAAATGTGTAACTGGACTACTACTTTAAATTGACACCAGATCCGGAGACATTTGGGACATGGTTTGACCCCCTTAGGAAAGTGCTATCATCATGAAACGTTCAGATCACTTACAACTCAATAGATTCTACCTTTCTGTAACGTTTCAGCCTGATTGGACCTTGTTTTCACACAAATGAACCCAGAATGATGTGAAATTGTGCTTCGTGCAACATAATTCTGGGTGCCATTTAAAAACCATAAGTGCTAATGACTCCATTCCTTTTTGTGGTTGTAGGGGCTGTTGATTGGAGTATACTAAAACAAACCTGATCTCTCTAGGACATTCAGAAGCCAAGTTATAAGCCCACAAATGTGTAACTGGACTACTTCTTTAGACACCAGATCCGGTGACCTTTGGGACATGGTTTGACCCCCTTAGGGAAGTGCTATCATCATGAAACCTTCAGATCACTTACATTTTAATAGATTCTACCTTCCTGTAATGTTTCAGCCTGATTGGACCTTGTTTTCACACATATGAACCCAGAATGATGTGAAATTGTGCTTCGTGCAACATAATTCTGGGTGCCATTTAAAAACCATAAGTGCTAATGACTCCATTCCTTTTTGTGGTTGTAGGGGCTGTTGATTGGAGTACACTAAAACAAACCTGATCGCTCTAGGACATTCAGAAGCCAAGTTATATGCCCACAAATGTGTAACTGGACTACTTCTTTAAATTGACACCAGATCCGGTGACCTTTGGGACATGGTTTGACCCCCTTAGGAAAGTGCTATCATCATGAAACGTTCAGATCACTTACAACGCAATAGATTCTACCTTCCTGTAACGTTTCAGCCTGATTGGACCTTGTTTTCACACAAATGAACCCAGAATGATGTGAAATTGTGCTTCGTGCAACATAATTCTGGGTGCCATTTAAAAACCATAAGTCTAATGACTCCATTCCTTTTTGTGGTTGTAGGGGCTGTTGATTGGAGTATACTAAAACAAACCTGATCTCTCTAGGACATTCAGAGGCCAAGTTATAAGCCCACAAATTTGTAACTGGACTACTTCTTTAGACACCAGATCAGGTGACCTTTGGGACATGGTTTGACCCCCTTAGGAAAGTGCTATCATCATGAAACGTTCAGATCACTTACAACAATAGATTCTACCTTCCTGTAACGTTTCAGCCTGATTGGACCTTGTTTTCACACAAATGAACCCAGAATGATGTGAAATTGTGCTTCGTGCAACATAATTCTGGGTGCCATTTAAAAACCATAAGTGCTAATGTCTCCATTCCTTTTTGTGGTTCTAGGGGCTGTTGATTGGAGTACACTAAAACAAACCTGATCTCTCTAGGACATTCAGAAGCCAAGTTATAAGCCCACACACAAAGATGTAACTGGACTACTTCTTTAAAGTGACACTTGGCCCGGTGACCTTTGGGACATGGTTTGACCCCCTATAGGAATGTGCGATCATCTTGAAACGTTCAGATCACTTACAACTTAATAGATTCTACCTTCTTGTAGCGTTTCAGCCGGATTGGACCTTGTTTTCACACAAATTGACCCAGAATCATGTGAAATTGTGCTTAGTGCAGCATAATTCTGGGTGCCATTTAAGAACCATAAGTGCTAATGACTCCATTCCTTTTTGTGGTTGTAGGGGCTGTTGATTGGAGTACACTAAAATAAACCTGATCTCTCTAGGACATTCAGAAGCCAAGTTATAAGCCCACAAATGTGTAACTGGACTACTTCTTTAAATTGACACCAGATCCGGTGACCTTTGGGACATGGTTTGACCCCCTTAGGAAAGCGCTATCATCATGAAACGTTCAGATCACTTACAACTCAATAGATTCTAGCTTCCAGTAACGTTTCAGCCTGATTGGACCTTGTTTTCACACAAATGAACCCAGAATGATGTGAAATTGTGCTTCGTGCAAAATAATTCTGGGTGCCATTTACAAACCATAAGTGCTAATGACTCCATTCCTTTTTGTGGTTGTAGGGGCTGTTGATTGGAGTACACTAAAACAAACCTAACCTCTCTAGGACATTCAGAAGCCAAGTTATAAGCCCACAAAGGTGTAACTGGACTAATTCTTTAAAGTGACACTTGGCCCGGTGAGCTTTGGGACATGGTTTGACCCCCTATAGGAATGTGCGATCATCTTGAAACGTTCAGATCACTTACAACTCAATAGATTCTACCTTCTTGTAGCGTTTCAGCCGGATTGGACCTTGTTTTCACACAAATTGAACAAGAATGATGTGAAATTGTGCTTCGTGCAACATAATTCTGGGTGCCACTTACAAACCATAAGTGCTAATGACTCCATTCATTTTTGTGGTTGTAGGGGCTGTTGATTGGAGTACATTAAAACAAACCTGATCTCTCTAGGACATTCAGAAGCCAAGTTATAAGCCCACAAATGTGTAACTGGACTACTTCTTTAAATTGACACCAGATCCAGTGACCTTTGGGACATGGTTTGACCCCCTTAGGAAAGTGCTATCATCATGAAACGTTCAGATCACTTACAACTCAATAGATTCTACCTTCCTGTAACGTTTCAGCCTGATTGGACCTTGTTTTCACACAAATGGACCCAGAATGATGTGAAATTGTGCTTTGTGCAACATAATTCTGGGTGCCATTTAAAAACCATAAGTGCTAATGACTCCATTCCTTTTTGTGGTTGTAGGGGCTGTTGATTGGAGTACACTAAAATAAACCTGATCTCTCTAGGACATTCAGAAGCCAAGTTATAAGCCCACAAATGTGTAACTGGACTACTTCTTTAAATTGACACCAGATCCGGTGACCTTTGGGACATGGTTTGACCCCCTTAGGAAAGTGCTATCATCATGAAACATTCAGATCACTTACAACTCAATAGATTCTACCTTCCTGTAACGTTTCAGCCTGATTGGACCTCGTTTTCACACAAATGAACCCAGAATGATGTGAAATTGTGCTTCGTGCAACATAATTCTGGGTGCCATTTACAAACCATAAGTGCTAATGACTCCATTCTTTTTGTGGTTGTAGGGGCTGTTGAATGGAGTACACTAAAACAAACCTGACCTCTCTAGGACATTCAGAAGCCAAGTTATAAGCCCACAAAGGTGTAACTGGACAACTTCTTTAAAGTGACACCAGGCCCGGTGACCTTTGGGACATGGTTTTACCCCCTATAAGAATGTGCGATCATCTTGAAACCTTCAGATCACTTACAACTCAATAGATTCTACCTTCTTGTAGCGTTTCAGCCTGATTGGACCTTGTTTTCACACAAATGGACCCAGAATTATGTGAAATTGTGCTTCGTGCAACATAATTCTGGGTGCCATTTACAAACCATAAGTGCTAATGACTCCATTCCTTTTTGTGGTTGTAGGGGCTGTTGATTGGAGTACATTAAAACAAACCTGATCTCTCTAGGACATTCAGAAGTCAAGTTAGAAGCCCACAAATGTGTAACTGGACTACTACTTTAAATTGACACCAGATCCGGTGACCTTTGGGACATGGTTAGACCCCCTTAGGAAAGTGCTATCATCATGAAACATTCAGATCACTTACAACTCAATAGATTCTACCTTCATGTAACGTTTCAGCCTGATTAGACCTTGTTTTAGAACAAATGAACCCAGAATGATGTGAAATTGTGCTTCGTGCAACATAATTCTGGGTGCCATTTACAAACCATAAGTGCTAACGACTCCATTCCTTTTTGTGGTTGTAGGGGCTGTTGATTGGAGAACACTAAAACAAACCTAACCTCTCTAGGACATTCAGAAGCCAAGTTATAAGCCCACAAAGGTGTAACTGGACTACTTCTTTAAAGTGACACCAGGCCCGGTGACCTTTGGGACATGGTTTTACCCCCTATAGGAATGAGCGATCATCTTGAAACGTTCAGATCCCTTACAACTCAATAGATTCTACCTTCTTGTAGCGTTTCAGCCTGATTGGACCTTGATTTCACACAAATGGACCCAGAATGATGTGAAATTGTTCTTCCTGCAACATAATTCTGGGTGCCATTTACAAACCTTAAGTGCTAATGACTCCATTCCTTTTTGTGGTTGTAGGGGCTGTTGATTGGAGTACACTAAAACAAACCTGATCTCTCTAGGACATTCAGAAGCCAAGTTACAAGCCCACAAATGTGTAACTGGACTACTTCTTTAAATTGACACCAGATCCGGTGACCTTTGGGACATGGTTTGACCCCCTTAGGAAAGTGCTATCATCATGAAACGTTCAGATCACTTACAACTCAATAGATTCTACCTTCCTGTAACGTTTCAGCCTGATTGGACCTTGTTTTCACACAAATGAACCCTGAATGATGTGAAATTGTGCTTCGTGCAACATAATTCTGGGTGCCATTTACAAACCATAAGTGCTAATGACTCCATTCCTTTTTGTGGTTGTAGGGGCTGTTGATTGGAGTACATTAAAACAAACCTGATCTCTCTAGAGCCCTTTTCAGACAGACATTCTGGAACATTTGTGGAAAATTCAATCCAGTTTTTAACCGGAACTGTGTTTTCAGACACACCACTTTTGTACCGGAACTTGTCCTTTCGGCTGCGTTCAGACAGCAGGGAAAAGTTCCAGATGTCTGGGGGGAGGGGGTGGGGAGGCTGTACCCGGATATTGCGTAAACAAAGTGCGGCGGGCGTACATGCGTCATTTCCCCAAACAAAGCTATTCAGTCCAACATGGCCGGCGAAGAGCTAGAATTCCTCTCACTGATCGGACTTATGTTAAGCGTAATCCTGCGCACACGAAAACGCATTAGAGACCTGGATGATGAAGCTCAATTGGTAATAAAGGAATCACGGGAGCAGTGTGAAACGCTCCGTCGCGCGTGTAGGAGACGGTACCGTAGGAGGCGAGCTGCCATGGTTCGCCGCATGCTTCAGGAGACCGCGACCCGGCGTATATGGAAACATTCACGACCAAGTGGCGAAGTTTTCTGGTCAAACGCGTTGAAAAACTTTGGAGATGAGGAGCGGTATCAACATTTTCGAATGTCTCGCAGGACCTTCAACTACCTGTTAAGCTTGGTTAGGCCTGTTTTGGCACGGAAAACTACAAACAGGCGCAGGCCTTACGAACCTTCCCTCAGGCTAGCCGTTGTTATCTGGTGGTATGCCACACCGAGCGAATACAGAACCATAAGCTGCCTGTTTGGTGTTGGTATATCCACTGTCTGTGTTTTTTTGCGAGAGGTGACAAGTGCTCTGAAGGACCGTTTGCTAGAATGTTTCATTTCATTACCAAAGCTGGACCAGCTACAGGTCACAATGGATGGATTTGCTGCACGCGGCTACCCAATGTGTGGTGGAGCTATAGATGGAAGCCACATTCCAATCATTGCTCCGAAGGACGATCCAGCTTCATATCACAACAGAAAAGGCTGGCATTCCATTGTTCTGCAGGCTGTTGTTGACCACCGTTTCTAGTAAGACTGGTTTTGTGAGAGCATGAATTTCTATGTTGTTGTCAAGAGCAAATTTACATTTTATGCATCCCTTTGTTGTTTGGGGCTGTTATGTTGCAGCACTAACGAAATGCTTTGTTCAGTTTCACAGATGTTTATGTTGGTTGGCCTGGTCGAACGCATGACGCCAGAGTACTCAGCAACTCTACCATCTTCATTAAAGCCGAACAACAAGATGGCTACCTGTTCCCCCGTGAGGTATGCCTTAACATCTAAATCTGCGCGCGCACACACACACACACACACACCCCTACACCTCTAATCTTGGTTTTCTGTCCTTCTAGATGTCCAGAGACATCAATGGTGTAGAGGTTCCCGTTCATCTGATTGGGGATGCGGCATATCCACTGAAGAAGTGGCTGATGAAGGGGTTCACACAACACCATCGTCTGACGCCTGAACAAAGCACCTTCAACTATCGTTTAAGCTCTGCTCGGATGGTTGTTGAAAATGCATTTGGGCGGCTTAAGGGCCGCTGGAAGTGTCTGGCCAAGCGTTGTGATGTGGACATTCACATTATGCCGGACATTGTGATTGCTTGTTGCATTCTTCACAATGTCTGCGAGATCAACAAAGACAATTACCTTGCTGAATGGAATACTGATGCCACTGAACTACCTGAACCTAATGCAGAAGCTGTGTATGCCCCTCCAGTTGGAGGGGCACAGCAAATTCGAGGGGCAATCATGTCAGTACTTTAACTGCATTTCAAATTGATTGTGCTTCTTGTCCAAAACTGCGTTGTACATTTTGGGACTGTAACTATGTCTGCTTCCCCTAATTAAAAAGAAAACTTTTAACAGTGTTAACCATTCTTCACATAGATGAGAATGTATTCATAGTTTCACCCAAAAAGGTTTTTATTTGCCAAGCAAAAAAAGTAAAATAGACACTGCAAACAGAGGTATAAGTTGTGTTGTGCAAAATCTGCCACTTCAAGTAAAAGACATTTAATTAAAATGTGCAAAACTTGTCCAAAAAAATTAAACTCAATACCCCCCCCCCCCCCAATTTAATCGAGACTAAAGGTTTGCCATGAAAGGCTTGTATAAAAAAAACACAAAAAACAACTTATTTTAGTAGATTGTATAAATGGCAAAAGTTTAAATAAAGTGTAACAAATAAAAACTGAAAATTAATACTGAAATGAAACTGTCTACAGATGGAGAATGTGGGGTGCAGCAGTCTGCACTGATGGAGCTCTGCAGGTCAGAATGTTACATCAGCCAGTGAAGGTGGAGGGACAATGAACTACAAATTGTGGTAGTTTGGACCCGGCATCTATTCCTGCTGTGGCTGAGTCAACCTGTTAACAAGTTGACACATCAAAGATGTTATATCCTGGAATGTAGCCACTTCTTGTCGCCTGACCGCTAAGTATTCACGCATATATTGCTGTTCAAACTCCCTCTGCTCCTGCATTAATTCTCTGTCACGCTGATGGCTTCTCTCATCCATGCGTTTTAAAGCCTCGCTCCATTCTGTGTAGGAAGACTTGTCTCTCTTCCTCTTTCTTTGCCTTGGAGTGCTGGATGCCGCATGCGATGGGGTGCTGCATGATGGCCCTATTGAAAAAGGCAGACATTAGTGTCACATATATGCTGTAGTGTTTCAATGTATTTTGTGCAGTGGGGTGATTATCTGAATATGGTGCACTACAGGTTTACCACAAAGACAAACATTTAAACTCAACTCAGATATAGTAACAAAATACATGTTCAAAATGGGACACGTAATGTATGTCCTCCATTTTTTGGTGAGTTTTCCAATAACTAACCCCCAATGTGCACGTAATTCAAACACGTCACCCAGCGCTTTTCTCATCACGTGCTCAGTTGGAGCAGTTTAGATACCAGAAGTTAAAAGCCTGCTGTTTAGGTCGCAGTTGTCTGCAATTAACGTTTTTATAGCTATAAGCTGTACATCTGCACACCCAGTCTTACAACAGCATCTGCTTGCTAACGTGAATATTTACCTGCTATGGAAGAGCAGTCACTGTCCGACGCGACTTGGGGCCTGTGGTTCTCGCTGCCGTCCGTTGCGTCTTCTTGGGCCCTCTCAAGGGAGCTGCAGCTGGCCTCAGAGCAGTCCTCTGGTCGGTTGGAAGCCGCCACCATGCTTCCACACACCACAACAGGGTTTGTGGTTTTTTGAGCACCCCATATAGCTTCACATAAGTCGAAGTAGCCCCACTCCATCCGGTCGTTACCACTTCTCCTATTGTGGTCACATACCTCGTGGTATCGACGCTTTAAGGCCTTGAGCTTCGATATGGCCTGTTGTTTGCTCCGGTGCGTTCCCAGATCACGCAACTTCGATACTAGGCGGTCGTAGGTGACAGAGTCTCGCGCTGTACCTTGAATACTTTTCATAATGACCATGTCTCCCCTCACCGTGAGTAGGTCTCGAATCTCTGAATCTGTCCAATTGGTCGACATGTTGGAGATGCTGTTCAGATGTTCGCCTTCTTTCCTCTGTGTGTTTGTGCTCAGGACTCGGGACATCATGTGGTATACCTTCCCGGTCACGTGACATATACGTTATCTAGGTGCGCACAGCGTCCCCCGGTCCCCTCCTCCCCCCTCCCCCTTGTCCGGAAATTTATCTCACGAGTCTGAAAGCAGCCACCCTGTCCGTAACAAGTCCGGACCTGTTACTAGGGGCTTCGTCCGGAGAAATTCCGGAGCACGTTATCCGGATGTTTGTTGCACGAAGCACAATTTCACATCATTCTGGGTTCATTTGTGTGAAAACAAGGTCCAATCAGGCTGAAACGTTACAGGAAGGTAGAATCTATTTAGTTGTAAGTGATCTGAACGTTTCATGATGATAGCACTTTCCTAAGGGGGTCAAACCATGTCGCAAAGGTCACCGGATCTGGTGTCAATTTAAAGAAGTAGTCCAGTTACACATTTGTGGGCTTATAACTTGGCTTCTGAATGTCCTAGAGATATCAGGTTTGTTTTAATGTACTCCAGTCAACAGCCCCTACAACCACAAAAAGGAATGGAGTCATTAGCACTTATGGTATGTAAATGGCACCCAGAATTATGTTGCACGAAGCACAATTTCACATCATTCTGGGTTCATTTGTGTGAAAACAAGGTCCAATCAGGCTGAAATGTTACAGGAAGGTAGAATGTATTGAGTTGTAAGTGATCTGAACGTTTCATGATGATAGCACTTTCCTAAGGGGGTCACACCATGTCCCAAAGGTCACCGGATCTGGTGTCAATTTAAAGAAGTAGTCCAGTTACACATTTGTGGGCTTATAACTTGGCTTCTGAATGTCCTAGAGAGATCAGGTTTGTTTTAATGTACTCCAATCAAGAGCCCCTACAAACACAAAAGGGAATGGAGTCATTAGCACTTATGGTTTGTAAATGGCACCCAGAATTATGTTGCACGATGCACAATTTCACATCATTCTGGGTCCATTTGTGTGAAAACAAGGTCCAATCAGGCTGAAACGCTACAAGAAGGTAGAATCTATTGAGTTGTAAGTGATCTGAACGTTTCAAGATGATCGCACTTTCCTATAGGGGGTAAAACCATTTCCCAAAGGTCACCGGGCCTGGTGTCACTTTAAAGAAGTAGTCCAGTTACACCTTTGTGGGCTTATAACTTGGCTTCTGAATGTCCTAGAGAGGTTAGGTTTGTTTTAGTGTACTCCAATCAAAGCCCCTACAACCACAAAAAGGTATGGAGTCATTAGCACTTATGGTTTGTAAATGGCACCCAGAATTATGTTGCACGAAGCACAATTTCACATCATTCTGGGTTCATTTGTGTGAAAACAAGGTCCAATCAGGCTGAAACGTTACAGGAAGGTAGAATCTATTGAGTTGTAAGTTATCTGAACGTTTCATGATGATAGCACTTTCCTAAGGGGGTCAAACCATGTCCCAAAGGTCACCGGATCTGGTGTCAATTTAAAGAAGCAGTCCAGTTACACATTTGTGGGCTTATAACTTGGCTTCTGAATGACCTAGAGAGATCAGGTTTGTTTTAATGTACTCCAATCAACAGCCCCTACAACCACAGAAAGGAATGGAGATATTAGCACTTATGGTTTGTAAATGGCACCCAGAATTATGTTGCACGAAGCACAATTTCACATCATTCTGGGTTCATTTGTGTGAAAACAAGGTCCAATCAGGCTGAAACGTTACAGGAAGGTAGAATCTATTGAGTTGCAAGTGATCTGAACGTTTCATGATGATAGCACTTTCCTAAGGGGGTCAAACCATGTCCCAAAAGTCACCGGATCTGGTGTCAATTTAAAGAAGTAGTCCAGTTACACATTTGTGGGCTTAAAACTTGGCTTCTGAATGTCCTAGAGAGATCAGGTTTGTTTTAGTGTACTCCAATCAACAGCCCCTACAACCACAAAAAGGTATGGAGTCATTAGCACTTATGGTTTGTAAATGGCACCCAGAATTATGTTGCACGAAGCACAATTTCACATCATTCTGGGTCCATTTGTGTGAAAACAAGGTCCAATCAGGCTGAAACGCTAAAAGAAGGTAGAATCTATTGAGTTGTAAGTGATCTGAACATTTCAAGATGATCGCACATTCCTATAGGGGGTAAAACCATGTCCCAAAGGTCACCGGGCCTGGTGTCACTTTAAAGTAGTAGTCCAGTTACACCTTTTGGGCTTATAACTTGGCTTCTGAATGTCCTAGAGAGGTTAGTTTGTTTTAGTGTACTCCAATCAACAGCCCCTACAACCACAAAAAGGAATGGAGTCATTAGCACTTAAGGTTTGTAAATGACACCCAGAATTATGTTGCAGGAAGAACAATTTCACATCATTCTGGGTCCATTTGTGTGAAAACAAGGTCCAATCAGGCTGAAACGCTACAAGAAGGTAGAATCTATTGAGTTGTAAGTGATCTGAACGTTTCAAGATGATCGCTCATTCCTATAGGGGGTAAAACCATGTCGCAAAGGTCACCGGGCCTGGTATCACTTTAAAGAAGTAGTCCAGTTACACCTTTGAGGGCTTATAACTTGGCTTCTGAATGTCCTAGAGAGGTTAGGTTTGTTTTAGTGTTCTCCAATCAACAGCCCCTACAACCACAAAAAGGAATGGCGTCATTAGCACTTATGGTTTGTAAATGGCACCCAGAATTATGTTGCACGAAGCACAATTTCACATCATTCTGGGTTCATTTGTGTGAAAACAAGGTCCAATCAGGCTGAACCGTTACAGGAAGGTAGACACTATTGAGTTGTAAGTGAGCTGAATGTTTCATGTTGATAGCACTTTCCTAAGGGGGTCAAACCATGTCCCAAAGGTCACCGGATCTGGTGTCAATTTAAAGTAGTAGTCCAGTTACACATTTGTGGGCTTATAACTTGACTTATGAATGTCCTAGAGAGATCAGGTTTGTTTTAATGTACTCCAATCAACAGCCCCTACAACCACAAAAAGGAATGGAGTCATTAGCACTTATGGTTTGTAAATGGCACCCAGAATTATGTTGCACGAAGCACAATTTCACATCATTCTGGGTCCATTTGTGTGAAAACAAGGTCCAATCAGGCTGAAACGCTACAAGAAGGTAGAATCTATTGAGTTGTAAGTGATCTGAAGGTTTCAAGATGATCGCACATTCTTATAGGGGGTAAAACCATGTCCCAAAGGTCACCGGGCCTGGTGTCACTTTAAAGAAGTTGTCCAGTTACACCTTTGTGGGCTTATAACTTGGCTTCTGAATGTCCTAGAGAGATCAGGTTTGTTTTAGTGTACTCCAATCAACAGCCCCTACAACCACAAAAAGGAATGGAGTCATTAGCACTTATGGTTTGTAAATGGCACCCAGAATTATGTTGCACGAAGCACAATTTCACATCATTCTGGGTTCATTTGTGTGAAAACAAGGTCCAATCAGGCTGAAACGTTACAGGAAAGTAGAATCTATTGAGTTGTAAGTGATATGAATGTTTCATGATGATAGCACTTTCCTAAGGGGGTCAAACCATGTCCCAAAGGTCACCGGATCTGGTGTCAATTTAAAGAAGTAGTCCAGTTACACATTTGTGGGCTTATAACTTGGCTTCTGAATGTCCTAGAGAGATCAGGTTTGTTTTAGTGTACTCCAATCAACAGCCCCTACAACCACAAAAAGGAATGGAGTCATTATCACTTAAGGTTTGTAAATGGCACCCAGAATTATGTTGCACGAAGCACAATTTAACATCATTCTGGGTCCATTTGTGTGAAAACAAGGTCCAATCAGGCTGAAACGTTACAGGAAGGTAGAATCTATTGAGTTGTAAGTTATCTGAACGTTTCATGATGATAGCACTTTCCTAAGGGGGTCAAACCATGTCCCAAAGGTCACCAGATCTGGTGTCAATTTAAAGAAGCAGTCCAGTTACACATTTGTGGGCTTATAACTTGGCTTCTGAATGACCTAGAGAGATCAGGTTTGTTTTAATGTACTCCAATCAACAACCCCTACAACCACAAAAAGGAATGGAGATATTAGCACTTATGGTTTGTAAATGGCACCCAGAATTATGTTGCACGAAGCACAATTTCACATCATTCTGGGTTCATTTGTGTGAAAACAAGGTCCAATCAGGCTGAAACGTTACAGGAAGGTAGAATCTATTGAGTTGCAAGTGATATGAACGTTTCATGATGATAGCACTTTCCTAAGGGGGTCAAACCATGTCCCAAAAGTCACCGGATCTGGTGTCAATTTAAAGAAGTAGTCCAGTTACACATTTGTGGGCTTATAACTTGGCTTCTGAATGTCCTAGAGAGATCAGGTTTGTTTTAGTGTACTCCAATCAACAGCCCCTACAACCACAAAAAGGAATGGAGTCATTAGCACTTATTGTTTGTAAATGGCACCCAGAATTATGTTGCACGAAGCACAATTTCACATCATTCTGGGTCCATTTGTGTGAAAACAAGGTCCAATCAGGCTGAAACGCTACAAGAAGGTAGAATCTATTGAGTTGTAAGTGATCTGAACGTTTCAAGATGATCGCACATTCCTATAGGGGGTAAAACCATGTCCCAAAGGTCACCGGGCCTGGTGTCACTTTAAAGTAGTAGTCCAGTTACACCTTTTGGGCTTATAACTTGGCTTCTGAATGTCCTAGAGAGGTTAGTTTGTTTTAGTGTACTCCAATCAACAGCCCCTAAAACCACAAAAAGGAATGGAGTCATTAGCACTTATGGTTTGTAAATGGCACCCAGAATTATGTTGCACGAAGCACAATTTCACATCATTCTGGGTTCATTTGTGTGGAAACAAGGTCCAATCAGGCTGAAACGTTACAGGAAGGTAGAATCTATTGAGTTGTAAGTGATCTGAACGTTTCATGATGAGAGCACTTTCCTAAGGGGGTCAACCATGTCCCAAAGGTCACCGGATCTGGTGTCAATTTAAAGAAGTAGTCCAGTTACACATTTGTGGGCTTATAACTTGGCTTCTGAATGTCCTAGAGAGATCAGGTTTGTTTTAGTGTACTCCAATCAACAGCCCCTACAACCACAAAAAGGAATGGAGTCATTAGCACTTAAGGTTTGTAAATGACACCCAGAATTATGTTGCAGGAAGAACAATTTCACATCATTCTGGGTCCATTTGTGTGAAAACAAGGTCCAATCAGGCTGAAACGCTACAAGAAGGTAGAATCTATTGAGTTGTAAGTGATCTGAACGTTTCAAGATGATCGCTCATTCCTATAGGGGGTAAAACCATGTCCCAAAGGTCACCGGATCTGGTGTCAATTTAAAGAAGTAGTCCAGTTACACATTTGTGGGCTTATAACTTGGCTTCTGAATGTCCTAGAGAGATCAGGTTTATTTTAGTGTACTCCAATCAACAGCCCCTACAACCACAAAAAGGAATGGAGTCATTAGCACTTAGGGTTTTTAAATGGCACCCAGAATTATGTTGCACAAAGCACAATTTCACATCATTCTGGGTCCATTTGTGTGAAAACAAGGTCCAATCAGGCTGAAACGTTACAGGAAGGTAGAATCTATTGAGTTGTAAGTGATCTGAACGTTTCATGATGATAGCACTTTCCTAAGGGGGTCAAACCATGTCCCAAAGGTCACTGGATCTGGTGTCAATTTAAAGAAGTAGTCCAGTTACACATTTGTGGGCTTATAACTTGGCTTCTGAATGTCCTAGAGAGATCAGGTTTGTTTTAATGTACTCCAATCAACAGCCCCTACAACCACAAAAATGAATGGAGTCATTAGCACTTATGGTTTGTAAGTGGCACCCAGAATTATGTTGCACGAAGCACAATTTCACATCATTCTGGGTCAATTTGTGTGAAAACAAGGTCCAATCCGGCTGAAACGCTACAAGAAGGTAGAATCTATTGAGTTGTAAGTGATCTGAACGTTTCAAGATGATCGCACATTCCTATAGGGGGTCAAACCATGTCCCAAAGGTCACCGGGCCAAGTGTCACTTTAAAGAAGTAGTCCAGTTACACCTTTGTGGGCTTATAACTTGGCTTCTGAATGTCCTAGAGAGGTTAGGTTTGTTTTAGTGTACTCCAATCAACAGCCCCTACAACCACAAAAAGGAATGGAGTCATTAGCACTTATGGTTTGTAAATGGCACCAAGAATTATTTTGCACGAAGCACAATTTCACATCATTCTGGGTTCATTTGTGTGAAAACAAGGTCCAATCAGGCTGAAACGTTACTGGAAGCTAGAATCTATTGAGTTTTAAGTGATCTGAACGTTTCATGATGATAGCGCTTTCCTAAGGGGGTCAAACCATGTCCCAAAGGTCACCGGATCTGGTGTCAATTTAAAGAAGTAGTCCAGTTACACATTTGTGGGCTTATAACTTGGCTTCTGAATGTCCTAGAGAGATCAGGTTTATTTTAGTGTACTCCAATCAACAGCCCCTACAACCACAAAAAGGAATGGAGTCATTAGCACTTATGGTTCTTAAATGGCACCCAGAATTATGCTGCACTAAGCACAATTTCACATGATTCTGGGTCAATTTGTGTGAAAACAAGGTCCAATCCGGCTGAAACGCTACAAGAAGGTAGAATCTATTGAGTTGTAAGTGATCTGAACGTTTCAAGATGATCACACATTCCTATAGGGGGTCAAACCATGTCCCAAAGGTCACCGGGCCAAGTGTCACTTTAAAGAAGTAGTCCAGTTACATCTTTGTGTGTGGGCTTATAACTTGGCTTCTGAATGTCCTAGAGAGATCAGGTTTGTTTTAGTGTACTCCAATCAACAGCCCCTAGAACCACAAAAAGGAATGGAGACATTAGCACTTATGGTTTTTAAATGGCACCCAGAATTATGTTGCACGAAGCACAATTTCACATCATTCTGGGTTCATTTGTGTGAAAACAAGGTCCAATCAGGCTGAAACGTTACAGGAAGGTAGAATCTATTGTTGTAAGTGATCTGAACGTTTCATGATGATAGCACTTTCCTAAGGGGGTCAAACCATGTCCCAAAGGTCACCGGGTCTGGTGTCTAAAGAAGTAGTCCAGTTACAAATTTGTGGGCTTATAACTTGGCTTCTGAATGTCCTAGAGAGATCAGGTTTGTTTTAGTATACTCCAATCAACAGCCCCTACAACCACAAAAAGGAATGGAGTCATTAGACTTATGGTTTTTAAATGGCACCCAGAATTATGTTGCACGAAGCACAATTTCACATCATTCTGGGTTCATTTGTGTGAAAACAAGGTCCAATCAGGCTGAAACGTTACAGGAAGGTAGAATCTATTAAAATGTAAGTGATCTGAACGTTTCATGATGATAGCACTTCCCTAAGGGGGTCAAACAATGTCCCAAAGGTCACCGGATCTGGTGTCTAAAGAAGTAGTCCAGTTACACATTTGTGGGCTTATAACTTGGCTTCTGAATGTCCTAGAGAGATCAGGTTTGTTTTAGTGTACTCCAATCTACAGCCCCTACAACCACAAAAAGGAATGGAGTCATTAGCACTTATGGTTTTTAAATGGCACCCAGAATTATGTTGCACGAAGCACAATTTCACATCATTCTGGGTTCATTTGTGTGAAAACAAGGTCCAATCAGGCTGAAACGTTACAGAAAGGTAGAATCTATTGAGTTGTAAGTGATCTGAACGTTTAATGATGATAGCACTTTCCTAAGGGGGTCAAACCATGTCCCAAAGGTCACCGGATCTGGTGTCAATTTAAATAAGTAGTCCAGTTACACATTTGTGGGCTTATAACTTGGCTTCTGAATGTCCTAGAGAGATCAGGTTTATTGTAGTGTACTCCAATCAACAGCCCCTACAACCACAAAAAGGAATGGAGTCATTAGCACTTATGGTTTGTAAATGGCACCCAGAATTATGTTGCACGAAGCACTATTTCACATCATTCTGGGTCCATTTGTGTGAAAACAAGGTCCAATCAGGCTGAAACGTTACAGGAAGGTAGAATCTATTGAGTTGTAAGTGATCTGAACGTTTAATGATGATAGCACTTTCCTAAGGGGGTCAAACCATGTCCCAAAGGTCACCGGGCCTGGTGTCACTTTAAAGAAGTAGTCCAGTTACACATTTATGGGCTTATAACTTGGCTTCTGAAGGTCCTAGAGCGATCAGGTTTGTTTTAGTGTACTCCAATCAACAGCCCCTACAACCACAAAAAGGAATGGAGTCATTAGCACTTATGGCTTTTAAATGGCACCCAGAATTATGTTGCACGAAGCACAATTTCACATCATTCTGGGTTCATTTGTGTGAAAACAAGGTCCAATCAGGCTGAAACGTTACATGAAGGTAGAATCTATTGAGTTGTATGTGATCTGAAGGTTTCATGATGATAGCACTTTCCTAAGGGGGTCAAACCATGTCTCAAAGGTCACCGGATCTGGTGTCAATTTAAAGAAGTAGTCCAGTTACACATTTGTGGGCTTATAACTTGGCTTCTGAATGTCCTAGAGCGATCAGGTTTGTTTTAGTGTACTCCAATCAACAGCCCCTAGAACCACAAAAAGGAATGGAGACATTAGCACTTATGGTTTTTAAATGGCACCCAGAATTATGTTGCACGAAGCACAATTTCACATCATTCTGGGTTCATTTGTGTGAAAACAAGGTCCAATCAGGCAGAAACGTTACAGGAAGGTAGAATCTATTGAGTTGTAAGTGATCTGAATGTTTCATGATGATAGCACTTTCCTAAGGGGGTCAAACCATGTCCCAAAGGTCACCGGATCTGGTGTCTAAAGAAGTAGTCCAGTTACACATTTGTGGGCTTATAACTTGGCTTCTGAATGTCCTAGAGAGATCAGGTTTGTTTTAGTATACTCCAATCAACAGCCCCTACAACCACAAAAAGGAATGGAGTCATTAGCACTTATGGTTTTTAAATGGCACCCAGAATTATGTTGCACGAAGCACAATTTCACATCTTTCTGGGTTCATTTGTGTGAAAACAAGGTCCAATCAGGCTGAAACAATACAGGAAGGTAGAATCTATTGAGTTGTAAGTGATCTGAACGTTTCATGATGATCGCACTTTCCTAAGGGGGTCAAACCATGTCCCAAAGGTCACCGGATCTGGTGTCACTTTAAAGAAGTAGTCCAGTTACACATTTGTGGGCTTATAACTTGGCTTCTGAATGTCCTAGAGAGGTCAGGGTTGTTTTAGTGTACTCCAATCAACAGCCCCTACAACCACAAAAAGGAATGGAGTCATTAGCACTTATGGTTTGTAAATGGCACCCAGAATTATGTTGCACGAAGCACAATTTCACATCATTCTGGGTCCATTTGTGTGAAAACAAGGTCCAATCAGGCTGAAACGCTACAAGAAGGTAGAATCTATTGAGTTGTAAGTGATCTGAACGTTTCAAGATGATCGCACATTCCTATAGGGGGTAAAACCATGTCCCAAAGGTCACCGGGCCTGGTGTCACTTTAAAGAAGTAGTCCAGTTACACATTTGTGGGCTTATAACTTGGCTTCTGAATGTCCTAGAGAGATCAGGTTTATTTTAGTGTACTCCAATCAACAGCCCCTACAACCACAAAAAAGGAATGGAGTCATTAGCACTTATGGTTTTTAATGGCACCCAGAATTATGTTGCACGAAGCACAATTTCACATCATTCTGGGTCCATTTGTGTGAAAACAAGGTCCAATCAGGCTGAAACGTTACAGGAAGGTAGAATCTATTGAGTTGTAAGTGATCTGAACGTTTCATGATGATAGCACTTTCCTAAGGGGGTCAAACCATGTCCCAAAGGTCACCGGATCAGGTGTCACTTTAAAGAAGTAGTCCAGTTACACCTTTGTGGGCTTATAACTTGGCTTCTGAATGTCCTAGAGAGATCAGGTTTGTTTTAGTGTACTCCAATCAACAGCCCCTACAACCACAAAAAGGAATGGAGTCATTAGCACTTATGGTTTGTAAATGGCACCCAGAATTATGTTGCACGAAGCAAAATTTCACATCATTCTGGGTTCATTTGTGTGAAAACAAGGTCCAATCAGGCAGAAACGTTACTGGAAGGTAGAATCTATTGAGTTATAAGTGATCTGAACGTTTCATGATGATAGCACTTTCCTATAGGGGGTCAAACCATGTCCCAAAGGTCACCGGGCCTGGTGTCACTTTAAAGAAGTAGTCCAGTTGCACCTTTGTGGGCTTATAACTTGGCTTCTGAATGTCCTAGAGAGATCAGGGTTGTTTTAGTGTACTCCAATCAACAGCCCCCACAACCACAAAAAGGAATGGAGTCATTAGCACTTATGGTTCTTAAATGGCACCCAGAATTATGTTGCACGAAGCACAATTTCACATCATTCTGGGTCCATTTGTGTGAAAACAAGGTCCAATCAGGCTGAAACGTTACAGGAAGGTAGAATCTATTGAGTTGTAAGTGATCTGAACGTTTCATGATGATAGCACTTTCCTAAGGGGGTCAAACCATGTCCCAAAGGTCACCGGATCTGGTGTCAATTTAAAGTAGTCCAGTTACACATTTGTGGGCTTATAACTTGGCTTCTGAATGTCCTAGAGAGATCAGGTTTGTTTTAATGTACTCCAATCAACAGCCCCTACAACCACAAAAAGGAATGGAGACATTAGCACTTATGGTTTTTAAATGGCACCCAGAATTATGTTGCACGAAGCACAATTTCACATCATTCTGGGTTCATTTGTGTGAAAACAAGGTCCAATCAGGCTGAAACAATACAGGAAGGTAGAATCTATTGAGTTGTAAGTGATCTGAACGTTTCATGATGATAGCACTTTCCTAAGGGGGTCAAACCATGTCCCAAAGGTCACCGGATCTGGTGTCAATTTAAAGAAGTAGTCCAGTTTTACATGTGTGGGTTTATAACTTGGCTTCTGAATGTCCTAGAGAGATCAAGTTTATTTTAGTGTACTCCAATCAACAGCCCCTACAACCACAAAAAGGAATGGAGTCATTAGCACTTATGGTTTGTAAATGGCACCCAGAATTATGTTGCACGAAGCACTATTTCACATCATTCTGGGTCCATTTGTGTGAAAACAAGGTCCAATCAGGCTGAAACGTTACAAGAAGGTAGAATCTATTGAGTTGTAAGTGATCTGAACATTTCATGATGATAGCACTTTCCTAAGGGGGTCAAACCATGTCCCAAAGGTCACCGGATCTGGTGTCAATTTAAAGAAGTAGTCCAGTTACACCTTTGTGGGCTTATAACTTGGCTTCTGAATGTCCTAGAGAGGTTAGGTTTGTTTTAGTGTACTCCAATCTACAGCCCCTACAACCACAAAAAGGAATGGAGTCATTAGCACTTATGGTTTGTAAATGGCACCCAGAATTATGTTGCACGAAGCACAATTTCACATCATTCTGGGTTCATTTGTGTGAAAACAAGGTCCAATCAGGCTGAAACGTTACAGGAAGGTAGAATCTATTGAGTTGTAAGTGATCTGAACGTTTAATGATGATAGCACTTTCCTAAGGGGGTCAAACCATGTCCCAAAGGTCACCGGATCTGGTGTCAATTTAAATAAGTAGTCCAGTTACACATTTGTGGGCTTATAACTTGGCTTCTGAATGTCCTAGAGAGATCAGGTTTATTGTAGTGTACTCCAATCAACAGCCCCTACAACCACAAAAAGGAATGGAGTCATTAGCACTTATGGTTTGTAAATGGCACCCAGAATTATGTTGCACGAAGCACTATTTCACATCATTCTGGGTCCATTTGTGTGAAAACAAGGTCCAATCAGGCTGAAACGTTACAGGAAGGTAGAATCTATTGAGTTGTAAGTGATCTGAACGTTTAATGATGATAGCACTTTCCTAAGGGGGTCAAACCATGTCCCAAAGGTCACTGGATCTGGTGTCAATTTAAAGAAGTAGTCCAGTTACACATTTATGGGCTTATAACTTGGCTTCTGAAGGTCCTAGAGCGATCAGGTTTGTTTTAGTGTACTCCAATCAACAGCCCCTACAACCACAAAAAGGAATGGAGTCATTAGCACTTATGGCTTTTAAATGGCACCCAGAATTATGTTGCACGAAGCACAATTTCACATCATTCTGGGTTCATTTGTGTGAAAACAAGGTCCAATCAGGCTGAAACGTTACATGAAGGTAGAATCTATTGAGTTGTATGTGATCTGAAGGTTTCATGATGATAGCACTTTCCTAAGGGGGTCAAACCATGTCTCAAAGGTCACCGGATCTGGTGTCAATTTAAAGAAGTAGTCCAGTTACACACTTGTGGGCTTATAACTTGGCTTCTGAATGTCCTAGAGCGATCAGGTTTGTTTTAGTGTACTCCAATCAACAGCCCCTAGAACCACAAAAAGGAATGGAGACATTAGCACTTATGGTTTTTAAATGGCACCCAGAATTATGTTGCACGAAGCACAATTTCACATCATTCTGGGTTCATTTGTGTGAAAACAAGGTCCAATCAGGCTGAATCGTTACAGGAAGGTAGAATCTATTGAGTTGTAAGTGATCTGAATGTTTCATGATGATAGCACTTTCCTAAGGGGGTCAAACCATGTCCCAAAGGTCACCGGATCTGGTGTCTAAAGAAGTAGTCCAGTTACACATTTGTGGGCTTATAACTTGGCTTCTGAATGTCCTAGAGAGATCAGGTTTGTTTTAGTATACTCCAATCAACAGCCCCTACAACCACAAAAAGGAATGGAGTCATTAGCACTCATGGTTCTTAAATGGCACCCAGAATTATGTTGCACGAAGCACAATTTCACATCATTCTGGGTTCATTTGTGTGAAAACAAGGTCCAATCAGGCAGAAACGTTACTGGAAGGTAGAATCTATTGAGTTATAAGTGATCTGAACGTTTCATGATGATAGCACTTTCCTATAGGGGGTCAAACCATGTCCCAAAGGTCACCGGGCCTGGTGTCACTTTAAAGAAGTAGTCCAGTTACACCTTTGTGGGCTTATAACTTGGCTTCTGAATGTCCTAGAGAGATCAGGGTTGTTTTAGTGTACTCCAATCAACAGCCCCCACAACCACAAAAAGGAATGGAGTCATTAGCACTTATGGTTCTTAAATGGCACCCAGAATTATGTTGCACGAAGCACAATTTCACATCATTCTGGGTCCATTTGTGTGAAAACAAGGTCCAATCAGGCTGAAACGTTACAGGAAGGTAGAATCTATTGAGTTGTAAGTGATCTGAACGTTTCATGATGATAGCACTTTCCTAAGGGGGTCAAACCATGTCCCAAAGGTCACCGGATCTGGTGTCAATTTAAAGAAGTAGTCCAGTTACACATTTGTGGGCTTATAACTTGGCTTCTGAATGTCCTAGAGAGATCAGGTTTGTTTTAATGTACTCCAATCAACAGCCCCTACAACCACAAAAAGGAATGGAGACATTAGCACTTATGGTTTTTAAATGGCACCCAGAATTATGTTGCACGAAGCACAATTTCACATCATTCTGGGTTCATTTGTGTGAAAACAAGGTCCAATCAGGCTGAAACAATACAGGAAGGTAGAATCTATTGAGTTGTAAGTGATCTGAACGTTTCATGATGATAGCACTTTCCTAAGGGGGTCAAACCATGTCCCAAAGGTCACCGGATCTGGTGTCAATTTAAAGAAGTAGTCCAGTTTTACATGTGTGGGTTTATAACTTGGCTTCTGAATGTCCTAGAGAGATCAAGTTTATTTTAGTGTACTCCAATCAACAGCCCCTACAACCACAAAAAGGAATGGAGTCATTAGCACTTATGGTTTGTAAATGGCACCCAGAATTATGTTGCACGAAGCACTATTTCACATCATTCTGGGTCCATTTGTGTGAAAACAAGGTCCAATCAGGCTGAAACGTTACAAGAAGGTAGAATCTATTGAGTTGTAAGTGATCTGAACATTTCATGATGATAGCACTTTCCTAAGGGGGTCAAACCATGTCCCAAAGGTCACCGGATCTGGTGTCAATTTAAAGAAGTAGTCCAGTTACACCTTTGTGGGCTTATAACTTGGCTTCTGAATGTCCTAGAGAGGTTAGGTTTGTTTTAGTGTACTCCAATCTACAGCCCCTACAACCACAAAAAGGAATGGAGTCATTAGCACTTATGGTTTGTAAATGGCACCCAGAATTATGTTGCACGAAGCACAATTTCACATCATTCTGGGTTCATTTGTGTGAAAACAAGGTCCAATCAGGCTGAAACGTTACAGGAAGGTAGAATCTATTGAGTTGTAAGTGATCTGAACGTTTAATGATGATAGCACTTTCCTAAGGGGGTCAAACCATGTCCCAAAGGTCACCGGATCTGGTGTCAATTTAAATAAGTAGTCCAGTTACACATTTGTGGGCTTATAACTTGGCTTCTGAATGTCCTAGAGAGATCAGGTTTATTGTAGTGTACTCCAATCAACAGCCCCTACAACCACAAAAAGGAATGGAGTCATTAGCACTTATGGTTTGTAAATGGCACCCAGAATTATGTTGCACGAAGCACTATTTCACATCATTCTGGGTCCATTTGTGTGAAAACAAGGTCCAATCAGGCTGAAACGTTACAGGAAGGTAGAATCTATTGAGTTGTAAGTGATCTGAACGTTTAATGATGATAGCACTTTCCTAAGGGGGTCAAACCATGTCCCAAAGGTCACTGGATCTGGTGTCAATTTAAAGAAGTAGTCCAGTTACACATTTATGGGCTTATAACTTGGCTTCTGAAGGTCCTAGAGCGATCAGGTTTGTTTTAGTGTACTCCAATCAACAGCCCCTACAACCACAAAAAGGAATGGAGTCATTAGCACTTATGGCTTTTAAATGGCACCCAGAATTATGTTGCACGAAGCACAATTTCACATCATTCTGGGTTCATTTGTGTGAAAACAAGGTCCAATCAGGCTGAAACGTTACATGAAGGTAGAATCTATTGAGTTGTATGTGATCTGAAGGTTTCATGATGATAGCACTTTCCTAAGGGGGTCAAACCATGTCTCAAAGGTCACCGGATCTGGTGTCAATTTAAAGAAGTAGTCCAGTTACACATTTGTGGGCTTATAACTTGGCTTCTGAATGTCCTAGAGCGATCAGGTTTGTTTTAGTGTACTCCAATCAACAGCCCCTAGAACCACAAAAAGGAATGGAGACATTAGCACTTATGGTTTTTAAATGGCACCCAGAATTATGTTGCACGAAGCACAATTTCACATCATTCTGGGTTCATTTGTGTGAAAACAAGGTCCAATCAGGCTGAATCGTTACAGGAAGGTAGAATCTATTGAGTTGTAAGTGATCTGAATGTTTCATGATGATAGCACTTTCCTAAGGGGGTCAAACCATGTCCCAAAGGTCACCGGATCTGGTGTCTAAAGAAGTAGTCCAGTTACACATTTGTGGGCTTATAACTTGGCTTCTGAATGTCCTAGAGAGATCAGGTTTGTTTTAGTATACTCCAATCAACAGCCCCTACAACCACAAAAAGGAATGGAGTCATTAGCACTTATGGTTTTTAAATGGCACCCAGAATTATGTTGCACGAAGCACAATTTCACATCTTTCTGGGTTCATTTGTGTGAAAACAAGGTCCAATCAGGCTGAAACAATACAGGAAGGTAGAATCTATTGAGTTGTAAGTGATCTGAACGTTTCATGATGATCGCACTTTCCTAAGGGGGTCAAACCATGTCCCAAAGGTCACCGGATCTGGTGTCACTTTAAAGAAGTAGTCCAGTTACACATTTGTGGGCTTATAACTTGGCTTCTGAATGTCCTAGAGAGGTCAGGGTTGTTTTAGTGTACTCCAATCAACAGCCCCTACAACCACAAAAAGGAATGGAGTCATTAGCACTTATGGTTTGTAAATGGCACCCAGAATTATGTTGCACGAAGCACAATTTCACATCATTCTGGGTCCATTTGTGTGAAAACAAGGTCCAATCAGGCTGAAACGCTACAAGAAGGTAGAATCTATTGAGTTGTAAGTGATCTGAACGTTTCAAGATGATCGCACATTCCTATAGGGGGTAAAACCATGTCCCAAAGGTCACCGGGCCTGGTGTCACTTTAAAGAAGTAGTCCAGTTACACATTTGTGGGCTTATAACTTGGCTTCTGAATGTCCTAGAGAGATCAGGTTTATTTTAGTGTACTCCAATCAACAGCCCCTACAACCACAAAAAAGGAATGGAGTCATTAGCACTTATGGTTTTTAATGGCACCCAGAATTATGTTGCACGAAGCACAATTTCACATCATTCTGGGTCCATTTGTGTGAAAACAAGGTCCAATCAGGCTGAAACGTTACAGGAAGGTAGAATCTATTGAGTTGTAAGTGATCTGAACGTTTCATGATGATAGCACTTTCCTAAGGGGGTCAAACCATGTCCCAAAGGTCACCGGATCAGGTGTCACTTTAAAGAAGTAGTCCAGTTACACCTTTGTGGGCTTATAACTTTTCTTCTGAATGTCCTAGAGAGGTTAGGTTTGTTTTAGTGTACTCCAATCAACAGCCCCTACAACCACAAAAAGGAATGGAGTCATTAGCACTTATGGTTTTTAAATGGCACCCAGAATTATGTTGCACGAAGCACAATTTCACATGATTCTGGGTCCATTTGTGAGAAAACAAGGTCCAATCAGGCTGAAACGTTACAGGAAGGTAGAATCTATTGAGTTGTAAGTGATCTGAACGTTTCATGATGATAGCACTTTCCTAAGGGGGTCAAACCATGTCCCAAAGGTCACCGGATCTGGTGTCACTTTAAAGAAGTAGTCCAGTTACACATTTGTGGGCTTATAACTTGGCTTCTGAATGTCCTAGAGAGATCAGGTTTGTTTTAGTATACTCCAATAAACAGCCCCTACAACCACAAAAAGGAATGGAGTCATTAGACTTATGGTTTTTAAATGGCACCCAGAATTATGTTGCACGAAGCACAATTTCACATCATTCTGGGTTCATTTGTGTGAAAACAAGGTCCAATCAGGCTGAAACGTTACAGGAAGGTAGAATCTATTGCGTTGTAAGTGATCTGAACGTTTCATGATGATAGCACTTTCCTAAGGGGGTCAAACCATGTCCCAAAGGTCACCGGATCTGGTGTCAATTTAAAGTAGTAGTCCAGTTACACATTTGTGGGCTTAAACCTTGGCTTCTGAATGTCCTAGAGCGATCAGGTTTGTTTTAGTGTACTCCAATCAACAGCCCCTACAACCACAAAAAGGAATGGAGACATTAGCACTTATGGTTTTTAAATGGCACCCAGAATTATGTTGCACGAAGCACAATTTCACATCATTCTGGGTTCATTTGTGTAAAAACAAGGTCCAATCAGGCTGAAACAATACAGGAAGGTAGAATCTATTGAGTTGTAAGTGATCTGAACGTTTCAAGATGATCGCACATGCCTATAGGGGGTCAAACCATGTCCCAAAGGTCACCGGATCTGGTGTCTAAAGAAGTAGTCCAGTTACACCTTTGTGGGCTTATAACTTGGCTTCTGAATGTCCTAGAGAGATCAGGTTTGTTTTAGTGTACTCCAATCAACAGCCCCTACAACCACAAAAAGGAATGGAGTCATTAGCACTTATGGTTTGTAAATGGCACCCAGAATTATGTTGCACGAAGCACAAATTCACATCATTCTGGGTCCATTTGTGTGAAAACAAGGTCCAATCAGGCTGAAACATTACAGGAAGGTAGAATCTATTTAGTTGTAAGTGATCTGAACGTTTCATGATGATAGCGCTTTCCTAAGGGGATCAAACCATGTCCCAAAGGTCACCGGATCTGGTGTCAATTTAAAGAAGTAGTCCAGTTACACATTTGTGGGCTTATAACTTGGCTTCTGAATGTCCTAGAGAGATCAGGTTTGTTTTAGTGTACTCCAATCAACAGCCCCTACAACCACAAAAAGGAATGGAGTCATTAGCACTTGTGGTTTTTAAATGGCACCCAGAATTTTGTTGCACGAAGCACAATTTCACATCATTCTGGGTTCATTTGTGTGAAAACAAGGTCCAATCAGGCTGAAACGTTACAGGAAGGTAGAATCTATTGAGTTGTAAGTGATCTGAACGTTTCATGATGATAGCACTTTCCTAAGGGGGTCAAACCATGTCCCAAAGGTCACCGGATCTGGTGTCAATTTAAAGAAGTAGTCCAGTTACACATTTGTGGGCTTATAACTTGGCTTCTGAATGTCCTAGAGCGATCAGGTTTGCTTTAGTGTACTCCAATCAACAGCCCCTACAACCACAAAAAGGAATGGAGACATTAGCACTTATGGTTTTTAAATGGCACCCAGAATTATGTTGCACGAAGCACAATTTCACATCATTCTGGGTTCATTTGTGTGAAAACAAGGTCCAATCAGGCTGAAACGTTACAGGAAGGTAGAATCTACTGAGTTGTAAGTGATCTGAACGTTTCATGATGATAGCACTTTCCTAAGGGGGTCAAACCATGTCCCAAAGATCACCGGATCTGGTGTCAATTTAAAGAAGTAGTCCAGTTACACATTTGTGGGCTTATAACTTGGCTTCTGAATGTCCTAGAGAGATCAGGTTTGTTTTAGTGTACTCCAATCAACAGCCCCTACAACCACAAAAAGGAATGGAGTCATTAGCACTTATGGATTGTAAGTGGCACCCAGAATTATGTTGCACGAAGCACAATTTCACATCATTCTGGGTCAATTTGTGTGAAAACAAGGTCCAATCCGGCTGAAACGCTACAAGAAGGTAGAATCTATTGAGTTGTAAGTGATCTGAACGTTTCAAGATGATTGCACATTCCTATAGGGGGTCAAACCATGTCCCAAAGGTCACCGGGCCAAGTGTCACTTTAAAGAAGTAGTCCAGTTACACCTTTGTGGGCTTATAACTTGGCTTCTGAATGTCCTAGAGAGATCAGGTTTGTTTTAGTATACTCCAATCAACAGCCCCTACAACTACAAAAAAGGAATGGAGTCATTAGCACTTATGGTTTGTAAATGGCACCCAGAATTATGTTGCACGAAGCACAATTTCACATCATTCTGGGTCCATTTGTGTGAAAACAAGGTCCAATCAGGCTGATACGTTACAGGAAGGTAGAATCTATTGAGTTGTAAGTGATCTGAACGTTTCATGATGATAGCACTTTCCTAAGGGGGTCAAACCATGTCCCAAAGGTCACCGGATCTGGTGTCAATTTAAAGAAGTAGTCCAGTTACACATTTGTGGGCTTATAACTTGGCTTCTGAATGTCCTAGAGAGATCAGGTTTGTTTTAATGTACTCCAATCAACAGCCCCTACAACCACAAAAAGGAATGGAGTCATTAGCATTTATGGTTTGTAAATGGCACCCAGAATTATGTTGCACGAAGCACAATTTCACATCATTCTGGGTTCATTTGTGTGAAAACAAGGTCCAATCAGGCTGAAACGTTACAGGAAGGTAGAATCTATTTAGTTGTAAGTGATCTGAACGTTTCATGATGATAGCGCTTTCCTAAGGGGATCAAACCATGTCCCAAAGGTCACCGGATCTGGTGTCAATTTAAAGAAGTAGTCCAGTTACACATTTGTGGGCTTATAACTTGGCTTCTGAATGTCCTAGAGAGATCAGGTTTGTTTTAGTGTACTCCAATCAACAGCCCCTACAATCACAAAAGGAATGGAGTCATTAGCACTTATGGTTTGTAAATGGCACCCAGAATTATGTTGCACGAAGCACAATTTCACATCATTCTGGGTCCATTTGTGTGAAAACAAGGTCCAATCAGGCTGAAACGTTACAAGAAGGTAGAATCTATTGAGTTGTAAGTGATCTGAACGTTTCATGATGATCGCACATTCCTATAGGGGGTCAAACCATGTCCCAAAGGTCACCGGGCCTGGTGTCACTTTAAAGAAGTAGTCCAGTTACACATTTGTGGGCTTATAACTTGGCTTCTGAATGTCCTAGAGAGATCAGGTTTATTTTAGTGTACTCCAATCAACAGCCCCTACAACCACAAAAAAGGAATGGAGTCATTAGCACTTATGGTTTTTAATGGCACCCAGAATTATGTTGCACGAAGCACAATTTCACATCATTCTGGGTCCATTTGTGTGAAAACAAGGTCCAATCAGGCTGAAACGTTACAGGAAGGTAGAATCTATTGAGTTGTAAGTGATCTGAACGTTTCATGATGATAGCACTTTCCTAAGGGGGTCAAACCATGTCCCAAAGGTCACCGGATCAGGTGTCACTTTAAAGAAGTAGTCCAGTTACACCTTTGTGGGCTTATAACTTTTCTTCTGAATGTCCTAGAGAGGTTAGGTTTGTTTTAGTGTACTCCAATCAACAGCCCCTACAACCACAAAAAGGAATGGAGTCATTAGCACTTATGGTTTTTAAATGGCACCCAGAATTATGTTGCACGAAGCACAATTTCACATGATTCTGGGTCCATTTGTGAGAAAACAAGGTCCAATCAGGCTGAAACGTTACAGGAAGGTAGAATCTATTGAGTTGTAAGTGATCTGAACGTTTCATGATGATAGCACTTTCCTAAGGGGGTCAAACCATGTCCCAAAGGTCACCGGATCTGGTGTCACTTTAAAGAAGTAGTCCAGTTACACATTTGTGGGCTTATAACTTGGCTTCTGAATGTCCTAGAGAGATCAGGTTTGTTTTAGTATACTCCAATAAACAGCCCCTACAACCACAAAAAGGAATGGAGTCATTAGACTTATGGTTTTTAAATGGCACCCAGAATTATGTTGCACGAAGCACAATTTCACATCATTCTGGGTTCATTTGTGTGAAAACAAGGTCCAATCAGGCTGAAACGTTACAGGAAGGTAGAATCTATTGCGTTGTAAGTGATCTGAACGTTTCATGATGATAGCACTTTCCTAAGGGGGTCAAACCATGTCCCAAAGGTCACCGGATCTGGTGTCAATTTAAAGTAGTAGTCCAGTTACACATTTGTGGGCTTAAACCTTGGCTTCTGAATGTCCTAGAGCGATCAGGTTTGTTTTAGTGTACTCCAATCAACAGCCCCTACAACCACAAAAAGGAATGGAGACATTAGCACTTATGGTTTTTAAATGGCACCCAGAATTATGTTGCACGAAGCACAATTTCACATCATTCTGGGTTCATTTGTGTAAAAACAAGGTCCAATCAGGCTGAAACAATACAGGAAGGTAGAATCTATTGAGTTGTAAGTGATCTGAACGTTTCAAGATGATCGCACATGCCTATAGGGGGTCAAACCATGTCCCAAAGGTCACCGGATCTGGTGTCTAAAGAAGTAGTCCAGTTACACCTTTGTGGGCTTATAACTTGGCTTCTGAATGTCCTAGAGAGATCAGGTTTGTTTTAGTGTACTCCAATCAACAGCCCCTACAACCACAAAAAGGAATGGAGTCATTAGCACTTATGGTTTGTAAATGGCACCCAGAATTATGTTGCACGAAGCACAAATTCACATCATTCTGGGTCCATTTGTGTGAAAACAAGGTCCAATCAGGCTGAAACATTACAGGAAGGTAGAATCTATTTAGTTGTAAGTGATCTGAACGTTTCATGATGATAGCGCTTTCCTAAGGGGATCAAACCATGTCCCAAAGGTCACCGGATCTGGTGTCAATTTAAAGAAGTAGTCCAGTTACACATTTGTGGGCTTATAACTTGGCTTCTGAATGTCCTAGAGAGATCAGGTTTGTTTTAGTGTACTCCAATCAACAGCCCCTACAACCACAAAAAGGAATGGAGTCATTAGCACTTGTGGTTTTTAAATGGCACCCAGAATTTTGTTGCACGAAGCACAATTTCACATCATTCTGGGTTCATTTGTGTGAAAACAAGGTCCAATCAGGCTGAAACGTTACAGGAAGGTAGAATCTATTGAGTTGTAAGTGATCTGAACGTTTCATGATGATAGCACTTTCCTAAGGGGGTCAAACCATGTCCCAAAGGTCACCGGATCTGGTGTCAATTTAAAGAAGTAGTCCAGTTACACATTTGTGGGCTTATAACTTGGCTTCTGAATGTCCTAGAGCGATCAGGTTTGCTTTAGTGTACTCCAATCAACAGCCCCTACAACCACAAAAAGGAATGGAGACATTAGCACTTATGGTTTTTAAATGGCACCCAGAATTATGTTGCACGAAGCACAATTTCACATCATTCTGGGTTCATTTGTGTGAAAACAAGGTCCAATCAGGCTGAAACGTTACAGGAAGGTAGAATCTACTGAGTTGTAAGTGATCTGAACGTTTCATGATGATAGCACTTTCCTAAGGGGGTCAAACCATGTCCCAAAGATCACCGGATCTGGTGTCAATTTAAAGAAGTAGTCCAGTTACACATTTGTGGGCTTATAACTTGGCTTCTGAATGTCCTAGAGAGATCAGGTTTGTTTTAGTGTACTCCAATCAACAGCCCCTACAACCACAAAAAGGAATGGAGTCATTAGCACTTATGGATTGTAAGTGGCACCCAGAATTATGTTGCACGAAGCACAATTTCACATCATTCTGGGTCAATTTGTGTGAAAACAAGGTCCAATCCGGCTGAAACGCTACAAGAAGGTAGAATCTATTGAGTTGTAAGTGATCTGAACGTTTCAAGATGATTGCACATTCCTATAGGGGGTCAAACCATGTCCCAAAGGTCACCGGGCCAAGTGTCACTTTAAAGAAGTAGTCCAGTTACACCTTTGTGGGCTTATAACTTGGCTTCTGAATGTCCTAGAGAGATCAGGTTTGTTTTAGTATACTCCAATCAACAGCCCCTACAACTACAAAAAAGGAATGGAGTCATTAGCACTTATGGTTTGTAAATGGCACCCAGAATTATGTTGCACGAAGCACAATTTCACATCATTCTGGGTCCATTTGTGTGAAAACAAGGTCCAATCAGGCTGATACGTTACAGGAAGGTAGAATCTATTGAGTTGTAAGTGATCTGAACGTTTCATGATGATAGCACTTTCCTAAGGGGGTCAAACCATGTCCCAAAGGTCACCGGATCTGGTGTCAATTTAAAGAAGTAGTCCAGTTACACATTTGTGGGCTTATAACTTGGCTTCTGAATGTCCTAGAGAGATCAGGTTTGTTTTAATGTACTCCAATCAACAGCCCCTACAACCACAAAAAGGAATGGAGTCATTAGCATTTATGGTTTGTAAATGGCACCCAGAATTATGTTGCACGAAGCACAATTTCACATCATTCTGGGTTCATTTGTGTGAAAACAAGGTCCAATCAGGCTGAAACGTTACAGGAAGGTAGAATCTATTTAGTTGTAAGTGATCTGAACGTTTCATGATGATAGCGCTTTCCTAAGGGGATCAAACCATGTCCCAAAGGTCACCGGATCTGGTGTCAATTTAAAGAAGTAGTCCAGTTACACATTTGTGGGCTTATAACTTGGCTTCTGAATGTCCTAGAGAGATCAGGTTTGTTTTAGTGTACTCCAATCAACAGCCCCTACAATCACAAAAGGAATGGAGTCATTAGCACTTATGGTTTGTAAATGGCACCCAGAATTATGTTGCACGAAGCACAATTTCACATCATTCTGGGTCCATTTGTGTGAAAACAAGGTCCAATCAGGCTGAAACGTTACAAGAAGGTAGAATCTATTGAGTTGTAAGTGATCTGAACGTTTCATGATTATCTCACATTCCCATAGGGGGTCAAACCATGTCCTAAAGGTCACCGGGCCTGGTGTCACTTTAAAGAAGTAGTCCAGTTACACCTTTGTGGGCTTATAACTTGGCTTCTGAATGTCCTAGAGAGGTCAGGTTTGTTTTAGTGCACTCCAGTCAACAGCCCCTACAACCACAAAAAGGAATGGAGTCATTAGCACTTATGGTTTGTAAATGGCACAGAGAATTATGTTGCACGAAGCACAATTTCACATCATTCTGGGTCCATTTGTGTGAAAACAAGGTCCAATCAGGCTGAAACGTTACAGGAAGGTAGAATCTATTGAGTTGTAAGTGATCTGAACGTTTCATGATGATAGCACTTTCCTAAGGGGGTCAAACCATGTCCCAAAGGTCACCGGATCTGGTGTCAATTTAAAGTAGTCCAGTTACACATTTGTGGACTTATAACTTGGCTTCTGAATGTCCTAGAGAGATCAGGTTTGTTTTAATGTACTCCAATCAACAGCCCCTACAACCACAAAAAGGAATGGAGTCATTAGCATTTATGGTTTGTAAATGGCACCCAGAAATATGTTTCACGAAGCACAATTTCACATCATTCTGGGTTCATTTGTGTGAAAACAAGGTCCAATCAGGCTGAAACGTTACAGGAAGGTAGAATCTATTGAGTTGTAAGTGATCTGAACGTTTCATGATGATAGCACTTTCCTAAGGGGGTCAAACCATGTCCCAAAGGTCACCGGATCTGGTGTCAATTTAAAGAAGTAGTCCAGTTACACATTTGTGGGCTTATAACTTGGCTTCTGAATGTCCTAGAGAGATCAGGTTTGTTTTAGTGTACTCCAATCAACAGCCCCTACAACCACAAAAAGGAATGGAGACATTAGCACTTATGGTTTTTAAATGGCACCCAGAATTATGTTGCACGAAGCACAATTTCACATCATTCTGGGTTCATTTGTGTGAAAACAAGGTCCAATCAGGCTGAAACGTTACAGGAAGGTAGAATCTACTGAGTTGTAAGTGATCTGAACGTTTCATGATGATAGCACTTTCCTAAGGGGGTCAAACCATGTCCCAAAGATCACCGGATCTGGTGTCAATTTAAAGAAGTAGTCCAGTTACACATTTGTGGGCTTATAACTTGGCTTCTGAATGTCCTAGAGAGATCAGGTTTGTTTTAATGTACTCCAATCAACAGCCCCTACAACCACAAAAAGGAATGGAGTCATTAGCACTTATAGTTTGTATGTGGCACCCAGAATTATGTTGCACGAAGCACAATTTCACATCATTCTGGGTCAATTTGTGTGAATACAAGGTCCAATCCGGCTGAAACGCTACAAGAAGGTAGAATCTATTGAGTTGTAAGTGATCTGAACGTTTCAAGATGATAGCACATTCCTATAGGGGGTCAAACCATGTCCCAAAGGTCACCGGGCCAAGTGTCACTTTAAAGAAGTAGTCCAGTTACACCTTTGTGGGCTTATAACTTGGCTCCTGAATGTCCTAGAGAGGTTAGGTTTGTTTTAGTGTACTCCAATCAACACTCCCTACAACCACAAAAAGGAATGGAGTCATTAGCACTTATGGTTTGTAAATGGCACCCAGAATTATTTTGCACGAAGCACAATTTCACATCATTCTGGGTTCATTTGTGTGAGAACAAGGTCCAACCAGGCTGAAACGTTACTGGAAGCTAGAATCTATTGAGTTGTAAGTGATCTGAACGTTTCATGATGATAGCGCTTTCCTAAGTGGATCAAACCATGTCCCAAAGGTCACCGGATCTGGTGTCAATTTAAAGAAGTAGTCCAGTTACACATTTGTGGGCTTATAACTTGGCTTCTGAATGTCCTAGAGAGATCAGGTTTGTTTTAGTGTACTCCAATCAACAGCCCCTACAACCACAAAAGGAATGGAGTCATTAGCCTTATGGTTTGTAAATGGCACCCAGAATTATGTTGCACGAAGCACAATTTCACATCATTCTGGGTCCATTTGTGTGAAAACAAGGTCCAATCAGGCTGAAACATTACAAGAAGGTAGAATCTATTGAGTTGTAAGTGATCTGAACGTTTCATGATGATCTCACATTCCCATAGGGGGTCAAACCATGTCCCAAAGGTCACCGGGCCTGGTGTCACTTTAAAGAAGTAGTCCAGTTACACCTTTGTGGGCTTATAACTTGGCTTCTGAATGTCCTAGAGAGGTCAGGTTTGTTTTAGTGTACTCCAATCAACAGCCCCTACAACCACAAAAAGGAATGGAGTCATTAGCACTTATGGTTTGTAAATGGCACCCAGAATTATGTTGCACGAAGCACAATTTCACATCATTCTGGGTCCATTTGTGTGAAAACAAGGTCCAATCAGGCTGAAACGTTACAGGAAGGTAGAATCTATTGAGTTGTAAGTGATCTGAACGTTTCATGATGATAGCACTTTCCTAAGGGGGTCAAACCATGTCCCAAAGGTCACCAGATCTGGTGTCAATTTAAAGAAGTAGTCCAGTTACACATTTGTGGGCTTATAACTTGGCTTCTGAATGTCCTAGAGCGATCAGGTTTGCTTTAGTGTACTCCAATCAACAGCCCATACAACCACAAAAAGGAATGGAGACATTAGCACTTATGGTTTTTAAATGGCACCCAAAATTATGTTGCACGAAGCACAATTTCACATCATTCTGGGTCCATTTGTGTGAAAACAAGGTCCAATCAGGCTGAAACGCTACAAGAAGGTAGAATCTATTGAGTTGTAAGTGATCTGAACATTTCAAGATGATCGCACATTCCTATAGGGGGTAAAACCATGTCCCAAAGGTCACCGGGCCTGGTGTCACTTTAAAGAAGTAGTCCAGTTACACCTTTGTGGGCTTATAACTTGGCTTCTGAATGTCCTAGAGAGGTTAGGTTTGTTTTAGTGTACTCCAATCAACAGCCCCTACAACCACAAAAAGGAATGGAGTCATTAGCACTTATGGTTTGTAAATGGCACCCAGAATTATGTTGCACGAAGCACAATTTCACATCATTCTGGGTCCATTTGTGTGAAAACAAGGTCCAATCAGGCTGAAACGTCACAGGACGGTAGAATCTATTGAGTTGTAAGTGATCTGAACTTTTCATGATGATAGCACTTTCCTAAGGGGGTCAAACCATGTCCCAAAGGTCACCGGATCTGGTGTCAATTTAAAGAAGTAGTCCAGTTACACATTTGTGGGCTTATAACTTGGCTTCTGAATGTCCTAGAGAGATCAGGTTTGTTTTAGTGTACTCCAATCTACAGCCCCTACAATCACAAAAGGAATGGAGTCATTAGCACTTATGGTTTGTAAATGGCACCCAGAATTATGTTGCACGAAGCACAATTTCACATCATTCTGGGTCCATTTGTGTGAAAACAAGGTCCAATCAGGCTGAAACGTTACAAGAAGGTAGAATCTATTGAGTTGTAAGTGATCTGAACGTTTCATGATGATCTCACATTCCCATAGGGGGTCAAACCATGTCCCAAAGGTCACCGGGCCTGGTGTCACTTTAAAGAAGTAGTCCATTTACACCTTTGTGGGCTTATAACTTGGCTTCTGAATGTCCTAGAGAGGTCAGGTTTGTTTTAGTGTACTCCAATAAACAGCCCCTACAACCACAAAAACGAATGGAGTCATTAGCACTTATGGTTTGTAAATGGCACCCAGAATTATGTTGCACGAAGCACAATTTCACATCATTCTGAGTCCATTTGTGTGAAAACAAGGTCCAATCAGGCTGAAACGTTACAGGAAGGTAGAATCTATTGAGTTGTAAGTGATCTGAACGTTTCATGATGATAGCACTTTCCTAAGGGGTCAAACCATGTCCCAAAGGTCAACGGATCTGGTGTCAATTTAAAGAAGTAGTCCAGTTACACATTTGTGGGCTTATAACTTGGCTTCTGAATGTCCTAGAGCGATCAGGTTTGCTTTAGTGTACTCCAATCAACAGCCCCTACAACCACAAAAAGGAATGGAGACATTAGCACTTATGGTTTTTAAATGGCACCCAGAATTATGTTGCACGAAGCACAATTTCACATCATTCTGGGTTCATTTGTGTGAAAACAAGGTCCAATCAGGCTGAAACAATACAGGAAGGTAGAATCTATTGAGTTGTAAGTGATCTGAACGTTTCATGATGATCGCACTTTCCTAAGGGGGTCAAACCATGTCCCAAAGGTCACCGGATCTGGTGTCACTTTAAAGAAGTAGTCCAGTTACACATTTGTGGGCTTATAACTTGGCTTCTGAATGTCCTAGAGAGGTCAGGGTTGTTTTAGTGTACGCCAATCAACAGCCCCTACAACCACAAAAAGGAATGGAGTCATTAGCACTTATGGTTTTTAAATGGCACCCAGAATTATGTTGCACGAAGCACAATTTCACAACATTCTGGGTTCATTTGTGTGAAAACAAGGTCCAATCAGGCTGAAACGTTACAGGAAGGTAGAATCTACTGAGTTGTAAGTGATCTGAACGTTTCATGATGATAGCACTTTCCTAAGGGGGTCAAACCATGTCCCAAAGATCGCCGGATCTGGTGTCAATTTAAAGAAGTAGTCCAGTTACACATTTGTGGGCTTATAACTTGGCTTCTGGATGTCCTAGAGAGATCAGGTTTGTTTTAGTGTACTCCAATCAACAGCCCCTACAACCACAAAAAGGAATGGAGTCATTAGCACTTATGGTTTGTAAATGACATCCAGAATTATGTTGCACGAAGCACAATTTCACATCATTCTGGGTCCATTTGTGTGAAAACAAGGTCCAATCAGGCTGAAACGCTACAAGAAGGTAGAATCTATTGAGTTGTAAGTGATCTGAACGTTTCAAGATAATCGCACATTCCTATAGGGGGTAAAACCATGTCCCAAAGGTCACCAGGCCTGGTGTCACTTTAAAGAAGTAGTCCAGTTACACCTTTGTGGGCTTATAACTTGGCTTCTGAATGTCCTAGAGAGGTTAGGTTTGTTTTAGTGTACTCCAATCAACAGCCCCTTCAACCACAAAAAGGAATGGAGTCATTAGCACTTATGGTTTGTAAATGGCACCCAGAATTATGTTACACGAAGCACAATTTCACATCATTCTGAGTCCATTTGTGTGAAAACAAGGTCCAATCAGGCTGAAACGTTACAGGAAGGTAGAATCTATTGAGTTGTAAGTGATCTGAACGTTTCATGATGATAGCACTTTCCTAAGGGGGTCAAACCATGTCCCAAAGGTCACCGGATCTGGTGTCAATTTAAAGAAGTAGTCCAGTTACACATTTGTGGACTTATAACTTGGCTTCTGAATGTCCTAGAGAGATCAGGTTTGTTTTAATGTACTCCAATCAACAGCCCCTACAACCACAAAAAGGAATGGAGTCATTAGCATTTATGGTTTGTAAATGGCACCCAGAATTATGTTGCACGAAGCACAATTTCACATCATTCTGGGTTCATTTGTGTGAAAACAAGGTCCAATCAGGCTGAAACGTTACAGGAAGGTAGAATCTATTGAGTTGTAAGTGATCTGAACGTTTCATGATGATAGCACTTTCCTAAGGGGTCAAACCATGTCCCAAAGGTCAACGGATCTGGTGTCAATTTAAAGAAGTAGTCCAGTTACACATTTGTGGGCTTATAACTTGGCTTCTGAATGTCCTAGAGCGATCAGGTTTGCTTTAGTGTACTCCAATCAACAGCCCCTACAACCACAAAAAGGAATGGAGACATTAGCACTTATGGTTTTTAAATGGCACCCAGAATTATGTTGCACGAAGCACAATTTCACATCATTCTGGGTTCATTTGTGTGAAAACAAGGTCCAATCAGGCTGAAACAATACAGGAAGGTAGAATCTATTGAGTTGTAAGTGATCTGAACGTTTCATGATGATCGCACTTTCCTAAGGGGGTCAAACCATGTCCCAAAGGTCACCGGATCTGGTGTCACTTTAAAGAAGTAGTCCAGTTACACATTTGTGGGCTTATAACTTGGCTTCTGAATGTCCTAGAGAGGTCAGGGTTGTTTTAGTGTACTCCAATCAACAGCCCCTACAACCACAAAAAGGAATGGAGTCATTAGCACTTATGGTTTTTAAATGGCACCCAGAATTATGTTGCACGAAGCACAATTTCACAACATTCTGGGTTCATTTGTGTGAAAACAAGGTCCAATCAGGCTGAAACGTTACAGGAAGGTAGAATCTACTGAGTTGTAAGTGATCTGAACGTTTCATGATGATAGCACTTTCCTAAGGGGGTCAAACCATGTCCCAAAGATCACCGGATCTGGTGTCAATTTAAAGAAGTAGTCCAGTTACACATTTGTGGGCTTATAACTTGGCTTCTGAATGTCCTAGAGAGATCAGGTTTGTTTTAGTGTACTCCAATCAACAGCCCCTACAACCACAAAAAGGAATGGAGTCATTAGCACTTATGGTTTGTAAATGACATCCAGAATTATGTTGCACGAAGCACAATTTCACATCATTCTGGGTCCATTTGTGTGAAAACAAGGTCCAATCAGGCTGAAACGCTACAAGAAGGTAGAATCTATTGAGTTGTAAGTGATCTGAACGTTTCAAGATAATCGCACATTCCTATAGGGGGTAAAACCATGTCCCAAAGGTCACCGGGCCTGGTGTCACTTTAAAGAAGTAGTCCAGTTACACCTTTGTGGGCTTATAACTTGGCTTCTCAATGTCCTAGAGAGGTTAGGTTTGTTTTAGTGTACTCCAATCAACAGCCCCTTCAACCACAAAAAGGAATGGAGTCATTAGCACTTATGGTTTGTAAATGGCACCCAGAATTATGTTGCACGAAGCACCATTTCACATCATTCTGGGTCCATTTGTGTGAAAACAAGGTCCAATCAGGCTGAAACGTTACAGGAAGGTAGAATCTATTGAGTTGTAAGTGATCTGAACGTTTCATGATGATAGCACTTTCCTAAGGGGGTCAAACCATGTCCCAAAGGTCACTGGATCTGGTGTCAATTTAAAGTAGTCCAGTTACACATTTGTGGGCTTATAACTTGGCTTCTGAATGTCCTAGAGAGATCAGGTTTGTTTTAATGTACTCCAATCAACAGCCCCTACAACCACAAAAAGGAATGGAGTCATTAGCACTTATAGTTTGTAAGTGGCACCCAGAATTATGTTGCACGAAACACAATTTCACATCATTCTGGGTCAATTTGTGTGAAAACAAGGTCCAATCCAGCTGAAACGCTACAAGAAGGTAGAATCTATTGAGTTGTAAGTGATCTGAACGTTTCAAGATGATCACACATTCCTATAGGGGGTCAAACCATGTCCCAAAGGTCACCGGGCCAAGTGTCAATTTAAAGAAGTAGTCCAGTTACACATTTGTGGGCTTATAACTTGGCTTCTGAATGTCCTAGAGAGATCAGGTTTGTTTTAATGTACTCCAATCAACAGCCCCTACAACCACAAAAAGGAATGGAGTCATTAGCATTTATGGTTTGTAAATGGCACCCAGAATTATGTTGCACGAAGCACAATTTCACATCATTCTGGGTTCATTTTTGTGAAAACAAGGTCCAATCAGGCTGAAACGTTACAGGAAGGTAGAATCTATTTAGTTGTAAAAGATCTGAACGTTTCATGATGATAGCGCTTTCCTAAGGGGATCAAACCATGTCCCAAAGGTCACCGGATCTGGTGTCAATTTAAAGAAGTAGTCCAGTTACACATTTGTGGGCTTATAACTTGGCTTCTGAATGTCCTAGAGAGATCAGGTTTGTTTTAGTGTACTCCAATCAACAGCCCCTACAACCACAAAAGGAATGGAGTCATTAGGACTTATGGTTTGTAAATGGCACCCAGAATTATGTTGCACGAAGCACAATTTCACATCATTCTGGGTCCATTTGTGTGAAAACAAGGTCCAATCAGGCTGAAACGTTACAAGAAGGTAGAATCTATTGAGTTGTAAGTGATCTGAACGTTTCATGATTATCTCACATTCCCATAGGGGGTCAAACCATGTCCTAAAGGTCACCGGGCCTGGTGTCACTTTAAAGAAGTAGTCAAGTTACACCTTTGTGGGCTTATAACTTGGCTTCTGAATGTCCTAGAGAGGTCAGGTTTGTTTTAGTGTACTCCAGTCAACAGCCCCTACAACCACAAAAAGGAATGGAGTCATTAGCACTTATGGTTTGTAAATGGCACCCAGAATTATGTTGCACGAAGCACAATTTCACATCATTCTGGGTTCATTTGTGTGAAAACAAGGTCCAATCAGGCTGAAACGTTACAGGAAGGTAGAATCTATTGAGTTGTAAGTGATCTGAACATTTCATGATGATAGCACTTTCCTAAGGGGGTCAAACCATGTCCTAAAGGTCACCGGGCCTGGTGTCACTTTAAAGAAGTAGTCCAGTTACACCTTTGTGGGCTTATAACTTGGCTTCTGAATGTCCTAGAGAGGTCAGGTTTGTTTTAGTGTACTCCAGTCAACAGCCCCTACAACCACAAAAAGGAATGGAGTCATTAGCACTTATGGTTTGTAAATGGCACCCAGAATTATGTTGCACGAAGCACAATTTCACATCATTCTGGGTTCATTTGTGTGAAAACAAGGTCCAATCAGGCTGAAACGTTACAGGAAGGTAGAATCTATTGAGTTGTAAGTGATCTGAACGTTTCATGATGATAGCACTTTCCTAAGGGGGTCAAACCATGTCCCAAAGGTCACCGGATCTGGTGTCAATTTAAAGAAGTAGTCCAGTTACACATTTGTGGGCTTATAACTTGGCTTCTGAATGTCCTAGAGCGATCAGGTTTGCTTTAGTGTACTGCAATCAACAGGCCCTACAACCACAAAAAGGAATGGAGACATTAGCACTTATGGTTTTTAAAAGGCACCCAGAATTATGTTGCACGAAGCACAATTTCACATCATTCTGGGTTCATTTGTGTGAAAACAAGGTCCAATCAGGCTGAAACAATACAGGAAGGTAGAATCTATTGAGTTGTAAGTGATCTGAACATTTCATGATGATCGCACTTTTCCTAAGGGGGTCAAACTATGCCATGTGTCAATCAGACAGAAAGGTCTTACGGACAGATTCCGGCAAATTTCCGTTTTTCATGGCCTGTCTGAAAGGGGCTTAGGACATTCAGAAGTCAAATTATAAGCCCACAAATGTGTAACTGGACTACTACTTTAAATTGACACCAGATCCGGTGACCTTTGGGACATGGTTTGACCCCCTTAGGAAAGTGCTATCATCATGAAACATTCAGATCACTTACAACTCAATAGATTCTACCTTCCTGTAACGTTTCAGCCTGATTGGACCTTGTTTTCACACAAATGAACCCAGAATGATGTGAAATTGTGCTTTGTGCAACATAATTCTGGGTGCCATTTACAAACCATAAGTGCTAATGACTCCATTCCTTTTTAGGGTTGTAGGGGCTGTTGATTGGAGAACACTAAAACAAACCTAACCTCTCTAGGACATTCAGAAGCCAAGTTATAAGCCCACAAAGGTGTAACTGGACTACTTCTTTAAAGTGACACAAGGCCCGGTGACCTTTGGGACATGGTTTTACCCCCTATAGGAATGAGCGATCAGCTTGAAACGTTCAGATCACTTACAACTCAATAGATTCTACCTTCTTGTAGCGTTTCAGCCTGATTGGACCTTGTTTTCACACAAATGGACCCAGAATGATGTGAAATTGTGCTTCGTGCAACATAATTCTGGGTGTCATTTACAAACCTTAAGTGCTAATGACTCCATTCCTTTTTGTGGTTGTAGGGGCTGTTGATTGGAGTACACTAAAACAAACCTGATCTCTCTAGGACATTCAGAAGCCAAATTATAAGCCCACAAATGTGTAACTGGACTACTTCTTTAAATTGACACCAGATCCGGTGACCTTTGGGACATGGTTTGACCCCCTTAGGAAAGTGCTATCATCATGAAACGTTCAGATCACTTACAACTCAGTAGATTCTACCTTCCTGTAACGTTTCAGCCTGATTGGACCTTGTTTTCACACAAATGAACCCAGAATGACGTGAAATTGTGCTTCGTGCAACATAATTCTGGGTGCCATTTACAAACCATAAGTGCTAATATCTCCATTCCTTTTTGTGGTTTTAGGGGCTGTTGATTGGAGTACATTAAAACAAACCTGATCTCTCTAGGACATTCAGAAGCCATGTTATAAGCCCACAAAGGTGTAACTGGACTACTTCTTTAAAGTGACACCAGGCCTGGTGACCTTTGGGAAATGGTTTTACCCCCTATAGGAATGTGCGATCATCTTGAAACGTTCAGATCACTTACAACTCAATAGATTCTACCTTCTTGTAGCGTTTCAGCCTGATTGGACCTTGTTTTCACACAAATGGACCCAGAATGATGTGAAATTGTGCATCGTGCAACATAATTCTGGGTGCCATTTACAAACCATAAGTGCTAATGACTCCATTCCTTTTTGTGTTTGTAGGGTCTCTTGATTGGAGTACATTAAAACAAACCTGATCTCTCTAGGACATTCAGAAGCCAAGTTATAAGCCCACAAATGTGTAACTGGACTACTTCTGTAACCCTTCCACTGTCTTATCGGGTGACCCCGCCAGGAAAGTTGACCATTGAGCAGGATTGATGGTTTATCTCTTGAGGTCCACATGAGAGGGGGTGAGGTGGTGCTCACTCCTCACCCCCTCTCATGTGGACCTTAAGGGATAAACCATCAATCCTGCTCAATGGTCAACTTTCCTGGCGGGGTCACCCGATAAGACAGTGGAAGGGTTAAATTAACACCAGATCCGGTGACCTTTGGGACATGGTTTGACCCCCTTAGGAAAGCGCTATCATCATGAAACGTTCAGATCACTTACAACTCAATAGATTCTACCTTCCTGTAACGTTTCAGCCTGATTGGACCTTGTTTTCACACAAATGAACCCAGAATGATGTGAAATTGTGCTTCGTGCAACATAATTCTGGGTGCCATTTACATACCATAAGTGCTAATGACTCCATTCCTTTTTGTGGTTGTAGGGGCTGTTGATTGGAGTACATTAAAACAAACCTGACATCTCTAGGACATTCAGAAGCCAAGTTATAAGCCCACAAATGTGTAACTGGACTACTTTAAATTGACACCAGATCCTGTGACCTTTGCGACATGGATTGACCCCCTTAGGAAAGTGCTATCATCATGAAACGTTCAGATCACTTACAACTCAATAGATTCTACCTTCCTGTAACGTTTCAGCCTGATTGGACCTTGTTTTCACACAAATGAACCCAGAATGATGTGAAATTGTGCTTCGTGCAACATAATTCTGGGTGCCATTTAAAAACCATAAGTGCTAATGACTCCATTCCTTTTTGTGGTTGTAGGGTATGTTGATTGGAGTACACTAAAGCAAACCTGATCGCTCTAGGACATTCAGAAGCCAAGTTATAAGCCCACAAATGAGTAACTGGACTACTTCTTTAAATTGACACCAGATCCGGTGACCTTTGGGATATGGTTTGACCCCCTTAGGAAAGTGCTATCATCATGAAACGTTCAGATCACTTACAACTCAATAGATTCTAACTTCCTGTAATGTTTCAGCCTGATTGGACCTTGTTTTCACACAAATGAACCCAGAATGATGTGAAAGTGTGCTTCGTGCAACATAATTCTGGGTGCCATTTAAAAACCATAAGTGCTAATGACTCCATTCCTCTTTGGGGTAATGGGGGCTGTTAACTGGAGTACTCTAAAACAAACCTGACCTCTCTAGGATATTCAGAAGCCAAGTTATAAGCCCACAAATGTGTAACTGGACTACTTCTTTAAAGTGACACCAGGCCCGGTGACCTTTGGGACATGGTTTGACCCCCTATAGGAATGTGCGATCATCATGAAACGTTCAGATCACTTACAACTCAATAGATTCTACCTTCTTGTAACGTTTCAGCCTGATTGGACCTTGTTTTCACACAAATGAACCCAGAATGAAGTGAAATTGTGCTTCGTGCAACATAATTCTGGGTGCCATTTACAAACCATAAGTGCTAATGACTCCATTCCTTTTTGTGGTTGTAGGGGCTGTTGATTGGAGTACACTAAAACAAACCTGATCTCTCTAGGACATTCAGAAGCCAAGTTATAAGCCCACAAATGTGTAACTGTACTACTTCTTTAAATTGACACCAGATCCGGTGACCTTTGGGACATGGTTTGACCCCCTTAGGAAAGTGCTATCATCATGAAGCGTTCAGATCACTTACAACTCAATAGATTCTACCTTCTTGTAACGTTTCAGCCTGATTGGACCTTGTTTTCACACAAATGGACCCAGAAAGATGTGAAAGTGTGCTTCGTGCAACATAATTCTGGGTGCCATTTACAAACCATAAGTGCTAATGACTCCATTCCTTTTTGTGGTTGTAGGAGCTGTTGATTGGAGTACACTAAAACAAACCTGATCTCTCCAGGACATTCAGAAGCCAAGTTATAAGCCCACAAATGTGTAACTGGACTACTTCTTTAAAGTGACACCAGGCCCGGTGACCTTTGGGACATGGTTTGACCCCCTATAGGAATGTGCGATCATCATGAAACGTTCAGATCACTTACAACTCAATAGATTCTACCTTCTTGTAACGTTTCAGCCTGATTGGACCTTGTTTTCACACAAATTAACCCAGAATGATGTGAAATTGTGCTTCGTGCAACATAATTCTGGGTGCCATTTACAAACCATAAGTGCTAATGACTCCATTCCTTTTTGTGGTTGTAGGGGCTGTTGATTGGAGTACACTAAAACAAACCTAACCTCTCTAGGACATTCAGAAGCCAAGTTATAAGCCCACAAAGATGTAACTGGACTACTTCTTTAAAGTGACACCAGGCCCGGTGACCTTTGGGACATGGTTTTACCCCCTATAGGAATGTGCGATCATCTTGAAACGTTCAGATCACTTACAACTCAATAGATTCTACCTTCTTATAGCGTTTCAGCCTGATTGGACCTTGTTTTCACACAAATGGACCCAGAATGAAGTGAAATTGTGCTTCGTGCAACATAATTCTGGGTGCCATTTACAAACCATAAGTGCTAATGACTCCATTCCTTTTTGTGGTTGTAGGGGCTGTTGATTGGAGTACACTAAAACAAACCTGACCTCTCTAGGACATTCAGAAGCCAAGTTATAAGCCCACAATGGTGTAACTGGACTACTTCTTTAAAGTGACACCAGGCCCGGTGACCTTTGGGACATGGTTTGACCCCCTATAGGAATGTGCGATCATCATGAAACGTTCAGATCACTTACAACTCAATAGATTCTACCTTCTTGTAACGTTTCAGCCTAATTGAACCTTGTTTTCACACAAATGAACCCAGAATGATGTGAAATTGTGCTTCGTGCAACATAATTCTGGGTGCCATTTAAAAACCATAAGTGCTAATGACTCCATTCCTTTTTGGGGTAATGGGGGCTGTTAATTGGAGTATGCTAAAACAAACCTGATCTCTCTAGGACATTCATAAGCCAAGTTATAAGCCCACAAATGTGTAACTGGACTACTTCTTTAAATTGACACCAGTTCCGGTGACCTTTGGGACATGGTTTGACCCCATTAGGAAAGTGCTATCATCATGAAACGTTCAGATCACTTACAACTCAGTAGATTCTACCTTCCTGTAACGTTTCAGCCTGATTGGACCTTGTTTTCACACAAATGAACCCAGAATGATGTGAAATTGTGCTTCGTGCAACATAATTCTGGGTGCCATTTACAAACCATAAGTGCTAATATCTCCATTCCTTTTTGTGGTTGTAGGGGCTGTTGATTGGAGTACATTAAAACAAACCTGATCTCTCTAGGACATTCAGAAGCCATGTTATAAGCCCACAAATGTGTAACTGGACTGCTTATTTAAATTAACACCAGATCCGGTGACCTTTGGGACATTGTTTGACCCCATTAGGAAAGTGCTATCATCATGAAACGTTCAGATCACTTACAACTCAGTAGATTCTACCTTCCTGTAACGTTTCAGCCTGATTGGACCTTGTTTTCACACAAATGAACCCAGAATGATGTGAAATTGTGCTTCGTGCAACATAATTCTGGGTGCCATTTACAAACCATAAGTGCTAATATCTCCATTCCTTTTTGTGGTTTTAGGGGCTGTTGATTGGAGTACATTAAAACAAACCTGATCTCTCTAGGACATTCAGAAGCCATGTTATAAGCCCACAAAGGTGTAACTGGACTACTTCTTTAAAGTGACACCAGGCCTGGTGACCTTTGGGAAATGGTTTTACCCCCTATAGGAATGTGCGATCATCTTGAAACGTTCAGATCACTTACAACTCAATAGATTCTACCTTCTTGTAGCGTTTCAGCCTGATTGGACCTTGTTTTCACACAAATGGACCGAGAATGATGTGAAATTGTGCATCGTGCAACATAATTCTGGGTGCCATTTACAAACCATAAGTGCTAATGACTCCATTCCTTTTTGTGTTTGTAGGGTCTCTTGATTGGAGTACATTAAAACAAACCTGATCTCTCTAGGACATTCAGAAGCCAAGTTATAAGCCCACAAATGTGTAACTGGACTACTTCTTTAAATTAACACCAGATCCGGTGACCTTTGGGACATGGTTTGACCCCCTTAGGAAAGCGCTATCATCATGAAACGTTCAGATCACTTACAACTCAATAGATTCTACCTTCCTGTAACGTTTCAGCCTGATTGGACCTTGTTTTCACACAAATGAACCCAGAATGATGTGAAATTGTGCTTCGTGCAACATAATTCTGGGTGCCATTTACATACCATAAGTGCTAATGACTCCATTCCTTTTTGTGGTTGTAGGGGCTGTTGATTGGAGTACATTAAAACAAACCTGACATCTCTAGGACATTCAGAAGCCAAGTTATAAGCCCACAAATGTGTAACTGGACTACTTTAAATTGACACAAGATCCGGTGACCTTTGCGACATGGATTGACCCCCTTAGGAAAGTGCTATCATCATGAAACGTTCAGATCACTTACAACTCAATAGATTATACCTTCCTGTAACGTTTCAGCCTGATTGGACCTTGTTTTCACACAAATGAACCCAGAATGATGTGAAATTGTGCTTCGTGCAACATAATTCTGGGTGCCATTTAAAAACCATAAGTGCTAATGACTCCATTCCTTTTTGTGGTTGTAGGGTATGTTGATTGGAGTACACTAAAGCAAACCTGATCGCTCTAGGACATTCAGAAGCCAAGTTATAAGCCCACAAAGGTGTAACTGGACTACTTCTTTAAAGTGACACCAGATCCGGTGACCTTTGGGACATGGTTAGACCCCCTTAGGAAAGTGCTATCATCATGAAACGTTCAGATCACTTACAACTCAATAGATTCTACCTTCCTGTAAGGTGTCAGCCTGATTGGACATTGTTTTCACACAAATGAACCCAGAATGATGTGAAATTGTGCTTCGTGCAACATAATTCTGGGTGCCATTTACAAACCATAAGTGCTAATGACTCCATTCCTTTTTGTGGTTGTAGGGGCTGTTGATTGGAGTACACTAAAACAAACCTGACCTCTCTAGGACATTCAGAAGCCAAGTTATAAGCCCACAATGGTGTAACTGGACTACTTCTTTAAAGTGACACCAGGCCCGGTGACCTTTGGGACATGGTTTGACCCCCTATAGGAATGTGCGATCATCATGAAACGTTCAGATCACTTACAACTCAATAGATTCTACCTTCTTGTAACGTTTCAGCCTGATTGAACCTTGTTTTCACACAAATGGACCCAGAATGATGTGAAATTGTTCTTCGTGCAACATAATTCTGGGTGCCATTTACAAACCATAAGTGCTAATGACTCCATTCCTTTTGTGGTTGTAGGGGCTGTTGATTGGAGTACACTAAAACAAACCTGATCTCTCTAGGACATTCAGAAGCCAAGTTATAAGCCCACAAATGTGTAACTGGACTACTTCTTTAAATTGACACCAGATCCGGTGACCTTTGGGACATGGTTTGATCCCCTTAGGAAAGCGCTATCATCATGAAACGTTCAGATCACTAACAACTAAATAGATTCTACCTTCCTGTAACGTTTCAGCCTGATTGGACCTTGTTTTCACACAAATGGACCCAGAATGATGTGAAATTGTGCTTCGTGCAACATAATTCTGGGTGCCATTTACAAACCATAAGTGCTAATGACTCCATTCCTTTTTAAGGTTGTAGGGGCTGTTGATTGGAGTACACTAAAACACACCTAACCTCTCTAGGACATTCAGAAGCCAAGTTATAAGCCCACAAAGGTGTAACTGGACTACTTCTTTAAAGTGACACCAGGCCCGGTGACCTTTGGGACATGGTTTTACCCCCTATAGGAATGTGCGATCATCTTGAAATGTTCAGATCACTTACAACTCAATAGATTCTACCTTCTTGTCGCGTTTCAGCCTGATTGGACCTTGTTTTCACACAAATGGACCCAGAATGATGTGAAATTGTGCTTCGTGCAACATAATTCTGGGTGCCATTTACAAACCATAAGTGCTAATGACTCCATTCCTTTTTGTGGTTGTAGGGGCTGTTGATTGGAGTACACTAAAACAAACCTGATCTCTCTAGGACATTCAGAAGCCAAGTTATAAGCCCACAAATGTGTAACTGGACTACTTCTTTAAATTGACACCAGATCCGGTGATCTTTGGGACATGGTTTGACCCCCTTAGGAAAGTGCTATCATCATGAAACGTTCAGATCACTTACAACTCAGTAGATTATACCTTCCTGTAACGTTTCAGCCTGATTGGACCTTGTTTTCACACAAATGAACCCAGAATGATATGAAATTGTGCTTCGTGCAACATAATTCTGGGTGCCATTTAAAAAACCATAAGTGCTAATGTCTCCATTCCTTTTTGTGGTTGTAGGGGCTGTTGATTGGAGTACACTAAAGCAAACCTGATCGCTCTAGGACATTCAGAAGCCAAGTTTTAAGCCCACAAATGTGTAACTGGACTACTTCTTTAAATTGACACCAGGCCCGGTGACCTTTGGGACATGGTTTGACCCCCTATAGGAATGTGCGATCATCATGAAACGTTCAGATCACTTACAACTCAATAGATTCTACCTTCTTGTAACGTTTCAGCCTGATTGGACCTTGTTTTCACACAAATTAACCCAGAATGATGTGAAATTGTGCTTCGTGCAACATAATTCTGGGTGCCATTTACAAACCATAAGTGCTAATGACTCCATTCCTTTTTGTGGTTGTAGGGGCTGTTGATTGGAGTACACTAAAACAAACCTAACCTCTCTAGGACATTCAGAAGCCAAGTTATAAGCCCACAAAGATGTAACTGGACTACTTCTTTAAAGTGACACCAGGCCCGGTGACCTTTGGGACATGGTTTTACCCCCTATAGGAATGTGCGATCATCTTGAAACGTTCAGATCACTTACAACTCAATAGATTCTACCTTCTTATAGCGTTTCAGCCTGATTGGACCTTGTTTTCACACAAATGGACCCAGAATGAAGTGAAATTGTGCTTCGTGCAACATAATTCTGGGTGCCATTTACAAACCATAAGTGCTAATGACTCCATTCCTTTTTGTGGTTGTAGGGGCTGTTGATTGGAGTACACTAAAACAAACCTGACCTCTCTAGGACATTCAGAAGCCAAGTTATAAGCCCACAATGGTGTAACTGGACTACTTCTTTAAAGTGACACCAGGCCCGGTGACCTTTGGGACATGGTTTGACCCCCTATAGGAATGTGCGATCATCATGAAACGTTCAGATCACTTACAACTCAATAGATTCTACCTTCTTGTAACGTTTCAGCCTAATTGAACCTTGTTTTCACACAAATGAACCCAGAATGATGTGAAATTGTGCTTCGTGCAACATAATTCTGGGTGCCATTTAAAAACCATAAGTGCTAATGACTCCATTCCTTTTTGGGGTAATGGGGGCTGTTAATTGGAGTATGCTAAAACAAACCTGATCTCTCTAGGACATTCATAAGCCAAGTTATAAGCCCACAAATGTGTAACTGGACTACTTCTTTAAATTGACACCAGTTCCGGTGACCTTTGGGACATGGTTTGACCCCATTAGGAAAGTGCTATCATCATGAAACGTTCAGATCACTTACAACTCAGTAGATTCTACCTTCCTGTAACGTTTCAGCCTGATTGGACCTTGTTTTCACACAAATGAACCCAGAATGATGTGAAATTGTGCTTCGTGCAACATAATTCTGGGTGCCATTTACAAACCATAAGTGCTAATATCTCCATTCCTTTTTGTGGTTTTAGGGGCTGTTGATTGGAGTACATTAAAACAAACCTGATCTCTCTAGGACATTCAGAAGCCATGTTATAAGCCCACAAAGGTGTAACTGGACTACTTCTTTAAAGTGACACCAGGCCTGGTGACCTTTGGGAAATGGTTTTACCCCCTATAGGAATGTGCGATCATCTTGAAACGTTCAGATCACTTACAACTCAATAGATTCTACCTTCTTGTAGCGTTTCAGCCTGATTGGACCTTGTTTTCACACAAATGGACCGAGAATGATGTGAAATTGTGCATCGTGCAACATAATTCTGGGTGCCATTTACAAACCATAAGTGCTAATGACTCCATTCCTTTTTGTGTTTGTAGGGTCTCTTGATTGGAGTACATTAAAACAAACCTGATCTCTCTAGGACATTCAGAAGCCAAGTTATAAGCCCACAAATGTGTAACTGGACTACTTCTTTAAATTAACACCAGATCCGGTGACCTTTGGGACATGGTTTGACCCCCTTAGGAAAGCGCTATCATCATGAAACGTTCAGATCACTTACAACTCAATAGATTCTACCTTCCTGTAACGTTTCAGCCTGATTGGACCTTGTTTTCACACAAATGAACCCAGAATGATGTGAAATTGTGCTTCGTGCAACATAATTCTGGGTGCCATTTAAAAACCATAAGTGCTAATGACTCCATTCCTTTTTGTGGTTGTAGGGGCTGTTGATTGGAGTACACTAAAACAAACCTGATCTCTCTAGGACATTCAGAAGCCAAGTTATAAGCCCACAAATGTGTAACTGGACTACTTTAAATTGACACAAGATCCGGTGACCTTTGCGACATGGATTGACCCCCTTAGGAAAGTGCTATCATCATGAAACGTTCAGATCACTTACAACTCAATAGATTATACCTTCCTGTAACGTTTCAGCCTGATTGGACCTTGTTTTCACACAAATGAACCCAGAATGATGTGAAATTGTGCTTCGTGCAACATAATTCTGGGTGCCATTTAAAAACCATAAGTGCTAATGACTCCATTCCTTTTTGTGGTTGTAGGGTATGTTGATTGGAGTACACTAAAGCAAACCTGATCGCTCTAGGGCATTCAGAAGCCAAGTTATAAGCCCACAAATGAGTAACTGGACTACTTCTTTAAATTGACACCAGATCCGGTGACCTTTGGGACATGGTTAGACCCCCTTAGGAAAGTGCTATCATCATGAAACGTTCAGATCACTTACAACTCAATAGATTCTACCTTCCTGTAAGGTGTCAGCCTGATTGGACCTTGTTTTCACACAAATGAACCCAGAATGATGTGAAATTGTGCTTCGTGCAACATAATTCTGGGTGCCATTTACAAACCATAAGTGCTAATGACTCCATTCCTTTTTGTGGTTGTAGGGGCTGTTGATTGGAGTACACTAAAACAAACCTGACCTCTCTAGGACATTCAGAAGCCAAGTTATAAGCCCACAATGGTGTAACTGGACTACTTCTTTAAAGTGACACCAGGCCCGGTGACCTTTGGGACATGGTTTGACCCCCTATAGGAATGTGCGATCATCATGAAACGTTCAGATCACTTACAACTCAATAGATTCTACCTTCTTGTAACGTTTCAGCCTGATTGAACCTTGTTTTCACACAAATGGACCCAGAATGATGTGAAATTGTTCTTCGTGCAACATAATTCTGGGTGCCATTTACAAACCATAAGTGCTAATGACTCCATTCCTTTTGTGGTTGTAGGGGCTGTTGATTGGAGTACACTAAAACAAACCTGATCTCTCTAGGACATTCAGAAGCCAAGTTATAAGCCCACAAATGTGTAACTGGACTACTTCTTTAAATTGACACCAGATCCGGTGACCTTTGGGACATGGTTTGATCCCCTTAGGAAAGCGCTATCATCATGAAACGTTCAGATCACTAACAACTAAATAGATTCTACCTTCCTGTAACGTTTCAGCCTGATTGGACCTTGTTTTCACACAAATGGACCCAGAATCATGTGAAATTGTGCTTCGTGCAACATAATTCTGGGTGCCATTTACAAACCATAAGTGCTAATGACTCCATTCCTTTTTGTGGTTGTAGGGGCTGTTGATTGGAGTACACTAAAACACACCTAACCTCTCTAGGACATTCAGAAGCCAAGTTATAAGCCCACAAAGGTGTAACTGGACTACTTCTTTAAAGTGACACCAGGCCCGGTGACCTTTGGGACATGGTTTTACCCCCTATAGGAATGTGCGATCATCTTGAAATGTTCAGATCACTTACAACTCAATAGATTCTACCTTCTTGTCGCGTTTCAGCCTGATTGGACCTTGTTTTCACACAAATGGACCCAGAATGATGTGAAATTGTGCTTCGTGCAACATAATTCTGGGTGCCATTTACAAACCATAAGTGCTAATGACTCCATTCCTTTTTGTGGTTGTAGGGGCTGTTGATTGGAGTACACTAAAACAAACCTGATCTCTCTAGGACATTCAGAAGCCAAGTTATAAGCCCACAAATGTGTAACTGGACTACTTCTTTAAATTGACACCAGATCCGGTGATCTTTGGGACATGGTTTGACCCCCTTAGGAAAGTGCTATCATCATGAAACGTTCAGATCACTTACAACTCAGTAGATTATACCTTCCTGTAACGTTTCAGCCTGATTGGACCTTGTTTTCACACAAATGAACCCAGAATGATGTGAAATTGTGCTTCGTGCAACATAATTCTGGGTGCCATTTAAAAAACCATAAGTGCTAATGTCTCCATTCCTTTTTGTGGTTGTAGGGGCTGTTGATTGGAGTCCACTAAAGCAAACCTGATCGCTCTAGGACATTCAGAAGCCAAGTTTTAAGCCCACAAATGTGTAACTGGACTACTTCTTTAAATTGACACCAGATCCGGTGACCTTTGGGACATGGTTTGATCCCCTTAGGAAAGCGCTATCATCATGAAACGTTCAGATCACTTACAACTAAATAGATTCTACCTTCCTGTAACGTTTCAGCCTGATTGGACCTTGTTTTCACACAAATGAACCCAGAATGATGTGAAATTGTGCTTCGTGCAACATAATTCTGGGTGCCATTTACAAACCATAAATGCTAATGACTCCATTCCTTTTTGTGGTTGTAGGGGCTGTTGATTGGAGTACATTAAAACAAACCTGATCTCTCTAGGACATTCAGAAGCCAAGTTATAAGCCCACAAATGTGTAACTGGACTACTTCTTTAAATTGACACCAGATCCGGTGACCTTTGGGACATGGTTTGATCCCCTTAGGAAAGTGCTATCATCATGAAACATTCAGATCACTTACAACTCAATAGATTCTAACTTCCTGTAACGTTTCAGCCTGATTGGACCTTGTTTTCACACAAATGGACCCAGAATCATGTGAAATTGTGCTTCGTGCAACATAATTCTGGGTGCCATTTAAAAACCATAAGTGCTAATGACTCCATTCCTTTTTGTGGTTGTAGGGGCTGTTGATTGGAGTATACTAAAACAAACCTGATCTCTCTAGGACATTCAGAAGCCACGTTATAAGCCCACAAATGTGTAACTGGACTACTTCTTTAAATTGACACCAGATCCGGTGACCTTTGGGACATGGTTTGACCCCCTTAGGAAAGTGCTATCATCATGAAACGTTCAGATCACTTACAACTCAATAGATTCTAACTTCCTGTAACGTTTCAGCCTGATTGGACCTTGTTTTCACACATATGAACCCAGAATGATGTGAAAGTGTGCTTCGTGCAACATAATTCTGGGTGCCATTTAAAAACCATAAGTGCTAATGACTCCATTCCTCTTTGGGGTAATGGGGGCTGTTAACTGGAGTACTCTAAAACAAACCTGACCTCTCTAGGATATTCAGAAGCCAAGTTATAAGCCCACAAATGTGTAACTGGACTACTTCTTTAAAGTGACACCAGGCCCGGTGACCTTTGGGACATGGTTTGACCCCCTATAGGAATGTGCGATCATCATGAAACGTTCAGATCACTTACAACTCAATAGATTCTACCTTCTTGTAACGTTTCAGCCTGATTGGACCTTGTTTTCACACAAATGAACACAGAATGAAGTGAAATTGTGCTTCGTGCAACATAATTCTGGGTGCCATTTACAAACCATAAGTGCTAATGACTCCATTCCTTTTTGTGGTTGTAGGGGCTGTTGATTGGAGTACACTAAAACAAACCTGATCTCTCTAGGACATTCAGAAGCCAAGTTATAAGCCCACAAATGTGTAACTGTACTACTTCTTTAAATTGACACCAGATCCGGTGACCTTTGGGACATGGTTTGACCCCCTTAGGAAAGTGCTATCATCATGAAACGTTCAGATCACTTACAACTCAATAGATTCTAGCTTCCAGTAACGTTTCAGCCTGATTGGACCTTGTTTTCACACAAATGGACCCAGAATGATGTGAAATTGTGCTTCGTGCAACATAATTCTGGGTGCCATTTACAAACCATAAGTGCTAATGACTCCATTCCTTTTTGTGGTTGTAGGAGCTGTTGATTGGAGTACACTAAAACAAACCTGATCTCTCCAGGACATTCAGAAGCCAAGTTATAAGCCCACAAATGTGTAACTGGACTACTTCTTTAAAGTGACACCAGGCCCGGTGACCTTTGGGACATGGTTTGACCCCCTATAGGAATGTGCGATCATCATGAAACGTTCAGATCACTTACAACTCAATAGATTCTACCTTCTTGTAACGTTTCAGCCTGATTGGACCTTGTTTTCACACAAATTAACCCAGAATGATGTGAAATTGTGCTTCGTGCAACATAATTCTGGGTGCCATTTACAAACCATAAGTGCTAATGACTCCATTCCTTTTTGTGGTTGTAGGGGCTGTTGATTGGAGTACACTAAAACAAACCTAACCTCTCTAGGACATTCAGAAGCCAAGTTATAAGCACACAAAGATGTAACTGGACTACTTCTTTAAAGTGACACCAGGCCCGGTGACCTTTGGGACATGGTTTTACCCCCTATAGGAATGTGCGATCATCTTGAAACGTTCAGATCACTTACAACTCAATAGATTCTACCTTCTTATAGCGTTTCAGCCTGATTGGACCTTGTTTTCACACAAATGGACCCAGAATGAAGTGAAATTGTGCTTCGTGCAACATAATTCTGGGTGCCATTTACAAACCATAAGTGCTAATGACTCCATTCCTTTTTGTGGTTGTAGGGGCTGTTGATTGGAGTACACTAAAACAAACCTGATCTCTCTAGGACATTCAGAAGCCAAGTTATAAGCCCACAAATGTGTAACTGGACTAATTCTTTAAAGTGACACCAGATCCGGTGACCTTTGCGACATGGTTTGACCCCCTTAGGAAAGTGCTATCATCATGAAACGTTCAGATCACTTACAACTCAATAGATTCTACCTTCCTGTAACGTTTCTGCCTGATTGGACCTTGTTTTCACACAAATGGACCCAGAATTATGTGAAATTGTGCTTCGTGCAACATAATTCTGGGTGCCATTTAAGAACCATAAGTGCTAATAACTCCATTCCTTTTTGTGGTTGTAGGGGCTGTTGATTGGAGTACACTAAAACAACCCTGATCTCTCTAGGACATTCAGAAGCCAAGTTATAAGCCCACAAAGGTGTAACTGGACTACTTCTTTAAAGTGACACCAGGCCCGGTGACCTTTGGGACATGGTTTGACCCCCTATAGGAAAGTGCTATCATCATGAAACGTTCAGATCACTTACAACTCAATAGATTCTACCTTCCTGTAACGTTTCAGCCTGATTGGACCTTGTTTTCACACAAATGAACCCAGAATGAAGTGAAATTGTGCTTCGTGCAACATAATTCTGGGTGCCATTTACAAACCATAAGTGCTAATGACTCCATTCCTTTTTGTGGTTGTAGGGGCTGTTGATTGGAGTACACTAAAACAAACCTGATCTCTCTAGGACATTCAGAAGCCAAGTTATAAGCCCACAAATGTGTAACTGTACCACTTCTTTAAATTGACACCAGATCCGGTGACCTTTGGGACATGGTTTGACCCCCTTAGGAAAGTGCTATCATCATGAAACGTTCAGATCACTTACAACTCAAAAGATTCTACCTTCTTGTAACGTTTCAGCCTGATTGGACTTTGTTTTCACACAAATGGACCCAGAATGGTGTGAAATTGTGCTTCGTGCAACATAATTCTGGGTGCCATTTACAAACCATAAGTGCTAATGACTCCATTCCTTTTTGTGGTTGTAGGAGCTGTTGATTGGAGTACACTAAAACAAACCTGATCTCTCCAGGACATTCAGAAGCCAAGTTATAAGCCCACAAATGTGTAACTGGACTACTTCTTTAAAGTGACACCAGGCCCGGTGACCTTTGGGACATGGTTTGACCCCCTATAGGAATGTGCGATCATCATGAAACGTTCAGATCACTTACAACTCAATAGATTCTACCTTCTTGTAATGTTTCAGCCTGACTGGACCTTGTTTTCACACAAATTAACCCAGAATGATGTGAAATTGTGCTTCGTGCATCATAATTCTGGGTGCCATTTACAAACCATAAGTGCTAATGACTCCATTCCTTTTTGTGGTTGTAGGGGCTGTTGATTGGAGTACACTAAAACAAACCTAACCTCTCTAGGACATTCAGAAGCCAAGTTATAAGCCCACAAAGATGTAACTGGACTACTTCTTTAAAGTGACACCAGGCCCGGTGACCTTTGGGACATGGTTTTACCCCCTATAGGAATGTGCGATCATCTTGAAACGTTCAGATCACTTACAACTCAATAGATTCTACCTTCTTATAGCGTTTCAGCCTGATTGGACCTTGTTTTCACACAAATGGACCCAGAATGAAGTGAAATTGTGCTTCGTGCAACATAATTCTGGGTGCCATTTACAAACCATAAGTGCTAATGACTCCATTCCTTTTTGTGGTTGTAGGGGCTGTTGATTGGAGTACACTAAAACAAACCTGATCTCTCTAGGACATTCAGAAGCCAAGTTATAAGCCCACAAATGTGTAACTGGACTACTTTAAATTGACACCAGATCCGGTGACCTTTGGGACATGGTTTGACCCCCTTAGGAAAGTGCTATCATCATGAAACGTTCAGATCACTTACAACTCAATAGATTCTACCTTCTTGTAACGTTTCAGCCTGATTGGACCTTGTTTTCACACAAATGGACCCAGAATGATGTGAAATTGTGCTTCGTGCAACATAATTCTGGGTGCCATTTACAAACCATAAGTGCTAATGACTCCATTCCTTTTTGTGGTTGTAGGGGCTGTTGATTGGAGTACACTAAAACAAACCTGATCTCTCTAGGACATTCAGAAGCCAAGTTATAAGCCCACAAATGTGTAACTGGACTAATTCTTTAAAGTGACACCAGATCCGGTGACCTTTGCGACATGGTTTGACCCCCTTAGGAAAGTGCTATCATCATGAAACGTTCAGATCACTTACAACTCAATAGATTCTACCTTCCTGTAACGTTTCTGCCTGATTGGACCTTGTTTTCACACAAATGAACCCAGAATGATGTGAAATTGTGCTTCGTGCAACATAATTCTGGGTGCCATTTAAAAACCTGGTTGTAGGGGCCTTTGATTGGAGTACATTAAAACAAACCTGATCTCTCTAGGACATTCAGAAGCCAAGTTATAAGCCTACAAAGATGTAACTGGACTACTTCTTTAAAGTGACACCAGGCCCGGTGACCTTTGGGACATGGTTTTACCCCCTATAGGGAATGTGCGATCATCTTGAAACGTTCAGATCACTTACAACTCAATAGATTCTACCTTCCTGTAAGGTGTCAGCCTGATTGGACCTTGTTTTCACACAAAAGAACCCAGAATGATGTGAAATTGTGCTTCGTGCAACATAATTCTGGGTGCCATTTACAAACCATAAGTGCTAATGACTCCATTCCTTTTTGTGGTTGTAGGGGCTGTTGATTGGAGTACACTAAAACAAACCTGACCTCTCTAGGACATTCAGAAGCCAAGTTATAAGCCCACAATGGTGTAACTCGACTACTTCTTTAAAGTGACACCAGGCCCGGTGACCTTTGGGACATGGTTTGACCCCCTATAGGAATGTGCGATCATCATGAAACGTTCAGATCACTTACAACTCAATAGATTCTACCTTCTTGTAACGTTTCAGCCTGATTGAACCTTGTTTTCACACAAATGAACCCAGAATGATGTGAAATTGTGCTTCGTGCAACATAATTCTGGGTGCCATTTAAAAACCATAAGTGCTAATGACTCCATTCCTTTTTGGGGTAATGGGGGCTGTTAATTGGAGTATGCTAAAACAAACCTGATCTCTCTAGGACATTCATAAGCCAAGTTATAAGCCCACAAATGTGTAACTGGACTACTTCTTTAAATTGACACCAGTTCCGGTGACCTTTGGGACATGGTTTTACCCCATTAGGAAAGTGCTATCATCATGAAACGTTCAGATCAGTTACAACTCAGTAGATTCTACCTTCCTGTAACGTTTCAGCCTGATTGGACCTTGTTTTCACACAAATGAACCCAGAATGACGTGAAATTGTGCTTCGTGCAACATAATTCTGGGTGCCATTTACAAACCATAAGTGCTAATATCTCCATTCCTTTTTTTGGTTGTAGGGGCTGTTGATTGGAGTACATTAAAACAAACCTGATCTCTCTAGGACATTCAGAAGCCATGTTATAAGCCCACAAATGTGTAACTGGACTGCTTCTTTAAATTAACACCAGATCCGGTGACCTTTGGGACATGGTTTAACCCCATTAGGAAAGTGCTATCATCATGAAACGTTCAGATCACTTACAACTCAGTAGATTCTACCTTCCTGTAACGTTTCAGCCAGATTGGACCTTGTTTTCACACAAATGAACCCAGAATGATGTGAAATTGTGCGTCGTGCAACATAATTCTGGGTGCCATTTACAAACCATAAGTGCTAATATCTCCATTCCTTTTTGTGGTTGTAGGGGCTGTTGATTGGAGTACATTAATACAAACCTGATCTCTCTAGGACATTCAGAAGCCATGTTATAAGCCCAAAAATGTGTAACTGGACTGCTTCTTTAAATTTACACCAGATCCGGTGACCTTTGGGACATGGTTTGACCCCATTAGGAAAGTGCTATCATCATGAAACGTTCAGATCACTTACAACTCAATAGATTCTACCTTCTTGTAGCGTTTCAGCCTGATTGGACCTTGTTTTCACACAAATGGACCAAGAATGATGTGAAATTGTGAATCGTGCAACATAATTCTGGGTGCCATTTACAAACCATAAGTGCTAATGACTCCATTCCTTTTTGTGTTTGTAGGGTCTCTTGATTGGAGTACATTAAAACAAACCTGATCTCTCTAGGACATTCAGAAGCCAAGTTATAAGCCCACAAATGTGTAACTGGACTACTTCTTTAAATTGACACCAGATCCGGTGACCTTTGGGACATGGTTTGACCCCCTTAGGAAAGTGCTATCATCATGAAACGTTCAGATCACTTACAACTCAATAGATTCTACCTTTCTGTAACGTTTCAGCCTGATTGGACCTTGTTTTCACACAAATGAACCCAGAATGATGTGAAATTGTGCTTCGTGCAACATAATTCTGGGTGCTATTTAAAAACCATAAGTGCTAATGACTCCATTCCTTTTTGTGGTTGTAGGGTATGTTGATTGGAGTATACTAAAACAACCCTGATCTCTCTAGGACATTCCGAAGCCAAGTTATAAGCCCACAAATGAGTAACTGGACTACTTCTTTAAATTGACACCAGATCCGGTGACCTTTGGGACATGGTTAGACCCCCTTAGGAAAGTGCTATCATCATGAAACGTTCAGATCACTTACAACTCAATAGATTCTACCTTCCTGTAAGGTGTCAGCCTGATTGGACCTTGTTTTCACACAAATGAACCCAGAATGATGTGAAATTGTGCTTCGTGCAACATAATTCTGGGTGCCATTTACAAACCATAAGTGCTAATGACTCCATTCCTTTTTGTGGTTGTAGGGGCTGTTGATTGGAGTACACTAAAACAAACCTGACCTCTCTAGGACATTCAGAAGCCAAGTTATAAGCCCACAATGGAGTAACTGGACTACTTCTTTAAAGTGACACCAGGCCCGGTGACCTTTGGGACATGGTTTGACCCCCTATAGGAATGTGCTATCATCATGAAACGTTCAGATCACTTACAACTCAATAGATTCTACCTTCTTGTAACGTTTCAGCCTGATTGAACCTTGTTTTCACACAAATGAACCCAGAATGATGTGAAATTGTGCTTCGTGCAACATAATTCTGGGTGCCATTTAAAAACCATAAGTGCTAATGACTCCTTTCCTTTTTGGGGTAATGGGGGCTGTTAATTGGAGTATGCTAAAACAAACCTGATCTCTCTAGGACATTCATAAGCCAAGTTATAAGCCCACAAATGAGTAACTGGACTACTTCTTTAAATTGACACCAGATCCGGTGACCTTTGCGACATGGATTGACCCCCTTAGGAAAGTGCTATTATCATGAAACGTTCAGATCACTTACAACTCAATAGATTCTACCTTCCTGTAACGTTTCAGCCTGATTGGACCTTGTTTTCACACAAATGAACCCAGAATGATGTGAAATTGTGCTTCGTGCAACATAATTCTGGGTGCCATTTAAAAACCATAAGTGCTAATGACTCCATTCCTTTTTGTGGTTGTAGGGTATGTTGATTGGAGTATACTAAAACAACCCTGATCTCTCTAGGACATTCAGAAGCCAAGTTATAAGCCCACAAATGAGTAACTGGACTACTTCTTTAAATTGACACCAGATCCGGTGACCTTTGGGACATGGTTAGACCCCCTTAGGAAAGTGCTATCATCATGAAACATTCAGATCACTTACAACTCAATAGATTCTACCTTCCTGTAAGGTGTCAGCCTGATTGGACCTTGTTTTCACACAAATGAACCCAGAATGATGTGAAATTGTGCTTCGTGCAACATAATTCTGGGTGCCATTTACAAACCATAAGTGCTAATGACTCCATTCCTTTTTGTGGTTGTTGGGGCTGTTGATTGGAGTACCCTAAAACAAACCTGACCTCTCTAGGACATTCAGAAGCCAAGTTATAAGCCCACAATGGTGTAACTGGACTACTTCTTTAAAGTGACACCAGGCCCGGTGACCTTTGGGACATGGTTTGACCCCCTATAGGAATGTGCGATCATCATGAAACGTTCAGATCACTTACAACTCAATAGATTCTACCTTCTTGTAACGTTTCAGCCTGATTGAACCTTGTTTTCACACAAATGGACCCAGAATGATGTGAAATTGTGCTTCGTGCAACATAATTCTGGGTGCCATTTACAAACCATAAGTGCTAATGACTCCATTCCTTTTGTGGTTGTAGGGGCTGTTGATTGGAGTACACTAAAACAAACCTGATCTCTCTAGGACATTCAGAAGCCAAGTTATAAGCCCACAAATGTGTAACTGGACTACTTCTTTAAATTGACACCAGATCCGGTGACCTTTGGGACATGGTTTGATCCCCTTAGGAAAGCGCTATCATCATGAAACGTTCAGATCACTTACAACTAAATAGATTCTACCTTCCTGTAACGTTTCAGCCTGATTGGACCTTGTTTTCACACAAATGGACCCAGAATGATGTGAAATTGTGCTTCGTGCAACATAATTCTGGGTGCCATTTACAAACCATAAGTGCTAATGACTCCATTCCTTTTTGTGGTTGTAGGGGCTGTTGATTGGAGTACACTAAAAAACACCTAACCTCTCTAGGACATTCAGAAGCCAAGTTATAAGCCCACAAAGGTGTAACTGGACTACTTCTTTAAAGTGACACCAGGCCCGGTGACCTTTGGGACATGGTTTTACCCCCTATAGGAATGTGCGATCATCTTGAAATGTTCAGATCACTTACAACTCAATAGATTCTACCTTCTTGTAGCGTTTCAGCCTGATTGGACCTTGTTTTCACACAAATGGACCCAGAATGATGTAAAATTGTGCTTCGTGCAACATAATTCTGGGTGCCATTTACAAACCATAAGTGCTAATGACTCCATTCCTTTTTGTGGTTGTAGGGGCTGTTGATTGGAGTATTCTAAAACAAACCTGATCTCTCTAGGACATTCAGAAGCCAAGTTATAAGCCCACAAATGTGTAACTGGACTACTTCTTTAAATTGACACCAGATCCGGTGATCTTTGGGACATGGTTTGACCCCCTTAGGAAAGTGCTATCATCATGAAACGTTCAGATCACTTACAACTCAGTAGATTCTACCTTCCTGTAACGTTTCAGCCTGATTGGACCTTGTTTTCACACAAATGAACCCAGAATGATGTGAAATTGTGCTTCGTGCAACATAATTCTGGGTGCCATTTACAAACCATAAGGCTAATGACTCCATTCCTTTTGTGGTTGTAGGGGCTGTTGATTGGAGTACACTAAAACAAACCTGATCTCTCTAGGACATTCAGAAGCCAAGTTATAAGCCCACAAATGTGTAACTGGACTACTTCTTTAAATTGACACCAGATCCGGTGACCTTTGGGACATGGTTTGATCCCCTTAGGAAAGCGCTATCATCATGAAACGTTCAGATCACTTACAACTAAATAGATTCTACCTTCCTGTAACATTTCAGCCTGATTGGACCTTGTTTTCACACAAATGAACCCAGAATGATGTGAAATTGTGCTTCGTGCAACATAATTCTGGGTGCCATTTACAAACCATAAATGCTAATGACTCCATTCCTTTTTGTGGTTGTAGGGGCTGTTGATTGGAGTACACTAAAACAAACCTGATCTCTCTAGGACATTCAGAAGCCAAGTTATAAGCCCACAAATGTGTAACTGGACTACTTCTTTAAATTGACACCAGATCCGGTGACCTTTGGGACATGGTTTGATCCCCTTAGGAAAGCGCTATCATCATGAAACGTTCAGATCACTTACAACTAAATAGATTCTACCTTCCTGTAACGTTTCAGCCTGATTGGACCTTGTTTTCACACAAATGAACCCAGAATGATGTGAAATTGTGCTTCGTGCAACATAATTCTGGGTGCCATTTACAAACCATAAATGCTAATGACTCCATTCCTTTTTGTGGTTGTAGGGGCTGTTGATTGGAGTACATTAAAACAAACCTGATCTCTCTAGGACATTCAGAAGCCAAGTTATAAGCCCACAAATGTGTAACTGGACTACTTCTTTAAATTGACACCAGATCCGGTGACCTTTGGGACATGGTTTGATCCCCTTAGGAAAGTGCTATCATCATGAAACATTCAGATCACTTACAACTCAATAGATTCTAACTTCCTGTAACGTTTCAGCCTGATTGGACCTTGTTTTCACACAAATGGACCCAGAATCATGTGAAATTGTGCTTCGTGCAACATAATTCTGGGTGCCACTTAAAAACCATAAGTGCTAATGACTCAATTCCTTTTTTTGGTTGTAGGGGCTGTTGATTGGAGTATACTAAAACAAACCTGATCTCTCTAGGACATTCAGAAGCCACGTTATAAGCCCACAAATGTGTAACTGGACTACTTCTTTAATTTGACACCAGATCCGGTGACCTTTGGGACATGGTTTGACCCCCTTAGGAAAGTGCTATCATCATGAAACGTTCAGATAACTTACAACTCAATAGATTCTAACTTCCTGTAATGTTTCAGCCTGATTGGACCTTGTTTTCACACAAATGAACCCAGAATGATGTGAAAGTGTGCTTCGTGCAACATAATTCTGGGTGCCATTTAAAAACCATAAGTGCTAATGACTCCATTCCTCTTTGGGGTAATGGGGGCTGTTAACTGGAGTACTCTAAAACAAACCTGACCTCTCTAGGATATTCAGAAGCCAAGTTATAAGCCCACAAATGTGTAACTGGACTACTTCTTTAAAGTGACACCAGGCCCGGTGACCTTTGGGACATGGTTTGACCCCCTATAGGAATGTGCGATCATCATGAAACGTTCAGATCACTTACAACTCAATAGATTCTACCTTCTTGTAACGTTTCAGCCTGATTGGACCTTGTTTTCACACAAATGAACCCAGAACGAAGTGAAATTGTGCTTCGTGCAACATAATTCTGGGTGCCATTTACAAACCATAAGTGCTAATGACTCCATTCCTTTTTGTGGTTGTAGGGGCTGTTGATTGGAGTACACTAAAACAAACCTGATCTCTCTAGGACATTCAGAAGCCAAGTTATAAGCCCACAAATGTGTAACTGTACTACTTCTTTAAATTGACACCAGATCCGGTGACCTTTGGGACATGGTTTGACCCCCTTAGGAAAGTGCTATCATCATGAAACATTCAGATCACTTACAACTCAATAGATTCTACCTTCTTGTAACGTTTCAGCCTGATTGGACCTTGTTTTCACACAAATGGACCCAGAAAGATGTGAAAGTGTGCTTCGTGCAACATAATTCTGGGTGCCATTTACAAACCATAAGTGCTAATGACTCCATTCCTTTTTGTGGTTGTAGGAGCTGTTGATTGGAGTACACTAAAACAAACCTGATCTCTCCAGGACATTCAGAAGCCAAGTTATAAGCCCACAAATGTGTAACTGGACTACTTCTTTAAAGTGACACCAGGCCCGGTGACCTTTGGGACATGGTTTGACCCCCTATAGGAATGTGCGATCATCATGAAACGTTCAGATCACTTACAACTCAATAGATTCTACCTTCTTGTAACGTTTCAGCCTGATTGGACCTAGTTTTCACACAAATTAACCCAGAATGATGTGAAATTGTGCTTCGTGCAACATAATTCTGGGTGCCATTTACAAACCATAAGTGCTAATGACTCCATTCCTTTTTGTGGTTGTAGGGGCTGTTGATTGGAGTACACTAAAACAAACCTAACCTCTCTAGGACATTCAGAAGCCAAGTTATAAGCCCACAAAGATGTAACTGGACTACTTCTTTAAAGTGACACCAGGCCCGGTGACCTTTGGGACATGGTTTTATCCCCTATAGGAATGTGCGATCATCTTGAAACGTTCAGATCACTTACAACTCAATAGATTCTACCTTCTTATAGTGTTTCAGCCTGATTGGACCTTGTTTTCACACAAATGGACCCAGAATGAAGTGAAATTGTGCTTCGTGCAACATAATTCTGGGTGCCATTTACAAACCATAAGTGCTAATGACTCCATTCCTTTTTGTGGTTGTAGGGGCTGTTGATTGGAGTACACTAAAACAAACCTGATCTCTCTAGGACATTCAGAAGCCAAGTTATAAGCCTACAAAGATGTAACTGGACTACTTCTTTAAAGTGACACCAGGCCCGGTGACCTTTGGGACATGGTTTTACCCCCAATAGGAATGTGCGATCATCTTGAAACGTTCAGATCACTTACAACTCAATAGATTCTACCTTCCTGTAACGTTTCAGCCTGATTGGACCTTGTTTTCACACAAATGGACCCAGAATGATGTGAAATTGTGCTTCGTGCAACATAATTCTGGGTGCCATTTACAAAACATAAGTGCTAATGACTCCATTCCTTTTTGTGGTTGTAGGGGCTGTTGATTGGAGTACACTAAAACAAACCTGACCTCTCTAGGACATTCAGAAGCCAAGTTATAAGCCCACAATGGTGTAACTGGACTACTTCTTTAAAGTGACACCAGGCCCGGTGACCTTTGGGACATGGTTTGACCCCCTATAGGAATGTGCGATCATCATGAAACGTTCAGATCACTTACAACTCAATAGATTCTACCTTCTTGTAACGTTTCAGCCTAATTGAACCTTGTTTTCACACAAATGAACCCAGAATGATGTGAAATTGTGCTTCGTGCAACATAATTCTGGGTGCCATTTAAAAACCATAAGTGCTAATGACTCCATTCCTTTTTGGGGTAATGGGGGCTGTTAATTGGAGTATGCTAAAACAAACCTGATCTCTCTAGGACATTCATAAGCCAAGTTATAAGCCCACAAATGTGTAACTGGACTACTTCTTTAAATTGACACAAGTTCCGGTGACCTTTGGGACATGGTTTGACCCCATTAGGAAAGTGCTATCATCATGAAACGTTCAGATCACTTACAACTCAGTAGATTCTACCTTCCTGTAACGTTTCAGCCTGATTGGACCTTGTTTTCACACAAATGAACCCAGAATGATGTGAAATTGTGCTTCGTGCAACATAATTCTGGGTGCCATTTACAAACCATAAGTGCTAATATCTCCATTCCTTTTTGTGGTTGTAGGGGCTGTTGATTGGAGTACATTAAAACAAACCTGATCTCTCTAGGACATTAAGAAGCCATGTTATAAGCCCACAAATGTGTAACTGGACTGCTTCTTTAAATTAACACCAGATCCGGTGACCTTTGGGACATTGTTTGACCCCATTAGGAAAGTGCTATCATCATGAAACGTTCAGATCACTTACAACTCAGTAGATTCAACCTTCCTGTAACGTTTCAGCCTGATTGGACCTTGTTTTCACACAAATGAACCCAGAATGATGTGAAATTGTGCTTCGTGCAACATAATTCTGGGTGCCATTTACAAACCATAAGTGCTAATATCTCCATTCCTTTTTGTGGTTGTAGGGGCTGTTTATTGGAGTACATTAAAACAAACCTGATCTCTCTAGGACATTCAGAAGCCATGTTATAAGCCCACAAAGGTGTAACTGGATTACTTCTTTAAAGTGACACCAGGCCTGGTGACCTTTGGGAAATGGTTTTACCCCCTATAGGAATGTGCGATCATCTTGAAACGTTCAGATCACTTACAACTCAATAGATTCTACCTTCTTGTAGCGTTTCAGCCTGATTGGACCTTGTTTTCACACAAATGGACCCAGAATGATGTGAAATTGTGCATCGTGCAACATAATTCTGGGTGCCATTTACAAACCATAAGTGCTAATGACTCCATTCCTTTTTGTGTTTGTAGGGTCTCTTGATTGGAGTACATTAAAACAAACCTGATCTCTCTAGGACATTCAGAAGCCAAGTTATAAGCCCACAAATGTGTAACTGGACTACTTCCTTAAATTAACACCAGATCCGGTGACCTTTGGGACATGGTTTGACCCCCTTAGGAAAGCGCTATCATCATGAAACGTTCAGATCACTTACAACTCAATAGATTCTACCTTCCTGTAACGTTTCAGCCTGATTGGACCTTGTTTTCACACAAATGAACCCAGAATGATGTGAAATTGTGCTTCGTGCAACATAATTCTGGGTGCCATTTACATACCATAAGTGCTAATGACTCCATTCCTTTTTGTGGTTGTAGGGGCTGTTGATTGGAGTACATTAAAACAAACCTGACATCTCTAGGACATTCAGAAGCCAAGTTATAAGCCCACAAATGTGTAACTGGACTACTTTAAATTGACACCAGATCCGGTGACCTTTGCGACATGGATTGACCCCCTTAGGAAAGTGCTATCATCATGAAACGTTCAGATCACTTACAACTCAATAGATTCTACCTTCCTGTAACGTTTCAGCCTGATTGGACCTTGTTTTCACACAAATGAACCCAGAATGATGTGAAATTGTGCTTCGTGCAACATAATTCTGGGTGCCATTTAAAAACCATAAGTGCTAATGACTCCATTCCTTTTTGTGGTTGTAGGGTATGTTGATTGGAGTACACTAAAGCAAACCTGATCGCTCTAGGACATTCAGAAGCCAAGTTATAAGCCCACAAATGAGTAACTGGACTACTTCTTTAAATTGACACCAGATCCGGTGACCTTTGGGACATGGTTAGACCCCCTTAGGAAAGTGCTATCATCATGAAACGTTCAGATCACTTACAACTCAATAGATTCTACCTTCCTGTAAGGTGTCAGCCTGATTGGACCTTGTTTTCACACAAATGAACCCAGAATGATGTGAAATTGTGCTTCGTGCAACATAATTCTGGGTGCCATTTACAAACCATAAGTGCTAATGACTCCATTCCTTTTTGTGGTTGTAGGGGCTGTTGATTGGAGTACACTAAAACAAACCTGACCTCTCTAGGACATTCAGAAGCCAAGTTATAAGCCCACAATGGTGTAACTGGACTACTTCTTTAAAGTGACACCAGGCCCGGTGACCTTTGGGACATGGTTTGACCCCCTATAGGAATGTGCGATCATCATGAAACGTTCAGATCACTTACAACTCAATAGATTCTACCTTCTTGTAACGTTTCAGCCTGATTGAACCTTGTTTTCACACAAATGGACCCAGAATGATGTGAAATTGTGCTTCGTGCAACATAATTCTGGGTGCCATTTACAAACCATAAGTGCTAATGACTCCATTCCTTTTGTGGTTGTAGGGGCTGTTGATTGGAGTACACTAAAACAAACCTGATCTCTCTAGGACATTCAGAAGCCAAGTTATAAGCCCACAAATGTGTAACTGGACTACTTCTTTAAACTGACACCAGATCCGGTGACCTTTGGGACATGGTTTGATCCCCTTAGGAAAGCGCTATCATCATGAAACGTTCAGATCACTTACAACTAAATAGTTTCTACCTTCCTGTAACGTTTCAGCCTGATTGGACCTTGTTTTCACACAAATGGACCCAGAATGATGTGAAATTGTGCTTCGTGCAACATAATTCTGGGTGCCATTTACAAACCATAAGTGCTAATGACTCCATTCCTTTTTGTGGTTGTAGGGGTTGTTGATTGGAGTACACTAAAACACACCTAACCTCTCTAGGACATTCAGAAGCCAAGTTATAAGCCCACAAAGGTGTAACTGGACTACTTCTTTAAAGTGACACCAGGCCCGGTGACCTTTGGGACATGGTTTTACCCCCTATAGGAATGTGCGATCATCTTGAAATGTTCAGATCACTTACAACTCAATAGATTCTACCTTCTTGTCGCGTTTCAGCCTGATTGGACCTTGTTTTCACACAAATGGACCCAGAATGATGTGAAATTGTGCTTCGTGCAACAGAATTCTGGGTGCCATTTACAAACCATAAGTGCTAATGACTCCATTCCTTTTTGTGGTTGTAGGGGCTGTTGATTGGAGTACACTAAAACAAACCTGATCTCTCTAGGACATTCAGAAGCCAAGTTATAAGCCCACAAATGTGTAACTGGACTACTTCTTTAAATTGACACCAGATCCGGTGATCTTTGGGACATGGTTTGACCCCCATAGGAAAGTGCTATCATCATGAAACGTTCAGATCACTTACAACTCAGTAGATTCTACCTTCCTGTAACGTTTCAGCCTGATTGGACCTTGTTTTCACACAAATGAACCCAGAATGATGTGAAATTGTGCTTCGTGCAACATAATTCTGGGTGCCATTTAAAAAACCATAAGTGCTAATGTCTCCATTCCTTTTTGTGGTTGTAGGGGCTGTTGATTGGAGTACACTAAAGAAAACCTGATCGCTCTAGGACATTCAGAAGCCAAGTTTTAAGCCCACAAATGTGTAACTGGACTACTTCTTTAAATTGACACCAGATCCGGTGACCTTTGGGACATGGTTTGACCCCCTTAGGAAAGTGCTATCATCATGAAACATTCAGATCACTTACAACTCAATAGATTCTACCTTCTTGTAATGTTTCAGCCTGATTGGACCTTGTTTTCACACAAATGGACCCAGAATGATGTGAAATTGTGCTTTGTGCAACATAATTCTGGGTGCCATTTACAAACCATAAGGCTAATGACTCCATTCCTTTTGTGGTTGTAGGGGCTGTTGATTGGAGTACACTAAAACAAACCTGATCTCTCTAGGACATTCAGAAGCCAAGTTATAAGCCCACAAATGTGTAACTGGACTACTTCTTTAAATTGACACCAGATCCGGTGACCTTTGGGACATGGTTTGATCCCCTTAGGAAAGCGCTATCATCATGAAACGTTCAGATCACTTACAACTAAATAGATTCTACCTTCCTGTAACGTTTCAGCCTGATTGGACCTTGTTTTCACACAAATGAACCCAGAATGATGTGAAATTGTGCTTCGTGCAACATAATTCTGGGTGCCATTTACAAACCATAAATGCTAATGACTCCATTCCTTTTTGTGGTTGTAGGGGCTGTTGATTGGAGTACATTAAAACAAACCTGATCTCTCTAGGACATTCAGAAGCCAAGTTATAAGCCCACAAATGTGTAACTGGACTACTTCTTTAAATTGACACCAGATCCGGTGACCTTTGGGACATGGTTTGATCCCCTTAGGAAAGTGCTATCATCATGAAACATTCAGATCACTTACAACTCAATAGATTCTAACTTCCTGTAACGTTTCAGCCTGATTGGACCTTGTTTTCACACAAATGGACCCAGAATCATGTGAAATTGTGCTTCGTGCAACATAATTCTGGGTGCCATTTAAAAACCATAAGTGCTAATGACTCCATTCCTTTTTGTGGTTGTAGGGGCTGTTGATTGGAGTACACTAAAACAAACCTGATCTCTCTAGGACATTCAGAAGCCACGTTATAAGCCCACAAATGTGTAACTGGACTACTTCTTTAAATTGACACCAGATCTGGTGACCTTTGGGACATGGTTTGACCCCCTTAGGAAAGTGCTATCATCATGAAACGTTCAGATCACTTACAACTCAATAGATTCTAACTTCCTGTAACGTTTCAGCCTGATTGGACCTTGTTTTCACACAAATGAACCCAGAATGAAGTGAAAGTGTGCTTCGTGCAACATAATTCTGGGTGCCATTTACAAACCATAAGTGCTAATGACTCCATTCCTTTTTGTGGTTGTAGGGGCTGTTGATTGGAGTACACTAAAACAAACCTGATCTCTCTAGGACATTCAGAAGCCAAGTTATAAGCCCACAAATGTGTAACTGTACTACTTCTTTAAATTGACACCAGATCCGGTGACCTTTGGGACATGGTTTGACCCCCTTAGGAAAGTGCTATCATCATGAAACATTCAGATCACTTACAACTCAATAGATTCTACCTTCTTGTAACGTTTCAGCCTGATTGGACCTTGTTTTCACACAAATGGACCCAGAATGGTGTGAAATTGCGCTTCGTGCAACATAATTCTGGGTGCCATTTACAAACCATAAGTGCTAATGACTCCATTCCTTTTTTTGGTTGTAGGAGCTGTTGATTGGAGTACACTAAAACAAACCTGATCTCTCCAGGACATTCAGAAGCCAAGTTATAAGCCCACAAATGTGTAACTGGACTACTTCTTTAAAGTGACACCAGGCCCGGTGACCTTTGGGACATGGTTTGACCCCCTATAGGAATGTGCGATCATCATGAAACGTTCAGATCACTTACAACTCAATAGATTCTACCTTCTTGTAACGTTTCAGCCTGACTGGACCTTATTTTCACACAAATTAACCCAGAATGATGTGAAATTGTGCTTCGTGCAACATAATTCTGGGTGCCATTTACAAACCATAAGTGCTAATGACTCCATTCCTTTTTGTGGTTGTAGGGGCTGTTGATTGGAGTACACTAAAACAAACCTAACCTCTCTAGGACATTCAGAAGCCAAGTTATAAGCCCACAAAGATGTAACTGGACTACTTCTTTAAAGTGACACCAGGCCCGGTGACCTTTGGGACATGGTTTTACCCCCTATAGGAATGTGCGATCATCTTGAAACGTTCAGATCACTTACAACTCAATAGATTCTACCTTCTTATAGCGTTTCAGCCTGATTGGACCTTGTTTTTACACAAATGGACCCAGAATGAAGTGAAAATGTGCTTCGTGCAACATAATTCTGGGTGCCATTTACAAACTATAAGTGCTAATGACTCCATTCCTTTTTGTGGTTGTAGGGGCTGTTGATTGGAGTACACTAAAACAAACCTGATCTCTCTAGGACATTCAGAAGCCAAGTTATAAGCCCACAAATGTTTAACTGGACTACTTTAAATTGACACCAGATCCGGTGACCTTTGGGACATGGTTTGACCCCCTTAGGAAAGTGCTATCATCATGAAACGTTCAGATCACTTACAACTCAATAGATTCTACCTTCTTGTAACGTTTCAGCCTGATTGGACCTTGTTTTCACACAAATGGACCCAGAATGATGTGAAATTGTGCTTCGTGCAACATAATTCTGGGTGCCATTTACAAACCATAAGTGCTAATGACTCCATTCCTTTTTGTGGTTGTAGGGGCTGTTGATTGGAGTACACTAAAACAAACCTGATCTCTCTAGGACATTCAGAAGCCAAGTTATAAGCCCACAAATGTGTAACTGGACTAATTCTTTAAAGTGACACCAGATCCGGTGACCTTTGCGACATGGTTTGACCCCCTTAGGAAAATGCTATCATCATGAAACGTTCAGATCACTTACAACTCAATAGATTCTACCTTCCTGTAACGTTTCTGCCTGATTGGACCTTGTTTTCACACAAATGAACCCAGAATGATGTGAAATTGTGCTTCGTGCAACATAATTCTGGGTGCCATTTAAAAACCATAAGTGCTAATGTCTCCATTCCTTTTTGTGGTTGTAGGGGCTGTTGATTGGAGTACATTAAAACCAACCTGATCTCTCTAGGACATTCAGAAGCCAAGTTATAAGCCTACAAAGATGTAACTGGACTACTTCTTTAAAGTGACACCAGGCCCGGTGACCTTTGGGACATGGTTTTACCCCCTATAGGGAATGTGCGATCATCTTGAAACGTTCAGATCACTTACACCTCAATAGATTCTACCTTCCTGTAACGTTTCAGCCTGATTGGACCTTGTTTTCACACAAATGGACCCAGAATGATGTGAAATTGTGCTTCGTGCAACATAATTCTGGGTGCCATTTATGAACCATAAGTGCTAATGACTCCATTCCTTTTTGTGGTTGTAGGGGCTGTTGATTGGAGTACACTAAAACAAACCTGATCTCTCTAGGACATTCAGAAGCCAAGTTATAAGCCCACAAATGTGTAACTGGACTACTTCTTTAAATTGACACCAGATCCGGTGACCTTTGGGACATGGTTTGACCCCCTTAGGAAAGTGCTATCATCATGAAACGTTCAGATCACTTACAACTCAATAGATTCTACCTTCCTGTAACGTTTCAGCCTGATTGGACCTTGTTTTCACACAAATGAACCCAGAATGATGTGAAATTGTGCTTCGTGCAACATAATTCTGGGTGCCATTTACAAACCATAAGTGCTAATGACTCCATTCCTTTTTGTGGTTTTAGGGGCTGTTGATTGGACTACACTAAAACAAACTAACCTCTCTAGGACATTCAGAAGCCAAGTTATAAGCCCAAAAGGTGTAACTGGACTTCTACTTTAAAGTGACACCAGGCCCGGTGACCTTTGGGACATGGTTTTACCCCCTATAGGAATGTGCGATCATCTTGAAATGTTCAGATCACTTACAACTCAATAGATTCTACCTTCTTGTAGCGTTTCAGCCTGATTGGACCTTGTTTTCACACAAATGGACCCAGAATGATGTGAAATTGTGCTTCGTGCAACATAATTCTGGGTGCCATTTACAAACCATAAGTGCTAATGACTCCATTCCTTTTTGTGGTTGTAGGGGCTGTTGATTGGAATACACTAAACAAACCTGATCTCTCTAGGACATTCAGAAGCCAAGTTATAAGCCCACAAATGTGTAACTGGACTACTTCTTTAAATTGACACCAGATCCGGTGACTTTTGGGACATGGTTTGACCCCCTTAGGAAAGTGCTATCATCATGAAACGTTCAGATCACTTGCAACTCAATAGATTCTACCTTCCTGTAACGTTTCAGCCTGATTGGACCTTGTTTTCACACAAATGAACCCAGAATGATGTGAAATTGTGCTTCGTGCAACATAATTCTGGGTGCCATTTAAAAACCATAAGTGCTAATGACTCCATTCCTTTTTGTGGTTGTAGGGTATGTTGATTGGAGTACACTAAAGCAAACCTGATCGCTCTAGGACATTCAGAAGCCAAGTTATAAGCCCACAAATGAGTAACTGGACTACTTCTTTAAATTGACACCAGATCCGGTGACCTTTGGGACATGGTTAGACCCCCTTAGGAAAGTGCTATCATCATGAAACGTTCAGATCACTTACAACTCAATAGATTCTACCTTCCTGTAAGGTGTCAGCCTGATTGGACCTTGTTTTCACACAAATGAACCCAGAATGATGTGAAATTGTGCTTCGTGCAACATAATTCTGGGTGCCATTTACAAACCATAAGTGCTAATGACTCCATTCCTTTTTGTGGTTGTAGGGGCTGTTGATTGGAGTACACTAAAACAAACCTGACCTCTCTAGGACATTCAGAAGCCAAGTTATAAGCCCACAATGGTGTAACTGGACTACTTCTTTAAAGTGACACCAGGCCCGGTGACCTTTGGGACATGGTTTGACCCCCTATAGGAATGTGCGATCATCATGAAACGTTCAGATCACTTATAACTCAATAGATTCTACCTTCTTGTAACGTTTCAGCCTGATTGAACCTTGTTTTCACACAAATGGACCCAGAATGATGTGAAATTGTGCTTCGTGCAACATAATTCTGGGTGCCATTTACAAACCATAAGTGCTAATGACTCCATTCCTTTTGTGGTTGTAGGGGCTGTTGATTGGAGTACACTAAAACAAACCTGATCTCTCTAGGACATTCAGAAGCCAAGTTATAAGCCCACAAATGTGTAACTGGACTACTTCTTTAAACTGACACCAGATCCGGTGACCTTTGGGACATGGTTTGATCCCCTTAGGAAAGCGCTATCATCATGAAACGTTCAGATCACTTACAACTAAATAGATTCTACCTTCCTGTAACGTTTCAGCCTGATTGGACCTTGTTTTCACACAAATGGACCCAGAATGATGTGAAATTGTGCTTCGTGCAACATAATTCTGGGTGCCATTTACAAACCATAAGTGCTAATGACTCCATTCCTTTTTGTGGTTGTAGGGGCTGTTGATTGGAGTACACTAAAACACACCTAACCTCTCTAGGACATTCAGAAGCCAAGTTATAAGCCCACAAAGGTGTAACTGGACTACTTCTTTAAAGTGACACCAGGCCCGGTGACCTTTGGGACATGGTTTTACCCCCTATAGGAATGTGCGATCATCTTGAAATGTTCAGATCACTTACAACTCAATAGATTCTACCTTCTTGTCGCGTTTCAGCCTGATTGGACCTTGTTTTCACACAAATGGACCCAGAATGATGTGAAATTGTGCTTCGTGCAACAGAATTCTGGGTGCCATTTACAAACCATAAGTGCTAATGACTCCATTCCTTTTTGTGGTTGTAGGGGCTGTTGATTGGAGTACACTAAAACAAACCTGATCTCTCTAGGACATTCAGAAGCCAAGTTATAAGCCCACAAATGTGTAACTGGACTACTTCTTTAAATTGACACCAGATCCGGTGATCTTTGGGACATGGTTTGACCCCCATAGGAAAGTGCTATCATCATGAAACGTTCAGATCACTTACAACTCAGTAGATTCTACCTTCCTGTAACGTTTCAGCCTGATTGGACCTTGTTTTCACACAAATGAACCCAGAATGATGTGAAATTGTGCTTCGTGCAACATAATTCTGGGTGCCATTTAAAAAACCATAAGTGCTAATGTCTCCATTCCTTTTTGTGGTTGTAGGGGCTGTTGATTGGAGTACACTAAAGAAAACCTGATCGCTCTAGGACATTCAGAAGCCAAGTTTTAAGCCCACAAATGTGTAACTGGACTACTTCTTTAAATTGACACCAGATCCGGTGACCTTTGGGACATGGTTTGACCCCCTTAGGAAAGTGCTATCATCATGAAACATTCAGATCACTTACAACTCAATAGATTCTACCTTCTTGTAATGTTTCAGCCTGATTTGACCTTGTTTTCACACAAATGGACCCAGAATGATGTGAAATTGTGCTTTGTGCAACATAATTCTGGGTGCCATTTACAAACCATAAGGCTAATGACTCCATTCCTTTTGTGGTTGTAGGGGCTGTTGATTGGAGTACACTAAAACAAACCTGATCTCTCTAGGACATTCAGAAGCCAAGTTATAAGCCCACAAATGTGTAACTGGACTACTTCTTTAAATTGACACCAGATCCGGTGACCTTTGGGACATGGTTTGATCCCCTTAGGAAAGCGCTATCATCATGAAACGTTCAGATCACTTACAACTAAATAGATTCTACCTTCCTGTAACGTTTCAGCCTGATTGGACCTTGTTTTCACACAAATGAACCCAGAATGATGTGAAATTGTGCTTCGTGCAACATAATTCTGGGTGCCATTTACAAACCATAAATGCTAATGACTCCATTCCTTTTTGTGGTTGTAGGGGCTGTTGATTGGAGTACATTAAAACAAACCTGATCTCTCTAGGACATTCAGAAGCCAAGTTATAAGCCCACAAATGTGTAACTGGACTACTTCTTTAAATTGACACCAGATCCGGTGACCTTTGGGACATGGTTTGATCCCCTTAGGAAAGTGCTATCATCATGAAACATTCAGATCACTTACAACTCAATAGATTCTAACTTCCTGTAACGTTTCAGCCTGATTGGACCTTGTTTTCACACAAATGGACCCAGAATCATGTGAAATTGTGCTTCGTGCAACATAATTCTGGGTGCCATTTAAAAACCATAAGTGCTAATGACTCCATTCCTTTTTGTGGTTGTAGGGGCTGTTGATTGGAGTATACTAAAACAAACCTGATCTCTCTAGGACATTCAGAAGCCACGTTATAAGCCCACAAATGTGTAACTGGACTACTTCTTTAAATTGACACCAGATCTGGTGACCTTTGGGACATGGTTTGACCCCCTTAGGAAAGTGCTATCATCATGAAACGTTCAGATCACTTACAACTCAATAGATTCTAACTTCCTGTAACGTTTCAGCCTGATTGGACCTTGTTTTCACACAAATGAACCCAGAATGAAGTGAAAGTGTGCTTCGTGCAACATAATTCTGGGTGCCATTTACAAACCATAAGTGCTAATGACTCCATTCCTTTTTGTGGTTGTAGGGGCTGTTGATTGGAGTACACTAAAACAAACCTGATCTCTCTAGGACATTCAGAAGCCAAGTTATAAGCCCACAAATGTGTAACTGTACTACTTCTTTAAATTGACACCAGATCCGGTGACCTTTGGGACATGGTTTGACCCCCTTAGGAAAGTGCTATCATCATGAAACATTCAGATCACTTACAACTCAATAGATTCTACCTTCTTGTAACGTTTCAGCCTGATTGGACCTTGTTTTCACACAAATGGACCCAGAATGGTGTGAAATTGTGCTTCGTGCAACATAATTCTGGGTGCCATTTACAAACCATAAGTGCTAATGACTCCATTCTTTTTTGTGGTTGTAGGAGCTGTTGATTGGAGTACACTAAAACAAACCTGATCTCTCCAGGACATTCAGAAGCCAAGTTATAAGCCCACAAATGTGTAACTGGACTACTTCTTTAAAGTGACACCAGGCCCGGGTACCTTTGGGACATGGTTTGACCCCCTATAGGAATGTGCGATCATCATGAAACGTTCAGATCACTTACAACTCAATAGATTCTACCTTCTTGTAACGTTTCAGCCTGACTGGACCTTGTTTTCACACAAATTAACCCAGAATGATGTGAAATTGTGCTTCGTGCAACATAATTCTGGGTGCCATTTACAAACCATAAGTGCTAATGACTCCATTCCTTTTTGTGGTTGTAGGGGCTGTTGATTGGAGTACACTAAAACAAACCTAACCTCTCTAGGACATTCAGAAGCCAAGTTATAAGCCCACAAAGATGTAACTGGACTACTTCTTTAAAGTGACACCAGGCCCGGTGACCTTTGGGACATGGTTTTACCCCCTATAGGAATGTGCGATCATCTTGAAACGTTCAGATCACTTACAACTCAATAGATTCTACCTTCTTATAGCGTTTCAGCCTGATTGGACCTTGTTTTTACACAAATGGACCCAGAATGAAGTGAAATTGTGCTTCGTGCAACATAATTCTGGGTGCCATTTACAAACTATAAGTGCTAATGACTCCATTCCTTTTTGTGGTTGTAGGGGCTGTTGATTGGAGTACACTAAAACAAACCTGATCTCTCTAGGACATTCAGAAGCCAAGTTATAAGCCCACAAATGTTTAACTGGACTACTTTAAATTGACACCAGATCCGGTGACCTTTGGGACATGGTTTGACCCCCTTAGGAAAGTTCTATCATCATGAAACGTTCAGATCACTTACAACTCAATAGATTCTACCTTCTTGTAACGTTTCAGCCTGATTGGACCTTGTTTTCACACAAATGGACCCAGAATGATGTGAAATTGTGCTTCGTGCAACATAATTCTGGGTGCCATTTACAAACCATAAGTGCTAATGACTCCATTCCTTTTTGTGGTTGTAGGGGCTGTTGATTGGAGTACACTAAAACAAACCTGATGTCTCTAGGACATTCAGAAGCCAAGTTATAAGCCCACAAATGTGTAACTGGACTAATTCTTTAAAGTGACACCAGATCCGGTGACCTTTGCGACATGGTTTGACCCCCTTAGGAAAGTGCTATCATCATGAAACGTTCAGATCACTTACAACTCAATAGATTCTACCTTCCTGTAACGTTTCTGCCTGATTGGACCTTGTTTTCACACAAATGAACCCAGAATGATGTGAAATTGTGCTTCGTGCAACATAATTCTGGGTGCCATTTAAAAACCATGAGTGCTAATGTCTCCATTCCTTTTTGTGGTTGTAGGGGCTGTTGATTGGAGTACATTAAAACCAACCTGATCTCTCTAGGACATTCAGAAGCCAAGTTATAAGCCTACAAAGATGTAACTGGACTACTTCTTTAAAGTGACACCAGGCCCGGTGACCTTTGGGACATGGTTTTACCCCCTATAGGGAATGTGCGATCATCTTGAAACGTTCAGATCACTTACACCTCAATAGATTCTACCTTCCTGTAACGTTTCAGCCTGATTGGACCTTGTTTTCACACAAATGGACCCAGAATGATGTGAAATTGTGCTTCGTGCAACATAATTCTGGGTGCCATTTATGAACCATAAGTGCTAATGACTCCATTCCTTTTTGTGGTTGTAGGGGCTGTTGATTGGAGTACACTAAAACAAACCTGATCTCTCTAGGACATTCAGAAGCCAAGTTATAAGCCCACAAATGTGTAACTGGACTACTTCTTTAAATTGACACCAGATCCGGTGACCTTTGGGACATGGTTTGACCCCCTTAGGAAAGTGCTATCATCATGAAACGTTCAGATCACTTACAACTCAATAGATTCTACCTTCCTGTAACGTTTCAGCCTGATTGGACCTTGTTTTCACACAAATGAACCCAGAATGATGTGAAATTGTGCTTCGTGCAACATAATTCTGGGTGCCATTTACAAACCATAAGTGCTAATGACTCCATTCCTTTTTGTGGTTTTAGGGGCTGTTGATTGGACTACACTAAAACAAACTAACCTCTCTAGGACATTCAGAAGCCAAGTTATAAGCCCAAAAGGTGTAACTGGACTTCTACTTTAAAGTGACACCAGGCCCGGTGACCTTTGGGACATGGTTTTACCCCCTATAGGAATGTGCGATCATCTTGAAATGTTCAGATCACTTACAACTCAATAGATTCTACCTTCTTGTAGCGTTTCAGCCTGATTGGACCTTGTTTTCACACAAATGGACCCAGAATGATGTGAAATTGTACTTCGTGCAACATAATTCTGGGTGCCATTTACAAACCATAAGTGCTAATGACTCCATTCCTTTTTGTGGTTGTAGGGGCTGTTGATTGGAGTACACTAAACAAACCTGATCTCTCTAGGACATTCAGAAGCCAAGTTATAAGCCCACAAATGTGTAACTGTACTACTTCTTTAAATTGACACCAGATCCGGTGACCTTTGGGACATGGTTTGACCCCCTTAGGAAAGTGCTATCATCATGAAACATTCAGATCACTTACAACTCAATAGATTCTACCTTCTTGTAACGTTTCAGCCTGATTGGACCTTGTTTTCACACAAATGGACCCAGAATGGTGTGAAATTGTGCTTCGTGCAACATAATTCTGGGTGCCATTTACAAACCATAAGTGCTAATGACTCCATTCTTTTTTGTGGTTGTAGGAGCTGTTGATTGGAGTACACTAAAACAAACCTGATCTCTCCAGGACATTCAGAAGCCAAGTTATAAGCCCACAAATGTGTAACTGGACTACTTCTTTAAATTGACACCAGATCCGGTGACCTTTGGGACATGGTTTGACCCCCTTAGGAAAGTGCTATCATCATGAAACATTCAGATCACTTACAACTCAATAGATTCTACCTTCTTGTAACGTTTCAGCCTGATTGGACCTTGTTTTCACACAAATGGACCCAGAATGGTGTGAAATTGTGCTTCGTGCAACATAATTCTGGGTGCCATTTACAAACCATAAGTGCTAATGACTCCATTCTTTTTTGTGGTTGTAGGAGCTGTTGATTGGAGTACACTAAAACAAACCTGATCTCTCCAGGACATTCAGAAGCCAAGTTATAAGCCCACAAATGTGTAACTGGACTACTTCTTTAAAGTGACACCAGGCCCGGGTACCTTTGGGACATGGTTTGACCCCCTATAGGAATGTGCGATCATCATGAAACGTTCAGATCACTTACAACTCAATAGATTCTACCTTCTTGTAACGTTTCAGCCTGACTGGACCTTGTTTTCACACAAATTAACCCAGAATGATGTGAAATTGTGCTTCGTGCAACATAATTCTGGGTGCCATTTACAAACCATAAGTGCTAATGACTCCATTCCTTTTTGTGGTTGTAGGGGCTGTTGATTGGAGTACACTAAAACAAACCTAACCTCTCTAGGACATTCAGAAGCCAAGTTATAAGCCCACAAAGATGTAACTGGACTACTTCTTTAAAGTGACACCAGGCCCGGTGACCTTTGGGACATGGTTTTACCCCCTATAGGAATGTGCGATCATCTTGAAACGTTCAGATCACTTACAACTCAATAGATTCTACCTTCTTATAGCGTTTCAGCCTGATTGGACCTTGTTTTTACACAAATGGACCCAGAATGAAGTGAAATTGTGCTTCGTGCAACATAATTCTGGGTGCCATTTACAAACTATAAGTGCTAATGACTCCATTCCTTTTTGTGGTTGTAGGGGCTGTTGATTGGAGTACACTAAAACAAACCTGATCTCTCTAGGACATTCAGAAGCCAAGTTATAAGCCCACAAATGTTTAACTGGACTACTTTAAATTGACACCAGATCCGGTGACCTTTGGGACATGGTTTGACCCCCTTAGGAAAGTTCTATCATCATGAAACGTTCAGATCACTTACAACTCAATAGATTCTACCTTCTTGTAACGTTTCAGCCTGATTGGACCTTGTTTTCACACAAATGGACCCAGAATGATGTGAAATTGTGCTTCGTGCAACATAATTCTGGGTGCCATTTACAAACCATAAGTGCTAATGACTCCATTCCTTTTTGTGGTTGTAGGGGCTGTTGATTGGAGTACACTAAAACAAACCTGATGTCTCTAGGACATTCAGAAGCCAAGTTATAAGCCCACAAATGTGTAACTGGACTAATTCTTTAAAGTGACACCAGATCCGGTGACCTTTGCGACATGGTTTGACCCCCTTAGGAAAGTGCTATCATCATGAAACGTTCAGATCACTTACAACTCAATAGATTCTACCTTCCTGTAACGTTTCTGCCTGATTGGACCTTGTTTTCACACAAATGAACCCAGAATGATGTGAAATTGTGCTTCGTGCAACATAATTCTGGGTGCCATTTAAAAACCATAAGTGCTAATGTCTCCATTCCTTTTTGTGGTTGTAGGGGCTGTTGATTGGAGTACATTAAAACCAACCTGATCTCTCTAGGACATTCAGAAGCCAAGTTATAAGCCTACAAAGATGTAACTGGACTACTTCTTTAAAGTGACACCAGATCCGGTGACCTTTGGGACATGGTTTGACCCCCTTAGGAAAGTGCTATCATCATGAAACATTCAGATCACTTACAACTCAATAGATTCTACCTTCTTGTAACGTTTCAGCCTGATTGGACCTTGTTTTCACACAAATGGACCCAGAATGGTGTGAAATTGTGCTTCGTGCAACATAATTCTGGGTGCCATTTACAAACCATAAGTGCTAATGACTCCATTCTTTTTTGTGGTTGTAGGAGCTGTTGATTGGAGTACACTAAAACAAACCTGATCTCTCCAGGACATTCAGAAGCCAAGTTATAAGCCCACAAATGTGTAACTGGACTACTTCTTTAAATTGACACCAGATCCGGTGACCTTTGGGACATGGTTTGACCCCCTTAGGAAAGTGCTATCATCATGAAACATTCAGATCACTTACAACTCAATAGATTCTACCTTCTTGTAACGTTTCAGCCTGATTGGACCTTGTTTTCACACAAATGGACCCAGAATGGTGTGAAATTGTGCTTCGTGCAACATAATTCTGGGTGCCATTTACAAACCATAAGTGCTAATGACTCCATTCTTTTTTGTGGTTGTAGGAGCTGTTGATTGGAGTACACTAAAACAAACCTGATCTCTCCAGGACATTCAGAAGCCAAGTTATAAGCCCACAAATGTGTAACTGGACTACTTCTTTAAAGTGACACCAGGCCCGGGTACCTTTGGGACATGGTTTGACCCCCTATAGGAATGTGCGATCATCATGAAACGTTCAGATCACTTACAACTCAATAGATTCTACCTTCTTGTAACGTTTCAGCCTGACTGGACCTTGTTTTCACACAAATTAACCCAGAATGATGTGAAATTGTGCTTCGTGCAACATAATTCTGGGTGCCATTTACAAACCATAAGTGCTAATGACTCCATTCCTTTTTGTGGTTGTAGGGGCTGTTGATTGGAGTACACTAAAACAAACCTAACCTCTCTAGGACATTCAGAAGCCAAGTTATAAGCCCACAAAGATGTAACTGGACTACTTCTTTAAAGTGACACCAGGCCCGGTGACCTTTGGGACATGGTTTTACCCCCTATAGGAATGTGCGATCATCTTGAAACGTTCAGATCACTTACAACTCAATAGATTCTACCTTCTTATAGCGTTTCAGCCTGATTGGACCTTGTTTTTACACAAATGGACCCAGAATGAAGTGAAATTGTGCTTCGTGCAACATAATTCTGGGTGCCATTTACAAACTATAAGTGCTAATGACTCCATTCCTTTTTGTGGTTGTAGGGGCTGTTGATTGGAGTACACTAAAACAAACCTGATCTCTCTAGGACATTCAGAAGCCAAGTTATAAGCCCACAAATGTTTAACTGGACTACTTTAAATTGACACCAGATCCGGTGACCTTTGGGACATGGTTTGACCCCCTTAGGAAAGTTCTATCATCATGAAACGTTCAGATCACTTACAACTCAATAGATTCTACCTTCTTGTAACGTTTCAGCCTGATTGGACCTTGTTTTCACACAAATGGACCCAGAATGATGTGAAATTGTGCTTCGTGCAACATAATTCTGGGTGCCATTTACAAACCATAAGTGCTAATGACTCCATTCCTTTTTGTGGTTGTAGGGGCTGTTGATTGGAGTACACTAAAACAAACCTGATGTCTCTAGGACATTCAGAAGCCAAGTTATAAGCCCACAAATGTGTAACTGGACTAATTCTTTAAAGTGACACCAGATCCGGTGACCTTTGCGACATGGTTTGACCCCCTTAGGAAAGTGCTATCATCATGAAACGTTCAGATCACTTACAACTCAATAGATTCTACCTTCCTGTAACGTTTCTGCCTGATTGGACCTTGTTTTCACACAAATGAACCCAGAATGATGTGAAATTGTGCTTCGTGCAACATAATTCTGGGTGCCATTTAAAAACCATAAGTGCTAATGTCTCCATTCCTTTTTGTGGTTGTAGGGGCTGTTGATTGGAGTACATTAAAACCAACCTGATCTCTCTAGGACATTCAGAAGCCAAGTTATAAGCCTACAAAGATGTAACTGGACTACTTCTTTAAAGTGACACCAGGCCCGGTGACCTTTGGGACATGGTTTTACCCCCTATAGGGAATGTGCGATCATCTTGAAACGTTCAGATCACTTACACCTCAATAGATTCTACCTTCCTGTAACGTTTCAGCCTGATTGGACCTTGTTTTCCCACAAATGGACCCAGAATGATGTGAAATTGTGCTTCGTGCAACATAATTCTGGGTGCCATTTATGAACCATAAGTGCTAATGACTCCATTCCTTTTTGTGGTTGTAGGGGCTGTTGATTGGAGTACACTAAAACAAACCTGATCTCTCTAGGACATTCAGAAGCCAAGTTATAAGCCCACAAATGTGTAACTGGACTACTTCTTTAAATTGACACCAGATCCGGTGACCTTTGGGACATGGTTTGACCCCCTTAGGAAAGTGCTATCATCATGAAACGTTCAGATCACTTACAACTCAATAGATTCTACCTTCCTGTAACGTTTCAGCCTGATTGGACCTTGTTTTCACACAAATGAACCCAGAATGATGTGAAATTGTGCTTCGTGCAACATAATTCTGGGTGCCATTTACAAACCATAAGTGCTAATGACTCCATTCCTTTTTGTGGTTTTAGGGGCTGTTGATTGGACTACACTAAAACAAACTAACCTCTCTAGGACATTCAGAAGCCAAGTTATAAGCCCAAAAGGTGTAACTGGACTTCTACTTTAAAGTGACACCAGGCCCGGTGACCTTTGGGACATGGTTTTACCCCCTATAGGAATGTGCGATCATCTTGAAATGTTCAGATCACTTACAACTCAATAGATTCTACCTTCTTGTAGCGTTTCAGCCTGATTGGACCTTGTTTTCACACAAATGGACCCAGAATGATGTGAAATTGTGCTTCGTGCAACATAATTCTGGGTGCCATTTACAAACCATAAGTGCTAATGACTCCATTCCTTTTTGTGGTTGTAGGGGCTGTTGATTGGAGTACACTAAACAAACCTGATCTCTCTAGGACATTCAGAAGCCAAGTTATAAGCCCACAAATGTGTAACTGGACTACTTCTTTAAATTGACACCAGATCCGGTGACTTTTGGGACATGGTTTGACCCCCTTAGGAAAGTGCTATCATCATGAAACGTTCAGATCACTTGCAACTCAATAGATTCTACCTTCCTGTAACGTTTCAGCCTGATTGGACCTTGTTTTCACACAAATGAACCCAGAATGATGTGAAATTGTGCTTCGTGCAACATAATTCTGGGTGCCATTTACAAACCATAAGTGCTAATATCTCCATTCCTTTTTGTGGTTGTAGGGGCTGTTGATTGGAGTACATTAAAACAAACCTGATCTCTCTAGGACATTCAGAAGCCAAGTTATAAGCCCACAAATGAGTAACTGGACTACTTCTTTAAATTGACACCAGATCCGGTGACCTTTGGGACATGGTTTGATCCCCTTAGGAAAGTGCTATCATCATGAAACGTTCAGATCACTTACAACTAAATAGATTCTACCTTCCTGTAACGTTTCAGCCTGATTGGACCTTGTTTTCACACAAATGGACCCAGAATGATGTGAAATTGTGCTTCGTGCAACATAATTCTGGGTGCCATTTACAAACCATAAATGCTAATGACTCCATTCCTTTTTGTGGTTGTAGGGGCTGTTGATTGGAGTACATTAAAACAAACCTGATCTCTCTAGGATATTCAGAAGCCAAGTTATAAGCCCACGAATGTGTAAATGGACTACTTCTTTAAAGTGACACCAGGCCCGGTGACCTTTGGGACATGGTTTGACCCCCTTAGGAAAGTGCTACCATCATGAAACGTTCAGATCACTTACAACTAAATAGATTCTACCTTCCTGTAACGTTTCAGCCTAATTGGACCTTGTTTTCACACAAATGAACCCAGAATGATGTGAAATTGTGCTTCGTGCAACATAATTCTGGGTGCCATTTACAAACCATAAATGCTAATGACTTCATTCCTTTTAGTGGTAATGGGGGCTGCTAATTGGAGTACTCTAAAACAAACCTGACCTCTCTAGGATATTCAGAAGCCAAGTTATAAGCCCACAAAGGTGTAACTGGACTACTTCTTTAAAGTGACACCAGGCCCGGTGACCTTTGGGACATGGTTTGACGCCCTTAGGAAAGTGCTATCATCATGAAACGTTCAAATCACTTACAATTCAATAGATTCTACCTTCCTGTAACGTTTCAGCCTGATTGTACCTTGTTTTCACACAAATGAACCCAGAATGATGTGAAATTGTGCTTCGTGCAACATAATTCTGGGTGCCATTTAAAAACCATAAGTGCTAATGACTCCATTCCTTATTGTGGTTGTAGGGGCTGTTGATTGGAGTATACTAAAACAAACTTGATGTCTCTAGGACATTCAGAAGCCAAGTTATAAGCCCACAAATGTGTAACTGGACTACTTCTTTAAATTGACACCAGATCCGGTGACCTTTGGGACATGGTTTGACCCCCTTAGGAAAGTGCTATCATCATGAAACGTTCAGATCACTTACAACTCAATAGATTCTACCTTCCTGTAACGTTTCAGCCTGATTGGACCTTGTTTTCACACAAATGGACCCAGAATGATGTGAAATTGTGCTTCGTGCAACATAATTCTGGGGGGCATTTACAAACCATAAGTGCTAATTACTCCATTCCTTTTTGTGGTTGTAGGGGCTGTTGATTTGAGTACACTAAAACAAACCTAACCTCTCTAGGACATTCAGAAGCCAAGTTATAAGCCCACAAAGGTGTAACTGGACTACTTCTTTAAAGTGACACCAGGCCCGGTGACCTTTGGGACATGGTTTTAGCCCCTATAGGAATGTGCGATCATCTTGAAACGTTAAGATCACTTACAACTCAATAGATTCTACCTTCTTGTAGCGTTTCAGCCTGATTGGACCTTGTTTTCACATAAATGGACCCAGAATGATGTGAAATTGTGCTTCGTGCAACATAATTCCGGGTGCCATTTACAAACCATAAGTGCTAATGACTCCATTCCTTTTTGTGGTTGTAGGGGCTGTTGATTGGAGTACACTAAAACAAACCTGATCTCTCTAGGACATTCAGAAGCCAAGTTATAAGCCCACAAATGTGTAACTGGACTAGTTCTTTAAATTGACACCAGATCCGGTGATCTTTGGGACATCGTTTGACCCCCTTAGGAAAGTGCTATCATCATGAAACGTTCAGATCACTTACAACTCAGTAGATTCTACCTTCCTGTAACGTTTCAGCCTGATTGGACCTTGTTTTCACACAAATGAACCCAGAATGATGTGAAATTGTGCTTCGTGCAACATAATTCTGGGTGCCATTTAAAAACCATAAGTGCTAATGACTCCATTCCTTTTTGTGGTTGTAGGGGCTGTTGATTGGAGTACATTAAAACCAACCTGATCTCTCTAGGACATTCAGAAGCCAAGTTATAAGCCTACAAAGATGTAACTGGACTACTTCTTTAAAGTGACACCAGGCCCGGTGACCTTTGGGACATGGTTTTACCCCCTATAGGGAATGTGCGATCATCTTGAAACGTTCAGATCACTTACAACTCAATAGATTCTACCTTCCTGTAACGTTTCAGCCTGATTGGACCTTGTTTTCACACAAATGGACCCAGAATGATGTGAAATTGTGCTTCGTGCAACATAATTCTGGGTGCCATTTAAGAACCATAAGTGCTAATGACTCCATTCCTTTTTGTGGTTGTAGGGGCTGTTGATTGGAGTACACTAAAACAAACCTGATCTCTCTAGGACATTCAGAAGCCAAGTTATAAGCCCACAAATGTGTAACTGGACTACTTCTTTAAATTGACACCAGATCCGGTGACCTTTGGGACATGGTTTGACCCCCTTAGCAAAGTGCTATCATCATGAAACGTTCAGATCACTTACAACTCAATAGATTCTACCTTCCTGTAACGTTTCAGCCTGATTGGACCTTGTTTTCACACAAATGAACCCAGAATGATGTGAAATTGTGCTTCGTGCAACATAATTCTGGGTGCCATTTACAAACCATAAGTGCTAATGACTCCATTCCTTTTTGTGGTTTTAGGGGCTGTTGATTGGACTACACTAAAACAAACTAACCTCTCTAGGACATTCAGAAGCCAAGTTATAAGCCCAAAAGGTGTAACTGGACTTCTACTTTAAAGTGACACCAGGCCCGGTGACCTTTGGGACATGGTTTTACCCCCTATAGGAATGTGCGATCATCTTGAAATGTTCAGATCACTTACAACTCAATAGATTCTACCTTCTTGTAGCGTTTCAGCCTGATTGGACCTTGTTTTCACACAAATGGACCCAGAATGATGTGAAATTGTGCTTCGTGCAACATAATTCTGGGTGCCATTTACAAACCATAAGTGCTAATGACTCCATTCCTTTTTGTGGTTGTAGGGGCTGTTGATTGGAGTACACTAAACAAACCTGATCTCAGTAGGACATTCAGAAGCCAAGTTATAAGCCCACAAATGTGTAACTGGACTACTTCTTTAAATTGACACCAGATCCGGTGACTTTTGGGACATGGTTTGACCCCCTTAGGAAAGTGCTATCATCATGAAACGTTCAGATCACTTGCAACTCAATAGATTCTACCTTCCTGTAACGTTTCAGCCTGATTGGACCTTGTTTTCACACAAATGAACCCAGAATGATGTGAAATTGTGCTTCGTGCAACATAATTCTGGGTGCCATTTACAAACCATAAGTGCTAATATCTCCATTCCTTTTTATGGTTGTAGGGGCTGTTGATTGGAGTACATTAACCCTCTGATGCATGAATTATGAAATCTTCAACCATGATTTTTTAAACAATTTTTTTCATTCATCTTTAGGTGTGAATGAAACAAATTTCAACAAAAAATTTTTGTACCATTTTGTTAATTTACAAATACTTTATTACATGTCCATCTCAGTGGACAATGTGCATTCTGAACATGAAATATGTTGGCTTGACTTACTGAAGTCCAAATGGAGGGGCTCACATGCAATAAAGTCTTCAACAGCTGTGCTTAATAGCAAAAATAAATAAATAACAATTTTGAGTACCTGTCCACTGTAGTGACCATTATGCATCAAAGGGTTAAAACAAACCTGATCTCTCTAGGACATTCAGAAGCCAAGTTATAAGCCCACAAATGTGTAACTGGACTACTTCTTTAAATTGACACCAGATCCGGTGACCTTTGGGACATGGTTTGATCCCCTTAGGAAAGCGCTATCATCATGAAACGTTCAGATCACTTACAACTAAATAGATTCTACCTTCCTGTAACGTTTCAGCCTGATTGGACCTTGTTTTCACACAAATGGACCCAGAATGATGTGAAATTGTGCTTCGTGCAACATAATTCTGGGTGCCATTTACAAACCATAAATGCTAATGACTCCATTCCTTTTTGTGGTTGTAGGGGCTGTTGATTGGAGTACATTAAAACAAACCTGATCTCTCTAGGATATTCAGAAGCCAAGTTATAAGCCCACGAATGTGTAACTGGACTACTTCTTTAAAGTGACACCAGGCCCGGTGACCTTTGGGACATGGTTTGACCCCCTTAGGAAAGTGCTACCATCATGAAACGTTCAGATCACTTACAACTAAATAGATTCTACCTTCCTGTAACGTTTCAGCCTAATTGGACCTTGTTTTCACACATATGAACCCAGAATGATGTGAAATTGTGCTTCGTGCAACATATTTCTGGGTGCCATTTACAAACCATAAATGCTAATGACTTCATTCCTTTTAGTGGTAATGGGGGCTGCTAATTGGAGTACTCTAAAACAAACCTGACCTCTCTAGGATATTCAGAAGCCAAGTTATAAGCCCACAAAGGTGTAACTGGACTACTTCTTTAAAGTGACACCAGGCCCGGTGACCTTTGGGACATGGTTTGACCCCCTTAGGAAAGTGCTATCATCATGAAACGTTCAGATCACTTACAATTCAATAGATTCTACCTTCCTGTAACGTTTCAGCCTGATTGTACCTTGTTTTCACACAAATGAACCCAGAATGATGTGAAATTGTGCTTCGTGCAACATAATTCTGGGTGCCATTTAAAAACCATAAGTGCTAATGACTCCATTCCTTATTGTGGTTGTAGGGGCTGTTGATTGGAGTATACTAAAACAAACCTGATGTCTCTAGGACATTCAGAAGCCAAGTTATAAGCCCACAAATGTGTAACTGGACTACTTCTTTAAATTGACACCAGATCCGGTGACCTTTGGGACATGGTTTGACCCCCTTAGGAAAGTGCTATCATCATGAAACGTTCAGATCACTTACAACTCAATAGATTCTACCTTCCTGTAACGTTTCAGCCTGATTGGACCTTGTTTTCACACAAATGGACCCAGAATGATGTGAAATTGTGCTTCGTGCAACATAATTCTGGGGGCCATTTACAAACCATAAGTGCTAATGACTCCATTCCTTTTTGTGGTTGTAGGGGCTGTTGATTGGAGTACACTAAAACAAACCTAACCTCTCTAGGACATTCAGAAGCCAAGTTATAAGCCCACAAAGGTGTAACTGGACTACTTCTTTAAAGTGACACCAGGCCCGGTGACCTTTGGGACATGGTTTTACCCCCTATAGGAATGTGCGATCATCTTGAAACGTTCAGATCACTTACAACTCAATAGATTCTACCTTCTTGTAGCGTTTCAGCCTGATTGGACCTTGTTTTCACATAAATGGACCCAGAATGATGTGAAATTGTGCTTCGTGCAACATAATTCCGGGTGCCATTTACAAACCATAAGTGCTAATGACTCCATTCCTTTTTGTGGTTGTAGGGGCTGTTGATTGGAGTACACTAAAACAAACCTGATCTCTCTAGGACATTCAGAAGCCAAGTTATAAGCCCACAAATGTGTAACTGGACTAGTTCTTTAAATTGACACCAGATCCGGTGATCTTTGGGACATCGTTTGACCCCCTTAGGAAAGTGCTATCATCATGAAACGTTCAGATCACTTACAACTCAGTAGATTCTACCTTCCTGTAACGTTTCAGCCTGATTGGACCTTGTTTTCACACAAATGAACCCAGAATGATGTGAAATTGTGCTTCGTGCAACATAATTTTGGGTGCCATTTAAAAACCATAAGTGCTAATGACTCCATTCCTTTTTGTGGTTGTAGGGGCTGTTGATTGGAGTACACTAAAACAACCCTGACCTCTCTAGGACATTCAGAAGCCAAGTTATAAGCCCACAAATGTGTAACTGGACTACTTCTTTAAAGTGACACCAGATCCAGTGACCTTTGGGACATGGTTTGACCCCCTTAGGAAAGTGCGATCATCATGAAACGTTCAGATCACTTACAACTCAATAGATTCTACCTTCCTGTATTGTTTCAGCCTGATTGGACCTTGTTTTCACACAAATGAACCCAGAATGATGTGAAATTGTGCTTCGTGCAACATAATTCTGGGTGCCATTTAAAAACCATAAGTGCTTATGTCTCCATTCCTTTTTGTGGTTGTAGGGGCTGTTGATTGGAGTACACTAAAGCAAACCTGATCGCTCTAGGACATTCAGAAGCCAAGTTATAAGCCCACAAATGTGTAACTGGACTACTTCTTTAAATTGACACCAGATCCGGTGACCTTTGGGACATGGTTTGACCCCCTTAGGAAAGTGCTATCATCATGAAACGTTCAGATCACTTACAACTCAATAGATTCTACCTTCCTGTAACGTTTCAGCCGGATTGGACCTTGTTTTCACACAAATGAACCCAGAATGATGTGAAATTGTGCTTCGTGCAACATAATTCTGGGTGCCATTTACAAACCATAAATGCTAATGACTCCATTACTTTTTGTGGTTGTAGGGGCTGTTGATTGGAGTACATTAAAGCATCCCTGATCTCTCTAGGACATTCAGAAGCCAAGTTATAAGTCCACAAATGTGTAACTGGACTACTACTTTAAATTGACACCAGATCCGGTGACCTTTGGGACATGGTTTGACCCCCTTAGGAAAGTGCTATCATCATGAAACGTTCAGATCACTTACAACTCAATAGATTCTACCTTCCTGTAACGTTTCAGCCTGATTGGACCTTGTTTTCACACAAATGGACCCAGAATGATGTGAAATTGTGCTTCGTGCAACATAATTCTGGGTGCCATTTACAAACCATAAGTGCTAATGACTCCATTCCTTTTTGTGGTTGTAGGGGCTGTTGATTGGAGTACACTAAAACAAACCTGACCTCTCTAGGACATTCAGAAGCCAAGTTATAAGCCCACAAAGGTGTAACTGGACTACTTCTTTAAAGTGACACCAGGCCCGGTGACCTTTGGGACATGGTTTGACCCCCTATGGGAATGTGAGATCATCATGAAACGTTCAGATCACTTACAACTCAATAGATTCTACCTTCTTGTAACGTTTCAGCCTGATTGGACCTTGTTTTCACACAAATGGACCCAGAATGATGTGAAATTGTGCTTCGTGCAACATAATTCTGGGTGCCATTTACAAACCATAAGTGCTAATGACTCCATTCCTTTTGTGGTTGTAGGGGCTGTTGATTGGAGTACACTAAAACAAACTTGATCTCTCTAGGACATTCAGAAGCCAAGTTATAAGCCCACAAATGTGTAACTGGACTACTTCTTTAAATTGACACCAGATCCGGTGACCTTTGGGACATGGTTTGATCCCCTTAGGAAAGCGCTATCATCATGAAACGTTCAGATCACTTACAACTAAATAGATTCTACCTTCCTGTAACGTTGCAGCCTGATTGGACCTTGTTTTCACACAAATGAACCCAGAATGATGTGAAATTGTGCTTCGTGCAACATAATTCTGGGTGCCATTTACAAACCATAAGTGCTAATGACTCCATTCCTTTTTGTGGTTGTAGGGGCTGTTGATTGGAGTATACTAATACAAACCTGATCTCTCTAGGACATTCAGAAGCCAAGTTATAAGCCCACAAAGGTGTAACTGGACTACTTCTTTAAAGTGACACTTGGCCCGGTGACCTTTGGGACATGGTTTGACCCCCTATAGGAATGTGCGATCATCTTGAAACGTTCAGATCACTTACAACTCAATAGATTCTACCTTCTTATAGCGTTTCAGCCGGATTGGACCTTGTTTTCACACAAATTGACCCAGAATGATGTGAAATTGTGCTTCGTGCAACATAATTCTGGGTGCCATTTACAAACCATAAATGCTAATGACTTCATTCCTTTTAGTGGTAATGGGGGCTGCTAATTGGAGTACTCTAAAACAAACCTGACCTCTCTAGGATATTCAGAAGCCAAGTTATAAGCCCACAAAGGTGTAACTGGACTACTTCTTTAAATTGACACCAGATCCGGTGACGTTTGGGACATGGTTTGATCCCCTTAGGAAAGCGCTATCATCATGAAACGTTCAGATCAATTACAACTAAATAGATTCTACCTTCCTGTAACGTTTCAGCCTGATTGGACCTTGTTTTCACACAAATGAACCCAGAATGATGTGAAAATGTGCTTCGTGCAACATAATTCTGGGTGCCATTTACAAACCATAAATGCTAATGACTCCATTCCTTTTTGTGGTTGTAGGGGCTGTTGATTGGAGTACATTAAAACAAACCTGATCTCTCTAGGACATTCAGAAGCCAAGTTATAAGCCCACGAATGTGTAACTGGACTACTTCTTTAAAGTGACACCAGGCCCGGTGACCTTTGGGACATGGTTTGACCCCCTTAGGAAAGTGCTATCATCATGAAACGTTCAGATCACTTACAACTAAATAGATTCTACCTTCCTGTAACGTTTCAGCCTGATTGGACCTTGTTTTCACACAAATGAACCCAGAATGATGTGAAATTGTGCTTCGTGCAACATAATTCTGGGTGCCATTTACAAACCATAAATGCTAATGACAACATTCCTTTTAGTGGTAATGGGGGCTGTTGATTGGAGTACATTAAAACAAACCTGATCTCTCTAGGACATTCAGAAGCCAAGTTATAAGCCCACGAATGTGTAACTGGACTACTTCTTTAAAGTGACACCAGGCCCGGTGACCTTTGGGACATGGTTTGACCCCCTTAGGAAAGTGCTATCATCATGAAACGTTCAGATCACTTACAATTCAATAGATTCTACCTTCCTGTAACGTTTCAGCCTGATTGTACCTTGTTTTCACACAAATGAACCCAGAATGATGTGAAATTGTGCTTCGTGCAACATAATTCTGGGTGCCATTTAAAAACCATAAGTGCTAATGACTCCATTCCTTATTGTGGTTGTAGGGGCTGTTGATTGGAGTATACTAAAACAAACCTGATGTCTCTAGGACATTCAGAAGCCAAGTTATAAGCCCACAAATGTGTAACTGGACTACTTCTTTAAATTGACACCAGATCCGGTGACCTTTGGGACATGGTTTGACCCCCTTAGGAAAGTGCTATCATCATGAAACGTTCAGATCACTTACAACTCAATAGATTCTACCTTCCTGTAACGTTTCAGCCTGATTGGACCTTGTTTTCACACAAATGGACCCAGAATGATGTGAAATTGTGCTTCGTGCAACATAATTCTGGGGGCCATTTACAAACCATAAGTGCTAATTACTCCATTCCTTTTTGTGGTTGTAGGGGCTGTTGATTGGAGTACACTAAAACAAACCTAACCTCTCTAGGACATTCAGAAGCCAAGTTATAAGCCCACAAAGGTGTAACTGGACTACTTCTTTAAAGTGACACCAGGCCCGGTGACCTTTGGGACATGGTTTTACCCCCTATAGGAATGTGCGATCATCTTGAAACGTTCAGATCACTTACAACTCAATAGATTCTACCTTCTTGTAGCGTTTCAGCCTGATTGGACCTTGTTTTCACATAAATGGACCCAGAATGATGTGAAATTGTGCTCCGTGCAACATAATTCCGGGTGCCATTTACAAACCATAAGTGCTAATGACTCCATTCCTTTTTGTGGTTGTAGGGGCTGTTGATTGGAGTACACTAAAACAAACCTGATCTCTCTAGGACATTCAGAAGCCAAGTTATAAGCCCACAAATGTGTAACTGGACTAGTTCTTTAAATTGACACCAGATCCGGTGATCTTTGGGACATCGTTTGACCCCCTTAGGAAAGTGCTATCATCATGAAACGTTCAGATCACTTACAACTCAGTAGATTCTACCTTCCTGTAACGTTTCAGCCTGATTGGACCTTGTTTTCACACAAATGAACCCAGAATGATGTGAAATTGTGCTTCGTGCAACATAATTCTGGGTGCCATTTAAAAACCATAAGTGCTAATGACTCCATTCCTTTTTGTGGTTGTAGGGGCTGTTGATTGGAGTACACTAAAACAACCCTGACCTCTCTAGGACATTCAGAAGCCAAGTTATAAGCCCACAAATGTGTAACTGGACTACTTCTTTAAAGTGACACCAGATCCAGTGACCTTTGGGACATGGTTTGACCCCCTTAGGAAAGTGCGATCATCATGAAACGTTCAGATCACTTACAACTCAATAGATTCTACCTTCCTGTATTGTTTCAGCCTGATTGGACCTTGTTTTCACACAAATGAACCCAGAATGATGTGAAATTGTGCTTCGTGCAACATAATTCTGGGTGCCATTTAAAAACCATAAGTGCTAATGTCTCCATTCCTTTTTGTGGTTGTAGGGGCTGTTGATTGGAGTACACTAAAGCAAACCTGATCGCTCTAGGACATTCAGAAGCCAAGTTATAAGCCAACAAATGTGTAACTGGACTACTTCTTTAAATTGACACCAGATCCGGTGACCTTTGGGACATGGTTTGACCCCCTTAGGAAAGTGCTATCATCATGAAACGTTCAGATCACTTACAACTCAATAGATTCTACCTTCCTGTAACGTTTCAGCCGGATTGGACCTTGTTTTCACACAAATGAACCCAGAATGATGTGAAATTGTGCTTCGTGCAACATAATTCTGGGTGCCATTTACAAACCATAAATGCTAATGACTCCATTCCTTTTTGTGGTTGTAGGGGCTGTTGATTGGAGTACATTAAAGCAAACCTGACCTCTCTAGGACATTCAGAAGCCAAGTTATAAGTCCACAAATGTGTAACTGGACTACTACTTTAAATTGACACCAGATCCGGTGACCTTTGGGACATGGTTTGACCCCCTATGGGAATGTGAGATCATCATGAAACGTTCAGATCACTTACAACTCAATAGATTCTACCTTCTTGTAACATTTCAGCCTGATTGGACCTTGTTTTCACACAAATGGACCCAGAATGATGTGAAATTGTGCTTCGTGCAACATAATTCTGGGTGCCATTTACAAACCATAAGTGCTAATGACTCCATTCCTTTTGTGGTTGTAGGGGCTGTTGATTGGAGTACACTAAAACAAACTTGATCTCTCTAGGACATTCAGAAGCCAAGTTATAAGCCCACAAATGTGTAACTGGACTACTTCTTTAAATTGACACCAGATCCGGTGACCTTTGGGACATGGTTTGATCCCCTTAGGAAAGCGCTATCATCATGAAACGTTCAGATCACTTACAACTAAATAGATTCTACCTTCCTGTAACGTTGCAGCCTGATTGGACCTTGTTTTCACACAAATGAACCCAGAATGATGTGAAATTGTGCTTCGTGCAACATAATTCTGGGTGCCATTTACAAACCATAAATGCTAATGACTCCATTCCTTTTTGTGGTTGTAGGGGCTGTTGATTGGAGTACATTAAAGCAAACCTGACCTCTCTAGGACATTCAGAAGCCAAGTTATAAGTCCACAAATGTGTAACTGGACTACTACTTTAAATTGACACCAGATCCGGTGACCTTTGGGACATGGTTTGACCCCCTATGGGAATGTTAGATCATCATGAAACGTTCAGATCACTTACAACTCAATAGATTCTACCTTCTTGTAACATTTCAGCCTGATTGGACCTTGTTTTCACACAAATGGACCCAGAATGATGTGAAATTGTGCTTCGTGCAACATAATTCTGGGTGCCATTTACAAACCATAAGTGCTAATGACTCCATTCCTTTTGTGGTTGTAGGGGCTGTTGATTGGTGTACACTAAAACAAACTTGATCTCTCTAGGACATTCAGAAGCCAAGTTATAAGCCCACAAATGTGTAACTGGACTACTTCTTTAAATTGACACCAGATCCGGTGACCTTTGGGACATGGTTTGATCCCCTTAGGAAAGCGCTATCATCATGAAACGTTCAGATCACTTACAACTAAATAGATTCTACCTTCCTGTAACGTTGCAGCCTGATTGGACCTTGTTTTCACACAAATGAACCCAGAATGATGTGAAATTGTGCTTCGTGCAACATAATTCTGGGTGCCATTTACAAAGCATAAGTGCTAATGACTCCATTCCTTTTTGTGGTTGTAGGGGCTGTTGATTGGAGTATACTAAAACAAACCTGATCTCTCTAGGACATTCAGAAGCCAAGTTATAAGCCCACAAAGGTGTAACTGGACTACTTCTTTAAAGTGACACTTGGCCCGGTGACCTTTGGGACATGGTTTGACCCCCTATAGGAATGTGCGATCATCTTGAAATGTTCAGATCACTTACAACTCAATAGATTCTACCTTCTTGTAGCGTTTCAGCCGGATTGGACCTTGTTTTCACACAAATTGACCCAGAATGATGTGAAATTGTGCTTCGTGCAACATAATTCTGGGTGCCATTTACAAACCATAAATGCTAATGACTTCATTCCTTTTAGTGGTAATGGGGGCTGCTAATTGGAGTACTCTAAAACAAACCTGACCTCTCTAGGATATTCAGAAGCCAAGTTATAAGCCCACAAAGGTGTAACTGGACTACTTCTTTAAATTGACACCAGATCCGGTGACCTTTGGGACATGGTTTGATCCCCTTAGGAAAGCGCTATCATCATGAAACGTTCAGATCAATTACAACTAAATAGATTCTACCTTCCTGTAACGTTTCAGCCTGATTGGACCTTGTTTTCACACAAATGAACCCAGAATGATGTGAAATTGTGCTTCGTGCAACATAATTCTGGGTGCCATTTACAAACCATAAATGCTAATGACTCCATTCCTTTTTGTGGTTGTAGGGGCTGTTGATTGGAGTACATTAAAACAAACCTGATCTCTCTAGGACATTCAGAAGCCAAGTTATAAGCCCACGAATGTGTAACTGGACTACTTCTTTAAAGTGACACCAGGCCCGGTGACCTTTGGGACATGGTTTGACCCCCTTAGGAAAGTGCTATCATCATGAAACGTTCAGATCACTTACAACTAAATAGATTCTACCTTCCTGTAACGTTTCAGCCTGATTGGACCTTGTTTTCACACAAATGAACCCAGAATGATGTGAAATTGTGCTTCGTGCAACATAATTCTGGGTGCCATTTACAAACCATAAATGCTAATGACAACATTCCTTTTAGTGGTAATGGGGGCTGCTAATTGGAGTACTCTAAAACAAACCTGAACTCTCTAGGATATTCAGAAGCCAAGTTATAAGCCCACAAAGGTGTAACTGGACTACTTCTTTAAAGTGACACCAGGCCCGGTGACCTTTGGGACATGGTTTGACCCCCTTAGGAAAGTGCTATCATCATGAAACGTTCAGATCACTAACAATTCAATAGATTCTACCTTCCTGTAACGTTTCAGCCTGATTGTACCTTGTTTTCACACAAATGAACCCAGAATGATGTGAAATTGTGCTTCGTGCAACATAATTCTGGGTGCCATTTAAAAACCATAAGTGCTAATGACTCCATTCCTTATTGTGGTTGTAGGGGCTGTTGATTGGAGTATACTAAAACAAACCTGATGTCTCTAGGACATTCAGAAGCCAAGTTATAAGCCCACAAATGTGTAACTGGACTACTTCTTTAAATTGACACCAGATCCGGTGACCTTTGGGACATGGTTTGACCCCCTTAGGAAAGTGCTATCATCATGAAACGTTCAGATCACTTACAACTCAATAGATTCTACCTTCCTGTAACGTTTCAGCCTGATTGGACCTTGTTTTCACACAAATGGACCCAGAATGATGTGAAATTGTACTTCGTGCAACATAATTCTGGGGGCCATTTACAAACCATAAGTGCTAATTACTCCATTCCTTTTTGTGGTTGTAGGGGCTGTTGATTGGAGTACACTAAAACAAACCTAACCTCTCTAGGACATTCAGAAGCCAAGTTATAAGCCCACAAAGGTGTAACTGGACTACTTCTTTAAAGTGACACCAGGCCCGGTGACCTTTGGGACATGGTTTTACCCCCTATAGGAATGTGCGATCATCTTGAAACGTTCAGATCACTTACAACTCAATAGATTCTACCTTCTTGTAGCGTTTCAGCCTGATTGGACCTTGTTTTCACATAAATGGACCCAGAATGATGTGAAATTGTGCTTCGTGCAACATAATTCTGGGTGCCATTTACAAACCATAAGTGCTAATGACTCCATTCCTTTTTGTGGTTGTAGGGGCTGTTGATTGGAGTACACTAAAACAAACCTGATCTCTCTAGGACATTCAGAAGCCAAGTTATAAGCCCACAAATGTGTAACTGGACTAGTTCTTTAAATTGACACCAGATCCGGTGATCTTTGGGACATCGTTTGACCCCCTTAGGAAAGTGCTATCATCATGAAACGTTCAGATCACTTACAACTCAGTAGATTCTACCTTCCTGTAACGTTTCAGCCTGATTGGACCTTGTTTTCACACAAATGAACCCAGAATGATGTGAAATTGTGCTTCGTGCAACATAATTCTGGGTGCCATTTAAAAACCATAAGTGCTAATGACTCCATTCCTTTTTGTGGTTGTAGGGGCTGTTGATTGGAGTACACTAAAACAACCCTGACCTCTCTAGGACATTCAGAAGCCAAGTTATAAGCCCACAAATGTGTAACTGGACTACTTCTTTAAAGTGACACCAGATCCAGTGACCTTTGGGACATGGTTTGACCCCCTTAGGAAAGTGCGATCATCATGAAACGTTCAGATCACTTACAACTCAATAGATTCTACCTTCCTGTATTGTTTCAGCCTGATTGGACCTTGTTTTCACACAAATGAACCCAGAATGATGTGAAATTGTGCTTCGTGCAACATAATTCTGGGTGCCATTTAAAAACCATAAGTGCTAATGTCTCCATTCCTTTTTGTGGTTGTAGGGGCTGTTGATTGGAGTACACTAAAGCAAACCTGATCGCTCTAGGACATTCAGAAGCCAAGTTATAAGCCCACAAAGGTGTAACTGGACTACTTCTTTAAATTGACACCAGATCCGGTGACCTTTGGGACATGGTTTGATCCCCTTAGGAAAGCGCTATCATCATGAAACGTTCAGATCACTTACAACTAAATAGATTCTACCTTCCTGTAACGTTGCAGCCTGATTGGACCTTGTTTTCACACAAATGAACCCAGAATGATGTGAAATTGTGCTTCGTGCAACATAATTCTGGGTGCCATTTACAAACCATAAATGCTAATGACTCCATTCCTTTTTGTGGTTGTAGGGGCTGTTGATTGGAGTACATTAAAACAAACCTGATCTCTCTAGGACATTCAGAAGCCAAGTTATAAGCCCACGAATGTGTAACTGGACTACTTCTTTAAAGTGACACCAGGCCCGGTGACCTTTGGGACATGGTTTGACCCCCTTAGGAAAGTGCTATCATCATGAAACGTTCAGATCACTTACAACTAAATAGATTCTACCTTCCTGTAACGTTTCAGCCTGATTGGACCTTGTTTTCACACAAATGAACCCAGAATGATGTGAAATTGTGCTTCGTGCAACATAATTCTGGGTGCCATTTACAAACCATAAATGCTAATGACAACATTCCTTTTAGTGGTAATGGGGGCTGCTAATTGGAGTACTCTAAAACAAACCTGAACTCTCTAGGATATTCAGAAGCCAAGTTATAAGCCCACAAAGGTGTAACTGGACTACTTCTTTAAAGTGACACCAGGCCCGGTGACCTTTGGGACATGGTTTGACCCCCTTAGGAAAGTGCTATCATCATGAAACGTTCAGATCACTAACAATTCAATAGATTCTACCTTCCTGTAACGTTTCAGCCTGATTGTACCTTGTTTTCACACAAATGAACCCAGAATGATGTGAAATTGTGCTTCGTGCAACATAATTCTGGGTGCCATTTAAAAACCATAAGTGCTAATGACTCCATTCCTTATTGTGGTTGTAGGGGCTGTTGATTGGAGTATACTAAAACAAACCTGATGTCTCTAGGACATTCAGAAGCCAAGTTATAAGCCCACAAATGTGTAACTGGACTACTTCTTTAAATTGACACCAGATCCGGTGACCTTTGGGACATGGTTTGACCCCCTTAGGAAAGTGCTATCATCATGAAACGTTCAGATCACTTACAACTCAATAGATTCTACCTTCCTGTAACGTTTCAGCCTGATTGGACCTTGTTTTCACACAAATGGACCCAGAATGATGTGAAATTGTGCTTCGTGCAACATAATTCTGGGGGCCATTTACAAACCATAAGTGCTAATTACTCCATTCCTTTTTGTGGTTGTAGGGGCTGTTGATTGGAGTACACTAAAACAAACCTAACCTCTCTAGGACATTCAGAAGCCAAGTTATAAGCCCACAAAGGTGTAACTGGACTACTTCTTTAAAGTGACACCAGGCCCGGTGACCTTTGGGACATGGTTTTACCCCCTATAGGAATGTGCGATCATCTTGAAACGTTCAGATCACTTACAACTCAATAGATTCTACCTTCTTGTAGCGTTTCAGCCTGATTGGACCTTGTTTTCACATAAATGGACCCAGAATGATGTGAAATTGTGCTTCGTGCAACATAATTCTGGGTGCCATTTACAAACCATAAGTGCTAATGACTCCATTCCTTTTTGTGGTTGTAGGGGCTGTTGATTGGAGTACACTAAAACAAACCTGATCTCTCTAGGACATTCAGAAGCCAAGTTATAAGCCCACAAATGTGTAACTGGACTAGTTATTTAAATTGACACCAGATCCGGTGATCTTTGGGACATCGTTTGACCCCCTTAGGAAAGTGCTATCATCATGAAACGTTCAGATCACTTACAACTCAGTAGATTCTACTTTCCTGTAACGTTTCAGCCTGATTGGACCTTGTTTTCACACAAATGAACCCAGAATGATGTGAAATTGTGCTTCGTGCAACATAATTCTGGGTGCCATTTAAAAACCATAAGTGCTAATGACTCCATTCCTTTTTGTGGTTGTAGGGGCTGTTGATTGGAGTACACTAAAACAACCCTGACCTCTCTAGGACATTCAGAAGCCAAGTTATAAGCCCACAAATGTGTAACTGGACTACTTCTTTAAAGTGACACCAGATCCAGTGACCTTTGGGACATGGTTTGACCCCCTTAGGAAAGTGCGATCATCATGAAACGTTCAGATCACTTACAACTCAATAGATTCTACCTTCCTGTATTGTTTCAGCCTGATTGGACCTTGTTTTCACACAAATGAACCCAGAATGATGTGAAATTGTGCTTCGTGCAACATAATTCTGGGTGCCATTTAAAAACCATAAGTGCTAATGTCTCCATTCCTTTTTGTGGTTGTAGGGGCTGTTGATTGGAGTACACTAAAGCAAACCTGATCGCTCTAGGACATTCAGAAGCCAAGTTATAAGCCCACAAAGGTGTAACTGGACTACTTCTTTAAATTGACACCAGATCCGGTGACCTTTGGGACATGGTTTGATCCCCTTAGGAAAGCGCTATCATCATGAAACGTTCAGATCACTTACAACTAAATAGATTCTACCTTCCTGTAACGTTGCAGCCTGATTGGACCTTGTTTTCACACAAATGAACCCAGAATGATGTGAAATTGTGCTTCGTGCAACATAATTCTGGGTGCCATTTACAAACCATAAGTGCTAATGACTCCATTCCTTTTTGTGGTTGTAGGGGCTGTTGATTGGAGTATACTAAAACAAACCTGATCTCTCTAGGACATTCAGAAGCCAAGTTATAAGCCCACAAAGGTGTAACTGGACTACTTCTTTAAAGTGACACTTGGCCCGGTGACCTTTGGGACATGGTTTGACCCCCTATAGGAATGTGCGATCATCTTGAAACGTTCAGATCACTTACAACTCAATAGATTCTACCTTCTTGTAGCGTTTCAGCCGGATTGGACCTTGTTTTCACACAAATTGACCCAGAATGATGTGAAATTGTGCTTCGTGCAACATAATTCTGGGTGCCATTTACAAACCATAAATGCTAATGACTTCATTCCTTTTAGTGGTAATGGGGGCTGCTAACTGGAGTACTCTAAAACAAACCTGACCTCTCTAGGATATTCAGAAGCCAAGTTATAAGCCCACAAAGGTGTAACTGGACTACTTCTTTAAATTGACACCAGATCCGGTGACCTTTGGGACATGGTTTGATCCCCTTAGGAAAGCGCTATCATCATGAAACGTTCAGATCAATTACAACTAAATAGATTCTACCTTCCTGTAACGTTTCAGCCTGATTGGACCTTGTTTTCACACAAATGAACCCAGAATGATGTGAAATTGTGCTTCGTGCAACATAATTCTGGGTGCCATTTACAAACCATAAATGCTAATGACTCCATTCCTTTTTGTGGTTGTAGGGGCTGTTGATTGGAGTACATTAAAACAAACCTGATCTCTCTAGGACATTCAGAAGCCAAGTTATAAGCCCACGAATGTGTAACTGGACTACTTCTTTAAAGTGACACCAGGCCCGGTGACCTTTGGGACATGGTTTGACCCCCTTAGGAAAGTGCTATCATCATGAAACGTTCAGATGACTTACAACTAAATAGATTCTACCTTCCTGTAACGTTTCAGCCTGATTGGACCTTGTTTTCACACAAATGAACCCAGAATGATGTGAAATTGTGCTTCGTGCAACATAATTCTGGGTGCCATTTACAAACCATAAATGCTAATGACAACATTCCTTTTAGTGGTAATGGGGGCTGCTAATTGGAGTACTCTAAAACAAACCTGACCTCTCTAGGATATTCAGAAGCCAAGTTATAAGCCCACAAAGGTGTAACTGGACTACTTCTTTAAAGTGACACCAGGCCCGGTGACCTTTGGGACATGGTTTGACCCCCTTAGGAAAGTGCTATCATCATGAAACGTTCAGATCACTAACAATTCAATAGATTCTACCTTCCTGTAACGTTTCAGCCTGATTGTACCTTGTTTTCACACAAATGAACCCAGAATGATGTGAAATTGTGCTTCGTGCAACATAATTCTGGGTGCCATTTAAAAACCATAAGTGCTAATGACTCCATTCCTTATTGTGGTTGTAGGGGCTGTTGATTGGAGTATACTAAAACAAACCTGATGTCTCTAGGACATTCAGAAGCCAAGTTATAAGCCCACAAATGTGTAACTGGACTACTTCTTTAAATTGACACCAGATCCGGTGACCTTTGGGACATGGTTTGACCCCCTTAGGAAAGTGCTATCATCATGAAACGTTCAGATCACTTACAACTCAATAGATTCTACCTTCCTGTAACGTTTCAGCCTGATTGGACCTTGTTTTCACACAAATGGACCCAGAATGATGTGAAATTGTGCTTCGTGCAACATAATTCTGGGGGCCATTTACAAACCATAAGTGCTAATTACTCCATTCCTTTTTGTGGTTGTAGGGGCTGTTGATTGGAGTACACTAAAACAAACCTAACCTCTCTAGGACATTCAGAAGCCAAGTTATAAGCCCACAAAGGTGTAACTGGACTACTTCTTTAAAGTGACACCAGGCCCGGTGACCTTTGGGACATGGTTTTACCCCCTATAGGAATGTGCGATCATCTTGAAACGTTCAGATCACTTACAACTCAATAGATTCTACCTTCTTGTAGCGTTTCAGCCTGATTGGACCTTGTTTTCACATAAATGGACCCAGAATGATGTGAAATTGTGCTTCGTGCAACATAATTCTGGGTGCCATTTACAAACCATAAGTGCTAATGACTCCATTCCTTTTTGTGGTTGTAGGGGCTGTTGATTGGAGTACACTAAAACAAACCTGATCTCTCTAGGACATTCAGAAGCCAAGTTATAAGCACACAAATGTGTAACTGGACTAGTTCTTTAAATTGACACCAGATCCGGTGATCTTTGGGACATCGTTTGACCCCCTTAGGAAAGTGCTATCATCATGAAACGTTCAGATCACTTACAACTCAGTAGATTCTACCTTCCTGTAACGTTTCAGCCTGATTGGACCTTGTTTTCACACAAATGAACCCAGAATGATGTGAAATTGTGCTTCGTGCAACATAATTCTGGGTGCCATTTAAAAACCATAAGTGCTAATGACTCCATTCCTTTTTGTGGTTGTAGGGGCTGTTGATTGGAGTACACTAAAACAACCCTGACCTCTCTAGGACATTCAGAAGCCAAGTTATAAGCCCACAAATGTGTAACTGGACTACTTCTTTAAAGTGACACCAGATCCAGTGACCTTTGGGACATGGTTTGACCCCCTTAGGAAAGTGCGATCATCATGAAACGTTCAGATCACTTACAACTCAATAGATTCTACCTTCCTGTATTGTTTCAGCCTGATTGGACCTTGTTTTCACACAAATGAACCCAGAATGATGTGAAATTGTGCTTCGTGCAACATAATTCTGGGTGCCATTTAAAAACCATAAGTGCTAATGTCTCCATTCCTTTTTGTGGTTGTAGGGGCTGTTGATTGGAGTACACTAAAGCAAACCTGATCGCTCTAGGACATTCAGAAGCCAAGTTATAAGCCCACAAAGGTGTAACTGGACTACTTCTTTAAATTGACACCAGATCCGGTGACCTTTGGGACATGGTTTGACCCCCTTAGGAAAGTGCTATCATCATGAAACGTTCAGATCACTTACAACTCAATAGATTCTACCTTCCTGTAACGTTTCAGCCGGATTGGACCTTGTTTTCACACAAATGAACCCAGAATGATGTGAAATTGTGCTTCGTGCAACATAATTCTGGGTGCCATTTACAAACCATAAATGCTAATGACTCCATTCCTTTTTGTGGTTGTAGGGGCTGTTGATTGGAGTACATTAAAGCAAACCTGATCTCTCTAGGACATTCAGAAGCCAAGTTATAAGTCCACAAATGTGTAACTGGACTACTACTTTAAATTGACACCAGATCCGGTGACCTTTGGGACATGGTTTGACCCCCTTAGGAAAGTGCTATCATCATGAAACGTTCAGATCACTTACAACTCAATAGATTCTACCTTCCTGTAACGTTTCAGCCTGATTGGACCTTGTTTTCACACAAATGGACCCAGAATGATGTGAAATTGTGCTTCGTGCAACATAATTCTGGGTGCCATTTACAAACCATAAGTGCTAATGACTCCATTCCTTTTTGTGGTTGTAGGGGCTGTTGATTGGAGTACACTAAAACAAACCTGACCTCTCTAGGACATTCAGAAGCCAAGTTATAAGACCACAAAGGTGTAACTGGACTACTTCTTTAAAGTGACACCAGGCCCGGTGACCTTTGGGACATGGTTTGACCCCCTATGGGAATGTGAGATCATCATGAAACGTTCAGATCACTTACAACTCAATAGATTCTACCTTCTTGTAACGTTTCAGCCTGATTGGACCTTGTTTTCACACAAATGGACCCAGAATGATGTGAAATTGTGCTTCGTGCAACATAATTCTGGGTGCCATTTACAAACCATAAGTGCTAATGACTCCATTCCTTTTGTGGTTGTAGGGGCTGTTGATTGGAGTACACTAAAACAAACTTGATCTCTCTAGGACATTCAGAAGCCAAGTTATAAGCCCACAAAGGTGTAACTGGACTACTTCTTTAAATTGACACCAGATCCGGTGACCTTTGGGACATGGTTTGATCCCCTTAGGAAAACGCTATCATCATGAAACGTTCAGATCACTTACAACTAAATAGATTCTACCTTCCTGTAACGTTTCAGCCTGATTGGACCTTGTTTTCACACAAATGAACCCAGAATGATGTGAAATTGTGCTTCGTGCAACATAATTCTGGGTGCCATTTACAAACCATAAGTGCCAATGACTCCATTCCTTTTTGTGGTTCTAGGGGCTGTTGATTGGAGTATACTAAAACAAACCTGATCTCTCTAGGACATTCAGAAGCCAAGTTATAAGCCCACAAAGGTGTAACTGGACTACTTCTTTAAAGTGACACTTGGCCCGGTGACCTTTGGGACATGGTTTGACCCCCTATAGGAATGTGCGATCATCTTGAAACGTTCAGATCACTTACAACTCAATAGATTCTACCTTCTTGTAGCGTTTCAGCCGGATTGGACCTTGTTTTCACACAAATTGACCCAGAATGATGTGAAATTGTGCTTCGTGCAACATAATTCTGGGTGCCATTTACAAACCATAAATGCTAATGACTTCATTCCTTTTAGTGGTAATGGGGGCTGCTAATTGGAGTACTCTAAAACAAACCTGACCTCTCTAGGATATTCAGAAGCCAAGTTATAAGCCCACAAAGGTGTAACTGGACTACTTCTTTAAATTGACACCAGATCCGGTGACCTTTGGGACATGGTTTGATCCCCTTAGGAAAGCGCTATCATCATGAAACGTTCAGATCAATTACAACTAAATAGATTCTACCTTCCTGTAACGTTTCAGCCTGATTGGACCTTGTTTTCACACAAATGAACCCAGAATGATGTGAAATTGTGCTTCGTGCAACATAATTCTGGGTGCCATTTACAAACCATAAATGCTAATGACTCCATTCCTTTTTGTGGTTGTAGGGGCTGTTGATTGGAGTACATTAAAACAAACCTGATCTCTCTAGGACATTCAGAAGCCAAGTTATAAGCCCACGAATGTGTAACTGGACTACTTCTTTAAAGTGACACCAGGCCCGGTGACCTTTGGGACATGGTTTGACCCCCTTAGGAAAGTGCTATCATCATGAAACGTTCAGATCACTTACAACTAAATAGATTCTACCTTCCTGTAACGTTTCAGCCTGATTGGACCTTGTTTTCACACAAATGAACCCAGAATGATGTGAAATTGTGCTTCGTGCAACATAATTCTGGGTGCCATTTACAAACCATAAATGCTAATGACAACATTCCTTTTAGTGGTAATGGGGGCTGCTAATTGGAGTACTCTAAAACAAACCTGACCTCTCTAGGATATTCAGAAGCCAAGTTATAAGCCCACAAAGGTGTAACTGGACTACTTCTTTAAAGTGACACCAGGCCCGGTGACCTTTGGGACATGGTTTGACCCCCTTAGGAAAGTGCTATCATCATGAAACGTTCAGATCACTTACAATTCAATAGATTCTACCTTCCTGTAACGTTTCAGCCTGATTGTACCTTGTTTTCACACAAATGAACCCAGAATGATGTGAAATTGTGCTTCGTGCAACATAATTCTGGGTGCCATTTAAAAACCATAAGTGCTAATGACTCCATTCCTTATTGTGGTTGTAGGGGCTGTTGATTGGAGTATACTAAAACAAACCTGATGTCTCTAGGACATTCAGAAGCCAAGTTATAAGCCCACAAATGTGTAACTGGACTACTTCTTTAAATTGACACCAGATCCGGTGACCTTTGGGACATGGTTTGACCCCCTTAGGAAAGTGCTATCATCATGAAACGTTCAGATCACTTACAACTCAATAGATTCTACCTTCCTGTAACGTTTCAGCCTGATTGGACCTTGTTTTCACACAAATGGACCCAGAATGATGTGAAATTGTGCTTCGTGCAACATAATTCTGGGGGCCATTTACAAACCATAAGTGCTAATTACTCCATTCCTTTTTGTGGTTGTAGGGGCTGTTGATTGGAGTACACTAAAACAAACCTAACCTCTCTAGGACATTCAGAAGCCAAGTTATAAGCCCACAAAGGTGTAACTGGACTACTTCTTTAAAGTGACACCAGGCCCGGTGACCTTTGGGACATGGTTTTACCCCCTATAGGAATGTGCGATCATCTTGAAACGTTCAGATCACTTACAACTCAATAGATTCTACCTTCTTGTAGCGTTTCAGCCTGATTGGACCTTGTTTTCACATAAATGGACCCAGAATGATGTGAAATTGTGCTTCGTGCAACATAATTCTGGGTGCCATTTACAAACCATAAGTGCTAATGACTCCATTCCTTTTTGTGGTTGTAGGGGCTGTTGATTGGAGTACACTAAAACAAACCTGATCTCTCTAGGACATTCAGAAGCCAAGTTATAAGCCCACAAATGTGTAACTGGACTAGTTCTTTAAATTGACACCAGATCCGGTGATCTTTGGGACATCGTTTGACCCCCTTAGGAAAGTGCTATCATCATGAAACGTTCAGATCACTTACAACTCAGTAGATTCTACCTTCCTGTAACGTTTCAGCCTGATTGGACCTTGTTTTCACACAAATGAACCCAGAATGATGTGAAATTGTGCTTCGTGCAACATAATTCTGGGTGCCATTTAAAAACCATAAGTGCTAATGACTCCATTCCTTTTTGTGGTTGTAGGGGCTGTTGATTGGAGTACACTAAAACAACCCTGACCTCTCTAGGACATTCAGAAGCCAAGTTATAAGCCCACAAATGTGTAACTGGACTACTTCTTTAAAGTGACACCAGATCCAGTGACCTTTGGGACATGGTTTGACCCCCTTAGGAAAGTGCGATCATCATGAAACGTTCAGATCACTTACAACTCAATAGATTCTACCTTCCTGTATTGTTTCAGCCTGATTGGACCTTGTTTTCACACAAATGAACCCAGAATGATGTGAAATTGTGCTTCGTGCAACATAATTCTGGGTGCCATTTAAAAACCATAAGTGCTAATGTCTCCATTCCTTTTTGTGGTTGTAGGGGCTGTTGATTGGAGTACACTAAAGCAAACCTGATCGCTCTAGGACATTCAGAAGCCAAGTTATAAGCCCACAAATGTGTAACTGGACTACTTATTTAAATTGACACCAGATCCGGTGACCTTTGGGACATGGTTTGACCCCCTTAGGAAAGTGCTATCATCATGAAACGTTCAGATCACTTACAACTCAATAGATTCTACCTTCCTGTAACGTTTCAGCCTGATTGGACCTTGTTTTCACACAAATGGACCCAGAATGATGTGAAATTGTGCTTCGTGCAACATAATTCTGGGTGCCATTTACAAACCATAAGTGCTAATGACTCCATTCCTTTTTGTGGTTGTAGGGGCTGTTGATTGGAGTACACTAAAACAAACCTGACCTCTCTAGGACATTCAGAAGCCAAGTTATAAGACCACAAAGGTGTAACTGGACTACTTCTTTAAAGTGACACCAGGCCCGGTGACCTTTGGGACATGGTTTGACCCCCTATGGGAATGTGAGATCATCATGAAACGTTCAGATCACTTACAACTCAATAGATTCTACCTTCTTGTAACGTTTCAGCCTGATTGGACCTTGTTTTCACACAAATGGACCCAGAATGATGTGAAATTGTGCTTCGTGCAACATAATTCTGGGTGCCATTTACAAACCATAAGTGCTAATGACTCCATTCCTTTTGTGGTTGTAGGGGCTGTTGATTGGAGTACACTAAAACAAACTTGATCTCTCTAGGACATTCAGAAGCCAAGTTATAAGCCCACAAAGGTGTAACTGGACTACTTCTTTAAATTGACACCAGATCCGGTGACCTTTGGGACATGGTTTGATCCCCTTAGGAAAACGCTATCATCATGAAACGTTCAGATCACTTACAACTAAATAGATTCTACCTTCCTGTAACGTTGCAGCCTGATTGGACCTTGTTTTCACACAAATGAACCCAGAATGATGTGAAATTGTGCTTCGTGCAACATAATTCTGGGTGCCATTTACAAACCATAAGTGCTAATGACTCCATTCCTTTTTGTGGTTCTAGGGGCTGTTGATTGGAGTATACTAAAACAAACCTGATCTCTCTAGGACATTCAGAAGCCAAGTTATAAGCCCACAAAGGTGTAACTGGACTACTTCTTTAAAGTGACACTTGGCCCGGTGACCTTTGGGACATGGTTTGACCCCCTATAGGAATGTGCGATCATCTTGAAACGTTCAGATCACTTACAACTCAATAGATTCTACCTTCTTGTAGCGTTTCAGCCGGATTGGACCTTGTTTTCACACAAATTGACCCAGAATGATGTGAAATTGTGCTTCGTGCAACATAATTCTGGGTGCCATTTACAAACCATAAATGCTAATGACTTCATTCCTTTTAGTGGTATGGGGGGCTGCTAATTGGAGTACTCTAAAACAAACCTGACGTCTCTAGGATATTCAGAAGCCAAGTTATAAGCCCACAAAGGTGTAACTGGACTACTTCTTTAAAGTGACACCAGGCCCGGTGACCTTTGGGACATGGTTTGACCCCCTTAGGAAAGTGCTATCATCATGAAACGTTCATATCACTTACAATTCAATAGATTCTACCTTCCTGTAACGTTTCAGCCTGATTGGACCTTGTTTTCACACAAATGGACCCAGAATGATGTGAAATTGTGCTTCGTGCAACATAATTCTGGGTGCCATTTACAAACCATAAGTGCTAATTACTCCATTCCTTTTTGTGGTTGTAGTGGCTGTTGATTGGAGTACACTAAAACAAACCTAACCTCTCTAGGACATTCAGAAGCCAAGTTATAAGCCCACAAAGGTGTAACTGGACTACTTCTTTAAAGTGACACCAGGCCCGGTGACCTTTGGGACATGGTTTTACCCCCTATAGGAATGTGCGATCATCTTGAAACGTTCAGATCACTTACAACTCAATAGATTCTACCTTCTTGTAGCGTTTCAGCCTGTTTGGACCTTGTTTTCACACAAATGGACCCAGAATGATGTGAAATTGTGCTTCGTGCAACATAATTCTGGGTGCCATTTACAAACCATTAGTGCTAATAACTCCATTCCTTTTTGTGGTTGTAGGGGCTGTTGATTGGAGTACACTAAAACAAACCTGATCTCTCTAGGACATTCAGAAGCCAAGTTATAAGTCCACAAATGTGTAACTGGACTACTACTTTAAATTGACACCAGATCCGGTGACCTTTGGGACATGGTTTGACCCCCTTAGGAAAGTGCTATCATCATGAAACGTTCAGATCACTTACAACTCAATAGATTCTACCTTCCTGTAACGTTTCAGCCTGATTGGACCTTGTTTTCACACAAATGGACCCAGAATGATGTGAAATTGTGCTTCGTGCAACATAATTCTGGGTGCCATTTACAAACCATAAGTGCTAATGACTCCATTCATTTTTTGGTTGTAGGGGCTGTTGATTGGAGTACACTAAAACAAACTTGATCTCTCTAGGACATTCAGAAGCCAAGTTATAAGCCCACAAATGTGTAACTGGACTACTTCTTTAGACACCAGATCCGGTGACCTTTGGGACATGGTTTGACCCCCTTAGGGAAGTGCTATCATCATGAAACGTTCAGATCACTTACAACTTAATAGATTCTACCTTCCTGTAATGTTTCAGCCTGATTGGACCTTGTTTTCACACAAATGGACCCAGAATGATGTGAAATTGTGCTTCGTGCAACATAATTCTGGGTGCCATTTACAAACCATAAGTGCTAATGACTCCATTCCTTTTTGTGGTTGTAGGGGCTGTTGATTGGAGTACACTAAAACAAACCTGATCTCTCTAGGACATTCAGAAGCCAAGTTATAAGCCCACAAATGTGTAACTGGACTACTTCTTTAAATTGACACCAGATCCGGTGACCTTTGGGACATGGTTTGACCCCCTTAGGAAAGTGCTATCATCATGAAACGTTCAGATCACTTACAACTCAATAGATTCTACCTTCCTGTAACGTTTCAGCCTGATTGGACCTTGTTTTCACACAAATGATGAATGATGTGAAATTGTGCTTCGTGCAACATAATTCTGGGTGCCATTTAAAAACCATAAGTGCTAATGACTCCATTCCTTTTTGTGGTTGTAGGGGCTGTTGATTGGAGTACACTAAAACAAACCTAACCTCTCTAGGACATTCAGAAGCCAAGTTATAAGCCCACAAAGGTGTAACTGGACTACTTCTTTAAAGTGACACCAGGCCCGGTGACATTTGGGACATGTGTTTGACCCCCTATAGGCATGTGCGATCATCTTGAAACATTCAGATCACTTACAACTCAATAGATTCTACCTTCCTGTATTGTTTCAGCCTGACTGGACCTTGTTTTTACACAAATGAACCCAGAATGATGTGAAATTGTGCTTCGTGCAACATAATTCTGGGTGCCATTTAAAAACCATAAGTGCTAATGTCTCCATTCCTTTTTGTGGTTGTAGGGGCTGTTGATTGGAGTACACTAAAACAAACCTGATCGCTCTAGGACATTCAGAAGCCAAGGTTTAAGCCCACAAATGTGTAACTGGACTACTTCTTTAAATTGACACCAGATCCGGTGACCTTTGGGACATGGTTTGACCCCCTTAGGAAAGTGCTATCATCATGAAACGTTCAGATCACTTACAACGCAATAGATTCTACCTTCCTGTAACGTTTCAGCCTGATTGGACATTGTTTTAACACAAATGAACCCAGAATGATGTGAAATTGTGCTTCGTGCAACATAATTCTGGGTGCCATTTAAAAACCATAAGTCTAATGACTCCATTCCTTTTTGTGGTTGTAGGGGCTGTTGATTGGAGTATACTAAAACAAACCTGATCTCTCTAGGACATTCAGAAGCCAAGTTATAAGCCCACAAATTTGTAACTGGACTACTTCTTTAGACACCAGATCCGGTGACCTTTGGGACATGGTTTGACCCCCTTAGGGAAGTGCTATCATCATGAAACGTTCAGATCACTTACAACTTAATAGATTCTAACTTCCTGTAATGTTTCAGCCTGATTGGACCTTGTTTTAACACAAATGGACCCAGAATGATGTGAAATTGTGCTTCGTGCAACATAATTCTGGGTGATATTTACAAACCATAAGTGCTAATGACTCCATTCCTTTTTGTGGTTGTAGGGGCTGTTGATTGGAGTACACTAAAACAAACCTGACCTCTCTAGGACATTCAGAAGCCAAGTTATAAGCCCACAAATGTGTAACTGGACTACTTCTTTAAATTGACACCAGATCCGGTGACCTTTAGGACATGGTTTGACCCCCTTAGGAAAGGGCTATCATCATGAAACGTTCAGATCACCTACAACTCAATAGATTCTACCTTCCTGTAACGTTTCAGCCTGATTGGACCTTGTTTTCACACAAATGAACCCAGAATGATGTGAAATTGTGCTTCGTGCAACATAATTCTGGGTGCCATTTACAAACCATAAGTGCTAATGACTCCATTCCTTTTTGTGGTTGTAGGGGCTGTTGATTGGAGTACACTAAAACAAACCTGACCTCTCTAGGACATTCAGAAGCCAAGTTATAAGCCCACAAAGGTGTAACTGGACTACTTCTTTAAAGTGACACCAGGCCCGGTGACCTTTGGGACATGGTTTGACCCCCTATAGGAATGTGCGATCATCATGAAATGTTCAGATCACTTACAACTCAATAGATTCTACCTTCTTGTAACGTTTCAGCCTGATTGGACCTCGTTTTCACACAAATGGACCCAGAATGATGTGAAATTGTGCTTCGTGCAACATAATTCTGGGTGCCATTTACAAACCATAAGTGCTAATGACTCCATTCCTTTTTGTGGTTGTAGGGGCTGTTGATTGGAGTACACTAAAACAAAGCTGATATCTCTAGGACATTCAGAAGCCAAGTTATAAGCCCACAAATGTGTAACTGGACTACTTCTTTAAATTGACACCAGATCCGGTGACCTTTGGGACATTGTTTGACCCCCTTAGGAAAGTGCTATCATCATGAAACGTTCAGATCACTTACAACTCAATAGATTCTACCTTCCTGTAACGTTTCAGCCTGATTGGACCTTGTTTTCACACAAATGAACCCAGAATGATGTGAAATTATGCTTCGTGCAACATAAATCTGGGTGCCATTTAAAAACCATAAGTGCTAATAACTCCATTCCTTTTTGTGGTTGTAGGGGCTGTTGATTGGAGTACACTAAAACAAACCTGATCGCTCTAGGACATTCAGAAGCCAAGTTATAAGCCCACAAATGTGTAACTGGACTACTTCTTTAAAGTAGTTTGGTTAACAATGATCATCGTCGTGTCCCATTGTAAACGGGCGCGCCATCGCACACATCGTACATGTGTGTTAACCCACCTGTATGCGACAGACTTTGTGTGTTGCTTGACATCGAGATGTATTGACGTCTGTGTCAATACAGGACTCTCTATAAGCCGGGAGCTGAACGCTAACGACCCGTGCATGCGCCACACAAAAGGTATCGTACATGTGTTAACCCACCTGTATACGACAGACTTTGTGTGTTGCATGACATCGAGATGTATTGACGTCTGTGTCAATACAGGACTCTATAAGCTGGGAGCTGGACGCTAACGACCCGTGCATGTGCCACACAAAAGGTAACTCGACTAACTACAAAACGCATATTGTGATGTAGAAAGTTGGCTCGACTGTTTGAATCAGCTGCAGCTGCGGTTTACTCATGAAGTGAATCGCACGCTTGTTAGAAATACATTCGGAGCACTTAAAAAATACATCGCTCTCATCGAGTTCCGTCTCAGCGTTCACCGGCTGATGGGCAAGAGCGTGACATGGGATCGCCAGGAACTTACTTAAGGACTATCATCTCATTTGGCATTTACTCACGGACCCAAGAAACCAGTTCCGAAAAATGGTCGAGAATTATAACTTGTCTAATAGCAACTGGAAGATATGTTGCGTCATAAGCCTCTGATGGTTCACAAAGTGCACGGTCCACTCGAAATCCTAATGCTGTATTTGTAGTACATACACTAAGTCTTCTCTGTTGATGTCAGACTAGAGTTTTATTAGAGTTTTACTTTGCAACAATGGGATTCGAGCAATTGATGTGTATATTTTTAATAGTGCACAATGCTACTATTCCTAGGCTGAATGTATGACATGGCTCTTATGTATCATTATGTATCGTTTCCATTAAGTACTAATTTAAATAAAGTCCCTCTGTCCTCAGTGCTAGGTTGTGGGTTTAATACACATTATTATGATCAACCTGTTGAATAGTATAATAACAATATTCCTGTAAAAGTCATTTAGTAATGAACAACCTCAGTTCTGTGAAAGAACATCATGTCTCTGATGTGTACACTGCAGGCCTGACCGGGGTTTGCACGCAAGGGCCTGTGTGTGTGTGTGTGTGTGTGTGTGTGTGTGTGTGTGTGTGTGTGTGTGTGTGTGTGTGAAACAAATAAAGATAAATATAGCTAGTGCGGCCACGAGCGGTCGTGCAGGGTAGAGGCTGCGCGAAAACGCCTCTAAAACAAGCGCGTGCCCACGCCCGATCCGTGGAAGGACGTAGAACTAGCAAACGTACTAGCAGAAATCAACGATCGCACACGGGTCATTGAGTGTGTACAGGGTTCGTCTGCGTGTGTGGCATTGGGCAATCTAGCGGCAACCGAGTGGCCTGAAGGCGGAACCGGCCAACCCGTCGCCCTCACCATCGTTGCGCTTCGAGATGAACTATTGCTTAAGATGATCGTCCTCGTCAACCACGGCGCTACCAGAGTTACCACGACATGCGCCTTAAAAGCGTTCTCGTTTGGGTCAGCGCCACCAGAATTGAATCGGCAAGTCAGCGGATATTACACAACTCGTAAAGAAAACCCTCTCCGCGACCTCGCGGCCATTGTGCGCAGTGTACAGCAAATGACAAACGATGTTGCGAGCGATATATCGGAAAAACTTTGCACTGACGCGATGGTCGCCACTGCAGGTTGTGTGAGTCTCGCACAAAGTGCCATATCAAACGTGCGCAAGCTAGTGACAAGCAACTTCACCAGATCCGTAGATTCTGCATACGCTCGGATACAATGAAAGTATCGAGAGATAACACCGACACGAGTTGCGCGACGGCGCTGGCTGCAGTCGCTACAACACTGGATTTATTAATCAACGTAATTGTGATCTTAATGGCGTATCGAGTGTGCACCAGAAACTACAACCAGTACTACAGAAAACTGGCATGAGGGTCACGGTCTAACGTTATGTTGGTGTCTCGCATCGACCGTCGACGGCCGTTTGCCAGCGGCTGAAAATGGCACAGTTGACGAAATGGAAACGCCGACCGTCGATAGTGCACTCTTGCAAGTTCCAACCGCACCATCTCAGGAGACAGACCACAGAGTCATATTAGCGTAGGGTAGATAGAAAATGCGCAAATCGGCGCAACCGCCCATATACATACTATACGAGTTCAACATAGAGTAGAGTAAGAAGTTACTACCGATTGTATTTCCAACGTGCAAGCAGCTGGTGTGTGACGCTTTACTTGAGTATCACAGAGGTTGCGATGTCCTGTGTTCCGCGAGCGCATGCAAACAAGTGAACGAACTTCTACGGACCGTACTGTTGGGGTATGAGCGAGCTGTAAAATCAATACAAGCTAGACACGCGGACTTTGCCGCGTTACTGGACACGCATATCGCCACAACAAAACCGGGTCAAGTGTTCGGGGCATCACCGCGCTCGACTATACACGTCTTGGCCTACCACGAGTACATGAGCCCACAGATCCTAAGCGAGGTCGAAGCCATTGTGTCTACTCAACGCAAATTCAGCACAGCCGTAGCGCTAAGACAAGTCCCTCTAGACTGCTGGAAACTTTGGAAACGTGGAAGGCTGGCGTGTACGCGCTTTCTACACATCTCAACGGTATGATCGCGATACTCTCTGCCGCACAACAACTAATGGTCATGTGTTCGGAAGGTCTGATCAGGTCTGACATGACCGGTTGTCAATCGACGTCGAGCGTGCACTCACACACGGATATCCTGGCGTACATTAAAGCGACGGCGACCTCTACGCTCACGTTGATCGCCGATGTTTCGAAGGCCAATCGAGTGTGTTGGCTGACGAAAGCTATGGTGACCGACGGTCGCGTCGACTACAATGTGCCTCATTGCGACTGGAGAGGCGTATGTGATCCTTTGCAAATCGACAACACCACCGCGGTCGAGTGCGAAGTCACGGTCGGCGGCGTGTTGTCCTTACTTTGCCCCATACAATGTGACGGTCCGTGACACGGACCGGTGTGTTACGACCCGACTAACGAAACGTACCAGGTGATAACATTGCATCCGCCCATTACAGCGGAGCGAGCGTTTCGCCACACTCCCAAACCAAGGTTAATAGTTGTAGCGCACGCCCTTTCGGACCTCGGTGCACGCGAAACTCTGGTGTACGCTCACAACATCACGCTCGAGACAGCTCAAGCGTTACGCGAAACAAAGGACGTGTTCAAATCCATAGAGAATATACGGTCTTTAGCGTATGCGTATATAAAGAAGGTCGATGACATTTACAGACCCGGCGGCATGGGCACCACAGTAGAACAACAAGGTGCTCTCAAGCGCACACAGATACTGGCCGCATTATCACTCGTGATGTCTATCCTGACATGCCCGTTTCTGATTTCTATGTATATTAAATTATGACAAGAGCTACTTTAGGTGGTTACGATTACACTATGACCACGTGCCTTAGTTTCTGCTAGTGACCTATAAATACATATACCCACTTGCTCTCACTGCCATTAAAGCGGCTGTACCCACACGTACAACACCCAAGAAAAAAAATGATCTTGCTGTATGTACTGGGTGTACTCTCAGTAGTCGCAGTTGCTCCGGCCATGGTGATACGCTCACATAACGCCTCTGAGATACGTCCCATCACACCACCTCCTAGACTACTCGCGAAGGAGTATTCAACACCCCCTTTGTACGAAGACAACCATTATAACGAGCACAGCACAACGCTTGCCGCACGCGAAGACAACATGCAGGAGACTACGCTACCACCTGGCGTGAGAACAACGGATTCGAGTGACAACGATCGCGACTATGGCGAGCACATTACAACACCCTCTGTGCACGAAGACCAGGTGCAGGAGACAACGCTACCACCTGTCGTGAGAAACAAGAATTTGGTTAACAATGATCATCGTCGTGTCCCATTGTAAACGGGCGCGCCATCGCACACATCGTACATGTGTGTTAACCCACCTGTATGCGACAGACTTTGTGTGTTGCATGACATCGAGATGTATTGACGTCTGTGTCAATACAGGACTCTCTATAAGCCGGGAGCTGGACGCTAACGACCCATGCATGCGCCACACAAAAGGTATCGTACATGTGTTAACCCACCTGTATACGACAGACTTTGTGTGTTGCATGACATCGAGATGTATTGACGTCTGTGTCAATACAGGACTCTATAAGCTGGGAGCTGGACGCTAACGACCCGTGCATGCGCCACACAAAAGGTAACTCGACTAACTACAAAACGCATATTGTGATGTAGAAAGTTGGCTCGACTGTTTGCATCAGCTGCAGCTGCTGTTTACTCACGAAGTGAATCGCACGCTTGTTAGAAGTACATTCGGAGCACTTAAAAAATACATCGCTCTCATCGAGTTCCGTCTCAGCGTTCACCGGCTGATGGGCAAGAGCGTGACATGGGATCGCCAGGAACTTACTTAAGGACTATCATCTCATTTGGCATTTACTCACGGACCCAAGAAACCAGTTCCGAAAAATGGTCGAGAATTATAACTTGTCTAATAGCAACTGGAAGATATGCTGCATCATAAGCCTCTGATGGTTCACAAGGTGCACGGTCCACTCGAAATCCTAATGCTGTATTTGTAGTACATACACTAAGTCTTCTCTGTTGATGTCAGACTAGAGTTTTATTAGAGTTTTACTTTGCAACAATGGGATTCGAGCAATTGATGTGTATATTTTTAATAGTGCACAATGCTACTATTCCTAGGCTGAATGTATGACATGGCTCTTATGTATCATTATGTATCGTTTCCATTAAGTACTAATTTAAATAAAGTCCCTCTGTCCTCAGTGCTAGGTTGTGGGTTTAATACACATCATTATGATCAACCTGTTGAATATAACAATATTCCTGTAAAAGTCATTTAGTAATGAACAACCTCAGTTCTGTGAAAGAACATCATGTCTCTGATGTGTACACTGCAGGCCTGACCGGGGTTTGCACGCAAGGGCCTGTGTGTGTGTGTGTGTGTGTGTGTGTGTGTGTGTGTGTGTGTGTGTGTGTGTGTGTGTGTGTGTGTGTGTGTGTGTGTGTGTGTGTGTGTGTGTGAAACAAATAAAGATAAATATAGCTAGTGTGGCCACGAGCGGTCGTGCAGGGTAGAGGCTGCACGAAAACGCCTCTAAAACAAGCGCGTGCCCACGCCCGATCCGTGGAAGCATGTAGAACTAGCAAACGTACTACTAATGACTGATAATGACTCCATTCCTTTTTGTGGTTGTAGGGGCTGTTGATTGGAGTACACTAAAATAAACCTGATCTCTCTAGGACATTCAGAAGCCAAGTTATAAGCCCACAAATGTGTAACTGGACTACTTCTTTAAATTGACACCAGATCCGGTGACCTTCGGGACATGGTTTGACCCCCTTAGGAAAGTGCTAGCATCATGAAACGTTCAGATCACTTACAACTCAATAGATTCTACCTTCCTGTAACGTTTCAGCCTGATTGGACCTTGTTTTCACACAAATGGACCCAGATTCATGTGAAATTGTGCTTCGTGCAACATAATTCTGGGTGCCATTTAAAAACCATAAGTGCTAATGACTCCATTCCTTTTTGTGGTTGTAGGGGCTGTTGATTGGAGTATACTAAAACAAACCTGATCTCTCTAGGACATTCAGAAGCCACGTTATAAGCCCACAAATGTGTAACTGGACTACTTCTTTAAATTTACACCAGATCCGGTGACCTTTGGGACATGGTTTGACCCCCTTAGGAAAGTGCTATCATCATGAAACGTTCAGATCACTTACAACTCAATAGATTCTAACTTCCTGTAACGTTTCAGCCTGATTGGACCTTGTTTTCACACAAATGAACCCAGAATGATGTGAAAGTGTGCTTCGTGCAACATAATTCTGGGTGCCATTTAAAAACCATAAGTGCTAATGACTCCATTCCTCTTTGGGGTAATGGGGGCTGTTAACTGGAGTACTCTAAAACAAACCTGACCTCTCTAGGATATTCAGAAGCCAAGTTATAAGCCCACAAATGTGTAACTGGACTACTTCTTTAAAGTGACACCAGGTCCGGTGACCTTTGGGACATGGTTTGACCCCCTATAGGAATGTGCGATCATCATGAAACGTTCAGATCACTTACAACTCAATAGATTCTACCTTCTTGTAACGTTTCAGCCTGATTGGACCTTGTTTTCACACAAATGGACCCAGAATGAAGTGAAATTGTGCTTCGTGCAACATAATTCTGTGTGCCATTTACAAACCATAAGTGCTAATGACTCCATTCCTTTTTGTGGTTGTAGGGGATGTTGATTGGAGTACACTAAAACAAACCTGATCTCTCTAGGACATTCAGAAGCCAAGTTATAAGCCCACAAATGTGTAACTGGACTACTTCTTTAAATTGACACCAGATCCGGTGACCTTTGGGACATGGTTTGACCCCCTTAGGAAAGTGCTATCATCATGAAATGTTCAGATCACTTACAACTCAATAGATTCTACCTTCTTGTAACGTTTCAGCCTGATTGGACCTTGTTTTCACAGAAATGAACCCAGAATGATGTGAAATTGTGCTTCGTGCAACATAATTCTGGGTGCCATTTACAAACCATAAGTGCTAATGACTCCATTCCGTTTTGTGGTTGTAGGGGCTGTTGATTGGAGTACACTAAAACAAACCTAACCTCTCTAGGACATTCAGAAGCCAAGTTATAAGCCCACAAAGATGTAACTGGACTACTTCTTTAAAGTGACACCAGGCCCGGTGACCTTTGGGACATGGTTTTACCCCCTATAGGAATGTGCGATCATCTTGAAACATTCAGATCACTTACAACTCAATAGATTCTACCTTCTTATAGCGTTTCAGCCTGATTGGACCTTGTTTTCACACAAATGGACCCAGAATGAAGTGAAATTGTGCTTCGTGCAACATAATTCTGGGTGCCATTTACAAACCAAAAGTGCTAATGACTCCATTCCTTTTTGTGGTTGTAGGGGCTGTTGATTGGAGTACACTAAAACAAACCTGATCTCTCTAGGACATTCAGAAGCCAAGTTATAAGCCCACAAATGTGTAACTGGACTACTTCTTTAAATTGACACCAGATCCGGTGACCTTTGGGACATGGTTTGACCCCCTTAGGAAAGTGCTATCATCATGAAACGTTCAGATCACTTACAACTCAATAGATTCTACCTTCTTGTAACGTTTCAGCCTGATTGGACCTTGTTTTCACACAAATGGACCCAGAATGATGTGAAATTGTGCTTCGTGCAACATAATTCTGGGTGCCATTTACAAACCATAAGTGCTAATGACTCCATTCCTTTTTGTGGTTGTAGGGGCTGTTGATTGGAGTACACTAAAACAAACCTGACCGCTCTAGGACATTCAGAAGCCAAGTTATAAGCCCACAAATGTGTAACTGGACTAATTCTTTAAAGTGACACCAGATCCGGTGACCTTTGCGACATGGTTTGACCCCCTTAGGAAAGTGCTATCATCATGAAACGTTCAGATCACTTACAACTCAATAGATTCTACCTTCCTGTAACGTTTCTGCCTGATTGGACCTTGTTTTCACACAAATGAACCCAGAATGATGTGAAATTGTGCTTCGTGCAACATAATTCTGTGTGCCATTTACAAACCATAAGTGCTAATGACTCCATTCCTTTTTGTGGTTGTAGGGGCTGTTGATTGGAGTACATTAAAACAAACCTGATCTCTCTAGGACATTCAGAAGCCAAGTTATAAGCCTACAAAGATGTAACTGGACTACTTCTTTAAAGTGACACCAGGCCCGGTGACCTTTGGGACATGGTTTTACCCCCTATAGGAATGTGCGATCATCTTGAAACGTTCAGATCACTTACAACTCAATAGATTCTACCTTCCTGTAACGTTTCTGCCTGATTGGACCTTGTTTTCACACAAATGAACCCAGAATGATGTGAAATTTTGCTTCGTGCAACATAATTCTGGGTGCCATTTACAAACCATAAGTGCTAATGACTCCATTCCTTTTTGTGGTTGTAGGGGCTGTTGATTGGAGTACATTAAAACAAACCTGACCTCTCCAGGACATTCAGAAGCCAAGTTATAAGCCCACAAATGTGTAACTGGACTACTACTTTAAATTGACACCAGATCCAGTGACATTTGGGACATGGTTTGACCCCCTTAGGAAAGTGCTATCATCATGAAACGTTCAGATCACTTACAACTCAATAGATTCTACCTTTCTGTAACGTTTCAGCCTGATTGGACCTTGTTTTCACACAAATGAACCCAGAATGATGTGAAATTGTGCTTCGTGCAACATAATTCTGGGTGCCATTTAAAAACCATAAGTGCTAATGACTCCATTCCTTTTTGTGGTTGTAGGGGCTGTTGATTGGAGTATACTAAAACAAACCTGATCTCTCTAGGACATTCAGAAGCCAAGTTATAAGCCCACAAATGTGTAACTGGACTACTTCTTTAGACACCAGATCCGGTGACCTTTGGGACATGGTTTGACCCCCTTAGGGAAGTGCTATCATCATGAAACCTTCAGATCACTTACATTTTAATAGATTCTACCTTCCTGTAATGTTTCAGCCTGATTGGACCTTGTTTTCACACAAATGGACCCAGAATGATGTGAAATTGTGCTTCGTGCAACAATATTCTGGGTGCCATTTAAAAACCATAAGTGCTAATGACTCCATTCCTTTTTGTGGTTGTAGGGGCTGTTGATTGGAGTACACTAAAACAAACCTGATCTCTCTAGGACATTCAGAAGCCAAGTTATAAGCCCACAAATGTGTAACTGGACTACTTCTTTAAATTGACACCAGATCCGGTGACCTTTGGGACATGGTTTGACCCCCTTAGGAAAGTGCTATCATCATGAAACGTTCAGATCACTTACAACTCAATAGATTCTACCTTCCTGTAACGTTTCAGCCTGATTGGACCTTGTTTTCACACAAATGAACCCAGAATGATGTGAAATTGTGCTTCGTGCAACATAATTCTGGGTGCCATTTAAAAACCATAAGTGCTAATGACTCCATTCCTTTTTGTGGTTGTAGGGGCTGTTGATTGGAGTACACTAAAACAAACCTGATCGCTCTAGGACATTCAGAAGCCAAGTTATAAGCCCACAAATGTGTAACTGGACTACTTCTTTAAATTGACACCAGATCCGGTGACCTTTGGGACATGGTTTGACCCCCTTAGGAAAGTGCTATCATCATGAAATGTTCAGATCACTTACAACGCAATAGATTCTACCTTCCTGTAACGTTTCAGCCTGATTGGACCTTGTTTTCACACAAATGAACCCAGAATGATGTGAAATTGTGCTTCGTGCAAAATAATTCTGGGTGCCATTTACAAACCATAAGTGCTAATGACTCCATTCCTTTTTGTGGTTGTAGGGGCTGTTGATTGGAGTACACTAAAACAAACCTAACCTCTCTAGGACATTCAGAAGCCAAGTTATAAGCCCACAAATGTGTAACTGGACTACTTCTTTAAATTGACACCAGATCCGGTGACCTTTGGGACATGGTTTGACCCCCTTAGGAAAGTGCTATCTTCATGAAACGTTCAGATCACTTACAACTCAATAGATTCTACCTTCTTGTAACGTTTCAGCCTGATTGGACCTTGTTTTCACACAAATGGACCCAGAATGATGTGAAATTGTGCTTCGTGCAACATAATTCTGTGTGCCATTTACAAACCATAAGTGCTAATGACTCCATTCCTTTTTGTGGTTGTAGGGGCTGTTGATTGGAGTACATTAAAACAAACCTGATCTCGCTAGGACATTCAGAAGCCAAGTTATAAGCCTACAAAGATGTAACTGGACTACTTCTTTAAAGTGACACCAGGCCCGGTGACCTTTGGGACATGGTTTTACCCCCTATAGGAATGTGCGATCATCTTGAAACGTTCAGATCACTTACAACTCAATAGATTCTACCTTCCTGTAACGTTTCAGCCTGATTGGACCTTGTTTTCACACAAATGGACCCAGAATGATGTGAAATTGTGCTTCGTGCAACATAATTCTGGGTGCCATTTAAGAACCATAAGTGCTAATGACTCCATTCCTTTTTGTGGTTGTGGGGGCTGTTGATTGGAGTACACTAAAACAACCCTGATCTCCCTAGGACATTCAGAAGCCAAGTTATAAGCCCACAAAGGTGTAACTGGACTACTTCTTTAAAGTGACACCAGGCCCGGTGACCTTTGGGACATGTTTGACCCCCTATAGGAAAGTGCTATCATCATGAAACGTTCAGATCACTTACAACTCAATAGATTCTACCTTCCTGTAACGTTTCTGCCTGATTGGACCTTGTTTTCACACAAATGAACCCAGAATGATGTGAAATTTTGCTTCGTGCAACATAATTCTGGGTGCCATTTACAAACCATAAGTGCTAATGACTCCATTCCTTTTTGTGGTTGTAGGGGCTGTTGATTGGAGTACATTAAAACAAACCTGACCTCTCCAGGACATTCAGAAGCCAAGTTATAAGCCCACAAATGTGTAACTGGACTACTACTTCAAATTGACACCAGATCCGGTGACATTTGGGACATGGTTTGACCCCCTTAGGAAAGTGCTATCATCATGAAATGTTCAGATCACTTACAACGCAATAGATTCTACCTTCCTGTAACGTTTCAGCCTGATTGGACCTTGTTTTCACACAAATGAACCCAGAATGATGTGAAATTGTGCTTCGTGCAAAATAATTCTGGGTGCCATTTACAAACCATAAGTGCTAATGACTCCATTCCTTTTTGTGGTTGTAGGGGCTGTTGATTGGAGTACACTAAAACAAACCTAACCTCTCTAGGACATTCAGAAGCCAAGTTATAAGCCCACAAATGTGTAACTGGACTACTTCTTTAAATTGACACCAGATCCGGTGACCTTTGGGACATGGTTTGACCCCCTTAGGAAAGTGCTATCTTCATGAAACGTTCAGATCACTTACAACTCAATAGATTCTACCTTCTTGTAACGTTTCAGCCTGATTGGACCTTGTTTTCACACAAATGGACCCAGAATGATGTGAAATTGTGCTTCGTGCAACATAATTCTGTGTGCCATTTACAAACCATAAGTGCTAATGACTCCATTCCTTTTTGTGGTTGTAGGGGCTGTTGATTGGAGTACATTAAAACAAACCTGATCTCGCTAGGACATTCAGAAGCCAAGTTATAAGCCTACAAAGATGTAACTGGACTACTTCTTTAAAGTGACACCAGGCCCGGTGACCTTTGGGACATGGTTTTACCCCCTATAGGAATGTGCGATCATCTTGAAACGTTCAGATCACTTACAACTCAATAGATTCTACCTTCCTGTAACGTTTCAGCCTGATTGGACCTTGTTTTCACACAAATGGACCCAGAATGATGTGAAATTGTGCTTTGTGCAACATAATTCTGGGTGCCATTTAAGAACCATAAGTGCTAATGACTCCATTCCTTTTTGTGGTTGTGGGGGCTGTTGATTGGAGTACACTAAAACAACCCTGATCTCCCTAGGACATTCAGAAGCCAAGTTATAAGCCCACAAAGGTGTAACTGGACTACTTCTTTAAAGTGACACCAGGCCCGGTGACCTTTGGGACATGTTTGACCCCCTATAGGAAAGTGCTATCATCATGAAACGTTCAGATCACTTACAACTCAATAGATTCTACCTTCCTGTAACGTTTCTGCCTGATTGGACCTTGTTTTCACACAAATGAACCCAGAATGATGTGAAATTTTGCTTCGTGCAACATAATTCTGGGTGCCATTTACAAACCATAAGTGCTAATGACTCCATTCCTTTTTGTGGTTGTAGGGGCTGTTGATTGGAGTACATTAAAACAAACCTGACCTCTCCAGGACATTCAGAAGCCAAGTTATAAGCCCACAAATGTGTAACTGGACTACTACTTCAAATTGACACCAGATCCGGTGACATTTGGGACATGGTTTGACCCCCTTAGGAAAGTGCTATCATCATGAAACCTTCAGATCACTTACATTTTAATAGATTCTACCTTCCTGTAATGTTTCAGCCTGATTGGACCTTGTTTTAACACAAATGGACCCAGAATGATGTGAAATTGTGCTTCGTGCAACATAATTCTGGGTGCCATTTACAAACCATAAGTGCTAATGACTCCATTCCTTTTTGTGGTTGTAGGGGCTGTTGATTGGAGTACACTAAAACAAACCTGATCTCTCTAGGACATTCAGAAGCCAAGTTATAAGCCCACAAATGTGTAACTGGACTACTTCTTTAAATTGACACCAGATCCGGTGACCTTTGGGACATGGTTTGACCCCCTTAGGAAAGTGCTATCATCATGAAACGTTCAGATCACTTACAACTCAATAGATTCTACCTTCCTGTAACGTTTCAGCCTGATTGGACCTTGTTTTCACACAAATGAACCCAGAATGATGTGAAATTGTGCTTCGTGCAACATAATTCTGGGTGCCATTTAAAAACCATAAGTGCTAATGACTCCATTCCTTTTTGTGGTTGTAGGGGCTGTTGATTGGAGTACACTAAAACAAACCTGATCGCTCTAGGACATTCAGAAGCCAAGTTATAAGCCCACAAATGTGTAACTGGACTACTTCTTTAAATTGACACCAGATCCGTTGACCTTTGGGACATGGTTTGACCCCCTTAGGAAAGTGCTATCATCATGAAACGTTCAGATCACTTACAACGCAATATATTCTACCTTCCTGTAACGTTTCAGCCTGATTGGACCTTGTTTTCACACAAATGAACCCAGAATGATGTGAAATTGTGCTTCGTGCAACATAATTCTGGGTGCCATTTAAAAACCATAAGTGCTAATGACTCCATTCCTTTTTGTGGTTGTAGGGGCTGTTGATTGGAGTATACTAAAACAAACCTGATCTCTCTAGGACATTCAGAAGCCAAGTTATAAGCCCACAAATTTGTAACTGGACTACTTCTTTAGACACCAGATCCGGTGACCTTTGGGACATGGTTTGACCCCCTTAGGAAAGTGCTATCATCATGAAACGTTCAGATCACTTACAACAATAGATTCTACCTTCCTGTAACGTTTCAGCCTGATTGGACCTTGTTTTCACACAAATGAACCCAGAATGATGTGAAATTGTGCTTCGTGCAACGTAATTCTGGGTGCCATTTAAAAACCATAAGTGCTAATGTCTCCATTCCTTTTTGTGGTTCTAGGGGCTGTTGATTGGAGTACACTAAAACAAACCTGATCTCTCTAGGCCATTCAGAAGACAAGTTATAAGACCACACACAAAGATGTAACTGGACTACTTCTTTAAAGTGACACTTGGCCCGGTGACCTTTGGGACATGGTTTTACCCCCTATAGGAATGTGCGATCATCTTGAAACGTTCAGATCACTTACAACTCAATAGATTCTACCTTCTTGTAGTGTTTCAGCCGGATTGGACCTTGTTTTCACACAAATGGACCCAGAATCATGTGAAATTGTGCTTAGTGCAGCATAATTCTGGGTGCCATTTACAAACCATAAGTGCTAATGACTCCATTCCTTTTTGTGGTTGTAGGGGCTGTTGATTGGAGTACATTAAAACAAACCTGACCTCTCCAGGACATTCAGAAGCCAAGTTATAAGCCCACAAATGTGTAACTGGACTACTACTTCAAATTGACACCAGATCCGGTGACATTTGGGACATGGTTTGACCCCCTTAGGAAAGTGCTATCATCATGAAACCTTCAGATCACTTACATTTTAATAGATTCTACCTTCCTGTAATGTTTCAGCCTGATTGGACCTTGTTTTAACACAAATGGACCCAGAATGATGTGAAATTGTGCTTCGTGCAACATAATTCTGGGTGCCATTTACAAACCATAAGTGCTAATGACTCCATTCCTTTTTGATGTTGTAGGGGCTGTTGATTGGAGTACACTAAAACAAACCTGATCTCTCTAGGACATTCAGAAGCCAAGTTATAAGCCCACAAATGTGTAACTGGACTACTTCTTTAAATTGACACCAGATCCGGTGACCTTTGGGACATGGTTTGACCCCCTTAGGAAAGTGCTATCATCATGAAACGTTCAGATCACTTACAACTCAATAGATTCTACCTTCCTGTAACGTTTCAGCCTGATTGGACCTTGTTTTCACACAAATGAACCCAGAATGATGTGAAATTGTGCTTCGTGCAACATAATTCTGGGTGCCATTTAAAAACCATAAGTGCTAATGACTCCATTCCTTTTTGTGGTTGTAGGGGCTGTTGATTGGAGTACACTAAAACAAACCTGATCGCTCTAGGACATTCAGAAGCCAAGTTATAAGCCCACAAATGTGTAACTGGACTACTTCTTTAAATTGACACCAGATCCGGTGACCTTTGGGACATGGTTTGACCCCCTTAGGAAAGTGCTATCATCATGAAACGTTCAGATCACTTACAACGCAATAGATTCTACCTTCCTGTAACGTTTCAGCCTGATTGGACCTTGTTTTCACACAAATGAACCCAGAATGATGTGAAATTGTGCTTCGTGCAACATAATTCTGGGTGACACTTACAAACCATAAGTGCTAATGACTCCATTCATTTTTGTGGTTGTAGGGGCTGTTGATTCGAGTACATTAAAACAAATCTGATCTCTCTAGGACATTCAGAAGCCAAGTTATAAGCCCACAAATGTGTAACTGGACTACTTCTTTAAATTGACACCAGATCCAGTGACCTTTGGGACATGGTTTGACCCCCTTAGGAAAGTGCTATCATCATGAAACGTTCAGATCACTTACAACTCAATAGATTCTACCTTCCTGTAACGTTTCAGCCTGATTGGACCTTGTTTTCACACAAATGGACCCAGAATGATGTGAAATTGTGCTTTGTGCAACATAATTCTGGGTGCCATTTAAAAACCATAAGTGCTAACGACTCAATTCCTTTTTGTGGTTGTAGGGGCTGTTGATTGGAGTACACTAAAATAAACCTGATCTCTCTAGGACATTCAGAAGCCAAGTTATAAGCCCACAAATGTGTAACTGGACTACTTCATTAAATTGACACCAGATCCGGTGACCTTTGGGACATGGTTTTACCCCCTATAAGAATGTGCGATCATCTTGAAACCTTCAGATCACTTACAACTCAATAGATTCTACCTTCTTGTAGCGTTTCAGCCTGATTGGACCTTGTTTTCACACAAATGGACCCAGAATGATGTGAAATTGTGCTTCGTGCAACATAATTCTGGGTGCCATTTACAAACCATAAATGCTAATGACTCCATTCCTTTTTGTGGTTGTAGGTGCTGTTGATTGGAGTACATTAAAACAAACCTGATCTCTCTAGGACATTCAGAAGTCAAGTTATAAGCCCACAAATGTGTAACTGGACTACTACTTTAAATTGACACCAGATCCGGTGACCTTTGGGACATGGTTTGACCCCCTATAGGAAAGTGCTATCATCATGAAACGTTCAGATCACTTACAACTCAATAGATTCTACCTTCCTGTAACGTTTCTGCCTGATTGGACCTTGTTTTCACACAAATGAACCCAGAATGATGTGAAATTTTGCTTCGTGCAACATAATTCTGGGTGCCATTTACAAACCATAAGTGCTAATGACTCCATTCCTTTTTGTGGTTGTAGGGGCTGTTGATTGGAGTACATTAAAACAAACCTGACCTCTCCAGGACATTCAGAAGCCAAGTTATAGGCCCACAAATGTGTAACTGGACTACTACTCTAAATTGACACCAGATCCGGTGACATTTGGGACATGGTTTGACCCCCTTAGGAAAGTGCTATCATCATGAAACGTTCAGATCACTTACAACTCAATAGATTCTACCTTTCTGTAACGTTTCAGCCTGATTGGACCTTGTTTTCACACAAATGAACCCAGAATTATGTGAAATTGTGCTTCGTGCAACATAATTCTGGGTGCCATTTAAAAACCATAAGTGCTAATGACTCCATTCCTTTTTGTGGTTGTAGGGGCTGTTGATTGGAGTATACTAAAACAAACCTGATCTCTCTAGGACATTCAGAAGCCAAGTTATAAGCCCACAAATGTGTAACTGGACTACTTCTTTAGACACCAGATCCGGTGACCTTTGGGACATGGTTTGACCCCCTTAGGGAAGTGCTATCATCATGAAACCTTCAGATCACTTACATTTTACCAGATTCTACCTTCCTGTAATGTTTCAGCCTGATTGGACCTTGTTTTCACACAAATGGACCCAGAATGATGTGAAATTGTGCTTCGTGCAACATAATTCTGGGTGCCATTTACAAACCATAAGTGCTAATGACTCCATTCCTTTTTGTGGTTGTAGGGGCTGTTGATTGGAGTACACTAAAACAAACCTGATCTCTCTAGGACATTCAGAAGCCAAGTTATAAGCCCACAAATGTGTAACTGGACTACTTCTTTAAATTGACACCAGATCCGGTGACCTTTGGGACATGGTTTGACCCCCTTAGGAAAGTGCTATCATCATGAAACGTTCAGATTACTTACAACTCAATAGATTCTACCTTCCTGTAACGTTTCAGCCTGATTGGACCTTGTTTTCACACAAATGAACCCAGAATGATGTGAAATTGTGCTTCGTGCAACATAATTCTGGGTGCCATTTAAAAACCATAAGTGCTAATGACTCCATTCCTTTTTGTGGTTGTAGGGGCTGTTGATTGGAGTACACTAAAACAAACCTGATTGCTCTAGGACATTCAGAAGCCAAGTTATAAGCCCACAAATGTGTAACTGGACTACTTCTTTAAATTGACACCAGATCCGGTGACCTTTGGGACATGGTTTGACCCCCTTAGGAAAGTGCTATCATCATGAAACGTTCAGATCACTTACAACGCAATAGATTCTACCTTCCTGTAACGTTTCAGCCTGATTGGACCTTGTTTTAACACAAATGAACCCAGAATGATGTGAAATTGTGCTTCGTGCAACATAATTCTGGGTGCCATTTAAAAACCATAAGTCTAATGACTCCATTCCTTTTTGTGGTTGTAGGGGCTGTTGATTGGAGTATACTAAAACAAACCTGATCTCTCTAGGACATTCAGAAGCCAAGTTATAAGCCCACAAATTTGTAACTGGACTACTTCTTTAGACACCAGATCCGGTGAACTTTGGGACATGGTTTGACCCCCTTAGGAAAGTGCTATCATCATGAAACATTCAGATCACTTACAACAATAGATTCTACCTTCCTGTAACGTTTCAGCCTGATTGGACCTTGTTTTCACACAAATGAACCCAGAATGATGTGAAATTGTGCTTCGTGCAACATAATTCTGGGTGCCATTTAAAAACCATAAGTGCTAATGTCTCCATTCCTTTTTGTGGTTCTAGGGGCTGTTGATTGGAGTACACTAAAACAAACCTGATCTCTCTAGGACATTCAGAAGCCAAGTTATAAGCCCACAAACAAAGATGTAACTGGACTACTTCTTTAAAGTGACACTTGGCCCGGTGACCTTTGGGACATGGTTTGACCCCCTATAGGAATGTGCGATCATCTTGAAACGTTCAGATCACTTACAACTCAATAGATTCTACCTTCTTGTAGCGTTTCAGCCGGATTGGACCTTGTTTTCACACAAATTGACCCAGAATCATGTGAAATTGTGCTTAGTGCAGCATAATTCTGGGTGCCATTTAAGAACCATAAGTGCTAATGACTCCATTCCTTTTTGTGGTTGTAGGGGCTGTTGATTGGAGTACACTAAAATAAACCTGATCTCTCTAGGACATTCAGAAGCCAAGTTATAAGCCCACAAATGTGTAACTGGACTAGTTCTTTAAATTGACACCAGATCCGGTGACGTTTGGGACATGGTTTGACACCCTTAGGAAAGCGCTATCATCATGAAACGCTCAGATCACTTACAACTCAATAGATTCTAGCTTCCAGTAACGTTTCAGCCTGATTGGACCTTGTTTTCACACAAATGAACCCAGAATGATGTGAAATTGTGCTTCGTGCAAAATAATTCTGGGTGCCATTTACAAACCATAAGTGCTAATGACTCCATTCCTTTTTGTGGTTGTAGGGGCTGTTGATTGGAGTACACTAAAACAAACCTAACCTCTCTAGGACATTCAGAAGCCAAGTTATAAGCCCACAAAGGTGTAACTGGACTACTTCTTTAAAGTGACACTTGGCCCGGTGACCTTTGGGACATGGTTTGACCCCCTATCGGAATGTGCGATCATCTTGAAACGTTCAGATCACTTACAACTCAATAGATTCTACATTCTTGTAGCGTTTCAGCCGGATTGGACCTTGTTTTCACACAAATTGACCCAGAATGATGTGAAATTGTGCTTCGTGCAACATAATTCTGGGTGCCACTTACAAACCATAAGTGCTAATGACTCCATTCATTTTTGTGGTTGTAGGGGCTGTTGATTGGAGTACATTAAAACAAACCTGATCTCTCTAGGACATTCAGAAGCCAAGTTATAAGCCCACAAATGTGTAACTGGACTACTTCTTTAAATTGACACCAGATCCAGTGACCTTTGGGACATGGTTTGACCCCCTTAGGAAAGTGCTATCATCATGAAACGTTCAGATCACTTACAACTCAATAGATTCTACCTTCCTGTAACGTTTCAGCCTGATTGGACCTTGTTTTCACACAAATGGACCCAGAATGATGTGAAATTGTGCTTTGTGCAACATAATTCTGGGTGCCATTTAAAAACCATAAGTGCTAATGACTCCATTCCTTTTTGTGGTTGTAGGGGCTGTTGATTGGAGTACACTAAAATAAACCTGATCTCTCTAGGACATTCAGAAGCCAAGTTATAAGCCCACAAATGTGTAACTGGACTACTTCTTTAAATTGACACCAGATCCGGTGACCTTTTGGACATGGTTTGACCCCCTTAGGAAAGTGCTATCATCATGAAACATTCAGATCACTTACAACTCAATAGATTCTACCTTCCTGTAACGTTTCAGCCTGATTGGACCTTGTTTTCACACAAATTAACCCAGAATGATGTGAAATTGTTCTTCGTGCAACATAATTCTGGGTGCCATTTACAAACCATAAGTGCTAATGACTCCATTCCTTTTTGTGGTTGTAGGGGCTGTTGATTGGAGTACACTAAAACAAACCTGATCTCTCTAGGACATTCAGAAGCGAAGTTAAAAGCCCACAAAGGTGTAACTGGACAACTTCTTTAAAGTGACACCAGGCCCGGTGACCTTTGGGACATGGTTTTACCCCCTATAAGAATGTGTGATCATCTTGAAACCTTCAGATCACTTACAACTCAATAGATTCTACCTTCTTGTAGCGTTTCAGCCTGATTGGACCTTGTTTTCACACAAATGGACCCAGAATGATGTGAAATTGTGCTTCGTGCAACATAATTCTGAGTGCCATTTACAAACCATAAGTGCTAATGACTCCATTCCTTTTTGTGGTTGTAGGGGCTGTTGATTGGAGTACATTAAAACAAACCTGATCTCTCTAGGACATTCAGAAGTCAAGTTATAAGCCCACAAATGTGTAACTGGACTACTACTTTAAATTGACACCAGATCCGGTGACCTTTGGGACATGGTTTGACCCCCTTAGGAAAGTGCTATCATCATGAAACATTCAGATCACTTACAACTCAATAGATTCTACCTTCCTGTAACGTTTCAGCCTGATTGGACCTTGTTTTCACACAAATGAACCCAGAATGATGTGAAATTGTGCTTCGTGCAAAATAATTCTGGGTGCCATTTACAAACCATAAGTGCTAATGACTCCATTCCTTTTTGTGGTTGTAGGGGCTGTTGATTGGAGAACACTAAAACAAACCTAACCTCTCTAGGACATTCAGAAGCCAAGTTATAAGCCCACAAAGGTGTAACTGGACTACTTCTTTAAAGTGACACCAGGCCCTGTGACCTTTGGGACATGGTTTTACCCCCTATAGGAATGAGCGATAATCTTGAAACGTTCAGATCACTTACAACTCAATAGATTCTACCTTCTTGTAGCGTTTCAGCCTGATCGGACCTTGTTTTCACACAAATGGACCCAGAATGATGTGAAATTGTTCTTCCTGCAACATAATTCTGGGTGCCATTTACAAACCTTAAGTGCTAATGACTCCATTCCTTTTTGTGGTTGTAGGGGCTGTTGATTTGAGTACACTAAAACAAACCTGATCTCTCTAGGACATTCAGAAGCCAAGTTATAAGCCCACAAATGTGTAACTGGACTACTTTTTTAAATTTACACCAGATCCGGTGACCTTTGGGACATGGTTTGACCCCCTTAGGAAAGTGCTATCATCATGAAACGTTCAGATCACTTACAACTCAATAGATTCTACCTTCCTGTAATGTTTCAGCCTGATTGGACCTTGTTTCCACACAAATGAACCCAGAATGATGTGAAATTGTGCTTCGTGCAACATAATTCTGGGTGCCATTTACAAACCATAAGTGCTAATGACTCCATTCCTTTTTGTGGTTGTAGGGGCTGTTGATTGGAGTACACTAAAACAAACCTGATCTCTCTAGGACATTCAGAAGCCAAGTTATAAGCCCACAAATAAGTAACTGGACTACTTCTTTAAATTGACACCAGATCCGGTGACTTTTGGGACATGGTTTGACCCCCTTAGGATAGTGCTATCATCATGAAACGTTCAGATCACTTGCAACTCAATAGATTCTACCTTCTTGTAACGTTTCAGCCTGATTGGACCTTGTTTTCACACAAATGAACCCAGAATGATGTGAAATTGTGCTTCGTGCAACATAATTCTGGGTGCCATTTACAAACCATAAGTGCTAATGACTCCATTCCTTTTTGTTGTTGTAGGGGCTTTGATTGGAGTACACTAAAACAAACCTAACCTCTCTAGGACATTCAGAAGCCAAGTTATAAGCCCACAAAGGTGTAACTGGACTACTTCTTTAAAGTGACACCAGGCCCGGTGACCTTTGGGAAATGGTTTTACCCCCAATAGGAATGTGCGATCATCTTGAAACGTTCAGATCACTTACAACTCAATAGATTCTACCTTCTTGTAGCGTTTCAGCCTGATTGGACCTTGTTTTCACACAAATGGACCCAGAATGATGTGAAATTGTGCATCGTGCAACATAATTCTGGGTGCCATTTACAAACCATAAGTGCTAATGACTACATTCCCTTTTGTGTTTGTAGGGGCTCTTGATTGGAGTACATTAAAACAAACCTGATCTCTCTAGGACATTCAGAAGCCAAGTTATAAGCCCACAAATGTGTAACTGGACTACTTCTTTAAATTGACACCAGATCCGGTGACCTTTGGGACATGGTTTGACCCCCTTAGGAAAGCGCTATCATCATGAAACGTTCAGATCACTTACAACTCAATACATTCTACCTTCCTGTAACATTTCAGCCTGATTGGACCTTGTTTTCACACAAATGAACCCAGAATGATGTGAAATTGTGCTTCGTGCAACAAACATCCGGATAACGTGCTCCGGAATTTCTCCGGACGAAGCCCCTAGTAACAGGTCCGGACTTGTTACGGACAGGGTGGCTGCTTTCAGACTCGTGAGATAAATTTCCGGACAAGGGGGAGGGGGGAGGAGGGGACCGGGGGACGCTGTGCGCACCTAGATAACGTATATGTCACGTGACCGGGAAGGTATACCACATGATGTCCCGAGTCCTGAGCACAAACACACAGAGGAAAGAAGGCGAACATCTGAACAGCATCTCCAACATGTCGACCAATTGGACAGATTCAGAGATTCGAGACCTACTCACGGTGAGGGGAGACATGGTCATTATGAAAAGTATTCAAGGTACAGCGCGAGACTCTGTCACCTACGACCGCCTAATATCGAAGTTGCGTGATCTGGGAACGCACCGGAGCAAACAACAGGCCATATCGAAGCTCAAGGCCTTAAAGCGTCGATACCACGAGGTATGTGACCACAATAGGAGAAGTGGTAACGACCGGATGGAGTGGGGCTACTTCGACTTATGTGAAGCTATATGGGGTGCTCAAAAAACCACAAACCCTGTTGTGGTGTGTGGAAGCATGGCGGCGGCTTCCAACCGACCAGAGGACTGCTCTGAGGCCAGCTGCAGCTCCCTTGAGAGGGCCCAAGAAGACGCAACGGACGGCAGCGAGAACCACAGGCCCCAAGTCGCGTCGGACAGTGACTGCTCTTCCATAGCAGGTAAATATTCATGTTAGCAATCAGATGCTGTTGTAAGACTGGGTGTGCAGATGTACAGCTTATAGCTATAAAAACGTTAATTGCAGACAACTGCGACCTAAACAGCAGGCTTTTAACTTCTGGTATATAAACTGCTCCAACTGAGCACGTGATGAGAAAAGCGCTGGGTGACGTGTTTGAATTACGTGCACATTGGGGGTTACAGTTATTGGAAAACTCACCAAAAAATGGAGGACATACATTACGTGTCCCATTTTGAACATGTATTTTGTTACTATATCTGAGTTGAGTTTAAATGTTTGTCTTTGTGGTAAACCTGTAGTGCACCATATTCAGATAATCACCCCACTGCACAAAATACATTGAAACACTACAGCATATATGTGACACTAATGTCTGCCTTTTTCAATAGGGCCATCATGCAGCACCCCATCGCAGGCGGCATCCAGCACTTCAAGGCAAAGAAAGAGGAAGAGAGACAAGTCTTCCTACACAGAATGGAGCGAGGCTTTGGAACGCATGGATGAGAGAAGCCATCAGCGTGACAGAGAATTAATGCAGGAGCAGAGGGAGTTTGAACAGCAATATATGCGTGAATACTTAGCGGTCAGGCGACAAGAAGTGGCTACATTCCAGGATATAACATCTTTGATGCGTCAACTTGTTAACAGGTTGACTCAGCCACAGCAGGAATGGATGCCGGGTCCAAACTACCACAATTTGTAGTTCATTGTCCCTCCACCTTCACTGGCTGATGTAACATTCTGACCTGCAGAGCTCCATCAGTGCAGACTGCTGCACCCCACATTCTCCATCTGTAGACAGTTTCATTTCAGTATTAATTTTCAGTTTTTATTTGTTACACTTTATTTAAACTTTTGCCATTTATACAATCTACTAAAATAAGTTGTTTTTTGTGTTTTTTTTTTATACAAGCCTTTCATGGCAAACCTTTAGTCTCGATTAAATTGGGGGGGGGGGGGTATTGAGTTTAATTTTTTTGGACAAGTTTTGCACATTTTAATTAAATGTCTTTTACTTGAAGTGACAGATTTTGCACAACACAACTTATACCTCTGTTCGCAGTGTCTATTTTACTTTTTTTGCTTGGCAAATAAAAACCTTTTTGGGTGAAACTATGAATACATTCTCATCTATGTGAAGAATGCTTAACACTGTTAAAAGTTTTCTTTTTAATTAGGGGAAGCAGACATAGTTACAGTCCCAAAATGTACAACGCAGTTTTGGACAAGAAGCACAATCAATTTGAAATGCAGTTAAAGTACTGACATGATTGCCCCTCGAATTTGCTGTGCCCCTCCAACTGGAGGGGCATACACAGCTTCTGCATTAAGTTCAGGTAGTTCAGTGGCATCAGTATTCCATTCAGCAAGGTAATTGTCTTTGTTGATCTCGCAGACATTGTGAAGAATGCAACAAGCAATCACAATGTCCGGCATAATGTGAATGTCCACATCACAACGCTTGGCCAGACACTTCCAGCGGCCCTTAAGCCGCCCAAATGCATTTTCAACAACCATCCGAGCAGAGCTTAAACGATAGTTGAAGGTGCTTTGTTCAGGCGTCAGACGATGGTGTTGTGTGAACCCCTTCATCAGCCACTTCTTCAGTGGATATGCCGCATCCCCAATCAGATGAACGGGAACCTCTACACCATTGATGTCTCTGGACATCTAGAAGGACAGAAAACCAAGATTAGAGGTGTAGGGGTGTGTGTGTGTGTGTGTGTGCGCGCGCAGATTTAGATGTTAAGGCATACCTCACGGGGGAACAGGTAGCCATCTTGTTGTTTGGCTTTGATGAAGATGGTAGAGTTGCTGAGTACTCTGGCGTCATGCGTTCGACCAGGCCAACCAACATAAACATCTGTGAAACTGAACAAAGCATTTCGTTAGTGCTGCAACATAACAGCCCCAAACAACAAAGGGATGCATAAAATGTAAATTTGCTCTTGACAACAACATAGAAATTCATGCTCTCACAAAACCAGTCTTACTAGAAACGGTGGTCAACAACAGCCTGCAGAACAATGGAATGCCAGCCTTTTCTGTTGTGATATGAAGCTGGATCGTCCTTCGGAGCAATGATTGGAATGTGGCTTCATCTATAGCTCCACCACATATTGGGTAGCCGCGTGCAGCAAATCCATCCATTGTGACCTGTAGCTGGTCCAGCTTTGGTAATGAAATGAAACATTCTAGCAAACGGTCCTTCAGAGCACTTGTCACCTCTCGCAAAAAAACACAGACAGTGGATATACCAACACCAAACAGGCAGCTTATGGTTCTGTATTCGCTCGGTGTGGCATACCACCAGATAACAACGGCTAGCCTGAGGGAAGGTTCGTAAGGCCTGCGCCTGTTTGTAGTTTTCCATGCCAAAACAGGCCTAACCAAGCTTAACAGGTAGTTGAAGGTCCTGCGAGACATTCGAAAATGTTGATACCGCTCCTCATCTCCAAAGTTTTTCAACGCGTTTGACCAGAAAACTTCGCCACTTGGTCGTGAATGTTTCCATATACGCCGGGTCGCGGTCTCCTGAAGCATGCGGCGAGCCATGGCAGCTCGCCTCCTACGGTACCGTCTCCTACACGCGCGACGGAGCGTTTCACACTGCTCCCGTGATTCCTTTATTACCAATTGAGCTTCATCATCCAGGTCTCTAATGCGTTTTCGTGTGCGCAGGATTACGCTTAACATAAGTCCGATCAGTGAGAGGAATTCTAGCTCTTCGCCGGCCATGTTGGACTGAATAGCTTTGTTTGGGGAAATGACGCATGTACGCCCGCCGCACTTTGTTTACGCAATATCCGGGTACAGCCTCCCCACCCCCTCCCCCCAGACATCTGGAACTTTTCCCTGCTGTCTGAACGCAGCCGAAAGTACAAGTTCCGGTACAAAAGTGGTGTGTCTGAAAACACAGTTCCGGTTAAAAACCGGATTGAATTTTCCACAAATGTTCCAGAATGTCTGTCTGAAAAGGGCTCTAGAGAGATCAGGTTTGTTTTAATGTACTCCAATCAACAGCCCCTACAACCACAAAAAGGAATGGAGTCATTAGCACTTATGGTTTGTAAATGGCACCCAGAATTATGTTGCACGAAGCACAATTTCACATCATTCAGGGTTCATTTGTGTGAAAACAAGGTCCAATCAGGCTGAAACAATACAGGAAGGTAGAATCTATTGAGTTGTAAGTGATCTGAACGTTTCAAGATGATCGCACATTCCTATTGGGGGTAAAACCATTTCCCAAAGGTCACCGGGCCTGGTGTCACTTTAAAGAAGTAGTCCAGCTACACCTTTGTGGGCTTATAACTTGGCTTCTGAATGTCCTAGAGAGGTTAGGTTTGTTTTAGTGTACTCCAATCAAAGCCCCTACAACCACAAAAAGGAATGGAGTCATTAGCACTTATGGTTTGTAAATGGCACCCAGAATTATGTTGCACGAAGCACAATTTCACATCATTCTGGGTTCATTTGTGTGAAAACAAGGTCCAATCAGGCTGAAACGTTACAGGAAGGTAGAATCTATTGAGTTGTAAGTTATCTGAACGTTTCATGATGATAGCACTTTCCTAAGGGGGTCAAACCATGTCCCAAAGGTCACCGGATCTGGTGTCAATTTAAAGAAGCAGTCCAGTTACACATTTGTGGGCTTATAACTTGGCTTCTGAATGACCTAGAGAGATCAGGTTTGTTTTAATGTACTCCAATCAACAGCCCCTACAACCACAAAAAGGAATGGAGATATTAGCACGTATGGTTTGTAAATGGCACCTAGAATTATGTTGCACGAAGCACAATTTCACATCATTCTGGGTTCATTTGTGTGAAAACAAGGTCCAATCAGGCTGAAACGTTACAGGAAGGTAGAATCTATTGAGTTGCAAGTGATCTGAACGTTTCATGATGATAGCACTTTCCTAAGGGGGTCAAACCATGTCCCAAAAGTCACCGGATCTGGTGTCAATTTAAAGAAGTAGTCCAGTTACACATTTGTGGGCTTATAACTTGGCTTCTGAATGTCCTAGAGAGATCAGGTTTGTTTTAGTGTACTCCAATCAACAGCCCCTACAACCACAAAAAGGAATGGAGTCATTAGCACTTATGGTTTGTAAATGGCACCCAGAATTATGTTGCACGAAGCACAATTTCACATCATTCTGGGTCCATTTGTGTGAAAACAAGGTCCAATCAGGCTGAAACGCTACAAGAAGGTAGAATCTATTGAGTTGTAAGTGATATGAACATTTCAAGATGATCGCACATTCTTATAGGGGGTAAAACCATGTCCCAAAGGTCACCGGGCCTGCTGTCACTTTAAAGTAGTAGTCCAGTTACACCTTTTGGGCTTATAACTTGGCTTCTGAATGTCCTAGAGAGGTTAGTTTGTTTTAGTGTACTCCAATCAACAGCCCCTAAAACCACAAAAAGGAATGGAGTCATTAGCACTTATGGTTTGTAAATGGCACCCAGAATTATGTTGCACAAAGCACAATTTCACATCATTCTGGGTTCATTTGTGTGAAAACAAGGTCCAATCAGGCTGAAACGTTACAGGAAGGTAGAATCTATTGAGTTGTAAGTGATCTGAACGTTTCATGATGATAGCACTTTCCTAAGGGGGTCAAACCATGTCCCAAAGGTCACCGGATCTGGTGTCAATTTAAAGAAGTAGTCCAGTTACAAATTTGTGGGCTTATAACTTGGCTTCTGAATGTCCTAGAGAGATCAGGTTTGTTTTAGTGTACTCCAATCAACAGCCCCTACAACCACAAAAAGGAATGGAGTCATTAGCACTTAATGTTTGTAAATGGCACCCAGAATTATGTTGCAGGAAGAACAATTTCACATCATTCTGGGTCCATTTGTGTTAAAACAAGGTCCAATCAGGCTGAAACGCTACAAGAAGGTAGAATCTATTGAGTTGTAAGTGATCTGAACGTTTCAAGATGATCGCTCATTCCTATAGGGGGTAAAACCATGTCCCAAAGGTCACCGGGCCTGGTGTCACTTTAAAGAAGTAGTCCAGTTACACCTTTGTGGGCTTATAACTTGGCTTCTGAATGTCCTAGAGAGGTTAGGTTTGTTTTAGTGTTCTCCAATCAACAGCCCCTACAACCACAAAAAGGAATGGAGTCATTAGCACTTATGGTTTGTAAATGGCACCCAGAATTATGTTGCACGAAGCACAATTTCACATCATTCTGGGTTCATTTGTGTGAAAACAAGGTCCAATCAGGCTGAAACGTTACAGGAAGGTAGAATCTATTGAGTTGTAAGTGATCTGAATGTTTCATGATGATAGCACTTTCCTAAGGGGGTCAAACCATGTCCCAAAGGTCACCGGATCTGGTGTCAATTTAAAGTAGTAGTCCAGTTACACATTTGTGGGCTTATAACTTGACTTCTGAATGTCCTAGAGAGATCAGGTTTGTTTTAATGTACTCCAATCAACAGCCCCTACAACCACAAAAAGGAATGGAGTCATTAGCACTTATGGTTTGTAAATGGCACCCAGAATTATGTTGCACGAAGCACAATTTCACATCATTCTGGGTCCATTTGTGTGAAAACAAGGTCCAATCAGGCTGAAACGCTACAAGAAGGTAGAATCTATTGAGTTGTAAGTGATCTGAAGGTTTCAAGATGATCACACATTCTTATAGGGGGTAAAACCATGTCCCAAAGGTCACCGGGCCTGGTGTCACTTTAAAGAAGTTGTCCAGTTACACCTTTGTGGGCTTATAACTTGGCTTCTGAATGTCATAGAGAGGTCAGGTTTGTTTTAGTGTACTCCAATCAACAGCCCCTACAACCACAAAAAGGAATGGAGTCATTAGCACTTATGGTTTGTAAATGGCACCCAGAATTATGTTGCACGAAGCACAATTTCACATCATTCTGGGTTCATTTGTGTGAAAACAAGGTCCAATAAGGCTGAAACGTTACAGGAAGGTAGAATCTATTGAGTTGTAAGTGATCTGATTGTTTCATGATGATAGCACTTTCCTAAGGGGGTCAAACCATGTCCCAAAGGTCACCGGATCTGGTGTCAATTTAAAGAAGTAGTCCATTTACACATTTGTGGGCTTATAACTTGGCTTCTGAATGTCCTAGAGAGATCAGGTTTATTTTAGTGTACTCCAATCAACAGCCCCTACAACCACAAAAAGGAATGGAGTCATTAGCACTTATGGTTTTTAAATGGCACCCAGAATTATGTTGCACAAAGCACAATTTCACATGATTCTGGGTCCATTTGTGTGAAAACAAGGTCCAATCAGGCTGAAACGTTACAGGAAGGTAGAATCTATTGAGTTGTAAGTGATCTGAACGTTTCATGATGATAGCACTTTCCTAAGGGGGTCAAACCATGTCCCAAAGGTCACCGGATCTGGTGTCACTTTAAAGTAGTCCAGTTACACATTTGTGGGCTTATAACTTGGCTTCTGAATGTCCTAGAGAGGTCAGGTTTGTTTTAGTGTACTCCAATCAACAGCCCCTACAACCACAAAAAGGAATGGAGTCATTAGCACTTATGGTTTGTAAATGGCACCCAGAATTATGTTGCACGAAGCACAATTTCACATCATTCTGGGTCCATTTGTGTTAAAACAAGGTCCAATCAGGCTGAAACATTACAGGAAGGTAGAATCTATTAAGTTGTAAGTGATCTGAACGTTTCATGATGATAGCACTTCCCTAAGGGGGTCAAACCATGTCCCAAAGGTCACCGGATCTGGTGTCTAAAGAAGTAGTCCAGTTACAAATTTGTGGGCTTATAACTTGGCTTCTGAATGTCCTAGAGAGATCAGGTTTGTTTTAGTATACTCCAATCAACATACCCTACAACCACAAAAAGGAATGGAGATATTAGCACTTATGGTTTGTAAATGGCACCCAGAATTATTTTGCACGAAGCACAATTTCACAACATTCTGGGTTCATTTGTGTGAAAACAAGGTCCAATCAGGCTGAAACGTTACTGGAAGCTAGAATCTATTGAGTTGTAAGTGATCTGAACGTTTCATGATGATAGCGCTTTCCTAAGGGGGTCAAACCATGTCCCAAAGGTCACCGGATCTGGTGTCAATTTAAAGAAGTAGTCCAGTTACACATTTGTGGGCTTATAACTTGGCTTCTGAATGTCCTAGAGAGATCAGGTTTGTTTTAGTATACTCCAATCAACAGCCCCTACAACCACAAAAAGGAATGGAGTCATTAGCACTTATGGTTTGTAAATGGCACCCAGAATTATGTTGCACGAAGCACAATTTCACATGATTCTGGGTCCATTTGTGTGAAAACAAGGTCCAATCAGGCTGATACGTTACAAGAAGGTAGAATCTATTGAGTTGTAAGTGATCTGAACGTTTCATGATGATAGCACTTTCCTAAGGGGGTCAAACCATGTCCCAAAGGTCACCGGATCTGGTGTCTAAAGAAGTAGTCCAGTTACAAATTTGTGGGCTTATAACTTGGCTTCTGAATGTCCTAGAGAGATCAGGTTTGTTTTAGTATACTCCAATCAACATACCCTACAACCACAAAAAGGAATGGAGATATTAGCACTTATGGTTTGTAAATGGCACCCAGAATTATTTTGCACGAAGCACAATTTCACATCATTCTGGGTTCATTTGTGTGAAAACAAGGTCCAATCAGGCTGAAACGTTACTGGAAGCTAGAATCTATTGAGTTGTAAGTGATCTGAACGTTTCATGATGATAGCGCTTTCCTAAGGGGGTCAAACCATGTCCCAAAGGTCACCGGATCTGGTGTCAATTTAAAGAAGTAGTCCAGTTACACATTTGTGGGCTTATAACTTGGCTTCTGAATGTCCTAGAGAGATCAGGTTTGTTTTAGTATACTCCAATCAACAGCCCCTACAACCACAAAAAGGAATGGAGTCATTAGCACTTATGGTTTGTAAATGGCACCCAGAATTATGTTGCACGAAGCACAATTTCACATCATTCTGGGTCCATTTGTGTGAAAACAAGGTCCAATCAGGCTGATACGTTACAAGAAGGTAGAATCTATTGAGTTGTAAGTGATCTGAACGTTTCATGATTATAGCACTTTCCTAAGGGGGTCAAACCATGTCCCAAAGGTCACCGGATCTGGTGTCAATTTAAAGAAGTAGTCCAGTTACACATTTGTGGGCTTATAACTTGGCTTCTGAATGTCCTAGAGAGATCAGGTTTGTTTTAATGTACTCCAATCAACAGCCCCTACAACCACAAAAAGGAATGGAGTCATTAGCATTTATGGTTTGTAAATGGCACCCAGAATTATGTTGCACGAAGCACAATTTCACATCATTCTGGGTTCATTTGTGTGAAAACAAGGTCCAATCAGGCTGAAACGTTACAGGAAGGTAGAATCTATTTAGTTGTAAGTGATCTGAACGTTTCATGATTATAGCGCTTTCCTAAGCGGATCAAACCATGTCCCAAAGGTCACCGGATCATGTGTCAATTTAAAGAAGTAGTCCAGTTACACATTTGTGGGCTTATAACTTGGCTTCTGAATGTCCTAGAGAGATCAGGTTTGTTTTAGTGTACTCCAATCAACAGCCCCTACAACCACAAAAGGAATGGAGTCATTAGCCTTATGGTTTGTAAATGGCACCCAGAATTATGTTGCACGAAGCACAATTTCACATCATTCTGGGTCCATTTGTGTGAAAACAAGGTCCAATCAGGCTGAAACATTACAAGAAGGTAGAATCTATTGAGTTGTAAGTGATCTGAACGTTTCATGATGATCTCACATTCCCATAGGGGGTCAAACCATGTCCCAAAGGTCACCGGGCCTGGTGTCACTTTAAAGAAGTAGTCCAGTTACACCTTCGTGGGCTTATAACTTGGCTTCTGAATGTCCTAGAGAGGTCAGGTTTGTTTTAGTGTACTCCAATCAACAGCCCCTACAACCACAAAAAGGAATGGAGTCATTAGCACTTATGGTTTGTAAATGGCACCCAGAATTATATTGCACGAAGCACAATTTCACATCATTCTGGGTCCATTTGTGTGAAAACAAGGTCCAATCAGGCTGAAACGTTACAGGAAGGTACAATCTATTGAGTTGTAAGTGATCTAAACGTTTCATGATGATAGCACTTTCCTAAGGGGGTCAAACCATGTCCCAAAGGTCACCGGATCTGGTGTCAATTTAAAGAAGTAGTCCAGTTACACATTTGTGGGCTTATAACTTGGCTTCTGAATGTCCTAGAGTTATCAGGTTTGCTTTAGTGTACTCCAATCAACAGCCCCTACAACCACAAAAAGGAATGGAGACATTAGCACTTATGGTTTGTAAATGGCACCCAGAATTATGTTGCACGAAGCACAATTTCACATCATTCTGGGTCCATTTGTGTGAAAACAAGGTCCAGTCAGGCTGAAACGCTACAAGAAGGTAGAATCTATTGAGTTGTAAGTGATCTGAACATTTCAAGATGATCGCACATTCCGATAGGGGGTAAAACCATGTCCCAAAGGTCACCGGGCCTGGTGTCACTTTAAAGAAGTACAATAGTCCAGTTACACCTTTGTGGGCTTATAACTTGGCTTCTGAATGTCCTAGAGAGGTTAGGTTTGTTTTAGTGTACTCCAATCAACAGCCCCTACAACCACAAAAAGGAATGGAGTCATTAGCACTTATGGTTTGTAAATGGCACCCAGAATTATGTTGCACGAAGCACAATTTCACATCATTCTGGGTCCATTTGTGTGAAAACAAGGTCCAATCAGGCTGAAACGTTACAGGATGGTAGAATCTATTTAGTTGTAAGTGATCTGAACGTTTCATGATGATAGCGCTTTCCTAAGGGGATCAAACCATGTCCCAAAGGTCACCGGATCTGGTGTAAATTTAAAGAAGTAGTCCAGTTACACATTTGTGGGCTTATAACTTGGCTTCTGAATGTCCTAGAGAGATCAGGTTTGTTTTAGTGTACTCCAATCAACAGCCCCTACAACCACAAAAGGAATGGAGTCATTAGCCTTATGGTTTGTAAATGGCACCCAGAATTATGTTGCACGAAGCACAATTTCACATCATTCTGGGTCCATTTGTGTGAAAACAAGGTCCAATCAGGCTGAAACATTACAAGAAGGTAGAATCTATTGAGTTGTAAGTTATCTGAACGTTTCATGATGATCTCACATTCCCAAAGGGGGTCAAACCATGTCCCAAAGGTCACCGGGCCTGGTGTCACTTTAAAGAAGTAGTCCAGTTACACCTTTGTGGGCTTATAACTTGGCTTCTGAATGTCCTAGAGAGGTCAGGTTTGTTTTAGTGTACTCCAATCAACAGCCCCTACAACCACAAAAAGGAATGGAGTCATTAGCACTTATGGTTTGTAAATGGCACCCAGAATTATGTTGCACGAAGCACAATTTCACATCATTCTGGGTCCATTTGTGTGAAAACAAGGTCCAATCAGGCTGAAACGTTACAGGAAGGTAGAATCTATTTAGTTGTAAGTGATCTGAACGTTTCATGATGATAGCGCTTTCCTAAGGGGATCAAACCATGTCCCAAAGGTCACCGGATCTGGTGTAAATTTAAAGAAGTAGTCCAGTTACACATTTGTGGGCTTATAACTTGGCTTCTGAATGTCCTAGAGAGATCAGGTTTGTTTTAGTGTACTCCAATCAACAGCCCCTACAACCACAAAAAGGAATGGAGTCATTAGCACTTAAGGTTTGTAAATGGCACCCAGAATTATGTTGCAGGAAGAACAATTTCACATCATTCTGGGTCCATTTGTGTTAAAACAAGGTCCAATCAGGCTGAAACGCTACAAGAAGGTAGAATCTATTGAGTTGTAAGTTATCTGAACGTTTCAAGATGATCGCTCATTCCTATAGGGGGTAAAACCATGTCCCAAAGGTCACCGGGCCTGGTGTCACTTTAAAGAAGTAGTCCAGTTACACCTTTGTGGGCTTATAACTTGGCTTCTGAATGTCCTAGAGAGGTTAGGTTTGTTTTAGTGTTCTCCAATCAACAGCCCCTACAACCACAAAAAGGAATGGAGTCATTAGCACTTATGGTTTGTAAATGGCACCCAGAATTATGTTGCACGAAGCACAATTTCACATCATTCTGGGTTCATTTGTGTGAAAACAAGGTCCAATCAGGCTGAAACGTTACAGGAAGGTAGAATCTATTGAGTTGTAAGTGATCTGAATGTTTCAAGATGATAGCACTTTCCTAAGGGGGTCAAACCATGTCCCAAAGGTCACCGGATCTGGTGTCAATTTAAAGTAGTAGTCCAGTTACACATTTGTGGGCTTATAACTTGACTTCTGAATGTCCTAGAGAGATCAGGTTTGTTTTAATGTACTCCAATCAACAGCCCCTACAACCACAAAAAGGAATGGAGTCATTAGCACTTATGGTTTGTAAATGGCACCCAGAATTATGTTGCACGAAGCACAATTTCACATCATTCTGGGTCCATTTGTGTGAAAACAAGGTCCAATCAGGCTGAAACGCTACAAGAAGGTAGAATCTATTGAGTTGTAAGTGATCTGAAGGTTTCAAGATGATCGCACATTCTTATAGGGGGTAAAACCATGTCCCAAAGGTCACCGGGCCTGGTGTCACTTTAAAGAAGTTGTCCAGTTACACCTTTGTGGGCTTATAACTTGGCTTCTGAATGTCATAGAGAGGTCAGGTTTGTTTTAGTGTACTCCAATCAACAGCCCCTACAACCACAAAAAGGAATGGAGTCATTAGCACTTATGGTTTGTAAATGGCACCCAGAATTATGTTGCACGAAGCACAATTTCACATCATTCTGGGTTCATTTGTGTGAAAACAAGGTCCAATCAGGCTGAAACGTTACAGGAAGGTAGAATCTATTGAGTTGCAAGTGATCTGATTGTTTCATGATGATAGCACTTTCCTAAGGGGGTCAAACCATGTCCCAAAGGTCACCGGATCTGATGTCAATTTAAAGAAGTAGTCCAGTTACAAATTTGTGGGCTTATAACTTGGCTTCTGAATGTCCTAGAGAGATCAGGTTTGTTTTAGTATACTCCAATCAACATACCCTACAACCACAAAAAGGAATGGAGATATTAGCACTTATGGTTTGTAAATGGCACCCAGAATTATTTTGCACGAAGCACAATTTCACATCATTCTGGGTTCATTTGTGTGAAAACAAGGTCCAATCAGGCTGAAACGTTACTGGAAGCTAGAATCTATTGAGTTGTAAGTGATCTGAACGTTTCATGATGATAGCGCTTTCCTAAGGGGGTCAAACCATGTCCCAAAGGTCACCGGATCTGGTGTCAATTTAAAGAAGTAGTCCAGTTACACATTTGTGGGCTTATAACTTGGCTTCTGAATGTCCTAGAGAGATCAGGTTTGTTTTAGTATACTCCAATCAACAGCCCCTACAACCACAAAAAGGAATGGAGTCATTAGCACTTATGGTTTGTAAATGGCACCCAGAATTATGTTGCACGAAGCACAATTTCACATCATTCTGGGTCCATTTGTGTGAAAACAAGGTCCAATCAGGCTGATACGTTACAAGAAGGTAGAATCTATTGAGTTGTAAGTGATCTGAACGTTTCATGATGATAGCACTTTCCTAAAGGGGTCAAACCATGTCCCAAAGGTCACCGGATCTGGTGTCTAAAGAAGTAGTCCAGTTACAAATTTGTGGGCTTATAACTTGGCTTCTGAATGTCCTAGAGAGATCAGGTTTGTTTTAGTATACTCCAATCAACATACCCTACAACCACAAAAAGGAATGGAGATATTAGCACTTATGGTTTGTAAATGGCACCCAGAATTATTTTGCACGAAGCACAATTTCACATCATTCTGGGTTCATTTGTGTGAAAACAAGGTCCAATCAGGCTGAAACGTTACTGGAAGCTAGAATCTATTGAGTTGTAAGTGATCTGAACGTTTCATGATGATAGCGCTTTCCTAAGGGGGTCAAACCATGTCCCAAAGGTCACCGGATCTGGTGTCAATTTAAAGAAGTAGTCCAGTTACACATTTGTGGGCTTATAACTTGGCTTCTGAATGTCCTAGAGAGATCAGGTTTGTTTTAGTATACTCCAATCAACAGCCCCTACAACCACAAAAAGGAATGGAGTCATTAGCACTTATGGTTTGTAAATGGCACCCAGAATTATGTTGCACGAAGCACAATTTCACATCATTCTGGGTCCATTTGTGTGAAAACAAGGTCCAATCAGGCTGATACGTTACAAGAAGGTAGAATCTATTGAGTTGTAAGTGATCTGAACGTTTCATGATGATAGCACTTTCCTAAGGGTGTCAAACCATGTCCCAAAGGTCACCGGATCTGGTGTCAATTTAAAGAAGTAGTCCAGTTACACATTTGTAGGCTTATAACTTGGCTTCTGAATGTCCTAGAGAGATCAGGTTTGTTTTAATGTACTCCAATCAACAGCCCCTACAACCACAAAAAGGAATGGAGTCATTAGCATTTATGGTTTGTAAATGGCACCCAGAATTATGTTGCACGAAGCACAATTTCACATCATTCTGGGTTCATTTGTGTGAAAACAAGGTCCAATCAGGCTGAAACGTTACAGGAAGGTAGAATCTATTTAGTTGTAAGTGATCTGAACGTTTCATGATTATAGCGCTTTCCTAAGCGGATCAAACCATGTCCCAAAGGTCACCGGATCATGTGTCAATTTAAAGAAGTAGTCCAGTTACACATTTGTGGGCTTATAACTTGGCTTCTGAATGTCCTAGAGAGATCAGGTTTGTTTTAGTGTACTCCAATCAACAGCCCCTACAACCACAAAAGGAATGGAGTCATTAGCCTTATGGTTTGTAAATGGCACCCAGAATTATGTTGCACGAAGCACAATTTCACATCATTCTGGGTCCATTTGTGTGAAAACAAGGTCCAATCAGGCTGAAACATTACAAGAAGGTAGAATCTATTGAGTTGTAAGTGATCTGAACGTTTCATGATGATCTCACATTCCCATAGGGGGTCAAACCATGTCCCAAAGGTCACCGGGCCTGGTGTCACTTTAAAGAAGTAGTCCAGTTACACCTTTGTGGGCTTATAACTTGGCTTCTGAATGTCCTAGAGAGGTCAGGTTTGTTTTAGTGTACTCCAATCAACAGCCCCTACAACCACAAAAAGGAATGGAGTCATTAGCACTTATGGTTTGTAAATGGCACCCAGAATTATATTGCACGAAGCACAATTTCACATCATTCTGGGTCCATTTGTGTGAAAACAAGGTCCAATCAGGCTGAAACGTTACAGGAAGGTACAATCTATTGAGTTGAAAGTGATCTGAACGTTTCATGATGATAGCACTTTCCTAAGGGGGTCAAACCATGTCCCAAAGGTCACCGGATCTGGTGTCAATTTAAAGAAGTAGTCCAGTTACACATTTGTAGGCTTATAACTTGGCTTCTGAATGTCCTAGAGTTATCAGGTTTGCTTTAGTGTACTCCAATCAACAGCCCCTACAACCACAAAAAGGAATGGAGACATTAGCACTTATGGTTTGTAAATGGCACCCAGAATTATGTTGCACGAAGCACAATTTCACATCATTCTGGGTCCATTTGTGTGAAAACAAGGTCCAGTCAGGCTGAAACGCTACAAGAAGGTAGAATCTATTGAGTTGTAAGTGATCTGAACATTTCAAGATGATCGCACATTCCGATAGGGGGTAAAACCATGTCCCAAAGGTCACCGGGCCTGGTGTCACTTTAAAGAAGTACAATAGTCCAGTTACACCTTTGTGGGCTTATAACTTGGCTTCTGAATGTCCTAGAGAGGTTAGGTTTGTTTTAGTGTACTCCAATCAACAGCCCCTACAACCACAAAAGGAATGGAGTCATTAGCCTTATGGTTTGTAAATGGCACCCAGAATTATGTTGCACGAAGCACAATTTCACATCATTCTGGGTCCATTTGTGTGAAAACAAGGTCCAATCAGGCTGAAACATTACAAGAAGGTAGAATCTATTGAGTTGTAAGTGATCTGAACGTTTCATGATGATCTCACATTCCCATAGGGGGTCAAACCATGTCCCAAAGGTCACCGGGCCTGGTGTCACTTTAAAGAAGTAGTCCAGTTACACCTTTGTGGGCTTATAACTTGGCTTCTGAATGTCCTAGAGAGGTCAGGTTTGTTTTAGTGTACTCCAATCAACAGCCCCTACAACCACAAAAAGGAATGGAGTCATTAGCACTTATGGTTTGTAAATGGCACCCAGAATTATATTGCACGAAGCACAATTTCACATCATTCTGGGTCCATTTGTGTGAAAACAAGGTCCAATCAGGCTGAAACGTTACAGGAAGGTACAATCTATTGAGTTGAAAGTGATCTGAACGTTTCATGATGATAGCACTTTCCTAAGGGGGTCAAACCATGTCCCAAAGGTCACCGGATCTGGTGTCAATTTAAAGAAGTAGTCCAGTTACACATTTGTAGGCTTATAACTTGGCTTCTGAATGTCCTAGAGTTATCAGGTTTGCTTTAGTGTACTCCAATCAACAGCCCCTACAACCACAAAAAGGAATGGAGACATTAGCACTTATGGTTTGTAAATGGCACCCAGAATTATGTTGCACGAAGCACAATTTCACATCATTCTGGGTCCATTTGTGTGAAAACAAGGTCCAGTCAGGCTGAAACGCTACAAGAAGGTAGAATCTATTGAGTTGTAAGTGATCTGAACATTTCAAGATGATCGCACATTCCGATAGGGGGTAAAACCATGTCCCAAAGGTCACCGGGCCTGGTGTCACTTTAAAGAAGTACAATAGTCCAGTTACACCTTTGTGGGCTTATAACTTGGCTTCTGAATGTCCTAGAGAGGTTAGGTTTGTTTTAGTGTACTCCAATCAACAGCCCCTACAACCACAAAAAGGAATGGAGTCATTAGCACTTATGGTTTGTAAATGGCACCCAGAATTATGTTGCACGAAGCACAATTTCACATCATTCTGGGTCCATTTGTGTGAAAACAAGGTCCAATCAGGCTGAAACGTTACAGGAAGGTAGAATCTATTGAGTTGTAAGTGATCTGAACGTTTCATGATGATAGCACTTTCCTAAGGGGGTCAAACCATGTCCCAAAGGTCACCGGATCTGGTGTCAATTTAAAGAAGTAGTCCAGTTACACATTTGCTGGCTTATAACTTGGCTTCTGAATGTCCTAGAGAGATCAGGTTTATTTTAGTGTACTCCAATAAACAGTCCCTACAACTACAAAAAGGAATGGAGTCATTAGCACTTATGGTTTTTAAATGGCACCCAGAATTATAATGCACGAAGCACAATTTCACATCATTCTGGGTTCATTTGTGTGAAAACAAGGTCCAATCAGGCTGAAACGTTACAGGATGGTAGAATCTATTTAGTTGTAAGTGATCTGAACGTTTCATGATGATAGCGCTTTCCTAAGGGGATCAAACCATGTCCCAAAGGTCACCGGATCTGGTGTAAATTTAAAGAAGTAGTCCAGTTACACATTTGTGGGCTTATAACTTGGCTTCTGAATGTCCTAGAGAGATCAGGTTTGTTTTAGTGTACTCCAATCAACAGCCCCTACAACCACAAAAGGAATGGAGTCATTAGCCTTATGGTTTGTAAATGGCACCCAGAATTATGTTGCACGAAGCACAATTTCACATCATTCTGGGTCCATTTGTGTGAAAACAAGGTCCAATCAGGCTGAAACATTACAAGAAGGTAGAATCTATTGAGTTGTAAGTTATCTGAACGTTTCATGATGATCTCACATTCCCATAGGGGGTCAAACCATGTCCCAAAGGTCACCGGGCCTGGTGTCACTTTAAAGAAGTAGTCCAGTTACACCTTTGTGGGCTTATAACTTGGCTTCTGAATGTCCTAGAGAGGTCAGGTTTGTTTTAGTGTACTCCAATCAACAGCCCCTACAACCACAAAAAGGAATGGAGTCATTAGCACTTATGGTTTGTAAATGGCACCCAGAATTATGTTGCACGAAGCACAATTTCACATCATTCTGGGTCCATTTGTGTGAAAACAAGGTCCAATCAGGCTGAAACGTTACAGGAAGGTAGAATCTATTGAGTTGTAAGTGATCTGAACGTTTCATGATGATAGCACTTTCCTAAGGGGGTCAAACCATGTCCCAAAGGTCACCGGATCTGGTGTCAATTTAAAGAAGTAGTCCAGTTACACATTTGTGGGCTTATAACTTGGCTTCTGAATGTCCTAGAGCGATCAGGTTTGCTTTAGTGTACTCCAATCAACAGCCCCTACAACCACAAAAAGGAATGGAGACATTAGCACTTATGGTTTGTAAATGGCACCCAGAATTATGTTGCACGAAGCACAATTTCACATCATTCTGGGTCCATTTGTGTGAAAACAAGGTCCAGTCAGGCTGAAACGCTACAAGAAGGTAGAATCTATTGAGTTGTAAGTGATCTGAACATTTCAAGATGATCGCACATTCCTATAGGGGGTAAAACCATGTCCCAAAGGTCACCGGGCCTGGTGTCACTTTAAAGAAGTACAATAGTCCAGTTACACCTTTGTGGGCTTATAACTTGGCTTCTGAATGTCCTAGAGAGGTTAGGTTTGTTTTAGTGTACTGCAATCAACAGCCCCTACAACCACAAAAAGGAATGGAGTCATTAGCACTTATGGTTTGTAAATGGCACCCAGAATTATGTTGCACGAAGCACAATTTCACATCATTCTGGGTCCATTTGTGTGAAAACAAGGTCCAATCAGGCTGAAACGTTACAGGAAGGTAGAATCTATTGAGTTGTAAGTGATCTGAACGTTTCATGATGATAGCACTTTCCTAAGGGGGTCAAACCATGTCCCAAAGGTCACCGGATCTGGTGTCAATTTAAAGAAGTAGTCCAGTTACACCTTTGTGGGCTTATAACTTGGCTTCTGAATGTCCTAGAGAGGTCAGGTTTGTTTTAGTGTACTCCAATCAACAGCCCCTACAACCACAAAAAGGAATGGAGTCATTAGCTCTTATGGTTTGTAAATGGCACCCAGAATTATGTTGCACGAAGCACAATTTCACATCATTCTGAGTCCATTTGTGTGAAAACAAGGTCCAATCAGGCTGAAACGTTACAGGAAGTAGAATCTATTGAGTTGTAAGTGATCTGAACGTTTCATGATGATAGCACTTTCCTAAGGGGGTCAAACCATGTCCCAAAGGTCACCGGATCTGGTGTCAATTTAAAGAAGTAGTCCAGTTACACATTTGTGGACTTATAACTTGGCTTCTGAATGTCCTAGAGAGATCAGGTTTGTTTTAATGTACTCCAATCAACAGCCCCTACAACCACAAAAATGAATGGAGTCATTAGCATTTATGGTTTGTAAATGGCACCCAGAATTATGTTGCACGAAGCACAATTTCACATCATTCTGGGTTCATTTGTGTGAAAACAAGGTCCAATCAGGCTGAAACGTTACAGGAAGGTAGAATCTATTGAGTTGTAAGTGATCTGAACGTTTCATGATGATAGCACTTTCCTAAGGGGGTCAAACCATGTCCCAAAGGTCACCGGATCTGGTGTCAATTTAAAGAAGTAGTCCAGTTACACATTTGTGGGCTTATAACTTGGCTTCTGAATGTCCTAGAGCGATCAGGTTTGCTTTAGTGTACTCCAATCAACAGCCCCTATAACCACAAAAAGGAATGGAGACATTAGCACTTATGGTTTTTAAATGGCACCCAGAATTATGTTGCACGAAGCACAATTTCACATCATTCTGAGTCCATTTGTGTGAAAACAAGGTCCAATCAGGCTGAAACGTTACAGGAAGTAGAATCTATTGAGTTGTAAGTGATCTGAACGTTTCATGATGATAGCACTTTCCTAAGGGGGTCAAACCATGTCCCAAAGGTCACCGGATCTGGTGTCAATTTAAAGAAGTAGTCCAGTTACACATTTGTGGACTTATAACTTGGCTTCTGTATGTCCTAGAGAGATCAGGTTTGTTTTAATGTACTCCAATCAACAGCCCCTACAACCACAAAAAGGAATGGAGTCATTAGCATTTATGGTTTGTAAATGGCACCCAGAATTATGTTGCACGAAGCACAATTTCACATCATTCTGGGTTCATTTGTGTGAAAACAAGGTCCAATCAGGCTGAAACGTTACAGGAAGGTAGAATCTATTGAGTTGTAAGTGATCTGAACGTTTCATGATGATAGCACTTTCCTAAGGGGGTCAAACCATGTCCCAAAGGTCACCGGATCTGGTGTCAATTTAAAGAAGTAGTCCAGTTACACATTTGTGGGCTTATAACTTGGCTTCTGAATGTCCTAGAGCGATCAGGTTTGCTTTAGTGTACTCCAATCAACAGCCCCTACAACCACAAAAAGGAATGGAGTCATTAGCACTTATGGTTTTTAAATGGCACCCAGAATTATGTTGCACGAAGCACAATTTCACATCATTCTGGGTTCATTTGTGTGAAAACAAGGTCCAATCAGGCTGAAACGTTACAGGAAGGTAGAATCTACTGAGTTGTAAGTGATCTGAACGTTTCATGATGATAGCACTTTCCTAAGGGGGTCAAACCATGTCCCAAAGATCACCGGATCTGGTGTAAATTTAAAGAAGTAGTCCAGTTACACATTTGTGGGCTTATAACTTGGCTTCTGAATGTCCTAGAGAGATCAGGTTTGTTTTAGTGTACTCCAATCAACAGCCCCTACAACCACAAAAAGGAATTGAGTCATTAGCACTTATGGTTTGTAAATGGCACCCATAATTATGTTGCACGAAGCACATTTTCACATCATTCTGGGTCCATTTGTGTGAAAACAAGGTCCAATCAGGCTGAAATGCTACAAGAAGGTAGAATCTATTGAGTTGTAAGTGATCTGAACGTTTCAAGATGATCGCACATTCCTATAGGGGGTCAAACCATGTCCCAAAGGTCACCGGGCCTGGTGTCACTTTAAAGAAGTAGTCCAGTTACACCTTTGTGGGCTTATAACTTGGCTTCTGAATGTCCTAGAGAGGTTAGGTTTGTTTTAGTGTACTCCAATCAAAGCCCCTACAACCACAAAAAGGAATGGAGTCATTAGCACTTATGGTTTGTAAATGGCACCCAGAATTATGTTGCACGAAGCACAATTTCACATCATTGTGGGTTCATTTGTGTGAAAACAAGGTCCAATCAGGCTGAAACGTTACAGGAAGGTAGAATCTATTGAGTTGTAAGTGATCTGAACGTTTCATGATGATAGCACTTTCCTAAGGGGGTCAAACCATGTCCCAAAGGTCACCGGATCTGGTGTCAATTTAAAGAAGTTGTCCAGTTACACATTTGTGGGCTTATAACTTGGCTTCTGAATGTCCTAGAGAGATCAGGTTTGTTTTAATGTACTCCAATCAACAGCCCCTACAACCACAAAAAGGAATGGAGTCATTAGCACTTATAGTTTGTAAGTGGCACCCAGAATTATGTTGCACGAAGCACAATTTCACATCATTCTGGGTCAATTTGTGTGAAAACAAGGTCCAATCCAGCTGAAACGCTACAAGAAGGTAGAATCTATTGAGTTGTAAGTGATCTGAACGTTTCAAGATGATCGCACATTCCTATAGGGGGTCAAACCATGTCCCAAAGGTCACCGGGCCAAGTGTCAATTTAAAGAAGTAGTCCAGTTACACATTTGTGTGCTTATAACTTGGCTTCTGAATGTCCTAGAGAGATCAGGTTTGTTTTAATGTACTCCAATCAACAGCCCCTACAACCACAAAAAGGAATGGAGTCATTAGCATTTATGGTTTGTAAATGGCACCCAGAATTATGTTGCACGAAGCACAATTTCACATCATTCTGGGTTCATTTGTGTGAAAACAAGGTCCAATCAGGCTGAAACGTTACAGGAAGGTAGAATCTATTTAGTTGTAAGTGATCTGAACGTTTCATGATGATAGCGCTTTCCTAAGGGGATCAAACCATGTCCCAAAGGTCACCGGATCTGGTGTCAATTTAAAGAAGTAGTCCAGTTACACATTTGTGGGCTTATAACTTGGCTTCTGAATGTCCTAGAGATATCAGGTTTGTTTTAGTGTACTCCAATAAACAGCCCCTACAACCACAAAAGGAATGGAGTCATTAGCACTTATGGTTTGTAAATGGCACCCAGAATTATGTTGCACGAAGCACAATTTCACATCATTCTGGGTCCATTTGTGTGAAAACAAGGTCCAATCAGGCTGAAACGTTACAAGAAGGTAGAATCTATTGAGTTGTAAGTGATCTGAACGTTTCATGATGATCTCACATTCCCATAGGGGGTCAAACAATGTCCCAAAGGTCACCGGGCCTGGTGTCACTTTAAAGAAGTAGTCCAGTTACACCTTTGTGGGCTTATAACTTGGCTTCTGAATGTCCTAGAGAGGTCAGGTTTGTTTTAGTGTACTCCAATCAACAGCCCCTACAACCACAAAAAGGAATGGAGTCATTAGCATTTATGGTTTGTAAATGGCACCCAGAATTATGTTGCACGAAGCACAATTTCACATCATTCTGGGTTCATTTGTGTGAAAACAAGGTCCAATCAGGCTGAAACATTACAGGAAGGTAGAATCTATTGAGTTGTAAGTGATCTGAACGTTTCATGATGATAGCACTTTCCTAAGGGGGTCAAACCATGTCCCAAAGGTCACCGGATCTGGTGTCAATTTAAAGAAGTAGTCCAGTTACACATTTGTGGGCTTATAACTTGGCTTCTGAATGTCCTAGAGCGATCAGGTTTGCTTTAGTGTACTCCAATCAACAGCCCCTACAACCACAAAAAGGAATGGAGACATTAGCACTTATGGTTTTTAAATGGCACCCAGAATTATGTTGCACGAAGCACAATTTCACATCATTCTGGGTTCATTTGTGTGAAAACAAGGTCCAATCAGGCTGAAACAATACAGGAAGGTAGAATCTATTGAGTTGTAAGTGATCTGAACATTTCATGATGATCGCACTTTTCCTAAGGGGGTCAAACCATGCCATGTGTCAATCAGACAGAAAGGTCTTACGGACAGATTCCGGCAAATTTCCGTTTTTCATGGCCTGTCTGAAAGGGGCTTAGGACATTCAGAAGTCAAGTTATAAGCCCACAAATGTGTAACTGGACTACTACTTTAAATTGACACCAGATCCGGTGACCTTTGGGACATGGTTTGACCCCCTTAGGAAAGTGCTATCATCATGAAACAGTCAGATCACTTACAACTCAATAGATTCTACCTTCCTGTAACGTTTCAGCCTGATTGGACCTTGTTTTCACACAAATGAACCCAGAATGATGTGAAATTGTGCTTCGTGCAACATAATTCTGGGTGCCACTTACAAACCATAAGTGCTAATGACTCCATTCCTTTTTGTGGTTTTAGGGGCTGTTGATTGGAGTACACTAAAACAAACTAACCTCTCTAGGACATTCAGAAGCCAAGTTATAAGCCCACAAAGGTGTAACTGGACTACTACTTTAAAGTGACATCAGGCCCGGTGACCTTTGGGACATGGTTTTACCCCCTATAGGAATGTGCGATCATCTTGAAACATTCAGATCACTTACAACTCAATAGAATCTACCTTCTTGTAGCGTTTCAGCCTGATTGGACCTTGTTTTCACACAAATGGACCCAGAATGATGTGAAATTGTGCTTCGTGCAACATAATTCTGGGTGCCATTTACAAACCATAAGTTCTAATGACTCCATTCCTTTTTGTGGTTGTAGGGGCTGTTGATTGGAGTACACTAAAACAAACCTGATCTCTCTAGGACATTCAGAAGCCAAGTTATAAGCCCACAAATGTGTAACTGTACTACTTCTTTAAAATGACACCAGATCCGGTGACTTTTGGGACATGGTTTGACCCCCTTAGGAAAGTGCTATCATCATGAAACGTTCAGATCACTTGCAACTCAATAGATTCTACCTTCCTGTAACGTTTCAGCCTGATTGGACCTTGTTTTCACACAAATGAACCCAGAATGATGTGAAATTGTGCTTCGTGCAACATAATTCTGGGTGCCATTTAAAAACCATAAGTGCTAATGACTCCATTCCTTTTTGGGGTAATGGGGGCTGTTAATTGGAGTACGCTAAAACAAACCTGATCTCTCTAGGACATTCATAAGCCAAGTTATAAGCCCACAAATGTGTAACTGGACTACTTCTTTAAATTGACACCAGTTCCGGTGACCTTTGGGACATGGTTTGACCCCATTAGGAAAGTGCTATCATCATGAAACGTTCAGATCACTTACAACTCAGTAGATTCTACCTTCCTGTAACGTTTCAGCCTGATTGGACCTTGTTTTCACACAAATGAACCCAGAATGATGTGAAATTGTGCTTCGTGCAACATAATTCTGGGTGCCATTTACAAACCATAAGTGCTAATATCTCCATTCCTTTTTGTGGTTGTAGGGGCTGTTGATTGGAGTACATTAAAACAAACCTGATCTCTCTAGGACATTCAGAAGCCATGTTATAAGCCCACAAATGTGTAACTGGACTGCTTCTTTAAATTAACACCAGATCCGGTGACCTTTGGGACATGGTTTGACCCCCTTAGGAAAGTGCTATCATCATGAAACGTTCAGATCACTTACAACTCAATAGATTGTACCTTCCTGTAACGTTTCAGCCTGATTGGACCTTGTTTTCACACAAATGGACCCAGAATGATGTGAAATTGTGCTTCGTGCAATATAATTCTGGGTGCCATTTACAAACCATAAGTGCTAATGACTCCATTCCTTTTTGTGGTTGTAGGGGCTGTTGATTGGAGTACACTAAAACAAACCTGACCTCTCTAGGACATTCAGAAGCCAAGTTATAAGCCCACAAATGTTTAACTGGACTACTTCTTTAAATTGACACCAGATCCGGTGACCTTTGGGACATGGTTTGACCCCCTTAGGAAAGTGCTATCATCATGAAACGTTCAGATCACTTACAACTCAATAGATTCTACCTTCCTGTAACGTTTCAGCCTGATTGGACCTTGTTTTCACACAAATGAACCCAGATTGATGTGAAAGTGTGCTTCGTGCAACATAATTCTGGGTGCCATTTACATACCATAAGTGCTAATGACTCCATTCCTTTTTGTGGTTGTAGGGGCTGTTGATTGGAGTACATTAAAACAAACCTGACATCTCTAGGACATTCAGAAGCCAAATTATAAGCCCACAAATGTGTAACTGGACTACTTCTTTAAATTGACACCAGATCCGGTGACCTTTGCGACATGGATTGACCCCCTTAGGAAAGTGCTATCATCATGAAACGTTCAGATCACTTACAATTCAATAGATTCTACCTTCCTGTAACGTTTCAGCCTGATTGGACCTTGTTTTCACACAAATGAACCCAGAATGATGTGAAATCTTGCTTCGTGCAACATAATTCTGGGTGCCATTTAAAAACCATAAGTGCTAATGACTCCATTCCTTTTTGTGGTTGTAGGGTATGTTGATTGGAGTATACTAAAACAACCCTGATCTCTCTAGGACATTCAGAAGCCAAGTTATAAGCCCACAAATGAGTAACTGGACTACTTCTTTAAATTGACACCAGATCCGGTGACCTTTGGGACATTGGTAGACCCCCTTAGGAAAGTGCTATCATCATGAAACGTTCAGATCACTTACAACTCAATAGATTCTACCTTCCTGTAAGGTGTCAGCCTGATTGGACCTTGTTTTCACACAAATGAACCCAGAATGATGTGAAATTGTGCTTCGTGCAACATAATTCTGGGTGCCATTTACAAACCATAAGTGCTAATGACTCCATTCCTTTTTGTGGTTGTAGGGGCTGTTGATTGGAGTACACTAAAACAAACCTGACCTCTCTAGGACATTCAGAAGCCAAGTTATAAGCCCATAATGGTGTAACTGGACTACTTCTTTAAAGTGACACCAGGCCCGGTGACCTTTGGGACATGGTTTGACCCCCTATAGGAATGTGCGATCATCATGAAACGTTCAGATCACTTACAACTCAATAGATTCTACCTTCTTGTAACGTTTCAGCCTGATTGAACCTTGTTTTCACACAAATGGACCCAGAATGATGTGAAATTGTGCTTCGTGCAACATAATTCTGGGTGCCATTTACAAACCATAAGTGCTAATGACTCCATTCCTTTTGTGGTTTTAGGGGCTGTTGATTGGAGTACACTAAAACAAACCTGATCTCTGTAGGACATTCAGAAGCCAAGTTATAAGCCCACAAATGTGTAACTGGACTACTTCTTTAAATTGACACCAGATCCGGTGACCTTTGGGACATGGTTTGATCCCCTTAGGAAAGCGCTATCATCATGAAACGTTCAGATCACTTACAACTAAATAGATTCTACCTTCCTGTAACGTTTCAGCCTGATTGGACCTTGTTTTCACACAAATGAACCCAGAATGATGTGAAATTGTGCTTCGTGCAACATAATTCTGGGTGCCATTTACAAACCATAAGTGCTAATGACTCCATTCCTTTTTGTGGTTGTAGGGGCTGTTGATTGGAGTACACTAAAACACACCTAACCTCTCTAGGACATTCAGAAGCCAAGTTATAAGCCCACAAAGGTGTAACTGGACTACTTCTTTAAAGTGACACCAGGCCCGGTGACCTTTGGGACATGGTTTTACCCCCTATAGGAATGTGCGATCATCTTGAAATGTTCAGATCACTTACAACTCAATAGATTCTACCTTCTTGTAGCGTTTCAGCCTGATTGGACCTTGTTTTCACACAAATGGACCCAGAATGATGTGAAATTGTGCTTCGTGCAACATAATTCTGGGTGCCATTTACAAACCATAAGTGCTAATGACTCCATTCCTTTTTGTGGTTGTAGGGGCTGTTGATTGGAGTACACTAAAACAAACCTGACCTCTCTAGGACATTCAGAAGCCAAGTTATAAGCCCACAAATGTGTAACTGGACTACTTCTTTAAATTGACACCAGATCCGGTGATCTTTGGGACATGGTTTGACCCCCTTAGGAAAGTGATATCAACATGAAACGTTCAGAACACTTACAACTCAGTAGATTCTACCTTCCTGTAACGTTTCAGCCTGATTGGACCTTGTTTTCACACAAATGAACCCAGAATGATGTGAAATTGTGCTTCGTGCAACATAATTCTGGGTGCCATTTAAAAAACCATAAGTGCTAATGTCTCCATTCCTTTTTGTGGTTGTAGGGGCTGTTGATTGGAGTACACTAAAGCAAACCTGATCGCTCTAGGACATTCAGAAGCCAAGTTTTAAGCCCACAAATGTGTAACTGGACTACTTCTTTAAATTGACACCAGATCCGGTGACCTTTGGGACATGGTTTGACCCCCTTAGGAAAGTGCTATCATCATGAAACGTTCAGATCACTTACAACTCAATAGATTCTACCTTCCTGTAACGTTTCAGCCTGATTGGACCTTGTTTTCACACAAATGGACCCAGAATGATGTGAAATTGTGCTTCGTGCAACATAATTCTGGGTGCCATTTACAAACCATAAGTGCTAATGACTCCATTCCTTTTTGTGGTTGTAGGGGCTGTTGGTTGGAGTACACTAAAACAAACCTGACCTCTCTAAGACATTCAGAAGCCAAGTTATAAGCCCACAAAGGTGTAACTGGACTACTTCTTTAAAGTGACACCAGGCCCGGTGACCTTTGGGACATGGTTTGACCCCCTTAGGAAAGTGCTATCATCATGAAACGTTCAGATCACTTACAACTCAATAGATTCTACCTTCCTGTAACGTTTCAGCCTGATTGGACCTTGTTTTCACACAAATGGACCCAGAATGATGTGAAATTGTGCTTCGTGCAACATAATTCTGGGTGCCATTTACAAACCATAAGTGCTAATGACTCCATTCCTTTTTGTGGTTGTAGGGGCTGTTGATTGGAGTACACTAAAACAAACCTGATCTCTCTAGGACATTCAGAAGCCAAGTTATAAGCCCACAAATGTGTAACTGGACTACTTCTTTAAATTGACACCAGATCCGGTGATCTTTGGGACATGGTTTGACCCCCTTAGGAAAGTGCTATCAACATGAAACGTTCAGATCACTTACAACTCAGTAGATTCTACCTTCCTGTAACGTTTCAGCCTGATTGGACCTTGTTTTCACACAAATGAACCCAGAATGATGTGAAATTGTGCTTCGTGCAACATAATTCTGGGTGCCATTTAAAAAACCATAAGTGCTAATGTCTCCATTCCTTTTTGTGGTTGTAGGGGCTGTTGATTGGAGTACACTAAAGCAAACCTGATCGCTCTAGGACATTCAGAAGCCAAGTTTTAAGCCCACAAATGTGTAACTGGACTACTTCTTTAAATTGACACCAGATCCGGTGACCTTTGGGACATGGTTTGACCCCCTTAGGAAAGTGCTATCATCATGAAACGTTCAGATCACTTACAACTCAATAGATTCTACCTTCCTGTAACGTTTCAGCCTGATTGGACCTTGTTTTCACACAAATGGACCCAGAATGATGTGAAATTGTGCTTCGTGCAACATAATTCTGGGTGCCATTTACAAACCATAAGTGCTAATGACTCCATTCCTTTTTGTGGTTGTAGGGGCTGTTGGTTGGAGTACACTAAAACAAACCTGACCTCTCTAAGACATTCAGAAGCCAAGTTATAAGCCCACAAAGGTGTAACTGGACTACTTCTTTAAAGTGACACCAGGCCCGGTGACCTTTGGGACATGGTTTGACCCCCTTAGGAAAGTGCTATCATCATGAAACGTTCAGATCACTTACAACTCAATAGATTCTACCTTCCTGTAACGTTTCAGCCTGATTGGACCTTGTTTTCACACAAATGAACCCAGAATGATGTGAAATTGTGCTTCGTGCAACATAATTCTGGGTGCCATTTAAAAACCATAAGTGCTAATGACTCCATTCCTTTTTGTGGTTGTAGGGGCTGTTGATTGGAGTACACTAAAATAAACCTGATCTCTCTAGGACATTCAGAAGCCAAGTTATAAGCCCACAAATGTGTAACTGGACTACTTCTTTAAATTGACACCAGATCCGGTGACCTTTGGGACATGGGTAGACCCCCTTAGGAAAGTGCTATCATCATGAAACGTTCAGATCACTTACAACTCAATAGATTCTACCTTCCTGTAAGGTGTCAGCCTGATTGGACCTTGTTTTCACACAAATGAACCCAGAATGATGTGAAATTGTGCTTCGTGCAACATAATTCTGGGTGCCATTTACAAACCATAAGTGCTAATGACTCCATTCCTTTTTGTGGTTGTAGTGGCTGTTGATTGGAGTACACTAAAACAAACCTGACCTCTCTAGGACATTCAGAAGCCAAGTTATAAGCCCACAATGGTGTAACTGGACTACTTCTTTAAAGTGACACCAGGCCCGGTGACCTTTGGGACATGGTTTGACCCCCTATAGGAATGTGCGATCATCATGAAACGTTCAGATCACTTACAATTCAATAGATTCTACCTTCCTGTAACGTTTCAGCCTGATTGGACCTTGTTTTCACACAAATGAACCCAGAATGATGTGAAATTGTGCTTCGTGCAACATAATTCTGGGTGCCATTTAAAAACCATAAGTGCTAATGACTCCATTCCTTTTTGTGGTTGTAGGGTATGTTGATTGGAGTACACTAAAACAACCCTGATCTCTCTAGGACATTCAGAAGCCAAGTTATAAGCCCACAAATGAGTAACTGGACTACTTCTTTAAATTGACACCAGATCCGGTGACCTTTGGGACATGGGTAGACCCCCTTAGGAAAGTGCTATCATCATGAAACGTTCAGATATCTTACAACTCAATATTTTCTACCTTCCTGTAAGGTGTCAGCCTGATTGGACCTTGTTTTCACACAAATGAACCCAGAATGATGTGAAATTGTGCTTCATGCAACATAATTCTGGGTGCCATTTACAAACCATAAGTGCTAATGACTCCATTCCTTTTTGTGGTTGTAGGGGCTTTTGATTGGAGTACACTAAAACAAACCTGACCTCTCTAGGACATTCAGAAGCCAAGTTATAAGCCCCCAATGGTGTAACTGGACTACTTCTTTAAAGTGACACCAGGCCCGGTGACCTTTGGGACATGGTTTGACCCCCTATAGGAATGTGCGATCATCATGAAACGTTCAGATCACTTACAACTCAATAGATTCTACCTTCTTGTAACGTTTCAGCCTGATTGAACCTTGTTTTCACACAAATGGACCCAGAATGATGTGAAATTGTGCTTCGTGCAACATAATTCTGGGTGCCATTTACAAACCATAAGTGCTAATGACTCCATTCCTTTTGTGGTTGTAGGGGCTGTTGATTGGAGTACACTAAAACAAACCTGATCTCTGTAGGACATTCAGAAGCCAAGTTATAAGCCAACAAATGTGTAACTGGACTACTTCTTTAAATTGACACCAGATCCGGTGACCTTTGGGACATGGTTTGATCCCCTTAGGAAAGCGCTATCATCATGAAACGTTCAGATCACTTACAACTAAATAGATTCTACCTTCCTGTAACGTTTCAGCCTGATTGGACCTTGTTTTCACACAAATGAACCCAGAATGATGTGAAATTGTGCTTCGTGCAACATAATTCTGGGTGCCATTTACAAACCATAAGTGCTAATGACTCCATTCCTTTTTGTGGTTGTAGGGGCTGTTGATTGGAGTACACTAAAACACACCTAACCTCTCTAGGACATTCAGAAGCCAAGTTATAAGCCCACAAAGGTGTAACTGGACTACTTCTTTAAAGTGACACCAGGCCCGGTGACCTTTGGGACATGGTTTTACCCCCTATAGGAATGTGCGATCATCTTGAAATGTTCAGATCACTTACAACTCAATAGATTCTACCTTCTTGTAGCGTTTCAGCCTGATTGGACCTTGTTTTCACACAAATGGACCCAGAATGATGTGAAATTGTGCTTCGTGCAACATAATTCTGGGTGCCATTTACAAACCATAAGTGCTAATGACTCCATTCCTTTTTGTGGTTGTAGGGGCTGTTGATTGGAGTACACTAAAACAAACCTGATCTCTCTAGGACATTCAGAAGCCAAGTTATAAGCCCACAAATGTGTAACTGGACTACTTCTTTAAATTGACACCAGATCCGGTGATCTTTGGGACATGGTTTGACCCCCTTAGGAAAGTGCTATCAACATGAAACGTTCAGATCACTTACAACTCAGTAGATTCTACCTTCCTGTAACGTTTCAGCCTGATTGGACCTTGTTTTCACACAAATGAACCCAGAATGATGTGAAATTGTGCTTCGTGCAACATAATTCTGGGTGCCATTTAAAAAACCATAAGTGCTAATGTCTCCATTCCTTTTTGTGGTTGTAGGGGCTGTTGATTGGAGTACACTAAAGCAAACCTGATCGCTCTAGGACATTCAGAAGCCAAGTTTTAAGCCCACAAATGTGTAACTGGACTACTTCTTTAAATTGACACCAGATCCGGTGACCTTTGGGACATGGTTTGACCCCCTTAGGAAAGTGCTATCATCATGAAACGTTCAGATCACTTACAACTCAATAGATTCTACCTTCCTGTAACGTTTCAGCCTGATTGGACCTTGTTTTCACACAAATGGACCCAGAATGATGTGAAATTGTGCTTCGTGCAACATAATTCTGGGTGCCATTTACAAACCATAAGTGCTAATGACTCCATTCCTTTTTGTGGTTGTAGGGGCTGTTGGTTGGAGTACACTAAAACAAACCTGACCTCTCTAGGACATTCAGAAGCCAAGTTATAAGCCCACAAAGGTGTAACTGGACTACTTCTTTAAAGTGACACCAGGCCCGGTGACCTTTGGGACATGGTTTGACCCCCTTTGGGAATGTGAGATCATCATGAAACGTTCAGATCACTTACAACTCAATAGATTCTACCTTCTTGTAATGTTTCAGCCTGATTGGACCTTGTTTTCACACAAATGGACCCAGAATGATGTGAAATTGTGCTTCGTGCAACATAATTCTGGGTGCCATTTACAAACCATAAGGCTAATGACTCCATTCCTTTTGTGGTTGTAGGGGCTGTTGATTGGAGTACACTAAAACAAACCTGATCTCTCTAGGACATTCAGAAGCCAAGTTATAAGCCCACAAATGTGTAACTGGACTACTTCTTTAAATTGACACCAGATCCGGTGACCTTTGGGACATGGTTTTATCCCCTTAGGAAAGTGCTATCATCATGAAACGTTCAGATCACTTACAACTAAATAGATTCTACCTTCCTGTAACGTTTCAGCCTGATTGGACCTTGTTTTCACACAAATGGACCCAGAATCATGTGAAATTGTGCTTCGTGCAACATAATTCTGGGTGCCATTTAAAAACCATAAGTGCTAATGACTCCATTCCTTTTTGTGGTTGTAGGGGCTGTTAATTGGAGTATACTAAAACAAACCTGATCTCTCTAGGACATTCAGAAGCCACGTTATAAGCCCACAAATGTGTAACTGGACTACTTCTTTAAATTGACACCAGATCCGGTGACCTTTGGGACATGGTTTGACCCCCTTAGGAAAGTGCTATCATCATGAAACGTTCAGATCACTTACAACTCAATAGATTCTAACTTCCTGTAACGTTTCAGCCTGATTGGACCTTGTTTTCACACAAATGAACCCAGAATGATGTGAAAGTGTGCTTTGTGCAACATAATTCTGGGTGCCATTTTAAAACCATAAGTGCTAATGACTCCATTCCTCTTTGGGGTAATGGGGGCTGTTAACTGGAGTACTCTAAAACAAACCTGACCTCTCTAGGATATTCAGAAGCCAAGTTATAAGCCCACAAATGTGTAACTGGACTACTTCTTTAAAGTGACACCAGGCCCGGTGACCTTTGGGACATGGTTTGACCCCCTATAGGAATGTGCGATCATCATGAAACGTTCAGATCACTTACAACTCAATAGATTCTACCTTCTTGTAACGTTTCAGCCTGATTGGACCTTGTTTTCACACAAATGAACCCAGAATGAAGTGAAATTGTGCTTCGTGCAACATAATTCTGGGTGCCATTTACAAACCACAAGTGCTAATGACTCCATTCCTTTTTGTGGTTGTAGGGGCTGTTGATTGGAGTACACTAAAACAAACCTGATCTCTCTAGGACATTCAGAAGCAAAGTTATAAGCCCACAAATGTGTAACTGTACTACTTCTTTAAATTGACACCAGATCCGGTGACCTTTGGGACATGGTTTGACCCCCTTAGGAAAGTGCTATCATCATGAAACGATCAGATCACTTACAACTCAATAGATTCTACCTTCTTGTAACGTTTCAGCCTGATTTGACCTTGTTTTCACACAAATGGACCCAGAATGATGTGAAATTGTGCTTCGTGCAACATAATTCTGGGTGCCATTTACAAACCATAAGTGCTAATGACTCCATTCCTTTTTGTGGTTGTAGGGGCTGTGGATTGGAGTACACTAAAACAAACCTGATCTCTCCAGGACATTCAGAAGCCAAGTTATAAGCCCACAAATGTGTAACTGGACTACTTCTTTAAAGTGACACCAGGCCCGGTGACCTTTGGGACATGGTTTGACCCCCTATAGGAATGTGCGATCATCATGAAACGTTCAGATCACTTACAACTCAATAGATTCTACCTTCTTGTAACGTTTCAGCCTGATTGGACCTTGTTTTCACACAAATTAACCCAGTATGATGTGAAATTGTGCTTCGTGCAACATAATTCTGGGTGCCATTTACAAACCATAAGTGCTAATGACTCCATTCCTTTTTGTGGTTGTAGGGGCTGTTGATTGGAGTACACTAAAACAAACCTAACCTCTCTAGGACATTCAGAAGCCAAGTTATAAGCCCACAAAGATGTGACTGGACTACTTCTTTAAAGTGACACCAGGCCCGGTGACCTTTGGGACATGGTTTTACCCCCTATAGGAATGTGCGATCATCATGAAACGTTCAAATCACTTACAACTCAATAGATTCTACCTTCTTATAGCGTTTCAGCCTGATTGGACCTTGTTTTCACACAAATGGACCCAGAATGAAGTGAAATTGTGCTTCGTGCAACATAATTCTGGGTGCCATTTACAAACCATAAGTGCTAATGACTCCATTCCTTTTTGTGGTTGTAGGGGCTGTTGATTGGAGTACACTAAAACAAACCTGATCTCTCTAGGACATTCAGAAGCCAAGTTATAAGCCCACAAATGTGTAACTGGACTACTTTAAATTGACACCAGATCCGGTGACCTTTGGGACATGGTTTGACCCCCTTAGGAAAGTGCTATCATCATGAAACGTTCAGATCACTTACAACTCAATAGATTCTACCTTCTTGTAACGTTTCAGCCTGATTGGACCTTGTTTTCACACAAATGGACCCAGAATGATGTGAAATTGTGCTTCGTGCAACATAATTCTGGGTGCCATTTACAAACCATAAGTGCTAATGACTCCATTCCTTTTTGTGGTTGTAGGGGCTGTTGATTGGAGTACACTAAAACAAACCTGATCTCTCTAGGACATTCAGAAGCCAAGTTATAAGCCCACAAATGTGTAACTGGACTAATTCTTTAAAGTAACACCAGATCCGGTGACCTTTGCAACATGGTTTGACCCCCTTAGGAAAGTGCTATCATCATGAAACGTTCAGATCACTTACAACTCAATAGATTCTACCTTCCTGTAACGTTTCTGCCTGATTGGACCTTGTTTTCACACAAATGAACCCAGAATGATGTGAAATTGTGCTTCGTGCAACATAATTCTGGGTGCCATTTACAAACCATAAGTGCTAATGACTCCATTCCTTTTTGTGGTTGTAGGGGCTGTTGATTGGAGTACATTAAAACAAACCTGATCTCTCTAGGACATTCAGAAGTCAAGTTATAAGCCTACAAAGATGTAACTGGACTACTTCTTTAAAGTGACACCAGGCCCGGTGACCTTTGGGACATGGTTTTACCCCCTATAGGAATGTGCGATCATCTTGAAACGTTCAGATCACTTACAACTCAATAGATTCTACCTTCCTGTAACGTTTCAGCCTGATTGGACCTTGTTTTCACACAAATGGACCCAGAATGATGTGAAATTGTGCTTCGTGCAACATAATTCTGGGTGCCATTTAAGAACCATAAGTGCTAATGACTCCATTCCTTTTTGTGGTTGTAGGGGCTGTTGATTGGAGTACACTAAAACAACCCTGATCTCTCTAGGACATTCAGAAGCCAAGTTATAAGCCCACAAAGGTGTAACTGGACTACTTCTTTAAAGTGACACCAGGCCCGGTGACCTTTGGGACATGGTTTGTCCCCCTATAGGAAAGTGCTATCATCATGAAACGTTCAGATCACTTACAACTCAATAGATTTTACCTTCCTGTAACGTTTCTGCCTGATTGGACCTTGTTTTCACACAAATGAACCCAGAATGATGTGAAATTGTGCTTCGTGCAACATAATTCTGGGTGCCATTTACAAACCATAAGTGCTAATGACTCCATTCCTTTTTGTGGTTGTAGGGGCTGTTGATTGGAGTACACTAAAACACACCTAACCTCTCTAGGACATTCAGAAGCCAAGTTATAAGCCCACAAAGGTGTAACTGGACTACTTCTTTAAAGTGACACCAGGCCCGGTGACCTTTGGGACATGGTTTTACCCCCTATAGGAATGTGCGATCATCTTGAAATGTTCAGATCACTTACAACTCAATAGATTCTACCTTCTTGTAGCGTTTCAGCCTGATTGGACCTTGTTTTCACACAAATGGACCCAGAATGATGTGAAATTGTGCTTCGTGCAACATAATTCTGGGTGCCATTTACAAACCATAAGTGCTAATGACTCCATTCCCTTTTGTGGTTGTAGGGGCTGTTGATTGGAGTACACTAAAACAAACCTGATCTCTCTAGGACTTTCAGAAGCCAAGTTATAAGCCCACAAATGTGTAACTGGACTACTTCTTTAAATTGACACCAGATCCGGTGATCTTTGGGACATGGTTTGACCCCCTTAGGAAAGTGCTATCAACATGAAACGTTCAGATCACTTACAACTCAGTAGATTCTACCTTCCTGTAACGTTTCAGCCTGATTGGACCTTGTTTTCACACAAATGAACCCAGAATGATGTGAAATTGTGCTTCGTGCAACATAATTCTGGGTGCCATTTAAAAAACCATAAGTGCTAATGTCTCCATTCCTTTTTGTGGTTGTAGGGGCTGTTGATTGGAGTACACTAAAGCAAACCTGATCGCTCTAGGACATTCAGAAGCCAAGTTTTAAGCCCACAAATGTGTAACTGGACTACTTCTTTAAATTGACACCAGATCCGGTGACCTTTGGGACATGGTTTGACCCCCTTAGGAAAGTGCTATCATCATGAAACGTTCAGATCACTTACAACTCAATAGATTCTACCTTCCTGTAACGTTTCAGCCTGATTGGACCTTGTTTTCACACAAATGGACCCAGAATGATGTGAAATTGTGCTTCGTGCAACATAATTCTGGGTGCCATTTACAAACCATAAGTGCTAATGACTCCATTCCTTTTTGTGGTTGTAGGGGCTGTTGGTTGGAGTACACTAAAACAAACCTGACCTCTCTAGGACATTCAGAAGCCAAGTTATAAGCCCACAAAGGTGTAACTGGACTACTTCTTTAAAGTGACACCAGGCCCGGTGACCTTTGGGACATGGTTTGACCCCCCATGGGAATGTGAGATCATCATGAAACGTTCAGATCACTTACAACTCAATAGATTCTACCTTCTTGTAATGTTTCAGCCTGATTGGACCTTGTTTTCACACAAATGGACCCAGAATGATGTGAAATTGTGCTTCGTGCAACATAATTCTGGGTGCCATTTACAAACCATAAGGCTAATGACTCCATTCCTTTTGTGGTTGTAGGGGCTGTTGATTGGAGTACACTAAAACAAACCTGATCTCTCTAGGACATTCAGAAGCCAAGTTATAAGCCCACAAATGTGTAACTGGACTACTTCTTTAAATTGACACCAGATCCGGTGACCTTTGGGACATGGTTTGATCCCCTTAGGAAAGCGCTATCATCATGAAACGTTCAGATCACTTACAACTAAATAGATTCTACCTTCCTGTAACGTTTCAGCCTGATTGGACCTTGTTTTCACACAAATGGACCCAGAATCATGTGAAATTGTGCTTCGTGCAACATAATTCTGGGTGCCATTTAAAAACCATAAGTGCTAATGACTCCATTCCTTTTTGTGGTTGTAGGGGCTGTTAATTGGAGTATACTAAAACAAACCTGATCTCTCTAGGACATTCAGAAGCCACGTTATAAGCCCACAAATGTGTAACTGGACTACTTCTTTAAATTGACACCAGATCCGGTGACCTTTGGGACATGGTTTGACCCCCTTAGGAAAGTGCTATCATCATGAAACGTTCAGATCACTTACAACTCAATAGATTCTAACTTCCTGTAACGTTTCAGCCTGATTGGACCTTGTTTTCACACAAATGAACCCAGAATGATGTGAAAGTGTGCTTTGTGCAACATAATTCTGGGTGCCATTTAAAAACCATAAGTGCTAATGACTCCATTCCTCTTTGGGGTAATGGGGGCTGTTAACTGGAGTACTCTAAAACAAACCTGACCTCTCTAGGATATTCAGAAGCCAAGTTATAAGCCCACAAATGTGTAACTGGACTACTTCTTTAAAGTGACACCAGGCCCGGTGACCTTTGGGACATGGTTTGACCCCCTATAGGAATGTGCGATCATCATGAAACGTTCAGATCACTTACAACTCAATAGATTCTACCTTCTTGTAACGTTTCAGCCTGATTGGACCTTGTTTTCACACAAATGAACCCAGAATGAAGTGAAATTGTGCTTCGTGCAACATAATTCTGGGTGCCATTTACAAACCACAAGTGCTAATGACTCCATTCCTTTTTGTGGTTGTAGGGGCTGTTGATTGGAGTACACTAAAACAAACCTGATCTCTCTAGGACATTCAGAAGCCAAGTTATAAGCCCACAAATGTGTAACTGTACTACTTCTTAAAATTGACACCAGATCCGGTGACCTTTGGGACATGGTTTGACCCCCTTAGGAAAGTGCTATCATCATGAAACGTTCAGATCACTTACAACTCAATAGATTCTACCTTCTTGTAACGTTTCAGCCTGATTGGACCTTGTTTTCACACAAATGGACCCAGAATGATGTGAAATTGTGCTTCGTGCAACATAATTCTGGGTGCCATTTACAAACCATAAGTGCTAATGACTCCATTCCTTTTTGTGGTTGTAGGGGCTGTTGATTGGAGTACACTAAAACAAACCTGATCTCTCCAGGACATTCAGAAGCCAAGTTATAAGCCCACAAATGTGTAACTGGACTACTTATTTAAAGTGACACCAGGCCCGGTGACCTTTGGGACATGGTTTGACCCCCTATAGGAATGTGCGATCATCATGAAACGTTCAGATCACTTACAACTCAATAGATTCTACCTTCTTGTAACGTTTCAGCCTGATTGGACCTTGTTTTCACACAAATTAACCCAGAATGATGTGAAATTGTGCTTCGTGCAACATAATTCTGGGTGCCATTTACAAACCATAAGTGCTAATGACTCCATTCCTTTTTGTGGTTGTAGGGGCTGTTGATTGGAGTACACTAAAACAAACCTAACTTCTCTAGGACATTCAGAAGCCAAGTTATAAGCCCACAAAGATGTAACTGGACTACTTCTTTAAAGTGACACCAGGCCCGGTGACCTTTGGGACATGGTTTTACCCCCTATAGGAATGTGCGATCATCTTGAAACGTTCAAATCACTTACAACTCAATAGATTCTACCTTCTTATAGCGTTTCAGCCTGATTGGACCTTGTTTTCACACAAATGGACCCAGAATGAAGTGAAATTGTGCTTCGTGCAACATAATTCTGGGTGCCATTTACAAACCATAAGTGCTAATGACTCCATTCCTTTTTGTGGTTGTAGGGGCTGTTGATTGGAGTACACTAAAACAAACCTGATCTCTCTAGGACATTCAGAAGCCAAGTTAGAAGCCCACAAATGTGTAACTGGACTACTTTAAATTGACACCAGATCCGGTGACCTTTGGGACATTGTTTGACCCCCTTAGGAAAGTGCTATCATCATGAAACGTTCAGATCACTTACAACTCAATAGATTCTACCTTCTTGTAACGTTTCAGCCTGATTGGACCTTGTTTTCACACAAATGGACCCAGAATGATGTGAAATTGTGCTTCGTGCAACATAATTCTGGGTGCCATTTACAAACCATAAGTGCTAATGACTCCATTCCTTTTTGTGGTTGTAGGGGCTGTTGATTGGAGTACACTAAAACAAACCTGATCTCTCTAGGACATTCAGAAGCCAAGTTATAAGCCCACAAATGTGTAACTGGACTAATTCTTTAAAGTAACACCAGATCCGGTGACCTTTGCAACATGGTTTGACCCCCTTAGGAAAGTGCTATCATCATGAAACGTTCAGATCACTTACAACTCAATAGATTCTACCTTCCTGTAACGTTTCTGCCTGATTGGACCTTGTTTTCACACAAATGAACCCAGAATGATGTGAAATTGTGCTTCGTGCAACATAATTCTGGGTGCCATTTACAAACCATAAGTGCTAATGACTCCATTCCTTTTTGTGGTTGTAGGGGCTGTTGATTGGAGTACATTAAAACAAACCTGATCTCTCTAGGACATTCAGAAGTCAAGTTATAAGCCTACAAAGATGTAACTGGACTACTTCTTTAAAGTGACACCAGGCCCGGTGACCTTTGGGACATGGTTTTACCCCCTATAGGAATGTGCGATCATCTTGAAACGTTCAGATCACTTACAACTCAATAGATTCTACCTTCCTGTAACATTTCAGCCTGGTTGGACCTTGTTTTCACACAAATGGACCCAGAATGATGTGAAATTGTGCTTCGTGCAACATAATTCTGGGTGCCATTTAAGAACCATAAGTGCTAATGACTCCATTCCTTTTTGTGGTTGTAGGGGCTGTTGATTGGAGTACACTAAAACAACCCTGATCTCTCTAGGACATTCAGAAGCCAAGTTATAAGCCCACAAAGGTGTAACTGGACTACTTCTTTAAAGTGACACCAGGCCCGGTGACCTTTGGGACATGGTTTGTCCCCCTATAGGAAAGTGCTATCATCATGAAACGTTCAGATCACTTACAACTCAATAGATTTTACCTTCCTGTAACGTTTCTGCCTGATTGGACCTTGTTTTCACACAAATGAACCCAGAATGATGTGAAATTGTGCTTTGTGCAACATAATTCTGGGTGCCATTTACAAACCATAAGTGCTAATGACTCCATTCCTTTTTGTGGTTGTAGGGGCTGTTGATTGGAGTACACTAAAACAAACCTGATCTCTCTAGGACATTCAGAAGCCAAGTTATAAGCCCACAAATGTGTAACTGGACTACTTTAAATTGACACCAGATCCGGTGACCTTTGGGACATTGTTTGACCCCCTTAGGAAAGTGCTATCATCATGAAACGTTCAGATCACTTACAACTCAATAGATTCTACCTTCTTGTAACGTTTCAGCCTGATTGGACCTTGTTTTCACACAAATGGACCCAGAATGATGTGAAATTGTGCTTCGTGCAACATAATTCTGGGTGCCATTTACAAACCATAAGTGCTAATGACTCCATTCCTTTTTGTGGTTGTAGGGGCTGTTGATTGGAGTACACTAAAACAAACCTGATCTCTCTAGGACATTCAGAAGCCAAGTTATAAGCCCACAAATGTGTAACTGGACTAATTCTTTAAAGTAACACCAGATCCGGTGACCTTTGCAACATGGTTTGACCCCCTTAGGAAAGTGCTATCATCATGAAACGTTCAGATCACTTACAACTCAATAGATTCTACCTTCCTGTAACGTTTCTGCCTGATTGGACCTTGTTTTCACACAAATGAACCCAGAATGATGTGAAATTGTGCTTCGTGCAACATAATTCTGGGTGCCATTTACAAACCATAAGTGCTAATGACTCCATTCCTTTTTGTGGTTGTAGGGGCTGTTGATTGGAGTACATTAAAACAAACCTGATCTCTCTAGGACATTCAGAAGTCAAGTTATAAGCCTACAAAGATGTAACTGGACTACTTCTTTAAAGTGACACCAGGCCCGGTGACCTTTGGGACATGGTTTTACCCCCTATAGGAATGTGCGATCATCTTGAAACGTTCAGATCACTTACAACTCAATAGATTCTACCTTCCTGTAACATTTCAGCCTGATTGGACCTTGTTTTCACACAAATGGACCCAGAATGATGTGAAATTGTGCTTCGTGCAACATAATTCTGGGTGCCATTTAAGAACCATAAGTGCTAATGACTCCATTCCTTTTTGTGGTTGTAGGGGCTGTTGATTGGAGTACACTAAAACAACCCTGATCTCTCTAGGACATTCAGAAGCCAAGTTATAAGCCCACAAAGGTGTAACTGGACTACTTCTTTAAAGTGACACCAGGCCCGGTGACCTTTGGGACATGGTTTGTCCCCCTATAGGAAAGTGCTATCATCATGAAACGTTCAGATCACTTACAACTCAATAGATTTTACCTTCCTGTAACGTTTCTGCCTGATTGGACCTTGTTTTCACACAAATGAACCCAGAATGATGTGAAATTGTGCTTCGTGCAACATAATTCTGGGTGCCATTTACAAACCATAAGTGCTAATGACTCCATTCCTTTTTGTGGTTGTAGGGGCTGTTGATTGGAGTACACTAAAACACACCTAACCTCTCTAGGACATTCAGAAGCCAAGTTATAAGCCCACAAAGGTGTAACTGGACTACTTCTTTAAAGTGACACCAGGCCCGGTGACCTTTGGGACATGGTTTTACCCCCTATAGGAATGTGCGATCATCTTGAAATGTTCAGATCACTTACAACTCAATAGATTCTACCTTCTTGTAGCGTTTCAGCCTGATTGGACCTTGTTTTCACACAAATGGACCCAGAATGATGTGAAATTGTGCTTCGTGCAACATAATTCTGGGTGCCATTTACAAACCATAAGTGCTAATGACTCCATTCCTTTTTGTGGTTGTAGGGGCTGTTGATTGGAGTACACTAAAACAAACCTGATCTCTCTAGGACATTCAGAAGCCAAGTTATAAGCCCACAAATGTGTAACTGGACTACTTCTTTAAATTGACACCAGATCCGGTGATCTTTGGGACATGGTTTGACCCCCTTAGGAAAGTGCTATCAACATGAAACGTTCAGATCACTTACAACTCAGTAGATTCTACCTTCCTGTAACGTTTCAGCCTGATCTGACCTTGTTTTCACACAAATGAACCCAGAATGATGTGAAATTGTGCTTCGTGCAACATAATTCTGGGTGCCATTTAAAAAACCATAAGTGCTAATGTCTCCATTCCTTTTTGTGGTTGTAGGGGCTGTTGATTGGAGTACACTAAAGCAAACCTGATCGCTCTAGGACATTCAGAAGCCAAGTTTTAAGCCCACAAATGTGTAACTGGACTACTTCTTTAAATTGACACCAGATCCGGTGACCTTTGGGACATGGTTTGACCCCCTTAGGAAAGTGCTATCATCATGAAACGTTCAGATCACTTACAACTCAATAGATTCTACCTTCCTGTAACGTTTCAGCCTGATTGGACCTTGTTTTCACACAAATGGACCCAGAATGATGTGAAATTGTGCTTCGTGCAACATAATTCTGGGTGCCATTTACAAACCATAAGTGCTAATGACTCCATTCCTTTTTGTGGTTGTAGGGGCTGTTGGTTGGAGTACACTAAAACAAACCTGACCTCTCTAGGACATTCAGAAGCCAAGTTATAAGCCCACAAAGGTGTAACTGGACTACTTCTTTAAAGTGACACCAGGCCCGGTGACCTTTGGGACATGGTTTGACCCCCCATGGGAATGTGAGATCATCATGAAACGTTCAGATCACTTACAACTCAATAGATTCTACCTTCTTGTAATGTTTCAGCCTGATTGGACCTTGTTTTCACACAAATGGACCCAGAATGATGTGAAATTGTGCTTCGTGCAACATAATTCTGGGTGCCATTTACAAACCATAAGGCTAATGACTCCATTCCTTTTGTGGTTGTAGGGGCTGTTGATTGGAGTACACTAAAACAAACCTGATCTCTCTAGGACATTCAGAAGCCAAGTTATAAGCCCACAAATGTGTAACTGGACTACTTTAAATTGACACCAGATCCGGTGACCTTTGGGACATTGTTTGACCCCCTTAGGAAAGTGCTATCATCATGAAACGTTCAGATCACTTACAACTCAATAGATTCTACCTTCTTGTAACGTTTCAGCCTGATTGGACCTTGTTTTCACACAAATGGACCCAGAATGATGTGAAATTGTGCTTCGTGCAACATAATTCTGGGTGCCATTTACAAACCATAAGTGCTAATGACTCCATTCCTTTTTGTGGTTGTAGGGGCTGTTGATTGGAGTACACTAAAACAAACCTGATCTCTCTAGGACATTCAGAAGCCAAGTTATAAGCCCACAAATGTGTAACTGGACTAATTCTTTAAAGTAACACCAGATCCGGTGACCTTTGCAACATGGTTTGACCCCCTTAGGAAAGTGCTATCATCATGAAACGTTCAGATCACTTACAACTCAATAGATTCTACCTTCCTGTAACGTTTCTGCCTGATTGGACCTTGTTTTCACACAAATGAACCCAGAATGATGTGAAATTGTGCTTCGTGCAACATAATTCTGGGTGCCATTTACAAACCATAAGTGCTAATGACTCCATTCCTTTTTGTGGTTGTAGGGGCTGTTGATTGGAGTACATTAAAACAAACCTGATCTCTCTAGGACATTCAGAAGTCAAGTTATAAGCCTACAAAGATGTAACTGGACTACTTCTTTAAAGTGACACCAGGCCCGGTGACCTTTGGGACATGGTTTTACCCCCTATAGGAATGTGCGATCATCTTGAAACGTTCAGATCACTTACAACTCAATAGATTCTACCTTCCTGTAACATTTCAGCCTGATTGGACCTTGTTTTCACACAAATGGACCCAGAATGATGTGAAATTGTGCTTCGTGCAACATAATTCTGGGTGCCATTTAAGAACCATAAGTGCTAATGACTCCATTCCTTTTTGTGGTTGTAGGGGCTGTTGATTGGAGTACACTAAAACAACCCTGATCTCTCTAGGACATTCAGAAGCCAAGTTATAAGCCCACAAAGGTGTAACTGGACTACTTCTTTAAAGTGACACCAGGCCCGGTGACCTTTGGGACATGGTTTGTCCCCCTATAGGAAAGTGCTATCATCATGAAACGTTCAGATCACTTACAACTCAATAGATTTTACCTTCCTGTAACGTTTCTGCCTGATTGGACCTTGTTTTCACACAAATGAACCCAGAATGATGTGAAATTGTGCTTCGTGCAACATAATTCTGGGTGCCATTTACAAACCATAAGTGCTAATGACTCCATTCCTTTTTGTGGTTGTAGGGGCTGTTGATTGGAGTACACTAAAACACACCTAACCTCTCTAGGACATTCAGAAGCCAAGTTATAAGCCCACAAAGGTGTAACTGGACTACTTCTTTAAAGTGACACCAGGCCCGGTGACCTTTGGGACATGGTTTTACCCCCTATAGGAATGTGCGATCATCTTGAAATGTTCAGATCACTTACAACTCAATAGATTCTACCTTCTTGTAGCGTTTCAGCCTGATTGGACCTTGTTTTCACACAAATGGACCCAGAATGATGTGAAATTGTGCTTCGTGCAACATAATTCTGGGTGCCATTTACAAACCATAAGTGCTAATGACTCCATTCCTTTTTGTGGTTGTAGGGGCTGTTGATTGGAGTACACTAAAACAAACCTGATCTCTCTAGGACATTCAGAAGCCAAGTTATAAGCCCACAAATGTGTAACTGGACTACTTCTTTAAATTGACACCAGATCCGGTGATCTTTGGGACATGGTTTGACCCCCTTAGGAAAGTGCTATCAACATGAAACGTTCAGATCACTTACAACTCAGTAGATTCTACCTTCCTGTAACGTTTCAGCCTGATCTGACCTTGTTTTCACACAAATGAACCCAGAATGATGTGAAATTGTGCTTCGTGCAACATAATTCTGGGTGCCATTTAAAAAACCATAAGTGCTAATGTCTCCATTCCTTTTTGTGGTTGTAGGGGCTGTTGATTGGAGTACACTAAAGCAAACCTGATCGCTCTAGGACATTCAGAAGCCAAGTTTTAAGCCCACAAATGTGTAACTGGACTACTTCTTTAAATTGACACCAGATCCGGTGACCTTTGGGACATGGTTTGACCCCCTTAGGAAAGTGCTATCATCATGAAACGTTCAGATCACTTACAACTCAATAGATTCTACCTTCCTGTAACGTTTCAGCCTGATTGGACCTTGTTTTCACACAAATGGACCCAGAATGATGTGAAATTGTGCTTCGTGCAACATAATTCTGGGTGCCATTTACAAACCATAAGTGCTAATGACTCCATTCCTTTTTGTGGTTGTAGGGGCTGTTGGTTGGAGTACACTAAAACAAACCTGACCTCTCTAGGACATTCAGAAGCCAAGTTATAAGCCCACAAAGGTGTAACTGGACTACTTCTTTAAAGTGACACCAGGCCCGGTGACCTTTGGGACATGGTTTGACCCCCCATGGGAATGTGAGATCATCATGAAACGTTCAGATCACTTACAACTCAATAGATTCTACCTTCTTGTAATGTTTCAGCCTGATTGGACCTTGTTTTCACACAAATGGACCCAGAATGATGTGAAATTGTGCTTCGTGCAACATAATTCTGGGTGCCATTTACAAACCATAAGGCTAATGACTCCATTCCTTTTGTGGTTGTAGGGGCTGTTGATTGGAGTACACTAAAACAAACCTGATCTCTCTAGGACATTCAGAAGACAAGTTATAAGCCCACAAATGTGTAACTGGACTACTTCTTTAAATTGACACCAGATCCGGTGACCTTTGGGACATGGTTTGATCCCCTTAGGAAAGCGCTATCATCATGAAACGTTCAGATCACTTACAACTAAATAGATTATACCTTCCTGTAACGTTTCAGCCTGATTGGACCTTGTTTTCACACAAATGGACCCAGAATCATGTGAAATTGTGCTTCGTGCAACATAATTCTGGGTGCCATTTAAAAACCATAAGTGCTAATGACTCCATTCCTTTTTGTGGTTGTAGGGGCTGTTGATTGGAGTATACTAAAACAAACCTGATCTCTCTAGGACATTCAGAAGCCACGTTATAAGCCCACAAATGTGTAACTGGACTACTTCTTTAAATTGACACCAGATCCGGTGACCTTTGGGACATGGTTTGACCCCCATAGGAAAGTGCTATCATCATGAAACGTTCAGATCACTTACAACTCAATAGATTCTAACTTCCTGTAACGTTTCAGCCTGATTGGACCTTGTTTTCACACAAATGAACCCAGAATGATGTGAAAGTGTGCTTTGTGCAACATAATTCTGGGTGCCATTTAAAAACCATAAGTGCTAATGACTCCATTCCTCTTTGGGGTAATGGGGGCTGTTAACTGGAGTACTCTAAAACAAACCTGACCTCTCTAGGATATTCAGAAGCCAAGTTATAAGCCCACAAATGTGTAACTGGACTACTTCTTTAAAGTGACACCAGGCCCGGTGACCTTTGGGACATGGTTTGACCCCCTATAGGAATGTGCGATCATCATGAAACGTTCAGATCACTTACAACTCAATAGATTCTACCTTCTTGTAACGTTTCAGCCTGATTGGACCTTGTTTTCACACAAATGAACCCAGAATGAAGTGAAATTGTGCTTCGTGCAACATAATTCTGGGTGCCATTTACAAACCACAAGTGCTAATGACTCCATTCCTTTTTGTGGTTGTAGGGGCTGTTGATTGGAGTACACTAAAACAAACCTGATCTCTCTAGGACATTCAGAAGCCAAGTTATAAGCCCACAAATGTGTAACTGTACTACTTCTTTAAATTGACACCAGATCCGGTGACCTTTGGGACATGGTTTGACCCCCTTAGGAAAGTGCTATCATCATGAAACGTTCAGATCACTTACAACTCAATAGATTCTACCTTCTTGTAACGTTTCAGCCGGATTGGACCTTGTTTTCACACAAATGGACCCAGAATGATGTGAAATTGTGCTTTGTGCAACATAATTCTGGGTGCCATTTACAAACCATAAGTGCTAATGACTCCATTCCTTTTTGTGGTTGTAGGGGCTGTTGATTGGAGTACACTAAAACAAACCTGATCTCTCCAGGACATTCAGAAGCCAAGTTATAAGCCCACAAATGTGTAACTGGACTACTTCTTTAAAGTGACACCAGGCCCGGTGACCTTTGGGACATGGTTTTACCCCCTATAGGAATGTGCGATCATCTTGAAACGTTCAAATCACTTATAACTCAATAGATTCTACCTTCTTATAGCGTTTCAGCCTGATTGGACCTTGTTTTCACACAAATGGACCCAGAATGAAGTGAAATTGTGCTTCGTGCAACATAATTCTGGGTGCCATTTACAAACCATAAGTGCTAATGACTCCATTCCTTTTTGTGGTTGTAGGGGCTGTTGATTGGAGTACACTAAAACAAACCTGATCTCTCTAGGACATTCAGAAGCCAAGTTATAAGCCCACAAATGTGTAACTGGACTACATTAAATTGACACCAGATCCGGTGACCTTTGGGACATGGTTTGACCCCCTTAGGAAAGTGCTATCATCATGAAACGTTCAGATCACTTACAACTCAATAGATTCTACCTTCTTGTAAGGTTTCAGCCTGATTGGACCTTGTTTTCACACAAATGGACCCAGAATGATGTGAAATTGTGCTTCGTGCAACATAATTCTGGGTGCCATTTACAAACCATAAGTGCTAATGACTCCATTCCTTTTTGTGGTTGTAGGGGCTGTTGATTGGAGTACACTAAAACAAACCTGATCTCTCTAGGACATTCAGAAGCCAAGTTATAAGCCCACAAATGTGTAACTGGACTAATTCTTAAAAGTAACACCAGATCCGGTGACCTTTGCGACATGGTTTGACCCCCTTAGGAAAGTGCTATCATCATGAAACGTTCAGATCACTTACAACTCAATAGATTCTACCTTCCTGTAACGTTTCTGCCTGATTGGACCTTGTTTTCACACAAATGAACCCAGAATGATGTGAAATTGTGCTTCGTGCAACATAATTCTGGGTGCCATTTACAAACCATAAGTGCTAATGACTCCATTCCTTTTTGTGGTTGTAGGGGCTGTTGATTGGAGTACATTAAAACAAACCTGATCTCTCTAGGACATTCAGAAGTCAAGTTATAAGCCTACAAAGATGTAACTGGACTACTTCTTTAAAGTGACACCAGGCCCGGTGACCTTTGGGACATGGTTTTACCCCCTATAGGAATGTGCGATCATCTTGAAACGTTCAGATCACTTACAACTCAATAGATTCTACCTTCCTGTAACGTTTCAGCCTGATTGGACCTTGTTTTCACACAAATGGACCCAGAATGATGTGAAATTGTGCTTCGTGCAACATAATTCTGGGTGCCATTTAAGAACCATAAGTGCTAATGACTCCATTCCTTTTTGTGGTTGTAGGGGCTGTTGATTGGAGTACACTAAAACAACCCTGATCTCTCTAGGACATTCAGAAGCCAAGTTATAAGCCCACAAATGTGTAACTGGACTACTTCTTTAAAGTGACACCAGGCCCGGTGACCTTTGGGACATGGTTTGTCCCCCTATAGGAAAGTGCTATCATCATGAAACGTTCAGATCACTTACAACTCAATAGATTTTACCTTCCTGTAACGTTTCTGCGTGATTGGACCTTGTTTTCACACAAATGAACCCAGAATGATGTGAAATTTTGCTTCGTGCAACATAATTCTGGGTGCCATTTACAAACCATAAGTGCTAATGACTCCATTCCTTTTTGTGGTTGTAGGGGCTGTTGATTGGAGTACATTAAAACAAACCTGACCTCTCCAGGACATTCAGAAGCCAAGTTATAAGCCCACAAATGTGTAACTGGACTACTACTTTAAATTGACACCAGATCCGGTGACATTTGGGACAATGTTTGACCCCCTTAGGAAAGTGCTATCATCATGAAACGTTCAGATCACTTACAACTCAATAGATTCTACCTGCCTGTAACGTTTCAGCCTGATTGGACCTTGTTTTCACACAAATGAACCCAGAATGATGTGAATATGTGCTTCGTGCAACATAATTCTGGGTGCCATTTAAAAACCATAAGTGATAATGACTCCATTCCTTTTTGTGGTTGTAGGGAATGTTGATTGGAGTATACTAAAACAAACCTGATCTCTCTAGGACATTCAGAAGCCAAGTTATAAGCCCACAAATGTGTAACTGGACTACTTCTTTAGACACCAGATCCGGTGACCTTTGGGACATGGTTTGACCCCCTTAGGGAAGTGCTATCATCATGAAACGTTCAGATCACTTACAATTTAATAGATTCTACCTTCCTGTAATGTTTCAGCCTGATTGGACCTTGTTTTCACACAAATGGACCCAGAATGATGTGAAATTGTGCTTCGTGCAACATAATTCTGGGTGCCATTTACAAACCATAAGTGCTAATGACTCCATTCCTTTTTGTGGTTGTAGGGGCTGTTGATTGGAGTACACTAAAACAAACCTGATCTCTCTAGGACATTCAGAAGCCAAGTTATAAGCCCACAAATGTGTAACTGGACTACTTCTTTAAATTGACACCAGATCCGGTGACCTTTGGGACATGGTTTGACCCCCTTAGGAAAGTGCTATCATCATGAAACGTTCAGATCACTTACAACTCAATAGATTCTACCTTCCTGTAACGTTTCAGCCTGATTGGACCTTGTTTTCACACAAATGAACCCAGAATGATTTGAAATTGTGCTTCGTGCAACATAATTCTGGGTGCCATTTAAAAACCATAAGTGCTAATGACTCCATTCCTTTTTGTGGTTGTAGGGGCTGTTGATTGGAGTACACTAAAACAAAACTGATCGCTCTAGGACATTCAGAAGCCAAGTTATAAGCCCACAAATGTGTAAATGGACTACTTCTTTAAATTGACACCATATCCGGTGACCTTTGGGACATGGTTTGACCCCCTTAGGAAAGTGCCATCATCATGAAACGTTCAGATCACTTACAACGCAATAGATTCTACCTTCCTGTAACGTTTCAGCCTGATTGGACCTTGTTTTCACACAAATGAAGCCAGAATGATGTGAAATTGTGCTTCGTGCAAAATAATTCTGGGTGCCATTTACAAACCATAAGTGCTAATGACTCCATTCCTTTTTGTGGTTGTAGGGGCTGTTGATTGGAGTACACTAAAACAAACCTAACCTCTCTAGGACATTCAGAAGCCAAGTTATAAGCCCACAAAGGTGTAACTGGACTACTTCCTTAAAGTGACACTTGGCCCGGTGACCTTTGGGACATGGTTTGACCCCCTATAGGAATGTGCGATCATCTTTAAACGTTCAGATCACTTACAACTCAATAGATTCTACCTTCTTGTAGCGTTTCAGCCGGATTGGACCTTGTTTTCACACAAATTGACCCAGAATGATGTGAAATTGTGCTTCGTGCAACATAATTCTGGGTGCCACTTACAAACCATAAGTGCTAATGACTCCATTCCTTTTTGTGGTTGTAGGGGCTGTTGATTGGAGTACATTAAAACAAACCTGATCTCTCTAGGACATTCAGAAGCCAAGTTATAAGCCCACAAATGTGTAACTGGACTACTTCTTTAAATTGACACGAGATCCAGTGACCTTTGGGACATGGTTTGACCCCCTTAGGAAAGTGCTATCATCATGAAACGTTCAGATCACTTACAACTCAATAGATTCTACCTTCCTGTAACGTTTCAGCCTGATTGGACCTTGTTTTCACACAAATGGACCCAGAATGATGTGAAATTGTGCTTCGTGCAACATAATTCTGGGTGCCATTTAAAAACCATAAGTGCTAATGACTCCATTCCTTTTTGTGGTTGTAGGGGCTGTTGATTGGAGTACACTAAAATAAACCTGATCTCTCTAGGACATTCAGAAGCCAAGTTATAAGCCCACAAATGTGTAACTGGACTACTTCTTTAGACACCAGATCCGGTGACCTTTGGGACATGGTTTGACCCCCTTAGGAAAGTGCTATCATCATGAAACGTTCAGATCACTTACAATTTAATAGATTCTACCTTCCTGTAATGTTTCAGCCTGATTGGACCTTGTTTTCACACAAATGGACCCAGAATGATGTGAAATTGTGCTTCGTGCAACATAATTCTGGGTGCCATTTACAAACCATAAGTGCTAATGACTCCATTCCTTTTTGTGGTTGTAGGGGCTGTTGATTGGAGTACACTAAAACAAACCTGATCTCTCTAGGACATTCAGAAGCCAAGTTATAAGCCCACAAATGTGTAACTGGACTACTTCTTTAAATTGACACCAGATCCGGTGACCTTTGGGACATGGTTTGACCCCCTTAGGAAAGTGCTATCATCATGAAACGTTCAGATAACTTACAACTCAATAGATTCTACCTTCCTGTCACGTTTCAGCCTGATTGGACCTTGTTTTCACACAAATGAACCCAGAATGATGTGAAATTGTGCTTCGTGCAACATAATTCTGGGTGCCATTTACAAACCATAAGTGCTAATGACTCCATTCCTTTTTGTGGTTGTAGGGGCTGTTGATTGGAGTACACTAAAACAAAACTGATCGCTCTAGGACATTCAGAAGCCAAGTTATAAGCCCACAAATGTGTAACTGGACTACTTCTTTAAATTGACACCATATCCGGTGACCTTTGGGACATGGTTTGGCCCCCTTAGGAAAGTGCTATCATCATGAAACGTTCAGATCACTTACACCGCAATAGATTCTACCTTCCTGTAACGTTTCAGCCTGATTGGACCTTGTTTTCACACAAATGAAGCCAGAATGATGTGAAATTGTGCTTCGTGCAAAATAATTCTGGGTGCCATTTACAAACCATAAGTGCTAATGACTCCATTCCTTTTTGTGGTTGTAGGGGCTGTTGATTGGAGTACACTAAAACAAACCTAACCTCTCTAGGACATTCAGAAGCCAAGTTATAAGCCCACAAAGGTGTAACTGGACTACTTCTTTAAAGTGACACTTGGCCCGGTGACCTTTGGGACATGGTTTGACCCCCTATAGGAATGTGCGATCATCTTGAAACGTTCAGATCACTTACAACTCAATAGATTCTACCTTCTTGTAGCGTTTCAGCCGGATTGGACCTTGTTTTCACACAAATGAACCCAGAATGATGTGAAATTGTGCTTCGTGCAACATAATTCTGGGTGCCATTTACAAACCATAAATGCTAATGACTCCATTCCTTTTTGTGGTTGTAGGGGCTGTTGATTGGAGTACATTAAAACAAACCTGATCTCTCTAGGACATTCAGAAGCCAAGTTATAAGCCCACAAATGTGTAACTGGACTACTTCTTTAAATTGACACCAGATCCAGTGACCTTTGGGACATGGTTTGACCCCCTTAGGAAAGTGCTATCATCATGAAACGTTCAGATCACTTACAACTCAATAGATTCTACCTTCCTGTAACGTTTCAGCCTGATTGGACCTTGTTTCACACAAATGGACCCAGAATGATGTGAAATTGTGCTTCGTGCAACATAATTCTGGGTGCCATTTAAAAACCATAAGTGCTAATGACTCCATTCCTTTTTGTGGTTGTAGACGCTGTTGATTGGAGTACACTAAAATAAACCTGATCTCTCTAGGACATTCAGAAGCCAAGTTATAAGCCCACAAATGTGTAACTGGACTACTTCTTTAAATTGACACCAGATCCGGTGACCTTTGGGACATTGTTTGACCCCCTTAGGAAAGTGCTATCATCATGAAACGTTCAGATCACTTACAACTCAATAGATTCTACCTTCCTGTAACGTTTCAGCCTGATTGGACCTTGTTTTCACACAAATGAACCCAGAATGATGTGAAATTGTGCTTCGTGCAACATAATTCTGGGTGCCATTTACAAACCATAAGTGCTAATGACTCCATTCCTTTTTGTGGTTTTAGGGGCTGTTGATTGGAGTACACTAAAACAAAACTGATCGCTCTAGGACATTCAGAAGCCAAGTTATAAGCCCACAAATGTGTAACTGGACTACTTCTTTAAATTGACACCATATCCGGTGACCTTTGGGACATGGTTTGACCCCCTTAGGAAAGTGCTATCATCATGAAACGTTCAGATCACTTACAACGCAATAGATTCTACCTTCCTGTAACGTTTCAGCCTGATTGGACCTTGTTTTCACACAAATGAAGCCAGAATGATGTGAAATTGTGCTTCGTGCAAAATAATTCTGGGTGCCATTTACAAACCATAAGTGCTAATGACTCCATTCCTTTTTGTGGTTGTAGGGGCTGTTGATTGGAGTACACTAAAACAAACCTAACTTCTCTAGGACATTCAGAAGCCAAGTTATAAGCCCACAAAGGTGTAACTGGACTACTTCTTTAAAGTGACACTTGGCCCGGTGACTTTTGGGACATGGTTTGACCCCCTATAGGAATGTGCGATCATCTTGAAACGTTCAGATCACTTACAACTCAATAGATTCTACCTTCTTGTAGCGTTTCAGCCGGATTGGACCTTGTTTTCACACAAATTGACCCAGAATGATGTGAAATTGTGCTTCGTGCAACATAATTCTGGGTGCCACTTACAAACCATAAGTGCTAATGACTTCATTCCTTTTTGTGGTTCTAGGGGCTGTTGATTGGAGTACATTAAAACAAACCTGATCTCACTAGGACATTCAGAAGCCAAGTTATAAGCCCACAAATGTGTAACTGGACTACTTCTTTAAATTGACACCAGATCCAGTGACCTTTGGGACATGGTTTGACCCCCTTAGGAAAGTGCTATCATCATGAAACGTTCAGATCACTTACAACTCAATAGATTCTACCTTCCTGTAACTTTTCAGCCTGATTGGACCTTGTTTTCACACAAATGGACCCAGAATGATGTGAAATTGTGCTTCGTGCAACATAATTCTGGGTGCCATTTAAAAACCATAAGTGCTAATGACTCCATTCCTTTTTGTGGTTGTAGGGGCTGTTGATTGGAGTACACTAAAATAAACCTGATCTCTCTAGGGCATTCAGAAGCCAAGTTATAAGCCCACAAATGTGTAACTGGACTACTTCTTTAAATTGACACCAGATCCGGTGACCTTTGGGACATGGTTTGACCCCCTTAGGAAAGTGCTATCATCATGAAACGTTCAGATCACTTACAACTCAATAGATTCTACCTTCCTGTAACGTTTCAGCCTGATTGGACCTTGTTTTCACACAAATGACCCCAGAATGATGTGAAATTGTGCTTCGTGCAACATAATTCTGGGTGCCATTTACAAACCATAAGTGCTAATGACTCCATTCCTTTTTGTGGTTGTAGGGGCTGTTGATTGGAGTACACTAAAATAAACCTGATCTCTCTAGGACATTCAGAAGCCAAGTTATAAGCCCACAAATGTGTAACTATACTACTTCTTTAAATTGACACCAAATCCGGTGACCTTTGGGACATGGTTTGACCCCCTTAGGAAAGTGCTATCATCATGAAACGTTCAGATCACTTACAACTCAATAGATTCTACCTTCCTGTAACGTTTCAGCCTGATTGGACCTTGTTTTCACACAAATGAACCCAGAATGATGTGAAATTGTGCTTCTTGCAACATAATTCTGGGTGCCATTTACAAACCATAAGTGCTATTGACTCCATTCCTTTTTGTGGTTTTAGGGGCTGTTGATTGGAGAACACTAAAACAAAACTGATCGCTCTAGGACATTCAGAAGCCAAGTTATAAGCCCACAAATGTGTAACTGGACTACTTCTTTAAATTGACACCATATCCGGTGACCTTTGGGACATGGTTTGACCCCCTTAGGAAAGTGCTATCATCATGAAACGTTCAGATCACTTACAACGCAATAGATTCTACCTTCCTGTAACGTTTCAGCCTGATTGGACCTTGTTTTCACACAAATGAAGCCAGAATGATGTGAAATTGTGCTTCGTGCAAAATAATTCTGGGTGCCATTTACAAACCATAAGTGCTAATGACTCCATTCCTTTTTGTGGTTGTAGGGGCTGTTGATTGGAGTACACTAAAAAAAACCTAACTTCTCTAGGACATTCAGAAGCCAAGTTATAAGCCCACAAAGGTGTAACTGGACTACTTCTTTAAAGTGACACTTGGCCCGGTGACCTTTGGGACATGGTTTGACCCCCTATAGGAATGTGCGATCATCTTGAAACGTTCAGATCACTTACAACTCAATAGATTCTACCTTCTTGTAGCGTTTCAGCCGGATTGGACCTTGTTTTCACACAAATTGACCCAGAATGATGTGAAATTGTGCTTCGTGCAACATAATTCTGGGTGCCACTTACAAATCATAAGTGCTAATGACTCCATTCCTTTTTGTGGTTGTAGGGGCTGTTGATTGGAGTACATTAAAACAAACCTGATCTCTCTAAGACATTCAGAAGCCAAGTTATAAGCCCACAAATGTGTAACTGGACTACTTCTTTAAATTGACACCAGATCCAGTGACTTTTGGGACATGGTTTGACCCCCTTAGGAAAGTGCTATCATCATGAAACGTTCAGATCACTTACAACTCAATAGATTCTACCTTCCTGTAACGTTTCAGCCTGATTGGACCTTGTTTTCACACAAATGGACCCAGAATGATGTGAAATTGTGCTTCGTGCAACATAATTCTGGGTGCCATTTAAAAACCATAAGTGCTAATGACTCCATTCCTTTTTGTGGTTGTAGGGGCTGTTGATTGGAGTACACTAAAATAAACCTGATCTCTCTAGGACATTCAGAAGCCAAGTTATAAGCCCACAAATGTGTAACTGGACTACTTCTTTAAATTGACACCAGATCCGGTGACCTTTGGGACATGGTTTGACCCCCTTAGGAAAGTGCTATCATCATGAAACGTTCAGATCACTTACAACTCAATAGATTCTACCTTCCTGTAACGTTTCAGCCTGATTGGACCTTGTTTTCACACAAATGAACCCAGAATGATGTGAAATTGTGCTTCGTGCAACATAATTCTGGGTGCCATTTACAAACCATAAGTGCTAATGACTCCATTCCTTTTTGTGGTTGTAGGGGCTGTTGATTGGAGTACACTAAAACAAACTTGACCTCTCTAGGACATTCAGAAGCCAAGTTATAAGCCCACAAAGGTGTAACTGGACAACTTCTTTAAAGTGACACCAGGCCCGGTGACCTTTGGGACATGGTTTTACCCCCTATAAGAATGTGCGATCATCTTGAAACATTCAGATCACTTACAACTCAATAGATTCTACCTTCTTGTAGAGTTTCAGCCTGATTGGACCTTGTTTTCACACAAATGGACCCAGAATGATGTGAAATTGTGCTTCGTGCAACATAATTCTGGGTGCCATTTACAAACCATAAGTGCTAATGACTCCATTCCTTTTTGTGGTTGTAGGGGCTGTTGATTGGAGTACATTAAAACAAACCTGATCTCTCTAGGACATTCAGAAGTCAAGTTATAAGCCCACAAATGTGTAACTGGACTACTACTTTAAATTGACACCAGATCCGGTGACCTTTGGGACATGGTTTGACCCCCTTAGGAAAGTGCTATCATCATGAAACATTCAGATCACTTACAACTCAATAGATTCTACCTTCCTGTAACGTTTCAGCCTGATTGGACCTTGTTTTCACACAAATGAACCCAGAATGATGTGAAATTGTGCTTCGTGCAACATAATTCTGGGTGCCATTTACAAACCATAAGTGCTAATGACTCCATTCCTTTTTGTGGTTTTAGGGGCTGTTGATTGGACTACACTAAAACAAACTAACCTCTCTAGGACATTCAGAAGCCAAGTTATAAGCCCAAAAGGTGTAACAGGACTACTACTTTAAAGTGACACCAGGCCCGGTGACCTTTGGGACATGGTTTTACCCCCTATAGGAATGTGCGATCATCTTGAAATGTTCAGATCACTTACAACTCAATAGATTCTACCTTCTTGTAGCGTTTCAGCCTGATTGGACCTTGTTTTCACACAAATGGACCCAGAATGATGTGAAATTGTGCTTCGTGCAACATAATTCTGGGTGCCATTTACAAACCATAAGTGCTAATGACTCCATTCCTTTTTGTGGTTGTAGGGGCTGTTGATTGGAGTACACTAAAACAAACCTGATCTCTCTAGGACATTCAGAAGCCAAGTTATAAGCCCACAAATGTGTAACTGGACTACTTCTTTAAATTGACACCAGATCCGGTGACTTTTGGGACATGGTTTGACCCCCTTAGGAAAGTGCTATCATCATGAAACGTTCAGATCACTTGCAACTCAATAGATTCTACCTTCCTGTAACGTTTCAGCCTGATTGGACCTTGTTTTCACACAAATGAACCCAGAATGATGTGAAATTGTGCTTCGTGCAACATAATTCTGGGTGCCATTTACAAACCATAAGTGCTAATATCTCCATTCCTTTTTGTGGTTGTAGGGGCTGTTGATTGGAGTACATTAAAACAAACCTGATCTCTCTAGGACATTCAGAAGCCAAGTTATAAGCCCACGAATGTGTAACTGGACTACTTCTTTAAGGTGACACCAGGCCCGGTGACCTTTGGGACATGGTTTGACCCCCTTAGGAAAGTGCTATCATCATGAAACGTTCAGATCACTTACAACTAAATAGATTCTACCTTCCTGTAACGTTTCAGCCTGATTGGACCTTGTTTTCACACAAATGAACCCAGAATGATGTGAAATTGTGCTTCGTGCAACATAATTCTGGGTGCCATTTACAAACCATAAATGCTAATGACTTCATTGCTTTTAGTGGTAATGGGGCTGCTAATTGGAGTACTCTAAAACAAACCTGACCTCTCTAGGACATTCAGAAGCCAAGTTATAAGCCCACAAATGTGTAACTGGACTACTTCTTTAAATTGACACCAGATCCAGTGACCTTTGGGACATGGTTTGACCCCCTTAGGAAAGTGCTATCATCATGAAACGTTCAGATCACTTACAACTCAATAGATTCTACCTTCCTGTAACGTTTCAGCCTGATTGGACCTTGTTTTCACACAAATGGACCCAGAATGATGTGAAATTGTGCTTCGTGCAACATAATTCTGGGTGCCATTTAAAAACCATAAGTGCTAATGACTCCATTCCTTTTTGTGGTTGTAGGGGCTGTTGATTGGAGTACACTAAAATAAACCTGATCTCTCTAGGACATTCAGAAGCCAAGTTATAAGCCCACAAATGTGTAACTGGACTACTTCTTTAAATTGACACCAGATCCGGTGACCTTTGGGACATGGTTTGACCCCCTTAGGAAAGTGCTATCATCATGAAACGTTCAGATCACTTACAACTCAATAGATTCTACCTTCCTGTAACGTTTCAGCCTGATTGGACCTTGTTTTCACACAAATGAACCCAGAATGATGTGAAATTGTGCTTCGTGCAACATAATTCTGGGTGCCATTTACAAACCATAAGTGCTAATGACTCCATTCCTTTTTGTGGTTGTAGGGGCTGTTGATTGGAGTACACTAAAACAAACTTGACCTCTCTAGGACATTCAGAAGCCAAGTTATAAGCCCACAAAGGGGTAACTGGACAACTTCTTTAAAGTGACACCAGGCCCGGTGACCTTTGGGACATGGTTTTACCCCCTATAAGAATGTGCGATCATCTTGAAACATTCAGATCACTTACAACTCAATAGATTCTACCTTCTTGTAGAGTTTCAGCCTGATTGGACCTTGTTTTCACACAAATGGACCCAGAATGATGTGAAATTGTGCTTCGTGCAACATAATTCTGGGTGCCATTTACAAACCATAAGTGCTAATGACTCCATTCCTTTTTGTGGTTGTAGGGGCTGTTGATTGGAGTACATTAAAACAAACCTGATCTCTCTAGGACATTCAGAAGTCAAGTTATAAGCCCACAAATGTGTAACTGGACTACTACTTTAAATTGACACCAGATCCGGTGACCTTTGGGACATGGTTTGACCCCCTTAGGAAAGTGCTATCATCATGAAACATTCAGATTGCTTACAACTCAATAGATTCTACCTTCCTGTAACGTTTCAGCCTGATTGGACCTTGTTTTCACACAAATGAACCCAGAATGATGTGAAATTGTGCTTCGTGCAAAATAATTCTGGGTGCCATTTACAAACCTTAAGTGCTAATGACTCCATTCCTTTTTGTGGTTGTAGGGGCTGTTGATTGGAGTACACTAAAACAAACCTGATCTCTCTAGGACATTCAGAAGCCAAGTTATAAGCCCACAAATGTGTAACTGGACTACTTCTTTAAATTGACACCAGATCCGGTGACCTTTGGGACACGGTTTGACCCCCTCAGGAAAGTGCTATCATCATGAAACGTTCAGATCACTTACAACTCAATATATTCTACCTTCCTGTAACGTTTCAGCCTGATTGGACCTTGTTTTCACACAAATGAACCCAGAATGATGTGAAATTGTGCTTCGTGCAACATAATTCTGGGTGCCATTTACAAACCATAAGTGCTAATGACTCCATTCCTTTTTGTGGTTTTAGGGGCTGTTGATTGGACTACACTAAAACAAACTAACCTCTCTAGGACATTCAGAAGCCAAGTTATAAGCGCAAAAGGTGTAACAGGACTACTACTTTAAAGTGACACCAGGCCCGGTGACCTTTGGGACATGGTTTGACCCCCTATAGGAATGTGCGATCATCATGAAACGTTCAGATCACTTACAACTAAATAGATTCTACCTTCCTGTAACGTTTCAGCCTGATTGGACCTTGTTTTCACACAAATGAACCCAGAATGATGTGAAATTGTGCTTCGTGCAACATAATTCTGGGTGCCATTTACAAACCATAAATGCTAATGACTCCATTCCTTTTTGTGGTTGTAGGGGCTGTTGATTGGAGTACATTAAAACAAACCTGATCTCTCTAGGACATTCAGAAGCCAAGTTATAAGCCCACGAATGTGTAACTGGACTACTTCTTTAAAGTGACACCAGGCCCGGTGACCTTTGGGACATGGTTTGACCCCCTTAGGAAAGTGCTATCATCATGAAACGTTCAGATCACTTACAACTAAATAGATTCTACCTTCCTGTAACGTTTCAGCCTGATTGGACCTTGTTTTCACACAAATGAACCCAGAATGATGTGAAATTGTGCTTCGTGCAACATAATTCTGGGTGCCATTTACAAACCATAAATGCTAATGACTTCATTCCTTTTAGTGGTAATGGGGCTGCTAATTGGAGTACTCTAAAACAAACCTGACCTCTCTAGGATATTCAGAAGCCAAGTTATAAGCCCACAAAGGTGTAACTGGACTACTTCTTTAAAGTGACACCAGGCCCGGTGACCTTTGGGACATGACGCGCCCCGAGGAGCGTCTTGCCACATGTCAGCACTGGGTCTGACTGAGCGCCTCCAGGAGAGAGGCCCCAGCAAGACGCACCCCGAGGAGCGTCTTGCCTTATGTCAGCACTCGGTCTGACTGAGCGCCTCCAGGAGAGAGGCCCAAGCAAGACGCGCCCCGAGGAGCGTCTTGCCACATGTCAACAATGGGTCTGACTGAGGGCCTCCAGGAGAGAGGCCCAAGCAAGATGCGCCCGGAGGAGCGTCTTGCCACATGTCACCTCTGGTTCTGACTGAGCGCCTCCAGGAGAGAGGCCCAAGCAAGACGCGCCCCGAGGAGCGTCTTGTCACATGTCAACACTGGGTCTTTCTGAGCGCCTCCAGGAGAGAAGCCCAAGCAAGACGCGCCCCGAGGAGCGTCTTGCCACATGTCAGCACTCGGTCTGACTGAGCACCTCCAGGAGAGAGGCCCAAGCAAGACGCGCCCCGAGGAGCGTCTTGCCACATGTCAACAATGGGTCTGACTGAGGGCCTCCAGGAGAGAAGCCCAAGCAACACGCGGCCCGAGGAGCGTCTTGCCACATGTCAGCACTCGGTCTGACTGAGCGCCTCCAGGAGAGAGGCCCAAGCAAGACGCGCCCCGAGGAGCGTCTTGCCACATGTCAACAATGGGTCTGACTGAGGGCCTCCAGGAGAGAAGCCCAAGCAAGACGCGCCCCGAGGAGCGTCTTGACACATGTCAACACTGGGTCTGACAGAGGGCCTCCAGGAGAGAGGCCCAAGCAAGACGCGCCCCGAGGAGTGTCTTGCCACATGTCACCACTTGGTCTGACTGAGCGCCTCCAGGAGAGAGGCCCAAGCAAGACGCGCCCCGAGGAGCGTCAGGCCACATGTCACTACTCAGTCTGACTGAGCGCCTCCAGGAGAGAGGCCCAAGCAAGACGCGCCCCGAGGAGCGTCTTGCCACATGTCAACAATGGGTCTTACTGAGGGCCTCCAGGAGAGAAGCCCAAGCAAGACGCGCCCCGAGGAGCTTCTTGCCACATGTCAGCACTCGGTCTGACTGAGCGCCTCCAGGAGAGAGGCCAAAGCAAGACGCGCCCCGAGGAGCGTCTTGACACATTTCAACACTGGGTTTGACAGAGGGCCTCCATGAGAGAGGCCCAGGCAAGACGCGCCCCGAGGAGTGTCTTGCCACATGTCAACACTGGGTCTGACAGAGGGCCTCCAGGAGAGAGGCCCAAGCAAGACGCGCCCCGAGGAGTGTCTTGCCACATGTCACCACTTGGTCTGACTGAGCGCCTCCAGGAGAGAGGCCCAAGCAACACGCGCCCCGAGGAGCGTCAGGCCACATGTCACTACTCAGTCTGACTGAGCGCCTCCAGGAGAGAGGCCCAAGCAAGACGCGCCCCGAGCAGCGTCTTGCCACGTGTCAACACTGGGTCTGATTGAGGGCCTTCTGGAGAGAGGCCCAAGCAAGACGCGCCCCAAGGAGCGTCTTGCCACATGTCAACAATGGTTCTTACTGAGGGCCTCCGGGAGAGAAGCCCAAGCAAGACGCGCCCCGAGGAGCTTCTTGCCACATGTCAGCAGTCGGTCTGACTGAGCGCCTCCAGGAGAGAGGCCAAAGCAAGACGCCCCCCGAGGAGCGTCTTGAAACATGTCAACACTGGGTCTGACAGAGGGCCTCCATGAGAGAGGCCCAAGCAAGACGCGCCCCGAGGAGCGTCTTGCCACATGTCACTACTCGGTCTGACTGAGCGCCTCAGGGAGAGAGGTCCAAGCAAGACACGCCCCGAGGAGCGTCTTGCCACATGTCACTACTCGGTCTGTTTGAGCGCCTCCAGGAGAGAGGCCCAAGCAAGATGTGCCCCGAGGAGCGTCTTGCCACATGTCAACAATGGGTCTGACTGAGGGCCTCCAGGAGAGAAGCCCAAGCAAGATGCACCCCGAGGAGCGTCTTGCCACATGTCAACACTGGGTCTGACTGAGCGCCTCCAGGAGAGAGGCCCAAGCAAGACGCGCCCCGAGGAGAGTCTTGCCACATGTCAACACTCGGTCTGACAGAGGGCATCCAGGAGAGAGGCCCAAGCAATACGCGCCCCGAGGTGCGTCTTGCCACATGTCACCACTGGGTCTGACTGAGCGCCTCCAGGAGAAGCCCCAGCAATACGCGCCCTGAGGAGCGTCTTGCCACATGCCAACACTGGGTCTGACAGAGGGCCTCCAGGAGAGAGGCCCAAGCAAGACGCGCCCCGAGGAGTGTCTTGCCACTTGTCACCACTGGGTCTGACTGAGCGCCTCCAGGAGAGAGGCCCAAGCAAGACGCGCCCCGAGGAGCGTCTTGTCACATGTGAACACTGGGTCTGACTGAGCGCCTCCAGGAGAGAGGCCCAAGCAAGACGCGCCCGGAGGAGCGTCTTGCCACATGTCAGCACTCGGTGTGACTGAGCGCCTCCAGGAGAGTGGCCCAAGCAAGACGCGCCCCGAGGAGCGTCTTGCCACATGTAAACACTGGGTCTGACTGAGTGCCTCCATGAGAGAAGCCCCAGCAAGACGCGCCCCGAGGAGCGTCTTGCCACATGTCAACACTGGGTCTGACTGAGCACCTCCAGGAGAGAGGCCCAAGCAAGACGCGCCCCGAGGAGCGTCTTGCCACATGTCAACACTGGGTCTGACTGAGAGCCTCCAGGAGAGAGGCCCGAGGAGCGTCTTGCCACATGTGACCTCTGGGTCTGACTGAGCGCCTCCAGGAGAGAGGCCCAAGCAAGACGCGCCCCGAGGAGCGTCTTGTCACATGTCAACACTGGGTCTGACTGAGCGCCTCCAGGAGCGAGGCCCAAGCAAGAAACGCCCGAGGAGCGTCTTGACAACTGTCAACACTGGGTCTGACTGAGCGCCTCCAGGAGAGAGGTCCAAGCAACACGCGCCCCGAGGAGCGTCTTGCCACATGTCAACACTGGGTCTGACCAAGTGCCTCCATGAGAGAGGCCCAAGCAAGACGTGCCCCGAGGAAAGTCTTGCCACATGTCAACAATGGGTCTGACTGAGGGCCTCCAGGAGAGAAGCCCAAGCAAGAAGCGCCCCGAGGAGCGTCTTGCCACATGTCAACACTGGGTCTGACTGAGGCTCTCCAGGAGAGAGGCCCAAGCAAGACACGCCCCGAGGAGCGTCTTGACACATGTTAACACTGGGTCTGACTGAGGGCCTCCATGTGAGAAGCCCAAGCAAGACGCGCCCCGAGGAGAGTCTTGCCACATGTCAACACTGGGTCTGACAGAGGGCATCCAGGAGAGAGGCCCAAGCAATACGCGCCCCGAGGAGCGTCTTGCCACATGTCAACAATGGGTCTGACTGAGGGCCTCCAGGAGAGAAGCCCAAGGAAGACGCGCCCCGAGGAGCTTCTTGCCACATGTCAGCACTCGGTCTGACTGAGCGCCTCCAGGAGAGAGGCCCAAGCAAGACGCGCCCCGAGGAGTGTCTTGCCACATGTCAACACTGGGTCTGACTGAGCGCCTCCAGGAGAGAGGCCCAAGCAAGATGCGCCCCGAGGAGCGTCTTGCCACGTGTCAACACTGCGTCTGACTTAGCGCCTCCAGGAGAGAGGCCCAAGCAAGATGCGCCCCGAGGAGCGTCTTGACAACTGTCAACACTGGGTCTGACTGAGCGCCTCCAGGAGAGAGGTCCAAGCAACACGCGCCCCGAGGAGCGTCTTGCCACATGTCAACACTGGGTCTGACCAAGTGCCTCCATGAGAGAGGCCCAAGCAAGACGTGCCCCGAGGAGCGTCTTGCCACATGTAAGCACTGGGTCTGACTGAGGCTCTCCAGGAGAGAGGCCCAAGCAAGACACGCCCCGAGGAGCGTCTTGACACATGTTAACACTGGGTCTGACTGAGGGCCTCCATGTGAGAAGCCCAAGCAAGACGCGCCCCGAGGAGAGTCTTGCCACATGTCAACACTGGGTCTGACAGAGGGCATCCAGGAGAGAGGCCCAAGCAATACGCGCCCCGAGGAGCGTCTTGCCACATGTCAACAATGGGTCTGACTGAGGGCCTCCAGGAGAGAAGCCCAAGGAAGACGCGCCCCGAGGAGATTCTTGCCACATGTCAGCACTCGGTCTGACTGAGCGCCTCCAGGAGAGAGGCCAAAGCAAGATGCGCCCCAAGGAGCGTCTTGACACATGTCAACACTGGGTCTGACAGAGGGCCTCCATGAGAGAGGCCCAAGCAAGACGCGCCCCGAGGAGTGTCTTGCCACATGTCAACACTGGGTCTGACTGAGCGCCTCCAGGAGAGAGGCCCAAGCAAGATGCGCCCCGAGGAGCGTCTTGCCACGTGTCAACACTGCGTCTGACTTAGCGCCTCCAGGAGAGAGGCCCAAGCAAGATGCGCCCCGAGGAGCGTCTTGACAACTGTCAACACTGGGTCTGACTGAGCGCCTCCAGGAGAGAGGTCCAAGCAACACGCGCCCCGAGGAGCGTCTTGCCACATGTCAACACTGGGTCTGACCAAGTGCCTCCATGAGAGAGGCCCAAGCAAGACGTGCCCCGAGGAGCGTCTTGCCACATGTCAACAATGGGTCTGACTGAGGGCCTCCAGGAGAGAAGCCCAAGCAAGAAGCGCCCCGAGGAGCGTCTTGCCACATGTCAACACTGGGTCTGACTGAGGCTCTCCAGGAGAGAGGCCCAAGCAAGACACGCCCCGAGGAGCGTCTTGACACATGTTAACACTGGGTCTGACTGAGGGCCTCCATGTGAGAAGCCCAAGCAAGACGCGCCCCGAGGAGAGTCTTGCCACATGTCAACACTGGGTCTGACAGAGGGCATCCAGGAGAGAGGCCCAAGCAATACGCGCCCCGAGGAGCGTCTTGCCACATGTCAACAATGGGTCTGACTGAGGGCCTCCAGGAGAGAAGCCCAAGGAAGACGCGCCCCGAGGAGCTTCTTGCCACATGTCAGCACTCGGTCTGACTGAGCGCCTCCAGGAGAGAGGCCAAAGCAAGATGCGCCCCAAGGAGCGTCTTGACACATGTCAACACTGGGTCTGACAGAGGGCCTCCATGAGAGAGGCCCAAGCAAGACGCGCCCCGAGGAGTGTCTTGCCACATGTCAACACTGGGTCTGACTGAGCGCCTCCAGGAGAGAGGCCCAAGCAAGATGCGCCCCGAGGAGCGTCTTGCCACGTGTCAACACTGCGTCTGACTTAGCGCCTCCAGGAGAGAGGCCCAAGCAAGATGCGCCCCAAGGAGCGTCTTGACAACTGTCAACACTGGGTCTGACTGAGCGCCTCCAGGAGAGAGGTCCAAGCAACACGCGCCCCGAGGAGCGTCTTGCCACATGTCAACACTGGGTCTGACCAAGTGCCTCCATGAGAGAGGCCCAAGCAAGACGTGCCCCGAGGAGCGTCTGGCCACATGTCAACAATGGGTCTGACTGAGGGCCTCCAGGAGAGAAGCCCAAGCAAGAAGCGCCCCGAGGAGCGTCTTGCCACATGTCAACACTGGGTCTGACTGAGGCTCTCCAGGAGAGAGGCCCAAGCAAGACACGCCCCGAGGAGCGTCTTGACACATGTTAACACTGGGTCTGACTGAGGGCCTCCATGTGAGAAGCCCAAGCAAGACGCGCCCCGAGGAGAGTCTTGCCACATGTCAACACTGGGTCTGACAGAGGGCATCCAGGAGAGAGGCCCAAGCAATACGCGCCCCGAGGAGCGTCTTGCCACATGTCAACAATGGGTCTGACTGAGGGCCTCCAGGAGAGAAGCCCAAGGAAGACGCGCCCCGAGGAGCTTCTTGCCACATGTCAGCACTCGGTCTGACTGAGCGCCTCCAGGAGAGAGGCCAAAGCAAGATGCGCCCCAAGGAGCGTCTTGACACATGTCAACACTGGGTCTGACAGAGGGCCTCCATGAGAGAGGCCCAAGCAAGACGCGCCCCGAGGAGTGTCTTGCCACATGTCAACACTGGGTCTGACTGAGCGCCTCCAGGAGAGAGGCCCAAGCAAGATGCGCCCCGAGGAGCGTCTTGCCACGTGTCAACACTGCGTCTGACTTAGCGCCTCCAGGAGAGAGGCCCAAGCAAGATGCGCCCCGAGGAGCGTCTTGCCACGTGTCACCACTGGGTCTGACTGAGCTCCTCCAAGAGAGAGGCCCAAGCAAGACGCGCCCCGAGGAGCGTCTTGCCACGTGTCACCACTGGTTCTGATTGAGCACCTCCAGGAGAGAGGCCCCAGCAAGACGCGCCCCGAGGAGCATCTTGCCTTATGTCAGCACTCGGTCCTAGAGAGATCAGGTTTGTTTTAATGTACTCCAATCAACAGCCCCTACAACCACAAAAAGGAATGGAGTCATTAGCATTTATGGTTTGTAAATGGCACCCAGAATTATGTTGCACGAAGCACAATTTCACATCATTCTGGGTTCATTTGTGTGAAAACAAGGTCCAATAGGGCTGAAACGTTACAGGAAGGTAGAATCTATTGAGTTGTAAAAGATCTGAACGTTTCATGATGATAGCGCTTTCCTAAGGGGGTCAAACCATGTCCCAAAGGTCACCGGATCTGGTGTCAATTTAAAGAAGTAGTCAAGTTACACATTTGTGGGCTTATAACTTGGCTTCTGAATGTCCTAGAGAGATCAGGTTTGTTTTAATGTACTCCAATCAACAGCCCCTACAACCACAAAAAGGAATGGAGTCATTAGCACTTATGGTTTGTAAATGGCACCCAGAATTATGTTGCACGAAGCAAAATTTCACATCATTCTGGGTCCATTTGTGTGAAAACAAGGTCCAATCAGGCTGAAACGTTACAGGAAGGTAGAATCTATTGAGTTGTAAGTGATCTGAATGTTTCATTAACGATAGCACTTTCCTAAGGGGGTCAAACCATGTCCCAAAGGTCACCGGATCTTGTGTCACTTTAAAGAAGTAGTCCAGTTACACATTTGTGGGCTTATAACTTGGCTTCTGAATGTCCTAGAGAGGTCAGGTTTGTTTTAGTGTACTCCAATCAACAGCCCCTACAACCACAAAAAGGAATGGAGTCATTAGCACTTATGGTTTGTAAATGGCACCCAGAATTATGTTGCACGAAGCACAATTTCACATCATTCTGGGTCCATTTGTGTGAAAACAAGGTCCAATCAGGCTGAAACATTACAGGAAGGTAGAATCTATTAAGTTGTAAGTGATCTGAACGTTTCATGATGATAGCACTTCCCTAAGGGGGTCAAACCATGTCCCAAAGGTCACCGGATCTGGTGTCTAAAGAAGTAGTCCAGTTACAAATTTGTGGGCTTATAACTTGGCTTCTGAATGTCCTAGAGAGATCAGGTTTGTTTTAGTATACTCCAATCAACAGCCCCTACAACCACAAAAAGGAATGGAGTCAATAGACTTATGGTTTTTAAATGGCACCCAGAATTATGTTGCACAAAGCACAATTTCACATCATTCTGGGTTCATTTGTGTGAAAACAAGGTCCAATCAGGCTGAAACGTTACAGGAAGGTAGAATCTATTACGTTGTAAGTGATCTGAACGTTTCATGATGATAGCACATTCCTAAGGGGGTCAAACCATGTCCCAAAGGTCACCGGATCTGGTGTCAATTTAAAGAAGTAGTCCAGTTACACATTTGTGGGCTTAAACCTTGGCTTCTGAATGTCCTAGAGCGATCAGGTTTGTTTTAGTGTACTCCAATCAACAGCCCCTACAACCACAAAAAGGAATGGAGTCATTAGCACTTATGGTTTGTAAATGGCACCCAGAATTATGTTGCACGAAGCACAATTTCACATCATTCTGGGTCCATTTGTGTGAAAACAAGGTCCAATCAGGCTGAAACATTACAGGAAGGCAGAATCTATTAAGTTGTAAGTGATCTGAACGTTTCATGATGATAGCAATTCCCTAAGGGGGTCAAACCATGTCCCAAAGGTCACCGGATCTGGTGTCTAAAGAAGTAGTCCAGTTACACATTTGTGGGCTTATAACTTGGCTTCTGAATGTCCTAGAGAGATCAGGTTTGTTTTAGTATACTCCAATCAACAGCCCCTACAACCACAAAAAGGAATGGAGTCATTAGCACTTATGGTTTTTAAATGGCACCCAGAATTATGTTGCACGAAGCACAATTTCACATCATTCTGGGTTCATTTGTGTGAAAACAAGGTCCAATCAGGCTGAAACGTTACAGGAAGGTAGAATCTATTGAGTTGTAAGTGATCTGAACGTTTCATGATGATAGCACTTTCCTAAGGGGGTCAAACCATGTCCCAAATGTCACCGGATCTGGTGTCAATTTAAAGTAGTAGTCCAGTTACACATTTGTGGGCTTATAACTTGGCTTCTGAATGTCCTAGAGAGGTCAGGTTTGTTTTAATGTACTCCAATCAACAGCCCCTACAACCACAAAAGGAATGGAGTCATTAGCACTTATGGTTTGTAAATGGCACCCAGAATTATGTTGCACGAAGCAAAATTTCACATCATTCTGGGTTCATTTGTGTGAAAACAAGGTCCAATCAGGCAGAAACGTTACAGGAAGGTAGAATCTATTGAGTTGTAAGTGATCTGAATGTTTCATTAACGATAGCACTTTCCTAAGGGGGTCAAACCATGTCCCAAAGGTCACCGGATCTTGTGTCACTTTAAAGAAGTAGTCCAGTTACACATTTGTGGGCTTATAACTTGGCTTCTGAATGTCCTAGAGAGGTCGGGTTTGTTTTAGTGTACTCCAATCAACAGCCCCTACAACCACAAAAAGGAATGGAGTCATTAGCACTTATGGTTTGTAAATGGCACCCAGAATTATGTTGCACGAAGCACAATTTCACATCATTCTGGGTCCATTTGTGTGAAAACAAGGTCCAATCAGGCTGAAACATTACAGGAAGGTAGAATCTATTAAGTTGTAAGTGATCTGAACGTTTCATGATGATAGCACTTCCCTAAGGGGGTCAAACCATGTCCCAAAGGTCACCGGATCTGGTGTCTAAAGAAGTAGTCCAGTTACAAATTTGTGGGCTTATAACTTGGCTTCTGAATGTCCTAGAGAGATCAGGTTTGTTTTAGTATACTCCAATCAACAGCCCCTACAACCACAAAAAAGGAATGGAGTCAATAGACTTATGGTTTTTAAATGGCACCCAGAATTATGTTGCACAAAGCACAATTTCACATCATTCTGGGTTCATTTGTGTGAAAACAAGGTCCAATCAGGCTGAAACGTTACAGGAAGGTAGAATCTATTGCGTTGTAAGTGATCTGAATGTTTCATGATGATAGCACATTCCTAAGGGGGTCAAACCATGTCCCAAAGGTCACCGGATCTGGTGTCAATTTAAAGAAGTAGTCCAGTTACACATTTGTGGGCTTAAACCTTGGCTTCTGAATGTCCTAGAGCGATCAGGTTTGTTTTAGTGTACTCCAATCAACAGCCCCTAAAACCACAAAAAGGAATGGACACATTAGCACTTATGGTTTTTAAATGGCACCCAGAATTATGTTGCACGAAGCACAATTTTACATCATTCTGGGTTCATTTGTGTAAAAACAAGGTCCAATCAGGCTGAAACAATACAGGAAGGTAGAATCTATTGAGTTGTAAGTGATCTGAACGTTTCAAGATGATCGCACATTCCTATAGGGGGTCAAACCATGTCCCAAATGTCACCGGGCCTGGTGTCACTTTAAAGAAGTAGTCCAGTTACACCTTTGTGGGCTTATAACTTGGCTTCTGAATGTCCTAGAGAGGTTAGGTTTGTTTTAGTGTACTCCAATCAAAAGCCCCTACAACCACAAAAAGGAATGGAGTCATTAGCACTTATGGTTTGTAAATGGCACCCAGAATTACGTTGCACGAAGCACAATTTCACATCATTCTGGGTTCATTTGTATGAAAACAAGGTCCAATCAGGCTGAAATGTTACAGGAAGGTAGAATCTATTGAGTTGTAAGTGATCTGAACGTTTCATGATGATAGCACTTTCCTAAGGGGGTCAAACCATGTCCCAAAGGTCACCGGATCTGGTGTCAATTTAAAGAAGTAGTCCAGTTACACATTTGTGGGCTTATAACTTGGCTTCTGAATGTCCTAGAGCAATCAGGTTTGTTTTAGTGTACTCCAATCAACAGCCCCTACAACCACAAAAAGGAATGGAGTCATTAGCACTTATGGTTTTTAAATGGCACCCAGAATTATGTTGCACGAAGCACAATTTCACATCATTCTGGGTTCATTTGTGTGAAAACAAGGTCCAATCAGGCTGAAACGTTACAGGAAGGTAGAATCTATTGAGTTGTAAGTGATCTGAACGTTTCATGATGATAGCACTTTCCTAAGGGGGTCAAACCATGTCCCAAAGGTCACCGGATCTGGTGTCAATTTAAAGAAGTAGTCCAGTTACACATTTGTGGGCTTATAATTTGGCTTCTGAATGTCCTAGAGAGATCAGGTTTGTTTTAGTGTACTCCAATCAACAGCCCCTACAACCACAAAAAGGAATGGAGTCATTAGCACTTATGGTTTGTAAATGGCACCCAGAATTATGTTGCACGAAGCACAATTTCACATCATTCTGGGTCCATTTGTGTGAAAACAAGGTCCAATCAGGCTGAAACATTACAGGAAGGCAGAATCTATTAAGTTGTAAGTGATCTGAACATTTCATGATGATAGCACTTCCCTAAGGGGGTCAAACCATGTCCCAAAGGTCACCGGATCTGGTGTCTAAAGAAGTAGTCCAGTTACACATTTGTGGGCTTATAACTTGGATTCTGAATGTCCTAGAGAGATCAGGTTTGTTTTAGTATACTCCAATCAACAGCCCCTACAACCACAAAAAGGAATGGAGTCATTAGCACTTATGGTTTTTAAATGGCACCCAGAATTATGTTGCACGAAGCACAATTTCACATCATTCTGGGTTCATTTGTGTGAAAACAAGGTCCAATCAGGCTGAAACGTTACAGGAAGGTAGAATCTATTGAGTTGTAAGTGATCTGAACGTTTCATGATGATAGCACTTTCCTAAGGGGGTCAAACCATGTCCCAAATGTCACCGGATCTGGTGTCAATTTAAAGTAGTAGTCCAGTTACACATTTGTGGGCTTATAACTTGGCTTCTGAATGTCCTAGAGAGGTCAGGTTTGTTTTAATGTACTCCAATCAACAGCCCCTACAACCACAAAAAGGAATGGAGTCATTAGCACTTATGGTTTGTAAATGGCACCCAGAATTATGTTGCACGAAGCAAAATTTCACATCATTCTGGGTTCATTTGTGTGAAAACAAGGTCCAATCAGGCTGAAACGTTACAGGAAGGTAGAATCTATTGAGTTGTAAGTGATCTGAACGTTTCATGATGATAGCACTTTCCGAAGGGGGTCAAACCATGTCCCAAAGGTCACCGGGCCTGGTGTCACTTTAAAGATCTGTGGTTCGGACCAGTGCTGGGATGCACCAAAAAATTTTTCGTGCGCCTCGGACCAACGTGGGCCGAACGGCGGCCAAAAAGGGGCTCAAGTGGCAGAAGGCCGCAAATGAAGCCTGAGCTAAATTTTCACACTTTTGGGCCGCCGTTTGAATTCGGTTTGGCGTAGCCGCACGAAATTTGGGTTGGTGCATCCCGGCTACCATCTCATCGACGCACGTCGAAATCGATGCCGTCGGACCTTTTCGAGCGCCCTTACGGGACGCTTGTCCAAGCAGATATAGTCAGGTGTCTGGTTACACCTTTGTGGGCTTATAACTTGGCTTCTGAATATCCTAGAGAGGTCAGGCTGGTTTTAAAATACTCCAATGGATGGTTTGTATCTAGAACAGAATGAATGGAGTGGATAGGATGTACAGTTTTTAAATGGCACCCAGACCTATGTTGCACCAAGCACTAGTTCACATTATTATGGGTCCAGTTCTCTGAAAAAAGCTTCAATCAGGCTGAAACATCACAGGAAGGTACAATCTTTTGAGTTGTAAATGAATCATGAAAACAAGAGACAATCAGGCTGAAATGTTACAGGAAGGTAGAATCTATTGAATTGTAAGTGATCTGAACGTTTCATGATGATAGCACTTTCCTAAGGGGGTCAAACCATGTCCCAAAGGTCACCGGATCTGGTGTCAATTTAAAGAAGTAGTCCAGTTACACATTTGTGGGCTTATAACTTGGCTTCTGAATGTCCTAGAGAGATCAGGTTTGTTTTAATGTACTCCAATCAACAGCCCCTACAACCAGAAAATGTAATGGAGTCATTAGCACTTATGGTTTGTAAATGGCACCCAGAATTATGTTGCACGAAGCACAATTTCACATCATTCTGGGTCCATTTGTGTGAAAACAAGGTCCAATCAGGCTGAAACGTTACAAGACGGTAGAATCTATTGAATTGTAAGTGATCTGAACGTTTCATGATGATCGCACATTCCTATAGGGGGTCAAACCATGTCCCAAAGGTCACCGGGCCTGGTGTCACTTTAAAGAAGTAGTCCAATTACACCTTTGAGGGCTTATAACTTGGTTTCTGAATGTCCTAGAGAGATCAGGTTTGTTTTAGTGTACTCCAATCAACAGCCCCTACAACCTAAAAAAGGAATGGAGTCATTAGCACTTATGGTTTTTAAATGGCACCCTGAATTATGTTGCACGAAGCACAATTTCCCATCATTCTGGGTCCATTTGTGTGAAAACAAGGTTCAATCAGGCTGAAACGTTACAAGAAGGTAGAATCTATTGAGTTGTAAGTGATCTGAACGTTTCATGATGATCGCACATTCCTATTGGGGGTCAAACCATGTCCCAAAGGTCACCGGGCCTGGTGTCACTTTAAAGAAGTAGTCCAGTTACACCTTTGTGGGCTTATAACTTGGCTTCTGAATATCCTAGAGAGGTCAGGTTTGTTTTAGAGTACTCCAATTAGCAGCCCCCATTACCACTAAAAGGAATGGAGTCATTAGCACTTATGGTTTTTAAATGACACCCAGAATTATGTTGCATGAAGCACAATTTCACATCATTCTGGGTCCATTTGTGTGAAAACAAGGTCCAATCAGGCTGAAACGTTACAAGAAGGTAGAATCTATTGAGTTGTAAGTGATCTGAACGTTTCAAGATGATCACACTTTCCAAAGATCGTCAAACCATGTCCCAAAGGTCACCGGATCTGGTGTCAATTTAAAGAAGTAGTCCAGTTACAAATTTGTGGGCTTTTAACTTGGCTTCTGAATGTCCTAGAGAGATCAGGTTTGTTTTAATGTACTCCAATCAACAGCCCCTACAACCACAAAAAGGAATGGAGTCATTAGCACTTATGGTTTTTAAATGGCACCCAGAATTATGTTGCACGAAGCACAATTTCACATCATTCTGGGTTCATTTGTGTGAAAACAAGGTAGAATCAGGCTGAAACGTTACAGGAAGGTAGAATCTATTGAATTGTAAGTGGTCTGAACGTTTCATGATGATAGCACTTTCCTAAGTGGGTCAAACCATGTCCCAAAGGTCACCGGATCTGGTGTCAATTTAAAGTAGTCCAGTTACACATTTGTGGGCTTATAACATGGCTTCTGAATGTCCTAGAGAGATCAGGTTTGTTTTAGTGTACTCCAATCAACAGCCCCTACAATCCTCAAAAAGGAATGGAGTCATTAGCACTTATGGTTTTTAAATGGCACCCAGAATTATGTTGCACGAAGCACAATTTCACATCATTCTGGGTCCATTTGTCTGAAAACAAGGTCCAATCAGGCTGAAACGTTACAAGAAGGTAGAATCTATTGAGTTGTAAGTGATCTGAACGTTTCATGATGATAGCACTTTCCTAAGGGGGTCAAACCATGTCCCAAAGGTCACCGGATCTGGTGTCAATTTAAAGAAGTAGTCCAGTTACACATTTGTTGGCTCATAACTTAGCTTCTGAATGTCCTAGAGAGATCAGGTTTGTTTTAGTATACTCCAATCAACACCCCCTACAACCACAAAAAGGAATGGAGTCATTAGCACTTATGGTTTTTAAATGGCACCCAGAATTATGTTTCACGAAGCACAATTTCACATCATTCTGGGTTCATTTGTGTGAAAACAAGGTCCAATCAGGCTGAAACGTTACAAGAAGGTAGAATCTATTGAGTTGTAAGTGATCTGAACGTTTCATGATGATCGCACATTCCTATAGGGGGTCAAACCAATTCCCAAAGGTCACCGGGCCTGGTGTCACTTTAAAAAAGTAGTCCAGTTACACCTTTGTGGGCTTATAACTTGGCTTCTGAATATCCTAGAGAGGTCAGGTTTGTTTTAGAGTACTCCAATTAACAGCCCCCATTACCACTAAGAGGAATGGAGTCATTAGCACTTATGGTTTTTAAATGGCACCCAGAATTATGTTGCACGAAGCACAATTTCACATCATTCTGGGTCCATTTGTGTGAAAACAAGGTCCAATCAGGCTGAAACGTTACAAGAAGGTAGAATCTATTGAGTTGTAAGTGATCTGAACGTTTCAAGATGATCACACTTTCCTAAGGGGGTCAAACCATGTCCCAAAGGTCACCGGATCTGGTGTCAATTTAAAGAAGTAGTCCAGTTACACATTTGTGGGCTTATAACTTGGCTTCTGAATGTCCTAGAGAGATCAGGTGTGTTTTAGTATACTCCAATCAACAGCCCCTACAACCACAAAAAGGAATGGAGTAATTAGCACTTATGGTTTTTAAATGGCACCCAGAATTATGTTGCACGAAGCACAATTTCACATCATTCTGGGTTCATTTGTGTGAAAACAAGGTCCAATCAGGCTGAAACGTTACAAGAAGGTAGAATCTATTGAGTTGTAAGTTATCTGAACGTTTCATGATGATAGCAAATTCCTATAGGGGGTCAAACCATGTCCCAAAGGTCACCGGGCCTGGTGTCACTTTAAAGAAGTAGTCCAATTACACCTTTGAGGGCTTATAACTTGGTTTCTGAGTCCTAGAGAGATCAGGTTTTTTTTGTGTACTCCAATCAACAGCCCCTACAACCTCAAAAAGGAATGGAGTCATTAGCACTTATGGTTTTTAAATGGCACCCAGAATTATGTTGCACGAAGCACAATTTCACATCATTCTGGGTCCATTTGTGTGAAAACAAGGTCCAATCAGGCTGAAACGTTACAAGAAGGTAGAATCTATTGAGTTGTAAGTGATCTGAACGTTTCATGATGATCGCACATTCCTATTGGGGGTCAAACCATGCCCCAAAGGTCACCGGGCCTGGAGTCACTTTAAAGAAGTAGTCCAGTTACACATTTGTGGGCTTATAACTTGGCTTCTGAATGTCCTAGAGAGATCAGGTTTGTTTTAATTTACTCCAATCAACAGCCCCTACAACCACAAAAAGGAATGGAGTCATTAGCACTTATGGTTTGTAAATGGCACCCAGAATTATGTTGCACGAAGCACAATTTCACATCATTCTGCGTCCATTTGTGTGAAAACAAGGTCCAATCAGGCTGAAACGTTACAAGAAGGTAGAATCTATTGAGTTGTAAGTGATCTGAACGTTTCATGATGATCGCACATTCCTATAGGGGGTCAAACCAATTCCCAAAGGTCACCGGGCCTGGTGTCACTTTAAAAAAGTAGTCCAGTTACACCTTTGTGGGCTTATAACTTGGCTTCTGAATATCCTAGAGAGGTCAGGTTTGTTTTAGAGTACTTCAATTAACAGCCCCCATTACCACTAAGAGGAATGGAGTCATTAGCACTTATGGTTTTTAAATGGCACCCAGAATTATGTTGCACGAAGCACAATTTCACATCATTCTGGGTCCATTTGTGTGAAAACAAGGTCCAATCAGGCTGAAACGTTACAAGAAGGTAGAATCTATTGAGTTGTAAGTGATCTGAACGTTTCAAGATGATCACACTTTCCTAAGGGGGTCAAACCATGTCCCAAAGGTCACCGGATCTGGTGTCAATTTAAAGAAGTAGTCCAGTTACACATTTGTGGGCTTATAACTTGGCTTCTGAATGTCCTAGAGAGATCAGGTGTGTTTTAGTATACTCCAATCAACAGCCCCTACAACCACAAAAAGGAATGGAGTAATTAGCACTTATGGTTTTTAAATGGCACCCAGAATTATGTTGCACGAAGCACAATTTCACATCATTCTGGGTTCATTTGTGTGAAAACAAGGTCCAATCAGGCTGAAACGTTACAAGAAGGTAGAATCTATTGAGTTGTAAGTTATCTGAATGTTTCATGATGATAGCAAATTCCTATAGGGGGTCAAACCATGTCCCAAAGGTCACCGGGCCTGGTGTCACTTTAAAGAAGTAGTCCAATTACACCTTTGAGGGCTTATAACTTGGTTTCTGAGTCCTAGAGAGATCAGGTTTTTTTTGTGTACTCCAATCAACAGCCCCTACAACCTCAAAAAGGAATGGAGTCATTAGCACTTATGGTTTTTAAATGGCACCCAGAATTATGTTGCACGAAGCACAATTTCACATCATTCTGGGTCCTTTTGTGTGAAAACAAGGTCCAATCAGGCTGAAACGTTACAAGAAGGTAGAATCTATTGAGTTGTAAGTGATCTGAACGTTTTATGATGATCGCACATTCCTATTGGGGGTCAAACCATGTCCCAAAGGTCACCGGGCCTGGTGTCACTTTAAAGAAGTAGTCCAGTTACACATTTGTGGGCTTATAACTTGGCTTCTGAATGTCCTAGAGAGATTAGGTTTGTTTTAATTTACTCCAATCAACAGCCCCTACAACCACAAAAAGGAATGGAGTCATTAGCACTTATGGTTTGTAAATGGCACCCAGAAATATGTTGCACGAAGCACAATTTCACATCATTCTGGGTCCATTTGTGTGAAAACAAGGTCCAATCAGGCTGAAACGTTACAAGAAGGTAGAATCTATTGAGTTGTAAGTGATCTGAACGTTTCATGATGATCGCACATTCCTATAGGGGGTAAAACCATGTCCCAAAGGTCACCGCGCCTGGTGTCACTTTAAAGAAGTAGTCCAGTTACACATTTGTGGGCCTATAACTTGGCTTCTGAATGTCCTAGAGAGATCAGGTTTGTTTTAATGTACTCCAATCAACAGCCCCTACAACCACAAAAAGGAATGGAGTCATTAGCACTTATGGTTTGTAAATGGCACCCAGAATTATGTTGCATGAAGCACAATTTCACATCATTCTGGGTCCATTTGTGTGAAAACAAGGTCCAATCAGGCTGAAACGTTACAAGAAGGTAGAATCTATTGAGTTGTAAGTGATCTGAACGTTTCATGATGATCGCACATTCCTATTGGGGGTCAAACCATGTCCCAAAGGTCACCGGGCCTGGTGTCACTTTAAAGAAGTAGTCCAGTTACACATTTGTGGGCTTATAACTTGGCTTCTGAATGTCCTAGAGAGATCAGGTTTGTTTTAATTTACTCCAATCAACAGCCCCTACAACCACAAAAAGGAATGGAGTCATTAGCACTTATGGTTTGTAAATGGCACCCAGAAATATGTTGCACGAAGCACAATTTCACATCATTCTGGGTCCATTTGTGTGAAAACAAGGTCCAATCCGGCTGAAACGCTACAAGAAGGTAGAATCTATTGAGTTGTAAGTGATCTGAACGTTTCAAGATGATCGCACATTCCTATAGGGGGTCAAACCATGTCCCAAAGGTCACCGGGCCAAGTGTCACTTTAAAGAAGTAGTCCAGTTACACCTTTGTGGGCTTATAACTTCGCTTCTGAATGTCCTAGAGAGATCAGGTTTGTTTTAGTATACTCCAATCAACAGCCCCTACAACTACAAAAAGGAATGGAGTCATTAGCACTTATGGTTTGTAAATGGCACCCAGAATTATGTTGCACGAAGCACAATTTCACATCATTCTGGGTCCATTTGTGTGAAAACAAGGTCCAATCAGGCTGATACGTTACAAGAAGGTAGAATCTATTGAGTTGTAAGTGATCTGAACGTTTCATGATGATAGCACTTTCCTAAGGGGGTCAAACCATGTCCCAAAGGTCACCGGATCTGGTGTCAATTTAAAGAAGTAGTCCAGTTACACATTTGTGGGCTTATAACTTGGCTTCTGAATGTCCTAGAGAGATCAGGTTTGTTTTAATGTACTCCAATCAACAGCCCCTACAACCACAAAAAGGAATGGAGTCATTAGCATTTATGGTTTGTAAATGGCACCCAGAATTATGTTGCACGAAGCACAATTTCACATCATTCTGGCTTCATTTGTGTGAAAACAAGGTCCAATCAGTCTGAAACGTTACAAGAAGGTAGAATCTATTGAGTTGTAAGTGATCTGAACGTTTCATGATTATCTCACATTCCCATAGGGGGTCAAACCATGTCCTAAAGGTCACCGGGCCTGGTGTCACTTTAAAGAAGTAGTCCAGTTACACCTTTGTGGGCTTATAACTTGGCTTCTGAATGTCCTAGAGAGGTCAGGTTTGTTTTAGTGTACTCCAGTCAACAGCCCCTACAACCACAAAAAGGAATGGAGTCATTAGCACTTATGGTTTGTAAATGGCACCCAGAATTATGTTGCACGAAGCACAATTTCACATCATTCTGGGTCCATTTGTGTGAAAACAAGGTCCAATCAGGCTGAAACGTTACAGGAAGGTAGAATCTATTGAGTTGTAAGTGATCTGAACGTTTCATGATGATAGCACTTTCCTAAGGGGGTCAAACCATGTCCCAAAGGTCACCGGATCTGGTGTCAATTTAAAGTAGTCCAGTTACACATTTGTGGACTTATAACTTGGCTTCTGAATGTCCTAGAGAGATCAGGTTTGTTTTAATGTACTCCAATCAACAGCCCCTACAACCACAAAAAGGAATGGAGTCATTAGCATTTATGGTTTGTAAATGGCACCCAGAATTATGTTGCACGAAGCACAATTTCACATCATTCTGGGTTCATTTGTGTGAAAACAAGGTCCAATCAGGCTGAAACGTTACAGGAAGGTAGAATCTATTGAGTTGTAAGTGATCTGAACGTTTCATGATGATAGCACTTTCCTAAGGGGGTCAAACCATGTCCCAAAGGTCACCGGATCTGGTGTCAATTTAAAGAAGTAGTCCAGTTACACATTTGTGGGCTTATAACTTGGCTTCTGAATGTCCTAGAGCGATCAGGTTTGCTTTAGTGTACTCCAATCAACAGCCCCTACAACCACAAAAAGGAATGGAGACATTAGCACTTATGGTTTTTAAATGGCACCCAGAATTATGTTGCACGAAGCACAATTTCACATCATTCTGGGTTCATTTGTGTGAAAACAAGGTCCAATCAGGCTGAAACAATACAGGAAGGTAGAATCTATTGAGTTGTAAGTGATCTGAACGTTTCATGATGATCGCACTTTCCTAAGGGGGTCAAACCATGTCCCAAATGTCACCGGATCTGGTGTCACTTTAAAGAAGTAGTCCAGTTACACATTTGTGGGCTTATAACTTGGCTTCTGAATGTCCTAGAGAGGTCAGGGTTGTTTTAGTGTACTCCAATCAACAGCCCCTACAACCACAAAAAGGAATGGAGTCATTAGCACTTATGGTTTTTAAATGGCACCCAGAATTATGTTGCACGAAGCACAATTTCACATCATTCTGGGTTCATTTGTGTGAAAACAAGGTCCAATCAGGCTGAAACGTTACAGGAAGGTAGAATCTACTGAGTTGTAAGTGATCTGAATGTTTCATGATGATAGCACTTTCCTAAGGGGGTCAAACCATGTCCCAAAGATCACCGGATCTGGTGTCAATTTAAAGAAGTAGTCCAGTTACACATTTGTGGGGTAATAACTTGGCTTCTGAATGTCCTAGAGAGATCAGGTTTGTTTTAGTGTACTCCAATCAACAGCCCCTACAACCACAAAAAGGAATGGAGTCATTAGCACTTATGGTTTGTAAATGGCACCCAGAATTATGTTGCACGAAGCACAATTTCACATCATTCTGGGTCCATTTGTGTGAAAACAAGGTCCAATCAGGCTGAAACGCTACAAGAAGGTAGAATCTATTGAGTTGTAAGTGATCTGAACGTTTCAAGATGATCGCACATTCCTATAGGGGGTAAAACCATGTCCCAAAGGTCACCGGGCCTGGTGTCACTTTAAAGAAGTAGTCCAGTTACACCTTTGTGGGCTTATAACTTGGCTTCTGAATGTCCTAGAGAGATCAGGTTTGTTTTAATGTACTCCAATCAACAGCCCCTACAACCACAAAAAGGAATGGAGTCATTAGCACTTATAGTTTGTATGTGGCACCCAGAATTATGTTGCACGAAGCACAATTTCACATCATTCTGGGTCAATTTGTGTGAAAACAAGGTCCAATCCGGCTGAAACGCTACAAGAAGGTAGAATCTATTGAGTTGTAAGTGATCTGAACGTTTCAAGATGATCGCACATTCCTATAGGGGGTCAAACCATGTCCCAAAGGTCACCGGGCCAAGTGTCACTTTAAAGAAGTAGTCCAGTTACACCTTTGTGGGCTTATAACTTGGCTTCTGAATGTCCTAGAGAGGTTAGGTTTGTTTTAGTGTACTCCAATCAACACTCCCTACAACCACAAAAAGGAATGGAGTCATTAGCACTTATGGTTTGTAAATGGCACCCAGAATTATTTTGCACGAAGCACAATTTCACATCATTCTGGGTTCATTTGTGTGAAAACAAGGTCCAATCAGGCTGAAACGTTACTGGAAGCTAGAATCTCTTGAGTTGTAAGTGATCTGAACGTTTCATGATGATAGCACTTTCCTAAGGGGGTCAAACCATGTCCCAAAGGTCACCGGATCTGGTGTCAATTTAAAGAAGTAGTCCAGTTACACATTTGTGGGCTTATAACTTGGCTTCTGAATGTCCTAGAGAGATCAGGTTTGTTTTAGTATACTCCAATCAACAGCCCCTACAACCACAAAAAGGAATGGAGTCATTAGCACTTATGGTTTGTAAATAGCACCCAGAATTATGTTGCACAAAGCACAATTTCACATCATTCTTGGTCCATTTGTGTGAAAACAAGGTCCAATCAGGCTGATACGTTACAAGAAGGTAGAATCTATGGAGTTGTAAGTGATCTGAACGTTTCATGATGATAGCACTTTCCTAAGGGGGTCAAACCATGTCCCAAAGGTCACCGGATCTGGTGTCAATTTAAAGAAGTAGTCCAGTTACACATTTGTGGGCTTATAACTTGGCTTCTGAATGTCCTAGAGAGATCAGGTTTGTTTTAATGTACTCCAATCAACAGCCCCTACAACCACAAAAAGGAATGGAGTCATTAGCATTTATGGTTTGTAAATGGCACCCAGAATTATGTTGCACGAAGCACAATTTCACATCATTCTGGGTTCATTTGTGTGAAAACAAGGTCCAATCAGGCTGAAACGTTACAGGAATGTAGAATCTATTTAGTTGTAAGTGATCTGATCGTTTCATGATTATAGCGCTTTCCTAAGCGGATCAAACCATGTCCCAAAGGTCACTGGGATCATGTGTCAATTTAAAGAAGTAGTCCTGTTACACATTTGTGGGCTTATAACTTGGCTTCTGAATGTCCTAGAGAGATCAGGTTTGTTTTAGTGTACTCCAATCAACAGCGCCTACAACCACAAAAGGAATGGAGTCATTAGCCTTATGGTTTGTAAATGGCACCCAGAATTATGTTGCACGAAGCACAATTTCACATCATTCTGGGTCCATTTGTGTGAAAACAAGGTCCAATCAGGCTGAAACATTACAAGAAGGTAGAATCTATTGAGTTGTAAGTGATCTGAACGTTTCATGATGATCTCACATTCCCATAGGGGGTCAAACCATGTCCCAAAGGTCACCGGGCCTGGTGTCACTTTAAAGAAGTAGTCCAGTTACACCTTTGTGGGCTTATAACTTGGCTTCTGAATGTCCTAGAGAGGTCAGGTTTGTTTTAGTGTACTCCAATCAACAGCCCCTACAACCACAAAAAGGAATGGAGTCATTAGCACTTATGGTTTGTAAATGGCACCCAGAATTATGTTGCACGAAGCACAATTTCACATCATTCTGGGTCCATTTGTGTGAAAACAAGGTCCAATCAGGCTGAAACGTTACAGGAAGGTAGAATCTATTGAGTTGTAAGTGATCTGAACGTTTCATGATGATAGCACTTTCCTAAGGGGGTCAAACCATGTCCCAAAGGTCACCGGATCTGGTGTCAATTTAAAGAAGTAGTCCAGTTACACATTTGTGGGCTTATAACTTGGCTTCTGAATGTCCTAGAGCGATCAGGTTTGCTTTAGTGTACTCCAATCAACAGCCCCTACAACCACAAAAAGGAATGGAGACATTAGCACTTATGGTTTTTAAATGGCACCCAGAATTATGTTGCACGAAGCACAATTTCACATCATTCTGGGTCCATTTGTGTGAAAACAAGGTCCAATCAGGCGGAAACGCTACAAGAAGGTAGAATCTATTGAGTTGTAAGTGATCTGAACATTTCAAGATGATCGCACATTCCTATAGGGGGTAAAACCATGTCCCAAAGGTCACCGGGCCTGGTGTCACTTTAAAGAAGTAGTCCAGTTACACCTTTGTGGGCTTATAACTTGGCTTCTGAATGTCCTAGAGAGGTTAGGTTTGTTTTAGTGTACTCCAATCAACAGCCCCTACAACCACAAAAAGGAATGGAGTCATTAGCACTTATGGTTTGTAAATGGCACCCAGAATTATGTTGCACGAAGCACAATTTCACATCATTCTGGGTCCATTTGTGTGAAAACAAGGTCCAATCAGGCTGAAACGTTACAGGAAGGTAGAATCTATTGAGTTGTAAGTGATCTGAACGTTTCATGATGATAGCACTTTCCTAAGGGGGTCAAACCATGTCCCAAAGGTCACCGGATCTGGTGTCAATTTAAAGAAGTAGTCCAGTTACACATTTGTGGGCTTATAACTTGGCTTCTGAATGTCCTAGAGAGATCAGGTTTATTTTAGTGTACTCCAATAAACAGTCCCTACAACTACAAAAAGGAATGGAGTCATTAGCACTTATGGTTTTTAAATGGCACCCAGAATTATGTTGCACGAAGCACAATTTCACATCATTCTGGGTTCATTTGTGTGAAAACAAGGTCCAATCAGGCTGAAACGTTACAGGAAGGTAGAATCTATTTAGTTGTAAGTGATCTGAACGTTTCATGATGATAGCGCTTTCCTAAGGGGATCAAACCATGTCCCAAAGGTCACCGGATCTGGTGTCAATTTAAAGAAGTAGTCCAGTTACACATTTGTGGGCTTATAACTTGGCTTCTGAATGTCCTAGAGAGATCAGGTTTGTTTTAGTGTACTCCAATCAACAGCCCCTACAACCACAAAAGGAATGGAGTCATTAGCACTTATGGTTTGTAAATGGCACCCAGAATTATGTTGCACGAAGCACAATTTCACACCATTCTGGGTCCATTTGTGTGAAAACAAGGTCCAATCAGGCTGAAACGTTACAAGAAGGTAGAATCTATTGAGTTGTAAGTGATCTGAACGTTTCATGATGATCTCACATTCCCATAGGGGGTCAAACCATGTCCCAAAGGTCACCGGGCCTGGTGTCACTTTAAAGAAGTAGTCCATTTACACCTTTGTGGGCTTATAACTTGGCTTCTGAATGTCCTAGAGAGGTCAGGTTTGTTTTAGTGTACTCCAATCAACAGCCCCTACAACCACAAAAAGGAATGCAGTCATTAGCACTTATGGTTTGTAAATGGCACCCAGAATTATGTTGCACGAAGCACAATTTCACATCATTCTGAGTCCATTTGTGTGAAAACAAGGTCCAATCAGGCTGAAACGTTACAGGAAGGTAGAATCTATTGAGTTGTAAGTGATCTGAACGTTTCATGATGATAGCACTTTCCTAAGGGGGTCAAACCATGTCCCAAAGGTCACCGGATCTGGTGTCAATTTAAAGAAGTAGTCCAGTTACACATTTGTGGACTTATAACTTGGCTTCTGAATGTCCTAGAGAGATCAGGTTTGTTTTAATGTACTCCAATCAACAGCCCCTACAACCACAAAAAGGAATGGAGTCATTAGCATTTATGGTTTGTAAATGGCACCCAGAATTATGTTGCACGAAGCACAATTTCACATCATTCTGGGTTCATTTGTGTGAAAACAAGGTCCAATCAGGCTGAAACAATACAGGAAGGTAGAATCTATTGAGTTGTAAGTGATCTGAACGTTTCATGATGATCGCACTTTCCTAAGGGGGTCAAACCATGTCCCAAAGGTCACCGGATCTGGTGTCACTTTAAAGAAGTAGTCCAGTTACACATTTGTGGGCTTATAACTTGGCTTCTGAATGTCCTAGAGAGGTCAGGGTTGTTTTAGTGTACTCCAATCAACAACCCCTACAACCACAAAAAGGAATGGAGTCATTAGCACTTATGGTTTTTAAATGGCACCCAGAATTATGTTGCACGAAGCACAATTTCACAACATTCTGGGTTCATTTGTGTGAAAACAAGGTCCAATCAGGCTGAAACGTTACAAGAAGGTAGAATCTACTGAGTTGTAAGTGATCTGAACGTTTCATGATGATAGCACTTTCCTAAGGGGGTCAAACCATGTCCCAAAGATCACCGGATCTGGTGTCAATTTAAAGAAGTAGTCCAGTTACACATTTGTGGGCTTATAACTTGGCTTCTGAATGTCCTAGAGAGATCAGGTTTGTTTTAGTGTACTCCAATCAACAGCCCCTACAACCACAAAAAGGAATGGAGTCATTAGCACTTATGGTTTGTAAATGGCACCCAGAATTATGTTGCACGAAGCACAATTTCACATCATTCTGGGTCCATTTGTGTGAAAACAAGGTCCAATCAGGCTGAAACGCTACAAGAAGGTAGAATCTATTGAGTTGTAAGTGATCTGAACGTTTCAAGATGATCGCACATTCCTATAGGGGGTAAAACCATGTCCCAAAGGTCACCGGGCCTGGTGTCACTTTAAAGAAGTAGTCCAGTTACACCTTTGTGGGCTTATAACTTGGCTTCTGAATGTCCTAGAGAGGTTAGGTTTGTTTTAGTGTACTCCAATCAACAGCCCCTTCAACCACAAAAAGGAATGGAGTCATTAGCACTTATGGTTTGTAAATGGCACCCAGAATTATGTTGCACGAAGCACCATTTCACATCATTCTGGGTCCATTTGTGTGAAAACAAGGTCCAATCAGGCTGAAACGTTACAGGAAGGTAGAATCTATTGAGTTGTAAGTGATCTGAACGTTTCATGATGATAGCACTTTCCTAAGGGGGTCAAACCATGTCCCAAAGGTCACCGGATCTGGTGTCAATTTAAAGAAGTAGTCCAGTTACACATTTGTGGGCTTATAACTTGGCTTCTGAATGTCCTAGAGAGATCAGGTTTGTTTTAATGTACTCCAATCAACAGCCCCTACAACCACAAAAAGGAATGGAGTCATTAGCACTTATAGTTTGTAAGTGGCACCCAGAATTATGTTGCACGAAACACAATTTCACATCATTCTGGGTCAATTTGTGTGAAAACAAGGTCCAATCCAGCTGAAACGCTACAAGAAGGTAGAATCTATTGAGTTGTAAGTGATCTGAACGTTTCAAGATGATCGCACATTCCTATAGGGGGTCAAACCATGTCCCAAAGGTCACCGGGCCAAGTGTCAATTTAAAGAAGTAGTCCAGTTACACATTTGTGGGCTTATAACTTGGCTTCTGAATGTCCTAGAGAGATCAGGTTTGTTTTAATGTACTCCAATCAACAGCCCCTACAACCACAAAAAGGAATGGAGTCATAAGCATTTATGGTTTGTAAATGGCACCCAGAATTATGTTGCACGAAGCACAATTTCACATCATTCTGGGTTCATTTGTGTGAAAACAAGGTCCAGTCAGGCTGAAACGTTACAGGAAGGTAGAATCTATTTAGTTGTAAGTGATCTGAACGTTTCATGATGATAGCACTTTCCTAAGGGGATCAAACCATGTCCCAAAGGTCACCGGATCTGGTGTCAATTTAAAGACGTAGTCCAGTTACACATTTGTGTGCTTATAACTTGGCTTCTGAATGTCCTAGAGAGATCAGGTTTGTTTTAGTGTACTCCAATCAACAGCCCCTACAACCACAAAAGGAATGGAGTCATTAGGACTTATGGTTTGTAAATGGCCTCCAGAATTATGTTGCACGAAGCACAATTTCACATCATTCTGGGTCCATTTGTGTGAAAACAAGGTCCAATCAGGCTGAAACGTTACAAGAAGGTAGAATCTATTGAGTTGTAAGTGATCTGAACGTTTCATGATTATCTCACATTCCCATAGGGGGTCAAACCATGTCCTAAAGGTCACCGGGCCTGGTGTCAATTTAAAGAAGTAGTCCAGTTACACCTTTGTGGGCTTATAACTTGGCTTCTGAATGTCCTAGAGAGGTCAGGTTTGTTTTAGTGTACTCCAGTCAACAGCCCCTACAACCACAAAAAGGAATGGAGTCATTAGCACTTATGGTTTGTAAATGGCACCCAGAATTATGTTGCACGAAGCACAATTTCACATCATTCTGGGTTCATTTGTGTGAAAACAAGGTCCAATCAGGCTGAAACGTTACAGGAAGGTAGAATCTATTGAGTTGTAAGTGATCTGAACGTTTCATGATGATAGCACTTTCCTAAGGGGGTCAAACCATGTCCCAAAGGTCACCGGATCTGGTGTCAATTTAAAGAAGTAGTCAAGTTACACATTTGTTGGCTTATAACTTGGCTTCTGAATGTCCAAGAGCGATCAGGTTTGCTTTAGTGTAAGGGGGTCAAACCATGCCATGTGTCAATCAGACAGAAAGGTCTTACGGACAGATTCCGGCAAATTTCCGTTTTTCATGGCCTGTCTGAAAGGGGCTTAGGACATTCAGAAGTCAAGTTACAAGCCCACAAATGTGTAACTGGACTACTACTTTAAATTGACACCAGATCCGGTGACCTTTGGGACATGGTTTGACCCCCTTAGGAAAGTGCTATCATCATGAAACATTCAGATCACTTACAACTCAATAGATTCTACCTTCCTGTAACGTTTCAGCCTGATTGGACCTTGTTTTCACACAAATGAACCCAGAATGATGTGAAATTGTGCTTCGTGCAACATAATTCTGGGTGCCATTTACAAACCATAAGTGCTAATGACTCCATTCCTTTTTAGGGTTGTAGGGGCTGTTGATTGGAGAACACTAAAACAAACCTAACCTCTCTAGGACATTCAGAAGCCAAGTTATAAGCCCACAAAGGTGTAACTGGACTACTTCTTTAAAGTGACACCAGGCCCGGTGACCTTTGGGACATGGTTTTACCCCCTATAGGAATGAGCGATCAGCTTGAAACGTTCAGATCACTTACAACTCAATAGATTCTACCTTCTTGTAGCGTTTCAGCCTGATTGGACCTTGTTTTCACACAAATGGACCCAGAATGATGTGAAATTGTGCTTCGTGCAACATAATTATGGGTGTCATTTACAAACCTTAAGTGCTAATGACTCCATTCCTTTTTGTGGTTGTAGGGGCTGTTGATTGGAGTACACTAAAACAAACCTGATCTCTCTAGGACATTCAGAAGCCAAATTATAAGCCCACAAATGTGTAACTGGACTACTTCTTTAAATTGACACCAGATCCGGTGACCTTTGGGACATGGTTTGACCCCCTTAGGAAAGTGCTATCATCATGAAACGTTCAGATCACTTACAACTCAATAGATTCTACCTTCCTGTAACGTTTCAGCCTGATTGGACCTTGTTTTCACACAAATGGACCCAGAATGATGTGAAATTGTGCTTCGTGCAACATAATTCTAGGTGCCATTTACAAACCATAAGTGCTAATGACTCCATTCCTTTTTGTGGTTGTAGGGGCTGTTGATTGGAGTACACTAAAACAAACCTGACCTCTCTAGGACATTCAGAAGCCAAGTTATAAGCCCACAAATGTGTAACTGGACTACTTCTTTAAAGTGACACCAGATCCGGTGACATTTGGGACATGGTTTGACCCTCTTAGGAAAGTGCTATCATCATGAAACGTTCAGATCACTTACAACTCAATAGATTCTACCTTCCTGTAACGTTTCAGCCTGATTGGACCTTGTTTTCACACAAATGAAGCCAGAATGATGTGAAATTGTGCTTCGTGCAACATAATTCTGGGTGCCATTTACAAACCATAAGTGCTAATGACTCCATTCCTTTTTGTGGTTTTAGGGGCTGTTGATTGGAGTACACTAAAACAAACTAACCTCTCTAGGACATTCAGAAGCCAAGTTATAAGCCCACAAAGGTGTAACTGGACTACTACTTTAAAGTGACACCAGGCCCGGTGACCTTTGGGACATGGTTTTACCCTCTATAGGAATGTGCGATCATCTTGAAACATTCAGATCACTTACAACTCAATAGAATCTACCTTCTTGTAGCGTTTCAGCCTGATTGGACCTTGTTTTCACACAAATGGACCCAGAATGATGTGAAATTGTGCTTCGTGCAACATAATTCTGGGTGCCATTTACAAACCATGAGGGCTAATGACTCCATTCCTTTTTGTGGTTGTAGGGGCTGTTGATTGGAGTACACTAAAACAAACCTGATCTCTCTAGGACATTCAGAAGCCAAGTTATAAGCCCACAAATGTGTAACTGGACTACTTATTTAAAATGACACCAGATCCGGTGACTTTTGGGACATGGTTTGACCCCCTTAGGAAAGTGCTATCATCATGAAACGTTCAGATCACTTGCAACTCAATAGATTCTACCTTCCTGTAACGTTTCAGCCTGATTGGACCTTGTTTTCACACAAATGAACCCAGAATGATGTGAAATTGTGCTTCGTGCAACATAATTCTGGGTGCCATTTAAAAACCATAAGTGCTAATGACTCCATTCCTTTTTGGGGTAATGGAGGCTGTTAATTGGAGTACGCTAAAACAAACCTGATCTCTCTAGGACATTCATAAGCCAAGTTATAAGCCCACAAATGTGTAACTGGACTACTTCTTTAAATTGACACCAGTTCCGGTGACCTTTGGGACATGGTTTGACCCCATTAGGAAAGTGCTATCATCATGAAACGTTCAGATCACTTACAACTCAGTAGATTCTACCTTCCTGTAACGTTTCAGCCTGATTGGACCTTGTTTTCACACAAATGAACCCAGAATGATGTGAAATTGTGCTTCGTGCAACATAATTCTGGGTGCCATTTACAAACCATAAGTGCTAATATCTCCATTCCTTTTTGTGGTTGTAGGGGCTGTTGATTGGAGTACATTAAAACAAACCTGATCTCTCTAGGACATTCAGAAGCCATGTTATAAGCCCACAAAGGTGTAACTGGACTACTTCTTTAAAGTGACACCAGGCCCGGTGACCTTTGGGAAATGGTTTTACCCCCTATAGGAATGTGCGATCATCTTGAAACGTTCAGATCACTTACAACTCAATAGATTCTACCTTCTTGTAGCGTTTCAGCCTGATTGGACCTTGTTTTCACACAAATGGACCCAGAATGATGTGAAATTGTGCTTCGTGCAACATAATTCTGGGTGCCATTTACAAACCATAAGTGCTAATGACTCCATTCCTTTTTGTGGTTGTAGGGTATGTTGATTGGAGTATACTAAAGCAACCCTGATCTCTCTAGGACATTCAGAAGCCAAGTTATAAGCCCACAAATGAGTAACTGGACTACTTCTTTAAATTGACACCAGATCCGGTGACATTTGGGACATGGTTAGACCCCCTTAGGAAAGTGCTATCATCATGAAACGTTCAGATCACTTACAACTCAATAGATTCTACCTTCCTGTAAGGTGTCAGCCTGATTGGACCTTGTTTTCACACAAATGAACCCAGAATGATGTGAAATTGTGCTTCGTGCAACACAATTCTGGGTGCCATTTACAAACCATAAGTGCTAATGACTCCATTCCTTTTTGTGGTTGTAGGGGCTGTTGATTGGAGTACACTGAAACAAACCTGACCTCTCTATGACATTCAGAAGCCAAGTTATAAGCCCACAATGGTGTAACTGGACTACTTCTTTAAAGTGACACCAGGCCCGGTGACCTTTGGGACATGGTTTCACCCCCTATAGGAATGTGCGATCATCATGAAATGTTCAGATCACTTACAACTCAATAGATTCTACCTTCTTGTAACGTTTCAGCCTGAATGAACCTTGTTTTCACACAAATGAACCCAGAATGATGTGAAATTGTGCTTCGTGCAACATAATTCTGGGTGCCATTTAAAAACCATAAGTGCTAATGACTCCATTCCTTTTTGGGGTAATGGGGGCTGTTAATTGGAGTATGCTAAAACAAACCTGATCTCTCTAGGACATTCATAAGCCAAGTTATAAGCCCACAAATGTGTAACTGGACTACTTCTTTAAATTGACACCAGTTCCGGTGACCTTTGGGACATGGTTTGACCCCATTAGGAAAGTGCTATCATCATGAAATGTTCAGATCACTTATAACTCAGTAGATTCTACCTTCCTGTAGCGTTTCAGCCTGATTGGACCTTGTTTTCACACAAATGAACCCAAAATGACGTGAAATTGTGCTTCGTGCAACATAATTCTGGGTGCCATTTACAAACCATAAGTGCTAATATCTCCATTCCTTTTTGTGGTTGTAGGGGCTGTTGATTGGAGTACATTAAAACAAACCTGATCTCTCTAGGACATTCAGAAGCCATGTTATAAGCCCACAAATGTGTAACTGGACTGCTTCTTTAAATTAACACCAGATCCGGTGACCTTTGGGACATGGTTTGACCCCATTAGGAAAGTGCTATCATCATGAAACGTTCAGATCACTTACAACTCAGTAGATTCTACCTTCCTGTAACGTTTCAGCCTGATTGGACCTTGTTTTCACACAAATGAACCCAGAATGATGTGAAATTGTGCTTCGTGCAACATAATTCTGGGTGCCATTTACAAACCATAAGTGCTAATATCTCCATTCCTTTTTGTGGTTGTAGGGGCTGTTGATTGGAGTACATTAAAACAAACCTGATCTCTCTAGGACATTCAGAAGCCATGTTATAAGCCCACAAAGGTGTAACTGGACTACTTCTTTAAAGTGACACCAGGCCCGGTGACCTTTGGGAAATGGTTTTACCCCCTATAGGAATGTGCGATCATCTTGAAACGTTCAGATCACTTACAACTCAATAGATTCTACCTTCTTGTAGCGTTTCAGCCTGATTGGACCTTGTTTTCACACAAATGGACCCAGAATGATGTGAAATTGTGCTTCGTGCAACATAATTCTGGGTGCCATTTACAAACCATAAGTGCTAATGACTCCATTCCTTTTTGTGGTTGTAGGGTATGTTGATTGGAGTATACTAAAGCAACCCTGATCTCTCTAGGACATTCAGAAGCCAAGTTATAAGCCCACAAATGAGTAACTGGACTACTTCTTTAAATTGACACCAGATCCGGTGACATTTGGGACATGGTTAGACCCCCTTAGGAAAGTGCTATCATCATGAAACGTTCAGATCACTTACAACTCAATAGATTCTACCTTCCTGTAAGGTGTCAGCCTGATTGGACCTTGTTTTCACACAAATGAACCCAGAATGATGTGAAATTGTGCTTCGTGCAACACAATTCTGGGTGCCATTTACAAACCATAAGTGCTAATGACTCCATTCCTTTTTGTGGTTGTAGGGGCTGTTGATTGGAGTACACTGAAAAAAACCTGACCTCTCTATGACATTCAGAAGCCAAGTTATAAGCCCACAATGGTGTAACTGGACTACTTCTTTAAAGTGACACCAGGCCCGGTGACCTTTGGGACATGGTTTGACCCCCTATAGGAATGTGCGATCATCATGAAATGTTCAGATCACTTACAACTCAATAGATTCTACCTTCTTGTAACGTTTCAGCCTGAATGAACCTTGTTTTCACACAAATGAACCCAGAATGATGTGAAATTGTGCTTCGTGCAACATAATTCTGGGTGCCATTTAAAAACCATAAGTGCTAATGACTCCATTCCTTTTTGGGGTAATGGGGGCTGTTAATTGGAGTATGCTAAAACAAACCTGATCTCTCTAGGACATTCATAAGCCAAGTTATAAGCCCACAAATGTGTAACTGGACTACTTCTTTAAATTGACACCAGTTCCGGTGACCTTTGGGACATGGTTTGACCCCATTAGGAAAGTGCTATCATCATGAAATGTTCAGATCACTTATAACTCAGTAGATTCTACCTTCCTGTAGCGTTTCAGCCTGATTGGACCTTGTTTTCACACAAATGAACCCAAAATGACGTGAAATTGTGCTTCGTGCAACATAATTCTGGGTGCCATTTACAAACCATAAGTGCTAATATCTCCATTCCTTTTTGTGGTTGTAGGGGCTGTTGATTGGAGTACATTAAAACAAACCTGATCTCTCTAGGACATTCAGAAGCCATGTTATAAGCCCACAAATGTGTAACTGGACTGCTTCTTTAAATTAACACCAGATCCGGTGACCTTTGGGACATGGTTTGACCCCATTAGGAAAGTGCTATCATCATGAAACGTTCAGATCACTTACAACTCAGTAGATTCTACCTTCCTGTAACGTTTCAGCCTGATTGGACCTTGTTTTCACACAAATGAACCCAGAATGATGTGAAATTGTGCTTCGTGCAACATAATTCTGGGTGCCATTTACAAACCATAAGTGCTAATATCTCCATTCCTTTTTGTGGTTGTAGGGGCTGTCTATTGGAGTACATTAAAACAAACCTGATCTCTCTAGGACATTCAGAAGCCATGTTATAAGCCCACAAAGGTGTAACTGGACTACTTCTTTAAAGTGACACCAGGCCCGGTGACCTTTGGGAAATGGTTTTACCCCCTATAGGAATGTGCGATCATCTTGAAACGTTCAGATCACTTACAACTCAATAGATTCTACCTTCTTGTAGCGTTTCAGCCTGATTGGACCTTGTTTTCACACAAATGGACCCAGAATGATGTGAAATTGTGAATCGTGCAACATAATTCTGGGTGCCATTTACAAACCATAAGTGCTAATGACTCCATTCCTTTTTGTGTTTGTAGGGTCTCTTGATTGGAGTACATTAAAACAAACCTGATCTCTCTAGGACATTCAGAAGCCAAGTTATAAGCCCACAAATGTGTAACTGGACTACTTCTTTAAATTGACACCAGATCCGGTGACCTTTGGGACATGGTTTGACCCCCTTAGGAAAGTGCTATCATCATGAAACGTTCAGATCACTTACAACTCAATAGATTCTACCTTCCTGTAACGTTTCAGCCTGATTGGACCTTGTTTTCACACAAATGAACCCAGAATGATGTGAAATTGTGCTTCGTGCAACATAATTCTGGGTGCTATTTAAAAACCATAAGTGCTAATGACTCCATTCCTTTTTGTGGTTGTAGGGTATGTTGATTGGAGTATACTAAAACAACCCTGATCTCTCTAGGACATTCAGAAGCCAAGTTATAAGCCCACAAATGAGTAACTGGACTACTTCTTTAAATTGACACCAGATCCGGTGACCTTTGGGACATGGTTTGACCCCCTTAGGAAAGTGCTATCATCATGAAACGTTCAGATCACTTACAACTCAATAGATTCTACCTTCCTGTAAGGTGTCAGCCTGATTGGACCTTGTTTTCACACAAATGAACCCAGAATGATGTGAAATTGTGCTTCATGCAACATAATTCTGGGTGCCATTTACAAACCATAAGTGCTAATGACTCCATTCCTTTTTGTGGTTGTAGGGGCTGTTGATTGGAGTACACTAAAACAAACCTGACCTCTCTAGGACATTCAGAAGCCAAGTTATAAGCCCACAATGGTGTAACTGGACTACTTCTTTAAAGTGACACCAGGCCCGGTGACCTTTGGGACATGGTTTGACCCCCTATAGGAATGTGCGATCATCATGAAACGTTCAGATCACTTACAACTCAATAGATTCTACCTTCTTGTAACGTTTCAGCCTGATTGAACCTTGTTTTCACACAAATGGACCCAGAATGATGTGAAATTGTGCTTCGTGCAACATAATTCTGGGTGCCATTTACAAACCATAAGTGCTAATGACTCCATTCCTTTTTGTGGTTGTAGGGTATGTTGATTGGAGTATACTAAAGCAACCCTGATCTCTCTAGGACATTCAGAAGCCAAGTTATAAGCCCACAAATGAGTAACTGGACTACTTCTTTAAATTGACACCAGATCCGGTGACATTTGGGACATGGTTAGACCCCCTTAGGAAAGTGCTATCATCATGAAACGTTCAGATCACTTACAACTCAATAGATTCTACCTTCCTGTAAGGTGTCAGCCTGATTGGACCTTGTTTTCACACAAATGAACCCAGAATGATGTGAAATTGTGCTTCGTGCAACACAATTCTGGGTGCCATTTACAAACCATAAGTGCTAATGACTCCATTCCTTTTTGTGGTTGTAGGGGCTGTTGATTGGAGTACACTGAAACAAACCTGACCTCTCTATGACATTCAGAAGCCAAGTTATAAGCCCACAATGGTGTAACTGGACTACTTCTTTAAAGTGACACCAGGCCCGGTGACCTTTGGGACATGGTTTGACCCCCTATAGGAATGTGCGATCATCATGAAATGTTCAGATCACTTACAACTCAATAGATTCTACCTTCTTGTAACGTTTCAGCCTGAATGAACCTTGTTTTCACACAAATGAACCCAGAATGATGTGAAATTGTGCTTCGTGCAACATAATTCTGGGTGCCATTTAAAAACCATAAGTGCTAATGACTCCATTCCTTTTTGGGGTAATGGGGGCTGTTAATTGGAGTATGCTAAAACAAACCTGATCTCTCTAGGACATTCATAAGCCAAGTTATAAGCCCACAAATGTGTAACTGGACTACTTCTTTAAATTGACACCAGTTCCGGTGACCTTTGGGACATGGTTTGACCCCATTAGGAAAGTGCTATCATCATGAAATGTTCAGATCACTTATAACTCAGTAGATTCTACCTTCCTGTAGCGTTTCAGCCTGATTGGACCTTGTTTTCACACAAATGAACCCAGAATGACGTGAAATTGTGCTTCGTGCAACATAATTCTGGGTGCCATTTACAAACCATAAGTGCTAATATCTCCATTCCTTTTTGTGGTTGTAGGGGCTGTTGATTGGAGTACATTAAAACAAACCTGATCTCTCTAGGACATTCAGAAGCCATGTTATAAGCCCACAAATGTGTAACTGGACTGCTTCTTTAAATTAACACCAGATCCGGTGACCTTTGGGACATGGTTTGACCCCATTAGGAAAGTGCTATCATCATGAAACGTTCAGATCACTTACAACTCAGTAGATTCTACCTTCCTGTAACGTTTCAGCCTGATTGGACCTTGTTTTCACACAAATGAACCCAGAATGATGTGAAATTGTGCTTCGTGCAACATAATTCTGGGTGCCATTTACAAACCATAAGTGCTAATATCTCCATTCCTTTTTGTGGTTGTAGGGGCTGTTGATTGGAGTACATTAAAACAAACCTGATCTCTCTAGGACATTCAGAAGCCATGTTATAAGCCCACAAAGGTGTAACTGGACTACTTCTTTAAAGTGACACCAGGCCCGGTGACCTTTGGGAAATGGTTTTACCCCCTATAGGAATGTGCGATCATCTTGAAACGTTCAGATCACTTACAACTCAATAGATTCTACCTTCTTGTAGCGTTTCAGCCTGATTTGACCTTGTTTTCACACAAATGGACCCAGAATGATGTGAAATTGTGAATCGTGCAACATAATTCTGGGTGCCATTTACAAACCATAAGTGCTAATGACTCCATTCCTTTTTGTGTTTGTAGGGTCTCTTGATTGGAGTACATTAAAACAAACCTGATCTCTCTAGGACATTCAGAAGCCAAGTTATAAGCCCACAAATGTGTAACTGGACTACTTCTTTAAATTGACACCAGATCCGGTGACCTTTGGGACATGGTTTGACCCCCTTAGGAAAGTGCTATCATCATGAAACTTTCAGATCACTTACAACTCAATAGATTCTACCTTCCTGTAACGTTTCTGCCTGATTGGACCTTGTTTTCACACAAATGAACCCAGAATGATGTGAAATTGTGCTTCGTGCAACATAATTCTGGGTGCTATTTAAAAACCATAAGTGCAATGACTCCATTCCTTTTTGTGGTTGTAGGGTATGTTGATTGGAGTATAATAAAACAACCCTGATCTCTCTAGGACATTCAGAAGCCAAGTTATAAGCCCACAAATGAGTAACTGGACTACTTCTTTAAATTGACACCAGATCCGGTGACCTTTGGGACATGGTTTGACCCCCTTAGGAAAGTGCTATCATCATGAAACGTTCAGATCACTTACAACTCAATAGATTCTACCTTCCTGTAAGGTGTCAGCCTGATTGGACCTTGTTTTCACACAAATGAACCCAGAATGATGTGAAATTGTGCTTCATGCAACATAATTCTGGGTGCCATTTACAAACCATAAGTGCTAATGACTCCATTCTTTTTTGTGGTTGTAGGGGCTGTTGATTGGAGTACACTAAAACAAACCTGACCTCTCTAGGACATTCAGAAGCCAAGTTATACGCCCACAATGGTGTAACTGGACTACTTCTTTAAAGTGACACCAGGCCCGGTGACCTTTGGGACATGGTTTGACCCCCTATAGGAATGTGCGATCATCATGAAACGTTCAGATCACTTACAACTCAATAGATTCTACCTTCTTGTAACGTTTCAGCCTGATTGAACCTTGTTTTCACACAAATGAACCCAGAATGATGTGAAATTGTGCTTCGTGCAACATAATTCTGGGTGCCATTTAAAAACCATGAGTGCTAATGACTCCATTCCTTTTTGGGGTAATGGGGGCTGTTAATTGGAGTATGCTAAAACAAACCTGATCTCTCTAGGACATTCATAAGCCAAGTTATAAGCCCACAAATGTGTAACTGGACTACTTCTTTAAATTGACACCAGTTCCGGTGACCTTTGGGACATGGTTTGACCCCATTAGGAAAGTGCTATCATCATGAAACGTTCAGATCACTTACAACTCAGTAGATTCTACCTTCCTGTAACGTTTCAGCCTGATTGGACCTTGTTTTCACACAAATGAACCCAGAATGATGTGAAATTGTGCTTCGTGCAACATAATTCTGGGTGCCATTTACAAACCATAAGTGCTAATATCTCCATTCCTTTTTGTGGATGTAGGGGCTGTTGATTGGAGTACATTAAAACAAACCTGATCTCTCTAGGACATTCAGAAGCCATGTTATAAGGCCACAAATGTGTAATTGGACTGCTTCTTTAAATTAACACCAGATCCGGTGACCTTTGGGACATGGTTTGACCCCATTAGGAAAGTGCTATCATCATGAAACGTTCAGATCACTTACAACTCAGTAGATTCTACCTTCCTGTAACGTTTCAGCCTGATTGGACCTTGTTTTCACACAAATGAACCCAGAATGATGTGAAATTGTGCTTCGTGCAACATAATTCTGGGTGCCATTAACAAACCATAAGTGCTAATATCTCCATTCCTTTTTGTGGTTGTAGGGGCTGTTGATTGGAGTACATTAAAACAAACCTGATCTCTCTAGGACATTCAGAAGCCATGTTATAAGCCCACAAAGGTGTAACTGGACTACTTCTTTAAAATGACACCAGGCCTGGTGACCTTTGGGAAATGGTTTTACCTCCTATAGGAATGTGCGATCATCTTGAAACGTTCAGATCACTTACAACTCAATAGATTCTACCTTCTTGTAGCGTTTCAGCCTGATTGGACCTTGTTTTCACACAAATGGACCCAGAATGATGTGAAATTGTGCATCGTGCAACATAATTCTGGGTGCCATTTACAAACCATAAGTGCTAATGACTCCATTCCTTTTTGTGTTTGTAGGGTCTCTTGTTTGGAGTACATTAAAACAAACCTGATCTCTCTAGGACATTCAGAAGCCAAGTTATAAGCCCACAAATGTGTAACTGGACTACTTCTTTAAATTGACACCAGATCCGGTGACCTTTGGGACATGGTTTGACCCCCTTAGGAAAGTGCTATCATCATGAAACGTTCAGATCACTTACAACTCAATAGATTCTACCTTCCTGTAACGTTTCAGCCTGATTGGACCTTGTTTTCACACAAATGAACCCAGAATGATGTGAAATTGTGCTTCGTGCAACATAATTCTGGGTGCCATTTACATACCATAAGTGCTAATGACTCCATTCCTTTTTGTGGTTGTAGGGGCTGTTGATTGGAGTACATTAAAACAAACCTGACATCTCTAGGACATTCAGAAGCCAAGTTATAAGCCCACAAATGTGTAACTGGACTACTTCTTTAAATTGACACCAGATCCGGTGACCTTTGCGACATGGATTGACCCCCTTAGGAAAGTGCTATCATCATGAAACGTTCAGATCACTTACAACTCAATAGATTCTACCTTCCTGTAACGTTTCAGCCTGATTGGACCTTGTTTTCACACAAATGAACCCAGAATGATGTGAAATTGTGCTTCGTGCAACATAATTCTGGGTGCCATTTAAAAACCATAAGTGCTAATGACTCCATTCCTTTTTGTGGTTGTAGGGTATGTTGATTGGAGTATACTAAAACAACCCTGATCTCTCTAGGACATTCAGAAGCCAAGTTATAAGCCCACAAATGAGTAACTGGACTACTTCTTTAAATTGACACCAGATCCGGTGACCTTTGGGACATGGTTAGACCCCCTTAGGAAAGTGCTATCATCATGAAACGTTCAGATCACTTACAACTCAATAGATTCTACCTTCCTGTAAGGTGTCAGCCTGATTGGACCTTGTTTTCACACAAATGAACCCAGAATGATGTGAAATTGTGCTTCGTGCAACATAATTCTGGGTGCCATTTACAAACCATAAGAGCTAATGACTCCATTCCTTTTTGTGGTTGTTGGGGCTGTTGATTGGAGTACACTAAAACAAACCTGACCTCTCTAGGACATTCAGAAGCCAAGTTATAAGCCCACAATGGTGTAACTGGACTACTTCTTTAAAGTGACACCAGGCCCGGTGACCTTTGGGACATGGTTTGACCCCCTATAGGAATGTGCGATCATCATGAAACGTTCAGATCACTTACAACTCAATAGATTCTACCTTCTTGTAACGTTTCAGCCTGATTGAACCTTGTTTTCACACAAATGGACCCAGAATGATGTGAAATTGTGCTTCGTGCAACATAATTCTGGGTGCCATTTACAAACCATAAGTGCTAATGACTCCATTCCTTTTGTGGTTGTAGGGGCTGTTGATTGGAGTACACTAAAACAAACCTGATCTCTCTAGGACATTCAGAAGCCAAGTTATAAGCCCACAAATGTGTAACTGGACTACTTCTTTAAATTGACACCAGATCCGGTGACCTTTGGTACATGGTTTGATCCACTTAGGAAAGCGCTATCATCATGAAACGTTCAGATCACTTACAACTAAATAGATTCTACCTTCCTGTAACGTTTCAGCCTGATTGGACCTTGTTTTCACACAAATGGACCCAGAATGATGTGAAATTGTGCTTCGTGCAACATAATTCTGGGTGCCATTTACAAACCATAAGTGCTAATGACTCCATTCCTTTTAGTGGTTGTAGGGGCTGTTGATTGGAGTACACTAAAACACACCTAACCTCTCTAGGACATTCAGAAGCCAAGTTATAAGCCCACAAAGGTGTAACTGGACTACTTCTTTAAAGTGACACCAGGCCCGGTGACCTTTGGGACATGGTTTTACCCCCTATAGGAATGTGCGATCATCTTGAAATTATCAGATCACTTACAACTCAATAGATTCTACCTTCCTGTAACGTTTCAGCCTGATTGGACCTTGTTTTCACACAAATGAACCCAGAATGATGTGAAATTGTGCTTCGTGCAACATAATTCTGGGTGCCATTTACAAACCATAAGTGCTAATGACTCCATTCCTTTTTGTGGTTGTAGGGGCTGTTGATTGGAGTACATTAAAACAAACCTGATCTCTCTAGGACATTCAGAAGCCAAGTTATAAGCCCACAAATGTGTAACTGGACTACTTCTTTAAATTGACACCAGATCCGGTGACCTTTGGGACATGGTTTGATCCCCTTAGGAAAGTGCTATCATCATGAAACATTCAGATCACTTACAACTCAATAGATTCTAACTTCCTGTAACGTTTCAGCCTGATTGGACCTTGTTTTCACACAAATGGACCCAGAATCATGTGAAATTGTGCTTCGTGCAACATAATTCTGGGTGCCATTTAAAAACCATAAGTGCTAATGACTCCATTCCTTTTTGTGGTTGTAGGGGCTGTTGATTGGAGTATACTAAAACAAACCTGATCTCTCTAGGACATTCAGCAGCCACGTTATAAGCCCACAAATGTGTAACTGGACTACTTCTTTAAATTGACACCAGATCCGGTGACCTTTGGGACATGGTTTGACCCCCTTAGGAAAGTGCTATCATCATGAAACGTTCAGATCACTTACAACTCAATAGATTCTAACTTCCTGTAACGTTTCAGCCTGATTGGACCTTGTTTTCACACATATGAACCCAGAATGATGTGAAAGTGTGCTTCGTGCAACATAATTCTGGGTGCCATTTAAAAACCATAAGTGCTAATGACTCCATTCCTCTTTGGGGTAATGGGGGCTGTTAACTGGAGTACTCTAAAACAAACCTGACCTCTCTAGGATATTCAGAAGCCAAGTTATAAGCCCACAAATGTGTAACTGGACTACTTCTTTAAAGTGACACCAGGCCCGGTGACCTTTGGGACATGGTTTGACCCCCTATAGGAATGTGCGATCATCATGAAACGTTCAGATCACTTACAACTCAATAGATTCTACCTTCTTGTAACGTTTCAGCCTGATTGGACCTTGTTTTCACACAAATGAACCCAGAATGATGTGAAATTGTGCTTCGTGCAACATAATTCTGGGTGCCATTTACAAACCATAAGTGCTAATGACTCCATTCCTTTTTGTGGTTGTAGGGGCTGTTGATTGGAGTACACTAAAACAAACCTGATCTCTCTAGGACATTCAGAAGCCAAGTTATAAGCCCACAAATGTGTAACTGTACTACTTCTTTAAATTGACACCAGATCCGGTGACCTTTGGGACATGGTTTGACCCCCTTAGGAAAGTGCTATCATCATGAAACGTTCAGATCACTTACAACTCAATAGATTCTACCTTCTTGTAACGTTTCAGCCTGATTGGACCTTGTTTTCACACAAATGGACCCAGAAAGATGTGAAATTGTGCTTCGTGCAACATAATTTTGGGTGCCATTTACAAACCATAAGTGCTAATGACTCCATTCCTTTTTGTGGTTGTAGGAGCTGTTGATTGGAGTACACTAAAACAAACCTGATCTCTCCAGGACATTCAGAAGCCAAGTTATAAGCCCACAAATGTGTAACTGGACTACTTCTTTAAAGTGACACCAGGCCCGGTGACCTTTGGGACATGGTTTGACCCCCTATAGGAATGTGCGATCATCATGAAACGTTCAGATCACTTACAACTCAATAGATTCTACCTTCTTGTAACGTTTCAGCCTGATTGGACCTTGTTTTCACACAAATTAACCCAGAATGATGTGAAATTGTGCTTCGTGCAACATAATTCTGGGTGCCATTTACAAACCATAAGTGCTAATGACTCCATTCCTTTTTGTGGTTGTAGGGGCTGTTGATTGGAGTACACTAAAACAAACCTAACCTCTCTAGGACATTCAGAAGCCAAGTTATAAGCCCACAACGATGTAACTGGACTACTTCTTTAAAGTGACACCAGGCCCGGTGACCTTTGGGACATGGTTTTACCCCCTATAGGAATGTGCGATCATCTTGAAACGTTCAGATCACTTACAACTCAATAGATTCTACCTTCTTATAGCGTTTCAGCCTGATTGGACCTTGTTTTCACACAAATGGACCCAGAATGAAGTGAAATTGTGCTTCGTGCAACATAATTCTGGGTGCCATTTACAAACCATAAGTACTAATGACTCCATTCCTTTTTGTGGTTGTAGGGGCTGTTGATTGGAGTACAGTAAAACAAACTTGATCTCTCTAGGACATTCAGAAGCCAAGTTATAAGCCCACAAATGTGTAACTGGACTACTTTAAATTGACACCAGATCCGGTGACCTTTGGGACATGGTTTGACCCCCTTAGGAAAGTGCTATCATCATGAAACGTTCAGATCACTTACAACTCAATAGATTCTACCTTCTTGTAACGTTTCAGCCTGATTGGACCTTGTTTTCACACAAATGGACCCAGAATGATGTGAAATTGTGCTTCGTGCAACATAATTCTGGGTGCCATTTACAAACCATAAGTGCTAATGACTCCATTCCTTTTTGTGGTTGTAGGGGCTGTTGATTGGAGTACACTAAAACAAACCTGATCTCTCTAGGACATTCAGAAGCCAAGTTATAAGCCCACAAATGTGTAACTGGACTAATTCTTTAAAGTGACACCAGATCCGGTGACCTTTGCGACATGGTTTGACCCCCTTAGGAAAGTGCTATCATCATGAAACGTTCAGATCACTTACAACTCAATAGATTCTACCTTCCTGTAACGTTTCTGCCTGATTGGACCTTGTTTTCACAAAAATGAACCCAGAATGATGTGAAATTGTGCTTCGTGCAACATAATTCTGGGTGCCATTTACAAACCATAAGTGCTAATGACTCCATTCCTTTTTGTGGTTGTAGGGGCTGTTGATTGGAGTACATTAAAACAAACCTGATCTCTCTAGGACATTCAGAAGCCAAGTTATAAGCCTACAAAGATGTAACTGGACTACTTATTTAAAGTGACACCAGGCCCGGTGACCTTTGGGACATGGTTTTACCCCCTATAGGAATGTGCGATCATCTTGAAACGTTCAGATCACTTACAACTCAATAGATTCTAACTTCCTGTAACGTTTCAGCCTGATTGGACCTTGTTTTCACACAAATGGACCCAGAATGATGTGAAATTGTGCTTCGTGCAACATAATTCTGGGTGCCATTTACAAACCATAAGTGCTAATGACTCCATTCCTTTTTGTGGTTGTAGGGGCTGTTGATTGGAGTACACTAAAACAAACCTGACCTCTCTAGGACATTCAGAAGCCAAGTTATAAGCCCACAATGGTGTAACTGGACTACTTCTTTAAAGTGACACCAGGCCCGGTGACCTTTGGGACATGGTTTGACCCCCTATAGGAATGTGCGATCATCATGAAACGTTCAGATCACTTACAACTCAATAGATTCTACCTTCTTGTAACGTTTCAGCCTGATTGAACCTTGTTTTCACACAAATGAACCCAGAATGATGTGAAATTGTGCTTCGTGCAACATAATTCTGGGTGCCATTTAAAAACCATAAGTGCTAATGACTCCATTCCTTTTTGGGGTAATGGGGGCTGTTAATTGGAGTATGCTAAAACAAACCTGATCTCTCTAGGACATTCATAAGCCAAGTTATAAGCCCACAAATGTGTAACTGGACTACTTCTTTAAATTGACACCAGTTCCGGTGACCTTTGGGACATGGTTTGACCCCATTAGGAAAGTGCTATCATCATGAAACGTTCAGATCACTTACAACTCAGTAGATTCTACCTTCCTGTAACGTTTCAGCCTGATTGGACCTTGTTTTCACACAAATGAACCCAGAATGATGTGAAATTGTGCTTCGTGCAACATAATTCTGGGGGCCATTTACAAACCATAAGTGCTAATATCTCCATTCCTTTTTGTGGATGTAGGGGCTGTAGATTGGAGTACATTAAAACAAACCTGATCTCTCTAGGACATTCAGAAGCCATGTTATAAGCCCACAAATGTGTAATTGGACTGCTTCTTTAAATTAACACCAGATCCGGTGACCTTTGGGACATGGTTTGACCCCATTAGGAAAGTGCTATCATCATGAAACGTTCAGATCACTTACAACTCAGTAGATTCTACCTTCCTGTAACGTTTCAGCCTGATTGGACCTTGTTTTCACACAAATGAACCCAGAATGATGTGAAATTGTGCTTCGTGCAACATAATTCTGGGTGCCATTTACAAACCATAAGTGCTAATATCTCCATTCCTTTTTGTGGATGTAAGGGGCTGTTGATTGGAGTACATTAAAACAAACCTGATCTCTCTAGGACATTCAGAAGCCATGTTATAAGCCCACAAAGGTGTAACTGGACTACTTCTTTAAAGTGACACCAGGCCTGGTGACCTTTGGGAAATGGTTTTACCCCCTATAGGAATGTGCGATCATCTTGAAACGTTCAGATCACTTACAACTCAATAGATTCTACCTTCTTGTAGCGTTTCAGCCTGATTGGACCTTGTTTTCACACAAATGGACCCAGAATGATGTGAAATTGTGCATCGTGCAACATAATTCTCGGTGCCATTTACAAACCATAAGTGCTAATGACTCCATTCCTTTTTGTGTTTGTAGGGTCTCTTGTTTGGAGTACATTAAAACAAACCTGATCTCTCTAGGACATTCAGAAGCCAAGTTATAAGCCCACAAATGTCTAACTGGACTACTTCTTTAAATTGACACCAGATCCGGTGACCTTTGGGACATGGTTTGACCCCCTTAGGAAAGTGCTATCATTATGAAACGTTCAGATCACTTACAACTCAATAGATTCTACCTTCCTGTAACGTTTCAGCCTGATTGGACCTTGTTTTCACACAAATGAACCCAGAATGATGTGAAATTGTGCTTCGTGCAACATAATTCTGGGTGCCATTTACATACCATGAGTGCTAATTACTCCATTCCTTTTTGTGGTTGTAGGGGCTGTTGATTGGAGTACATTAAAACAAACCTGACATCTCTAGGACATTCAGAAGCCAAGTTATAAGCCCACAAATGTGTAACTGGACTACTTCTTTAAATTGACACCAGATCCGGTGACCTTTGCGACATGGATTGACCCCCTTAGGAAAGTGCTATCATCATGAAACGTTCAGATCACTTACAACTCAATAGATTCTACCTTCCTGTAACGTTTCAGCCTGATTGGACCTTGTTTTCACACAAATGAACCCAGAATGATGTGAAATTGTGCTTCGTGCAACATAATTCTGGGTGCCATTTAAAAACCATAAGTGCTAATGACTCCATTCCTTTTTGTGGTTGTAGGGTATGTTGATTGGAGTATACTAAAACAACCCTGATCTCTCTAGGACATTCAGAAGCCAAGTTATAAGCCCACAAATGAGTAACTGGACTACTTTAAATTGACACCAGATCCGGTGACCTTTGGGACATGGTTAGACCCCCTTAGGAAAGTGCTATCATCATGAAACGTTCAGATCACTTACAACTCAATAGATTCTACCTTCCTGTAAGGTGTCAGCCTGATTGGACCTTGTTTTCACACAAATGAACCCAGAATGATGTGAAATTGTGCTTCGTGCAACATATTTCTGGGTGCCATTTACAAACCATAAGAGCTAATGACTCCATTCCTTTTTGTGGTTGTTGGGGCTGTTGATTGGAGTACACTAAAACAAACCTGACCTCTCTAGGACATTCAGAAGCCAAGTTATAAGCCCACAATGGTGTAACTGGACTACTTCTTTAAAGTGACACCAGGCCCGGTGACCTTTGGGACATGGTTTGACCGACTATAGGAATGTGCGATCATCATGAAAAGTTCAGATCACTTACAACTCAATAGATTCTACCTTCTTGTAACGTTTCAGCCTGATTGAACCTTGTTTTCACACAAATGGACCCAGAATGATGTGAAATTGTGCTTCGTGCAACATAATTCTGGGTGCCATTTACAAACCATAAGTGCTAATGACTCCATTCCTTTTGTGGTTGTAGGGGCTGTTGATTGGAGTACACTAAAACAAACCTGATCTCTCTAGGACATTCAGAAGCCAAGTTATAAGCCCACAAATGTGTAACTGGACTACTTCTTAAAATTGACACCAGATCCGGTGACCTTTGGGACATGGTTTGATCCCCTTAGGAAAGCGCTATCATCATGAAACGTTCAGATCACTTACAACTAAATAGATTCTACCTTCCTGTAACGTTTCAGCCTGATTGGACCTTGTTTTCACACAAATGGACCCAGAATGATGTGAAATTGTGCTTCGTGCAACATAATTCTGGGTGCCATTTACAAACCATAAGTGCTAATGACTCCATTCCTTTTTGTGGTTGTAGGGGCTGTTGATTGGAGTACACTAAAACACACCTAACCTCTCTAGGACATTCAGAAGCCAAGTTATAAGCCCACAAAGGTGTAACTGGACTACTTCTTTAAAGTGACACCAGGCCCGGTGACCTTTGGGACATGGTTTTACCCCCTATAGGAATGTGCGATCATCTTGAAATGTTCAGATCACTTACAACTCAATAGATTCTACCTTCTTGTAGCGTTTCAGCCTGATTGGACCTTGTTTTCACACAAATGGACCCAGAATAATGTGAAATTGTGCTTCGTGCAACATAATTCTGGGTGCCATTTACAAACCATAAGTGCTAATGACTCCATTCCTTTTTGTGGTTGTAGGGGCTGTTGATTGGAGTACACTAAAACAAACCTGATCTCTCTAGGACATTCAGAAGCCAAGTTATAAGCCCACAAATGTGTAACTGGACTACTTCTTTAAATTGACACCAGATCCGGTGATCTTTGGGACATGGTTTGACCCCCTTAGGAAAGTGCTATCATCATGCTACGTTCAGATCACTTACAACTCAGTAGATTTTACCTTCCTGTAACGTTTCAGCCTGATTGGACCTTGTTTTCACACAAATGAACCCAGAATGATGTGAAATTGTGCTTCGTGCAACATAATTCTGGGTGCCATTTAAAAAACCATAAGTGCTAATGTCTCCAATCCTTTTTGTGGTTGTAGGGGCTGTTGATTGGAGTACACTAAAGCAAACCTGATCGCTCTAGGACATTCAGAAGCCAAGTTTTAAGCCCACAAATGTGTAACTGGACTACTTCTTTAAATTGACACCAGATCCGGTGACCTTTGGGACATGGTTTGACCCCCTTAGGAAAGTGCTATCATCATGAAACATTCAGATCACTTACAACTCAATAGATTCTACCTTCTTGTAATGTTTCAGCCTGATTGGACCTTGTTTTCACACAAATGGACCCAGAATGATGTGAAATTGTGCTTCGTGCAACATAATTCTGGGTGCCATTTACAAACCATAAGGCTAATGACTCCATTCCTTTTGTGGTTGTAGGGGCTGTTGATTGGAGTACACTAAAACAAACCTGATCCCTCTAGGACATTCAGAAGCCAAGTTATAAGCCCACAAATGTGTAACTGGACTACTTCTTTAAATTGACACCAGATCCGGTGACCTTTGGGACATGGTTTGATCCCCTTAGGAAAGCGCTATCATCATGAAACGTTCAGATCACTTACAACTAAATAGATTCTACCTTCCTGTAACGTTTCAGCCTGATTGGACCTTGTTTTCACACAAATGAACCCAGAATGATGTGAAATTGTGCTTTGTGCAACATAATTCTGGGTGCCATTTAAAAACCATAAGTGCTAATGACTCCATTCCTTTTTGTGGTTGTAGGGTATGTTGATTGGAGTATACTAAAACAACCCTGATCTCTCTAGGACATTCAGAAGCCAAGTTATAAGCCCACAAATGAGTAACTGGACTACTTCTTTAAATTGACACCAGATCCGGTGACCTTTGGGACATGGTTAGACCCCCTTAGGAAAGTGCTATCATCATGAAACGTTCAGATCACTTACAACTCAATAGATTCTACCTTCCTGTAAGGTGTCAGCCTGATTGGACCTTGTTTTCACACAAATGAACCCAGAATGATGTGAAATTGTGCTTCGTGCAACATAATTCTGGGTGCCATTTACAAACCATAAGATCTAATGACTCCATTCCTTTTTTTGGTTGTTGGGGCTGTTGATTGGAGTACACTAAAACAAACCTGACCTCTCTAGGACATTCAGAAGCCAAGTTATAAGCCCACAATGGTGTAACTGGACTACTTCTTTAAAGTGACACCAGGCCCGGTGACCTTTGGGACATGGTTTGACCCCCTATAGGAATGTGCGATCATCATGAAACGTTCAGATCACTTACAACTCAATAGATTCTACCTTCTTGTAACGTTTCAGCCTGATTGAACCTTGTTTTCACACAAATGGACCCAGAATGATGTGAAATTGTGCTTCGTGCAACATAATTCTGGGTGCCATTTACAAACCATAAGTGCTAATGACTCCATTCCTTTTGTGGTTGTAGGGGCTGTTGATTGGAGTACACTAAAACAAACCTGATCTCTCTAGGACATTCAGAAGCCAAGTTATAAGCCCACAAATGTGTAACTGGACTACTTCTTAAAATTGACACCAGATCCGGTGACCTTTGGGACATGGTTTGATCCCCTTAGGAAAGCGCTATCATCATGAAACGTTCAGATCACTTACAACTAAATAGATTCTACCTTCCTGTAACGTTTCAGCCTGATTGGACCTTGTTTTCACACAAATGGACCCAGAATGATGTGAAATTGTGCTTCGTGCAACATAATTCTGGGTGCCATTTAAAAACCATAAGTGCTAATGACACCATTCCTTTTTGTGGTTGTAGGGTATGTTGATTGGAGTATACTAAAACAACCCTGGTCTCTCTAGGACATTCAGAAGCCAAGTTATAAGCCCACAAATGAGTAACTGGACTACTTCTTTAAATTGACACCAGATCCGGTGACCTTTGGGACATGGTTAGACCCCCTTAGGAAAGTGCTATCATCATGAAACGTTCAGATCACTTACAACTCAATAGATTCTACCTTCCTGTAAGGTGTCAGCCTGATTGGACCTTGTTTTCACACAAATGAACCCAGAATGATGTGAAATTGTGCTTCGTGCAACATAATTCTGGGTGCCATTTACAAACCATAAGAGCTAATGACTCCATTCCTTTTTTTGGTTGTTGGGGCTGTTGATTGGAGTACACTAAAACAAACCTGACCTCTCTAGGACATTCAGAAGCCAAGTTATAAGCCCACAATGGTGTAACTGGACTACTTCTTTAAAGTGACACCAGGCCCGGTGACCTTTGGGACATGGTTTGACCCCCTATAGGAATGTGCGATCATCATGAAACGTTCAGATCACTTACAACTCAATAGATTCTACCTTCTTGCAACGTTTCAGCCTGATTGAACCTTGTTTTCACACAAATGGACCCAGAATGATGTGAAATTGTGCTTCGTGCAACATAATTCTGGGTGCCATTTACAAACCATAAGTGCTAATGACTCCATTCCTTTTGTGGTTGTAGGGGCTGTTGATTGGAGTACACTAAAACAAACCTGATCTCTCTAGGACATTCAGAAGCCAAGTTATAAGCCCACAAATGTGTAACTGGACTACTTCTTAAAATTGACACCAGATCCGGTGACCTTTGGGACATGGTTTGATCCCCTTAGGAAAGCGCTATCATCATGAAACGTTCAGATCACTTACAACTAAATAGATTCTACCTTCCTGTAACGTTTCAGCCTGATTGGACCTTGTTTTCACACAAATGGACCCAGAATGATGTGAAATTGTGCTTCGTGCAACATAATTCTGGGTGCCATTTACAAACCATAAGTGCTAATGACTCCATTCCTTTTTGTGGTTGTAGGGGCTGTTGATTGGAGTACACTAAAACACACCTAACCTCTCTAGGACATTCAGAAGCCAAGTTATAAGCCCACAAAGGTGTAACTGGACTACTTCTTTAAAGTGACACCAGGCCCGGTGACCTTTGGGACATGGTTTGACCCCCTATAGGAATGTGCGATCATCATGAAACGTTCAGATCACTTACAACTCAATAGATTCTACCTTCTTGTAACGTTTCAGCCTGATTGAACCTTGTTTTCACACAAATGGACCCAGAATGATGTGAAATTGTGCTTCGTGCAACATAATTCTGGGTGCCATTTACAAACCATAAGTGCTAATGACTCCATTCCTTTTGTGGTTGTAGGGGCTGTTGATTGGAGTACACTAAAACAAACCTGATCTCTCTAGGACATTCAGAAGCCAAGTTATAAGCCCACAAATGTGTAACTGGACTACTTCTTAAAATTGACACCAGATCCGGTGACCTTTGGGACATGGTTTGATCCCCTTAGGAAAGCGCTATCATCATGAAACGTTCAGATCACTTACAACTAAATAGATTCTACCTTCCTGTAATGTTTCAGCCTGATTGGACCTTGTTTTCACACAAATGGACCCAGAATGATGTGAAATTGTGCTTCGTGCAACATAATTCTGGGTGCCATTTACAAACCATAAGTGCTAATGACTCCATTCCTTTTTGTGGTTGTAGGGGCTGTTGATTGGAGTACACTAAAACACACCTAACCTCTCTAGGACATTCAGAAGCCAAGTTATAAGCCCACAAAGGTGTAACTGGACTACTTCTTTAAAGTGACACCAGGCCCGGTGACCTTTGGGACATGGTTTTACCCCCTATAGGAATGTGCGATCATCTTGAAATGTTCAGATCACTTACAACTCAATAGATTCTACCTTCTTGTAGCGTTTCAGCCTGATTGGACCTTGTTTTCACACAAATGGACCCAGAATGATGTGAAATTGTGCTTCGTGCAACATAATTCTGGGTGCCATTTACAAACCATAAGTGCTAATGACTCCATTCCTTTTTGTGGTTGTAGGGGCTGTTGATTGGAGTACACTAAAACAAACCTGATCTCTCTAGGACATTCAGAAGCCAAGTTATAAGCCCACAAATGTGTAACTGGACTACTTCTTTAAATTGACACCAGATCCGGTGATCTTTGGGACATGGTTTGACCCCCTTAGGAAAGTGCTATCATCATGAAACGTTCAGATCACTTACAACTCAGTAGATTCTACCTTCCTGTAACGTTTCAGCCTGATTGGACCTTGTTTTCACACAAATGAACCCAGAATGATGTGAAATTGTGCTTCGTGCAACATAATTCTGGGTGCCATTTAAAAAACCATAAGTGCTAATGTCTCCATTCCTTTTTGTGGTTGTAGGGGCCGTTGATTGGAGTACACTAAAGCAAACCTGATCGCTCTAGGACATTCAGAAGCCAAGTTTTAAGCCCACAAATGTGTAACTGGACTACTTCTTTAAATTGACACCAGATCCGGTGACCTTTGGGACATGGTTTGACCCCCTTAGGAAAGTGCTATCATCATGAAACATTCAGATCACTTACAACTCAATAGATTCTACCTTCTTGTAATGTTTCAGCCTGATTGGACCTTGTTTTCACACAAATGGACCCAGAATGATGTGAAATTGTGCTTCGTGCAACATAATTCTGGGTGCCATTTACAAACCATAAGGCTAATGACTCCATTCCTTTTGTGGTTGTAGGGGCTGTTGATTGGAGTACACTAAAACAAACCTGATCTCTCTAGGACATTCAGAAGCCAAGTTATAAGCCCACAAATATGTAACTGGACTACTTCTTTAAATTGACACCAGATCCGGTGACCTTTGGGACATGGTTTGATCCCCTTAGGAAAGCGCTATCATCATGAAACGTTCAGATCACTTACAACTAAATAGATTCTACCTTCCTGTAACGTTTCAGCCTGATTGGACCTTGTTTTCACACAAATGAACCCAGAATGATGTGAAATTGTGCTTCGTGCAACATAATTCTGGGTGCCATTTACAAACCATACATGCTAATGACTCCATTCCTTTTTGTGGTTGTAGGGGCTGTTGATTGGAGTACATTAAAACAAACCTGATCTCTCTAGGACATTCAGAAGCCAAGTTATGAGACCACAAATGTGTAACTGGACTACTTCTTTAAATTGACACCAGATCCGGTGACCTTTGGGACATGGTTTGATCCCCTTAGGAAAGTGCTATCATCATGAAACATTCAGATCACTTACAACTCAATAGATTCTAACTTCCTGTAACGTTTCAGCCTGATTGGACCTTGTTTTCACACAAATGGACCCAGAATCATGTGAAATTGTGCTTCGTGCAACATAATTCTGGGTGCCATTTAAAAACCATAAGTGCTAATGACTCCATTCCTTTTTGTGGTTGTAGGGGCTGTTGATTGGAGTATACTAAAACAAACCTGATCTCTCTAGGACATTCAGAAGCCACGTTATAAGCCCACAAATGTGTAACTGGACTACTTCTTTAAAGTGACACCAGATCCGGTGACCTTTGGGACATGGTTTGACCCCCTTAGGAAAGTGCTATCATCATGAAACGTTCAGATCACTTACAACTCAATAGACTCTAACTTCCTGTAACGTTTCAGCCTGATTGGACCTTGTTGTCACACAAATGAACCCAGAATGATGTGAAAGTGTGCTTCGTGCAACATAATTCTGGGTGCCATTTAAAAACCATAAGTGCTAATGACTCCATTCCTCTTTGGGGTAATGGGGGCTGTTAACTGGAGTACTCTAAAACAAACCTGACCTCTCTAGGATATTCAGAAGCCAAGTTATAAGCCCACAAATGTGTAACTGGACTACTTCTTTAAAGTGACACCAGGCCCGGTGACCTTTGGGACATGGTTTGACCCCCTATAGGAATGTGCGATCATCATGAAACGTTCAGATCACTTACAACTCAATAGATTCTACCTTCTTGTAACGTTTCAGCCTGATTGGACCTTGTTTTCACACAAATGAACCCAGAATGAAGTGAAATTGTGCTTCGTGCAACATAATTCTGGGTGCCATTTACAAACCATAAGTGCTAATGACTCCATTCCTTTTTGTGGTTGTAGGGGCTGTTGATTTGAGTACACTAAAACAAACCTGATCTCTCTAGGACATTCAGAAGCCAAGTTATAAGCCCACAAATGTGTAACTGTACTACTTCTTTAAATTGACACCAGATCCGGTGACCTTTGGGACATGGTTTGACCACCTTAGGAAAGTGCTATCATCATGAAACGTTCAGATCACTTACAACTCAATAGATTCTACCTTCTTGTAACGTTTCAGCCTGATTGGACCTTGTTTTCACACAAATGGACCCAGAAAGATGTGAAATTGTGCTTCGTGCAACATAATTCTGGGTGCCATTTACAAACCATAAGTGCTAATGACTCCATTCCTTTTTGTGGTTGTAGGAGCTGTTGATTGGAGTACACTAAAACAAACCTGATCTCTCCAGGACATTCAGAAGCCAAGTTATAAGCCCACAAATGTGTAACTGGACTACTTCTTTAAAGTGACACCAGGCCCGGTGACCTTTGGGACATGGTTTGACCCCCTATAGGAATGTGCGATCATCATGAAACGTTCAGATCACTTACAACTCAATAGATTCTACCTTCTTGTAACGTTTCAGCCTGATTGGACCTTGTTTTCACACAAATTAACCCAGAATGATGTGAAATTGTGCTTCGTGCAACATAATTCTGGGTGCCATTTACAAACCATAAGTGCTAATGACTCCATTCCTTTTTGTGGTTGTAGGGGCTGTTGATTGGAGTACACTAAAACAAACCTAACCTCTCTAGGACATTCAGAAGCCAAGTTATAAGCCCACAAAGATGTAACTGGACTACTTCTTTAAAGTGACACCAGGCCCGGTGACCTTTGGGACATGGTTTTACCCCCTATAGGAATGTGCGATCATCTTGAAACGTTCAGATCACTTACAACTCAATAGATTCTACCTTCTTATAGCGTTTCAGCCTGATTGGACCTTGTTTTCACACAAATGGACCCAGAATGAAGTGAAATTGTGCTTCGTGCAACATAATTCTGGGTGCCATTTACAAACCATAAGTACTAATGACTCCATTCCTTTTTGTGGTTGTAGGGGCTGTTGATTGGAGTACACTAAAACAAACCTGATCTCTCTAGGACATTCAGAAGCCAAGTTATAAGCCCACAAATGTGTAACTGGACTACTTTAAATTGACACCAGATCCGGTGACCTTTGGGACATGGTTTGACCCCCTTAGGAAAGTGCTATCATCATGAAACGTTCAGATCACTTACAACTCAATAGATTCTACCTTCTTGTAACGTTTCAGCCTGATTGGACCTTGTTTTCACACAAATGGACCCAGAATGATGTGAAATTGTGCTTCGTGCAACATAATTCTGGGTGCCATTTACAAACCATAAGTGCTAATGACTCCATTCCTTTTTGTGGTTGTAGGGGCTGTTGATTGGAGTACACTAAAACAAACCTGATCTCTCTAGGACATTCAGAAGCCAAGTTATAAGCCCACAAATGTGAAACTGGACTAATTCTTTAAAGTGACACCAGATCCGGTGACCTTTGCGACATGGTTTGACCCCCTTAGGAAAGTGCTATCATCATGAAACGTTCAGATCACTTACAACTCAATAGATTCTACCTTCCTGTAACGTTTCTGCCTGATTGGACCTTGTTTTCACAAAAATGAACCCAGAATGATGTGAAATTGTGCTTCGTGCAACATAATTCTGGGTGCCATTTACAAACCATAAGTGCTAATGACTCCATTCCTTTTTGTAGTTGTAGGGGCTGTTGATTGGAGTACATTAAAACAAACCTGATCTCTCTAAGACATTCAGAAGCCAAGTTATAAGCCTACAAAGATGTAACTGGACTACTTCTTTAAAGTGACACCAGGCCCGGTGACCTTTGGGACATGGTTTTACCCCCTATAGGAATGTGCGATCATCTTGAAACGTTCAGATCACTTACAACTCAATAGATTCTACCTTCTTGTAACGTTTCAGCCTGATTGAACCTTGTTTTCACACAAATGAACCCAGAATGATGTGAAATTGTGCTTCGTGCAACATAATTCTGGGTGCCATTTAAAAACCATAAGTGCTAAAGATTCCATTCATTTTTGGGGTAATGGGGGCTGTTAATTGGAGTATGCTAAAACAAACCTGATCTCTCTAGGACATTCATAAGCCAAGTTATAAGCCCACAAATGTGTAACTGGACTACTTCTTTAAATTGACACCACTTCCGGTGACCTTTGGGACATGGTTTGACCCCATTAGGAAAGTGCTATCATCATGAAATGTTCAGATCACTTACAACTCAGTAGATTCTACCTTCCTATAACGTTTCAGCCTGATTGGACCTTGTTTTCACACAAATGAACCCAGAATGATGTGAAATTGTGCTTCGTGCAACATAATTCTGGGTGCCACTTACAAACCATAAGTGCTAATATCTCCATTCCTTTTTGTGGTTGTAGGGGCTGTTGATTGGAGTACATTAAAACAAACCTGATCTCTCTAGGACATTCATAAGCCAAGTTATAAGCCCACAAATGAGTAACTGGACTACTTCTTTAAATTCACACCAGATCCGGTGACTTTTGGGACATGGTTAGACCCCCCTTAGGAAAGTGCTATCATCATGAAACGTTCAGATCACTTACAACTCAATAGATTCTACCTTCCTGTAAGGTGTCAGCCTGATTGGACCTTGTTTTCACACAAATGAACCCAGAATGATGTGAAATTGTGCTTCGTGCAACATAATTCTGGGTGCCATTTACAAACCATAAGTGCTAATATCTCCATTCCTTTTTGTGGTTGTAGGGGCTGTTGATTGGAGTACATTAAAACAAACCTGATCTCTCTAGGACATTCAGAAGCCATGTTATAAGCCCACAAAGGTGTAACTGGACTACTTCTTTAAAGTGACACCAGGCCTGGTGACCTTTGGGAAATGGTTTTACCCCCTATAGGAATGTGCGATCATCTTGAAACGTTCAGATCACTTACAACTCAATAGATTCTACCTTCTTGTAGCGTTTCAGCCTGATTGGACCTTGTTTTCACACAAATGGACCCAGAATGATGTGAAATTGTGCATCGTGCAACATAATTCTGGGTGCCATTTACAAACCATAAGTGCTAATGACTCCATTCCTTTTTGTGTTTGTAGGGTCTCTTGATTGGAGTACATTAAAACAAACCTGATCTCTCTAGGACATTCAGAAGCCAAGTTATAAGCCCACAAATGTGTAACTGGACTACTTCTTTAAATTGACACCAGATCCGGTGACCTTTGGGACATGGTTTGACCCCCTTAGGAAAGTGCTATCATCATGAAACATTCAGATCACTTACAACTCAATAGATTCTACCTTCTTGTAATGTTTCAGCCTGATTGGACCTTGTTTTCACACAAATGGACCCAGAATGATGTGAAATTGTGCTTCGTGCAACATAATTCTGGGTGCCATTTACAAACCATAAGGCTAATGACTCCATTCCTTTTGTGGTTGTAGGGGCTGTTGATTGGAGTACACTAAAACAAACCTGATCTCTCTAGGACATTCAGAAGCCAAGTTATAAGCCCACAAATATGTAACTGGACTACTTCTTTAAATTGACACCAGATCCGGTGACCTTTGGGACATGGTTTGATCCCCTTAGGAAAGCGCTATCATCATGAAACGTTCAGATCACTTACAACTAAATAGATTCTACCTTCCTGTAACGTTTCAGCCTGATTGGACCTTGTTTTCACACAAATGAACCCAGAATGATGTGAAATTGTGCTTCGTGCAACATAATTCTGGGTGCCATTTACAAACCATACATGCTAATGACTCCATTCCTTTTTGTGGTTGTAGGGGCTGTTGATTGGAGTACATTAAAACAAACCTGATCTCTCTAGGACATTCAGAAGCCAAGTTATGAGACCACAAATGTGTAACTGGACTACTTCTTTAAATTGACACCAGATCCGGTGACCTTTGGGACATGGTTTGATCCCCTTAGGAAAGTGCTATCATCATGAAACATTCAGATCACTTACAACTCAATAGATTCTAACTTCCTGTAACGTTTCAGCCTGATTGGACCTTGTTTTCACACAAATGGACCCAGAATCATGTGAAATTGTGCTTCGTGCAACATAATTCTGGGTGCCATTTAAAAACCATAAGTGCTAATGACTCCATTCCTTTTTGTGGTTGTAGGGGCTGTTGATTGGAGTATACTAAAACAAACCTGATCTCTCTAGGACATTCAGAAGCCACGTTATAAGCCCACAAATGTGTAACTGGACTACTTCTTTAAAGTGACACCAGATCCGGTGACCTTTGGGACATGGTTTGACCCCCTTAGGAAAGTGCTATCATCATGAAACGTTCAGATCACTTACAACTCAATAGACTCTAACTTCCTGTAACGTTTCAGCCTGATTGGACCTTGTTGTCACACAAATGAACCCAGAATGATGTGAAAGTGTGCTTCGTGCAACATAATTCTGGGTGCCATTTAAAAACCATAAGTGCTAATGACTCCATTCCTCTTTGGGGTAATGGGGGCTGTTAACTGGAGTACTCTAAAACAAACCTGACCTCTCTAGGATATTCAGAAGCCAAGTTATAAGCCCACAAATGTGTAACTGGACTACTTCTTTAAAGTGACACCAGGCCCGGTGACCTTTGGGACATGGTTTGACCCCCTATAGGAATGTGCGATCATCATGAAACGTTCAGATCACTTACAACTCAATAGATTCTACCTTCTTGTAACGTTTCAGCCTAATTGGACCTTGTTTTCACACAAATGAACCCAGAATGAAGTGAAATTGTGCTTCGTGCAACATAATTCTGGGTGCCATTTACAAACCATAAGTGCTAATGACTCCATTCCTTTTTGTGGTTGTAGGGGCTGTTGATTTGAGTACACTAAAACAAACCTGATCTCTCTAGGACATTCAGAAGCCAAGTTATAAGCCCACAAATGTGTAACTGTACTACTTCTTTAAATTGACACCAGATCCGGTGACCTTTGGGACATGGTTTGACCACCTTAGGAAAGTGCTATCATCATGAAACGTTCAGATCACTTACAACTCAATAGATTCTACCTTCTTGTAACGTTTCAGCCTGATTGGACCTTGTTTTCACACAAATGGACCCAGAAAGATGTGAAATTGTGCTTCGTGCAACATAATTCTGGGTGCCATTTACAAACCATAAGTGCTAATGACTCCATTCCTTTTTGTGGTTGTAGGAGCTGTTGATTGGAGTACACTAAAACAAACCTGATCTCTCCAGGACATTCAGAAGCCAAGTTATAAGCCCACAAATGTGTAACTGGACTACTTCTTTAAAGTGACACCAGGCCCGGTGACCTTTGGGACATGGTTTGACCCCCTATAGGAATGTGCGATCATCATGAAACGTTCAGATCACTTACAACTCAATAGATTCTACCTTCTTGTAACGTTTCAGCCTGATTGGACCTTGTTTTCACACAAATTAACCCAGAATGATGTGAAATTGTGCTTCGTGCAACATAATTCTGGGTGCCATTTACAAACCATAAGTGCTAATGACTCCATTCCTTTTTGTGGTTGTAGGGGCTGTTGATTGGAGTACACTAAAACAAACCTAACCTCTCTAGGACATTCAGAAGCCAAGTTATAAGCCCACAAAGATGTAACTGGACTACTTCTTTAAAGTGACACCAGGCCCGGTGACCTTTGGGACATGGTTTTACCCCCTATAGGAATGTGCGATCATCTTGAAACGTTCAGATCACTTACAACTCAATAGATTCTACCTTCTTATAGCGTTTCAGCCTGATTGGACCTTGTTTTCACACAAATGGACCCAGAATGAAGTGAAATTGTGCTTCGTGCAACATAATTCTGGGTGCCATTTACAAACCATAAGTACTAATGACTCCATTCCTTTTTGTGGTTGTAGGGGCTGTTGATTGGAGTACACTAAAACAAACCTGATCTCTCTAGGACATTCAGAAGCCAAGTTATAAGCCCACAAATGTGTAACTGGACTACTTTAAATTGACACCAGATCCGGTGACCTTTGGGACATGGTTTGACCCCCTTAGGAAAGTGCTATCATCATGAAACGTTCAGATCACTTACAACTCAATAGATTCTACCTTCTTGTAACGTTTCAGCCTGATTGGACCTTGTTTTCACACAAATGGACCCAGAATGATGTGAAATTGTGCTTCGTGCAACATAATTCTGGGTGCCATTTACAAACCATAAGTGCTAATGACTCCATTCCTTTTTGTGGTTGTAGGGGCTGTTGATTGGAGTACACTAAAACAAACCTGATCTCTCTAGGACATTCAGAAGCCAAGTTATAAGCCCACAAATGTGAAACTGGACTAATTCTTTAAAGTGACACCAGATCCGGTGACCTTTGCGACATGGTTTGACCCCCTTAGGAAAGTGCTATCATCATGAAACGTTCAGATCACTTACAACTCAATAGATTCTACCTTCCTGTAACGTTTCTGCCTGATTGGACCTTGTTTTCACAAAAATGAACCCAGAATGATGTGAAATTGTGCTTCGTGCAACATAATTCTGGGTGCCATTTACAAACCATAAGTGCTAATGACTCCATTCCTTTTTGTGGTTGTAGGGGCTGTTGATTGGAGTACATTAAAACAAACCTGATCTCTCTAAGACATTCAGAAGCCAAGTTATAAGCCTACAAAGATGTAACTGGACTACTTCTTTAAAGTGACACCAGGCCCGGTGACCTTTGGGACATGGTTTTACCCCCTATAGGAATGTGCGATCATCTTGAAACGTTCAGATCACTTACAACTCAATAGATTCTACCTTCTTGTAACGTTTCAGCCTGATTGAACCTTGTTTTCACACAAATGAACCCAGAATGATGTGAAATTGTGCTTCGTGCAACATAATTCTGGGTGCCATTTAAAAACCATAAGTGCTAAAGATTCCATTCATTTTTGGGGTAATGGGGGCTGTTAATTGGAGTATGCTAAAACAAACCTGATCTCTCTAGGACATTCATAAGCCAAGTTATAAGCCCACAAATGTGTAACTGGACTACTTCTTTAAATTGACACCACTTCCGGTGACCTTTGGGACATGGTTTGACCCCATTAGGAAAGTGCTATCATCATGAAACGTTCAGATCACTTACAACTCAGTAGATTCTACCTTCCTATAACGTTTCAGCCTGATTGGACCTTGTTTTCACACAAATGAACCCAGAATGATGTGAAATTGTGCTTCGTGCAACATAATTCTGGGTGCCACTTACAAACCATAAGTGCTAATATCTCCATTCCTTTTTGTGGTTGTAGGGGCTGTTGATTGGAGTACATTAAAACAAACCTGATCTCTCTAGGACATTCATAAGCCAAGTTATAAGCCCACAAATGAGTAACTGGACTACTTCTTTAAATTCACACCAGATCCGGTGACTTTTGGGACATGGTTAGACCCCCCTTAGGAAAGTGCTATCATCATGAAACGTTCAGATCACTTACAACTCAATAGATTCTACCTTCCTGTAAGGTGTCAGCCTGATTGGACCTTGTTTTCACACAAATGAACCCAGAATGATGTGAAATTGTGCTTCGTGCAACATAATTCTGGGTGCCATTTACAAACCATAAGTGCTAATATCTCCATTCCTTTTTGTGGTTGTAGGGGCTGTTGATTGGAGTACATTAAAACAAACCTGATCTCTCTAGGACATTCAGAAGCCATGTTATAAGCCCACAAAGGTGTAACTGGACTACTTCTTTAAAGTGACACCAGGCCTGGTGACCTTTGGGAAATGGTTTTACCCCCTATAGGAATGTGCGATCATCTTGAAACGTTCAGATCACTTACAACTCAATAGATTCTACCTTCTTGTAGCGTTTCAGCCTGATTGGACCTTGTTTTCACACAAATGGACCCAGAATGATGTGAAATTGTGCATCGTGCAACATAATTCTGGGTGCCATTTACAAACCATAAGTGCTAATGACTCCATTCCTTTTTGTGTTTGTAGGGTCTCTTGATTGGAGTACATTAAAACAAACCTGATCTCTCTAGGACATTCAGAAGCCAAGTTATAAGCCCACAAATGTGTAACTGGACTACTTCTTTAAATTGACACCAGATCCGGTGACCTTTGGGACATGGTTTGACCCCCTTAGGAAAGTGCTATCATCATGAAACGTTCAGATCACTTACAACTCAATAGATTCTACCTTCCTGTAACGTTTCAGCCTGATTGGACCTTGTTTTCACACAAATGAACCCAGAATGATGTGAAATTGTGCTTCGTGCAACATAATTCTGGGTGCCATTTACATACCATAAGTGCTAATGACTCCATTCCTTTTTGTGGTTGTAGGGGCTGTTGATTGGAGTACATTAAAACAAACCTGACATCTCTAGGACATTCAGAAGCCAAGTTATAAGCCCACAAATGTGTAACTGGACTACTTCTTTAAATTGACACCAGATCCGGTGACCTTTGCGACATGGATTGACCCCCTTAGGAAAGTGCTATCATCATGAAACGTTCAGATCACTTACAACTCAATAGATTCTACCTTCCTGTAACGTTTCAGCCTGATTGGACCTTGTTTTCACACAAATGAACCCAGAATGATGTGAAATTGTGCTTCGTGCAACATAATTCTGGGTGCCATTTAAAAACCATAAGTGCTAATGACTCCATTCCTTTTTGTGGTTGTAGGGTATGTTGATTGGAGTATACTAAAACAACCCTGATCTCTCTAGGACATTCAGAAGCCAAGTTATAAGCCCACAAATGAGTAACTGGACTACTTCTTTAAATTCACACCAGATCCGGTGACCTTTGGGACATGGTTAGACCCCCCTTAGGAAAGTGCTATCATCATGAAACGTTCAGATCACTTACAACTCAATAGATTCTACCTTCCTGTAAGGTGTCAGCCTGATTGGACGTTTTCACACAAATGAACCCAGAATGATGTGAAGTTGTGCTTCGTGCAACATAAATCTGGGTGCCATTTACAAACCATAAGTGCTAATGACTCCATTCCTTTTTGTGGATGTGGGGGCTGTTGATTGGAGTACACTAAAACAAACCTGACCTCTCTAGGACATTCAGAAGCCAAGTTATAAGCCCACAATGGTGTAACTGGACTACTTCTTTAAAGTGACACCAGGCCCGGTGACCTTTGGGACATGCTTTGACCCCCTATAGGAATGTGCGATCATCATGAAACGTTCAGATCACTTACAACTCAATAGATTCTACCTTCTTGTAACGTTTCAGCCTGATTGAACCTTGTTTTCACACAAATGGACCCAGAATGATGTGAAATTGTGCTTCGTGCAACATAATTCTGGGTGCCATTTACAAACCATAAGTGCTAATGACTCCATTCCTTTTGTGGTTGTAGGGGCTGTTGATTGGAGTACACTAAAACAAACCTGATCTCTCTAGGACATTCAGAAGCCAAGTTATAAGCCCACAAATGTGTAACTGGACTACTTCTTTAAATTGACACCAGATCCGGTGACCTTTGGGACATGGTTTGATCCCCTTAGGAAAGCGCTATCATCATGAAACGTTCAGATCACTTACAACTAAATAGATTCTACCTTCCTGTAACGTTTCAGCCTGATTGGACCTTGTTTTCACACAAATGGACCCAGAATGATGTGAAATTGTGCTTCGTGCAACATAATTCTGGGTGCCATTTACAAACCATAAGTGCTAATGACTCCATTCCTTTTTGTGGTTGTAGGGGCTGTTGATTGGAGTACACTAAAACACACCTAACCTCTCTAGGACATTCAGAAGCCAAGTTATAAGCCCACAAAGGTGTAACTGGACTACTTCTTTAAAGTGACACCAGGCCCGGTGACCTTTGGGACATGGTTTTACCCCCTATAGGAATGTGCGATCATCTTGAAATGTTCAGATCACTTACAACTCAATAGATTCTACCTTCTTGTAGCGTTTCAGCCTGATTGGACCTTGTTTTCACACAAATGGACCCAGAATGATGTGAAATTGTGCTTCGTGCAACATAATTCTGGGTGCCATTTACAAACCATAAGTGCTAATGACTCCATTCCTTTTTGTGGTTGTATGGGCTGTTGATTGGAGTACACTAAAACAAACCTGATCTCTCTAGGACATTCAGAAGCCAAGTTATAAGCCCACAAATGTGTAACTGGACTACTTCTTTAAATTGACACCAGATCCGGTGATCTTTGGGACATGGTTTGACCCCCTTAGGAAAGTGCTATCATCATGAAACGTTCAGATCACTTACAACTCAGTAGATTCTACCTTCCTGTAACGTTTCAGCCTGATTGGACCTTGTTTTCACACAAATGAACCCAGAATGATGTGAAATTGTGCTTCGTGCAACATAATTCTGGGTGCCATTTAAAAAACCATAAGTGCTAATGTCTCCATTCCTTTTTGTGGTTGTAGGGGCTGTTGATTGGAGTACACTAAAGCAAACCTGATCGCTCTAGGACATTCAGAAGCCAAGTTTTAAGCCCACAAATGTGTAACTGGACTACTTCTTTAAATTGACACCAGATCCGGTGACCTTTGGGACATGGTTTGACCCCCTTAGGAAAGTGCTATCATCATGAAACATTCAGATCACTTACAACTCAATAGATTCTACCTTCTTGTAATGTTTCAGCCTGATTGGACCTTGTTTTCACACAAATGGACGCAGAATGATGTGAAATTGTGCTTCGTGCAACATAATTCTGGGTGCCATTTACAAACCATAAGGCTAAAGACTCCATTCCTTTTGTGGTTGTAGGGGCTGTTGATTGGAGTACACTAAAACAAACCTGATCTCTCTAGGACATTCAGAAGCCAAGTTATAAGCCCACAAATGTGTAACTGGACTACTTCTTTAAATTGACACCAGATCCGGTGACCTTTGGGACATGGTTTGATCCCCTTAGGAAAGCGCTATCATCATGAAACGTTCAGATCACTTACAACTAAATAGATTCTACCTTCCTGTAACGTTTCAGCCTGATTGGACCTTGTTTTCACACAAATGAACCCAGAATGATGTGAAATTGTGCTTCGTGCAACATAATTCTGAGTGCCATTTACAAACCATAAATGCTAATGACTCCATTCCTTTTTGTGGTTGTAGGGGCTGTTGATTGGAGTACACTAAAACAAACCTGATCTCTCTAGGACATTCAGAAGCCAAGTTATAAGCCCACAAATGTGTAACTGGACTACTTCTTTAAATTGACACCAGATCCGGTGACCTTTGGGACATGGTTTGATCCCCTTAGGAAAGTGCTATCATCATGAAACATTCAGATCACTTACAACTCAATAGATTCTAACTTCCTGTAACGTTTCAGCCTGATTGGACCTTGTTTTCACACAAATGGACCCAGAATCATGTGAAATTGTGCTTCGTGCAACATAATTCTGGGTGCCATTTAAAAACCATAAGTGCTAATGACTCCATTCCTTTTTGTGGTTGTAGGGGCTGTTGATTGGAGTATACTAAAACAAACCTGATCTCTCTAGGACATTCAGAAGCCACGTTATAAGCCCACAAATGTGTAACTGGACTACTTCTTTAAATTGACACCAGATCCGGTGACCTTTGGGACATGGTTTGACCCCCTTAGGAAAGTGCTATCATCATGAAACGTTCAGATCACTTACAACTCAATAGATTCTAACTTCCTGTAACGTTTCAGCCTGATTGGACCTTGTTTTCACACAAATGAACCCAGAATGATGTGAAAGTGTGCTTCGTGCAACATAATTCTGGGTGCGATTTAAAAACCATAAGTGCTAATGACTCCATTCCTCTTTGGGGTAATGGGGGCTGTTAACTGGAGTACTCTAAAACAAACCTGACCTCTCTAGGATATTCAGAAGCCAAGTTATAAGCCCACAAATGTGTAACTGGACTACTTCTTTAAAGTGACACCAGGCCCGGTGACCTTTGGGACATGGTTTGACCCCCTATAGGAATGTGCGATCATCATGAAACGTTCAGATCACTTACAACTCAATAGATTCTACCTTCTTGTAACGTTTCAGCCTGATTGGACCTTGTTTTCACACAAATGAACCCAGAATGAAGTGAAATTGTGCTTCGTGCAACATAATTCTGGGTGCCATTTACAAACCATAAGTGCTAATGACTCCATTCCTTTTTGTGGTTGTAGGGGCTGTTGATTGGAGTACACTAAAACAAACCTGATCTCTCTAGGACATTCAGAAGCCAAGTTATAAGCCCACAAATGTGTAACTGTACTACTTCTTTAAATTGACACCAGATCCGGTGACCTTTGGGACATGGTTTGACCCCCTTAGGAAAGTGCTATCATCATGAAACGTTCAGATCACTTACAACTCAATAGATTCTACCTTCTTGTAACGTTTCAGCCTGATTGGACCTTGTTTTCACACAAATGGACCCAGAATGATGTGAAATTGTGCTTCGTGCAACATAATTCTGAGTGCCATTTACAAACCATAAGTGCTAATGACTCCATTCCTTTTTGTGGTTGTAGGAGCTGTTGATTGGAGTACACTAAAACAAACCTGATCTCTCCAGGACATTCAGAAGCCAAGTTATAAGCCCACAAATGTGTAACTGGACTACTTCTTTAAAGTGACACCAGGCCCGGTGACCTTTGGGACATGGTTTGACCCCCTATAGGAATGTGCGATCATCATGAAACGTTCAGGTCACTTACAACTCAATAGATTCTACCTTCTTGTAACGTTTCAGCCTGATTGGACCTTGTTTTCACACAAATTAACCCAGAATGATGTGAAATTGTGCTTCGTGCAACATAATTCTGGGTGCCATTTACAAACCATAAGTGCTAATGACTCCATTCCTTTTTGTGGTTGTAGGGGCTGTTGATTGGAGTACACTAAAACAAACCTAACCTCTCTAGGACATTCAGAAGCCAAGTTATAAGCCCACAAAGATGTAACTGAACTACTTCTTTAAAGTGACACCAGGCCCGGTGACCTTTGGGACATGGTTTTACCCCCTATAGGAATGTGCGATCATCTTGAAACGTTCAGATCACTTACAACTCAATAGATTCTACCTTCTTATAGCGTTTCAGCCTGATTGGACCTTGTTTTCACACAAATGGACCCAGAATGAAGTGAAATTGTGCTTCGTGCAACATAATTCTGGGTGCCATTTACAAACCATAAGTGCTAATGACTCCATTCCTTTTTGTGGTTGTAGGGGCTGTTGATTGGAGTACACTAAAACAAACCTGATCTCTCTAGGACATTCAGAAGCCAAGTTATAAGCCCACAAATGTGTAACTGGACTACTTTAAATTGACACCAGATCCGGTGACCTTTGGGACATGGTTTGACCCCCTTAGGAAAGTGCTATCATCATGAAACGTTCAGATCACTTACAACTCAAAAGATTCTACCTTCTTGTAACGTTTCAGCCTGATTGGACCTTGTTTTCACACGAATGGACCCAGAATGATGTGAAATTGTGCTTCGTGCAACATAATTCTGGGTGCCATTTACAAACCATAAGTGCTAATGACTCCATTCCTTTTTGTGGTTGTAGGGGCTGTTGATTGGAGTACACTAAAACAAACCTGATCTCTCTAGGACATTCAGAAGCCAAGTTATAAGCCCACAAATGTGTAACTGGACTAATTCTTTAAAGTGACACCAGATCCGGTGACCTTTGCGACATGGTTTGACCCCCTTAGGAAAGTGCTATCATCATGAAACGTTCAGATCACTTACAACTCAATAGATTCTACCTTCCTGTAACGTTTCTGCCTGATTGGACCTTGTTTTCACAAAAATGAACCCAGAATGATGTGAAATTGTGCTTCGTGCAACATAATTCTGGGTGCCATTTACAAACCATAAGTGCTAATTACTCCATTCCTTTTTGTGGTTGTAGGGGCTGTTGATTGGAGTACACTAAAACAAACCTGACCTCTCTAGGACATTCAGAAGCCAAGTTATAAGCCTACAAAGATGTAACTGGACTACTTCTTTAAAGTGACACCAGGCCCGGTGACCTTTGGGACATGGTTTTACCCCCTATAGGAATGTGCGATCATCTTGAAACGTTCAGATCACTTACAACTCAATAGATTCTACCTTCCTGTAACGTTTCAGCCTGATTGGACCTTGTTTTCACACAAATGGACCCAGAATGATGTGAAATTGTGCTTCGTGCAACATAATTCTGGGTGCCATTTACAAACCATAAGTGCTAATTACTCCTTTCCTTTTTGTGGTTGTAGGGGCTGTTGATTGGAGTACACTAAAACAAACCTGACCTCTCTAGGACATTCAGAAGCCAAGTTATAAGCCCACAATGGTGTAACTGGACTACTTCTTTAAAGTGACACCAGGCCCGGTGACCGTTGGGACATGGTTTGACCCCCTATAGGAATGTGCGATCATCATGAAACGTTCAGATCACTTACAAATCAATAGATTCTACCTTCTTGTAACGTTTCAGCCTGATTGAACCTTGTTTTCACACAAATGAACCCAGAATGATGTGAAATTGTGCTTCGTGCAACATAATTCTGGGTGCCATTTAAAAACCATAAGTGCTAAAGACTCCATTCCTTTTTGGGGTAATGGGGGCTTTTCATTGGAGTATGCTAAAACAAACCTGATCTCTCTAGGACATTCATAAGCCAAGTTATAAGCCCACAAATGTGTAACTGGACTACTTCTTTAAATTGACACCAGTTCCGGTGACCTTTGGGACATGGTTTGACCCCATTAGGAAAGTGCTATCATCATGAAACGTTCAGATCACTTACAACTCAGTAGATTCTACCTTCCTGTAACGTTTCAGCCTGATTGGACCTTGTTTTCACACAAATGAACCCAGAATGATGTGAAATTGTGCTTCGTGCAACATAATTCTGGGTGCCATTTACAAACCATAAGTGCTAATATCTCCATTCCTTTTTGTGGTTGTAGGGGCTGTTGATTGGAGTACATTAAAACAAACCGGATCTCTCTAGGACATTCAGAAGCCATGTTATAAGCCCACAAATTTGTAGCTGGACTGCTTCTTTAAATTAACACCAGATCCGGTGACCTTTGGGACATGGTTTGACCCCATTAGGAAAGTGCTATCATCATGAAACGTTCAGATCACTTACAACTCAGTAGATTCTACCTTCCTGTAACGTTTCAGCCTGATTGGACCTTGTTTTCACACAAATGAACCCAGAATGATGTGAAATTGTGCTTCGTGCAACATAATTCTGGGTGCCATTTACAAACCATAAGTGCTAATATCTCCATTCCTTTTTGTGGTTGTAGGGGCTGTTGATTGGAGTACATTAAAACAAACCTGATCTCTCTAGGACATTCAGAAGCCATGTTATAAGCCCACAAAGGTGTAACTGGACTACTTCTTTAAAGTGACACCAGGCCTGGTGACCTTTGGGAAATGGTTTTACCCCCTATAGGAATGTGCGATCATCTTGAAACGTTCAGATCACTTACAACTCAATAGATTCTACCTTCTTGTAGCGTTTCAGCCTGATTGGACCTTGTTTTCACACAAATGGACCCAGAATGATGTGAAATTGTGCATCGTGCAACATAATTCTGGGTGCCATTTACAAACCATAAGTGCTAATGACTCCATTCCTTTTTGCGTTTGTAGGGTCTCTTGATTGGAGTACATTAAAACAAACCTGATCTCTCTAGGACATTCAGAAGCCAAGTTATAAGCCCACAAATGTGTAACTGGACTACTTCTTTAAATTGACACCAGATCCGGTGACCTTTGGGACATGGTTTGACCCCCTTAGGAAAGTGCTATCATCATGAAACGTTCAGATCACTTACAACTCAATAGATTCTACCTTCCTGTAACGTTTCAGCCTGATTGGACCTTGTTTTCACACAAATGAACCCAGAATGATGTGAAATTGTGCTTCGTGCAACATAATTCTGGGTGCCATTTACATACCATAAGTGCTAATGACTCCATTCCTTTTTGTGGTTGTAGGGGCTGTTGATTGGAGTACATTAAAACAAACCTGACATCTCTAGGACATTCAGAAGCCAAGTTATAAGCCCACAAATGTGTAACTGGACTACTTCTTTAAATTGACACCAGATCCGGTGACCTTTGCGACATGGATTGACCCCCTTAGGAAAGTGCTATCATCATGAAACGTTCAGATCACTTACAACTCAATAGATTCTACCTTCCTGTAACGTTTCAGCCTGATTGGACCTTGTTTTCACACAAATGAACCCAGAATGATGTGAAATTGTGCTCCGTGCAACATAATTCTGGGTGCCATTTAAAAACCATAAGTGCTAATGACTCCATTCCTTTTTGTGGTTGTAGGGTATGTTGATTGGAGTATACTAAAACAACCCTGATCTCTCTAGGACATTCAGAAGCCAAGTTATAAGCCCACAAATGAGTAACTGGACTACTTCTTTAAATTGACACCAGATCCGGTGACCTTTGGGACATGGTTAGACCCCCTTAGGAAAGTGCTATCATCATGAAACGTTCAGATCACTTACAACTCAATAGATTCTACCTTCCTGTAAGGTGTAAGCCTGATTGGACCTTGTTTTCACACAAATGAACCCAGAATGATGTGAAATTGTGCTTCGTGCAACATAATTCTGGGTGCCATTTACAAACCATAAGTGCTAATGACTCCATTCCTTTTTGTGGTTGTAGGGGCTGTTGATTGGAGTACACTAAAACAAACCTGACCTCTCTAGGACATTCAGAAGCCAAGTTATAAGCCCACAATGGTGTAACTGGACTACTTCTTTAAAGTGACACCAGGCCCGGTGACCTTTGGGACATGGTTTTACCCCCTATAGGAATGTGCGATCATCTTGAAATGTTCAGATCACTTACAACTCAATAGATTCTACCTTCTTGTAGCGTTTCAGCCTGATTGGACCTTGTTTTCACACAAATGGACCCAGAATGATGTGAAATTGTGCTTCGTGCAACATAATTCTGGGTGCCATTTACAAACCATAAGTGCTAATGACTCCATTCCTTTTTGTGGTTGTAGGGGCTGTTGATTGGAGTACACTAAAACAAACCTGATCTCTGTAGGACATTCAGAAGCCAAGTTATAAGCCCACAAATATGTAACTGGACTACTTCTTTAAATTGACACCAGATCCGGTGATCTTTGGGACATGGTTTGACCCCCTTAGGAAAGTGCTATCATCATGAAACGTTCAGATCACTTACAACTCAGTAGATTCTACCTTCCTGTAACGTTTCAGCCTGATTGGACCTTGTTTTCACACAAATGAACCCAGAATGATGTGAAATTGTGCTTCGTGCAACATAATTCTGGGTGCCATTTAAAAAACCATAAGTGCTAATGTCTCCATTCCTTTTTGTGGTTGTAGGGGCTGTTCATTGGAGTACACTAAAGCAAACTTGATCGCTCTAGGACATTCAGAAGCCAAGTTTTAAGCCCACAAATGTGTAACTGGACTACTTCTTTAAATTGACACCAGATCCGGTGACCTTTGGGACATGGTTTGACCCCCTTAGGAAAGTGCTATCATCATGAAACATTCAGATCACTTACAACTCAATAGATTCTACCTTCTTGTAATGTTTCAGCCTGATTGGACCTTGTTTTCACACAAATGGACCCAGAATGATGTGAAATTGTGCTTCGTGCAACATAATTCTGGGTGCCATTTACAAACCATAAGGCTAATGACTCCATTCCTTTTGTGGTTGTAGGGGCTGTTGATTGGAGTACACTAAAACAAACCTGATCTCTCTAGGACATTCAGAAGCCAAGTTATAAGCCCACAAATGTGTAACGACTACTTCTTTAAATTGACACCAGATCCGGTGACCTTTGGGACATGGTTTGATCCCCTTAGGAAAGCGCTATCATCATGAAACGTTCAGATCACTTACAACTAAATAGATTCTACCTTCCTGTAACGTTTCAGCCTGATTGGACCTTGTTTTCACACAAATGAACCCAGAATGATGTGAAATTGTGCTTCGTGCAACATAATTCTGAGTGCCATTTACAAACCATAAATGCTAATGACTCCATTCCTTTTTGTGGTTGTAGGGGCTGTTGATTGGAGTACATTAAAACAAACCTGATCTCTCTAGGACATTCAGAAGCCAAGTTATAAGCCCACAAATGTGTAACTGGACTACTTCTTTAAATTGACACCAGATCCGGTGACCTTTGGGACATGGTTTGATCCCCTTAGGAAAGTGCTATCATCATGAAACATTCAGATCACTTACAACTCAATAGATTCTAACTTCCTGTAACGTTTCAGCCTATTTGGACCTTGTTTTCACACAAATGGACCCAGAATCATGTGAAATTGTGCTTCGTGCAACATAATTCTGGGTGCCATTTAAAAACCATAAGTGCTAATGACTCCATTCCTTTTTGTGGTTGTAGGGGCTGTTGATTGGAGTACACTAAAACAAACCTGATCTCTCTAGGACATTCAGAAGCCACGTTATAAGCCCACAAATGTGTAACTGGACTACTTCTTTAAATTGACACCAGATCCGGTGACCTTTGGGACATGGTTTGACCCCCTTAGGAAAGTGCTATCATCATGAAACGTTCAGATCACTTACAACTCAATAGATTCTAACTTCCTGTAACGTTTCAGCCTGATTGGACCTTGTTTTCACACAAATGAACCCAGAATGATGTGAAAGTGTGCTTCGTGCAACATAATTCTGGGTGCCATTTAAAAACCATAAGTGCTAATGACTCCATTCCTCTTTGGGGTAATGGGGGCTGTTAACTGGAGTACTCTAAAACAAACCTGACCTCTCTAGGACATTCAGAAGCCAAGTTATAAGCCCACAAAGATGTAACTGGACTACTTCTTTAAAGTGACACCAGGCCCGGTGACCTTTGGGACATGGTTTTACCCCCTATAGGAATGTGTGATCATCTTGAAACGTTCAGATCACTTACAACTCAATAGATTCTACCTTCTTATAGCGTTTCAGCCTGATTGGACCTTGTTTTCACACAAATGGACCCAGAATGAAGTGAAATTGTGCTTCGTGCAACATAATTCTGGGTGCCATTTACAAACCATAAGTGCTAATGACTCCATTCCTTTTTGTGGTTGTAGGGGCTGTTGATTGGAGTACACTAAAACAAACCTGATCTCTCTAGGACATTCAGAAGCCAAGTTATAAGCCCACAAATGTGTAACTGGACTACTTTAAATTGACACCAGATCCGGTGACCTTTGGGACATGGTTTGACCCCCTTAGGAAAGTGCTATCATCATGAAACGTTCAGATCACTTACAACTCAGTAGATTCTACCTTCCTGTAACGTTTCAGCCTGATTGGACCTTGTTTTCACACAAATGAACCCAGAATGATGTGAAATTGTGCTTCGTGCAACATAATTCTGGGTGCCATTTACAAACCATAAGTGCTAATATCTCCATTCCTTTTTGTGGTTGTAGGGGCTGTTGATTGGAGTACATTAAAACAAACCTGATCTCTCTAGGACATTCAGAAGCCAAGTTATAAGCCCACAAATGTGTAACTGGACTACTTCTTTAAATTGACACCAGATCTGGTGACCTTTGGGACATGGTTTGATCCCCTTAGGAAAGTGCTATCATCTTGAAACATTCAGATCACTTACAACTCAATAGATTCTAACTTCCTGTAACGTTTCAGCCTGATTGGACCTTGTTTTCACACAAATGGACCCAGAATCATGTGAAATTGTGCTTCGTGCAACATAATTCTGGGTGCCATTTAAAAACCATAAGTGCTAATGACTCCATTCCTTTTTGTGGTTGTAGGGGCTGTTGATTGGAGTACACTAAAACAAACCTGATCTCTCTAGGACATTCAGAAGACACGTTATAAGCCCACAAATGTGTAACTGGACTACTTCTTTAAATTGACACCAGATCCGGTGACCTTTGGGACATGGTTTGACCCCCTTAGGAAAGTGCTATCATCATGAAACGTTCAGATCACTTACAACTCAATAGATTCTAACTTCCTGTAACGTTTCAGCCTGATTGTACCTTGTTTTCACACAAATGAACCCAGAATGATGTGAAAGTGTGCTTCGTGCAACATAATTCTGGGTGCCATTTAAAAACCATAAGTGCTAATGACTCCATTCCTCTTTGGGGTAATGGGGGATGTTAACTGGAGTACTCTAAAACAAACCTGACCTCTCTAGGACATTCAGAAGCCAAGTTATAAGCCCACAAAGATGTAACTGGACTACTTCTTTAAAGTGACACCAGGCCCGGTGACCTTTGGGACATGGTTTTATCCCCTATAGGAATGTGTGATCATCTTGAAACGTTCAGATCACTTACAACTCAATAGATTCTACCTTCTTATAGCGTTTCAGCCTGATTGGACCTTGTTTTCACACAAATGGACCCAGAATGAAGTGAAATTGTGCTTCGTGCAACATAATTCTGGGTGCCATTTACAAACCATAAGTGCTAATGACTCCATTCCTTTTTGTGGTTGTAGGGGCTGTTGATTGGAGTACACTAAAACAAACCTGATCTCTCTAGGACATTCAGAAGCCAAGTTATAAGCCCACAAATGTGTAACTGGACTACTTTAAATTGACACCAGATCCGGTGACCTTTGGGACATGGTTTGACCCCCTTAGGAAAGTGCTATCATCATGAAACGTTCAGATCACTTACAACTCAGTAGATTCTACCTTCCTGTAACGTTTCAGCCTGATTGGACCTTGTTTTCACACAAATGAACCCAGAATGATGTGAAATTGTGCTTCGTGCAACATAATTCTGGGTGCCATTTACAAACCATAAGTGCTAATATCTCCATTCCTTTTTGTGGTTGTAGGGGCTGTTGATTGGAGTAAATTAAAACAAACCTGATCTCTCTAGGACATTCAGAAGCCATGTTATAAGCCCACAAAGGTGTAACTGGACTACTTCTTTAAAGTGACACCAGGCCTGGTGACCTTTGGGAAATGGTTTTACCCCCTATAGGAATGTGCGATCATCTTGAAACGTTCAGATCACTTACAACTCAATAGATTCTACCTTCTTGTAGCGTTTCAGCCTGATTGGACCTTGTTTTCACACAAATGGACCCAGAATGATGTGAAATTGTGCATCGTGCAACATAATTCTGGGTGCCATTTACAAACCATAAGTGCTAATGACTCCATTCCTTTTTGTGTTTGTAGGGTCTCTTGATTGGAGTACATTAAAACAAACCTGATCTCTCTAGGACATTCAGAAGCCAAGTTATAAGCCCACAAATGTGTAACTGGACTACTTCTTTAAATTGACACCAGATCCGGTGACCTTTGGGACATGGTTTGACCCCCTTAGGAAAGTGCTATCATCATGAAACGTTCAGATCACTTACAACTCAATAGATTCTACCTTCCTGTAACGTTTCAGCCTGATTGGACCTTGTTTTCACACAAATGAACCCAGAATGATGTGAAATTGTGCTTCGTGCAACATAATTCTGGGTGCCATTTACATACCATAAGTGCTAATGACTCCATTCCTTTTTGTGGTTGTAGGGGCTGTTGATTGGAGTACATTAAAACAAACCTGACATCTCTAGGACATTCAGAAGCCAAGTTATAAGCCCACAAATGTGTAACTGGACTACTTCTTTAAATTGACACCAGATCCGGTGACCTTTGCGACATGGATTGACCCCCTTAGGAAAGTGCTATCATCATGAAACGTTCAGATCACTTACAACTCAATAGATTCTACCTTCCTGTAACGTTTCAGCCTGATTGGACCTTGTTTTCACACAAATGAACCCAGAATGATGTGAAATTGTGCTTCGTGCAACATAATTCTGGGTGCCATTTAAAAACCATAAGTGCTAATGACTCCATTCCTTTTTGTGGTTGTAGGGTATGTTGATTGGAGTATACTAAAACAACCCTGATCTCTCTAGGACATTCAGAAGCCAAGTTATAAGCCCACAAATGAGTAACTGGACTACTTCTTTAAATTGACACCAGATCCGGTGACCTTTGGGACATGGTTAGACCCCCTTAGGAAAGTGCTATCATCATGAAACGTTCAGATCACTTACAACTCAATAGATTCTACCTTCCTGTAAGGTGTAAGCCTGATTGGACCTTGTTTTCACACAAATGAACCCAGAATGATATGAAATTGTGCTTCGTGCAACATAATTCTGGGTGCCATTTACAAACCATAAGTGCTAATGACTCCATTCCTTTTTGTGGTTGTAGGGGCTGTTGATTGGAGTACACTAAAACAAACCTGACCTCTCTAGGACATTCAGAAGCCAAGTTATAAGCCCACAATGGTGTAACTGGACTACTTCTTTAAAGTGACACCAGGCCCGGTGACCTTTGGGACATGGTTTTACCCCCTATAGGAATGTGCGATCATCTTGAAATGTTCAGATCACTTACAACTCAATAGATTCTACCTTCTTGTAGCGTTTCAGCCTGATTGGACCTTGTTTTCACACAAATGGACCCAGAATGATGTGAAATTGTGCTTCGTGCAACATAATTCTGGGTGCCATTTACAAACCATAAGTGCTAATGACTCCATTCCTTTTTGTGGTTGTAGGGGCTGTTGATTGGAGTACACTAAAACAAACCTGATCTCTGTAGGACATTCAGAAGCCAAGTTATAAGCCCACAAATATGTAACTGGACTACTTCTTTAAATTGACACCAGATCCGGTGATCTTTGGGACATGGTTTGACCCCCTTAGGAAAGTGCTATCATCATGAAACGTTCAGATCACTTACAACTCAGTAAATTCTACCTTCCTGTAACGTTTCAGCCTGATTGGACCTTGTTTTCACACAAATGAACCCAGAATGATGTGAAATTGTGCTTCGTGCAACATAATTCTGGGTGCCATTTAAAAAACCATAAGTGCTAATGTCTCCATTCCTTTTTGTGGTTGTAGGGGCTGTTGATTGGAGTACACTAAAGCAAACCTGATCGCTCTAGGACATTCAGAAGCCAAGTTTTAAGCCCACAAATGTGTAACTGGACTACTTCTTTAAATTGACACCAGATCCGGTGACCTTTGGGACATGGTTTGACCCCCTTAGGAAAGTGCTATCATCATGAAACATTCAGATCACTTACAACTCAATAGATTCTACCTTCTTGTAATGTTTCAGCCTGATTGGACCTTGTTTTCACACAAATGGACCCAGAATGATGTGAAATTGTGCTTCGTGCAACATAATTCTGGGTGCCATTTACAAACCATAAGGCTAATGACTCCATTCCTTTTGTGGTTGTAGGGGCTGTTGATTGGAGTACACTAAAACAAACCTGATCTCTCTAGGACATTCAGAAGCCAAGTTATAAGCCCACAAATGTGTAACGACTACTTCTTTAAATTGACACCAGATCCGGTGACCTTTGGGACATGGTTTGATCCCCTTAGGAAAGCGCTATCATCATGAAACGTTCAGATCACTTACAACTAAATAGATTCTACCTTCCTGTAACGTTTCAGCCTGATTGGACCTTGTTTTCACACAAATGAACCCAGAATGATGTGAAATTGTGCTTCGTGCAACATAATTCTGAGTGCCATTTACAAACCATAAATGCTAATGACTCCATTCCTTTTGTGGTTGTAGGGGCTGTTGATTGGAGTACATTAAAACAAACCTGATCTCTCTAGGACATTCAGAAGCCAAGTTATAAGCCCACAAATGTGTAACTGGACTACTTCTTTAAATTGACACCAGATCCGGTGACCTTTGGGACATGGTTTGATCCCCTTAGGAAAGTGCTATCATCATGAAACATTCAGATCACTTACAACTCAATAGATTCTAACTTCCTGTAACGTTTCAGCCTGATTGGACCTTGTTTTCACACAAATGGACCCAGAATCATGTGAAATTGTGCTTCGTGCAACATAATTCTGGGTGCCATTTAAAAACCATAAGTGCTAATGACTCCATTCCTTTTTGTGGTTGTAGGGGCTGTTGATTGGAGTACACTAAAACAAACCTGATCTCTCTAGGACATTCAGAAGCCACGTTATAAGCCCACAAATGTGTAACTGGACTACTTCTTTAAATTGACACCAGATCCGGTGACCTTTGGGACATGGTTTGACCCCCTTAGGAAAGTGCTATCATCATGAAACGTTCAGATCACTTACAACTCAATAGATTCTAACTTCCTGTAACGTTTCAGCCTGATTGGACCTTGTTTTCACACAAATGAACCCAGAATGATGTGAAAGTGTGCTTCGTGCAACATAATTCTGGGTGCCATTTAAAAACCATAAGTGCTAATGACTCCATTCCTCTTTGGGGTAATGGGGGCTGTTAACTGGAGTACTCTAAAACAAACCTGACCTCTCTAGGACATTCAGAAGCCAAGTTATAAGCCCACAAAGATGTAACTGGACTACTTCTTTAAAGTGACACCAGGCCCGGTGACCTTTGGGACATGGTTTTACCCCCTATAGGAATGTGTGATCATCTTGAAACGTTCAGATCACTTACAACTCAATAGATTCTACCTTCTTGTAACGTTTCAGCCTGATTGGACCTTGTTTTCACACAAATGGACCCAGAATGAAGTGAAATTGTGCTTCGTGCAACATAATTCTGGGTGCCATTTAAAAACCATAACTGCTAATGTCTCCATTCCTTTTTGTGGTTCCAGGGGCTGTTGATTGGAGTACATTAAAACAAACCTGATCTCTCTAGGACATTCAGAAGCCAAGTTATAAGCCTACAAAGATGTAACTGGACTACTTCTTTAAAGTGACACTAGGCCCGGTGACCTTTGGGACATGGTTTTACCCCCTATAGGAATGTGCGATCATCTTGAAACGTTCAGATCACTTACAACTCAATAGATTCTACCTTCCTGTAACGTTTCAGCCTGATTGGACCTTGTTTTCACACAAATGGACCCAGAATGATGTGAAATTGTGCTTCGTGCAACATAATTCTGGGTGCCATTTAAGAACCATAAGTGCTAATGACTCCATTCCTTTTTGTGGTTGTAGGGGCTGTTGATTGGAGTACACTAAAACAACCCTGATCTCTCTAGGACATTCAGAAGCCACGTTATAAGCCCACAAATGTGTAACTGGACTACTACTTTAAATTGACACCAGATCCGGTGACATTTGGGACATGGTTTGACCCCCTTAGGAAAGTGCTATCATCATTAAACGTTCAGATCACTTACAACTCAATAGATTCTACCTTCCTGTAACGTTTCAGCCTGATTGGACCTTGTTTTCACACAAATGAACCCAGAATGAAGTGAAATTGTGCTTCGTGCAACATAATTCTGGGTGCCATTTACAAACCATAAGTGCTAATGACTCCATTCCTTTTTGTGGTTGTAGGGGCTGTTGATTGGAGTACACTAAAACAAACCTGATCTCTCTAGGACATTCAGAAGCCAAGTTATAAGCCTACAAAGATGTAACTGGACTACTTCTTTAAAGTGACACCAGGCCCGGTGACCTTTGGGACATGGTTTTACCCCCTATAGGAATGTGCGATCATCTTGAAACGTTCAGATCACTTACAACTCAATAGATTCTACCTTCCTGTAACGTTTCAGCCTGATTGGACCTTGTTTTCACACAAATGGACCCAGAATGATGTGAAATTGTGCTTCGTGCAACATAATTCTGGGTGCCATTTAAGAACCATAAGTGCTAATGACTCCATTCCTTTTTGTGGTTGTAGGGGCTGTTGATTGGAGTACACTAAAACAACCCTGATCGCTCTAGGACATTCAGAAGCCAAGTTATAAGCCCACAAAGGTGTAACTGGACTACTTCTTTAAAGTGACACCAGGCCCGGTGACCTTTGGGACATGGTTTGACCCCCTATAGGAAAGTGCTATCATCATGAAACGTTCAGATCACTTACAACTCAATAGATTCTACCTTCCTGTAACGTTTCTGCCTGATTGGACCTTGTTTTCACACAAATGAACCCAGAATGATGTGAAATTTTGCTTCGTGCAACATAATTCTGGGTGCCTTTTACAAACCATAAGTGCTAATGACTCCATTCCTTTTTGTGGTTGTAGGGGCTGTTGATTGGAGTACATTAAAACAAATCTGACCTCTCCAGGACATTCAGAAGCCAAGTTATAAGCCCACAAATGTGTAACTGGACTACTACTTTAAATTGACACCAGATCCGGTGACATTTGGGACATGGTTTGACCCCCTTAGGAAAGTGCTATCATCATGAAACGTTCAGATCACTTACAACTCAATAGATTCTACCTTCCTGTAACGTTTCAGCCTGATTGGACCTTGTTTTCACACAAATGAACCCAGAATGATGTGAAATTGTGCTTCGTGCAACATAATTCTGGGTGCCATTTAAAAACCATAAGTGCTAATGACTCCATTCCTTTTTGTGGTTGTAGGGGCTGTTGATTGGAGTATACTAAAACAAACCTGATCTCTCTAGGACATTCAGAAGCCAAGTTATAAGCCCACAAATGTGTAACTGGACTACTTCTTTAGACACCAGATCCGGTGACCTTTGGGACATGGTTTGACCCCCTTAGGGAAGTGCTATCATCATGAAACGTTCAGATCACTTACAATTTAATAGATTCTACCTTCCTGTAATGTTTCAGCCTGATTGGACCTTGTTTTCACACAAATGGACCCAGAATGATGTGAAATTGTGCTTCGTGCAACATAATTCTGGGTGCCATTTACAAACCATAAGTGCTAATGACTCCATTCCTTTTTGTGGTTGTAGGGGCTGTTGATTGGAGTACACTAAAACAAACCTGACCTCTCTAGGACATTCAGAAGCCAAGTTATAAGCCCACAAATGTGTAACTGGACTACTTCTTTAAATTGACACCAGATCCGGTGACCTTTGGGACATGGTTTGACCCCCTTAGGAAAGTGTTATCATCATGAAACGTTCAGATCACTTACAACTCAATAGATTCTACCTTCCTGTAACGTTTCAGCCTGATTGGACCTTGTTTTCACACAAATGAACCCAGAATGATGTGAAATTGTGCTTCGTGCAACATAATTCTGGGTGCCATTTAAAAACCATAAGTGCTAATGACTCCATTCCTTTTTGTGGTTGTAGGGGCTGTTGATTGGTGTACACTAAAACAAACCTGATCGCTCTAGGACATTCAGAAGCCAAGTTATAAGCCCACAAATGTGTAACTGGACTACTTCTTTAAATTGACACCAGATCCGGTGACCTTTGGGACATGGTTTGACCCCCTTAGGAAAGTGCTATCATCATGAAATGTTCAGATCACTTACAACGCAATAGATTCTACCTTCCTGTAACGTTTCAGCCTGATTGGACCTTGTTTTCACACAAATGGACCCAGAATCATGTGAAATTGTGCTTCGTGCAACATAATTCTGGGTGCCATTTAAAAACCATAAGTGCTAATGACTCCATTCCTTTTTGTGGTTGTAGGGGCTGTTGATTGGTGTACACTAAAACAAACCTGATCGCTCTAGGACATTCAGAAGCCAAGTTATAAGCCCACAAATGTGTAACTGGACTACTTCTTTAAATTGACACCAGATCCGGTGACCTTTGGGACATGGTTTGACCCCCTTAGGAAAGTGCTATCATCATGAAACGTTCAGATCACTTACAACTCAATAGATTCTACCTTCTTGTAACGTTTCAGCCTGATTGGACCTTGTTTTCACACAAATGGACCCAGAATGATGTGAAATTGTGCTTCGTGCAACATAATTCTGGGTGCCATTTACAAACCATAAGTGCTAATGACTCCATTCAGTTTTGTGGTTGTAGGGGCTGTTGATTGGAGTACACTAAAACAAACCTGATCTCTCTAGGACATTCAGAAGCCAAGTTATAAGCCCACAAATGTGTAACTGGACTAATTCTTTAAAGTGACACCAGATCCGGTGACCTTTGCGACATGGTTTGACCCCCTTAGGAAAGTGCTGTCATCATGAAATGTTCAGATCACTTACAACTCAATAGATTCTACCTTCCTGTAACGTTTCAGCCTGATTGGACCTTGTTTTCACACAAATGAACCCAGAATGATGTGAAATTGTGCTTCGTGCAACATAATTCTGGGTGCCATTTACAAACCATAAGTGCTAATGACTCCATTCCTTTTTGTGGTTGTAGGGGCTGTTGATTGGAGTACATTAAAACAAACCTGATCTCTCTAGGACATTCAGAAGCCAAGTTATAAGCCTACAAAGATGTAACTGGACTACTTCTTTAAAGTGACACCAGGCCCGGTGACCTTTGGGACATGGTTTTACCCCCTATAGGAATGTGCGATCATCTTGAAACGTTCAGATCACTTACAACTCAATAGATTCTACCTTCCTGTAACGTTTCAGCCTGATTGGACCTTGTTTTCACACAAATGGACCCAGAATGATGTGAAATTGTGCTTCGTGCAACATAATTCTGGGTGCCATTTAAGAACCATAAGTGCTAATGACTCCATTCCTTTTTGTGGTTGTAGGGGCTGTTGATTGGAGTACACTAAAACAACCCTGATCTCTCTAGGACATTCAGAAGCCAAGTTATAAGCCCACAAAGGTGTAACTGGACTACTTCTTTAAAGTGACACCAGGCCCGGTGACCTTTGGGACATGGTTTGACCCCCTATAGGAAAGTGCTATCATCATGAAACGTTCAGATCACTTACAACTCAATAGATTCTACCTTCCTGTAACGTTTCTGCCTGATTGGACCTTGTTTTCACACAAATGAACCCAGAATGATGTGAAATTTTGCTTCGTGCAACATAATTCTGGGTGCCATTTACAAACCATAAGTGCTAATGACTCCATTCCTTTTTGTGGTTGTAGGGGCTGTTGATTGGAGTACATTAAAACAAATCTGACCTCTCCAGGACATTCAGAAGCCAAGTTATAAGCCCACAAATGTCTAACTGGACTACTACTTTAAATTGAGACCAGATCCGGTGACATTTGTGACATGGTTTGACCCCCTTAGGAAAGTGCTATCATCATGAAACGTTCAGATCACTTACAACTCAATAGATTCTACCTTCCTGTAACGTTTCAGCCTGATTGGACCTTGTTTTCACACAAATGAACCCAGAATGATGTGAAATTGTGCTTCGTGCAACATAATTCTGGGTGCCATTTAAAAACCATAAGTGCTAATGACTCCATTCCTTTTTGTGGTTGTAGGGGCTGTTGATTGGAGTATACTAAAACAAACCTGATCTCTCTAGGACATTCAGAAGCCAAGTTATAAGCCCACAAATGTGTAACTGGACTACTTCTTTAGACACCAGATCCGGTGACCTTTGGGACATGGTTTGACCCCCTTAGGGAAGTGCTATCATCATGAAACGTTCAGATCACTTACAATTTAATAGATTCTACCTTCCTGTAATGTTTCAGCCTGATTGGACCTTGTTTTCACACAAATGGACCCAGAATGATGTGAAATTGTGCTTCGTGCAACATAATTCTGGGTGCCATTTACAAACCATAAGTGCTAATGACTCCATTCCTTTTTGTGGTTGTAGGGGCTGTTGATTGGAGTACACTAAAACAAACCTGATCTCTCTAGGACATTCAGAAGCCAAGTTATAAGCCCACAAATGTGTAACTGGACTACTTCTTTAAATTGACACCAGATCCGGTGACCTTTGGGACATGGTTTGACCCCCTTAGGAAAGTGTTATCATCATGAAACGTTCAGATCACTTACAACTCAATAGATTCTACCTTCCTGTAACGTTTCAGCCTGATTGGACCTTGTTTTCACACAAATGAACCCAGAATGATGTGAAATTGTGCTTCGTGCAACATAATTCTGGGTGCCATTTAAAAACCATAAGTGCTAATGACTCCATTCCTTTTTGTGGTTGTAGGGGCTGTTGATTGGTGTACACTAAAACAAACCTGATCGCTCTAGGACATTCAGAAGCCAAGTTATAAGCCCACAAATGTGTAACTGGACTACTTCTTTAAATTGACACCAGATCCGGTGACCTTTGGGACATGGTTTGACCCCCTTAGGAAAGTGCTATCATCATGAAATGTTCAGATCACTTACAACGCAATAGATTCTACCTTCCTGTAACGTTTCAGCCTGATTGGACCTTGTTTTCACACAAATGAACCCAGAATGATGTGAAATTGTGCTTCGTGCAACATAATTCTGGGTGCCATTTAAAAACCATAAGTGCTAATGTCTCCATTCCTTTTTGTGGTTCCAGGGGCTGTTGATTGGAGTACACTAAAACAAACCTGATCTCTCTAGGACATTCAGAAGCCAAGTTATAAGCCCACACACAAAGATGTAACTGGACTACTTCTTTAAAGTGACACTTGGCCCGGTGACCTTTGGGACATGGTTTGACCCCCTATAGGAATGTGCGATCATCTTGAAACGTTCAGATCACTTACAACTCAATAGATTCTACCTTCTTGTAGCGTTTCAGCCGGATTGGACCTTGTTTTCACACAAATTGACCCAGAATCATGTGAAATTGTGCTTAGTGCAGCATAATTCTGGGTGCCATTTAAGAACCATAAGTGCTAATGACTCCATTCCTTTTTGTGGTTGTAGGGGCTGTTGATTGGAGTACACTAAAATAAACCTGATCTCTCTAGGACATTCAGAAGCCAAGTTATAAGCCCACAAATGTGTAAATGGACTACTACTTTAAATTGACACCAGATCCGGTGACATTTGGGACATGGTTTGACCCCCTTAGGAAAGTGCTATCATCATGAAACGTTCAGATCACTTACAACTCAATAGATTCTACCTTCCTGTAACGTTTCAGCCTGATTGGACCTTGTTTTCACACAAATGAACCCAGAATGAAGTGAAATTGTGCTTCGTGCAACATAATTCTGGGTGCCATTTACAAACCATAAGTGCTAATGACTCCATTCCTTTTTGTGGTTGTAGGGGCTGTTGATTGGAGTACACTAAAACAAACCTGATCTCTCTAGGACATTCAGAAGCCAAGTTATAAGCCTACAAAGATGTAACTGGACTACTTCTTTAAAGTGACACCAGGCCCGGTGACCTTTGGGACATGGTTTTACCCCCTATAGGAATGTGCGATCATCTTGAAACGTTCAGATCACTTACAACTCAATAGATTCTACCTTCCTGTAACGTTTCAGCCTGATTGGACCTTGTTTTCACACAAATGGACCCAGAATGATGTGAAATTGTGCTTCGTGCAACATAATTCTGGGTGCCATTTAAGAACCATAAGTGCTAATGACTCCATTCCTTTTTGTGGTTGTAGGGGCTGTTGATTGGAGTACACTAAAACAACCCTGATCGCTCTAGGACATTCAGAAGCCAAGTTATAAGCCCACAAAGGTGTAACTGGACTACTTCTTTAAAGCGACACCAGGCCCGGTGACCTTTGGGACATGGTTTGACCCCCTATAGGAAAGTGCTATCATCATGAAACGTTCAGATCACTTACAACTCAATAGATTCTACCTTCCTGTAACGTTTCTGCCTGATTGGACCTTGTTTTCACACAAATGAACCCAGAATGATGTGAAATTTTGCTTCGTGCAACATAATTCTGGGTGCCTTTTACAAACCATAAGTGCTAATGACTCCATTCCTTTTTGTGGTTGTAGGGGCTGTTGATTGGAGTACATTAAAACAAATCTGACCTCTCCAGGACATTCAGAAGCCAAGTTATAAGCCCACAAATGTGTAACTGGACTACTACTTTAAATTGACACCAGATCCGGTGACATTTGGGACATGGTTTGACCCCCTTAGGAAAGTGCTATCATCATGAAACGTTCAGATCACTTACAACTCAATAGATTCTACCTTCCTGTAACGTTTCAGCCTGATTGGACCTTGTTTTCACACAAATGAACCCAGAATGATGTGAAATTGTGCTTCGTGCAACATAATTCTGGGTGCCATTTAAAAACCATAAGTGCTAATGACTCCATTCCTTTTTGTGGTTGTAGGGGCTGTTGATTGGAGTATACTAAAACAAACCTGATCTCTCTAGGACATTCAGAAGCCAAGTTATAAGCCCACAAATGTGTAACTGGACTACTTCTTTAGACACCAGATCCGGTGACCTTTGGGACATGGTTTGACCCCCTTAGGGAAGTGCTATCATCATGAAACGTTCAGATCACTTACAATTTAATAGATTCTACCTTCCTGTAATGTTTCAGCCTGATTGGACCTTGTTTTCACACAAATGGACCCAGAATGATGTGAAATTGTGCTTCGTGCAACATAATTCTGGGTGCCATTTACAAACCATAAGTGCTAATGACTCCATTCCTTTTTGTGGTTGTAGGGGCTGTTGATTGGAGTACACTAAAACAAACCTGATCTCTCTAGGACATTCAGAAGCCAAGTTATAAGCCCACAAATGTGTAACTGGACTACTTCTTTAAATTGACACCAGATCCGGTGACCTTTGGGACATGGTTTGACCCCCTTAGGAAAGTGTTATCATCATGAAACGTTCAGATCACTTACAACTCAATAGATTCTACCTTCCTGTAACGTTTCAGCCTGATTGGACCTTGTTTTCACACAAATGAACCCAGAATGATGTGAAATTGTGCTTCGTGCAACATAATTCTGGGTGCCATTTAAAAACCATAAGTGCTAATGACTCCATTCCTTTTTGTGGTTGTAGGGGCTGTTGATTGGTGTACACTAAAACAAACCTGATCGCTCTAGGACATTCAGAAGCCAAGTTATAAGCCCACAAATGTGTAACTGGACTACTTCTTTAAATTGACACCAGATCCGGTGACCTTTGGGACATGGTTTGACCCCCTTAGGAAAGTGCTATCATCATGAAACGTTCAGATCACTTACAACTCAATAGATTCTACCTTCTTGTAACGTTTCAGCCTGATTGGACCTTGTTTTCACACAAATGGACCCAGAATGATGTGAAATTGTGCTTCGTGCAACATAATTCTGGGTGCCATTTACAAACCATAAGTGCTAATGACTCCATTCAGTTTTGTGGTTGTAGGGGCTGTTGATTGGAGTACACTAAAACAAACCTGATCTCTCTAGGACATTCAGAAGCCAAGTTATAAGCCCACAAATGTGTAACTGGACTAATTCTTTAAAGTGACACCAGATCCGGTGACCTTTGCGACATGGTTTGACCCCCTTAGGAAAGTGCTGTCATCATGAAATGTTCAGATCACTTACAACTCAATAGATTCTACCTTCCTGTAACGTTTCAGCCTGATTGGACCTTGTTTTCACACAAATGAACCCAGAATGATGTGAAATTGTGCTTCGTGCAACATAATTCTGGGTGCCATTTACAAACCATAAGTGCTAATGACTCCATTCCTTTTTGTGGTTGTAGGGGCTGTTGATTGGAGTACATTAAAACAAACCTGATCTCTCTAGGACATTCAGAAGCCAAGTTATAAGCCTACAAAGATGTAACTGGACTACTTCTTTAAAGTGACACCAGGCCCGGTGACCTTTGGGACATGGTTTTACCCCCTATAGGAATGTGCGATCATCTTGAAACGTTCAGATCACTTACAACTCAATAGATTCTACCTTCCTGTAACGTTTCAGCCTGATTGGACCTTGTTTTCACACAAATGGACCCAGAATGATGTGAAATTGTGCTTCGTGCAACATAATTCTGGGTGCCATTTAAGAACCATAAGTGCTAATGACTCCATTCCTTTTTGTGGTTGTAGGGGCTGTTGATTGGAGTACACTAAAACAACCCTGATCTCTCTAGGACATTCAGAAGCCAAGTTATAAGCCCACAAAGGTGTAACTGGACTACTTCTTTAAAGTGACACCAGGCCCGGTGACCTTTGGGACATGGTTTGACCCCCTATAGGAAAGTGCTATCATCATGAAACGTTCAGATCACTTACAACTCAATAGATTCTACCTTCCTGTAACGTTTCTGCCTGATTGGACCTTGTTTTCACACAAATGAACCCAGAATGATGTGAAATTTTGCTTCGTGCAACATAATTCTGGGTGCCATTTACAAACCATAAGTGCTAATGACTCCATTCCTTTTTGTGGTTGTAGGGGCTGTTGATTGGAGTACATTAAAACAAATCTGACCTCTCCAGGACATTCAGAAGCCAAGTTATAAGCCCACAAATGTCTAACTGGACTACTACTTTAAATTGAGACCAGATCCGGTGACATTTGTGACATGGTTTGACCCCCTTAGGAAAGTGCTATCATCATGAAACGTTCAGATCACTTACAACTCAATAGATTCTACCTTCCTGTAACGTTTCAGCCTGATTGGACCTTGTTTTCACACAAATGAACCCAGAATGATGTGAAATTGTGCTTCGTGCAACATAATTCTGGGTGCCATTTAAAAACCATAAGTGCTAATGACTCCATTCCTTTTTGTGGTTGTAGGGGCTGTTGATTGGAGTATACTAAAACAAACCTGATCTCTCTAGGACATTCAGAAGCCAAGTTATAAGCCCACAAATGTGTAACTGGACTACTTCTTTAGACACCAGATCCGGTGACCTTTGGGACATGGTTTGACCCCCTTAGGGAAGTGCTATCATCATGAAACGTTCAGATAACTTACAATTTAATAGATTCTACCTTCCTGTAATGTTTCAGCCTGATTGGACCTTGTTTTCACACAAATGGACCCAGAATGATGTGAAATTGTGCTTCGTGCAACATAATTCTGGGTGCCATTTACAAACCATAAGTGCTAATGACTCCATTCCTTTTTGTGGTTGTAGGGGCTGTTGATTGGAGTACACTAAAACAAACCTGATCTCTCTAGGACATTCAGAAGCCAAGTTATAAGCCCACAAATGTGTAACTGGACTACTTCTTTAAATTGACACCAGATCCGGTGACCTTTGGGACATGGTTTGACCCCCTTAGGAAAGTGTTATCATCATGAAACGTTCAGATCACTTACAACTCAATAGATTCTACCTTCCTGTAACGTTTCAGCCTGATTGGACCTTGTTTTCACACAAATGAACCCAGAATGATGTGAAATTGTGCTTCGTGCAACATAATTCTGGGTGCCATTTAAAAACCATAAGTGCTAATGACTCCATTCCTTTTTGTGGTTGTAGGGGCTGTTGATTGGTGTACACTAAAACAAACCTGATCGCTCTAGGACATTCAGAAGCCAAGTTATAAGCCCACAAATGTGTAACTGGACTACTTCTTTAAATTGACACCAGATCCGGTGACCTTTGGGACATGGTTTGACCCCCTTAGGAAAGTGCTATCATCATGAAATGTTCAGATCACTTACAACGCAATAGATTCTACCTTCCTGTAACGTTTCAGCCTGATTGGACCTTGTTTTCACACAAATGAACCCAGAATGATGTGAAATTGTGCTTCGTGCAACATAATTCTGGGTGCCATTTAAAAACCATAAGTGCTAATGTCTCCATTCCTTTTTGTGGTTCCAGGGGCTGTTGATTGGAGTACACTAAAACAAACCTGATCTCTCTAGGACATTCAGAAGCCAAGTTATAAGCCCACACACAAAGATGTAACTGGACTACTTCTTTAAAGTGACACTTGGCCCGGTGACCTTTGGGACATGGTTTGACCCCCTATAGGAATGTGCGATCATCTTGAAACGTTCAGATCACTTACAACTCAATAGATTCTACCTTCTTGTAGCGTTTCAGCCGGATTGGACCTTGTTTTCACACAAATTGACCCAGAATCATGTGAAATTGTGCTTAGTGCAGCATAATTCTGGGTGCCATTTAAGAACCATAAGTGCTAATGACTCCATTCCTTTTTGTGGTTGTAGGGGCTGTTGATTGGAGTACACTAAAATAAACCTGATCTCTCTAGGACATTCAGAAGCCAAGTTATAAGCCCACAAATGTGTAAATGGACTACTTCTTTAAATTGACACCAGATCCGGTGACCTTTGGGACATGGTTTGACCCCCTTAGGAAAGCGCTATCATCATGAAACGTTCAGATCACTTACAACTCAATAGATTCTAGCTTCCAGTAACGTTTCAGCCTGATTGGACCTTGTTTTCACACAAATGAACCCAGAATGATGTGAAATTGTGCTTCGTGCAAAATAATTCTGGGTGCCATTTACAAACCATAAGTGCTAATGACTCCATTCCTTTTTGTGGTTGTAGGGGCTGTTGATTGGAGTACACTAAAACAAACCTAACCTCTCTAGGACATTCAGAAGCCAAGTTATAAGCCCACAAAGGTGTAACTGGACTACTTCTTTAAAGTGACACTTGGCCCGGTGACCTTTGGGACATGGTTTGACCCCCTATAGGAATGTGCGATCATCTTGAAACGTTCAGATCACTTACAACTCAATAAATTCTACCTTCCAGTAACGTTTCAGCCGGATTGGACCTTGTTTTCACACAAATTGACCCAGAATGATGTGAAATTGTGCTTCGTGCAACATAGTTCTGGGTGCCACTTACAAACCATAAGTGCTAATGACTCCATTCCTTTTTGTGGTTGTAGGGGCTGTTGATTGGAGTACATTAAAACAAACCTGATCTCTCTAGGACATTCAGAAGCCAAGTTATAAGCCCACAAATGTGTAACTGGACTACTTCTTTAATTTGACACCAGGCCCGGTGACCTTTGGGACATGGTTTTACCCCCTATAGGAATGTGCGATCATCTTGAAACGTTCAGATCACTTACAACTCAATAAATTCTACCTTCTTATAGCGTTTCAGCCTGATTGGACCTTGTTTTCACACAAATGGACCAAGAATGAAGTGAAATTGTGCTTCGTGCCTCATAATTCTGGGTGCCATTTACAAACCATAAGTGCTAATGACTCCATTCCTTTTTGTGGTTGTAGGGGCTGTTGATTGGAGTACACTAAAACAAACCTGATCTCTCTAGGACATTCAGAAGCCAAGTTATAAGCCCACAAATGTGTAACTGGACTACTTTAAATTGACACCAGATCCGGTGACCTTTGGGACATGGTTTGACCCCCTTAGGAAAGTGCTATCATCATGAAACGTTCAGATCACTTACAACTCAATAGATTCTACCTTCTTGTAACGTTTCAGCCTGATTGGACCTTGTTTTCACACAAATGGACCCAGAATGATGTGAAATTGTGCTTCGTGCAACATAATTCTGGGTGCCATTTACAAACCATAAGTGCTAATGACTCCATTCCTTTTTGTGGTTTTAGGGGCTGTTGATTGGAGTACATTAAAACAAACCTGATCTCTCTAGGACATTCAGAAGCCAAGTTATAAGCCTACAAAGTTGTAACTGGACTACTTCTTTAAAGTGACACCAGGCCCGGTGACCTTTGGGACATGGTTTTACCCCCTATAGGAATGTGCGATCATCTTGAAACGTTCAGATCACTTACAACTCAATAGATTCTACCTTCCTGTAACGTTTCAGCCTGATTGGACCTTGTTTTCACACAAATGGACCCAGAATGATGTGAAATTGTGCTTCGTGCAACATAATTCTGGGTGCCATTTAAGAACCATAAGTGCTAATGACTCCATTCCTTTTTGTGGTTGTAGGGGCTGTTGATTGGAGTACACTAAAACAACCCTGATCTCTCTAGGACATTCAGAAGCCACGTTATAAGCCCACAAATGTGTAACTGGACTACTTCTTTAAATTGACACCAGATCCGGTGACCTTTGGGACATGGTTTGACCCCCTTAGGAAAGTGCTATCATCATGAAACGTTCAGATCACTTACAACTCAATAGATTCTACCTTCTTGTAACGTTTCAGCCTGATTGGACCTTGTTTTCACACAAATGGACCCAGAATGATGTGAAATTGTGCTTCGTGCAACATAATTCTGGGTGCCATTTACAAACCATAAGTGCTAATGACTCCATTCCTTTTTGTGGTTGTAGGAGCTGTTGATTGGAGTACACTAAAACAAACCTGATCTCTCCAGGACATTCAGAAGCCAAGTTATAAGCCCACAAATGTGTAACTGGACTACTTATTTAAATTGACACCAGATCCGGTGACCTTTGGGACATGGTTTGACCCCCTTAGGAAAGTGCTATCATCATAAAACGTTCAGATCACTTACAACTCAATAGATTCTAACTTCCTGTAACGTTTCAGCCTGATTGGACCTTGTTTTCACACAAATGAACCCAGAATGATGTGAAAGTGTGCTTCGTGCAACATAATTCTGGGTGCCATTTAAAAACCATAAGTGCTAATGACTCCATTCCTCTTTGGGGTAATGGGGGCTGTTAACTGGAGTACTCTAAAACAAACCTGACCTCTCTAGGACATTCAGAAGCCAAGTTATAAGCCCACAAAGATGTAACTGGACTACTTCTTTAAAGTGACACCAGGCCCGGTGACCTTTGGGACATGGTTTTACCCCCTATAGGAATGTGTGATCATCTTGAAACGTTCAGATCACTTACAACTCAATAGATTCTACCTTCTTATAGCGTTTCAGCCTGATTGGACCTTGTTTTCACACAAATGGACCCAGAATGAAGTGAAATTGTGCTTCGTGCAACATAATTCTGGGTGCCATTTACAAACCATAAGTGCTAATGACTCCATTCCTTTTTGTGGTTGTAGGGGCTGTTGATTGGAGTACACTAAAACAAACCTGATCTCTCTAGGACATTCAGAAGCCAAGTTATAAGCCCACAAATGTGTAACTGGACTACTTTAAATTGACACCAGATCCGGTGACCTTTGGGACATGGTTTGACCCCCTTAGGAAAGTGCTATCATCATGAAACGTTCAGATCACTTACAACTCAATAGATTCTACCTTCTTGTAACGTTTCAGCCTGATTGGACCTTGTTTTCACACAAATGGACCCAGAATGATGTGAAATTGTGCTTCGTGCAACATAATTCTGGGTGCCATTTACAAACCATAAGTGCTAATGACTCCATTCCTTTTTGTGGTTGTAGGGGCTGTTGATTGGAGTACACTAAAACAAACCTGATCTCTCTAGGACATTCAGAAGCCAAGTTATAAGCCCACAAATGTGTAACTGGACTAATTCTTTAAAGTGACACCAGATCCGGTGACCTTTGCGACATGGTTTGACCCCCTTAGGAAAGTGCTATCATCATGAAACGTTCAGATCACTTACAACTCAATAGATTCTACCTTCCTGTAACGTTTCTGCCTGATTGGACCTTGTTTTCACACAAATGAACCCAGAATGATGTGAAATTGTGCTTCGTGCAACATAATTCTGGGTGCCATTTACAAACCATAAGTGCTAATGACTCCATTCCTTTTTGTGGTAGTAGGGGCTGTTGATTGGAGTACATTAAAACAAACCTGATCTCTCTAGGACATTCAGAAGCCAAGTTATAAGCCTACAAAGATGTAACTGGACTACTTCTTTAAAGTGACACCAGGCCCGGTGACCTTTGGGACATGGTTTTACCCCCTATAGGAATGTGCGATCATCTTGAAACGTTCAGATCACTTACAACTCAATAGATTCTACCTTCCTGTAACGTTTCAGCCTGATTGGACCTTGTTTTCACACAAATGGACCCAGAATGATGTGAAATTGTGCTTCGTGCAACATAATTCTGGGTGCCATTTAAGAACCATAAGTGCTAATGACTCCATTCCTTTTTGTGGTTGTAGGGGCTGTTGATTGGAGTACACTAAAACAACCCTGATCGCTCTAGGACATTCAGAAGCCAAGTTATAAGCCCACAAAGGTGTAACTGGACTACTTCTTTAAAGTGACACCAGGCCCGGTGACCTTTGGGACATGGTTTGACCCCCTATAGGAAAGTGCTATCATCATGAAACATTCAGATCACTTACAACTCAATAGATTCTACCTTCCTGTAACGTTTCTGCCTGATTGGACCTTGTTTTCACACAAATGAACCCAGAATGATGTGAAATTTTGCTTCGTGCAACATAATTCTGGGTGCCATTTACAAACCATAAGTGCTAATGACTCCATTCCTTTTTGTGGTTGTAGGGGCTGTTGATTGGAGTACATTAAAACAAATCTGACCTCTCCAGGACATTCAGAAGCCAAGTTATAAGCCCACAAATGTGTAACTGGACTACTACTTTAAATTGACACCAGATCCGGTGACATTTGGGACATGGTTTGACCCCCTTAGGAAAGTGCTATCATCATGAAACATTCAGATCACTTACAACTCAATAGATTCTACCTTCCTGTAACGTTTCAGCCTGATTGGACCTTGTTTTCACACAAATGAACCCAGAATGATGTGAAATTGTTCTTCGTGCAACATAATTCTGGGTGCCATTTAAAAACCATAAGTGCTAATGACTCCATTCCTTTTTGTGGTTGTAGGGGCTGTTGATTGGAGTATACTAAAACAAACCTGATCTCTCTAGGACATTCAGAAGCCAAGTTATAAGCCCACAAATGTGTAACTGGACTACTTCTTTAGACACCAGATCCGGTGACCTTTGGGACATGGTTTGACCCCCTTAGGGAAGTGCTATCATCATGAAACGTTCAGATCACTTACAATTTAATAGATTCTACCTTCCTGTAATGTTTCAGCCTGATTGGACCTTGTTTTCACACAAATGGACCCAGAATGATGTGAAATTGTGCTTCGTGCAACATAATTCTGGGTGCCATTTACAAACCATAAGTGCTAATGACTCCATTCCTTTTTGTGGTTGTAGGGGCTGTTGATTGGAGTACACTAAAACAAACCTGATCTCTCTAGGACATTCAGAAGCCAAGTTATAAGCCCACAAATGTGTAACTGGACTACTTCTTTAAATTGACACCAGATCCGGTGACCTTTGGGACATGGTTTGACCCCCTTAGGAAAGTGTTATCATCATGAAACGTTCAGATCACTTACAACTCAATAGATTCTACCTTCCTGTAACGTTTCAGCCTGATTGGACCTTGTTTTCACACAAATGAACCCAGAATGATGTGAAATTGTGCTTCGTGCAACATAATTCTGGGTGCCATTTAAAAACCATAAGTGCTAATGTCTCCATTCCTTTTTGTGGTTCCAGGGGCTGTTGATTGGAGTACACTAAAACAAACCTGATCTCTCTAGGACATTCAGAAGCCAAGTTATAAGCCCACACACAAAGATGTAACTGGACTACTTCTTTAAAGTGACACTTGGCCCGGTGACCTTTGGGACATGGTTTGACCCCCTATAGGAATGTGCGATCATCTTGAAACGTTCAGATCACTTACAACTCAATAGATTCTACCTTCTTGTAGCGTTTCAGCCGGATTGGACCTTGTTTTCACACAAATTGACCCAGAATCATGTGAAATTGTGCTTAGTGCAGCATAATTCTGGGTGCCATTTAAGAACCATAAGTGCTAATGACTCCATTCCTTTTTGTGGTTGTAGGGGCTGTTGATTGGAGTACACTAAAATAAACCTGATCTCTCTAGGACATTCAGAAGCCAAGTTATAAGCCCACAAATGTGTAACTGGACTACTTCTTTAATTTGACACCAGGCCCGGTGACCTTTGGGACATGGTTTTACCCCCTATAGGAATGTGCGATCATCTTGAAACGTTCAGATCACTTACAACTCAATAGATTCTACCTTCTTATAGCGTTTCAGCCTGATTGGACCTTGTTTTCACACAAATGGACCAAGAATGAAGTGAAATTGTGCTTCGTGCAACATAATTCTGGGTGCCATTTACAAACCATAAGTGCTAATGACTCCATTCCTTTTTGTGGTTGTAGGGGCTGTTGATTGGAGTACACTAAAACAAACCTGATCTCTCTAGGACATTCAGAAGCCAAGTTATAAGCCCACAAATGTGTAACTGGACTACTTTAAATTGACACCAGATCCGGTGACCTTTGGGACATGGTTTGACCCCCTTAGGAAAGTGCTATCATCATGAAACGTTCAGATCACTTACAACTCAATAGATTCTACCTTCTTGTAACGTTTCAGCCTGATTGGACCTTGTTTTCACACAAATGGACCCAGAATGATGTGAAATTGTGCTTCGTGCAACATAATTCTGGGTGCCATTTACAAACCATAAGTGCTAATGACTCCATTCCTTTTTGTGGTTTTAGGGGCTGTTGATTGGAGTATACTAAAACAAACCTGATCTCTCTAGGACATTTAGAAGCCAAGTTATAAGCCCACAAATGTGTAACTGGACTAATTCTTTAAAGTGACACCAGATCCGGTGACCTTTGCGACATGGTTTGACCCCCTTAGGAAAGTGCTATCATCATGAAACGTTCAGATCACTTACAACTCAATAGATTCTACCTTCCTGTAACGTTTCTGCCTGATTGGACCTTGTTTTCACACAAATGAACCCAGAATAATGTGAAATTGTGCTTCGTGCAACAAAATTCTGGGTGCCATTTACAAACCATAAGTGCTAATGACTCCATTCCTTTTTGTGGTAGTAGGGGCTGATGATTGGAGTACATTAAAACAAACCTGATCTCTCTAGGACATTCAGAAGCCAAGTTATAAGCCTACAAAGTTGTAACTGGACTACTTCTTTAAAGTGACACCAGGCCCAGTGACCTTTGGGACATGGTTTTACCCCCTATAGGAATGTGCGATCATCTTGAAACGTTCAGATCACTTACAACTCAATAGATTCTACCTTCCTGTAACGTTTCAGCCTGATTGGACCTTGTTTTCACACAAATGGACCCAGAATGATGTGAAATTGTGCTTCGTGCAACATAATTCTGGGTGCCATTTAAGAACCATAAGTGCTAATGACTCCATTCCTTTTTGTGGTTGTAGGGGCTGTTGATTGGAGTACACTAAAACAACCCTGATCTCTCTAGGACATTCAGAAGCCACGTTATAAGCCCACAAATGTGTAACTGGACTACTTCTTTAAATTGACACCAGATCCGGTGACCTTTGGGACATGGTTTGACCCCCTTAGGAAAGTGCTATCATCATGAAACGTTCAGATCACTTACAACTCAATAGATTCTACCTTCTTGTAACGTTTCAGCCTGATTGGACCTTGTTTTCACACAAATGGACCCAGAATGATGTGAAATTGTGCTTCGTGCAACATAATTCTGGGTGCCATTTACAAACCATGAGTGCTAATGACTCCATTCCTTTTTGTGGTTGTAGGAGCTGTTGATTGGAGTACACTAAAACAAACCTGATCTCTCCAGGACATTCAGAAGCCAAGTTATAAGCCCACAAATGTGTAACTGGACTACTTCTTTAAATTGACACCAGATCCGGTGACCTTTGGGACATGGTTTGACCCCCTTAGGAAAGTGCTATCATCATGAAACGTTCAGATCACTTACAACTCAATAGATTCTAACTTCCTGTAACGTTTCAGCCTGATTGGACCTTGTTTTCACACAAATGAACCCAGAATGATGTGAAAGTGTGCTTCGTGCAACATAATTCTGGGTGCCATTTAAAAACCATAAGTGCTAATGACTCCATTCCTCTTTGGGGTAATGGGGGCTGTTAACTGGAGTACTCTAAAACAAACCTGACCTCTCTAGGACATTCAGAAGCCAAGTTATAAGCCCACAAAGATGTAACTGGACTACTTCTTTAAAGTGACACCAGGCCCGGTGACCTTTGGGACATGGTTTTACCCCCTATAGGAATGTGTGATCATCTTGAAACGTTCAGATCACTTACAACTCAATAGATTCTACCTTCTTATAGCGTTTCAGCCTGATTGGACCTTGTTTTCACACAAATGGACCCAGAATGAAGTGAAATTGTGCTTCGTGCAACATAATTCTGGGTGCCATTTACAAACCATAAGTGCTAATGACTCCATTCCTTTTTGTGGTTGTAGGGGCTGTTGATTGGAGTACACTAAAACAAACCTGATCTCTCTAGGACATTCAGAAGCCAAGTTATAAGCCCACAAATGTGTAACTGGACTACTTTAAATTGACACCAGATCCGGTGACCTTTGGGACATGGTTTGACCCCCTTAGGAAAGTGCTATCATCATGAAACGTTCAGATCACTTACAACTCAATAGATTCTAACTTCCTGTAACGTTTCAGCCTGATTGGACCTTGTTTTCACACAAATGAACCCAGAACGATGTGAAAGTGTGCTTCGTGCAACATAATTCTGGGTGCCATTTAAAAACCATAAGTGCTAATGACTCCATTCCTCTTTGGGGTAATGGGGGCTGTTAACTGGAGTACTCTAAAACAAACCTGACCTCTCTAGGACATTCAGAAGCCAAGTTATATGCCCACAAAGATGTAACTGGACTACTTCTTTAAAGTGACACCAGGCCCGGTGACCTTTGGGACATGGTTTTACCCCCTATAGGAATGTGTGATCATCTTGAAACGTTCAGATCACTTACAACTCAATAGATTCTACCTTCTTATAGCGTTTCAGCCTGATTGGACCTTGTTTTCACACAAATGGACCCAGAATGAAGTGAAATTGTGCTTCGTGCAACATAATTCTGGGTGCCATTTACAAACCATAAGTGCTAATGACTCCATTCCTTTTTGTGGTTGTAGGGGCTGTTGATTGGAGTACACTAAAACAAACCTGATCTCTCTAGGACATTCAGAAGCCAAGTTATAAGCCCACAAATGTGTAACTGGACTACTTTAAATTGACACCAGATCCGGTGACCTTTGGGACATGGTTTGACCCCCTTAGGAAAGTGCTATCATCATGAAACGTTCAGATCACTTACAACTCAATAAATTCTACCTTCTTGTAACGTTTCAGCCTGATTGGACCTTGTTTTCACACAAATGGACCCAGAATGATGTGAAATTGTGCTTCGTGCAACATAATTCTGGGTGCCATTTACAAACCATAAGTGCTAATGACTCCATTCCTTTTTGTGGTTGTAGGGGCTGTTGATTGGAGTACACTAAAACAAACCTGATCTCTCTAGGACATTCAGAAGCCAAGTTATAAGCCCACAAATGTGTAACTGGACTAATTCTTTAAAGTGACACCAGATCCGGTGACCTTTGCGACATGGTTTGACCCCCTTAGGAAAGTGCTATCATCATGAAACGTTCAGATCACTTACAACTCAATAGATTCTACCTTCCTGTAACGTTTCTGCCTGATTGGACCTTGTTTTCACACAAATGAACCCAGAATGATGTGAAATTGTGCTTCGTGCAACATAATTCTGGGTGCCATTTACAAACCATAAGTGCTAATGACTCCATTCCTTTTTGTGGTAGTAGGGGCTGTTGATTGGAGTACATTAAAACAAACCTGATCTCTCTAGGACATTCAGAAGCCAAGTTATAAGCCTACAAAGATGTAACTGGACTACTTCTTTAAAGTGACACCAGGCCCGATGACCTTTGGGACATGGTTTTACCCCCTATAGGAATGTGCGATCATCTTGAAACGTTCAGATCACTTACAACTCAATAGATTCTACCTTCCTGTAACGTTTCAGCCTGATTGGACCTTGTTTTCACACAAATGGACCCAGAATGATGTGAAATTGTGCTTCGTGCAACATAATTCTGGGTGCCATTTAAGAACCATAAGTGCTAATGACTCCATTCCTTTTTGTGGTTGTAGGGGCTGTTGATTGGAGTACACTAAAACAACCCTGATCTCTCTAGGACACTCAGAAGCCACGTTATAAGCCCACAAATGTGTAACTGGACTACTACTTTAAATTGACACCAGATCCGGTGACATTTGGGACATGGTTTGACCCCCTTAGGAAAGTGCTATCATCATGAAACGTTCAGATCACTTACAACTCAATAGATTCTACCTTCCTGTAACGTTTCAGCCTGATTGGACCTTGTTTTCACACAAATGAACCCAGAATGAAGTGAAATTGTGCTTCGTGCAACATAATTCTGGGTGCCATTTACAAACCATAAGTGCTAATGACTCCATTCCTTTTTGTGGTTGTAGGGGCTGTTGATTGGAGTACACTAAAACAAACCTGATCTCTCTAGGACATTCAGAAGCCAAGTTATAAGCCTACAAAGATGTAACTGGACTACTTCTTTAAAGTGACACCAGGCCCGGTGACCTTTGGGACATGGTTTTACCCCCTATAGGAATGTGCGATCATCTTGAAACGTTCAGATCACTTACAACTCAATAGATTCTACCTTCCTGTAACGTTTCAGCCTGATTGGACCTTGTTTTCACACAAATGGACCCAGAATGATGTGAAATTGTGCTTCGTGCAACATAATTCTGGGTGCCATTTAAGAACCATAAGTGCTAATGACTCCATTCCTTTTTGTGGTTGTAGGGGCTGTTGATTGGAGTACACTAAAACAACCCTGATCGCTCTAGGACATTCAGAAGCCAAGTTATAAGCCCACAAAGGTGTAACTGGACTACTTCTTTAAAGTGACACCAGGCCCGGTGACCTTTGGGACATGGTTTGACCCCCTATAGGAAAGTGCTATCATCATGAAACGTTCAGATCACTTACAACTCAATAGATTCTACCTTCCTGTAACGTTTCTGCCTGATTGGACCTTGTTTTCACACAAATGAACCCAGAATGATGTGAAATTTTGCTTCGTGCAACATAATTCTGGGTGCCATTTACAAACCATAAGTGCTAATGACTCCATTCCTTTTTGTGGTTGTAGGGGCTGTTGATTGGAGTACATTAAAACAAATCTGACCTCTCCAGGACATTCAGAAGCCAAGTTATAAGCCCACAAATGTGTAACTGGACTACTACTTTAAATTGACACCAGATCCGGTGACATTTGGGACATGGTTTGACCCCCTTAGGAAAGTGCTATCATCATGAAACATTCAGATCACTTACAACTCAATAGATTCTACCTTCCTGTAACGTTTCAGCCTGATTGGACCTTGTTTTCACACAAATGAACCCAGAATGATGTGAAATTGTTCTTCGTGCAACATAATTCTGGGTGCCATTTAAAAACCATAAGTGCTAATGACTCCATTCCTTTTTGTGGTTGTAGGGGCTGTTGATTGGAGTATACTAAAACAAACCTGATCTCTCTAGGACATTCAGAAGCCAAGTTATAAGCCCACAAATGTGTAACTGGACTACTTCTTTAGACACCAGATCCGGTGACCTTTGGGACATGGTTTGACCCCCTTAGGGAAGTGCTATCATCATGAAACGTTCAGATCACTTACAATTTAATAGATTCTACCTTCCTGTAATGTTTCAGCCTGATTGGACCTTGTTTTCACACAAATGGACCCAGAATGATGTGAAATTGTGCTTCGTGCAACATAATTCTGGGTGCCATTTACAAACCATAAGTGCTAATGACTCCATTCCTTTTTGTGGTTGTAGGGGCTGTTGATTGGAGTACACTAAAACAAACCTGATCTCTCTAGGACATTCAGAAGCCAAGTTATAAGCCCACAAATGTGTAACTGGACTACTTCTTTAAATTGACACCAGATCCAGTGACCTTTGGGACATGGTTTGACCCCCTTAGGAAAGTGTTATCATCATGAAACGTTCAGATCACTTACAACTCAATAGATTCTACCTTCCTGTAACGTTTCAGCCTGATTGGACCTTGTTTTCACACAAATGAACCCAGAATGATGTGAAATTGTGCTTCGTGCAACATAATTCTGGGTGCCATTTAAAAACCATAAGTGCTAATGTCTCCATTCCTTTTTGTGGTTCCAGGGGCTGTTGATTGGAGTACACTAAAACAAACCTGATCTCTCTAGGACATTCAGAAGCCAAGTTATAAGCCCACACACAAAGATGTAACTGGACTACTTCTTTAAAGTGACACTTGGCCCGGTGACCTTTGGGACATGGTTTGACCCCCTATAGGAATGTGCGATCATCTTGAAACGTTCAGATCACTTACAACTCAATAGATTCTACCTTCTTGTAGCGTTTCAGCCGGATTGGACCTTGTTTTCACACAAATTGACCCAGAATCATGTGAAATTGTGCTTAGTGCAGCATAATTCTGGGTGCCATTTAAGAACCATAAGTGCTAATGACTCCATTCCTTTTTGTGGTTGTAGGGGCTGTTGATTGGAGTACACTAAAATAAACCTGATCTCTCTAGGACATTCAGAAGCCAAGTTATAAGCCCACAAATGTGTAACTGGACTACTTCTTTAATTTGACACCAGGCCCGGTGACCTTTGGGACATGGTTTTACCCCCTATAGGAATGTGCGATCATCTTGAAACGTTCAGATCACTTACAACTCAATAGATTCTACCTTCTTATAGCGTTTCAGCCTGATTGGACCTTGTTTTCACACAAATGGACCAAGAATGAAGTGAAATTGTGCTTCGTGCAACATAATTCTGGGTGCCATTTACAAACCATAAGTGCTAATGACTCCATTCCTTTTTGTGGTTGTAGGGGCTGTTGATTGGAGTACACTAAAACAAACCTGATCTCTCTAGGACATTCAGAAGCCAAGTTATAAGCCCACAAATGTGTAACTGGACTACTTTAAATTGACACCAGATCCGGTGACCTTTGGGACATGGTTTGACCCCCTTAGGAAAGTGCTATCATCATGAAACGTTCAGATCACTTACAACTCAATAGATTCTACCTTCTTGTAACGTTTCAGCCTGATTGGACCTTGTTTTCACACAAATGGACCCAGAATGATGTGAAATTGTGCTTCGTGCAACATAATTCTGGGTGCCATTTACAAACCATAAGTGCTAATGACTCCATTCCTTTTTGTGGTTTTAGGGGCTGTTGATTGGAGTATACTAAAACAAACCTGATCTCTCTAGGACATTTAGAAGCCAAGTTATAAGCCCACAAATGTGTAACTGGACTAATTCTTTAAAGTGACACCAGATCCGGTGACCTTTGCGACATGGTTTGACCCCCTTAGGAAAGTGCTATCATCATGAAACGTTCAGATCACTTACAACTCAATAGATTCTACCTTCCTGTAACGTTTCTGCCTGATTGGACCTTGTTTTCACACAAATGAACCCAGAATAATGTGAAATTGTGCTTCGTGCAACAAAATTCTGGGTGCCATTTACAAACCATAAGTGCTAATGACTCCATTCCTTTTTGTGGTAGTAGGGGCTGATGATTGGAGTACATTAAAACAAACCTGATCTCTCTAGGACATTCAGAAGCCAAGTTATAAGCCTACAAAGTTGTAACTGGACTACTTCTTTAAAGTGACACCAGGCCCAGTGACCTTTGGGACATGGTTTTACCCCCTATAGGAATGTGCGATCATCTTGAAACGTTCAGATCACTTACAACTCAATAGATTCTACCTTCCTGTAACGTTTCAGCCTGATTGGACCTTGTTTTCACACAAATGGACCCAGAATGATGTGAAATTGTGCTTCGTGCAACATAATTCTGGGTGCCATTTAAGAACCATAAGTGCTAATGACTCCATTCCTTTTTGTGGTTGTAGGGGCTGTTGATTGGAGTACACTAAAACAACCCTGATCTCTCTAGGACATTCAGAAGCCACGTTATAAGCCCACAAATGTGTAACTGGACTACTTCTTTAAATTGACACCAGATCCGGTGACCTTTGGGACATGGTTTGACCCCCTTAGGAAAGTGCTATCATCATGAAACGTTCAGATCACTTACAACTCAATAGATTCTACCTTCTTGTAACGTTTCAGCCTGATTGGACCTTGTTTTCACACAAATGGACCCAGAATGATGTGAAATTGTGCTTCGTGCAACATAATTCTGGGTGCCATTTACAAACCATGAGTGCTAATGACTCCATTCCTTTTTGTGGTTGTAGGAGCTGTTGATTGGAGTACACTAAAACAAACCTGATCTCTCCAGGACATTCAGAAGCCAAGTTATAAGCCCACAAATGTGTAACTGGACTACTTCTTTAAATTGACACCAGATCCGGTGACCTTTGGGACATGGTTTGACCCCCTTAGGAAAGTCCTATCATCATGAAACGTTCAGATCACTTACAACTCAATAGATTCTAACTTCCTGTAACGTTTCAGCCTGATTGGACCTTGTTTTCACACAAATGAACCCAGAATGATGTGAAAGTGTGCTTCGTGCAACATAATTCTGGGTGCCATTTAAAAACCATAAGTGCTAATGACTCCATTCCTCTTTGGGGTAATGGGGGCTGTTAACTGGAGTACTCTAAAACAAACCTGACCTCTCTAGGACATTCAGAAGCCAAGTTATAAGCCCACAAAGATGTAACTGGACTACTTCTTTAAAGTGACACCAGGCCCGGTGACCTTTGGGACATGGTTTTACCCCCTATAGGAATGTGTGATCATCTTGAAACGTTCAGATCACTTACAACTCAATAGATTCTACCTTCTTATAGCGTTTCAGCCTGATTGGACCTTGTTTTCACACAAATGGACCCAGAATGAAGTGAAATTGTGCTTCGTGCAACATAATTCTGGGTGCCATTTACAAACCATAAGTGCTAATGACTCCATTCCTTTTTGTGGTTGTAGGGGCTGTTGATTGGAGTACACTAAAACAAACCTGATCTCTCTAGGACATTCAGAAGCCAAGTTATAAGCCCACAAATGTGTAACTGGACTACTTTAAATTGACACCAGATCCGGTGACCTTTGGGACATGGTTTGACCCCCTTAGGAAAGTGCTATCATCATGAAACGTTCAGATCACTTACAACTCAATAGATTCTAACTTCCTGTAACGTTTCAGCCTGATTGGACCTTGTTTTCACACAAATGAACCCAGAACGATGTGAAAGTGTGCTTCGTGCAACATAATTCTGGGTGCCATTTAAAAACCATAAGTGCTAATGACTCCATTCCTCTTTGGGGTAATGGGGGCTGTTAACTGGAGTACTCTAAAACAAACCTGACCTCTCTAGGACATTCAGAAGCCAAGTTATATGCCCACAAAGATGTAACTGGACTACTTCTTTAAAGTGACACCAGGCCCGGTGACCTTTGGGACATGGTTTTACCCCCTATAGGAATGTGTGATCATCTTGAAACGTTCAGATCACTTACAACTCAATAGATTCTACCTTCTTATAGCGTTTCAGCCTGATTGGACCTTGTTTTCACACAAATGGACCCAGAATGAAGTGAAATTGTGCTTCGTGCAACATAATTCTGGGTGCCATTTACAAACCATAAGTGCTAATGACTCCATTCCTTTTTGTGGTTGTAGGGGCTGTTGATTGGAGTACACTAAAACAAACCTGATCTCTCTAGGACATTCAGAAGCCAAGTTATAAGCCCACAAATGTGTAACTGGACTACTTTAAATTGACACCAGATCCGGTGACCTTTGGGACATGGTTTGACCCCCTTAGGAAAGTGCTATCATCATGAAACGTTCAGATCACTTACAACTCAATAGATTCTACCTTCTTGTAACGTTTCAGCCTGATTGGACCTTGTTTTCACACAAATGGACCCAGAATGATGTGAAATTGTGCTTCGTGCAACATAATTCTGGGTGCCATTTACAAACCATAAGTGCTAATGACTCCATTCCTTTTTGTGGTTGTAGGGGCTATTGATTGGAGTACACTAAAACAAACCTGATCTCTCTAGGACATTCAGAAGCCAAGTTATAAGCCCACAAATGTGTAACTGGACTAATTCTTTAAAGTGACACCAGATCCGGTGACCTTTGCGACATGGTTTGACCCCCTTAGGAAAGTGCTATCATCATGAAACGTTCAGATCACTTACAACTCAATAGATTCTACCTTCCTGTAACGTTTCTGCCTGATTGGACCTTGTTTTCACACAAATGAACCCAGAATGATGTGAAATTGTGCTTCGTGCAACATAATTCTGGGTGCCATTTACAAACCATAAGTGCTAATGACTCCATTCCTTTTTGTGGTAGTAGGGGCTGTTGATTGGAGTACATTAAAACAAACCTGATCTCTCTAGGACATTCAGAAGCCAAGTTATAAGCCTACAAAGATGTAACTGGACTACTTCTTTAAAGTGACACCAGGCCCGGTGACCTTTGGGACATGGTTTTACCCCCTATAGGAATGTGCGATCATCTTGAAACGTTCAGATCACTTACAACTCAATAGATTCTACCTTCCTGTAACGTTTCAGCCTGATTGGACCTTGTTTTCACACAAATGGACCCAGAATGATGTGAAATTGTGCTTCGTGCAACATAATTCTGGGTGCCATTTAAGAACCATAAGTGCTAATGACTCCATTCCTTTTTGTGGTTGTAGGGGCTGTTGATTGGAGTACACTAAAACAACCCTGATCTCTCTAGGACATTCAGAAGCCACGTTATAAGCCCACAAATGTGTAACTGGACTACTACTTTAAATTGACACCAGATCCGGTGACATTTGGGACATGGTTTGACCCCCTTAGGAAAGTGCTATCATCATGAAACGTTCAGATCACTTACAACTCAACAGATTCTACCTTCCTGTAACGTTTCAGCCTGATTGGACCTTGTTTTCACACAAATGAACCCAGAATGAAGTGAAATTGTGCTTCGTGCAACATAATTCTGGGTGCCATTTACAAACCATAAGTGCTAATGACTCCATTCCTTTTTGTGGTTGTAGGGGCTGTTGATTGGAGTACACTAAAAAAAACCTGATCTCTCTAGGACATTCAGAAGCCAAGTTATAAGCCTACAAAGATGTAACTGGACTACTTCTTTAAAGTGACACCAGGCCCGGTGACCTTTGGGACATGCTTTTACCCCCTATAGGAATGTGCGATCATCTTGAAACGTTCAGATCACTTACAACTCAATAGATTCTACCTTCCTGTAACGTTTCAGCCTGATTGGACCTTGTTTTCACACAAATGGACCCAGAATGATGTGAAATTGTGCTTCGTGCAACATAATTCTGGGTGCCATTTAAGAACCATAAGTGCTAATGACTCCATTCCTTTTTGTGGTTGTAGGGGCTGTTGATTGGAGTACACTAAAACAACCCTGATCGCTCTAGGACATTCAGAAGCCAAGTTATAAGCCCACAAAGGTGTAACTGGACTACTTCTTTAAAGTGACACCAGGCCCGGTGACCTTTGGGACATGGTTTGACCCCCTATAGGAAAGTGCTATCATCATGAAACGTTCAGATCACTTACAACTCAATAGATTCTACCTTCCTGTAACGTTTCTGCCTGATTGGACCTTGTTTTCACACAAATGAACCCAGAATGATGTGAAATTTTGCTTCGTGCAACATAATTCTGGGTGCCATTTACAAACCATAAGTGCTAATGACTCCATTCCTTTTTGTGGCTGTAGGGGCTGTTGATTGGAGTACATTAAAACAAATCTGACCTCTCCAGGACATTCAGAAGCCAAGTTATAAGCCCACAAATGTGTAACTGGACTACTACTTTAAATTGACACCAGATCCGGTGACATTTGGGACATGGTTTGACCCCCTTAGGAAAGTGCTATCATCATGAAACGTTCAGATCACTTACAACTCAATAGATTCTACCTTCCTGTAACGTTTCAGCCTGATTGGACCTTGTTTTCACACAAATGAACCCAGAATGATGTGAAATTGTGCTTCGTGCAACATAATTCTGGGTGCCATTTAAAAACCATAAGTGCTAATGACTCCATTCCTTTTTGTGGTTGTAGGGGCTGTTGATTGGAGTATACTAAAACAAACCTGATCTCTCTAGGACATTCAGAAGCCAAGTTATAAGCCCACAAATGTGTAACTGGACTACTTCTTTAGACACCAGATCCGGTGACCTTTGGGACATGGTTTGACCCCCTTAGGGAAGTGCTATCATCATGAAACGTTCAGATCACTTACAATTTAATAGATTCTACCTTCCTGTAATGTTTCAGCCTGATTGGACCTTGTTTTCACACAAATGGACCCAGAATGATGTGAAATTGTGCTTCGTGCAACATAATTCTGGGTGCCATTTACAAACCATAAGTGCTAATGACTCCATTCCTTTTTGTGGTTGTAGGGGCTGTTGATTGGAGTACACTAAAACAAACCTGATCTCTCTAGGACATTCAGAAGCCAAGTTATAAGCCCACAAATGTGTAACTGGACTAATTCTTTAAAGTGACACCAGATCCGGTGACCTTTGCGACATGGTTTGACCCCCTTAGGAAAGTGCTGTCATCATGAAACGTTCAGATCACTTACAACTCAATAGATTCTACCTTCCTGTAACGTTTCTGCCTGATTGGACCTTGTTTTCACACAAATGAACCCAGAATGATGTGAAATTGTGCTTCGTGCAACATAATTCTGGGTGCCATTTACAAACCATAAGTGCTAATGACTCCATTCCTTTTTGTGGTTGTAGGGGCTGTTGATTGGAGTACATTAAAACAAACCTGATCTCTCTAGGACATTCAGAAGCCAAGTTATAAGCCTACAAAGATGTAACTGGACTACTTCTTTAAAGTGACACCAGGCCCGGTGACCTTTGGGACATGGTTTTACCCCCTATAGGAATGTGCGATCATCTTGAAACGTTCAGATCACTTACAACTCAATAGATTCTACCTTCCTGTAACGTTTCAGCCTGATTGGACCTTGTTTTCACACAAATGGACCCAGAATGATGTGAAATTGTGCTTCGTGCAACATAATTCTGGGTGCCATTTAAGAACCATAAGTGCTAATGACTCCATTCCTTTTTGTGGTTGTAGGGGCTGTTGATTGGAGTACACTAAAACAACCCTGATCTCTCTAGGACATTCAGAAGCCAAGTTATAAGCCCACAAAGGTGTAACTGGACTACTTCTTTAAAGTGACACCAGGCCCGGTGACCTTTGGGACATGGTTTGACCCCCTATAGGAAAGTGCTATCATCATGAAACGTTCAGATCACTTACAACTCAATAGATTCTACCTTCCTGTAACGTTTCTGCCTGATTGGACCTTGTTTTCACACAAATGAACCCAGAATGATGTGAAATTTTGCTTCGTGCAACATAATTCTGGGTGCCATTTACAAACCATAAGTGCTAATGACTCCATTCCTTTTTGTGGTTGTAGGGGCTGTTGATTGGAGTACATTAAAACAAATCTGACCTCTCCAGGACATTCAGAAGCCAAGTTATAAGCCCACAAATGTGTAACTTGACTAATTCTTTAAAGTGACACCAGATCCAGTGACCTTTGCGACATGGTTTGACCCCCTTAGGAAAGTGCTGTCATCATGAAACGTTCAGATCACTTACAACTCAATAGATTCTACCTTCCTGTAACGTTTCTGCCTGATTGGACCTTGTTTTCACACAAATGAACCCAGAATGATGTGAAATTGTGCTTCGTGCAACATAATTCTGGGTGCCATTTACAAACCATAAGTGCTAATGACTCCATTCCTTTTTGTGGTTGTAGGGGCTGTTGATTGGAGTACATTAAAACAAACCTGATCTCTCTAGGACATTCAGAAGCCAAGTTATAAGCGTACAAAGATGTAACTGGACTACTTCTTTAAAGTGACACCAGGCCCGGTGACCTTTGGGACATGGTTTTACCCCCTATAGGAATGTGCGATCATCTTGAAACGTTCAGATCACTTACAACTCAATAGATTCTACCTTCCTGTAACGTTTCAGCCTGATTGGACCTTGTTTTCACACAAATGGACCCAGAATGATGTGAAATTGTGCTTCGTGCAACATAATTCTGGGTGCCATTTAAGAACCATAAGTGCTAATGACTCCATTCCTTTTTGTGGTTGTAGGGGCTGTTGATTGGAGTACACTAAAACAACCCTGATCTCTCTAGGACATTCAGAAGCCAAGTTATAAGCCCACAAAGGTGTAACTGGACTACTTCTTTAAAGTGACACCAGGCCCGGTGACCTTTGGGACATGGTTTGACCCCCTATAGGAAAGTGCTATCATCATGAAACGTTCAGATCACTTACAACTCAATAGATTCTACCTTCCTGTAACGTTTCTGCCTGATTGGACCTTGTTTTCACACAAATGAACCCAGAATGATGTGAAATTTTGCTTCGTGCAACATAATTCTGGGTGCCATTTACAAACCATAAGTGCTAATGACTCCATTCCTTTTTGTGGTTGTAGGGGCTGTTGATTGGAGTACATTAAAACAAATCTGACCTCTCCAGGACATTCAGAAGCCAAGTTATAAGCCCACAAATGTGTAACTGGACTACTACTTTAAATTGACACCAGATCCGGTGACATTTGGGACATGGTTTGACCCCCTTAGGAAAGTGCTATCATCATGAAACGTTCAGATCACTTACAACTCAATAGATTCTACCTTCCTGTAACGTTTCAGCCTGATTGGACCTTGTTTTCACACAAATGAACCCAGAATGATGTGAAATTGTGCTTCGTGCAACATAATTCTGGGTGCCATTTAAAAACCATAAGTGCTAATGACTCCATTCCTTTTTGTGGTTGTAGGGGCTGTTGATTGGAGTATACTAAAACAAACCTGATCTCTCTAGGACATTCAGAAGCCAAGTTATAAGCCCACAAATGTGTAACTGTACTACTTCTTTAGACACCAGATCCGGTGACCTTTGGGACATGGTTTGACCCCCTTAGGGAAGTGCTATCATCATGAAACGTTCAGATCACTTACAATTTAATAGATTCTACCTTCCTGTAATGGTTCAGCCTGATTGGACCTTGTTTTCACACAAATGGACCCAGAATGATGTGAAATTGTGCTTCGTGCAACATAATTCTGGGTGCCATTTACAAACCATAAGTGCTAATGACTCCATTCCTTTTTGTGGTTGTAGGGGCTGTTGATTGGAGTACACTAAAACAAACCTGATCTCTCTAGGACATTCAGAAGCCAAGTTATAAGCCCACAAATGTGTAACTGGACTACTTCTTTAAATTGACACCAGATCCGGTGACCTTTGGGACATGGTTTGACCCCCTTAGGAAAGTGCTATCATCATGAAACGTTCAGATCACTTACAACTCAATAGATTCTACCTTCCTGTAACGTTTCAGCCTGATTGGACCTTGTTTTCACACAAATGAACCCAGAATGATGTGAAATTGTGCTTCGTGCAACATAATTCTGGGTGCCATTTAAAAACCATAAGTGCTAATGACTCCATTCCTTTTTGTGGTTGTAGGGGCTGTTGATTGGTGTACACTAAAACAAACCTGATCGCTCTAGGACATTCAGAAGCCAAGTTATAAGCCCACAAATGTGTAACTGGACTACTTCTTTAAATTGACACCAGATCCGGTGACCTTTGGGACATGGTTTGACCCCCTTAGGAAAGTGCTATCATCATGAAACGTTCAGATCACTTACAACGCAATAGATTCTACCTTCCTGTAACGTTTCAGCCTGATTTGACCTTGTTTTCACACAAATGAACCCAGAATGATGTGAAATTGTGCTTCGTGCAACATAATTCTGGGTGCCATTTAAAAACCATAAGTGCTAATGTCTCCATTCCTTTTTGTGGTTCCAGGGGCTGTTGATTGGAGTACACTAAAACAAACCTGATCTCTCTAGGACATTCAGAAGCCAAGTTATAAGCCCACACACAAAGATGTAACTGGACTACTTCTTTAAAGTGACACTTGGCCCGGTGACCTTTGGGACATGGTTTGACCCCCTATAGGAATGTGCGATCATCTTGAAACGTTCAGATCACTTACAACTCAATAGATTCTACCTTCTTGTAGCGTTTCAGCCGGATTGGACCTTGTTTTCACACAAATTGACCCAGAATCATGTGAAATTGTGCTTAGTGCAGCATAATTCTGGGTGCCATTTAAGAACCATAAGTGCTAATGACTCCATTCCTTTTTGTGGTTGTAGGGGCTGTTGATTGGAGTACACTAAAATAAACCTAACCTCTCTAGGACATTCAGAAGCCAAGTTATACGCCCACAAAGGTGTAACTGGACTACTTCTTTAAAGTGACACTTGGCCCGGTGACCTTTGGGACATGGTTTGACCCCCTATAGGAATGTGCGATCATCTTGAAACGTTCAGATCACTTACAACTCAATAGATTCTACCTTCCAGTAACGTTTCAGCCGGATTGGACCTTGTTTTCACACAAATTGACCCAGAATGATGTGAAATTGTGCTTCGTGCAACATAATTCTGGGTGCCACTTACAAACCATAAGTGCTAATGACTCCATTCCTTTTTGTGGTTTTAGGGGCTGTTGATTGGAGTACATTAAAACAAACCTGATCTCTCTAGGACATTCAGAAGCCAAGTTATAAGCCCACAAATGTGTAACTTGACTACTTCTTTAAATTGACACCAGATCCAGTGACCTTTGGGACATGGTTTGACCCCCTTAGGAAAGGGCTATCATCATGAAACGTTCAGATCACTTACAACTCAATAGATTCTACCTTCCTGTAACGTTTCAGCCTGATTGGACCTTGTTTTCACACAAATGGACCCAGAATGATGTGAAATTGTGCTTCGTGCAACATAATTCTGGGTGCCATTTAAAAACCATAAGTGCTAATGACTCCATTCCTTTTTGTGGTTGTAGGGGCTGTTGATTGGAGCACACTAAAATAAACCTGATCTCTCTAGGACATTCAGAAGCCAAGTTATAAGCCCACAAATGTGTAACTGGACTACTTCTTTAAATTGACACCAGATCCGGTGACCTTTGGGACATGGTTTGACCCCCTTAGGAAAGTGCTATCATCATGAAACGTTCAGATCACTTACAACTCAATAGATTCTAACTTCCTGTAACGTTTCAGCCTGATTGGACCTTGTTTTCACACAAATGAACCCAGAACGATGTGAAAGTGTGCTTCGTGCAACATAATTCTGGGTGCCATTTAAAAACCATAAGTGCTAATGACTCCATTCCTCTTTGGGGTAATGGGGGCTGTTAACTGGAGTACTCTAAAACAAACCTGACCTCTCTAGGACATTCAGAAGCCAAGTTATATGCCCACAAAGATGTAACTGGACTACTTCTTTAAAGTGACACCAGGCCCGGTGACCTTTGGGACATGGTTTTACCCCCTATAGGAATGTGTGATCATCTTGAAACGTTCAGATCACTTACAACTCAATAGATTCTACCTTCTTATAGCGTTTCAGCCTGATTGGACCTTGTTTTCACACAAATGGACCCAGAATGAAGTGAAATTGTGCTTCGTGCAACATAATTCTGGGTGCCATTTACAAACCATAAGTGCTAATGACTCCATTCCTTTTTGTGGTTGTAGGGGCTGTTGATTGGAGTACACTAAAACAAACCTGATCTCTCTAGGACATTCAGAAGCCAAGTTATAAGCCCACAAATGTGTAACTGGACTACTTTAAATTGACACCAGATCCGGTGACCTTTGGGACATGGTTTGACCCCCTTAGGAAAGTGCTATCATCATGAAACGTTCAGATCACTTACAACTCAATAGATTCTACCTTCTTGTAACGTTTCAGCCTGATTGGACCTTGTTTTCACACAAATGGACCCAGAATGATGTGAAATTGTGCTTCGTGCAACATAATTCTGGGTGCCATTTACAAACCATAAGTGCTAATGACTCCATTCCTTTTTGTGGTTGTAGGGGCTATTGATTGGAGTACACTAAAACAAACCTGATCTCTCTAGGACATTCAGAAGCCAAGTCATAAGCCCACAAATGTGTAACTGGACTAATTCTTTAAAGTGACACCAGATCCGGTGACCTTTGCGACATGGTTTGACCCCCTTAGGAAAGTGCTATCATCATGAAACGTTCAGATCACTTACAACTCAATAGATTCTACCTTCCTGTAACGTTTCTGCCTGATTGGACCTTGTTTTCACACAAATGAACCCAGAATGATGTGAAATTGTGCTTCGTGCAACATAATTCTGGGTGCCATTTACAAACCATAAGTGCTAATGACTCCATTCCTTTTTGTGGTAGTAGGGGCTGTTGATTGGAGTACATTAAAACAAACCTGATCTCTCTAGGACATTCAGAAGCCAAGTTATAAGCCTACAAAGATGTAACTGGACTACTTCTTTAAAGTGACACCAGGCCCGGTGACCTTTGGGACATGGTTTTACCCCCTATAGGAATGTGCGATCATCTTGAAACGTTCAGATCACTTACAACTCAATAGATTCTACCTTCCTGTAACGTTTCAGCCTGATTGGACCTTGTTTTCACACAAATGGACCCAGAATGATGTGAAATTGTGCTTCGTGCAACATAATTCTGGGTGCCATTTAAGAACCATAAGTGCTAATGACTCCATTCCTTTTTGTGGTTGTAGGGGCTGTTGATTGGAGTACACTAAAACAACCCTGATCTCTCTAGGACATTCAGAAGCCACGTTATAAGCCCACAAATGTGTAACTGGACTACTACTTTAAATTGACACCAGATCCGGTGACATTTGGGACATGGTTTGACCCCCTTAGGAAAGTGCTATCATCATGAAACGTTCAGATCACTTACAACTCAACAGATTCTACCTTCCTGTAACGTTTCAGCCTGATTGGACCTTGTTTTCACACAAATGAACCCAGAATGAAGTGAAATTGTGCTTCGTGCAACATAATTCTGGGTGCCATTTACAAACCATAAGTGCTAATGACTCCATTCCTTTTTGTGGTTGTAGGGGCTGTTGATTGGAGTACACTAAAAAAAACCTGATCTCTCTAGGACATTCAGAAGCCAAGTTATAAGCCTACAAAGATGTAACTGGACTACTTCTTTAAAGTGACACCAGGCCCGGTGACCTTTGGGACATGCTTTTACCCCCTATAGGAATGTGCGATCATCTTGAAACGTTCAGATCACTTACAACTCAATAGATTCTACCTTCCTGTAACGTTTCAGCCTGATTGGACCTTGTTTTCACACAAATGGACCCAGAATGATGTGAAATTGTGCTTCGTGCAACATAATTCTGGGTGCCATTTAAGAACCATAAGTGCTAATGACTCCATTCCTTTTTGTGGTTGTAGGGGCTGTTGATTGGAGTACACTAAAACAACCCTGATCGCTCTAGGACATTCAGAAGCCAAGTTATAAGCCCACAAAGGTGTAACTGGACTACTTCTTTAAAGTGACACCAGGCCCGGTGACCTTTGGGACATGGTTTGACCCCCTATAGGAAAGTGCTATCATCATGAAACGTTCAGATCACTTACAACTCAATAGATTCTACCTTCCTGTAACGTTTCTGCCTGATTGGACCTTGTTTTCACACAAATGAACCCAGAATGATGTGAAATTTTGCTTCGTGCAACATAATTCTGGGTGCCATTTACAAACCATAAGTGCTAATGACTCCATTCCTTTTTGTGGCTGTAGGGGCTGTTGATTGGAGTACATTAAAACAAATCTGACCTCTCCAGGACATTCAGAAGCCAAGTTATAAGCCCACAAATGTGTAACTGGACTACTACTTTAAATTGACACCAGATCCGGTGACATTTGGGACATGGTTTGACCCCCTTAGGAAAGTGCTATCATCATGAAACGTTCAGATCACTTACAACTCAATAGATTCTACCTTCCTGTAACGTTTCAGCCTGATTGGACCTTGTTTTCACACAAATGAACCCAGAATGATGTGAAATTGTGCTTCGTGCAACATAATTCTGGGTGCCATTTAAAAACCATAAGTGCTAATGACTCCATTCCTTTTTGTGGTTGTAGGGGCTGTTGATTGGAGTATACTAAAACAAACCTGATCTCTCTAGGACATTCAGAAGCCAAGTTATAAGCCCACAAATGTGTAACTGGACTACTTCTTTAGACACCAGATCCGGTGACCTTTGGGACATGGTTTGACCCCCTTAGGGAAGTGCTATCATCATGAAACGTTCAGATCACTTACAATTTAATAGATTCTACCTTCCTGTAATGTTTCAGCCTGATTGGACCTTGTTTTCACACAAATGGACCCAGAATGATGTGAAATTGTGCTTCGTGCAATATAATTCTGGGTGCCATTTACAAACCATAAGTGCTAATGACTCCATTCCTTTTTGTGGTTGTAGGGGCTGTTGATTGGAGTACACTAAAACAAACCTGATCTCTCTAGGACATTCAGAAGCCAAGTTATAAGCCCACAAATGTGTAACTGGACTAATTCTTTAAAGTGACACCAGATCCGGTGACCTTTGCGACATGGTTTGACCCCCTTAGGAAAGTGCTGTCATCATGAAACGTTCAGATCACTTACAACTCAATAGATTCTACCTTCCTGTAACGTTTCTGCCTGATTGGACCTTGTTTTCACACAAATGAACCCAGAATGATGTGAAATTGTGCTTCGTGCAACATAATTCTGGGTGCCATTTACAAACCATAAGTGCTAATGACTCCATTCCTTTTTGTGGTTGTAGGGGCTGTTGATTGGAGTACATTAAAACAAACCTGATCTCTCTAGGACATTCAGAAGCCAAGTTATAAGCCTACAAAGATGTAACTGGACTACTTCTTTAAAGTGACACCAGGCCCGGTGACCTTTGGGACATGGTTTTACCCCCTATAGGAATGTGCGATCATCTTGAAACGTTCAGATCACTTACAACTCAATAGATTCTACCTTCCTGTAACGTTTCAGCCTGATTGGACCTTGTTTTCACACAAATGGACCCAGAATGATGTGAAATTGTGCTTCGTGCAACATAATTCTGGGTGCCATTTAAGAACCATAAGTGCTAATGACTCCATTCCTTTTTGTGGTTGTAGGGGCTGTTGATTGGAGTACACTAAAACAACCCTGATCTCTCTAGGACATTCAGAAGCCAAGTTATAAGCCCACAAAGGTGTAACTGGACTACTTCTTTAAAGTGACACCAGGCCCGGTGACCTTTGGGACATGGTTTGACCCCCTATAGGAAAGTGCTATCATCATGAAACGTTCAGATCACTTACAACTCAATAGATTCTACCTTCCTGTAACGTTTCTGCCTGATTGGACCTTGTTTTCACACAAATGAACCCAGAATGATGTGAAATTTTGCTTCGTGCAACATAATTCTGGGTGCCATTTACAAACCATAAGTGCTAATGACTCCATTCCTTTTTGTGGTTGTAGGGGCTGTTGATTGGAGTACATTAAAACAAATCTGACCTCTCCAGGACATTCAGAAGCCAAGTTATAAGCCCACAAATGTGTAACTTGACTAATTCTTTAAAGTGACACCAGATCCAGTGACCTTTGCGACATGGTTTGACCCCCTTAGGAAAGTGCTGTCATCATGAAACGTTCAGATCACTTACAACTCAATAGATTCTACCTTCCTGTAACGTTTCTGCCTGATTGGACCTTGTTTTCACACAAATGAACCCAGAATGATGTGAAATTGTGCTTCGTGCAACATAATTCTGGGTGCCATTTACAAACCATAAGTGCTAATGACTCCATTCCTTTTTGTGGTTGTAGGGGCTGTTGATTGGAGTACATTAAAACAAACCTGATCTCTCTAGGACATTCAGAAGCCAAGTTATAAGCGTACAAAGATGTAACTGGACTACTTCTTTAAAGTGACACCAGGCCCGGTGACCTTTGGGACATGGTTTTACCCCCTATAGGAATGTGCGATCATCTTGAAACGTTCAGATCACTTACAACTCAATAGATTCTACCTTCCTGTAACGTTTCAGCCTGATTGGACCTTGTTTTCACACAAATGGACCCAGAATGATGTGAAATTGTGCTTCGTGCAACATAATTCTGGGTGCCATTTAAGAACCATAAGTGCTAATGACTCCATTCCTTTTTGTGGTTGTAGGGGCTGTTGATTGGAGTACACTAAAACAACCCTGATCTCTCTAGGACATTCAGAAGCCAAGTTATAAGCCCACAAAGGTGTAACTGGACTACTTCTTTAAAGTGACACCAGGCCCGGTGACCTTTGGGACATGGTTTGACCCCCTATAGGAAAGTGCTATCATCATGAAACGTTCAGATCACTTACAACTCAATAGATTCTACCTTCCTGTAACGTTTCTGCCTGATTGGACCTTGTTTTCACACAAATGAACCCAGAATGATGTGAAATTTTGCTTCGTGCAACATAATTCTGGGTGCCATTTACAAACCATAAGTGCTAATGACTCCATTCCTTTTTGTGGTTGTAGGGGCTGTTGATTGGAGTACATTAAAACAAATCTGACCTCTCCAGGACATTCAGAAGCCAAGTTATAAGCCCACAAATGTGTAACTGGACTACTACTTTAAATTGACACCAGATCCGGTGACATTTGGGACATGGTTTGACCCCCTTAGGAAAGTGCTATCATCATGAAACGTTCAGATCACTTACAACTCAATAGATTCTACCTTCCTGTAACGTTTCAGCCTGATTGGACCTTGTTTTCACACAAATGAACCCAGAATGATGTGAAATTGTGCTTCGTGCAACATAATTCTGGGTGCCATTTAAAAACCATAAGTGCTAATGACTCCATTCCTTTTTGTGGTTGTAGGGGCTGTTGATTGGAGTATACTAAAACAAACCTGATCTCTCTAGGACATTCAGAAGCCAAGTTATAAGCCCACAAATGTGTAACTGTACTACTTCTTTAGACACCAGATCCGGTGACCTTTGGGACATGGTTTGACCCCCTTAGGGAAGTGCTATCATCATGAAACGTTCAGATCACTTACAATTTAATAGATTCTACCTTCCTGTAATGGTTCAGCCTGATTGGACCTTGTTTTCACACAAATGGACCCAGAATGATGTGAAATTGTGCTTCGTGCAACATAATTCTGGGTGCCATTTACAAACCATAAGTGCTAATGACTCCATTCCTTTTTGTGGTTGTAGGGGCTGTTGATTGGAGTACACTAAAACAAACCTGATCTCTCTAGGACATTCAGAAGCCAAGTTATAAGCCCACAAATGTGTAACTGGACTACTTCTTTAAATTGACACCAGATCCGGTGACCTTTGGGACATGGTTTGACCCCCTTAGGAAAGTGCTATCATCATGAAACGTTCAGATCACTTACAACTCAATAGATTCTACCTTCCTGTAACGTTTCAGCCTGATTGGACCTTGTTTTCACACAAATGAACCCAGAATGATGTGAAATTGTGCTTCGTGCAACATAATTCTGGGTGCCATTTAAAAACCATAAGTGCTAATGACTCCATTCCTTTTTGTGGTTGTAGGGGCTGTTGATTGGTGTACACTAAAACAAACCTGATCGCTCTAGGACATTCAGAAGCCAAGTTATAAGCCCACAAATGTGTAACTGGACTACTTCTTTAAATTGACACCAGATCCGGTGACCTTTGGGACATGGTTTGACCCCCTTAGGAAAGTGCTATCATCATGAAACGTTCAGATCACTTACAACGCAATAGATTCTACCTTCCTGTAACGTTTCAGCCTGATTTGACCTTGTTTTCACACAAATGAACCCAGAATGATGTGAAATTGTGCTTCGTGCAACATAATTCTGGGTGCCATTTAAAAACCATAAGTGCTAATGTCTCCATTCCTTTTTGTGGTTCCAGGGGCTGTTGATTGGAGTACACTAAAACAAACCTGATCTCTCTAGGACATTCAGAAGCCAAGTTATAAGCCCACACACAAAGATGTAACTGGACTACTTCTTTAAAGTGACACTTGGCCCGGTGACCTTTGGGACATGGTTTGACCCCCTATAGGAATGTGCGATCATCTTGAAACGTTCAGATCACTTACAACTCAATAGATTCTACCTTCTTGTAGCGTTTCAGCCGGATTGGACCTTGTTTTCACACAAATTGACCCAGAATCATGTGAAATTGTGCTTAGTGCAGCATAATTCTGGGTGCCATTTAAGAACCATAAGTGCTAATGACTCCATTCCTTTTTGTGGTTGTAGGGGCTGTTGATTGGAGTACACTAAAATAAACCTAACCTCTCTAGGACATTCAGAAGCCAAGTTATACGCCCACAAAGGTGTAACTGGACTACTTCTTTAAAGTGACACTTGGCCCGGTGACCTTTGGGACATGGTTTGACCCCCTATAGGAATGTGCGATCATCTTGAAACGTTCAGATCACTTACAACTCAATAGATTCTACCTTCCAGTAACGTTTCAGCCGGATTGGACCTTGTTTTCACACAAATTGACCCAGAATGATGTGAAATTGTGCTTCGTGCAACATAATTCTGGGTGCCACTTACAAACCATAAGTGCTAATGACTCCATTCCTTTTTGTGGTTTTAGGGGCTGTTGATTGGAGTACATTAAAACAAACCTGATCTCTCTAGGACATTCAGAAGCCAAGTTATAAGCCCACAAATGTGTAACTTGACTACTTCTTTAAATTGACACCAGATCCAGTGACCTTTGGGACATGGTTTGACCCCCTTAGGAAAGGGCTATCATCATGAAACGTTCAGATCACTTACAACTCAATAGATTCTACCTTCCTGTAACGTTTCAGCCTGATTGGACCTTGTTTTCACACAAATGGACCCAGAATGATGTGAAATTGTGCTTCGTGCAACATAATTCTGGGTGCCATTTAAAAACCATAAGTGCTAATGACTCCATTCCTTTTTGTGGTTGTAGGGGCTGTTGATTGGAGCACACTAAAATAAACCTGATCTCTCTAGGACATTCAGAAGCCAAGTTATAAGCCCACAAATGTGTAACTGGACTACTTCTTTAAATTGACACCAGATCCGGTGACCTTTGGGACATGGTTTGACCCCCTTAGGAAAGTGCTATCATCATGAAACGTTCAGATCACTTACAACTCAATAGATTCTACCTTCCTGTAACGTTTCAGCCTGATTGGACCTTGTTTTCACACAAATGAACCCAGAATGATGTGAAATTGTGCTTCGTGCAACATAATTCTGGGTGCCATTTACAAACCATAAGTGCTAATGACTCCATTACTTTTTGTGGTTGTAGGGGCTGTTGATTGGAGTACACTAAAACAAACTTGACCTCTCTAGGACATTCAGAAGCCAAGTTATAAGCCCACAAAGGTGTAACTGGACAACTTCTTTAAAGTGACACCAGATCCGGTGACCTTTGGGACATGGTTTGACCCCCTTAGGAAAGTGCTATCATCATGAAACGTTCAGATCACTTACAACTCAATAGATTCTACCTTCCTGTAACGTTTCAGCCTGATTGGACCTTGTTTTCACACAAATGAACCCAGAATGATGTGAAATTGTGCTTCGTGCAACATAATTCTGGGTGCCATTTAAAAACCATAAGTGCTAATGACTCCATTCCTTTTTGTGGTTGTAGGGGCTGTTGATTGGTGTACACTAAAACAAACCTGATCGCTCTAGGACATTCAGAAGCCAAGTTATAAGCCCACAAATGTGTAACTGGACTACTTCTTTAAATTGACACCAGATCCGGTGACCTTTGGGACATGGTTTGACCCCCTTAGGAAAGTGCTATCATCATGAAACGTTCAGATCACTTACAACGCAATAGATTCTACCTTCCTGTAACGTTTCAGCCTGATTGGACCTTGTTTTCACACAAATGAACCCAGAATGATGTGAAATTGTGCTTCGTGCAACATAATTCTGGGTGCCATTTAAAAACCATAAGTGCTAATGTCTCCATTCCTTTGTGTGGTTCCAGGGGCTGTTGATTGGAGTACACTAAAACAAACCTGATCTCTCTAGGACATTCAGAAGCCAAGTTATAAGCCCACACACAAAGATGTAACTGGACTACTTCTTTAAAGTGACACTTGGCCCGGTGACCTTTGGGACATGGTTTGACCCCCTATAGGAATGTGCGATCATCTTGAAACGTTCAGATCACTTACAGCTCAATAGATTCTACCTTCTTGTAGCGTTTCAGCCGGATTGGACCTTGTTTTCACACAAATTGACCCAGAATCATGTGAAATTGTGCTTAGTGCAGCATAATTCTGGGTGCCATTTAAGAACCATAAGTGCTAATGACTCCATTCCTTTTTGTGGTTGTAGGGGCTGTTGATTGGAGTACACTAAAATAAACCTGATCTCTCTAGGACATTCAGAAGCCAAGTTATAAGCCCACAAATGTGTAAATGGACTACTTCTTTAAATTGACACCAGATCCGGTGACCTTTGGGACATGGTTTGACCCCCTTAGGAAAGCGCTATCATCATGAAACGTTCAGATCACTTACAACTCAATAGATTCTAGCTTCCAGTAACGTTTCAGCCTGATTGGACCTTGTTTTCACACAAATTGACCCAGAATCATGTGAAATTGTGCTTAGTGCAGCATAATTCTGGGTGCCATTTAAGAACCATAAGTGCTAATGACTCCATTCCTTTTTGTGGTTGTAGGGGCTGTTGATTGGAGTACACTAAAACAAACCTAACCTCTCTAGGACATTCAGAAGCCAAGTTATAAGCCCACAAAGGTGTAACTGGACTACTTCTTTAAAGTGACACTTGGCCCGGTGACCTTTGGGACATGGTTTGACCCCCTATAGGAATGTGCGATCATCTTGAAACGTTCAGATCACTTACAACTCAATAGATTCTACCTTCCAGTAACGTTTCAGCCGGATTGGACCTTGTTTTCACACAAATTGACCCAGAATGATGTGAAATTGTACTTCGTGCAACATAATTCTGGGTGCCACTTACAAACCATAAGTGCTAATGACTCCATTCCTTTTTGTGGTTGTAGGGGCTGTTGATTGGAGTACATTAAAACAAACCTGATCTCTCTAGGACATTCAGAAGCCAAGTTATAAGCCCACAAATGTGTAACTGGACTACTTCTTTAAATTGACACCAGATCCAGTGACCTTTGGGACATGGTTTGACCCCCTTAGGAAAGTGCTATCATCATGAAACGTTCAGATCACTTACAACTCAATAGATTCTACCTTCCTGTAACGTTTCAGCCTGATTGGACCTTGTTTTCACACAAATGGACCCAGAATGATGTGAAATTGTGCTTCGTGCAACATAATTCTGGGTGCGATTTAAAAACAATAAGTGCTAATGACTCCATTCCTTTTTGTGGTTGTAGGGGCTGTTTATTGGAGTACACTAAAATAAACCTGATCTCTCTAGGACATTCAGAAGCCAAGTTATAAGCCCACAAATGTGTAACTGGACTACTTCTTTAAATTGACACCAGATCGGGTGACCTTTGGGACATGGTTTGACCCCCTTAGGAAAGTGCTATCATCATGAAACGTTCAGATCACTTACAACTCAATAGATTCTACCTTCCTGTAACGTTTCAGCCTGATTGGACCTTGTTTTCACACAAATGAACCCAGAATGATGTGAAATTGTGCTTCGTGCAACATAATTCTGGGTGCCATTTACAAACCATAAGTGCTAATGACTCCATTCCTTTTTGTGGTTGTAGGGGCTGTTGATTGGAGTACACTAAAACAAACTTGACCTCTCTAGGACATTCAGAAGCCAAGTTATAAGCCCACAAAGGTGTAACTGGACAACTTCTTTAAAGTGACACCAGATCCGGTGACCTTTGGGACATGGTTTGACCCCCTTAGGAAAGTGCTATCATCATGAAACATTCAGATCACTTACAACTCAATAGATTCTACCTTCCTGTAACGTTTCAGCCTGATTGGACCTTGTTTTCACACAAATGAACCCAGAATGATGTGAAATTGTGCTTCGTGCAACATAATTCTGGGTGCCATTTACAAACCTTAAGTGCTAATGACTCCATTCCTTTTTGTGGTTGTAGGGGCTGTTGATTGGAGTACACTAAAACAAACCTGATCTCTCTAGGACATTCAGAAGCCAAGTTATAAGCCCACAAATGTGTAACTGGACTACTTCTTTAAATTGACACCAGATCCGGTGACCTTTGGGACATGGTTTGACCCCCTTAGGAAAGTGCTATCATCATGAAACGTTCAGATCACTTACAACTCAATAGATTCTACCTTCCTGTAACGTTTCTGCCTGATTGGACCTTGTTTTCACACAAATGAACCCAGAATGATGTGAAATTGTGCTTCGTGCAACATAATTCTGGGTGCCATTTACAAACCATAAGTGCTAATGACTCCATTCCTTTTTGTGGTTTTAGGGGCTGTTGATTGGACTACACTAAAACAAACTAACCTCTCTAGGACATTCAGAAGCCAAGTTATAAGCCCAAAAGGTGTAACTGGACTACTACTTTAAAGTGACACCAGGCCATGTGACCTTTGGGACATGGTTTTACCCCCTATAGGAATGTGCGATCATCTTGAAATGTTCAGATCACTTACAACTCAATAGATTCTACCTTCTTGTAGCGTTTCAGCCTGATTGGACCTTGTTTTCACACAAATGGACCCAGAATGATGTGAAATTGTGCTTCGTGCAACATAATTCTGGGTGCCATTTACAAACCATAAGTGCTAATGACTCCATTCCTTTTTGTGGTTGTAGGGGCTGTTGATTGGAGTACACTAAACAAACCTGATCTCTCTAGGACATTCAGAAGCCAAGTTAAAAGCCCACAAATGTGTAACTGGACTACTTCTTTAAATTGACACCAGATCCGGTGACTTTTGGGACATGGTTTGACCCCCTTAGGAAAGTGCTATCATCATGAAACGTTCAGATCACTTGCAACTCAATAGATTCTACCTTCCTGTAACGTTTCCGCCTGATTGGACCTTGTTTTCACACAAATGAACCCAGAATGATGTGAAATTGTGCTTCGTGCAACATAATTCTGGGTGCCATTTACAAACCATAAGTGCTAATATCTCCATTCCTTTTTGTGGTTGTAGGGGCTGTTGATTGGAGTACATTAAAACAAACCTGATCTCTCTAGGACATTCAGAAGCCAAGTTATAAGCCCACAAATGTGTAACTGGACTACTTCTTTAAATTGACACCAGATCCGGTGACCTTTGGGACATGGTTTGATCCCCTTAGGAAAGCGCTATCATCATGAAACGTTCAGATCACTTACAACTAAATAGATTCTACCTTCCTGTAACGTTTCAGCCTGATTGGACCTTGTTTTCACACAAATGAACCCAGAATGATGTGAAATTGTGCTTCGTGCAACATAATTCTGGGTGCCATTTACAAACCATAAATGCTAATGACTCCATTCCTTTTTGTGGTTGTAGGGGCTGTTGATTGGAGTACATTAAAACAAACCTGATTTCTCTAGGACATTCAGAAGCCAAGTTATAAGCCCACGAATGTGTAACTGGACTACTTCTTTAAAGTGACACCAGGCCCGTTGACCTTTGGGACATGGTTTGACCCCCTTAGGAAAGTGCTATCATCATGAAACGTTCAGATCACTTACAACTAAATAGATTCTACCTTCCTGTAACGTTTCAGCCTGATTGGACCTTGTTTTCACACAAAGGAACCCAGAATGATGTGAAATTGTGCTTCGTGCAACATAATTCTGGGTGCCATTTACAAACCATAAATGCTAATGACTTCATTCCTTTTAGTGGTAATTGGGGCTGCTAATTGGAGTACTCTAAAACAAACCTGACCTCTCTAGGATATTCAGAAGCCAAGTTATAAGCCCACAAAGGTGTAACTGGACTACTTCTTTAAAGAGACACCAGGCCCGGTGACCTTTGGGACATGGTTTGACCCCCTTAGGAAAGTGCTATCATCATGAAACGTTCAGATCACTTACAATTCAATAGATTCTACCTTCCTGTAACGTTTCAGCCTGATTGTACCTTGTTTTCACACAAATGAACCCAGAATGATGTGAAATTGTGCTTCGTGCAACATAATTCTGGGTGCCATTTAAAAACCATAAGTGCTAATGACTCCATTCCTTATTGTGGTTGTAGGGGCTGTTGATTGGAGTATACTAAAACAAACCTGATGTCTCTAGGACATTCAGAAGCCAAGTTATAAGCCCACAAATGTGTAACTGGACTACTTCTTTAAATTGACACCAGATCCGGTGACCTTTGGGACATGGTTTGACCCCCTTAGGAAAGTGCTATCATCATGAAACGTTCAGATCACTTACAACTCAATAGATTCTACCTTCCTGTAACGTTTCAGCCGGATTGGACCTTGTTTTCACACAAATGAACCCAGAATGATGTGAAATTGTGCTTCGTGCAACATAATTCTGGGTGCCATTTACAAACCATAAATGCTAATGACTCCATTCCTTTTTGTGGTTGTAGGGGCTGTTGATTGGAGTACATTAAAGCAAACCTGATCTCTCTAGGACATTCAGAAGCCAAGTTATAAGTCCACAAATGTGTAACTGGACTACTACTTTAAATTGACACCAGATCCAGTGACCTTTGGGACATGGTTTGACCCCCTTAGGAAAGTGCTATCATCATGAAACGTTCAGATCACTTACAACTGAATAGATTCTACCTTCCTGTAACGTTTCAGCCTGATTGGACCTTGTTTTCACACAAATGGACCCAGAATGATGTGAAATTGTGCTTCGTGCAACATAATTCTGGGTGCCATTTACAAACCATAAGTGCTAATGACTCCATTCCTTTTTGTGGTTGTAGGGGCTGTTGATTGGAGTACACTAAAACAAACCTGACCTCTCTAGGACATTCAGAAGCCAAGTTATAAGCCCACAAAGGTGTAACTGGACTACTTCTTTAAAGTGACACCAGGCCCGGTGACCTTTGGGACATGGTTTGACCCCCTATGGGAATGTGAGATCATCATGAAACATTCAGATCACTTACAACTCAATAGATTCTACCTTCCTGTAACGTTTCAGCCTGATTGGACCTTGTTTTCACACAAATGAACCCAGAATGATGTGAAATTGTGCTTCGTGCAACATAATTCTGGGTGCCATTTACAAACCTTAAGTGCTAATGACTCCATTCCTTTTTGTGGTTGTAGGGGCTGTTGATTGGAGTACACTAAAACAAACCTGATCTCTCTAGGACATTCAGAAGCCAAGTTATAAGCCCACAAATGTGTAACTGGACTACTTCTTTAAATTGACACCAGATCCGGTGACCTTTGGGACATGGTTTGACCCCCTTAGGAAAGTGCTATCATCATGAAACGTTCAGATCACTTACAACTCAATAGATTCTACCTTCCTGTAACGTTTCTGCCTGATTGGACCTTGTTTTCACACAAATGAACCCAGAATGATGTGAAATTGTGCTTCGTGCAACATAATTCTGGGTGCCATTTACAAACCATAAGTGCTAATGACTCCATTCCTTTTTGTGGTTTTAGGGGCTGTTGATTGGACTACACTAAAACAAACTAACCTCTCTAGGACATTCAGAAGCCAAGTTATAAGCCCAAAAGGTGTAACTGGACTACTACTTTAAAGTGACACCAGGCCATGTGACCTTTGGGACATGGTTTTACCCCCTATAGGAATGTGCGATCATCTTGAAATGTTCAGATCACTTACAACTCAATAGATTCTACCTTCTTGTAGCGTTTCAGCCTGATTGGACCTTGTTTTCACACAAATGGACCCAGAATGATGTGAAATTGTGCTTCGTGCAACATAATTCTGGGTGCCATTTACAAACCATAAGTGCTAATGACTCCATTCCTTTTTGTGGTTGTAGGGGCTGTTGATTGGAGTACACTAAACAAACCTGATCTCTCTAGGACATTCAGAAGCCAAGTTAAAAGCCCACAAATGTGTAACTGGACTACTTCTTTAAATTGACACCAGATCCGGTGACTTTTGGGACATGGTTTGACCCCCTTAGGAAAGTGCTATCATCATGAAACGTTCAGATCACTTGCAACTCAATAGATTCTACCTTCCTGTAACGTTTCCGCCTGATTGGACCTTGTTTTCACACAAATGAACCCAGAATGATGTGAAATTGTGCTTCGTGCAACATAATTCTGGGTGCCATTTACAAACCATAAGTGCTAATATCTCCATTCCTTTTTGTGGTTGTAGGGGCTGTTGATTGGAGTACATTAAAACAAACCTGATCTCTCTAGGACATTCAGAAGCCAAGTTATAAGCCCACAAATGTGTAACTGGACTACTTCTTTAAATTGACACCAGATCCGGTGACCTTTGGGACATGGTTTGATCCCCTTAGGAAAGCGCTATCATCATGAAACGTTCAGATCACTTACAACTAAATAGATTCTACCTTCCTGTAACGTTTCAGCCTGATTGGACCTTGTTTTCACACAAATGAACCCAGAATGATGTGAAATTGTGCTTCGTGCAACATAATTCTGGGTGCCATTTACAAACCATAAATGCTAATGACTCCATTCCTTTTTGTGGTTGTAGGGGCTGTTGATTGGAGTACATTAAAACAAACCTGATTTCTCTAGGACATTCAGAAGCCAAGTTATAAGCCCACGAATGTGTAACTGGACTACTTCTTTAAAGTGACACCAGGCCCGTTGACCTTTGGGACATGGTTTGACCCCCTTAGGAAAGTGCTATCATCATGAAACGTTCAGATCACTTACAACTAAATAGATTCTACCTTCCTGTAACGTTTCAGTCTGATTGGACCTTGTTTTCACACAAAGGAACCCAGAATGATGTGAAATTGTGCTTCGTGCAACATAATTCTGGGTGCCATTTACAAACCATAAATGCTAATGACTTCATTCCTTTTAGTGGTAATTGGGGCTGCTAATTGGAGTACTCTAAAACAAACCTGACCTCTCTAGGATATTCAGAAGCCAAGTTATAAGCCCACAAAGGTGTAACTGGACTACTTCTTTAAAGAGACACCAGGCCCGGTGACCTTTGGGACATGGTTTGACCCCCTTAGGAAAGTGCTATCATCATGAAACGTTCAGATCACTTACAATTCAATAGATTCTACCTTCCTGTAACGTTTCAGCCTGATTGTACCTTGTTTTCACACAAATGAACCCAGAATGATGTGAAATTGTGCTTCGTGCAACATAATTCTGGGTGCCATTTAAAAACCATAAGTGCTAATGACTCCATTCCTTATTGTGGTTGTAGGGGCTGTTGATTGGAGTATACTAAAACAAACCTGATGTCTCTAGGACATTCAGAAGCCAAGTTATAAGCCCACAAATGTGTAACTGGACTACTTCTTTAAATTGACACCAGATCCGGTGACCTTTGGGACATGGTTTGACCCCCTTAGGAAAGTGCTATCATCATGAAACGTTCAGATCACTTACAACTCAATAGATTCTACCTTCCTGTAACGTTTCAGCCGGATTGGACCTTGTTTTCACACAAATGAACCCAGAATGATGTGAAATTGTGCTTCGTGCAACATAATTCTGGGTGCCATTTACAAACCATAAATGCTAATGACTCCATTCCTTTTTGTGGTTGTAGGGGCTGTTGATTGGAGTACATTAAAGCAAACCTGATCTCTCTAGGACATTCAGAAGCCAAGTTATAAGTCCACAAATGTGTAACTGGACTACTACTTTAAATTGACACCAGATCCGGTGACCTTTGGGACATGGTTTGACCCCCTTAGGAAAGTGCTATCATCATGAAACGTTCAGATCACTTACAACTGAATAGATTCTACCTTCCTGTAACGTTTCAGCCTGATTGGACCTTGTTTTCACACAAATGGACCCAGAATGATGTGAAATTGTGCTTCGTGCAACATAATTCTGGGTGCCATTTACAAACCATAAGTGCTAATGACTCCATTCCTTTTTGTGGTTGTAGGGGCTGTTGATTGGAGTACACTAAAACAAACCTGACCTCTCTAGGACATTCAGAAGCCAAGTTATAAGCCCACAAAGGTGTAACTGGACTACTTCTTTAAAGTGACACCAGGCCCGGTGACCTTTGGGACATGGTTTGACCCCCTATGGGAATGTGAGATCATCATGAAACGTTCAGATCACTTACAACTCAATAGATTCTACCTTCTTGTAACGTTTCAGCCGGATTGGACCTTGTTTTCACACAAATGGACCCAGAATGATGTGAAGTTGTGCTTCGTGCAACATAATTCTGGGTGCCATTTACAAACCATAAGTGCTAATGACTCCATTCCTTTTGTCGTTGTAGGGGCTGTTGATTGGAGTACACTAAAACAAACTTGATCTCTCTAGGACATTCAGAAGCCAAGTTATAAGCCCACAAATGTGTAACTGGACTACTTCTTTAAATTGACACCAGATCCGGTGATCTTTGGGACATCGTTTGACCCCTTAGCAAAGTGCTATCATCATGAAACGTTCAGATACCTTACAACTCAGTAGATTCTACCTTCCTGTAACGTTTCAGCCTGATTGGACCTTGTTTTCACACAAATGAACCCAGAATGATGTGAAATTGTGCTTCGTGCAACATAATTCTGGGTGCCATTTAAAAACCATAAGTGCTAATGACTCCATTCCTTTTCGTGGTTGTAGGGGCGGTTGATTGGAGTACACTAAAACAACCCTGACCTCTCTAGGACATTCAGAAGCCAAGTTATAAGCCCACAAATGTGTAACTGGACTACTTCTTTAAAGTGACACCAGATCCAGTGACCTTTGGGACATGGTTTGACCCCCTTAGGAAAGTGCGATCATCATGAAACGTTCAGATCACTTACAACTCAATAGAATCTACCTTCCTGTATTGTTTCAGCCTGATTGGGCCTTGTTTTCACACAAATGAACCCAGAATGATGTGAAATTGTGCTTCGTGCAACATAATTCTGGGTGCCATTTAAAAACCATAAGTGCTAATGTCTCCATTCCTTTTTGTGGTTGTAGGGGCTGTTGATTGGAGTACACTAAAGCAAACCTGATCGCTCTAGGACATTCAGAAGCCAAGTTATAAGCCCACAAATGTGTAACTGGACTACTTCTTTAAATTGACACCAGATCCGGTGACCTTTGGGACATGGTTTGACCCCCTTAGGAAAGTGCTATCATCATGAAACGTTCAGATCACTTACAACTCAATAGATTCTACCTTCCTGTAACGTTTCAGCCGGATTGGACCTTGTTTTCACACAAATGAACCCAGAATGATGTGAAATTGTGCTTCGTGCAACATAATTCTGGGTGCCATTTACAAACCATAAATGCTAATGACTCCATTCCTTTTTGTGGTTGTAGGGGCTGTTGATTGGAGTACATTAAAGCAAACCTGATCTCTCTAGGACATTCAGAAGCCAAGTTATAAGTCCACAAATGTGTAACTGGACTACTACTTTAAATTGACACCAGATCCGGTGACCTTTGGGACATGGTTTGACCCCCTTAGGAAAGTGCTATCATCATGAAACGTTCAGATCACTTACAACTCAATAGATTCTACCTTCCTGTAACATTTCAGCCTGATTGGACCTTGTTTTCACACACATGGACCCAGAATGATGTGAAATTGTGCTTCGTGCAACATAATTCTGGGTGCCATTTACAAACCATAAGTGCTAATGACTCCATTCCTTTTTGTGGTTGTAGGGGCTGTTGATTGGAGTACACTAAAACAAACCTGACCTCTCTAGGACATTCAGAAGCCAAGTTATAAGCCCACAAAGGTGTAACTGGACTACTTCTTTAAAGTGACACCAGGCCCGGTGACCTTTGGGACATGGTTTGACCCCCTATGGGAATGTGAGATCATCATGAAACGTTCAGATCACTTACAACTCAATAGATTCTACCTTCTTGTAACGTTTCAGCCGGATTGGACCTTGTTTTCACACAAATGGACCCAGAATGATGTGAAGTTGTGCTTCGTGCAACATAATTCTGGGTGCCATTTACAAACCATAAGTGCTAATGACTCCATTCCTTTTGTGGTTGTAGGGGCTGTTGATTGGAGTACACTAAAACAAACTTGATCTCTCTAGGACATTCAGAAGCCAAGTTATAAGCCCACAAATGTGTAACTGGACTACTTCTTTAAATTGACACCAGATCCGGTGATCTTTGGGACATCGTTTGACCCCTTAGCAAAGTGCTATCATCATGAAACGTTCAGATACCTTACAACTCAGTAGATTCTACCTTCCTGTAACGTTTCAGCCTGATTGGACCTTGTTTTCACACAAATGAACCCAGAATGATGTGAAATTGTGCTTCGTGCAACATAATTCTGGGTGCCATTTAAAAACCATAAGTGCTAATGACTCCATTCCTTTTCGTGGTTGTAGGGGCTGTTGATTGGAGTACACTAAAACAACCCTGACCTCTCTAGGACATTCAGAAGCCAAGTTATAAGCCCACAAATGTTTAACTGGACTACTTCTTTAAAGTGACACCAGATCCAGTGACCTTTGGGACATGGTTTGACCCCCTTAGGAAAGTGCTATCATCATGAAACGTTCAGATCACTTACAACTCAATAGAATCTACCTTCCTGTATTGTTTCAGCCTGATTGGGCCTTGTTTTCACACAAATGAACCCAGAATGATGTGAAATTGTGCTTCGTGCAACATAATTCTGGGTGCCATTTAAAAACCATAAGTGCTAATGTCTCCATTCCTTTTTGTGGTTGTAGGGGCTGTTGATAGGAGTACACTAAAGCAAACCTGATCGCTCTAGGACATTCAGAAGCCAAGTTATAAGCCCACAAATGTGTAACTGGACTACTTCTTTAAATTGACACCAGATCCGGTGACCTTTGGGACATGGTTTGACCCCCTTAGGAAAGTGCTATCATCATGAAACGTTCAGATCACTTACAACTCAATAGATTCTACCTTCCTGTAACGTTTCAGCCGGATTGGACCTTGTTTTCACACAAATGAACCCAGAATGATGTGAAATTGTGCTTCGTGCAACATAATTCTGGGTGCCATTTACAAACCATAAATGCTAATGACTCCATTCCTTTTTGTGGTTGTAGGGGCTGTTGATTGGAGTACATTAAAGCAAACCTGATCTCTCTAGGACATTCAGAAGCCAAGTTATAAGTCCACAAATGTGTAACTGGACTACTACTTTAAATTGACACCAGATCCGGTGACCTTTGGGACATGGTTTGACCCCCTTAGGAAAGTGCTATCATCATGAAACGTTCAGATCACTTACAACTCAATAGATTCTACCTTCCTGTAACATTTCAGCCTGATTGGACCTTGTTTTCACACACATGGACCCAGAATGATGTGAAATTGTGCTTCGTGCAACATAATTCTGGGTGCCATTTACAAACCATAAGTGCTAATGACTCCATTCCTTTTTGTGGTTGTAGGGGCTGTTGATTGGAGTACACTAAAACAAACCTGACCTCTCTAGGACATTCAGAAGCCAAGTTATAAGCCCACAAAGGTGTAACTGGACTACTTCTTTAAAGTGACACCAGGCCCGGTGACCTTTGGGACATGGTTTGACCCCCTATGGGAATGTGAGATCATCATGAAACGTTCAGATCACTTACAACTCAATAGATTCTACCTTCTTGTAACGTTTCAGCCTGATTGGACCTTGTTTTCACACAAATGGACCCAGAATGATGTGAAATTGTGCTTCGTGCAACATAATTCTGGGTGCCATTTACAAACCATAAGTGCTAATGACTCCATTCCTTTTGTGGTTGTAGGGGCTGTTGATTGGAGTACACTAAAACAATTTTGATCTCTCTAGGACATTCAGAAGCCAAGTTATAAGCCCACAAATGTGTAACTGGACTACTTCTTTAAATTGACACCAGATCCGGTGACCTTTGGGACATGGTTTGATCCCCTTAGGAAAGCGCTATCATCATGAAACGTTCAGATCACTTACAACTAAATAGATTCTACCTTCCTGTAACGTTGCAGCCTGATTGGACCTTGTTTTCACACAAATGAACCCAGAATGATGTGAAATTGTGCTTCGTGCAACATAATTCTGGGTGCCATTTACAAACCATAAGTGCTAATGACTCCATTCCTTTTTGTGGTTGTAGGGGCTGTTGATTGCAGTATTCTAAAACAAACCTGATATCTATAGGACATTCAGAAGCCAAGTTATAAGCCCACAAAGGTGTAACTGGACTACTTCTTTAAAGTGACACTTGGCCCGGTGACCTTTGGGACATGGTTTGACCACCTAAAGGAATGTGCGATCATCTTGAAACGTTCAGATCACTTACAACTCAATAGATTCTACCTTCTTGTAGCGTTTCAGCCGGATTGGACCTTGTTTTCACACAAATTGACCCAGAATGATGTGAAATTGTGCTTCGTGCAACATAATTCTGGGTGCCATTTACAAACCATAAAAGCTAATGACTTCATTCCTTTTAGTGGTAATGGGGGCTGCTAATTGGAGTACTCTAAAACAAACCTGACCTCTCTAGGATATTCAGAAGCCAAGTTATAAGCCCACAAAGGTGTAACTGGACTACTTCTTTAAATTGACACCAGATCCGGTGACCTTTGGGACATGGTTTGATCCCCTTAGGAAAGCGCTATCATCATGAAACGTTCAGATCACTTACAACTAAATAGATTCTACCTTCCTGTAACGTTTCAGCCTGATTGGACCTTGTTTTCACACAAATGAACCCAGAATGATGTGAAATTGTGCTTCGTGCAACATAATTCTGGGTGCCATTTACAAACCATAAATGCTAATGACTCCATTCCTTTTTGTGGTTGTAGGGGCTGTTGATTGGAGTACATTAAAACAAACCTGATCTCTCTAGGACATTCAGAAGCCAAGTTATAAGCCCACGAATGTGTAACTGGACTACTTCTTTAAAGTGACACCAGGCCCGGTGACCTTTGGGACATGGTTTGACCCCCTTAGGAAAGTGCTATCATCATGAAACGTTCATATCACTTACAACTAAATAGATTCTACCTTCCTGTAACGTTTCAGCCTGATTGGACCTTGTTTTCACACAAATGAACCCAGAATGATGTGAAATTGTGCTTCGTGCAACATAATTCTGGGTGCCATTTAAAAACCATAAGTGCTAATGACTCCATTCCTTTTTGTGGTTGTAGGGGCTGTTGATTGGAGTACACTAAAACAACCCTGACCTATCTAGGACATTCAGAAGCCAAGTTATAAGCCCACAAATGTGTAACTGGACTACTTCTTTAAAGTGACACCAGATCCAGTGACCTTTGGGACATGGTTTGACCCCCTTAGGAAAGTGCGATCATCATGAAATGTTCAGATCACTTACAACTCAATAGATTCTACCTTCCTGTATTGTTTCAGCCTGATTGGACCTTGTTTTCACACAAATGAACCCAGAATGATGTGAAATTGTGCTTCGTGCAACATAATTCTGGGTGCCATTTAAAAACCATAAGTGCTAATGTCTCCATTCCTTTTTGTGGTTGTAGGGGCTGTTGATTGGAGTACACTAAAGCAAACCTGATCGCTCTAGGACATTCAGAAGCCAAGTTATAAGCCCACAAATGTGTAACTGGACTACTTCTTTAAATTGACACCAGATCCGGTGACCTTTGGGACATGGTTTGACCCCCTTAGGAAAGTGCTATCATCATGAAACGTTCAGATCACTTACAACTCAATAGATTCTACCTTCCTGTAACGTTTCAGCCGGATTGGACCTTGTTTTCACACAAATGAACCCAGAATGATGTGAAATTGTGCTTCGTGCAACATAATTCTGGGTGCCTTTTACAAACCATAAATGCTAATGACTCCATTCCTTTTTGTGGTTGTAGGGGCTGTTGATTGGAGTACATTAAAGCAAACCTGATCTCTCTAGGACATTCAGAAGCCAAGTTATACAAGTGCTGGCCAGTAAATTAGAATATCATCAAAAGGTTGAAAATATTTCAGTAATTCCATTCAAAACGTGAAACTTGTACATTATATCCATGCAATGCACACAGACCAATGTATTTCCAATGTTCATTACATTTAAATTTGATATTCATAAGTGACAACTAATGAAAACTCCAAATTTGGTATCTCAAAAAATTAGAATATTCTGAAAAGGCTGAATATAGAAGACACCTGCTGCCACTCTAATCAGCTGATTTACTCAAAACACCTGCAAAGGCCTTTAAAAGGTCCCTCAGTCTTGTTTTGAAGGCACCACAATCATGGGGAAGACTTCTGACTTAACAGCTGTCCAAAAGACAATCATTGACACCTTGCACAAGGAGGGCAAGACACAAAAGGTGATTGCTAAAGAAGCTGGCTGTTCGCAGAGCTCTGTGTCCAAGCACATTAACAGACAGGCGAAGGGACGGAAAAAATGTGGTAGAAAAAAGTGTACAAGCTCTAGGGATAACCGCACCCTGCAGAGAATTGTGACGACAAACCCATTCAAAAATGTGGGGGAGATCCACAAAGAGTGGACTGCAGCTGGAGTCAGCGCTTCAAGAACCACCACGAGGAGACTCATGAAAGACATGGGATTCAGGTGTCGCATTCCGTGTGTCAAGCCACTCTTGAACAAGAAACAGCGCAAGAAGCGTCTCGCCTGGGCCAAGGACAAAAAGGACTGGACTGATGCTGAGTGGTCCAAAGTTATGTTTTCTGATGAAAGCAAGTTCTGCATTTCCTTTGGAAATCAAGGACCCAGAGTCTGGAGGAAGAGCGGAGAAGCACAGAATCCACGTTGCATGAGGTCCAGTGTAAAGTTTCCACCGTCAGTGATGGTGTGGGGTGCCATGTCATCTGCCGGTGTTGGCCCACTCTGTTTCCTGAGGTCCAGGGTCAATGCAGCCGTCTACCAGGAAGTTTTAGAGCACTTCATGCTTCCTGCTGCTGACCAACTTTATGGGGATGCAGACTTCACCTTTCAACAGGACTTGGCACCTGCACACAGTGCCAAAACCACCAGCACCTGGTTCAAGGACCATGGTATCCCTGTCCTTGATTGGCCAGCAAACTCGCCTGACCTTAACCCCATAGAAAATCTATGGGGTATTGTGAAGCGGAGGATGCAATACGCTAGACCCAACAATGCAGAGGAGCTGAAGACGACTATCAGAGCAACCTGGGCTCTCATAACACCTGAGCAGTGCCACAGACTGATCGAGTCCATGCCACGCCGCATTACTGCAGTTATTGAGGCAAAAGGAGCCCCGACTAAGTATTGAGTGCTATACATGCACATTCTTTTCATGTTCATTCTTTTCAGTTGGCCAACATTAGAGAAAAAAACATTTCTTTCATTGGCCTTTAGAATATTCTAATTTTCTGAGATACCAGATTTGATGTTTTCATTGGTTGTCACCTATAAATATCAAAATTAAACGTAATAAACATCGGAAATACATTGGTCTGTGTGCATTGCATGAATATAATGTACAAGTTTCACGTTCTGAATGGAATTACTGAAATATTTTCAACCTTTTGATGATATTCTAATTTACTGGCCAGCACTTGTAAGTCCACAAATGTGTAACTGGACTACTACTTTAAATTGACACCAGATCCGGTGACCTTTGGGACATGGTTTGACCCCCTTAGGAAAGTGCTATCATCATGAAACGTTCAGATCACTTACAACTCAATAGATTCTACCTTCCTGTAACGTTTCAGCCTGATTGGACCTTGTTTTCACACAAATGGACCCAGAATGATGTGAAATTGTTTTTCGTGCAACATAATTCTGGGTGCCATTTACAAACCATAAGTGCTAATGACTCCATTCCTTTTTGTGGTTGTAGGGGCTGTTGATTGGAGTACACTAAAACAAACCTGACCTCTCTAGGACATTCAGAAGCCAAGTTATAAGCCCACAAAGGTGTAACTGGACTACTTCTTTAAAGTGACACTTGGCCCGGTGACCTTTGGGACATGGTTTGACCCCCTATAGGAATGTGCGATCATCTTGAAACGTTCAGATCACTTACAACTCAATAGATTCTACCTTCTTGTAGCGTTTCAGCCGGATTGGACCTTGTTTTCACACAAATTGACCCAGAATGATGTGAAATTGTGCTTCGTGCAACATAATTCTGGGTGCCATTTACAAACCATAAATGCTAATGACTCCATTCCTTTTTGTGGTTGTAGGGGCTGTTGATTGGAGTACATTAAAACAAACCTGATCTCTCTAGGACATTCAGAAGCCAAGTTATAAGCCCACGAATGTGTAACTGGACTACTTCTTTAAAGTGACACCAGGCCCGGTGACCTTTGGGACATGGTTTGACCCCCTTAGGAAAGTGCTATCATCATGAAACGTTCAGATCACTTACAACCAAATAGATTCTACCTTCCTGTAACGTTTCAGCCGGATTGGACCTTGTTTTCACACAAATGAACCCAGAATGATGTGAAATTGTGCTTCGTGCAACATAATTCTGGGTGCCATTTAAAAACCATAAGTGCTAATGACTCCATTCCTTTTTGTGGTTGTAGGGGCTGTTGATTGGAGTACACTAAAACAACCCTGACCTATCTAGGACATTCAGAAGCCAAGTTATAAGCCCACAAATGTGTAACTGGACTACTTCTTTAAAGTGACACCAGATCCAGTGACCTTTGGGACATGGTTTGACCCCCTTAGGAAAGTGCGATCATCATGAAATGTTCAGATCACTTACAACTCAATAGATTCTACCTTCCTGTATTGTTTCAGCCTGATTGGACCTTGTTTTCACACAAATGAACCCAGAATGATGTGAAATTGTGCTTCGTGCAACATAATTCTGGGTGCCATTTAAAAACCATAAGTGCTAATGTCTCCATTCCTTTTTGTGGTTGTAGGGGCTGTTGATTGGAGTACACTAAAGCAAACCTGATCGCTCTAGGACATTCAGAAGCCAAGTTATAAGCCCACAAATGTGTAACTGGACTACTTCTTTAAATTGACACCAGATCCGGTGACCTTTGGGACATGGTTTGACCCCTTTAGGAAAGTGCTATCATCATGAAACGTTCAGATCACTTACAACTCAATAGATTCTACCTTCCTGTAACGTTTCAGCCGGATTGGACCTTGTTTTCACACAAATGAACCCAGAATGATGTGAAATTGTGCTTCGTGCAACATAATTCTGGGTGCCATTTACAAACCATAAATGCTAATGACTCCATTCCTTTTTGTGGTTGTAGGGGCTGTTGATTGGAGTACATTAAAGCTAACCTGATCTCTCTAGGACATTCAGAAGCCAAGTTATAAGTCCACAAATGTGTAACTGGACTACTACTTTAAATTGACACCAGATCCGGTGACCTTTGGGACATGGTTTGACCCCCTTAGGAAAGTGCTATCATCATGAAACGTTCAGATCACTTACAACTCAATAGATTCTACCTTCCTGTAACGTTTCAGCCTGATTGGACCTTGTTTTCACACAAATGGACCCAGAATGATGTGAAATTGTTTTTCGTGCAACATAATTCTGGGTGCCATTTACAAACCATAAGTGCTAATGACTCCATTCCTTTTTGTGGTTGTAGGGGCTGTTGATTGGAGTACACTAAAACAAACCTGACCTCTCTAGGACATTCAGAAGCCAAGTTATAAGCCCACAAAGGTGTAACTGGACTACTTCTTTAAAGTGACACTTGGCCCGGTGACCTTTGGGACATGGTTTGACCCCCTATAGGAATGTGCGATCATCTTGAAACGTTCAGATCACTTACAACTCAATAGATTCTACCTTCTTGTAGCATTTCAGCCGGATTGGACCTTGTTTTCACACAAATTGACCCAGAATGATGTGAAATTGTGCTTCGTGCAACATAATTCTGGGTGCCATTTACAAACCATAAATGCTAATGACTTCATTCCTTTTAGTGGTAATGGGGGCTGCTAATTGGAGTACTCTAAAACAAACCTGACCTCTCTAGGATATTCAGAAGCCAAGTTATAAGCCCACAAAGGTGTAACTGGACTACTTCTTTAAAGTGACACCAGGCCCGGTGACCTTTGGGACATGGTTTGACCCCCTTAGGAAAGTGCTATCATCATGAAACGTTCAGATCACTTACAATTCAATAGATTCTACCTTCCTGTAACGTTTCAGCCTGATTGGACCTTGTTTTCACACAAATGGACCCAGAATGATGTGAAATTGTGCTTCGTGCAACATAATTCTGGGTGCCATTTACAAACCATAAGTGCTAATTACTCCATTCCTTTTTGTGTTTGTAGGGGCTGTTGATTGGAGTACACTAAAAAAAACCTAACCTCTCTAGGACATTCAGAAGCCAAGTTATAAGCCCACAAAGGTGTAACTGGACTACTTCTTTAAAGTGACACCAGGCCCGGTGACCTTTGGGACATGGTTTTACCCCCTATAGGAATGTGCGATCATCTTGAAACGTTCAGATCACTTACAACTCAATAGATTCTATCTTCTTGTAGCGTTTCAGCCTGATTGGACCTTGTTTTCACACAAATGGACCCAGAATGATGTGAAATTGTGCTTTGTGTAACATAATTCTGGGTGCCATTTACAAACCATAAGTGCTAATAACTCCATTCCTTTTTGTGGTTGTAGGGGCTGTTGATTGGAGTACACTAAAACAAACCTGATCTCTCTAGGACATTCAGAAGCCAAGTTATAAGCCCACAAATGTGTAACTGGACTACTTCTTTAAATTGACACCAGATCCGGTGATCTTTGGGACATCGTTTAACCCCCTGAGGTAAGTGCTATCATCATGAAACGTTCAGATCACTTACAACTCAGTAGATTCTACCTTCCTGTAACGTTTCAGCCTGATTGGACCTTGTTTTCACACAAATGAACCCAGAATGATGTGAAATTGTGCTTCGTGCAACATAATTCTGGGTGCCATTTAAAAACCATAAGTGCTAATGACTCCATTCCTTTTTGTGGTTGTAGGGGCTGTTGATTGGAGTACACTAAAACAACCCTGACCTCTCTAGGACATTCAGAAGCCAAGTTATAAGCCCACAAATGTGTAACTGGACTACTTCTTTAAAGTGACACCAGATCCGGTGACCTTTGGGACATGGTTTGTCCCCCTTAGGAAAGTGCGATCATCATGAAACGTTCAGATCACTTACAACTCAATAGATTCTACCTTCCTGTATTGTTTCAGCCTGATTGGACCTTGTTTTCACACAAATGAACCCAGAATGATGTGAAATTGTGCTTCGTGCAACATAATTCTGGGTGCCATTTAAAAACCATAAGTGCTAATGTCTCCATTCCTTTTTGTGGTTGTAGGGGCTGTTGATTGGAGTACACTAAAGCAAACCTGATCGCTCTAGGACATTCAGAAGCCAAGTTATAAGCCCACAAATGTGTAACTGGACTACTTCTTTAAATTGACACCAGATCCGGTGACCTTTGGGACATGGTTTGACCCCCTTAGGAAAGTGCTATCATCATCAAACGTTCAGATCACTTACAACTCAAATAGATTCTACCTTCCTGTAACGTTTCAGCCGGATTGGACCTTGTTTTCACACAAATGAACCCAGAATGATGTGAAATTGTGCTTCGTGCAACAAAATTCTGGGTGCCATTTACAAACCATAAATGCTAATGACTCCATTCCTTTTTGTGGTTGTAGGGGCTGTTGATTGGAGTACATTAAAACAAACCTGATCTCTCTAGGACATTCAGAAGCCAAGTTATAAGTCCACAAATGTGTAACTGGACTACTACTTTAAATTGACACCAGATCCGGTGACCTTTGGGACATGGTTTGACCCCCTTAGGAAAGTGCTATCATCATGAAACGTTCAGATCACTTACAACTCAATAGATTCTACCTTCCTGTAACGTTTCAGCCTGATTGGACCTTGTTTTCACACAAATGGACCCAGAATGATGTGAAATTGTGCTTCGTGCAACATAATTCTGGGTGCCATTTACAAACCATAAGTGCTAATGACTCCATTCCTTTTTGTGGTTGTAGGGGCTGTTGATTGGAGTACACTAAAACAAACCTGACCTCTCTAGGACATTCAGAAGCCAAGTTATAAGCCCACAAAGGTGTAACTGGACAACTTCTTTAAAGTGACACCAGGCCCGGTGACCTTTGGGACATGGTTTGACCCCCTTTGGGAATGTGAGATCATCATGAAACGTTCAGATCACTTACAACTCAATAGATTCTACCTTCTTGTAACGTTTCAGCCTGATTGGACCTTGTTTTCACACAAATGGACCCAGAATGATGTGAAATTGTGCTTCGTGCAACATAATTCTGGGTGCCATTTACAAACCATAAGTGCTAATGACTCCATTCATTTTGTGGTTGTAGGGGCTGTTGATTGGAGTACACTAAAACAAACTTGATCTCTCTAGGACATTCAGAAGCCAAGTTATAAGCCCACAAATGTGTAACTGGACTACTTCTTTAGACACCAGATCCGGTGACCTTTGGGACATGGTTTGACCTCCTTAGGGAAGTGCTATCATCATGAAACGTTCAGATCACTTACAACTTAATAGATTCTACCTTCCTGTAATGTTTCAGCCTGATTGGACCTTGTTTTCACACAAATGGACCCAGAATGATGTGAAATTGTGCTTCGTGCAACATAATTCTGGGTGCCATTTACAAACCATAAGTGCTAATGACTCCATTCCTTTTTGTGGTTGTAGGGGCTGTTGATTGGAGTACACTAAAACAAACCTGAACTCTCTAGGACATTCAGAAGCCAAGTTATAAGCCCACAAATGTGTAACTGGACTACTTCTTTAAATTGACACCAGATCCGGTGACCTTTGGGACATGATTTGACCCCCTTAGGAAAGTGCTATCATCATGAATTGTTCAGATCACTTACAACTCAATAGATTCTACCTTCCTGTAACGTTTCAGCCTGATTGGACCTTGTTTTCACACAAATGAACCCAGAATGATGTGAAATTGTGCTTCGTGCAACATAATTCTGGGTGCCATTTAAAAACCATAAGTGCTAATGACTCCATTCCTTTTTGTGGTTGTAGGGGCTGTTGATTGGAGTACACTAAAACAAACCTAACCTCTCTAGGACATTCAGAAGCCAAGTTATAAGCCCACAAAGGTGTAACTGGACTACTTCTTTAAAGTGACACCAGGCCCGGTGACATTTGGGACATGGTTTGACCCCCTATAGGCATGTGCGATCATCTTGAAACGTTCAGATCACTTACAACTCAATAGATTCTACCTTCCTGTATTGTTTCAGCCTGATTTGACCTTGTTTTTACACAAATGAACCCAGAATGATGTGAAATTGTGCTTCGTGCAACATAATTCTGGGTGCCATTTAAAAACCATAAGTGCTAATGTCTCCATTCCTTTTTGTGGTTGTAGGGGCTGTTGATTGGAGTACACTAAAACAAACCTGATCGCTCTAGGACATTCAGAAGCCAAGGTTTAAGCCCACAAATGTGTAACTGGACTACTTCTTTAAATTGACACCAGATCCGGTGACATTTGGGACATGGTTTGACCCCCTTAGGAAAGTGCTATCATCATGAAACGTTCAGATCACTTACAACGCAATAGATTCTACCTTCCTGTAACGTTTCAGCCTGATTGGACCTTGTTTTCACACAAATGAACCCAGAATGATGTGAAATTGTGCTTCGTGCAACATAATTCTGGGTGCCATTTAAAAACCATAAGTCTAATGACTCCATTCCTTTTTGTGGTTGTAGGGGCTGTTGATTGGAGTATACTAAAACAAACCTGATCTCTCTAGGACATTCAGAAGCCAAGTTATAAGCCCACAAATTTGTAACTGGACTACTTCTTTAGACACCAGATCCGGTGACCTTTGGGACATGGTTTGACCCCCTTAGGGAAGTGCTATCATCATGAAACGTTCAGATCAATTACAACTTAATAGATTCTACCTTCCTGTAATGTTTCAGCCTGATTGGACCTTGTTTTAACACAAATGGACCCAGAATGATGTGAAATTGTGCTTCGTGCAACATAATTCTGGGTGATATTTACAAACCATAAGTGCTAATGACTCCATTCCTTTTTGTGGTTGTAGGGGCTGTTGATTGGAGTACACTAAAACAAACCTGACCTCTCTAGGACATTCAGAAGCCAAGTTATAAGCCCACAAATGTGTAACTGGACTACTTCTTTAAATTGACACCAGATCCGGTGACCTTTGGGACATGGTTTGACCCCCTTAGGAAAGGGCTATCATCATGAAACGTTCAGATCACTTACAACTCAATAGATTCTACCTTCCTGTAACGTTTCTGCCTGATTGGACCTTGTTTTCACACAAATGAACCCAGAATGATGTGAAATTGTGCTTCGTGCAACATAATTCTGGGTGCCATTTACAAACCATAAGTGCTAATGACTCCATTCCTTTTTGTTGTTGTAGGGGCTGTTGATTGGAGTACATTAAAACAAACCTGATCTCTCTAGGACATTCAGAAGCCAAGTTATAAGCCTACAAAGATGTAACTGGACTACTTCTTTAAAGTGACACCAGGCCCGGTGACCTTTGGGACATGGTTTTACCCCCTATAGGAATGTACGATCATCTTGAAACGTTCAGATCACTTACAACTCAATAGATTCTACCTTCCTGTAACGTTTCTGCCTGATTGGACCTCGTTTTCACACAAATGAACCCAGAATGATGTGAAATTTTGCTTCGTGCAACATAATTCTGGGTGCCATTTACAAACCATAAGTGCTAATGACTCCATTCCTTTTTGTGGTTGTAGGGGCTGTTGATTGGAGTACATTAAAACAAACCTGACCTCTCCAGGACATTCAGAAGCCAAGTTATAAGCCCACAAATGTGTAACTGGACTACTACTTTAAATTGACACCAGATCCGGTGACATTTGGGACATGGTTTGTCCCCCTTAGGAAAGTGCTATCATCATGAAACGTTCAGATCACTTACAACTCAATAGATTCTACCTTTCTGTAACGTTTCAGCCTGATTGGACCTTGTTTTCACACAAATGAACCCAGAATGATGTGAAATTGTGCTTCGTGCAACATAATTCTGGGTGCCATTTAAAAACCATAAGTGCTAATGACTCCATTCCTTTTTGTGGTTGTAGGGGCTGTTGATTGGAGTATACTAAAACAAACCTGATCTCTCTAGGACATTCAGAAGCCAAGTTATAAGCCCACAAATGTGTAACTGGACTACTTCTTTAGACACCAGATCCGGTGACCTTTGGGACATGGTTTGACCCCCTTAGGGAAGTGCTATCATCATGAAACCTTCAGATCACTTACATTTTAATAGATTCTACCTTCCTGTAATGTTTCAGCCTGATTGGACCTTGTTTTCACACAAATGGACCCAGAATGATGTGAAATTGTGCTTCGTGCAACATAATTCTGGGTGCCATTTAAAAACCATAAGTGCTAATGACTCCATTCCTTTTTGTGGTTGTAGGGGCTGTTGATCGGAGTACACTAAAACAAACCTGATCTCTCTAGGACATTCAGAAGCCAAGTTATAAGCCCACAAATGTGTAACTGGACTACTTCTTTAAATTGACACCAGATCCGGTGACCTTTGGGACATGGTTTGACCCCCTTAGGAAAGTGCTATCATCATGAAACGTTCAGATCACTTACAACTCAATAGATTCTACCTTCCTGTAACGTTTCAGCCTGATTGGACCTTGTTTTCACACAAATGAACCCAGAATGATGTGAAATTGTGCTTCGTGCAACATAATTCTGGGTGCCATTTAAAAACCATAAGTGCTAATGACTCCATTCCTTTTTGTGGTTGTAGGGGCTGTTGATTGGAGTACACTAAAACAAACCTGATCGCTCTAGGACATTCAGAAGCCAAGTTATAAGCCCACAAATGTGTAACTGGACTACTTCTTTAAATTGACACCAGATCCGGTGACCTTTGGGACATGGTTTGACCCCCTTAGGAAAGTGCTATCATCATGAAACATTCAGATCACTTACAACGCAATAGATTCTACCTTCCTGTAACGTTTCAGCCTGATTGGACCTTGTTTTCACACAAATGAACCCAGAATGATGTGAAATTGTGCTTCGTGCAACATAATTCTGGGTGCCATTTAAAAACCATAAGTCTAATGACTCCATTCCTTTTTGTGGTTGTAGGGGCTGTTGATTGGAGTATACTAAAACAAACCTGATCTCTCTAGGACATTCAGAAGCCAAGTTATAAGCCCACAAATTTGTAACTGGACTACTTCTTTAGACACCAGATCCGGTGACCTTTGGGACATGGTTTGACCCCCTTAGGAAAGTGCTATCATCATGAAACGTTCAGATCACTTACAACAATAGATTATACCTTCCTGTAACGTTTCAGCCTGATTGGACCTTGTTTTCACACAAATGAACCCAGAATGATGTGAAATTGTGCTTCGTGCAACATAATTCTGGGTGCCATTTAAAAACCATAAGTGCTAATGTCTCCATTCCTTTTTGTGGTTCTAGGGGCTGTTGATTGGAGTACATTAAAACAAACCTGATCTCTCTAGGACATTCAGAAGCCAAGTTATAAGCCCACACACAAAGATGTAACTGGACTACTTCTTTAAAGTGACACTTGGCCCGGTGACCTTTGGGACATGGTTTGACCCCCTATAGGAATGTGCGATCATCTTGAAACTTTCAGATCACTTACAACTCAATAGATTCTACCTTCTTGTAGCGTTTCAGCCGGATTGGACCTTGTTTTCACACAAATTTTCCCAGAATCATGTGAAATTGTGCTTAGTGCAGCATAATTCTGGGTGCCATTTAAGAACCATAAGTGCTAATGACTCCATTCCTTTTTGTGGTTGTAGGGGCTGTTGATTCGAGTACACTAAAATAAACCTGATCTCTCTAGGACATTCAGAGGCCAAGTTATAAGGCCACAAATGTGTAACTGGACTACTTCTTTAAATTGACACCAGATCCGGTGACCTTTGGGACATGGTTTGACCCCCTTAGGAAAGCGCTATCATCATGAAATGTTCAGATCACTTACAACTCAATAGATTCTAGCTTCCAGTAACATTTCAGCCTGATTGGACCTTGTTTTCACACAAATGAACCCAGAATGATGTGAAATTGTGCTTCGTGCAAAATAATTCTGGGTGCCATTTACAAACCATAAGTGCTAATGTCTCCATTCCTTTTTGTGGTTGTAGGGGCTGTTGATTGGAGTACACTAAAACAAACCTGAACTCTCTAGGACATTCAGAAGCCAAGTTATAAGCCCACAAATGTGTAACTGGACTACTTCTTTAAATTGACACCAGATCCGGTGACCTTTGGGACATGATTTGACCCCCTTAGGAAAGTGCTATCATCATGAATTGTTCAGATCACTTACAACTCAATAGATTCTACCTTCCTGTAACGTTTCAGCCTGATTGGACCTTGTTTTCACACAAATGAACCCAGAATGATGTGAAATTGTGCTTCGTGCAACATAATTCTGGGTGCCATTTAAAAACCATAAGTGCTAATGACTCCATTCCTTTTTGTGGTTGTAGGGGCTGTTGATTGGAGTACACTAAAACAAACCTAACCTCTCTAGGACATTCAGAAGCCAAGTTATAAGCCCACAAAGGTGTAACTGGACTACTTCTTTAAAGTGACACCAGGCCCGGTGACATTTGGGACATGGTTTGACCCCCTATAGGCATGTGCGATCATCTTGAAACGTTCAGATCACTTACAACTCAATAGATTCTACCTTCCTGTATTGTTTCAGCCTGATTTGACCTTGTTTTTACACAAATGAACCCAGAATGATGTGAAATTGTGCTTCGTGCAACATAATTCTGGGTGCCATTTAAAAACCATAAGTGCTAATGTCTCCATTCCTTTTTGTGGTTGTAGGGGCTGTTGATTGGAGTACACTAAAACAAACCTGATCGCTCTAGGACATTCAGAAGCCAAGGTTTAAGCCCACAAATGTGTAACTGGACTACTTCTTTAAATTGACACCAGATCCGGTGACATTTGGGACATGGTTTGACCCCCTTAGGAAAGTGCTATCATCATGAAACGTTCAGATCACTTACAACGCAATAGATTCTACCTTCCTGTAACGTTTCAGCCTGATTGGACCTTGTTTTCACACAAATGAACCCAGAATGATGTGAAATTGTGCTTCGTGCAACATAATTCTGGGTGCCATTTAAAAACCATAAGTCTAATGACTCCATTCCTTTTTGTGGTTGTAGGGGCTGTTGATTGGAGTATACTAAAACAAACCTGATCTCTCTAGGACATTCAGAAGCCAAGTTATAAGCCCACAAATTTGTAACTGGACTACTTCTTTAGACACCAGATCCGGTGACCTTTGGGACATGGTTTGACCCCCTTAGGGAAGTGCTATCATCATGAAACGTTCAGATCAATTACAACTTAATAGATTCTACCTTCCTGTAATGTTTCAGCCTGATTGGACCTTGTTTTAACACAAATGGACCCAGAATGATGTGAAATTGTGCTTCGTGCAACATAATTCTGGGTGATATTTACAAACCATAAGTGCTAATGACTCCATTCCTTTTTGTGGTTGTAGGGGCTGTTGATTGGAGTACACTAAAACAAACCTGACCTCTCTAGGACATTCAGAAGCCAAGTTATAAGCCCACAAATGTGTAACTGGACTACTTCTTTAAATTGACACCAGATCCGGTGACCTTTGGGACATGGTTTGACCCCCTTAGGAAAGGGCTATCATCATGAAACGTTCAGATCACTTACAACTCAATAGATTCTACCTTCCTGTAACGTTTCTGCCTGATTGGACCTTGTTTTCACACAAATGAACCCAGAATGATGTGAAATTGTGCTTCGTGCAACATAATTCTGGGTGCCATTTACAAACCATAAGTGCTAATGACTCCATTCCTTTTTGTTGTTGTAGGGGCTGTTGATTGGAGTACATTAAAACAAACCTGATCTCTCTAGGACATTCAGAAGCCAAGTTATAAGCCTACAAAGATGTAACTGGACTACTTCTTTAAAGTGACACCAGGCCCGGTGACCTTTGGGACATGGTTTTACCCCCTATAGGAATGTACGATCATCTTGAAACGTTCAGATCACTTACAACTCAATAGATTCTACCTTCCTGTAACGTTTCTGCCTGATTGGACCTCGTTTTCACACAAATGAACCCAGAATGATGTGAAATTTTGCTTCGTGCAACATAATTCTGGGTGCCATTTACAAACCATAAGTGCTAATGACTCCATTCCTTTTTGTGGTTGTAGGGGCTGTTGATTGGAGTACATTAAAACAAACCTGACCTCTCCAGGACATTCAGAAGCCAAGTTATAAGCCCACAAATGTGTAACTGGACTACTACTTTAAATTGACACCAGATCCGGTGACATTTGGGACATGGTTTGTCCCCCTTAGGAAAGTGCTATCATCATGAAACGTTCAGATCACTTACAACTCAATAGATTCTACCTTTCTGTAACGTTTCAGCCTGATTGGACCTTGTTTTCACACAAATGAACCCAGAATGATGTGAAATTGTGCTTCGTGCAACATAATTCTGGGTGCCATTTAAAAACCATAAGTGCTAATGACTCCATTCCTTTTTGTGGTTGTAGGGGCTGTTGATTGGAGTATACTAAAACAAACCTGATCTCTCTAGGACATTCAGAAGCCAAGTTATAAGCCCACAAATGTGTAACTGGACTACTTCTTTAGACACCAGATCCGGTGACCTTTGGGACATGGTTTGACCCCCTTAGGGAAGTGCTATCATCATGAAACCTTCAGATCACTTACATTTTAATAGATTCTACCTTCCTGTAATGTTTCAGCCTGATTGGACCTTGTTTTCACACAAATGGACCCAGAATGATGTGAAATTGTGCTTCGTGCAACATAATTCTGGGTGCCATTTAAAAACCATAAGTGCTAATGACTCCATTCCTTTTTGTGGTTGTAGGGGCTGTTGATCGGAGTACACTAAAACAAACCTGATCTCTCTAGGACATTCAGAAGCCAAGTTATAAGCCCACAAATGTGTAACTGGACTACTTCTTTAAATTGACACCAGATCCGGTGACCTTTGGGACATGGTTTGACCCCCTTAGGAAAGTGCTATCATCATGAAACGTTCAGATCACTTACAACTCAATAGATTCTACCTTCCTGTAACGTTTCAGCCTGATTGGACCTTGTTTTCACACAAATGAACCCAGAATGATGTGAAATTGTGCTTCGTGCAACATAATTCTGGGTGCCATTTAAAAACCATAAGTGCTAATGACTCCATTCCTTTTTGTGGTTGTAGGGGCTGTTGATTGGAGTACACTAAAACAAACCTGATCGCTCTAGGACATTCAGAAGCCAAGTTATAAGCCCACAAATGTGTAACTGGACTACTTCTTTAAATTGACACCAGATCCGGTGACCTTTGGGACATGGTTTGACCCCCTTAGGAAAGTGCTATCATCATGAAACATTCAGATCACTTACAACGCAATAGATTCTACCTTCCTGTAACGTTTCAGCCTGATTGGACCTTGTTTTCACACAAATGAACCCAGAATGATGTGAAATTGTGCTTCGTGCAACATAATTCTGGGTGCCATTTAAAAACCATAAGTCTAATGACTCCATTCCTTTTTGTGGTTGTAGGGGCTGTTGATTGGAGTATACTAAAACAAACCTGATCTCTCTAGGACATTCAGAAGCCAAGTTATAAGCCCACAAATTTGTAACTGGACTACTTCTTTAGACACCAGATCCGGTGACCTTTGGGACATGGTTTGACCCCCTTAGGAAAGTGCTATCATCATGAAACGTTCAGATCACTTACAACAATAGATTATACCTTCCTGTAACGTTTCAGCCTGATTGGACCTTGTTTTCACACAAATGAACCCAGAATGATGTGAAATTGTGCTTCGTGCAACATAATTCTGGGTGCCATTTAAAAACCATAAGTGCTAATGTCTCCATTCCTTTTTGTGGTTCTAGGGGCTGTTGATTGGAGTACATTAAAACAAACCTGATCTCTCTAGGACATTCAGAAGCCAAGTTATAAGCCCACACACAAAGATGTAACTGGACTACTTCTTTAAAGTGACACTTGGCCCGGTGACCTTTGGGACATGGTTTGACCCCCTATAGGAATGTGCGATCATCTTGAAACTTTCAGATCACTTACAACTCAATAGATTCTACCTTCTTGTAGCGTTTCAGCCGGATTGGACCTTGTTTTCACACAAATTTTCCCAGAATCATGTGAAATTGTGCTTAGTGCAGCATAATTCTGGGTGCCATTTAAGAACCATAAGTGCTAATGACTCCATTCCTTTTTGTGGTTGTAGGGGCTGTTGATTCGAGTACACTAAAATAAACCTGATCTCTCTAGGACATTCAGAGGCCAAGTTATAAGGCCACAAATGTGTAACTGGACTACTTCTTTAAATTGACACCAGATCCGGTGACCTTTGGGACATGGTTTGACCCCCTTAGGAAAGCGCTATCATCATGAAATGTTCAGATCACTTACAACTCAATAGATTCTAGCTTCCAGTAACATTTCAGCCTGATTGGACCTTGTTTTCACACAAATGAACCCAGAATGATGTGAAATTGTGCTTCGTGCAAAATAATTCTGGGTGCCATTTACAAACCATAAGTGCTAATGACTCCATTCCTTTTTGTGGTTGTAGGGGCTGTTGATTGGAGTACACTAAAACAAACCTGATCTCTCTAGGACATTCAGAAGCCAAGTTATAAGCCCACAAATGTGTAACTGGACTACTTCTTTAAATTGACACCAGATCCGGTGACCTTTGGGACATGGTTTGACCCCCTTAGGAAAGTGCTATCATCATGAAACGTTCAGATCACTTACAATTCAATAGATTCTACCTTCTTGTAACGTTTCAGCCTGATTGGACCTTGTTTTCACACAAATGGACCCAGAATGATGTGAAATTGTGCTTCGTGCAACATAATTCTGTGTGCCATTTACAAACCATAAGTGCTAATGACTCCATTCCTTTTTGTGGTTGTAGGGGCTGTTGATTGGAGTACATTAAAACAAACCTGATCTCTCTAGGACATTCAGAAGCCAAGTTATAAGCCTACAAAGATGTAACTGGACTACTTCTTTAAAGTGACACCAGGCCCGGTGACCTTTGGGACATGGTTTTACCCCCTATAGGAATGTGCGATCATCTTGAAACGTTCAGATCACTTACAACTCAATAGATTCTACCTTCCTGTAACGTTTCAGCCTGATTGGACCTTGTATTCACACAAATGGACCCAGAATGATGTGAAATTGTGCTTCGTGCAACATAATTCTGGGTGCCATTTAAGAACCATAAGTGCTAATGACTCCATTCCTTTTTGTGGTTGTGGGGGCTGTTGATTGGAGTACACTAAAACAACCCTGATCTCTCTAGGACATTCAGAAGCCAAGTTATAAGCCCACAAAGGTGTAACTGGACTACTTCTTTAAAGTGACACCAGGCCCGGTGACCTTTGGGACATGGTTTGACCCCCTATAGGAAAGTGCTATCATCATGAAACGTTCAGATCACTTACAACTCAATAGATTCTACCTTCCTGTAACGTTTCTGCCTGATTGGACCTTGTTTTCACACAAATGAACCCAGAATGATGTGAAATTTTGCTTCGTGCAACATAATTCTGGGTGCCATTTACAAACCATAAGTGCTAATGACTCCATTCCTTTTTGTGGTTGTAGGGGCTGTTGATTGGAGTACATTAAAACAAACCTGACCTCTCCAGGACATTCAGAAGCCAAGTTATAAGCCCACAAATGTGTAACTGGACTACTACTTTAAATTGACACCAGATCCGGTGACATTTGGGACATGGTTTGACCCCCTTAGGAAAGTGCTATCATCATGAAACCTTCAGATCACTTACATTTTAATAGATTCTACCTTCCTGTAATGTTTCAGCCTGATTGGACCTTGTTTTCACACAAATGGACCCAGAATGATGTGAAATTGTGCTTCGTGCAACATAATTCTGGGTGCCATTTACAAACCATAAGTGCTAATGACTCCATTCCTTTTTGTGGTTGTAGGGGCTGTTGATTGGAGTACACTAAAACAAACCTGATCTCTCTAGGACATTCAGAAGCCAAGTTATAAGCCCACAAATGTGTAACTGGACTACTTCTTTAAATTGACACCAGATCCGGTGACCTTTGGGACATGGTTTGACCCCCTTAGGAAAGTGCTATCATCATGAAACGTTCAGATCACTTACAACTCAATAGATTCTACCTTCCTGTAACGTTTCAGCCTGATTGGACCTTGTTTTCACACAAATGAACCCAGAATGATGTGAAATTGTGCTTCGTGCAACATAATTCTGGGTGCCATTTAAAAACCATAAGTGCTAATGACTCCATTCCTTTTTGTGGTTGTAGGGGCTGTTGATTGGAGTACACTAAAACAAACCTGATCGCTCTAGGACATTCAGAAGCCAAGTTATAAGCCCACAAATGTGTAACTGGACTACTTCTTTAAATTGACACCAGATCCGGTGACCTTTGGGACATGGTTTGACCCCCTTAGGAAAGTGCTATCATCATGAAACGTTCAGATCACTTACAACGCAATAGATTCTACCTTCCTGTAACGTTTCAGCCTGATTGGACCTTGTTTTCACACAAATGAACCCAGAATGATGTGAAATTGTGCTTCGTGCAACATAATTCTGGGTGCCATTTAAAAACCATAAGTCTAATGACTCCATTCCTTTTTGTGGTTGTAGGGGCTGTTGATTGGAGTATACTAAAAAAAACCTGATCTCTCTAGGACATTCAGAAGCCAAGTTATAAGCCCACAAATTTGTAACTGGACTACTTCTTTAGACACCAGATCCGGTGACCTTTGGGACATGGTTTGACCCCCTTAGGAAAGTGCAATCATCATGAAACGTTCAGATCACTTACAACAATAGATTCTACCTTCCTGTAACGTTTCAGCCTGATTGGACCTTGTTTTCACACAAATGAACCCAGAATGATGTGAAATTGTGCTTCGTGCAACGTAATTCTGGGTGCCATTTAAAAACCATAAGTGCTAATGTCTCCATTCCTTTTTGTGGTTCTAGGGGCTGTTGATATGAGTACACTAAAACAAACCTGATCTCTCTAGGACATTCAGAAGCCAAGTTATAAGCCCACACACAAAGATGTAACTGGACTACTTCTTTAAAGTGACACTTGGCCCGGTGACCTTTGGGACATGGTTTGACCCCCTATAGGAATGTGCGATAATCTTGAAACGTTCAGATCACTTACAACTCAATAGATTCTACCTTCTTGTAGCGTTTCAGCCGGATTGGACCTTGTTTTCACACAAATTGACCCAGAATCATGTGAAATTGTGCTTAGTGCAGCATAATTCTGGGTGCCATTTAAGAACCATAAGTGCTAATGACTCCATTCCTTTTTGTGGTTGTAGGGGCTGTTGATTGGAGTACACTAAAACAAACCTGATCTCTCTAGGACATTCAGAAGCCAAGTTATAAGCCCACAAATGTGTAACTGGACTACTTCTTTAAATTGACACCAGTTCCGGTGACCTTTGGGACATGGTTTGACCCCCTTAGGAAAGCGCTATCATCATGAAATGTTCAGATCACTTACAACTCAATAGATTCTACCTTCTTGTAGCGTTTCAGCCTGATTGGACCTTGTTTTCACACAAATGAACCCAGAATGATGTGAAATTGTGCTTCGTGCAAAATAATTCTGGGTGCCATTTACAAACCATAAGTGCTAATGACTCCATTCCTTTTTGTGGTTGTAGGGGCTGTTGATTGGAGTACACTAAAACAAACCTAAAATCTCTAGGACATTCAGAAGCCAAGTTATAAGCCCACAAAGGTGTAACTGGACTACTTCTTTAAAGTGACACTTGGCCCGGTGACCTTTGGGACATGGTTTGACCCCCTATAGGAATGTGCGATCATCTTGAAACGTTCAGATCACTTACAACTCAATAGATTCTACCTTCTTGTAGCGTTTCAGCCGGATTGGACCTTGTTTTCACACAAATTGACCCAGAATGATGTGAAATTGTGCTTCGTGCAACATAATTCTGGGTGCCACTTACAAACCATAAGTGCTAATGACTCCATTCATTTTTGTGGTTGTAGGGGCTGTTGATTGGAGTACATTAAAACAAACCTGATCTCTCTAGGACATTCAGAAGCCAAGTTATAAGCCCTCAAATGTGTAACTGGACTACTTCTTTCAATTGACACCAGATCCAGTGACCTTTGGGACATGGTTTGACCCCCTTAGGAAAGTGCTATCATCATGAAACGTTCAGATCACTTACAACTCAATAGATTCTACCTTCCTGTAACGTTTCAGCCTGATTGGACCTTGTTTTCACACAAATGGACCCAGAATGATGTGAAATTGTGCTTTGTGCAACATAATTCTGGGTGCTATTTAAAAACCATAAGTGCTAATGACTCCATTCCTTTTTGTGGTTGTAGGGGCTGTTGATTGGAGTACACTAAAATAAACCTGATCTCTCTAGGACATTCAGAAGCCAAGTTATAAGCCCACACACAAAGATGTAACTGGACTACTTCTTTAAAGTGACACTTGGCCCGGTGACCTTTGGGACATGGTTTGACCCCCTATAGGAATGTGCGATAATCTTGAAACGTTCAGATCACTTACAACTCAATAGATTCTACCTTCTTGTAGCGTTTCAGCCGGATTGGACCTTGTTTTCACACAAATTGACCCAGAATCATGTGAAATTGTGCTTAGTGCAGCATAATTCTGGGTGCCATTTAAGAACCATAAGTGCTAATGACTCCATTCCTTTTTGTGGTTGTAGGGGCTGTTGATTGGAGTACACTAAAACAAACCTGATCTCTCTAGGACATTCAGAAGCCAAGTTATAAGCCCACAAATGTGTAAATGGACTACTTCTTTAAATTGACACCAGTTCCGGTGACCTTTGGGACATGGTTTGACCCCCTTAGGAAAGCGCTATCATCATGAAATGTTCAGATCACTTACAACTCAATAGATTCTACCTTCTTGTAGCGTTTCAGCCTGATTGGACCTTGTTTTCACACAAATGAACCCAGAATGATGTGAAATTGTGCTTCGTGCAAAATAATTCTGGGTGCCATTTACAAACCATAAGTGCTAATGACTCCATTCCTTTTTGTGGTTGTAGGGGCTGTTGATTGGAGTACACTAAAACAAACCTAAAATCTCTAGGACATTCAGAAGCCAAGTTATAAGCCCACAAAGGTGTAACTGGACTACTTCTTTAAAGTGACACTTGGCCCGGTGACCTTTGGGACATGGTTTGACCCCCTATAGGAATGTGCGATCATCTTGAAACGTTCAGATCACTTACAACTCAATAGATTCTACCTTCTTGTAGCGTTTCAGCCGGATTGGACCTTGTTTTCACACAAATTGACCCAGAATGATGTGAAATTGTGCTTCGTGCAACATAATTCTGGGTGCCACTTACAAACCATAAGTGCTAATGACTCCATTCATTTTTATGGTTGTAGGGGCTGTTGATTGGAGTACATTAAAACAAACCTGATCTCTCTAGGACATTCAGAAGCCAAGTTATAAGCCCTCAAATGTGTAACTGGACTACTTCTTTCAATTGACACCAGATCCAGTGACCTTTGGGACATGGTTTGACCCCCTTAGGAAAGTGCTATCATCATGAAACGTTCAGATCACTTACAACTCAATAGATTCTACCTTCCTGTAACGTTTCAGCCTGATTGGACCTTGTTTTCACACAAATGGACCCAGAATGATGTGAAATTGTGCTTTGTGCAACATAATTCTGGGTGCCATTTAAAAACCATAAGTGCTAATGACTCCATTCCTTTTTGTGGTTGTAGGGGCTGTTGATTGGAGTACACTAAAATAAACCTGATCTCTCTAGGACATTCAGAAGCCAAGTTATAAGCCCACAAATGTGTAACTGGACTACTTCTTTAAATTGACACCAGATCCGGTGACCTTTGGGACATAGTTTGACCCCCTTAGGAAAGTGCTATCATCATGAAACATTCAGATCACTTACAACTCAATAGATTCTACCTTCCTGTAACGTTTCAGCCTGATTGGACCTTGTTTTCACACAAATGAACCCAGAATGATGTGAAATTGTGCTTCGTGCAACATAATTCTGGGTGCCATTTACAAACCATAAGTGCTAATGACTCCATTCCTTGTTGTGGTTGTAGGGGCTGTTGATTGGAGTACACTAAAACAAACCTGATCTCTCTAGGACATTCAGAAGCCAAGTTATAAGCCCACAAAGGTGTAACTGGACAACTTCTTAAAAGTGACACCAGGCCCGGTGACCTTTGGGACATGGTTTTACCCCCTATAAGAATGTGTGATCATCTTGAAACCTTCAGATCACTTACAACTCAATAGATTCTACCTTCTTGTAGCGTTTCAGCCTGATTGGACCTTGTTTTCACACAAATGGGCCCAGAATGATGTGAAATTGTGCTTCGTGCAACATAATTCTGGGTGCCATTTACAAACCATAAGTGCTAATGACTCCATTCCTTTTTGTGGTTGTAGGGGCTGTTAATTGGAGTACATCAAAACAAACCTGATCTCTCTAGGACATTCAGAAGTCAAGTTATAAGCCCACAAATGTGTAACTGGACTACTACTTTAAATTGACACCAGATCCGGTGACCTTTGGGACATGGTTTGACCCCCTTAGGAAAGTGCTATCATCATGAAACATTCAGATCACTTACAACTCAATAGATTCTACCTTCCTGTAACGTTTCAGCCTGATTGGACCTTGTTTTCACACAAATGAACCCAGAATGATGTGAAATTTTGCTTCGTGCAACATAATTCTGGGTGCCATTTACAAACCATAAGTGCTAATGACTCCATTCCTTTTTGTGGTTGTAGGGGCTGTTGATTGGAGAACACTAAAACAAACCTAACCTCTCTAGGACATTCAGAAGCCAAGTTATAAGCCCACAAAGGTGTAACTGGACTACTTCTTTAAAGTGACACCAGGCCCTGTGACCTTTGGGACATGGTTTTACCCCCTATAGGAATGAGCGATAATCTTGAAACGTTCAGATCACTTACAACTCAATAGATTCTACCTTCTTGTAGCGTTTCAGCCTGATTGGACCTTGTTTTCACACAAATGGACCCAGAATGATGTGAAATTGTTCTTCCTGCAACATAATTCTGGGTGCCATTTACAAACCTTAAGTGCTAATGACTCCATTCCTTTTTGTGGTTGTAGGGGCTGTTGATTGGAGTACACTAAAACAAACCTGATCTCTCTAGGACATTCAGAAGCCAAGTTATAAGCCCACAAATGTGTAACTGGACTACTTCTTTAAATTGACACCAGATCCGGTGACCTTTGGGACATGGTTTGACCCCCTTAGGAAAGTGCTATCATCATTAAACGTTCAGATCACTTACAACTCAATAGATTCTACCTTCCTGTAACGTTTCAGCCTGATTGGACCTTGTTTCCACACAAATGAACCCAGAATGATGTGAAATTGTGCTTCGTGCAACATAATTCTGGGTGCCATTTACAAACCATAAGTGCTAATGACTCCATTCCTTTTTGTGGTTGTAGGGGCTGTTGATTGGAGTACACTAAAACAAACCTGATCTCTCTAGGACATTCAGAAGCCAAGTTATAAGCCCACAAATGTGTAACTGGACTACTTCTTTAAATTGACACCAGATCCGGTGACCTTTGGGATATGGTTTGACCCCCTTAGGAAAGTGCTATCATCATGAAACGTTCAGATCACTTACAACTCAATAGATTCTACCTTCCTGTAACGTTTCAGCCTGATTGGACCTTGTTTCCACACAAATAATCCCAGAATGATGTGAAATTGTGCTTCGTGCAACATAATTCTGGGTGCCATTTACAAACCATAAGTGCTAATGACTCCATTCCTTTTTGTGGTTGTAGGGGCTGTTGATTGGAGTACACTAAAACAAACCTGATCTCTCTAGCACAATCAGAAGCCAAGTTATAAGCCCACAAATGTGTAACTGGACTACTTCTTTAAATTGACACCAGATCCGGTGACTTTTGGGACATGGTTTGACCCCCTTAGGAAAGTGCTATCATCATGAAACGTTCAGATCACTTGCAACTCAATAGATTCTACCTTCCTGTAACGTTTCAGCCTGATTGGACCTTGTTTTCACACAAATAAACCCAGAATGATGTGAAATTGTGCTTCGTGCAACATAATTCTGGGTGCCATTTACAAACCATAAGTGCTAATATCTCCATTCCTTTTTGTGGTTGTAGGGGCTGTTGATTGGAGTACATTAAAACAAACCTGATCTCTCTAGGTCATTCAGAAGCCAAGTTATAAGCCCACAAATGTGTAACTGGACTGCTTCTTTAAATTGACACCAAATCCGGTGACCTTTGGGACATGGTTTGACCCCCTTAGGAAAGTGCTATCATCATGAAACGTTCAGATAACTTACAACTCAATAGATTCTACCTTCCTGTAACGTTTCAGCCTGACTGGACCTTGTTTTCACACAAATGGACCCAGAATGATGTGAAATTGTGCATCGTGCAACATAATTCTGGGTGCCATTTACAAACCATAAGTGCTAATGACTACATTCCCTTTTGTGTTTGTAGGGGCTCTTGATTGGAGTACATTAAAACAAACCTGATCTCTCTAGGACATTCAGAAGCCAAGTTATAAGCCCACAAATGTGTAACTGGACTACTTCTTTAAATTGACACCAGATCCGGTGACCTTTGGGACATGGTTTGACCCCCTTAGGAAAGTGCTATCATCATGAAACGTTCAGATCACTTACAACTCAATACATTCTACCTTCCTGTAACATTTCAGCCTGATTGGACCTTGTTTTCACACAAATGAACCCAGAATGATGTGAAATTGTGCTTCGTGCAACATAATTCTGGGTGCCATTTACATACCATAAGTGCTAATGACTCCATTCCTTTTTGTGGTTGTAGGGGCTGTTGATTGGAGTACATTAAAACAAACCTGATATCTCTAGGACATTCAGAAGCCAAGTTATAAGCCCACAAATGTGTAACTGGACTACTTCTTTAAATTGACACCAGATCCGGTGACCTTTGCGACATGGTTTGACCCCCTTAGGAAAGTGCTATCATCATGAAACGTTCAGATCACTTACAACTAAATAGATTCTACCTTCCTGTAACGTTTCAGCCTGATTGGACCTTGTTTTCACACAAATGAACCCAGAATGATGTGAAATTGTGCTTCGTGCAACAAACATCCGGATAACGTGCTCCGGAATTTCTCCGGACGAAGCCCCTAGTAACAGGTCCGGACTTGTTACGGACAGGGTGGCTGCTTTCAGACTCGTGAGATAAATTTCCGGACAAGGGGGAGGGGGGAGGAGGGGACCGGGGGACGCTGTGCGCACCTAGATAACGTATATGTCACGTGACCGGGAAGGTATACCACATGATGTCCCGAGTCCTGAGCACAAACACACAGAGGAACGAAGGCGAACATCTGAACAGCATCTCCAACATGTCGACCAATTGGACAGATTCAGAGATTCGAGACCTACTCACGGTGAGGGGAGACATGGTCATTATGAAAAGTATTCAAGGTACAGCGCGAGACTCTGTCACCTACGACCGCCTAATATCGAAGTTGCGTGATCTGGGAACGCACCGGAGCAAACAACAGGCCATATCGAAGCTCAAGGCCTTAAAGCGTCGATACCACGAGGTATGTGACCACAATAGGAGAAGTGGTAACGACCGGATGGAGTGGGGCTACTTCGACTTATGTGAAGCTATATGGGGTGCTCAAAAAACCACAAACCCTGTTGTGGTGTGTGGAAGCATGGCGGCGGCTTCCAACCGACCAGAGGACTGCTCTGAGGCCAGCTGCAGCTCCCTTGAGAGGGCCCAAGAAGACGCAACGGACGGCAGCGAGAACCACAGGCCCCAAGTCGCGTCGGACAGTGACTGCTCTTCCATAGCAGGTAAATATTCACGTTAGCAAGCAGATGCTGTTGTAAGACTGGGTGTGCAGATGTACAGCTTATAGCTATAAAAACGTTAATTGCAGACAACTGCGACCTAAACAGCAGGCTTTTAACTTCTGGTATCTAAACTGCTCCAACTGAGCACGTGATGAGAAAAGCGCTGGGTGACGTGTTTGAATTACGTGCTCATTGGGGGTTACAGTTATTGGAAAACTCACCAAAAAATGGAGGACATACATTACGTGTCCCATTTTGAACATGTATTTTGTTACTATATCTGAGTTGAGTTTAAATGTTTGTCTTTGTGGTAAACCTGTAGTGCACCATATTCAGATAATCACCCCACTGCACAAAATACATTGAAACACTACAGCATATATGTGACACTAATGTCTGCCTTTTTCAATAGGGCCATCATGCAGCACCCCATCGCAGGCGGCATCCAGCACTCCAAGGCAAAGAAAGAGGAAGAGAGACAAGTCTTCCTACACAGAATGGAGCGAGGCTTTGGAACGCATGGATGAGAGAAGCCATCAGCGTGACAGAGAATTAATGCAGGAGCAGAGGGAGTTTGAACAGCAATATATGCGTGAATACTTAGCGGTCAGGCGACAAGAAGTGGCTACATTCCAGGATATAACATCTTTGATGCGTCAACTTGTTAACAGGTTGACTCAGCCACAGCAGGAATGGATGCCGGGTCCAAACTACCACAATTTGTAGTTCATTGTCCCTCCACCTTCACTGGCTGATGTAACATTCTGACCTGCAGAGCTCCATCAGTGCAGACTGCTGCACCCCACATTCTCCATCTGTAGACAGTTTCATTTCAGTATTAATTTTCAGTTTTTATTTGTTACACTTTATTTAAACTTTTGCCATTTATACAATCTACTAAAATAAGTTGTTTTTTGTGTTTTTTTTTATACAAGCCTTTTATGGCAAACCTTTAGTCTCGATTAAATTGGGGGGGGGGGGGGGGGTATTGAGTTTAATTTTTTTGGACAAGTTTTGCACATTTTAATTAAATGTCTTTTACTTGAAGTGACAGATTTTGCACAACACAACTTATACCTCTGTTTGCAGTGTCTATTTTACTTTTTTTGCTTGGCAAATAAAAACCTTTTTGGGTGAAACTATGAATACATTCTCATCTATGTGAAGAATGCTTAACACTGTTAAAAGTTTTCTTTTTAATTAGGGGAAGCAGACATAGTTACAGTCCCAAAATGTACAACGCAGTTTTGGACAAGAAGCACAATCAATTTGAAATGCAGTTAAAGTACTGACATGATTGCCCCTCGAATTTGCTGTGCCCCTCCAACTGGAGGGGCATACACAGCTTCTGCATTAGGTTCAGGTAGTTCAGTGGCATCAGTATTCCATTCAGCAAGGTAATTGTCTTTGTTGATCTCGCAGACATTGTGAAGAATGCAACAAGCAATCACAATGTCCGGCATAATGTGAATGTCCACATCACAACGCTTGGCCAGACACTTCCAGCGGCCCTTAAGCCGCCCAAATGCATTTTCAACAACCATCCGAGCAGAGCTTAAACGATAGTTGAAGGTGCTTTGTTCAGGCGTCAGACGATGGTGTTGTGTGAACCCCTTCATCAGCCACTTCTTAGGTGGATATGCCGCATCCCCAATCAGATGAACGGGAACCTCTACACCATTGATGTCTCTGGACATCTAGAAGGACAGAAAACCAAGATTAGAGGTGTAGGGGTGTGTGTGTGTGTGTGTGTGCGCGCGCAGATTTAGATGTTAAGGCATACCTCACGGGGGAACAGATAGCCATCTTGTTGTTTGGCTTTGATGAAGATGGTAGAGTTGCTGAGTACTCTGGCGTCATGCGTTCGACCAGGCCAACCAACATAAACATCTGTGAAACTGAACAAAGCATTTCGTTAGTGCTGCAACATAACAGCCCCAAACAACAAAGGGATGCATAAAATGTAAATTTGCTATTGACAACAACATAGAAATTCATGCTCTCACAAAACCAGTCTTACTAGAAACGGTGGTCAACAACAGCCTGCAGAACAATGGAATGCCAGCCTTTTCTGTTGTGATATGAAGCTGGATCGTCCTTCAGAGCAATGATTGGAATGTGGCTTCATCTATAGCTCAACCACACATTGGGTAGCCGCGTGCAGCAAATCCATCCATTGTGACCTGTAGCTGGTCCAGCTTTGGTAATGAAATGAAACATTCTAGCCACCGGTCCTTCAGAGCACTTGTCACCTCTCGCAAAAAAACACAGACAGTGGATATACCAACACCAAACAGGCAGCTTATGGTTCTGTATTCGCTCGGTGTGGCATACCACCAGATAACAACGGCTAGCCTGAGGGAAGGTTCGTAAGGCCTGCGCCTGTTTGTAGTTTTCCGTGCCAAAACAGGCCTAACCAAGCTTAACAGGTAGTTGAAGGTCCTGCGAGACATTCGAAAATGTTGATACCGCTCCTCATCTCCAAAGTTTTTCAACGCGTTTGACCAGAAAACTTCGCCACTTGGTCGTGAATGTTTCCATATACGCCGGGTCGCGGTCTCCTGAAGCATGCGGCGAACCATGGCAGCTCGCCTCCTACGGTACCGTCTCCTACACGCGCGACGGAGCGTTTCACACTGCTCCCGTGATTCCTTTATTACCAATTGAGCTTCATCATCCAGGTCTCTAATGCGTTTTCGTGTGCGCAGGATTACGCTTAACATAAGTCCGATCAGTTAGAGGAATTCTAGCTCTTCGCCGGCCATGTTGGACTGAATAGCTTTGTTTGGGGAAATGACGCATGTACGCCCGCCACACTTTGTTTACGCAATATCCGGGTACAGCCTCCCCACCCCCTCCCCCCAGACATCTGGAACTTTTCCCTGCTGTCTGAACGCAGCCGAAAGGACAAGTTCCGGTACAAAAGTGGTGTCTCTGAAAACACAGTTCCGGTTAAAAACTGGATTGAATTTTCCACAAATGTTCCAGAATGTCTGTCTGAAAAGGGCTCTAGAGAGATCAGGTTTGTTTTAATGTACTCCAATCAACAGCCCTTACAACCACAAAAAGGAATGGAGTCATTAGCACTTATGGTTTGTAAATGGCACCCAGAATTATGTTGCACGAAGCACAATTTCACATCATTCTGGGTTCATTTGTGTGAAAACAAGGTCCAATCAGGCTGAAACGTTACAGGAAGGTAGAATCTATTGAGTTGTAAGTTATCTGAACGTTTCATGATGATAGCACTTTCCTAAGGGGGTCAAACCATGTCAAAAGGTCACCGGATCTGGTGTTAATTTAAAGAAGCAGTCCAGTTACACATTTGTGGGCTTATAACTTGGCTTCTGAATGACCTAGAGAGATCAGGTTTGTTTTAATGTACTCCAATCAACAGCCCCTACAACCACAAAAAGGAATGGAGATATTAGCACTTATGGTTTGTAAATGGCACCCAGAATTATGTTGCACGAAGCACAATTTCACATCATTCTGGGTTCATTTGTGTGAAAACAAGGTCCAGTCAGGCTGAAACGTTACAGGAAGGTAGAATCTATTGAGTTGCAAGTGATCTGAACATTTCATGATGATAGCACTTTCCTAAGGGGGTCAAACCATGTCCCAAAAGTCACCGGATCTGGTGTCAATTTAAAGAAGTAGTCCAGTTACACATTTGTGGGCTTATAACTTGGCTTCTGAATGTCCTAGAGAGATCAGGTTTGTTTTAGTGTACTCCAATCAACAGCCCCTACAACCACAAAAAGGAATGGAGTCATTAGCACTTATGGTTTGTAAATGGCACCCAGAATTATGTTGCACGAAGCACAATTTCACATCATTCTGGGTCCATTTGTGTGAAAACAAGGTCCAATCAGGCTGAAACGCTACAAGAAGGTAGAATCTATTGAGTTGTAAGTGATCTGAACATTTCAAGATGATCGCACATTCCTATAGGGGGGAAACCATGTCCCAAAGGTCACCGGGCCTGGTGTCACTTTAAAGTAGTAGTCCAGTTACACCTTTTGGGCTTATAACTTGGCTTCTGAATGTCCTAGAGAGGTTAGTTTGTTTTAGTGTACTCCAATCAACAGCCCCTACAACCACAAAAAGGAATGGAGTCATTAGCACTTATGGTTTGTAAATGGCACCCAGAATTATGTTGCACAAAGCACAATTTCACATCATTCTGGGTTCATTTGTGTGAAAACAAGGTCCAATCAGGCTGAAACGTTACAGGAAGGTAGAATCTATTGAGTTGTAAGTGATCTGAACGTTTCATGATGATAGCACTTTCCTAAGGGGGTCAAACCATGTCCCAAAGGTCACCGGATCTGGTGTCAATTTAAAGAAGTAGTCCAGTTACACATTTGTGGGCTTATAACTTGGCTTCTGAATGTCCTAGAGAGATCAGGTTTGTTTTAGTGTACTCCAATCAACAGCCCCTACAACCACAAAAAGGAATGGAGTCATTAGCACTTAAGGTTTGTAAATGGCACCCAGAATTATGTTGCAGGAAGAACAATTTCACATCATTCTGGGTCCATTTGTGTGAAATCAAGGTCCAATCAGGCTGAAACGCTACAAGAAGGTAGAATCTATTGAGTTGTAAGGTATCTGAACGTTTCAAGATGATCGCTCATTCCTATAGGGGGTAAAACCATGTCCCAAAGGTCACCGGGCCTGGTGTCACTTTAAAGAAGTAGTCCAGTTACACCTTTGTGGGCTTATAACTTGGCTTCTGAATGTCCTAGAGAGGTTAGGTTTGTTTTAGTGTTCTCCAATCAACAGCCCCTACAACCACAAAAAGGAATGGAGTCGTTAGCACTTATGGTTTGTAAATGGCACCCAGAATTATGTTGCACGAAGCACAATTTCACATCATTCTGGGTTCATTTGTGTGAAAACAAGGTCCATTCAGGCTGAAACGTTACAGGAAGGTAGAATCTACTGAGTTGTAAGTGATCTGAATGTTTCATGATGATAGCACTTTCCTAAGGGGGTCAAACCATGTCCCAAAGGTCACCGGATCTGGTGTCAATTTAAAGTAGTAGTCCAGTTACACATTTGTGGGCTTATAACTTGACTTCTGAATGGCCTAGAGAGATCAGGTTTGTTTTAATGTACTCCAATCAACAGCCCCTACAACCACAAAAAGGAATGGAGTCATTAGCACTTATGGTTTGTAAATGGCACCCAGAATTATGTTGCACGAAGCACAATTTCACATCATTCTGGGTCCATTTGTGTGAAAACAAGGTCCAATCAGGCTGAAACGCTACAAGAAGGTAGAATCTATTGAGTTGTAAGTGATCTGAAGGTTTCAAGATGATCGCACATTCTTATAGGGGGTAAAACCATGTCCCAAAGGTCACCGGGCCTGGTGTCACTTTAAAGAAGTTGTCCAGTTACACCTTTGTGGGCTTATAACTTGACTTCTGAATGTCCTAGAGAGGTCAGGTTTGTTTTAGTGTACTCCAATCAACAGCCCCTACAACCACAAAAAGGAATGGAGTCATTAGCACTTATGGTTTGTAAATGGCACCCAGAATTATGTTGCACGAAGCACAATTTCACATCATTCTGGGTCCATTTGTGTGAAAACAAGGTCCAATCAGGCTGAAACGCTACAAGAAGGTAGAATCTATTGAGTTGTAAGTGATCTGAACATTTCAAGATGATCGCACATTCCTATAGGGGGTAAAACCATGTCCCAAAGGTCACCGGGCCTGGTGTCACTTTAAAGTAGTAGTCCAGTTACACCTTTTGGGCTTATAACTTGGCTTCTGAATGTCCTAGAGAGGTTAGTTTGTTTTAGTGTACTCCAATCAACAGCCCCTAAAACCACAAAAAGGAATGGAGTCATTAGCACTTATGGTTTGTAAATGGCACCCAGAATTATGTTGCACAAAGCACAATTTCACATCATTCTGGGTTCATTTGTGTGAAAACAAGGTCCAATCAGGCTGAAACGTTACAGGAAGGTAGAATCTATTGAGTTGTAAGTGATCTGAACGTTTCATGATGATAGCACTTTCCTAAGGGGGTCAAACCATGTCCCAAAGGTCACCGGATCTGGTGTCAATTTAAAGAAGTAGTCAAGTTACACATTTGTGGGCTTATAACTTGGCTTCTGAATGTCCTAGAGAGATCAGGTTTGTTTTAGTGTACTCCAATCAACAGCCCCTACAACCACAAAAAGGAATGGAGTCATTAGCACTTAAGGTTTGTAAATGGCACCCAGAATTATGTTGCAGGAAGAACAATTTCACATCATTCTGGGTCCATTTGTGTGAAATCAAGGTCCAATCAGGCTGAAACGCTACAAGAAGGTAGAATCTATTGAGTTGTAAGGGATCTGAACGTTTCAAGATGATCGCTCATTCCTATAGGGGGTAAAACCATGTCCCAAAGGTCACCGGGCCTGGTGTCACTTTAAAGAAGTAGTCCAGTTACACCTTTGTGGGCTTATAACTTGGCTTCTGAATGTCCTAGAGAGGTTAGTTTTGTTTTAGTGTTCTCCAATCAACAGCCCCTACAACCCCAAAAAGGAATGGAGTCGTTAGCACTTATGGTTTGTAAATGGCACCCAGAATTATGTTGCACGAAGCACAATTTCACATCATTCTGGGTTCATTTGTGTGAAAACAAGGTCCAATCAGGCTGAAACGTTACAGGAAGGTAGAATCTATTGAGTTGTAAGTGATCTGAATGTTTCATGATGATAGCACTTTCCTAAGGGGGTCAAACCATGTCCCAAAGGTCACCGGATATGGTGTCAATTTAAAGTAGTAGTCCAGTTACACATTTGTGGGCTTATAACTTGACTTCTGAATGGCCTAGAGAGATCAGGTTTGTTTTAATGTACTCCAATCAACAGCCCCTACAACCACAAAAAGGAATGGAGTCATTAGCACTTATGGTTTGTAAATGGCACCCAGAATTATGTTGCACGAAGCACAATTTCACATCATTCTGGGTCCATTTGTGTGAAAACAAGGTCCAATCAGGCTGAAACGCTACAAGAAGGTAGAATCTATTGAGTTGTAAGTGATCTGAAGGTTTCAAGATGATCGCACATTCTTATAGGGGGTAAAACCATGTCCCAAAGGTCACCGGGCCTGGTGTCACTTTAAAGAAGTTGTCCAGTTACACCTTTGTGGGCTTATAACTTGGCTTCTGAATGTCCTAGAGAGGTCAGGTTTGTTTTAGTGTACTCCAATCAACAGCCCCTACAACCACAAAAAGGAATGGAGTCATTAGCACTTATGGTTTGTAAATGGCACCCAGATTTATGTTGCACGAAGCACAATTTCACATCATTCTGGGTTCATTTGTGTGAAAACAAGGTCCAATCAGGCTGAAACGTTACAGGAAGGTAGAATCTATTGAGTTGTAAGTGATCTGAATGTTTCATGATGATAGCACTTTCCAAAGGGGGTCAAACCATGTCCCAAAGGTCACCGGATCTGGTGTCAATTTAAAGAAGTAGTCCAGTTACACATTTGTGGGCTTATAACTTGGCTTCTGAATGTCCTAGAGAGATCATTTTTATTTTAGTGTACTCCAATCAACAGCACCTACAACCACAAAAAGGAATGGAGTCATTAGCACTTATGGTTCTTAAATGGCACCCAGAATTATGCTGCACTAAGCACAATTTCACATGATTGTGGGTCAATTTGTGTGAAAACAAGGTCCAATCCGGCTGAAACGCTACAAGAAGGTAGAATCTATTGAGTTGTAAGTGATCTGAACGTTTCAAGATGATCGCACATTCCTATAGGGGGTCAAACCATGTCCCAAAGGTCACCGGGCCAAGTGTCACTTTAAAGAAGTAGTCCAGTTACATCTTTGTGTGTGGGCTTATAACTTGGCTTCTGAATGTCCTAGAGAGATCAGGTTTGTTTTAGTGTACTCCAATCAACAGCCCCTAGAACCACAAAAAGGAATGGAGACATTAGCACTTATGGTTTTTAAATGTTACCCAGAATTATGTTGCACGAAGCACAATTTCACATCATTCTGGGTTCATTTGTGTGAAAACAAGGTCCAATCAGGCTGAAACGTTACAGGAAGGTAGAATCTATTGTTGTAAGTGATCTGAACGTTTCATGATGATAGCACTTTCCTAAGGGGGTCAAACCATGTCCCAAAGGTCACCGGATCTGGTGTCTAAAGAAGTAGTCCAGTTACAAATTTGTGGGCTTATAACTTGGCTTCTGAATGTCCTAGAGAGATCAGGTTTGTTTTAGTATACTCCAATCAACAGCCCCTACAACCACAAAAAGGAATGGAGTCATTAGACTTATGGTTTTTAAATGGCACCCAGAATTATGTTGCACGAAGCACAATTTCACATCATTCTGGGTTCATTTGTGTGAAAACAAGGTCCAATCAGGCTGAAACGTTACAGGAAGGTAGAATCTATTGCGTTGTAAGTGATCTGAACGTTTCATGATGATAGCACTTTCCTAAGGGGGTCAAACCATGTCCCAAAGGTCACCGGGCCTGGTGTCAATTTAAAGTAGTAGTCCAGTTACACATTTGTGGGCTTATAACTTGGCTTCTGAATGTCCTGGAGAGGTCAGGTTTGTTTTAATGTACTCCAATCAACAGCCCCTACAACCACAAAAAGGAATGGAGTCATTAGCACTTATGGTTTGTAAATGGCACCCAGAATTATGTTGCACGAAGCAAAATTTCACATCATTCTGGGTTCATTTGTGTGAAAACAAGGTCCAATCAGGCAGAAACGTTACAGGAAGGTAGAATCTATTGAGTTGTAAGTGATCTGAACGTTTCATGATGATAGCACTTTCCTATAGGGGGTCAAACCATGTCCCAAAGGTCACCGGGCCTGGTGTCACTTTAAAGAAGTAGTCCAGTTACACCTTTGTGGGCTTATAACTTGGCTTCTGAATGTCCTAGAGAGATCAGGGTTGTTTTAGTGTACTCCAATCAACAGCCCCCACAACCACAAAAAGGAATGGAGTCATTAGCACTTATGGTTCTTAAATGGCACCCAGAATTATGTTGCACGAAGCACAATTTCACATCATTCTGGGTCCATTTGTGTGAAAACAAGGTCCAATCAGGCTGAAACGCTACAAGAAGGTAGAATCTACTGAGTTGTAAGTGATCTGAATGTTTCATGATGATAGCACTTTCCTAAGGGGGTCAAACCATGTCCCTAAGGTCACCGGATCTGGTGTCAATTTAAAGAAGTAGTCCAGTTACACATTTGTGGGCTTATAACTTGGCTTCTGAATGTCCTAGAGAGATCATTTTTATTTTAGTGTACTCCAATCAACAGCCCCTACAACCACAAAAAGGAATGGAGTCATTAGCACTTATGGTTCTTAAATGGCACCCAGAATTATGCTGCACTAAGCACAATTTCACATGATTCTGGGTCAATTTGTGTGAAAACAAGGTCCAATCCGGCTGAAACGCTACAAGAAGGTAGAATCTATTGAGTTGTAAGTGATCTGAACGTTTCAAGATGATCGCACATTCCTATAGGGGGTCAAACCATGTCCCAAAGGTCACCGGGCCAAGTGTCACTTTAAAGAAGTAGTCCAGTTACATCTTTGTGTGTGGGCTTATAACTTGGCTTCTGAATGTCCTAGAGAGATCAGGTTTGTTTTAGTGTACTCCAATCAACAGCCCCTAGAACCACAAAAAGGAATGGAGACATTAGCACTTATGGTTTTTAAATGGCACCCAGAATTATGTTGCACGAAGCACAATTTCACATCATTCTGGGTTCATTTGTGTGAAAACAAGGTCCAATCAGGCTGAAACGTTACAGGAAGGTAGAATCTATTGTTGTAAGTGATCTGAACGTTTCATGATGATAGCACTTTCCTAAGGGGGTCAAACCATGTCCCAAAGGTCACCGGATCTGGTGTCTAAAGAAGTAGTCCAGTTACAAATTTGTGGGCTTATAACTTGGCTTCTGAATGTCCTAGAGAGATCAGGTTTGTTTTAGTATACTCCAATCAACAGCCCCTACAAACACAAAAAGGAATGGAGTCATTAGACTTATGGTTTTTAAATGGCACCCAGAATTATGTTGCACGAAGCACAATTTCACATCATTCTGGGTTCATTTGTGTGAAAACAAGGTCCAATCAGGCTGAAACGTTACAGGAAGGTAGAATCTATTGCGTTGTAAGTGATCTGAACGTTTCATGATGATAGCACTTTCCTAAGGGGGTCAAACCATGTCCCAAAGGTCACCGGGCCTGGTGTCAATTTAAAGTAGTAGTCCAGTTACACATTTGTGGGCTTATAACTTGGCTTCTGAATGTCCTGGAGAGGTCAGGTTTGTTTTAATGTACTCCAATCAACAGCCCCTACAACCACAAAAAGGAATGGAGTCATTAGCACTTAAGGTTTGTAAATGGCACCCAGAATTATGTTGCACGAAGCAAAATTTCACATCATTCTGGGTTCATTTGTGTGAAAACAAGGTCCAATCAGGCAGAAACGTTACAGGAAGGTAGAATCTATTGAGTTGTAAGTGATCTGAACGTTTCATGATGATAGCACTTTCCTATAGGGGGTCAAACCATGTCCCAAAGGTCACCGGGCCTGGTCTCACTTTAAAGAAGTAGTCCAGTTACACCTTTGTGGGCTTATAACTTGGCTTCTGAATGTCCTAGAGGGATCAGGGTTGTTTTAGTGTACTCCAATCAACAGCCCCCACAACCACAAAAAGGAATGGAGTCATTAGCACTTATGGTTTGTAAATGGCACCCAGAATTATGTTGCACGAAGCACAATTTCACATCATTCTGGGTCCATTTGTGTGAAAACAAGGTCCAATCAGGCTGAAACGCTACAAGAAGGTAGAATCTATTGAGTTGTAAGTGATCTGAACATTTCAAGATGATCGCACATTCCTATAGGGGGTAAAACCATGTCCCAAAGGTCACCGGGCCTGGTGTCACTTTAAAGAAGTTGTCCAGTTACACCTTTGTGGGCTTATAACTTGACTTCTGAATGTCCTAGAGAGGTCAGGTTTGTTTTAGTGTACTCCAATCAACAGCCCCTACAACCACAAAAAGGAATGGAGTCATTAGCACTTATGGTTTGTAAATGGCACCCAGAATTATGTTGCACGAAGCACAATTTCACATCATTCTGGGTCCATTTGTGTGAAAACAAGGTCCAATCAGGCTGAAACGCTACAAGAAGGTAGAATCTATTGAGTTGTAATTGATCTGAACATTTCAAGATGATCGCACATTCCTATAGGGGGTAAAACCATGTCCCAAAGGTCACCGGGCCTGGTGTCACTTTAAAGTAGTAGTCCAGTTACACCTTTTGGGCTTATAACTTGGCTTCTGAATGTCCTAGAGAGGTTAGTTTGTTTTAGTGTACTCCAATCAACAGCCCCTAAAACCACAAAAAGGAATGGAGTCATTAGCACTTATGGTTTGTAAATGGCACCCAGAATTATGTTGCACAAAGCACAATTTCACATCATTCTGGGTTCATTTGTGTGAAAACAAGGTCCAATCAGGCTGAAACGTTACAGGAAGGTAGAATCTATTGAGTTGTAAGTGATCTGAACGTTTCATGATGATAGCACTTTCCTAAGGGGGTCAAACCATGTCCCAAAGGTCACCGGATCTGGTGTCAATTTAAAGAAGTAGTCAAGTTACACATTTGTGGGCTTATAACTTGGCTTCTGAATGTCCTAGAGAGATCAGGTTTGTTTTAGTGTACTCCAATCAACAGCCCCTACAACCACAAAAAGGAATGGAGTCATTAGCACTTAAGGTTTGTAAATGGCACCCAGAATTATGTTGCAGGAAGAACAATTTCACATCATTCTGGGTCCATTTGTGTGAAATCAAGGTCCAATCAGGCTGAAACGCTACAAGAAGGTAGAATCTATTGAGTTGTAAGGGATCTGAACGTTTCAAGATGATCGCTCATTCCTATAGGGGGTAAAACCATGTCCCAAAGGTCACCGGGCCTGGTGTCACTTTAAAGAAGTAGTCCAGTTACACCTTTGTGGGCTTATAACTTGGCTTCTGAATGTCCTAGAGAGGTTAGGTTTGTTTTAGTGTTCTCCAATCAACAGCCCCTACAACCCCAAAAAGGAATGGAGTCGTTAGCACTTATGGTTTGTAAATGGCACCCAGAATTATGTTGCACGAAGCACAATTTCACATCATTCTGGGTTCATTTGTGTGAAAACAAGGTCCAATCAGGCTGAAACGTTACAGGAAGGTAGAATCTATTGAGTTGTAAGTGATCTGAATGTTTCATGATGATAGCACTTTCCTAAGGGGGTCAAACCATGTCCCAAAGGTCACCGGATATGGTGTCAATTTAAAGTAGTAGTCCAGTTACACATTTGTGGGCTTATAACTTGACTTCTGAATGGCCTAGAGAGATCAGGTTTGTTTTAATGTACTCCAATCAACAGCCCCTACAACCACAAAAAGGAATGGAGTCATTAGCACTTATGGTTTGTAAATGGCACCCAGAATTATGTTGCACGAAGCACAATTTCACATCATTCTGGGTCCATTTGTGTGAAAACAAGGTCCAATCAGGCTGAAACGCTACAAGAAGGTAGAATCTATTGAGTTGTAAGTGATCTGAAGGTTTCAAGATGATCGCACATTCTTATAGGGGGTAAAACCATGTCCCAAAGGTCACCGGGCCTGGTGTCACTTTAAAGAAGTTGTCCAGTTACACCTTTGTGGGCTTATAACTTGGCTTCTGAATGTCCTAGAGAGGTTAGGTTTGTTTTAGTGTTCTCCAATCAACAGCCCCTACAACCCCAAAAAGGAATGGAGTCGTTAGCACTTATGGTTTGTAAATGGCACCCAGAATTATGTTGCACGAAGCACAATTTCACATCATTCTGGGTTCATTTGTGTGAAAACAAGGTCCAATCAGGCTGAAACGTTACAGGAAGGTAGAATCTATTGAGTTGTAAGTGATCTGAATGTTTCATGATGATAGCACTTTCCTAAGGGGGTCAAACCATGTCCCAAAGGTCACCGGATATGGTGTCAATTTAAAGTAGTAGTCCAGTTACACATTTGTGGGCTTATAACTTGACTTCTGAATGGCCTAGAGAGATCAGGTTTGTTTTAATGTACTCCAATCAACAGCCCCTACAACCACAAAAAGGAATGGAGTCATTAGCACTTATGGTTTGTAAATGGCACCCAGAATTATGTTGCACGAAGCACAATTTCACATCATTCTGGGTCCATTTGTGTGAAAACAAGGTCCAATCAGGCTGAAACGCTACAAGAAGGTAGAATCTATTGAGTTGTAAGTGATCTGAAGGTTTCAAGATGATCGCACATTCTTATAGGGGGTAAAACCATGTCCCAAAGGTCACCGGGCCTGGTGTCACTTTAAAGAAGTTGTCCAGTTACACCTTTGTGGGCTTATAACTTGGCTTCTGAATGTCCTAGAGAGGTCAGGTTTGTTTTAGTGTACTCCAATCAACAGCCCCTACAACCACAAAAAGGAATGGAGTCATTAGCACTTATGGTTTGTAAATGGCACCCAGATTTATGTTGCACGAAGCACAATTTCACATCATTCTGGGTTCATTTGTGTGAAAACAAGGTCCAATCAGGCTGAAACGTTACAGGAAGGTAGAATCTATTGAGTTGTAAGTGATCTGAATGTTTCATGATGATAGCACTTTCCAAAGGGGGTCAAACCATGTCCCAAAGGTCACCGGATCTGGTGTCAATTTAAAGAAGTAGTCCAGTTACACATTTGTGGGCTTATAACTTGGCTTCTGAATGTCCTAGAGAGATCATTTTTATTTTAGTGTACTCCAATCAACAGCACCTACAACCACAAAAAGGAATGGAGTCATTAGCACTTATGGTTCTTAAATGGCACCCAGAATTATGCTGCACTAAGCACAATTTCACATGATTCTGGGTCAATTTGTGTGAAAACAAGGTCCAATCCGGCTGAAACGCTACAAGAAGGTAGAATCTATTGAGTTGTAAGTGATCTGAACGTTTCAAGATGATCGCACATTCCTATAGGGGGTCAAACCATGTCCCAAAGGTCACCGGGCCAAGTGTCACTTTAAAGAAGTAGTCCAGTTACATCTTTGTGTGTGGGCTTATAACTTGGCTTCTGAATGTCCTAGAGAGATCAGGTTTGTTTTAGTGTACTCCAATCAACAGCCCCTAGAACCACAAAAAGGAATGGAGACATTAGCACTTATGGTTTTTAAATGTTACCCAGAATTATGTTGCACGAAGCACAATTTCACATCATTCTGGGTTCATTTGTGTGAAAACAAGGTCCAATCAGGCTGAAACGTTACAGGAAGGTAGAATCTATTGTTGTAAGTGATCTGAACGTTTCATGATGATAGCACTTTCCTAAGGGGGTCAAACCATGTCCCAAAGGTCACCGGATCTGGTGTCTAAAGAAGTAGTCCAGTTACAAATTTGTGGGCTTATAACTTGGCTTCTGAATGTCCTAGAGAGATCAGGTTTGTTTTAGTATACTCCAATCAACAGCCCCTACAACCACAAAAAGGAATGGAGTCATTAGACTTATGGTTTTTAAATGGCACCCAGAATTATGTTGCACGAAGCACAATTTCACATCATTCTGGGTTCATTTGTGTGAAAACAAGGTCCAATCAGGCTGAAACGTTACAGGAAGGTAGAATCTATTGCGTTGTAAGTGATCTGAACGTTTCATGATGATAGCACTTTCCTAAGGGGGTCAAACCATGTCCCAAAGGTCACCGGGCCTGGTGTCAATTTAAAGTAGTAGTCCAGTTACACATTTGTGGGCTTATAACTTGGCTTCTGAATGTCCTGGAGAGGTCAGGTTTGTTTTAATGTACTCCAATCAACAGCCCCTACAACCACAAAAAGGAATGGAGTCATTAGCACTTATGGTTTGTAAATGGCACCCAGAATTATGTTGCACGAAGCAAAATTTCACATCATTCTGGGTTCATTTGTGTGAAAACAAGGTCCAATCAGGCAGAAACGTTACAGGAAGGTAGAATCTATTGAGTTGTAAGTGATCTGAACGTTTCATGATGATAGCACTTTCCTATAGGGGGTCAAACCATGTCCCAAAGGTCACCGGGCCTGGTGTCACTTTAAAGAAGTAGTCCAGTTACACCTTTGTGGGCTTATAACTTGGCTTCTGAATGTCCTAGAGAGATCAGGGTTGTTTTAGTGTACTCCAATCAACAGCCCCCACAACCACAAAAAGGAATGGAGTCATTAGCACTTATGGTTCTTAAATGGCACCCAGAATTATGTTGCACGAAGCACAATTTCACATCATTCTGGGTCCATTTGTGTGAAAACAAGGTCCAATCAGGCTGAAACGCTACAAGAAGGTAGAATCTATTGAGTTGTAAGTGATCTGAAGGTTTCAAGATGATCGCACATTCTTATAGGGGGTAAAACCATGTCCCAAAGGTCACCGGGCCTGGTGTCACTTTAAAGAAGTAGTCCAGTTACATCTTTGTAGGCTTATAACTTGGCTTCTGAATGTCCTAGAGAGATCAGGTTTGTTTTAATGTACTCCAATCAACAGCCCCTACAACCACAAAAAGGAATGGAGTCATTAGCACTTATGGTTTGTAAATGGCACACAGAATTATGTTGCACGAAGCACAATTTCACATCATCCTGGGTTCATTTGTGTGAAAACAAGGTCCAATCAGGCAGAAACGTTACAGGAAGGTAGAATCTATTGAGTTGTAAGTGATCTGAACGTTTCATGATGATAGCACTTTCCTAAGGGGGTCAAACCATGTCGCAAAGGTCACCGGATCTGGTGTCACTTTAAAGAATTAGTCCAGTTACACATTTGTGGGCTTATAACTTGGCTTCTGAATGTCCTAGAGCGGGCAGGTTTGTTTTAGTGTACTCCAATCAACAGCCCCTACAACCACAAAAAGGAATGGAGTCATTAGCACTTATGGTTCTTAAATGGCACCCAGAATTATGTTGCACGAAGCACAATTTCACATCATTCTGGGTCCATTTGTGTGAAAACAAGGTCCAATCAGGCTGAAACGTTACAGGAAGGTAGAATCTATTGAGTTGTAAGTGATCTGAACGTTTCAAGATGATCGCACATTCCTATAGGGGGTAAAACCATGTCCCAAAGGTCACCGGGCCTGGTGTCACTTTAAAGAAGTAGTCCAGTTACATCTTTGTAGGCTTATAACTTGGCTTCTGAATGTCCTAGAGAGATCAGGTTTGTTTTAATGTACTCCAATCAACAGCCCCTACAACCACAAAAAGGAATGGAGTCATTAGCACTTATGGTTTGTAAATGGCACACAGAATTATGTTGCACGAAGCACAATTTCACATCATTCTGGGTTCATTTGTGTGAAAACAAGGTCCAATCAGGCAGAAACGTTACAGGAAGGTAGAATCTATTGAGTTGTAAGTGATCTGAACGTTTCATGATGATAGCACTTTCCTAAGGGGGTCAAACCATGTCGCAAAGGTCACCGGATCTGGTGTCACTTTAAAGAATTAGTCCAGTTACACATTTGTGGGCTTATAACTTGGCTTCTGAATGTCCTAGAGCGGTCAGGTTTGTTTTAGTGTACTCCAATCAACAGCCCCTACAACCACAAAAAGGAATGGAGTCATTAGACTTATGGTTTTTAAATGGCACCCAGAATTATGTTGCACGAAGCACAATTTCACATCATTCTGGGTTCATTTGTGTGAAAACAAGGTCCAATCAGGCTGAAACGTTACAGGAAGGTAGAATCTATTGCGTTGTAAGTGATCTGAACGTTTCATGATGATAGCACTTTCCTAAGGGGGTCAAACCATGTCCCAAAGGTCACCGGGCCTGGTGTCAATTTAAAGTAGTAGTCCAGTTACACATTTGTGGGCTTATAACTTGGCTTCTGAATGTCCTGGAGAGGTCAGGTTTGTTTTAATGTACTCCAATCAACAGCCCCTACAACCACAAAAAGGAATGGAGTCATTAGCACTTATGGTTTGTAAATGGCACCCAGAATTATGTTGCACGAAGCAAAATTTCACATCATTCTGGGTTCATTTGTGTGAAAACAAGGTCCAATCAGGCAGAAACGTTACAGGAAGGTAGAATCTATTGAGTTGTAAGTGATCTGAACGTTTCATGATGATAGCACTTTCCTATAGGGGGTCAAACCATGTCCCAAAGGTCACCGGGCCTGGTGTCACTTTAAAGAAGTAGTCCAGTTACACCTTTGTGGGCTTATAACTTGGCTTCTGAATGTCCTAGAGAGATCAGGGTTGTTTTAGTGTACTCCAATCAACAGCCCCCACAACCACAAAAAGGAATGGAGTCATTAGCACTTATGGTTCTTAAATGGCACCCAGAATTATGTTGCACGAAGCACAATTTCACATCATTCTGGGTCCATTTGTGTGAAAACAAGGTCCAATCAGGCTGAAACGCTACAAGAAGGTAGAATCTATTGAGTTGTAAGTGATCTGAAGGTTTCAAGATGATCGCACATTCTTATAGGGGGTAAAACCATGTCCCAAAGGTCACCGGGCCTGGTGTCACTTTAAAGAAGTAGTCCAGTTACATCTTTGTAGGCTTATAACTTGGCTTCTGAATGTCCTAGAGAGATCAGGTTTGTTTTAATGTACTCCAATCAACAGCCCCTACAACCACAAAAAGGAATGGAGTCATTAGCACTTATGGTTTGTAAATGGCACACAGAATTATGTTGCACGAAGCACAATTTCACATCATCCTGGGTTCATTTGTGTGAAAACAAGGTCCAATCAGGCAGAAACGTTACAGGAAGGTAGAATCTATTGAGTTGTAAGTGATCTGAACGTTTCATGATGATAGCACTTTCCTAAGGGGGTCAAACCATGTCGCAAAGGTCACCGGATCTGGTGTCACTTTAAAGAATTAGTCCAGTTACACATTTGTGGGCTTATAACTTGGCTTCTGAATGTCCTAGAGCGGGCAGGTTTGTTTTAGTGTACTCCAATCAACAGCCCCTACAACCACAAAAAGGAATGGAGTCATTAGCACTTATGGTTCTTAAATGGCACCCAGAATTATGTTGCACGAAGCACAATTTCACCTCATTCTGGGTCCATTTGTGTGAAAACAAGGTCCAATCAGGCTGAAACGTTACAGGAAGGTAGAATCTATTGAGTTGTAAGTGATCTGAACGTTTCAAGATGATCGCACATTCCTATAGGGGGTAAAACCATGTCCCAAAGGTCACCGGGCCTGGTGTCACTTTAAAGAAGTAGTCCAGTTACATCTTTGTAGGCTTATAACTTGGCTTCTGAATGTCCTAGAGAGATCAGGTTTGTTTTAATGTACTCCAATCAACAGCCCCTACAACCACAAAAAGGAATGGAGTCATTAGCACTTATGGTTTGTAAATGGCACACAGAATTATGTTGCACGAAGCACAATTTCACATCATTCTGGGTTCATTTGTGTGAAAACAAGGTCCAATCAGGCAGAAACGTTACAGGAAGGTAGAATCTATTGAGTTGTAAGTGATCTGAACGTTTCATGATGATAGCACTTTCCTAAGGGGGTCAAACCATGTCGCAAAGGTCACCGGATCTGGTGTCACTTTAAAGAATTAGTCCAGTTACACATTTGTGGGCTTATAACTTGGCTTCTGAATGTCCTAGAGCGGTCAGGTTTGTTTTAGTGTACTCCAATCAACAGCCCCTACAACCACAAAAAGGAATGGAGTCATTAGCACTTATGGTTTGTAAATGGCACCCAGAATTATGTTGCACGAAGCACAATTTCACATCATTCTGGGTCCATTTGTGTGAAAACAAGGTCCAGTCAGGCTGAAACATTACAGGAAGGTAGAATCTATTAAAATGTAAGTGATCTGAAGGTTTCATGATGATATCACTTCCCTAAGGGGGTCAAACCATGTCCCAAAGGTCACCGGATCTGGTGTCTAAAGAAGTAGTCCAGTTACACATTTGTGGGCTTATAACTTGGCTTCTGAATGTCCTAGAGAGATCAGGTTTGTTTTAGTATACTCCAATCAACAGCCCCTACAACCACAAAAAGGAATGGAGTCATTAGCACTTATGGTTTTTAAATGGCACCCAGAATTATGTTGCACGAAGCACAATTTCACATCATTCTGGGTTCATTTGTGTGAAAACAAGGTCCAATCAGGCTGAAACGTTACAGAAAGGTAGAATCTATTGAGTTGTAAGTGATCTGAACGTTTCATGATGATAGCACTTTCCTAAGGGGGTCAAACCATGTCCCAAATGTCACCGGATCTGGTGTCAATTTAAAGTAGTAGTCCAGTTACACATTTGTGGGCTTATAACTTGGCTTCTGAATGTCCTGGAGAGGTCAGGTTTGTTTTAATGTACTCCAATCAACAGCCCCTACCACCACAAAAAGGAATGGAGTCATTAGCACTTAAGGTTTGTAAATGGCACCCAGAATTATGTTGCACGAAGCAAAATTTCACATCATTCTGGGTTCATTTGTGTGAAAACAAGGTCCAATCAGGCAGAAACGTTACAGGAAGGTAGAATCTATTGAGTTGTAAGTGATCTGAACGTTTCATGATGATAGCACTTTCCTATAGGGGGTCAAACCATGTCCCAAAGGTCACCGGGCCTGGTGTCACTTTAAAGAAGTAGTCCAGTTACACCTTTGTGGGCTTATAACTTGGCTTCTGAATGTCCTAGAGAGATCAGGGTTGTTTTAGTGTACTCCAATCAACAGCCCCCACAACCACAAAAAGGAATGGAGTCATTAGCACTTATGGTTCTTAAATGGCACCCAGATTTATGTTGCACGAAGCACAATTTCACATCATTCTGGGTCCATTTGTGTGAAAACAAGGTCCAATCAGGCTGAAACGTTACAGGAAGGTAGAATCTATTGAGTTGTAAGTGATCTGAACGTTTCAAGATGATCGCACATTCCTATAGGGGGTAAAACCATGTCCCAAAGGTCACCGGGTCTGGTGTCACTTTAAAGAAGTAGTCCAGTTACATCTTTGTAGGCTTATAACTTGGCTTCTGAATGTCCTAGAGAGATCAGGTTTGTTTTAATGTACTCCAATCAACAGCCCCTACAACCACAAAAAGGAATGGAGTCATTAGCACTTATGGTTTGTAAATGGCACACAGAATTATGTTGCACGAAGCACAATTTCACATCATTCTGGGTTCATTTGTGTGAAAACAAGGTCCAATCAGGCAGAAACGTTACAGGAAGGTAGAATCTATTGAGTTGTAAGTGATCTGAACGTTTCATGATGATAGCACTTTCCTAAGGGGGTCAAACCATGTCGCAAAGGTCACCGGATCTGGTGTCACTTTAAAGAATTAGTCCAGTTACACATTTGTGGGCTTATAACTTGGCTTCTGAATGTCCTAGAGCGGTCAGGTTTGTTTTAGTGTACTCCAATCAACAGCCCCTACAACCACAAAAAGGAATGGAGTCATTAGCACTTATGGTTTGTAAATGGCACCCAGAATTATGTTGCACGAAGCACAATTTCACATCATTCTGGGTCCATTTGTGTGAAAACAAGGTCCAATCAGGCTGAAACATTACAGGAAGGTAGAATCTATTAAAATGTAAGTGATCTGAAGGTTTCATGATGATAGCACTTCCCTAAGGGGGTCAAACCATGTCCCAAAGGTCACCGGATCTGGTGTCTAAAGAAGTAGTCCAGTTACACATTTGTGGGCTTATAACTTGGCTTCTGAATGTCCTAGAGAGATCAGGTTTGTTTTAGTACACTCCAATCAACAGCCCCTACAACCACAAAAAGGAATGGAGTCATTAGCACTTATGGTTTGTAAATGGCACCCAGAATTATGTTGCACGAAGCACAATTTCACATCATTCTGGGTTCATTTGTGTGAAAACAAGGTCCAATCAGGCTGAAACGTTACAGAAAGGTAGAATCTATTGAGTTGTAAGTGATCTGAACGTTTCATGATGATAGCACTTTCCTAAGGGGGTCAAACCATGTCCCAAATGTCACCGGATCTGGTGTCAATTTAAAGTAGTAGTCCAGTTACACATTTTTGGGCTTATAACTTGGCTTCTGAATGTCCTGGAGAGGTCAGGTTTGTTTTAATGTACTCCAATCAACAGCCCCTACAACCACAAAAAGGAATGGAGTCATTAGCACTTATGGTTTGTAAATGGCACCCAGAATTATGTTGCACGAAGCAAAATTTCACATCATTCTGGGTTCATTTGTGTGAAAACAAGGTCCAATCAGGCTGAAACGTTACAGGAAGGTAGAATCTATTGAGTTGTAAGTGATCTGAACGTTTCATGATGATAGCACTTTCCTATAGGGGGTCAAACCATGTCCCAAAGGTCACCGGGCCTGGTGTCACTTTAAAGAAGTAGTCCAGTTACACCTTTGTGGGCTTATAACTTGGCTTCTGAATGTCCTAGAGAGATCAGGGTTGTTTTAGTGTACTCCAATCAACAGCCCCCACAACCACAAAAAGGAATGGAGTCATTAGCACTTATGGTTCTTAAATGGCACCCAGAATTATGTTGCACGAAGCACAATTTCACATCATTCTGGGTCCATTTGTGTGAAAACAAGGTCCAATCAGGCTGAAACGTTACAGGAAGGTAGAATCTATTGAGTTGTAAGTGATCTGAACGTTTCAAGATGATCGCACATTCCTATAGGGGGTAAAACCATGTCCCAAAGGTCACCGGGCCTGGTGTCACTTTAAAGAAGTAGTCCAGTTACACATTTGTGGGCTTATAACTTGGCTTCTGAATGTCCTAGAGCGGTCAGGTTTGTTTTAGTGTACTCCAATCAACAGCCCCTACAACCACAAAAAGGAATGGAGTCATTAGCACTTATGGTTTGTAAATGGCACCCAGAATTATGTTGCACGAAGCACAATTTCACATCATTCTGGGTCCATTTGTGTGAAAACAAGGTCCATTCAGGCTGAAACGTTACAAGAAGGTAGAATCTATTGAGTTGTAAGTGATCTGAACGTTTCATGATGATAGCACTTTCCTAAGGGGGTCAAACCATGTCCCAAAGGTCACCGGATCTGGTGTCAATTTAAAGAAGTAGTCCAGTTACACATTTGTGGGCTTATAACTTGGCTTCTGAATGTCCTAGAGAGATCAGCTTTGTTTTAGTGTACTCCAATCAACAGCCCCTACAACCACAAAAAGGAATGGAGTCATTAGCACTTTTGGTTTGTAAATGGCACCCAGAATTATGTTGCACGAAGCACAATTTCACATCATTCTGGGTCCATTTGTGTGAAAACAAGGTCCAATCAGGCTGAAACGTTACAGGAAGGTAGAATCTATTGAGTTGTAAGTGATCTGAACGTTTCAAGATGATCGCACATTCCTATAGGGGGTAAAACCATGTCCCAAAGGTCACCGGGCCTGGTGTCACTTTAAAGAAGTAGTCCAGTTACATCTTTGTAGGCTTATAACTTGGCTTCTGAATGTCCTAGAGAGATCAGGTTTGTTTTAATGTACTCCAATCAACAGCCCCTACAACCACAAAAAGGAATGGAGTCATTAGCACTTATGGTTTGTAAATGGCACACAGAATTATGTTGCACGAAGCACAATTTCACATCATTCTGGGTTCATTTGTGTGAAAACAAGGTCCAATCAGGCAGAAACGTTACAGGAAGGTAGAATCTATTGAGTTGTAAGTGATCTGAACGTTTCATGATGATAGCACTTTCCTAAGGGGGTCAAACTATGTCGCAAAGGTCACCGGATCTGGTGTCACTTTAAAGAATTAGTCCAGTTACACATTTGTGGGCTTATAACTTGGCTTCTGAATGTCCTAGAGCGGTCAGGTTTGTTTTAGTGTACTCCAATCAACAGCCCCTACAACCACAAAAAGGAATGGAGTCATTAGCACTTATGGTTTGTAAATGGCACCCAGAATTATGTTGCACGAAGCACAATTTCACATCATTCTGGGTCCATTTGTGTGAAAACAAGGTCCAGTCAGGCTGAAACATTACAGGAAGGTAGAATCTATTAAAATGTAAGTGATCTGAAGGTTTCATGATGATAGCACTTCCCTAAGGGGGTCAAACCATGTCCCAAAGGTCACCGGATCTGGTGTCTAAAGAAGTAGTCCAGTTACACATTTGTGGGCTTATAACTTGGCTTCTGAATGTCCTAGAGAGATCAGGTTTGTTTTAGTATACTCCAATCAACAGCCCCTACAACCACAAAAAGGAATGGAGTCATTAGCACTTATGGTTTTTAAATGGCACCCAGAATTATGTTGCACGAAGCACTATTTCACATCATTCTGGGTTCATTTGTGTGAAAACAAGGTCCAATCAGGCTGAAACGTTACAGAAAGGTAGAATCTATTGAGTTGTAAGTGATCTGAACGTTTCACGATGATAGCACTTTCCTAAGGGGGTCAAACCATGTCCCAAATGTCAGCGGATCTGGTGTCAATTTAAAGTAGTAGTCCAGTTACACATTTGTGGGCTTATAACTTGGCTTCTGAATGTCCTGGAGAGGTCAGGTTTGTTTTAATGTACTCCAATCAACAGCCCCTACCACCACAAAAAGGAATGGAGTCATTAGCACTTAAGGTTTGTAAATGGCACCCAGAATTATGTTGCACGAAGCAAAATTTCACATCATTCTGGGTTCATTTGTGTGAAAACAAGGTCCAATCAGGCAGAAACGTTACAGGAAGGTAGAATCTATTGAGTTGTAAGTGATCTGAACGTTTCATGATGATAGCACTTTCCTATAGGGGGTCAAACCATGTCCCAAAGGTCACCGGGCCTGGTGTCACTTTAAAAAAGTAGTCCAGTTACACCTTTGTGGGCTTATAACTTGGCTTCTGAATGTCCTAGAGAGATCAGGGTTGTTTTAGTGTACTCCAATCAACAGCCCCCACAACCACAAAAAGGAATGGAGTCATTAGCACTTATGGTTCTTAAATGGCACCCAGAATTATGTTGCACGAAGCACAATTTCACATCATTCTGGGTCCATTTGTGTGAAAACAAGGTCCAATCAGGCAGAAACGTTACAGGAAGGTAGAATCTATTGAGTTGTAAGTGATCTGAACGTTTCATGATGATAGCACTTTCCTAAGGGGGTCAAACCATGTCGCATAGGTCACCGGATCTGGTGTCACTTTAAAGAATTAGTCCAGTTACACATTTGTGGGCTTATAACTTGGCTTCTGAATGTCCTAGAGCGGTCAGGTTTGTTTTAGTGTACTCCAATCAACAGCCCCTACAACCACAAAAAGGAATGGAGTCATTAGCACTTATGGTTTGTAAATGGCACCCAGAATTATGTTGCACGAAGCACAATTTCACATCATTCTGGGTCCATTTGTGTGAAAACAAGGTCCAATCAGGCTGAAACATTACAGGAAGGTAGAATCTATTAAAATGTAAGTGATCTGAAGGTTTCATGATGATAGCACTTCCCTAAGGGGGTCAAACCATGTCCCAAAGGTCACCGGATCTGGTGTCTAAAGAAGTAGTCCAGTTACACATTTGTGGGCTTATAACTTGGCTTCTGAATGTCCTAGAGAGATCAGGTTTGTTTTAGTACACTCCAATCAACAGCCCCTACAACCACAAAAAGGAATGGAGTCATTAGCACTTATGGTTTGTAAATGGCACCCAGAATTATGTTGCACGAAGCACAATTTCACATCATTCTGGGTTCATTTGTGTGAAAACAAGGTCCAATCAGGCTGAAACGTTACAGAAAGGTAGAATCTATTGAGTTGTAAGTGATCTGAACGTTTCATGATGATAGCACTTTCCTAAGGGGGTCAAACCATGTCCCAAATGTCACCGGATCTGGTGTCAATTTAAAGTAGTAGTCCAGTTACACATTTTTGGGCTTATAACTTGGCTTCTGAATGTCCTGGAGAGGTCAGGTTTGTTTTAATGTACTCCAATCAACAGCCCCTACAACCACAAAAAGGAATGGAGTCATTAGCACTTATGGTTTGTAAATGGCACCCAGAATTATGTTGCACGAAGCAAAATTTCACATCATTCTGGGTTCATTTGTGTGAAAACAAGGTCCAATCAGGCTGAAACGTTACAGGAAGGTAGAATCTATTGAGTTGTAAGTGATCTGAACGTTTCATGATGATAGCACTTTCCTATAGGGGGTCAAACCATGTCCCAAAGGTCACCGGGCCTGGTGTCACTTTAAAGAAGTAGTCCAGTTACACCTTTGTGGGCTTATAACTTGGCTTCTGAATGTCCTAGAGAGATCAGGGTTGTTTTAGTGTACTCCAATCAACAGCCCCCACAACCACAAAAAGGAATGGAGTCATTAGCACTTATGGTTCTTAAATGGCACCCAGAATTATGTTGCACGAAGCACAATTTCACATCATTCTGGGTCCATTTGTGTGAAAACAAGGTCCAATCAGGCTGAAACGTTACAGGAAGGTAGAATCTATTGAGTTGTAAGTGATCTGAACGTTTCAAGATGATCGCACATTCCTATAGGGGGTAAAACCATGTCCCAAAGGTCACCGGGCCTGGTGTCACTTTAAAGAAGTAGTCCAGTTACACATTTGTGGGCTTATAACTTGGCTTCTGAATGTCCTAGAGCGGTCAGGTTTGTTTTAGTGTACTCCAATCAACAGCCCCTACAACCACAAAAAGGAATGGAGTCATTAGCACTTATGGTTTGTAAATGGCACCCAGAATTATGTTGCACGAAGCACAATTTCACATCATTCTGGGTCCATTTGTGTGAAAACAAGGTCCATTCAGGCTGAAACGTTACAAGAAGGTAGAATCTATTGAGTTGTAAGTGATCTGAACGTTTCATGATGATAGCACTTTCCTAAGGGGGTCAAACCATGTCCCAAAGGTCACCGGATCTGGTGTCAATTTAAAGAAGTAGTCCAGTTACACATTTGTGGGCTTATAACTTGGCTTCTGAATGTCCTAGAGAGATCAGCTTTGTTTTAGTGTACTCCAATCAACAGCCCCTACAACCACAAAAAGGAATGGAGTCATTAGCACTTTTGGTTTGTAAATGGCACCCAGAATTATGTTGCACGAAGCACAATTTCACATCATTCTGGGTCCATTTGTGTGAAAACAAGGTCCAATCAGGCTGAAACGTTACAGGAAGGTAGAATCTATTGAGTTGTAAGTGATCTGAACGTTTCAAGATGATCGCACATTCCTATAGGGGGTAAAACCATGTCCCAAAGGTCACCGGGCCTGGTGTCACTTTAAAGAAGTAGTCCAGTTACATCTTTGTAGGCTTATAACTTGGCTTCTGAATGTCCTAGAGAGATCAGGTTTGTTTTAATGTACTCCAATCAACAGCCCCTACAACCACAAAAAGGAATGGAGTCATTAGCACTTATGGTTTGTAAATGGCACACAGAATTATGTTGCACGAAGCACAATTTCACATCATTCTGGGTTCATTTGTGTGAAAACAAGGTCCAATCAGGCAGAAACGTTACAGGAAGGTAGAATCTATTGAGTTGTAAGTGATCTGAACGTTTCATGATGATAGCACTTTCCTAAGGGGGTCAAACTATGTCGCAAAGGTCACCGGATCTGGTGTCACTTTAAAGAATTAGTCCAGTTACACATTTGTGGGCTTATAACTTGGCTTCTGAATGTCCTAGAGCGGTCAGGTTTGTTTTAGTGTACTCCAATCAACAGCCCCTACAACCACAAAAAGGAATGGAGTCATTAGCACTTATGGTTTGTAAATGGCACCCAGAATTATGTTGCACGAAGCACAATTTCACATCATTCTGGGTCCATTTGTGTGAAAACAAGGTCCAGTCAGGCTGAAACATTACAGGAAGGTAGAATCTATTAAAATGTAAGTGATCTGAAGGTTTCATGATGATAGCACTTCCCTAAGGGGGTCAAACCATGTCCCAAAGGTCACCGGATCTGGTGTCTAAAGAAGTAGTCCAGTTACACATTTGTGGGCTTATAACTTGGCTTCTGAATGTCCTAGAGAGATCAGGTTTGTTTTAGTATACTCCAATCAACAGCCCCTACAACCACAAAAAGGAATGGAGTCATTAGCACTTATGGTTTTTAAATGGCACCCAGAATTATGTTGCACGAAGCACTATTTCACATCATTCTGGGTTCATTTGTGTGAAAACAAGGTCCAATCAGGCTGAAACGTTACAGAAAGGTAGAATCTATTGAGTTGTAAGTGATCTGAACGTTTCACGATGATAGCACTTTCCTAAGGGGGTCAAACCATGTCCCAAATGTCAGCGGATCTGGTGTCAATTTAAAGTAGTAGTCCAGTTACACATTTGTGGGCTTATAACTTGGCTTCTGAATGTCCTGGAGAGGTCAGGTTTGTTTTAATGTACTCCAATCAACAGCCCCTACCACCACAAAAAGGAATGGAGTCATTAGCACTTAAGGTTTGTAAATGGCACCCAGAATTATGTTGCACGAAGCAAAATTTCACATCATTCTGGGTTCATTTGTGTGAAAACAAGGTCCAATCAGGCAGAAACGTTACAGGAAGGTAGAATCTATTGAGTTGTAAGTGATCTGAACGTTTCATGATGATAGCACTTTCCTATAGGGGGTCAAACCATGTCCCAAAGGTCACCGGGCCTGGTGTCACTTTAAAAAAGTAGTCCAGTTACACCTTTGTGGGCTTATAACTTGGCTTCTGAATGTCCTAGAGAGATCAGGGTTGTTTTAGTGTACTCCAATCAACAGCCCCCACAACCACAAAAAGGAATGGAGTCATTAGCACTTATGGTTCTTAAATGGCACCCAGAATTATGTTGCACGAAGCACAATTTCACATCATTCTGGGTCCATTTGTGTGAAAACAAGGTCCAATCAGGCTGAAACGTTACAGGAAGGTAGAATCTATTGAGTTGTAAGTGATCTGAACGTTTCAAGATGATCGCACATTCCTATAGGGGGTAAAACCATGTCCCAAAGGTCACCGGGTCTGGTGTCACTTTAAAGAAGTAGTCCAGTTACATCTTTGTAGGCTTATAACTTGGCTTCTGAATGTCCTAGAGAGATCAGGTTTGTTTTAATGTACTCCAATCAACAGCCCCTACAACCACAAAAAGGAATGGAGTCATTAGCACTTATGGTTTGTAAATGGCACACAGAATTATGTTGCACGAAGCACAATTTCACATCATTCTGGGTTCATTTGTGTGAAAACAAGGTCCAATCAGGCAGAAACATTACAGGAAGGTAGGATCTATTGAGTTGTAAGTGATCTGAACGTTTCATGATGATAGCACTTTCCTAAGGGGGTCAAACCATGTCGCAAAGGTCACCGGGCCTGGTGTCACTTTAAAGAATTAGTCCAGTTACACATTTGTGGGCTTATAACTTGGCTTCTGAATGTCCTAGAGCGGTCAGGTTTGTTTTAGTGTACTCCAATCAACAGCCCCTACAACCACAAAAAGGAATGGAGTCATTAGCACTTATGGTTTGTAAATGGCACCCAGAATTATGTTGCACGAAGCACAATTTCACATCATTCTGGGTCCATTTGTGTGAAAACAAGGTCCAATCAGGCTGAAACATTACAGGAAGGTAGAATCTATTAAAATGTAAGTTATCTGAAGGTTTCATGATGATAGCACTTCCCTAAGGGGGTCAAACCATGTCCCAAAGGTCACCGGATCTGGTGTCTAAAGAAGTAGTCCAGTTACACATTTGTGGGCTTATAACTTGGCTTCTGAATGTCCTAGAGAGATCAGGTTTGTTTTAGTACACTCCAATCAACAGCCCCTACAACCACAAAAAGGAATGGAGTCATTAGCACTTATGGTTTGTAAATGGCACCCAGAATTATGTTGCACGAAGCACAATTTCACATCATTCTGGGTTCATTTGTGTGAAAACAAGGTCCAATCAGGCTGAAACGTTACAGAAAGGTAGAATCTATTGAGTTGTAAGTGATCTGAACGTTTCATGATGATAGCACTTTCCTAACGGGGTCAAACCATGTCCCAAATGTCACCGGATCTGGTGTCAATTTAAAGTAGTAGTCCAGTTACACATTTTTGGGCTTATAACTTGGCTTCTGAATGTCCTGGAGAGGTCAGGTTTGTTTTAATGTACTCCAATCAACAGCCCCTACAACCACAAAAAGGAATGGAGTCATTAGCACTTATGGTTTGTAAATGGCACCCAGAATTATGTTGCACGAAGCAAAATTTCACATCATTCTGGGTTCATTTGTGTGAAAACAAGGTCCAATCAGGCAGAAACGTTACAGGAAGGTAGAATCTATTGAGTTGTAAGTGATCTGAACGTTTCATGATGATAGCACTTTCCTATAGGGGGTCAAACCATGTCCCAAAGGTCACCGGGCCTGGTGTCACTTTAAAGAAGTAGTCCAGTTACACCTTTGTGGGCTTATAACTTGGCTTCTGAATGTCCTAGAGAGATCAGGGTTGTTTTAGTGTACTCCAATCAACAGCCCCCACAACCACAAAAAGGAATGGAGTCATTAGCACTTATGGTTCTTAAATGGCACCCAGAATTATGTTGCACGAAGCACAATTTCACATCATTCTGGGTCCATTTGTGTGAAAACAAGGTCCAATCAGGCTGAAACGTTACAGGAAGGTAGAATCTATTGAGTTGTAAGTGATCTGAACGTTTCAAGATGATCGCACATTCCTATAGGGGGTAAAACCATGTCCCAAAGGTCACCGGGCCTGGTGTCACTTTAAAGAAGTAGTCCAGTTACACATTTGTGGGCTTATAACTTGGCTTCTGAATGTCCTAGAGCGGTCAGGTTTGTTTTAGTGTACTCCAATCAACAGCCCCTACAACCACAAAAAGGAATGGAGTCATTAGCACTTATGGTTTGTAAATGGCACCCAGAATTATGTTGCACGAAGCACAATTTCACATCATTCTGGGTCCATTTGTGTGAAAACAAGGTCCAATCAGGCTGAAACGGTACAAGAAGGTAGAATCTATTGAGTTGTAAGTGATCTGAACGTTTCATGATGATAGCACTTTCCTAAGGGGGTCAAACCATGTCCCAAAGGTCACCGGATCTGGTGTCAATTTAAAGAAGTAGTCCAGTTACACATTTGTGGGCTTATAACTTGGCTTCTGAATGTCCTAGAGAGATCAGGTTTGTTTTAGTGTACTCCAATCAACAGCCCCTACAACCACAAAAAGGAGTGGAGTCATTAGCACTTTTGGTTTGTAAATGGCACCCAGAATTATGTTGCACGAAGCACAATTTCACATCATTCTGGGTCCATTTGTGTGAAAACAAGGTCCAATCAGGCTGAAACGTTACAGGAAGGTAGAATCTATTGAGTTGTAAGTGATCTGAACGTTTCAAGATGATCGCACATTCCTATAGGGGGTAAAACCATGTCCCAAAGGTCACCGGGCCTGGTGTCACTTTAAAGAAGTAGTCCAGTTACACATTTGTGGGCTTATAACTTGGCTTCTGAATGTCCTAGAGCGGTCAGGTTTATTTTCGTGTACTCCAATCAACAGCCCCTACAACCACAAAAAGGAATGGAGTCATTAGCACTTATGGTTTGTAAATGGCACCCAGAATTATGTTGCACGAAGCACAATTTCACATCATTCTGGGTCCATTTGTGTGAAAACAAGGTCCAATCAGGCTGAAACGTTACAAGAAGGTAGAATCTATTGAGTTGTAAGTGATCTGAACGTTTCATGATGATAGCACTTTCCTAAGGGGGTCAAACCATGTCCCAAAGGTCACCGGATCTGGTGTCAATTTAAAGAAGTAGTCCAGTTACACATTTGTGGGCTTATAACTTGGCTTCTGAATGTCCTAGAGAGATCAGGTTTGTTTTAGTGTACTCCAATCAACAGCCCCTACAACCACAAAAAGGAATGGAGTCATTAGCACTTTTGGTTTGTAAATGGCACCCAGAATTATGTTGCACGAAGCACAATTTCACATCATTCTGGGTCCATTTGTGTGAAAACAAGGTCCAATCAGGCTGAAACGCTATAAGAAGGTAGAATCTATTGAGTTGTAAGTGATCTGAATGTTTCAAGATGATCGCACATTCCTATAGGGGGTAAAACCATGTCCCAAAGGTCACCGGGCCTGGTGTCACTTTAAAGAAGTAGTCCAGTTACACCTTTGTGGGCTTATAACTTGGCTTCTGAATGTCCTAGAGAGGTTAGGTTTGTTTTAGTGTACTCCAATCAACAGCCCCTACAACCACAAAACGGAATGGAGTCATTAGCACTTATGGTTTGTAAATGGCACCCAGAATTATGTTGCACGAAGCACAATTTCACATCATTCTGGGTTCATTTGTGTGAAAACAAGGTCCAATCAGGCTGAAACGTTACAAGAAGGTAGAATCTATTGAGTTGTAAGTGATCTGAACGTTTCATGATGATCGCACATTCCTATAGGGGGTCAAACCATGTCCCAAAGGTCACCGGGCCTGGTGTCACTTTAAAGAAGTAGTCCAGTTACACATTTGTGGGCTTATAACTTGGCTTCTGAATGTCCTGGAGAGATCAGGTTTGTTTTAGTGTACTCCAATCAACAGCCCCTACAACCACAAAAAGGAATGGAGTCATTAGCACTTATGGTTTGTAAATGGCACCCAGAATTATGTTGCATGAAGCACAATTTCACATCATTCTGGGTCCATTTGTGTGAAAACAAGGTCCAATCAGGCTGAAACGTTACAGGAAGGTAGAATCTATTGAGTTGTAAGTGATCTGAACGTTTCATGATGATCGCACATTCCTATAGGGGGTCAAACCATGTCCCAAAGGTCACCGGACCTGGTGTCACTTTAAAGAAGTAGTCCAGTTACACATTTGTGGGCTTATAACTTTGCTTCTAAATATCCTAGAGAGGTCAGGTTTGTTTTAGAGTACTCCAGTTAACAGACCCCATTACCCCAAAGAGGAATGGAGTCATTAGCACTTATGGTTTTTAAATGGCACCCAGAATTATGTTGCACGAAGCACACTTTCACATCATTCTGGGTTCATTTGTGTGAAAACAAGGTCCAATCAGACTGAAACGTTACAGGAAGTTAGAATCTATTGAGTTGTAAGTGATCTGAACGTTTCATGATGATAGCACTTTCCTAAGGGGGTCAAACCATGTCCCAAAGGTCACCGGATCTGGTGTCAATTTAAAGAAGTAGTCCAGTTACACATTTGTGGGCTTATAACGTGGCTTCTGAATGTCCTAGAGAGATCAGGTTTGTTTTAGTATACTCCAATCAACAGCCCCTACAACCACAAAAAGGAATGGAGTCATTAGCACTTATGGTTTTTAAATGGCACCCAGAATTATGTTGCACGAAGCACAATTTCACATGATTCTGGGTCCATTTGTGTGAAAACAAGGTCCAATCAGGCTGAAACGTTACAGGAAGGTAGAATCTATTGAGTTGTAAGTGATCTGAACGTTTCAAGATGATCGCACATTCCTATAGGGGGTAAAACCATGTCCCAAAGGTCACCGGGCCTGGTGTCACTTTAAAGAAGTAGTCCAGTTACATCTTTGTAGGCTTATAACTTGGCTTCTGAATGTCCTAGAGAGATCAGGTTTGTTTTAATGTACTCCAATCAACAGCCCCTACAACCACAAAAAGGAATGGAGTCATTAGCACTTATGGTTTGTAAATGGCACACAGAATTATGTTGCACGAAGCACAATTTCACATCATTCTGGGTTCATTTGTGTGAAAACAAGGTCCAATCAGGCAGAAACGTTACAGGAAGGTAGAATCTATTGAGTTGTAAGTGATCTGAACGTTTCATGATGATAGCACTTTCCTAAGGGGGTCAAACTATGTCGCAAAGGTCACCGGATCTGGTGTCACTTTAAAGAATTAGTCCAGTTACACATTTGTGGGCTTATAACTTGGCTTCTGAATGTCCTAGAGCGGTCAGGTTTGTTTTAGTGTACTCCAATCAACAGCCCCTACAACCACAAAAAGGAATGGAGTCATTAGCACTTATGGTTTGTAAATGGCACCCAGAATTATGTTGCACGAAGCACAATTTCACATCATTCTGGGTCCATTTGTGTGAAAACAAGGTCCAGTCAGGCTGAAACATTACAGGAAGGTAGAATCTATTAAAATGTAAGTGATCTGAAGGTTTCATGATGATAGCACTTCCCTAAGGGGGTCAAACCATGTCCCAAAGGTCACCGGATCTGGTGTCTAAAGAAGTAGTCCAGTTACACATTTGTGGGCTTATAACTTGGCTTCTGAATGTCCTAGAGAGATCAGGTTTGTTTTAGTATACTCCAATCAACAGCCCCTACAACCACAAAAAGGAATGGAGTCATTAGCACTTATGGTTTTTAAATGGCACCCACAATTATGTTGCACGAAGCACTATTTCACATCATTCTGGGTTCATTTGTGTGAAAACAAGGTCCAATCAGGCTGAAACGTTACAGAAAGGTAGAATCTATTGAGTTGTAAGTGATCTGAACGTTTCACGATGATAGCACTTTCCTAAGGGGGTCAAACCATGTCCCAAATGTCAGCGGATCTGGTGTCAATTTAAAGTAGTAGTCCAGTTACACATTTGTGGGCTTATAACTTGGCTTCTGAATGTCCTGGAGAGGTCAGGTTTGTTTTAATGTACTCCAATCAACAGCCCCTACCACCACAAAAAGGAATGGAGTCATTAGCACTTAAGGTTTGTAAATGGCACCCAGAATTATGTTGCACGAAGCAAAATTTCACATCATTCTGGGTTCATTTGTGTGAAAACAAGGTCCAATCAGGCAGAAACGTTACAGGAAGGTAGAATCTATTGAGTTGTAAGTGATCTGAACGTTTCATGATGATAGCACTTTCCTATAGGGGGTCAAACCATGTCCCAAAGGTCACCGGGCCTGGTGTCACTTTAAAAAAGTAGTCCAGTTACACCTTTGTGGGCTTATAACTTGGCTTCTGAATGTCCTAGAGAGATCAGGGTTGTTTTAGTGTACTCCAATCAACAGCCCCCACAACCACAAAAAGGAATGGAGTCATTAGCACTTATGGTTCTTAAATGGCACCCAGAATTATGTTGCACGAAGCACAATTTCACATCATTCTGGGTCCATTTGTGTGAAAACAAGGTCCAATCAGGCTGAAACGTTACAGGAAGGTAGAATCTATTGAGTTGTAAGTGATCTGAACGTTTCAAGATGATCGCACATTCCTATAGGGGGTAAAACCATGTCCCAAAGGTCACCGGGTCTGGTGTCACTTTAAAGAAGTAGTCCAGTTACATCTTTGTAGGCTTATAACTTGGCTTCTGAATGTCCTAGAGAGATCAGGTTTGTTTTAATGTACTCCAATCAACAGCCCCTACAACCACAAAAAGGAATGGAGTCATTAGCACTTATGGTTTGTAAATGGCACACAGAATTATGTTGCACGAAGCACAATTTCACATCATTCTGGGTTCATTTGTGTGAAAACAAGGTCCAATCAGGCAGAAACATTACAGGAAGGTAGAATCTATTGAGTTGTAAGTGATCTGAACGTTTCATGATGATAGCACTTTCCTAAGGGGGTCAAACCATGTCGCAAAGGTCACCGGGCCTGGTGTCACTTTAAAGAATTAGTCCAGTTACACATTTGTGGGCTTATAACTTGGCTTCTGAATGTCCTAGAGCGGTCAGGTTTGTTTTAGTGTACTCCAATCAACAGCCCCTACAACCACAAAAAGGAATGGAGTCATTCGCACTTATGGTTTGTAAATGGCACTCAGAATTATGTTGCACGAAGCACAATTTCACATCATTCTGGGTCCATTTGTGTGAAAACAAGGTCCAATCAGGCTGAAACATTACAGGAAGGTAGAATCTATTAAAATGTAAGTTATCTGAAGGTTTCATGATGATAGCACTTCCCTAAGGGGGTCAAACCATGTCCCAAAGGTCACCGGATCTGGTGTCTAAAGAAGTAGTCCAGTTACACATTTGTGGGCTTATAACTTGGCTTCTGAATGTCCTAGAGAGATCAGGTTTGTTTTAGTACACTCCAATCAACAGCCCCTACAACCACAAAAAGGAATGGAGTCATTAGCACTTATGGTTTGTAAATGGCACCCAGAATTATGTTGCACGAAGCACAATTTCACATCATTCTGGGTTCATTTGTGTGAAAACAAGGTCCAATCAGGCTGAAACGTTACAGAAAGGTAGAATCTATTGAGTTGTAAGTGATCTGAACGTTTCATGATGATAGCACTTTCCTAACGGGGTCAAACCATGTCCCAAATGTCACCGGATCTGGTGTCAATTTAAAGTAGTAGTCCAGTTACACATTTTTGGGCTTATAACTTGGCTTCTGAATGTCCTGGAGAGGTCAGGTTTGTTTTAATGTACTCCAATCAACAGCCCCTACAACCACAAAAAGGAATGGAGTCATTAGCACTTATGGTTTGTAAATGGCACCCAGAATTATGTTGCACGAAGCAAAATTTCACATCATTCTGGGTTCATTTGTGTGAAAACAAGGTCCAATCAGGCAGAAACGTTACAGGAAGGTAGAATCTATTGAGTTGTAAGTGATCTGAACGTTTCATGATGATAGCACTTTCCTATAGGGGGTCAAACCATGTCCCAAAGGTCACCGGGCCTGGTGTCACTTTAAAGAAGTAGTCCAGTTACACCTTTGTGGGCATATAACTTGGCTTCTGAATGTCCTAGAGAGATCAGGGTTATTTTAGTGTACTCCAATCAACAGCCCCCACAACCACAAAAAGGAATGGAGTCATTAGCACTTATGGTTCTTAAATGGCACCCAGAATTATGTTGCACGAAGCACAATTTCACATCATTCTGGGTCCATTTGTGTGAAAACAAGGTCCAATCAGGCTGAAACGTTACAGGAAGGTAGAATCTATTGAGTTGTAAGTGATCTGAACGTTTCAAGATGATCGCACATTCCTATAGGGGGTAAAACCATGTCCCAAAGGTCACCGGGCCTGGTGTCACTTTAAAGAAGTAGTCCAGTTACACATTTGTGGGCTTATAACTTGGCTTCTGAATGTCCTAGAGCGGTCAGGTTTGTTTTAGTGTACTCCAATCAACAGCCCCTACAACCACAAAAAGGAATGGAGTCATTAGCACTTATGGTTTGTAAATGGCACCCAGAATTATGTTGCACGAAGCACAATTTCACATCATTCTGGGTCCATTTGTGTGAAAACAAGGTCCAATCAGGCTGAAACGGTACAAGAAGGTAGAATCTATTGAGTTGTAAGTGATCTGAACGTTTCATGATGATAGCACTTTCCTAAGGGGGTCAAACCATGTCCCAAAGGTCACCGGATCTGGTGTCAATTTAAAGAAGTAGTCCAGTTACACATTTGTGGGCTTATAACTTGGCTTCTGAATGTCCTAGAGAGATCAGGTTTGTTTTAGTGTACTCCAATCAACAGCCCCTACAACCACAAAAAGGAATGGAGTCATTAGCACTTTTGGTTTGTAAATGGCACCCAGAATTATGTTGCACGAAGCACAATTTCACATCATTCTGGGTCCATTTGTGTGAAAACAAGGTCCAATCAGGCTGAAACGTTACAGGAAGGTAGAATCTATTGAGTTGTAAGTGATCTGAACGTTTCAAGATGATCGCACATTCCTATAGGGGGTAAAACCATGTCCCAAAGGTCACCGGGCCTGGTGTCACTTTAAAGAAGTAGTCCAGTTACACATTTGTGGGCTTATAACTTGGCTTCTGAATGTCCTAGAGCGGTCAGGTTTATTTTCGTGTACTCCAATCAACAGCCCCTACAACCACAAAAAGGAATGGAGTCATTAGCACTTATGGTTTGTAAATGGCACCCAGAATTATGTTGCACGAAGCACAATTTCACATCATTCTGGGTCCATTTGTGTGAAAACAAGGTCCAATCAGGCTGAAACGTTACAAGAAGGTAGAATCTATTGAGTTGTAAGTGATCTGAACGTTTCATGATGATAGCACTTTCCTAAGGGGGTCAAACCATGTCCCAAAGGTCACCGGATCTGGTGTCAATTTAAAGAAGTAGTCCAGTTACACATTTGTGGGCTTATAACTTGGCTTCTGAATGTCCTAGAGAGATCAGGTTTGTTTTAGTGTACTCCAATCAACAGCCCCTACAACCACAAAAAGGAATGGAGTCATTAGCACTTTTGGTTTGTAAATGGCACCCAGAATTATGTTGCACGAAGCACAATTTCACATCATTCTGGGTCCATTTGTGTGAAAACAAGGTCCAATCAGGCTGAAACGCTATAAGAAGGTAGAATCTATTGAGTTGTAAGTGATCTGAATGTTTCAAGATGATCGCACATTCCTATAGGGGGTAAAACCATGTCCCAAAGGTCACCGGGCCTGGTGTCACTTTAAAGAAGTAGTCCAGTTACATGTTTGTGGGCTTATAACTTGGCTTCTGAATGTCCTAGAGAGGTTAGGTTTGTTTTAGTGTACTCCAATCAACAGCCCCTACAACCACAAAACGGAATGGAGTCATTAGCACTTATGGTTTGTAAATGGCACCCAGAATTATGTTGCACGAAGCACAATTTCACATCATTCTGGGTTCATTTGTGTGAAAACAAGGTCCAATCAGGCTGAAACGTTACAAGAAGGTAGAATCTATTGAGTTGTAAGTGATCTGAACGTTTCATGATGATCGCACATTCCTATAGGGGGTCAAACCATGTCCCAAAGGTCACCGGGCCTGGTGTCACTTTAAAGAAGTAGTCCAGTTACACATTTGTGGGCTTATAACTTGGCTTCTGAATGTCCTGGAGAGATCAGGTTTGTTTTAGTGTACTCCAATCAACAGCCCCTACAACCACAAAAAGGAATGGAGTCATTAGCACTTATGGTTTGTAAATGGCACCCAGAATTATGTTGCATGAAGCACAATTTCACATCATTCTGGGTCCATTTGTGTGAAAACAAGGTCCAATCAGGCTGAAACGTTACAGGAAGGTAGAATCTATTGAGTTGTAAGTGATCTGAACGTTTCAAGATGATCGCACATTCCTATAGGGGGTAAAACCATGTCCCAAAGGTCACCGGGTCTGGTGTCACTTTAAAGAAGTAGTCCAGTTACACATTTGTGGGCTTATAACTTGGCTTCTAAATATCCTAGAGAGGTCAGGTTTGTTTTAGAGTACTCCAGTTAACAGCCCCCATTACCCCAAAGAGGAATGGAGTCATTAGCACTTATGGTTTTTAAATGGCACCCAGAATTATGTTGCACGAAGCACACTTTCACATCATTCTGGGTTCATTTGTGTGAAAACAAGGTCCAATCAGACTGAAACGTTACAGGAAGTTAGAATCTATTGAGTTGTAAGTGATCTGAACGTTTCATGATGATAGCACTTTCCTAAGGGGGTCAAACCATGTCCCAAAGGTCACCGGATCTGGTGTCAATTTAAAGAAGTAGTCCAGTTACACATTTGTGGGCTTATAACGTGGCTTCTGAATGTCCTAGAGAGATCAGGTTTGTTTTAGTATACTCCAATCAACAGCCCCTACAACCACAAAAAGGAATGGAGTCATTAGCACTTATGGTTTTTAAATGGCACCCAGAATTATGTTGCACGAAGCACAATTTCACATGATTCTGGGTCCATTTGTGTGAAAACAAGGTCCAATCAGGCTGAAACGTTACAGGACGGTAGAATCTCTTGAGTTGTAAGTGATCTGAACGTTTCATGATGATAGCACTTTCCTAAGGGGGTCAAACCATGTCCCAAAGGTCACCGGATCTGGTGTCAATTTAAAGAAGTAGTCCAGTTACACATTTGTGGGCTTATAACTTGGCTTCTGAATGTCCTAGAGAGATCAGGTTTATTTTAGTGTACTCCAATCAACAGCCCCTACAACCACAAAAAGGAATGGAGTCATTATCACTTATGGTTTGTAAATGGCACCCAGAATTATGTTGCACGAAGCACTATTTCACATCATTCTGGGTCCATTTGTGTGAAAACAAGGTCCAATCAGGCTGAAACGTTACAGGAAGGTAGAATCTATTGAGTTGTAAGTGATCTGAACGTTTCATGATGATAGCACTTTCCTAAGGGGGTCAAACCATGTCCCAAAGGTCACCGGATCTGGTGTCAATTTAAAGAAGTAGTCCAGTTACACATGTGTGGGCTTATAACTTGGCTTCTGAATGTCCTAGAGAGATCAGGTTTGTTTTAGTGTACTCCAATAAACAGCCCCTACAACCACAAAAAGGAATGGAGTCATTAGCACTTATGGTTTGTAAATGGCACCCAGAATTATGTTGCATGAAGCACAATTTCACATCATTCTGGGACCATTTGTGTGAAAACAAGGTCCAATCAGGTTGAAACGTTACAAGAAGGTAGAATCTATTGAGTTGTAAGTGATCTGAACGTTTCATGATGATCGCACATTCCTATAGGGGGTCAAACCATGTCCCAAAGGTCACCGGACCTGGTGTCACTTTAAAGAAGTAGTCCAGTTACACATTTGTGGGCTTATAACTTGGCTTCTGAATATCCTAGAGAGGTCAGGTTTGTTTTAGGGTACTCCAGTTAACAGCCCCCATTACCCCAAAGAGGAATGGAGTCATTAGCACTTATGGTTTTTAAATGGCACCCAGAATTATGTTGCACGAAGCACACTTTCACATCATTCTGGGTTCATTTGTGTGAAAACAAGGTCCAATCAGACTGAAACGTTACAGGAAGTTAGAATCTATTGAGTTGTAAGTGATCTGAACGTTTCATGATGATAGCACTTTCCTAAGGGGGTCAAACCATGTCCCAAAGGTCACCGGATCTGGTGTCAATTTAAAGAAGTAGTCCAGTTACACATTTGTGGGCTTATAACGTGGCTTCTGAATGTCCTAGAGAGATCAGGTTTGTTTTAGTATACTCCAATCAACAGCCTCTACAACCACAAAAAGGAATGGAGTCATTAGCACTTATGGTTTTTAAATGGCACCCAGAATTATGTTGCACGAAGCACAATTTCACATGATTCTGGGTCCATTTGTGTGAAAACAAGGTCCAATCAGGCTGAAACGTTACAGGAAGGTAGAATCTATTGAGTTGTAAGTGATCTGAACATTTCATGATAATAGCACTTTCCTAAGGGGGTCAAACCATGTCCCAAAGGTCACCGGATCTGGTGTCAATTTAAAGAAGTAGTCCAGGTACACCTTTGTGGGCTTATAACTTGGCTTCTGAATGTCCTAGAGAGGTTAGGTTTGTTTTAGTGTACTCCAATCTACAGCCCCTACAACCACAAAAAGGAATGGAGTCATTAGCACTTATGGTTTGTAAATGGCACCCAGAATCATGTTGCACGAAGCACAATTTCACATCATTCTGGGTTCATTTGTGTGAAAACAAGGTCCAATCAGGCTGAAACGTTACAGGAAGGTAGAATCTATTGAGTTGTAAGTGATCTGAACGTTTAATGATGATAGCACTTTCCTAAGGGGGTCAAACCATGTCCCAAAGGTCACCGGATCTGGTGTCAATTTAAATAAGTAGTCCAGTTACACATTTGTGGGCTTATAACTTGGCTTCTGAATGTCCTAGAGAGATCAGGTTTATTGTAGTGTACTCCAATCAACAGCCCCTACAACCACAAAAAGGAATGGAGTCATTAGCACTTATGGTTTGTAAATGGCACCCAGAATTATGTTGCACGAAGCACTATTTCACATCATTCTGGGTCCATTTGTGTGTAAACAAGGTCCAATCAGGCTGAAACGTTACAGGAAGGTAGAATCTATTGAGTTGTAAGTGATCTGAACGTTTAATGATGATAGCACTTTCCTAAGGGGGTCAAACCATGTCCCAAAGGTCACCGGATCTGGTGTCAATTTAAAGAAGTAGTCCAGTTACACATTTATGGGCTTATAACTTGGCTTCTGAAGGTCCTAGAGCGATCAGGTTTGTTTTAGTGTACTCCAATCAACAGCCCCTACAACCACAAAAAGGAATGGAGTCATTAGCACTTATGGCTTTTAAATGGCACCCAGAATTATGTTGCACGAAGCACAATTTCACATCATTCTGGGTTCATTTGTGTGAAAACAAGGTCCAATCAGGCTGAAACGTTACATGAAGGTAGAATCTATTGAGTTGTATGTGATCTGAAGGTTTCATGATGATAGTACTTTCCTAAGGGGGTCAAACCATGTCTCAAAGGTCAGCGGATCTGGCGTCAATTTAAAGAAGTAGTCCAGTTACACATTTGTGGGCTTATAACTTGGCTTCTGAATGTCCTAGAGCGATCAGGTTTGTTTTAGTGTACTCCAATCAACAGCCCCTAGAACCACAAAAAGGAATTGAGACATTAGCACTTATGGTTTTTAAATGGCACCCAGAATTATGTTGCACAAAGCACAATTTCACATCATTCTGGGTTCATTTGTGTGAAAACAAGGTCCAATCAGGCTGAATCGTTACAGGAAGGTAGAATCTATTGAGTTGTAAGTGATCTGAACGTTTCATGATGATAGCACTTTCCTAAGGGGGTCAAACCATGTCCCAAAGGTCACCGGATCTGGTGTCTAAAGAAGTAGTCCAGTTACACATTTGTGGGCTTATAACTTGGCTTCTGAATGTCCTAGAGAGATCAGGTTTGTTTTAGTATACTCCAATCAACAGCCCCTACAACCACAAAAAGGAATGGAGTCATTAGCACTTATGGTTTTTAAATGGCACCCAGAATTATGTTGCACAAAGCACAATTTCACATCATTCTGGGTTCATTTGTGTGAAAACAAGGTCCAATCAGGCTGAAACGTTACAGAAAGGTAGAATCTATTGAGTTGTAAGTGATCTGAACGTTTCATGATGATAGCACTTTCCTAAGGGGGTCAAACAATGTCCCAAAGGTCACCGGATCTGGTGTCAATTTAAAGAAGTAGTCCAGTTACACATTTGTGGGCTTATAACTTGGCTTCTGAATGTCCTAGAGCTATCAGATTTGCTTTAGTGTACTCCAATCAACAGCCCCTACAACCACAAACAGGAATGGAGACATTAGCACTTATGGTTTTTAAATGGCACCCAGAATTATGTTGCACGAAGCACAATTTCACATTATTCTGGGTTCATTTGTGTGAAAACAAGGTCCAATCAGGCTGAAACAACACAGGAAGGTAGAATCTATTGAGTTGTAAGTGATCTGAACGTTTCATGATGATCGCACTTTCCTAAGGGGGTCAAACCATGTCCCAAAGGTCAGCGGATCTGGTGTCACTTTAAAGAAGTGGTCCAGTTACACATTTGTGGGCTTATAACTTGGCTTCTGAATGTCCTAGAGAGGTCAGGGTTGTTTTAGTGTACTCCAATCAACAGCCCCTACAACCACAAAAAGGAATGGAGTCATTAGCACTTATGGTTTGTAAATGGCACCCAGAATTATGTTGCACGAAGCACAATTTCACATCATTCTGGGTCCATTTGTGTGAAAACAAGATCCAATCAGGCTGAAACGTTACAGGAAGGTAGAATCTATTGAGTTGTAAGTGATCTGAACGTTTCATGATGATAGCACTTTCCTAAGGGGGTCACACCATGTCCCAAAGGTCACCGGATCTGGTGTCAATTTAAAGAAGTAGTCCAGTTACACATGTGTGGGCTTATAACTTGGCTTCTGAATGTCCTAGAGAGATCAGGTTTGTTTTAGTGTACTCCAATCAACAGCCCCTACAACCACAAAAAGGAATGGAGTCATTAGCACTTATGGTTTTTAAATGGCACCCAGAATTATGTTGCACGAAGCACAATTTCACATCATTCTGGGTCCATTTGTGTGAAAACAAGGTCCAATCAGGCTGAAACGCTACAAGAAGGTGGAATCTCTTGAGTTGTAAGTGATCTGAACGTTTCATGATGATAGCACTTTCCTAAGGGGGTCAAACCATGTCCCAAAGGTCACCGGATCTGGTGTCAATTTAAAGAAGTAGTCCAGTTACACATTTGTTGGCTTATAACTTGGCTTCTGAATGTCCTAGAGAGATCAGGTTTATTTTAGTGTACTCCAATCAACAGCCCCTACAACCACAAAAAGGAATGGAGTCATTAGCACTTATGGTTTTTAAATGGCACCCAGAATTATGTTGCACGAAGCACAATTTCACATCATTCTGGGTCCATTTGTGTGAAAACAAGGTCCAATCAGGCTGAAATGCTACAAGAAGGTAGAATCTATTGAGTTGTAAGTGATCTGAACGTTTCAAGATGATCGCACATTCCTATAGGGGGTAAAACTATGTCCCAAAGGTCACGGGGCCTGGTGTCACTTTAAAGAAGTAGTCCAGTTACACATTTGTGGGCTTATAACTTGGCTTCTGAATGTCCTAGAGAGGTTAGGTTTGTTTTAGTGTACTCCAATCAACAGCCCCTACAACCACAAAAAGGAATGGAGTCATTAGCACTTATGGTTTGTAAATGGCACCCAGAATTATGTTGCACGAAGCACAATTTCACATCATTCTGGGTCCATTTGTGTGAAAACAAGGTCCAATCAGGCTGAAACGTTACAGGAAGGTAGAATCTATTGAGTTGTAAGTGATCTGAACGTTTCATGATGATAGCACTTTCCTAAGGGGGTCAAACCATGTCCAAAAGGTCACCGGATCTGGTGTCAATTTAAAGAAGTAGTCCAGTTACATATTTGTGGGCTTATAACTTGGCTTCTGAATGTCCTAGAGAGATCAGGTTTATTTTAGTGTACTCCAATCAACAGCCCCTACAACCACAAAAAGGAATGGAGTCATTAGCACTTATGGTTTTTAAATGGCACCCAGAAATATGTTGCACGAAGCACAATTTCACATCATTCTGGGTCCATTTGTGTGAAAACAAGGTCCAATCAGGCTGAAACGTTACAGGAAGGTAGAATCTATTGAGTTGTAAGTGATCTGAACGTTTCATGATGATAGCACTTTCCTAAGGGGGTCAAACCATGTCCCAAAGGTCACCGGATCAGGTGTCACTTTAAAGAAGTAGTCCAGTTACACCTTTGTGGGCTTATAACTTGGCTTCTGAATGTCCTAGAGAGGTTAGGTTTGTTTTAGTGTACTCCAATCAACAGCCCCTACAACCACAAAAAGGAATGGAGTCATTAGCACTTATGGTTTTTAAATGGCACCCAGAATTATGTTGCACGAAGCACAATTTCACATGATTATGGGTCCATTTGTGTGAAAACAAGGTCCAATCAGGCTGAAACGTTACAGGAAGGTAGAATCTATTGAGTTGTAAGTGATCTGAACGTTTCATGATGATAGCACTTTCCTAAGGGGGTCAAACCATGTCCCAAAGGTCACCGGATCTGGTGTCACTTTAAAGAAGTAGTCCAGTTACACATTTGTGGGCTTATAACTTGGCTTCTGAATGTCCTAGAGAGGTCAGGTTTGTTTTAGTGTACTCCAATCAACAGCCCCTACAACCACAAAAAGGAATGGAGTCATTAGCACTTATGGTTTGTAAATGGCACCCAGAATTATGTTGCACGAAGCACAATTTCACATCATTCTGGGTCCATTTGTGTTAAAACAAGGTCCAATCAGGCTGAAACATTACAGGAAGGTAGAATCTATTAAGTTGTAAGTGATCTGAACGTTTCATGATGATAGCACTTCCCTAAGGGGGTCAAACCATGTCCCAAAGGTCACCGGATCTGGTGTCTAAAGAAGTAGTCCAGTTACAAATTTGTGGGCTTATAACTTGGCTTCTGAATGTCCTAGAGAGATCAGGTTTGTTTTAGTATACTCCAATCAACATACCCTACAACCACAAAAAGGAATGGAGATATTAGCACTTATGGTTTGTAAATGGCACCCAGAATTATTTTGCACGAAGCACAATTTCACATCATTCTGGGTTCATTTGTGTGAAAACAAGGTCCAATCAGGCTGAAACGTTACTGGAAGCTAGAATCTATTGAGTTGTAAGTGATCTGAACGTTTCATGATGATAGCGCTTTCCTAAGGGGGTCAAACCATGTCCCAAAGGTCACCGGATCTGGTGTCAATTTAAAGAAGTAGTCCAGTTACACATTTGTGGGCTTATAACTTGGCTTCTGAATGTCCTAGAGAGATCAGGTTTGTTTTAGTATACTCCAATCAACAGCCCCTACAACCACAAAAAGGAATGGAGTCATTAGCACTTATGGTTTGTAAATGGCACCCAGAATTATGTTGCACGAAGCACAATTTCACATCATTCTGGGTCCATTTGTGTGAAAACAAGGTCCAATCAGGCTGATACGTTACAAGAAGGTAGAATCTATTGAGTTGTAAGTGATCTGAACGTTTCATGATGATAGCACTTTCCTAAGGGGGTCAAACCATGTCCCAAAGGTCACCGGATCTGGTGTCAATTTAAAGAAGTAGTCCAGTTACACATTTGTGGGCTTATAACTTGGCTTCTGAATGTCCTAGAGAGATCAGGTTTGTTTTAATGTACTCCAATCAACAGCCCCTACAACCACAAAAAGGAATGGAGTCATTAGCATTTATGGTTTGTAAATGGCACCCAGAATTATGTTGCACGAAGCACAATTTCACATCATTCTGGGTCCATTTGTGTGAAAACAAGGTCCAATCAGGCTGAAACGTTACAGGAAGGTAGAATCTATTGAGTTGTAAGTGATCTGAACGTTTCAAGATGATCGCACATTCCTATAGGGGGTAAAACCATGTCCCAAAGGTCACCGGGCCTGGTGTCACTTTAAAGAAGTAGTCCAGTTACACATTTGTGGGCTTATAACTTGGCTTCTGAATGTCCTAGAGCGGTCAGGTTTGTTTTAGTGTACACCAATCAACAGCCCCTACAACCACAAAAAGGAATGGAGTCATTAGCACTTATGGTTTGTAAATGGCACCCAGAATTATGTTGCACGAAGCACAATTTCACATCATTCTGGGTCCATTTGTGTGAAAACAAGGTCCAATCAGGCTGAAACGTTACAAGAAGGTAGAATCTATTGAGTTGTAAGTGATCTGAACGTTTCATGATGATAGCACTTTCCTAAGGGGGTCAAACCATGTCCCAAAGGTCACCGGATCTGGTGTCAATTTAAAGAAGTAGTCCAGTTACACATTTGTGGGCTTATAACTTGGCTTCTGAATGTCCTAGAGAGATCAGGTTTGTTTTAGTGTACTCCAATCAACAGCCCCTACAACCACAAAAAGGAATGGAGTCATTAGCACTTTTGGTTTGTAAATGGCACCCAGAATTATGTTGCACGAAGCACAATTTCACATCATTCTGGGTCCATTTGTGTGAAAACAAGGTCCAATCAGGCTGAAACGCTATAAGAAGGTAGAATCTATTGAGTTGTAAGTGATCTGAATGTTTCAAGATGATCGCACATTCCTATAGGGGGTAAAACCATGTCCCAAAGGTCACCGGGCCTGGTGTCACTTTAAAGAAGTAGTCCAGTTACATGTTTGTGGGCTTATAACTTGGCTTCTGAATGTCCTAGAGAGGTTAGGTTTGTTTTAGTGTACTCCAATCAACAGCCCCTACAACCACAAAACGGAATGGAGTCATTAGCACTTATGGTTTGTAAATGGCACCCAGAATTATGTTGCACGAAGCACAATTTCACATCATTCTGGGTTCATTTGTGTGAAAACAAGGTCCAATCAGGCTGAAACGTTACAAGAAGGTAGAATCTATTGAGTTGTAAGTGATCTGAACGTTTCATGATGATCGCATATTCCTATAGGGGGTCAAACCATGTCCCAAAGGTCACCGGGCCTGGTGTCACTTTAAAGAAGTAGTCCAGTTACACATTTGTGGGCTTATAACTTGGCTTCTGAATGTCCTGGAGAGATCAGGTTTGTTTTAGTGTACTCCAATCAACAGCCCCTACAACCACAAAAAGGAATGGAGTCATTAGCACTTATGGTTTGTAAATGGCACACAGAATTATGTTGCATGAAGCACAATTTCACATCATTCTGGGTCCATTTGTGTGAAAACAAGGTCCAATCAGGCTGAAACGTTACAAGAAGGTAGAATCTATTGAGTTGTAAGTGATCTGAACGTTTCATGATGATCGCACATTCCTATAGGGGGTCAAACCATGTCCCAAAGGTCACCGGACCTGGTGTCACTTTAAAGAAGTAGTCCAGTTACACATTTGTGGGCTTATAACTTGGCTTCTGAATATCCTAGAGAGGTCAGGTTTGTTTTAGAGTACTCCAGTTAACAGCCCCCATTACCCCAAAGAGGAATGGAGTCATTAGCACTTATGGTTTTTAAATGGCACCCAGAATTATGTTGCACGAAGCACACTTTCACATCATTCTGGGTTCATTTGTGTGAAAACAAGGTCCAATCAGACTGAAACGTTTCAGGAAGTTAGAATCTATTGAGTTGTAAGTGATCTGAACGTTTCATGATGATAGCACTTTCCTAAGGGGGTCAAACCATGTCCCAAAGGTCACCGGATCTGGTGTCAATTTAAAGAAGTAGTCCAGTTACACATTTGTGGGCTTATAACGTGGCTTCTGAATGTCCTAGAGAGATCAGGTTTGTTTTAGTATACTCCAATCAACAGCCCCTACAACCACAAAAAGGAATGGAGTCATTAGCACTTATGGTTTTTAAATGGCACCCAGAATTATGTTGCACGAAGCACAATTTCACATGATTCTGGGTCCATTTGTGTGAAAACAAGGTCCAATCAGGCTGAAACGTTACAGGAAGGTAGAATCTATTGAGTTGTAAGTGATCTGAACGTTTCATGATGATAGCACTTTCCTAAGGGGGTCAAACCATGTCCCAAAGGTCACCGGATCTGGTGTCAATTTAAAGAAGTAGTCCAGTTACACATTTGTGGGCTTATAACTTGGCTTATGAATGTCCTAGAGAGATCAGGTTTATTTTAGTGTACTCCAATCAACAGCCCCTACAACCACAAAAAGGAATGGAGTCATTATCACTTATGGTTTGTAAATGGCACCCAGAATTATGTTGCACGAAGCACTATTTCACATCATTCTGGGTCCATTTGTGTGAAAACAAGGTCCAATCAGGCTGAAACGTTACAGGAAGGTAGAATCTATTGAGTTGTAAGTGATCTGAACGTTTCATGATGATAGCACTTTCCTAAGGGGGTCAAACCATGTCCCAAAGGTCACCGGATCTGGTGTCAATTTAAAGAAGTAGTCCAGTTACACATGTGTGGGCTTATAACTTGGCTTCTGAATGTCCTAGAGAGATCAGGTTTGTTTTAGTGTACTCCAATAAACAGCCCCTACAACCACAAAAAGGAATGGAGTCATTAGCACTTATGGTTTGTAAATGGCACCCAGAATTATGTTGCATGAAGCACAATTTCACATCATTCTGGGTCCATTTGTGTGAAAACAAGGTCCAATCAGGTTGAAACGTTACAAGAAGGTAGAATCTATTGAGTTGTAAGTGATCTGAACGTTTCATGATGATCGCACATTCCTATAGGGGGTCAAACCATGTCCCAAAGGTCACCGGACCTGGTGTCACTTTAAAGAAGTAGTCCAGTTACACATTTGTGGGCTTATAACTTGGCTTCTGAATATCCTAGAGAGGTCAGGTTTGTTTTAGGGTACTCCAGTTAACAGCCCCCATTACCCCAAAGAGGAATGGAGTCATTAGCACTTATGGTTTTTAAATGGCACCCAGAATTATGTTGCACGAAGCACAATTTCACATCATTCTGGGTTCATTTGTGTGAAAACAAGGTCCAATCAGACTGAAACGTTACAGGAAGTTAGAATCTATTGAGTTGTAAGTGATCTGAACGTTTCATGATGATAGCACTTTCCTAAGGGGGTCAAACCATGTCCCAAAGGTCACCGGATCTGGTGTCAATTTAAAGAAGTAGTCCAGTTACACATTTGTGGGCTTATAACGTGGCTTCTGAATGTCCTAGAGAGATCAGGTTTGTTTTAGTATACTCCAATCAACAGCCCCTACAACCACAAAAAGGAATGGAGTCATTAGCACTTATGGTTTTTAAATGGCACCCAGAATTATGTTGCACGAAGCACAATTTCACATGATTATGGGTCCATTTGTGTGAAAACAAGGTCCAATCAGGCTGAAACGTTACAGGAAGGTAGAATCTATTGAGTTGTAAGTGATCTGAACGTTTCATGATGATAGCACTTTCCTAAGGGGGTCAAACCATGTCCCAAAGGTCACCGGATCTGGTGTCAGTTTAAAGAAGTAGTCCAGTTACACATTTGTGGGCTTATAACTTGGCTTCTGAATGTCCTAGAGAGATCAGGTTTATTTTAGTGTACTCCAATCAACAGCCCCTACAACCACAAAAAGGAATGGAGTCATTATCACTTATGGTTTGTAAATGGCACCCAGAATTATGTTGCACGAAGCACTATTTCACATCATTCTGGGTCCATTTGTGTGAAAACAAGGTCCAATCAGGCTGAAACGTTACAGGAAGGTAGAATCTATTGAGTTGTAAGTGATCTGAACGTTTCATGATGATAGCACTTTCCTAAGGGGGTCAAACCATGTCCCAAAGGTCACCGGATCTGGTGTCAATTTAAAGAAGTAGTCCAGTTACACATGTGTGGGCTTATAACTTGGCTTCTGAATGTCCTAGAGAGATCAAGTTTATTTTAGTGTACTCCAATCAACAGCCCCTACAACCACAAAAAGGAATGGAGTCGTTAGCACTTATGGTTTGTAAATGGCACCCAGAATTATGTTGCACGAAGCACTATTTCACATCATTCTGGGTCCATTTGTGTGTAAACAAGGTCCAATCAGGCTGAAACGTTACAGGAAGGTAGAATCTATTGAGTTGTAAGTGATCTGAACGTTTAATGATGATAGCACTTTCCTAAGGGGGTCAAACCATGTCCCAAAGGTCACCGGATCTGGTGTCAATTTAAAGAAGTAGTCCAGTTACACATTTATGGGCTTATAACTTGGCTTCTGAAGGTCCTAGAGCGATCAGGTTTGTTTTAGTGTACTCCAATCAACAGCCCCTACAACCACAAAAAGGAATGGAGTCATTAGCACTTATGGCTTTTAAATGGCACCCAGAATTATGTTGCACGAAGCACAATTTCACATCATTCTGGGTTCATTTGTGTGAAAACAAGGTCCAATCAGGCTGAAACGTTACATGAAGGTAGAATCTATTGAGTTGTATGTGATCTGAAGGTTTCATGATGATAGTACTTTCCTAAGGGGGTCAAACCATGTCTCAAAGGTCAGCGGATCTGGCGTCAATTTAAAGAAGTAGTCCAGTTACACATTTGTGGGCTTATAACTTGGCTTCTGAATGTCCTAGAGCGATCAGGTTTGTTTTAGTGTACTCCAATCAACAGCCCCTAGAACCACAAAAAGGAATGGAGACATTAGCACTTATGGTTTTTAAATGGCACCCAGAATTATGTTGCACAAAGCACAATTTCACATCATTCTGGGTTCATTTGTGTGAAAACAAGGTCCAATCAGGCTGAATCGTTACAGGAAGGTAGAATCTATTGAGTTGTAAGTGATCTGAACGTTTCATGATGATAGCACTTTCCTAAGGGGGTCAAACCATGTCCCAAAGGTCACCGGATCTGGTGTCTAAAGAAGTAGTCCAGTTACACATTTGTGGGCTTATAACTTGGCTTCTGAATGTCCTAGAGAGATCAGGTTTGTTTTAGTATACTCCAATCAACAGCCCCTACAACCACAAAAAGGAATGGAGTCATTAGCAGTTATGGTTTTTAAATGGCACCCAGAATTATGTTGCACAAAGCACAATTTCACATCATTCTGGGTTCATTTGTGTGAAAACAAGGTCCAATCAGGCTGAAACGTTACAGGAAGGTAGAATCTATTGAGTTGTAAGTGATCTGAACGTTTCATGATGATAGCACTTTCCTAAGGGGGTCAAACAATGTCCCAAAGGTCACCGGATCTGGTGTCAATTTAAAGAAGTAGTCCAGTTACACATTTGTGGGCTTATAACTTGGCTTCTGAATGTCCTAGAGAGGTCAGGGTTGTTTTAGTGTACTCCAATCAACAGCCCCTACAACCACAAAAAGGAATGGAGTCATTAGCACTTATGGTTTGTAAATGGCACCCAGAATTATGTTGCACGAAGCACAATTTCACATCATTCTGGGTCCATTTGTGTGAAAACAAGGTCCAATCAGGCTGAAATGCTACAAGAAGGTGGAATCTCTTGAGTTGTAAGTGATCTGAACGTTTCATGATGATAGCACTTTCCTAAGGGGGTCAAACCATGTCCCAAAGGTCACCGGATCTGGTGTCAATTTAAAGAAGTAGTCCAGTTACACATTTGTGGGCTTATAACTTGGCTTCTGAATGTCCTAGAGAGATCAGGGTTATTTTAGTGTACTCCAATCAACAGCCCCTACAACCACAAAAAGGAATGGAGTCATTATCACTTATGGTTTGTAAATGGCACCCAGAATTATGTTGCACGAAGCACTATTTCACATCATTCTGGGTCCATTTGTGTGAAAACAAGGTCCAATCAGGCTGAAACGTTACAGGAAGGTAGAATCTATTGAGTTGTAAGTGATCTGAACGTTTCATGATGATAGCACTTTCCTAAGGGGGTCAAACCATGTCCCAAAGGTCACCGGATCTGGTGTCAATTTAAAGAAGTAGTCCAGTTACACATGTGTGGGCTTATAACTTGGCTTCTGAATGTCCTAGAGAGATCAAGTTTATTTTAGTGTACTTCAATCAACAGCCCCTACAACCACAAAAAGGAATGGAGTCATTAGCACTTATGGTTTGTAAATGGCACCCAGAATTATGTTGCACGAAGCACTATTTCACATCATTCTGGGTCCATTTGTGTGAAAACAAGGTCCAATCAGGCTGAACCGTTACAAGAAGGTAGAATCTATTGAGTTGTAAGTGATCTGAACATTTCATTATGATAGCACTTTCCTAAGGGGGTCAAACCATGTCCCAAAGGTCACCGGATCTGGTGTCAATTTAAAGAAGTAGTCCAGTTACACCTTTGTGGGCTTATAACTTGGCTTCTGAATGTCCTAGAGAGGTTAGGTTTGTTTTAGTGTACTCCAATCTACAGCCCCTACAACCACAAAAAGGAATGGAGTCATTAGCACTTATGGTTTGTAAATGGCACCCAGAATGCTGTTGCACGAAGCACAATTTCACATCATTCTGGGTTCATTTGTGTGAAAACAAGGTCCAATCAGGCTGAAACGTTACAGGAAGGTAGAATCTATTGAGTTGTAAGTGATCTGAACGTTTAATGATGATAGCACTTTCCTAAGGGGGTCAAACCATGTCCCAAAGGTCACCGGATCTGGTGTCAATTTAAATAAGTAGTCCAGTTACACATTTGTGGGCTTATAACTTGGCTCCTGAATGTCCTAGAGAGATCAGGTTTATTGTAGTGTACTCCAATCAACAGCCCCTACAACCACAAAAAGGAATGGAGTCATTAGCACTTATGGTTTGTAAATGGCACCCAGAATTATGTTGCACGAAGCACTATTTCACATCATTCTGGGTCCATTTGTATGAAAACAAGGTCCAATCAGGCTGAAACGTTACAGGAAGGTAGAATCTATTGAGTTGTAAGTGATCTGAACGTTTAATGATGATAGCACTTTCCTAAGGGGGTCAAACCATGTCCCAAAGGTCACCGGATCTGGTGTCAATTTAAAGAAGTAGTCCAGTTACACATTTATGGGCTTATAACTTGGCTTCTGAAGGTCCTAGAGCGATCAGGTTTGTTTTAGTGTACTCCAATCAACAGCCCCTACAACCACAAAAAGGAATGGAGTCATTAGCACTTATGGCTTTTAAATGGCACCCAGAATTATGTTGCACGAAGCACAATTTCACATCATTCTGGGTTCATTTGTGTGAAAACAAGGTCCAATCAGGCTGAAACGTTACATGAAGGTAGAATCTATTGAGTTGTATGTGATCTGAAGGTTTCATGATGATAGCACTTTCCTAAGGGGGTCAAACCATGTCTCAAAGGTCAGCGGATCTGGCGTCAATTTAAAGAAGTAGTCCAGTTACACATTTGTGGGCTTATAACTTGGCTTCTGAATGTCCTAGAGCGATCAGGTTTGTTTTAGTGTACTCCAATCAACAGCCCCTAGAACCACAAAAAGGAATGGAGACATTAGCACTTATGGTTTTTAAATGGCACCCAGAATTATGTTGCACGAAGCACAATTTCACATCATTCTGGGTTCATTTGTGTGAAAACAAGGTCCAATCAGGCTGAAACGTTACAGGAAGGTAGAATCTATTGAGTTGTAAGTGATCTGAACGTTTCATGATGATAGCACTTTCCTAAGGGGGTCAAACAATGTCCCAAAGGTCACCGGATCTGGTGTCAATTTAAAGAAGTAGTCCAGTTACACATTTGTGGGCTTATAACTTGGCTTCTGAATGTCCTAGAGCGATCAGGTTTGCTTTAGTGTACTCCAATCAGCAGCCCCTACAACCACAAACAGGAATGGAGACATTAGCACTTATGGTTTTTAAATGGCACCCAGAATTATGTTGCACGAAGCACAATTTCACATCATTCTGGGTTCATTTTTGTGAAAACAAGGTCCAATCAGGCTGAAACAATACAGGAAGGTAGAATCTATTGAGTTGTAAGTGATCTGAACGTTTCATGATGATCGCACTTTCCTAATGGGGTCAAACCATGTCCCAAAGGTCACCGGATCTGGTGTCACTTTAAAGAAGTAGTCCAGTTACACATTTGTGGGCTTATAACTTGGCTTCTGAATGTCCTAGAGAGGTCAGGCTTGTTTTAGTGTACTCCAATCAACAGCCCCTACAACCACAAAAAGGAATGGAGTCATTATCACTTATGGTTTGTAAATGGCACCCAGAATTATGTTGCACGAAGCACAATTTCACATCATTCTGGGTCCATTTGTGTGAAAACAAGGTCCAATCAGGCTGAAACGTTACAGGAAGGTAGAATCTATTGAGTTGTAAGTGATCTGAACGTTTCATGATGATAGCACTTTCCTAAGGGGGTCACACCATGTCCCAAAGGTCACCGGATCTGGTGTCAATTTAAAGAAGTAGTCCAGTTACACATGTGTGGGCTTATAACTTGGCTTCTGAATGTCCTAGAGAGATCAGGTTTGTTTTAGTGTACTCCAATCAACAGCCCCTACAACCACAAAAAGGAATGGAGTCATTAGCACTTATGGTTTTTAAATGGCACCCAGAATTATGTTGCACGAAGCACAATTTCACATCATTCTGGGTCCATTTGTGTGAAAACAAGGTCCAATCAGGCTGAAACGCTACAAGAAGGTAGAATCTATTGAGTTGTAAGTGATCTGAACGTTTCAAGATGATCGCACATTCCTATAGGGGGTAAAACTATGTCCCAAAGGTCACCGGGCCTGGTGTCACTTTAAAGAAGTAGTCCAGTTACACATTTGTGGGCTTATAACTTGGCTTCTGAATGTCCTAGAGAGGTTAGGTTTGTTTTAGTGTACTCCAATCAACAGCCCCTACAACCACAAAAAGGAATGGAGTCATTAGCACTTATGGTTTGTAAATGGCACCCAGAATTATGTTGCACGAAGCACAATTTCACATCATTCTGGGTCCATTTGTGTGAAAACAAGGTCCAATCAGGCTGAAACGTTACAGGAAGGTAGAATCTATTGAGTTGTAAGTGATCTGAACGTTTCATGATGATAGCACTTTCCTAAGGGGGTCAAACCATGTCCCAAAGGTCACCGGATCTGGTGTCAATTTAAAGAAGTAGTCCAGTTACATATTTGTGGGCTTATAACTTGGCTTCTGAATGTCCTAGAGAGATCAGGTTTATTTTAGTGTACTCCAATCAACAGCCCCTACAACCACAAAAAGGAATGGAGTCATTAGCACTTATGGTTTTTAAATGGCACCCAGAATTATGTTGCACGAAGCACAATTTCACATCATTCTGGGTCCATTTGTGTGAAAACAAGGTCCAATCAGGCTGAAACATTACAGGAAGGTAGAATCTATTAAGTTGTAAGTGATCTGAACATTTCATGATGATAGCACTTCCCTAAGGGGGTCAAACCATGTCCCAAAGGTCACCGGATCTGGTGTCTAAAGAAGTAGTCCAGTTACAAATTTGTGGGCTTATAACTTGGCTTCTGAATGTCCTAGAGAGATCAGGTTTGTTTTAGTATACTCCAATCAACATACCCTACAACCACAAAAAGGAATGGAGATATTAGCACTTATGGTTTGTAAATGGCACCCAGAATTATTTTGCACGAAGCACAATTTCACATCATTCTGCGTTCATTTGTGTGAAAACAAGGTCCAGTCAGGCTGAAACGTTACTGGAAGCTAGAATCTATTGAGTTGTAAGTGATCTGAACGTTTCATGATGATAGCGCTTTCCTAAGGGGGTCAAACCATGTCCCAAAGGTCACCGGATCTGGTGTCAATTTAAAGAAGTAGTCCAGTTACACATTTGTGGGCTTATAACTTGGCTTCTGAATGTCCTAGAGAGATCAGGTTTGTTTTAGTATACTCCAATCAACAGCCCCTACAACCACAAAAAGGAATGGAGTCATTAGCACTTATGGTTTGTAAATGGCACCCAGAATTATGTTGCACGAAGCACAATTTCACATCATTCTGGGTCCATTTGTGTGAAAACAAGGTCCAATCAGGCTGATACGTTACAAGAAGGTAGAATCTATTGAGTTGTAAGTGATCTGAACGTTTCATGATGATAGCACTTTCCTAAGGGGGTCAAACCATGTCCCAAAGGTCACCGGATCTGGTGTCAATTTAAAGAAGTAGTCCAGTTACACATTTGTGGGCTTATAACTTGGCTTCTGAATGTCCTAGAGAGATCAGGTTTGTTTTAATGTACTCCAATCAACAGCCCCTACAACCACAAAAAGGAATGGAGTCATTAGCATTTATGGTTTGTAAATGGCACCCAGAATTATGTTGCACGAAGCACAATTTCACATCATTCTGGGTTCTTTTGTGTGAAAACAAGGTCCAATCAGGCTGAAACGTTACAGGAAGGTAGAATCTATTTAGTTGTAAGTGATCTGAACGTTTCATGATTATAGCACTTTCCTAAGCGGATCAAACCATGTCCCAAAGGTCACCGGATCATGTGTCAATTTAAAGAAGTAGTCCAGTTACACATTTGTGGGCTTATAACTTGGCTTCTGAATGTCCTAGAGCGATCAGGTTTGTTTTAGTGTACTCCAATCAACAGCCCCTAGAACCACAAAAAGGAATGGAGACATTAGCACTTATGGTTTTTAAATGGCACCCAGAATTATGTTGCACGAAGCACAATTTCACATCATTCTGGGTTCATTTGTGTGAAAACAAGGTCCAATCAGGCTGAAACGTTACAGGAAGGTAGAATCTATTGAGTTGTAAGTGATCTGAACGTTTCATGATGATAGCACTTTCCTAAGGGGGTCAAACAATGTCCCAAAGGTCACCGGATCTGGTGTCAATTTAAAGAAGTAGTCCAGTTACACATTTGTGGGCTTATAACTTGGCTTCTGAATGTCCTAGAGCGATCAGGTTTGCTTTAGTGTACTCCAATCAGCAGCCCCTACAACCACAAACAGGAATGGAGACATTAGCACTTATGGTTTTTAAATGGCACCCAGAATTATGTTGCACGAAGCACAATTTCACATCATTCTGGGTTCATTTTTGTGAAAACAAGGTCCAATCAGGCTGAAACAATACAGGAAGGTAGAATCTATTGAGTTGTAAGTGATCTGAACGTTTCATGATGATCGCACTTTCCTAATGGGGTCAAACCATGTCCCAAAGGTCACCGGATCTGGTGTCACTTTAAAGAAGTAGTCCAGTTACACATTTGTGGGCTTATAACTTGGCTTCTGAATGTCCTAGAGAGGTCAGGCTTGTTTTAGTGTACTCCAATCAACAGCCCCTACAACCACAAAAAGGAATGGAGTCATTATCACTTATGGTTTGTAAATGGCACCCAGAATTATGTTGCACGAAGCACAATTTCACATCATTCTGGGTCCATTTGTGTGAAAACAAGGTCCAATCAGGCTGAAACGTTACAGGAAGGTAGAATCTATTGAGTTGTAAGTGATCTGAACGTTTCATGATGATAGCACTTTCCTAAGGGGGTCACACCATGTCCCAAAGGTCACCGGATCTGGTGTCAATTTAAAGAAGTAGTCCAGTTACACATGTGTGGGCTTATAACTTGGCTTCTGAATGTCCTAGAGAGATCAGGTTTGTTTTAGTGTACTCCAATCAACAGCCCCTACAACCACAAAAAGGAATGGAGTCATTAGCACTTATGGTTTTTAAATGGCACCCAGAATTATGTTGCACGAAGCACAATTTCACATCATTCTGGGTCCATTTGTGTGAAAACAAGGTCCAATCAGGCTGAAACGCTACAAGAAGGTAGAATCTATTGAGTTGTAAGTGATCTGAACGTTTCAAGATGATCGCACATTCCTATAGGGGGTAAAACTATGTCCCAAAGGTCACCGGGCCTGGTGTCACTTTAAAGAAGTAGTCCAGTTACACATTTGTGGGCTTATAACTTGGCTTCTGAATGTCCTAGAGAGGTTAGGTTTGTTTTAGTGTACTCCAATCAACAGCCCCTACAACCACAAAAAGGAATGGAGTCATTAGCACTTATGGTTTGTAAATGGCACCCAGAATTATGTTGCACGAAGCACAATTTCACATCATTCTGGGTCCATTTGTGTGAAAACAAGGTCCAATCAGGCTGAAACGTTACAGGAAGGTAGAATCTATTGAGTTGTAAGTGATCTGAACGTTTCATGATGATAGCACTTTCCTAAGGGGGTCAAACCATGTCCCAAAGGTCACCGGATCTGGTGTCAATTTAAAGAAGTAGTCCAGTTACATATTTGTGGGCTTATAACTTGGCTTCTGAATGTCCTAGAGAGATCAGGTTTATTTTAGTGTACTCCAATCAACAGCCCCTACAACCACAAAAAGGAATGGAGTCATTAGCACTTATGGTTTTTAAATGGCACCCAGAATTATGTTGCACGAAGCACAATTTCACATCATTCTGGGTCCATTTGTGTGAAAACAAGGTCCAATCAGGCTGAAACATTACAGGAAGGTAGAATCTATTAAGTTGTAAGTGATCTGAACATTTCATGATGATAGCACTTCCCTAAGGGGGTCAAACCATGTCCCAAAGGTCACCGGATCTGGTGTCTAAAGAAGTAGTCCAGTTACAAATTTGTGGGCTTATAACTTGGCTTCTGAATGTCCTAGAGAGATCAGGTTTGTTTTAGTATACTCCAATCAACATACCCTACAACCACAAAAAGGAATGGAGATATTAGCACTTATGGTTTGTAAATGGCACCCAGAATTATTTTGCACGAAGCACAATTTCACATCATTCTGCGTTCATTTGTGTGAAAACAAGGTCCAGTCAGGCTGAAACGTTACTGGAAGCTAGAATCTATTGAGTTGTAAGTGATCTGAACGTTTCATGATGATAGCGCTTTCCTAAGGGGGTCAAACCATGTCCCAAAGGTCACCGGATCTGGTGTCAATTTAAAGAAGTAGTCCAGTTACACATTTGTGGGCTTATAACTTGGCTTCTGAATGTCCTAGAGAGATCAGGTTTGTTTTAGTATACTCCAATCAACAGCCCCTACAACCACAAAAAGGAATGGAGTCATTAGCACTTATGGTTTGTAAATGGCACCCAGAATTATGTTGCACGAAGCACAATTTCACATCATTCTGGGTCCATTTGTGTGAAAACAAGGTCCAATCAGGCTGATACGTTACAAGAAGGTAGAATCTATTGAGTTGTAAGTGATCTGAACGTTTCATGATGATAGCACTTTCCTAAGGGGGTCAAACCATGTCCCAAAGGTCACCGGATCTGGTGTCAATTTAAAGAAGTAGTCCAGTTACACATTTGTGGGCTTATAACTTGGCTTCTGAATGTCCTAGAGAGATCAGGTTTGTTTTAATGTACTCCAATCAACAGCCCCTACAACCACAAAAAGGAATGGAGTCATTAGCATTTATGGTTTGTAAATGGCACCCAGAATTATGTTGCACGAAGCACAATTTCACATCATTCTGGGTTCTTTTGTGTGAAAACAAGGTCCAATCAGGCTGAAACGTTACAGGAAGGTAGAATCTATTTAGTTGTAAGTGATCTGAACGTTTCATGATTATAGCACTTTCCTAAGCGGATCAAACCATGTCCCAAAGGTCACCGGATCATGTGTCAATTTAAAGAAGTAGTCCAGTTACACATTTGTGGGCTTATAACTTGGCTTCTGAATGTCCTAGAGCGATCAGGTTTGTTTTAGTGTACTCCAATCAACAGCCCCTACAACCACAAAAGGAATGGAGTCATTAGCCTTATGGTTTGTAAATGGCACCCAGAATTATGTTGCACGAAGCACAATTTCACATCATTCTGGGTCCATTTGTGTGAAAACAAGGTCCAATCAGGCTGAAACATTACAAGAAGGTAGAATCTATTGAGTTGTAAGTGATCTGAACGTTTCATGATGATCTCACATTCCCATAGGGGGTCAAACCATGTCCCAAAGGTCACTGGGCCTGGTGTCACTTTAAAGAAGTAGTCCAGTTACACCTTTGTGGGCTTATAACTTGGCTTCTGAATGTCCTAGAGAGGTCAGGTTTGTTTTAGTGTACTCCAATCAACAGCCCCTACAACCACAAAAAGGAATGGAGTCATTAGCACTTATGGTTTGTAAATGGCACCCAGAATAATGTTGCACGAAGCACAATTTCACATCATTCTGGGTCCATTTGTGTGAAAACAAGGTCCAATCCGGCTGAAACGTTACAGGAAGGTAGAATCTATTGAGTTGTAAGTGATCTGAACGTTTCATGATGATAGCACTTTCCTAAGGGGGCCAAACCATGTCCCAAAGGTCACCGGATCTGGTGTCAATTTAAAGAAGTAGTCCAGTTACACATTTGTGGGCTTATAACTTGGCTTCTGAATGTCCTAGAGCGATCAGGTTTGCTTTAGTGTACTCCAATCAACAGCCCCTACAACCACAAAAAGGAATGGAGACATTAGCACTTATGGTTTGTAAATGGCACCCAGAATTATGTTGCACGAAGCACAATTTCACATCATTCTGGGTCCATTTGTGTGAAAACAAGGTCCAGTCAGGCTGAAACGCTACAAGAAGGTAGAATCTATTGAGTTGTAAGTGATCTGAACATTTCAAGATGATCGCACATTCCTATAGGATGTAAAACCATGTCCCAAAGGTCACCGGGCCTGGTGTCACTTTAAAGAAGTAGTCCAGTTACACCTTTGTGGGCTTATAACTTGGCTTCTGAATGTCCTAGAGAGGTTAGGTTTGTTTTAGTGTACTCCAATCAACAGCCCCTACAACCACAAAAAGGAATGGAGTCATTAGCACTTATGGTTTGTAAATGGCACCCAGAATTATGTTGCACGAAGCACAATTTCACATCATTCTGGGTCCATTTGTGTGAAAACAAGGTCCAATCAGGCTGAAACGTTACAGGAAGGTAGAATCTATTGAGTTGTAAGTGATCTGAACGTTTCATGATGATAGCACTTTCCTAAGGGGGTCAAACCATGTCCCAAAGGTCACCGGATCTGGTGTCAATTTAAAGAAGTAGTCCAGTTACACATTTGCTGGCTTATAACTTGGCTTCTGAATGTCCTAGAGAGATCAGGTTTATTTTAGTGTACTCCAATAAACAGTCCCTACAACTACAAAAAGGAATGGAGTCATTAGCACTTATGGTTTTTAAATGGCACCCAGAATTATGTTGCACGAAGCACAATTTCACATCATTCTGGGTTCATTTGTGTGAAAACAAGGTCCAATCAGGCTGAAACGTTACAGGAATGTAGAATCTATTTAGTTGTAAGTGATCTGAACGTTTCATGATGATAGCGCTTTCCTAAGGGGATCAAACCATGTACCAAAGGTCACCGGATCTGGTGTAAATTTAAAGAAGTAGTCCAGTTACACATTTGTGGGCTTATAACTTGGCTTCTGAATGTCCTAGAGAGATCAGGTTATTTTTAGTGTACTCCAATCAACAGCCCCTACAACCACAAAAGGAATGGAGTCATTAGCACTTATGGTTTGTAAATGGCACCCAGAATTATGTTGCACGAAGCACAATTTCACATCATTCTGGGTCCATTTGTGTGAAAACAAAGTCCAATCAGGCTGGAACATTACAAGAAGGTAGAATCTATTGAGTTGTAAGTGATCTGAACGTTTCATGATGATCTCACATTCCCATAGGGGGTCAAACCATGTCCCAAAGGTCACCGGGCCTGGTGTCACTTTAAAGAAGTAGTCCAGTTACACCTTTGTGGGCTTATAACTTGGCTTCTGAATGTCCTAGAGAGGTCAGGTTTGTTTTAGTGTACTCCAATCAACAGCCCCTACAACCACAAAAAGGAATGGAGTCATTAGCTCTTATGGTTTGTAAATGGAACCCAGAATTATGTTGCACGAAGCACAATTTCACATCATTCTGAGTCCATTTGTGTGAAAACAAGGTCCAATCAGGCTGAAACGTTACAGGAAGTAGAATCTATTGAGTTGTAAGTGATCTGAACGTTTCATGATGATAGCACTTTCCTAAGGGGGTCAAACCATGTCCCAAAGGTCACCGGATCTGGTGTCAATTTAAAGAAGTAGTCCAGTTACACATTTGTGGACTTATAACTTGGCTTCTGAATGTCCTAGAGAGATCAGGTTTGTTTTAATGTACTCCAATCAACAGCCCCTACAACCACAAAAAGGAATGGAGTCATTAGCATTTATGGTTTGTAAATGGCACCCAGAATTATGTTGCACGAAGCACAATTTCACATCATTCTGGGTTCATTTGTGTGAAAACAAGGTCCAATCAGGCTGAAACGTTACAGGAAGGTAGAATCTATTGAGTTGTAAGTGATCTGAACGTTTCATGATGATAGCACTTTCCTAAGGGGGTCAAACCATGTCCCAAAGGTCACCGGATCTGGTGTCAATTTAAAGAAGTAGTCCAGTTACACATTTGTGGGCTTATAACTTGGCTTCTGAATGTCCTAGAGCGATCAGGTTTGCTTTAGTGTACTCCAATCAACAGCCCCTACAACCGCAAAAAGGAATGGAGTCATTAGCACTTATGGTTTTTAAATGGCACCCAGAATTATGTTGCACGAAGCACAATTTCACATCATTCTGGGTCCATTTGTGTGAAAACAAGGTCCAATCCGGCTGAAACGTTACAGGAAGGTAGAATCTATTGAGTTGTAAGTGATCTGAACGTTTCATGATGATAGCACTTTCCTAAGGGGGTCAAACCATGTCCCAAAGGTCACCGGATCTGGTGTCAATTTAAAGAAGTAGTCCAGTTACACATTTGTGGGCTTATAACTTGGCTTCTGAATGTCCTAGAGCGATCAGGTTTGCTTTAGTGTACTCCAATCAACAGCCCCTACAACCACAAAAAGGAATGGAGACATTAGCACTTATGGTTTGTAAATGGCACCCAGAATTATGTTGCACGAAGCACAATTTCACATCATTCTGGGTCCATTTGTGTGAAAACAAGGTCCAGTCAGGCTGAAACGCTACAAGAAGGTAGAATCTATTGAGTTGTAAGTGATCTGAACATTTCAAGATGATCGCACATTCCTATAGGGGGTTAAACCATGTCCCAAAGGTCACCGGGCCTGGTGTCACTTTAAAGAAGTAGTCCAGTTACACCTTTGTGGGCTTATAACTTGGCTTCTGAATGTCCTAGAGAGGTTAGGTTTGTTTTAGTGTACTCCAATCAACAGCCCCTACAACCACAAAAAGGAATGGAGTCATTAGCACTTATGGTTTGTAAATGGCACCCAGAATTATGTTGCACGAAGCACAATTTCACATCATTCTGGGTCCATTTGTGTGAAAACAAGGTCCAATCAGGCATAAACGTTACAGGAAGGTAGAATCTATTGAGTTGTAAGTGATCTGAACGTTTCATGATGATAGCACTTTCCTAAGGGGGTCAAACCATGTCCCAAAGGTCACCGGATCTGGTGTCAATTTAAAGAAGTAGTCCAGTTACACATTTGCTGGCTTATAACTTGGCTTCTGAATGTCCTAGAGAGATCAGGTTTATATTAGTGTACTCCAATAAACAGTCCCTACAACTACAAAAAGGAATGGAGTCATTAGCACTTATGGTTTTTAAATGGCACCCAGAATTATGTTGCACGAAGCACAATTTCACATCATTCTGGGTTCATTTGTGTGAAAACAAGGTCCAATCAGGCTGAAACGTTACAGGAATGTAGAATCTATTTAGTTGTAAGTGATCTGAACGTTTCATGATGATAGCGCTTTCCTAAGGGGATCAAACCATGTACCAAAGGTCACCGGATCTGGTGTAAATTTAAAGAAGTAGTCCAGTTACACATTTGTGGGCTTATAACTTGGCTTCTGAATGTCCTAGAGAGATCAGGTTTTTTTTAGTGTACTCCAATCAACAGCCCCTACAACCACAAAAGGAATGGAGTCATTAGCACTTATGGTTTGTAAATGGCACCCAGAATTATGTTGCACGAAGCACAATTTCACATCATTCTGGGTCCATTTGTGTGAAAACAAAGTCCAATCAGGCTGGAACATTACAAGAAGGTAGAATCTATTGAGTTGTAAGTGATCTGAACGTTTCATGATGATCTCACTTTCCCATAGGGGGTAAAACCATGTCCCAAAGGTCACCGGGCCTGGTGTCACTTTAAAGAAGTAGTCCATTTACACCTTTGTGGGCTTATAACTTGGCTTCTGAATGTCCTAGAGAGGTCAGGTTTGTTTTAGTGTACTCCAATCAAGAGCCCCTACAACCACAAAAAGGAATGGAGTCATTAGCTCTTATGGTTTGTAAATGGCACCCAGAATTATGTTGCACGAAGCACAATTTCACATCATTCTGAGTCCATTTGTGTGAAAACAAGGTCCAATCAGGCTGAAACGTTACAGGAAGGTAGAATCTACTGAGTTGTAAGTGATCTGAACGTTTCATGATGATAGCACTTTCCTAAGGGGGTCAAACCATGTCCCAAAGATCACCGGATCTGGTGTCAATTTAAAGAAGTAGTCCAGTTACACATTTGTGGGCTTATAACTTGGCTTCTGAATGTCCTAGAGAGATCAGGTTTGTTTTAGTGTACTCCAATCAACAGCCCCTACAACCACAAAAAGGAATGGAGTCATTAGCACTTATGGTTTGTAAATGGCACCCAGAATTATGTTGCACGAAGCACAATTTCACATCATTCTGGGTCCATTTGTGTGAAAACAAAGTCCAATCAGGCTGAAACATTACAAGAAGGTAGAATCTATTGAGTTGTAAGTGATCTGAACGTTTCATGATGATCTCACATTCCCATAGGGGGTCAAACCATGTCCCAAAGGTCACCGGGCCTGGTGTCACTTTAAAGAAGTAGTCCATTTACACCTTTGTGGGCTTATAACTTGGCTTCTGAATGTCCTAGAGAGGTCAGGTTTGTTTTAGTGTACTCCAATCAACAGCCCCTACAACCACAAAAAGGAATGGAGTCATTAGCACTTATGGTTTGTAAATGGCACCCAGAATTATGTTGCACGAAGCACAATTTCACATCATTCTGAGTCCATTTGTGTGAAAACAAGGTCCAATCAGGCTGAAACGTTACAGGAAGTAGAATCTATTGAGTTGTAAGTGATCTGAACGTTTCATGATGATAGCACTTTCCTAAGGGGGTCAAACCATGTCCCAAAGGTCACCGGATCTGGTGTCAATTTAAAGAAGTAGTCCAGTTACACATTTGTGGACTTATAACTTGGCTTCTGAATGTCCTAGAGAGATCAGGTTTGTTTTAATGTACTCCAATCAACAGCCCCTACAACCACAAAAAGGAATGGAGTCATTAGCATTTATGGTTTGTAAATGGCACCCAGAATTATGTTGCACGAAGCACAATTTCACATCATTCTGGGTTCATTTGTGTGAAAACAAGGTCCAATCAGGCTGAAACGTTACAGGAAGGTAGAATCTATTGAGTTGTAAGTGATCTGAACGTTTCATGATGATAGCACTTTCCTAAGGGGGTCAAACCATGTCCCAAAGGTCACCGGATCTGGTGTCAATTTAAAGAAGTAGTCCAGTTACACATTTGTGGGCTTATAACTTGGCTTCTGAATGTCCTAGAGCGATCAGGTTTGCTTTAGTGTACTCCAATCAACAGCCCCTACAACCACAAAAAGGAATGGAGTCATTAGCACTTATGGTTTGTAAATGGCACCCAGAATTATGTTGCACGAAGCACAATTTCACATCATTCTGGGTCCATTTGTGTGAAAACAAGGTCCAATCAGGCTGAAACGCTACAAGAAGGTAGAATCTATTGAGTTGTAAGTGATCTGAACGTTTCAAGATGATCGCACATTCCTATAGGGGGTAAAACCATGTCCCAAAGGTCACCGGGCCTGGTGTCACTTTAAAGAAGTAGTCCAGTTACACCTTTGTGGGCTTATAACTTGGCTTCTGAATGTCCTAGAGAGGTTAGGTTTGTTTTAGTGTACTCCAATCAAAGCCCCTACAACCACAAAAAGGAATGGAGTCATTAGCACTTATGGTTTGTAAATGGCACCCAGAATTATGTTGCACGAAGCACAATTTCACATCATTGTGGGTTCATTTGTGTGAAAACAAGGTCCAATCAGGCTAAAACGTTACAGGAAGGTAGAATCTATTGAGTTGTAAGTGATCTGAACGTTTCATGATGATAGCACTTTCCTAAGGGGGTCAAACCATGTCCCAAAGGTCACCGGATCTGGTGTCAATTTAAAGAAGTAGTCCAGTTACACATTTGTGGGCTTATAACTTGGCTTCTGAATGTCCTAGAGAGATCAGGTTTGTTTTAATGTACTCCAATCAACAGCCCCTACAACCACAAAAAGGAATGGAGTCATTAGCACTTATAGTTTGTAAGTGGCACCCAGAATTATGTTGCACGAAGCACAATTTCACATCATTCTGGGTCAATTTGTGTGAAAACAAGGTCCAATCCAGCTGAAACGCTACAAGAAGGTAGAATCTATTGAGTTGTAAGTGATCTGAACGTTTCAAGATGATCGCACATTCCTATAGGGGGTAAAACCATGTCCCAAAGGTCACCGGGCCTGGTGTCACTTTAAAGTAGTCCAGTTACACCTTTGTGGGCTTATAACTTGGCTTCTGAATGTCCTAGAGAGGTCAGGGTTGTTTTAGTGTACTCCAATCAACAGCCCCTACAACCACAAAAAGGAATGGAGTCATTAGCACTTATGGTTTTTAAATGGCACCCAGAATTATGTTGCACGAAGCACAATTTCACATCATTCTGGGTTCATTTGTGTGAAAACAAGGTCCAATCAGGCTGAAACGTTACAGGAAGGTAGAATCTACTGAGTTGTAAGTGATCTGAACGTTTCATGATGATAGCACTTTCCTAAGGGGGTCAAACCATGTCCCAAAGATCACCGGATCTGGTGTCAATTTAAAGAAGTAGTCCAGTTACACATTTGTGGGCTTATAACTTGGCTTCTGAATGTCCTAGAGAGATCAGGTTTGTTTTAGTGTACTCCAATCAACAGCCCCTACAACCACAAAAAGGAATGGAGTCATTAGCACTTATGGTTTGTAAATGGCACCCAGAATTATGTTGCACGAAGCACAATTTCACATCATTCTGGGTCCATTTGTGTGAAAACAAAGTCCAATCAGGCTGAAACATTACAAGAAGGTAGAATCTATTGAGTTGTAAGTGATCTGAACGTTTCATGATGATCTCACATTCCCATAGGGGGTCAAACCATGTCCCAAAGGTCACCGGGCCTGGTGTCACTTTAAAGAAGTTGTCCATTTACACCTTTGTGGGCTTATAACTTGGCTTCTGAATGTCCTAGAGAGGTCAGGTTTGTTTTAGTGTACTCCAATCAACAGCCCCTACAACCACAAAAAGGAATGGAGTCATTAGCACTTATGGTTTGTAAATGGCACCCATAATTATGTTGCACGAAGCACAATTTCACATCATTCTGAGTCCATTTGTGTGAAAACAAGGTCCAATCAGGCTGAAACGTTACAGGAAGTAGAATCTATTGAGTTGTAAGTGATCTGAACGTTTCATGATGATAGCACTTTCCTAAGGGGGTCAAACCATGTCCCAAAGGTCACCGGATCTGGTGTCAATTTAAAGAAGTAGTCCAGTTACACATTTGTGGACTTATAACTTGGCTTCTGAATGTCCTAGAGAGATCAGGTTTGTTTTAATGTACTCCAATCAACAGCCCCTACAACCACAAAAAGGAATGGAGTCATTAGCATTTATGGTTTGTAAATGGCACCCAGAATTATGTTGCACGAAGCACAATTTCACATCATTCTGGGTTCATTTGTGTGAAAACAAGGTCCAATCAGGCTGAAACGTTACAGGAAGGTAGAATCTATTGAGTTGTAAGTGATCTGAACGTTTCATGATGATAGCACTTTCTTAAGGGGGTCAAACCATGTCCCAAAGGTCACCGGATCTGGTGTCAATTTAAAGAAGTAGTCCAGTTACACATTTGTGGGCTTATAACTTGGCTTCTGAATGTCCTAGAGCGATCAGGTTTGCTTTAGTGTACTCCAATCAACAGCCCCTACAACCACAAAAAGGAATGGAGTCATTAGCACTTATGGTTTGTAAATGGCACCCAGAATTATGTTGCACGAAGCACAATTTCACATCATTCTGGGTCCATTTGTGTGAAAACAAGGTCCAATCAGGCTGAAACGCTACAAGAAGGTAGAATCTATTGAGTTGTAAGTGATCTGAACGTTTCAAGATGATCGCACATTCCTATAGGGGGTAAAACCATGTCCCAAAGGTCACCGGGCCTGGTGTCACTTTAAAGAAGTAGTCCAGTTACACCTTTGTGGGCTTATAACTTGGCTTCTGAATGTCCTAGAGAGGTTAGGTTTGTTTTAGTGTACTCCAATCAAAGCCCCTACAACCACAAAAAGGAATGGAGTCATTAGCACTTATGGTTTGTAAATGGCACCCAGAATTATGTTGCACGAAGCACAATTTCACATCATTGTGGGTTCATTTGTGTGAAAACAAGGTCCAATCAGGCTAAAACGTTACAGGAAGGTAGAATCTATTGAGTTGTAAGTGATCTGAACGTTTCATGATGATAGCACTTTCCTAAGGGGGTCAAACCATGTCCCAAAGGTCACCGGATCTGGTGTCAATTTAAAGAAGTAGTCCAGTTACACATTTGTGGGCTTATAACTTGGCTTCTGAATGTCCTAGAGAGATCAGGTTTGTTTTAATGTACTCCAATCAACAGCCCCTACAACCACAAAAAGGAATGGAGTCATTAGCACTTATAGTTTGTAAGTGGCACCCAGAATTATGTTGCACGAAGCACAATTTCACATCATTCTGGGTCAATTTGTGTGAAAACAAGGTCCAATCCAGCTGAAACGCTACAAGAAGGTAGAATCTATTGAGTTGTAAGTGATCTGAACGTTTCAAGATGATCGCACATTCCTATAGGGGGTCAAACCATGTCCCAAAGGTCACCGGGCCAAGTGTCAATTTAAAGAAGTAGTCCAGTTACACATTTGTGGGCTTATAACTTGGCTTCTGAATGTCCTAGAGAGATCAGGTTTGTTTTAATGTACTCCAATCAACAGCCCCTACAACCACAAAAAGGAATGGAGTCATTAGCATTTATGGTTTGTAAATGGCACCCAGAATTATGTTGCACGAAGCACAATTTCACATCATTCTGGGTTCATTTGTGTGAAAACAAGGTCCAATCAGGCTGAAACGTTACAGGAAGGTAGAATCTATTTAGTTGTAAGTGATCTGAACGTTTCATGATGATAGCGCTTTCCTAAGGGGATCAAACCATGTCCCAAAGGTCACCGGATCTGGTGTCAATTTAAAGAAGTAGTCCAGTTACACATTTGTGGGCTTATAACTTGGCTTCTGAATGTCCTAGAGAGATCAGGTTTGTTTTAGTGTACTCCAATCAACAGCCCCTACAACCACAAAAGGAATGGAGTCATTAGCACTTATGGTTTGTAAATGGCACCCAGAATTATGTTGCACGAAGCACAATTTCACATCATTCTGGGTCCATTTGTGTGAAAACAAGGTCCAATCAGGCTGTAACGTTACAAGAAGGTAGAATCTATTGAGTTGTAAGTGATCTGAACGTTTCATGATGATCTCACATTCCCATAGGGGGTCAAACCATGTCCCAAAGGTCACCGGGCCTGGTGTCACTTTAAAGAAGTAGTCCAGTTACACCTTTGTGGGCTTATAACTTGGCTTCTGAATGTCCTAGAGAGGTCAGGTTTGTTTTAGTGTACTCCAGTCAACAGCCCCTACAACCACAAAAAGGAATGGAGTCATTAGCATTTATGGTTTGTAAATGGCACCCAGAATTATGTTGCACGAAGCACAATTTCACATCATTCTGGGTTCATTTGTGTGAAAACAAGGTCCAATCAGGCTGAAACAATACAGGAAGGTAGAATCTATTGAGTTGTAAGTGATCTGAACGTTTCATGATGATCGCACTTTCCTAAGGGGGTCAAACCATGTCCCAAAGGTCACCGGATCTGGTGTCACTTTAAAGAAGTAGTCCAGTTACACATTTGTGGGCTTATAACTTGGCTTCTGAATGTCCTAGAGAGGTCAGGGTTGTTTTAGTGTACTCCAATCAACAGCCCCTACAACCACAAAAAGGAATGGAGTCATTAGCACTTATGGTTTTTAAATGGCACCCAGAATTATGTTGCACGAAGCACAATTTCACATCATTCTGGGTTCATTTGTGTGAAAACAAGGTCCAATCAGGCTGAAACGTTACAGGAAGGTAGAATCTACTGAGTTGTAAGTGATCTGAACGTTTCATGATGATAGCACTTTCCTAAGGGGGTCAAACCATGTCCCAAAGATCACCGGATCTGGTGTCAATTTAAAGAAGTAGTCCAGTTACACATTTGTGGGCTTATAACTTGGCTTCTGAATGTCCTAGAGAGATCAGGTTTGTTTTAGTGTACTCCAATCAACAGCCCCTACAACCACAAAAAGGAATGGAGTCATTAGCACTTATGGTTTGTAAATGGCACCCAGAATTATGTTGCATGAAGCACAATTTCACATCATTCTGGGTCCATTTGTGTGAAAACAAGGTCCAATCAGGCTGAAACGCTACAAGAAGGTAGAATCTATTGAGTTGTAAGTGATCTGAACGTTTCAAGATGATCGCACATTCCTATAGGGGGTAAAACCATGTCCCAAAGGTCACCGGGCCAAGTGTCACTTTAAAGAAGTAGTAAAGTTACACCTTTGTGGGCTTAGAACTTGGCTTCTGAATGTCCTAGAGAGGTTAGGTTTGTTTTAGTGTACTCCAATCAAAGCCCCTACAACCACAAAAAGGAATGGAGTCATTAGCACTTATGGTTTGTAAATGGCACCCAGAATTATGTTGCACGAAGCACAATTTCACATCATTGTGGGTTCATTTGTGTGAAAACAAGGTCCAATCAGGCTGAAACGTTACAGGAAGGTAGAATCTATTGAGTTGTAAGTGATCTGAACGTTTCATGATGATAGCACTTTCCTAAGGGGGTCAAACCATGTCCCAAAGGTCACCGGATCTGGTGTCAATTTAAAGAAGTAGTCCAGTTACACATTTGTGGGCTTATAACTTGGCTTCTGAATGTCCTAGAGAGATCAGGTTTGTTTTAATGTACTCCAATCAACAGCCCCTACAACCACAAAAAGGAATGGAGTCATTAGCACTTATAGTTTGTAAGTGGCACCCAGAATTATGTTGCACGAAGCACAATTTCACATCATTCTGGGTCAATTTGTGTGAAAACAAGGTCCAATCCAGCTGAAACGCTACAAGAAGGTAGAATCTATTGAGTTGTAAGTGATCTGAACGTTTCAAGATGATCGCACATTCCTATAGGGGGTCAAACCATGTCCCAAAGGTCACCGGGCCAAATGTCAATTTAAAGAAGTAGTCCAGTTACACATTTGTGGGCTTATAACTTGGCTTCTGAATGTCCTAGAGAGATCAGGTTTGTTTTAATGTACTCCAATCAACAGCCCCTACAACCACAAAAAGGAATGGAGTCATTAGCATTTATGGTTTGTAAATGGCACCCAGAATTATGTTGCACGAAGCACAATTTCACATCATTCTGGGTCCATTTGTGTGAAAACAAGGTCCAATCAGGCTGAAACGTTACAGGAAGGTAGAATCTATTTAGTTGTAAGTGATCTGAACGTTTCATGATGATAGCGCTTTCCTAAGGGGATCAAACCATGTCCCAAAGGTCACCGGATCTGGTGTCAATTTAAAGAAGTAGTCCAGTTACACATTTGTGGGCTTATAACTTGGCTTCTGAATGTCCTAGAGAGATCAGGTTTGTTTTAGTGTACTCCAATCAACAGCCCCTACAACCACAAAAGGAATGGAGTCATTAGCACTTATGGTTTGTAAATGGCACCCAGAATTATGTTGCACGAAGCACAATTTCACATCATTCTGGGTCCATTTGTGTGAAAACAAGGTCCAATCAGGCTGAAACGTTACAAGAAGGTAGAATCTATTGAGTTGTAAGTGATCTGAACGTTTCATGATGATCTCACATTCCCATAGGGGGTCAAACCATGTCCCAGAGGTCACCGGGCCTGGTGTCACTTTAAAGAAGTAGTCCAGTTACACCTTTGTGGGCTTATAACTTGGCTTCTGAATGTCCTAGAGAGGTCAGGTTTGTTTTAGTGTACTCCAATCAACAGCCCCTACAACCACAAAAAGGAATGGAGTCATTAGCATTTATGGTTTGTAAATGGCACCCAGAATTATGTTGCACGAAGCACAATTTCACATCATTCTGGGTTCATTTGTGTGAAAACAAGGTCCAATCAGGCTGAAACGTTACAGGAATGTAGAATCTATTTAGTTGTAAGTGATCTGAACGTTTCATGATGATAGCGCTTTCCTAAGGGGATCAAACCATGTACCAAAGGTCACCGGATCTGGTGTAAATTTAAAGAAGTAGTCCAGTTACACATTTGTGGGCTTATAACTTGGCTTCTGAATGTCCTAGAGAGATCAGGTTTTTTTTAGTGTACTCCAATCAACAGCCCCTACAACCACAAAAGGAATGGAGTCATTAGCACTTATGGTTTGTAAATGGCACCCAGAATTATGTTGCACGAAGCACAATTTCACATCATTCTGGGTCCATTTGTGTGAAAACAAAGTCCAATCAGGCTGGAACATTACAAGAAGGTAGAATCTATTGAGTTGTAAGTGATCTGAACGTTTCATGATGATCGCACTTTTCCTAAGGGGGTCAAACCATGCCATGTGTCAATCAGACAGAAAGGTCTTACGGACAGATTCCGGCAAATTTCCGTTTTTCATGGCCTGTCTGAAAGGGGCTTAGGACATTCAGAAGTCAAGTTATAAGCCCACAAATGTGTAACTGGACTACTACTTTAAATTGACACCAGATCCGGTGACCTTTGGGACATGGTTTGACCCCCTTAGGAAAGTGCTATCATCATGAAACATTCAGATCACTTACAACTCAATAGATTCTACCTTCCTGTAACGTTTCAGCCTTATTGGACCTTGTTTTCACACAAATGAACCCAGAATGATGTGAAATTGTGCTTCGTGCAACATAATTCTGGGTGCCATTTACAAACCATAAGTGCTAATGACTCCATTCCTTTTTGTGGTTGTAGGGGCTGTTGATTGGAGAACTCTAAAACAAACCTAACCTCTCTAGGACATTCAGAAGCCAAGTTATAAGCCCACAAATGTGTAACTGGACTACTTCTTTAAAGTGACACCAGGCCCGGTGACCTTTGGGACATGGTTTTACCCCCTTAGGAAAGTGCTATCATCATGAAACGTTCAGATCACTTACAACTCAATAGATTCTACCTTCTTGTAGCGTTTCAGCCTGATTGGACCTTGTTTTCACACAAATGGACCCAGAATGATGTGAAATTGTGCTTCGTGCAACATAATGCTGGGGGTCATTTACAAACCTTAAGTGCTAATGACTCCATTCCTTTTTGTGGTTGTAGGGGCTGTTGATTGGAGTACACTAAAACAAACCTGATCTCTCTAGGACATTAAGAAGCCAAATTATAAGCCCACAAATGTGTAACTGGACTACTTCTTTAAATTGACACCAGATCCGGTGACCTTTGGGACATGGTTTGACCCCCTTAGGAAAGTGCTATCATCATGAAACGTTCAGATCACTTACAACTCAATAGATTCTACCTTCCTGTAACGTTTCAGCCTGATTGGACCTTGTTTTCACACAAATGAACCCAGAATGATGTGAAATTGTGCTTCGTGCAACATAATTATGGGTGCCATTTACAAACCATAAGTGCTAATGACTCCATTCCTTTTTGTGGTTTTAGGGGCTGTTGATTGGAGTACACTAAAACAAACTAACCTCTCTAGGACATTCAGAAGCCAAGTTATAAGCCCACAAAGGTGTAACTGGACTACTACTTTAAAGTGACACCAGGCCCGGTGACCTTTGGGACATGGTTTTACCCCCTATAGGAATGTGCGATCATCTTGAAACATTCAGATCACTTACAACTCAATAGAATCTACCTTCTTGTAGCGTTTCAGACTGATTGGACCTTGTTTTCACACAAATGGACCCAGAATGATGTGAAATTGTGCTTCGTGCAACATAATTCTGGGTGCCATTTAGAAACCATAAGTGCTAATGACTCCATTCCTTTTTGTGGTTGTAGGGGCTGTTGATTGGAGTACACTAAAACAAACCTGATCTCTCTAGGACATTCAGAAGCCAAGTTATAAGCCCACAAATGTGTAACTGGACTACTTCTTTAAAATGACACCAGATCCGGTGACTTTTGGGACATGGTTTGACCCCCTTAGGAAAGTGCTATCATCATGAAACGTTCAGATCACTTGCAACTCAATAGATTCTACCTTCCTGTAACGTTTCAGCCTGATTGGACCTTGTTTTCACACAAATGAACCCAGAATGATGTGAAATTGTGCTTCGTGCAACATAATTCTGGGTGCCATTTAAAAACCATAAGTGCTAATGACTCCATTCCTTTTTGGGGTAATGGGGGCTGTTAATTGGAGTACGCTAAAACAAACCTGATCTCTCTAGGACATTCATAAGCCAAGTTATAAGCCCACAAATGTGTAACTGGACTACTTCTTTAAATTGACACCAGTTCCGGTGACCTTTGGGACATGGTTTGACCCCCTTAGGAAAGTGCTATCATCATGAAACGTTCAGATCACTTACAACTCAGTAGATTCTACCTTCCTGTAACGTTTCAGCCTGATTGGACCTTGTTTTCACACAAATGAACCCAGAATGATGTGAAATTGTGCTTCGTGCAACATAATTCTGGGTGCCATTTACAAACCATAAGTGCTAATATCTCCATTCCTTTTTGTGGTTGTAGGGGCTGTTGATTGGAGTACATTAAAACAAACCTGATCTCTCTAGGACATTCAGAAGCCATGTTATAAGCCCACAAATGTGTAACTGGACTGCTTCTTTAAATTAACACCAGATCCGGTGACCTTTGGGACATGGTTTGACCCCATTAGGAAAGTGCTATCATCATGAAACGTTCAGATCACTTACAACTCAGTAGATTCTACCTTCCTGTAACGTTTCAGCCTGATTGGACCTTGTTTTCACACAAATGAACCCAGAATGATGTGAAATTGTGCTTCGTGCAACATAATTCTGGGTGCCATTTACAAACCATAAGTGCTAATATCTCCATTCCTTTTTGTGGTTGTAGGGGCTGTTGATTGGAGTACATTAAAACAAACCTGATCTCTCTAGGACATTCAGAAGCCATGTTATAAGCCCACAAAGGTGTAACTGGACTACTTCTTTAAAGTGACACCAGGCCCGGTGACCTTTGGGAAATGGTTTTACCCCCTATAGGAATGTGCGATCATCTTGAAACGTTCAGATCACTTACAACTCAATAGATTCTACCTTCTTGTAGCGTTTCAGCCTGATTGGACCTTGTTTTCACACAAATTGACCCAGAATGATGTGAAATTGTGAATCGTGCAACATAATTCTGGGTGCCATTTACAAACCATAAGTGCTAATGACTCCATTCCTTTTAGTGTTTGTAGGGTCTCTTGATTGGAGTACATTAAAACAAACCTGATCTCTCTAGGACATTCAGAAGCCAAGTTATAAGCCCACAAATGTGTAACTGGACTACTTCTTTAAATTGACACCAGATCCGGTGACCTTTGGGACATGGTTTGACCCCCTTAGGAAAGTGCTATCATCATGAAACGTTCAGATCACTTACAACTCAATAGATTCTACCTTCCTGTAACGTTTCAGCCAGATTGGACCTTGTTTTCACACAAATGAACCCAGAATGATGTGAAATTGTGCTTCGTGCAACATAATTCTGGGTGCCATTTACATACCATAAGTGCTAATGACTACATTCCTTTTTGTGGTTGTAGGGGCTGTTGATTAGAGTACATTAAAACAAACCTGACATCTCTAGGACATTCAGAAGCCAAGTTATAAGCCCACAAATGTGTAACTGGACTACTTCTTTAAATTGACACCAGATCCGGTGACCTTTGCGACATGGATTGACCCCCTTAGGAAAGTGCTATCATCATGAAACGTTCAGATCACTTACAATTCAATAGATTCTACCTTCCTGTAACGTTTCAGCCTGATTGGACCTTGTTTTCACACAAATGAACCCAGAATGATGTGAAATTGTGCTTCGTGCAACATAATTCTGGGTGCCATTTAAAAACCATAAGTGCTAATGACTCCATTCCTTTTTGTGGTTGTAGGGTATGTTGATTGGAGTATACTAAAACAACCCTGATCTCTCTAGGACATTCAGAAGCCAAGTTATAAGCCCACAAATGAGTAACTGGACTACTTCTTTAAATTGACACCAGATCCGGTGACCTTTGGGACATGGGTAGACCCCCTATAGGAATGTGCGATCATCTTGAAATGTTCAGATCACTTACAACTCAATAGATTCTACCTTCTTGTAGCGTTTCAGCCTGATTGGACCTTGTTTTCACACAAATTGACCCAGAATGATGTGAAATTGTGCTTCGTGCAACATAATTCTGGGTGCCATTTACAAACCATAAGTGCTAATATCTCCATTCCTTTTTGTGGTTGTAGGGGCTGTTGATTGGAGTACATTAAAACAAACCTGATCTCTCTAGGACATTCAGAAGCCATGTTATAAGCCCACAAATGTGTAACTGGACTGCTTCTTTAAATTAACACCAGATCCGGTGACCTTTGGGACATGGTTTGACCCCATTAGGAAAGTGCTATCATCATGAAACGTTCAGATCACTTACAACTCAGTAGATTCTACCTTCCTGTAACGTTTCAGCCTGATTGGACCTTGTTTTCACACAAATGAACCCAGAATGATGTGAAATTGTGCTTCGTGCAACATAATTCTGGGTGCCATTTACAAACCATAAGTGCTAATATCTCCATTCCTTTTTGTGGTTGTAGGGGCTGTTGATTGGAGTACATTAAAACAAACCTGATCTCTCTAGGACATTCAGAAGCCATGTTATAAGCCCACAAAGGTGTAACTGGACTACTTCTTTAAAGTGACACCAGGCCCGGTGACCTTTGGGAAATGGTTTTACCCCCTATAGGAATGTGCGATCATCTTGAAACGTTCAGATCACTTACAACTCAATAGATTCTACCTTCTTGTAGCGTTTCAGCCTGATTGGACCTTGTTTTCACACAAATTGACCCAGAATGATGTGAAATTGTGAATCTTGCAACATAATTCTGGGTGCCATTTACAAAGCATAAGTGCTAATGACTCCATTCCTTTTTGTGTTTGTAGGGTCTCTTGATTGGAGTACATTAAAACAAACCTGATCTCTCTAGGACATTCAGAAGCCAAGTTATAAGCCCACAAATGTGTAACTGGACTGCTTCTTTAAATTGACACCAGATCCGGTGACCTTTGGGACATGGTTTGACCCCCTTAGGAAAGTGCTATCATCATGAAACGTTCAGATCACTTACAACTCAATAGATTCTACCTTCCTGTAACGTTTCAGCCAGATTGGACCTTGTTTTCACACAAATGAACCCAGAATGATGTGAAATTGTGCTTCGTGCAACATAATTCTGGGTGCCATTTACATACCATAAGTGCTAATGACTACATTCCTTTTTGTGGTTGTAGGGGCTGTTGATTGGAGTACATTAAAACAAACCTGACATCTCTAGGACATTCAGAAGCCAAGTTATAAGCCCACAAATGTGTAACTGGACTACTTCTTTAAATTGACACCAGATCCGGTGACCTTTGCGACATGGATTGACCCCCTTAGGAAAGTGCTATCATCATGAAACGTTCAGATCACTTACAATTCAATAGATTCTACCTTCCTGTAACGTTTCAGCCTGATTGGACCTTGTTTTCACACAAATGAACCCAGAATGATGTGAAATTGTGCTTCGTGCAACATAATTCTGGGTGCCATTTAAAAACCATAAGTGCTAATGACTCCATTCCTTTTTGTGGTTGTAGGGTATGTTGATTGGAGTATACTAAAACAACCCTGATCTCTCTAGGACATTCAGAAGCCAAGTTATAAGCCCACAAATGAGTAACTGGACTACTTCTTTAAAGTGACACCAGATCCGGTGACCTTTGGGACATGGGTAGACCCCCTTAGGAAAGTGCTATCATCATGAAACGTTCAGATCACTTACAACTCAATAGATTCTACCTTCCTGTAAGGTGTCAGCCTGATTTGACCTTGTTTTCACACAAATGAACCCAGAATGATGTGAAATTGTGCTTCGTGCAACATAATTCTGGGTGCCATTTACAAACCATAAGTGCTAATGACTCCATTCCTTTTTGTGGTTGTAGGGGCTGTTGATTGGAGTACACTAAAACAAACCTGACCTCTCTAGGACATTCAGAAGCCAAGTTATAAGCCCACAATGGTGTAACTGGACTACTTCTTTAAAGTGACACCAGGCCCGGTGACCTTTGGGACATGGTTTGACCCCCTATAGGAATGTGCGATCATCATGAAACGTTCAGATCACTTACAACTCAATAGATTCTACCTTCTTGTAACGTTTCAGCCTGATTGAACCTTGTTTTCACACAAATGGACCCAGAATGATGTGAAATTGTGCTTCGTGCAACATAATTCTGGGTGCCATTTACAAACCATAAGTGCTAATGACTCCATTCCTTTTGTGGTTGTAGGGGCTGTTGATTGGAGTACACTAAAACAAACCTAATCTCTGTAGGACATTCAGAAGCCAAGTTATAAGCCCACAAATGTGTAACTGGACTACTTCTTTAAATTGACACCAGATCCGGTGACCTTTGGGACATGGTTTGATCCCCTTAGGAAAGCGCTATCATCATGAAACGTTCAGATCACTTACAACTAAATAGATTCTACCTTCCTGTAACGTTTCAGCCTGATTGGACCTTGTTTTCACACAAATGAACCCAGAATGATGTGAAATTGTGCTTCGTGCAACATAATTCTGGGTGCCATTTACAAACCATAAGTGCTAATGACTCCATTCCTTTTTGTGGTTGTAGGGGCTGTTGATTGGAGTACACTAAAACACACCTAACCTCTCTAGGACATTCAGAAGCCAAGTTATAAGCCCACAAAGGTGTAACTGGACTACTTCTTTAAAGTGACACCAGGCCCGGTGACCTTTGGGACATGGTTTTACCCCCTATAGGAATGTGCGATCATCTTGAAATGTTCAGATCACTTACAACTCAATAGATTCTACCTTATTGTAGCGTTTCAGCCTGATTGGACCTTGTTTTCACACAAATGGACCCAGAATGATGTGAAATTGTGCTTCGTGCAACATAATTCTGGGTGCCATTTACAAACCATAAGTGCTAATGACTCCATTCCTTTTTGTGGTTGTAGGGGCTGTTGATTGGAGTACACTAAAACAAACCTGATCTCTCTAGGACATTCAGAAGCCAAGTTATAAGCCCACAAATGTGTAACTGGACTACTTCTTTAAATTGACACCAGATCCGGTGATCTTTGGGACATGGTTTGACCCCCTTAGGAAAGTGCTATCAACAAGAAACGTTCAGATCACTTACAACTCAGTAGATTCTACCTTCCTGTAACGTTTCAGCCTGATTGGACCTTGTTTTCACACAAATGAACCCAGAATGATGTGAAATTGTGCTTCGTGCAACATAATTCTGGGTGCCATTTAAAAAACCATAAGTGCTAATGTCTCCATTCCTTTTTGTGGTTGTAGGGGCTGTTGATTGGAGTACACTAAAGCAAACCTGATCGCTCTAGGACATTCAGAAGCCAAGTTTTAAGCCCACAAATGTGTAACTGGACTACTTCTTTAAATTGACACCAGATCCGGTGACCTTTGGGACATGGTTTGACCCCCTTAGGAAAGTGCTATCATCATGAAACGTTCAGATCACTTACAACTCAATAGATTCTACCTTCCTGTAACGTTTCAGCCTGATTGGACCTTGTTTTCACACAAATTGACCCAGAATGATGTGAAATTGTGCTTCGTGCAACATAATTCTGGGTGCCATTTACAAACCATAAGTGCTAATGACTCCATTCCTTTTTGTGGTTGTAGGGGCTGTTGGTTGGAGTACACTAAAACAAACCTGACCTCTCTAGGACATTCAGAAGCCAAGTTATAAGCCCACAAAGGTGTAACTGGACTACTTCTTTAAAGTGACACCAGGCCCGGTGACCTTTGGGACATGGTTTGACCCCCTATGGGAATGTGAGATCATCATGAAACGTTCAGATCACTTACAACTCAATAGATTCTACCTTCTTGTAATGTTTCAGCCTGATTGGACCTTGTTTTCACACAAATGAACCCAGAATGAAGTGAAATTGTGCTTCGTGCAACATAATTCTGGGTGCCATTTACAAACCACAAGTGCTAATGACTCCATTCCTTTTTGTGGTTGTAGGGGCTGTTGATTGGAGTACACTAAAACAAACCTGATCTCTCTAGGACATTCAGAAGCCAAGTTATAAGCCCACAAATGTGTAACTGTACTACTTCTTTAAATTGACACCAGATCCGGTGACCTTTGGGACATGGTTTGACCCCCTTAGGAAAGTGCTATCATCATGAAACGTTCAGATCACTTACAACTCAATAGATTCTACCTTCTTGTAACGTTTCAGCCTGATTGGACCTTGTTTTCACACAAATGGACCCAGAATGATGTGAAATTGTGCTTCGTGCAACATAATTCTGGGTGCCATTTACAAACCATAAGTGCTAATGACTCCATTCCTTTTTGTGGTTGTAGGGGCTGTTGATTGGAGTACACTAAAACAAACCTGATCTCTCCAGGACATTCAGAAGCCAAGTTATAAGCCCACAAATGTGTAATTGGACTACTTCTTTAAAGTGACACCAGGCCCGGTGACCTTTGGGACATGGTTTGACCCCCTTTAGGAATGTGCGATCATCATGAAACGTTCAGATCACTTACAACTCAATAGATTCTACCTTCTTGTAACGTTTCAGCCTGATTGGACCTTGTTTTCACACAAATTAACCCAGAATGATGTGAAATTGTGCTTCGTGCAACATAATTCTGGGTGCCATTTACAAACCATAAGTGCTAATGACTCCATTCCTTTTTGTGGTTGTAGGGGCTGTTGATTGGAGTACACTAAAACAAACCTAACCTCTCTAGGACATTCAGAAGCCAAGTTATAAGCCCACAAAGATGTAACTGGACTACTTCTTTAAAGTGACACCAGGCCCGGTGACCTTTGGGACATGGTTTTACCCCCTATAGGAATGTGCGATCATCTTGAAACGTTCAAATCACTTACAACTCACTAGATTCTACCTTCTTATAGCGTTTCAGCCTGATTGGACCTTGTTTTCACACAAATGGACCCAGAATGAAGTGAAATTGTGCTTCGTGCAACATAATCCTGGGTGCCATTTACAAACCATAAGTGCTAATGACTCCATTCCTTTTTGTGGTTGTAGGGGCTGTTGATTGGAGTACACTAAAACAAACCTGATCTCTCTAGGACATTCAGAAGCCAAGTTATAAGCCCACAAATGTGTAACTGGACTACTTTAAATTGACACCAGATCCGGTGACCTTTGGGACATGGTTTGACCCCTTAGGAAAGTGCTATCATCATGAAACGTTCAGATCACTTACAACTCAATAGATTCTACCTTCTTGTAACGTTTCAGCCTGATTGGACCTTGTTTTCACACAAATGGACCCAGAATGATGTGAAATTGTGCTTCGTGCAACATAATTCTGGGTGCCATTTACAAACCATAAGTGCTAATGACTCCATTCCTTTTTGTGGTTGTAGGGGCTGTTGATTGGAGTACACTAAAACAAACCTGATCTCTCTAGGACATTCAGAAGCCATGTTATAAGCCCACAAAGGTGTAACTGGACTACTTCTTTAAAGTGACACCAGGCCCGGTGACCTTTGGGAAATGGTTTTACCCCCTATAGGAATGTGCGATCATCTTGAAACGTTCAGATCACTTACAACTCAATAGATTCTACCTTCTTGTAGCGTTTCAGCCTGATTGGACCTTGTTTTCACACAAATTGACCCAGAATGATGTGAAATTGTGAATCGTGCAACATAATTCTGGGTGCCATTTACAAACCATAAGTGCTAATGACTCCATTCCTTTTTGTGTTTGTAGGGTCTCTTGATTGGAGTACATTAAAACAAACCTGATCTCTCTAGGACATTCAGAAGCCAAGTTATAAGCCCACAAATGTGTAACTGGACTACTTCTTTAAATTGACACCAGATCCGGTGACCTTTGGGACATGGTTTGACCCCCTTAGGAAAGTGCTATCATCATGAAACGTTCAGATCACTTACAACTCAATAGATTCTACCTTCCTGTAACGTTTCAGCCAGATTGGACCTTGTTTTCACACAAATGAACCCAGAATGATGTGAAATTGTGCTTCGTGCAACATAATTCTGGGTGCCATTTACATACCACAAGTGCTAATGACTACATTCCTTTTTGTGGTTGTAGGGGCTGTTGATTGGAGTACATTAAAACAAACCTGACATCTCTAGGACATTCAGAAGCCAAGTTATAAGCCCACAAATGTGTAACTGGACTACTTCTTTAAATTGACACCAGATCCGGTGACCTTTGCGACATGGATTGACCCCCTTAGGAAAGTGCTATCATCATGAAACGTTCAGATCACTTACAATTCAATAGATTCTACCTTCCTGTAACGTTTCAGCCTGATTGGACCTTGTTTTCACACAAATGAACCCAGAATGATGTGAAATTGTGCTTCGTGCAACATAATTCTGGGTGCCATTTAAAAACCATAAGTGCTAATGACTCCATTCCTTTTTGTGGTTGTAGGGTATGTTGATTGGAGTATACTAAAACAACCCTGATCTCTCTAGGACATTCAGAAGCCAAGTTATAAGCCCACAAATGAGTAACTGGACTACTTCTTTAAAGTGACACCAGATCCGGTGACCTTTGGGACATGGGTAGACCCCCTTAGGAAAGTGCTATCATCATGAAACGTTCAGATCACTTACAACTCAATAGATTCTACCTTCCTGTAAGGTGTCAGCCTGATTGGACCTTGTTTTCACACAAATGAACCCAGAATGATGTGAAATTGTGCTTCGTGCAACATAATTCTGGGTGCCATTTACAAACCATAAGTGCTAATGACTCCATTCCTTTTTGTGGTTGTAGGGGCTGTTGATTGGAGTACACTAAAACAAACCTGACCTCTCTAGGACATTCAGAAGCCAAGTTATAAGCCCACAATGGTGTAACTGGACTACTTCTTTAAAGTGACACCAGGCCCGGTGACCTTTGGGACATGGTTTGACCCCCTATAGGAATGTGCGATCATCATGAAACGTTCAGATCACTTACAACTCAATAGATTCTACCTTCTTGTAACGTTTCAGCCTGATTGAACCTTGTTTTCACACAAATGGACCCAGAATGATGTGAAATTGTGCTTCGTGCAACATAATTCTGGGTGCCATTTACAAACCATAAGTGCTAATGACTCCATTCCTTTTGTGGTTGTAGGGGCTGTTGATTGGAGTACACTAAAACAAACCTGATCTCTGTAGGACATTCAGAAGCCAAGTTATAAGCCCACAAATGTGTAACTGGACTACTTCTTTAAATTGACACCAGATCCGGTGACCTTTGGGACATGGTTTGATCCCCTTAGGAAAGCGCTATCATCATGAAACGTTCAGATCACTTACAACTAAATAGATTCTACCTTCCTGTAACGTTTCAGCCTGATTGGACCTTGTTTTCACACAAATGAACCCAGAATGATGTGAAATTGTGCTTCGTGCAACATAATTCTGGGTGCCATTTACAAACCATAAGTGCTAATGACTCCATTCCTTTTTGTGGTTGTAGGGGCTGTTGATTGGAGTACACTAAAACACACCTAACCTCTCTAGGACATTCAGAAGCCAAGTTATAAGCCCACAAAGGTGTAACTGGACTACTTCTTTAAAGTGACACCAGGCCCGGTGACCTTTGGGACATGGTTTTACCCCCTATAGGAATGTGCGATCATCTTGAAATGTTCAGATCACTTACAACTCAATAGATTCTACCTTATTGTAGCGTTTCAGCCTGATTGGACCTTGTTTTCACACAAATGGACCCAGAATGATGTGAAATTGTGCTTCGTGCAACATAATTCTGGGTGCCATTTACAAACCATAAGTGCTAATGACTCCATTCCTTTTTGTGGTTGTAGGGGCTGTTGATTGGAGTACACTAAAACAAACCTGATCTCTCTAGGACATTCAGAAGCCAAGTTATAAGCCCACAAATGTGTAACTGTACTACTTCTTTAAATTGACACCAGATCCGGTGACCTTTGGGACATGGTTTGACCCCCTTAGGAAAGTGCTATCATCATGAAACGTTCAGATCACTTACAACTCAATAGATTCTACCTTCTTGTAACGTTTCAGCCTGATTGGACCTTGTTTTCACACAAATGGACCCAGAATGATGTGAAATTGTGCTTCGTGCAACATAATTCTGGGTGCCATTTACAAACCATAAGTGCTAATGACTCCATTCCTTTTTGTGGTTGTAGGGGCTGTTGATTGGAGTACACTAAAACAAACCTGATCTCTCCAGGACATTCAGAAGCCAAGTTATAAGCCCACAAATGTGTAATTGGACTACTTCTTTAAAGTGACACCAGGCCCGGTGACCTTTGGGACATGGTTTGACCCCCTATAGGAATGTGCGATCATCATGAAACGTTCAGATCACTTACAACTCAATAGATTCTACCTTCTTGTAACGTTTCAGCCTGATTGGACCTTGTTTTCACACAAATTAACCCAGAATGATGTGAAATTGTGCTTCGTGCAACATAATTCTGGGTGCCATTTACAAACCATAAGTGCTAATGACTCCATTCCTTTTTGTGGTTGTAGGGGCTGTTGATTGGAGTACACTAAAACAAACCTAACCTCTCTAAGACATTCAGAAGCCAAGTTATAAGCCCACAAAGATGTAACTGGACTACTTCTTTAAAGTGACACCAGGCCCGGTGACCTTTGGGACATGGTTTTACCCCCTATAGGAATGTGCGATCATCTTGAAACGTTCAAATCACTTACAACTCACTAGATTCTACCTTCTTATAGCGTTTCAGCCTGATTGGACCTTGTTTTCACACAAATGGACCCAGAATGAAGTGAAATTGTGCTTCGTGCAACATAATCCTGGGTGCCATTTACAAACCATAAGTGCTAATGACTCCATTCCTTTTTGTGGTTGTAGGGGCTGTTGATTGGAGTACACTAAAACAAACCTGATCTCTCTAGGACATTCAGAAGCCAAGTTATAAGCCCACAAATGTGTAACTGGACTACTTTAAATTGACACCAGATCCGGTGACCTTTGGGACATGGTTTGACCCCTTAGGAAAGTGCTATCATCATGAAACGTTCAGATCACTTACAACTCAATAGATTCTACCTTCTTGTAACGTTTCAGCCTGATTGGACCTTGTTTTCACACAAATGGACCCAGAATGATGTGAAATTGTGCTTCGTGCAACATAATTCTGGGTGCCATTTACAAACCATAAGTGCTAATGACTCCATTCCTTTTTGTGGTTGTAGGGGCTGTTGATTGGAGTACACTAAAACAAACCTGATCTCTCTAGGACATTCAGAAGCCATGTTATAAGCCCACAAAGGTGTAACTGGACTACTTCTTTAAAGTGACACCAGGCCCGGTGACCTTTGGGAAATGGTTTTACCCCCTATAGGAATGTGCGATCATCTTGAAACGTTCAGATCACTTACAACTCACTAGATTCTACCTTCTTATAGCGTTTCAGCCTGATTGGACCTTGTTTTCACACAAATGGACCCAGAATGAAGTGAAATTGTGCTTCGTGCAACATAATCCTGGGTGCCATTTACAAACCATAAGTGCTAATGACTCCATTCCTTTTTGTGGTTGTAGGGGCTGTTGATTGGAGTACACTAAAACAAACCTGATCTCTCTAGGACATTCAGAAGCCAAGTTATAAGCCCACAAATGTGTAACTGGACTACTTTAAATTGACACCAGATCCGGTGACCTTTGGGACATGGTTTGACCCCTTAGGAAAGTGCTATCATCATGAAACGTTCAGATCACTTACAACTCAATAGATTCTACCTTCTTGTAACGTTTCAGCCTGATTGGACCTTGTTTTCACACAAATGGACCCAGAATGATGTGAAATTGTGCTTCGTGCAACATAATTCTGGGTGCCATTTACAAACCATAAGTGCTAATGACTCCATTCCTTTTTGTGGTTGTAGGGGCTGTTGATTGGAGTACACTAAAACAAACCTGATCTCTCTAGGACATTCAGAAGCCATGTTATAAGCCCACAAAGGTGTAACTGGACTACTTCTTTAAAGTGACACCAGGCCCGGTGACCTTTGGGAAATGGTTTTACCCCCTATAGGAATGTGCGATCATCTTGAAACGTTCAGATCACTTACAACTCAATAGATTCTACCTTCTTGTAGCGTTTCAGCCTGATTGGACCTTGTTTTCACACAAATTGACCCAGAATGATGTGAAATTGTGAATCGTGCAACATAATTCTGGGTGCCATTTACAAACCATAAGTGCTAATGACTCCATTCCTTTTTGTGTTTGTAGGGTCTCTTGATTGGAGTACATTAAAACAAACCTGATCTCTCTAGGACATTCAGAAGCCAAGTTATAAGCCCACAAATGTGTAACTGGACTACTTCTTTAAATTGACACCAGATCCGGTGACCTTTGGGACATGGTTTGACCCCCTTAGGAAAGTTCTATCATCATGAAACGTTCAGATCACTTACAACTCAATAGATTCTACCTTCCTGTAACGTTTCAGCCAGATTGGACCTTGTTTTCACACAAATGAACCCAGAATGATGTGAAATTGTGCTTCGTGCAACATAATTCTGGGTGCCATTTACATACCATAAGTGCTAATGACTACATTCCTTTTTGTGGTTGTAGGGGCTGTTGATTGGAGTACATTAAAACAAACCTGACATCTCTAGGACATTCAGAAGCCAAGTTATAAGCCCACAAATGTGTAACTGGACTACTTCTTTAAATTGACACCAGATCCGGTGACCTTTGCGACATGGATTGACCCCCTTAGGAAAGTGCTATCATCATGAAACGTTCAGATCACTTACAATTCAATAGATTCTACCTTCCTGTAACGTTTCAGCCTGATTGGACCTTGTTTTCACACAAATGAACCCAGAATGATGTGAAATTGTGCTTCGTGCAACATAATTCTGGGTGCCATTTAAAAACCATAAGTGCTAATGACTCCATTCCTTTTTGTGGTTGTAGGGTATGTTGATTGGAGTATACTAAAACAACCCTGATCTCTCTAGGACATTCAGAAGCCAAGTTATAAGCCCACAAATGAGTAACTGGACTACTTCTTTAAAGTGACACCAGATCCGGTGACCTTTGGGACATGGGTAGACCCCCTTAGGAAAGTGCTATCATCATGAAACGTTCAGATCACTTACAACTCAATAGATTCTACCTTCCTGTAAGGTGTCAGCCTGATTGGACCTTGTTTTCACACAAATGAACCCAGAATGATGTGAAATTGTGCTTCGTGCAACATAATTCTGGGTGCCATTTACAAACCATAAGTGCTAATGACTCCATTCCTTTTTGTGGTTGTAGGGGCTGTTGATTGGAGTACACTAAAACAAACCTGACCTCTCTAGGACATTCAGAAGCCAAGTTATAAGCCCACAATGGTGTAACTGGACTACTTCTTTAAAGTGACACCAGGCCCGGTGACCTTTGGGACATGGTTTGACCCCCTATAGGAATGTGCGATCATCATGAAACGTTCAGATCACTTACAACTCAATAGATTCTACCTTCTTGTAACGTTTCAGCCTGATTGAACCTTGTTTTCACACAAATGGACCCAGAATGATGTGAAATTGTGCTTCGTGCAACATAATTCTGGGTGCCATTTACAAACCATAAGTGCTAATGACTCCATTCCTTTTGTGGTTGTAGGGGCTGTTGATTGGAGTACACTAAAACAAACCTGATCTCTGTAGGACATTCAGAAGCCAAGTTATAAGCCCACAAATGTGTAACTGGACTACTTCTTTAAATTGACACCAGATCCGGTGACCTTTGGGACATGGTTTGATCCCCTTAGGAAAGCGCTATCATCATGAAACGTTCAGATCACTTACAACTAAATAGATTCTACCTTCCTGTAACGTTTCAGCCTGATTGGACCTTGTTTTCACACAAATGAACCCAGAATGATGTGAAATTGTGCTTCGTGCAACATAATTCTGGGTGCCATTTACAAACCATAAGTGCTAATGACTCCATTCCTTTTTGTGGTTGTAGGGGCTGTTGATTGGAGTACACTAAAACACACCTAACCTCTCTAGGACATTCAGAAGCCAAGTTATAAGCCCACAAAGGTGTAACTGGACTACTTCTTTAAAGTGACACCAGGCCCGGTGACCTTTGGGACATGGTTTTACCCCCTATAGGAATGTGCGATCATCTTGAAATGTTCAGATCACTTACAACTCAATAGATTCTACCTTATTGTAGCGTTTCAGCCTGATTGGACCTTGTTTTCACACAAATGGACCCAGAATGATGTGAAATTGTGCTTCGTGCAACATAATTCTGGGTGCCATTTACAAACCATAAGTGCTAATGACTCCATTCCTTTTTGTGGTTGTAGGGGCTGTTGATTGGAGTACACTAAAACAAACCTGATCTCTCTAGGACATTCAGAAGCCAAGTTATAAGCCCACAAATGTGTAACTGGACTACTTCTTTAAATTGACACCAGATCCGGTGATCTTTGGGACATGGTTTGACCCCCTTAGGAAAGTGCTATCAACAAGAAACGTTCAGATCACTTACAACTCAGTAGATTCTACCTTCCTGTAACGTTTCAGCCTGATTGGACCTTGTTTTCACACAAATGAACCCAGAATGATGTGAAATTGTGCTTCGTGCAACATAATTCTGGGTGCCATTTAAAAAACCATAAGTGCTAATGTCTCCATTCCTTTTTGTGGTTGTAGGGGCTGTTGATTGGAGTACACTAAAGCAAACCTGATCGCTCTAGGACATTCAGAAGCCAAGTTTTAAGCCCACAAATGTGTAACTGGACTACTTCTTTAAATTGACACCAGATCCGGTGACCTTTGGGACATGGTTTGACCCCCTTAGGAAAGTGCTATCATCATGAAACGTTCAGATCACTTACAACTCAATAGATTCTACCTTCCTGTAACGTTTCAGCCTGATTGGACCTTGTTTTCACACAAATTGACCCAGAATGATGTGAAATTGTGCTTCGTGCAACATAATTCTGGGTGCCATTTACAAACCATAAGTGCTAATGACTCCATTCCTTTTTGTGGTTGTAGGGGCTGTTGGTTGGAGTACACTAAAACAAACCTGACCTCTCTAGGACATTCAGAAGCCAAGTTATAAGCCCACAAAGGTGTAACTGGACTACTTCTTTAAAGTGACACCAGGCCTGGTGACCTTTGGGACATGGTTTGACCCCCTATGGGAATGTGAGATCATCATGAAACGTTCAGATCACTTACAACTCAATAGATTCTACCTTCTTGTAATGTTTCAGCCTGATTGGACCTTGTTTTCACACAAATGAACCCAGAATGAAGTGAAATTGTGCTTCGTGCAACATAATTCTGGGTGCCATTTACAAACCACAAGTGCTAATGACTCCATTCCTTTTTGTGGTTGTAGGGGCTGTTGATTGGAGTACACTAAAACAAACCTGATCTCTCTAGGACATTCAGAAGCCAAGTTATAAGCCCACAAATGTGTAACTGTACTACTTCTTTAAATTGACACCAGATCCGGTGACCTTTGGGACATGGTTTGACCCCCTTAGGAAAGTGCTATCATCATGAAACGTTCAGATCACTTACAACTCAATAGATTCTACCTTCTTGTAACGTTTCAGCCTGATTGGACCTTGTTTTCACACAAATGGACCCAGAATGATGTGAAATTGTGCTTCGTGCAACATAATTCTGGGTGCCATTTACAAACCATAAGTGCTAATGACTCCATTCCTTTTTGTGGTTGTAGGGGCTGTTGATTGGAGTACACTAAAACAAACCTGATCTCTCCAGGACATTCAGAAGCCAAGTTATAAGCCCACAAATGTGTAATTGGACTACTTCTTTAAAGTGACACCAGGCCCGGTGACCTTTGGGACATGGTTTGACCCCCTATAGGAATGTGCGATCATCATGAAACGTTCAGATCACTTACAACTCAATAGATTCTACCTTCTTGTAACGTTTCAGCCTGATTGGACCTTGTTTTCACACAAATTAACCCAGAATGATGTGAAATTGTGCTTCGTGCAACATAATTCTGGGTGCCATTTACAAACCATAAGTGCTAATGACTCCATTCCTTTTTGTGGTTGTAGGGGCTGTTGATTGGAGTACACTAAAACAAACCTAACCTCTCTAGGACATTCAGAAGCCAAGTTATAAGCCCACAAAGATGTAACTGGACTACTTCTTTAAAGTGACACCAGGCCCGGTGACCTTTGGGACATGGTTTTACCCCCTATAGGAATGTGCGATCATCTTGAAACGTTCAAATCACTTACAACTCACTAGATTCTACCTTCTTATAGCGTTTCAGCCTGATTGGACCTTGTTTTCACACAAATGGACCCAGAATGAAGTGAAATTGTGCTTCGTGCAACATAATCCTGGGTGCCATTTACAAACCATAAGTGCTAATGACTCCATTCCTTTTTGTGGTTGTAGGGGCTGTTGATTGGAGTACACTAAAACAAACCTGATCTCTCTAGGACATTCAGAAGCCAAGTTATAAGCCCACAAATGTGTAACTGGACTACTTTAAATTGACACCAGATCCGGTGACCTTTGGGACATGGTTTGACCCCTTAGGAAAGTGCTATCATCATGAAACGTTCAGATCACTTACAACTCAATAGATTCTACCTTCTTGTAACGTTTCAGCCTGATTGGACCTTGTTTTCACACAAATGGACCCAGAATGATGTGAAATTGTGCTTCGTGCAACATAATTCTGGGTGCCATTTACAAACCATAAGTGCTAATGACTCCATTCCTTTTTGTGGTTGTAGGGGCTGTTGATTGGAGTACACTAAAACAAACCTGATCTCTCTAGGACATTCAGAAGCCAAGTTATAAGCCCACAAATGTGTAACTGGACTAATTCTTTAAAGTGACACCAGATCCGGTGACCTTTGCGACATGGTTTGACCCCCTTAGGAAAGTGCTATCATCATGAAACGTTCAGATCACTTACAACTCAATAGATTCTACCTTCCTGTAACGTTTCAGCCTGATTGGACCTTGTTTTCACACAAATGGACCCAGAATGATGTGAAATTGTGCTTCGTGCAACATAATTCTGGGTGCCATTTAAGAACCATAAGTGCTAATGACTCCATTCCTTTTTGTGGTTGTAGGGGCTGTTGATTGGAGTACACTAAAACAACCCTGATCTCTCTAGGACATTCAGAAGCCAAGTTATAAGCCCACAAAGGTGTAACTGGACTACTTCTTTAAAGTGACACCAGGCCCGGTGACCTTTGGGACATGGTTTGACCCCCTAAAGGAAAGTGCTATCATCATGAAACGTTCAGATCACTTACAACTCAATAGATTCTACCTTCCTGTAACGTTTCTGCCTGATTGGACCTTGTTTTCACACAAATGAACCCAGAATGATGTGAAATTTTGCTTCGTGCAACATAATTCTGGGTGCCATTTACAAACCATAAGTGCTAATGACTCCATTCCTTTTTGTGGTTGTAGGGGCTGTTGATTGGAGTACATTAAAACAAACCTGACCTCTCCAGGACATTCAGAAGCCAAGTTATAAGCCCACAAATGTGTAACTGGACTACTACTTTAAATTGACACCAGATCCGGTGACATTTGGGACATAGTTTGACCCCCTTAGGAAAGTGCTATCATCAGGAAACGTTCAGATCACTTACAACTCAATAGATTCTACCTTCCTGTAACGTTTCAGCCTGATTGGACCTTGTTTTCACACAAATGAACCCAGAATGATGTGAAATTGTGCTTCGTGCAACATAATTCTGGGTGCCATTTAAAAACCATAAGTGCTAATGGCTCCATTCCTTTTTGTGGTTGTAGGGGCTGTTGATTGGAGTATACTAAAACAAACCTGATCTCTCTAGGACATTCAGAAGCCAAGTTATAAGCCCACAAATGTGTAACTGGACTACTTCTTTAGACACCAGATCCGGTGACCTTTGGGACATGGTTTGACCCCCTTAGGGAAGTGCTATCATCATGAAACGTTCAGATCACTTACAATTTAATAGATTCTACCTTCCTGTAATGTTTCAGCCTGATTGGACCTTGTTTTCACACAAATGGACCCAGAATGATGTGAAATTGTGCTTCGTGCAACATAATTCTGGGTGCCATTTACAAACCATAAGTGCTAATGACTCCATTCCTTTTTGTGGTTGTAGGGGCTGTTGATTGGAGTACACTAAAACAAACCTGATCTCTCTAGGACATTCAGAAGCCAAGTTATAAGCCCACAAATGTGTAACTGGACTACTTCTTTAAATTGACACCAGATCCGGTGACCTTTGGGACATGGTTTGACCCCCTTAGGAAAGTGCTATCATCATGAAACGTTCAGATCACTTACAACTCAATAGATTCTACCTTCCTGTAACGTTTCAGCCTGATTGGACCTTGTTTTCACACAAATGAACCCAGAATGATGTGAAATTGTGCTTCGTGCAACATAATTCTGGGTGCCATTTAAAAACCATAAGTGCTAATGACTCCATTCCTTTTTGTGGTTGTAGGGGCTGTTGATTGGAGTACACTAAAACAAACCTGATCTCTCTAGGACATTCAGAAGCCAAGTTATAAGCCCACAAATGTGTAACTGGACTACTTCTTTAAATTGACACCATATCCGGTGACCTTTGGGACATGGTTTGACCCCCTTAGGAAAGTGCTATCATCATGAAACATTCAGATCACTTACAACGCAATAGATTCTACCTTCCTGTAACGTTTCAGCCTGATTGGACCTTGTTTTCACACAAATGAAGCCAGAATGATGTGAAATTGTGCTTCGTGCAAAATAATTCTGGGTGCCATTTACAAACCATAAGTGCTAATGACTCCATTCCTTTTTGTGGTTGTAGGGGCTGTTGATTGGAGTACACTAAAACAAACCTAACCTCTCTAGGACATTCAGAAGCCAAGTTATAAGCCCACAAAGGTGTAACTGGACTACTTCTTTAAAGTGACACTTGGCCCGGTGACCTTTGGGACATGGTTTGACCCCCTATAGGAATGTGCGATCATCTTGAAACGTTCAGATCACTTACAACTCAATAGATTCTACCTTCTTGTAGCGTTTCAGCCGGATTGGACCTTGTTTTCACACAAATTGACCCAGAATGATGTGAAATTGTTCTTCGTGCAACATAATTCTGGGTGCCACTTACAAACCATAAGTGCTAATGACTCCATTCCTTTTTGTGGTTGTAGGGGCTGTTGATTGGAGTACATTAAAACAAACCTGATCTCTCTAGGACATTCAGAAGCCAAGTTATAAGCCCACAAATGTGTAACTGGACTACTTCTTTAAATTGACACCAGATCCAGTGACCTTTGGGACATGGTTTGACCCCCTTAGGAAAGTGCTATCATCATGAAACGTTCAGATCACTTACAACTCAATAGATTCTACCTTCCTGTAACGTTTCAGCCTGATTGGACCTTGTTTTCACACAAATGGACCCAGAATGATGAGAAATTGTGCTTCGTGCAACATAATTCTGGGTGCCATTTAAAAACCATAAGTGCTAAGGACTCCATTCCTTTTTGTGGTTGTAGGGGCTGTTGATTGGAGTACACTAAAATAAACCTGATCTCTCTAGGACATTCAGAAGCCAAGTTATAAGCCCACAAATGTGTAACTGGACTACTTCTTTAAATTGACACCAGATCCGGTGACCTTTGGGACATGGTTTGACCCCCTTAGGAAAGTGCTATCATCATGAAACGTTCAGATCACTTACAACTCAATAGATTCTACCTTCCTGTAACGTTTCAGCCTGATTGGACCTTGTTTTCACACAAATGAACCCAGAATGATGTGAAATTGTGCTTCGTGCAACATAATTCTGGGTGCCATTTACAAACCATAAGTGCTAATGACTCGATTCCTTTTTGTGGTTGTAGGGGCTGTTGATTGGAGTACACTAAAACAAACTTGACCTCTCTAGGACATTCAGAAGCCAAGTTATAAGCCCACAAAGGTGTAACTGGACAACTTCTTTAAAGTGACACCAGGCCCGGTGACCTTTGGGACATGGTTTTACCCCCTATAAGAATGTGCGATCATCTTGAAACATTCAGATCACTTACAACTCAATAGATTCTACCTTCTTGTAGAGTTTCAGCCTGATTGGACTTTGTTTTCACACAAATGGACCCAGAATGATGTGAAATTGTGCTTCGTGCAACATAATTCTGGGTGCCATTTACAAACCATAAGTGCTAATGACTCCATTCCTTTTTGTGGTTGTAGGGGCTGTTGATTGGAGTACATTAAAACAAACCTGATCTCTCTAGGACATTCAGAAGTCAAGTTATAAGCCCACAAATGTGTAACTGGACTACTACTTTAAATTGACACCAGATCCGGTGACCTTTGGGACATGGTTTGACCCCCTTAGGAAAGTGCTATCATCATGAAACATTCAGATCACTTACAACTCAATAGATTCTACCTTCCTGTAACGTTTCAGCCTGATTGGACCTTGTTTTCACACAAATGAACCCAGAATGATGTGAAATTGTGCTTCGTGCAACATAATTCTGGGTGCCATTTACAAACCTTAAGTGCTAATGACTCCATTCCTTTTTGTGGTTGTAGGGGCTGTTGATTGGAGTACACTAAAACAAACCTGATCTCTCTAGGACATTCAGAAGCCAAGTTATAAGCCCACAAATGTGTAACTGGACTACTTCTTTAAATTGACACCAGATCCGGTGACCTTTGGGACACGGTTTGACCCCCTTAGGAAAGTGCTATCATCATGAAACGTTCAGATCACTTACAACTCAATAGATTCTACCTTCCTGTAACGTTTCAGCCTGATTGGACCTTGTTTTCACACAAATGAACCCAGAATGATGTGAAATTGTGCTTCGTGCAACATAATTCTGGGTGCCATTTACAAACCATAAGTGCTAATGACTCCATTCCTTTTTGTGGTTTTAGGGGCTGTTGATTGGACTACACTAAAACAAACTAACCTCTCTAGGACATTCAGAAGCCAAGTTATAAGCCCAAAAGGTGTAACAGGACTACTACTTTAAAGTGACACCAGGCCCGGTGACCTTTGGGACATGGTTTTACCCCCTATAGGAATGTGCGATCATCTTGAAATGTTCAGATCACTTACAACTCAATAGATTCTACCTTCTTGTAGCGTTTCAGCCTGATTGGACCTTGTTTTCACACAAATGGACCCAGAATGATGTGAAATTGTGCTTCGTGCAACATAATTCTGGGTGCCATTTACAAACCATAAGTGCTAATGACTCCATTCCTTTTTGTGGTTGTAGGGGCTGTTGATTGGAGTACACTAAAACAAACCTGATCTCTCTAGGACATTCAGAAGCCAAGTTATAAGCCCACAAATGTGTAACTGGACTACTTCTTTAAATTGACACCAGATCTGGTGACTTTTGGGACATGGTTTGACCACCCTTAGGAAAGTGCTATCATCATGAAACGTTCAGATCACTTGCAACTCAATAGATTCTACCTTCCTGTAACGTTTCAGCCTGATTGGACCTTGTTTTCCCCCAAATGAACCCAGAATGATGTGAAATTGTGCTTCGTGCAACACAATTCTGGGTGCCATTTACAAACCATAAGTGCTAATATCTCCATTCCTTTTTGTGGTTGTAGGGGCTGTTGATTGGAGTACATTAAAACAAACCTGATCTCTCTAGGACATTCAGAAGCCAAGTTATAAGCCCACAAATGTGTAACTGGACTACTTCTTTAAATTGACACCAGATCCGGTGACCTTTGGGACATGGTTTGATCCCCTTAGGAAAGCGCTATCATCATGAAACGTTCAGATCACTTACAACTAAATAGATTCTACCTTTCTGTAACGTTTCAGCCTGATTGGACCTTGTTTTCACACAAATGAACCCAGAATGATGTGAAATTGTGCTTCGTGCAACATAATTCTGGGTGCCATTTACAAACCATAAATGCTAATGACTCCATTCCTTTTTGTGGTTGTAGGGGCTGTTGATTGGAGTACATTAAAACAAACCTGATCTCTCTAGGACATTCAGAAGCCAAGTTATAAGCCCACGAATGTGTAACTGGACTACTTCTTTAAAGTGACACCAGGCCCGGTGACCTTTGGGACATGGTTTGACCCCCTTAGGAAAGTGCTATCATCATGAAACGTTCAGATCACTTACAACTAAATAGATTCTACCTTCCTGTAACGTTTCAGCCTGAATGGACCTTGTTTTCACACAAATGAACCCAGAATGATGTGAAATTGTGCTTCGTGCAACATAATTCTGGGTGCCATTTACAAACCATAAATGCTAATGACTTCATTCCTTTTAGTGGTAATGGGGCTGCTAATTGGAGTACTCTAAAACAAACCTGACCTCTCTAGGATATTCAGAAGCCAAGTTATAAGCCCACAAAGGTGTAACTGGACTACTTCTTTAAAGTGACACCAGGCCCGGTGACCTTTGGGACATGACGCGCCCCGAGGAGCGTCTTGCCACATGTCAGCACTGGGTCTGACTGAGCGCCTCCAGGAGAGAGGCCCCAGCAAGACGCGCCCCGAGGAGCGTCTTGCCTTATGTCAGCACTCGGTCTGACTGAGCGCCTCCAGGAGAGAGGCCCAAGCAAGACGCGCCCCGAGGAGCGTCTTGCCACATGTCAACAATGGGTCTGACTGAGGGCCTCCAGGAGAGAGGCCCAAGCAAGATGCGCCCGGAGGAGCGTCTTGCCACATGTCACCTCTGGTTCTGACTGAGCGCCTCCAGGAGAGAGGCCCAAGCAAGACGCGCCCCGAGGAGCGTCTTGTCACATGTCAACACTGGGTCTTTCTGAGCGCCTCCAGGAGAGAAGCCCAAGCAAGACGCGCCCCGAGGAGCGTCTTGCCACATGTCAACAATGGGTCTGACTGAGGGCCTCCAGGAGAGAAGCCCAAGCAAGACGCGCCCCGAGGAGCGTCTTGACACATGTCAACACTGGGTCTGACAGAGGGCCTCCAGGAGAGAGGCCCAAGCAAGACGCGCCCCGAGGAGTGTCTTGCCACATGTCACCACTTGGTCTGACTGAGCGCCTCCAGGAGAGAGGCCCAAGCAAGACGCGCCCCGAGGAGCGTCAGGCCACATGTCACTACTCAGTCTGACTGAGCGCCTCCAGGAGAGAGGCCCAAGCAAGACGCGCCCCGAGGAGCGTCTTGCCACATGTCAACAATGGGTCTTACTGAGGGCCTCCAGGAGAGAAGCCCAAGCAAGACGCGCCCCGAGGAGCTTCTTGCCACATGTCAGCACTCGGTCTGACTGAGTGCCTCCAGGAGAGAGGCCAAAGCAAGACGCGCCCCGAGGAGCGTCTTGACACATGTCAACACTGGGTCTGACAGAGGGCCTCCATGAGAGGGGCCCAGGCAAGACGCGCCCCGAGGAGTGTCTTGCCACATGTCAACACTGGGTCTGACAGAGGGCCTCCAGGAGAGAGGCCCAAGCAAGACGCGCCCCGAGGAGTGTCTTGCCACATGTCACCACCTGGTCTGACTGAGCGCCTCCAGGAGAGAGGCCCAAGCAACACGCGCCCCGAGGAGCATCAGGCCACATGTCACTACTCAGTCTGACTGAGCGCCTCCAGGAGAGAGGCCCAAGCAAGACGCGCCCCGAGGAGCGTCTTGCCACGTGTCAACACTGGGTCTGATTGAGGGCCTTCTGGAGAGAGGCCCAAGCAAGACGCGCCCCAAGGAGCGTCTTGCCACATGTCAACAATGGTTCTTACTGAGGGCCTCCGGGAGAGAAGCCCAAGCAAGACGCGCCCCGAGGAGCTTCTTGCCACATGTCAGCAGTCGGTCTGACTGAGCGCCTCCAGGAGAGAGGCCAAAGCAAGACGCCCCCCGAGGAGCGTCTTGAAACATGTCAACACTGGGTCTGACAGAGGGCCTCCATGAGAGAGGCCCAAGCAAGACGCGCCCCGAGGAGTGTCTTGCCAAATGTCAACACTGGGTCTGACTGAGCGCCTCAGGGAGAGAGGTCCAAGCAAGACGCGCCCCGAGGAGCGTCTTGCCACATGTCACTACTCGGTCTGACTGAGCGCCTCAGGGAGAGAGGTCCAAGCAAGACACGCCCCGAGGAGCGTCTTGCCACATGTCACTACTCGGTCTGTTTGAGCGCCTCCAGGAGAGAGGCCCAAGCAAGATGTGCCCCGAGGAGCGTCTTGCCACATGTCAACAATGGGTCTGACTGAGGTCCTCCAGGAGAGAAGCCCAAGCAAGATGCGCCCCGAGGAGCGTCTTGCCACATGTCAACACTGGGTCTGACTGAGCGCCTCCAGGAGAGAGGCCCAAGCAAGACGCGCCCCGAGGAGAGTCTTGCCACATGTCAACACTCGGTCTGACAGAGGGCATCCAGGAGAGAGGCCCAAGCAATACGCGCCCCGAGGAGCGTCTTGCCACATGTCACCACTGGGTCTGACTGAGCGCCTCCAGGAGAGAGACCCAACCAAGACGCGCCCTGAGGAGCGTCTTGCCACATGCCAACACTGGGTCTGACAGAGGGCCTCCAGGAGAGAGGCCCAAGAAAGACGCGCCCCGAGGAGTGTCTTGCCACTTGTCACCACTGGGTCTGACTGAGCGCCTCCAGGAGAGAGGCCCAAGCAAGACGCTCCCCGAGGAGCGTCTTGTCACATGTCAACACTGGGTCTTTCTGAGCGCCTCCAGGAGAGAAGCCCAAGCAAGACGCGCCCCGAGGAGCGTCTTGCCACATGTCAACACTGGGTCTGACTGAGGGCCTCCAGGAGAGAAGCCCAAGCAAGACGCGCCCCGAGGAGCGTCTTGCCACATGTAAACACTGGGTCTGACTGAGTGCCTCCATGAGAGAAGCCCCAGCAAGACGCGCCCCGAGGAGCGTCTTGCCACATGTCAACACTGGGTCTGACTGAGCACCTCCAGGAGAGAGGCCTAAGCAAGACGCGCCCCGAGGAGCGTCTTGCCACATGTCAACACTGGGTCTGACTGAGCGCCTCCAGGAGAGAGGCCCGAGGAGCGTCTTGCCACATGTGACCTCTGGGTCTGACTGAGCGCCTCCAGGAGAGAGGCCCAAGCAAGACGCGCCCCGAGGAGCGTCTTGTCACATGTCAACACTGGGTCTGACTGAGCGCCTCCAGGAGCGAGGCCCAAGCAAGAAACGCCCGAGGAGCGTCTTGACAACTGTCAACACTGGGTCTGACTGAGCGCCTCCAGGAGAGAGGTCCAAGCAACACGCGCCCCGAGGAGCGTCTTGCCACATGTCAACACTGGGTCTGACCGAGTGCCTCCATGAGAGAGGCCCAAGCAAGACGTGCCCCGAGGAGCGTCTTGCCACATGTCAACAATGGGTCTGACTGAGGGCCTCCAGGAGAGAAGCCCAAGCAAGAAGCGCCCCGAGGAGCGTCTTGCCACATGTCAACACTGGGTCTGACTGAGCGCCTCCAGGAGAGAGGCCCAAGCAAGACACGCCCCGAGGAGCGTCTTGACACATGTTAACACTGGGTCTGACTGAGGGCCTCCATGTGAGAAGCCCAAGCAAGATGCGCCCCGAGGAGCGTCTTGCCACGTGTCACCACTGGGTCTGACTGAGCTCCTCCAGGAGAGAGGCCCAAGCAAGACGCGCCCCGAGGAGCGTCTTGCCACGTGTCAACACTGCGTCTGACTTAGCGCCTCCAGGAGAGAGGCCCAAGCAAGATGCGCCCCGAGGAGCGTCTTGCCACGTGTCACCACTGGGTCTGACTGAGCTCCTCCAGGAGAGAGGCCCAAGCAAGACGCGCCCCGAGGAGCGTCTTGCCACGTGTCACCACTGGGTCTGATTGAGCACCTCCAGGAGAGAGGCCCCAGCAAGACGCGCCCCGAGGAGCATCTTGCCTTATGTCAGCACTCGGTCCTAGAGAGATCAGGTTTGTTTTAATGTACTCCAATCAACAGCCCCTATAACCACAAAAAGGAATGGAGTCATTAGCATTTATGGTTTGTAAATGGCACCCAGAATTATGTTGCACGAAGCACAATTTCACATCATTCTGGGTTCATTTGTGTGAAAACAAGGTCCAATCAGGCTGAAACGTTACAGGAAGGTAGAATCTATTTAGTTGTAAGTGATCTGAACGTTTCATGATGATAGCGCTTTCCTAAGGGGATCAAACCATGTCCCAAAGGTCACCGGATCTGGTGTCAATTTAAAGAAGTAGTCCAGTTACACATTTGTGGGCTTATAACTTGGCTTCTGAATGTCCTAGAGAGATCAGGTTTGTTTTAATGTACTCCAATCAAGAGCCCCTACAAACACAAAAAGGAATGGAGTCATTAGCACTTATGGTTTGTAAATGGCACCCAGAATTATGTTGCACGATGCACAATTTCACATCATTCTGGGTCCATTTGTGTGAAAACAAGGTCCAATCAGGCTGAAACGCTACAAGAAGGTAGAATCTATTGAGTTGTAAGTGATCTGAACGTTTCAAGATGATCGCACATTCCTATAGGGGGTAAAACCATTTCCCAAAGGTCACCGGGCCTGGTGTCACTTTAAAGAAGTAGTCCAGTTACACCTTTGTGGGCTTATAACTTGGCTTCTGAATGTCCTAGAGAGATCAGGTTTGTTTTAATGTACTCCAATCAACAGCCTCTACAACCACAAAAAGGAATGGAGATATTAGCACTTATGGTTTGTAAATGGCACCCAGAATTATGTTGCACGAAGCACAATTTCACATCATTCTGGGTTCATTTGTGTGAAAACAAGGTCCAATCAGGCTGAAACGTTACAGGAAAGTAGAATCTACTGAGTTGTAAGTGATCTGAACGTTTCATGATGATAGCACTTTCCTAATGGGGTCAAACCATGTCCCAAAGGTCACCGGAACTGGTGTCAATTTAAAGAAGTAGTCCAGTTACACATTTGTGGGCTTATAACTTGGCTTCTGAATGTCAGAAGCCCCCTTCAGACAGGCCATGAAAAACGGAAATGTTCCGGAATCTGTCTCTTAAGACCTTTCTGTCTGAATACAAACATCCGGATAATGTGTTCCGGAATTTATCTGGACGAAGCCCCTAGTAACAGGTCCGGACTTGTTACAGACAGGGTGGCTGCTTCAGACTGGTGAGGTAAAGTTCCGGACAAGAGGGAGGGGGAGGAGGAGGGGACCGGGGGATGCCGTGCGCACCTATAGCTCGCTGCTGTAGCATGCGGCGAACCACGGCAGCTCGCCTCCTACGGTACCGCCTAGACGCGCGACGGAGCGCTTCACACCGCTTCAGTGATTCCTTTAACCATTGAGCTTCATCATCCAGGTCTCTTATGCATCTTCGTGTGCGCAGAATTATGCTTAAGCGCCTCGTGATTTTTATCTTGAGAGGCGCTATAGAAATGATGTTTTCTTCTTCTTCTTCTTCTTAACATGAGTCCAATTCTCTCTCCCCCCACCACCACCCCACCGCCGTCAGACATCTGGAACTTTTCCCTGCTGTGTGAACGCAGCCGAAAGGACAAGTTCCGGTACAAAAGTGGTGTGTCTGAAAACACAGTTCCAGTTAAAAACCGGATTGAATTGTCCACAAATGTTCCAGAATGTCAGTCTTAAAAGGGCTGTAGAGAGATCAGGTTTGTTTTAGCGTACTCCAATTAACAGCCCCCATTACCCCAAAAAAGGAATGGAGTCATTAGCACTTATGGTTTTTAAATGGCACCCAGAATTATGTTGCACGAAGCACAATTTCACATCATTCTGGGTCCATTTGTGTGAAAACAAGGTCCAATCAGGCTGAAACGCTACAAGAAGGTAGAATCTATTGAGTTGTAAGTGATCTGAACGTTTCAAGATGATCGCACATTCCTATAGGGGGTAAAACCATGTCCCAAAGGTCACCGGGCCTGGTGTCAATTTAAAGTAGTAGTCCAGTTACACATTTGTGGGCTTATAACTTGGCTTCTGAATGTCCTTGAGAGTTTAGTTTGTTTTAGTGTACTCCAATCAACAGCCCCTAAAACCACAAAAAGGAATGGAGTCATTAGCACTTATGGTTTGTAAATGGCACCCAGAATTATGTTGCACGAAGCACAATTTCACATCATTCTGTGTTCATTTGTGTGAAAACAAGGTCCAATCAGGCTGAAACGTTAGAGGAAGGTAGAATCTATTGAGTTGTAAGGGATCTGAACGTTTCATGATGATAGCACTTTCCTAAGGGGGTCAAACCATGTCCCAAAGGTCACCGGATCTGGTGTCAATTTAAAGAAGTAGTCCAGTTACACATTTGTGGGCTTATAACTTGGCTTCTGAATGTCCTAGAGAGATCAGGTTTGTTTTAGTGTACTCCAATCAACAGCCCCTACAACCACAAAAAGGAATGGAGTCATTAGCACTTAAGGTTTGTAAATGGCACCCAGAATTATGTTGCACGAAGCACAATTTCACATCATTCTGGGTCCATTTCTGTGAAAACAAGGTCCAATCAGGCTGAAACGCTACAAGAAGGTAGAATCTCTTGAGTTGTAAGTGATCTGAACGTTTCAAGATGATCGCTCATTCCTATAGGGGGTAAAACCATGTCCCAAAGGTCACCGGGCCTGGTGTCACTTTAAAGAAGTAGTCCAGTTACACCTTTGTGGGCTTATAACTTGGCTTCTGAATGTCCTAGAGAGGTTAGGTTTGTTTTAGTGTTCTCCAATCAACAGCCCCTACAACCACAAAAAGGAATGGAGTCATTAGCACTTATGGTTTGTAAATGGCACCCAGAATTATGTTGCACGAAGCACAATTTCACATCATTCTGGGTCCATTTGTGTGAAAACAAGGTCCAATCTTGCTGAAACGTTACAGGAAGGTAGAATCTATTGAGTTGTAAGTGATCTGAACGTTTCATGATGATAACACTTTCCTAAGGGGGTCAAACCATGTCCCAAAGGTCACCGGATCTGGTGTCAATTTAAAGAAGTAGTCCAGTTACACATTTGTGGGCTTATAACTTGGCTTCTGAATGTCCTATAGAGATCAGGTTTGTTTTAATGTACTCCAACCAACAGCCCCTACAACCACAAAAAGGAATTGAGTCATTAGCACTTATGGTTTTTAAATGGCACCCAGAATTATGTTGCACGAACCACAATTTCACATCATTCTGGGTCCATTTGTGTGAAAACAAGGTCCAATCAGGCTGAAACGTTACAGGAAGGTAGAATCTATTGAGTTGTAAGTGATCTGAACGTTTCAAGATGATCGCACATTCCTATAGGGGGTCAAACCATGTCCCAAAGGTCACCGGATCTGGTGTCAATTTAAAGAAGTAGTCCAGTTACACCTTTGTGGGCTTATAACTTGGCTTCTGAATGTCCTAGAGAGGTTAGGTTTGTTTTAGTGTTCTCCAATCAACAGCCCCTACAACCACAAAAAGGAATGGAGTCATTAGCACTTATGGTTTGTAAATGGCACCCAGAATTATGTTGCACGAAGCACAATTTCACATCATTCTGGGTCCATTTGTGTGAAAACAAGGTCCAATCTTGCTGAAACGTTACAGGAAGGTAGAATCTATTGAGTTGTAAGTGATCTGAACGTTTCATGATGATAACACTTTCCTAAGGGGGTCAAACCATGTATCAAAGGTCACCGGATCTGGTGTCAATTTAAAGAAGTAGTCCAGTTACACATTTGTGGGCTTATAACTTGGCTTCTGAATGTCCTAGAGAGATCAGGTTTGTTTTAATGTACTCCAACCAACAGCCCCTACAACCACAAAAAGGAATTGAGTCATTAGCACTTATGGTTTTTAAATGGCACCCAGAATTATGTTGCACGAAGCACAATTTCACATCGTTCTGGGTCCATTTGTGTGAAAACAAGGTCCAATCAGGCTGAAACGTTACAGGAAGGTAGAATCTATTGAGTTGTAAGTTATCTGAACGTTTCAAGATGATCGCACATTCCTATAGGGGGTCAAACCATGTCCCAAAGGTCACCGGATCTGGTGTCAATTTAAAGAAGTAGTCCAGTTACACATTTGTGGGCTTATAACTTGGCTTCTGAATGTCCTAGAGAGATCAGGTTTGTTTTAATGTACTCCATTCAACAGCCCCTACAACCACAAAAAGGAATGGAGTCATTAGCACTTATGATTTGTAAATGGCACCCAGAATTATGTTGCACGAAGCAAAATTTCACATCATTCTGGGTCCATTTGTGTGAAAACAAGGTCCAATCAGGCTGAAACGTTACAGGAAGGTAGAATCTATTGAGTTGTAAGTGATCTGAATGTTTCATGATGATAGCACTTTCCTAAGGGGGTCAAACCATGTCCCAAAGGTCACCGGATCTTGTGTCACTTTAAAGAAGTAGTCCAGTTACACATTTGTGGGCTTATAACTTGGCTTCTGAATGTCCTAGAGAGGTCAGGTTTGTTTTAGTGTACTCCAATCAACAGCCCCTACAACCACAAAAAGGAATGGAGTCATTAGCACTTATGGTTTGTAAATGGCACCCAGAATTATGTTGCACGAAGCACAATTTCACATCATTCTGGGTCCATTTGTGTGAAAACAAGGTCCAATCAGGCTGAAACATTACAGGAAGGTAGAATCTATTAAGTTGTAAGTGATCTGAACGTTTCATGATGATAGCACTTCCCTAAGGGGGTCAAACCATGTCCCAAAGGTCACCGGATCTGGTGTCTAAAGAAGTAGTCCAGTTACAAATTTGTGGGCTTATAACTTGGCTTCTGAATGTCCTAGAGAGATCAGGTTTGTTTTAGTATACTCCAATCAACAGCCCCTACAACCACAAAAAGGAATGGAGTCAATAGACTTATGGTTTTTAAATGGCACCCAGAATTATGTTGCACAAAGCACAATTTCACATCATTCTGGGTTCATTTGTTTGAAAACAAGGTCCAATCAGGCTGAAACGTTACAGGAAGGTAGAATCTATTGAGTTGTAAAAGATCTGAACGTTTCATGATGATAGCACTTTCCTAAGGGGGTCAAACCATGTCCCAAAGGTCACCGGATCTGGTGTCAGTTTAAAGAAGTAGTCAAGTTACACATTTGTGGGCTTATAACTTGGCTTCTGAATGTCCTAGAGAGATCAGGTTTGTTTTAATGTACTCCATTCAACAGCCCCTACAACCACAAAAAGGAATGGAGTCATTAGCACTTATGATTTGTAAATGGCACCCAGAATTATGTTGCACGAAGCAAAATTTCACATCATTCTGGGTCCATTTGTGTGAAAACAAGGTCCAATCAGGCTGAAACGTTACAGGAAGGTAGAATCTATTGAGTTGTAAGTGATCTGAATGTTTCATGATGATAGCACTTTCCTAAGGGGGTCAAACCATGTCCCAAAGGTCACCGGATCTTGTGTCACTTTAAAGAAGTAGTCCAGTTACACATTTGTGGGCTTATAACTTGGCTTCTGAATGTCCTAGAGAGGTCAGGTTTGTTTTAGTGTACTCCAATCAACAGCCCCTACAACCACAAAAAGGAATGGAGTCATTAGCACTTATGGTTTGTAAATGGCACCCAGAATTATGTTGCACGAAGCACAATTTCACATCATTCTGGGTCCATTTGTGTGAAAACAAGGTCCAATCAGGCTGAAACATTACAGGAAGGTAGAATCTATTAAGTTGTAAGTGATCTGAACGTTTCATGATGATAGCACTTCCCTAAGGGGGTCAAACCATGTCCCAAAGGTCACCGGATCTGGTGTCTAAAGAAGTAGTCCAGTTACAAATTTGTGGGCTTATAACTTGGCTTCTGAATGTCCTAGAGAGATCAGGTTTGTTTTAGTATACTCCAATCAACAGCCCCTACAACCACAAAAAGGAATGGAGTCAATAGACTTATGGTTTTTAAATGGCACCCAGAATTATGTTGCACAAAGCACAATTTCACATCATTCTGGGTTCATTTGTTTGAAAACAAGGTCCAATCAGGCTGAAACGTTACAGGAAGGTAGAATCTATTGCGTTGTAAGTGATCTGAACGTTTCATGATGATAGCACATTCCTAAGGGGGTCAAACCATGTCCCAAAGGTAACCGGATCTGGTGTCAATTTAAAGAAGTAGTCCAGTTACACATTTGTGGGCTTAAACCTTGGCTTCTGAATGTCCCCGATCAGGTTTTTTTAGTGTACTCCAATCAACAGCCCCTACAACCACAAAAAGGAATGGACACATTAGCACTTATGGTTTTTAAATGGCACCCAGAATTATGTTGCACGAAGCACAATTTTACATCATTCTGGATTCATTTGTGTAAAAACAAGGTCCAATCAGGCTGAAACGTTACAGGAAGGTAGAATCTATTGAGTTGTAAGTGATCTGAACGTTTCATGATGATAGCACTTTCCTAAGGGGGTCAAACCATGTCCCAAATGTCATCGGATCTGGTGTCAATTTAAAGTAGTAGTCCAGTTACACATTTGTGGGCTTATAACTTGGCTTCTGAATGTCCTAGAGAGGTCAGGTTTGTTTTAATGTACTCATATCAACAGCCCCTACAACCACAAAAAGGAATGGAGTCATTAGCACTTATGGTTTGTAAATGGCACCCAGAATTATGTTGCACGAAGCAAAATTTCACATCATTCTGGGTTCATTTGTGTGAAAACAAGGTCCAATCAGGCAGAAACGTTACAGGAAGGTAGAATCTATTAAGTTGTAAGTGATCTGAACGTTTCATGATGATAGCACTTTCCTATAGGGGGTCAAACCATGTCCCAAAGGTCACCGGGCCTGGTGTCACTTTAAAGATCTGTGGTTCGGACCAGTGCTGGGATGCACCAAAAAATTTTTCGTGCGCCTCGGACCAACGTGGGCCGAACGGCGGCCAAAAAGGGGCTCAAGTGGCAGAAGGCCGCAAATGAAGCCTGAGCTAAATTTTCACACTTTTGGGCCGCCGTTTGAATTCGGTTTGGCGTAGCCGCACGAAATTTGGGTTGGTGCATCCCGGCTACCATCTCATCGACGCACGTCGAAATCGATGCCGTCGGACCTTTTCGAGCGCCCTTACGGGACGCTTGTCCAAGCAGATATAGTCAGGTGTCTGGTTACACCTTTGTGGGCTTATAACTTGGCTTCTGAATATCCTAGAGAGGTCAGGCTGGTTTTAAAATACTCCAATGGATGGTTTGTATCTAGAACAGAATGAATGGAGTGGATAGGATGTACAGTTTTTAAATGGCACCCAGACCTATGTTGCACCAAGAACAAGTTCACATTATTATGGGTCCAGTTCTCTGAAAAAAGCTTCAATCAGGCTGAAATGTTACAGGAAGGTAGAATCTATTGAATTGTAAGTGATCTGAACGTTTCATGATGATAGCACTTTCCTAAGGGGGTCAAACCATGTCCCAAAGGTCACCGGATCTGGTGTCAATTTAAAGAAGTAGTCCAGTTACACATTTGTGGGCTTATAACTTGGCTTCTGAATGTCCTAGAGAGATCAGGTTTGTTTTAATGTACTCCAATCAACAGCCCCTACAACCAGAAAATGTAATGGAGTCATTAGCACTTATGGTTTGTAAATGGCACCCAGAATTATGTTGCACGAAGCACAATTTCACATCATTCTGGGTCCATTTGTGTGAAAACAAGGTCCAATCAGGCTGAAACGTTACAAGACGGTAGAATCTATTGAATTGTAAGTGATCTGAACGTTTCATGATGATCGCACATTCCTATAGGGGGTCAAACCATGTCCCAAAGGTCACCGGGCCTGGTGTCACTTTAAAGAAGTAGTCCAATTACACCTTTGAGGGCTTATAACTTGGTTTCTGAATGTCCTAGAGAGATCAGGTTTGTTTTAGTGTACTCCAATCAACAGCCCCTACAACCTAAAAAAGGAATGGAGTCATTAGCACTTATGGTTTTTAAATGGCACCCAGAATTATGTTGCACGAAGCACAATTTCCCATCATTCTGGGTCCATTTGTGTGAAAACAAGGTCCAATCAGGCTGAAACGTTACAAGAAGGTAGAATCTATTGAGTTGTAAGTGATCTGAACGTTTCATGATGATCGCACATTCCTATTGGGGGTCAAACCATGTCCCAAAGGTCACCGGGCCTGGTGTCACTTTAAAGAAGTAGTCCAGTTACACCTTTGTGGGCTTATAACTTGGCTTCTGAATATCCTAGAGAGGTCAGGTTTGTTTTAGAGTACTCCAATTAGCAGCCCCCATTACCACTAAAAGGAATGGAGTCATTAGCACTTATGGTTTTTAAATGACACCCAGAATTATGTTGCATGAAGCACAATTTCACATCATTCTGGGTCCATTTGTGTGAAAACAAGGTCCAATCAGGCTGAAACGTTACAAGAAGGTAGAATCTATTGAGTTGTAAGTGATCTGAACGTTTCAAGATGATCACACTTTCCAAAGATTGTCAAACCATGTCCCAAAGGTCACCGGATCTGGTGTCAATTTAAAGAAGTAGTCCAGTTACACATTTCTGGGCTTATAACTTGGCTTCTGAATGTCCTAGAGCGATCAGGTTTGCTTTAGTGTACTCCAATCAACAGCCCCTACAACCACAAAAAGGAATGGAGACATTAGCACTTATGTTTTTTAAATGGCACCCAGAATTATGTTGCACGAAGCACAATTTCACATCATTCTGGGTTCATTTGTGTGAAAACAAGGTCCAATCAGGCTGAAACAATACAGGAAGGTAGAATCTATTGAATTGTAAGTGGTCTGAACGTTTCATGATGATAGCACGTTCCTAAGGGGGTCAAACCATGTCCCAAAGGTCACCGGATCTGGTGTCAATTTAAAGTAGTCCAGTTACACATTTGTGGGCTTATAACATGGCTTCTGAATGTCCTAGAGAGATCAGGTTTGTTTTAGTGTACTCCAATAAACAGCCCCTACAATCCTCAAAAAGGAATGGAGTCATTAGCACTTATGGTTTTTAAATGGCACCCAGAATTATGTTGCACGAAGCACAATTTCACATCATTCTGGGTCCATTTGTGTGAAAACAAGGTCCAATCTGGCTGAAACGTTACAAGAAGGTAGAATCTATTGAGTTGTAAGTGATCTGAACGTTTCATGATGATAGTACTTTCCTAAGGGGGTCAAACCATGTCCCAAAGGTCACCGGATCTGGTGTCAATTTAAAGAAGTAGTCCAGTTACACATTTGTTGGCTCATAACTTAGCTTCTGAATGTCCTAGAGAGATCAGGTTTGTTTTAGTATACTCCAATCAACACCCCCTACAACCACAAAAAGGAATGGAGTCATTAGCACTTATGGTTTGTAAATGGCACCCAGAATTATGTTTCACGAAGCACAATTTCACATCATTCTGGGTTCATTTGTGTGAAAACAAGGTCCAATCAGGCTGAAACGTTACAAGAAGGTAGAATCTATTGAGTTGTAAGTGATCTGAACGTTTCATGATGATCGCACATTCCTATAGGGGGTCAAACCAATTCCCAAAGGTCACCGGGCCTGGTGTCACTTTAAAAAAGTAGTCCAGTTACACCTTTGTGGGCTTATAACTTGGCTTCTGAATATCCTAGAGAGGTCAGGTTTGTTTTAGAGTACTCCAATTAACAGCCCCCATTACCACTAAGAGGAATGGAGTCATTATCACTTATGGTTTTTAAATGGCACCCAGAATTATGTTGCACGAAGCACAATTTCACATCATTCTGGGTCCATTTGTGTGAAAACAAGGTCCAATCAGGCTGAAACGTTACAAGAAGGTAGAATCTATTGAGTTGTAAGTGATCTGAACGTTTCATGATGATAGCAAATTCCTATAGGGGGTCAAACCATGTCCCAAAGGTCACCGGGCCTGGTGTCACTTTAAAGAAGTAGTCCAATTACACCTTTGAGGGCTTATAACTTGGTTTCTGAGTCCTAGAGAGATCAGTTTTTTTTGTGTACTCCAATCAACAGCCCCTACAACCTCAAAAAGGAATGGAGTCATTAGCACTTATGGTTTTTAAATGGCACCCAGAATTATGTTGCACGAAGCACAATTTCACATCATTCTGGGTCCATTTGTGTGAAAACAAGGTCCAATCAGGCTGAAACGTTACAAGAAGGTAGAGTCTATTGAGTTGTAAGTGATCTGAACGTTTCATGATGATCGCACATTCCTATTGGGGGTCAAACCATGTCCCAAAGGTCACCGGGCCTGGTGTCACTTTAAAGAAGTAGTCCAGTTACACCTTTGTGGGCTTATAACTTGGCTTCTGAATATCCTAGAGAGGTCAGGTTTGTTTTAGAGTACTCCAATTAGCAGCCCCCATTACCACTAAAAGGAATGGAGTCATTAGCACTTATGGTTTTTAAATGGCACCCAGAATTATGTTGCATGAAGCACAATTTCACATACTTCTGGGTTCATTTGTGTGAAAACAAGGTCCAATCAGGCTGAAACGTTACAGGAAGGTAGAATCTATTGAGTTGTAAGTGATCTGAACGTTTCATGATGATAGCACTTTCCTAAGGGGCTCAAACCATGTCCCAAAGGTCACCGGATCTGGTGTCAATTTAAAGTAGTAGTCCAGTTACACATTTGTGGGCTTATAACTTGGCTTCCGAATGTCCTAGAGAGGTCAGGTTTGTTTTAATGTACTCATATCAACAGCCCCTACAACCACAAAAAGGAATGGAGTCATTAGCACTTATGGTTTGTAAATGGCACCCAGAATTATGTTGCACGAAGCAAAATTTCACATCATTCTGGGTTCATTTGTGTGAAAACAAGGTCCAATCAGGCAGAAACGTTACAGGAAGGTAGAATCTATTGAGTTGTAAGTGATCTGAACGTTTCATGATGATAGCACTTTCCTATAGGGGGTCAAACCATGTCCCAAAGGTCACCGGGCCTGGTGTCACTTTAAAGATCTGTGGTTCGGACCAGTGCTGGGATGCACCAAAAAATTTTTCGTGCGCCTCGGACCAACGTGGGCTGAACGGCGGCCAAAAAGGGGCTCAAGTGGCAGAAGGCCGCAAATGAAGCCTGAGCTAAATTTTCACACTTTTGGGCCGCCGTTTGAATTCGGTTTGGCGTAGCCGCACGAAATTTGAGTTGGTGCATCCCGGCTACCATCTCATCGACGCACGTCGAAATCGATGCCGTCGGACCTTTTCGAGCGCCCTTACGGGACGCTTGTCCAAGCAGATATAGTCAGGTGTCTGGTTACACCTTTGTGGGCTTATAACTTGGCTTCTGAATATCCTAGAGAGGTCAGGCTGGTTTTAAAATACTCCAATGGATGGTTTGTATCTAGAACAGAATGAATGGAGTGGATAGGATGTACAGTTTTTAAATGGCACCCAGACCTATGTTGCACCAAGAACAAGTTCACATTATTATGGGTCCAGTTCTCTGAAAAAAGCTTCAATCAGGCTGAAACATCACAGGAAGGTACAATCTATTGAGTTGTAAATGAAGTGTGAAAACAAGAGACAATCAGGCTGAAATGTTACAGGAAGGTAGAATCTATTGAATTGTAAGTGATCTGAACGTTTCATGATGATAGCACTTTCCTAAGGGGGTCAAACCATGTCCCAAAGGTCACCGGATCTGGTGTCAATTTAAAGAAGTAGTCCAGTTACACATTTGTGGGCTTATAACTTGGCTTCTGAATGTCCTAGAGAGATCAGGTTTGTTTTAATGTACTCCAATCAACAGCCCCTACAACCAGAAAATGTAATGGAGTCATTAGCACTTATGGTTTGTAAATGGCACCCAGAATTATGTTGCACGAAGCACAATTTCACATCATTCTGGGTCCATTTGTGTGAAAACAAGGTCCAATCAGGCTGAAACGTTACAAGACGGTAGAATCTATTGAATTGTAAGTGATCTGAACGTTTCATGATGATCGCACATTCCTATAGGGGGTAAACCATGTCCCAAAGGTCACCGGGCCTGGTGTCACTTTAAAGAAGTAGTCCAATTACACCTTTGAGGGCTTATAACTTGGTTTCTGAATGTCCTAGAGAGATCAGGTTTGTTTTAGTGTACTCCAATCAACAGCCCCTACAAACTAAAAAAGGAATGGAGTCATTAGCACTTATGGTTTTTAAATGGCACCCAGAATTATGTTGCACGAAGCACAATTTCCCATCATTCTGGGTCCATTTGTGTGAAAACAAGGTCCAATCAGGCTGAAACGTTACAAGAAGGTAGAATCTATTGAGTTGTAAGTGATCTGAACGTTTCATGATGATCGCACATTCCTATTGGGGGTCAAACCATGTCCCAAAGGTCACCGGGCCTGGTGTCACTTTAAAGAAGTAGTCCAGTTACACCTTTGTGGGCTTATAACTTGGCTTCTGAATATCCTAGAGAGGTCAGGTTTGTTTTAGAGTACTCCAATCAACAGCCCCCATTACCACTAAAAGGAATGGAGTCATTAGCACTTATGGTTTTTAAATGACACCCAGAATTATGTTGCATGAAGCACAATTTCACATCATTCTGGGTCCATTTGTGTGAAAACAAGGTCCAATCAGGCTGAAACGTTACAAGAAGGTAGAATCTATTGAGTTGTAAGTGATCTGAACGTTTCAAGATGATCACACTTTCCAAAGATCGTCAAACCATGTCCCAAAGGTCACCGGATCTGGTGTCAATTTAAAGAAGTAGTCCAGTTACACATTTCTGGGCTTATAACTTGGCTTCTGAATGTCCTAGAGCGATCAGGTTTGCTTTAGTGTACTCCAATCAACAGCCCCTACAACCACAAAAAGGAATGGAGACATTAGCACTTATGGTTTTTAAATGGCACCCAGAATTATGTTGCACGAAGCACAATTTCACAACATTCTGGGTTCATTTGTGTGAAAACAAGGTCCAATCAGGCTGAAACAATACAGGAAGGTAGAATCTATTGAATTGTAAGTGGTCTGAACGTTTCATGATGATAGCACTTTCCTAAGGGGGTCAAACCATGTCCCAAAGGTCACCGGATCTGGTGTCAATTTAAAGAAGTAGTCCAGTTACACATTTGTTGGCACATAACTTAGCTTCTGAATGTCCTAGAGAGATCAGGTTTGTTTTAGTATACTCCAATCAACACCCCCTACAACCACAAAAAGGAATGGAGTCATTAGCACTTATGGTTTTTAAATGGCACCCAGAATTATGTTTCACGAAGCACAATTTCACATCATTCTGGGTTCATTTGTGTGAAAACAAGGTCCAATCAGGCTGAAACGTTACAAGAAGGTAGAATCTATTGAGTTGTAAGTGATCTGAACGTTTCATGATGATCGCACATTCCTATAGGGGGTCAAACCAATTCCCAAAGGTCACCGGGCCTGGTGTCACTTTAAAAAAGTAGTCCAGTTACACCTTTGTGGGCTTATAACTTGGCTTCTGAATATCCTAGAGAGGTCAGGTTTGTTTTAGAGTACTCCAATTAACAGCCCCCATTACCACTAAGAGGAATGGAGTCATTAGCACTTATGGTTTTTAAATGGCACCCAGAATTATGTTGCACGAAGCACAATTTCACATCATTCTGGGTCCATTTGTGTGAAAACAAGGTCCAATCAGGCTGAAACGTTACAAGAATGTAGAATCTATTGAGTTGTAAGTGATCTGAACGTTTCATGATGATAGCAAATTCCTATAGGGGGTCAAACCATGTCCCAAAGGTCACCGGGCCTGGTGTCACTTTAAAGAAGTAGTCCAATTACACCTTTGAGGGCTTATAACTTGGTTTCTGAGTCCTAGAGAGATCAGTTTTTTTTGTGTACTCCAATAAACAGCCCCTACAACCTCAAAAAGGAATGGAGTCATTAGCACTTATGGTTTTTAAATGGCACCCAGAATTATGTTGCACAAAGCACAATTTCACATCATTCTGGGTCCATTTGTGTGAAAACAAGGTCCAATCAGGCTGAATCGTTACAGGAAGGTAGAATCTATTGAGTTGTAAGTGATCTGAACGTTTCATGATGATAGCACTTTCCTAAGGGGGTCAAACCATGTCCCAAAGGTCACCGGATCTGGTGTCAATTTAAAGAAGTAGTCCAGTTACACATTTGTGGGCTTATAACTTGGCTTCTGAATGTCCTAGAGAGATCAGGTTTGTTTTAATTTACTCCAATCAACAGCCCCTACAACCACAAAAAGGAATGGAGTCATTAGCACTTATGGTTTGTAAATGGCACCCAGAATTATGTTGCACGAAGCACAATTTCACATCATTCTGGGTCCATTTGTGTGAAAACAAGGTCCAATCAGGCTGAAACGTTACAAGAAGGTAGAATCTATTGAGTTGTAAGTGATCTGAACGTTTCATGATGATCGCACATTCCTATTGGGGGTCAAACCATGTCCCAAAGGTCACCGGGCCTGGTGTCACTTTAAAGAAGTAGTCCAGTTACACCTTTGTGGGCTTATAACTTGGCTTCTGAATATCCTAGAGAGGTCAGGTTTGTTTTAGAGTACTCCAATTAGCAGCCCCCATTACCACTAAAAGGAATGGAGTCATTAGCACTTATGGTTTTTAAATGGCACCCAGAATTATGTTGCATGAAGCACAATTTCACATACTTCTGGGTTCATTTGTGTGAAAACAAGGTCCAATCAGGCTGAAACGTTACAGGAAGGTAGAATCTATTGAGTTGTAAGTGATCTGAACGTTTCATGATGATAGCAATTTCCTAAGGGGGTCAAACCATGTCCCAAAGGTCACCGGATCTGGTGTCAATTTAAAGAAGTAGTCCAGTTACACATTTGTGGGCTTATAACTTGGCTTCTGAATGTCCTAGAGAGATCAGGTTTGTTTTAATTTACTCCAATCAACAGCCCCTACAACCACAAAAAGGAATGGAGTCATTAGCACTTATGGTTTGTAAATGGCACCCAGAATTATGTTGCACGAAGCACAATTTCACATCATTCTGGGTCCATTTGTGTGAAAACAAGGTCCAATCAGGCTGAAGCGTTACAAGAAGGTAGAATCTATTGAGTTGTAAGTGATCTGAACGTTTCATGATGATCGCACATTCCTATAGGGGGTAAAACCATGTCCCAAAGGTCACCGCGCCTGGTGTCACTTTAAAGAAGTAGTCCAGTTACACATTTGTGGGCTTACAACTTGGCTTCTGAATGTCCTAGAGAGATCAGGTTTGTTTTAATGTACTCCAATCAACAGCCCCTACAACCACAAAAAGGAATGGAGTCATTAGCACTTATGGTTTGTAAATGGCACCCAGAATTATGTTGCATGAAGCACAATTTCACATCATTCTGGGTCCATTTGTGTGAAAACAAGGTCCAATCAGGCTGAAACGTTACAAGAAGGTAGAATCTATTGAGTTGTAAGTGATCTGAACGTTTCAAGATGATCGTACTTTCCTAAGGGGGTCAAACCATGTCCCAAAGGTCACCGGATCTGGTGTCAATTTAAAGAAGTAGTCCAGTTACACATTTGTGGGCTTATAACTTGGCTTCTGAATGTCCTAGAGCGATCAGGTTTGCTTTAGTGTACTCCAATCAACAGCCCCTACAACCACAAAAAGGAATGGAGACATTAGCACTTATGGTTTTTAAATGGCACCCAGAATTATGTTGCACGAAGCACAATTTCACATCATTCTGGGTTCATTTGTGTGAAAACAAGGTCCAATCAGGCTGAAACAATACAGGAAGGTAGAATCTATTGAGTTGTAAGTGATCTGAACGTTTCATGATGATCGCACTTTCCTAAGGGGGTCAAACCATGTCCCAAAGGTCACCGGATCTGGTGTCACTTTAAAGAAGTAGTCCAGTTACACATTTGTGGGCTTATAACTTGGCTTCTGAATGTCCTAGAGAGGTCAGGGTTGTTTTAGTGTACTCCAATCAACAGCCCCTACAACCACAAAAAGGAATGGAGTCATTAGCACTTATGGTTTTTAAATGGCACCCAGAATTATGTTGCACGAAGCACAATTTCACATCATTCTGGGTTCATTTGTGTGAAAACAAGGTCCAATCAGGCTGAAACGTTACAGGAAGGTAGAATCTACTGAGTTGTAAGTGATCTGAACGTTTCATGATGATAGCACTTTCCTAAGGTGGTCAAACCATGTCCCAAAGATCACCGGATCTGGTGTCAATTTAAAGAAGTAGTCCAGTTACACATTTGTGGGCTTATAACTTGGCTACTGAATGTCCTAGAGAGATAAGGTTTGTTTTAGTGTACTCCAATCAACAGCACCTACAACCACAAAAAGGAATGGAGTCATTAGCACTTATGGTTTGTAAATGGCACCCAGAATTATGTTGCACGAAGCACAATTTCACATCATTCTGGGTCCATTTGTGTGAAAACAAGGTCCAATCAGGCTGAAATGCTACAAGAAGGTAGAATCTATTGAGTTGTAAGTGATCTGAACGTTTCAAGATGATCGCACATTCCTATAGGGGGTAAAACCATGTCCCAAAGGTCACCGGGCCTGGTGTCACTTTAAAGAAGTAGTCCAGTTACACCTTTGTGGGCTTATAACTTGGCTTCTGAATGTCCTAGAGAGGTTAGGTTTGTTTTAGTGTACTCCAATCAAAGCCCCTACAACCACAAAAAGGAATGGAGTCATTAGCACTTATGGTTTGTAAATGGCACCCAGAACTATGTTGCACGAAGCACAATTTCACATCATTGTGGGTTCATTTGTGTGAAAACAAGGTCCAATCAGGCTGAAACGTTACCGGAAGGTAGAATCTATTGAGTTGTAAGTGATCTGAACGTTTCATGATGATAGCACTTTCCTAAGGGGGTCAAACCATGTCCCAAAGGTCACCGGATCTGGTGTCAATTTAAAGAAGTAGTCCAGTTACACATTTGTGGGCTTATAACTTGGCTTCTGAATGTCCTAGAGAGATCAGGTTTGTTTTAATGTACTCCAATCAACAGCCCCTACAACCACAAAAAGGAATGGAGTCATTAGCACTTATAGTTTGTAAGTGGCACCCAGAATTATGTTGCACGAAGCACAATTTCACATCATTCTGGGTCAATTTGTGTGAAAACAAGGTCCAATCCAGCTGAAACGCTACAAGAAGGTAGAATCTATTGAGTTGTAAGTGATCTGAACGTTTCAAGATGATCGCACATTCCTATAGGGTGTCAAACCATGTCCCAAAGGTCACCGGGCCAAGTGTCAATTTAAAGAAGTAGTCCAGTTACACATTTGTGGGCTTATAACTTGGCTTCTGAATGTCCTAGAGAGATCAGGTTTGTTTTAATGTACTCCAATCAACAGCCCCTACAACCACAAAAAGGAATGGAGTCATTAGCATTTATGGTTTGTAAATGGCACCCAGAATTATGTTGCACGAAGCACAATTTCACATCAATCTGGGTTCATTTGTGTGAAAACAAGGTCCAATCAGGCTGAAACGTTACAGGAAGGTAGAATCTATTGAGTTGTAAGTGATCTGAACGTTTCATGATGATAGCGCTTTCCTAAGGGGATCAAACCATGTCCCAAAGGTCACCGGATCTGGTGTCAATTTAAAGAAGTAGTCCAGTTACACATTTGTGGGCTTATAACTTGGCTTCTGAATGTCCTAGAGAGATCAGGTTTGTTTTAGTGTACTCCAATCAACAGCCCCTACAACCACAAAAGGAATGGAGTCATTAGCACTTATGGTTTGTAAATGGCACCCAGAATTATGTTGCACGAAGCACAATTTCACATCATTCTGGGTCCATTTGTGTGAAAACAAGGTCCAATCAGGCTGAAACGTTACAAGAAGGTAGAATCTATTGAGTTGTAAGTGATCTGAACGTTTCATGATGATCTCACATTCCCATAGGGGGTCAAACCATGTCCCAAACGTCACCGGGCCTGGTGTCACTTTAAAGAAGTAGTCCAGTTACACCTTTGTGGGCTTATAACTTGGCTTCTGAATGTCCTAGAGAGGTCAGATTTGTTTTAGTGCACTCCAATCAACAGCCCCTACAACCACAAAAAGGAATGGAGTCATTAGCATTTATGGTTTGTAAATGGCACCCAGAATTATGTTGCACGAAGCACAATTTCACATCATTCTGGGTTCATTTGTGTGAAAACAAGGTCCAATCAGGCTGAAACGTTACAGGAAGGTAGAATCTATTGAGTTGTAAGTGATCTGAACGTTTCATGATGATAGCACTTTCCTAAGGGGGTCAATCCATGTCCCAAAGGTCACCGGATCTGGTGTCAATTTAAAGAAGTAGTCCAGTTACACATTTCTGGGCTTATAACTTGGCTTCTGAATGTCCTAGAGCGATCAGGTTTGCTTTAGTGTACTCCAATCAACAGCCCCTACAACCACAAAAAGGAATGGAGACATTAGCACTTATGGTTTTTAAATGGCACCCAGAATTATGTTGCACGAAGCACAATTTCACATCATTCTGGGTTCATTTGTGTGAAAACAAGGTCCAATCAGGCTGAAACAATACAGGAAGGTAGAATCTATTGAGTTGTAAGTGATCTGAACATTTCATGATGATCGCACTTTTCCTAAGGGGGTCAAACCATGCCATGTGTCAATCAGACAGAAAGGTCTTACGGACAGATTCCGGCAAATTTCCGTTTTTCATGGCCTGTCTGAAAGGGGCTTAGGACATTCAGAAGTCAAGTTATAAGCCCACAAATGTGTAACTGGACTACTTCTTTAAATTGACACCAGATCCGGTGACCTTTGGGACATGGTTTGACCCCCTTAGGAAAGTGCTATCATCATGAAACATTCAGATCACTTACAACTGAATAGATTCTACCTTCCTGTAACGTTTCAGCCTGATTGGACCTTGTTTTCACACAAATGAACCCAGAATGATGTGAAATTGTGCTTCGTGCAACATAATTCTGGGTGCCATTTACAAACCATAAGTGCTAATGACTCCATTCCTTTTTGTGGTTGTAGGGGCTGTTGATTGGAGAACACTCAAACAAACCTAACCTCTCTAGGACATTCAGAAGCCAAGTTATAAGCCAACAAAGGTGTAACTGGACTACTTCTTTAAAGTGACACCAGGCCCGGTGACCTTTGGGACATGGTTTTACCCCCTTAGGAAAGTGCTATCATCATGAAACGTTCAGATCACTTACAACTCAATAGATTCTACCTTCTTGTAGCGTTTCAGCCTGATTGGACCTTGTTTTCACACAAATGGACCCAGAATTATGTGAAATTGTGCTTCGTGCAACATAATTCTGGGTGTCATTTACAAACCTTAAGTGCTAATGACTCCATTCCTTTTTGTGGTTGTAGGGGCTGTTGATTGGAGTACACTAAAACAAACCTGATCTCTCTAGGACATTCAGAAGCCAAATTATAAGCCCACAAAAGTGTAACTGGACTACTTCTTTAAATTGACACCAGATCCGGTGACCTTTGGGACATGGTTTGACCCCCTTAGGAAAGTGCTATCATCATGAAACGTTCAGATCACTTACAACTCAATAGATTCTACCTTCCTGTAACGTTTCAGCCTGATTGGACCTTGTTTTCACACCAATGGACCCAGAATGATGTGAAATTGTGCTTCGTGCAACATAATTCTAGGTGCCATTTACAAACCATAAGTGCTAATGACTCCATTCCTTTTTGTGGTTGTAGGGGCTGTTGATTGGAGTACACTAAAACAAACCTGACCTCTCTAGGACATTCAGAAGCCAAGTTATAAGCCCACAAATGTGTAACTGGACTACTTCTTTAAAGTGACACCAGATCCGGTGACATTTGGGACATGGTTTGACCCTCTTAGGAAAGTGCTATCATCATGAAACGTTCAGATCACTTACAACTCAATAGATTCTACCTTCCTGTAACGTTTCAGCCTGATTGGACCTTGGTTTCACACAAATGAACCCAGAATGATGTGAAATTGTGCTTCGTGCAACATAATTATGGGTGCCATTTACAAACCATAAGTGCTAATGACTCCATTCCTTTTTGTGGTTTTAGGGGCTGTTGATTGGAGTACACTAAAACAAACTAACCTCTCTAGGACATTAAGAAGCCAAGTTATAAGCCCACAAAGGTGTAACTGGACTACTACTTTAAAGTGACACCAGGCCCGGTGACCTTTGGGACATGGTTTTACCCCCTATAGGAATGTGCGATCATCTTGAAACATTCAGATCACTTACAACTCAATAGAATCTACCTTCTTGTAGCGTTTCAGCCTGATTGGACCTTGTTTTCACACAAATGGACCCAGAATGATGTGAAATTGTGCTTCGTGCAACATAATTCTGGGTGCCATTTACAAACCATAAGTGCTAATGACTCCATTCCTTTTTGTGGTTGTAGGGGCTGTTGATTGGAGTACACTAAAACAAACCTGATCTCTCTAGGACATTCAGAAGCCAAGTTATAAGCCCACAAATGTGTAACTGGATTACTTCTTTAAAATGACACCAGATCCGGTGACTTTTGGGACATGGTTTGACCCCCTTAGGAAAGTGCTATCATCATGAAACGTTCAGATCACTTGCAACTCAATAGATTCTACCATCCTGTAACGTTTCAGCCTGATTGGACCTTGTTTTCACACAAATGAACCCAGAATGATGTGAAATTGTGCTTCGTGCAACATAATTCTGGGTGCCATTTAAAAACCATAAGTGCTAATGACTCCATTCCTTTTTGGGGTAATGGGGGCTGTTAATTGGAGTACGCTAAAACAAACCTGATCTCTCTAGGACATTCATAAGCCAAGTTATAAGCCCACAAATGTGTAACTGGACTACTTCTTTAAATTGACACCAGTTCCGGTGACCTTTGGGACATGGTTTGACCCCATTAGGAAAGTGCTATCATCATGAAACGTTCAGATCACTTACAACTCAGTAGATTCTACCTTCCTGTAACGTTTCAGCCTGATTGGACCTTGTTTTCACACAAATGAACCCAGAATGATGTGAAATTGTGCTTCGTGCAACATAATTCTGGGTGCCATTTACAAACCATAAGTGCTAATATCTCCATTCCTTTTTGTGGTTGTAGGGGCTGTTGATTGGAGTACATTAAAACAAACCTGATCTCTCTAGGACATTCAGAAGCCATGTTATAAGCCCACAAATGTGTAACTGGACTGCTTCTTTAAATTAACACCAGATCCGGTGACCTTTGGGACATGGTTTGACCCCATTAGGAAAGTGCTATCATCATGAAACGTTCAGATCACTTACAACTCAGTAGATTCTACCTTCCTGTAACGTTTCAGCCTGATTGGACCTTGTTTTCACACAAATGAACCCAGAATGATGTGAAATTGTGCTTCGTGCAACATAGTTCTGGGTGTCATTTACAAACCATAAGTGCTAATATCTCCATTCCTTTTTGTGGTTGTAGGGGCTGTTGATTGGAGTACATTAAAACAAACCTGATCTCTCTAGGACATTCAGAAGCCATGTTATAAGCCCACAAAGGTGTAACTGGACTACTTCTTTAAAGTGACACCAGGCCCGGTGACCTTTGGGAAATGGTTTTACCCCCTATAGGAATGTGCGATCATCTTGAAACGTTCAGATCACTTACAACTCAATAGATTCTACCTTCTTGTAGCGTTTCAGCCTGATTGGACCTTGTTTTCACACAAATGGACCCAGAATGATGTGAAATTGTGCTTCGTGCAACATAATTCTGGGTGTCATTTACAAACCTTAAGTGCTAATGACTCCATTCCTTTTTGTGGTTGTAGGGGCTGTTGATTGGAGTACACTAAAACAAACCTGATCTCTCTAGGACATTCAGAAGCCAAATTATAAGCCCACAAAAGTGTAACTGGACTACTTCTTTAAATTGACACCAGATCCGGTGACCTTTGGGACATGGTTTGACCCCCTTAGGAAAGTGCTATCATCATGAAACGTTCAGATCACTTACAACTCAATAGATTCTACCTTCCTGTAACGTTTCAGCCTGATTGGACCTTGTTTTCACACCAATGGACCCAGAATGATGTGAAATTGTGCTTCGTGCAACATAATTCTAGGTGCCATTTACAAACCATAAGTGCTAATGACTCCATTCCTTTTTGTGGTTGTAGGGGCTGTTGATTGGAGTACACTAAAACAAACCTGACCTCTCTAGGACATTCAGAAGCCAAGTTATAAGCCCACAAATGTGTAACTGGACTACTTCTTTAAAGTGACACCAGATCCGGTGACATTTGGGACATGGTTTGACCCTCTTAGGAAAGTGCTATCATCATGAAACGTTCAGATCACTTACAACTCAATAGATTCTACCTTCCTGTAACGTTTCAGCCTGATTGGACCTTGGTTTCACACAAATGAACCCAGAATGATGTGAAATTGTGCTTCGTGCAACATAATTATGGGTGCCATTTACAAACCATAAGTGCTAATGACTCCATTCCTTTTTGTGGTTTTAGGGGCTGTTGATTGGAGTACACTAAAACAAACTAACCTCTCTAGGACATTAAGAAGCCAAGTTATAAGCCCACAAAGGTGTAACTGGACTACTACTTTAAAGTGACACCAGGCCCGGTGACCTTTGGGACATGGTTTTACCCCCTATAGGAATGTGCGATCATCTTGAAACATTCAGATCACTTACAACTCAATAGAATCTACCTTCTTGTAGCGTTTCAGCCTGATTGGACCTTGTTTTCACACAAATGGACCCAGAATGATGTGAAATTGTGCTTCGTGCAACATAATTCTGGGTGCCATTTACAAACCATAAGTGCTAATGACTCCATTCCTTTTTGTGGTTGTAGGGGCTGTTGATTGGAGTACACTAAAACAAACCTGATCTCTCTAGGACATTCAGAAGCCAAGTTATAAGCCCACAAATGTGTAACTGGATTACTTCTTTAAAATGACACCAGATCCGGTGACTTTTGGGACATGGTTTGACCCCCTTAGGAAAGTGCTATCATCATGAAACGTTCAGATCACTTGCAACTCAATAGATTCTACCATCCTGTAACGTTTCAGCCTGATTGGACCTTGTTTTCACACAAATGAACCCAGAATGATGTGAAATTGTGCTTCGTGCAACATAATTCTGGGTGCCATTTAAAAACCATAAGTGCTAATGACTCCATTCCTTTTTGGGGTAATGGGGGCTGTTAATTGGAGTACGCTAAAACAAACCTGATCTCTCTAGGACATTCATAAGCCAAGTTATAAGCCCACAAATGTGTAACTGGACTACTTCTTTAAATTGACACCAGTTCCGGTGACCTTTGGGACATGGTTTGACCCCATTAGGAAAGTGCTATCATCATGAAACGTTCAGATCACTTACAACTCAGTAGATTCTACCTTCCTGTAACGTTTCAGCCTGATTGGACCTTGTTTTCACACAAATGAACCCAGAATGATGTGAAATTGTGCTTCGTGCAACATAATTCTGGGTGCCATTTACAAACCATAAGTGCTAATATCTCCATTCCTTTTTGTGGTTGTAGGGGCTGTTGATTGGAGTACATTAAAACAAACCTGATCTCTCTAGGACATTCAGAAGCCATGTTATAAGCCCACAAATGTGTAACTGGACTGCTTCTTTAAATTAACACCAGATCCGGTGACCTTTGGGACATGGTTTGACCCCATTAGGAAAGTGCTATCATCATGAAACGTTCAGATCACTTACAACTCAGTAGATTCTACCTTCCTGTAACGTTTCAGCCTGATTGGACCTTGTTTTCACACAAATGAACCCAGAATGATGTGAAATTGTGCTTCGTGCAACATAGTTCTGGGTGTCATTTACAAACCATAAGTGCTAATATCTCCATTCCTTTTTGTGGTTGTAGGGGCTGTTGATTGGAGTACATTAAAACAAACCTGATCTCTCTAGGACATTCAGAAGCCATGTTATAAGCCCACAAAGGTGTAACTGGACTACTTCTTTAAAGTGACACCAGGCCCGGTGACCTTTGGGAAATGGTTTTACCCCCTATAGGAATGTGCGATCATCTTGAAACGTTCAGATCACTTACAACTCAATAGATTCTACCTTCTTGTAGCGTTTCAGCCTGATTGGACCTTGTTTTCACACAAATGGACCCAGAATGAAGTGAAATTGTGAATCGTGCAACATAATTCTGGGTGCCATTTACAAACCATAAGTGCTAATGACTCCATTCCTTTTTGTGTTTGTAGGGTCTCTTGATTGGAGTAGATTAAAACAAACCTGATCTCTCTAGGACATTCAGAAGCCAAGTTATAAGCCCACAAATGTGTAACTGGACTACTTCTTTAAATTGACAACAGATCCGGTGACCTTTGGGACATGGTTTGACCCCCTTAGGAAAGTGCTATCATCATGAAACGTTCAGATCACTTACAACTCAATAGATTCTACCTTCCTGTAACGTTTCAGCCTGATTGGACCTTGTTTTCACACAAATGAACCCAGAATGATGTGAAATTGTGCTTCGTGCAACATAATTCTGGGTGCCATTTACATACCATAAGTGCTAATGACTCCATTCCTTTTTGTGGTTGTAGGGGCTGTTGATTGGAGTACATTAAAACAAACCTGACATCTCTAGGACATTCAGAAGCCAAGTTATAAGCCCACAAATGTGTAACTGGACTACTTCTTTAAATTGACACCAGATCCGGTGACCTTTGCGACATGGATTGACCCCCTTAGGAAAGTGCTATCATCATGAAACGTTCAGATCACTTACAATTCAATAGATTCTACCTTCCTGTAACGTTTCAGCCTGATTGGACCTTGTTTTCACACAAATGAACCCAGAATGATGTGAAATTGTGCTTCGTGCAACATAATTCTGGGTGCCATTTAAAAACCATAAGTGCTAATGACTCCATTCCTTTTTGTGGTTGTAGGGTATGTTGATTGGAGTATACTAAAACAACCCTGATCTCTCTAGGACATTCAGAAGCCAAGTTATAAGCCCACAAATGAGTAACTGGACTACTTCTTTAAATTGACACCAGATCCGGTGACCTTTGGGACATGGGTAGACCCCCTTAGGAAAGTGCTATCATCATGAAACGTTCAGATCACTTACAACTCAGTAGATTCTACCTTCCTGTAACGTTTCAGCCTGATTGGACCTTGTTTTCACACAAATGAACCCAGAATGATGTGAAATTGTGCTTCGTGCAACATAATTCTGGGTGCCATTTACAAACCATAAGTGCTAATATCTCCATTCCTTTTTGTGGTTGTAGGGGCTGTTGATTGGAGTACATTAAAACAAACCTGATCTCTCTAGGACATTCAGAAGCCATGTTATAAGCCCACAAAGGTGTAACTGGACTACTTCTTTAAAGTGACACCAGGCCCGGTGACCTTTGGGAAATGGTTTTACCCCCTATAGGAATGTGCGATCATCTTGAAACGTTCAGATCACTTACAACTCAATAGATTCTACCTTCTTGTAACGTTTCAGCCTGATTGAACCTTGTTTTCACACAAATGGACCCAGAATGATGTGAAATTGTGCTTCGTGCAACATAATTCTGGGTGCCATTTACAAACCATAAGTGCTAATGACTCCATTCCTTTTGTGGTTGTAGGGGCTGTTGATTGGAGTACACTAAAACACACCTAACCTCTCTAGGACATTCAGAAGCCAAGTTATAAGCCCACAAAGGTGTAACTGGACTACTTCTTTAAAGTGACACCAGGCCCGGTGACCTTTGGGACATGGTTTTACCCCCTATAGGAATGTGCGATCATCTTGAAATGTTCAGATCACTTACAACTCAATAGATTCTACCTTCTTGTAGCGTTTCAGCCTGATTGGACCTTGTTTTCACACAAATGGACCCAGAATGATGTGAAATTGTGCTTCGTGCAACATAATTCTGGGTGCCATTTACAAACCATAAGTGCTAATGACTCCATTCCTTTTTGTGGTTGTAGGGGCTGTTGATTGGAGTACACTAAAACAAACCTGATCTCTCTAGGACATTCAGAAGCCAAGTTATAAGCCCACAAATGTGTAACTGGACTACTTCTTTAAATTGACACCAGATCCGGTGATCTTTGGGACATGGTTTGACCCCCTTAGGAAAGTGCTATCATCATGAAACGTTCAGATCACTTACAACTCAGTAGATTCTACCTTCCAGTAACGTTTCAGCCTGATTGGACCTTGTTTTCACACAAATGAACCCAGAATGATGTGAAATTGTGCTTCGTGCAACATAATTCTGGGTGCCATTTAAAAACCATAAGTGCTAATGTCTCCATTCCTTTTTGTGGTTGTAGGGGCTGTTGATTGGAGTACACTAAAGCAAACCTGATCGCTCTAGGACATTCAGAAGCCAAGTTTTAAGCCCACAAATGTGTAACTGGACTACTTCTTTAAATTGACACCAGATCCGGTGACCTTTGGGACATGGTTTGACCCCCTTAGGAAAGTGCTATCATCATGAAACGTTCAGATCACTTACAACTCAATAGATTCTACCTTCCTGTAACGTTTCAGCCTGATTGGACCTTGTTTTCACACAAATGGTCCCAGAATGATGTGAAATTGTGCTTCGTGCAACATAATTCTGGGTGCCATTTACAAACCATAAGTGCTAATGACTCCATTCCTTTTTGTGGTTGTATGGGCTGTTGGTTGGAGTACACTAAAACAAACCTGACCTCTCTAGGACATTCAGAAGCCAAGTTATAAGCCCACAAAGGTGTAACTGGACTACTTCTTTAAAGTGACACCAGGCCTGGTGACCTTTGGGACATGGTTTGACCCCCTATGGGAATGTGAGATCATCATGAAACGTTCAGATCACTTACAACTCAATAGATTCTACCTTCTTGTAATGTTTCAGCCTGATTGGACCTTGTTTTCACACAAATGGACCCAGAATGATGTGAAATTGTGCTTCGTGCAACATAATTCTGGGTGCCATTTACAAACCATAAGGCTAATGACTCCATTCCTTTTGTGGTTGTAGGGGCTGTTGATTGGAGTACACTAAAACAAACCTGATCTCTCTAGGACATTCAGAAGCCAAGTTATAAGCCCACAAATGTGTACCTGGACTACTTCTTTAAATTGACACCAGATCCGGTGACCTTTGGGACATGGTTTGATGCCCTTAGGAAAGTGCTATCATCATGAAACGTTCAGATCACTTACAACTAAATAAATTCTACCTTCCTGTAACGTTTCAGCCTGATTGGACCTTGTTTTCACACAAATGAACCCAGAATGATGTGAAATTGTGCTTCGTGCAACATAATTCTGGGTGCCATTTACAAACCATAAATGCTAATGACTCCATTCCTTTTTGTGGTTGTAGGGGCTGTTGATTGGAGTACATTAAAACAAACCTGATCTCTCTAGGACATTCAGAAGCCAAGTTATAAGCCCACAAATGTGTAACTGGACTACTTCTTTAAATTGACACCAGATCCGGTGACCTTTGGGACATGGTTTGATCCCCTTAAGAAAGTGCTATCATCATGAAACGTTCAGATCACTTACAACTCAATAGATTCTACCTTCCTGTAACGTTTCAGCCTGATTGGACCTTGTTTTCACACAAATTGTCCCAGAATGATGTGAAATTGTGCTTCGTGCAACATAATTCTGGGTGCCATTTACAAACCATAAGTGCTAATGACTCCATTCCTTTTTGTGGTTGTATGGGCTGTTGGTTGGAGTACACTAAAACAAACCTGACCTCTCTAGGACATTCAGAAGCCAAGTTATAAGCCCACAAAGGTGTAACTGGACTACTTCTTTAAAGTGACACCAGGCCTGGTGACCTTTGGGACATGGTTTGACCCCCTATGGGAATGTGAGATCATCATGAAACGTTCAGATCACTTACAACTCAATAGATTCTACCTTCTTGTAATGTTTCAGCCTGATTGGACCTTGTTTTCACACAAATGGACCCAGAATGATGTGAAATTGTGCTTCGTGCAACATAATTCTGGGTGCCATTTACAAACCATAAGGGTAATGAATCCATTCCTTTTGTGGTTGTAGGGGCTGTTGATTGGAGTACACTAAAACAAACCTGATCTCTCTAGGACATTCAGAAGCCAAGTTATAAGCCCACAAATGTGTAACTGGACTACTTCTTTAAATTGACACCAGATCCGGTGACCTTTGGGACATGGTTTGATCCCCTTAGGAAAGCGCTATCATCATGAAACGTTCAGATCACTTACAACTAAATAAATTCTACCTTCCTGTAACGTTTCAGCCTGATTGGACCTTGTTTTCACACAAATGAACCCAGAATGATGTGAAATTGTGCTTCGTGCAACATAATTCTGGGTGCCATTTACAAACCATAAATGCTAATGACTCCATTCCTTTTTGTGGTTGTAGGGGCTGTTGATTGGAGTACATTAAAACAAACCTGATCTCTCTAGGACATTCAGAAGCCAAGTTATAAGCCCACAAATGTGTAACTGGACTACTTCTTTAAATTGACACCAGATCCGGTGACCTTTGGGACATGGTTTGATCCCCTTAGGAAAGTGCTATCATCATGAAACGTTCAGATCACTTACAACTCAATAGATTCTAACTTCCTGTAACGTTTCAGCCTGATTGGACCTGGTTTTCACACAAATGGACCCAGAATCATGTGAAATTGTGCTTCGTGCAACATAATTCTGGGTGCCATTTAAAAACCATAAGTGCTAATGACTCCATTCCTTTTTGTGGTTGTAGGGGCTGTTAATTGGAGTATACTAAAACAAACCTGATCTCTCTAGGACATTCAGAAGCCACGTTATAAGCCCACAAATGTGTAACTGGACTACTTCTTTAAATTGACACCAGATCCGGTGACCTTTGGGACATGGTTTGACCCCCTTAGGAAAGTGCTATCATCATGAAACGTTCAGATCACTTACAACTCAATAGATTCTAACTTCCTGTAACGTTTCAGCCTGATTGGACCTTGTTTTCACACAAATGAACCCAGAATGATGTGAAAGTGTGCTTCGTGCAACATAATTCTGGGTGCCATTTAAAAACCATAAGTGCTAATGACTCCATTCCTCTTTGGGGTAATGGGGGCTGTTAACTGGAGTACTCTAAAACAAACCTGACCTCTCTAGGATATTCAGAAGCCAAGTTATAAGCCCACAAATCTGTAACTGGACTACTTCTTTAAAGTGACACCAGGCCCGGTGACCTTTGGGACATGGTTTGACCCCCTATAGGAATGTGCGATCATCATGAAACGTTCAGATCACTTACAACTCAGTAGATTCTACCTTCTTGTAACGTTTCAGCCTGATTGGACCTTGTTTTCACACAAATTAACCCAGAATGATGTGAAATTGTGCTTCGTGCAACATAATTCTTGGTGCCATTTACAAACCATAAGTGCTAATGACTCCATTCCTTTTTGTGGTTGTAGGGGCTGTTGATTGGAGTACACTAAAACAAACCTAACCTCTCTAGGACATTCAGAAGCCAAGTTATAAGCCCACAAAGATGTAACTGGACTACTTCTTTAAAGTGACACCAGGCCCGGTGACCTTTGGGACATGGTTTTACCCCCTATAGGAATGTGCGATCATCTTGAAACGTTCAAATCACTTACAACTCAATAGATTCTACCTTCTTATAGCGTTTCAGCCTGATTGGACCTTGTTTTCACACAAATGGACCCAGAATGAAGTGAAATTGTGCTTCGTGCAACATAATTCTGGGTGCCATTTACAAACCATAAGTGCTAATGACTCCATTCCTTTTTGTGGTTGTAGGGGCTGTTGATTGGAGTACACTAAAACAAACCTGATCTCTCTAGGACATTCAGAAGCCAAGTTATAAGCCCACAAATGTGTAACTGGACTAATTCTTTAAAGTGACACCAGATCCGGTGACCTTTGCGACATGGTTTGACCCCCTTAGGAAAGTGCTATCATCATGAAACGTTCAGATCACTTACAACTCAATAGATTCTACCTTCCTGTAACGTTTCTGCCTGATTGGACCTTGTTTTCACACAAATGAACCCAGAATGATGTGAAATTGTGCTTCGTGCAACATAATTCTGGGTGCCATTTACAAACCATAAGTGCTAATGACTCCATTCCTTTTTGTGGTTGTAGGGGCTGTTGATTGGAGTACATTAAAACAAACCTGATCTCTCTAGGACATTCAGAAGTCAAGTTATAAGCCTACAAAGATGTAACTGGACTACTTCTTTAAAGTGACACCAGGCCCGGTGACCTTTGGGACATGGTTTTACCCCCTATAGGAACGTGCAATCATCTTGAAACGTTCAGATCACTTACAACTCAATAGATTCTAGCTTCCTGTAACGTTTCAGCCTGATTGGACCTTGTTTTCACACAAATGGACCCAGAATGATGTGAAATTGTGCTTCGTGCAACATAATTCTGGGTGCCATTTACAAACCATAAGTGCTAATGACTCCATTCCTTTTTGTGGTTGTAGGGGCTGTTGATTGGAGTACACTAAAACAAACCTGATCTCTCTAGGGCATTCAGAAGCCAAGTTATAAGCCCACAAATGTGTAACTGGACTACTTCTTTAAATTGACACCATATCCGGTGACCTTTGGGACATGGTTTGACCCCCTTAGGAAAGTGCTATCATCATGAAACGTTCAGATCACTTACAACTCAATAGATTCTACCTTCCTGTAACGTTTCAGCCTGATTGGACCTTGTTTTCACACAAATGAACCCAGAATGATGTGAAATTGTGCTTCGTGCAACATAATTCTGGGTGCCATTTAAAAACCATAAGTGCTAATGACTCCATTCCTTTTTGTGGTTGTAGGGGCTGTTGATTGGAGTACACTGAAACAAAACTGATCGCTCTCGGACATTCAGAAGCCAAGTTATAAGCCCACAAATGTGTAACTGGACTACTTCTTTAAATTGACACCATATCCGGTGACCTTTGGGACATGGTTTGACCCCCTTAGGAAAGTGCTATCATCATGAAACGTTCAGATCACTTACAACGCAATAGATTCTACCTTCCTGTAACGTTTCAGCCTGATTGGACCTTGTTTTCACACAAATGAACCCAGAATGATGTGAAATTGTGCTTCGTGCAACATAATTCTGGGTGCCATTTAAAAACCATAAGTGCTAATGACTCCATTCCTTTTTGTGGTTGTAGGGGCAGTTGATTGGAGTACACTAAAACAAACCTAACCTCTCTAGGACATTCAGAAGCCAAGTTATAAGCCCACAAAGGTGTAACTGGACTACTTCTTTAAAGTGACACTTGGCCCGGTGACCTTTGGGACATGGTTTGACCCCCTATAGGAATGTGCGATCATCTTGAAACGTTCAGATCACTTACAACTCAATAGATTCTAGCTTCTTGTAGCGTTTCAGCCGGATTGGACCTTGTTTTCACACAAATTGACCCAGAATGATGTGAAATTGTGCTTCGTGCAACATAATTCTGGGTGCCACTTACAAACCATTAAGTGCTAATGACTCCATTCCTTTTTGTGGTTGTAGGGGCTGTTGATTGGAGTACATTAAAACAAACCTGATCTCTCTAGGACATTCAGAAGCCAAGTTATAAGCCCACAAATGTGTAACTGGACTAATTCTTTAAATTGACACCAGATCCAGTGACCTTTGGGACATGGTTTGACCCCCTTAGGAAAGTGCTATCATCATGAAACGTTCAGATCACTTACAACTCATTAGATTCTACCTTCCTGTAACGGTTCAGCCTGATTGGACCTTGTTTTCACACAAATGTTGACCCAGAATGATGTGAAATTGTGCTTCGTGCAACATAATTCTGGGTGCCATTTAAAAACCATAAGTGCTAATGACTCCATTCCTTTTTGTGGTTGTAGGGGCTGTTGATTGGAGTACACTAAAATAAACCTGATCTCTCTAGGACATTCAGAAGCCAAGTTATAAGCCCACAAATGTGTAACTGGACTACTTCTTTAAATTGACACCAGATCCGGTGACCTTTGGGACATGGTTTGACCCCCTTAGGAAAGTGCTATCATCATGAAACGTTCAGATCACTTACAACTCAATAGATTCTACCTTCCTGTAACGTTTCAGCCTGATTGGACCTTGTTTTCACACAAATGAACCCAGAATGATGTGAAATTGTGCTTCGTGCAACATAATTCTGGGTGCCATTTACAAACCATAAGTGCTAATGACTCCATTCCTTTTTGTGGTTGTAGGGGCTGTTGATTGGAGTACACTAAAACAAACTTGACCTCTCTAGGACATTCAGAAGCCAAGTTATAAGCCCACAAAGGTGTAACTGGACTACTTCTTTAAAGTGACACCAGGCCCGGTGACCTTTGGGACATGGTTTTACCCCCTATAAGAAGGTGCGATCATCTTGAAACATTCAGATCACTTACAACTCAATAGATTCTACCTTCTTGTAGAGTTTCAGCCTGATTGGACCTTGTTTTCACACAAATGGACCCAGAATGATGTGAAATTGTGCTTCGTGCAACATAATTCTGGGTGCCATTTACAAACCATAAGTGCTAATGACTCCATTCCTTTTTGTGGTTGTAGGGGCTGTTGATTGGAGTACATTAAAACAAACCTGATCTCTCTAGGACATTCAGAAGTCAAGTTATAAGCCCACAAATGTGTAACTGGACTACTACTTTAAATTGACACCAGATCCGGTGACCTTTGGGACATGGATTGACCCCCTTAGGAAAGTGCTATCATCATGAAACATTCAGATCACTTACAACTCAATAGATTCTACCTTCCTGTTACGTTTCAGCCTGATTGGACCTTGTTTTCACACAAATGAACCCAGAATGATGTGAAATTGTGCTTCGTGCAACATAATTCTGGGTGCCATTTACAAACCTTAAGTGCTAATGACTCCATTCCTTTCTGTGGTTGTAGGGGCTGTTGATTGGAGTACACTAAAACAAACCTGATCTCTCTAGGACATTCAGAAGCCAAGTTATAAGCCCACAAATGTGTAACTGGACTACTTCTTTAAATTGACACCAGATCCGCTGACCTTTGGGACATGGTTTGACCCCCTTAGGAAAGTGCTATCATCATGAAACGTTCAGATCACTTACAACTCAATAGATTCTACCTTCCTGTAACGTTTCAGCCTGATTGGACCTTGTTTTCACACAAATGAACCCAGAATGATGTGAAATTGTGCTTCGTGCAACATAATTCTGGGTGCCATTTACAAACCATAAGTGCTAATGACTCCATTCCTTTTTGTGGTTGTAGGGGCTGTTGATTGGAGTACACTAAAACAAACTTGACCTCTCTAGGACATTCAGAAGCCAAGTTATAAGCCCACAAAGGTGTAACTGGACTACTACTTTAAATTGACACCAGATCCGGTGACATTTGGGACATGGTTTGACCCCCTTAGGAAAGTGCTATCATCATGAAACGTTCAGATCACTTACAACTCAATAGATTCTACCTTCCTGTAACGTTTCAGCCTGATTGGACCTTGTTTTCACACAAATGAACCCAGAATGATGTGAAATTGTGCTTCGTGCAACATAATTCTGGGTGCCATTTAAAAACCATAAGTGCTAATGACTCCATTCCTTTTTGTGGTTGTAGGGGCTGTTGATTGGAGTATACTAAAGCAAACCTGATCTCTCTAGGACATTCAGAAGCCAAGTTATAAGCCCACACATGTGTAACTGGACTACTTCTTTAGACACCAGATCCGGTGACCTTTGGGACATGGTTTGACCCCCTTAGGGAAGTGCTATCATCATGAAACGTTCAGATCACTTACAATTTAATAGATTCTACCTTCCTGTAATGTTTCAGCCTGATTGGACCTTGTTTTCACACAAATGGACCCAGAATGATGTGAAATTGTGCTTCGTGCAACATAATTCTGGGTGCCATTTACAAACCATAAGTGCTAATGACTCCATTCCTTTTTGTGGTTGTAGGGGCTGTTGATTGGAGTACACTAAAACAAACCTGATCTCTCTAGGGCATTCAGAAGCCAAGTTATAAGCCCACAAATGTGTAACTGGACTACTTCTTTAAATTGACACCAGATCCGGTGACCTTTGGGACATGGTTTGACCCCCTTAGGAAAGTGCTATCATCATGAAACGTTCAGATCACTTACAACTCAATAGATTCTACCTTCCTGTAACGTTTCAGCCTGATTGGACCTTGTTTTCACACAAATTAACCCAGAATGATGTGAAATTGTGCTTCGTGCAACATAATTCTGGGTGCCATTTAAAAACCATAAGTGCTAATGACTCCATTCCTTTTTGTGGTTGTAGGGGCTGTTGATTGGAGTACACTAAAACAAAACTGATCGCTCTCGCACATTCAGAAGCCAAGTTATAAGCCCACAAATGTGTAACTGGACTACTTCTTTAAATTGACACCATATCCGGTGACCTTTGGGACATGGTTTGACCCCCTTAGGAAAGTGCTATCATCATGAAACGTTCAGATCACTTACAACGCAATAGATTCTACCTTCCTGTAACGTTTCAGCCTGATTGGACCTTGTTTTCACACAAATGAACCCAGAATGATGTGAAATTGTGCTTCGTGCAACATAATTCTGGGTGCCATTTAAAAACCATAAGTGCTAATGACTCCATTCCTTTTTGTGGTTGTAGGGGCTGTTGATTGGAGTACACAAAAACAAACCTAACCTCTCTAGGACATTCAGAAGCCAAGTTATAAGCCCACAAAGGTGTAACTGGACTACTTCTTTAAAGTGACACTTGGCCCGGTGACCTTTGGGACATGGTTTGACCCCCTATAGGAATGTGCGATCATCTTGAAACGTTCAGATCACTTACAACTCAATAGATTCTACCTTCTTGTAGCGTTTCAGCCGGATTGGACCTTGTTTTCACACAAATTGACCCAGAATGATGTGAAATTGTGCTTCGTGCAACATAATTCTGGGTGCCACTTACAAACCATAAGTGCTAATGACTCCATTCCTTTTTGTGGTTGTAGGGGCTGTTGATTGGAGTACATTAAAACAAACCTGATCTCTCTAGGACATTCAGAAGCCAAGTTATAAGCCCACAAATGTGTAACTGGACTACTTCTTTAAATTGACACCAGATCCAGTGACCTTTGGGACATGGTTTGACCCCCTTAGGAAAGTGCTATCATCATGAAACGTTCAGATCACTTACAACTCAATAGATTCTACCTTCCTGTAACGTTTCAGCCTGATTGGACCTTGTTTTCACACAAATGTTGACCCAGAATGATGTGAAATTGTGCTTCGTGCAACATAATTCTGGGTGACATTTACAAACATAAGTGCTAATGACTCCATTCCTTTTTGTGGTTGTAGGGGCTGTTGATTGGAGTACATTAAAACAAACCTGATCTCTCTAGGACATTCAGAAGTCAAGTTATAAGCCCACAAATGTGTAACTGGACTACTACTTTAAATTGACACCAGATCCGGTGACCTTTGGGACATGGATTGACCCCCTTAGGAAAGTGCTATCATCATGAAACATTCAGATCACTTACAACTCAATAGATTCTACCTTCCTGTAACGTTTCAGCCTGATTGGACCTTGTTTTCACACAAATGAACCCAGAATGATGTGAAATTGTGCTTCGTGCAACATAATTCTGGGTGCCATTTACAAACCTTAAGTGCTAATGACTCCATTCCTTTTTGTGGTTGTAGGGGCTGTTGATTGGAGTACACTAAAACAAACCTGATCTCTCTAGGACATTCAGAAGCCAAGTTATAAGCCCACAAATGTGTAACTGGACTACTTCTTTAAATTGACACCAGATCCGGTGACCTTTGGGACATGGTTTGACCCCCTTAGGAAAGTGCTATCATCATGAAACGTTCAGATCACTTACAACTCAATACATTCTAACTTCCTGTAACGTTTCGGCCTGATTGGACCTTGTTTTCACACAAATGAACCCAGAATGATGTGAAATTGTGCTTCGTGCAACATAATTCTGGGTGCCATTTACAAACCATAAGTGCTAATGACTCCATTCCTTTTTGTGGTTGTAGGGGCTGTTGATTGGAGTACACTAAAACAAACTTGACCTCTCTAGGACATTCAGAAGCCAAGTTATAAGCCCACAAAGGTGTAACTGGACAACTTCTTTAAAGTGACACCAGGCCCGGTGACCTTTGGGACATGGTTTTACCCCCTATAGGAATGTGCGATCATCTTGAAACATTCAGATCAATTACAACTCAATAGATTCTACCTTCTTGTAGAGTTTCAGCCTGATTGGACCTTGTTTTCACACAAATGGACCCAGAATGATGTGAAATTGTGCTTCGTGCAACATAATTCTGGGTGCCATTTACAAACCATAAGTGCTAATGACTCCATTCCTTTTTGTGGTTGTAGGGGCTGTTGATTGGAGTACATTAAAACAAACCTGATCTCTCTAGGACATTCAGAAGTCAAGTTATAAGCCCACAAATGTGTAACTGGACTACTACTTTAAATTGACACCAGATCCGGTGACCTTTGGGACATGGATTGACCCCCTTAGGAAAGTGCTATCATCATGAAACATTCAGATCACTTACAACTCAATAGATTCTACCTTCCTGTAACGTTTCAGCCTGATTGGACCTTGTTTTCACACAAATGAACCCAGAATGATGTGAAATTGTGCTTCGTGCAACATAATTCTGGGTGCCATTTACAAACCTTAAGTGCTAATGACTCCATTCCTTTTTGTGGTTGTAGGGGCTGTTGATTGGAGTACACTAAAACAAACCTGATCTCTCTAGGACATTCAGAAGCCAAGTTATAAGCCCACAAATGTGTAACTGGACTACTTCTTTAAATTGACACCAGATCCGCTGACCTTTGGGACATGGTTTGACCCCCTTAGGAAAGTGCTATCATCATGAAACGTTCAGATCACTTACAACTCAATAGATTCTACCTTCCTGTAACGTTTCAGCCTGATTGGACCTTGTTTTCACACAAATGAACCCAGAATGATGTGAAATTGTGCTTCGTGCAACATAATTCTGGGTGCCATTTACAAACCATAAGTGCTAATGACTCCATTCCTTTTTGTGGTTGTAGGGGCTGTTGATTGGAGTACACTAAAACAAACTTGACCTCTCTAGGACATTCAGAAGCCAAGTTATAAGCCCACAAAGGTGTAACTGGACTACTACTTTAAATTGACACCAGATCCGGTGACATTTGGGACATGGTTTGACCCCCTTAGGAAAGTGCTATCATCATGAAACGTTCAGATCACTTACAACTCAATAGATTCTACCTTCCTGTAACGTTTCAGCCTGATTGGACCTTGTTTTCACACAAATGAACCCAGAATGATGTGAAATTGTGCTTCGTGCAACATAATTCTGGGTGCCATTTAAAAACCATAAGTGCTAATGACTCCATTCCTTTTTGTGGTTGTAGGGGCTGTTGATTGGAGTATACTAAAACAAACCTGATCTCTCTAGGACATTCAGAAGCCAAGTTATAAGCCCACACATGTGTAACTGGACTACTTCTTTAGACACCAGATCCGGTGACCTTTGGGACATGGTTTGACCCCCTTAGGGAAGTGCTATCATCATGAAACGTTCAGATCACTTACAATTTAATAGATTCTACCTTCCTGTAATGTTTCAGCCTGATTGGACCTTGTTTTCACACAAATGGACCCAGAATGATGTGAAATTGTGCTTCGTGCAACATAATTCTGGGTGCCATTTACAAACCATAAGTGCTAATGACTCCATTCCTTTTTGTGGTTGTAGGGGCTGTTGATTGGAGTACACTAAAACAAACCTGATCTCTCTAGGGCATTCAGAAGCCAAGTTATAAGCCCACAAATGTGTAACTGGACTACTTCTTTAAATTGACACCAGATCCGGTGACCTTTGGGACATGGTTTGACCCCCTTAGGAAAGTGCTATCATCATGAAACGTTCAGATCACTTACAACTCAATAGATTCTACCTTCCTGTAACGTTTCAGCCTGATTGGACCTTGTTTTCACACAAATTAACCCAGAATGATGTGAAATTGTGCTTCGTGCAACATAATTCTGGGTGCCATTTAAAAACCATAAGTGCTAATGACTCCATTCCTTTTTGTGGTTGTAGGGGCTGTTGATTGGAGTACACTAAAACAAAACTGATCGCTCTCGGACATTCAGAAGCCAAGTTATAAGCCCACAAATGTGTAACTGGACTACTTCTTTAAATTGACACCATATCCGGTGACCTTTGGGACATGGTTTGACCCCCTTAGGAAAGTGCTATCATCATGAAACGTTCAGATCACTTACAACGCAATAGATTCTACCTTCCTGTAACGTTTCAGCCTGATTGGACCTTGTTTTCACACAAATGAACCCAGAATGATGTGAAATTGTGCTTCGTGCAACATAATTCTGGGTGCCATTTAAAAACCATAAGTGCTAATGACTCCATTCCTTTTTGTGGTTGTAGGGGCTGTTGATTGGAGTACACAAAAACAAACCTAACCTCTCTAGGACATTCAGAAGCCAAGTTATAAGCCCACAAAGGTGTAACTGGACTACTTCTTTAAAGTGACACTTGGCCCGGTGACCTTTGGGACATGGTTTGACCCCCTATAGGAATGTGCGATCATCTTGAAACGTTCAGATCACTTACAACTCAATAGATTCTACCTTCTTGTAGCGTTTCAGCCGGATTGGACCTTGTTTTCACACAAATTGACCCAGAATGATGTGAAATTGTGCTTCGTGCAACATAATTCTGGGTGCCACTTACAAACCATAAGTGCTAATGACTCCATTCCTTTTTGTGGTTGTAGGGGCTGTTGATTGGAGTACATTAAAACAAACCTGATCTCTCTAGGACATTCAGAAGCCAAGTTATAAGCCCACAAAGGTGTAACTGGACTACTTCTTTAAATTGACACCAGATCCAGTGACCTTTGGGACATGGTTTGACCCCCTTAGGAAAGTGCTATCAACATGAAACGTTCAGATCACTTACAACTCAATAGATTCTACCTTCCTGTAACGTTTCAGCCTGATTGGACCTTGTTTTCACACAAATGTTAACCCAGAATGATGTGAAATTGTGCTTCGTGCAACATAATTCTGGGTGCCATTTAAAAACCATAAGTGCTAATGACTCCATTCCTTTTTGTGGTTGTAGGGGCTGTTGATTGGAGTACACTAAAATAAACCTGATCTCTCTAGGACATTCAGAAGCCAAGTTATAAGCCCACAAATGTGTAACTGGACTACTTCTTTAAATTGACACCAGATCCGGTGACCTTTGGGACATGGTTTGACCCCCTTAGGAAAGTGCTATCATCATGAAACGTTCAGATCACTTACAACTCAATAGATTCTACCTTCCTGTAACGTTTCAGCCTGACTGGACCTTGTTTTCACACAAATGAACCCAGAATGATGTGAAATTGTGCTTCGTGCAACATAATTCTGGGTGCCATTTACAAACCATAAGTGCTAATGACTCCATTCCTTTTTGTGGTTGTAGGGGCTGTTGAATGGAGTACACTAAAACAAACTTGACCTCTCTAGGACATTCAGAAGCCAAGTTATAAGCCCACAAAGGTGTAACTGGACAACTTCTTTAAAGTGACACCAGGCCCGGTGACCTTTGGGACATGGTTTTACCCCCTATAAGAATGTGCGATCATCTTGAAACATTCAGATCACTTACAACTCAATAGATTCTACCTTCTTGTAGAGTTTCAGCCTGATTGGACCTTGTTTTCACACAAATGGACCCAGAATGATGTGAAATTGTGCTTCGTGCAACATAATTCTGGGTGCCATTTACAAACCATAAGTGCTAATGACTCCATTCCTTTTTGTGGTTGTAGGGGCTGTTGATTGGAGTACACTAAAACAAACCTGATCTCTCTAGGACATTCAGAAGTCAAGTTATAAGCCCACAAATGTGTAACTGGACTACTACTTTAAATTGACACCAGATCCGGTGACCTTTGGGACATGGTTTGACCCCCTTAGGAAAGTGCTATCATCATGAAACATTCAGATCACTTACAACTCAATAGATTCTACCTTCCTGTAACGTTTCAGCCTGATTGGACCTTGTTTTCACACAAATGAACCCAGAATGATGTGAAATTGTGCTTCGTGCAACATAATTCTGGGTGCCATTTACAAACCTTAAGTGCTAATGACTCCATTCCTTTTTGTGGTTGTAGGGGCTGTTGATTGGAGTACACTAAAACAAACCTGATCTCTCTAGGACATTCAGAAGCCAAGTTATAAGCCCACAAATGTGTAACTGGACTACTTCTTTAAATTGACACCAGATCCGGTGACCTTTGGGACATGGTTTGACCCCCTTAGGAAAGTGCTATCATCATGAAACGTTCAGATCACTTACAACTCAATAGATTCTACCTTCCTGTAACGTTTCAGCCTGATTGGACCTTGTTTTCACACAAATGAACCCAGAATGATGTGAAATTGTGCTTCGTGCAACATAATTCTGGGTGCCATTTACAAACCATAAGTGCTAATGACTCCATTCCTTTTTGTGGTTTTAGGGGCTGTTGATTGGACTTCACTAAAACAAACTAACCTCTCTAGGACATTCAGAAGCCAAGTTATAATCCCAAAAGGTGTAACAGGACTACTACTTTAAAGTGACACCAGGCCCGGTGACCTTTGGGACATGGTTTTACCCCCTATAGGAATGTGCGATCATCTTGAAATGTTCAGATCACTTACAACTCAATAGATTCTACCTTCTTGTAGCGTTTCAGCCTGATTGGACCTTGTTTTCACACAAATGGACCCAGAATGATGTGAAATTGTTCTTCGTGCAACATAATTCTGGGTGCCATTTACAAACCATAAGTGCTAAAGACTCCATTCCTTTTTGTGGTTGTAGGGGCTGTTGATTGGAGTACACTAAAACAAACCTTATCTCTCTAGGACATTCAGAAGCCAAGTTATAAGCCCACAAATGTGTAACTGGACTACTTCTTTAAATTGACACCAGATCCGGTGACTTTTGGGACATGGTTTGACCCCCTTAGGAAAGTGCTATCATCATGAAATGTTCAGATCACTTGCAACTCAATAGATTCTACCTTCCTGTAACGTTTCAGCCTGATTGGACCTTGTTTTCACACAAATGAACCCAGAATGATGTGAAATTGTGCTTCGTGCAACATAATTCTGGGTGCCATTTACAAACCATAAGTCCTATTATCTCCATTCCTTTTTGTGGTTGTAGGGGCTGTTGATTGGAGTACATTAAAACAAACCTGATCTCTCTAGGACATTCAGAAGCCAAGTTATAAGCCCACAAATGTGTAACTGGACTACTTCTTTAAATTGACACCAGATCCGGTGACCTTTGGGACATGGTTTGATCCCCTTAGGAAAGCGCTATCATCATGAAACGTTCAGATCACTTACAACTAAATAGATTCTACCTTCCTGTAACGTTTCAGCCTTATTGGACCTTGTTTTCACACAAATGAACCCAGAATGATGTGAAATTGTGCTTCGTGCAACATAATTCTGGGTGCCATTTACAAACCATAAATGCTAATGACTCCATTCCTTTTTGTGGTTGTAGGGGCTGTTGATTGGAGTACATTAAAACAAACCTGATCTCTCTAGGACATTCAGAAGCCAAGTTATAAGCCCACGAATGTGTAACTGGACTACTTCTTTAAAGTGACACCAGGCCCGGTGACCTTTGGGACATGGTTTGACCCCCTTAGGAAAGTGCTATCATCATGAAACGTTCAGATCACTTACAACTAAATAGATTCTACCTTCCTGTAACGTTTCAGCCTGATTGGACCTTGTTTTCACACAAATGAACCCAGAATGATGTGAAATTGTGCTTCGTGCAACATAATTCTGGGTGCCATTTACAAACCATAAATGCTAATGACTTCATTCCTTTTAGTGGTAATGGGGCTGCTAATTGGAGTACTCTAAAACAAACCTGACCTCTCTAGGATATTCAGAAGCCAAGTTATAAGCCCACAAAAGTGTAACTGGACTACTTCTTTAAAGTGACACCAGGCCCGGTGACCTTTGGGACATGGTTTGACCCCCTTAGGAAAGTGCTATCATCATGAAACGTTCAGATCACTTACAATTCAATAGATTCTACCTTCCTGTAACGTTTCAGCCTGATTGTACCTTGTTTTCACACAAATGAACCCAGAATAATGTGAAATTGTGCTTCATGCAACATAATTCTGGGTGCCATTTAAAAACCATAAGTGCTAATGACTCCATTCCTTATTGTGGTTGTAGGGGCTGTTGATTGGAGTATACTAAAACAAACCTGATGTCTCTAGGACATTCAGAAGCCAAGTTATAAGCCCACAAATGTGTAACTGGACTACTTCTTTAAATTGACACCAGATCCGGTGACCTTTGGGACATGGTTTGACCCCCTTAGGAAAGTGCTATCATCATGAAACGTTCAGATCACTTACAACTCAATAGATTCTACCTTCCTGTAACGTTTCAGCCTGATTGGACCTTGTTTTCACACAAATGGACCCAGAATGATGTGAAATTTTGCTTCGTGCAACATAATTCTGGGGGCCATTTACAAACCATAAGTGCTAATTACTCCATTCCTTTTTGTGGTTGTAGGGGCTGTTGATTGGAGTACACTAAAACAAACCTAACCTCTCTAGGACATTCAGAAGCCAAGTTATAAGCCCACAAACGTGTAACTGGACTACTTCTTTAAAGTGACACCAGGCCCGGTGACCTTTGGGACATGGTTTTACCCCCTATAGGAATGTGCGATCATCTTGAAACGTTCAGATCACTTACAACTCAATAGATTCTACCTTCTTGTAGCGTTTCAGCCTGATTGGACCTTGTTTTCACACAAATGGACCAAGAATGATGTGAAATTGTGCTTCGTGCAACATAATTCTGGGTGCCATTTACAAACCATAAGTGCTAATGACTCCATTCCTTTTTGTGGTTGTAGGGGCTGTTGATTGGAGTACACTAAAACAAACCTGATCTCTCTAGGACATTCAGAAGCCAAGTTATAAGCCCACAAATGTGTAACTGGACTACTTCTTTAAATTGACACCAGATCCGGTGATCTTTGGGACATCGTTTGACCCCCTTAGGAAAGTGCTATCATCATGAAACGTTCAGATCACTTACAACTCAGTAGATTCTACCTTCCTGTAACGTTTCAGCCTGATTGGACCTTGTTTTCACACAAATGAACCCAGAATGATGTGAAATTGTGCTTCGTGCAACATAATTCTGGGTGCCATTTAAAAACCATAAGTGCTAATGACTCCATTCCGTTTTGTGGTTGTAGGGGCTGTTGATTGGAGTACACTAAAACAACCCTGACCTCTCTAGGACATTCAGAAGCCAAGTTATAAGCCCACAAATGTGTAACTGGACTACTTCTTTAAAGTGACACCAGATCCAGTGACCTTTGGGACATGGTTTGACCCCCTTAGGAAAGTGCGATCATCATGAAACGTTCAGATCACTTACAACTCAATAGATTCTACCTTCCTGTATTGTTTCAGCCTGATTGGACCTTGTTTTCACACAAATGAACCCAGAATGATGTGAAATTGTGCTTCGTGCAACATAATTCTGGGTGCCATTTAAAAACCATAAGTGCTAATGTCTCCATTCCTTTTTGTGGTTGTAGGGGCTGTTGATTGGAGTACACTAAAGCAAACCTGATCGCTCTAGGACATTCAGAAGCCAAGTTATAAGCCCACAAATGTGTAACTGGACTACTTCTTTAAATTGACACCAGATCCGGTGACCTTTGGGACATGGTTTGACCCCCTTAGGAAAGTGCTATCATCATGAAACGTTCAGATCACTTACAACGCAATAGATTCTACCTTCCTGTAACGTTTCAGCCGGATTGGACCTTGTTTTCACACAAATGAACCCAGAATGATGTGAAATTGTGCTTCGTGCAACATAATTCTGGGTGCCATTTACAAACCATAAATGCTAATGACTCCATTCCTTTTTGTGGTTGTAGGGGCTGTTGATTGGAGTACATTAAAACAAACCTGATCTCTCTAGGACATTCAGAAGCCAAGTTATAAGCCCACAAAGGTGTAACTGGACTACTTTTTTAAAGTGACACCAGGCCCGGTGACCTTTGGGACATGGTTTGACCCCCTTAGGAAAGTGCTATCATCATGAAACGTTCAGATCACTTACAATTCAATAGATTCTACCTTCCTGTAACGTTTCAGCCTGATTGTACCTTGTTTTCACACAAATGAACCCAGAATAATGTGAAATTGTGCTTCGTGCAACATAATTCTGGGTGCCATTTAAAAACCATAAGTGCTAATGACTCCATTCCTTATTGTGGTTGTAGGGGCTGTTGATTGGAGTATACTAAAACAAACCTGATGTCTCTAGGACATTCAGAAGCCAGGTTATAAGCCCACAAATGTGTAACTGGACTACTTCTTTAAAGTGACACCAGGCCCGGTGACCTTTGGGACATGGTTTGACCCCCTTAGGAAAGTGCTATCATCATGAAACGTTCAGATCACTTACAATTCAATAGATTCTACCTTCCTGTAACGTTTCAGCCTGATTGTACCTTGTTTTCACACAAATGAACCCAGAATAATGTGAAATTGTGCTTCGTGCAACATAATTCTGGGTGCCATTTAAAAACCATAAGTGCTAATGACTCCATTCCTTATTGTGGTTGTAGGGGCTGTTGATTGGAGTATACTAAAACAAACCTGATGTCTCTAGGACATTCAGAAGCCAAGTTATAAGCCCACAAATGTGTAACTGGACTACTTCTTTAAATTGACACCAGATCCGGTGACCTTTGGGACATGGTTTGACCCCCTTAGGAAAGTGCTATCATCATGAAACGTTCAGATCACTTACAACTCAATAGATTCTACCTTCCTGTAACGTTTCAGCCTGATTGGACCTTGTTTTCACACAAATGGACCCAGAATGATGTGAAATTTTGCTTCGTGCAACATAATTCTGGGGGCCATTTACAAACCATAAGTGCTAATTACTCCATTCCTTTTTGTGGTTGTAGGGGCTGTTGATTGGAGTACACTAAAACAAACCTAACCTCTCTAGGACATTCAGAAGCCAAGTTATAAGCCCACAAAGGTGTAACTGGACTACTTCTTTAAAGTGACACCAGGCCCGGTGACCTTTGGGACATGGTTTTACCCCCTATAGGAATGTGCGATCATCTTGAAACGTTCAGATCACTTACAACTCAATAGATTCTACCTTCTTGTAGCGTTTCAGCCTGATTGGACCTTGTTTTCACACAAATGGACCAAGAATGATGTGAAATTGTGCTTCGTGCAACATAATTCTGGGTGCCATTTACAAACCATAAGTGCTAATGACTCCATTCCTTTTTGTGGTTGTAGGGGCTGTTGATTGGAGTACACTAAAACAAACCTTATCTCTCTAGGACATTCAGAAGCCAAGTTATAAGCCCACAAATGTGTAACTGGACTACTTCTTTAAATTGACACCAGATCCGGTGATCTTTGGGACATCGTTTGACCCCCTTAGGAAAGTGCTATCATCATGAAACGTTCAGATCACTTACAACTCAGTAGATTCTACCTTCCTGTAACGTTTCAGCCTGATTGGACCTTGTTTTCACACAAATGAACCCAGAATGATGTGAAATTGTGCTTCGTGCAACATAATTCTGGGTGCCATTTAAAAACCATAAGTGCTAATGACTCCATTCCGTTTTGTGGTTGTAGGGGCTGTTGATTGGAGTACACTAAAACAACCCTGACCTCTCTAGGACATTCAGAAGCCAAGTTATAAGCCCACAAATGTGTAACTGGACTACTTCTTTAAAGTGACACCAGATCCAGTGACCTTTGGGACATGGTTTGACCCCCTTAGGAAAGTGCGATCATCATGAAACGTTCAGATCACTTACAACTCAATAGATTCTACCTTCCTGTATTGTTTCAGCCTGATTGGACCTTGTTTTCACACAAATGAACCCAGAATGATGTGAAATTGTGCTTCGTGCAACATAATTCTGGGTGCCATTTAAAAACCATAAGTGCTAATGTCTCCATTCCTTTTTGTGGTTGTAGGGGCTGTTGATTGGAGTACACTAAAGCAAACCTGATCGCTCTAGGACATTCAGAAGCCAAGTTATAAGCCCACAAATGTGTAACTGGACTACTTCTTTAAATTGACACCAGATCCGGTGACCTTTGGGACATGGTTTGACCCCCTTAGGAAAGTGCTATCATCATGAAACGTTCAGATCACTTACAACGCAATAGATTCTACCTTCCTGTAACGTTTCAGCCGGATTGGACCTTGTTTTCACACAAATGAACCCAGAATGATGTGAAATTGTGCTTCGTGCAACATAATTCTGGGTGCCATTTACAAACCATAAATGCTAATGACTCCATTCCTTTTTGTGGTTGTAGGGGCTGTTGATTGGAGTACATTAAAACAAACCTGATCTCTCTAGGACATTCAGAAGCCAAGTTATAAGTCCACAAATGTGTAACTGGACTACTACTTTAAATTGACAACAGATCCGGTGACCTTTGGGACATGGTTTGACCCCCTTAGGAAAGTGCTATCATCATGAAACGTTCAGATCACTTACAACTCAATAGATTCTACCTTCCTGTAACGTTTCAGCCTGATTGGACCTTGTTGTCACACACATGAACCCAGAATGATGTGAAATTGTGCTTCGTGCAACATAATTCTGGGTGCCATTTACAAACCATAAGTGCTAATGACTCCATTCCTTTTTGTGGTTGTAGGGGCTGTTGATTGGAGTACACTAAAACAAACCTGACCTCTCTAGGACATTCAGAAGCCAAGTTATAAGCCCACAAAGGTGTAACTGGACTACTTCTTTAAAGTGACACCAGGCCCGGTGACCTTTGGGACATGGTTTGACCCCCTATGGGAATGTGAGATCATCATGAAATGTTCAGATCACTTACAACTCAATAGATTTTACCTTCTTGTAACGTTTCAGCCTCATTGGACCTTGTTTTCACACAAATGGACCCAGAATGATGTGAAATTGTGCTTCGTGCAACATAATTCTGGATGCCATTTACAAACCATAAGTGCTAATGACTCCATTCCTTTTGTGGTTGTAGGGGCTGTTGATTGGAGTACACTAAAACAAACTTGATCTCTCTAGGACATTCAGAAGCCAAGTTATAACCCCACAAATGTGTAACTGGACTACTTCTTTAAATTGACACCAGATCCGGTGACCTTTGGGACATGGTTTGATCCCCTTAGGAAAGCGCTATCATAATGAAACGTTCAGATCACTTACAACTAAATAGATTCTACCTTCTTGTAACGTTGCAGCCTGATTGGACCTTGTTTTCACACAAATGAACCCAGAATGATGTGAAATTGTGCTTCGTGCAACATAATTCTGGGTGCCATTTACAAACCATAAGTGCTAATGACTCCATTCCTTTTTGTGGTTGTAGGGGCTGTTGATTGGAGTATACTAAAACAAACCTGATCTCTCTAGGACATTCAGAAGCCAAGTTATAAGCCCACAAAGGTGTAACTGGACTACTTCTTTAAAGTGACACTTGGCCCGGTGACCTTTGGGACATGGTTTGACCCCCTATAGGAATGTGCGATCATCTTGAAACGTTCAGATCACTTACAACTCAATAGATTCTACCTTCTTGTAGCGTTTCAGCCGGATTGGACCTTGTTTTCACACAAATTGACCCAGAATGATGTGAAATTGTGCTTCGTGCAACATAATTCTGGGTGCCATTTACAAACCATAAATGCTAATGACTTCATTCCTTTTAGTGGTAATGGGGGCTGCTAATTGGAGTACTCTAAAACAAACCTGACCTCTCTAGGATATTCAGAAGCCAAGTTATAAGCCCACAAAGGTGTAACTGGACTACTTCTTTAAAGTGACACCAGGCCCGGTGACCTTTGGGACATGGTTTGACCCCCTTAGGAAAGTGCTATCATCATGAAACGTTCAGATCACTTACAATTCAATAGATTCTACCTTCCTGTAACGTTTCAGCCTGATTGTACCTTGTTTTCAAACAAATGAACCCAGAATGATGTGAAATTGTGCTTCGTGCAACATAATTCTGGGTGCCATTTAAAAACCATAAGTGCTAATGACTCCATTCCTTATTGTGGTTGTAGGGGCTGTTGATTGGAGTATACTAAAACAAACCTGATCTCTCTAGGACATTCAGAAGCCAAGTTATAAGCCCACAAATGTGTAACTGGACTACTTCTTTAAATTGACACCAGATCCGGTGACCTTTGGGACATGGTTTGACCCCCTTAGGAAAGTGCTATCATCATGAAACGTTCAGATCACTTACAACTCAATAGATTCTACCTTCCTGTAACGTTTCAGCCTGATTGGACCTTGTTTTCACACAAATGGACCCAGAATGATGTGAAATTGTGCTTCGTGCAACATAATTCTGGGGGCCATTTACAAACCATAAGTGCTAATTACTCCATTCCTTTTTGTGGTTGTAGGGGCTGTTGATTGGAGTACACTAAAACAAACCTGACCTCTCTAGGACATTCAGAAGCCAAGTTATAAGCCCACAAAGGTGTAACTGGACTACTTCTTTAAAGTGACACCAGGCCCGGTGACCTTTGGGACATGGTTTTACCCCCTATAGGAATGTGCGATCATCTTGAAACGTTCAGATCACTTACAACTCAATAGATTCTACCTTCTTGTAGCGTTTCAGCCTGATTGGACCTTGTTTTCACACAAATGGACCCAGAATGATGTGAAATTGTACTTCGTGCAACATAATTCTGGGTGCCATTTACAAACCATAAGTGCTAATGACTCCATTCCTTTTTGTGGTTGTAGGGGCTGTTGATTGGAGTACACTAAAGCAAACCTGATCGCTCTAGGACATTCAGAAGCCAAGTTATAAGCCCACAAATGTGTAACTGGACTACTTCTTTAAATTGACACCAGATCCGGTGACCTTTGGGACATGGTTTGACCCCCTATGGGAATGTGAGATCATCATGAAACGTTCAGATCACTTACAACTCAATAGATTCTACCTTCTTGTAACGTTTCAGCCTGATTGGACCTTGTTTTCACACAAATGGACCCAGAATGATGTGAAATTGTGCTTCGTGCAACATAATTCTGGGTGCCATTTACAAACCATAAGTGCTAATGACTCCATTCCTTTTGTGGTTGTAGGGGCTGTTGATTGGAGTACACTAAAACAAACTTGATCTCTCTAGGACATTCAGAAGCCAAGTTATAAGCCCACAAATGTGTAACTGGACTACTTCTTTAGACACCAGATCCGGTGACCTTTGGGACATGGTTTGACCCCCTTAGGGAAGTGCTATCATCATGAAACGTTCAGATCACTTACAACTTAATAGATTCTACCTTCCTGTAATGTTTCAGCCTGATTGGACCTTGTTTTCACACAAATGGACCCAGAATGATGTGAAATTGTGCTTCGTGCAACATAATTCTGGGTGCCATTTACAAACCATAAGTGCTAATGACTCCATTCCTTTTTGTGGTTGTAGGGGCTTTTGATTAGAGTACACTAAAAAAAACCTAACCTCTCTAGGACATTCAGAAGCCAAGTTATAAGCCCACAAAGGTGTAACTGGACTACTTCTTTAAAGTGACACCAGGCCCGGTGACATTTGGGACATGGTTTGACCCCCTATAGGAATGTGCGATCATCATGAAACGTTCAGATCACTTACAACGCAATAGATTCTACCTTCCTGTAACGTTTCAGCCTGATTGGACCTTGTTTTCACACAAATGAACCCAGAATGATGTGAAATTGTGCTTCGTGCAACATAATTCTGGGTGCCATTTAAAAACCATAAGTCTAATGACTCCATTCCTTTTTGTGGTTGTAGGGGCTGTTGATTGGAGTATACTAAAACAAACCTGATCTCTCTAGGACATTCAGAAGCCAAGTTATAAGCCCACAAATTTGTAACTGGACTACTTCTTTAGACACCAGATCCGGTGACCTTTGGGACATGGTTTGACCCCCTTAGGGAAGTGCTATCATCATGAAACGTTCAGATCACTTACAACTTAATAGATTCTACCTTCCTGTAATGTTTCAGCCTGATTGGACCTTGTTTTAACACAAATGGACCCAGAATGATGTGAAATTGTGCTTCGTGCAACATAATTCTGGGTGATATTTACAAACCATAAGTGCTAATGACTCCACTCCTTTTTGTGGTTGTAGGGGCTGTTGACTGGAGTACACTAAAACAAACCTGACCTCTCTAGGACATTCAGAAGCCAAGTTATAAGCCCACAAATGTGTAACTGGACTACTTCTTTAAATTGACACCAGATCCGGTGACCTTTGGGACATGGTTTGACCCCCTTAGGAAAGGGCTATCATCATGAAACGTTCAGATCACTTACAACTCAATAGATTCTACCTTCCTGTAACGTTTCAGCCTGATTGGACCTTGTTTTCACACAAATGAACCCAGAATGATGTGAAATTGTGCTTCGTGCAACATAATTCTGGGTGCCATTTACAAACCATAAGTGCTAATGACGCCATTCCTTTTTGTGGTTGTAGGGGCTGTTGATTGGAGTACACTAAAACAAACCTGACCTCTCTAGGACATTCAGAAGCCAAGTTATAAGCCCACAAAGGTGTAACTGGACTACTTCTTTAAAGTGACACCAGGCCCGGTGACCTTTGGGACATGGTTTGACCCCCTTAGGAAAGTGCTATCATCATGAAACGTTCAGATCACTTACAACTCAATAGATTCTACCTTCCTGTAACGTTTCAGCCTGATTGGACCTTGTTTTCACACAAATGAACCCAGAATGATGTGAAATTGTGCTTCGTGCAACATAATTCTGGGTGCCATTTAAAAACCATAAGTGCTAATGACTCCATTCCTTTTTGTGGTTGTAGGGGCTGTTGATTGGAGTACACTAAAACAAACCTGATCGCTCTAGGACATTCAGAAGCCAAGTTATAAGCCCACAAATGTGTAACTGGACTACTTCTTTAAAGTAGTTTGGTTAACAATGATCATCGTCGTGTCCCATTGTAAACGGGCGCGCCATCGCACACATCGTACATGTGTGTTAACCCACATGTATGCGACAGACTTTGTGTGTTGCTTGACATCGAGATGTATTGACGTCTGTGTCAATACAGGACTCTCTATAAGCCGGGAGCTGGACGCTAACGACCCGTGCATAGGCCACACAAAAGGTATCGTACATGTGTTAACCCACCTGTATACGACAGACTTTGTGTGTTGCATGACATCGAGATGTATTGACGTCTGTGTCAATACAGGACTCTATAAGCTGGGAGCTGGACGCTAACGACCCGTGCATGTGCCACACAAAAGGTAACTCGACTAACTACAAAACGCATATTGTGATGTAGAAAGTTGGCTCGACTGTTTGAATCAGCTGCAGCTGCGGTTTACTCACGAAGTGAATCGCACGCTTGTTAGAAATACATTCGGAGCACTTAAAAAATACATCGCTCTCATCGAGTTCCGTCTCAGCGTTCACCGGCTGATGGGCAAGAGCGTGACATGGGATCGCCAGGAACTTACTTAAGGACTATCATCTCATTTGGCATTTACTCACGGACCCAAGAAACCAGTTCCGAAAAATGGTTGAGAATTATAACTTGTCTAATAGCAACTGGAAGATATGTTGCGTCATAAGCCTCTGATGGTTCACAAGGTGCATGGTCCACTCGAAATTCTAATGCTGTATTTGTAGTACATACACTAAGTCTTCTCTGTTGATGTCAGACTAGAGTTTTATTAGAGTTTTACTTTGCAACAATGGGATTCGAGCAATTGATGTGTATATTTTTAATAGTGCACAATGCTACTATTCCTAGGCTGAATGTATGACATGGCTCTTATGTATCATTATGTATCGTTTCCATTAAGTACTAATTTAAATAAAGTCCCTCTGTCCTCAGTGCTAGGTTGTGGGTTTAATACACATTATTATGATCAACCTGTTGAATAGTATAATAACAATATTCCTGTAAAAGTCATTTAGTAATTAACAACATCAGTTCTGTGAAAGAACATCATGTCTCTGATGTGTACACTGCAGGCCTGACCGGGGTTTGCACGCAAGGGCCTGTGTGTGTGTGTGTGTGTGTGTGTGTGTGTGTGTGTGTGTGTGTGTGTGTGTGTGTGTGTGTGTGTGCGCACGCGCGTGTGTGTGTGTGTGTGTGTGTGTGTGTGTGTGTGTGTGTGTGTGTGTGTGTGTGTGTGTGTGAAACAAATAAAGATAAATATAGCTAGTGCGGCCACGAGCGGTCGTGCAGGGTAGAAGCTGCGCGAAAACGCCTCTAAAACAAGCGCGTGCCCACGCCCGATCCGTGGAAGCACGTAGAACTAGCAAACGTACTAGCAGAAATCAACGATCGCACACGGGTCATTGAGTGTGTACAGGGTTCGTCTGCGTGTGTGGCATTGGGCAATCTAGCGGCAACCGAGTGGCCTGAAGGCGGAACCGGCCAACCCGTCGCCCTCACCATCGTTGCGCTTCGAGATGAACTATTGCTAAAGACGATCGTCCTCGTCAACCACGGCGCTACCAGAGTTACCACGACATGCGCCTTAAAAGCGTTCTCGTTTGGGTCAGCGCCACCAGAACTGAATCGGCAAGTCAGCGGATATTACACAACTCGTAAAGAAAACCCTCTCCGCGACCTCGCGGCCATTGTGCGCAGTGTACAGCAAATGACAAACGATGTTGCGAGCGATATATCGGAAAAACTTTGCACTGACGCGACGGTCACCACTGCAGGTTGTGTGAGTCTCGCACAAAGTGCCATATCAAACGTGCGCAAGCTAGTGACAAGCAACTTCACCAGATCCGTAGATTCTGCATACGCTCGGATACGAATGAAAGTATCGAGAGATAACACCGACACGAGTTGCGCGACGGCGCTGGCTGCAGTCGCTACAACACTGGATTTATTAATCAACGTAATTGTGATCTTAATGGCGTATCGACTGTGCACCAGAAACTACAACCAGTACTACAGAAAACTGGCATGAGGGTCACGGTCTAACGTTATGTTGGTGTCTCGCATCGACCGTCGACGGCCGTTTGCCAGCGGCTGAAAATGGCACAGTTGACGAAATGGAAACGCCGACCGTCGATAGTGCACTCTCGCAAGTTCCAACCGCACCATCTCAGGAGACAGACCACAGAGTCATATTAGCGTAGGGTAGATAGAAAATGCGCAAATCGCCGCAACCGCCCATATACATACTATACGAGTTCAACATAGAGTAGAGTAAGAAGTTACTACCGATTGTATTTCCAACGTGCAAGCAGCTGGTGTGTGACGCTTTACTTGAGTATCACAGAGGTTGCGATGTCCTGTGTTCCGCGAGCGCATGCAAACAAGTGAACGAACTTCTACGGACCGTACTGTTGGGGTATGAGCGAGCTGTAAAATCAATACAAGCTAGACACGCGGACTTTGCCGCGTTACTGGACACGCATATCGCCACAACAAAACCGGGTCAAGTGTTCGGGGCATCACCGCGCTCGACTATACACGTCTTGGCCTACCACGAGTACATGAGCCCACAGATCCTAAGCGAGGTCGAAGCCGTTGTGTCTACTCAACGCAAATTCAGCACAGCCGTAGCGCTAAGACAAGTCCCTCTAGACTGCTGGAAACTTTGGAAACGTGGAAGGCTGGCGTGTACGCGCTTTCTACACATCTCAACGGTATGATCGCGATACTCTCTGCCGCACAACAACTAATGGTCATGTGTTCGGAAGGTCTGATCAGGTCTGACATGACTGGTTGTCAATCGACGTCGAGCGTGCACTCACACACGGATATCCTGGCGTACATTAAAGCGACGGCGACCTCTACGCTCACGTTGATTGCCGATGTTTCGAAGGGCAATCGAGTGTGTTGGCTGACGAAAGCTATGGTGACCGACGGTCGCGTCGACTACAATGTGCCTCATTGCGACTGGAGAGGCGTATGTGATCCTTTGCAAATCGACAACACCACCGCGGTCGAGTGCGAAGTCACGGTCGGCGGCGTGTTGTCCTTACTTTGCCCCATACAATGTGACGGTCCGTGACACGGACCGGTGTGTTACGACCCGACTAACGAAACGTACCAGGTGATAACATTGCATCCGCCCATTACAGCGGAGCGAGCGTTTCGCCACACTCCCAAACCAAGGTTAATAGTTGTAGCGCACGCCCTTTCGGACCTCGGTGCACGCGAAACTCTGGTGTACGCTCACAACATCACGCTCGAGACAGCTCAAGCGTTACGCGAAACAAAGGACGTGTTCAAATCCATAGAGAATATACGGTCTTTAGCGTATGCGTATATAAAGAAGGTCGATGACATTTACAGACCCGGCGGCATGGGCACCACAGTAGAACAACAAGGTGCTCTCAAGCGCACACAGATACTGGCCGCATTATCACTCGTGATGTCTATCCTGACATGCCCGTTTCTGATTTCTATGTATATTAAATTATGACAAGAGCTACTTTAGGTGGTTACGATTACACTATGACCACGTGCCTTAGTTTCTGCTAGTGACCTATAAATACATATACCCACTTGCTCTCACTGCCATTAAAGCGGCTGTACCCACACGTACAACACCCAAGAAAAAAAATGATCTCGCTGTATGTACTGGGTGTACTCTCAGTAGTCGCAGTTGCTCAGGCCATGGTGATACGCTCACATAACGCCTCTGAGATACGTCCCATCACACCACCTCCTAGACTACTCGCGAAGGAGTATTCAACACCCCCTTTGTACGAAGACAACCATTATAACGAGCACAGCACAACGCTTGCCGCACGCGACGACAACATGCAGGAGACAACGCTACCACCTGTCGTGAGAACAACGGATTCGAGTGACAACGATCGCGACTATGACGAGCACATTACAACACCCTCTGTGCACGAAGACCAGGTGCAGGAGACAACGCTACCACCTGTCGTGAGAAACAAGAATTTGGTTAACAATGATCATCGTCGTGTCCCATTGTAAACGGGCGCGCCATCGCACACATCGTACATGTGTGTTAACCCACCTGTATGCGACAGACTTTGTGTGTTGCATGACATCGAGATGTATTGACGTCTGTGTCAATACAGGACTCTCTATAAGCCGGGAGCTGGACGCTAACGACCCATGCATGCGCCACACAAAAGGTATCGTACATGTGTTAACCCACCTGTATACGACAGACTTTGTGTGTTGCATGACATTGAGATGTATTGACGTCTGTGTCAATACAGGACTCTATAAGCTGGGAGCTGGACGCTAACGACCCGTGCATGCGCCACACAAAAGGTAACTCGACTAACTACAAAACGCATATTGTGATGTAGAAAGTTGGCTCGACTGTTTGAATCAGCTGCAGCTGCGGTTTACTCACGAAGTGAATCGCACGCTTGTTAGAAGTACATTCGGAGCACTTAAAAAATACATCGCTCTCATCGAGTTCCGTCTCAGCGTTCACCGGCTGATGGGCAAGAGCGTGACATGGGATCGCCTGGAAATTACTTAAGGACTATCATCTCATTTGGCATTTACTCACGGACCCAAGAAGCCAGTTCCGAAAAATGGTCGAGAATTATAACTTGTCTAATAGCAACTGGAAGATATGTTGCATCATAAGCCTCTGATGGTTCACAAGGTGCACGGTCCACTCGAAATCCTAATGCTGTATTTGTAGTACATACACTAAGTCTTCTCTGTTGATGTCAGACTAGAGTTTTATTAGAGTTTTACTTTGAAACAATGGGATTCGAGCAATTGATGTGTATATTTTTAATAGTGCACAATGCTACTATTCCTAGGCTGAATGTATGACATGGCTCTTATGTATCATTATGTATCGTTTCCATTAAGTACTAATTTAAATAAAGTCCCTCTGTCCTCAGTGCTAGGTTGTGGGTTTAATACACATCATTATGATCAACCTGTTGAATAGTATAATAACAATATTCCTGTAAAAGTCATTTAGTAATGAACAACCTCAGTTCTGTGAAAGAACATCATGTCTCTGATGTGTACACTGCAGGCCTGACCGGGGTTTGCACGCAAGGGCCTGTGTGTGTGTGTGTGTGTGTGTGTGTGTGTGTGTGTGTGTGTGTGTGTGAAACAAATAAAGATAAATATAGCTAGTGTGGCCACGAGCGGTCGTGCAGGGTAGAGGCTGCACGAAAACGCCTCTAAAACAAGCGCGTGCCCACGCCCGATCCGTGGAAGCACGTAGAACTAGCAAACGTACTAGCAGAAATCAACGATCGCACACGGGTCATTGAGTGTGTACAGGGTTTGTCTGCGTGTGTGGCATTGGGCAATCTAGCGGCAACCGAGTGGCCTGAAGGCGGAACCGGCCAACCCGTCGCCCTCACCATCGTTGCGCTTCGAGATGAACTATTGCTAAAGATGATCGTCCTCGTCAACCACGGCGCTACCAGAGTTACCACGACATGCGCCTTAAAAGCGTTCTCGTTTGGGTCAGCGCCACCAGAATTGAATCGGCAAGTCAGCGGATATTACACAACTCGTAACAAAAACCCTCTCCGCGACCTCGCGGCCAGTGTGCGCAGTGTACAGCAAATGACAAACGATGTTGCGAGCGATATATCGGAAAAACTTTGCACTGACGCGACGGTCGCCACTGCAGGTTGTGTGAGTCTCGCGCAAAGTGCCATATAAAATGTGCGCAAGCTAGTGACAAGCAACTTCACCAGATCCGTAGATTCTGCATACGCTCGGATACGAATGAAAGTATCGAGAGATAACACCGGCACGAGTTGCGCGATGGCGCTGGCTGCAGTCGCTACAATACTGGATTTATTAATCAACGTAATTGTTATCGTAATGGCGTTTCGAGTGTGCACGAGAAACTACAACCAGTACTACAGAAAACTGGCATGAGGGTCGCGGTCTAACGTTATGTTGGTGTCTCGCATCGACCGTCGACGGCCGTTTGCCAGCAGCTGAAAATGGCACAGTTGACGAAATGGAAACGCCGACCGTCGATAGTGCACTCTCGCAAGTTCCAACCGCACCATCTCAGGAGACAGACCACAGAGTCATTTTAGCGGAGGGTGGATAGAAAATGCGCAAACCGCCGCAACCGCCCATATACATACTATCCGAGTTCAACATAGAGTGGAGTAAGAAGTTACTACCGATTGTATTTCCAACGTGCAATCAGCTGCTGTGTGACGCTTTACTTGAGTATCACAGAGGTTGCGATGTCCTGTGTTCCACGAGCGCATGGAAACAAGTGAACGAACTTCTACGGACCGTACTGTTGGGGTATGAGTGAGCTGTAAAATCAATACACGCTAGACACGCGGACTTTGCCGCGTTACTGGACACGCATATCGCCACAACAAACCCGGGTCAAGTGTTCGGGGCGTCACCGCGCTCGACTATACACGTCTTGGCCTACCACGAGTACATGAGCCCACAGATCCTAAGCGAGGTCGAAGCCGTTGTGTCTACTCAACGCAAATTCAGCACAGCCGTAGCGCTAAGACAAGTCCCTCTAGACTGCTGGAAACTTTGGAAACGTGGAAGGCTGGCGTGTACGTGCTTTCTACACAGCTCAACGGTATGATCGCGATACTCTCGGCCGCACAACAACTAATGGTCATTTGTTCGGAAGGTCTGATCAGGTCTGACATGACCGGTGTTCAATCGACGTCGAGCGTGCACTCACACACGGATATTAAAGCGACGGCGACCTCTACGCTCACGTTGATCGCCGATGTTTCGAAGGGCAATCGAGTGTGTTGGCTGATGAAAGCTATGGTGACCGACGGTCGCGTCGACTACAATGTGCCTCATTGCGACTGGAGAGGCGTATGTGATCCTTTGCAAATCGACAACACCACCGCGGTCGAGTGCGAAGTCACGGTCGGCGGCGTGTTGTCCTTACTGTGCCCCATACAATGTGACGGTCCGTGTGACTGACCGGTGTGTTACGACCCGACTAACGAAACGTACCAGGTGATAACATTGCATCCGCCCATTACAGCGGAGCGAGCGTTTCGCCACACTCCCAAACCAAGGTTAATAGTTGTAGCGCACGCCCTTTCGGACCTCGGTGCACGCGAAACACTGGCGTACACTCACAACATCACGCTCGAGACAGCTCAAGCGTTACGCGAAACAAAGGACGTGTTCAAATCCATAGAGAATATACAGTCTTTAGCGTATGCGTATATAAAGAAGGTCGATGACATTTACAGACCCGGCGGCGTGGGCACCACAGTAGAACAACAAGGTGCTCTCAAGCGCACACAGATACTGGCCGCATTATCACTCGTGATGTCTATCCTGACATGCCCGTTTCTGATTTCTATGTATATTAAATTATGACAAGAGCTACGGTGGTTACAATTACACTGACCACGCACCTTAGTTTCTGCTAGTGACCTATAAATACATTTGCCCACTTGCTCTCACTGCCATTAAAATGGCTGTACCCACACGTACAACACCCAAGAAAAAAAATGATCTCGCTGTCTGTACTGGGTGTACTCTCAGTAGCCGCAGTTGCTCAGGCCATGGTGGTACGCTCACATAACGCCTCTGAGATACGTCCCATCACACCACCTCCTAGACTACTCGCAAAGGAGTATTCAACACCCCCTTTGTACGAAGACAACCATTATAACGAGCACAGCACAACGCTTGCCGCACGCGAAGACAACATGCAGGAGACAACGCTAACACCTGTCGTGAGAACAACGGATTCGAGTGACAACGATTGCGACTATGACGAGCACATTACAACACCCTCTGTGCACGAAGACCAGGTGCAGGAGACAACGCTACCACCTGTCGTGAGAAACAAGAGTTTGGTTAACAATGATCATCGTCGTGTCCCATTGTAAACGGGCGCGCCATCGCACACATCGTACATGTGTGTTAACCCACCTGTATGCGACAGACTTTGTGTGTTGCATGACATCGAGATGTATTGACGTCTGTGTCAATACAGGACTCTCTATAAGCCGGGAGCTGGACGCTAACGACCCGTGCATGCGCCACACAAAAGGTATCGTACATGTGTTAACCCACCTGTATGCGACAGACTTTGTGTGTTGCATGACATCGAGATGTATTGACGTCTGTGTCAATACAGGACTCTCTAAGCTGGGAGCTGGACGCTAACGACCCGTGCATGCGCCACACAAAAGGTAACTCGACTAACTACAAAACGCATATTGTGATGTAGAAAGTTGGCTCGACTGTTTGAATCAGCTGCAGTTGCGGTTTACTCACGAAGTGAATCGCACGCTTGTTAGAAGTACATTCGGAGCACTTAAAAAATACATCGCTCTCATCGAGTTCCGTCTCAGCGTTCACCGGCTGATGGGCAAGAGCGTGACATGGGATCGCCAGGAACTTACTTAAGGACTATCATCTCATTTGGCATTTACTCACGGACCCAAGAAACCAGTTCCGAAAAATGGTTGAGAATTATAACTTGTCTAATAGCAACTGGAAGATATGTTGCGTCATAAGCCTCTGATGGTTCACAAGGTGCACGGTCCACTCGAAATCCTAATGCTGTATTTGTAGTACATACACTAAGTCTTCTCTGTTGATGTCAGACTAGAGTTTTATTAGAGTTTTACTTTGCAACAATGGGATTCGAGCAATTGATGTGTATATTTTTAATACTGCACAATGCTACTATTCCTAGGCTGAATGTATGACATGGCTCTTATGTATCATTATGTATCGTTTCCATTAAGTACTAATTTAAATAAAGTCCCTCTGTCCTCAGTGCTAGGTTGTGGGTTTAATACACATAATTATGATCAACCTGTTGAATAGTATAATAACAATATTCCTGTAAAAGTCATTTAGTAATGAACAACCTCAGTTCTGTGAAAGAACATCATGTCTCTGATGTGTACACTGCAGGCCTGACCGGGGTTTGCACGCAAGGGCCTGTGTGTGTGTGTGTGTGTGTGTGTGTGTGTGTGTGTGTGTGTGTGTGTGTGTGTGTGTGTGTGTGTGTGTGTGTGTGTGTGTGTGTGTCTGTGTGTGAAACAAATAAAGATAAATATAGCTAGTGCGGCCACGAGCGGTCGTGCAGGGTAGAGGCTGCGCAAAAACGCCTCTAAAACAAGCGCGTGCCCACGCCCGATCCGTGGAAGCACGTAGAACTAGCAAACGTACTAGCAGAAATCAACGATCGCACACGGGTCATTGAGTGTGTACAGGGTTCGTCTGCGTGTGTGGCATTGGGCAATCTAGCGGCAACCGAGTGGCCTGAAGGCAGAACCGGGCAACTCGTCGCCCTCACCATCGTTGCGTTTCGAGATGAACTATTGCTAAAGATGATCGTCCTCGTCAACCACGGCGCTATCAGAGTTACCACGACATGCGCCTTAAAAGCGTTCTCGTTTGGGTCAGCGCCACCAGAATTGAATCGGCAAGTCAGCGGATATTACACAACTCGTAACGAAGACCCTCTCCGCGACCTCGCGGCCAGTGTGCGCAGTGTACAGCAAATGACAAACGATGTTGCGAGCGATATATCGGAAAAACTTTGCACTGACGCGACGGTCGCCACTTAATGGTTGTGTGAGACTCGCGCAAAGTGCCATATCTAACGTGCGCAAGCTAGTGACAAGCAACTTCACCAGATCCGTAGATTCTGCATACGCTCGGATACGAACGAAGGTATCGAGAGATAACACCGACACGAGTTGCGCGACGGCGCTGGCTGCAGTCGCTACAACACTGGATTTATTAATCAACGTAATTGTGATCGTAATGGCGTATCGAGTGTGCACCAGAAACTACAACCAGTACTACAGAAAACTGGCATGAGGGTCGCGGTCTAACGTTATGTTGGTGTCTCGCATCGACCGTCAACGGCCGTTTGCCAGCGGCTGAAAATGGCACAGTTGACGAAATGGAAACGCCGACCGTCGATAGTGCACTCTCGCAAGATCCAACTGCACCTTCTCAGGAGACAGACCACAGAGTCATATTAGCGGAGGGTAGATAGAAAATGCGCAAACCGCCGCAACCGCCCATATACGTACTATACGAGTTCAACATAGAGTGGAATAAGAAGTTACTACCGATTGTATTTCCAACGTGCAAGCAGCTGGTGTGTGACGCTTTACTTGAGTATCACAGAGGTTGCGATGTCCTGTGTTCCATGAGCACATGGAAGCAAGTGAACAAACTTCTACGTCACTTTAAAGAAGTAGTCCAGTTACACATTTGTGGGCTTATAACTTGGCTTCTGAATGTCCTAGAGAGATCAGGTTTGTTTTAGTGTACTCCAATCAACAGGCCCTACAACCACAAAAAGGAATGGAGTCATTAGCACTTATGGTTTCTAAATGGCACCCAGAATTATGTTGCACGAAGCACAATTTCACATCATTCTGGGTCCATTTGTGTGAAAACAAGGTCCAATCAGGCTGAAACATTACAAGAAGGTAGAATCTATTGAGTTATAAGTGATCTGAACGTTTCATGATGATCGCACATTCCTATAGGGGGTCAAACCATGTCCCAAAGGTCACCGGGCCTGGTGTCACTTTAAAGAAGTAGTCCAATTACACCTTTGAGGGCTTATAACTTGGCTTCTGAATGTCCTAGAGAGATCAGGTTTGTTTTAGTGTACTCCAATCAACAGCCCCTACAACCTCAAAAAGGAATGGAATCATTAGCACTTATGGTTTTTAAATGGCACCCAGAATTATGTTGCACGAAGCACAATTTCACATCATTCTGGGTTCATTTGTGGGAAAACAAGGTCCAATCAGGCTGAAACGTTACAGGAAGGTAGAATCTATTGAGTTGTAAGTGATCTGAACGTTTCATGATGATAGCACTTTCCTAAGGGGGTCAAACCATGTCCCAAAGGTCACCGGATCTGGTGTCAATTTAAAGAAGTAGTCCAGTTACACATTTGTGGGCTTATAACTTGGCTTCTGAATGTCCGAGAGAGATCAGGTTTGTTTTAATGTACTCCAACCAACAGCCCCTACAACCACAAAAAGGAATGGAGTCATTAGCACTTATGGTTTGTAAATGGCACCCAGAATTATGTTGCACGAAGCACAATTTCACATCATTCTGGGTCCATTTGTGTGAAAACAAGGTCCAATCAGGCTGAAACGTTACAAGAAGGTAGAATCTATTGAGTTGTAAGTGATCAGAACGTTTCATGATGATCGCACATTCCTATAGGGGGTCAAACCATGTCCCAAAGGTCACCGGGCCTGGTGTCACTTTAAAGAAGTAGTCCAGTTACACCTTTGTGGGCTTATAACTTGGCTTCTGAATATCCTAGAGAGGTCAGGTTTGTTTTAGAGCACTCCAATTAGCAGCCCCCATTACCACTAAAAGGAATGGAGTCATTAGCACTTATGGTTTTTAAATGGCACCCAGAATTATGTTGCATGAAGCACAATTTAACAACATTCTGGGTTCATTTGTGTGAAAACAAGGTCCAATCAGGCTGAAACGTTACAGGAAGGTAGAATCTATTGAGTTGTAAGTGATCTGAACGTTTCATGATGATAGCACTTTCCTAAGGGGGTCAAACCATGTCCCAAAGGTCACCGGATCTGGTGTCAATTTAAAGTAGTCCAGTTACACATTTGTGGGCTTATAACTTGGCTTCTGAATGTCCTAGAGAGATCAGGTTTGTTTTAGTATACTCCAATCAACAGCCCCTACAACCACAAAAAGGAATGGAGTCATTAGCACTTATGGTTTTTAAATGGCACCCAGAATTATGTTGCATGAAGCACAATTTCACATCATTCTGGGTTCATTTGTGTGAAAACAAGGTCCAATCAGGCTGAAACGTTACAGGAAGGTAGAATCTATTGAGTTGTAAGTGATCTGAACGTTTGATGATGATCGCACATTCCTATAGGGGGTAAAACCATGTCCCAAAGGTCACCGGGCCTGGTGTCACTTTAAAGAAGTAGTCCAGTTACACATTTGTGGGCTTATAACTTGGCTTCTGAATGTCCTAGAGAGATCAGGTTTGTTTTAGTGTACTCCAATCAACAAGCCCTACAACCACAAAAAGGAATGGAGTCATTAGCACTTATGGTTTGTAAATGGCACCCAGAATTATGTTGCACGAAGCACAATTTCACATCATTCTGGGTCCATTTGTGTGAAAACAAGGTCCAATCAGGCTGAAACGTTCCAAGAAGGTAGAATCTATTGAGTTGTAAGTGATCTGAACGTTTCAAGATGATCGCTCATTCCTATAGGGGGTCAAACCATGTCCCAACGGTCACCGGGCCTGGTGTCACTTTAAAGAAGTAGTCCAATTACACCTTTGAGGGCTTATAACTTGGCTTCTGAATGTTCTAGAGAGATCAGGTTTGTTTTAGTGTACTCCAATCAACAGCCCCTACAACCTCAAAAAGGAAGGGAATCATTAGCACTTATGGTTTTTAAATGGCACCCAGAATTATATTGCACGAAGCACAATTTCACATCATTCTGGGTTCATTTGTGTGAAAACAAGGTCCAATCAGGCTGAAACGTTACAGGAAGGTAGAATCTATTGAGTTGTAAGTGATCTGAACGTTTCAAAATGATTGCACTTTCCTAAGGGTGTCAAACCATGTCCCAAAGGTCACCGGATCTGGTGTCAATTTAAAGAAGTAGTCCAGTTACACATTTGTGGGCTTATAGCTTGGCTTCTGAATGTCCTAGAGAGATCAGGTTTGTTTTAGTATACTCCAATCAACAGCCCCTACAACCACAAAAAGGAATGGAGTCATTAGCACTTATGGTATTTAAATGGCACCCAGAATTATGTGGCACGAAGCACATTTTCACATCATTCTGGGTTCATTTGTGTGAAAACAAGGTCCAATCAGGCTGAAACGTTACAGGAAGGTAGAATCTATTGAGTTGTAAGGGATCTGAACGTTTCATGATGATAGCACTTTCCTAAGGGGATCAAACCATGTCCCAAAGGTCACCGGATCTGGGGTCAATTTAAAGAAGTAGTCCAGTTATACATTTTTGGGCTTATAACTTGGCTTCTGAATGTCCTAGAGAGATCAGGTTTGTTTTAATGTACTCCAATCAACAGCCCCTACAACCACAAAAAGGAATGTGGTCATTAGCACTTATGGTTTTTAAATGGCACCCAGAATTATGTTGCATGAAGCACAATTTCACATCATTCTGGGTCCATTTATGTGAAAACAAGGTCCAATCAGGCTGAAACGTTACAAGAAGGTAGAATCTATTGAGTTGTAAGTGATCTGAACGTTTCAAGATGATCGCACTTTCCTAAGGGGGTCAAACCATGTCCCAAAGGTCACCGGATCTGGTGTTAATTTAAAGAAGTAGTCCAGTTACACATTTGTGGGCTTATAACTTGGCTTCTGAATGTCCTAGAGAGATCAGGTTTGTTTTAATGTACTCCAATCAACAGCCCCTACAACCACAAAAAGGAATGGAGTCATTAGCACTTATGGTTTTTAAATGGCACCCAGAATTATGTTGCATGAAGCACAATTTCACATCATTCTGGGTCCATTTGTGTGAAAACAAGGTCCAATCAGGCTGAAACGTTACAAGAAGGTAGAATCTATTGAGTTGTAAGTGATCTGAACGTTTCAAGATGATCGCACTTTCCTAAGGGGGTCAAACCATGTCCCAAAGGTCACCGGATCTGGTGTCAATTTAAAGAAGTAGTCCAGTTACACATTTGTAGGCTTGTAACTTGGCTTCTGAATGTCCTAGAGAGATCAGGTTTGTTTTAATGTACTCCAATCAAAAGCCCCTACAACCACAAAAAGGAATGGAGTCATTAGCACTTTTGGTTTTTAAATGGCACCCAGAATTATGTTGCACGAAGCACAATTTCACATCATTCTGGGTTCATTTGTGTGAAAACAAGAGACAATCAGGCTGAAATGTTACAGGAAGGTAGAATCTATTGAATTGTGAGTGATCTGAACGTTTCATGATGATAGCACTTTCCTAAGGGGGTCAAACCATGTCCCAAAGGTCACCGGATCTGGTGTCAATTTAAAGAAGTAGTCCAGTTACACATTTGTGGGCTTATAACTTGGCTTCTGAATGTCCTAGAGAGATCAGGTTTGTTTTAATGTACTCCAATCAACAGCCCCTACAACCACAAAATGTAATGGAGTCATTAGCACTTATGGTTTGTAAATGGCACCCAGAATTATGTTGCACGAAGCACAATTTCACATCATTCTCGGTCCATTTGTGTGAAAACAAGGTCCAATCAGGCTGAAACGTTACAAGACGGTAGAATCTATTGAATTGTAAGTGATCTGAACGTTTCATGATGATCGCACATTCCTATAGGGGGTCAAACCATGTCCCAAAGGTCACCGGGCCTGGTGTCACTTTAAAGAAGTAGTCCAATTACACCTTTGAGGGCTTATAACTTGGTTTCTGAATGTCCTAGAGAGATCAGGTTTGTTTTAGTGTACTCCAATCAACAGCCCCTACAACCTCAAAAAGGAATGGAGTCATTAGCACTTATGGTTTTTAAATGGCACCCAGAATTATGTTGCACGAAGCACAATTTCCCATCATTCTGGGTCCATTTGTGTGAAAACAAGGTCCAATCAGGCTGAAACGTTACAAGAAGGTAGAATCTATTGAGTTGTAAGTTATCTGAACGTTTCAAGATGATCGCACTTTCCTAAGGGGGTCAAACCATGTCCCAAAGGTCACCGGATCTGGTGTCAATTTAAAGAAGTAGTCCAGTTACGCATTTGTAGGCTTATAACTTGGCTTCTGAATGTCCTAGAGAGATCAGGTTTGTTTTAATGTACTCCAATCAACAGCCCCTACAACCACAAAAAGGAATGGAGTCATTAGCACTTATGGTTTTTAAATGGCACCCAGAATTATGTTGCACGAAGCACAATTTCACATAATTCTGGGTCCATTTGTGTGAAAACAATAGACAATCAGGCTGAAATGTTACAGGAAGGTAGAATCTATTGAATTGTAAGTGATCTGAACGTTTCATGATGATAGCACTTTCCTAAGGGGGTCAAACCATGTCCCAAAGGTCATCAGATCTGGTGTCAATTTAAAGAAGTAGTCCAGTTACACATTTGTGGGCTTATAACTTGGCTTCTGAATGTCCTAGAGAGATCAGGTTTGTTTTAATGTACTCCAATCAACAGCCCCTACAACCACAAAATGTAATGGAGTCATTAGCACTTATGGTTTGTAAATGGCACCCAGAATTATGTTGCACGAAGCACAATTTCACATCATTCTCGGTCCATTTGTGTGAAAACAAGGTCCAATCAGGCTGAAACGTTACAAGACGGTAGAATCTATTGAATTGTAAGTGATCTGAACGTTTCATGATGATCGCACATTCCTATAGGGGATCAACCCATGTCCCAAAGGTCACCGGGCCTGGTGTCACTTTAAAGAAGTAGTCCAATTACACCTTTGAGGGCTTATAACTTGGTTTCTGAATGTCCTAGAGAGATCAGGTTTGTTTTAGTGTACTCCAATCAACAGCCCCTACAACCTCAAAAAGGAATGGAGTCATTAGCACTTATGGTTTTTAAATGGCACCCAGAATTATGTTGCACGAAGCACAATTTCCCATCATTCTGGGTCCATTTGTGTGAAAACAAGGTCCAATCAGGCTGAAACGTTACAAGAAGGTAGAATCTATTGAGTTGTAAGTGATCTGAACGTTTCATGATGATCGCACATTCCTATTGGGGGTCAAACCATGTCCCAAAGGTCACCGGGCCTGGTGTCACTTTAAAGAAGTAGTCCAGTTACACCTTTGTGGGCTTATAACTTGGCTTCTGAATATCCTAGAGAGGTCAGGTTTGTTTTAGAGTACTCCAATTAGCAGCCCCCATTACCACTAAAAGGAATGGAGTCATTAGCACTTATGGTTTTTAAATGACACCCAGAATTATGTTTCATGAAGCACAATTTCACATCATTCTGGGTCCATTTGTGTGAAAACAAGGTCCAATCAGGCTGAAACGTTACAGGAAGGTAGAATCTATTGAGTTGTAAGTGATCTGAACGTTTCATGATGATAGCACTTTCCTAAGGGGGTCAAACCATGTCCCAAAGGTCACCGGATCTGGTGTCAATTTAAAGAAGTAGTCCAGTTACACATTTGTGGGCTTATAACTTGGCTTCTGAATGTCCGAGAGAGATCAGGTTTGTTTTAATGTACTCCAACCAACAGCCCCTACAACCACAAAAAGGAATGGAGTCATTAGCACTTATGGTTTGTAAATGGCACCCAGATTTATGTTGCACGAAGCACAATTTCACATCATTCTGGGTCCATTTGTGTGAAAACAAGGTCCAATCAGGCTGAAACGTTACAAGAAGGTAGAATCTATTGAGTTGTAAGTGATCAGAACGTTTCATGATGATCGCACATTCCTATAGGGGGTCAAACCATGTCCCAAAGGTCACCGGGCCTGGTGTCACTTTAAAGAAGTAGTCCAGTTACACCTTTGTGGGCTTATAACTTGGCTTCTGAATATCCTAGAGAGGTCAGGTTTGTTTTAGAGCACTCCAATTAGCAGCCCCCATTACCACTAAAAGGAATGGAGTCATTAGCACTTATGGTTTTTAAATGGCACCCAGAATTATGTTGCACGAAGCACAATTTCACATCATTCTGGGTTCATTTGTGTGAAAACAAGGTCCAATCAAGCTGAAACGTTACAGGAAGGTAGAATCTATTGAGTTGTAAGTGATCTGAACGTTTCATGATGATAGCACTTTCCTAAGGGGGTCCATGTCCCACAGGTCACCGGATCTGGTGTAAATTTAAAGTAGTCCAGTTACACATTTGTGGGCTTATAACTTGGCTTCTGAATGTCCTAGAGAGATCAGGTTTGTTTTAGTATACTCCAATCAACAGCCCCTACAACCACAAAAAGGAATGGAGTCATTAGCACTTATGGTTTTTAAATGGCACCCAGAATTATGTTGCATGAAGCACAATTTCACATCATTCTGGGTTCATTTGTGTGAAAACAAGGTCCAATCAGGCTGAAACGTTACAGGAAGGTATAATCTATTGAGTTGTAAGTGATCTGAACGTTTCATGATGATCGCATATTCCTATAGGGGGTAAAACCATGTCCCAAAGGTCACCGGGCCTGGTGTCACTTTAAAGAAGTAGTCCAGTTACACATTTGTGGGCTTATAACTTGGCTTCTGAATGTCCTAGAGAGATCAGGTTTGTTTTAGTGTACTCCAATCAAAAGGCCCTACAACCACAAAAAGGAATGGAGTCATTAGCACTTATGGTTTGTAAATGGCACCCAGAATTATGTTGCACGAAGCACAATTTCACATCATTCTGGGTCCATTTGTGTGAAAACAAGGTCCAATCAGGCTGAAACGTTCCAAGAAGGTAGAATCTATTGAGTTGTAAGTGATCTGAACGTTTCAAGATGATCGCACATTCCTATAGGGGGTCAAACCATGTCCCAACGGTCACCGGGCCTGGTGTCACTTTAAAGAAGTAGTCCAATTACACCTTTGAGGGCTTATAACTTGGCTTCTGAATGTTCTAGAGAGATCAGGTTTGTTTTAGTGTACTCCAATCAACAGCCCCTACAACCTCAAAAAGGAATGGAATCATTAGCACTTATGGTTTTTAAATGGCACCCAGAATTATGTTGCACGAAGCACAATTTCACATCATTCTGGGTTCACTTGTGTGAAAACAAGGTCCAATCAGGCTGAAACGTTACAGGAAGGTAGAATCTATTGAGTTGTAAGTGATCTGAACGTTTCAAAATGATTGCACTTTCCTAAGGGGGTCAAACCATGTCCCAAAGGTCACCGGATCTGGTGTCAATTTAAAGAAGTAGTCCAGTTACACATTTGTGGGCTTATAGCTTGGCTTCTGAATGTCCTAGAGAGATCAGGTTTGTTTTAGTATACTCCAATCAACAGCCCCTACAACCACAAAAAGGAATGGAGTCATTAGCACTTATGGTATTTAAATGGCACCCAGAATTATGTGGCACGAAGCACAATTTCACATCATTCTGGGTTCATTTGTGTGAAAACAAGGTCCAATCAGGCTGAAACGTTACAGGAAGGTAGAATCTATTGAGTTGTAAGGGATCTGAACGTTTCATGATGATAGAACTTTCCTAAGGGGATCAAACCATGTCCCAAAGGTCACCGGATCTGGTGTCAATTTAAAGAAGTAGTCCAGTTATACATTTGTGGGCTTATAACTTGGCTTCTGAATGTCCTAGAGAGATCAGATTTGTTTTAATGTACTCCAATCAACAGCCCCTACAACCACAAAAAGGAATGGAGTCATTAGCACTTATGGTTTTTAAATGGCACCCAGAATTATGTTGCATGAAGCACAATTTCACATCATTCTGGGTCCATTTGTGTGAAAACAAGGTCCAATCAGGCTGAAACGTTACAAGAAGGTAGAATCTATTGAGTTGTAAGTGATCTGAACGTTTCAAGATGATCACACTTTCCAAAGAGGGTCAAACCATGTCCCAAAGGTCACCGGATCTGGTGTCAATTTAAAGAAGTAGTCCAGTTACAAATTTGTGGGCTTTTAACTTGTCTTCTGAATGTCCTAGAGAGATCAGGTTTGTTTTAATGTACTCCAATCAACAGCCCCTACAACCACAAAAAGGAATGGAGTCCTTAGCACTTATGGTTTTTAAATGGCACCCAGAATTATGTTGCACGAAGCACAATTTCACATCATTCTGGGTTCATTTGTGTGAAAACAAGGTAGAATCAGGCTAAAACGTTACAGGAAGGTAGAATCTATTGAATTGTAAGTGGTCTGAACGTTTCATGATGATAGCACTTTCCTAAGGGGGTCAAACCATGTCCCAAAGGTCACCGGATCTGGGGTCAATTTAAAGAAGTAGTCCAGTTATACATTTGTGGGCTTATAACTTGGCTTCTGAATGTCCTAGAGAGATCAGGTTTGTTTTAATGTACTCCAATCAACAGCCGCTACAACCACAAAAAGGAATGTGGTCATTAGCACTTATGGTTTTTAAATGGCACCCAGAATTATGTTGCATGAAGCACAATTTCACATCATTCTGGGTCCATTTGTGTGAAAACAAGGTCCAATCAGGCTGAAACGTTACAAGAAGGTAGAATCTATTGAGTTGTAAGTGATCTGAACGTTTCAAGATGATCGCACTTTCCTAAGGGGGTCAAACCATGTCCCAAAGGTCACCGGATCTGGTGTCAATTTAAAGAAGTAGTCCAGTTACACATTTGTGGGCTTATAACTTGGCTTCTGAATGTCCTAGAGAGATCAGGTTTGTTTTAATGTACTCCAATCAACAGCCCCTACAACCACAAAAAGGAATGGAGTCATTAGCACTTATGGTTTTTAAATGGCACCCAGAATTATGTTGCATGAAGCACAATTTCACATCATTCTGGGTCCATTTGTGTGAAAACAAGGTCCAATCAGGCTGAAACGTTACAAGAAGGTAGAATCTATTGAGTTGTAAGTGATCTGAACGTTTCAAGATGATCGCACTTTCCTAAGGGGGTCAAACCATGTCCCAAAGGTCACCGGATCTGGTGTCAATTTAAAGAAGCAGTCCAGTTACACATTTGTAGGCTTATAACTTGGCTTCTGAATGTCCTAGAGAGATCAGGTTTGTTTTAATGTACTCCAATCAACAGCCCCTACAACCACAAAAAGGAATGGAGTCATTAGCACTTATGGTTTTTAAATGGCACCCAGAATTATGTTGCACGAAGCACAATTTCACATCATTCTGGGTTCATTTGTGTGAAAACAAGAGACAATCAGGCTGAAATGTTACAGGAAGGTAGAATCTATTGAACTGTAAGTGATCTGAGCGTTTCATGATGATAGCACTTTCCTAAGGGGGTCAACCCATGTCCCAAAGGTCACCGGGCCTGGTGTCACTTTAAAGAAGTAGTCCAATTACACCTTTGAGGGCTTATAACTTGGTTTCTGAATGTCCTAGAGAGATCAGGTTTGTTTTAGTGTACTCCAATCAACAGCCCCTACAACCTCAAAAAGGAATGGAGTCATTAGCACTTATGGTTTTTAAATGGCACCCAGAATTATGTTGCACGAAGCACAATTTCCCATCATTCTGGGTCCATTTGTGTGAAAACAAGGTCCAATCAGGCTGAAACGTTACAAGAAGGTAGAATCTATTGAGTTGTAAGTGATCTGAACGTTTCATGATGATCGCACATTCCTATTGGGGGTCAAACCATGTCCCAAAGGTCACCGGGCCTGGTGTCACTTTAAAGAAGTAGTCCAGTTACACCTTTGTGGGCTTATAACTTGGCTTCTGAATATCCTAGAGAGGTCAGGTTTGTTTTAGAGTACTCCAATTAGCAGCCCCCATTACCACTAAAAGGAATGGAGTCATTAGCACTTATGGTTTTTAAATGACACCCAGAATTATGTTTCATGAAGCACAATTTCACATCATTCTGGGTCCATTTGTGTGAAAACAAGGTCCAATCAGGCTGAAACGTTACAGGAAGGTAGAATCTATTGAGTTGTAAGTGATCTGAACGTTTCATGATGATAGCACTTTCCTAAGGGGGTCAAACCATGTCCCAAAGGTCACCGGATCTGGTGTCAATTTAAAGAAGTAGTCCAGTTACACATTTGTGGGCTTATAACTTGGCTTCTGAATGTCCGAGAGAGATCAGGTTTGTTTTAATGTACTCCAACCAACAGCCCCTACAACCACAAAAAGGAATGGAGTCATTAGCACTTATGGTTTGTAAATGGCACCCAGATTTATGTTGCACGAAGCACAATTTCACATCATTCTGGGTCCATTTGTGTGAAAACAAGGTCCAATCAGGCTGAAACGTTACAAGAAGGTAGAATCTATTGAGTTGTAAGTGATCAGAACGTTTCATGATGATCGCACATTCCTATAGGGGGTCAAACCATGTCCCAAAGGTCACCGGGCCTGGTGTCACTTTAAAGAAGTAGTCCAGTTACACCTTTGTGGGCTTATAACTTGGCTTCTGAATATCCTAGAGAGGTCAGGTTTGTTTTAGAGCACTCCAATTAGCAGCCCCCATTACCACTAAAAGGAATGGAGTCATTAGCACTTATGGTTTTTAAATGGCACCCAGAATTATGTTGCACGAAGCACAATTTCACATCATTCTGGGTTCATTTGTGTGAAAACAAGGTCCAATCAAGCTGAAACGTTACAGGAAGGTAGAATCTATTGAGTTGTAAGTGATCTGAACGTTTCATGATGATAGCACTTTCCTAAGGGGGTCCATGTCCCACAGGTCACCGGATCTGGTGTAAATTTAAAGTAGTCCAGTTACACATTTGTGGGCTTATAACTTGGCTTCTGAATGTCCTAGAGAGATCAGGTTTGTTTTAGTATACTCCAATCAACAGCCCCTACAACCACAAAAAGGAATGGAGTCATTAGCACTTATGGTTTTTAAATGGCACCCAGAATTATGTTGCATGAAGCACAATTTCACATCATTCTGGGTTCATTTGTGTGAAAACAAGGTCCAATCAGGCTGAAACGTTACAGGAAGGTATAATCTATTGAGTTGTAAGTGATCTGAACGTTTCATGATGATCGCACATTCCTATAGGGGGTAAAACCATGTCCCAAAGGTCACCGGGCCTGGTGTCACTTTAAAGAAGTAGTCCAGTTACACATTTGTGGGCTTATAACTTGGCTTCTGAATGTCCTAGAGAGATCAGGTTTGTTTTAGTGTACTCCAATCAACAGGCCCTACAACCACAAAAAGGAATGGAGTCATTAGCACTTATGGTTTGTAAATGGCACCCAGAATTATGTTGCACGAAGCACAATTTCACATCATTCTGGGTCCATTTGTGTGAAAACAAGGTCCAATCAGGCTGAAACGTTCCAAGAAGGTAGAATCTATTGAGTTGTAAGTGATCTGAACGTTTCAAGATGATCGCACATTCCTATAGGGGGTCAAACCATGTCCCAACGGTCACCGGGCCTGGTGTCACTTTAAAGAAGTAGTCCAATTACACCTTTGAGGGCTTATAACTTGGCTTCTGAATGTTCTAGAGAGATCAGGTTTGTTTTAGTGTACTCCAATCAACAGCCCCTACAACCTCAAAAAGGAATGGAATCATTAGCACTTATGGTTTTTAAATGGCACCCAGAATTATGTTGCACGAAGCACAATTTCACATCATTCTGGGTTCACTTGTGTGAAAACAAGGTCCAATCAGGCTGAAACGTTACAGGAAGGTAGAATCTATTGAGTTGTAAGTGATCTGAACGTTTCAAAATGATTGCACTATTCCTATTGGGGGTCAAACCATGTCCCAAAGGTCACCGGGCCTGGTGTCACTTTAAAGAAGTAGTCCAGTTACACCTTTGTGGGCTTATAACTTGGCTTCTGAATATCCTAGAGAGGTCAGGTTTGTTTTAGAGTACTCCAATTAGCAGCCCCCATTACCACTAAAAGGAATGGAGTCATTAGCACTTATGGTTTTTAAATGACACCCAGAATTATGTTTCATGAAGCACAATTTCACATCATTCTGGGTCCATTTGTGTGAAAACAAGGTCCAATCAGGCTGAAACGTTACAGGAAGGTAGAATCTATTGAGTTGTAAGTGATCTGAACGTTTCATGATGATAGCACTTTCCTAAGGGGGTCAAACCATGTCCCAAAGGTCACCGGATCTGGTGTCAATTTAAAGAAGTAGTCCAGTTACACATTTGTGGGCTTATAACTTGGCTTCTGAATGTCCGAGAGAGATCAGGTTTGTTTTAATGTACTCCAACCAACAGCCCCTACAACCACAAAAAGGAATGGAGTCATTAGCACTTATGGTTTGTAAATGGCACCCAGAATTATGTTGCACGAAGCACAATTTCACATCATTCTGGGTCCATTTGTGTGAAAACAAGGTCCAATCAGGCTGAAACGTTACAAGAAGGTAGAATCTATTGAGTTGTAAGTGATCAGAACGTTTCATGATGATCGCACATTCCTATAGGGGGTCAAACCATGTCCCAAAGGTCACCGGGCCTGGTGTCACTTTAAAGAAGTAGTCCAGTTACACCTTTGTGGGCTTATAACTTGGCTTCTGAATATCCTAGAGAGGTCAGGTTTGTTTTAGAGCACTCCAATTAGCAGCCCCCATTACCACTAAAAGGAATGGAGTCATTAGCACTTATGGTTTTTAAATGGCACCCAGAATTATGTTGCACGAAGCACAATTTCACAACATTCTGGGTTCATTTGTGTGAAAACAAGGTCCAATCAAGCTGAAACGTTACAGGAAGGTAGAATCTATTGAGTTGTAAGTGATCTGAACGTTTCATGATGATAGCACTTTCCTAAGGGGGTCCATGTCCCAAAGGTCACCGGATCTGGTGTAAATTTAAAGTAGTCCAGTTACACATTTGTGGGCTTATAACTTGGCTTCTGAATGTCCTAGAGAGATCAGGTTTGTTTTAGTATACTCCAATCAACAGCCCCTACAACCACAAAAAGGAATGGAGTCATTAGCACTTATGGTTTTTAAATGGCACCCAGAATTATGTTGCATGAAGCACAATTTCACATCATTCTGGGTTCATTTGTGTGAAAACAAGGTCCAATCAGGCTGAAACGTTACAGGAAGGTAGAATCTATTGAGTTGTAAGTGATCTGAACGTTTCATGATGATCGCACATTCCTATAGGGGGTAAAACCATGTCCCAAAGGTCACCGGGCCTGGTGTCACTTTAAAGAAGTAGTCCAGTTACACATTTGTGGGCTTATAACTTGGCTTCTGAATGTCCTAGAGAGATCAGGTTTGTTTTAGTGTACTCCAATCAACAGGCCCTACAACCACAAAAAGGAATGGAGTCATTAGCACTTATGGTTTGTAAATGGCACCCAGAATTATGTTGCACGAAGCACAATTTCACATCATTCTGGGTCCATTTGTGTGAAAACAAGGTCCAATCAGGCTGAAACGTTCCAAGAAGGTAGAATCTATTGAGTTGTAAGTGATCTAAACGTTTCAAGATGATCGCACATTCCTATAGGGGGTCAAACCATGTCCCAACGGTCACCGGGCCTGGTGTCACTTTAAAGAAGTAGTCCAATTACACCTTTGAGGGCTTATAACTTGGCTTCTGAATGTTCTAGAGAGATCAGGTTTGTTTTAGTGTACTCCAATCAACAGCCCCTACAACCTCAAAAAGGAATGGAATCATTAGCACTTATGGTTTTTAAATGGCACCCAGAATTATGTTGCACGAAGCACAATTTCCCATCATTCTGGGTCCATTTGTGTGAAAACAAGGTCCAATCAGGCTGAAACGTTACAAGAAGGTAGAATCTATTGAGTTGTAAGTGATCTGAACGTTTCATGATGATCGCACATTCCTATTGGGGGTCAAACCATGTCCCAAAGGTCACCGGGCCTGGTGTCACTTTAAAGAAGTAGTCCAGTTACACCTTTGTGGGCTTATAACTTGGCTTCTGAATATCCTAGAGAGGTCAGGTTTGTTTTAGAGTACTCCAATTAGCAGCCCCCATTACCACTAAAAGGAATGGAGTCATTAGCACTTATGGTTTTTAAATGACACCCAGAATTATGTTTCATGAAGCACAATTTCACATCATTCTGGGTCCATTTGTGTGAAAACAAGGTCCAATCAGGCTGAAACGTTACAGGAAGGTAGAATCTATTGAGTTGTAAGTGATCTGAACGTTTCATGATGATAGCACTTTCCTAAGGGGGTCAAACCATGTCCCAAAGGTCACCGGATCTGGTGTCAATTTAAAGAAGTAGTCCAGTTACACATTTGTGGGCTTATAACTTGGCTTCTGAATGTCCGAGAGAGATCAGGTTTGTTTTAATGTACTCCAACCAACAGCCCCTACAACCACAAAAAGGAATGGAGTCATTAGCACTTATGGTTTGTAAATGGCACCCAGAATTATGTTGCACGAAGCACAATTTCACATCATTCTGGGTCCATTTGTGTGAAAACAAGGTCCAATCAGGCTGAAACGTTACAAGAAGGTAGAATCTATTGAGTTGTAAGTGATCAGAACGTTTCATGATGATCGCACATTCCTATAGGGGGTCAAACCATGTCCCAAAGGTCACCGGGCCTGGTGTCACTTTAAAGAAGTAGTCCAGTTACACCTTTGTGGGCTTATAACTTGGCTTCTGAATATCCTAGAGAGGTCAGGTTTGTTTTAGAGCACTCCAATTAGCAGCCCCCATTACCACTAAAAGGAATGGAGTCATTAGCACTTATGGTTTTTAAATGGCACCCAGAATTATGTTGCACGAAGCACAATTTCACAACATTCTGGGTTCATTTGTGTGAAAACAAGGTCCAATCAAGCTGAAACGTTACAGGAAGGTAGAATCTATTGAGTTGTAAGTGATCTGAACGTTTCATGATGATAGCACTTTCCTAAGGGGGTCCATGTCCCAAAGGTCACCGGATCTGGTGTAAATTTAAAGTAGTCCAGTTACACATTTGTGGGCTTATAACTTGGCTTCTGAATGTCCTAGAGAGATCAGGTTTGTTTTAGTATACTCCAATCAACAGCCCCTACAACCACAAAAAGGAATGGAGTCATTAGCACTTATGGTTTTTAAATGGCACCCAGAATTATGTTGCATGAAGCACAATTTCACATCATTCTGGGTTCATTTGTGTGAAAACAAGGTCCAATCAGGCTGAAACGTTACAGGAAGGTAGAATCTATTGAGTTGTAAGTGATCTGAACGTTTCATGATGATCGCACATTCCTATAGGGGGTAAAACCATGTCCCAAAGGTCACCGGGCCTGGTGTCACTTTAAAGAAGTAGTCCAGTTACACATTTGTGGGCTTATAACTTGGCTTCTGAATGTCCTAGAGAGATCAGGTTTGTTTTAGTGTACTCCAATCAACAGGCCCTACAACCACAAAAAGGAATGGAGTCATTAGCACTTATGGTTTGTAAATGGCACCCAGAATTATGTTGCACGAAGCACAATTTCACATCATTCTGGGTCCATTTGTGTGAAAACAAGGTCCAATCAGGCTGAAACGTTCCAAGAAGGTAGAATCTATTGAGTTGTAAGTGATCTGAACGTTTCAAGATGATCGCACATTCCTATAGGGGGTCAAACCATGTCCCAACGGTCACCGGGCCTGGTGTCACTTTAAAGAAGTAGTCCAATTACACCTTTGAGGGCTTATAACTTGGCTTCTGAATGTTCTAGAGAGATCAGGTTTGTTTTAGTGTACTCCAATCAACAGCCCCTACAACCTCAAAAAGGAATGGAATCATTAGCACTTATGGTTTTTAAATGGCACCCAGAATTATGTTGCACGAAGCACAATTTCACATCATTCTGGGTTCACTTGTGTGAAAACAAGGTCCAATCAGGCTGAAACGTTACAGGAAGGTAGAATCTATTGAGTTGTAAGTGATCTGAACGTTTCAAAATGATTGCACTTTCCTAAGGGGGTCAAACCATGTCCCAAAGGTCACCGGATCTGGTGTCAATTTAAAGAAGTAGTCCAGTTACACATTTGTGGGCTTATAGCTTGGCTTCTGAATGTCCTAGAGAGATCAGGTTTGTTTTAGTATACTCCAATCAACAGCCCCTACAACCACAAAAAGGAATGGAGTCATTAGCACTTATGGTATTTAAATGGCACCCAGAATTATGTTGCACGAAGCACAATTTCCCATCATTCTGGGTCCATTTGTGTGAAAACAAGGTCCAATCAGGCTGAAACGTTACAAGAAGGTAGAATCTATTGAGTTGTAAGTGATCTGAACGTTTCATGATGATCGCACATTCCTATTGGGGGTCAAACCATGTCCCAAAGGTCACCGGGCCTGGTGTCACTTTAAAGAAGTAGTCCAGTTACACCTTTGTGGGCTTATAACTTGGCTTCTGAATATCCTAGAGAGGTCAGGTTTGTTTTAGAGTACTCCAATTAGCAGCCCCCATTACCACTAAAAGGAATGGAGTCATTAGCACTTATGGTTTTTAAATGACACCCAGAATTATGTTTCATGAAGCACAATTTCACATCATTCTGGGTCCATTTGTGTGAAAACAAGGTCCAATCAGGCTGAAACGTTACAGGAAGGTAGAATCTATTGAGTTGTAAGTGATCTGAACGTTTCATGATGATAGCACTTTCCTAAGGGGGTCAAACCATGTCCCAAAGGTCACCGGATCTGGTGTCAATTTAAAGAAGTAGTCCAGTTACACATTTGTGGGCTTATAACTTGGCTTCTGAATGTCCGAGAGAGATCAGGTTTGTTTTAATGTACTCCAACCAACAGCCCCTACAACCACAAAAAGGAATGGAGTCATTAGCACTTATGGATTGTAAATGGCACCCAGAATTATGTTGCACGAAGCACAATTTCACATCATTCTGGGTCCATTTGTGTGAAAACAAGGTCCAATCAGGCTGAAACGTTACAAGAAGGTAGAATCTATTGAGTTGTAAGTGATCAGAACGTTTCATGATGATCGCACATTCCTATAGGGGGTCAAACCATGTCCCAAAGGTCACCGGGCCTGGTGTCACTTTAAAGAAGTAGTCCAGTTACACCTTTGTGGGCTTATAACTTGGCTTCTGAATATCCTAGAGAGGTCAGGTTTGTTTTAGAGCACTCCAATTAGCAGCCCCCATTACCACTAAAAGGAATGGAGTCATTAGCACTTATGGTTTTTAAATGGCACCCAGAATTATGTTGCACGAAGCACAATTTCACAACATTCTGGGTTCATTTGTGTGAAAACAAGGTCCAATCAAGCTGAAACGTTACAGGAAGGTAGAATCTATTGAGTTGTAAGTGATCTGAACGTTTCATGATGATAGCACTTTCCTAAGGGGGTCCATGTCCCAAAGGTCACCGGATCTGGTGTAAATTTAAAGTAGTCCAGTTACACATTTGTGGGCTTATAACTTGGCTTCTGAATGTCCTAGAGAGATCAGGTTTGTTTTAGTATACTCCAATCAACAGCCCCTACAACCACAAAAAGGAATGGAGTCATTAGCACTTATGGTTTTTAAATGGCACCCAGAATTATGTTGCATGAAGCACAATTTCACATCATTCTGGGTTCATTTGTGTGAAAACAAGGTCCAATCAGGCTGAAACGTTACAGGAAGGTAGAATCTATTGAGTTGTAAGTGATCTGAACGTTTCATGATGATCGCACATTCCTATAGGGGGTAAAACCATGTCCCAAAGGTCACCGGGCCTGGTGTCACTTTAAAGAAGTAGTCCAGTTACACATTTGTGGGCTTATAACTTGGCTTCTGAATGTCCTAGAGAGATCAGGTTTGTTTTAGTGTACTCCAATCAACAGGCCCTACAACCACAAAAAGGAATGGAGTCATTAGCACTTATGGTTTGTAAATGGCACCCAGAATTATGTTGCACGAAGCACAATTTCACATCATTCTGGGTCCATTTGTGTGAAAACAAGGTCCAATCAGGCTGAAACGTTCCAAGAAGGTAGAATCTATTGAGTTGTAAGTGATCTGAACGTTTCAAGATGATCGCACATTCCTATAGGGGGTCAAACCATGTCCCAACGGTCACCGGGCCTGGTGTCACTTTAAAGAAGTAGTCCAATTACACCTTTGAGGGCTTATAACTTGGCTTCTGAATGTTCTAGAGAGATCAGGTTTGTTTTAGTGTACTCCAATCAACAGCCCCTACAACCTCAAAAAGGAATGGAATCATTAGCACTTATGGTTTTTAAATGGCACCCAGAATTATGTTGCACGAAGCACAATTTCACATCATTCTGGGTTCACTTGTGTGAAAACAAGGTCCAATCAGGCTGAAACGTTACAGGAAGGTAGAATCTATTGAGTTGTAAGTGATCTGAACGTTTCAAAATGATTGCACTTTCCTAAGGGGGTCAAACCATGTCCCAAAGGTCACCGGATCTGGTGTCAATTTAAAGAAGTAGTCCAGTTACACATTTGTGGGCTTATAGCTTGGCTTCTGAATGTCCTAGAGAGATCAGGTTTGTTTTAGTATACTCCAATCAACAGCCCCTACAACCACAAAAAGGAATGGAGTCATTAGCACTTATGGTATTTAAATGGCACCCAGAATTATGTGGCACGAAGCACAATTTCACATCATTCTGGGTTCATTTGTGTGAAAACAAGGTCCAATCAGGCTGAAACGTTACAGGAAGGTAGAATCTATTGAGTTGTAAGGGATCTGAACGTTTCATGATGATAGAACTTTCCTAAGGGGATCAAACCATGTCCCAAAGGTCACCGGATCTGGGGTCAATTTAAAGAAGTAGTCCAGTTATACATTTGTGGGCTTATAACTTGGCTTCTGAATGTCCTAGAGAGATCAGATTTGTTTTAATGTACTCCAATCAACAGCCCCTACAACCACAAAAAGGAATGTGGTCATTAGCACTTATGGTTTTTAAATGGCACCCAGAATTATGTTGCATGAAGCACAATTTCACATCATTCTGGGTCCATTTGTGTGAAAACAAGGTCCAATCAGGCTGAAACGTTACAAGAAGGTAGAATCTATTGAGTTGTAAGTGATCTGAACGTTTCAAGATGATCACACTTTCCTAAGGGGGTCAAACCATGTCCCAAAGGTCACCGGATCTGGTGTCAATTTAAAGAAGTAGTCCAGTTACACATTTGTAGGCTTATAACTTGGCTTCTGAATGTCCTAGAGAGATCAGGTTTGTTTTAATGTACTCCAATCAACAGCCCCTACAACCACAAAAAGGAATGGAGTCATTAGCACTTATGGTTTTTAAATGGCACCCAGAATTATGTTGCACGAAGCACAATTTCACATAATTCTGGGTCCATTTGTGTGAAAACAATAGACAATCAGGCTGAAATGTTACAGGAAGGTAGAATCTATTGAATTGTAAGTGATCTGAACGTTTCATGATGATAGCACTTTCCTAAGGGGGTCAAACCATGTCCCAAAGGTCATCAGATCTGGTGTCAATTTAAAGTAGTCCAGTTACACATTTGTGGGCTTATAACTTGGCTTCTGAATGTCCTAGAGAGATCAGGTTTGTTTTAATGTACTCCATTCAACAGCCCCTACAACCACAAAATGTAATGGAGTCATTAGCACTTATGGTTTGTAAATGGCACCCAGAATTATGTTGCACGAAGCACAATTTCACATCATTCTCGGTCCATTTGTGTGAAAACAAGGTCCAATCAGGCTGAAACGTTACAAGACGGTAGAATCTATTGAATTGTAAGTGATCTGAACGTTTCATGATGATCGCACATTCCTATAGGGGGTCAACCCATGTCCCAAAGGTCACCGGGCCTGGTGTCACTTTAAAGAAGTAGTCCAATTACACCTTTGAGGGCTTATAACTTGGTTTCTGAATGTCCTAGAGAGATCAGGTTTGTTTTAGTGTACTCCAATCAACAGCCCCTACAACCTCAAAAAGGAATGGAGTCATTAGCACTTATGGTTTTTAAATGGCACCCAGAATTATGTTGCACGAAGCACAATTTCCCATCATTCTGGGTCCATTTGTGTGAAAACAAGGTCCAATCAGGCTGAAACGTTACAGGAAGGTAGAATCTATTGAGTTGTAAGTGATCTGAACGTTTCATGATGATAGCACTTTCCTAAGGGGGTCAAACCATGTCCCAAAGGTCACCGGATCTGGTGTCAATTTAAAGAAGTAGTCCAGTTACACATTTGTGGGCTTATAACTTGGCTTCTGAATGTCCGAGAGAGATCAGGTTTGTTTTAATGTACTCCAACCAACAGCCCCTACAACCACAAAAAGGAATGGAGTCATTAGCACTTATGGTTTGTAAATGGCACCCAGAATTATGTTGCACGAAGCACAATTTCACATCATTCTGGGTCCATTTGTGTGAAAACAAGGTCCAATCAGGCTGAAACGTTACAAGAAGGTAGAATCTATTGAGTTGTAAGTGATCAGAACGTTTCATGATGATCGCACATTCCTATAGGGGGTCAAACCATGTCCCAAAGGTCACCGGGCCTGGTGTCACTTTAAAGAAGTAGTCCAGTTACACCTTTGTGGGCTTATAACTTGGCTTCTGAATATCCTAGAGAGGTCAGGTTTGTTTTAGAGCACTCCAATTAGCAGCCCCCATTACCACTAAAAGGAATGGAGTCATTAGCACTTATGGTTTTTAAATGGCACCCAGAATTATGTTGCACGAAGCACAATTTCACAACATTCTGGGTTCATTTGTGTGAAAACAAGGTCCAATCAAGCTGAAACGTTACAGGAAGGTAGAATCTATTGAGTTGTAAGTGATCTGAACGTTTCATGATGATAGCACTTTCCTAAGGGGGTCCATGTCCCAAAGGTCACCGGATCTGGTGTAAATTTAAAGTAGTCCAGTTACACATTTGTGGGCTTATAACTTGGCTTCTGAATGTCCTAGAGAGATCAGGTTTGTTTTAGTATACTCCAATCAACAGCCCCTACAACCACAAAAAGGAATGGAGTCATTAGCACTTATGGTTTTTAAATGGCACCCAGAATTATGTTGCATGAAGCACAATTTCACATCATTCTGGGTTCATTTGTGTGAAAACAAGGTCCAATCAGGCTGAAACGTTACAGGAAGGTAGAATCTATTGAGTTGTAAGTGATCTGAACGTTTCATGATGATCGCACATTCCTATAGGGGGTAAAACCATGTCCCAAAGGTCACCGGGCCTGGTGTCACTTTAAAGAAGTAGTCCAGTTACACATTTGTGGGCTTATAACTTGGCTTCTGAATGTCCTAGAGAGATCAGGTTTGTTTTAGTGTACTCCAATCAACAGGCCCTACAACCACAAAAAGGAATGGAGTCATTAGCACTTATGGTTTGTAAATGGCACCCAGAATTATGTTGCACGAAGCACAATTTCACATCATTCTGGGTCCATTTGTGTGAAAACAAGGTCCAATCAGGCTGAAACGTTCCAAGAAGGTAGAATCTATTGAGTTGTAAGTGATCTGAACGTTTCAAGATGATCGCACATTCCTATAGGGGGTCAAACCATGTCCCAACGGTCACCGGGCCTGGTGTCACTTTAAAGAAGTAGTCCAATTACACCTTTGAGGGCTTATAACTTGGCTTCTGAATGTTCTAGAGAGATCAGGTTTGTTTTAGTGTACTCCAATCAACAGCCCCTACAACCTCAAAAAGGAATGGAATCATTAGCACTTATGGTTTTTAAATGGCACCCAGAATTATGTTGCACGAAGCACAATTTCACATCATTCTGGGTTCACTTGTGTGAAAACAAGGTCCAATCAGGCTGAAACGTTACAGGAAGGTAGAATCTATTGAGTTGTAAGTGATCTGAACGTTTCAAAATGATTGCACTTTCCTAAGGGGGTCAAACCATGTCCCAAAGGTCACCGGATCTGGTGTCAATTTAAAGAAGTAGTCCAGTTACACATTTGTGGGCTTATAGCTTGGCTTCTGAATGTCCTAGAGAGATCAGGTTTGTTTTAGTATACTCCAATCAACAGCCCCTACAACCACAAAAAGGAATGGAGTCATTAGCACTTATGGTATTTAAATGGCACCCAGAATTATGTGGCACGAAGCACAATTTCACATCATTCTGGGTTCATTTGTGTGAAAACAAGGTCCAATCAGGCTGAAACGTTACAGGAAGGTAGAATCTATTGAGTTGTAAGGGATCTGAACGTTTCATGATGATAGAACTTTCCTAAGGGGATCAAACCATGTCCCAAAGGTCACCGGATCTGGGGTCAATTTAAAGAAGTAGTCCAGTTATACATTTGTGGGCTTATAACTTGGCTTCTGAATGTCCTAGAGAGATCAGATTTGTTTTAATGTACTCCAATCAACAGCCCCTACAACCACAAAAAGGAATGTGGTCATTAGCACTTATGGTTTTTAAATGGCACCCAGAATTATGTTGCATGAAGCACAATTTCACATCATTCTGGGTCCATTTGTGTGAAAACAAGGTCCAATCAGGCTGAAACGTTACAAGAAGGTAGAATCTATTGAGTTGTAAGTGATCTGAACGTTTCAAGATGATCACAATTTCCAAAGAGGGTCAAACCATGTCCCAAAGGTCACCGGATCTGGTGTCAATTTAAAGAAGTAGTCCAGTTACAAATTTGTGGGCTTTTAACTTGTCTTCTGAATGTCCTAGAGAGATCAGGTTTGTTTTAATGTACTCCAATCAACAGCCCCTACAACCACAAAAAGGAATGGAGTCCTTAGCACTTATGGTTTTTAAATGGCACCCAGAATTATGTTGCACGAAGCACAATTTCACATCATTCTGGGTTCATTTGTGTGAAAACAAGGTAGAATCAGGCTAAAACGTTACAGGAAGGTAGAATCTATTGAATTGTAAGTGGTCTGAACGTTTCATGATGATAGCACTTTCCTAAGGGGGTCAAACCATGTCCCAAAGGTCACCGGATCTGGTGTCAATTTAAAGTAGTCCAGTTACACATTTGTGGGCTTATAACATGGCTTCTGAATGTCCTAGAGAGATCAGGTTTGTTTTAGTGTACTCCAATCAACAGCCCCTACAACCACAAAAAGGAATGGAGTCATTAGCACTTATGGTTTTTAAATGGCACCCAGAATTATGTTGCATGAAGCACAATTTCACATCATTCTGGGTCCATTTGTGTGAAAACAAGGTCCAATCAGGCTGAAACGTTACAAGAAGGTAGAATCTATTGAGTTGTAAGTGATCTGAACGTTTCAAGATGATCACACTTTCCAAAGAGGGTCAAACCATGTCCCAAAGGTCACCGGATCTGGTGTCAATTTAAAGAAGTAGTCCAGTTACAAATTTGTGGGCTTTTAACTTGTCTTCTGAATGTCCTAGAGAGATCAGGTTTGTTTTAATGTACTCCAATCAACAGCCCCTACAACCACAAAAAGGAATGGAGTCCTTAGCACTTATGGTTTTTAAATGGCACCCAGAATTATGTTGCACGAAGCACAATTTCACATCATTCTGGGTTCATTTGTGTGAAAACAAGGTAGAATCAGGCTAAAACGTTACAGGAAGGTAGAATCTATTGAATTGTAAGTGGTCTGAACGTTTCATGATGATAGCACTTTCCTAAGGGGGTCAAACCATGTCCCAAAGGTCACCGGATCTGGTGTCAATTTAAAGTAGTCCAGTTACACATTTGTGGGCTTATAACATGGCTTCTGAATGTCCTAGAGAGATCAGGTTTGTTTTAGTGTACTCCAATCAACAGCCCCTACAACCACAAAAAGGAATGGAGTCATTAGCACTTATGGTTTTTAAATGGCACCCAGAATTATGTTGCATGAAGCACAATTTCACATCATTCTGGGTCCATTTGTGTGAAAACAAGGTCCAATCAGGCTGAAACGTTACAAGAAGGTAGAATCTATTGAGTTGTAAGTGATCTGAACGTTTCAAGATGATCACACTTTCCAAAGAGGGTCAAACCATGTCCCAAAGGTCACCGGATCTGGTGTCAATTTAAAGAAGTAGTCCAGTTACAAATTTGTGGGCTTTTAACTTGTCTTCTGAATGTCCTAGAGAGATCAGGTTTGTTTTAATGTACACCAATCAACAGCCCCTACAACCACAAAAAGGAATGGAGTCCTTAGCACTTATGGTTTTTAAATGGCACCCAGAATTATGTTGCACGAAGCACAATTTCACATCATTCTGGGTTCATTTGTGTGAAAACAAGGTAGAATCAGGCTAAAACGTTACAGGAAGGTAGAATCTATTGAATTGTAAGTGGTCTGAACGTTTCATGATGATAGCACTTTCCTAAGGGGGTCAAACCATGTCCCAAAGGTCACCGGATCTGGTGTCAATTTAAAGTAGTCCAGTTACACATTTGTGGGCTTATAACATGGCTTCTGAATGTCCTAGAGAGATCAGGTTTGTTTTAGTGTACTCCAATCAACAGCCCCTACAATCCTCAAAAAGGAATGGAGTCATTAGCACTTATGGTTTTTAAATGGCACCCAGAATTATGTTGCACGAAGCACAATTTCACATCATTCTGGGTCCATTTGTGTGAAAACAAGGTCCAATCAGGCTGAAACGTTACAAGAAGGTAGAATCTATTGAGTTGTAAGTGATCTGAACGTTTCATGATGATAGCACTTTCCTAAGGGGGTCAAACCATGTCCCAAAGGTCACCGGATCTGGGGTCAATTTAAAGAAGTAGTCCAGTTATACATTTGTGGGCTTATAACTTGGCTTCTGAATGCCCTAGAGAGATCAGGTTTGTTTTAATGTACTCCAATCAACAGCCCCTACAACCACAAAAAGGAATGTGGTCATTAGCACTTATGGTTTTTAAATGGCACCCAGAATTATGTTGCATGAAACACAATTTCACATCATTCTGGGTCCATTTGTGTGAAAACAAGGTCCAATCAGGCTGAAACGTTACAAGAAGGTAGAATCTATTGAGTTGTAAGTGATCTGAACGTTTCAAGATGATCGCACTTTCCTAAGGGGGTCAAACCATGTCCCAAAGGTCACCGGATCTGGTGTCAATTTAAAGAAGTAGTCCAGTTACACATTTGTGGGCTTATAACTTGGCTTCTGAATGTCCTAGAGAGATCAGGTTTGTTTTAATGTACTCCAATCAACAGCCCCTACAACCACAAAAAGGAATGGAGTCATTAGCACTTATGGTTTTTAAATGGCACCCAGAATTATGTTGCATGAAGCACAATTTCACATCATTCTGGGTCCATTTGTGTGAAAACAAGGTCCAATCAGGCTGAAACGTTACAAGAAGGTAGAATCTATTGAGTTGTAAGTGATCTGAACGTTTCAAGATGATCACAATTTCCAAAGAGGGTCAAACCATGTCCCAAAGGTCACCGGATCTGGTGTCAATTTAAAGAAGTAGTCCAGTTACAAATTTGTGGGCTTTTAACTTGTCTTCTGAATGTCCTAGAGAGATCAGGTTTGTTTTAATGTACTCCAATCAACAGCCCCTACAACCACAAAAAGGAATGGAGTCCTTAGCACTTATGGTTTTTAAATGGCACCCAGAATTATGTTGCACGAAGCACAATTTCACATCATTCTGGGTTCATTTGTGTGAAAACAAGGTAGAATCAGGCTAAAACGTTACAGGAAGGTAGAATCTATTGAATTGTAAGTGGTCTGAACGTTTCATGATGATAGCACTTTCCTAAGGGGGTCAAACCATGTCCCAAAGGTCACCGGATCTGGTGTCAATTTAAAGTAGTCCAGTTACACATTTGTGGGCTTATAACATGGCTTCTGAATGTCCTAGAGAGATCAGGTTTGTTTTAGTGTACTCCAATCAACAGCCCCTACAACCACAAAAAGGAATGGAGTCATTAGCACTTATGGTTTTTAAATGGCACCCAGAATTATGTTGCATGAAGCACAATTTCACATCATTCTGGGTCCATTTGTGTGAAAACAAGGTCCAATCAGGCTGAAACGTTACAAGAAGGTAGAATCTATTGAGTTGTAAGTGATCTGAACGTTTCAAGATGATCACACTTTCCAAAGAGGGTCAAACCATGTCCCAAAGGTCACCGGATCTGGTGTCAATTTAAAGAAGTAGTCCAGTTACAAATTTGTGGGCTTTTAACTTGTCTTCTGAATGTCCTAGAGAGATCAGGTTTGTTTTAATGTACTCCAATCAACAGCCCCTACAACCACAAAAAGGAATGGAGTCCTTAGCACTTATGGTTTTTAAATGGCACCCAGAATTATGTTGCACGAAGCACAATTTCACATCATTCTGGGTTCATTTGTGTGAAAACAAGGTAGAATCATGCTAAAACGTTACAGGAAGGTAGAATCTATTGAATTGTAAGTGGTCTGAACGTTTCATGATGATAGCACTTTCCTAAGGGGGTCAAACCATGTCCCAAAGGTCACCGGATCTGGTGTCAATTTAAAGTAGTCCAGTTACACATTTGTGGGCTTATAACATGGCTTCTGAATGTCCTAGAGAGATCAGGTTTGTTTTAGTGTACTCCAATCAACAGCCCCTACAACCACAAAAAGGAATGGAGTCATTAGCACTTATGGTTTTTAAATGGCACCCAGAATTATGTTGCATGAAGCACAATTTCACATCATTCTGGGTCCATTTGTGTGAAAACAAGGTCCAATCAGGCTGAAACGTTACAAGAAGGTAGAATCTATTGAGTTGTAAGTGATCTGAACGTTTCAAGATGATCACACTTTCCAAAGAGGGTCAAACCATGTCCCAAAGGTCACCGGATCTGGTGTCAATTTAAAGAAGTAGTCCAGTTACAAATTTGTGGGCTTTTAACTTGTCTTCTGAATGTCCTAGAGAGATCAGGTTTGTTTTAATGTACACCAATCAACAGCCCCTACAACCACAAAAAGGAATGGAGTCCTTAGCACTTATGGTTTTTAAATGGCACCCAGAATTATGTTGCACGAAGCACAATTTCACATCATTCTGGGTTCATTTGTGTGAAAACAAGGTAGAATCAGGCAAAAAACGTTACAGGAAGGTAGAATCTATTGAATTGTAAGTGGTCTGAACGTTTCATGATGATAGCACTTTCCTAAGGGGGTCAAACCATGTCCCAAAGGTCACCGGATCTGGTGTCAATTTAAAGTAGTCCAGTTACACATTTGTGGGCTTATAACATGGCTTCTGAATGTCCTAGAGAGATCAGGTTTGTTTTAGTGTACTCCAATCAACAGCCCCTACAATCCTCAAAAAGGAATGGAGTCATTAGCACTTATGGTTTTTAAATGGCACCCAGAATTATGTTGCACGAAGCACAATTTCACATCATTCTGGGTCCATTTGTGTGAAAACAAGGTCCAATCAGGCTGAAACGTTACAAGAAGGTAGAATCTATTGAGTTGTAAGTGATCTGAACGTTTCATGATGATAGCACTTTCCTAAGGGGGTCAAACCATGTCCCAAAGGTCACCGGATCTGGGGTCAATTTAAAGAAGTAGTCCAGTTATACATTTGTGGGCTTATAACTTGGCTTCTGAATGTCCTAGAGAGATCAGGTTTGTTTTAATGTACTCCAATCAACAGCCCCTACAACCACAAAAAGGAATGTGGTCATTAGCACTTATGGTTTTTAAATGGCACCCAGAATTATGTTGCATGAAACACAATTTCACATCATTCTGGGTCCATTTGTGTGAAAACAAGGTCCAATCAGGCTGAAACGTTACAAGAAGGTAGAATCTATTGAGTTGTAAGTGATCTGAACGTTTCAAGATGATCGCACTTTCCTAAGGGGGTCAAACCATGTCCCAAAGGTCACCGGATCTGGTGTCAATTTAAAGAAGTAGTCCAGTTACACATTTGTGGGCTTATAACTTGGCTTCTGAATGTCCTAGAGAGATCAGGTTTGTTTTAATGTACTCCAATCAACAGCCCCTACAACCACAAAAAGGAATGGAGTCATTAGCACTTATGGTTTTTAAATGGCACCCAGAATTATGTTGCATGAAGCACAATTTCACATCATTCTGGGTCCATTTGTGTGAAAACAAGGTCCAATCAGGCTGAAACGTTACAAGAAGGTAGAATCTATTGAGTTGTAAGTGATCTGAACGTTTCAAGATGATCGCACTTTCCTAAGGGGGTCAAACCATGTCCCAAAGGTCACCGGATCTGGTGTCAATTTAAAGAAGCAGTCCAGTTACACATTTGTAGGCTTATAACTTGGCTTCTGAATGTCCTAGAGAGATCAGGTTTGTTTTAATGTACTCCAATCAACAGCCCCTACAACCACAAAAAGGAATGGAGTCATTAGCACTTATGGTTTTTAAATGGCACCCAGAATTATGTTGCACGAAGCACAATTTCACATCATTCTGGGTTCATTTGTGTGAAAACAAGAGACAATCAGGCTGAAATGTTACAGGAAGGTAGAATCTATTGAATTGTAAGTGATCTGAACGTTTCATGATGATAGCACTTTCCTAAGGGGGTCAAACCATGTCCCAAAGGTCACCGGATCTGGTGTCAATTTAAAGAAGTAGTCCAGTTACACATTTGTGGGCTTATAACTTGGCTTCTGAATGTCCTAGAGAGATCAGGTTTGTTTTAATGTACTCCAATCAACAGCCCCTACAACCAGAAAATGTAATGGAGTCATTAGCACTTATGGTTTGTAAATGGCACCCAGAATTATGTTGCACGAAGCACAATTTCACATCATTCTGGGTCCATTTGTGTGAAAACAAGGTCCAATCAGGCTGAAACGTTACAAGACGGTAGAATCTATTGAATTGTAAGTGATCTGAACGTTTCATGATGATCGCACATTCCTATAGGGGGTCAAACCATGTCCCAAAGGTCACCGGGCCTGGTGTCACTTTAAAGAAGTAGTCCAATTGCACCTTTGAGGGCTTATAACTTGGTTTCTGAATGTCCTAGAGAGATCAGGTTTGTTTTAGTGTACTCCAATCAACAGCCCCTACAACCTAAAAAAGGAATGGAGTCATTAGCACTTATGGTTTTTAAATGGCACCCAGAATTATGTTGCACGAAGCACAATTTCCCATCATTCTGGGTCCATTTGTGTGAAAACAAGGTCCAATCAGGCTGAAACGTTACAAGAAGGTAGAATCTATTGAGTTGTAAGTGATCTGAACGTTTCATGATGATCGCACATTCCTATTGGGGGTCAAACCATGTCCCAAAGGTCACCGGGCCTGGTGTCACTTTAAAGAAGTAGTCCAGTTACACCTTTGTGGGCTTATAACTTGGCTTCTGAATATCCTAGAGAGGTCAGGTTTGTTTTAGAGTACTCCAATTAGCAGCCCCCATTACCACTAAAAGGAATGGAGTCATTAGCACTTATGGTTTTTAAATGACACCCAGAATTATGTTGCATGAAGCACAATTTCACATCATTCTGGGTCCATTTGTGTGAAAACAAGGTCCAATCAGGCTGAAACGTTACAAGAAGGTAGAATCTATTGAGTTGTAAGTGATCTGAACGTTTCAAGATGATCACACTTTCCAAAGATCGTCAAACCATGTCCCAAAGGTCACCGGATCTGGTGTCAATTTAAAGAAGTAGTCCAGTTACAAATTTGTGGGCTTTTAACTTGGCTTCTGAATGTCCTAGAGAGATCAGGTTTGTTTTAATGTACTCCAATCAACAGCCCCTACAACCACAAAAAGGAATGGAGTCATTAGCACTTATGGTTTTTAAATGGCACCCAGCATTATGTTGCACGAAGCACAATTTCACATCATTCTGGGTTGAATTGTGTGAAAACAAGGTAGAATCAGGCTGAAACGTTACAGGAAGGTAGAATCTATTGAATTGTAAGTGGTCTGAACGTTTCATGATGATAGCACTTTCCTAAGGGGGTCAAACCATGTCCCAAAGGTCACCGGATCTGGTGTCAATTTAAAATAGTCCAGTTACACATTTGTGGGCTTATAACATGGCTTCTGAATGTCCTAGAGAGATCAGGTTTGTTTTAGTGTACTCCAATCAACAGCCCCTACAATCCTCAAAAAGGAATGGAGTCATTAGCACTTATGGTTTTTAAATGGCACCCAGAATTATGTTGCACGAAGCACAATTTCACATCATTCTGGGTCCATTTGTGTGAAAACAAGGTCCAATCAGGCTGAAACGTTACAAGAAGGTAGAATCTATTGAGTTGTAAGTGATCTGAACGTTTCATGATGATAGCACTTTCCTAAGGGGGTCAAACCATGTCCCAAAGGTCACCGGATCTGGTGTCAATTTAAAGAAGTAGTCCAGTTACACATTTGTTGGCTCATAACTTAGCTTCTGAATGTCCTAGAGAGATCAGGTTTGTTTTAGTATACTCCAATCAACACCACCTACAACCACAAAAAGGAATGGAGTCATTAGCACTTATGGTTTTTAAATGGCACCCAGAATTATGTTGCACGAAGCACAATTTCACATCATTCTGGGTTCATTTGTGTGAAAACAAGGTCCAATCAGGCTGAAACGTTACAAGAAGGTAGAATCTATTGAGTTGTAAGTGATCTGAACGTTTCATGATGATCGCACATTCCTATAGGGGGTCAAACCAATTCCCAAAGGTCACCGGGCCTGGTGTCACTTTAAAAAAGTAGTCCCGTTACACCTTTGTGGGCTTATAACTTGGCTTCTGAATATCCTAGAGAGGTCAGGTTTGTTTTAGAGTACTCCAATTAACAGCCCCCATTACCTCTAAGAGGAATGGAGTCATTAGCACTTATGGTTTTTAAATGGCACCCAGAATTATGTTGCATGAAGCACAATTTCACATCATTCTGGGTCCATTTGTGTGAAAACAAGGTCCAATCAGGCTGAAACGTTACAAGAAGGTAGAATCTATTGAGTTGTAAGTGATCTGAACGTTTCAAGATGATCGCACTTTCCTAAGGGGGTCAAACCATGTCCCAAAGGTCACCGGATCTGGTGTCAATTTAAAGAAGCAGTCCAGTTACACATTTGTAGGCATATAACTTGGCTTCTGAATGTCCTAGAGAGATCAGGTTTGTTTTAATGTACTCCAATCAACAGCCCCTACAACCACAAAAAGGAATGGAGTCATTAGCACTTATGGTTTTTAAATGGCACCCAGAATTATGTTGCACGAAGCACAATTTCACATCATTCTGGGTTCATTTGTGTGAAAACAAGAGACAATCAGGCTGAAATGTTACAGGAAGGTAGAATCTATTGAATTGTAAGTGATCTGAACGTTTCATGATGATAGCACTTTCCTAAGGGGGTCAAACCATGTCCCAAAGGTCACCGGATCTGGTGTCAATTTAAAGAAGTAGTCCAGTTACACATTTGTGGGCTTATAACTTGGCTTCTGAATGTCCTAGAGAGATCAGGTTTGTTTTAATGTACTCCAATCAACAGCCCCTACAACCAGAAAATGTAATGGAGTCATTAGCACTTATGGTTTGTAAATGGCACCCAGAATTATGTTGCACGAAGCACAATTTCACATCATTCTGGGTCCATTTGTGTGAAAACAAGGTCCAATCAGGCTGAAACGTTACAAGACGGTAGAATCTATTGAATTGTAAGTGATCTGAACGTTTCATGATGATCGCACATTCCTATAGGGGGTCAAACCATGTCCCAAAGGTCACCGGATCTGGTGTCAATTTAAAGAAGTAGTCCAGTTACACATTTGTGGGCTTATAACTTGGCTTCTGAATGTCCTTGAGAGATCAGGTTTGTTTTAATGTACTCCAATCAACAGCCCCTACAAACACAAAAAGGAATGTGGTCATTAGCACTTATGGTTTTTAAATGGCACCCAGAATTATGTTGCATGAAACACAATTTCACATCATTCTGGGTCCATTTGTGTGAAAACAAGGTCCAATCAGGCTGAAACGTTACAAGAAGGTAGAATCTATTGAGTTGTAAGTGATCTGAACGTTTCAAGATGATCGCACTTTCCTAAGGGGGTCAAACCATGTCCCAAAGGTCACCGGATCTGGTGTCAATTTAAAGAAGTAGTCCAGTTACACATTTGTGGGCTTATAACTTGGCTTCTGAATGTCCTAGAGAGATCAGGTTTGTTTTAATGTACTCCAATCAACAGCCCCTACAACCACAAAAAGGAATGGAGTCATTAGCACTTATGGTTTTTAAATGGCACCCAGAATTATGTTGCATGAAGCACAATTTCACATCATTCTGGGTCCATTTGTGTGAAAACAAGGTCCAATCAGGCTGAAACGTTACAAGAAGGTAGAATCTATTGAGTTGTAAGTGATCTGAACGTTTCAAGATGATCGCACTTTCCTAAGGGGGTCAATCCATGTCCCAAAGGTCACCGGATCTGGTGTCAATTTAAAGAAGCAGTCCAGTTACACATTTGTAGGCTTATAACTTGGCTTCTGAATGTCCTAGAGAGATCAGGTTTGTTTTAATGTACTCCAATCAACAGCCCCTACAACCACAAAAAGGAATGGAGTCATTAGCACTTATGGTTTTTAAATGGCACCCAGAATTATGTTGCACGAAGCACAATTTCACATCATTCTGGGTTCATTTGTGTGAAAACAAGAGACAATCAGGCTGAAATGTTACAGGAAGGTAGAATCTATTGAATTGTAAGTGATCTGAACGTTTCATGATGATAGCACTTTCCTAAGGGGGTCAAACCATGTCCCAAAGGTCACCGGATCTGGTGTCAATTTAAAGAAGTAGTCCAGTTACACATTTGTGGGCTTATAACTTGGCTTCTGAATGTCCTAGAGAGATCAGGTTTGTTTTAATGTACTCCAATCAACAGCCCCTACAACCAGAAAATGTAATGGAGTCATTAGCACTTATGGTTTGTAAATGGCACCCAGAATTATGTTGCACGAAGCACAATTTCACATCATTCTGGGTCCATTTGTGTGAAAACAAGGTCCAATCAGGCTGAAACGTTACAAGACGGTAGAATCTATTGAATTGTAAGTGATCTGAACGTTTCATGATGATCGCACATTCCTATAGGGGGTCAAACCATGTCCCAAAGGTCACCGGGCCTGGTGTCACTTTAAAGAAGTAGTCCAATTGCACCTTTGAGGGCTTATAACTTGGTTTCTGAATGTCCTAGAGAGATCAGGTTTGTTTTAGTGTACTCCAATCAACAGCCCCTACAACCTAAAAAAGGAATGGAGTCATTAGCACTTATGGTTTTTAAATGGCACCCAGAATTATGTTGCACGAAGCACAATTTCCCATCATTCTGGGTCCATTTGTGTGAAAACAAGGTCCAATCAGGCTGAAACGTTACAAGAAGGTAGAATCTATTGAGTTGTAAGTGATCTGAACGTTTCATGATGATCGCACATTCCTATTGGGGGTCAAACCATGTCCCAAAGGTCACCGGGCCTGGTGTCACTTTAAAGAAGTAGTCCAGTTACACCTTTGTGGGCTTATAACTTGGCTTCTGAATATCCTAGAGAGGTCAGGTTTGTTTTAGAGTACTCCAATTAGCAGCCCCCATTACCACTAAAAGGAATGGAGTCATTAGCACTTATGGTTTTTAAATGACACCCAGAATTATGTTGCATGAAGCACAATTTCACATCATTCTGGGTCCATTTGTGTGAAAACAAGGTCCAATCAGGCTGAAACGTTACAAGAAGGTAGAATCTATTGAGTTGTAAGTGATCTGAACGTTTCAAGATGATCACACTTTCCAAAGATCGTCAAACCATGTCCCAAAGGTCACCGGATCTGGTGTCAATTTAAAGAAGTAGTCCAGTTACAAATTTGTGGGCTTTTAACTTGGCTTCTGAATGTCCTAGAGAGATCAGGTTTGTTTTAATGTACTCCAATCAACAGCCCCTACAACCACAAAAAGGAATGGAGTCATTAGCACTTATGGTTTTTAAATGGCACCCAGAATTATGTTGCACGAAGCACAATTTCACATCATTCTGGGTTGAATTGTGTGAAAACAAGGTAGAATCAGGCTGAAACGTTACAGGAAGGTAGAATCTATTGAATTGTAAGTGGTCTGAACGTTTCATGATGATAGCATTTTCCTAAGGGGGTCAAACCATGTCCCAAAGGTCACCGGATCTGGTGTCAATTTAAAATAGTCCAGTTACACATTTGTGGGCTTATAACATGGCTTCTGAATGTCCTAGAGAGATCAGGTTTGTTTTAGTGTACTCCAATCAACAGCCCCTACAATCATCAAAAAGGAATGGAGTCATTAGCACTTATGGTTTTTAAATGGCACCCAGAATTATGTTGCACGAAGCACAATTTCACATCATTCTGGGTCCATTTGTGTGAAAACAAGGTCCAATCAGGCTGAAACGTTACAAGAAGGTAGAATCTATTGAGTTGTAAGTGATCTGAACGTTTCATGATGATAGCACTTTCCTAAGGGGGTCAAACCATGTCCCAAAGGTCACCGGATCTGGTGTCAATTTAAAGAAGTAGTCCAGTTACACATTTGTTGGCTCATAACTTAGCTTCTGAATGTCCTAGAGAGATCAGGTTTGTTTTAGTATACTCCAATCAACACCCCCTACAACCACAAAAAGGAATGGAGTCATTAGCACTTATGGTTTTTAAATGGCACCCAGAATTATGTTGCACGAAGCACAATTTCACATCATTCTGGGTTCATTTGTGTGAAAACAAGGTCCAGTCAGGCTGAAACGTTACAAGAAGGTAGAATCTATTGAGTTGTAAGTGATCTGAACGTTTCATGATGATCGCACATTCCTATAGGGGGTCAAACCAATTCCCAAAGGTCACCGGGCCTGGTGTCACTTTAAAAAAGTAGTCCCGTTACACCTTTGTGGCCTTATAACTTGGCTTCTGAATATCCTAGAGAGGTCAGGTTTGTTTTAGAGTACTCCAATTAACAGCCCCCATTACCTCTAAGAGGAATGGAGTCATTAGCACTTATGGTTTTTAAATGGCACCCAGAATTATGTTGCACGAAGCACAATTTCACATCATTCTGGGTCCATTTGTGTGAAAACAAGGTCCAATCAGGCTGAAACGTTACAAGAAGGTAGAATCTATTGAGTTGTAAGTGATCTGAACGTTTCATGATGATAGCACTTTCCTAAGGGGGTCAAACCATGTCCCAAAAGTCACCGGATCTGGTGTCAATTTAAAGAAGTAGTCCAGTTACACATTTGTGGGCTTATAACTTGGCGTCTGAATGTCCTAGAGAGATCAGGTTTGTTTTAGTGTACTCCAATCAACAGCCCCTACAACCACAAAAAGGAATGGAGTCATTAGCACTTATGGTTTGTAAATGGCACCCAGAATTATGTTGCACGAAGCACAATTTCACATCATTCTGGGTCCATTTGTGTGAAAACAAGGTCCAATCAGGCTGAAACGTTACAAGAAGGTAGAATCTATTGAGTTGTAAGTGATCTGAACGTTTCATGATGATCGCACATTCCTATTGGGGGTCAAACCATGTCCCAAAGGTCACCGGGCCTGGTGTCACTTTAAAGAAGTAGTCCAGTTACATCTTTGTGGGCTTATAACTTGGCTTCTGAATATCCTAGAGAGGTCAGGTTTGTTTTAGAGTACTCCAATTAGCAGCCCCCATTACCACTAAAAGGAATGGAGTCATTAGCACTTATGGTTTTTAAATGGCACCCAGAATTATGTTGCATGAAGCACAATTTCACATACTTCTGGGTTCATTTGTGTGAAAACAAGGTCCAATCAGGCTGAAACGTTACAGGAAGGTAGAATCTATTGAGTTGTAAGTGATCTGAACGTTTCATGATGATAGCACTTTCCTAAGGGGGTCAAACCATGTCCCAAAGGTCACCAGATCTGGTGTCAATTTAAAGAAGTAGTCCAGTTACACATTTGTGGGCTTATAACTTGGCTTCTGAATGTCCTAGAGAGATCAGGTTTGTTTTAATTTACTCCAATCAACAGCCCCTACAACCACAAAAAGGAATGGAGTCCTTAGCACTTATGGTTTGTAAATGGCACCCAGAATTATGTTGTACGAAGCACAATTTCACATCATTCTGGGTCCATTTGTGTGAAAACAAGGTCCAATCAGGCTGAAACGTTACAAGAAGGTAGAATCTATTGAGTTGTAAGTGATCTGAACGTTTCATGATGATCACACATTCCTATAGGGGGTAAAACCATGTCCCAAAGGTCACCGCGCCTGGTGTCACTTTAAAGAAGTAGTCCAGTTACACATTTGTGGGCTTATAACTTGGCTTCTGAATGTCCTAGAGAGATCAGGTTTGTTTTAATGTACTCCAATCAACAGCCCCTACAACCACAAAAAGGAATGGAGTCATTAGCACTTATGGTTTGTAAATGGCACCCAGAATTATGTTGCATGAAGCACAATTTCACATCATTCTGGGTCCATTTGTGTGAAAACAAGGTCCAATCAGGCTGAAACGTTTCAAGAAGGTAGAATCTATTGAGTTGTAAGTGATCTGAACGTTTCAAGATGATCGCACTTTCCTAAGGGGGTCAAACCATGTCCCAAAGGTCACCGGGCCTGGTGTCACTTTAAAAAAGTAGTCCAGTTACACCTTTGTGGGCTTATAACTTGGCTTCTGAATATCCTAGAGAGGTCAGGTTTGTTTTAGAGTACTCCAATTAACAGCCCCCATTACCACTAAGAGGAATGGAGTCATTAGCACTTATGGTTTTTAAATGGCACCCAGAATTATGTTGCACGAAGCACAATTTCACATCATTCTGGGTCCATTTGTGTGAAAACAAGGTCCAATCAGGCTGAAACGTTACAAGAAGGTAGAATCTATTGAGTTGTAAGTGATCTGAACGTTTCAAGATGATCACACTTTCCTAAGGGGGTCAAACCATGTCCCAAAGGTCACCGGATCTGGTGTCAATTTAAAAAAGTAGTCCAGTTACACATTTGTGGGCTTATAACTTGGCTTCTGAATGTCCTAGAGAGATCAGGTTTGTTTTAGTATACTCCAATCAACAGCCCCTACAACCACAAAAAGGAATGGAGTACTTAGCACTTATGGTTTTTAAATGGCACCCAGAATTATGTTGCACGAAGCACAATTTCACATCATTCTGGGTTCATTTGTGTGAAAACAAGGTCCAATCAGGCTGAAACGTTACAAGAAGGTAGAATCTATTGAGTTGTAAGTGATCTGAACGTTTCATGATGATCGCAAATTCCTATAGGGGGTCAAACCATGTCCCAAAGGTCACCGGGCCTGGTGTCACTTTAAAGAAGTAGTCCAATTACACCTTTGAGGGCTTATAACTTGGTTTCTGAGTCCTAGAGAGATCAGGTTTTTTTTGTGTACTCCAATCAACAGCCCCTACAACCTCAAAAAGGAATGGAGTCATTAGCACTTATGGTTTTTAAATGGCACCCAGAATTATGTTGCACGAAGCACAATTTCACATCATTCTGGGTCCATTTGTGTGAAAACAAGGTCCAATCAGGCTGAAACGTTACAAGAAGGTAGAATCTATTGAGTTGTAAGTGATCTGAACGTTTCATGATGATCGCACATTCCTATTGGGGGTCAAACCATGTCCCAGAGGTCACCGGGCCTGGTGTCACTTTAAAGAAGTAGTCCAGTTACACCTTTGTGGGCTTATAACTTGGCTTCTGAATATCCTAGAGAGGTCAGGTTTGTTTTAGAGTACTCCAATTAGCAGCCCCCATTACCACTAAAAGGAATGGAGTCATTAGCACTTATGGTTTTTAAATGGCACCCAGAATTATGTTGCATGAAGCACAATTTCACATACTTCTGGGTTCATTTGTGTGAAAACAAGGTCCAATCAGGCTGAAACGTTACAGGAAGGTAGAATCTATTGAGTTGTAAGTGATCTGAACGTTTCATGATGATAGCACTTTCCTAAGGGGGTCAAACCATGTCCCAAAGGTCACCGGATCTGGTGTCAATTTAAAGAAGTAGTCCAGTTACACATTTGTGGGCTTATAACTTGGCTTCTGAATGTCCTAAAGAGATCAGGTTTGTTTTAATTTACTCCAATCAACAGCCCCTACAACCACAAAAAGGAATGGAGTCATTAGCACTTATGGTTTGTAAATGGCACCCAGAATTATGTTGCACGAAGCACAATTTCACATCATTCTGGGTCCATTTGTGTGAAAACAAGGTCCAATCAGGCTGAAACATTACAAGAAGGTAGAATCTATTGAGTTGTAATTGATCTGAACGTTTCATGATGATCGCACATTCCTATAGGGGGTAAAACCATGTCCCAAAGGTCACCGCGCCTGGTGTCACTTTAAAGAAGTAGTCCAGTTACACATTTGTGGGCTTATAACTTGGCTTCTGAATGTCCTAGAGAGATCAGGTTTGTTTTAATGTACTCCAATCAACAGCCCCTACAACCACAAAAAGGAATGGAGTCATTAGCACTTATGGTTTGTAAATGGCACCCAGAATTATGTTGCATGAAGCACAATTTCAGGAGAGAAGCCCCAGCAAGACGCGCCCCGAGGAGCGTCTTGCCACATGTAAGCACTGGGTCTGACTGAGCGCCTCCAGGAGAGAGGCCCCAGCAAGACGCGCCCCGAGAAGCGTCTTGCCTTATGTCAGCACTCGGTCTGACTGAGCGCCTCCAGGAGAGAGGCCCAAGCAAGACGCGCCCCGAGGAGCGTCTTGCCACATGTCAACAATGGGTCTGACTGAGATCCTCCAAGAGAGAAGCCCAAGCAAGATGCGCCCCGAGGAGCGTCTTGCACCATGTCAACACTGGGTCTGACTGAGCACCTCCAGGAGAGATGCCCAAGCAAGACTCGCCCCGAGGAGCGTCTTGCCACATATCAACAATGGCTCTGACTGAGGGCATCCATGAGAGAAGCCCAAGCAAGACGCGCCCCGAGGAGCGTCTTGCCACATGTCAGCACTCGATCTGACTGAGCGCCTCCAGGAGAGAGGCCCAAGCAAGACGCGCCCCGAGGAGCGTCTTGTCACGTGTCAACACTGGTTCTGACTGAGCGTCTCCAGGAGAGAGGCCCAAGCAAGACGCGCCCCGAGGAGCGTCTTGCCACATGTAAGCACTGGGTCTGACTGAGCGCCTCCAGGAGAGAGGCCCCAGCAAGACGCGCCCCGAGGAGCGTCTTGCCTTATGTCAGCACTCGGTCTGACTGAGCGCCTCCAGGAGAGAGGCCCAAGCAAGACGCGCCCCGAGGAGCGTCTTGCCACATGTCAACAATGGGTCTGACTGAGATCCTCCAAGAGAGAAGCCCAAGCAAGATGCGCCCCGAGGAGCGTCTTGCACCATGTCAACACTGGGTCTGACTGAGCACCTCCAGGAGAGAGGCCCAAGCAAGACTCGCCCCGAGGAGCGTCTTGCCACATATCAACAATGGCTCTGACTGAGGGCATCCATGAGAGAAGCCCAAGCAAGACGCGCAAAAGAGGAGCGTCTTGCCACATGTCAGCACTCGGTCTGACTGAGCGCCTCCAGGAGAGAGGCCCAAGCAAGACGCGCCCCGAGGAGCGTCTTGCCACATATCAACAATGGGTCTGACTGAGGGCCTCCATGAGAGAAGCCCAAGCAAGACGCGCCCCGAGGAGCGTCTTGTCACGTGTCAACACTGGTTCTGACTGAGCATCTCCAGGAGAGAGGCCCAAGCAAGACGCGCCCCGAGGAGCGTCTTGCCACATGTAAGCACTGGGTCTGACTGAGCGCCTCCAGGAGAGAGGCCCCAGCAAGACGCGCCCCGAGGAGCGTCTTGCCTTATGTCAGCACTCGGTCTGACTGAGCGCCTCCAGGAGAGAGGCCCAAGCAAGACGCGCCCCGAGGAGCGTCTTGCCACATGTCAACAATGGGTCTGACTGAGGGCCTCCAGGAGAGAAGCCCAAGCAAGACGCGGCCCGGGGAGCGTCTTGCCACATGTCAACAATGGGTCTGACTGAGGGCCTCCAAGAGAGAAGCCCAAGCAAGACGTGCCCCGAGGAGCGTCTTGCACCATGTCAACACTGGGTCTGACTGAGCGCCTCCAGGAGAGAGGCCCAAGCAAGATGCGCCCCGAGGAGCGTCTTGCCACATATCAACAATGGGTCTGACTGAGGGCCTCCATGAGAGAAGCCCAAGCAAGACGCGCCCCGAGGAGCGTCTTGCCACATGTCAGCACTCGGTCTGACTGAGCGCCTCCAGGAGAGAGGCCCAAGAAAGACGCGCCCCGAGGAGCGTCTTGCCACATATCAACAATGGGTCTGACTGAGGGCCTCCATGAGAGAAGCCCAAGCAAGACGCGCCCCGAGGAGCGTCTTGTCACATGTCACCACTGGTTCTGACTGAGCGCCTCCAGGAGAGAGGCCCAAGCAAGATGCGCCCCGAGGAGCGTCTTGCCACATGTCACCACTGGGTCTGACTGAGCGCCTCCAGGAGAGAGGCCCAAGCAAAACGCGCCCCGAGGAGCGTCTTGCCACATGTCAACAATGAGTCTGACTGAGGGCCTCGAGGAGAGAAGCCCAAGCAAGACGCGTCCCGCGAAGCGTCTTGCCACATGGCGGCACTCGGTCTGACTGAACGCCTCTAGGAGAGAAGCCCCAGCAAGACGCGCCCCGAGGAGCGTCTTGCCACATATCAACAATGGGGCTGACAGAGGGCCTCCAGGAGAGAGGCCCAAGCAAGACGCTCCCCGAGGAGTGTCTTGCCACATGTCACCACTGGGTCTGACTGAGCGCCTCCAGGAGAGAGGCCCAAGCAAGACGCGCCCCGAGGAGCGTCATGCCACATGTCACTACTCAGTCTGACTGAGCGCCTCCAGGAGAGAGGCCCAAGCAAGACGCGCCCCGAGGAGCGTCTTACCACGTATCAACACTGGGTCTGATTGAGGGCCTCCAGGAGAGAGGCCCAAGCAAGACGCGCCCCGAGGAGCGTCTTGCCACATGTCAACAATGGGTCTGACAGAGGGCCTCCAGGAGAGAGGCATAAGCAATACGCGCCCCGAGGAGCATGTTGCCACATGTCACCACTGGGTCTGACTAAGCGCCTCCAGGAGAGAGGCCCAAGCAAGACGCACCCCGAGGAGAGTCTTGCCACATGTCAACACTGGGTCTGACTGAGCACCTCCAGGAGAGAGGCCCAAGCAAGACGCGCCCCGAGGAGCGTCTTGCCACATGTCAACACTGGGTCTGACAGAGGGCCTCCAGGAGAGAGGCCCAAGCAAGACGCGCCCCGAGGAGCGTCTTGCCACATGTCAACAATGAGTCTGACTGAGGGCCTCCAGGAGAGAAGCCCAAGCAAGACGCGCCCCGAGGAGTGTCTTGCCACATGTCAGCACTCGGTCTGACTGAGCGCCTCCAGGAGAGAGGCCCAAGCAAGATGCGCCCCGAGGAGCGTCTTGCCACATGTCAACAATGGGTCTGACTGAGGGCCTCCAGGAGAGAAGCCCAAGCAAGACGCGCCCTGAGGAGCGTCTTGCTGCATGTCAGCACTCGGTCTGACTGAGCGCCTCCAGGAGAGAGGCCCAAGCAAGACGCGCCCCGAGGAGCGTCTTGCCACATGTCAACAATGGGTCTGAACTTAGGGCCTCCAGGAGAGAAGCCAAAGCAAGACGCGCCCCGAGGAGCGTCCTGCCACATGTCAGCACTCGGTCTGACTGAACGCCTCCAGGAGAGAAGCCCCAGCAAGACGCGCCCCGAGGAGCGTCTTGTCACATGTCAACACTGGGTCTGACTGAGCGCCTCCAGGAGAGAAGCCCCAGCAAGACGCGCCCCGAGGAGCGTCTGGCCACATGTCAGCACTCTGTCTGACTGTGCGCCTCCAGGAGAGAGGCCCCAAGCAAGACGGGCCCCGAGGAGCGTCTTACCACGTGTCAACACTGGGTCTGACTGAGCGTCTCCAGGAGAGAGGCCCAAGCAAGACGCGCCCCGAGGAGCGTCTTGCCACATGTCACCACTGGGTCTGACTGAGCGCCTCCAGGAGAGCGGCCCAAGCAAGACGCGCCCCTAGGAGAATCTTGCCACATGTAAGCACTGGGTCTGACTGAGCGCCTGCAGGAGAGAAGCCCCAGCAAGACGCGCCCCGAGGAGCGTCTTACCACATGTCAGCACTCGGTCTGACTGAACGCCTCCAGGAGAGAAGCCCAAGCAAGACGCGCCCCGAGGAGCTCCTTGCCACATGTCAGCACTCGGTCTGACTGAACGCCTCCAGGAGAGAAGCCCCAGCAAGACACACCCCGAGGAGCGTCTTGCCACATGTAAGCACTGGGTCTGACTGAGCGCCTCCAGGAGAGAGGCCCCAGCAAGACGCGCCCCGAGGAGCGTCTTGCCTTATGTCAGCACTCGGTCTGACTGAGCGCCTCCAGGAGAGAGGCCCAAGCAAGACGCGCCCCGAGGAGCGTCTTGCCACATGTCAACAATGGGTCTGACTGAGGGCCTCCAGGAGAGAAGCCCAAGCAAGACGCGCCCCGAGGAGCGTCTTGCCACATGTCAACAATGGGTCTGACAGAGGGCCTCCAGGAGAGAGGCCCAAGCAATACGCGCCCCGAGGAGCATGTTGCCACATGTCACCACTGGGTCTGACTGAGCGCCTCCAGGAGAGAGGCCCAAGCAAGACGCGCCCCGAGGAGCGTCTTGCCACATGTCAACAATGGGTCTGACAGAGGGCCTCCAGGAGAGAGGCCCAAGCAAGACGCGCCCCGAGGAGCGTCTTACCACATGTCAACAATGGGTCTGACTGAACGCCTCCAAGAGAGAAGCCCAAGCAAGACGCGCCCCAAGGAGCTCCTTGCCACATGTCAGCACTGGGTCTGACTGACCACCTCCAGGAGAGAGGCCCAAGCAAGACTCGCCCCGAGGAGCGTCTTGACACATGTCAACACTGGGGCTGACAGAGGGCCTCCAGGAGAGAGGCCCAAGCAAGATGCGCTCCGAGGAGCGTCTTGCCACATGTAAACAATGGGTCTGACTGAGGGCCTCCAGGAGAGAAGCCCAAGCAAGACGCGCCCCGAGGAGCGTCTTGCCACATGTCAGCACTCGGTCTGACTGAGCGCCTCCAGGAGAGAGGCCCCAGCAAGACGCGCCCCGAGGAGCGTCTGGCCACATGTCAGCACTCTGTCTGACTGTGCGCCTCCAGGAGAGAGGCCCCAAGCAAGACGCGCCCCGTGGAGCATCTTGCCACATGTCAACAATGAGTCTGACTGAGGGCCTCCAGGAGAGAAGCCCAAGCAAGACGCGCCCCGAGGAGCGTCTTGCCACATGTCAGCACTCGGTCTGACTGAACGCCTCTAGGAGAGAAGCCCCAGCAAGACGCGCCCCGAGGAGCGTCTTGCCACATGTCAGCACTCAGTCTGACTGAGCTCCTCCAGGTGAGAGGCCCAAGCAAGATGCGCCCCGAGGAGCGTCTTGCCACATATCAACAATGGATCTGACTGAGGACCTCCATGAGAGAAGCCCAAGCAAGACGCGCCCCGAGGAGCGTCTTGTCACATGTCACCACTGGGTCTGACTGAGCGCCTCCAGGAGAGAGGCCCAAGCAAGACGCGCCCCGAGGAGCGTCTTGCCACATGTTACCACTGGGTCTGACTGAGCGCCTCCAGGAGAGAGGCCAAAGCAAGACGCGCCCCGAGGAGCGTCTTGCCACATGTCAACAATGAGTCTGACTGAGGGCCTCCAGAAGAGAAGCCCAAGCAAGACGCGTCCCGAGGAGCGTCTTGCCACATGTCAGCACTCGGTCTGACTGAACGCCTCCAGAAGAGAAGCCCCAGCAAGACGCGCCCCGAGGAGCGTCTTGCCACATGTAAGCACTGGGTTTGACTGAGCGCCTCCAGGAGAGAGGCCCCAGCAAGACGCGCCCCGAGGAGCGTCTTGCCTTATGTCAGCACTCGGTCTGACTGAGCGCCTCCAGCAGAGAGGCCCAAGCAAGACGCGCCCCGAGGAGCGTCTTGCCACATGTCAACAATGGGTCTGACTGAGGGCCTCCAGGAGAGAAGCCCAAGCAAGATGCACCCAAAGGAGCGTCTTGCCACATGTAAACAATGGGTCTGACTGAAGGCCTCCAGGAGAGAAGCCCAAGCAAGACGCGCCCCGAGGAGCGTCTTGCCACATGTCAGCACTCGGTCTGACTGAGCGCCTCCAGGAGAGAGGCCCAAGCAAGACGCGCCCCGAGGAGCGTCTTGCCACATATCAGCAATGGGTCTGACTGAGGGCCTCCATGAGAGAAGCCCAAGCAAGACGCGCCCCGAGGAGCGTCTTGCCTCATGTCACCACTGGGTCTGACTGAGCGCCTCCAGCAGAGAGGCCCAAGCAAGACGCGCCCCGAGGAGCGTCTTGCCACGTGTCAACACTGGGTCTGACTGAGCGTCTCCAGGAGAGAGGCCCAAGCAAGACGCGCCCCGAGGAGCGTCTTGCCACGTGTCACCACTGGGTCTGATTGAGCGCCTCCAGGAGAGAGTCCACAGCAAGACGCGCCCCGAGGAGCATCTTGCCTTATGTCAGCACTCGGTCTGACTGAGCGCCTCCAGGAGAGAGGCCCAAGCAAGACGTGCCCTGAGGAGCGTCTTGCCACATGTCAACAATGGGTCTGACAGAGGGCCTCCAGGAGAGAGGCCCAAGCAAGACGCTCCTCGGGGCGCGTCTTGTCACATGTCAACACTGGGTCTGACTGAGGGCCTCCAGGAGAGAGGCCCAAGCAAGACGCACCCCAAGGAGCGTCTTGCCACATGTCAACAATGGGTCTGACTGAAGGCCTCCAGGAGAGAAGCCCAAGCAAGACGCGCCCCGAGGAGCGTCTTGCCACATGTCAACACTGGGTCTGACTGAGCACCTCCAGGAGAGAGGCCCAAGCAAGACGCACCCCGAGGAGAGTCTTGCCACATGTCAACACTGGGTCTGACTGAGCACCTCCAGGAGAGAGGCCCAAGCAAGACGCGCCCCGAGGAGCGTCTTGCCACATGTCAACACTGGGTCTGACAGAGGGCCTCCAGGAGAGAGGCCCAAGCAAGACGCGCCCCGAGGAGCGTCTTGCCACAAGTCAACAATGAGTCTGACTGAGGGCCTCCAGGAGAGAAGCCCAAGCAAGACGCGCCCCGAGGAGTGTCTTGCTACATGTCAGCACTCGGTCTGACTGAGCGCCTCCAGGAGAGAGGCCCAAGCAAGATGCGCCCCGAGGAGCGTCTTGCCACATGTCAACAATGGGTCTGACTGAGGGCCTCCAGGAGAGAAGCCCAAGCAAGACGCGCCCTGAGGAGCGTCTTGCTGCATGTCAGCACTCGGTCTGACTGAGCGCCTCCAGGAGAGAGGCCCAAGCAAGACGCGCCCCGAGGAGCGTCTTGCCACATGTCAACAATGGGTCTGAACTTAGGGCCTCCAGGAGAGAAGCCCAAGCAAGACGCGCCCCGAGGAGCGTCTTGCCACATGTCAGCACTGGGTCTGACTGAGCGCCTCCAGGAGAGAAGCCCCAGCAAGACGCGCCCCGAGGAGCGTCTGGCCACATGTCAGCACTCTGTCTGACTGTGCGCCTCCAGGAGAGAGGCCCCAAGCAAGACGCGCCCCGAGGAGCGTCTTGCCACGTGTCAACACTGGGTCTGACTGAGCATCTCCAGGAGAGAGGCCCAAGCAAGACGCGCCCCGAGGAGCGTCTTGCCACATGTCACCACTGGGTCTGACTGAGCGCCTCCAGGAGAACGGCCCAAGCAAGACGTGCACCTAGGAGCGTCTTGCCACATGTAAGCACTGGGTCTGACTGAGCGCCTCCAGGAGAGAAGCCCCAGCAAGACGCGCCCCGAGGAGCGTCTTACCACATGTCAGCACTCGGTCTGACTGAACGCCTCCAGGAGAGAAGCCCCAGCAAGACACACCCCGAGGAGCGTCTTGCCACATGTAAGCACTGGGTCTGACTGAGCGCCTCCAGGAGAGAGGCCCCAGCAAGACGCGCCCCGAGGAGCGTCTTGCCTTATGTCAGCACTCGGTCTGACTGAGCGCCTCCAGGAGAGAGGCCCAAGCAAGACGCGCCCCGAGGAGCGTCTTGCCACATGTCAACAATGGGTCTGACTGAGGGCCTCCAGGAGAGAAGCCCAAGCAAGACGCGCCCCGAGGAGCGTCTTGCCACATGTCAACAATGGGTCTGACAGAGGGCCTCCAGGAGAGAGGCCCAAGCAATACGCGCCCCGAGGAGCATGTTGCCACATGTCACCACTGGGTCTGACTGAGCGCCTCCAGGAGAGAGGCCCAAGCATGACGCGCCCCGAGGAGCGTCTTGCCACATGTCAACAATGGGTCTGACAGAGGGCCTCCAGGAGAGAGGCCCAAGCAAGACGCGCCCCGAGGAGCGTCTTAACACATGTCAACAATGGGTCTGACTGAACGCCTCCAAGAGAGAAGCCCAAGCAAGACGCGCCCCGAGGAGCTCCTTGCCACATGTCAGCACTGGGTCTGACTGACCACCTCCAGGAGAGAGGCCCAAGCAAGACTCGCCCCGAGGAGCGTCTTGACACATGTCAACACTGGGGCTGACAGAGGGCCTCCAGGAGAGAGGCCCAAGCAAGATGCGCCCCGAGGAGCGTCTTGCCACATGTAAACAATGGGTCTGACTGAGGGCCTCCAGGAGAGAAGCCCAAGCAAGACGCGCCCCGAGGAGCGTCTTGCCACATGTCAGCACTCGGTCTGACTGAGCGCCTCCAGGAGAGAGGCCCCAGCAAGACGCGCCCCGAGGAGCGTCTGGCCACATGTCAGCACTCTGTCTGACTGTGCGCCTCCAGGAGAGAGGCCCCAAGCAAGACGCGCCCCGAGGAGCATCTTGCCACATGTCAACAATGAGTCTGACTGAGGGCCTCCAGGAGAGAAGCCCAAGCAAGACGCGCCCCGAGGAGCGTCTTGCCACATGTCAGCACTCGGTCTGACTGAACGCCTCTAGGAGAGAAGCCCCAGCAAGACGCGCCCCGAGGAGCGTCTTGCCACATATCAACAATGGATCTGACTGAGGGCCTCCATGAGAGAAGCCCAAGCAAGACGCACCCCGAGGAGCGTCTTGTCACATGTCACCACTGGGTCTGACTGAGCGCCTCCAGGAGAGAGGCCCAAGCAAGACGCGCCCCGAGGAGCGTCTTGCCACATGTCACCACTGGGTCTGACTGAGCGCCTCCAGGAGAGAGGCCCAAGCAAGACGCGCCCCGAGGAGCGTCTTGCCACATGTCACCACTGGGTCTGACTGAGCGCCTCCAGGAGAGAGGCCCAAGCAAGACGCGCCCCGAGGAGCGTCTTGCCACATGTCAACAATGAGTCTGACTGAGGGCCTCCAGGAGAGAAGCCCAAGCAAGATGCGTCCCGAGGAGCGTCTTGCCACATGTCAGCACTCGGTCTGACTGAACGCCTCCAGAAGAGAAGCCCCAGCAAGACGCGCCCCGAGAAGCGTCTTGCCACATGTAAGCACTGGGTCTGACTGAGCGCCTCCAGGAGAGAGGCCCCAGCAAGACGCGCCCCGAGGAGCGTCTTGCCTTATGTCAGCACTCGGTCTGACTGAGCGCCTCCAGGAGAGAGGCCCAAGCAAGACGCGCCCCGAGGAGCGTCTTGCCACATGTCAACAATGGGTCTGACTGAGGGCCTCCAGGAGAGAAGCCCAAGCAAGATGCGCCCAAAAGGAGCGTCTTGCCACATGTAAACAATGGGTCTGACTGAGGGCCTCCGGGAGAGAAGCCCAAGCAAGACGCGCCCCGAGGAGCGTCTTGCCACATGTCAGCACTCGGTCTGACTGAGCGCCTCCAGGAGAGAGGCCCAAGCAAGACGCGCCCCGAGGAGCGTCTTGCCACATATCAGCAATGGGTCTGACTGAGGGCCTCCATGAGAGAAGCCCAAGCAAGACGCGCCCCGAGGAGCGTCTTGCCACATGTCACCACTGGGTCTGACTGAGCGCCTCCAGGAGAGAGGCCCAAGCAAGACGCGCCCCGAGGAGCGTCTTGCCACGTGTCAACACTGGGTCTGACTGAGCGTCTCCAGGAGAGAGGCCCAAGCAAGACGCGCCCCGAGGAGCGTCTTGCCACATGTCAGCACTGGGTCTGACTGAGCGCCTCCAGGAGAGAGGCCCAAGCAATACGCGCCACGAGGAGCGTCTTGCCACGTGTCAACACTGGGTCTGACTGAGCGTCTCCAGGAGAGAGGCCCAATCAATACGCGCCCCGAGGAGCGTCTTGCCACATGTAAGCACTGGGTTTGACTGAGCGCCTCCAGGAGAGAGGCCCCAGCAAGACGCGCCCCGAGGAGCGTCTTGCCTTATGTCAGCACTCGGTCTGACTGAGCGCCTCCAGGAGAGAGGCCCAAGCAAGACGCGCCCCGAGGAGCGTCTTGCCACATGTCAACAATGGGTCTGACTGAGGGCCTCCAGGAGAGAAGCCCAAGCAAGATGCACCCAAAGGAGCGTCTTGCCACATGTAAACAATGGGTCTGACTGAGGGCCTCCAGGAGAGAAGCCCAAGCAAGACTCGCCCCGAGGAGCGTCTTGCCACATATCAGCACTCGGTCTGACTGAGCGCCTCCAGGAGAGAGGCCCAAGCAAGACGCGCCCCGAGGAGCGTCTTGCCACATATCAGCAATGGGTCTGACTGAGGGCCTCCATGAGAGAAGCCCAAGCAAGACGCGCCCCGAGGAGCGTCTTGCCACATGTCACCACTGGGTCTGACTGAGCGCCTCCAGCAGAGAGGCCCAAGCAAGACGCGCCCCGAGGAGCGTCTTGCCACGTGTCAACACTGGGTCTGACTGAGCGTCTCCAGGAGAGAGTTCCAAGCAAGACGCGCCCCGAGGAGCGTCTTGCCACGTGTCACCACTGGGTCTGATTGAGCGCCTCCAGGAGAGAGTCCACAGCAAGACGCGCCCCGAGGAGCATCTTGCCTTATGTCAGCACTCGGTCTGACTGAGCGCCTCCAGGAGAGAGGCCCAAGCAAGACGTGCCCCGAGGAGCGTCTTGCCACATGTCAACAATGGGTCTGACAACGGGCCTCCAGGAGAGAGGCCCAAGCAAGACGCTCCTCGGGGCGCGTCTTGTCACATGTCAACACTGGGTCTGACTGAGGGCCTCCAGGAGAGAGGCCCAAGCAAGACGCACCCCAAGGAGCGTCTTGCCACATGTCAACAATGGGTCTGACTGAAGGCCTCCAGGAGAGAAGCCCAAGCAAGACGCGCCCCGAGGAGCGTCTTGCCACATGTCAACACTGGGTCTGACTGAGCACCTCCAGGAGAGAGGCCCAAGCAAGACGCACCCCGAGGAGAGTCTTGCCACATGTCAACACTGGGTCTGACTGAGCACCTCCAGGAGAGAGGCCCAAGCAAGACGCGCCCCGAGGAGCGTCTTGCCACATGTCAACACTGGGTCTGACAGAGGGCCTCCAGGAGAGAGGCCCAAGCAAGACGCGCCCCGAGGAGCGTCTTGCCACATGTCAACAATGAGTCTGACTGAGGGCCTCCAGGAGAGAAGCCCAAGCAAGACGCGCCCCGAGGAGTGTCTTGCTACATGTCAGCACTCGGTCTGACTGAGCGCCTCCAGGAGAGAGGCCCAAGCAAGATGCGCCCCGAGGAGCGTCTTGCCACATGTCAACAATGGGTCTGACTGAGGGCCTCCAGGAGAGAAGCCCAAGCAAGACGCGCCCTGAGGAGCGTCTTGCCACATGTCAGCACTCGGTCTGACTGAACGCCTCCAGGAGAGAAGCCCCAGCAAGACGCGCCCCGAGGAGCGTCTTGTCACATGTCAACACTGGGTCTCACTGAGCGCCTCCAGGAGAGAAGCCCCAGCAAGACGCGCCCCGAGGAGCGTCTGGCCACATGTCAGCACTCTGTCTGACTGTGCGCCTCCAGGAGAGAGGCCCCAAGCAAGACGCGCCCCGAGGAGCGTCTTGCCACGTGTCAACACTGGGTCTGACTGAGCATCTCCAGGAGAGAGGCCCAAGCAAGACGCGCCCCGAGGAGCGTCTTGCCACATGTCACCACTGGGTCTGACTGAGCGCCTCCAGGAGAGCGGCCCAAGCAAGACGCGCACCTAGGAGCGTCTTGCCACATGTAAGCACTGGGTCTGACTGAGCGCCTCCAGGAGAGAAGCCCCAGCAAGACGCGCCCCGAGGAGCGTCTTACCACATGTCAGCACTCGGTCTGACTGAACGCCTCCAGGAGAGAAGCCCCAGCAAGACACACCCCGAGGAGCGTCTTGCCACATGTAAGCACTGGGTCTGACTGAGCGCCTCCAGGAGAGAGGCCCCAGCAAGACGCGCCCCGAGGAGCGTCTTGCCTTATGTCAGCACTCGGTCTGACTGAGCGCCTCCAGGAGAGAGGCCCAAGCAAGACGCGCCCCGAGGAGCGTCTTGCCACATGTCAACAATGGGTCTGACTGAGGGCCTCCAGGAGAGAAGCCCAAGCAAGACGCGCCCCGAGGAGCGTCTTGCCACATGTCAACAATGGGTCTGACAGAGGGCCTCCAGGAGAGAGGCCCAAGCAATACGCGCCCCGAGGAGCATGTTGCCACATGTCACCACTGGGTCTGACTGAGCGCCTCCAGGAGAGAGGCCCAAGCATGACGCGCCCCGAGGAGCGTCTTGCCACATGTCAACAATGGGTCTGACAGAGGGCCTCCAGGAGAGAGGCCCAAGCAAGACGCGCCCCGAGGAGCGTCTTAACACATGTCAACAATGGGTCTGACTGAACGCCTCCAAGAGAGAAGCCCAAGCAAGACGCGCCCCGAGGAGCTCCTTGCCACATGTCAGCACTGGGTCTGACTGACCACCTCCAGGAGAGAGGCCCAAGCAAGACTCGCCCCGAGGAGCGTCTTGACACATGTCAACACTGGGGCTGACAGAGGGCCTCCAGGAGAGAGGCCCAAGCAAGATGCGCCCCGAGGAGCGTCTTGCCACATGTAAACAATGGGTCTGACTGAGGGCCTCCAGGAGAGAAGCCCAAGCAAGACGCGCCCCGAGGAGCGTCTTGCCACATGTCAGCACTCGGTCTGACTGAGCGCCTCCAGGAGAGAGGCCCCAGCAAGACGCGCCCCGAGGAGCGTCTGGCCACATGTCAGCACTCTGTCTGACTGTGCGCCTCCAGGAGAGAAGCCCAAGCAAGATGCGTCCCGAGGAGCGTCTTGCCACATGTCAGCACTCGGTCTGACTGAACGCCTCCAGAAGAGAAGCCCCAGCAAGACGCGCCCCGAGAAGCGTCTTGCCACATGTAAGCACTGGGTCTGACTGAGCGCCTCCAGGAGAGAGGCCCCAGCAAGACGCGCCCCGAGGAGCGTCTTGCCTTATGTCAGCACTCGGTCTGACTGAGCGCCTCCAGGAGAGAGGCCCAAGCAAGACGCGCCCCGAGGAGCGTCTTGCCACATGTCAACAATGGGTCTGACTGAGGGCCTCCAGGAGAGAAGCCCAAGCAAGATGCGCCCAAAAGGAGCGTCTTGCCACATGTAAACAATGGGTCTGACTGAGGGCCTCCAGGAGAGAAGCCCAAGCAAGACGCGCCCCGAGGAGCGTCTTGCCACATGTCAGCACTCGGTCTGACTGAGCGCCTCCAGGAGAGAGGCCCAAGCAAGACGCGCCCCGAGGAGCGTCTTGCCACATATCAGCAATGGGTCTGACTGAGGGCCTCCATGAGAGAAGCCCAAGCAAGACGCGCCCCGAGGAGCGTCTTGCCACATGTCACCACTGGGTCTGACTGAGCGCCTCCAGGAGAGAGGCCCAAGCAAGACGCGCCCCGAGGAGCGTCTTGCCACGTGTCAACACTGGGTCTGACTGAGCGTCTCCAGGAGAGAGGCCCAAGCAAGACGCGCCCCGAGGAGCGTCTTGCCACATGTCAGCACTGGGTCTGACTGAGCGCCTCCAGGAGAGAGGCCCAAGCAATACGCGCCCCGAGGAGCGTCTTGCCACGTGTCAACACATGGGTCTGACTGAGCGTCTCCAGGAGAGAGGCCCAATCAATACGCGCCCCGAGGAGCGTCTTGCCACATGTAAGCACTGGGTCTGACTGAGCGCCTCCAGGAGAGAAGCCCCAGCAAGACGCGCCCCGAGGAGCGTCTTACCACATGTCAGCACTCGGTCTGACTGAACGCCTCCAGGAGAGAAGCCCAAGCAAGACGCGCCCCGAGGAGCGTCTTGCCAGATGTCAGCACTCGGTCTGACTGAACGCCTCCAGGAGAGAAGCCCCAGCAAGACACGCCCCGAGGAGCGTCTTGCCACATGTAAGCACTGGGTCTGACTGAGCGCCTCCAGGAGAGAGGCCCCAGCAAGACGCGCCCCGAGGAGCGTCTTGCCATATGTCAGCACTCGGTCTGACTGAGCGCCTCCAGGAGAGAGGCCCAAGCAAGACGCGCCCCGCGGAGCGTCTTGCCACATGTCAACACTGGGGCTGACAGAGGGCCTCCAGGAGAGAGGCCCAAGCAAGACGCGCCCCGAGGAGCGTCTTGCCACGTGTCAACACTGGGTCTGACGTAGCGTCTCCAGGAGAGAGGCCCAAGCAAGACGCGCCCCGAGGAGCGTCTTGCCACGTGTCAACACTGGGTCTGACTGAGCGTCTCCAGGAGAGAGGCCCAAGCAAGACGCGCCCCGAGGAGCGTCTTGCCACATGTCAGCACTGGGTCTGACTGAGCGCCTCCAGGAGAGAGGCCCAAGCAAGACGCGCCCCGAGGAGCGTCTTGCCACATGTAAGCACTGGGTCTGACTGAGCGCATCCAGGAGAGAAGCCCCAGCAAGACGCGCCCCGAGGAGCGTCTTACCACATGTCAGCACTCGGTCTGACTGAACGCCTCCAGGAGAGAAGCCCAAGCAAGACGCGCCCCGAGGAGCGTCTTGCCAGATGTCAGCACTCGGTCTGACTGAACGCCTCCAGGAGAGAAGCCCCAGCAAGACACGCCCCGAGGAGCGTCTTGCCACATGAAAGCACTGGGTCTGACTGAGCGCCTCCAGGAGAGAGACCCCAGCAAGACGCGCCCCGAGGAGCGTCTTGCCTTATGTCAGCACTCGGTCTGACTGACCGCCTCCAGGAGAGAGGCCCAAGCAAGACGCGCCCCGAGGAGCGTCTTGCCACATGTCAACAATGGGTCTGACAGAGGGCCTCCAGGAGAGAGGCCCAAGCAAGACGCGCCCCGAGGAGCGTCTTACCACATGTCAACAATGGGTCTGACTGAACGCCTCCAAGAGAGAAGCCCAAGCAAGACGCGCCCCGAGGACCTCCTTGCCACTTGTCAGCACTGGGTCTGACTGACCACCTCCAGGAGAGAGGCCCAAGCAAGACTCGCCCCGAGGAGCGTCTTGACACATGTCAACACTGGGGCTGACAGAGGGCCTCCAGGAGAGAGGCCCAAGCAAGATGCGCCCCGAGGAGCGTCTTGCCACATGTAAACAATGGGTCTGACTGAGGGCCTCAAGGAGAGAAGCCCAAGCAAGACGCGCCCCGAGGAGCGTCTTGCCACATGTCAGCACTCGGTCTGACTGAGCGCCTCCAGGAGAGAGGCCCCAGCAAGACGCGCCCCGAGGAGCGTCTGGCCACATGTCAGCACTCTGTCTGACTGTGCGCCTCCAGGAGAGAGGCCCCAAGCAAGACGCGCCACGAGGAGCATCTTGCCACATGTCAACAATGAGTCTGACTGAGGGCCTCCAGGAGAGAAGCCCAAGCAAGACGCGCCCCGAGGAGCGTCTTGCCACATGTCAGCACTCTTTCTGACTGAACGCCTCTAGGAGAGAAGCCCCAGCAAGACGCGCCCCGAGGAGCGTCTTGCCACATGTCAGCACTCGGTCTGACTGAGCTCCTCCAGGAGAGAGGCCCAAGCAAGACGCGCCCCGAGGAGCGTCTTGCCACATATCAACAATGGATCTGACTGAGGGCCTCCATGAGAGAAGCCCAAGCAAGACGCGCCCCGAGGAGCGTCTTGTCACATGTCACCACTGGGTCTGACTGAGGGCCTCCAGGAGAGAAGCCCAAGCAAGATGCGTCCCGAGGAGCGTCTTGCCACATGTCAGCACTCGGTCTGACTGAGCGCCTCCAGGAGAGAGGCCCAAGCAAGACGCGCCCCGAGGAGCGTCTTGCCACATATCAACAATGGATCTGACTGAGGGCCTCCATGAGAGAAGCCCAAGCAAGACGCGCCCCGAGGAGCGTCTTGTCACATGTCACCACTGGGTCTGACTGAGCGCCTCCAGGAGAGAGGCCCAAGCAAGACGAGCCCCGAGGAGCGTCTTGCCACATGTCACCACAGGGTCTGACTGAGCGCCTCCAGGAGAGAGGCCCAAGCAAGACGCGCCCCGAGGAGCGTCTTGCCACATGTCAACAATGAGTCTGACTGAGGGCCTCCAGGAGAGAAGCCCAAGCAAGACGCGTCCCGAGGAGCGTCTTGCCACATGTCAGCACTCGGTCTGACTGAACGCCTCCAGAAGAGAAGCCCCAGCAAGACGCGCCCCGAGGAGCGTCTTGCCACATGTAAGCACTGGGTCTGACTGAGCGCCTCCAGGAGAGAGGCCCCAGCAAGAAGCGCCCCGGGGAGCGTCTTGCCTTATGTCAGCACTAGGTCTGACTGAGCGCCTCCAGGAGAGAGGCCCAAGCAAGACGCGCCCCGAGGAGCGTCTTGCCACATGCCAACAATGGGTCTGACTGAGGGCCTCCAGGAGAGAAGCCCAAGCAAGATGCGCCCAAAGGAGCGTCTTGCCACATGTAAACAATGGGTCTGACTGAGGGCCTCCAGGAGAGAAGCCCAAGCAAGACGCGCCCCGAGGAGCGTCTTGCCACATGTCAGCACTCGGTCTGACTGAGCGCCTCCAGGAGAGAGGCCCAAGCAAGACGCGCCCCGAGGAGCGTCTTGCCACATATCAGCAATGGGTCTGACTGAGGGCCTCCATGAGAGAAGCCCAAACAAGACGCGCCCCGAGGAGCGTCTTGCCACATGTCACCACTGGGTCTGACTGAGCACCTCCAGGAGAGAGGCCCAAGCAAGACGCGCCCCGAGGAGCGTCTTGCCACATGTCAGCACTGGGTCTGACTGAGCGCCTCCAGGAGAGAGGCCCAAGCAAGACGCGCCCCGAGGAGTGTCTTGCCACATGTAAGCACTGGGTCTGACTGAGCGCCTCCAGGAGAGAAGCCCCAGCAAGACGCGCCCCGAGGAGCGTCTTACCACATGTCAGCACTCGGTCTGACTGGACGCCTCCAGGAGAGAAGCCCAAGCAAGACGCGCCCGAGGAGCGTCTTGCCAGATGTCAGCACTCGGTCTGACGAAACGCCTCCAGGAGAGAAGCCCCAGCAAGACACGCCCAAAGGAGCATCTTGCCACATGTAAGCACAGGGTCTGACTGAGCGCCTCAAGGAGAGAGGCCCCAGCAAGAAGCGCCCCGAGGTGCGTCTTGCCTTATGTCAGCACTCGGTCTGACTGAGCGCCTCCAGGCGAGAGGCCCAAGCAAGACGCGCCCGGCGGAGCGTCTTGCCACATGTCAACAATGGGTCTGACTGAGGGCCTCCAGGAGAGAAGCCCAAGCAAGACGCGCCCCGAGGAGCGTCTTGCCACATGTCAGCACTCGGTCTGACTGAGCGACTCAAGGAGAGAGGCCCAAGCAAGACGCACCCCGGGGAGCGTCTTGACACATGTCAACACTGGGGCTGACAGAGGGCCTCCAGGAGAGAGGCCCAAGCAAGATGCGCCCCGAGGAGCGTCTTGCCACATGTAAACAATGGGTCTGACTGAGGGCCTCCAAGAGAAAAGCCCAAGCAAGACGCGCCCCGAGGAGCGTCTTGCACCATGTCAACACTGGGTCTGACTGAGCACCTCCAGGAGAGAGGCCCAAGCAAGACTCGCCCCGAGGAGCGTCTTGCCACATATCAACAATGGGTCTGACTGAGGGCCTCCATGAGAGAAGCCCAAGCAAGACGCGCCCCGAGGAGCATCTTGCCACATGTCAACAATGGGTCTGACTGAGGGCCTCCAGGAGAGAAGCCCAAGAAAGACGCGCCCTGAGGAGCGTCTTGTCACATGTCAACACTGGGTCTGACTGAGCGCCTCCAGGAGAGAAGCCCCAGCAAGACGCGCCCCGAGGAGCGTCTGGCCACATGTCAGCACTCTGTCTGACTGTGCGCCTCCAGGAGAGAGGCCCCAAGCAAGACGCGCCCCGAGGAGCGTCTTGCCACGTGTCAACACTGGGTCTGACTGAGCGCCTCCAGGAGAGAGGCCCAAGCAAGACGCGCCCCGAGGAGCGTCTTGCCACATGTAAGCACTGGGTCTGACTGAGCGCCTCCAGGAGAGAAGCCCCAGCAAGACGCGCCCCGAGGAGCGTCTTACCACATGTCAGCACTCGGTCTGACTGAACGCCTCTAGGAGAGAAGCCCCAGCAAGACGCGCCCCGAGGAGCGTCTTGCCACATGTCAGCACTCGGTCTGACTGAGCTCCTCCAGGAGAGAGGCCCAAGCAAGACGCGCCCCGAGGAGCGTCTTGCCACATGTCACCACTGGGTCTGACTGAGCGCCTCCAGGAGAGAGGCCCAAGCAAGACGCGCCCCGAGGAGCGTCTTGCCACATGTCAACAATGAGTCTGACTGAGGGCCTCCAGGAGAGAAGCCCAAGCAAGACGCGTCCCGAGGAGCATCTTGCCACATGTCAGCACTCGGTCTGACTGAACGCCTCCAGAAGAGAAGCCCCAGCAAGACGCGCCCCGAGGAGCGTCTTGCCACATGTAAGCACTGGGTCTGACTGAGCGCCTCCAGGAGAGAGGCCCCAGCAAGACGCGCCCCGGGGAGCGTCTTGCCTTATGTCAGCACTCGGTCTGACTGAGGGCCTCCAGGAGAGAGGCCCAAGCAAGACGCACCCCGAGGAGCGTCTTGCCACATGCCAACAATGGGTCTGACTGAGGGCCTCCAGGAGAGAAGCCCAAGCAAGATGCGCCCAAAGGAGCGTCTTGCCACATGTAAACAATGGGTCTGACTGAGGGCCTCCAGGAGAGAAGCCCAAGCAAGACGCGCCCCGAGGAGCGTCTTGCCACATGTCAGCACTCGGTCTGACTGAGCGCCTCCAGGAGAGAGGCCCAAGCAAGACGCGCCCCGAGGAGCGTCTTGCCACATATCAGCAATGGGTCTGACTGAGGGCCTCCATGAGAGAAGCCCAAGCAAGACGCGCCCCGAGGAGCGTCTTGCCACATGTCACCACTGGGTCTGACTGAGCACCTCCAGGAGAGAGGCCCAAGCAAGACGCGCCCCGAGGAGCGTCTTGCCATGTGTCAACACTGGGTCTGACTGAGCGTCTCCAGGAGAGAGGCCCAAGCAAGACGCGCCCCGAGGAGCGTCTTGCCACATGTCAGCACTGGGTCTGACTGAGCGCCTCCAGGAGAGAGGCCCAAGCAAGACGCGCCCCGAGGAGTGTCTTGCCACATGTAAGCACTGGGTCTGACTGAGCGCCTCCAGGAGAGAAGCCCCAGCAAGACGCGCCCCGAGGAGCGTCTTACCACATGTCAGCACTCGGTCTGACTGAACGCCTCCAGGAGAGAAGCCCAAGCAAGACGCGCCCCGAGGAGCGTCTTGCCAGATGTCAGCACTCGGTCTGACGAAACGCCTCCAGGAGAGAAGCCCCAGCAAGACACGCCCCAAGGAGCGTCTTGCCACATGTAAGCACTGGGTCTGACTGAGCGCCTCCAGGCGAGAGGCCCAAGCAAGACGCGCCCGGCGGAGCGTCTTGCCACATGTCAACAATGGGTCTGACTGAGGGCCTCCAGGAGAGAAGCCCAAGCAAGACGCGCCCCGAGGAGCGTCTTGCCACATGTCAGCACTCGGTCTGACTGAGCGACTCAAGGAGAGAGGCCCAAGCAAGACGCACCCCGGGGAGCGTCTTGACACATGTCAACACTGGGGCTGACAGAGGGCCTCCAGGAGAGAGGCCCAAGCAAGATGCGCCCCGAGGAGCGTCTTGCCACATGTAAACAATGGGTCTGACTGAGGGCCTCCAAGAGAAAAGCCCAAGCAAGACGCGCCCCGAGGAGCGTCTTGCACCATGTCAACACTGGGTCTGACTGAGCACCTCCAGGAGAGAGGCCCAAGCAAGACTCGCCCCGAGGAGCGTCTTGCCACATATCAACAATGGGTCTGACTGAGGGCCTCCATGAGAGAAGCCCAAGCAAGACGCGCCCCGAGGAGCATCTTGCCACATGTCAACAATGGGTCTGACTGAGGGCCTCCAGGAGAGAAGCCCAAGCAAGACGCGCCCTGAGGAGCGTCTTGCTGCATGTCAGCACTCGGTCTGACTGAGCGCCTCCAGGAGAGAGGCCCAAGCAAGACGCGCCCCGAGGAGCGTCTTGCCACATGTCAACAATGAGTCTGACTGAGGGCCTCCAGGAGAGAAGCCCAAGCAAGACGCGCCCCGAGGAGCGTCTTGCCACATGTCAGCACTCGGTCTGACTGAACGCCTCCAGGAGAGAAGCCCCAGCAAGACTCGCCCCGAGGAGCGTCTTGACTCATGTCAACACTGGGGCTGACAGAGGGCCTCCAGGAGAGAAGCCCCAGCAAGACGCGCCCCGAGGAGCGTCTTACCACATGTCACCACTGGGTCTGACTGAGCGCCTCCAGGAGAGAGGCCCAAGCAAGACGCGCCCCGAGGAGCGTCTTGCCACATGTCAAAATTGGGTCTAACAGAGGGCCTCCAGGAGAGAGGCCCAAGCAAGACGCGCCCCGAGGAGCGTCTTACCACATGTCAACAATGGGTCTGAATGAACGCCTCCAAGAGAGAAGCCCAAGCAAGACGCGCCCCGAGGAGCGTCTTGCCACATGTCAGCACTCGGTCTGACTGAGCGGCTCCAGGAGAGAGGCCCCAGCAAGACGCGCCCCGAGGAGCGTCTGGCCACATGTCAGCACTCTGTCTGACTGTGCGCCTCCAGGAGAGAGGCCCCAAGCAAGACGCGCCCCGAGGAGCATCTTGCCACATGTCAACAATGAGTCTGACTGAGGGCCTCCAGGAGAGAAGGCCAAGCAAGACGCGCCCCGAGGAGCGTCTTGCCACATGTCAGCACTCGGTCTGACTGAACGCCTCTAGGAGAGAAGCCCCAGCAAGACGCGCCCCGAGGAGCGTCTTGCCACATGTCAGCACTCGGTCTGACTGAGCTCCTCCAGGAGAGAGGCCCAAGCAAGACGCGCCCCGAGGAGCGTCTTGCCACATGTCACCACTGGGTCTGACTGAGCGCCTCCAGGAGAGAGGCCCAAGCAAGACGCGCCCCGAGGAGCGTCTTGCCACATGTCAACAATGAGTCTGACTGAGGGCCTCCAGGAGAGAAGCCCAAGCAAGACGCGTCCCGAGGAGCATCTTGCCACATGTCAGCACTCGGTCTGACTGAACGCCTCCAGAAGAGAAGCCCCAGCAAGACGCGCCCCGAGGAGCGTCTTGCCACATGTAAGCACTGGGTCTGACTGAGCGCCTCCAGGAGAGAGGCCCCAGCAAGACGCGCCCCGGGGAGCGTCTTGCCTTATGTCAGCACTCGGTCTGACTGAGCGCCTCCAGGAGAGAGGCCCAAGCAAGACGCGCCCCGAGGAGCGTCTTGCCACATGCCAACAATGGGTCTGACTGAGGGCCTCCAGGAGAGAAGCCCAAGCAAGATGCGCCCAAAGGAGCGTCTTGCCACATGTAAACAATGGGTCTGACTGAGGGCCTCCAGGAGAGAAGCCCAAGCAAGACGCGCCCCGAGGAGCGTCTTGCCACATGTCAGCACTCGGTCTGACTGAGCGCCTCCAGGAGAGAGGCCCAAGCAAGACGCGCCCCGAGGAGCGTCTTGCCACATATCAGCAATGGGTCTGACTGAGGGCCTCCATGAGAGAAGCCCAAGCAAGACGCGCCCCGAGGAGCGTCTTGCCACATGTCACCACTGGGTCTGACTGAGCACCTCCAGGAGAGAGGCCCAAGCAAGACGCGCCCCGAGGAGCGTCTTGCCATGTGTCAACACTGGGTCTGACTGAGCGTCTCCAGGAGAGAGGCCCAAGCAAGACGCGCCCCGAGGAGCGTCTTGCCACATGTCAGCACTGGGTCTGACTAAGCGCCTCCAGGAGAGAGGCCCAAGCAAGACGCGCCCCGAGGAGTGTCTTGCCACATGTAAGCACTGGGTCTGACTGAGCGCCTCCAGGAGAGAAGCCCCAGCAAGACGCGCCCCGAGGAGCGTCTTACCACATGTCAGCACTCGGTCTGACTGAACGCCTCCAGGAGAGAAGCCCAAGCAAGACGCGCCCCGAGGAGCGTCTTGCCAGATGTAAGCACTCGGTCTGACGAAACGCCTCCAGGAGAGAAGCCCCAGCAAGACACGCCCCAAGGAGCGTCTTGCCACATGTAAGCACTGGGTCTGACTGAGCGCCTCCAGGAGAGAGGCCCCAGCAAGAAGCGCCCCGAGGTGCGTCTTGCCTTATGTCAGCACTCGGTCTGACTGAGCACCTCCAGGCGAGAGGCCCAAGCAAGACGCGCCCGGCGGAGCGTCTTGCCACATGTCAACAATGGGTCTGACTGAGGGCCTCCAGGAGAGAAGCCCAAGCAAGACGCGCCCCGAGGAGCGTCTTGCCACATGTCAGCACTCGGTCTGACTGAGCGACTCAAGGAGAGAGGCCCAAGCAAGACGCACCCCGGGGAGCGTCTTGACACATGTCAACACTGGGGCTGACAGAGGGCCTCCAGGAGAGAGGCCCAAGCAAGATGCGCCCCGAGGAGCGTCTTGCCACATGTAAACAATGGGTCTGACTGAGGGCCTCCAAGAGAAAAGCCCAAGCAAGACGCGCCCCGAGGAGCGTCTTGCACCATGTCAACACTGGGTCTGACTGAGCACCTCCAGGAGAGAGGCCCAAGCAAGACTCGCCCCGAGGAGCGTCTTGCCACATATCAACAATGGGTCTGACTGAGGGCCTCCATGAGAGAAGCCCAAGCAAGACGCGCCCCGAGGAGCATCTTGCCACATGTCAACAATGGGTCTGACTGAGGGCCTCCAGGAGAGAAGCCCAAGCAAGACGCGCCCTGAGGAGCGTCTTGCTGCATGTCAGCACTCGGTCTGACTGAGCGCCTCCAGGAGAGAGGCCCAAGCAAGACGCGCCCCGAGGAGCGTCTTGCCACATGTCAACAATGAGTCTGACTGAGGGCCTCCAGGAGAGAAGCCCAAGCAAGACGCGCCCCGAGGAGCGTCTTGCCACATGTCAGCACTCGGTCTGACTGAACGCCTCCAGGAGAGAAGCCCCAGCAAGACGCGCCCCGAGGAGCGTCTTGTCACATGTCAACACTGGGTCTGACTGAGCGCCTCCAGGAGAGAAGCCCCAGCAAGACGCGCCCCGAGGAGCGTCTGGCCACATGTCAGCACTCTGTCTGACTGTGCGCCTCCAGGAGAGAGGCCCCAAGCAAGACGCGCCCCGAGGAGCGTCTTGCCACGTGTCAACACTGGGTCTGACTGAGCGTCTCCAGGAGAGAGGCCCAAGCAAGACGCGCCCCGAGGAGCGTCTTGCCACATGTCACCACTGGGTCTGACTGAGCGCCTCCAGGAGAGAGGCCCAAGCAAGACGCGCCCCGAGGAGCGTCTTGCCACATGTAAGCACTGGGTCTGACTGAACGCCTCCAGGAGAGAAGCCCCAGCAAGACACACCCCGAGGAGCGTCTTGCCACATGTAAGCACTGGGTCTGACTGAGCGCCTCCAGGAGAGAAGCCCCAGCAAGACGCGCCCCGAGGAGCGTCTTACCACATGTCAGCACTCGGTCTGACTGAATGCCTCCAGGAGAGAAGCCCAAGCAAGACGCGCCCCGAGGAGCTCCTTGCCACATGTCAGCACTCGGTCTGACTGAACGCCTCCAGGAGAGAAGCCCCAGCAAGACACACCCCGAGGAGCGTCTTGCCACATGTAAGCACTGGGTCTGACTGAGCGCCTCCAGGAGAGAGGCCCCAGCAAGACACGCCCCGAGGAGCGTCTTGCCTTATGTCAGCACTCGGTCTGACTGAGCGCCTCCAGGAGAGAGGCCCAAGCAAGACGCGCCCCGAGGAGCGACTTGCCACATGTCAACAATGGGTCTGACTGAGGGCCTCCAAGAGAGAAGCCCAAGCAAGACGCGCCCCGAGGAGCTTCTTGCACCATGTCAACACTGGGTCTGACTGAGCACCTCCAGGAGAGAGGCCCAAGCAAGACTCGCCCCGAGGAGCGTCTTGACTCATGTCAACACTGGGGCTGACAGAGGGCCTCCAGGAGAGAAGCCCCAGCAAGACGCGCCCCGAGGAGCGTCTTACCACATGTCACCACTGGGTCTGACTGAGCGCCTCCAGGAGAGAGGCCCAAGCAAGACGCGCCCCGAGGAGCGTCTTGCCACATGTCAAAATTGGGTCTAACAGAGGGCCTCCAGGAGAGAGGCCCAAGCAAGACGCGCCCCGAGGAGCGTCTTACCACATGTCAACAATGGGTCTGAATGATTGCCTCCAAGAGAGAAGCCCAAGCAAGACGCGCCCCGAGGAGCGTCTTGCCACATGTCAGCACTCGGTCTGACTGAGCGCCTCCAGGAGAGAGGCCCAAGCAAGACGCGCCCCGAGGAGCGTCTTGCCACATATCAGGAATGGGTCTGACTGAGGGCCTCCATGAGAGAAGCCCAAGCAAGACGCGCCCCAAGGAGCATCTTGCCACATGTCACCACTGGGTCTGACTGAGCGCCTCCAGGAGAGAGGCCCAAGCAAGACGTGCCCCGAGGAGCGTCTTGCCACGTGTCAACACTGGGTCTGACTGAGCGTCTCCAGGAGAGAGGCCCAAGCAAGACGCGCCCCGAGGAGCGTCTTGCCACATGTCAGCACTGGGTCTGACTGAGCGCCTCCAGGAGAGAGGCCCAAGCAAGACGCGCCCCGAGGAGCGTCTTGCCACATGTAAGCACTGGGTCTGACTGAGCGCCTCCAGGAGAGAGGCCCAAGCAAGACGCGCCCCGAGGAGCGTCTTGCCACATGTAAGCACTGGGTCTGACTGAGGGCCTCCATGAGAGAAGCCCAAGCAAGACGCGCCCCGAGGAGCATCTTGCCACATGTCAACAATGGGTCTGACTGAGGGCCTCCAGGAGAGAAGCCCAAGAAAGACGCGCCCTGAGGAGCGTCTTGTCACATGTCAACACTGGGTCTGACTGAGCGCCTCCAGGAGAGAAGCCCCAGCAAGACGCGCCCCGAGGAGCGTCTGGCCACATGTCAGCACTCTGTCTGACTGTGCGCCTCCAGGAGAGAGGCCCCAAGCAAGACGCGCCCCGAGGAGCGTCTTGCCACGTGTCAACACTGGGTCTGACTGAGCGTCTCCAGGAGAGAGGCCCAAGCAAGACGCGCCCCGAGGAGCGTCTTGCCACATGTCACCACTGGGTCTGACTGAGCGCCTCCAGGAGAGAGGCCCAAGCAAGACGCGCCCCGAGGAGCGTCTTGCCACATGTAAGCACTGGGTCTGACTGAGCGCCTCCAGGAGAGAAGCCCCAGCAAGACGCGCCCCGAGGAGCGTCTTACCACATGTCAGCACTCGGTCTGACTGAACGCCTCCAGGAGAGAAGCCCAAGCAAGACGCGCCCCGAGGAGCTCCTTGCCACATGTCAGCACTCGGTCTGACTGAACGCCTCCAGGAGAGAAGCCCCAGCAAGACACACCCCGAGGAGCGTCTTGCCACATGTAAGCACTGGGTCTGACTGAGCGCCTCCAGGAGAGAGGCCCCAGCAAGACGCGCCCCGAGGAGCGTCTTGCCTTATGTCAGCACTCGGTCTGACTGAGCGCCTCCAGGAGAGAGGCCCAAGCAAGACGCGCCCCGAGGAGCGACTTGCCACATGTCAACAATGGGTCTGACTGAGGGCCTCCAAGAGAGAAGCCCAAGCAAGACGCGCCCCGAGGAGCTTCTTGCACCATGTCAACACTGGGTCTGACTGAGCACCTCCAGGAGAGAGGCCCAAGCAAGACTCGCCCCGAGGAGCGTCTTGACTCATGTCAACACTGGGGCTGACAGAGGGCCTCCAGGAGAGAAGCCCCAGCAAGACGCGCCCCGAGGAGCGTCTTACCACATGTCACCACTGGGTCTGACTGAGCGCCTCCAGGAGAGAGGCCCAAGCAAGACGCGCCCCGAGGAGCGTCTTGCCACATGTCAAAATTGGGTCTAACAGAGGGCCTCCAGGAGAGAGGCCCAAGCAAGACGCGCCCCGAGGAGCGTCTTACCACATGTCAACAATGGGTCTGAATGAACGCCTCCAAGAGAGAAGCCCAAGCAAGACGCGCCCCGAGGAGCGTCTTGCCACATGTCAGCACTCGGTCTGACTGAGCGGCTCCAGGAGAGAGGCCCCAGCAAGACGCGCCCCGAGGAGCGTCTGGCCACATGTCAGCACTCTGTCTGACTGTGCGCCTCCAGGAGAGAGGCCCCAAGCAAGGCGCGCCCCGAGGAGCATCTTGCCACATGTCAACAATGAGTCTGACTGAGGGCCTCCAGGAGAGAAGCCCAAGCAAGACGCGCCCCGAGGAGCGTCTTGCCACATGTCAGCACTCGGTCTGACTGAGCGCCTCCAGGAGAGAGGCCCAAGCAAGACGCGCCCCGAGGAGCGTCTTGCCACATATCAGCAATGGGTCTGACTGAGGGCCTCCATGAGAGAAGCCCAAGCAAGACGCGCCCCGAGGAGCGTCTTGCCACATGTCACCACTGGGTCTGACTGAGCACCTCCAGGAGAGAGGCCCAAGCAAGACGCGCCCCGAGGAGCGTCTTGCCATGTGTCAACACTGGGTCTGACTGAGCGTCTCCAGGAGAGAGGCCCAAGCAAGACGCGCCCCGAGGAGCGTCTTGCCACATGTCAGCACTGGGTCTGACTGAGCGCCTCCAGGAGAGAGGCCCAAGCAAGACGCGCCCCGAGGAGTGTCTTGCCACATGTAAGCACTGGGTCTGACTGAGCGCCTCCAGGAGAGAAGCCCCAGCAAGACGCGCCCCGAGGAGCGTCTTACCACATGTCAGCACTCGGTCTGACTGAACGCCTCCAGGAGAGAAGCCCAAGCAAGACGCGCCCCGAGGAGCGTCTTGCCAGATGTCAGCACTCGGTCTGACGAAACGCCTCCAGGAGAGAAGCCCCAGCAAGACACGCCCCAAGGAGCGTCTTGCCACATGTAAGCACTGGGTCTGACTGAGCGCCTCCAGGAGAGAGGCCCCAGCAAGAAGCGCCCCGAGGTGCGTCTTGCCTTATGTCAGCACTCGGTCTGACTGAGCACCTCCAGGCGAGAGGCCCAAGCAAGACGCGCCCGGCGGAGCGTCTTGCCACATGTCAACAATGGGTCTGACTGAGGGCCTCCAGGAGAGAAGCCCAAGCAAGACGCGCCCCGAGGAGCGTCTTGCCACATGTCAGCACTCGGTCTGACTGAGCGACTCAAGGAGAGAGGCCCAAGCAAGACGCACCCCGGGGAGCGTCTTGACACATGTCAACACTGGGGCTGACAGAGGGCCTCCAGGAGAGAGGCCCAAGCAAGATGCGCCCCGAGGAGCGTCTTGCCACATGTAAACAATGGGTCTGACTGAGGGCCTCCAAGAGAAAAGCCCAAGCAAGACGCGCCCCGAGGAGCGTCTTGCACCATGTCAACACTGGGTCTGACTGAGCACCTCCAGGAGAGAGGCCCAAGCAAGACTCGCCCCGAGGAGCGTCTTGCCACATATCAACAATGGGTCTGACTGAGGGCCTCCATGAGAGAAGCCCAAGCAAGACGCGCCCCGAGGAGCATCTTGCCACATGTCAACAATGGGTCTGACTGAGGGCCTCCAGGAGAGAAGCCCAAGCAAGACGCGCCCTGAGGAGCGTCTTGCTGCATGTCAGCACTCGGTCTGACTGAGCGCCTCCAGGAGAGAGGCCCAAGCAAGACGCGCCCCGAGGAGCGTCTTGCCACATGTCAACAATGAGTCTGACTGAGGGCCTCCAGGAGAGAAGCCCAAGCAAGACGCGCCCCGAGGAGCGTCTTGCCACATGTCAGCACTCGGTCTGACTGAACGCCTCCAGGAGAGAAGCCCCAGCAAGACTCGCCCCGAGGAGCGTCTTGACTCATGTCAACACTGGGGCTGACAGAGGGCCTCCAGGAGAGAAGCCCCAGCAAGACGCGCCCCGAGGAGCGTCTTACCACATGTCACCACTGGGTCTGACTGAGCGCCTCCAGGAGAGAGGCCCAAGCAAGACGCGCCCCGAGGAGCGTCTTGCCACATGTCAAAATTGGGTCTAACAGAGGGCCTCCAGGAGAGAGGCCCAAGCAAGACGCGCCCCGAGGAGCGTCTTACCACATGTCAACAATGGGTCTGAATGAACGCCTCCAAGAGAGAAGCCCAAGCAAGACGCGCCCCGAGGAGCGTCTTGCCACATGTCAGCACTCGGTCTGACTGAGCGGCTCCAGGAGAGAGGCCCCAGCAAGACGCGCCCCGAGGAGCGTCTGGCCACATGTCAGCACTCTGTCTGACTGTGCGCCTCCAGGAGAGAGGCCCCAAGCAAGACGCGCCCCGAGGAGCATCTTGCCACATGTCAACAATGAGTCTGACTGAGGGCCTCCAGGAGAGAAGCCCAAGCAAGACGCGCCCCGAGGAGCGTCTTGCCACATGTCAGCACTCGGTCTGACTGAACGCCTCTAGGAGAGAAGCCCCAGCAAGACGCGCCCCGAGGAGCGTCTTGCCACATGTCAGCACTCGGTCTGACTGAGCTCCTCCAGGAGAGAGGCCCAAGCAAGACGCGCCCCGAGGAGCGTCTTGCCACATGTCACCACTGGGTCTGACTGAGCGCCTCCAGGAGAGAGGCCCAAGCAAGACGCGCCCCGAGGAGCGTCTTGCCACATGTCAACAATGAGTCTGACTGAGGGCCTCCAGGAGAGAAGCCCAAGCAAGACGCGTCCCGAGGAGCATCTTGCCACATGTCAGCACTCGGTCTGACTGAACGCCTCCAGAAGAGAAGCCCCAGCAAGACGCGCCCCGAGGAGCGTCTTGCCACATGTAAGCACTGGGTCTGACTGAGCGCCTCCAGGAGAGAGGCCCCAGCAAGACACGCCCCGGGGAGCGTCTTGCCTTATGTCAGCACTCGGTCTGACTGAGCGCCTCCAGGAGAGAGGCCCAAGCAAGACGCGCCCCGAGGAGCGTCTTGCCACATGCCAACAATGGGTCTGACTGAGGGCCTCCAGGAGAGAAGCCCAAGCAAGATGCGCCCAAAGGAGCGTCTTGCCACATGTAAACAATGGGTCTGACTGAGGGCCTCCAGGAGAGAAGCCCAAGCAAGACGCGCCCCGAGGAGCGTCTTGCCACATGTCAGCACTCGGTCTGACTGAGCGCCTCCAGGAGAGAGGCCCAAGCAAGACGCGCCCCGAGGAGCGTCTTGCCACATATCAGCAATGGGTCTGACTGAGGGCCTCCATGAGAGAAGCCCAAGCAAGACGCGCCCCGAGGAGCGTCTTGCCACATGTCACCACTGGGTCTGACTGAGCACCTCCAGGAGAGAGGCCCAAGCAAGACGCGCCCCGAGGAGCGTCTTGCCATGTGTCAACACTGGGTCTGACTGAGCGTCTCCAGGAGAGAGGCCCAAGCAAGACGCGCCCCGAGGAGCGTCTTGCCACATGTCAGCACTGGGTCTGACTGAGCGCCTCCAGGAGAGAGGCCCAAGCAAGACGCGCCCCGAGGAGTGTCTTGCCACATGTAAGCACTGGGTCTGACTGAGCGCCTCCAGGAGAGAAGCCCCAGCAAGACGCGCCCCGAGGAGCGTCTTACCACATGTCAGCACTCGGTCTGCCTGAACGCCTCCAGGAGAGAAGCCCAAGCAAGACGCGCCCCGAGGAGCGTCTTGCCAGATGTAAGCACTCGGTCTGACGAAACGCCTCCAGGAGAGAAGCCCCAGCAAGACACGCCCCAAGGAGCGTCTTGCCACATGTAAGCACTGGGTCTGACTGAGCGCCTCCAGGAGAGAGGCCCCAGCAAGAAGCGCCCCGAGGTGCGTCTTGCCTTATGTCAGCACTCGGTCTGACTGAGCACCTCCAGGCGAGAGGCCCAAGCAAGACGCGCCCGGCGGAGCGTCTTGCCACATGTCAACAATGGGTCTGACTGAGGGCCTCCAGGAGAGAAGCCCAAGCAAGACGCGCCCCGAGGAGCGTCTTGCCACATGTCAGCACTCGGTCTGACTGAGCGACTCAAGGAGAGAGGCCCAAGCAAGACGCACCCCGGGGAGCGTCTTGACACATGTCAACACTGGGGCTGACAGAGGGCCTCCAGGAGAGAGGCCCAAGCAAGATGCGCCCCGAGGAGCGTCTTGCCACATGTAAACAATGGGTCTGACTGAGGGCCTCCAAGAGAAAAGCCCAAGCAAGACGCGCCCCGAGGAGCGTCTTGCACCATGTCAACACTGGGTCTGACTGAGCACCTCCAGGAGAGAGGCCCAAGCAAGACTCGCCCCGAGGAGCGTCTTGCCACATATCAACAATGGGTCTGACTGAGGGCCTCCATGAGAGAAGCCCAAGCAAGACGCGCCCCGAGGAGCATCTTGCCACATGTCAACAATGGGTCTGACTGAGGGCCTCCAGGAGAGAAGCCCAAGCAAGACGCGCCCTGAGGAGCGTCTTGCTGCATGTCAGCACTCGGTCTGACTGAGCGCCTCCAGGAGAGAGGCCCAAGCAAGACGCGCCCCGAGGAGCGTCTTGCCACATGTCAACAATGAGTCTGACTGAGGGCCTCCAGGAGAGAAGCCTAAGCAAGACGCGCCCCGAGGAGCGTCTTGCCACATGTCAGCACTCGGTCTGACTGAACGCCTCCAGGAGAGAAGCCCCAGCAAGACGCGCCCCGAGGAGCGTCTTGTCACATGTCAACACTGGGTCTGACTGAGCGCCTCCAGGAGAGAAGCCCCAGCAAGACGCGCCCCGAGGAGCGTCTGGCCACATGTCAGCACTCTGTCTGACTGTGCGCCTCCAGGAGAGAGGCCCCAAGCAAGACGCGCCCCGAGGAGCGTCTTGCCACGTGTCAACACTGGGTCTGACTGAGCGTCTCCAGGAGAGAGGCCCAAGCAAGACGCGCCCCGAGGAGCGTCTTGCCACATGTCACCACTGGGTCTGACTGAGCGCCTCCAGGAGAGAGGCCCAAGCAAGACGCGCCCCGAGGAGCGTCTTGCCACATGTAAGCACTGGGTCTGACTGAACGCCTCCAGGAGAGAAGCCCCAGCAAGACACACCCCGAGGAGCGTCTTGCCACATGTAAGCACTGGGTCTGACTGAGCGCCTCCAGGAGAGAAGCCCCAGCAAGACGCGCCCCGAGGAGCGTCTTACCACATGTCAGCACTCGGTCTGACTGAATGCCTCCAGGAGAGAAGCCCAAGCAAGACGCGCCCCGAGGAGCTCCTTGCCACATGTCAGCACTCGGTCTGACTGAACGCCTCCAGGAGAGAAGCCCCAGCAAGACACACCCCGAGGAGCGTCTTGCCACATGTAAGCACTGGGTCTGACTGAGCGCCTCCAGGAGAGAGGCCCCAGCAAGACACGCCCCGAGGAGCGTCTTGCCTTATGTCAGCACTCGGTCTGACTGAGCGCCTCCAGGAGAGAGGCCCAAGCAAGACGCGCCCCGAGGAGCGACTTGCCACATGTCAACAATGGGTCTGACTGAGGGCCTCCAAGAGAGAAGCCCAAGCAAGACGCGCCCCGAGGAGCTTCTTGCACCATGTCAACACTGGGTCTGACTGAGCACCTCCAGGAGAGAGGCCCAAGCAAGACTCGCCCCGAGGAGCGTCTTGACTCATGTCAACACTGGGGCTGACAGAGGGCCTCCAGGAGAGAAGCCCCAGCAAGACGCGCCCCGAGGAGCGTCTTACCACATGTCACCACTGGGTCTGACTGAGCGCCTCCAGGAGAGAGGCCCAAGCAAGACGCGCCCCGAGGAGCGTCTTGCCACATGTCAAAATTGGGTCTAACAGAGGGCCTCCAGGAGAGAGGCCCAAGCAAGACGCGCCCCGAGGAGCGTCTTACCACATGTCAACAATGGGTCTGAATGAACGCCTCCAAGAGAGAAGCCCAAGCAAGACGCGCCCCGAGGAGCGTCTTGCCACATGTCAGCACTCGGTCTGACTGAGCGCCTCCAGGAGAGAGGCCCAAGCAAGACGCGCCCCGAGGAGCGTCTTGCCACATATCAGGAATGGGTCTGACTGAGGGCCTCCATGAGAGAAGCCCAAGCAAGACGCGCCCCAAGGAGCATCTTGCCACATGTCACCACTGGGTCTGACTGAGCGCCTCCAGGAGAGAGGCCCAAGCAAGACGTGCCCCGAGGAGCGTCTTGCCACGTGTCAACACTGGGTCTGACTGAGCGTCTCCAGGAGAGAGGCCCAAGCAAGACGCGCCCCGAGGAGCGTCTTGCCACATGTCAGCACTGGGTCTGACTGAGCGCCTCCAGGAGAGAGGCCCAAGCAAGACGCGCCCCGAGGAGCGTCTTGCCACATGTAAGCACTGGGTCTGACTGAGCGCCTCCAGGAGAGAAGCCCCAGCAAGACGCGCCCCGAGGAGCGTCTTACCACATGTCAGCACTCGGTCTGACTGAACGCCTCCAGGAGAGAAGCCCAAGCAAGACGCCCCCGAGGAGCGTCTTGCCAGATGTCAGCACTCGGTCTGACTGAACGCCTCCAGGAGAGAAGCCCCAGCAAGACACGCCCCGAGGAGCGTCTTGCCACATGTAAGCACTGGGTCTGACTGAGCGCCTCCAGGAGAGAGGCCCCAGCAAGACGCGCCCCGAGGAGCGTCTTGCCTTATGTCAGCACTCGGTCTGACTGAGCACCTCCAGGAGAGAGGCCCAAGCAAGACGCGCCCCGAGGAGCGTCTTGCCACATGTCAACACTGGGGCTGACAGAGGGCATCCAGGAGAGAGGCCCAAGCAAGACGCGCCCCGAGGAGCGTCTTGCCACGTGTCAACACTGGGTCTGACTGAGCGTCTCCAGGAGAGAGGCCCAAGCAAGACGCGCCCCGAGGAGCGTCTTGCCACATGTCAGCACTGGGTCTGACTGAGCGCCTCCAGGAGAGAGGCCCAAGCAAGACGCGCCCGAGGAGCGTCTTGCCACATGTAAGCACTGGGTCTGACTGAGCGCCTCCAGGAGAGAAGCCCCAGCAAGACGCGCCCCGAGGAGCGTCTTACCACATGTCAGCACTCGGTCTGACTGAACGCCTCCAGGAGAGAAGCCCCAGCAAGACACGCCCCGAGGAGCGTCTTGAAACATGTCAACAATGGGTCTGACTGAGGGCCTCCAAGAGAGAAGCCCAAGCAAGACGCGCCCCGAGGAGCTTCTTGCACCATGTCAACACTGGGTCTGACTGAGCACCTCCAGGAGAGAGGCCCAAGCAAGACTCGCCCCGAGGAGCGTCTTGACTCATGTCAACACTGGGGCTGACAGAGGGCCTCCAGGAGAGAAGCCCCAGCAAGACGCGCCCCGAGGAGCGTCTTACCACATGTCACCACTGGGTCTGACTGAGCGCCTCCAGGAGAGAGGCCCAAGCAAGACGCGCCCCGAGGAGCGTCTTGCCACATGTCAAAATTGGGTCTAACAGAGGGCCTCCAGGAGAGAGGCCCAAGCAAGACGCGCCCCGAGGAGCGTCTTACCACATGTCAACAATGGGTCTGAATGAACGCCTCCAAGAGAGAAGCCCAAGCAAGACGCGCCCCGAGGAGCGTCTTGCCACATGTCAGCACTCGGTCTGACTGAGCGCCTCCAGGAGAGAGGCCCAAGCAAGACGCGCCCCGAGGAGCGTCTTGCCACATATCAGGAATGGGTCTGACTGAGGGCCTCCATGAGAGAAGCCCAAGCAAGACGCGCCCCAAGGAGCATCTTGCCACATGTCACCACTGGGTCTGACTGAGCGCCTCCAGGAGAGAGGCCCAAGCAAGACGTGCCCCGAGGAGCGTCTTGCCACGTGTCAACACTGGGTCTGACTGAGCGTCTCCAGGAGAGAGGCCCAAGCAAGACGCGCCCCGAGGAGCGTCTTGCCACATGTCAGCACTGGGTCTGACTGAGCGCCTCCAGGAGAGAGGCCCAAGCAAGACGCGCCCCGAGGAGCGTCTTGCCACATGTAAGCACTGGGTCTGACTGAGCGCCTCCAGGAGAGAAGCCCCAGCAAGACGCGCCCCGAGGAGCGTCTTACCACATGTCAGCACTCGGTCTGACTGAACGCCTCCAGGAGAGAAGCCCAAGCAAGACGCCCCCGAGGAGCGTCTTGCCAGATGTCAGCACTCGGTCTGACTGAACGCCTCCAGGAGAGAAGCCCCAGCAAGACACGCCCCGAGGAGCGTCTTGCCACATGTAAGCACTGGGTCTGACTGAGCGCCTCCAGGAGAGAGGCCCCAGCAAGACGCGCCCCGAGGAGCGTCTTGCCTTATGTCAGCACTCGGTCTGACTGAGCACCTCCAGGAGAGAGGCCCAAGCAAGACGCGCCCCGAGGAGCGTCTTGCCACATGTCAACACTGGGGCTGACAGAGGGCATCCAGGAGAGAGGCCCAAGCAAGACGCGCCCCGAGGAGCGTCTTGCCACGTGTCAACACTGGGTCTGACTGAGCGTCTCCAGGAGAGAGGCCCAAGCAAGACGCGCCCCGAGGAGCGTCTTGCCACATGTCAGCACTGGGTCTGACTGAGCGCCTCCAGGAGAGAGGCCCAAGCAAGACGCGCCCCGAGGAGCGTCTTGCCACATGTAAGCACTGGGTCTGACTGAGCGCCTCCAGGAGAGAAGCCCCAGCAAGACGCGCCCCGAGGAGCGTCTTACCACATGTCAGCACTCGGTCTGACTGAACGCCTCCAGGAGAGAAGCCCCAGCAAGACACGCCCCGAGGAGCGTCTTGAAACATGTAAGCACTGGGTCTGACTGAGCGCCTCCAGGAGAGAGGCCCCAGCAAGACGCGCCCCGAGGAGCGTCTTGCCTTATGTCAGCACTCGGTCTGACTGAGTGCCTCCAGGAGAGAGGCCCAAGAAAGACGCGCCCCGAGGAGCGTCTTGCCACATGTCAACAATGGGTCTGACAGAGGGCCTCCAGGAGAGAGGCCCAAGCAAGACGCGCCCCGAGGAGCGTCTTACCACATGTCAGCAATGGGTCTGACTGAACACCTCCAAGAGAGAAGCCCAAGCAAGACGCGCCCCGAGGAGCTTCTTGCACCATGTCAACACTGGGTCTGACAGAGGGCCTCCATGAGAGAGGCCCAAGCAAGACGCGCCCCGAGGAGCGTCTTGCCACATGTCAGCACTCTGTCTGTCTGTGCGCCTCCAGGAGAGAGGCCCAAGCAAGACGCGCCCAGAGGAGCGTCTTGCCACATGTCAACAATGAGTCTGACTGAGGGCCTCCAGGAGAGAAGCCCAAGCAAGACGCGCCCCGAGGAGCGTCTTGCCACATGTCAGCACTCGGTCTGACTGAACGCCTCCAGGAGAGAAGCCCCAGCAAGACGCGCCCCGAGGAGCGTCTTGCCACATGTCAACACTGGGTCTGACTGAGCGCCTCCAGGAGAGAAGCCCCAGCAAGACGCGCCCCGAGGAGCGTCTGGCCACATGTCAGCACTCTGTCTGACTGTGCGCCTCCAGGAGAGAGGCCCCAAGCAAGACGCGCCCCGAGGAGCGTCTTGCCACGTGTCAACACTGGGTCTAACTGAACGCCTCCAGGAGAGAAGCCCAAGCAAGACGCGCCCCGAGGAGCTCCTTGCCACATGTCAGCACTCGGTCTGACTGAACGCCTCCAGGAGAGAAGCCCCAGCAAGACACACCCCGAGGAGCGTCTTGCCACATGTAAGCACTCGGTCTGACTGAGCGCCTCCAGGAGAGAGGCCCAAGCAAGACGCGCCCCGAGGAGCGTCTTGCCACATGTCAACAATGGGTCTGACTGAGGGCCTCCAGGAGAGAAGCCCAAGCAAGACGCGCCCCGAGGAGCGTCTTGGCACATGTCAACAATGGGTCTGACTGAGGGCCTCCAAGAGAGAAGCCCAAGCAAGACGCGCCCCGAGGAGCTTCTTGCACCATGTCAACACTGGGTCTGACAGAGGGCCTCCAGGAGAAAGGCCCAAGCAAGACGTGCCCCGAGGAGCGTCTTACCACATGTCAACAATGGGTCTGACTGAACGCCTCCAAGAGAGAAGCTCAAGCAAGACGCGCCCCGAGGAGCTCCTTGCCACATGTCAGCACTGGGTCTGACTGACCACCTCCAGGAGAGAGGCCCAAGCAAGACTCGCCCCGAGGAGCGTCTTGACACATGTCAACACTGGGGCTGACAGAGGGCCTCCAGGAGAGAGGCCCAAGCAAGATGCGCCCCGAGGAGCGTCTTGCCACATGTAAACAATGGGTCTGACTGAGGGCCTCCAGGAGAGAAGCCCAAGCAAGACGCGCCCCGAGGAGCGTCTTGCCACATGTCAGCACTCGGTCTGACTGAGCGCCTCCAGGAGAGAGGCCCAAGCAAGACGCTCCTCGGGGCGCGTCTTGCCACATGTCAACAATGAGTCTGACTGAGGGCCTCCAGGAAAGAAGCCCAAGCAAGACGCGCCCCGAGGAGCGTCTGGCCACATGTCAGCACTCTGTCTGACTGTGCGCCTACAGGAGAGAGGCCCCAAGCAAGACACGCCCCGAGGAGCGTCTTGCCACATGTAAACAATGGGTCTGACTGAGGGCCTCCAGGAGAGAAGCCCAAGCAAGACGCGCCCCGAGGAGCGTCTTGCCACATGTCAGCACTCGGTCTGACTGAGCGCCTCCATGAGAGAGGCCCCAGCAAGACGCGCCCCGAGGAGCGTCTGGCCACATGTCAACAATGAGTCTGACTGAGGGCCTCCAGGAGAGAAGCCCAAGCAAGACGCGCCCCGAGGAGCGTCTTGCCACATGTCAGCACTCGGTCTGACTGAGCGCCTCCAGGAGAGAGGCCCCAGCAAGACGCGCCCCGAGGAGCGTCTTGCCACATGTCAGCACTCGGTCTGACTGAACGCCTCTAGGAGAGAAGCCCCAGCAAGACGCGCCCCGAGGAGCGTCTTGCCACATGTCAGCACTCGGTCTGACTGAGCTCCTCCAGGAGAGAGGCCCAAGCAAGACGCGCCCCGAGGAGCGTCTTGCCACATATCAACAATGGATCTGACTGAGGGCCTCCATGAGAGAAGCCCAAGCAAGACGCGCCCCGAGGAGCGTCTTGTCACATGTCACCACTGGGTCTGACTGAGCGCCTCCAGGAGAGAGGCCCAAGCAAGACGCGCCCCGAGGAGCGTCTTGCCACATGTCACCACTGGGTCTGACTGAGCGCCTCCAGGAGAGAGGCCCAAGCAAGACGCGCCCCGAGGAGCGTCTTGCCACATGTCAACAATGAGTCTGACTGAGGGCCTCCAGGAGAGAAGCCCAAGCAAGACGCGTCCCGAGGAGCGTCTTGCCACATGTCAGCACTCGGTCTGACTGAACGCCTCCAGAAGAGAAGCCCCAGCAAGACGCGCCCCGAGGAGCGTCTTGCCACATGTAAGCACTGGGTCTGACTGAGCGCCTCCAGGAGAGAGGCCCCAGCAAGACGCGCCCCGAGGAGCGTCTTGCCTTATGTCAGCACTCGGTCTGACTGAGCGCCTCCAGGAGAGAGGCCCAAGCAAGACGCGCCCCGAGGAGCGTCTTGCCACATGTCAACAATGGGTCTGACAGAGGGCCTCCAGGAGAGAGGCCCAAGCAAGACGCGCCCCGAGGAGCGTCTTACCACATGTCAACAATGGGTCTGACTGAACGCCTCCAAGAGAGAAGCCCAAGCAAGACGCGCCCCGAGGAGCTCCTTGCCACATGTCAGCACTGGGTCTGACTGACCACCTCCAGGAGAGAGGCCCAAGCAAGACTCGCCCCGAGGAGCGTCTTGCCACATGTCAACAATGAGTCTGACTGAGGGCCTCCAGGAGAGAAGCCCAAGCAAGACGCGCCCCGAGGAGCGTCTTGCCACATGTCAGCACTCGGTCTGACTGAACGCCTCCAGGAGAGAAGCCCCAGCAAGACGCGCCCCGAGGAGCGTCTTGTCACATGTCAACACTGGGTCTGACTGAGCGCCTCCAGGAGAGAAGCCCCAGCAAGACGCGCCCCGAGGAGCGTCTGGCCACATGTCAGCACTCTGTCTGACTGTGCGCCTCCAGGAGAGAGGCCCCAAGCAAGACGCGCCCCGAGGAGCGTCTTGCCACGTGTCAACACTGGGTCTGACTGAGCGTCTCCAGGAGAGAGGCCCAAGCAAGACGCGCCCCGAGGAGCGTCTTGCCACATGTCACCACTGGGTCTGACTGAGCGCCTCCAGGAGAGAGGCCCAAGCAAGACGCGCCCCGAGGAGCGTCTTGCCACATGTAAGCACTGGGTCTGACTGAACGCCTCCAGGAGAGAAGCCCCAGCAAGACACACCCCGAGGAGCGTCTTGCCACATGTAAGCACTGGGTCTGACTGAGCGCCTCCAGGAGAGAAGCCCCAGCAAGACGCGCCCCGAGGAGCGTCTTACCACATGTCAGCACTCGGTCTGACTGAATGCCTCCAGGAGAGAAGCCCAAGCAAGACGCGCCCCGAGGAGCTCCTTGCCACATGTCAGCACTCGGTCTGACTGAACGCCTCCAGGAGAGAAGCCCCAGCAAGACACACCCCGAGGAGCGTCTTGCCACATGTAAGCACTGGGTCTGACTGAGCGCCTCCAGGAGAGAGGCCCCAGCAAGACACGCCCCGAGGAGCGTCTTGCCTTATGTCAGCACTCGGTCTGACTGAGCGCCTCCAGGAGAGAGGCCCAAGCAAGACGCGCCCCGAGGAGCGACTTGCCACATGTCAACAATGGGTCTGACTGAGGGCCTCCAAGAGAGAAGCCCAAGCAAGACGCGCCCCGAGGAGCTTCTTGCACCATGTCAACACTGGGTCTGACTGAGCACCTCCAGGAGAGAGGCCCAAGCAAGACTCGCCCCGAGGAGCGTCTTGACTCATGTCAACACTGGGGCTGACAGAGGGCCTCCAGGAGAGGAGCCCCAGCAAGACGCGCCCCGAGGAGCGTCTTACCACATGTCACCACTGGGTCTGACTGAGCGCCTCCAGGAGAGAGGCCCAAGCAAGACGCGCCCCGAGGAGCGTCTTGCCACATGTCAAAATTGGGTCTAACAGAGGGCCTCCAGGAGAGAGGCCCAAGCAAGACGCGCCCCGAGGAGCGTCTTACCACATGTCAACAATGGGTCTGAATGAACGCCTCCAAGAGAGAAGCCCAAGCAAGACGCGCCCCGAGGAGCGTCTTGCCACATGTCAGCACTCGGTCTGACTGAGCGGCTCCAGGAGAGAGGCCCCAGCAAGACGCGCCCCGAGGAGCGTCTGGCCACATGTCAGCACTCTGTCTGACTGTGCGCCTCCAGGAGAGAGGCCCCAAGCAAGACGCGCCCCGAGGAGCATCTTGCCACATGTCAACAATGAGTCTGACTGAGGGCCTCCAGGAGAGAAGCCCAAGCAAGACGCGCCCCGAGGAGCGTCTTGCCACATGTCAGCACTCGGTCTGACTGAACGCCTCTAGGAGAGAAGCCCCAGCAAGACGCGCCCCGAGGAGCGTCTTGCCACATGTCAGCACTCGGTCTGACTGAGCTCCTCCAGGAGAGAGGCCCAAGCAAGACGCGCCCCAAGGAGCGTCTTGCCACATATCAACAATGGATCTGACTGAGGGCCTCCATGAGAGAAGCCCAAGCAAGACACGCCCCGAGGAGCGTCTTGTCACATGTCACCACTGGGTCTGACTGAGCGCCTCCAGGAGAGAGGCCCAAGCAAGACGCGCCCCGAGGAGCGTCTTGCCACATGTCACCACTGGGTCTGACTGAGCGCCTCCAGGAGAGAGGCCCAAGCAAGACGCGCCCCGAGGAGCGTCTTGCCACATGTCAACAATGAGTCTGACTGAGGGCCTCCAGAAGAGAAGCCCCAGCAAGACGCGCCCCGAGGAGCGTCTTGCCACATGTCAACAATGGGTCTGACTGAGGGCCTCCAGGAGAGAAGCCCAAGCAAGATGCGCCCAAAGGAGCGTCTTGCCACATGTAAACAATGGGTCTGACTGAGGGCCTCCAGGAGAGAAGCCCAAGCAAGACGCGCCCCGAGGAGCGTCTTGCCACATGTCAGCACTCGGTCTGACTGAGCGCCTCCAGGAGAGAGGCCCAAGCAAGACGCGCCCCGAGGAGCGTCTTGCCACATATCAGGAATGGGTCTGACTGAGGGCCTCCATGAGAGAAGCCCAAGCAAGACGCGCCCCAAGGAGCGTCTTGCCACATGTCACCACTGGGTCTGACTGAGCGCCTCCAGGAGAGAGGCCCAAGCAAGACGTGCCCCGAGGAGCGTCTTGCCACGTGTCAACACTGGGTCTGACTGAGCGTCTCCAGGAGAGAGGCCCAAGCAAGACGCGCCCCGAGGAGCGTCTTGCCACATGTCAGCACTGGGTCTGACTGAGCGCCTCCAGGAGAGAGGCCCAAGCAAGACGCGCCCCGAGGAGCGTCTTGCCACATGTAAGCACTGGGTCTGACTGAGCGCCTCCAGGAGAGAAGCCCCAGCAAGACGCGCCCCGAGGAGCGTCTTACCACATGTCAGCACTCGGTCTGACTGAACGCCTCCAGGAGAGAAGCCCAAGCAAGACGCCCCCGAGGAGCGTCTTGCCAGATGTCAGCACTCGGTCTGACTGAACGCCTCCAGGAGAGAAGCCCCAGCAAGACACGCCCCGAGGAGCGTCTTGCCACATGTAAGCACTGGGTCTGACTGAGCGCCTCCAGGAGAGAGGCCCCAGCAAGACGCGCCCCGAGGAGCGTCTTGCCTTATGTCAGCACTCGGTCTGACTGAGCACCTCCAGGAGAGAGGCCCAAGCAAGACGCGCCCCGAGGAGCGTCTTGCCACATGTCAACACTGGGGCTGACAGAGGGCATCCAGGAGAGAGGCCCAAGCAAGACGCGCCCCGAGGAGCGTCTTGCCACGTGTCAACACTGGGTCTGACTGAGCGTCTCCAGGAGAGAGGCCCAAGCAAGACGCGCCCCGAGGAGCGTCTTGCCACATGTCAGCACTGGGTCTGACTGAGCGCCTACAGGAGAGAGGCCCAAGCAAGACGCGCCCCGAGGAGCGTCTTGCCACATGTAAGCACTGGGTCTGACTGAGCGCCTCCAGGAGAGAAGCCCCAGCAAGACGCGCCCCGAGGAGCGTCTTACCACATGTCAGCACTCGGTCTGACTGAACGCCTCCAGGAGAGAAGCCCCAGCAAGACACGCCCCGAGGAGCGTCTTGAAACATGTAAGCACTGGGTCTGACGGAGCGCCTCCAGGAGAGAGGCCCCAGCAAGACGCGCCCCGAGGAGCGTCTTGCCTTATGTCAGCACTCGGTCTGACTGAGCGCCTCCAGGAGAGAGGCCCAAGAAAGACGCGCCCCGAGGAGCGTCTTGCCACATGTCAACAATGGGTCTGACAGAGGGCCTCCAGGAGAAAGGCCCAAGCAAGACGCGCCCCGAGGAGCGTCTTACCACATGTCAACAATGGGTCTGACTGAACACCTCCAAGAGAGAAGCCCAAGCAAGACGCGCCCCGAGGAGCTTCTTGCACCATGTCAACACTGGGTCTGACAGAGGGCCTCCATGAGAGAGGCCCAAGCAAGACGCGCCCCGAGGAGTGTCTTGCCACATGTCAGCACTCGGTCTGACTGAGCGCCTCCAGGAGAGAGGCCCCAGCAAGACGCGCCCCGAGGAGCGTCTGGCCACATGTCAACAATGAGTCTGACTGAGGGCCTCCAGGAGAGAAGCCCAAGCAAGACGCGCCCCGAGGAGCGTCTTGCCACATGTCAGCACTCGGTCTGACTGAGCGCCTCCAGGAGAGAGGCCCCAGCAAGACGCGCCCCGAGGAGCGTCTTGCCACATGTCAGCACTCGGTCTGACTGAACGCCTCTAGGAGAGAAGCCCCAGCAAGACGCGCCCCGAGGAGCGTCTTGCCACATGTCAGCACTCGGTCTGACTGAGCTCCTCCAGGAGAGAGGCCCAAGCAAGACGCGCCCCGAGGAGCGTCTTGCCACATATCAACAATGGATCTGACTGAGGGCCTCCATGAGAGAAGCCCAAGCAAGACGCGCCCCGAGGAGCGTCTTGTCACATGTCACCACTGGGTCTGACTGAGCGCCTCCAGGAGAGAGGCCCAAGCAAGACGCGCCCCGAGGAGCGTCTTGCCACATGTCACCACTGGGTCTGACTGAGCGCCTCCAGGAGAGAGGCCCAAGCAAGACGCGCCCCGAGGAGCGTCTTGCCACATGTCAACAATGGGTCTGAACTTAGGGCCTCCAGGAGAGAAGCCCAAGCAAGACGCGCCCCGAGGAGCGTCTTGCCACATGTCAGCACTCTGTCTGTCTGTGCGCCTCCAGGAGAGAGGCCCAAGCAAGACGCGCCCCGAGGAGCGTCTTGCCACATGTCAACAATGAGTCTGACTGAGGGCCTCCAGGAAAGAAGCCCAAGCAAGACGCGCCCCGAGGAGCGTCTGGCCACATGTCAGCACTCTGTCTGACTGTGCGCCTCCAGGAGAGAGGCCCCAAGCAAGACACGCCCCGAGGAGCGTCTTGCCACGTGTCAACACTGGGTCTGACTGAACGCCTCCAGGAGAGAAGCCCAAGCAAGACGCGCCCCGAGGAGCTCCTTGCCACATGTCAGCACTGGGTCTGACTGACCACCTCCAGGAGAGAGGCCCAAGCAAGACTCGCCCCGAGGAGCGTCTTGACACATGTCAATACTGGGGCTGACAGAGGGCCTCCAGGAGAGAGGCCCAAGCAAGATGCGCCCCGAGGAGCGTCTTGCCACATGTAAACAATGGGTCTGACTGAGGGACTCCAGGAGAGAAGCCGAAGCAAGACGCGCCCCGAGGAGCGTCTTGCCACATGTCAGCACTCGGTCTGACTGAGCGCCTCCAGGAGAGAGGCCCCAGCAAGACGCGCCCCGAGGAGCGTCTGGCCACATGTCAACAATGAGTCTGACTGAGGGCCTCCAGGAGAGAAGCCCAAGCAAGACGCGCCCCGAGGAGCGTCTTGCCACATGTCAGCACTCGGTCTGACTGAGCGCCTCCAGGAGAGAGGCCCCAGCAAGACGCGCCCCGAGGGGCGTCTTGCCACATGTCAGCACTCGGTCTGACTGAACGCCTCTAGGAGAGAAGCCCCAGCAAGACGCGCCCCGAGGAGCGTCTTGCCACATGTCAGCACTCGGTCTGACTGAGCTCCTCCAGGAGAGAGGCCCAAGCAAGACGCGCCCCGAGGAGCGTCTTGCCACATATCAACAATGGATCTGACTGAGGGCCTCCATGAGAGAAGCCCAAGCAAGACGCGCCCCGAGGAGCGTCTTGTCACATGTCACCACTGGGTCTGACTGAGCGCCTCCAGGAGAGAGGCCCAAGCAAGACGCGCCCCGAGGAGCGTCTTGCCACATGTCACCACTGGGTCTGACTGAGCGCCTCCAGGAGAGAGGCCCAAGCAAGACGCGCCACGAGGAGCGTCTTGCCACATGTCAACAATGAGTCTGACTGAGGGCCTCCAGGAGAGAAGCCCAAGCAAGACGCGTCCCGAGGAGCGTCTTGCCACATGTCAGCACTCGGTCTGACTGAACGCCTCCAGAAGAGAAGCCCCAGCAAGACGCGCCCCGAGGAGCGTCTTGCCACATGTAAGCACTGGGTCTGACTGAGCGCCTCCAGGAGAGAGGCCCCAGCAAGACGCGCCCCGAGGAGCGTCTTGCCTTATGTCAGCACTCGGTCTGACTGAGCGCCTCCAGGAGAGAGGCCCAAGCAAGACGCGCCCCGAGGAGCGTCTTGCCACATGTCAACAATGGGTCTGACAGAGGGCCTCCAGGAGAGAGGCCCAAGCAAGACGCGCCCCGAGGAGCGTCTTACCACATGTCAACAATGGGTCTGACTGAACGCCTCCAAGAGAGAAGCCCAAGCAAGACGCGCCCCGAGGAGCTCCTTGCCACATGTCAGCACTGGGTCTGACTGACCACCTCCAGGAGAGAGGCCCAAGCAAGACTCGCCCCGAGGAGCGTCTTGCCACATGTCAACAATGGGTCTGAACTTAGGGCCTCCAGGAGAGAAGCCCAAGCAAGACGCGCCCCGAGGAGCGTCTTGCCACATGTCAGCACTCTGTCTGTCTGTGCGCCTCCAGGAGAGAGGCCCAAGCAAGACGCGCCCCGAGGAGCGTCTTGCCACATGTCAACAATGAGTCTGACTGAGGGCCTCCAGGAAAGAAGCCCAAGCAAGACGCGCCCCGAGGAGCGTCTGGCCACATGTCAGCACTCTGTCTGACTCTGCGCCTCCAGGAGAGAGGCCCCAAGCAAGACACGCCCCGAGGAGCGTCTTGCCACGTGTCAACACTGGGTCTGACTGAACGCCTCCAGGAGAGAAGCCCAAGCAAGACGCGCCCCGAGGAGCTCCTTGCCACATGTCAGCACTCGGTCTGACTGAACGCCTCCAGGAGAGAAGCCCCAGCAAGACACAACCCGAGGAGCGTCTTGCCACATGTCAACAATGAGTCTGACTGAGGGCCTCCAGGAGAGAAGCCCAAGCAAGACGCGCCCCGAGGAGCGTCTTGCCACATGTCAGCACTCGGTCTGACTGAACGCCTCTAGGAGAGAAGCCCCAGCAAGACGCGCCCCGAGGAGCGTCTTGCCACATGTCAGCACTCGGTCTGACTGAGCTCCTCCAGGAGAGAGGCCCAAGCAAGACGCGCCCCGAGGAGCGTCTTGCCACATATCAACAATGGATCTGACTGAGGGCCTCCATGAGAGAAGCCCAAGCAAGACGCGCCCCGAGGAGCGTCTTGTCACATGTCACCACTGGGTCTGACTGAGCGCCTCCAGGAGAGAGGCCCAAGCAAGACGCGCCCCGAGGAGCGTCTTGCCACATGTCACCACTGGGTCTGACTGAGGGCCTCCAGGAGAGAGGCCCAAGCAAGACGGGCCCCGAGGAGCGTCTTGCCACATGTCAACAATGAGTCTGACTGAGGGCCTCCAGGAGAGAAGCCCAAGCAAGACGCGTCCCGAGGAGCGTCTTGCCACATGTCAGCACTCGGTCTGACTGAACGCCTCCAGAAGAGAAGCCCCAGCAAGACGCGCCCCGAGGAGCGTCTTGCCACATGTAAGCACTGGGTCTGACTGAGCGCCTCCAGGAGAGAGGCCCCAGCAAGACGCGCCCCGAGGAGCGTCTTGCCTTATGTCAGCACTCGGTCTGACTGAGCGCCTCCAGGAGAGAGGCCCAAGCAAGACGCGCCCCGAGGAGCGTCTTGCCACATGTCAACAATGGGTCTGACAGAGGGCCTCCAGGAGAGAGGCCCAAGCAAGACGCGCCTCGAGGAGCGTCTTACCACATGTCAACAATGGGTCTGACTGAACACCTCCAAGAGAGAAGCCCAAGCAAGACGCGCCCCGAGGAGCTCCTTGCCACATGTCAGCACTGGGTCTGACTGACCACCTCCAGGAGAGAGGCCCAAGCAAGACTCGCCCCGAGGAGCGTCTTGCCACATGTCAACAATGGGTCTGAACTTAGGGCCTCCAGGAGAGAAGCCCAAGCAAGACGCGCCCCGAGGAGCGTCTTGCCACATGTCAGCACTCTGTCTGTCTGTGCGCCTCCAGGAGAGAGGCCCAAGCAAGACGCGCCCCGAGGAGCGTCTTGCCACATGTCAACAATGAGTCTGACTGAGGGCCTCCAGGAAAGAAGCCCAAGCAAGACGCGCCCCGAGGAGCGTCTGGCCACATGTCAGCACTGGGTCTGACTGAGCACCTCCAGGAGAGAGGCCCAAGCAAGACTCGCCCCGAGGAGCGTCTTGACTCATGTCAACACTGGGGCTGACAGAGGGCCTCCAGGAGAGGAGCCCAAGCAAGACGCGCCCCGAGGAGCGTCTTGCCACATGTCACCACTGGGTCTGACTGAGCGCCTCCAGGAGAGAGGCCCAAGCAAGACGCGCCCCGAGGAGCGTCTTGCCACATGTAAGCACTGGGTCTGACTGAACGCCTCCAGGAGAGAAGCCCCAGCAAGACACACCCCGAGGAGCGTCTTGCCACATGTAAGCACTGGGTCTGACTGAGCGCCTCCAGGAGAGAAGCCCCAGCAAGACGCGCCCCGAGGAGCGTCTTACCACATGTCAGCACTCGGTCTGACTGAATGCCTCCAGGAGAGAAGCCCAAGCAAGACGCGCCCCGAGGAGCTCCTTGCCACATGTCAGCACTCGGTCTGACTGAACGCCTCCAGGAGAGAAGCCCCAGCAAGACACACCCCGAGGAGCGTCTTGCCACATGTAAGCACTGGGTCTGACTGAGCGCCTCCAGGAGAGAGGCCCCAGCAAGACACGCCCCGAGGAGCGTCTTGCCTTATGTCAGCACTCGGTCTGACTGAGCGCCTCCAGGAGAGAGGCCCAAGCAAGACGCGCCCCGAGGAGCGACTTGCCACATGTCAACAATGGGTCTGACTGAGGGCCTCCAAGAGAGAAGCCCAAGCAAGACGCGCCCCGAGGAGCTTCTTGCACCATGTCAACACTGGGTCTGACTGAGCACCTCCAGGAGAGAGGCCCAAGCAAGACTCGCCCCGAGGAGCGTCTTGACTCATGTCAACACTGGGGCTGACAGAGGGCCTCCAGGAGAGGAGCCCCAGCAAGACGCGCCCCGAGGAGCGTCTTACCACATGTCACCACTGGGTCTGACTGAGCGCCTCCAGGAGAGAGGCCCAAGCAAGACGCGCCCCGAGGAGCGTCTTGCCACATGTCAAAATTGGGTCTAACAGAGGGCCTCCAGGAGAGAGGCCCAAGCAAGACGCGCCCCGAGGAGCGTCTTACCACATGTCAACAATGGGTCTGAATGAACGCCTCCAAGAGAGAAGCCCAAGCAAGACGCGCCCCGAGGAGCGTCTTGCCACATGTCAGCACTCGGTCTGACTGAGCGGCTCCAGGAGAGAGGCCCCAGCAAGACGCGCCCCGAGGAGCGTCTGGCCACATGTCAGCACTCTGTCTGACTGTGCGCCTCCAGGAGAGAGGCCCCAAGCAAGACGCGCCCCGAGGAGCATCTTGCCACATGTCAACAATGAGTCTGACTGAGGGCCTCCAGGAGAGAAGCCCAAGCAAGACGCGCCCCGAGGAGCGTCTTGCCACATGTCAGCACTCGGTCTGACTGAACGCCTCTAGGAGAGAAGCCCCAGCAAGACGCGCCCCGAGGAGCGTCTTGCCACATGTCAGCACTCGGTCTGACTGAGCTCCTCCAGGAGAGAGGCCCAAGCAAGACGCGCCCCAAGGAGCGTCTTGCCACATATCAACAATGGATCTGACTGAGGGCCTCCATGAGAGAAGCCCAAGCAAGACACGCCCCGAGGAGCGTCTTGTCACATGTCACCACTGGGTCTGACTGAGCGCCTCCAGGAGAGAGGCCCAAGCAAGACGCGCCCCGAGGAGCGTCTTGCCACATGTCACCACTGGGTCTGACTGAGCGCCTCCAGGAGAGAGGCCCAAGCAAGACGCGCCCCGAGGAGCGTCTTGCCACATGTCAACAATGAGTCTGACTGAGGGCCTCCAGAAGAGAAGCCCCAGCAAGACGCGCCCCGAGGAGCGTCTTGCCACATGTCAACAATGGGTCTGACTGAGGGCCTCCAGGAGAGAAGCCCAAGCAAGATGCGCCCAAAGGAGCGTCTTGCCACATGTAAACAATGGGTCTGACTGAGGGCCTCCAGGAGAGAAGCCCAAGCAAGACGCGCCCCGAGGAGCGTCTTGCCACATGTCAGCACTCGGTCTGACTGAGCGCCTCCAGGAGAGAGGCCCAAGCAAGACGCGCCCCGAGGAGCGTCTTGCCACATATCAGGAATGGGTCTGACTGAGGGCCTCCATGAGAGAAGCCCAAGCAAGACGCGCCCCAAGGAGCGTCTTGCCACATGTCACCACTGGGTCTGACTGAGCGCCTCCAGGAGAGAGGCCCAAGCAAGACGTGCCCCGAGGAGCGTCTTGCCACGTGTCAACACTGGGTCTGACTGAGCGTCTCCAGGAGAGAGGCCCAAGCAAGACGCGCCCCGAGGAGCGTCTTGCCACATGTCAGCACTGGGTCTGACTGAGCGCCTCCAGGAGAGAGGCCCAAGCAAGACGCGCCCCGAGGAGCGTCTTGCCACATGTAAGCACTGGGTCTGACTGAGCGCCTCCAGGAGAGAAGCCCCAGCAAGACGCGCCCCGAGGAGCGTCTTACCACATGTCAGCACTCGGTCTGACTGAACGCCTCCAGGAGAGAAGCCCAAGCAAGACGCCCCCGAGGAGCGTCTTGCCAGATGTCAGCACTCGGTCTGACTGAACGCCTCCAGGAGAGAAGCCCCAGCAAGACACGCCCCGAGGAGCGTCTTGCCACATGTAAGCACTGGGTCTGACTGAGCGCCTCCAGGAGAGAGGCCCCAGCAAGACGCGCCCCGAGGAGCGTCTTGCCTTATGTCAGCACTCGGTCTGACTGAGCACCTCCAGGAGAGAGGCCCAAGCAAGACGCGCCCCGAGGAGCGTCTTGCCACATGTCAACACTGGGGCTGACAGAGGGCATCCAGGAGAGAGGCCCAAGCAAGACGCGCCCCGAGGAGCGTCTTGCCACGTGTCAACACTGGGTCTGACTGAGCGTCTCCAGGAGAGAGGCCCAAGCAAGACGCGCCCCGAGGAGCGTCTTGCCACATGTCAGCACTGGGTCTGACTGAGCGCCTACAGGAGAGAGGCCCAAGCAAGACGCGCCCCGAGGAGCGTCTTGCCACATGTAAGCACTGGGTCTGACTGAGCGCCTCCAGGAGAGAAGCCCCAGCAAGACGCGCCCCGAGGAGCGTCTTACCACATGTCAGCACTCGGTCTGACTGAACGCCTCCAGGAGAGAAGCCCCAGCAAGACACGCCCCGAGGAGCGTCTTGAAACATGTAAGCACTGGGTCTGACGGAGCGCCTCCAGGAGAGAGGCCCCAGCAAGACGCGCCCCGAGGAGCGTCTTGCCTTATGTCAGCACTCGGTCTGACTGAGCGCCTCCAGGAGAGAGGCCCAAGAAAGACGCGCCCCGAGGAGCGTCTTGCCACATGTCAACAATGGGTCTGACAGAGGGCCTCCAGGAGAGAGGCCCAAGCAAGACGCGCCCCGAGGAGCGTCTTACCACATGTCAACAATGGGTCTGACTGAACACCTCCAAGAGAGAAGCCCAAGCAAGACGCGCCCCGAGGAGCTTCTTGCACCATGTCAACACTGGGTCTGACAGAGGGCCTCCATGAGAGAGGCCCAAGCAAGACGCGCCCCGAGGAGTGTCTTGCCACATGTCAGCACTCGGTCTGACTGAGCGCCTCCAGGAGAGAGGCCCCAGCAAGACGCGCCCCGAGGAGCGTCTGGCCACATGTCAACAATGAGTCTGACTGAGGGCCTCCAGGAGAGAAGCCCAAGCAAGACGCGCCCCGAGGAGCGTCTTGCCACATGTCAGCACTCGGTCTGACTGAGCGCCTCCAGGAGAGAGGCCCCAGCAAGACGCGCCCCGAGGAGCGTCTTGCCACATGTCAGCACTCGGTCTGACTGAACGCCTCTAGGAGAGAAGCCCCAGCAAGACGCGCCCCGAGGAGCGTCTTGCCACATGTCAGCACTCGGTCTGACTGAGCTCCTCCAGGAGAGAGGCCCAAGCAAGACGCGCCCCGAGGAGCGTCTTGCCACATATCAACAATGGATCTGACTGAGGGCCTCCATGAGAGAAGCCCAAGCAAGACGCGCCCCGAGGAGCGTCTTGTCACATGTCACCACTGGGTCTGACTGAGCGCCTCCAGGAGAGAGGCCCAAGCAAGACGCGCCCCGAGGAGCGTCTTGCCACATGTCACCACTGGGTCTGACTGAGCGCCTCCAGGAGAGAGGCCCAAGCAAGACGCGCCCCGAGGAGCGTCTTGCCACATGTCAACAATGAGTCTGACTGAGGGCCTCCAGGAGAGAAGCCCAAGCAAGACGCGTCCCAAGGAGCGTCTTGCCACATGTCAGCACTCGGTCTGACTGAACGCCTCCAGAAGAGAAGCCCCAGCAAGACGCGCCCCGAGGAGCGTCTTGCCACATGTAAGCACTGGGTCTGACTGAGCGCCTCCAGGAGAGAGGCCCCAGCAAGACGCGCCCCGAGGAGCGTCTTGCCTTATGTCAGCACTCGGTCTGACTGAGCGCCTCCAGGAGAGAGGCCCAAGCAAGACGCGCCCCGAGGAGCGTCTTGCCACATGTCAACAATGGGTCTGACAGAGGGCCTCCAGGAGAGAGGCCCAAGCAAGACGCGCCCCGAGGAGCGTCTTACCACATGTCAACAATGGGTCTGACTGAACGCCTCCAAGAGAGAAGCCCAAGCAAGACGCGCCCCGAGGAGCTCCTTGCCACATGTCAGCACTGGGTCTGACTGACCACCTCCAGGAGAGAGGCCCAAGCAAGACTCGCCCCGAGGAGCGTCTTGCCACATGTCAACAATGGGTCTGAACTTAGGGCCTCCAGGAGAGAAGCCCAAGCAAGACGCGCCCCGAGGAGCGTCTTGCCACATGTCAGCACTCTGTCTGTCTGTGCGCCTCCAGGAGAGAGGCCCAAGCAAGACGCGCCCCGAGGAGCGTCTTGCCACATGTCAACAATGAGTCTGACTGAGGGCCTCCAGGAAAGAAGCCCAAGCAAGACGCGCCCCGAGGAGCGTCTGGCCACATGTCAGCACTCTGTCTGACTGTGCGCCTCCAGGAGAGAGGCCCCAAGCAAGACACGCCCCGAGGAGCGTCTTGCCACGTGTCAACACTGGGTCTGACTGAACGCCTCCAGGAGAGAAGCCCAAGCAAGACGCGCCCCGAGGAGCTCCTTGCCACATGTCAGCACTGGGTCTGACTGACCACCTCCAGGAGAGAGGCCCAAGCAAGACTCGCCCCGAGGAGCGTCTTGACACATGTCAATACTGGGGCTGACAGAGGGCCTCCAGGAGAGAGGCCCAAGCAAGATGCGCCCCGAGGAGCGTCTTGCCACATGTAAACAATGGGTCTGACTGAGGGACTCCAGGAGAGAAGCCGAAGCAAGACGCGCCCCGAGGAGCGTCTTGCCACATGTCAGCACTCGGTCTGACTGAGCGCCTCCAGGAGAGAGGCCCCAGCAAGACGCGCCCCGAGGAGCGTCTGGCCACATGTCAACAATGAGTCTGACTGAGGGCCTCCAGGAGAGAAGCCCAAGCAAGACGCGCCCCGAGGAGCGTCTTGCCACATGTCAGCACTCGGTCTGACTGAGCGCCTCCAGGAGAGAGGCCCCAGCAAGACGCGCCCCGAGGGGCGTCTTGCCACATGTCAGCACTCGGTCTGACTGAACGCCTCTAGGAGAGAAGCCCCAGCAAGACGCGCCCCGAGGAGCGTCTTGCCACATGTCAGCACTCGGTCTGACTGAGCTCCTCCAGGAGAGAGGCCCAAGCAAGACGCGCCCCGAGGAGCGTCTTGCCACATATCAACAATGGATCTGACTGAGGGCCTCCATGAGAGAAGCCCAAGCAAGACGCGCCCCGAGGAGCGTCTTGTCACATGTCACCACTGGGTCTGACTGAGCGCCTCCAGGAGAGAGGCCCAAGCAAGACGCGCCCCGAGGAGCGTCTTGCCACATGTCACCACTGGGTCTGACTGAGCGCCTCCAGGAGAGAGGCCCAAGCAAGACGCGCCACGAGGAGCGTCTTGCCACATGTCAACAATGAGTCTGACTGAGGGCCTCCAGGAGAGAAGCCCAAGCAAGACGCGTCCCGAGGAGCGTCTTGCCACATGTCAGCACTCGGTCTGACTGAACGCCTCCAGAAGAGAAGCCCCAGCAAGACGCGCCCCGAGGAGCGTCTTGCCACATGTAAGCACTGGGTCTGACTGAGCGCCTCCAGGAGAGAGGCCCCAGCAAGACGCGCCCCGAGGAGCGTCTTGCCTTATGTCAGCACTCGGTCTGACTGAGCGCCTCCAGGAGAGAGGCCCAAGCAAGACGCGCCCCGAGGAGCGTCTTGCCACATGTCAACAATGGGTCTGACAGAGGGCCTCCAGGAGAGAGGCCCAAGCAAGACGCGCCCCGAGGAGCGTCTTACCACATGTCAACAATGGGTCTGACTGAACGCCTCCAAGAGAGAAGCCCAAGCAAGACGCGCCCCGAGGAGCTCCTTGCCACATGTCAGAACTGGGTCTGACTGACCACCTCCAGGAGAGAGGCCCAAGCAAGACTCGCCCCGAGGAGCGTCTTGCCACATGTCAACAATGGGTCTGAACTTAGGGCCTCCAGGAGAGAAGCCCAAGCAAGACGCGCCCCGAGGAGCGTCTTGCCACATGTCAGCACTCTGTCTGTCTGTGCGCCTCCAGGAGAGAGGCCCAAGCAAGACGCGCCCCGAGGAGCGTCTTGCCACATGTCAACAATGAGTCTGACTGAGGGCCTCCAGGAAAGAAGCCCAAGCAAGACGCGCCCCGAGGAGCGTCTGGCCACATGTCAGCACTCTGTCTGACTCTGCGCCTCCAGGAGAGAGGCCCCAAGCAAGACACGCCCCGAGGAGCGTCTTGCCACGTGTCAACACTGGGTCTGACTGAACGCCTCCAGGAGAGAAGACCAAGCAAGACGCGCCCCGAGGAGCTCCTTGCCACATGTCAGCACTCGGTCTGACTGAACGCCTCCAGGAGAGAAGCCCCAGCAAGACACAACCCGAGGAGCGTCTTGCCACATGTCAACAATGAGTCTGACTGAGGGCCTCCAGGAGAGAAGCCCAAGCAAGACGCGCCCCGAGGAGCGTCTTGCCACATGTCAGCACTCGGTCTGACTGAACGCCTCTAGGAGAGAAGCCCCAGCAAGACGCGCCCCGAGGAGCGTCTTGCCACATGTCAGCACTCGGTCTGACTGAGCTCCTCCAGGAGAGAGGCCCAAGCAAGACGCGCCCCGAGGAGCGTCTTGCCACATATCAACAATGGATCTGACTGAGGGCCTCCATGAGAGAAGCCCAAGCAAGACGCGCCCCGAGGAGCGTCTTGTCACATGTCACCACTGGGTCTGACTGAGCGCCTCCAGGAGAGAGGCCCAAGCAAGACGCGCCCCGAGGAGCGTCTTGCCACATGTCACCACTGGGTCTGACTGAGGGCCTCCAGGAGAGAGGCCCAAGCAAGACGGGCCCCGAGGAGCGTCTTGCCACATGTCAACAATGAGTCTGACTGAGGGCCTCCAGGAGAGAAGCCCAAGCAAGACGCGTCCCGAGGAGCGTCTTGCCACATGTCAGCACTCGGTCTGACTGAACGCCTCCAGAAGAGAAGCCCCAGCAAGACGCGCCCCGAGGAGCGTCTTGCCACATGTAAGCACTGGGTCTGACTGAGCGCCTCCAGGAGAGAGGCCCCAGCAAGACGCGCCCCGAGGAGCGTCTTGCCTTATGTCAGCACTCGGTCTGACTGAGCGCCTCCAGGAGAGAGGCCCAAGCAAGACGCGCCCCGAGGAGCGTCTTGCCACATGTCAACAATGGGTCTGACAGAGGGCCTCCAGGAGAGAGGCCCAAGCAAGACGCGCCTCGAGGAGCGTCTTACCACATGTCAACAATGGGTCTGACTGAACACCTCCAAGAGAGAAGCCCAAGCAAGACGCGCCCCGAGGAGCTCCTTGCCACATGTCAGCACTGGGTCTGACTGACCACCTCCAGGAGAGAGGCCCAAGCAAGACTCGCCCCGAGGAGCGTCTTGCCACATGTCAACAATGGGTCTGAACTTAGGGCCTCCAGGAGAGAAGCCCAAGCAAGACGCGCCCCGAGGAGCGTCTTGCCACATGTCAGCACTCTGTCTGTCTGTGCGCCTCCAGGAGAGAGGCCCAAGCAAGACGCGCCCCGAGGAGCGTCTTGCCACATGTCAACAATGAGTCTGACTGAGGGCCTCCAGGAAAGAAGCCCAAGCAAGACGCGCCCCGAGGAGCGTCTGGCCACATGTCAGCACTCTGTCTGACTGTGCGCCTCCAGGAGAGAGGCCCCAAGCAAGACACGCCCCGAGGAGCGTCTTGCCACGTGTCAACACTGGGTCTGACTGAACGCCTCCAGGAGAGAAGCCCAAGGAAGACGCGCCCCGAGGAGCTCCTTGCCACATGTCAGCACTCGGTCTGACTGAGCGCCTCCAGGAGAGAGGCCCAAGCAAGACGCGCCCCGAGGAGCGTCTTGCCACATGTCAGCACTCTGTCTGACTGTGCGCCTCCAGGAGAGAAGCCCCAGCAAGACACAACCCGAGGAGCGTCTTGCCACATGTAAGCACTGGGTCTGACTGAGCGCCTCCAGGAGAGAGGCCCCAGCAAGACGCGCCCCGAGGAGCGTCTTGCCTTATGTCAGCACTCGGTCTGACTGAGCGCCTCCAGGAGAGAGGCCCAAGCAAGACGCGCCCCGAGGAGCGTCTTGCCACATGTCAACAATGGGTCTGACTGAGGGCCTCCAGGAGAGAAGCCCAAGCAAGACGCGCCCCGAGGAGCGTCTTGCCACATGTCAACAATGGGTCTGACTGAGGGCCTCCAAGAGAGAAGCCCAAGCAAGACGCGCCCCGAGGAGCTTCTTGCACCATGTCAACACTGGGTCTGACTGAGCACCTCCAGGAGAGAGGCCCAAGCAAGACTCGCCCCGAGGAGCGTCTTGACTCATGTCAACACTGGGGCTGACAGAGGGCCTCCAGGAGAGAAGCCCCAGCAAGACGCGCCCCGAGGAGCGTCTTACCACATGTCACCACTGGGTCTGACTGAGCGCCTCCAGGAGAGAGGCCCAAGCAAGACGCGCCCCGAGGAGCGTCTTGCCACATGTCAACAATGGGTCTGACAGAGGGCCTCCAGGAGAGAGGCCCAAGCAAGACGCGCCCCGAGGAGCGTCTTACCACATGTCAACAATGGGTCTGACTGAACGCCTCCAAGAGAGAAGCCCAAGCAAGACGCGCCCCGAGGAGCTCCTTGCCACATGTCAGCACTGGGTCTGACTGACCACCTCCAGGAGAGAGGCCCAAGCAAGACTCGCTCCGAGGAGCGTCTTGACACATGTCAACACTGGGGCTGACAGAGGGCCTCCAGGAGAGAGGCCCAAGCAAGATGCGCCCCGAGGAGCGTCTTGCCACATGTAAACAATGGGTCTGACTGAGGGCCTCCAGGAGAGAAGCCCAAGCAAGACGCGCCCCGAGGAGCGTCTTGCCACATGTCAGCACTCGGTCTGACTGAGCGCCTCCAGGAGAGAGACCCCAGCAAGACGCGCCCCGAGGAGCGTCTGGCCACATGTCAGCACTCTGTCTGATTGTGCGCCTCCAGGAGAGAGACCCCAAGCAAGACGGGCCCCGAGGAGCATCTTGCCACATGTCAACAATGAGTCTGACTGAGGGCCTCCAGGAGAGAAGCCCAAGCAAGACGCGCCCCGAGGAGCGTCTTGCCACATGTGAGCACTCGGTCTGACTGAACGCCTCTAGGAGAGAAGCCCCAGCAAGACGCGCCCCGAGGAGCGTCTTGCCACATGTCAGCACTCGGTCTGACTGAGCTCCTCCAGGAGAGAGGCCCAAGCAAGACGCGCCCCGAGGAGCGTCTTGCCACATGTCAACAATGGGTCTGACTGAGGGCCTCCAAGAGAGAAGCCCAAGCAAGACGCGCCCCGAGGAGCTTCTTGCACCATGTCAACACTGGGTCTGACTGAGCACCTCCAGGAGAGAGGCCCAAGCAAGACTCGCCCCGAGGAGCGTCTTGACTCATGTCAACACTGGGGCTGACAGAGGGCCTCCAGGAGAGAAGCCCCAGCAAGACGCGCCCCGAGGAGCGTCTTACCACATGTCACCACTGGGTCTGACTGAGCGCCTCCAGGAGAGAGGCCCAAGCAAGACGCGCCCCGAGGAGCGTCTTGCCACATGTCAAAATTGGGTCTAACAGAGGGCCTCCAGGAGAGAGGCCCAAGCAAGACGCGCCCCGAGGAGCGTCTTACCACATGTCAACAATGGGTCTGAATGAACGCCTCCAAGAGAGAAGCCCAAGCAAGACGCGCCCCGAGGAGCGTCTTGCCACATGTCAGCACTCGGTCTGACTGAGCGCCTCCAGGAGAGAGGCCCAAGCAAGACGCGCCCCGAGGAGCGTCTGGCCACATGTCAGCACTCTGTCTGACTGTGCGCCTCCAGGAGAGAGGCCCCAAGCAAGACGCGCCCCGAGGAGCATCTTGCCACATGTCAACAATGAGTCTGACTGAGGGCCTCCAGGAGAGAAGCCCAAGCAAGACGCGCCCCGAGGAGCGTCTTGCCACATGTCAGCACTCGGTCTGACTGAACGCCTCTAGGAGAGAAGCCCCAGCAAGACGCGCCCCGAGGAGCGTCTTGCCACATGTCAGCACTCGGTCTGACTGAGCTCCTCCAGGAGAGAGGCCCAAGCAAGACGCGCCCCGAGGAGCGTCTTGCCACATATCAACAATGGATCTGACTGAGGGCCTCCATGAGAGAATCCCAAGCAAGACACGCCCCGAGGAGCGTCTTGTCACATGTCACCACTGGGTCTGACTGAGCGCCTCCAGGAGAGAGGCCCAAGCAAGACGCGCCCCGAGGAGCGTCTTGCCACATGTCACCACTGGGTCTGACTGAGCGCCTCCAGGAGAGAGGCCCAAGCAAGACGCGCCCCGAGGAGCGTCTTGCCACATGTCAACAATGAGTCTGACTGAGGGCCTCCAGAAGAGAAGCCCCAGCAAGACGCGCCCCGAGGAGCGTCTTGCCACATGTCAACAATGGGTCTGACTGAGGGCCTCCAGGAGAGAAGCCCAAGCAAGATGCGCCCAAAGGAGCGTCTTGCCACATGTAAACAATGGGTCTGACTGAGGGCCTCCAGGAGAGAAGCCCAAGCAAGACGCGCCCCGAGGAGCGTCTTGCCACATGTCAGCACTCGGTCTGACTGAGCGCCTCCAGGAGAGAGGCCCAAGCAAGACGCGCCCCGAGGAGCGTCTTGCCACATATCAGCAATGGGTCTGACTGAGGGCCTCCATGAGAGAAGCCCAAGCAAGACGCGCCCCAAGGAGCGTCTTGCCACGTGTCAACACTGGGTCTGACTGAGCGTCTCCAGGAGAGAGGCCCAAGCAAGACGCGCCCCGAGGAGCGTCTTGCCACATGTCAGCACTGGGTCTGACTGAGCGCCTCCAGGAGAGAGGCCCAAGCAAGACGCGCCCCGAGGAGCGTCTTGCCACATGTAAGCACTGGGTCTGACTGAGCGCCTCCAGGAGAGAAGCCCCAGCAAGACGCGCCCCGAGGAGCGTCTTACCACATGTCAGCACTCGGTCTGACTGAACGCCTCCAGGAGAGAAGCCCAAGCAAGACGCCCCCGAGGAGCGTCTTGCCAGATGTCAGCACTCGGTCTGACTGAACGCCTCCAGGAGAGAAGCCCCAGCAAGACACGCCCCGAGGAGCGTTTTGCCACATGTAAGCACTGGGTCTGACTGAGCGCCTCCAGGAGAGAGGCCCCAGCAAGACGCGCCCCGAGGAGCGTCTTGCCTTATGTCAGCACTCGGTCTGACTGAGCACCTCCAGGAGAGAGGCCCAAGCAAGACGCGCCCCGAGGAGCGTCTTGCCACATGTCAACACTGGGGCTGACAGAGGGCATCCAGGAGAGAGGCCCAAGAAAGACGCGCCCCGAGGAGCGTCTTGCCACGTGTCAACACTGGGTCTGACTGAGCGTCTCCAGGAGAGAGGCCCAAGCAAGACGCGCCCCGAGGAGCGTCTTGCCACATGTCAGCACTGGGTCTGACTGAGCGCCTCCAGGAGAGAGGCCCAAGCAAGACGCGCCCCGAGGAGCGTCTTGCCACATGTAAGCACTGGGTCTGACTGAGCGCCTCCAGGAGAGAAGCCCCAGCAAGACGCGCCCCGAGGAGCGTCTTACCACATGTCAGCACTCGGTCTGACTGAACGCCTCCAGGAGAGAAGCCCCAGCAAGACACGCCCCGAGGAGCGTCTTGCCACATGTAAGCACTGGGTCTGACTGAGCGCCTCCAGGAGAGAGGCCCCAGCAAGACGCGCCCCGAGGAGCGTCTTGCCTTATGTCAGCACTCGGTCTGACTGAGCGCCTCCAGGAGAGAGGCCCAAGAAAGACGCGCCCCGAGGAGCGTCTTGCCACATGTCAACAATGGGTCTGACAGAGGGCCTCCAGGAGAGAGGCCCAAGCAAGACGCGCCCCGAGGAGCGTCTTACCACATGTCAACAATGGGTCTGACTGAACGCCTCCAAGAGAGAAGCCCAAGCAAGACGCGCCCCGAGGAGCTTCTTGCACCATGTCAACACTGGGTCTGACAGAGGGCCTCCAGGAGAGAGGCCCAAGCAAGACGCGCCCCGAGGAGCGTCTTGCCACATGTCAGCACTCTGTCTGTCTGTGCGCCTCCAGGAGAGAGGCCCCAAGCAAGACGCGCCCCGAGGAGCATCTTGCCACATGTCAACAATGAGTCTGACTGAGGGCCTCCAGGAGAGAAGCCCAAGCAAGACGCGCCCCGAGGAGCGTCTTGCCACATGTCAGCACTCGGTCTGACTGAATGCCTCTAGGAGAGAAGCCCCAGCAAGACGCGCCCCGAGGAGCGTCTTGCCACATGTCAGCACTCGGTCTGACTGAGCTCCTCCAGGAGAGAGGCCCAAGCAAGACGCGCCCCGAGGAGCGTCTTGCCACATATCAACAATGGATCTGACTGAGGGCCTCCATGAGAGAATCCCAAGCAAGACACGCCCCGAGGAGCGTCTTGTCACATGTCACCACTGGGTCTGACTGAGCGCCTCCAGGAGAGAGGCCCAAGCAAGACGCGCCCCGAGGAGCGTCTTGCCACATGTCACCACTGGGTCTGACTGAGCGCCTCCAGGAGAGAGGCCCAAGCAAGACGCGCCCCGAGGAGCGTCTTGCCACATGTCAACAATGAGTCTGACTGAGGGCCTCCAGAAGAGAAGCCCCAGCAAGACGCGCCCCGAGGAGCGTCTTGCCACATGTCAACAATGGGTCTGACTGAGGGCCTCCAGGAGAGAAGCCCAAGCAAGATGCGCCCAAAGGAGCGTCTTGCCACATGTAAACAATGGGTCTGACTGAGGGCCTCCAGGAGAGAAGCCCAAGCAAGACGCGCCCCGAGGAGCGTCTTGCCACATGTCAGCACTCGGTCTGACTGAGCGCCTCCAGGAGAGAGGCCCAAGCAAGACGCGCCCCGAGGAGCGTCTTGCCACATATCAGCAATGGGTCTGACTGAGGGCCTCCATGAGAGAAGCCCAAGCAAGACGCGCCCCAAGGAGCGTCTTGCCACGTGTCAACACTGGGTCTGACTGAGCGTCTCCAGGAGAGAGGCCCAAGCAAGACGCGCCCCGAGGAGCGTCTTGCCACATGTCAGCACTGGGTCTGACTGAGCGCCTCCAGGAGAGAGGCCCAAGCAAGACGCGCCCCGAGGAGCGTCTTGCCACATGTAAGCACTGGGTCTGACTGAGCGCCTCCAGGAGAGAAGCCCCAGCAAGACGCGCCCCGAGGAGCGTCTTACCACATGTCAGCACTCGGTCTGACTGAACGCCTCCAGGAGAGAAGCCCAAGCAAGACGCCCCCGAGGAGCGTCTTGCCAGATGTCAGCACTCGGTCTGACTGAACGCCTCCAGGAGAGAAGCCCCAGCAAGACACGCCCCGAGGAGCGTTTTGCCACATGTAAGCACTGGGTCTGACTGAGCGCCTCCAGGAGAGAGGCCCCAGCAAGACGCGCCCCGAGGAGCGTCTTGCCTTATGTCAGCACTCGGTCTGACTGAGCACCTCCAGGAGAGAGGCCCAAGCAAGACGCGCCCCGAGGAGCGTCTTGCCACATGTCAACACTGGGGCTGACAGAGGGCATCCAGGAGAGAGGCCCAAGAAAGACGCGCCCCGAGGAGCGTCTTGCCACGTGTCAACACTGGGTCTGACTGAGCGTCTCCAGGAGAGAGGCCCAAGCAAGACGCGCCCCGAGGAGCGTCTTGCCACATGTCAGCACTGGGTCTGACTGAGCGCCTCCAGGAGAGAGGCCCAAGCAAGACGCGCCCCGAGGAGCGTCTTGCCACATGTAAGCACTGGGTCTGACTGAGCGCCTCCAGGAGAGAAGCCCCAGCAAGACGCGCCCCGAGGAGCGTCTTACCACATGTCAGCACTCGGTCTGACTGAACGCCTCCAGGAGAGAAGCCCCAGCAAGACACGCCCCGAGGAGCGTCTTGCCACATGTAAGCACTGGGTCTGACTGAGCGCCTCCAGGAGAGAGGCCCCAGCAAGACGCGCCCCGAGGAGCGTCTTGCCTTATGTCAGCACTCGGTCTGACTGAGCGCCTCCAGGAGAGAGGCCCAAGAAAGACGCGCCCCGAGGAGCGTCTTGCCACATGTCAACAATGGGTCTGACAGAGGGCCTCCAGGAGAGAGGCCCAAGCAAGACGCGCCCCGAGGAGCGTCTTACCACATGTCAACAATGGGTCTGACTGAACGCCTCCAAGAGAGAAGCCCAAGCAAGACGCGCCCCGAGGAGCTTCTTGCACCATGTCAACACTGGGTCTGACAGAGGGCCTCCAGGAGAGAGGCCCAAGCAAGACGCGCCCCGAGGAGCGTCTTGCCACATGTCAGCACTCTGTCTGTCTGTGCGCCTCCAGGAGGGAGGCCCAAGCAAGACGCGCCCAGAGGAGCGTCTTGCCACATGTCAACAATGAGTCTGACTGAGGGCCTCCAGGAGAGAAGCCCAAGCAAGACGCGCCCCGAGGAGCGTCTTGCCACATGTCAGCACTCGGTCTGACTGAACGCCTCCAGGAGAGAAGCCCCAGCAAGACGCGCCCCGAGGAGCGTCTTGTCACATGTCAACACTGGGTCTGACTGAGCACCTCCAGGAGAGAAGCCCCAGCAAGACGTGCCCCGAGGAGTGTCTGGCCACATGTCAGCACTCTGTCTGACTGTGCGCCTCCAGGAGAGAGGCCCCAAGCAAGACGCGCCCCGAGGAGAGTCTTGCCACGTGTCAACACTGGGTCTAACTGAACGCCTCCAGGAGAGAAGCCCAAGCAAGACGCGCCCCGAGGAGCTCCTTGCCACATGTCAGCACTCGGTCTGACTGAGCTCCTCCAGGAGAGAGGCCCAAGCAAGACGCGCCCCGAGGAGCGTCTTGCCACATGTCAACAATGGGTCTGACTGAGGGCCTCCAAGAGAGAAGCCCAAGCAAGACGCGCCCCGAGGAGCTTCTTGCACCATGTCAACACTGGGTCTGACTGAGCACCTCCAGGAGAGAGGCCCAAGCAAGACTCGCCCCGAGGAGCGTCTTGACTCATGTCAACACTGGGGCTGACAGAGGGCCTCCAGGAGAGAAGCCCCAGCAAGACGCGCCCCGAGGAGCGTCTTACCACATGTCACCACTGGGTCTGACTGAGCGCCTCCAGGAGAGAGGCCCAAGCAAGACGCGCCCCGAGGAGCGTCTTGCCACATGTCAAAATTGGGTCTAACAGAGGGCCTCCAGGAGAGAGGCCCAAGCAAGACGCGCCCCGAGGAGCGTCTTACCACATGTCAACAATGGGTCTGAATGAACGCCTCCAAGAGAGAAGCCCAAGCAAGACGCGCCCCGAGGAGCGTCTTGCCACATGTAAGCACTCGGTCTGACTGAGCGCCTCCAGGAGAGAGGCCCAAGCAAGACGCGCCCCGAGGAGCGTCTTGCCACATGTCAACAATGAGTCTGACTGAGGGCCTCCAGAAGAGAAGCCCCAGCAAGACGCGCCCCGAGGAGCGTCTTGCCACATGTCAACAATGGGTCTGACTGAGGGCCTCCAGGAGAGAAGCCCAAGCAAGATGCGCCCAAAGGAGCGTCTTGCCACATGTAAACAATGGGTCTGACTGAGGGCCTCCAGGAGAGAAGCCCAAGCAAGACGCGCCCCGAGGAGCGTCTTGCCACATGTCAGCACTCGGTCTGACTGAGCGCCTCCAGGAGAGAGGCCCAAGCAAGACGCGCCCCGAGGAGCGTCTTGCCACATATCAGCAATGGGTCTGACTGAGGGCCTCCATGAGAGAAGCCCAAGCAAGACGCGCCCCAAGGAGCGTCTTGCCACATGTCACCACTGGGTCTGACTGAGCGCCTCCAGGAGAGAGGCCCAAGCAAGACGTGCCCCGAGGAGCGTCTTGCCACGTGTCAACACTGGGTCTGACTGAGCGTCTCCAGGAGAGAGGCCCAAGCAAGACGCGCCCCGAGGAGCGTCTTGCCACATGTCAGCACTGGGTCTGACTGAGCGCCTCCAGGAGAGAGGCCCAAGCAAGACGCGCCCCGAGGAGCGTCTTGCCACATGTAAGCAATGGGTCTGACTGAGCGCCTCCAGGAGAGAAGCCCCAGCAAGACGCGCCCCGAGGAGCGTCTTACCACATGTCAGCACTCGGTCTGACTGAACGCCTCCAGGAGAGAAGCCCAAGCAAGACGCCCCCGAGGAGCGTCTTGCCAGATGTCAGCACTCGGTCTGACTGAACGCCTCCAGGAGAGAAGCCCCAGCAAGACACGCCCCGAGGAGCGTCTTGCCACATGTAAGCACTGGGTCTGACTGAGCGCCTCCAGGAGAGAGGCCCCAGCAAGACGCGCCCCGAGGAGCGTCTTGCCTTATGTCAGCACTCGGTCTGACTGAGCACCTCCAGGAGAGAGGCCCAAGCAAGACGCGCCCCGAGGAGCGTCTTGCCACATGTCAACACTGGGGCTGACAGAGGGCATCCAGGAGAGAGGCCCAAGAAAGACGCGCCCCGAGGAGCGTCTTGCCACGTGTCAACACTGGGTCTGACTGAGCGTCTCCAGGAGAGAGGCCCAAGCAAGACGCGCCCCGAGGAGCGTCTTGCCACATGTCAGCACTGGGTCTGACTGAGCGCCTCCAGGAGAGAGGCCCAAGCAAGACGCGCCCCGAGGAGCGTCTTGCCACATGTAAGCACTGGGTCTGACTGAGCGCCTCCAGGAGAGAAGCCCCAGCAAGACGCGCCCCGAGGAGCTTCTTACCACATGTCAGCACTCGGTCTGACTGAACGCCTCCAGGAGAGAAGCCCCAGCAAGACACGCCCCGAGGAGCGTCTTGCCACATGTAAGCACTGGGTCTGACTGAGCGCCTCCAGGAGAGAGGCCCCAGCAAGACGCGCCCCGAGGAGCGTCTTGCCTTATGTCAGCACTCGGTCTGACTGAGCGCCTCCAGGAGAGAGGCCCAAGAAAGACGCGCCCCGAGGAGCGTCTTGCCACATGTCAACAATGGGTCTGACAGAGGGCCTCCAGGAGAGAGGCCCAAGCAAGACGCGCCCCGAGGAGCGTCTTACCACATGTCAACAATGGGTCTGACTGAACGCCTCCAAGAGAGAAGCCCAAGCAAGACGCGCCCCGAGGAGCTTCTTGCACCATGTCAACACTGGGTCTGACAGAGGGCCTCCAGGAGAGAGGCCCAAGCAAGACGCGCCCCGAGGAGCGTCTTGCCACATGTCAGCACTCTGTCTGTCTGTGCGCCTCCAGGAGAGAGGCCCAAGCAAGACGCGCCCAGAGGAGCGTCTTGCCACATGTCAACAATGAGTCTGACTGAGGGCCTCCAGGAGAGAAGCCCAAGCAAGACGCGCCCCGAGGAGCGTCTTGCCACATGTCAGCACTCGGTCTGACTGAACGCCTCCAGGAGAGAAGCCCCAGCAAGACGCGCCCCGAGGAGCGTCTTGTCACATGTCAACACTGGGTCTGACTGAGCGCCTCCAGGAGAGAAGCCCCAGCAAGACGCGCCCCGAGGAGTGTCTGGCCACATGTCAGCACTCTGTCTGACTGTGCGCCTCCAGGAGAGAGGCCCCAAGCAAGACGCGCCCCGAGGAGCGTCTTGCCACGTGTCAACACTGGGTCTAACTGAACGCCTCCAGGAGAGAAGCCCAAGCAAGACGCGCCCCGAGGAGCTCCTTGCCACATGTCAGCACTCGGTCTGACTGAACGCCTCCAGGAGAGAAGCCCCAGCAAGACACACCCCGAGGAGCGTCTTGCCACATGTAAGCACTGGGTCTGACTGAGCGCCTCCAGGAGAGAGGCCCCAGCAAGACGCGCCCCGAGGAGCGTCTTGCCTTATGTCAGCACTCGGTCTGACTGAGCGCCTCCAGGAGAGAGGCCCTAGCAAGACGCGCCCCGAGGAGCGTCTTGCCACATGTCAACAATGGGTCTGACTGAGGGCCTCCAGGAGAGAAGCCCAAGCAAGACGCGCCCCGAGGAGCGTCTTGCCACATGTCAACAATGGGTCTGACTGAGGGCCTCCAAGAGAGAAGCCCAAGCAAGACGCGCCCCGAGGAGCTTCTTGCACCATGTCAACACTGGGTCTGACAGAGGGCCTCCAGGAGAAAGGCCCAAGCAAGACGCGCCCCGAGGAGCGTCTTACCACATGTCAACAATGGGTCTGACTGAACGCCTCCAAGAGAGAAGCTCAAGCAAGACGCGCCCCGAGGAGCTCCTTGCCACATGTCAGCACTGGGTCTGACTGACCACCTCCAGGAGAGAGGCCCAAGCAAGACTCGCCCCGAGGAGCGTCTTGACACATGTCAACACTGGGGCTGACAGAGGGCCTCCAGGAGAGAGGCCCAAGCAAGATGCGCCCCGAGGAGCGTCTTGCCACATGTAAACAATGGGTCTGACTGAGGGCCTCCAGGAGAGAAGCCCAAGCAAGACGCGCCCCGAGGAGCGTCTTGCCACATGTCAGCACTCGGTCTGACTGAGCGCCTCCTGGAGAGAGGCCCCAGCAAGACGCGCCCCGAGGAGCGTCTGGCCACATGTCAACAATGAGTCTGACTGAGGGCCTCCAGGAGAGAAGCCCAAGCAAGACGCGCCCCGAGGAGCGTCTTGCCACATGTCAGCACTCGGTCTGACTGAGCGCCTCCAGGAGAGAGGCCCCAGCAAGACGCGCCCCGAGGAGCGTCTTGCCACATGTCAGCACTCGGTCTGACTGAACGCCTCTAGGAGAGAAGCCCCAGCAAGACGCGCCCCGAGGAGGGTCTTGCCACATGTCAGCACTCGGTCTGACTGAGCTCCTCCAGGAGAGAGGCCAAAGCAAGACGCGCCCCGAGGAGCGTCTTGCCACATATCAACAATGGATCTGACTGAGGGCCTCCATGAGAGAAGCCTAAGCAAGACGCGCCCCGAGGAGCGTCTTGCCACATGTCACCACTGGGTCTGACTGAGCGCCTCCAGGAGAGAGGCCCAAGCAAGACGCGCCCCGAGGAGCGTCTTGCCACATGTCAACAATGAGTCTGACTGAGGGCCTCCAGGAGAGAAGCCCAAGCAAGACGCGTCCCGAGGAGCGTCTTGCCACATGTCAGCACTCGGTCTGACTGAACGCCTCCAGAAGAGAAGCCCCAGCAAGACGCGCCCCGAGGAGCGTCTTGCCACATGTAAGCACTGGGTCTGACTGAGCGCCTCCAGGAGAGAGGCCCCAGCAAGACGCGCCCCGAGGAGCGTCTTGCCTTATGTCAGCACTCGGTCTGACTGAGCGCCTCCAGGAGAGAGGCCCAAGCAAGACGCGCCCCGAGGAGCGTCTTGCCACATGTCAACAATGGGTCTGACAGAGGGCCTCCAGGAGAGAGGCCCAAGCAAGACGCGCCCCGAGGAGCGTCTTACCACATGTCAACAATGGGTCTGACTGAACGCCTCCAAGAGAGAAGCCCAAGCAAGTAGCGCCCCGAGGAGCTCCTTGCCACATGTCAGCACTGGGTCTGACTGACCACCTCCAGGAGAGAGGCCCAAGCAAGACTCGCCCCGAGGAGCGTCTTGCCACATGTCAACAATGGGTCTGAACTTAGGGCCTCCAGGAGAGAAGCCCAAGCAAGACGCGCCCCGCGGAGCGTCTTGCCACATGTCAGCACTCTGTCTGTCTGTGCGCCTCCAGGAGAGAGGCCCAAGCAAGACGCGCCCCGAGGAGCATCTTGCCACATGTCAACAATGAGTCTGACTGAGGGCCTCCAGGAAAGAAGCCCAAGCAAGACGCGCCCCAAGGAGCGTCTGGCCACATGTCAGCACTCTGTCTGACTGTGCGCCTCCAGGAGAGAGGCCCCAAGCAAGACACGCCCCGAGGAGCGTCTTGCCACGTGTCAACACTGGGTCTGACTGAACGCCTCCAGGAGAGAAGCCCAAGCAAGACGCGCCCCGAGGAGCTCCTTGCCACATGTCATCACTGGGTCTGACTGACCACCTCCAGGAGAGAGGCCCAAGCAAGACTCGCCCCGAGGAGCGTCTTGACACATGTCAACACTGGGGCTGACAGAGGGCCTCCAGGAGAGAGGCCCAAGCAAGATGCGCCCCGAGGAGCGTCTTGCCACATGTAAACAATGGGTCTGACTGAGGGCCTCCAGGAGAGAAGCCCAAGCAAGACGCGCCCCGAGGAGCGTCTTGCCACATGTCAGCACTCGGTCTGACTGAGCGCCTCCAGGAGAGAGGCCCCAGCAAGACGCGCCCCGAGGAGCGTCTGGCCACATGTCAACAATGAGTCTGACTGAGGGCCTCCAGGAGAGAAGCCCAAGCAAGACGCGCCCCGAGGAGCGTCTTGCCACATGTCAGCACTCGGTCTGACTGAGCGCCTCCAGGAGAGAGGCCCCAGCAAGACGCGCCCCGAGGAGCGTCTTGCCACATGTCAGCACTCGGTCTGACAGAACGCCTCTAGGAGAGAAGCCCCAGCAAGATGCGCCCCGAGGAGCGTCTTGCCACATGTCAGCACTCGGTCTGACTGAGCTCCTCCAGGAGAGAGGCCCAAGCAAGACGCGCCCCGAGGAGCGTCTTGCCACATATCAACAATGGATCTGACTGAGGGCCTCCATGAGAGAAGCCCAAGCAAGACGCGCCCCGAGGAGCGTCTTGTCACATGTCACCACTGGGTCTGACTGAGCGCCTCCAGGAGAGAGGCCCAAGCAAGACGCGCCCCGAGGAGCGTCTTGCCACATGTCACCACTGGGTCTGACTGAGCGCCTCCAGGAGAGAGGCCCAAGCAAGACGTTGCCCGAGGAGCGTCTTGCCACATGTCAACAATGAGTCTGACTGAGGGCCTCCAGGAGAGAAGCCCAAGCAAGACGCGTCCCGAGGAGCGTCTTGCCACATGTCAACAATGGGTCTGACTGAGGGCCTCCAAGAGAGAAGCCCAAGCAAGACGCGCCCCGAGGAGCTTCTTGCACCATGTCAACACTGGGTCTGACAGAGGGCCTCCAGGAGAAAGGCCCAAGCAAGACGCGCCCCGAGGAGCGTCTTACCACATGTCAACAATGGGTCTGACTGAACGCCTCCAAGAGAGAAGCTCAAGCAAGACGCGCCCCGAGGAGCTCCTTGCCACATGTCAGCACTGGGTCTGACTGACCACCTCCAGGAGAGAGGCCCAAGCAAGACTCGCCCCGAGGAGCGTCTTGACACATGTCAACACTGGGGCTGACAGAGGGCCTCCAGGAGAGAGGCCCAAGCAAGATGCGCCCCGAGGAGCGTCTTGCCACATGTAAACAATGGGTCTGACTGAGGGCCTCCAGGAGAGAAGCCCAAGCAAGACGCGCCCCGAGGAGCGTCTTGCCACATGTCAGCACTCGGTCTGACTGAGCGCCTCCTGGAGAGAGGCCCCAGCAAGACGCGCCCCGAGGAGCGTCTGGCCACATGTCAACAATGAGTCTGACTGAGGGCCTCCAGGAGAGAAGCCCAAGCAAGACGCGCCCCGAGGAGCGTCTTGCCACATGTCAGCACTCGGTCTGACTGAGCGCCTCCAGGAGAGAGGCCCCAGCAAGACGCGCCCCGAGGAGCGTCTTGCCACATGTCAGCACTCGGTCTGACTGAACGCCTCTAGGAGAGAAGCCCCAGCAAGACGCGCCCCGAGGAGGGTCTTGCCACATGTCAGCACTCGGTCTGACTGAGCTCCTCCAGGAGAGAGGCCAAAGCAAGACGCGCCCCGAGGAGCGTCTTGCCACATATCAACAATGGATCTGACTGAGGGCCTCCATGAGAGAAGCCTAAGCAAGACGCGCCCCGAGGAGCGTCTTGCCACATGTCACCACTGGGTCTGACTGAGCGCCTCCAGGAGAGAGGCCCAAGCAAGACGCGCCCCGAGGAGCGTCTTGCCACATGTCAACAATGAGTCTGACTGAGGGCCTCCAGGAGAGAAGCCCAAGCAAGACGCGTCCCGAGGAGCGTCTTGCCACATGTCAGCACTCGGTCTGACTGAACGCCTCCAGAAGAGAAGCCCCAGCAAGACGCGCCCCGAGGAGCGTCTTGCCACATGTAAGCACTGGGTCTGACTGAGCGCCTCCAGGAGAGAGGCCCCAGCAAGACGCGCCCCGAGGAGCGTCTTGCCTTATGTCAGCACTCGGTCTGACTGAGCGCCTCCAGGAGAGAGGCCCAAGCAAGACGCGCCCCGAGGAGCGTCTTGCCACATGTCAACAATGGGTCTGACAGAGGGCCTCCAGGAGAGAGGCCCAAGCAAGACGCGCCCCGAGGAGCGTCTTACCACATGTCAACAATGGGTCTGACTGAACGCCTCCAAGAGAGAAGCCCAAGCAAGTAGCGCCCCGAGGAGCTCCTTGCCACATGTCAGCACTGGGTCTGACTGACCACCTCCAGGAGAGAGGCCCAAGCAAGACTCGCCCCGAGGAGCGTCTTGCCACATGTCAACAATGGGTCTGAACTTAGGGCCTCCAGGAGAGAAGCCCAAGCAAGACGCGCCCCGCGGAGCGTCTTGCCACATGTCAGCACTCTGTCTGTCTGTGCGCCTCCAGGAGAGAGGCCCAAGCAAGACGCGCCCCGAGGAGCATCTTGCCACATGTCAACAATGAGTCTGACTGAGGGCCTCCAGGAAAGAAGCCCAAGCAAGACGCGCCCCAAGGAGCGTCTGGCCACATGTCAGCACTCTGTCTGACTGTGCGCCTCCAGGAGAGAGGCCCCAAGCAAGACACGCCCCGAGGAGCGTCTTGCCACGTGTCAACACTGGGTCTGACTGAACGCCTCCAGGAGAGAAGCCCAAGCAAGACGCGCCCCGAGGAGCTCCTTGCCACATGTCATCACTGGGTCTGACTGACCACCTCCAGGAGAGAGGCCCAAGCAAGACTCGCCCCGAGGAGCGTCTTGACACATGTCAACACTGGGGCTGACAGAGGGCCTCCAGGAGAGAGGCCCAAGCAAGATGCGCCCCGAGGAGCGTCTTGCCACATGTAAACAATGGGTCTGACTGAGGGCCTCCAGGAGAGAAGCCCAAGCAAGACGCGCCCCGAGGAGCGTCTTGCCACATGTCAGCACTCGGTCTGACTGAGCGCCTCCAGGAGAGAGGCCCCAGCAAGACGCGCCCCGAGGAGCGTCTGGCCACATGTCAACAATGAGTCTGACTGAGGGCCTCCAGGAGAGAAGCCCAAGCAAGACGCGCCCCGAGGAGCGTCTTGCCACATGTCAGCACTCGGTCTGACTGAGCGCCTCCAGGAGAGAGGCCCCAGCAAGACGCGCCCCGAGGAGCGTCTTGCCACATGTCAGCACTCGGTCTGACAGAACGCCTCTAGGAGAGAAGCCCCAGCAAGATGCGCCCCGAGGAGCGTCTTGCCACATGTCAGCACTCGGTCTGACTGAGCTCCTCCAGGAGAGAGGCCCAAGCAAGACGCGCCCCGAGGAGCGTCTTGCCACATATCAACAATGGATCTGACTGAGGGCCTCCATGAGAGAAGCCCAAGCAAGACGCGCCCCGAGGAGCGTCTTGTCACATGTCACCACTGGGTCTGACTGAGCGCCTCCAGGAGAGAGGCCCAAGCAAGACGCGCCCCGAGGAGCGTCTTGCCACATGTCACCACTGGGTCTGACTGAGCGCCTCCAGGAGAGAGGCCCAAGCAAGACGTTGCCCGAGGAGCGTCTTGCCACATGTCAACAATGAGTCTGACTGAGGGCCTCCAGGAGAGAAGCCCAAGCAAGACGCGTCCCGAGGAGCGTCTTGCCACATGTCAGCACTCGGTCTGACTGAACGCCTCCAGAAGAGAAGCCCCAGCAAGACGCGCCCCGAGGAGCGTCTTGCCACATGTAAGCACTGGGTCTGACTGAGCGCCTCCAGGAGAGAGGCCCCAGCAAGACGCGCCCCGAGGAGCGTCTTGCCTTATGTCAGCACTCGGTCTGACTGAGCGCCTCCAGGAGAGAGGCCCAAGCAAGACGCGCCCCGAGGAGCGTCTTGCCACATGTCAACAATGGGTCTGACAGAGGGCCTCCAGGAGAGAGGCCCAAGCAAGACGCGCCCCGAGGAGCGTCTTACCACATGTCAACAATGGGTCTGACTGAACGCCTCCAAGAGAGAAGCCCAAGCAAGACGCGCCCCGAGGAGCTCCTTGCCACATGTCAGCACTGGGTCTGACTGACCACCTCCAGGAGAGAGGCCCAAGCAAGACTCGCCCCGAGGAGCGTCTTGCCACATGTCAACAATGGGTCTGAACTTAGGGCCTCCAGGAGAGAAGCCCAAGCAAGACGCGCCCCGAGGAGCGTCTTGCCACATGTCAGCACTCTGTCTGTCTGTGCGCCTCCAGGAGAGAGGCCCAAGCAAGACGCGCCCCGAGGAGCGTCTTGCCACATGTCAACAATGAGTCTGACTGAGGGCCTCCAGGAAAGAAGCCCAAGCAAGACGCGCCCCGAGGAGCGTCTGGCCACATGTCAGCACTCTGTCTGACTGTGCGCCTCCAGGAGAGAGGCCCCAAGCAAGACACGCCCCGAGGAGCGTCTTGCCACGTGTCAACACTGGGTCTGACTGAACGCCTCCAGGAGAGAAGCCCAAGCAAGACGCGCCCCGAGGAGCTCCTTGCCACATGTCAGCACTCGGTCTGACTGAACGCCTCCAGGAGAGAAGCCCCAGCAAGACACAACCCGAGGAGCGTCTTGCCACATGTCAACAATGAGTCTGACTGAGGGCCTCCAGGAGAGAAGCCCAAGCAAGACGCGCCCCGAGGAGCGTCTTGCCACATGTCAGCACTCGGTCTGACTGAACGCCTCTAGGAGAGAAGCCCCAGCAAGACGCGCCCCGAGGAGCGTCTTGCCACATGTCAGCACTCGGTCTGACTGAGCTCCTCCAGGAGAGAGGCCCAAGCAAGACGCGCCCCGAGGAGCGTCTTGCCACATATCAACAATGGATCTGACTGAGGGCCTCCATGAGAGAAGCCCAAGCAAGACGCGCCCCGAGGAGCGTCTTGTCACATGTCACCACTGGGTCTGACTGAGCGCCTCCAGGAGAGAGGCCCAAGCAAGACGCGCCCCGAGGAGCGTCTTGCCACATGTCACCACTGGGTCTGACTGAGCGCCTCCAGGAGAGAGGCCCAAGCAAGACGCGCCCCGAGGAGCGTCTTGCCACATGTCAACAATGAGTCTGACTGAGGGCCTCCAGGAGAGAAGCCCAAGCAAGACGCGTCCCGAGGAGCGTCTTGCCACATGTCAGCACTCGGTCTGACTGAACACCTCCAGAAGAGAAGCCCCAGCAAGATGCGCCCCGAGGAGCGTCTTGCCACATGTAAGCACTGGGTCTGACTGAGCGCCTCCAGGAGAGAGGCCCCAGCAAGACGCACCCCGAGGAGCGTCTTGCCTTATGTCAGCACTCGGTCTGACTGAGCGCCTCCAGGAGAGAGGCCCAAGCAAGACGCGCCCCGAGGAGCGTCTTGCCACATGTCAACAATGGGTCTGACAGAGGGCCTCCAGGAGATAGGCCCAAGCAAGACGCGCCCCGAGGAGCGTCTTACCACATGTCAACAATGGGTCTGACTGAACACCTCCAAGAGAGAAGCCCAAGCAAGACGCGCCCCGAGGAGCTCCTTGCCACATGTCAGCACTGGGTCTGACTGACCACCTCCAGGAGAGAGGCCCAAGCAAGACTCGCCCCGAGGAGCGTCTTGCCACATGTCAACAATGGGTCTGAACTTAGGGCCTCCAGGAGAGAAGCCCAAGCAAGACGCGCCCCGAGGAGCGTCTTGCCACATGTCAGCACTCTGTCTGTCTGTGCGCCTCCAGGAGAGAGGCCCAAGCAAGACGCGCCCCGAGGAGCGTCTTGCCACATGTCAACAATGAGTCTGACTGAGGGCCTCCAGGAAAGAAGCCCAAGCAAGACGCGCCCCGAGGAGCGTCTGGCCACATGTCAGCACTCTGTCTGACTGTGCGCCTCCAGGAGAGAGGCCCCAAGCAAGACACGCCCCGAGGAGCGTCTTGCCACGTGTCAACACTGGGTCTGACTGAACGCCTCCAGGAGAGAAGCCTAAGCAAGACGCGCCCCGAGGAGCTCCTTGCCACATGTCAGCACTCGGTCTGACTGAACGCCTCCAGGAGAGAAGCCCCAGCAAGACACAACCCGAGGAGCGTCTTGCCACATGTAAGCACTGGGTCTGACTGAGCGCCTCCAGGAGAGAGGCCTCCAGGAGAGAGACCCCAGCAAGACGCGCCCCGAGGAGCGTCTTGCCACATGTCAACAATGGGTCTGACAGAGGGCCTCCAGGAGAGAGGCCCAAGCAAGACGCGCCCCGAGGAGCGTCTTACCACATGTCAACAATGGGTCTGACTGAACGCCTCCAAGAGAGAAGCCCAAGCAAGACGCGCCCCGAGGAGCTCCTTGCCACATGTCAGCACTGGGTCTGACTGACCACCTCCAGGAGAGAGGCCCAAGCAAGACTCGCCCCGAGGAGCGTCTTGCCACATGTCAACAATGGGTCTGAACTTAGGGCCTCCAGGAGAGAAGCCCAAGCAAGACGCGCCCCGAGGAGCGTCTTGCCACATGTCAGCACTCTGTCTGTCTGTGCGCCTCCAGGAGAGAGGCCCAAGCAAGACGCGCCCCGAGGAGCGTCTTGCCACATGTCAACAATGAGTCTGACTGAGGGCCTCCAGGAAAGAAGCCCAAGCAAGACGCGCCCCGAGGAGCGTCTGGCCACATGTCAGCACTCTGTCTGACTGTGCGCCTCCAGGAGAGAGGCCCCAAGCAAGACACGCCCCGAGGAGCGTCTTGCCACGTGTCAACACTGGGTCTGACTGAACGCCTCCAGGAGAGAAGCCCAAGCAAGACGCGCCCCGAGGAGCTCCTTGCCACATGTCAGCACTCGGTCTGACTGAACGCCTCCAGGAGAGAAGCCCCAGCAAGACACAACCCGAGGAGCGTCTTGCCACATGTCAACAATGAGTCTGACTGAGGGCCTCCAGGAGAGAAGCCCAAGCAAGACGCGCCCCGAGGAGCGTCTTGCCACATGTCAGCACTCGGTCTGACTGAACGCCTCTAGGAGAGAAGCCCCAGCAAGACGCGCCCCGAGGAGCGTCTTGCCACATGTCAGCACTCGGTCTGACTGAGCTCCTCCAGGAGAGAGGCCCAAGCAAGACGCGCCCCGAGGAGCGTCTTGCCACATATCAACAATGGATCTGACTGAGGGCCTCCATGAGAGAAGCCCAAGCAAGACCCGCCCCGAGGAGCGTCTTGTCACATGTCACCACTGGGTCTGACTGAGCGCCTCCAGGAGAGAGGCCCAAGCAAGACGCGCCCCGAGGAGCGTCTTGCCACATGTCACCACTGGGTCTGACTGAGCGCCTCCAGGAGAGAGGCCCAAGCAAGACGCGCCCCGAGGAGCGTCTTGCCACATGTCAACAATGAGTCTGACTGAGGGCCTCCAGGAGAGAAGCCCAAGCAAGACGCGTCCCGAGGAGCGTCTTGCCACATGTCAGCACTCGGTCTGACTGAACACCTCCAGAAGAGAAGCCCCAGCAAGATGCGCCCCGAGGAGCGTCTTGCCACATGTAAGCACTGGGTCTGACTGAGCGCCTCCAGGAGAGAGGCCCCAGCAAGACGCACCCCGAGGAGCGTCTTGCCTTATGTCAGCACTCGGTCTGACTGAGCGCCTCCAGGAGAGAGGCCCAAGCAAGACGCGCCCCGAGGAGCGTCTTGTCACATGTCAACAATGGGTCTGACAGAGGGCCTCCAGGAGAGAGGCCCAAGCAAGACGCGCCCCGAGGAGCGTCTTACCACATGTCAACAATGGGTCTGACTGAACACCTCCAAGAGAGAAGCCCAAGCAAGACGCGCCCCGAGGAGCTCCTTGCCACATGTCAGCACTGGGTCTGACTGACCACCTCCAGGAGAGAGGCCCAAGCAAGACTCGCCCCGAGGAGCGTCTTGCCACATGTCAACAATGGGTCTGAACTTAGGGCCTCCAGGAGAGAAGCCCAAGCAAGACGCGCCCCGAGGAGCGTCTTGCCACATGTCAGCACTCTGTCTGTCTGTGCGCCTCCAGGAGAGAGGCCCAAGCAAGACGCGCCCCGAGGAGCGTCTTGCCACATGTCAACAATGAGTCTGACTGAGGGCCTCCAGGAAAGAAGCCCAAGCAAGACGCGCCCCGAGGAGCGTCTGGCCACATGTCAGCACTCTGTCTGACTGTGCGCCTCCAGGAGAGAGGCCCCAAGCAAGACACGCCCCGAGGAGCGTCTTGCCACGTGTCAACACTGGGTCTGACTGAACGCCTCCAGGAGAGAAGCCCAAGCAAGACGCGCCCCGAGGAGCTCCTTGCCACATGTCAGCACTCGGTCTGACTGAACGCCTCCAGGAGAGAAGCCCCAGCAAGACACAACCCGAGGAGCGTCTTGCCACATGTAAGCACTGGGTCTGACTGAGCGCCTCCAGGAGAGAGGCCCCAGCAAGACGCGCCCCGAGGAGCGTCTTGCCTTATGTCAGCACTCGGTCTGACTGAGCGCCTCCAGGAGAGAAGCCCAAGCAAGACGCGCCCCGAGGAGCGTCTTGCCACATGTCAACAATGGGTCTGACTGAGGGCCTCCAAGAGAGAAGCCCAAGCAAGACGCGCCCCGAGGAGCTTCTTGCACCATGTCAACACTGGGTCTGACTGAGCACCTCCAGGAGAGAGGCCCAAGCAAGACTCGCCCCGAGGAGCGTCTTGACTCATGTCAACACTGGGGCTGACAGAGGGCCTCCAGGAGAGAAGCCCCAGCAAGACGCGCCCCGAGGAGCGTCTTACCACATGTCACCACTGGGTCTGACTGAGCGCCTCCAGGAGAGAGGCACAAGCAAGACGCGCCCCGAGGAGCGTCTTGCCACATGTCAACAATGGGTCTGACAGAGGGCCTCCAGGAGAGAGGCCCAAGCAAGACACGCCCCGAGGAGCGTCTTACCACATGTCAACAATGGGTCTGACTGAACGCCTCCAAGAGAGAAGCCCAAGCAAGACGCGCCCCGAGGAGCTCCTTGCCACATGTCAGCACTGGGTCTGACTGACCACCTCCAGGAGAGAGGCCCAAGCAAGACTCGCCCCGAGGAGCGTCTTGACACATGTCAACACTGGGGCTGACAGAGGGCCTCCAGGAGAGAGGCCCAAGCAAGATGCGCCCCGAGGAGCGTCTTGCCACATGTAAACAATGGGTCTGACTGAGGGCCTCCAGGAGAGAAGCCCAAGCAAGACGCGCCCCGAGGAGCGTCTTGCCACATGTCAGCACTCGGTCTGACTGAGCGCCTCCAGGAGAGAGACCCCAGCAAGACGCGCCCCGAGGAGCGTCTGGCCACATGTCAGCACTCTGTCTGACTGTGCGCCTCCAGGAGAGAGACCCCAAGCAAGACGCGCCCCGAGGAGCATCTTGCCACATGTCAACAATGAGTCTGACTGAGGGCCTCCAGGAGAGAAGCCCAAGCAAGACGCGCCCCGAGGAGCGTCTTGCCACATGTCAGCACTCGGTCTGACTGAGCTCCTCCAGGAGAGAGGCCCAAGCAAGACGCGCCCCGAGGAGCGTCTTGCCACATATCAACAATGGATCTGACTGAGGGCCTCCATGAGAGAAGCCCAAGCAAGACGCGCCCCGAGGAGCGTCTTGTCACATGTCACCACTGGGTCTGACTGAGCGCCTCCAGGAGAGAGGCCCAAGCAAGACGCGCCCCGAGGAGCGTCTTGCCACATGTCACCACTGGGTCTGACTGAGCGCCTCCAGGAGAGAGGCCCAAGCAAGACGCGCCCCGAGGAGCGTCTTGCCACATGTAATCACTGGGTCTGACTGAGCGCCTCCAGGAGAGAAGCCCCAGCAAGACGCGCCCCGAGGAGCGTCTTACCACATGTCAGCACTCGGTCTGACTGAACGCCTCCAGGAGAGAAGCCCAAGCAAGACGCGCCCCGAGGAGCGTCTTGCCAGATGTCAGCACTCGGTCTGACTGAAAACTTCCAGGAGAGAAGCCCCAGCAAGACACGCCCCAAGGAGCGTCTTGCCACATGTAAGCACTGGGTCTGACTGAGCGCCTCCAGGAGAGAGGCCCCAGCAAGACGCGCCCCGAGGAGCGTCTTGCCTTATGTCAGCACTAGGTCTGACTGAGCGCCTCCAGGAGAGAGGCCCAAGCAAGACGCGCCCCGCGGAGCGTCTTGCCACATGTCAACACTGGGGATGACAGAGGGCCTCCAGGAGAGAGGCCCAAGCAAGACGCGCCCCGAGGAGCGTCTTGCCACGTGTCAACACTGGGTCTCACTGAGCGTCTCCAGGAGAGAGGCCCAAGCAAGACGCGCCCCGAGGAGCGTCTTGCCACATGTCAGCACTGGGTCTGACTGAGCGCCTCCAGGAGAGAGGCCCAAGCAAGACACGCCCCGAGGAGCGTCTTGCCACATGTAAGCACTGGGTCTGACTGAGCGCCTCCAGGAGAGAAGCCCCAGCAAGACGCGCCCTGAGGAGCGTCTTACCACATGTCAGCACTCGGTCTGACTGAACGCCTCCTGGAGAGAAGCCCAAGCAAGACGCGCCCCGAGGAGCGTCTTGCCAGATGTCAGCACTCGGTCTGACTGAACGCCTCCAGGAGAGAAGCCCCAGCAAGACACGCCCCGAGGAGCGTCTTGCCACATGTAAGCACTGGGTCTGACTGAGCGCCTCCAGGAGAGAGGCCCCAGCAAGACGCGCCCTGAGGAGCGTCTTGCCTTATGTCAGCACTCGGTCTGACTGAGCGCCTCCAGGAGAGAGGCCCAAGCAAGACGCGCCCCGAGGAGCGTCTTGCCACATGTCAACAGTGGGTCTGACTGAGGGCCTCCAGGAGAGAAGCCCAAGCAAGATGCGCCCAAAGGAGCGTCTTGCCACCTGTAAACAATGGGTCTGACTGAGGGCCTCCAGGAGAGAAGCCCAAGCAAGACGCGTCCCGAGGAGCGTCTTGCCACATGTCAGCACTCGGTCTGACTGAACACCTCCAGAAGAGAAGCCCCAGCAAGATGCGCCCCGAGGAGCGTCTTGCCACATGTAAGCACTGGGTCTGACTGAGCGCCTCCAGGAGAGAGGCCCCAGCAAGACGCACCCCGAGGAGCGTCTTGCCTTATGTCAGCACTCGGTCTGACTGAGCGCCTCCAGGAGAGAGGCCCAAGCAAGACGCGCCCCGAGGAGCGTCTTGCCACATGTCAACAATGGGTCTGACAGAGGGCCTCCAGGAGAGAGGCCCAAGCAAGACGCGCCCCGAGGAGCGTCTTACCACATGTCAACAATGGGTCTGACTGAACACCTCCAAGAGAGAAGCCCAAGCAAGACGCGCCCCGAGGAGCTCCTTGCCACATGTCAGCACTGGGTCTGACTGACCACCTCCAGGAGAGAGGCCCAAGCAAGACTCGCCCCGAGGAGCGTCTTGCCACATGTCAACAATGGGTCTGAACTTAGGGCCTCCAGGAGAGAAGCCCAAGCAAGACGCGCCCCGAGGAGCGTCTTGCCACATGTCAGCACTCTGTCTGTCTGTGCGCCTCCAGGAGAGAGGCCCAAGCAAGACGCGCCCCGAGGAGCGTCTTGCCACATGTCAACAATGAGTCTGACTGAGGGCCTCCAGGAAAGAAGCCCAAGCAAGACGCGCCCCGAGGAGCGTCTGGCCACATGTCAGCACTCTGTCTGACTGTGCGCCTCCAGGAGAGAGGCCCCAAGCAAGACACGCCCCGAGGAGCGTCTTGCCACGTGTCAACACTGGGTCTGACTGAACGCCTCCAGGAGAGAAGCCCAAGCAAGACGCGCCCCGAGGAGCTCCTTGCCACATGTCAGCACTCGGTCTGACTGAACGCCTCCAGGAGAGAAGCCCCAGCAAGACACAACCCGAGGAGCGTCTTGCCACATGTAAGCACTGGGTCTGACTGAGCGCCTCCAGGAGAGAGGCCCCAGCAAGACGCGCCCCGAGGAGCGTCTTGCCTTATGTCAGCACTCGGTCTGACTGAGCGCCTCCAGGAGAGAAGCCCAAGCAAGACGCGCCCCGAGGAGCGTCTTGCCACATGTCAACAATGGGTCTGACTGAGGGCCTCCAAGAGAGAAGCCCAAGCAAGACGCGCCCCGAGGAGCTTCTTGCACCATGTCAACACTGGGTCTGACTGAGCACCTCCAGGAGAGAGGCCCAAGCAAGACTCGCCCCGAGGAGCGTCTTGACTCATGTCAACACTGGGGCTGACAGAGGGCCTCCAGGAGAGAAGCCCCAGCAAGACGCGCCCCGAGGAGCGTCTTACCACATGTCACCACTGGGTCTGACTGAGCGCCTCCAGGAGAGAGGCACAAGCAAGACGCGCCCCGAGGAGCGTCTTGCCACATGTCAACAATGGGTCTGACAGAGGGCCTCCAGGAGAGAGGCCCAAGCAAGACACGCCCCGAGGAGCGTCTTACCACATGTCAACAATGGGTCTGACTGAACGCCTCCAAGAGAGAAGCCCAAGCAAGACGCGCCCCGAGGAGCTCCTTGCCACATGTCAGCACTGGGTCTGACTGACCACCTCCAGGAGAGAGGCCCAAGCAAGACTCGCCCCGAGGAGCGTCTTGACACATGTCAACACTGGGGCTGACAGAGGGCCTCCAGGAGAGAGGCCCAAGCAAGATGCGCCCCGAGGAGCGTCTTGCCACATGTAAACAATGGGTCTGACTGAGGGCCTCCAGGAGAGAAGCCCAAGCAAGACGCGCCCCGAGGAGCGTCTTGCCACATGTCAGCACTCGGTCTGACTGAGCGCCTCCAGGAGAGAGACCCCAGCAAGACGCGCCCCGAGGAGCGTCTGGCCACATGTCAGCACTCTGTCTGACTGTGCGCCTCCAGGAGAGAGACCCCAAGCAAGACGCGCCCCGAGGAGCATCTTGCCACATGTCAACAATGAGTCTGACTGAGGGCCTCCAGGAGAGAAGCCCAAGCAAGACGCGCCCCGAGGAGCGTCTTGCCACATGTCAGCACTCGGTCTGACTGAGCTCCTCCAGGAGAGAGGCCCAAGCAAGACGCGCCCCGAGGAGCGTCTTGCCACATATCAACAATGGATCTGACTGAGGGCCTCCATGAGAGAAGCCCAAGCAAGACGCGCCCCGAGGAGCGTCTTGTCACATGTCACCACTGGGTCTGACTGAGCGCCTCCAGGAGAGAGGCCCAAGCAAGACGCGCCCCGAGGAGCGTCTTGCCACATGTCACCACTGGGTCTGACTGAGCGCCTCCAGGAGAGAGGCCCAAGCAAGACGCGCCCCGAGGAGCGTCTTGCCACATGTAATCACTGGGTCTGACTGAGCGCCTCCAGGAGAGAAGCCCCAGCAAGACGCGCCCCGAGGAGCGTCTTACCACATGTCAGCACTCGGTCTGACTGAACGCCTCCAGGAGAGAAGCCCAAGCAAGACGCGCCCCGAGGAGCGTCTTGCCAGATGTCAGCACTCGGTCTGACTGAAAACTTCCAGGAGAGAAGCCCCAGCAAGACACGCCCCAAGGAGCGTCTTGCCACATGTAAGCACTGGGTCTGACTGAGCGCCTCCAGGAGAGAGGCCCCAGCAAGACGCGCCCCGAGGAGCGTCTTGCCTTATGTCAGCACTAGGTCTGACTGAGCGCCTCCAGGAGAGAGGCCCAAGCAAGACGCGCCCCGCGGAGCGTCTTGCCACATGTCAACACTGGGGCTGACAGAGGGCCTCCAGGAGAGAGGCCCAAGCAAGACGCGCCCCGAGGAGCGTCTTGCCACGTGTCAACACTGGGTCTCACTGAGCGTCTCCAGGAGAGAGGCCCAAGCAAGACGCGCCCCGAGGAGCGTCTTGCCACATGTCAGCACTGGGTCTGACTGAGCGCCTCCAGGAGAGAGGCCCAAGCAAGACACGCCCCGAGGAGCGTCTTGCCACATGTAAGCACTGGGTCTGACTGAGCGCCTCCAGGAGAGAAGCCCCAGCAAGACGCGCCCTGAGGAGCGTCTTACCACATGTCAGCACTCGGTCTGACTGAACGCCTCCTGGAGAGAAGCCCAAGCAAGACGCGCCCCGAGGAGCGTCTTGCCAGATGTCAGCACTCGGTCTGACTGAACGCCTCCAGGAGAGAAGCCCCAGCAAGACACGCCCCGAGGAGCGTCTTGCCACATGTAAGCACTGGGTCTGACTGAGCGCCTCCAGGAGAGAGGCCCCAGCAAGACGCGCCCTGAGGAGCGTCTTGCCTTATGTCAGCACTCGGTCTGACTGAGCGCCTCCAGGAGAGAGGCCCAAGCAAGACGCGCCCCGAGGAGCGTCTTGCCACATGTCAACAATGGGTCTGACAGAGGGCCTCCAGGAAAGAGGCTCAAGCAAGACGCGCCCCGAGGAGCGTCTTACCACATGTCAACAATGGGTCTGACTGAACGCCTCCAAGAGAGAAGCCCAAGCAAGACGCGCCCCGAGGAGCTCCTTGCCACATGTCATCACTGGGTCTGACTGACCACCTCCAGGAGAGAGGCCCAAGCAAGACTCGCCCCGAGGAGCGTCTTGACACATTGTCAACACTGGGGCTGACAGAGGGCCTCCAGGAGAGAGGCCCAAGCAAGATGCGCCCCGAGGAGCGTCTTGCCACATGTAAACAATGGGTCTGACTGAGGGCCTCCAGGAGAGAAGCCCAAGCAAGATGCGCCCCGAGGAGCGTCTTGCCACATGTCAGCACTCGGTCTGACTGAACGCCTCTAGGAGAGAAGCCCCAGCAAGACGCGCCCCGAGGAGCGTCTTGCCACATGTCAGCACTCGGTCTGACTGAGCTCCTCCAGGAGAGAGGCCCAAGCAAGACGCGCCCCGAGGAGCGTCTTGCCACATATCAACAATGGATCTGACTGAGGGCCTCCATGAGAGAAGCCCAAGCAAGACGCGCCCCGAGGAGCGTCTTGTCACATGTCACCACTGGGTCTGACTGAGCGCCTCCAGGAGAGAGGCCCAAGCAAGACGCGCCCCGAGGAGCGTCTTGCCACATGTCAAAAATGAGTCTGACTGAGGGCCTCCAGGAGAGAAGCCCAAGCAAGACGCGTCCCGAGGAGCGTCTTGCCACATGTCAGCACTCGGTCTGACTGAACGCCTCCAGAAGAGAAGCCCCAGCAAGACGAGCCCCGAGGAGCGTCTTGCCACATGTAAGCACTGGGTCTGACTGAGCGCCTCCAGGAGAGAGGCCCCAGCAAGACGCGCCCCGAGGAGCGTCTTGCCTTATGTCAGCACTCGGTCTGACTGAGCGCCTCCAGGAGAGAGGCCCAAGCAAGACGCGCCCCGAGGAGCGTCTTGCCACATGTCAACAGTGGGTCTGACTGAGGGCCTCCAGGAGAGAAGCCCAAGCAAGATGCGCCCAAAGGAGCGTCTTGCCACCTGTAAACAATGGGTCTGACTGAGGGCCTCCAGGAGAGAAGCCCAAGCAAGACGCGTCCCGAGGAGCGTCTTGCCACATGTCAGCACTCGGTCTGACTGAACACCTCCAGAAGAGAAGCCCCAGCAAGATGCGCCCCGAGGAGCGTCTTGCCACATGTAAGCACTGGGTCTGACTGAGCGCCTCCAGGAGAGAGGCCCCAGCAAGACGCACCCCGAGGAGCGTCTTGCCTTATGTCAGCACTCGGTCTGACTGAGCGCCTCCAGGAGAGAGGCCCAAGCAAGACGCGCCCCGAGGAGCGTCTTGCCACATGTCAACAATGGGTCTGACAGAGGGCCTCCAGGAGAGAGGCCCAAGCAAGACGCGCCCCGAGGAGCGTCTTACCACATGTCAACAATGGGTCTGACTGAACACCTCCAAGAGAGAAGCCCAAGCAAGACGCGCCCCGAGGAGCTCCTTGCCACATGTCAGCACTGGGTCTGACTGACCACCTCCAGGAGAGAGGCCCAAGCAAGACTCGCCCCGAGGAGCGTCTTGCCACATGTCAACAATGGGTCTGAACTTAGGGCCTCCAGGAGAGAAGCCCAAGCAAGACGCGCCCCGAGGAGCGTCTTGCCACATGTCAGCACTCTGTCTGTCTGTGCGCCTCCAGGAGAGAGGCCCAAGCAAGACGCGCCCCGAGGAGCGTCTTGCCACATGTCAACAATGAGTCTGACTGAGGGCCTCCAGGAAAGAAGCCCAAGCAAGACGCGCCCCGAGGAGCGTCTGGCCACATGTCAGCACTCTGTCTGACTGTGCGCCTCCAGGAGAGAGGCCCCAAGCAAGACACGCCCCGAGGAGCGTCTTGCCACGTGTCAACACTGGGTCTGACTGAACGCCTCCAGGAGAGAAGCCCAAGCAAGACGCGCCCCGAGGAGCGTCTTGCCTTATGTCAGCACTCGGTCTGACTGAGCGCCTCCAGGAGAGAAGCCCAAGCAAGACGCGCCCCGAGGAGCGTCTTGCCACATGTCAACAATGGGTCTGACTGAGGGCCTCCAAGAGAGAAGCCCAAGCAAGACGCGCCCCGAGGAGCTTCTTGCACCATGTCAACACTGGGTCTGACTGAGCACCTCCAGGAGAGAGGCCCAAGCAAGACTCGCCCCGAGGAGCGTCTTGACTCATGTCAACACTGGGGCTGACAGAGGGCCTCCAGGAGAGAAGCCCCAGCAAGACGCGCCCCGAGGAGCGTCTTACCACATGTCACCACTGGGTCTGACTGAGCGCCTCCAGGAGAGAGGCACAAGCAAGACGCGCCCCGAGGAGCGTCTTGCCACATGTCAACAATGGGTCTGACAGAGGGCCTCCAGGAGAGAGGCCCAAGCAAGACACGCCCCGAGGAGCGTCTTACCACATGTCAACAATGGGTCTGACTGAACGCCTCCAAGAGAGAAGCCCAAGCAAGACGCGCCCCGAGGAGCTCCTTGCCACATGTCAGCACTGGGTCTGACTGACCACCTCCAGGAGAGAGGCCCAAGCAAGACTCGCCCCGAGGAGCGTCTTGACACATGTCAACACTGGGGCTGACAGAGGGCCTCCAGGAGAGAGGCCCAAGCAAGATGCGCCCCGAGGAGCGTCTTGCCACATGTAAACAATGGGTCTGACTGAGGGCCTCCAGGAGAGAAGCCCAAGCAAGACGCGCCCCGAGGAGAGTCTTGCCACATGTCAGCACTCGGTCTGACTGAGCGCCTCCAGGAGAGAGACCCCAGCAAGACGCGCCCCGAGGAGCGTCTGGCCACATGTCAGCACTCTGTCTGACTGTGCGCCTCCAGGAGAGAGACCCCAAGCAAGACGCGCCCCGAGGAGCATCTTGCCACATGTCAACAATGAGTCTGACTGAGGGCCTCCAGGAGAGAAGCCCAAGCAAGACGCGCCCCGAGGAGCGTCTTGCCACATGTCAGCACTCGGTCTGACTGAGCTCCTCCAGGAGAGAGGCCCAAGCAAGACGCGCCCCGAGGAGCGTCTTGCCACAAATCAACAATGGATCTGACTGAGGGCCTCCATGAGAGAAGCCCAAGCAAGACGCGCCCCGAGGAGCGTCTTGTCACATGTCACCACTGGGTCTGACTGAGCGCCTCCAGGAGAGAGGCCCAAGCAAGACGCGCCCCGAGGAGCGTCTTGCCACATGTCACCACTGGGTCTGACTGAGCGCCTCCAGGAGAGAGGCCCAAGCAAGACGCGCCCCGAGGAGCGTCTTGCCACATGTAAGCACTGGGTCTGACTGAGCGCCTCCAGGAGAGAAGCCCCAGCAAGACGCGCCCCGAGGAGCGTCTTACCACATGTCAGCACTCGGTCTGACTGAACGCCTCCAGGAGAGAAGCCCAAGCAAGACGCGCCCCGAGGAGCGTCTTGCCAGATGTCAGCACTCGGTCTGACTGAAAACCTCCAGGAGAGAAGCCCCAGCAAGACACGCCCCAAGGAGCGTCTTGCCACATGTAAGCACTGGGTCTGACTGAGCGCCTCCAGGAGAGAGGCCCCAGCAAGACGCGCCCCGAGGAGCGTCTTGCCTTATGTCAGCACTCGGTCTGACTGAGCGCCTCCAGGAGAGAGGCCCAAGCAAGACACGCCCCGAGGAGCGTCTTGCCACATGTAAGCACTGGGTCTGACTGAGCGCCTCCAGGAGAGAAGCCCCAGCAAGACGCGCCCTGAGGAGCGTCTTACCACATGTCAGCACTCGGTCTGACTGAACGCCTCCTGGAGAGAAGCCCAAGCAAGACGCGCCCCGAGGAGCGTCTTGCCAGATGTCAGCACTCGGTCTGACTGAACGCCTCCAGGAGAGAAGCCCCAGCAAGACACGCCCCGAGGAGCGTCTTGCCACATGTAAGCACTGGGTCTGACTGAGCGCCTCCAGGAGAGAGGCCCCAGCAAGACGCGCCCTGAGGAGCGTCTTGCCTTATGTCAGCACTCGGTCTGACTGAGCGCCTCCAGGAGAGAGGCCCAAGCAAGACGCGCCCCGAGGAGCGTCTTGCCACATGTCAACAATGGGTCTGACAGAGGGCCTCCAGGAGAGAGGCTCAAGCAAGACGCGCCCCGAGGAGCGTCTTACCACATGTCAACAATGGGTCTGACTGAACGCCTCCAAGAGAGAAGCCCAAGCAAGACGCGCCCCGAGGAGCTCCTTGCCACATGTCATCACTGGGTCTGACTGACCACCTCCAGGAGAGAGGCCCAAGCAAGACTCGCCCCGAGGAGCGTCTTGACACATTGTCAACACTGGGGCTGACAGAGGGCCTCCAGGAGAGAGGCCCAAGCAAGATGCGCCCCGAGGAGCGTCTTGCCACATGTAAACAATGGGTCTGACTGAGGGCCTCCAGGAGAGAAGCCCAAGCAAGATGCGCCCCGAGGAGCGTCTTGCCACATGTCAGCACTCGGTCTGACTGAACGCCTCTAGGAGAGAAGCCCCAGCAAGACGCGCCCCGAGGAGCGTCTTGCCACATGTCAGCACTCGGTCTGACTGAGCTCCTCCAGGAGAGAGGCCCAAGCAAGACGCGCCCCGAGGAGCGTCTTGCCACATATCAACAATGGATCTGACTGAGGGCCTCCATGAGAGAAGCCCAAGCAAGACGCGCCCCGAGGAGCGTCTTGTCACATGTCACCACTGGGTCTGACTGAGCGCCTCCAGGAGAGAGGCCCAAGCAAGACGCGCCCCGAGGAGCGTCTTGCCACATGTCACCACTGGGTCTGACTGAGCGCCTCCAGGAGAGAGGCCCAAGCAAGACGCGCCCCGAGGAGCGTCTTGCCACATGTCAAAAATGAGTCTGACTGAGGGCCTCCAGGAGAGAAGCCCAAGCAAGACGCGTCCCGAGGAGCGTCTTGCCACATGTCAGCACTCGGTCTGACTGAACGCCTCCAGAAGAGAAGCCCCAGCAAGACGAGCCCCGAGGAGCGTCTTGCCACATGTAAGCACTGGGTCTGACTGAGCGCCTCCAGGAGAGAGGCCCCAGCAAGACGCGCCCCGAGGAGCGTCTTGCCTTATGTCAGCACTCGGTCTGACTGAGCGCCTCCAGGAGAGAGGCCCAAGCAAGACGCGCCCCGAGGAGCGTCTTGCCACATGTCAACAGTGGGTCTGACTGAGGGCCTCCAGGAGAGAAGCCCAAGCAAGATGCGCCCAAAGGAGCGTCTTGCCACCTGTAAACAATGGGTCTGACTGAGGGCCTCCAGGAGAGAAGCCCAAGCAAGACGCGCCCCGAGGAGCGTCTTGCCACATGTCAGCACTCGGTCTGACTGAGCGCCTCCAGGAGAGAGGCCCAAGCAAGACGCGCCCCGAGGAGCGTCTTGCCACATATCAGCAATGGGTCTGACTGAGGGCCTCCATGAGAGAAGCCCAAGCAAGACGCGCCCCGAGGAGCGTCTTGCCACATGTCACCACTGGGTCTGACTGAGCGCCTCCAGGAGAGAGGCCCAAGCAAGACGCGCCCCGAGGAGCGTCTTGCCACGTGTCAACACTGGGTCTGACTGAGCGTCTCCAGGAGAGAGGCCCAAGCAAGACGCGCCCCGAGGAGCGTCTTGCCACATGTCAGCACTGGGTCTGACTGAGCGCCTCCAGGAGAGAGGCCCAAGCAAGACGCGCCCCGAGGAGCGTCTTGCCACATGTAAGCACTGGGTCTGACTGAGCGCCTCCAGGAGAGAAGCCCCAGCAAGACGCGCCCCGAGGAGCGTCTTACCACATGTCAGCACTCGGTCTGACTGAACGCCTCCAGGAGAGAAGCCCAAGCAAGACGCGCCCCGAGGAGCGTCTTGCCAGATGTCAGCACTCGGTCTGACTGAAAACCTCCAGGAGAGAAGCCCCAGCAAGACACGCCCCAAGGAGCGTCTTGCCACATGTAAGCACTGGGTCTGACTGAGCGCCTCCAGGAGAGAGGCCCCAGCAAGACGCGCCCCGAGGAGCGTCTTGCCTTATGTCAGCACTCGGTCTGACTGAGCGCCTCCAGGAGAGAGGCCCAAGCAAGACGCGCCCCGCGGAGCGTCTTGCCACATGTCAACACTGGGGCTGACAGAGGGCCTCCAGGAGAGAGGCCCAAGCAAGACGCGCCCCGAGGAGCGTCTTGCCACGTGTCAACACTGGGTCTCACTGAGCGTCTCCAGGAGAGAGGCCCAAGCAAGACGCGCCCCGAGGAGCGTCTTGCCACATGTCAGCACTGGGTCTGACTGAGCGCCTCCAGGAGAGAGGCCCAAGCAAGACACGCCCCGAGGAGCGTCTTGCCACATGTAAGCACTGGGTCTGACTGAGCGCCTCCAGGAGAGAAGCCCCAGCAAGACGCGCCCCGAGGAGCGTCTTACCACATGTCAGCACTCGGTCTGACTGAACGCCTCCTGGAGAGAAGCCCAAGCAAGACGCGCCCCGAGGAGCGTCTTGCCAGATGTCAGCACTCGGTCTGACTGAACGCCTCCAGGAGAGAAGCCCCAGCAAGACACGCCCCGAGGAGCGTCTTGCCACATGTAAGCACTGGGTCTGACTGAGCGCCTCCAGGAGAGAGGCCCCAGCAAGACGCGCCCTGAGGAGCGTCTTGCCTTATGTCAGCACTCGGTCTGACTGAGCGCCTCCAGGAGAGAGGCCCAAGCAAGACGCGCCCCGAGGAGCGTCTTGCCACATGTCAACAATGGGTCTGACAGAGGGCCTCCAGGAGAGAGGCTCAAGCAAGACGCGCCCCAAGGAGCGTCTTACCACATGTCAACAATGGGTCTGACTGAACGCCTCCAAGAGAGAAGCCCAAGCAAGACGCGCCCCGAGGAGCTCCTTGCCACATGTCATCACTGGGTCTGACTGACCACCTCCAGGAGAGAGGCCCAAGCAAGACTCGCCCCGAGGAGCGTCTTGACACATGTCAACACTGGGGCTGACAGAGGGCCTCCAGGAGAGAGGCCCAAGCAAGATGCGCCCCGAGGAGCGTCTTGCCACATGTAAACAATGGGTCTGACTGAGGGCCTCCAGGAGAGAAGCCCAAGCAAGATGCGCCCCGAGGAGCGTCTTGCCACATGTCAGCACTCGGTCTGACTGAGCGCCTCCAGGAGAGAGGCTCCAGCAAGACGCGCCCCGAGGAGCGTCTGGCCACATGTCAGCACTCTGTCTGACCGTGCGCCTCCAGGAGAGAGGCCCCAAGCAAGACGCGCCACGAGGAGCATCTTGCCACATGTCAACAATGAGTCTGACTGAGGGCCTCCAGGAGAGAAGCCCAAGCAAGACGCGCCCCGAGGAGCGTCTTGCCACATGTCAGCACTCGGTCTGACTGAACTGCTCTAGGAGAGAAGCCCCAGCAAGACGCGCCCCGAGGAGCGTCTTGCCACATGTCAGCACTCGGTCTGACTGAGCTCCTCCAGGAGAGAGGCCCAAGCAAGACGCGCCCCGAGGAGCGTCTTGCCACATATCAACAATGGATCTGACTGAGGGCCTCCATGAGAGAAGCCCAAGCAAGACGCGCCCCGAGGAACGTCTTGTCACATGTCACCACTGGGTCTGACTGAGCGCCTCCAGGAGAGAGGCCCAAGCAAGACGCGCCCCGAGGAGCGTCTTGCCACATGTCACCACTGGGTCTGACTGAGCGCCTCCAGGAGAGAGGCCCAAGCAAGACGCGCCCCGAGGAGCGTCTTGCCACATGTCAACAATGAGTCTGACTGAGGGCCTCCAGGAGAGAAGCCCAAGCAAGACGCGTCCCGAGGAGCGTCTTGCCACATGTCAGCACTCGTCTGACTGAACGCCTCCAGAAGAGAAGCCCCAGCAAGACGCGCCCCGAGGAGCGTCTTGCCACATGTAAGCACTGGGTCTGACTGAGCGCCTCCAGGAGAGAGGCCCCAGCAAGACGCGCCCCGAGGAGCGTCTTGCCTTATGTCAGCACTCGGTCTGACTGAGCGCCTCCAGGAGAGAGGCCCAAGCAAGACGCGCCCCGAGGAGCGTCTTGCCACATGTCAACAATGGGTCTGACTGAGGGCCTCCAGGAGAGAAGCCCAAGCAAGATGCGCCCAAAGGAGCGTCTTGCCACATGTAAACAATGGGTCTGACTGAGGGCCTCCAGGAGAGACGCCCAAGCAAGACGCGCCCCGAGGAGCTCCTTGCCACATGTCAGCACTCGGTCTGACTGAACGCCACCAGGTGAGAAGCCCCAGCAAGACACACCCCGAGGAGCGTCTTGCCACATGTAAGCACTGGGTCTGACTGAGCGCCTCCAGGAGAGAGGCCCCAGCAAGACGCGCACCGAGGAGCATCTTGCCTTATGTCAGCACTCGGTCTGACTGAGCGCCTCCAGGAGAGAGGCCCAAGCAAGACGCGCCCCGAGGAGCGTCTTGCCACATGTCAACAATGGGTCTGACTGAGGGCCTCCAGGAGAGAAGCCCAAGCAAGACGCGCCCCGAGGAGCGTCTTGCCACATGTCAACAATGGGTCTGACTGAGGGCCTCCAAGAGAGAAGCCCAAGCAAGATGCGCCCCGAGGAGCGTCTTGCAACATGTCAACACTGGGTCTGACTGAGCACCTCCAGGAGAGAGGCCCAAGCAAGACTCGCCCCGAGGAGCGTCTTGACACATGTCAACACTGGGGCTGACAGAGGGCCTCCAGGAGAGAGGCCCAAGCAAGATGCGCCCCGAGGAGCGTCTTGCCACATGTAAACAATGGGTCTGACTGAGGGCCTCCAGGAGAGAAGCCCAAGCAAGAAGCGCCCCGAGGAGCGTCTTGCCACATGTCAGCACTCGGTCTGACTGAACGCCTCTAGGAGAGAAGCCCCAGCAAGACGCGCCCCGAGGAACGTCTTGCCACATGTCAGCACTCGGTCTGACTGAGCTCCTCCAGGAGAGAGGCCCAAGCAAGACGCGCCCCGAGGAGCGTCTTGCCACATATCAACAATGGATCTGACTGAGGGCCTCCATGAGAGAAGCCCAAGCAAGACGCGCCCCGAGGAGCGTCTTGTCACATGTCACCACTGGGTCTGACTGAGCGCCTCCAGGAGAGAGGCCCAAGCAAGACGCGCCCCGAGGAGCGTCTTGCCACATTTCACCACTGGGTCTGACTGAGCGCCTCCAGGAGAGAGGCCCAAGCAAGACGCGCCCCGAGGAGCGTCTTGCCACATGTCAACAATGAGTCTGACTGAGGAACTCCAGGAGAGAAGCCCAAGCAAGACGCGGCCCGAGGAGCGTCTTGCCACATGTCAGCACTCGGTCTGACTGAGCGCCTCCAGGAGAGAGGCCCCAAGCAAGACGCGCCCCGAGGAGCATCTTGCCACATGTCAACAATGAGTCTGACTGAGGGCCTCCAGGAGAGAAGCCCAAGCAAGACGCGCCCCGAGGAGCGTCTTGCCACATGTCAGCACTCGGTCTGACTGAACGCCTCCAGGAGAGAAGCCCCAGCAAGACGCGCCCCGAGGAGCGTCTTGGCACATGTCAGCACTCGGTCTGACTGAGCTCCTCCAGGAGAGAGGCCCAAGCAAGACGCGCCCCGAGGAGCGTCTTGCCACATATCAACAATGGATCTGACTGAGGGCCTCCATGAGATAAGCCCAAGCAAGACGCGCCCCAAGGAGCGTCTTGTCACATGTCACCACTGGGTCTGACTGAGCGCCTCCAGGAGAGAAGACCAAGCAAGACGCGCCCCGAGGAGCGTCTTGCCACATTTCACCACTGGGTCTGACTGAGCGCCTCCAGGAGAGAGGCCCAAGCAAGACGCGCCCCGAGGAGCGTCTTGCCACATGTCAACAATGAGTCTGACTGAGGGCCTCCAGGAGAGAAGCCCAAGCAAGACGCGGCCCGAGGAGCGTCTTGCCACATGTCAGCACTCGGTCTGACTGAGCGCCTCCAGGAGAGAGGCCCCAAGCAAGACGCGCCCCGAGGAGCATCTTGCCACATGTCAACAATGAGTCTGACTGAGGGCCTCCAGGAGAGAAGCCCAAGCAAGACGCGCCCCGAGGAGCGTCTTGCCACATGTCAGCACTCGGTCTGACTGAACGCCTCCAGGAGAGAAGCCCCAGCAAGACGCGCCCCGAGGAGCGTCTTGGCACATGTCAGCACTCGGTCTGACTGAGCTCCTCCAGGAGAGAGGCCCAAGCAAGACGCGCCCCGAGGAGCGTCTTGCCACATATCAACAATGGATCTGACTGAGGGCCTCCATGAGATAAGCCCAAGCAAGACGCGCCCCAAGGAGCGTCTTGTCACATGTCACCACTGGGTCTGACTGAGCGCCTCCAGGAGAGAAGCCCCAGCAAGACGCGCCCCGAGGAGCGTCTTACCACATGTCAGCACTCGGTCTGACTGAACGCCTCCAGGAGAGAAGCCCAAGCAAGACGCGCCCCGAGGAGCTCCTTGCCACATGTCAGCACTCGGTCTGACTGAACGCCTCCAGGAGAGAAGCCCCAGCAAGACACACCCCGAGGAGCGTCTTGCCACATGTAAGCACTGGGTCTGACTGAGCGCCTCCAGGAGAGAGGCCCCAGCAAGACGCGCACCGAGGAGCGTCTTGCCTTATGTCAGCACTCGGTCTGACTGAGCGCCTCCAGGAGAGAGGCCCAAGCAAGACGCGCCCCGAGGAGCGTCTTGCCACATGTCAACAATGGGTCTGACTGAGGGCCTCCAGGAGAGAAGCCCAAGCAAGACGCGCCCCGAGGAGCGTCTTGCCACATGTCAACAATGGGTCTGACTGAGGGCCTCCAAGAGAGAAGCCCAAGCAAGATGCGCCCCGAGGAGCGTCTTACAACATGTCAACACTGGGTCTGACTGAGCACCTCCAGGAGAGAGGCCCAAGCAAGACTCGCCCCGAGGAGCGTCTTGACACATGTCAACACTGGGGCTGACAGAGGGCCTCCAGGAGAGAGGCCCAAGCAAGATGCGCCCCGAGGAGCGTCTTGCCACATGTAAACAATGGGTCTGACTGAGGGCCTCCAGGAGAGAAGCCCAAGCAAGATGCGCCCCGAGGAGCGTCTTGCCACATGTCAGCACTCGGTCTGACAGAGCGCCTCCAGGAGAGAGGCCCCAGCAAGACGCGCCCCGAGGAGAGTCTGGCCACATGTCAGCACTCTGTCTGACTGTGCGCCTCCAGGAGAGAGGCCCCAAGCAAGACGCGCCCCGAGGAGCATCTTGCCACATGTCAACAATGAGTCTGACTGAGGGCCTCCAGGAGAGAAGCCCAAGCAAGACACGCCCCGAGGAGCATCTTGCCACATGTCAGCACTCGGTCTGACTGAGGGCCTCCAGGAGAGAAGCCCAAGCAAGACGCGCCCCGAGGAGCGTCTTGCCACATGTCAGCACTCGGTCTGACTGAACGCCTCTAGGAGAGAAGCCCCAGCAAGACGCGCCCCGAGGAGCGTCTTGCCACATGTCAGCACTCGGTCTGACTGAGCTCCTCCAGGAGAGAGGCCAAAGCAAGACGCGCCCCGAGGAGCGTCTTGCCACATATCAACAATGGATCTGACTGAGGGCCTCCATGAGAGAAGCCCAAGCAAGACGCGCCCCGAGGAGCGTCTTGTCACATGTCACCACTGGGTCTGACTGAGCGCCTCCAGGAGAGAGGCCCAAGCAAGACGCGCCCCGAGGAGCGTCCTCCCACATGTCACCACTGGGTCTGACTGAGCGCCTCCAGGAGAGAGGCCCAAGCAAGACGCGCCCCGAGGAGCGTCTTGCCACATGTCAACAATGAGTCTGACTGAGGGCCTCCAGGAGAGAAGCCCAAGCAAGACGCGGCCCGAGGAGCGTCTTGCCACATGTCAGCACTCGGTCTGACTGAGCGCCTCCAGGAGAGAGGCCCCAGCAAGACGCGCCCCGAGGAGCGTCTGGCCACATGTCAGCACTCTGTCTGACTGTGCGCCTCCAGGAGAGAGGCCCCAAGCAAGACGCGCCCCGAGGAGCATCTTGCCACATGTCAACAATGAGTCTGACTGAGGGCCTCCAGGAGAGAAGCCCAAGCAAGACGCGCCCCGAGGAGCGTCTTGCCACATGTCAGCACTCGGTCTGACTGAACGCCTCCAGGAGAGAAGCCCCAGCAAGACGCGCCCCGAGGAGCGTCTTGCCACATGTCAGCACTCGGTCTGACTGAGCTCCTCCAGGAGAGAGGCCCAAGCAAGACGCGCCCCGAGGAGCATCTTGCCACATATCAACAATGGATCTGACTGAGGGCCTCCATGAGAGAAGCCCAAGCAAGACGCGCCCCGAGGAGCGTCTTGTCACATGTCACCACTGGGTCTGACTGAGCGCCTCCAGGAGAGAAGCCCCAGCAAGACGCGCCCCGAGGAGCGTCTTACCACATGTCAGCACTCGGTCTGACTGAACGCCTCCAGGAGAGAAGCCCAAGCAAGACGCGCCCCGAGGAGCTCCTTGCCACATGTCAAAACTCGGTCTGACTGAACGCCTCCAGGAGAGAAGCCCCAGCAAGACACACCCCGAGGAGCGTCTTGCCACATGTAAGCACTGGGTCTGACTGAGCGCCTCCAGGAGAGAGGCCCCAGCAAGACGCGCACCGAGGAGCGTCTTGCCTTATGTCAGCACTCGGTCTGACTGAGCGCCTCCAGGAGAGAGGCCCAAGCAAGACGCGCCCCGAGGAGCGTCTTGCCACATGTCAACAATGGGTCTGACTGAGGGCCTCCAGGAGAGAATTCCAAGCAAGACGCGCCCCGAGGAGCGTCTTGCCACATGTCAACATTGGGTCTGACTGAGGGCCTCCAAGAGAGAAGCCCAAGCAAGATGCGCCCCGAGGAGCGTCTTGACACATGTCAACACTGGGGCTGACAGAGGGCCTCCAGGAGAGAGGCCCAAGCAAGATGCGCCCCGAGGAGCGTCTTGCCACATGTAAACAATGGGTCTGACTGAGGGCCTCCAGGAGAGAAGCCCAAGCAAGACGCGCCCCGAGGAGCGTCTTGCCACATGTCAGCACTCGGTCTGACAGAGCGCCTCCAGGAGAGAGGCCCCAGCAAGACGCGCCCCGAGGAGAGTCTGGCCACATGTCAGCACTCTGTCTGACTGTGCGCCTCCAGGAGAGAGGCCCTAAGCAAGACGCGCCCCGAGGAGCATCTTGCCACATGTCAACAATGAGTCTGACTGAGGGCCTCCAGGAGAGAAGCCCAAGCAAGACGCGCCCCGAGGAGCGTCTTGCCACATGTCAGCACTCGGTCTGACTGAACGCCTCTAGGAGAGAAGCCCCAGCAAGACGCGCCCCGAGGAGCGTTTTGCCACATGTAAGCACTGGGTCTGACTGAGCGCCTCCAGGAGAGAGGCCCCAGCAAGACGCGCCTCGATCAGCGTCTTGCCTTATGTCAGCACTCGGTCTGACTGAGCGCCTCCAGGAGAGAGGCCCAAGCAAGACGCGCCCCGAGGAGCGTCTTGCCACATGTCAACAATGGGTCTGACTGAGGGCCTCCAGGAGAGAAGCCCAAGCAAGATGCGCCCAAAGGAGCGTCTTGCCACATGTAAACAATGGGTCTGACTGAGGGCCTCCAGGAGAGAAGCCCAAGCAAGACGTGCCCCGAGGAGCGTCTTGCCACATGTCAGCACTCGGTCTGACTGAGCGCCTCCAGGAGAGAGGCCAAAGCAAGACGCGCCCCGAGGAGCGTCTTGCCACATATCAGCAATGGGTCTGACTGAGGGCCTCCATGAGAGAAGCCCAAGAAAGACGCGCCCCGAGGATCGTCTTGCCACATGTCACCACTGGGTCTGACTGAGCGCCTCCAGGAGAGAGGCCCAAGCAAGACGCGCCCCGAGGAGCGTCTTGCCACATGTAAGCACTGGGTCTGACTGAGAGCCTCCAGGAGAGAAGCCCCAGCAAGACGCGCCCCGAGGAGCGTCTTACCACATGTCAGCACTCGGTCTGACTGAACGCCTCCAGGAGAGAAGCCCAAGCAAGACGCGCCCCGAGGAGCGTCTTGCCACATGTCAGCACTCGGTCTGACTGAACGCCTCCAGGAGAGAGGACAAAGCAAGACGCGCCCCGAGGAGCGTCTTGCCACATATCAGCAATGGGTCTGACTGAGGGCCTCCATGAGAGAAGCCCAAGCAAGACGCGCCCCGAGGAGCGTCTTGCCACATGTCACCACTGGGTCTGACTGAGCGCCTCCAGGAGAGAGGCCCAAGCAAGACGCGCCCCGAGGAGCGTCTTGCCACATGTAAGCACTGGGTCTGACTGAGCGCCTCCAGGAGAGAAGCCCCAGCAAGACGCGCCCCGAGGAGCGTCTTACCACATGTCAGCACTCGGTCTGACTGAACGCCTCCAGGAGAGAAGCCCAAGCAAGACGCGCCCCGAGGAGCGTCTTGCCACATGTCAGCACTCGGTCTGACTGAACGCCTCCAGGAGAGAAGCCCCAGCAAGACACGCCCCGAGGAGCGTCTTGCCACATGTAAGCACTGGGTCTGACTGAGCGCCTCCAGGAGAGAGGCCCCAGCAAGACGCGCCCCGAGGAGCGTCTTGCCACATGTCAGCACTCGGTCTGACTGAGCTCCTCCAGGAGAGAGGCCCAAGCAAGACGCGCCCCGAGGAGCGTCTTGCCACATATCAACAATGGATCTGACTGAGGGCCTCCATGAGAGAAGCCCAAGCAAGACGCGCCCCGAGGAGCGTCTTGTCACATGTCACCACTGGGTCTGACTGAGCGCCTCCAGGAGAGAAGCCCCAGCAAGACGCGCCCCGAGGAGCGTCTTACCACATGTCAGCACTCGGTCTGACTGAACGCCTCCAGGAGAGAAGCCCAAGCAAGACGCGCCCCGAGGAGCTCCTTGCCACATGTCAAAACTCGGTCTGACTGAACGCCTCCAGGAGAGAAGCCCCAGCAAGACACACCCCGAGGAGCGTCTTGCCACATGTAAGCACTGGGTCTGACTGAGCGCCTCCAGGAGAGAGGCCCCAGCAAGACGCGCACCGAGGAGCGTCTTGCCTTATGTCAGCACTCGGTCTGACTGAGCGCCTCCAGGAGAGAGGCCCAAGCAAGACGCGCCCCGAGGAGCGTCTTGCCACATGTCAACAATGGGTCTGACTGAGGGCCTCCAGGAGAGAATTCCAAGCAAGACGCGCCCCGAGGAGCGTCTTGCCACATGTCAACATTGGGTCTGACTGAGGGCCTCCAAGAGAGAAGCCCAAGCAAGATGCGCCCCGAGGAGCGTCTTGACACATGTCAACACTGGGGCTGACAGAGGGCCTCCAGGAGAGAGGCCCAAGCAAGATGCGCCCCGAGGAGCGTCTTGCCACATGTAAACAATGGGTCTGACTGAGGGCCTCCAGGAGAGAAGCCCAAGCAAGACGCGCCCCGAGGAGCGTCTTGCCACATGTCAGCACTCGGTCTGACAGAGCGCCTCCAGGAGAGAGGCCCCAGCAAGACGCGCCCCGAGGAGAGTCTGGCCACATGTCAGCACTCTGTCTGACTGTGCGCCTCCAGGAGAGAGGCCCCAAGCAAGACGCGCCCCGAGGAGCATCTTGCCACATGTCAACAATGAGTCTGACTGAGGGCCTCCAGGAGAGAAGCCCAAGCAAGACGCGCCCCGAGGAGCGTCTTGCCACATGTCAGCACTCGGTCTGACTGAACGCCTCTAGGAGAGAAGCCCCAGCAAGACGCGCCCCGAGGAGCGTCTTGCCACATGTAAGCACTGGGTCTGACTGAGCGCCTCCAGGAGAGAGGCCCCAGCAAGACGCGCCTCGATCAGCGTCTTGCCTTATGTCAGCACTCGGTCTGACTGAGCGCCTCCAGGAGAGAGGCCCAAGCAAGACGCGCCCCGAGGAGCGTCTTGCCACATGTCAACAATGGGTCTGACTGAGGGCCTCCAGGAGAGAAGCCCAAGCAAGATGCGCCCAAAGGAGCGTCTTGCCACATGTAAACAATGGGTCTGACTGAGGGCCTCCAGGAGAGAAGCCCAAGCAAGACGTGCCCCGAGGAGCGTCTTGCCACATGTCAGCACTCGGTCTGACTGAGCGCCTCCAGGAGAGAGGCCAAAGCAAGACGCGCCCCGAGGAGCGTCTTGCCACATATCAGCAATGGGTCTGACTGAGGGCCTCCATGAGAGAAGCCCAAGCAAGACGCGCCCCGAGGAGCGTCTTGCCACATGTCACCACTGGGTCTGACTGAGCGCCTCCAGGAGAGAGGCCCAAGCAAGACGCGCCCCGAGGAGCGTCTTGCCACATGTAAGCACTGGGTCTGACTGAGCGCCTCCAGGAGAGAAGCCCCAGCAAGACGCGCCCCGAGGAGCGTCTTACCACATGTCAGCACTCGGTCTGACTGAACGCCTCCAGGAGAGAAGCCCAAGCAAGACGCGCCCCGAGGAGCGTCTTGCCACATGTCAGCACTCGGTCTGACTGAACGCCTCCAGGAGAGAGGACAAAGCAAGACGCGCCCCGAGGAGCGTCTTGCCACATATCAGCAATGGGTCTGACTGAGGGCCTCCATGAGAGAAGCGCAAGCAAGACGCGCCCCGAGGAGCGTCTTGCCACATGTCACCACTGGGTCTGACTGAGCGCCTCCAGGAGAGAGGCCCAAGCAAGACGCGCCCCGAGGAGCGTCTTGCCACATGTCAGCACTCGGTCTGACTGAACGCCTCCAGGAGAGAAGCCCCAGCAAGACACGCCCCGAGGAGCGTCTTGCCACATGTAAGCACTGGGTCTGACTGAGCGCCTCCAGGAGAGAGGCCCCAGCAAGACGCGCCCCGAGGAGCGTCTTGCCTTATGTCAGCACTCGGTCTGACTGAGCGCCTCCAGGAGAGAGGCCCAAGCAAGACGCGCCCCGCGGAGCGTCTGGCCACAGGTCAGCACTCTGTCTGACTGTGCGCCTCCAGGAGAGAGGCCCCAAGCAAGACGCGCCCCGAGGAGCATCTTGCCACATGTCAACAATGAGTCTGACTGAGGGCCTCCAGGAGAGAAGCCCAAGCAAGACGCGCCCCGAGGAGCGTCTTGCCACATGTCAGCACTCGGTCTGACTGAACGCCTCTAGGAGAGAAGCCCCAGCAAGACGCGCCCCGAGGAGCGTCTTGCCTTATGTCAGCACTCGGTCTGACTGAGCGCCTCCAGGAGAGAGGCCCAAGCAAGACGCGCCCCGAGGAGCGTCTTGCCACATGTCAACAATGGGTCTGACTGAGGGCCTCCAGGAGAGAAGCCCAAGCAAGATGCGCCCAAAGGAGCGTCTTGCCACATGTAAACAATGGGTCTGACTGAGGGCCTCCAGGAGAGAAGCCCAAGCAAGACGCGCCCCGAGGAGCGTCTTGCCACATGTCAACACTGGGTCTGAATGAGCGCCTCCAGGAGAAAAGCCCCAGCAAGACGCGCCCCAAGGAGCGTCTTGCCACATGTCAGCACTCGGTCTGACTGAACGCCTCCAGGAGAGAAGCCCCAGCAAGACGCGCCCCGAGGAGCGTCTTGTCACATGTCAACACTATGTCTGACTGAGCGCCTCCAGGAGAGAAGCCCCAGCAAGACGTGCCCCGAGGAGCGTCTGGCCACATGTCAGCACTCTGTCTGACTGTGCGCCTCCAGGAGAGAGGCCCCAAGCAAGACGCGCCCCGAGGAGCGTCTTGCCACGTGTCAACACTGGGTCTGACTGAGCGTCTCCAGGAGAGAGGCCCAAGCAAGACGCGCCCCGAGGAGCGTCTTGCCACATGTCACCACTGGGTCTGACTGAGCGCCTCCAGGAGAGAGGCCCAAGCAAGACGCGCCCCGAGGAGCGTCTTGCCACATGTAAGCACTGGGTCTGACTGAGCGCCTCCAGGAGAGAAGCCCCAGCAAGACACACCCCGAGGAGCGTCTTGCCACATGTAAGCACTGGGTCTGACTGAGCGCCTCGAGGAGAGAGGCCCCAGCAAGGCGCGCCCCGAGGAGCGTCTTGCCTTATGTCAGCACTCGGTCTGACTGAGCGCCTCCAGGAGAGAGGCCCAAGCAAGACGCGCCCCGAGGAGCGTCTTGCCACATGTCAACAATGGGTCTGACTGAGGGCCTCCAGGAGAGAAGCCCAAGCAAGACGCGCCCCGAGGAGCGTCTTGCCACATGTCAACAATGGGTCTGACTGAGCACCTCCAGGAGAGAGGCCCAAGCAAGACTCGCCCCGAGGAGCGTCTTGACTCATGTCAACACTGGGGCTGACAGAGGGCCTCCAGGAGAGAGGCCCAAGCAAGATGCGCCCCGAGGAGCGTCTTGCCACATGTAAACAATGGGTCTGACTGAGGGCCTCCAGGAGAGAAGCCCAAGCAAGACGCGCCCCGAGGAGCGTCTTGCCACATGTCAGCACTCGGTCTGACTGAGCGCCTCCAGGAGAGAGGCCCCAGCAAGACGCGCCCCGAGGAGCGTCTGCACACATGTCAGCACTCTGTCTGACTGTGCGCCTCCAGGAGAGAGGCCCCAAGCAAGACGCGCCCCGAGGAGCATCTTGCCACATGTCAACAATGAGTCTGACTGAGGGCCTCCAGGAGAGAAGCCCAAGCAAGACGCGCCCCGAGGAGCGTCTTGCCACATGTCAGCACTCGGTCTGACTGAACGCCTCCAGGAGAGAAGCCCCAGCAAGACGCGCCCCGAGGAGCGTCTTGCCACATGTCAGCACTCGGTCTGACTGAGCTCCTCCAGGAGAGAGGCCCAAGCAAGACGCGCCCCGAGGAGCGTCTTGCCACACATCAACAATGGATCTGACTGAGGGCCTCCATGAGAGAAGCCCAAGCAAGACGCGCCCCGAGGAGCGTCTTGTCACATGTCACCACTAGGTCTGACTGAGCGCCTCCAGGAGAGAAGCCCCAGCAAGACGCGCCCCGAGGAGCGTCTTACCACATGTCAGCACTCGGTCTGACTGAACGCCTCCAGGAGAGAAGCCCAAGCAAGACGCGCCCCGAGGAGCTCCTTGCCACATGTCAGCACTCGGTCTGACTGAACACCTCCAGGAGAGAAGCCCCAGCAAGTCACACCCCGAGGAGCGTCTTGCCACATGTAAGCACTGGGTCTGACTGAGCGCCTACAGGAGAGAGGCCCCAGCAAGACGCGCACCGAGGAGCGTCTTGCCTTATGTCAACACTCGGTCTGACTGAGCGCCTCCAGGAGAGAGGCCCAAGCAAGACGCGCCCCGAGGAGCGTCTTGCCACATGTCAACAATGGGTCTGACTGAGGACCTCCAGGAGAGAAGCCCAAGAAAGACGCGCCCCGAGGAGCGTCTTGCCACATGTCAACAATGGGTCTGACTGAGGGCCTCCAAGAGAGAAGCCCAAGCAAGATGCGCCCCGAGGAGCGTCTTGCAACATGTCAACACTGGGTCTGACTGAGCACCTCCAGGAGAGAGGCCCAAGCAAGACTCGCCCCGAGGAGCGTCTTGACACATCTTAACACTGGGGCTGACAGAGGGCCTCCAGGAGAGAGGCCCAAGCAAGATGCGCCCCGAGGAGCGTCTTGCCACATGTAAACAATGGGTCTTACTGAGGGCCTCCAGGAGAGAAGCCCAAGCAAGACGCGCCCCGAGGAGCGTCTTAGCACATGTCAGCACTCGGTCTGACAGAGCGCCTCCAGGAGAGAGGCCCCAGCAAGACGCGCCCCGAGGAGCGTCTTGCCACATGTAAGCACTGGGTCTGACTGAGCGCCTCCAGGAGAGAGGCCCCAGCAAGACGCGCCCCGAGGAGCGTCTTGCCTTATGTCAGCACTCGGTCTGACTGAGCGCCTCCAGGAGAGAGGCCCAAGCAAGACACGCCCCGAGGAGCGTCTTGCCACATGTCAACAATGGGTCTGACTGAGGGCCTCCAGGAGAGAAGCCCAAGCAAGATGCGCCCAAAGGAGCGTCTTGCCACATGTAAACAATGGGTCTGACTGAGGGCCTCCAGGAGAGAAGCCCAAGCAAGACGCGCCCCGAGGAGCGTCTTGCCACATGTCAGCACTCGGTCTGACTGAGCGCCTCCAGGAGAGAGGCCCAAGCAAGACGCGCCCTGAGGAGCGTCTTGCCACATATCAGCAATTGGTCTGACTGAGGGCCTCCATGAGAGAAGCCCAAGCAAGACGCGCCCCGTGGAGCGTCTTGCCACATGTCACCACTGGGTCTGACTGAGCGCCTCCAGGAGAGAGGCCCAAGTAAGACGCGCCCCGAGGAGCGTCTTGCCACGTGTCAACACTGGGTCTGACTGAGCGTCTCCAGGAGAGAGGCCCAAGCAAGACGCGCCCCGAGGAGCGTCTTGCCACATGTCAGCACTGAGTCTGACTGAGCGCCTCCAGGAGAGAAGCCCCAGCAAGACGCGCGCCGAGGAGCGTCTTACCACATGTCAGCACTCGGTCTGACTGAACGCCTCCAGGAGAGAAGCCCAAGCAAGACGCGCCCCGAGGAGCGTCTTGCCACATGTCAGCACTCGGTCTGACTGAACGCCTCCAGGAGAGAAGCCCCAGCAAGACACGCCCCGAGGAGCGTCTTGCCACATGTAAGCACTGGGTCTGACTGAGCGCCTCCAGGAGAGAGGCCCAAGCAAGACGCGCCCCGCGGAGCGTCTTGCCACATGTCAACAATGGGTCTGACTGAGGGCCTCCAGGAGAGAAGCCCAAGCAAGACGCGCCCCGAGGAGCGTCTTGCCACATGTCAGCACTCGGTCTGACTGAGCGACTCAAGGAGAGAGGCCCAAGCAAGACGCACCCCGGGGAGCGTCTTGACACATGTCAACACTGGGGCTGACAGAGGGCCTCCAGGAGAGAGGCCCAAGCAAGATGCACCCCGAGGAGCGTCTTGCCACATGTAAACAACGGGTCTGACTGAGGGCCTCCAAGAGAGAAGCCCAAGCAAGACGCGCCCCGAGGAGCGTCTTGCACCATGTCAGCACTGGGTCTGACTGAGCACCTCCAGGAGAGAGGCCCAAGCAAGACTCGCCCCGAGGAGCGTCTTGCCACATATCAACAATGGGTCTGACTGAGGGCCTCCATGAGAGAAGCCCAAGCAAGACGCGCCCCGAGGAGCATCTTGCCACATGTCAGCACTCGGTCTGACTGAGCGACTCCAGGAGAGAGGCCAAAGCAAGACGCACCCCGAGGAGCGTCTTGACACATGTCAACACTGGGGCTGACAGAGGGCCTCCAGGAGAGAGGCCCAAGCAAGATGCGCCCCGAGGAGCGTCTTGCCACATGTCAACAATGGGTCTGACTGAGGCCCTCCAAGAGAGAAGCCCAAGCAAGACGCTCCCCGAGGAGCGTCTTGCACCATGTCAACACTGGGTCTGACTGAGCACCTCCAGGAGAGAGGCCCAAGCAAGACTCACCCCGAGGAGCGTCTTGCCACATATCAACAATGGGTCTGACTGAGGGCCTCCATGAGAGAAGCCCAAGCAAGATGCGCCCAGAGGAGCGTCTTGCCACATGTCAGCACTCTGTCTGACTGAGCGCCTCCAGGAGAGAGGCCCAAGCAAGACGCGCCCCGAGGAGCGTCTTGCCACATATCAACAATGTGTCTGACTGAGGGCCTCCATGAGAGAAGCCCAAGCAAGACGCGCCCCGAGGAGCGTCTTGTCACGTGTCAACACTGGGTCTGACTGAGCGTCTCCAGGAGAGAGGCCCAAGCAAGACGCGCCCCGAGGAGCGTCTTGCCACATGTCACCACTGGGTCTGACTGAGCGCCTCCGGGAGAGAGGCCCAAGCAAGACGCGCCCCGAGGAGCGTCTTGCCACATGTCAACAATGAGTCTGACTGAGGGCCTCCAGGAGAGAAGCCCAAGAAAGACGCGTCCCGAGGAGTGTCTTGCCACATGTCAGCACTCGGTCTGACTGAACGCCTCCAGGAGAGAAGCCCCAGCAAGACGCGCCCAGAGGAGCGTTTGCCACATGTAAGCACTGGGTCTGACTGAGCGCCTCCAGGAGAGAGGCCCCAGCAAGACGCGCCCCGAGGAGCGTCTTGCCTTATGTCAGCACTCGGTCTGACTGAGCGCCTCCAGGAGAGAGGCCCAAGCAAGACGCGTCCCGAGGAGTGTCTTGCCACATGTCAACAATGAGTCTGACTGAGGGCCTCCAGGAGAGAAGCCCAAGCAAGACGCGTCCCGAGGAGTGTCTTGCCACATGTCAACAATGGGTCTGACTGAGGGCCTCCAGGAGAGAAGCCCAAGCAAGACGCACCCCGAGGAGCGTCTTGCCACATGTCAGCACTCGGTCTGACTGAGCGCCTCCAGGAGAGAGGCCCAAGCAAGACGCGCCCCGAGGAGCGTCTTGCTACATATCAACAATGGGTCTGACTGAGGGCCTCCATGAGAGAAGCCCAAGCAAGACGCGCCCCGAGGAGCGTCTTGTCACGTGTCAACACTGGGTCTGACTGAGCGTCTCCAGGAGAGAGGCCCAAGCAAGACGCGCCCCGAGGAGCGTCTTGCCACATGTAAGCACTGGGTCTGACTGAGCGCCTCCAGGAGAGAGGCCCCAGCAAGACGCGCCCCGAGGAGCGTCTTGCCTTATCTCAGCACTCGGTCTGACTGAGCGCCTCCAGGAGAGAGGCCCAAGCAAGACGCGCCCCGAGGAGCGTCTTGCCACATGTCAACAATGGGTCTGAATGAGCGCCTCCAGGAGAGAGGCCCAAGCAAGACGCGCCCCGTGGAGCGTCTTGCCACATGTCACCACTGGGTCTGACTGAGCGCCTCCAGGAGAGAGGCCCAAGCAAGACGCGCCCCGAGGAGCGTCTTGCCACATGTCAACAATGGGTCTGACTGAGGGCCTCCAGGAGAGAAGCCCAAGCAAGACGCGTCCCGAGGAGCGTCTTGCCACATGTCAGCACTCGGTCTGACTGAACGCCTCCAGGAGAGAAGCCCCAGCAAGACGCGCCCCGAGGAGCGTCTTGCCACATGTAAGCACTGGGTCTGACTGAGCGCCTCCAGGAGAGAAGCCCCAGCAAGACGCGCCCCGAGGAGCGTCTTGCCACATGTAAGCACTGGGTCTGACTGAGCGCCTCCAGGAGAGAGGCCCAAGCAAGACGAGCCCCGAGGAGCGTCTTACCACATGTCAGCACTCGGTCTGACTGAACGCCTCCAGGAGAGAAGCCCAAGCAAGACGCGCCCCGAGGAGCGTCTTGCCACAGGTCAGCACTCGGTCTGACTGCACGCCTCCAGGAGAGAAGCCCCAGCAAGACACGCCCCGAGGAGCGTCTTGCCTTATGTCAGCACTCGGTCTGACTGAGCGCCTCCAGGAGAGAGGCCCAAGCAAGACGCGCCCCGCGGAACGTCTTGCCACATGTCAACAATGGGTCTGACTGAGGGCCTCCAGGAGAGAAGCCCAAGCAAGACGCGCCCCGAGGAGCGTCTTGCCACATGTCAGCACTCGGTCTGACTGAGCGACTCCAGGAGAGAGGCCCAAGCAAGACGCACCCCGGGGAGCGTCTTGACACATGTCAACACCGGGGCTGACAGAGGGCCTCCAGGAGAGAGGCCCAAGCAAGATGCGCCCCGAGGAGCGTCTTGCCACATGTAAACAATGGGTCTGACTGAGGGCCTCCAAGAGAGAAGCTCAAGCAAGACGCGCCCCGAGGAGCGTCTTGCACCATGTTACACTGGGTCTGACTGAGCACCTCCAGGAGAGAGGCCCAAGCAAGACTCGCCCCGAGGAGCGTCTTGCCACATATCAACAATGGGTCTGACTGAGGGCCTCCATGAGAGAAGCCCAAGCAAGACGCGTCCCGAGGAGCGTCTTGCCTTATGTCAGCACTCGGTCTGACTGAGCGCCTCCAGGAGAGAGGCCCAAGCAAGACGCGCCCCGCGGAACGTCTTGCCACATGTCAACAATGGGTCTGACTGAGGGCCTCCAGGAGAGAAGCCCAAGCAAGACGCGCCCCGAGGAGCGTCTTGCCACATGTCAGCACTCGGTCTGACTGAGCGACTCCAGGAGAGAGGCCCAAGCAAGACGCACCCCGGGGAGCGTCTTGACACATGTCAACACCGGGGCTGACAGAGGGCCTCCAGGAGAGAGGCCCAAGCAAGATGCGCCCCGAGGAGCGTCTTGCCACATGTAAACAATGGGTCTGACTGAGGGCCTCCAAGAGAGAAGCTCAAGCAAGACGCGCCCCGAGGAGCGTCTTGCACCATGTCAACACTGGGTCTGACTGAGCACCTCCAGGAGAGAGGCCCAAGCAAGACTCGCCCCGAGGAGCGTCTTGCCACATATCAACAATGGGTCTGACTGAGGGCCTCCATGAGAGAAGCCCAAGCAAGACGCGTCCCGAGGAGCGTCTTGCCTTATGTCAGCACTCGGTCTGACTGAGCGCCTCCAGGAGAGAGGCCCAAGCAAGACGCGCCCCGAGGAGCGTTTTGCCACATGTCAACAATGGGTCTGACTGAGGGCCTCCAGGAGAGAAGCCCAAGCAAGATGCGCCCAAAGGAGCGTCTTGCCACATGTAAACAATGGGTCTGACTGAGGGCCTCCAGGAGAGAAGCCCAAGCAAGACGCGCCCCGAGGAGCGTCTTGCCACATGTCAACACTGGGTCTGACTGAGCGCCTCCAGGAGAAAAGCCCCAGCAAGACGCGCCCCAAGGAGCGTCTTGCCACATGTCAGCACTCGGTCTGACTGAACGCCTCCAGGAGAGAAGCCCCAGCAAGACGCGCCCCGAGGAGCGTCTTGTCACATGTCAACACTAAGTCTGACTGAGCGCCTCCAGGAGAGAAGCCCCAGCAAGACGTGCCCCGAGGAGCGTCTGGCCACATGTCAGCACTCTGTCTGACTGTGCGCCTCCAGGAGAGAGGCCCCAAGCAAGACGCGCCCCGAGGAGCGTCTTGCCACGTGTCAACACTGGGTCTGACTGAGCGTCTCCAGGAGAGAGGCCCAAGCAAGACGCGCCCCGAGGAGCGTCTTGCCACATGTCACCACTGGGTCTGACTGAGCGCCTCCAGGAGAGAGGCCCAAGCAAGACGCGCCCCGAGGAGCGTCTTGCCACATGTAAGCACTGGGTCTGACTGAGCGCCTCCAGGAGAGAAGCCCCAGCAAGACACACCCCGAGGAGCGTCTTGCCACATGTAAGCACTGGGTCTGACTGAGCGCCTCCAGGAGAGAGGCCCCAGCAAGGCGCGCCCCGAGGAGCGTCTTGCCTTATGTCAGCACTCGGTCTGACTGAGCGCCTCCAGGAGAGAGGCCCAAGCAAGACGCGCCCCGAGGAGCGTCTTGCCACATGTCAACAATGGGTCTGACTTAGGGCCTCCAGGAGAGAAGCCAAAGCAAGACGCGCCCCGAGGAGCGTCTTGCCACATGTCAACAATGGGTCTGACTGAGCACCTCCAGGAGAGAGGCCCAAGCAAGACTCGCCCCGAGGAGCGTCTTGACTCATGTCAACACTGGGGCTGACAGAGGGCCTCCAGGAGAGAGGCCCAAGCAAGATGCGCCCCGAGGAGCGTCTTGCCACATGTAAACAATTGGTCTGACTGAGGGCCTCCAGGAGAGAAGCCCAAGCAAGACGCGCCCCGAGGAGCGTCTTGCCACATGTCAGCACTCGGTCTGACTGAGCGCCTCCAGGAGAGAGGCCCCAGCAAGACGCGCCCCGAGGAGCGTCTGCACACATGTCAGCACTCTGTCTGACTGTGCGCCTCCAGGAGAGAGGCCCCAAGCAAGACGCGCCCCGAGGAGCATCTTGCCACATGTCAACAATGAGTCTGACTGAGGGCCTCCAGGAGAGAAGCCCAAGCAAGACGCGCCCCGAGGAGCGTCTTGCCACATGTCTGCACTCGGTCTGACTGAACGCCTCCAGGAGAGAAGCCCCAGCAAGACGCGCCCCGAGGAGCGTCTTGCCACATGTCAGCACTCGGTCTGACTGAGCTCCTCCAGGAGAGAGGCCCAAGCAAGACGCGCCCCGAGGAGCGTCTTGCCACACATCAACAATGGATCTGACTGAGGGCCTCCATGAGAGAAGCCCAAGCAAGACGCGCCCCGAGGAGCGTCTTGTCACATGTCACCACTAGGTCTGACTGAGCGCCTCCAGGAGAGAAGCCCCAGCAAGACGCGCCCCGAGGAGCGTCTTACCACATGTCAGCACTCGGTCTGACTGAACGCCTCCAGGAGAGAAGCCCAAGCAAGACGCGCCCCGAGGAGCTCCTTGCCACATGTCAGCACTCGGTCTGACTGAACACCTCCAGGAGAGAAGCCCCAGCAAGTCACACCCCGAGGAGCGTCTTGCCACATGTAAGCACTGGGTCTGACTGAGCGCCTACAGGAGAGAGGCCCCAGCAAGACGCGCACCGAGGAGCGTCTTGCCTTATGTCAGCACTCGGTCTGACTGAGCGCCTCCAGGAGAGAGGCCCAATTAAGACGCGCCCCGAGGAGCGTCTTGCCACATGTCAACAATGGGTCTGACTGAGGACCTCCAGGAGAGAAGCCCAAGAAAGACGCGCCCCGAGGAGCGTCTTGCCACATGTCAACAATGGGTCTGACTGAGGGCCTCCAAGAGAGAAGCCCAAGCAAGATGCGCCCCGAGGAGCGTCTTGCAACATGTCAACACTGGGTCTGACTGAGCACCTCCAGGAGAGAGGCCCAAGCAAGACTCGCCCCGAGGAGCGTCTTGACACATCTTAACACTGGGGCTGACAGAGGGCCTCCAGGAGAGAGGCCCAAGCAAGATGCGCCCCGAGGAGCGTCTTGCCACATGTAAACAATGGGTCTTACTGAGGGCCTCCAGGAGAGAAGCCCAAGCAAGACGCGCCCTGAGGAGCGTCTTAGCACATGTCAGCACTCGGTCTGACAGAGCGCCTCCAGGAGAGAGGCCCCAGCAAGACGCGCCCCGAGGAGCGTCTTGCCACATGTAAGCACTGGGTCTGACTGAGCGCCTCCAGGAGAGAGGCCCCAGCAAGACGCGCCCCGAGGAGCGTCTTGCCTTATGTCAGCACTCGGTCTGACTGAGCGCCTCCAGGAGAGAGGCCCAAGCAAGACACGCCCCGAGGAGCGTCTTGCCACATGTCAACAATGGGTCTGACTGAGGGCCTCCAGGAGAGAAGCCCAAGCAAGATGCGCCCAAAGGAGCGTCTTGCCACATGTAAACAATGGGTCTGACTGAGGGCCTCCAGGAGAGAAGCCCAAGCAAGACGCGCCCCGAGGAGCGTCTTGCCACATGTCAGCACTCGGTCTGACTGAGCGCCTCCAGGAGAGAGGCCCAAGCAAGACGCGCCCTGAGGAGCGTCTTGCCACATATCAGCAATTGGTCTGACTGAGGGCCTCCATGAGAGAAGCCCAAGCAAGACGCGCCCCGTGGAGCGTCTTGCCACATGTCACCACTGGGTCTGACTGAGCGCCTCCAGGAGAGAGGCCCAAGTAAGACGCGCCCCGAGGAGCGTCTTGCCACGTGTCAACACTGGGTCTGACTGAGCGTCTCCAGGAGAGAGGCCCAAGCAAGACGCGCCCCGAGGAGCGTCTTGCCACATGTCAGCACTGAGTCTGACTGAGCGCCTCCAGGAGAGAAGCCCCAGCAAGACGCGCGCCGAGGAGCGTCTTACCACATGTCAGCACTCGGTCTGACTGAACGCCTCCAGGAGAGAAGCCCAAGCAAGACGCGCCCCGAGGAGCGTCTTGCCACATGTCAGCACTCGGTCTGACTGAACGCCTCCAGGAGAGAAGCCCCAGCAAGACACGCCCCGAGGAGCGTCTTGCCACATGTAAGCACTGGGTCTGACTGAGCGCCTCCAGGAGAGAGGCCCAAGCAAGACGCGCCCCGCGGAGCGTCTTGCCACATGTCAACAATGGGTCTGACTGAGGGCCTCCAGGAGAGAAGCCCAAGCAAGACGCGCCCCGAGGAGCGTCTTGCCACATGTCAGCACTCGGTCTGACTGAGCGACTCAAGGAGAGAGGCCCAAGCAAGACGCACCCCGGGGAGCGTCTTGACACATGTCAACACTGGGGCTGACAGAGGGCCTCCAGGAGAGAGGCCCAAGCAAGATGCACCCCGAGGAGCGTCTTGCCACATGTAAACAACGGGTCTGACTGAGGGCCTCCAAGAGAGAAGCCCAAGCAAGACGCGCCCCGAGGAGCGTCTTGCACCATGTCAGCACTGGGTCTGACTGAGCACCTCCAGGAGAGAGGCCCAAGCAAGACTCGCCCCGAGGAGGTTCTTGCCACATATCAACAATGGGTCTGACTGAGGGCCTCCATGAGAGAAGCCCAAGCAAGACGCGCCCCGAAGAGCATCTTGCCACATGTCAGCACTCGGTCTGACTGAGCGACTCCAGGAGAGAGGCCAAAGCAAGACGCACCCCGAGGAGCGTCTTGACACATGTCAACACTGGGGCTGACAGAGGGCCTCCAGGAGAGAGGCCCAAGCAAGATGCGCCCCGAGGAGCGTCTTGCCACATGTCAACAATGGGTCTGACTGAGGCCCTCCAAGAGAGAAGCCCAAGCAAGACGCTCCCCGAGGAGCGTCTTGCACCATGTCAACACTGGGTCTGACTGAGCAACTCCAGGAGAGAGGCCCAAGCAAGACTCACCCCGAGGAGCGTCTTGCCACATATCAACAATGGGTCTGACTGAGGGCCTCCATGAGAGAAGCCCAAGCAAGATGCGCCCAGAGGAGCGTCTTGCCACATGTCAGCACTCTGTCTGACTGAGCGCCTCCAGGAGAGAGGCCCAAGCAAGACGCGCCCCGAGGAGCGTCTTGCCACATATCAACAATGTGTCTGACTGAGGGCCTCCATGAGAGAAGCCCAAGCAAGACGCGCCCCGAGGAGCGTCTTGTCACGTGTCAACACTGGGTCTGACTGAGCGTCTCCAGGAGAGAGGCCCAAGCAAGACGCGCCCCGAGGAGCGTCTTGCCACATGTCACCACTGGGTCTGACTGAGCGCCTCCGGGAGAGAGGCCCAAGCAAGACGCGCCCCGAGGAGCGTCTTGCCACATGTCAACAATGAGTCTGACTGAGGGCCTCCAGGAGAGAAGCCCAAGAAAGACGCGTCCCGAGGAGTGTCTTGCCACATGTCAGCACTCGGTCTGACTGAACGCCTCCAGGAGAGAAGCCCCAGCAAGACGCGCCCAGAGGAGCGTTTGCCACATGTAAGCACTGGGTCTGACTGAGCGCCTCCAGGAGAGAGGCCCCAGCAAGACGCGCCCCGAGGAGCGTCTTGCCTTATGTCAGCACTCGGTCTGACTGAGCGCCTCCAGGAGAGAGGCCCAAGCAAGACGCGTCCCGAGGAGTGTCTTGCCACATGTCAACAATGAGTCTGACTGAGGGCCTCCAGGAGAGAAGCCCAAGCAAGACGCGTCCCGAGGAGTGTCTTGCCACATGTCAACAATGGGTCTGACTGAGGGCCTCCAGGAGAGAAGCCCAAGCAAGACGCACCCCGAGGAGCGTCTTGCCACATGTCAGCACTCGGTCTGACTGAGCGCCTCCAGGAGAGAGGCCCAAGCAAGACGCGCCCCGAGGAGCGTCTTGCTACATATCAACAATGGGTCTGACTGAGGGCCTCCATGAGAGAAGCCCAAGCAAGACGCGCCCCGAGGAGCGTCTTGTCACGTGTCAACACTGGGTCTGACTGAGCGTCTCCAGGAGAGAGGCCCAAGCAAGACGCGCCCCGAGGAGCGTCTTGCCACATGTAAGCACTGGGTCTGACTGAGCGCCTCCAGGAGAGAGGCGCCAGCAAGACGCGCCCCGAGGAGCGTCTTGCCTTATCTCAGCACTCGGTCTGACTGAGCGCCTCCAGGAGAGAGGCCCAAGCAAGACGCGCCCCGAGGAGCGTCTTGCCACATGTCAACAATGGGTCTGAATGAGCGCCTCCAGGAGAGAGGGCCAAGCAAGACGCGCCCCGTGGAGCGTCTTGCCACATGTCACCACTGGGTCTGACTGAGCGCCTCCAGGAGAGAGGCCCAAGCAAGACGCGCCCCGAGGAGCGTCTTGCCACATGTCAACAATGGGTCTGACTGAGGGCCTCCAGGAGAGAAGCCCAAGCAAGACGCGTCCCGAGGAGCGTCTTGCCACATGTCAGCACTCGGTCTGACTGAACGCCTCCAGGAGAGAAGCCCCAGCAAGACGCGCCCCGAGGAGCGTCTTGCCACATGTAAGCACTGGGTCTGACTGAGCGCCTCCAGGAGAGAAGCCCCAGCAAGACGCGCCCCGAGGAGCGTCTTGCCACATGTAGGCACTCGGTCTGACTGAGCGCCTCCAGGAGAGAGGCCCAAGCAAGACGAGCCCCGAGGAGCGTCTTACCACATGTCAGCACTCGGTCTGACTGAACGCCTCCAGGAGAGAAGCCCAAGCAAGACGCGCCCCGAGGAGCGTCTTGCCACAGGTCAGCACTCGGTCTGACTGCACGCCTCCAGGAGAGAAGCCCCAGCAAGACACGCCCCGAGGAGCGTCTTGCCTTATGTCAGCACTCGGTCTGACTGAGCGCCTCCAGGAGAGAGGCCCAAGCAAGACGCGCCCCGCGGAACGTCTTGCCACATGTCAACAATGGGTCTGACTGAGGGCCTCCAGGAGAGAAGCCCAAGCAAGACGCGCCCCGAGGAGCGTCTTGCCACATGTCAGCACTCGGTCTGACTGAGCGACTCCAGGAGAGAGGCCCAAGCAAGACGCACCCCGGGGAGCGTCTTGACACATGTCAACACCGGGGCTGACAGAGGGCCTCCAGGAGAGAGGCCCAAGCAAGATGCGCCCCGAGGAGCGTCTTGCCACATGTAAACAATGGGTCTGACTGAGGGCCTCCAAGAGAGAAGCTCAAGCAAGACGCGCCCCGAGGAGCGTCTTGCACCATGTTACACTGGGTCTGACTGAGCACCTCCAGGAGAGAGGCCCAAGCAAGACTCGCCCCGAGGAGCGTCTTGCCACATATCAACAATGGGTCTGACTGAGGGCCTCCATGAGAGAAGCCCAAGCAAGACGCGTCCCAAGGAGCGTCTTGCCACATGTCAGCACTCGGTCTGACTGAGCGACTCCAGGAGAGAGGCCAAAGCAAGACGCACCCCGAGGAGCGTCTTGCCACATGTCAACAATGGGTCTGACTGAGGGCCTCCAAGAGAGAAGCCCAAGCAAGACGCGCCCCGAGGAGCGTCTTGCACCATGTCAACACTGGGTCTGACTGAGCACCTCCAGGAGAGAGGCCCAAGCAAGACTCGCCCCGAGGAGCGTCTTGCCACATATCAACAATGGGTCTGACTGAGGGCCTCCATGAGAGAAGCCCAAGCAAGACGCGCCCCGAGGAGCGTCTTGCCTTATGTCAGCACTCGGTCTGACTGAGCGCCTCCAGGAGAGAGGCCCAAGCAAGACGCGCCCCGCGGAACGTCTTGCCACATGTCAACAATGGGTCTGACTGAGGGCCTCCAGGAGAGAAGCCCAAGCAAGACGCGCCCCGAGGAGCGTCTTGCCACATGTCAGCACTCGGTCTGACTGAGCGACTCCAGGAGAGAGGCCCAAGCAAGACGCACCCCGGGGAGCGTCTTGACACATGTCAACACCGGGGCTGACAGAGGGCCTCCAGGAGAGAGGCCCAAGCAAGATGCGCCCCGAGGAGCGTCTTGCCACATGTAAACAATGGGTCTGACTGAGGGCCTCCAAGAGAGAAGCTCAAGCAAGACGCGCCCCGAGGAGCGTCTTGCACCATGTTACACTGGGTCTGACTGAGCACCTCCAGGAGAGAGGCCCAAGCAAGACTCGCCCCGAGGAGCGTCTTGCCACATATCAACAATGGGTCTGACTGAGGGCCTCCATGAGAGAAGCCCAAGCAAGACGCGTCCCAAGGAGCGTCTTGCCACATGTCAGCACTCGGTCTGACTGAGCGACTCCAGGAGAGAGGCCAAAGCAAGATGCACCCCGAGGAGCGTCTTGCCACATGTCAACAATGGGTCTGACTGAGGGCCTCCAAGAGAGAAGCCCAAGCAAGACGCGCCCCGAGGAGCGTCTTGCACCATGTCAACACTGGGTCTGACTGAGCACCTCCAGGAGAGAGGCCCAAGCAAGACTCGCCCCGAGGAGCGTCTTGCCACATATCAACAATGGGTCTGACTGAGGGCCTCCATGAGAGAAGCCCAAGCAAGACGCGCCCCGAGGAGCGTCTTGCCACATGTCAGCACTCGGTCTGACTGAGCGCCTCCAGGAGAGAGGCCCAAGCAAGACGCGCCCCGAGGAGCGTCTTGCCACATATCAACAATGGGTCTGACTGAGGGCCTCCATGAGAGAAGCCCAAGCAAGACGCGCCCCGAGGAGCATCTTATCACGTGTCAACACTGGGTCTGACTGAGCGTCTCCAGGAGAGAGGCCCAAGCAAGACGCGCCCCGAGGAGCGTCTTGCCACATGTCACCACCGGGTCTGACTGAGCGCCTCCAGGAGAGAGGCCCAAGCAAGACGCGCCCCGAGGAGCGTCTTGCCACATGTCAACAATGAGTCTGACTGAGGGCCTCCAGGAGAGAAGCCCAAGCAAGACGCGTCCCGAGGAGTGTCTTGCCACATGTCAGCACTGGGTCTGACTGAGCGCCTCCAGGAGAGAGGCCCCAGCAAGACGCGCCCCGAGGAGCGTCTTGCCTTATGTCAGCACTCGGTCTGACTGAGCGCCTCCAGGAGAGAGGCCCAAGCAAGACGCGTCCCGAGGAGTGTCTTGCCACATGTCAACAATGAGTCTGACTGAGGGCCTCCAGGAGAGAAGCCCAAGCAAGACGCGTCCCGAGGAGTGTCTTGCCACATGTCAACAATGGGTCTGACTGAGGGCCTCCAGGAGAGAAGCCCAAGCAAGACGCGCCCCGAGGAGCGTCTTGCCACATGTCAGCACTCGGTCTGACTGAGCGCCTCCAGGAGAGAGGCCCAAGCAAGACGCACCCCGAGGAGCGTCTTGACACATTTCAACACTGGGGCTGACAGAGGAACTCCAGGAGAGAGGCCCAAGCAAGATGCGCCCCGAGGAGCGTCTTGCCACATGTAAACAATGGGTCTGACTGAGGGCCTCCAGGAGAGAAGCCCAAGCAAGACGCGCCCCGAGGAGCGTCTTGCCACATGTCAGCACTCGGTCTGACTGAGCGACTCTAGGAGAGAGGCCCAAGCAAGACGCACCCCGAGAAGCGTCTTGACACATGTCAACACTGGGGCTGACAGAGGGCCTCCAGGAGAGAGGCCCAAGCAAGATACGCCCCGAGGAGCGTCTTGCCACATGTCAACAATGGGTCTGACTGAGGGCCTCCAAGAGAGAAGCCCAAGCAAGACGCGCCCCGAGGAGCGTCTTGCACCATGTCAACACTGGGTCTGACTGAGCACCTCCAGGAGAGAGGCCCAAGCAAGACTCGCCCCGAGGAGCGTCTTGCCACATATCAACAATGGGTCTGACTGTGGGCCTCCATGAGAGAAGCCCAAGCAAGACGCGCCCCGAGGAGCGTCTTGCCACATGTCAGCACTCGGTCTGACTGAGCGCCTCCAGGAGAGAGGCCCAAGCAAGACGCGCCCCGAGGAGCGTCTTGCCACATATCAACAATGGGTCTGACTGAGGGCCTCCATGAGAGAAGCCCAAGCAAGACGTGCCCCGAGGAGCGTCTTGTCACGTGTCAACACTGGGTCTGACTGAGCGTCTCCAGGAGAGAGGCCCAAGCAAGACGCGCCCCGAGGAGCGTCTTGCCACATGTCACCACTGGGTCTGACTGAGCGCCTCCAGCAGAGAGGCCCAAGCAAGACGCGCCCTGAGGAGCGTCTTGCCACATGTCAACAATGAGTCTGACTGAGGGCCTCCAGGAGAGAAGCCCAAGCAAGACGCGTCCCGAGGAGTGTCTTGCCACATGTCAGCACTCAGTCTGACTGAACGCCTCCAGGAGAGAAGCCCCAGCAAGACGCGCCCCGAGGAGCGTCTTGCCACATGTAAGCACTGGGTTTGACTGAGCGCCTCCAGGAGAGAGGCCCCAGCAAGACTTGCCCCGAGGAGCGTCTTGCCTTATGTCAGCACTCGGTCTGACTGAGCGCCTCCAGGAGAGAGGCCCAAGCAAGACGCGTCCCGAGGAGTGTCTTGCCACATGTCAACAATGAGTCTGACTGAGGGCCTCCAGGAGAGAAGCCCAAGCAAGACGCGTCCCGAGGAGTGTCTTGCCACATGTCAACAATGGGTCTGACTGAGGGCCTCCAGGAGAGAAGCCCAAGCAAGACGCGCCCCGAGGAGCGTCTTGCCACATGTCAGCACTCGGTCTGACTGAGCGCCTCCAGGAGAGAGGCCCAAGCAAGACGCACCCCGAGGAGCGTCTTGACACATGTCAACACTGGGGCTGACAGAGGAACTCCAGGAGAGAGGCCCAAGCAAGATGCGCCCCGAGGAGCGTCTTGCCACATGTAAACAATGGGTCTGACTGAGGGCCTCCAGGAGAGAAGCCCAAGCAAGACGCGCCCCGAGGAGCGTCTTGCCACATGTCAGCACTCGGTCTGACAGAGCGCCTCCAGGAGAGAGGCCCAAGCAAGACGCGCCCCGAGGAGCGTCTTGCCACATATCAACAATGGGTCTGACTGAGGGCCTCCATGAGAGAAGCCCAAGCAAGACGCGCCCCGAGGAGCGTCTTGTCACGTGTCAACACTGGGTCTGACTGAGCGTCTCCAGGAGAGAGGCCCAAGCAAGACGCGCCCCGAGGAGCGTCTTGCCACATGTCACCACTGGGTCTGACTGAGCGCCTCCAGGAGAGAAGCCCCAGCAAGACGCGACCCGAGGAGCGTCTTGCCACATGTAAGCACTGGGTCTGACTGAGCGCCTCCAGGAGAGAGGCCCAAGCAAGACGCGCCCCGAGGAGCGTCTTGCCACATGTAAGCACTGGGTCTGACTGAGCGCCTCCAGGAGAGAGGCCCAAGCAAGACGCGCCCCGAGGAGCGTCTTGCCACATATCAACAATGGGTCTGACTGAGGGCCTCCATGAGAGAAGCCCAAGCAAGACGTGCCCCGAGGAGCGTCTTGTCAAGTGTCAACACTGGGTCTGACTGAGCGTCTCCAGGAGAGAGGCCCAAGCAAGACGCGCCCCGAGGAGCGTCTTGCCACATGTCAACAATGAGTCTGACTGAGGGCCTCCAGGAGAGAAGCCCAAGCAAGACGCGCCCCGAGGAGCGTCTTGCCACATGTCAACAATGAGTCTGACTGAGGGCCTCCAGGAGAGAAGCCCAAGCAAGACGCGCCCCGAGGAGCGTCTTGCCACATGTCAGCACTCGGTCTGACTGAGCGACTCCAGGAGAGAGGCCCAAGCAAGACGCACCCCGAGAAGCGTCTTGACACATGTCAACACTGGGGCTGACAGAGGGCCTCCAGGAGAGAGGCCCAAGCAAGATACGCCCCGAGGAGCGTCTTGCCACATGTCAACAATGGGTCTGACTGAGGGCCTCCAAGAGAGAAGCCCAAGCAAGACGCGCCCCGAGGAGCGTCTTGCACCATGTCAACACTGGGTCTGACTGAGCACCTCCAGGAGAGAGGCCCAAGCAAGACTCGCCCCGAGGAGCGTCTTGCCACATATCAACAATGGGTCTGACTGAGGGCCTCCATGAGAGAAGCCCAAGCAAGACGCGCCCCGAGGAGCGTCTTGCCACATGTCAGCACTCGGTCTGACTGAGCGCCTCCAGGAGAGAGGCCCAAGCAAGACGCGCCCCGAGGAGCGTCTTGCCACATATCAACAATGGGTCTGACTGAGGGCCTCCATGAGAGAAGCCCAAGCAAGACGTGCCCCGAGGAGCGTCTTGTCACGTGTCAACACTGGGTCTGACTGAGCGTCTCCAGGAGAGAGGCCCAAGCAAGACGCGCCCCGAGGAGCGTCTTGCCACATGTCACCACTGGGTCTGACTGAGCGCCTCCAGCAGAGAGGCCCAAGCAAGACGCGCCCTGAGGAGCGTCTTGCCACATGTCAACAATGAGTCTGACTGAGGGCCTCCAGGAGAGAAGCCCAAGCAAGACGCGTCCCGAGGAGTGTCTTGCCACATGTCAGCACTCAGTCTGACTGAACGCCTCCAGGAGAGAAGCCCCAGCAAGACGCGCCCCGAGGAGCGTCTTGCCACATGTAAGCACTGGGTTTGACTGAGCGCCTCCAGGAGAGAGGCCCCAGCAAGACTTGCCCCGAGGAGCGTCTTGCCTTATGTCAGCACTCGGTCTGACTGAGCGCCTCCAGGAGAGAGGCCCAAGCAAGACGCGTCCCGAGGAGTGTCTTGCCACATGTCAACAATGAGTCTGACTGAGGGCCTCCAGGAGAGAAGCCCAAGCAAGACGCGTCCCGAGGAGTGTCTTGCCACATGTCAACAATGGGTCTGACTGAGGGCCTCCAGGAGAGAAGCCCAAGCAAGACGCGCCCCAAGGAGCGTCTTGCCACATGTCAGCACTCGGTCTGACTGAGCGCCTCCAGGAGAGAGGCCCAAGCAAGACGCACCCCGAGGAGCGTCTTGACACATGTCAACACTGGGGCTGACAGAGGAACTCCAGGAGAGAGGCCCAAGCAAGATGCGCCCCGAGGAGCGTCTTGCCACATGTAAACAATGGGTCTGACTGAGGGCCTCCAGGAGAGAAGCCCAAGCAAGACGCGCCCCGAGGAGCGTCTTGCCACATGTCAGCACTCGGTCTGACAGAGCGCCTCCAGGAGAGAGGCCCAAGCAAGACGCGCCCCGAGGAGCGTCTTGCCACATATCAACAATGGGTCTGACTGAGGGCCTCCATGAGAGAAGCCCAAGCAAGACGCGCCCCGAGGAGCGTCTTGTCACGTGTCAACACTGGGTCTGACTGAGCGTCTCCAGGAGAGAGGCCCAAGCAAGACGCGCCCCGAGGAGCGTCTTGCCACATGTCACCACTGGGTCTGACTGAGCGCCTCCAGGAGAGAAGCCCCAGCAAGACGCGACCCGAGGAGCGTCTTGCCACATGTAAGCACTGGGTCTGACTGAGCGCCTCCAGGAGAGAGGCCCAAGCAAGACGCGCCCCGAGGAGCGTCTTGCCACATGTAAGCACTGGGTCTGACTGAGCGCCTCCAGGAGAGAGGCCCAAGCAAGACGCGCCCCGAGGAGCGTCTTGCCACATATCAACAATGGGTCTGACTGAGGGCCTCCATGAGAGAAGCCCAAGCAAGACGTGCCCCGAGGAGCGTCTTGTCACGTGTCAACACTGGGTCTGACTGAGCGTCTCCAGGAGAGAGGCCCAAGCAAGACGCGCCCCGAGGAGCGTCTTGCCACATGTCAACAATGAGTCTGACTGAGGGCCTCCAGGAGAGAAGCCCAAGCAAGACGCGCCCCGAGGAGCGTCTTGCCACATGTCAACAATGAGTCTGACTGAGGGCCTCCAGGAGAGAAGCCCAAGCAAGACGCGTCCCGAGGAGTGTCTTGCCACATGTCAGCACTCGGTCTGACTGAACGCCTCCAGGAGAGAAGCCCCAGCAAGACGCGCCCCGAGGAGCGTCTTGCCACATGTAAGCACTGGGTTTGACTGAGCGCCTCCAGGAGAGAGGCCCCAGCAAGACCTGCTCCGAGGAGTGTCTTGCCACATGTCAACAATGAGTCTGACTGAGGGCCTCCAGGAGAGAAGCCCAAGCAAGACGCGTCCCGAGGAGTGTCTTGCCACATGTCAACAATGGATCTGACTGAGGGCCTCCAGGAGAGAAGCCCAAGCAAGACGCGCCCCGAGGAGCGTCTTGACACATGTCAGCACTCGGTCTGACTGAGCGCCTCCAGGAGAGAGGCCCAAGCAAGACGCACCCCGAGGAGCGTCTTGACACATGTCAACACTGGGGCTGACAGAGGAACTCCAGGAGAGAGGCCCAAGCAAGATGCGCCCCGAGGAGCGTCTTGCCACATGTAAACAATGGGTCTGACTGAGGGCCTCCAGGAGAGAAGCCCAAGCAAGACGCGCCCCGAGGAGCGTCTTGCCACATGTCAGCACTCGGTCTGACAGAGCGCCTCCAGGAGAGAGGCCCAAGCAAGACGCGCCCCGAGGAGCGTCTTGCCACATATCAACAATGGGTCTGACTGAGGGCCTCCATGAGAGAAGCCCAAGCAAGACGCGCCCCGAGGAGCGTCTTGTCACGTGTCAACACTGGGTCTGACTGAGCGTCTCCAGGAGAGAGGCCCAAGCAAGACGCGCCCCGAGGAGCGTCTTGCCACATGTCACCACTGGGTCTGACTGAGCGCCTCCAGGAGAGAAGCCCCAGCAAGACGCGACCCGAGGAGCGTCTTGCCACATGTAAGCACTGGGTCTGACTGAGCGCCTCCAGGAGAGAGGCCCAAGCAAGACGCGCCCCGAGGAGCGTCTTGCCACATGTAAGCACTGGGTCTGACTGAGCGCCTCCAGGAGAGAGGCCCAAGCAAGACGCGCCCCGAGGAGCGTCTTGCCACATGTAAGCACTGGGTCTGACTGAGCGCCTCCAGGAGAGAAGCCCCAGCAAGACGCGCCCCGAGGAGCGTCTTACCACATGTCAGCACTCGGTCTGACTGAACGCCTCCAGGAGAGAAGCCCAAGCAAGACGCGCCCCGAGGAGCGTCTTGCCACATGTCAGCACTCGGTCTGACTGAACGCCTCCAGGAGAGAAGCCCCAGCAAGACATGCCCCGAGGAGCGTCTTGCCACATGTAAGCACTGGGTCTGACTGAGCGCCTCCAGGAGAGAGGCCCCAGCAAGACGCGCCCCGAGGAGAGTCTTGCCTTATGTCAGCACTCGGTCTGACTGAGCGCCTCCAGGAGAGAGGCCCAAGCAAGACGCGCCCCGCGGAGCGTCTTGCCACATGTCAACAATGGGTCTGACTGAGGGCCTCCAGGAGAGAAGCCCAAGCAAGACGCGCCCCGAGGAGCGTCTTGCCACATGTCAGCACTCGGTCTGACTGAGCGCCTCCAGGAGAGAAGCCCAAGCAAGACGCACCCCGGGGAGCGTCTTGACACATGTCAACACTGGGGCTGACAGAGGGCCTCCAGGAGAGAGGCCCAAGCAAGATGCGCCCCGAGGAGCGTCTTGCCACATGTAAACAATGGGTCTGACTGAGGGCCTCCAAGAGAGAAGCCCAAGCAAGACGCGCCCCGAGGAGTGTCTTGCACCACGTCAACACTGGGTCTGACTGAGAACCTCCAGGAGAGAGGCCCAAGCAAGACTCGCCCCGAGGAGCGTCTTGCCACATATCAACAATGGGTCTGACTGAGGGCCTCCATGAGAGAAGCCCAAGCAAGACGCGCCCCGAGGAGCATCTTGCCACATGTCAACACTCGGTCTGACTGAGCGAATACAGGAGAGAGGCCCAAGCAAGACGCACCCCGAGGAGCGTCTTGACACATGTCAACACTGGGGCTGACAGAGGGCCTCCAGGAGAGAGGCCCAAGCAAGATGCGCCCCGAGGAGCGTCTTGCCACATATCAACAATGGGTCTGACTGAGGGCCTCCATGAGAGAAGCCCAAGCAAGACGCGCCCCGAGGAGCATCTTGCACCATGTCAACACTGGGTCTGACTGAGCACCTCCAGGAGAGAGGCCCAAGCAAGACTCGCCCCGAGGAGCGTCTTGCCACATATCAACAATGGGTCTGACTGAGGGCCTCCATGAGAGAAGCCCAAGCAAGACGCGCCCCGAGGAGCGTCTTGCCACATATCAACAATGGGTCTGACTGAGGGCCTCCATGAGAGAAGCCCAAGCAAGACGCGTCCCGAGGAGCGTCTTGTCACGTGTCAACACTGGGTCTGACTGAGCGTCTCCAGGAGAGAGGCCCAAGCAAGACGCGCCCCGAGGAGCGTCTTGCCACATGTCAACAATGAGTCTGACTGAGGGCCTCCAGGAGAGAAGCCCAACTAAGACGCGTCCCGAGGAGTGTCTTGCCACATGTCAGCACTCGGTCTGACTGAACGCCTCCAGGAGAGAAGCCCCAGCAAGCCCCCCCCCCCCGAGGAGCGTCTTGCCACATGTAAGCACTGGGTCTGACTGAGCGCCTCCAGGAGAGAGGCCCAAGCAAGACGCGCCCCGAGGAGCGTCTTGCCACATGTAAGCACTGGGTCTGACTGAGCGCCTCCAGGAGAGAGGCCCAAGCAAGACGCGCCCCGAGGAGCGTCTTGCCACATGTAAGCACTGGGTCTGACTGAGCGCCTCCAGGAGAGAAGCCCCAGCAAGACGCGCCCCGAGGAGCGTCTTACCACATGTCAGCACTCGGTCTGACTGAACGCCTCCAGGAGAGAAGCCCAAGCAAGACGCGCCCCGAGGAGCGTCTTGCCACATGTCAGCACTCGGTCTGACTGAACGCCTCCAGGAGAGAAGCCCCAGCAAGACATGCCCCGAGGAGCGTCTTGCCACATGTAAGCACTGGGTCTGACTGAGCGCCTCCAGGAGAGAGGCCCCAGCAAGACGCGCCCCGAGGAGAGTCTTGCCTTATGTCAGCACTCGGTCTGACTGAGCGCCTCCAGGAGAGAGGCCCAAGCAAGACGCGCCCCGCGGAGCGTCTTGCCACATGTCAACAATGGGTCTGACTGAGGGCCTCCAGGAGAGAAGCCCAAGCAAGACGCGCCCCGAGGAGCGTCTTGCCACATGTCAGCACTCGGTCTGACTGAGCGCCTCCAGGAGAGAAGCCCAAGCAAGACGCACCCCGGGGAGCGTCTTGACACATGTCAACACTGGGGCTGACAGAGGGCCTCCAGGAGAGAGGCCCAAGCAAGATGCGCCCCGAGGAGCGTCTTGCCACATGTAAACAATGGGTCTGACTGAGGGCCTCCAAGAGAGAAGCCCAAGCAAGACGCGCCCCGAGGAGTGTCTTGCACCACGTCAACACTGGGTCTGACTGAGAACCTCCAGGAGAGAGGCCCAAGCAAGACTCGCCCCGAGGAGCGTCTTGCCACATATCAACAATGGGTCTGACTGAGGGCCTCCATGAGAGAAGCCCAAGCAAGACGCGCCCCGAGGAGCATCTTGCCACATGTCAACACTCGGTCTGACTGAGCGAATACAGGAGAGAGGCCCAAGCAAGACGCACCCCGAGGAGCGTCTTGACACATGTCAACACTGGGGCTGACAGAGGGCCTCCAGGAGAGAGGCCCAAGCAAGATGCGCCCCGAGGAGCGTCTTGCCACATATCAACAATGTGTCTGACTGAGGGCCTCCATGAGAGAAGCCCAAGCAAGACGCGCCCCGAGGAGCATCTTGCACCATGTCAACACTGGGTCTGACTGAGCACCTCCAGGAGAGAGGCCCAAGCAAGACTCGCCCCGAGGAGCGTCTTGCCACATATCAACAATGGGTCTGACTGAGGGCCTCCATGAGAGAAGCCCAAGCAAGACGCGCCCCGAGGAGCGTCTTGCCACATATCAACAATGGGTCTGACTGAGGGCCTCCATGAGAGAAGCCCAAGCAAGACGCGCCCCGAGGAGCGTCTTGTCACGTGTCAACACTGGGTCTGACTGAGCGTCTCCAGGAGAGAGGCCCAAGCAAGACGCGCCCCGAGGAGCGTCTTGCCACATGTCAACAATGAGTCTGACTGAGGGCCTCCAGGAGAGAAGCCCAACTAAGACGCGTCCCGAGGAGTGTCTTGCCACATGTCAGCACTCGGTCTGACTGAACGCCTCCAGGAGAGAAGCCCCAGCAAGCCCCCCCCCCCCGAGGAGCGTCTTGCCACATGTAAGCACTGGGTCTGACTGAGCGCCTCCAGGAGAGAGGCCCCAGCAAGACGCGCCCCGAGGAGCGTCTTGCCTGATGTCAGCACTCTGTCTGACTGAGCACCTCCAGGAGAGAGGCCCAAGCAAGACGCGTCCTGAGGAGTGTCTTGCCACATGTCAACAATGAGTCTGACTGAGGGCCTCCAGGAGAGAAGCCCAAGCAAGACGCGTCCCGAGGAGCGTCTTGCCACATGTCAACAATGGGTCTGACTGAGGGCCTCCAGGAGAGAAGACCAAGCAAGACGCGCCCCGAGGAGCGTCTTGCCACATGTCAACACTCGGTCTGACTGAGCGCCTCCAGGAGAGAGGCCCAAGCAAGACGCACCCCGAGGAGCGTCTTGCCACATATCAACAATGGGTCTGACTGAGGGCCTCCATGAGAGAAGCCCAAGCAAGACGCGCCCCGAGGAGCGTCTTGTCACGTGTCAACACTGGGTCTGACTGAGCGTCTCCAGGAGAGAGGCCCAAGCAAGACGCGCCCCGAGGAGCGTCTTGCCACATGTAAGCACTGGGTCTGACTGAGCGCCTCCAGGAGAGAGGCCCCAGCAAGACGCGCCCGAGGAGCGTCTTGCCTTATGTCAGCACTCGGTCTGACTGAGCGCCTCCAGGAGAGAGGCCCAAGCAAGACGCACCCCGAGGAGCGTCTTGACACATGTCAACACTGGGGCTGACAGAGGGCCTCCAGGAGAGAGGCCCAAGCAAGATGCGCCCCAAGGAGCGTCTTGCCACATGTAAACAATGGGTCTGACTGAGGGCCTCCAGGAGAGAAGCCCAAGCAAGACGTGCCCCGAGGAGCGTCTTGCCACATGTCAGCACTCGGTCTGACTGAGCGCCTCCAGGAGAGAGGCCCAAGCAAGACGCGCCCCGAGGAGCGTCTTGCCACATATCAACAATGGGTCTGACTGAGGGCCTCCATGAGAGAAGCCCAAGCAAGACGCGCCCCGAGGAGCGTCTTGTCACGTGTCAACACTGGGTCTGACTGAGCATCTCCAGGAGAGAGGCTCAAGCAAGACGCGCCCCGAAGAGCGTCTTGCCACATGTCACCACTGGGTCTGACTGAGCGCCTCCAGGAGAGAGGCCCAAGCAAGACGCGCCCCGAGGAGCGTCTTGCCACATGTAAGCACTGGCTCTGACTGAGCGCCTTCAGGAGAGAGGCCCAAGCAAGACGCGCCCCGAGGAGCGTCTTGCCACATGTCAACAATGGGTCTGACAGAGGGCCTCCAGGAGAGAAGCCCAAGCAATATGCGCCCAAAGGAGCGTCTTGCCACATGTAAACAATGGGTCTGACTCAGGGCCTCCAGGAGAGAAGCCCAAGCAAGACGCGCCCCCAGCAGCGTCTTGCCACATGTCAGCACTCGGTCTGACTGAGCGCCTCCAGGAGAGAGGCCCAAGCAAGACGCGCCCCGAGGAGCGTCTTGCCACATATCAACAATGGGTCTGACTGAGGGCCTCCATGAGAGAAGCCCAAGCAAGACGCGCCCCGAGGAGCGTCTTGCCACATGTCACCACTGGGTCTGACTGAGCGCCTCCAGGAGAGAGGCCCAAGCAAGACGCGCCCCGAGGAGCGTCTTGCCACGTGTAAACACTGGGTCTGACTGAGCGTCTCCAGGAGAGAGGCCCAAGCAAGACGCGCCCCGAGGAGCGTCTTGCCACATGTCACCACTGGGTCTGACTGAGCACCTCCAGGAGAGAGGCCCAAGCAAGACGCGCCCCGAGGAGCGTCTTGCCACATGTCAGCACTCGGTCTGACTGAGCGCCTCCAGGAGAGAGGCCCAAGCAAGACGCGCCCCGAGGAGCGTCTTGCCACATATCAACAATGGGTCTGACTGAGGGCCTCCATGAGAGAAGCCCAAGCAAGACGCGCCCCGAGGAGCGTCTTGCCACATGTCACCACTGGGTCTGACTGAGCGCCTCCAGGAGAGAGGCCCAAGCAAGACGCGCCCCGAGGAGCGTCTTGCCACATATCAACAATGGATCTGACTGAGGGCCTCCATGAGAGAAGCCCAAGCAAGACGCGCCCCGAGGAGCGTCTTGTCACATGTCACCACTGGGTCTGACTGAGCGCCTCCAGGAGAGAGGCCCAAGCAAGACGCGCCCTGAGGAGCGTCTTGCCACATGTCACCACTGGGTCTGACTGAGCGCCTCCAGGAGAGAGGCCCAAGCAAGACGCGCCCCGAGGAGCGTCTTGCCACATGTAAGCACTGGGTCTGACTGAGCGCCTCCAGGAGAGAAGCCCCAGCAAGACGCGCCCCGAGGAGCGTCTTGCCACATGTCAGCACTCTGTCTCACTGTGCGCCTCCAGGAGAGAGGCCCCAAGCAAGACGCGCCCCGAGGAGCATCGTGCCACATGTCAACAATGAGTCTGACTGAGGGCCTCCAGGAGAGAAGCCCAAGCAAGACGCGCCCCGAGGAGCGTCTTTTCACATGTCAGCACTCGGTCTGACTGAACGCCTCCAGGAGAGAAGCCCCAGCAAGACGCGCCCCGAGGAGCGTCTTGCCACATGTCAGCACTCGGTCTGACTGAGCGCCTCCAGGAGAGAGGCCCAAGCAAGACGCGCCCCGAGGAGCGTCTTGCCACATATCAACAATGGATCTGACTGAGGGCCTCCATGAGAGAAGCCCAAGCAAGACGCGCCCCGAGGAGCGTCTTGTCACATGTCACCACTGGGTCTGACTGAGCGCCTCCAGGAGAGAGGCCCAAGCAAGACGCGCCCTGAGGAGCGTCTTGCCACATGTCACCACTGGGTCTGACTGAGCGCCTCCAGGAGAGAGGCCCAAGCAAGACGCGCCCCGAGGAGCGTCTTGCCACATGTAAGCACTGGGTCTGACTGAGCGCCTCAAGGAGAGAAGCCCCAGCAAGACACGCCCCGAGGAGCGTCTTGCCACATGTCAGCACTCTGTCTCACTGTGCGCCTCCAGGAGAGAGGCCCCAAGCAAGACGCGCCCCGAGGAGCATCTTGCCACATGTCAACAATGAGTCTGACTGAGGGCCTCCAGGAGAGAAGCCCAAGCAAGACGCGCCCCGAGGAGCGTCTTTTCACATGTCAGCACTCGGTCTGACTGAACGCCTCCAGGAGAGAAGCCCCAGCAAGACGCGCCCCGAGGAGCTTCTTGCCACATGTCAGCACTCGGTCTGACTGAGCGCCTCCAGGAGAGAGGCCCAAGCAAGACGCGCCCCGAGGAGCGTCTTGCCACATATCAACAATGGATCTGACTGAGGGCCTCCATGAGAGAAGCCCAAGCAAGACGCGCCCCGAGGAGCGTCTTGTCACATGTCACCACTGGGTCTGACTGAGCGCCTCCAGGAGAGAGGCCCAAGCAAGACGCGCCCCGAGGAGCGTCTTGCCACATGTCAACAATGAGTCTGACTGAGGGCCTCCAGGAGAGAAGCCCAAGCAAGACGCGTCCCGAGGAGCGTCTTGCCACATGTCAGCACTCGGTCTGACTGAACGCCTCCAGGAGAGAAGCCCCAGCAAGACGCGCCCCGAGGAGCGTCTTGCCACATGTAAGCACTGGGTCTGACTGAGCGCCTCCAGGAGAGAGGCCCCAGCAAGACGCGCCCCGAGGAGCGTCTTGCCTTATGTCAGCACTCGGTCTGACTGAGCGCCTCCAGGAGAGAGGCCCAAGCAAGACGCGCCCCGAGGAGCGTCTTGCCACATGTCAACAATGGGTCTGACTGAGGGCCTCCAGGAGAGAAGCCCAAGCAAGATGCGCCCAAAGGAGCGTCTTGCCACATGTCACCACTGGGTCTGACTGAGCGCATCCAGGAGAGAGGCCCAAGCAAGACGCGCCCCGAGGAGCGTCTTGCCACATAACACCCAAGCAAGACGCGCCCCGAGGAGCGTCTTGCCACATGTCAGCACTCGGTCTGACTGAGCGCCTCCAGGAGAGAGGCCCAAGCAAGACGCACCCCGAGGAGCGTCTTGACACATGTCAACACTGGGGCTGACAGAGGAACTCCAGGAGAGAGGCCCAAGCAAGATGCGCCCCGAGGAGCGTCTTGCCACATGTAAACAATGGGTCAGACTGAGGGCCTCCAGGAGAGAAGCCCAAGCAAGACGCACCCCGAGGAGCGTCTTGCCACATGTCAGCACTCGGTCTGACTGAGCGCCTCCAGGAGAGAGGCCCAAGCAAGACGTGCCCCGAGGAGCGTCTTGCCACATATCAACAATGGGTCTGACTGAGGGCCTCCATGAGAGAAGCCCAAGCAAGATGCGCCCCGAGGAGCGTCTTGTCACGTGTCAATACTGGGTCTGACTGAGAGTCTCCAGGAGAGAGGCCCAAGCAAGACGCGCCCCGAGGAGCGTCTTGCCACATGTAAGCACTGGGTCTGACTGAGTGCCTCCAGGAGAGAGGCCCCAGCAAGACGCGCCCCGAGGAGCGTCTTGCCTTATGTCAGCACTCGGTCTGACTGAGCGCCTCCAGGAGAGAGGCCCAAGCAAGACGCGCCCCGAGGAGCGTCTTGCCACATGTCAACAATGGGTCTGACCGAGGGCCTCCAGGAGAGAAGCCTCAAGCAAGACGTGCCCCGAGGAGCGTCTTGCCACATGTCAACAATGGGTCTGACTGAGCGCCTCCAGGAGAGAGGCCCAAGCAAGACACGCCCCGAGGAGCGTCTTGCCACATGTAAGCACTGGGTCTGACTGAGCGCCTCCAGGAGAGAGGCCCCAGCAAGACGCGCCCCGAGGAGCGTCTTGCCTTATGTCAGCACTCGGTCTGACTGAGCGCCTCCAGGAGAGAGGCCCAAGCAAGACGCGCCCCGAGGAGCGTCTTGCCACATGTCAACAATGGGTCTGACTGAGGGCCTCCAGGAGAGAAGCCCAAGCAAGATGCGCCCAAAGGAGCGTCTTGCCACATGTAAACAATGGGTCTGACTGAGGGCCTCCAGGAGAGAAGCCCAAGCAAGATGCGCCCCGAGGAGCGTCTTGCCACATGTCAGCACTCGGTCTGACTGAGCGCCTCCAGGAGAGAGGCCCAAGCAAGACGTGCCCCGAGGAGCGTCTTGCCACATATCAACAATGGGTCTGACTGAGGGCCTCCATGAGAGAAGCCCAAGCAAGACGCGCCCCGAGGAGCGTCTTGCCACATGTCACCACTGGGTCTGACTGAGCGCCTCCAGGAGAGAGGCCCAAGCAAGACGCGCCCCGAGGAGCGTCTTGCCACATATCAACAATGGGTCTGACTGAGGGCCTCCATGAGAGAAGCCCAAGCAAGACGCGCCCCGAGGAGCGTCTTGTCACGTGTCAACACTGGGTCTGACTGAGAGTCTCCAGGAGAGAGGCCCAAGCAAGACGCGCCCCGAGGAGCGTCTTGCCACATGTAAGCACTGGGTCTGACTGAGCGCCTCCAGGAGAGAGGCCCCAGCAAGACGCGCCCCGAGGAGCGTCTTACCTTATGCCAGCACTCGGTGTGACTGAGCGCCTCCAGGAGAGAGGCCCAAGCAAGACGCGCCCCGAGGAGCGTCTTGCCACATGTCAACAATGGGTCTGACTGAGGGCCTCCAGGAGAGAAGCCTCAAGCAAGACGTGCCCCGAGGAGCGTCTTGCCACATGTCAACAATGGGTCTGACTGAGCGCCTCCAGGAGAGAGGCCCAAGCAAGACGCGCCCTGAGGAGCGTCTTGCCACATGTCACCACTGGGTCTGACTGAGCGCCTCCAGGAGAGAGGCCCAAGCAAGACGCGCCCCGAGGAGCGTCTTGCCACATGTAAGCACTGGGTCTGACTGAGCGCCTCCAGGAGAGAAGCCCCAGCAAGACGCGCCCCGAGGAGCGTCTTGCCACATGTCAGCACTCTGTCTCACTGTGCGCCTCCAGGAGAGAGGCCCCAAGCAAGACGCGCCCCGAGGAGCATCTTGCCACATGTCAACAATGAGTCTGACTGAGGGCCTCCAGGAGAGAAGCCCAAGCAAGACGCGCCCCGAGGAGCGTCTTTTCACATGTCAGCACTCGGTCTGACTGAACGCCTCCAGGAGAGAAGCCCCAGCAAGACGCGCCCCGAGGAGCGTCTTGCCACATGTCAGCACTCGGTCTGACTGAGCGCCTCCAGGAGAGAGGCCCAAGCAAGACGCGCCCCGAGGAGCGTCTTGCCACATATCAACAATGGATCTGACTGAGGGCCTCCATGAGAGAAGCCCAAGCAAGACGCGCCCCGAGGAGCGTCTTGTCACATGTCACCACTGGGTCTGACTGAGCGCCTCCAGGAGAGAGGCCCAAGCAAGACGCGCCCCGAGGAGCGTCTTGCCACATGTCAACAATGAGTCTGACTGAGGGCCTCCAGGAGAGAAGCCCAAGCAAGACGCGTCCCGAGGAGCGTCTTGCCACATGTCAGCACTCGGTCTGACTGAACGCCTCCAGGAGAGAAGCCCCAGCAAGACGCGCCCCGAGGAGCGTCTTGCCACATGTAAGCACTGGGTCTGACTGAGCGCCTCCAGGAGAGAGGCCCCAGCAAGACGCGCCCCGAGGAGCGTCTTGCCTTATGTCAGCACTCGGTCTGACTGAGCGCCTCCAGGAGAGAGGCCCAAGCAAGACGCGCCCCGAGGAGCGTCTTGCCACATGTCAACAATGGGTCTGACTGAGGGCCTCCAGGAGAGAAGCCCAAGCAAGATGCGCCCAAAGGAGCGTCTTGCCACATGTAAACAATGGGTCTGACTGAGGGCCTCCAGGAGAGAAGCCCAAGCAAGACGCGCCCCGAGGAGCGTCTTGCCACATGTCAGCACTCGGTCTGACTAAGCGCCTCCAGGAGAGAGGCCCCAGCAAGACGTTCCCCGAGGAGCGTCTTGCCACATATCAACAATGGGTCTGACTGAGGGCCTCCATGAGAGAAGCCCAAGCAAGACACGCCCCGAGGAGCGTCTTGCCACATGTCACCACTGGGTCTGACTGAGCGCATCCAGGAGAGAGGCCCAAGCAAGACGCGCCCCGAGGAGCGTCTTGCCACATAACACCCAAGCAAGACGCGCCCCGAGAAGCGTCTTGCCACATGTCAGCACTCGGTCTGACTGAGCGCCTCCAGGAGAGAGGCCCAAGCAAGACGCACCCCGAGGAGCGTCTTGACACATGTCAACACTGGGGCTGACAGAGGAACTCCAGGAGAGAGGCCCAAGCAAGATGCGCCCCGAGGAGCGTCTTGCCACATGTAAACAATGGGTCTGACTGAGGGCCTCCAGGAGAGAAGCCCAAGCAAGACGCACCCCGAGGAGCGTCTTGCCACATGTCAGCACTCGGTCTGACTGAGCGCCTCCAGGAGAGAGGCCCAAGCAAGACGTGCCCCGAGGAGCGTCTTGCCACATATCAACAATGGGTCTGACTGAGGGCCTCCATGAGAGAAGCCCAAGCAAGACGCGCCCCGAGGAGCGTCTTGTCACGTGTCAACACTGGGTCTGACTGAGAGTCTCCAGGAGAGAGGCCCAAGCAAGACGCGCCCCGAGGAGCGTCTTGCCACATGTAAGCACTGGGTCTGACTGAGTGCCTCCAGGAGAGAGGCCCAAGCAAGACGCGCCCCGAGGAGCGTCTTGCCACATGTCAACAATGGGTCTGACTGAGGGCCTCCAGGAGAGAAGCCCAAGCAAGATGCGCCCAAAGGAGCGTCTTGCCACATGTAAACAATGGGTCTGACTGAGGGCCTCCAGGAGAGAAGCCCAAGCAAGACGCGCCCCGAGGAGCGTCTTGCCACATGTCAGCACTCGGTCTGACTAAGCGCCTCCAGGAGAGAGGCCCAAGCAAGACGTTCCCCGAGGAGCGTCTTGCCACATATCAACAATGGGTCTGACTGAGGGCCTCCATGAGAGAAGCCCAAGCAAGACACGCCCCGAGGAGCGTCTTGCCAAATGTCACCACTGGGTCTGACTGAGCGCATCCAGGAGAGAGGCCCAAGCAAGACGCGCCCCGAGGAGCGTCTTGCCACATAACACCCAAGCAAGACGCGCCCCGAGAAGCGTCTTGCCACATGTCAGCACTCGGTCTGACTGAGCGCCTCCAGGAGAGAGGCCCAAGCAAGACGCACCCCGAGGAGCGTCTTGACACATGTCAACACTGGGGCTGACAGAGGAACTCCAGGAGAGAGGCCCAAGCAAGATGCGCCCCGAGGAGCGTCTTGCCACATGTAAACAATGGGTCTGACTGAGGGCCTCCAGGAGAGAAGCCCAAGCAAGACGCACCCCGAGGAGCGTCTTGCCACATGTCAGCACTCGGTCTGACTGAGCGCCTCCAGGAGAGAGGCCCAAGCAAGACGCGCCCCGAGGAGCGTCTTGCCACATATCAACAATGGGTCTGACTGAGGGCCTCCATGAGAGAAGCCCAAGCAAGACGCGCCCCGAGGAGCGTCTTGTCACGTGTCAACACTGGGTCTGACTGAGCATCTCCAGGAGAGAGGCTCAAGCAAGACGCGCCCCGAAGAGCGTCTTGCCACATGTCACCACTGGGTCTGACTGAGCGCCTCCAGGAGAGAGGCCCAAGCAAGACGCGCCCCGAGGAGTGTCTTGCCACATGTAAGCACTGGGTCTGACTGAGCGCCTTCAGGAGAGAGGCCCAAGCAAGACGCGCCCCGAGGAGCGTCTTGCCACATGTCAACAATGGGTCTGACAGAGGGCCTCCAGGAGAGAAGCCCAAGCAAGATGCGCCCAAAGGAGCGTCTTGCCACATGTAAACAACGGGTCTGACTCAGGGCCTCCAGGAGAGAAGCCCAAGCAAGACGCGCCCCGAGCAGCGTCTTGCCACATGTCAGCACTCGGTCTGACTGAGCGCCTCCAGGAGAGAGGCCCAAGCAAGACGCGCCCCGAGGAGCGTCTTGCCACATATCAACAATGGGTCTGACTGAGGGCCTCCATGAGAGAAGCCCAAGCAAGACGCGCCCCGAGGAGCGTCTTGCCACATGTCACCACTGGGTCTGACTGAGCGCCTCCAGGAGAGAGGCCCAAGCAAGACGCGCCCCGAGGAGCGTCTTGCCACGTGTAAACACTGGGTCTGACTGAGCGTCTCCAGGAGAGAGGCCCAAGCAAGACGCGCCCCGAGGAGCGTCTTGCCACATGTCACCACTGGGTCTGACTGAGCGCCTCCAGGAGAGAGGCCCAAGCAAGACGCGCCCCGAGGAGCGTCTTGCCACATGTCAGCACTCGGTCTGACTGAGCGCCTCCAGGAGAGAGGCCCAAGCAAGACGCGCCCCGAGGAGCGTCTCGCCACATATCAACAATGGGTCTGACTGAGGGCCTCCATGAGAGAAGCCCAAGCAAGACGCGCCCCGAGGAGCGTCTTGCCACATGTCACCACTGGGTCTGACTGAGCGCCTCCAGGAGAGAGGCCCAAGCAAGACGCGCCCCGAGGAGCGTCTTGCCACATATCAACAATGGATCTGACTGAGGGCCTCCATGAGAGAAGCCCAAGCAAGACGCGCCCCGAGGAGCGTCTTGTCACATGTCACCACTGGGTCTGACTGAGCGCCTCCAGGAGAGAGGCCCAAGCAAGACGCGCCCTGAGGAGCGTCTTGCCACATGTCACCACTGGGTCTGACTGAGCGCCTCCAGGAGAGAGGCCCAAGCAAGACGTGCCCCGAGGAGCGTCTTGCCACATGTAAGCACTGGGTCTGACTGAGCGCCTCCAGGAGAGAAGCCCCAGCAAGACGCGCCCCGAGGAGCGTCTTGCCACATGTCAGCACTCTGTCTCACTGTGCGCCTCCAGGAGAGAGGCCCCAAGCAAGACGCGCCCCGAGGAGCATCTTGCCACATGTCACCAATGAGTCTGACTGAGGGCCTCCAGGAGAGAAGCCCAAGCAAGACGCGCCCCGAGGAGCGTCTTTTCACATGTCAGCACTCGGTCTGACTGAACGCCTCCAGGAGAGAAGCCCCAGCAAGACGCGCCCCGAGGAGCGTCTTGCCACATGTCAGCACTCGGTCTGACAGAGCGCCTCCAGGAGAGAGGCCCAAGCAAGACGCGCCCCGAGGAGCGTCTTGCCACATATCAACAATGGATCTGACTGAGGGCCTCCATGAGAGAAGCCCAAGCAAGACGCGCCCCGAGGAGCGTCTTGTCACATGTCACCACTGGGTCTGACTGAGCGCCTCCAGGAGAGAGGCCCAAGCAAGACGCGCCCCGAGGAGCGTCTTGCCACATGTCAACAATGAGTCTGACTGAGGGCCTCCAGGAGAGAAGCCCAAGCAAGACGCGTCCCGAGGAGCGTCTTGCCACATGTCAGCACTCGGTCTGACTGAACGCCTCCAGGAGAGAAGCCCCAGCAAGACGCGCCCCGAGGAGCGTCTTGCCACATGTAAGCACTGGGTCTGACTGAGCGCCTCCAGGAGAGAGGCCCCAGCAAGACGCGCCCCGAGGAGCGTCTTGCCTTATGTCAGCACTCGGTCTGACTGAGCGCCTCCAGGAGAGAGGCCCAAGCAAGACGCGCCCCGAGGAGCGTCTTGCCACATGTCAACAATGGGTCTGACTGAGGGCCTCCAGGAGAGAAGCCCAAGCAAGATGCGCCCAAAGGAGCGTCTTGCCACATGTAAACAATGGGTCTGACTGAGGGCCTCCAGGAGAGAAGCCCAAGCAAGACGCGCCCCGAGGAGCGTCTTGCCACATGTCAGCACTCGGTCTGACTGAGCGCCTCCAGGAGAGAGGCCCAAGCAAGACGTGCCCCGAGGAGCGTCTTGCCACATATCAACAATGGGTCTGACTGAGGGCCTCCATGAGAGAAGCCCAAGCAAGACACGCCCCGAGGAGCGTCTTGCCACATGTCACCACTGGGTCTGACTGAGCGCATCCAGGAGAGAGGCCCAAGCAAGACGCGCCCCGAGGAGCGTCTTGCCACATGTCAGCACTCGGTCTGACTGAGCGCCTCCAGGAGAGAGGCCCAAGCAAGACGCGCCCCGAGGAGCGTCTTGCCACATGTCCACAATGGGTCTGACTGAGGGCCTCCAGGAGAGAAGCCCAAGCAAGATGCGCCCAAAGGAGCGTCTTGCCACATGTAAACAATGGGTCTGACTGAGGGCCTCCAGGAGAGAAGCCCAAGCAAGACGCGCCCCGAGGAGCGTCTTGCCACATGTCAGCACTCGGTCTGACTGAGCGCCTCCAGGAGAGAGGCCCCAGCAAGACGCGCCCCGAGGAGCGTCTTGCCTTATGTCAGCACTCGGTCTGACTGAGCGCCTCCAGGAGAGAGGCCCAAGCAAGACGCGCCCCGAGGAGCATCTTGCCACATGTCAACAATGGGTCTGACCGAGGGCCTCCAGGAGAGAAGCCTCAAGCAAGACGTGCCCCGAGGAGCGTCTTGCCACATGTCAACAATGGGTCTGACTGAGCGCCTCCAGGAGAGAGGCCCAAGCAAGACACGCCCCGAGGAGCGTCTTGCCACATGTAAGCACTGGGTCTGACTGAGCGCCTCCAGGAGAGAGGCCCCAGCAAGACGCGCCCCGAGGAGCGTCTTGCCTTATGTCAGCACTCGGTCTGACTGAGCGCCTCCAGGAGAGAGGCCCAAGCAAGACGCGCCCCGAGGAGCGTCTTGCCACATGTCAACAATGGGTCTGACTGAGGGCCTCCAGGAGAGAAGCCCAAGCAAGATGCGCCCAAAGGAGCGTCTTGCCACATGTAAACAATGGGTCTGACTGAGGGCCTCCAGGAGAGAAGCCCAAGCAAGACGCGCCCCGAGGAGCGTCTTGCCACATGTCAGCACTCGGTCTGACTGAGCGCCTCCAGGAGAGAGGCCCAAGCAAGACGTGCCCCGAGGAGCGTCTTGCCACATATCAACAATGGGTCTGACTGAGGGCCTCCATGAGAGAAGCCCAAGCAAGACGCGCCCCGAGGAGCGTCTTGCCACATGTCACCACTGGGTCTGACTGAGCGCCTCCAGGAGAGAGGCCCAAGCAAGACGCTCCCCGAGGAGCGTCTTGCCACATATCAACAATGGGTCTGACTGAGGGCCTCCATGAGAGAAGCCCAAGCAAGACGCGCCCCGAGGAGCGTCTTGTCACGTGTCAACACTGGGTCTGACTGAGAGTCTCCAGGAGAGAGGCCCAAGCAAGACGCGCACCGAGGAGCGTCTTGCCACATGTAAGCACTGGGTCTGACTGAGCGCCTCCAGGAGAGAGGCCCCAGCAAGACGCGCCCCGAGGAGCGTCTTGCCTTATGCCAGCACTCGGTGTGACTGAGCGCCTCCAGGAGAGAGGCCCAAGCAAGACGCGCCCCGAGGAGTGTCTTGCCACATGTCAACAATGGGTCTGACTGAGGGCCTCCAGGAGAGAAGCCTCAAGCAAGACGTGCCCCGAGGAGCGTCTTGCCACATGTCAACAATGGGTCTGACTGAGCGCCTCCAGGAGAGAGGCCCAAGCAAGACGCGCCCCGAGGAGCGTCTTGCCACATGTCACCACTGGGTCTGACTGAGCGCCTCCAGGAGATAGGCCCAAGCAAGACGCGCCCCGAGGAGCGTCTTGCCACATGTCAACAATGGGTCTGACTGAGGGCCTCCAGGAGAGAAGCCCAAGCAAGACGCGCCCCGAGGAGCGTCTTGCCACATGTCAGCACTCGGTCTGACTGAGCGACTCCAGGAGAGAGGCCCAAGCAAGACGCACCCCGGGGAGCGTCTTGACACATGTCAACACTGGGGCTGACAGAGGGCCTCCAGGAGAGAGGCCCAAGCAAGATGCACCCCGAGGAGCGTCTTGCCACATGTAAACAATGGATCTGACTGAGGGCCTCCAAGAGAGAAGCCCAAGCAAGACGCGCCCCGAGGAGCGTCTTGCACCATGTCAACACTGGGTCTGACTGAGCACCTCCAGGAGAGAGGCCCAAGCAAGACTCGCCCCGAGGAGCGTCTTGCCACATATCAACAATGGGTCTGACTGAGGGCCTCCATGAGAGAAGCCCAAGCAAGACGCGCCCGGAGGAGCATCTTGCCTTATGTCAGCACTCGGTCTGACTGAGCGACTCCAGGAGAGAGGCCCAAGCAAGACGCACCCCGAGGAGCGTCTTGACACATGTCAACACTGGGGCTGACAGAGGGCCTCCAGGAAAGAGGCCCAAGCAAGATGCGCCCCGAGGAGCGTCTTGCCACATGTCAACAATGGGTCTGACTGAGGGCCTCCAAGAGAGAAGCCCAAGCAAGACGCGCCCCGAGGAGCGTCTTGCACCATGTCAACACTGGGTCTGACTGAGCACCTCCAGGAGAGAGGCCCAAGCAAGACTCGCCCCGAGGAGCGTCTTGCCACATATCAACAATGGGTCTGACTGAGGGCCTCCATGAGAGAACCCCAAGCAAGACGCACCCCGAGGAGCGTCTTGCCACATGTCAGCACTCGGTCTGACTGAGCGCCTCCAGGAGAGAGGCCCAAGCAAGACGCGCACCGAGGAGCGTCTTGCCACATATCAACAATGGGTCTGACTGAGGGCCTCCATGAGAGAAGCCCAAGCAAGACGCGCCCCGAGGAGCGTCTTGTCACGTGCCAACACTGGGTCTGACTGAGCGTCTCCAGGAGAGAGGCCCAAGCAAGACGCGCCCCGAGGAGCGTCTTGCCACATGTCACCACTGGGTCTGACTGAGCGCCTCCAGGAGAGAGGCCCAAGCAAGACGCGCCCCGAGGAGCATCTTGCCACATGTCAACAATGAGTCTGACTGAGGGCCTCCAGGAGAGAAGCCCAAGCAAGACGCGTCCCGAGGAGTGTCTTGCCACATGTCAGCACTCGGTCTGACTGAACGCCTCCAGGAGAGAAGCCCCAGCAAGACGCGCCCCGAGGAGCGTCTTGCCACATGTAAGCACTGGGTCTGACTGAGCGCCTCCAGGAGAGAGGCCCCAGCAAGACGCGCCCCGAGGAGCGTCTTGCCTTATGTCAGCACTCGGTCTGACTGAGCGCCTCCAGGAGAGAGGCCCAAGCAAGACGCGTCCCGAGGAGTGTCTTGCCACATGTCAACAATGAGTCTGACTGAGGGCCTCCAGGAGAGAAGCCCAAGCAAGACGCGTCCCGAGGAGTGTCTTGCCACATGTCAACAATGGGTCTGACTGAGGGCCTCCAGGAGAGACGCCCAAGCAAGACGCGCCCCGAGGAGCGTCTTGCCACATGTCAGCACTCGGTCTGACTGAGCGCCTCCAGGAGAGAGGCCCAAGCAAGACGCACCCCGAGGAGCGTCTTGACACATGTCAACACTGGGGCTGACAGAGGAACTCCAGGAGAGAGGCCCAAGCAAGATGCGCCCCGAGGAGCGTCTTGCCACATGTAAACAATGGGTCTGACTGAGGGCCTCCAGGAGAGAAGCCCAAGCAAGACGCGCCCCGAGGAGCGTCTTGCCACATGTCAGCACTCGGTCTGACTGAGCACCTCCAGGAGAGAGGCCCAAGCAAGACGCGCCCCGAGGAGCGTCTTGCCAGATATCAACAATGGGTCTGGCTGAGGGCCTCCATGAGAGAAGCCCAAGCAAGACGCGCCCCGAGGAGCGTCTTGTCACGTGTCAACACTGGGTCTGACTGAGCGTCTCCAGGAGAGAGGCCCAAGCAAGCCGCGCCCCGAGGAGCGTCTTGCCACATGTAAGCACTGGGTCTGACTGAGCGCCTCCAGGAGAGAGGCCACAGCAAGACGCGCCCCGAGGATCGTCTTGCCTTATGTCAGCACTCGGTCTGACTTAGCGCCTCCAGGAGAGAGGCCCAAGCAAGACGCGCCCCGAGGAGCGTCTTGCCACATGTCAACAATGGGTCTGACTGAGGGCCTCCAGGAGAGAACCCCAAGCAAGACGCACCCCGAAGAGCGTCTTGCCACATGTCAACAATGGGTCTGACTGAACGCCTCCAGGAGAGAAGCCCCAGCAAGACGCGCCCCGAGGAGCATCTTGCCACATATCAACAATGGATCTGACTGAACGCCTCCATGAGAGAAGCCAAAGCAAGACGCGCCCCGAGGAGCGTCTTGTCACATGTCACCACTGGGTCTGACTGAGCGCCTCCAGGAGAGAAGCCCCAGCAAGACGCGCCCCGAGGAGCGTCTTACCACATGTCAGCACTCGGTCTGACTGAACGTCTCCAGGAGAGAAGCCCAAGCAAGACGCGCCCCGAGGAGCTCCTTGCCACATGTCAGCACTCGGTCTGACTGAACGCCTCCAGGAGAGAAGCCCCAGCAAGACACACCCCGAGGAGCGTCTTGCCACATGTAAGCACTGGGTCTGACTGAGCGCCTCCAGGAGAGGCCCCAGCAAGACGCGCACCGAGGAGCTTCTTGCCTTATGTCAGCACTCGGTCTGACTGAGCGCCTCCAGGAGAGAGGCCCAAGCAAGACGCGCCCCGAGGAGCGTCTTGCCACATGTCAACAATGGGTCTGACTGAGGGCCTCCAGGAGAGAAGCCCAAGCAAGACGCGCCCCGAGGAGCGTCTTGCCACATGTCAACAATGGGTCTGACTGAGGGCCTCCAAGAGAGAAACCCAAGCAAGATGCGCCCCGAGGAGCGTCTTGCAACATGTCAACACTGGGTCTGACTGAGCACCTCCAGGAGAGAGGCCCAAGCAAGACTCGCCCCGAGGAGCGTCTTGACACATGTCAACACTGGGGCTGACAGAGGGCCTCCAGGAGAGAGGCACAAGCAAGATGCGCCCCGAGGAGCGTCTTGCCACATGTAAACAATGGGTCTGACTGAGGGCCTCCAGGAGAGAAGCCCAAGCAAGAAACGCCCCGAGGAGCGTCTTGCCACATGTCAGCACTCGGTCTGACAGAGCGCCTCCAGGAGAGAGGCCCCAGCAAGACGCGCCCCGAGGAGCGTCTGGCCACATGTCAGCACTCTGTCTGACTGTGCGCCTCCAGGAGAGAGGCCCCAAGCAAGACGCGCCCCGAGGAGCGTCTTGCCACATGTCAGCACTCGGTCTGACTGAACGCCTCTAGGAGAGAAGCCCCAGCAAGACGCGCCCCAAGGAGCGTCTTGCCACATGTCAGCACTCGGTCTGACTGAGCTCCTCCAGGAGAGAGGCCCAAGCAAGACGCGCCCCGAGGAGCGTCTTGCCACATATCGACAATGGAGCTGACTGAGGGCCTCCATGAGAGAAGCCCAAGCAAGACGCGCCCCGAGGAGCGTCTTGTCACATGTCACCACTGGGTCTGACTGAGCGCCTCCAGGAGAGAGGCCGAAGCAAGACGCGCCCCGAGGAGCGTCTTGCCACATGTCACCACTGGGTCTGACTGAGCGCCTCCAGGAGAGAGGCCCAAGCAAGACGCGCCCCGAGGAGCGTCTTGCCACATGTCAACAATGAGTCTGACTGAGGGCCTCCAGGAGAGAAGCCCCAGCAAGACACACCCCGAGGAGCGTCTTGCCACATGTAAGCACTGGGTCTGACTGAGCGCCTCCAGGAGAGGCCCCAGCAAGACGCGCACCGAGGAGCTTCTTGCCTTATGTCAGCACTCGGTCTGACTGAGCGCCTCCAGGAGAGAGGCCCAAGCAAGACGCGCCCCGAGGAGCGTCTTGCCACATGTCAACAATGGGTCTGACTGAGGGCCTCCAGGAGAGAAGCCCAAGCAAGACGCGCCCCGAGGAGCGTCTTGCCACATGTCAACAATGGGTCTGACTGAGGGCCTCCAAGAGAGAAACCCAAGCAAGATGCGCCCCGAGGAGCGTCTTGCAACATGTCAACACTGGGTCTGACTGAGCACCTCCAGGAGAGAGGCCCAAGCAAGACTCGCCCCGAGGAGCGTCTTGACACATGTCAACACTGGGGCTGACAGAGGGCCTCCAGGAGAGAGGCACAAGCAAGATGCGCCCCGAGGAGCGTCTTGCCACATGTAAACAATGGGTCTGACTGAGGGCCTCCAGGAGAGAAGCCCAAGCAAGAAACGCCCCGAGGAGCGTCTTGCCACATGTCAGCACTCGGTCTGACAGAGCGCCTCCAGGAGAGAGGCCCCAGCAAGACGCGCCCCGAGGAGCGTCTGGCCACATGTCAGCACTCTGTCTGACTGTGCGCCTCCAGGAGAGAGGCCCCAAGCAAGACGCGCCCCGAGGAGCGTCTTGCCACATGTCAGCACTCGGTCTGACTGAACGCCTCTAGGAGAGAAGCCCCAGCAAGACGCGCCCCGAGGAGCGTCTTGCCACATGTCAGCACTCGGTCTGACTGAGCTCCTCCAGGAGAGAGGCCCAAGCAAGACGCGCCCCGAGGAGCGTCTTGCCACATATCGACAATGGAGCTGACTGAGGGCCTCCATGAGAGAAGCCCAAGCAAGACGCGCCCCGAGGAGCGTCTTGTCACATGTCACCACTGGGTCTGACTGAGCGCCTCCAGGAGAGAGGCCCAAGCAAGACGCGCCCCGAGGAGCGTCTTGCCACATGTCACCACTGGGTCTGACTGAGCGCCTCCAGGAGAGAGGCCCAAGCAAGACGCGCCCCGAGGAGCGTCTTGCCACATGTCAACAATGAGTCTGACTGAGGGCCTCCAGGAGAGAAGCCCAAGCAAGACGCGTCCCGAGGAGCGTCTTGCCACATGTCAGCACTCGGTCTGACTGAACGCCTCCAGGAGAGAAGCCCCAGCAAGACGCGCCCCGAGGAGCGTCTTGCCACATGTAAGCACTGGGTCTGACTGAGCGCCTCCAGGAGAGAGGCCCCAGCAAGACGCGCCCCGAGGAGCGTCTTGCCTTATGTCAGCCCTCGGTCTGACTGAGCGCCTCCAGGAGAGAGGCCCAAGCAAGACGCGCCCCGAGGAGCGTCTTGCCACATGTCAACAATGGGTCTGACTGAGGGCCTCCAGGAGAGAAGCCCAAGCAAGATGCGCCCAAAGGAGCGTCTTGCCACATGTAAACAATGGGTCTGACTGAGGGCCTCCAGGAGAGAAGCCCAAGCAAGACGCGCACCGAGGAGCGTCTTGCCACATGTCAGCACTCGGTCTGACTGAGCGCCTCCAGGAGAGAGGCCCAAGCAAGATGCGCCCCGAGGAGCCTCTTGCCACATATCAGCAATGGGTCTGACTGAGGGCCTCCATGAGAGAAGCCCAAGCAAGACGCGCCCCGAGGAGCGTCTTGCCACATGTCACCACTGGGTCTGACTGAGCGCCTCCAGGAGAGAGGCCCAAGTAAGACGCGCCCCGAGGAGCGTCTTGCCACGTGTCAACACTGGGTCTGACTGAGCGTCTCCAGGAGAGAGGCCCAAGCAAGACACGCCCCGAGGAGCGTCTTGCCACATGTCAGCACTGGGTCTGACTGAGCGCCTCCAGGAGAGAGGCTCAAGCAAGACGCGCCCCGAGGAGCGTCTTGCCACATGTAAGCACTGGGTCTGACTGAGCGCCTCCAGGAGAGAAGCCCCAGCAAGACGCGCCCCGAGGAGCGTCTTACCACATGTCAGCACTCGGTCTGACTGAACGCCTCCAGGAGAGAAGCCCAAGCAAGACGCGCCCCGAGGAGCATCTTGCCACATATCAACAATGGATCTGACTGAACGCCTCCATGAGAGAAGCCCAAGCAAGACGCGCCCTGAGGAGCTCCTTGCCACATGTCAGCACTCGGTCTGACTGAACGCCTCCAGGAGAGAAGCCCCAGCAAGACACACCCCGAGGAGCGTCTTGCCACATGTAAGCACTGGGTCTGACTGAGCGCCTCCAGGAGAGGCCCCAGCAAGACGCGCACCGAGGAGCTTCTTGCCTTATGTCAGCACTCGGTCTGACTGAGCGCGTCCAGGAGAGAGGCCCAAGCAAGACGCGCCCCGAGGAGCGTCTTGCCACATGTCAACAATGGGTCTGACTGAGGGCCTCCAGGAGAGAAGCCCAAGCAAGACGCGCCCCGAGGAGCGTCTTGCCACATGTCAACAATGGGTCTGACTGAGGGCCTCCAAGAGAGAAACCCAAGCAAGATGCGCCCCGAGGAGCGTCTTGCAACATGTCAACACTGGGTCTGACTGAGCACCTCCAGGAGAGAGGCCCAAGCAAGACTCGCCCCGAGGAGCGTCTTGACACATGTCAACACTGGGGCTGACAGAGGGCCTCCAGGAGAGAGGCACAAGCAAGATGCGCCCCGAGGAGCGTCTTGCCACATGTAAACAATGGGTCTGACTGAGGGCCTCCAGGAGAGAAGCCCAAGCAAGAAACGCCCCGAGGAGCGTCTTGCCACATGTCAGCACTCGGTCTGACAGAGCGCCTCCAGGATTGAGGCCCCAGCAAGACGCGCCCCGAGGAGCGTCTGGCCACATGTCAGCACTCTGTCTGACTGTGCGCCTCCAGGAGAGAGGCCCCAAGCAAGACGCGCCCCGAGGAGCGTCTTGCCACATGTCAGCACTCGGTCTGACTGAACGCCTCTAGGAGAGAAGCCCCAGCAAGACGCGCCCCGAGGAGCGTCTTGCCACATGTCAGCACTCGGTCTGACTGAGCTCCTCCAGGAGAGAGGCCCAAGCAAGACGCGCCCCGAGGAGCGTCTTGCCACATATCGACAATGGAGCTGACTGAGGGCCTCCATGAGAGAAGCCCAAGCAAGACGCGCCCCGAGGAGCGTCTTCTCACATGTCACCACTGGGTCTGACTGAGCGCCTCCAGGAGAGAGGCCCAAGCAAGACGCGCCCCGAGGAGCGTCTTGCCACATGTCACCACTGGGTCTGACTGAGCGCCTCCAGGAGAGAGGCCCAAGCAAGACGCGCCCCGAGGAGCGTCTTGCCACATGTCAACAATGAGTCTGACTGAGGGCCTCCAGGAGAGAAGCCCAAGCAAGACGCGTCCCGAGGAGCGTCTTGCCACATGTCAGCACTCGGTCTGACTGAACGCCTCCAGGAGAGAAGCCCCAGCAAGACGCGCCCCGAGGAGCGTCTTGCCACATGTAAGCACTGGGTCTGACTGAGCGCCTCCAGGAGAGAGGCCCCAGCAAGACGCGCCCCGAGGAGCGTCTTGCCTTATGTCAGCCCTCGGTCTGACTGAGCGCCTCCAGGAGAGAGGCCCAAGCAAGACGCGCCCCGAGGAGCGTCTTGCCACATGTCAACAATGGGTCTGACTGAGGGCCTCCAGGAGAGAAGCCCAAGCAAGATGCGCCCAAAGGAGCGTCTTGCCACATGTAAACAATGGGTCTGACTGAGGGCCTCCAGGAGAGAAGCCCAAGCAAGACGCGCACCGAGGAGCGTCTTGCCACATGTCAGCACTTGTCTGACTGAGCGCCTCCAGGAGAGAGGCCCAAGCAAGACGCGCCCCGAGGAGCGTCTTGCCACATATCAGCAATGGGTCTGACTGAGGGCCTCCATGAGAGAAGCCCAAGCAAGACGCGCCCCGAGGAGCGTCTTGCCACATGTCACCACTGGGTCTGACTGAGCGCCTCCAGGAGAGAGGCCCAAGTAAGACGCGCCCCGAGGAGCGTCTTGCCACGTGTCAACACTGGGTCTGACTGAGCGTCTCCAGGAGAGAGGCCCAAGCAAGACACGCCCCGAGGAGCGTCTTGCCACATGTCAGCACTGGGTCTGACTGAGCGCCTCCAGGAGAGAGGCCCAAGCAAGACGCGCCCCGAGGAGCGTCTTGCCACATGTAAGCACTGGGTCTGACTGAGCGCCTCCAGGAGAGAAGCCCCAGCAAGACGCGCCCCGAGGAGCGTCTTACCACATGTCAGCACTCGGTCTGACTGAACGCCTCCAGGAGAGAAGCCCAAGCAAGACGCGCCCCGAGGAGCGTCTTGCCACATGTCAGCACTCGGTCTGACTGAACGCCTCCAGGAGAGAAGCCCCAGCAAGACACGCCCCGAGGAGCGTCTTGCCACATGTAAGCACTGGGTCTGACTGAGCGCGTCCAGGAGAGAGGCCCCAGCAAGACGCGCCCCGAGGAGCGTCTTGCCTTATGTCAGCACTCGGTCTGACTGAGCGCCTCCAGGAGAGAGGCCCAAGCAAGACGCGCCCCGCGGAGCGTCTTGCCACATGTCAACACTGGGTCTGACTGAGGGCCTCCAGGAGAGAAGCCCAAGCAAGACGCGCCCCGAGAAGCGTCTTGCCACATGTCAGCACTCGGTCTGACTGAGCGACTCCAGGAGAGAGGCCCAAGCAAGACGCACTCGGGGAGCGTCTTGACACATGTCAACACTGGGGCTGACAGAGGGCCTCCAGGAGAGAGGCCCAATTAAGATGCGCCCCGAGGAGCGTCTTGCCACATGTAAACAATGGGTCTGACTGAGGGCCTCCAAGAGAGAAGCCCAAGCAAGACGCGCCCCGAGGAGCGTCTTGCACCATGTCAACACTGGGTCTGACTGAGCACCTCCAGGAGAGAGGCCCAAGCAAGATTCGCCCCGAGGAGCGTCTTGCCACATATTATCAATGGGTCTGACTGAGGGCCTCCATGAGAGAAGCCCAAGCAAGACGCGCCCCGAGGAGCTTCTTGCCACATGTCAGCACTCGGTCTGACTGAGCGCCTCCAGGAGAGAGGCCCAAGCAAGACGCGCCCCGAGGAGCGTCTTACCACATATCAACAATGGGTCTGACTGAGGGCCTCCATGAGAGAAGCCCAAGCAAGACGCGCCCCGAGGAGCGTCTTGTCACATGTCAACACTGGGTCTGACTGAGCGTCTCCAGGAGAGAGGCCCAAGCAAGACGCGCCCCGAGGAGCGTCTTGCCACATGTCAACAATGGGTCTGACTGAGGGCCTCCAAGAGAGAAGCCCAAGCAAGACGCGCCCCGAGGAGCGTCTTGCACCATGTCAACACTGGGTCTGACTGAGCACCTCCAGGAGAAAGGCCCAAGCAAGACTCGCCCCGAGGAGCGTCTTGCCACATATCATCAATGGGTCTGACTGAGCACCTCCAGGAGAGAGGCCCAAGCAAGACGCGCCCTGAGGAGCGTCTTGCCACATGTCAACAATGAGTCTGACTGAGGGCCTCCAGGAGAGAAGCCCAAGCAAGACGCGTCCCGAGGAGTGTCTTGCCACATGTCAGCACTCGGTCTGACTGAGCGCCTCCAGGAGAGAAGCCCCAGCAAGACGCGCCCCGAGGAGCGTCTTGCCACATGTAAGCACTGGGTCTGACTGAGCGCCTCCAGGAGAGAGGCCCCAGCAAGACGCGCCCCGAGGAGCGTCTTGCCTTATGTCAGCACTCGGTCTGACTGAGCGCCTCCAGGAGAGAGGCCCAAGCAAGACGCGCCCCGCGGAGCGTCTTGCCACATGTCAACAATGGGTCTGACTGAGGGCCTCCAGGAGAGAAGCCCAAGCAAGACGCGCCCCGAGGAGCGTCTTGCCACATGTCAGCACTCGGTCTGACTGAGCGACTCCAGGAGAGAGGCCCAAGCAAGACGCACCCCGGGGAGCGTCTTGACACATGTCAACACTGGGGCTGACAGAGGGCCTCCAGGAGAGAGGCCCAATTAAGATGCGCCCCGAGGAGCGTCTTGCCACATGTAAACAATGGGTCTGACTGAGGGCCTCCAAGAGAGAAGCCCAAGCAAGACGCGCCCCGAGGAGCGTCTTGCACCATGTCAACACTGGGTCTGACTGAGCACCTCCAGGAGAGAGGCCCAAGCAAGACTCGCCCCGAGGAGCGTCTTGCCACATATCAACAATGGGTCTGACTGAGGGCCTCCATGAGAGAAGCCCAAGCAAGACACGCCCCTAGGAGCATCTTGCCACATGTCAGCACTCGGTCTGACTGAGCGACTCCAGGAGAGAGGCCCAAGCAAGACGCACCCCGAGGAGCGTCTTGACACATGTCAACACTGGGGCTGACAGAGGGCCTCCAGGAGAGAGGCCCAAGCAAGATGCGCCCCGAGGAGCGTCTTGCCACATGTCAGCAATGGGTCTGACTGAGGGCCTCCAAGAGAGAAGCCCAAGCAAGACGCGCCCCGAGGAGCGTCTTGCACCATGTCAACACTGGGTCTGACTGAGCACCTCCAGGAGAGAGGCCCAAGCAAGACTCGCCCCGAGGAGCGTCTTGCCACATATCATCAATGGGTCTGACTGAGGGCCTCCATGAGAGAAGCCCAAGCAAGACGCGCCCCGAGGAGCTTCTTGCCACATGTCAGCACTCGGTCTGACTGAGCGCCTCCAGGAGAGAGGCCCAAGCAAGACGTGCCCCGAGGAGCGTCTTGCCACATATCAACAATGGGTCTGACTGAGGGCCTCCATGAGAGAAGCCCAAGCAAGACGCGCCCCGAGGAGCGTCTTGTCACATGTCAACACTGGGTCTGACTGAGCGTCTCCAGGAGAGAGGCCCAAGCAAGACGCGCCCCGAGGAGCGTCTTGCCACATGTCACCACTGGGTCTGACTGAGCACCTCCAGGAGAGAAGCCCAAGCAAGACGCGCCCCGAGGAGCGTCTTGCCACATGTCAACAATGAGTCTGACTGAGGGCATCCAGGAGAGAAGCCCAAGCAAGACGCGTCCCGAGGAGTGTCTTGCCACATGTCAGCACTCGGTCTGACTGAACGCCTCCAGGAGAGAAGCCCCAGCAAGACGCGCCCCGAGGAGCGTCTTGCCACATGTAAGCACTGGGTCTGACTGAGCGCCTCCAGGAGAGAGGCCCCAGCAAGACGCGCCCCGAGGAGCGTCTTGCCTTATGTCAGCACTCGGTCTGACTGAGCGCCTCCAGGAGAGAGGCCCAAGCAAGACGCGTCCCGAGGAGTGTCTTGCCACATGTCAACAATGAGTCTGACTGAGGGCCTCCAGGAGAGAAGCCCAAGCAAGACGCGTCCCGAGGAGCGTCTTGACACATGTCAGCACTCGGTCTGACTGAACGCCTCCAGGAGAGAAGCCCCAGCAAGACGCGCCCCGAGGAGCGTCTTGCCACATGTAAGCACTGGGTCTGACTGAGCGCCTCCAGGAGAGAGGCCCCAGCAAGACGCGCCCCGAGGAGCGTCTTGCCTTATGTCAGCACTCGGTCTGACTGAGCGCCTCCAGGAGAGAGGCCCAAGCAAGACGCGCCCCGAGGAGCATCTTGCCACATATCAACAATGGGTCTGACTGAGGGCCTCCATGAGAGAAGCCCAAGCAAGACGCGCCCCGAGGAGCGTCTTGCCACATGTCACCACTGGGTCTGACTGAGCGCCTCCAGGAGAGAGGCCCAAGCAAGACGCGCCCCGAGGAGCGTCTTGCCACATATCAACAATGGATCTGACTGAGGGCCTCCATGAGAGAAGCCCAAGCAAGACGCGCCCCGAGGAGCGTCTTGTCACATGTCACCACTGGGTCTGACTGAGCGCCTCCAGGAGAGAGGCCCAAGCAAGACGCGCCCTGAGGAGCGTCTTGCCACATGTCACCACTGGGTCTGACTGAGCGCCTCCAGGAGAGAGGCCCAAGCAAGACGTGCCCCGAGGAGCGTCTTGCCACATGTAAGCACTGGGTCTGACTGAGCGCCTCCACGAGAGAAGCCCCAGCAAGACGCGCCCCGAGGAGCGTCTTGCCACATGTCAGCACTCTGTCTCACTGTGCGCCTCCAGGAGAGAGGCCCCAAGCAAGACGCGCCCCGAGGAGCATCTTGCCACATGTCAACAATGAGTCTGACTGAGGGCCTCCAGGAGAGAAGCCCAAGCAAGACGCGCCCCGAGGAGCGTCTTTTCACATGTCAGCACTCGGTCTGACTGAACGCCTCCAGGAGAGAAGCCCCAGCAAGACGCGCCCCGAGGAGCGTCTTGCCACATGTCAGCACTCGGTCTGACAGAGCGCCTCCAGGAGAGAGGCCCAAGCAAGACGCGCCCCGAGGAGCGTCTTGCCACATGTCAACAATGAGTCTGACTGAGGGCCTCCATGAGAGAAGCCCAAGCAAGACGCGCCCCGAGGAGCGTCTTGCCACATATCAACAATGGGTCTGACTGAGGGCCTCCATGAGAGAAGCCCAAGCAAGACGCGCCCCGAGGAGCGTCTTGCCACATGTCACCACTGGGTCTGACTGAGCGCCTCCAGGAGAGAGGCCCAAGCAAGACGCGCCCCGAGGAGCGTCTTGCCACGTGTAAACACTGGGTCTGACTGAGCGTCTCCAGGAGAGAGGCCCAATCAAGACGCGCCCCGAGGAGCGTCTTGCCACATGTCACCACTGGGTCTGACTGAGCGCCTCCAGGAGAGAGGCCCAAGCAAGACGCGCCCCGAGGAGCGTCTTGCCACATGTCAGCACTCGGTCTGACTGAGCGCCTCCAGGAGAGAGGCCCAAGCAAGACGCGCCCCGAGGAGCGTCTTGCCACATATCAACAATGGGTCTGACTGAGGGCCTCCATGAGAGAAGCCCAAGCAAGACGCGCCCCGAGGAGCGTCTTGCCACATGTCACCACTGGGTCTGACTGAGCGCCTCCAGGAGAGAGGCCCAAGCAAGACGCGCCCCGAGGAGCGTCTTGCCACGTGTAAACACTGGGTCTGACTGAGCGTCTCCAGGAGAGAGGCCCAATCAAGACGCGCCCCGAGGAGCGTCTTGCCACATGTCACCACTGGGTCTGACTGAGCGCCCCCAGGAGAGAGGCCCAAGCAAGACGCGCCCCGAGGAGCGTCTTGCCACATGTCAGCACTCGGTCTGACTGAGCGCCTCCAGGAGAGAGGCCCAAGCAAGACGCGCCCCGAGGAGCGTCTTGCCACATATCAACAATGGGTCTGACTGAGGGCCTCCATGAGAGAAGCCCAAGCAAGACGCGCCCCGAGGAGCGTCTTGCCACATGTCACCACTGGGTCTGACTGAGCGCCTCCAGGAGAGAGGCCCAAGCAAGACGCGCCCCGAGGAGCGTCTTGCCACATATCAACAATGGATCTGACTGAGGGCCTCCATGAGAGAAGCCCAAGCAAGACGCGCCCCGAGGAGCGTCTTGTCACATGTCACCACTGGGTCTGACTGAGCGCCTCCAGGAGAGAGGCCCAAGCAAGACGCGCCCTGAGGAGCGTCTTGCCACATGTCACCACTGGGTCTGACTGAGCGCCTCCAGGAGAGAGGCCCAAGAAAGACGTGCCCCGAGGAGCGTCTTGCCACATGTAAGCACTGGGTCTGACTGAGCGCCTCCAGGAGAGAAGCCCCAGCAAGACGCGCCCCGAGGAGCGTCTTGCCACATGTCAGCACTCTGTCTCACTGTGCGCCTCCAGGAGAGAGGCCCCAAGCAAGACGCGCCCCGAGGAGCATCTTGCCACATGTCAACAATGAGTCTGACTGAGGGCCTCCAGGAGAGAAGCCCAAGCAAGACGCGCCCCGAGGAGCGTCTTTTCACATGTCAGCACTCGGTCTGACTGAACGCCTCCAGGAGAGAGGCCCAAGCAAGACGCGCCCTGAGGAGCGTCTTGCCACATGTCACCACTGGGTCTGACTGAGCGCCTCCAGGAGAGAGGCCCAAGCAAGACGTGCCCCGAGGAGCGTCTTGCCACATGTAAGCACTGGGTCTGACTGAGCGCCTCCAGGAGAGAGGCCCAAGCAAGACGCGCCCTGAGGAGCGTCTTGCCACATGTCACCACTGGGTCTGACTGAGCGCCTCCAGGAGAGAGGCCCAAGCAAGACGTGCCCCGAGGAGCGTCTTGCCACATGTAAGCACTGGGTCTGACTGAGCGCCTCCAGGAGAGAAGCCCCAGCAAGACGCGCCCCGAGGAGCGTCTTGCCACATGTCAGCACTCTGTCTCACTGTGCGCCTCCAGGAGAGAGGCCCCAAGCAAGACGCGCCCCGAGGAGCATCTTGCCACATGTCAACAATGAGTCTGACTGAGGGCCTCCAGGAGAGAAGCCCAAGCAAGACGCGCCCCGAGGAGCGTCTTTTCACATGTCAGCACTCGGTCTGACTGAACGCCTCCAGGAGAGAAGCCCCAGCAAGACGCGCCCCGAGGAGCGTCTTGCCACATGTCAGCACTCGGTCTGACAGAGCGCCTCCAGGAGAGAGGCCCAAGCAAGACGCGCCCCGAGGAGCGTCTTGCCACATATCAACAATGGATCTGACTGAGGGCCTCCATGAGAGAAGCCCAAGCAAGACGCGCCCCGAGGAGCGTCTTGTCACATGTCACCACTGGGTCTGACTGAGCGCCTCCAGGAGAGAGGCCCAAGCAAGACGCACCCCGAGGAGCGTCTTGCCACATGTCAACAATGAGTCTGACTGAGGGCCTCCAGGAGAGAAGCCCGAGCAAGACGCGTCCCGAGGAGCGTCTTGCCACATGTCAGCACTCGGTCTGACTGAACGCCTCCAGGAGAGAAGCCCCAGCAAGACGCGCCCCGAGGAGCGTCTTGCCACATGTAAGCACTGGGTCTGACTGAGCGCCTCCAGGAGAGAGGCCCCAGCAAGACGCGCCCCGAGGAGCGTCTTGCCTTATGTCAGCACTCGGTCTGACTGAGCGCCTCCAGGAGAGAGGCCCAAGCAAGACGCGCCCCGAGGAGCGTCTTGCCACATGTCAACAATGGGTCTGACTGAGGGCCTCCAGGAGAGAAGCCCAAGCAAGATGCGCCCAAAGGAGCGTCTTGCCACATGTAAACAATGGGTCTGACTGAGGGCCTCCAGGAGAGAAGCCCAAGCAAGACGCGCCCCGAGGAGCGTCTTGCCACATGTCAGCACTCGGTCTGACTGAGCGCCTCCAGGAGAGAGGCCCAAGCAAGACGTGCCCCGAGGAGCGTCTTGCCACATATCAACAATGGGTCTGACTGAGGGCCTCCATGAGAGAAGCCCAAGCAAGACACGCCCCGAGGAGCGTCTTGCCACATGTCACCACTGGGTCTGACTGAGCGCATCCAGGAGAGAGGCCCAAGCAAGACGCGCCCCGAGGAGCGTCTTGCCACATAAAACCCAAGCAAGACGCGCCCCGAGGAGCGTCTTGCCACATGTCAGCACTCGGTCTGACTGAGCGCCTCCAGGAGAGAGGCCCAAGCAAGACGCACCCCGAGGAGCGTCTTGACACATGTCAACACTGGGGCTGACAGAGGAACTCCAGGAGAGAGGCCCAAGCAAGATGCGCCCCGAGGAGCGTCTTGCCACATGTAAACAATGGGTCTGACTGAGGGCCTCCAGGAGAGAAGCCCAAGCAAGACGCGCCCCGAGGAGCGTCTTGCCACATGTCAGCACTCGGTCTGACTGAGCGCCTCCAGGAGAGAGGCCCAAGCAAGACGTGCCCCGAGGAGCGTCTTGCCACATATCAACAATGGGTCTGACTGAGGGCCTCCATGAGAGAAGCCCAAGCAAGACGCGCCCCGAGGAGCGTCTTGTCACGTGTCAACACTGGGTCTGACTGAGAGTCTCCAGGAGAGAGGCCCAAGCAAGACGCGCCCCGAGGAGCGTCTTGCCACATGTAAGCACTGGGTCTGACTGAGTGCCTCCAGGAGAGAGGCCCCAGCAAGACGCGCCCCGAGGAGCGTCTTGCCTTATGTCAGCACTCGGTCTGACTGAGCGCCTCCAGGAGAGAGGCCCAAGCAAGACGCGCCCCGAGGAGCATCTTGCCACATGTCAACAATGGGTCTGACCGAGGGCCTCCAGGAGAGAAGCCTCAAGCAAGACGTGCCCCGAGGAGCGTCTTGCCACATGTCAACAATGGGTCTGACTGAGCGCCTCCAGGAGAGAGGCCCAAGCAAGACACGCCCCGAGGAGCGTCTTGCCACATGTAAGCACTGGGTCTGACTGAGCGCCTCCAGGAGAGAGGCCCCAGCAAGATGCGCCCCGAGGAGCGTCTTGCCTTATGTCAGCACTCGGTCTGACTGAGCGCCTCCAGGAGAGAGGCCCAAGCAAGACGCGCCCCGAGGAGCGTCTAGCCACATGTCAACAATGGGTCTGACTGAGGGCCTCCAGGAGAGAAGCCCAAGCAAGATGCGCCCAAAGGAGCGTCTTGCCACATGTAAACAATGGGTCTGACTGAGGGCCTCCAGGAGAGAAGCCCAAGCAAGACGCGCCCCGAGGAGCGTCTTGCCACATGTCAGCACTCGGTCTGACTGAGCGCCTCCAGGAGAGAGGCACAAGCAAGACGTGCCCCGAGGAGCGTCTTGCCACGTATCAACAATGGGTCTGACTGAGGGCCTCCATGAGAGAAGCCCAAGCAAGACGCGCCCCGAGGAGCGTCTTGCCACATGTCAGCACTCGGTCTGACTGAGCGCCTCCAGGAGAGAGGCCCAAGCAAGACGTGCCCCGAGGAGCGTCTTGCCACATATCAACAATGGGTCTGACTGAGGGCCTCCATGAGAGAAGCCCAAGCAAGACACGCCCCGAGGAGCGTCTTGCCACATGTCACCACTGGGTCTGACTGAGCGCATCCAGGAGAGAGGCCCAAGCAAGACGCGCCCCGAGGAGCGTCTTGCCACATAACACCCAAGCAAGACGCGCCCCGAGGAGCGTCTTGCCACATGTCAGCACTCGGTCTGACTGAGCGCCTCCAGGAGAGAGGCCCAAGCAAGACGCACCCCGAGGAGCGTCTTGACACATGTCAACACTGGGGCTGACAGAGGAACTCCAGGAGAGAGGCCCAAGCAAGATGCGCCCCGAGGAGCGTCTTGCCACATGTAAACAATGGGTCTGACTGAGGGCCTCCAGGAGAGAAGCCCAAGCAAGACGCGCCCCGAGGAGCGTCTTGCCACATGTCAGCACTCGGTCTGACTGAGCGCCTCCAGGAGAGAGGCCCAAGCAAGACGTGCCCCGAGGAGCGTCTTGCCACATATCAACAATGGGTCTGACTGAGGGCCTCCATGAGAGAAGCCCAAGCAAGACGCGCCCCGAGGAGCGTCTTGTCACGTGTCAACACTGGGTCTGACTGAGAGTCTCCAGGAGAGAGGCCCAAGGAAGACGCGCCCCGAGGAGCGTCTTGCCACATGTAAGCACTGGGTCTGACTGAGTGCCTCCAGGAGAGAGGCCCCAGCAAGACGCGCCCCGAGGAGCGTCTTGCCACATGTCAACAATGGGTCTGACTGAGCGCCTCCAGGAGAGAGGCCCAAGCAAGACACGCCCCGAGGAGCGTCTTGCCACATGTAAGCACTGGGTCTGACTGAGCGCCTCCAGGAGAGAGGCCCCAGCAAGACGCGCCCCGAGGAGCGTCTTGCCTTATGTCAGCACTCGGTCTGACTGAGCGCCTCCAGGAGAGAGGCCCAAGCAAGACGCGCCCCGAGGAGCGTCTTGCCACATGTCAACAATGGGTCTGACTGAGGGCCTCCAGGAGAGAAGCCCAAGCAAGATGCGCCCAAAGGAGCGTCTTGCCACATGTAAACAATGGGTCTGACTGAGGGCCTCCAGGAGAGAAGCCCAAGCAAGACGCGCCCCGAGGAGCGTCTTGTCACGTGTCAACACTGGGTCTGACTGAGAGTCTCCAGGAGAGAGGCCCAAGCAAGACGCGCCCCGAGGAGCGTCTTGCCACATGTAAGCACTGGGTCTGACTGAGCGCCTCCAGGAGAGAGGCCCCAGCAAGACGCGCCCCGAGGAGCGTCTTGCCTTATGCCAGCACTCGGTGTGACTGAGCGCCTCCAGGAGAGAGGCCCAAGCAAGACGCGCCCCGAGGAGCGTCTTGCCACATGTCAACAATGGGTCTGACTGAGGGCCTCCAGGAGAGAAGCCTCAAGCAAGACGTGCCCCGAGGAGCGTCTTGCCACATGTCAACAATGGGTCTGACTGAGCGCCTCCAGGAGAGAGGCCCAAGCAAGACGCGCCCCGAGGAGCGTCTTGCCACATGTCACCACTGGGTCTGACTGAGCGCCTCCAGGAGATAGGCCCAAGCAAGACGCGCCCCGAGGAGCGTCTTGCCACATGTCAACAATGGGTCTGACTGAGGGCCTCCAGGAGAGAAGCCCAAGCAAGACGCGCCCCGAGGAGCGTCTTGCCACATGTCAGCACTCGGTCTGACTGAGCGACTCCAGGAGAGAGGCCCAAGCAAGACGCACCCCGGGGAGCGTCTTGACACATGTCAACACTGGGGCTGACAGAGGGCCTCCAGGAGAGAGGCCCAAGCAAGATGCGCCCCGAGGAGCGTCTTGCCACATGTAAACAATGGATCTGACTGAGGGCCTCCAAGAGAGAAGCCCAAGCAAGACGCGCCCCGAGGAGCGTCTTGCACCATGTCAACACTGGGTCTGACTGAGCACCTCCAGGAGAGAGGCCCAAGCAAGACTCGCCCCGAGGAGCGTCTTGCCACATATCAACAATGGGTCTGACTGAGGGCCTCCATGAGAGAAGCCCAAGCAAGACGCGCCCGGAGGAGCATCTTGCCTTATGTCAGCACTCGGTCTGACTGAGCGACTCCAGGAGAGAGGCCCAAGCAAGACGCACCCCGAGGAGCGTCTTGACACATGTCAACACTGGGGCTGACAGAGGGCCTCCAGGAAAGAGGCCCAAGCAAGATGCGCCCCGAGGAGCGTCTTGCCACATGCCAACAATGGGTCTGACTGAGGGCCTCCAAGAGAGAAGCCCAAGCAAGACGCGCCCCGAGGAGCGTCTTGCACCATGTCAACACTGGGTCTGACTGAGCACCTCCAGGAGAGAGGCCCAAGCAAGACTCGCCCCGAGGAGCGTCTTGCCACATATCAACAATGGGTCTGACTGAGGGCCTCCATGAGAGAACCCCAAGCAAGACGCACCCCGAGGAGCGTCTTGCCACATGTCAGCACTCGGTCTGACTGAGCGCCTCCAGGAGAGAGGCCCAAGCAAGACGCGCACCGAGGAGCGTCTTGCCACATATCAACAATGGGTCTGACTGAGGGCCTCCATGAGAGAAGCCCAAGCAAGACGCGCCCCGAGGAGCGTCTTGTCACGTGCCAACACTGGGTCTGACTGAGCGTCTCCAGGAGAGAGGCCCAAGCAAGACGCGCCCCGAGGAGCGTCTTGCCACATGTCACCACTGGGTCTGACTGAGCGCCTCCAGGAGAGAGGCCCAAGCAAGACGCGCCCCGAGGAGCATCTTGCCACATGTCAACAATGAGTCTGACTGAGGGCCTCCAGGAGAGAAGCCCAAGCAAGACGCGTCCCGAGGAGTGTCTTGCCACATGTCAGCACTCGGTCTGACTGAACGCCTCCAGGAGAGAAGCCCCAGCAAGACGCGCCCCGAGGAGCGTCTTGCCACATGTAAGCACTGGGTCTGACTGAGCGCCTCCAGGAGAGAGGCCCCAGCAAGACGCGCCCCGAGGAGCGTCTTGCCTTATGTCAGCACTCGGTCTGACTGAGCGCCTCCAGGAGAGAGGCCCAAGCAAGACGCGTCCCGAGGAGTGTCTTGCCACATGTCAACAATGAGTCTGACTGAGGGCCTCCAGGAGAGAAGCCCAAGCAAGACGCGTCCCGAGGAGTGTCTTGCCACATGTCAACAATGGGTCTGACTGAGGGCCTCCAGGAGAGAAGCCCAAGCAAGACGCGCCCCGAGGAGCGTCTTGCCACATGTCAGCACTCGGTCTGACTGAGCGCCTCCAGGAGAGAGGCCCAAGCAAGACGCACCCCGAGGAGCGTCTTGACACATGTCAACACTGGGGCTGACAGAGGAACTCCAGGAGAGAGGCCCAAGCAAGATGCGCCCCGAGGAGCGTCTTGCCACATGTAAACAATGGGTCTGACTGAGGGCCTCCAGGAGAGAAGCCCAAGCAAGACGCGCCCCGAGGAGCGTCTTGCCACATGTCAGCACTCGGTCTTACTGAGCACCTCCAGGAGAGAGGCCCAAGCAAGACGCGCCCCGAGGAGCGTCTTGCCAGATATCAACAATGGGTCTGGCTGAGGGCCTCCATGAGAGAAGCCCAAGCAAGACGCGCCCCGAGGAGCGTCTTGTCACGTGTCAACACTGGGTCTGACTGAGCGTCTCCAGGAGAGAGGCCCAAGCAAGCCGCGCCCCGAGGAGCGTCTTGCCACATGTAAGCACTGGGTCTGACTGAGCGCCTCCAGGAGAGAGGCCCCAGCAAGACGCGCCCCGAGGATCGTCTTGCCTTATGTCAGCACTCGGTCTGACTTAGCGCCTCCAGGAGAGAGGCCCAAGCAAGACGCGCCCCGAGGAGCGTCTTGCCACATGTCAACAATGGGTCTGACTGAGGGCCTCCAGGAGAGAACCCCAAGCAAGACGCACCCCGAGGAGCGTCTTGCCACATGTCAACAATGGGTCTGACTGAACGCCTCCAGGAGAGAAGCCCCAGCAAGACGCGCCCCGAGGAGCATCTTGCCACATATCAACAATGGATCTGACTGAACGCCTCCATGAGAGAAGCCAAAGCAAGACGCGCCCCGAGGAGCGTCTTGTCACATGTCACCACTGGGTCTGACTGAGCGCCTCCAGGAGAGAAGCCCCAGCAAGACGCGCCCCGAGGAGCGTCTTACCACATGTCAGCACTCGGTCTGACTGAACGTCTCCAGGAGAGAAGCCCAAGCAAGACGCGCCCCGAGGAGCTCCTTGCCACATGTCAGCACTCGGTCTGACTGAACGCCTCCAGGAGAGAAGCCCCAGCAAGACACACCCCGAGGAGCGTCTTGCCACATGTAAGCACTGGGTCTGACTGAGCGCCTCCAGGAGAGGCCCCAGCAAGACGCGCACCGAGGAGCTTCTTGCCTTATGTCAGCACTCGGTCTGACTGAGCGCCTCCAGGAGAGAGGCCCAAGCAAGACGCGCCCCGAGGAGCGTCTTGCCACATGTCAACAATGGGTCTGACTGAGGGCCTCCAGGAGAGAAGCCCAAGCAAGACGCGCCCCGAGGAGCGTCTTGCCACATGTCAACAATGGGTCTGACTGAGGGCCTCCAAGAGAGAAACCCAAGCAAGATGCGCCCCGAGGAGCGTCTTGCAACATGTCAACACTGGGTCTGACTGAGCACCTCCAGGAGAGAGGCCCAAGCAAGACTCGCCCCGAGGAGCGTCTTGACACATGTCAACACTGGGGCTGACAGAGGGCCTCCAGGAGAGAGGCACAAGCAAGATGCGCCCCGAGGAGCGTCTTGCCACATGTAAACAATGGGTCTGACTGAGGGCCTCCAGGAGAGAAGCCCAAGCAAGAAACGCCCCGAGGAGCGTCTTGCCACATGTCAGCACTCGGTCTGACAGAGCGCCTCCAGGAGAGAGGCCCCAGCAAGACGCGCCCCGAGGAGCGTCTGGCCACATGTCAGCACTCTGTCTGACTGTGCGCCTCCAGGAGAGAGGCCCCAAGCAAGACGCGCCCCGAGGAGCGTCTTGCCACATGTCAGCACTCGGTCTGACTGAACGCCTCTAGGAGAGAAGCCCCAGCAAGACGCGCCCCGAGGAGCGTCTTGCCACATGTCAGCACTCGGTCTGACTGAGCTCCTCCAGGAGAGAGGCCCAAGCAAGACGCGCCCCGAGGAGCGTCTTGCCACATATCGACAATGGAGCTGACTGAGGGCCTCCATGAGAGAAGCCCAAGCAAGACGCGCCCCGAGGAGCGTCTTGTCACATGTCACCACTGGGTCTGACTGAGCGCCTCCAGGAGAGAGGCCCAAGCAAGACGCGCCCCGAGGAGCGTCTTGCCACATGTCACCACTGGGTCTGACTGAGCGCCTCCAGGAGAGAGGCCCAAGCAAGACGCGCCCCGAGGAGCGTCTTGCCACATGTCAACAATGAGTCTGACTGAGGGCCTCCAGGAGAGAAGCCCAAGCAAGACGCGTCCCGAGGAGCGTCTTGCCACATGTCAGCACTCGGTCTGACTGAACGCCTCCAGGAGAGAAGCCCCAGCAAGACGCGCCCCGAGGAGCGTCTTGCCACATGTAAGCACTGGGTCTGACTGAGCGCCTCCAGGAGAGAGGCCCCAGCAAGACGCGCCCCGAGGAGCGTCTTGCCTTATGTCAGCCCTCGGTCTGACTGAGCGCCTCCAGGAGAGAGGCCCAAGCAAGACGCGCCCCGAGGAGCGTCTTGCCACATGTCAACAATGGGTCTGACTGAGGGCCTCCAGGAGAGAAGCCCAAGCAAGATGCGCCCAAAGGAGCGTCTTGCCACATGTAAACAATGGGTCTGACTGAGGGCCTCCAGGAGAGAGGCCCAAGTAAGACGCGCCCCGAGGAGCGTCTTGCCACGTGTCAACACTGGGTCTGACTGAGCGTCTCCAGGAGAGAGGCCCAAGCAAGACACGCCCCGAGGAGCGTCTTGCCACATGTCAGCACTGGGTCTGACTGAGCGCCTCCAGGAGAGAGGCCCAAGCAAGACGCGCCCCGAGGAGCGTCTTGCCACATGTAAGCACTGGGTCTGACTGAGCGCCTCCAGGAGAGAAGCCCCAGCAAGACGCGCCCCGAGGAGCGTCTTACCACATGTCAGCACTCGGTCTGACTGAACGCCTCCAGGAGAGAAGCCCAAGCAAGACGCGCCCCGAGGAGCGTCTTGCCACATGTCAGCACTCGGTCTGACTGAACGCCTCCAGGAGAGAAGCCCCAGCAAGACACGCCCCGAGGAGCGTCTTGCCACATGTAAGCACTGGGTCTGACTGAGCGCGTCCAGGAGAGAGGCCCCAGCAAGACGCGCCCCGAGGAGCGTCTTGCCTTATGTCAGCACTCGGTCTGACTGAGCGCCTCCAGGAGAGAGGCCCAAGCAAGACGCGCCCCGCGGAGCGTCTTGCCACATGTCAACAATGGGTCTGACTGAGGGCCTCCAGGAGAGAAGCCCAAGCAAGACGCGCCCCGAGGAGCGTCTTGCCACATGTCAGCACTCGGTCTGACTGAGCGACTCCAGGAGAGAGGCCCAAGCAAGACGCACTCGGGGAGCGTCTTGACACATGTCAACACTGGGGCTGACAGAGGGCCTCCAGGAGAGAGGCCCAATTAAGATGCGCCCCGAGGAGCGTCTTGCCACATGTAAACAATGGGTCTGACTGAGGGCCTCCAAGAGAGAAGCCCAAGCAAGACGCGCCCCGAGGAGCGTCTTGCACCATGTCAACACTGGGTCTGACTGAGCACCTCCAGGAGAGAGGCCCAAGCAAGACTCGCGCCGAGGAGCGTCTTGCCACATATCATCAATGGGTCTGACTGAGGGCCTCCATGAGAGAAGCCCAAGCAAGACGCGCCCCGAGGAGCTTCTTGCCACATGTCAGCACTCGGTCTGACTGAGCGCCTCCAGGAGAGAGGCCCAAGCAAGACGCGCCCCGAGGAGCGTCTTGCCACATATCAACAATGGGTCTGACTGAGGGCCTCCATGAGAGAAGCCCAAGCAAGACGCGCCCCGAGGAGCGTCTTGTCACATGTCAACACTGGGTCTGACTGAGCGTCTCCAGGAGAGAGGCCCAAGCAAGACGCGCCCCGAGGAGCGTCTTGCCACATGTCAACAATGGGTCTGACTGAGGGCCTCCAAGAGAGAAGCCCAAGCAAGACGCGCCCCGAGGAGCGTCTTGCACCATGTCAACACTGGGTCTGACTGAGCACCTCCAGGAGAGAGGCCCAAGCAAGACTCGCCCCGAGGAGCGTCTTGCCACATATCATCAATGGGTCTGACTGAGCACCTCCAGGAGAGAGGCCCAAGCAAGACGCGCCCTGAGGAGCGTCGTGCCACATGTCAACAATGGGTCTGACTGAGCGCCTCCAGGAGAGAGACCCAAGCAAGACATGCCCCGAGGAGCGTCTTGCCACATGTAAGCACTGGGTCTGACTGAGCGCCTCCAGGAGAGAGGCCCCAGCAAGACGCGCCCCGAGGAGCGTCTTGCCTTATGTCAGCACTCGGTCTGACTGAGCGCCTCCAGGAGAGAGGCCCAAGCAAGACGCGCCCCGAGGAGCGTCGTGCCACATGTCAACAATGGGTCTGACTGAGGGCCTCCAGGAGAGAAGCCCAAGCAAGATGCGCCCAAAGGAGCGTCTTGCCACATGTAAACAATGGGTCTGACTGAGGGCCTCCAGGAGAGAAGCCCAAGCAAGACGCGCCCCGAGGAGCGTCTTGCCACATGTCAGCACTCGGTCTGACTGAGCGCCTCCAGGAGAGAGGCCCAAGCAAGACGTGCCCCGAGGAGCGTCTTGCCACATATCAACAATGGGTCTGACTGAGGGCCTCCATGAGAGAAGCCCAAGCAAGACGCGCCCGGAGGAGCATCTTGCCTTATGTCAGCACTCGGTCTGACTGAGCGACTCCAGGAGAGAGGCCCAAGCAAGACGCACCCCGAGGAGCGTCTTGACACATGTCAACACTGGGGCTGACAGAGGGCCTCCAGGAAAGAGGCCCAAGCAAGATGCGCCCCGAGGAGCGTCTTGCCACATGCCAAAAATGGGTCTGACTGAGGGCCTCCAAGAGAGAAGCCCAAGCAAGACGCGCCCCGAGGAGCGTCTTGCACCATGTCAACACTGGGTCTGACTGAGCACCTCCAGGAGAGAGGCCCAAGCAAGACTCGCCCCGAGGAGCGTCTTGCCACATATCAACAATGGGTCTGACTGAGGGCCTCCATGAGAGAACCCCAAGCAAGACGCACCCCGAGGAGCGTCTTGCCACATGTCAGCACTCGGTCTGACTGAGCGCCTCCAGGAGAGAGGCCCAAGCAAGACGCGCAACGAGGAGCGTCTTGCCACATATCAACAATGGGTCTGACTGAGGGCCTCCATGAGAGAAGCCCAAGCAAGACGCGCCCCGAGGAGCGTCTTGTCACGTGCCAACACTGGGTCTGACTGAGCGTCTCCAGGAGAGAGGCCCAAGCAAGACGCGCCCCGAGGAGCGTCTTGCCACATGTCACCACTGGGTCTGACTGAGCGCCTCCAGGAGAGAGGCCCAAGCAAGACGCGCCCCGAGGAGCATCTTGCCACATGTCAACAATGAGTCTGACTGAGGGCCTCCAGGAGAGAAGCCCAAGCAAGACGCGTCCCGAGGAGTGTCTTGCCACATGTCAGCACTCGGTCTGACTGAACGCCTCCAGGAGAGAAGCCCCAGCAAGACGCGCCCCGAGGAGCGTCTTGCCACATGTAAGCACTGGGTCTGACTGAGCGCCTCCAGGAGAGAGGCCCCAGCAAGACGCGCCCCGAGGAGCGTCTTGCCTTATGTCAGCACTCGGTCTGACTGAGCGCCTCCAGGAGAGAGGCCCAAGCAAGACGCGTCCCGAGGAGTGTCTTGCCACATGTCAACAATGAGTCTGACTGAGGGCCTCCAGGAGAGAAGCCCAAGCAAGACGCGTCCCGAGGAGTGTCTTGCCACATGTCAACAATGGGTCTGACTGAGGGCCTCCAGGAGAGAAGCCCAAGCAAGACGCGCCCCGAGGAGCGTCTTGCCACATGTCAGCACTCGGTCTGACTGAGCGCCTCCAGGAGAGAGGCCCAAGCAAGACGCACCCCGAGGAGCGTCTTGACACATGTCAACACTGGGGCTGACAGAGGAACTCCAGGAGAGAGGCCCAAGCAAGATGCGCCCCGAGGAGCGTCTTGCCACATGTAAACAATGGGTCTGACTGAGGGCCTCCAGGAGAGAAGCCCAAGCAAGACGCGCCCCGAGGAGCGTCTTGCCACATGTCAGCACTCGGTCTTACTGAGCACCTCCAGGAGAGAGGCCCAAGCAAGACGCGCCCCGAGGAGCGTCTTGCCAGATATCAACAATGGGTCTGGCTGAGGGCCTCCATGAGAGAAGCCCAAGCAAGACGCGCCCCGAGGAGCGTCTTGTCACGTGTCAACACTGGGTCTGACTGAGCGTCTCCAGGAGAGAGGCCCAAGCAAGCCGCGCCCCGAGGAGCGTCTTGCCACATGTAAGCACTGGGTCTGACTGAGCGCCTCCAGGAGAGAGGCCCCAGCAAGACGCGCCCCGAGGATCGTCTTGCCTTATGTCAGCACTCGGTCTGACTTAGCGCCTCCAGGAGAGAGGCCCAAGCAAGACGCGCCCCGAGGAGCGTCTTGCCACATGTCAACAATGGGTCTGACTGAGGGCCTCCAGGAGAGAACCCCAAGCAAGACGCACCCCGAGGAGCGTCTTGCCACATGTCAACAATGGGTCTGACTGAACGCCTCCAGGAGAGAAGCCCCAGCAAGACGCGCCCCGAGGAGCATCTTGCCACATATCAACAATGGATCTGACTGAACGCCTCCATGAGAGAAGCCAAAGCAAGACGCGCCCCGAGGAGCGTCTTGTCACATGTCACCACTGGGTCTGACTGAGCGCCTCCAGGAGAGAAGCCCCAGCAAGACGCGCCCCGAGGAGCGTCTTACCACATGTCAGCACTCGGTCTGACTGAACGTCTCCAGGAGAGAAGCCCAAGCAAGACGCGCCCCGAGGAGCTCCTTGCCACATGTCAGCACTCGGTCTGACTGAACGCCTCCAGGAGAGAAGCCCCAGCAAGACACACCCCGAGGAGCGTCTTGCCACATGTAAGCACTGGGTCTGACTGAGCGCCTCCAGGAGAGGCCCCAGCAAGACGCGCACCGAGGAGCTTCTTGCCTTATGTCAGCACTCGGTCTGACTGAGCGCCTCCAGGAGAGAGGCCCAAGCAAGACGCGCCCCGAGGAGCGTCTTGCCACATGTCAACAATGGGTCTGACTGAGGGCCTCCAGGAGAGAAGCCCAAGCAAGACGCGCCCCGAGGAGCGTCTTGCCACATGTCAACAATGGGTCTGACTGAGGGCCTCCAAGAGAGAAACCCAAGCAAGATGCGCCCCGAGGAGCGTCTTGCAACATGTCAACACTGGGTCTGACTGAGCACCTCCAGGAGAGAGGCCCAAGCAAGACTCGCCCCGAGGAGCGTCTTGACACATGTCAACACTGGGGCTGACAGAGGGCCTCCAGGAGAGAGGCACAAGCAAGATGCGCCCCGAGGAGCGTCTTGCCACATGTAAACAATGGGTCTGACTGAGGGCCTCCAGGAGAGAAGCCCAAGCAAGAAACGCCCCGAGGAGCGTCTTGCCACATGTCAGCACTCGGTCTGACAGAGCGCCTCCAGGAGAGAGGCCCCAGCAAGACGCGCCCCGAGGAGCGTCTGGCCACATGTCAGCACTCTGTCTGACTGTGCGCCTCCAGGAGAGAGGCCCCAAGCAAGACGCGCCCCGAGGAGCGTCTTGCCACATGTCAGCACTCGGTCTGACTGAACGCCTCTAGGAGAGAAGCCCCAGCAAGACGCGCCCCGAGGAGCGTCTTGCCACATGTCAGCACTCGGTCTGACTGAGCTCCTCCAGGAGAGAGGCCCAAGCAAGACGCGCCCCGAGGAGCGTCTTGCCACATATCGACAATGGAGCTGACTGAGGGCCTCCATGAGAGAAGCCCAAGCAAGACGCGCCCCGAGGAGCGTCTTGTCACATGTCACCACTGGGTCTGACTGAGCGCCTCCAGGAGAGAGGCCCAAGCAAGACGCGCCCCGAGGAGCGTCTTGCCACATGTCACCACTGGGTCTGACTGAGCGCCTCCAGGAGAGAGGCCCAAGCAAGACGCGCCCCGAGGAGCGTCTTGCCACATGTCAACAATGAGTCTGACTGAGGGCCTCCAGGAGAGAAGCCCAAGCAAGACGCGTCCCGAGGAGCGTCTTGCCACATGTCAGCACTCGGTCTGACTGAACGCCTCCAGGAGAGAAGCCCCAGCAAGACGCGCCCCGAGGAGCGTCTTGCCACATGTAAGCACTGGGTCTGACTGAGCGCCTCCAGGAGAGAGGCCCCAGCAAGACGCGCCCCGAGGAGCGTCTTGCCTTATGTCAGCCCTCGGTCTGACTGAGCGCCTCCAGGAGAGAGGCCCAAGCAAGACGCGCCCCGAGGAGCGTCTTGCCACATGTCAACAATGGGTCTGACTGAGGGCCTCCAGGAGAGAAGCCCAAGCAAGATGCGCCCAAAGGAGCGTCTTGCCACATGTAAACAATGGGTCTGACTGAGGGCCTCCAGGAGAGAGGCCCAAGTAAGACGCGCCCCGAGGAGCGTCTTGCCACGTGTCAACACTGGGTCTGACTGAGCGTCTCCAGGAGAGAGGCCCAAGCAAGACACGCCCCGAGGAGCGTCTTGCCACATGTCAGCACTGGGTCTGACTGAGCGCCTCCAGGAGAGAGGCCCAAGCAAGACGCGCCCCGAGGAGCGTCTTGCCACATGTAAGCACTGGGTCTGACTGAGCGCCTCCAGGAGAGAAGCCCCAGCAAGACGCGCCCCGAGGAGCGTCTTACCACATGTCAGCACTCGGTCTGACTGAACGCCTCCAGGAGAGAAGCCCAAGCAAGACGCGCCCCGAGGAGCGTCTTGCCACATGTCAGCACTCGGTCTGACTGAACGCCTCCAGGAGAGAAGCCCCAGCAAGACACGCCCCGAGGAGCGTCTTGCCACATGTAAGCACTGGGTCTGACTGAGCGCGTCCAGGAGAGAGGCCCCAGCAAGACGCGCCCCGAGGAGCGTCTTGCCTTATGTCAGCACTCGGTCTGACTGAGCGCCTCCAGGAGAGAGGCCCAAGCAAGACGCGCCCCGCGGAGCGTCTTGCCACATGTCAACAATGGGTCTGACTGAGGGCCTCCAGGAGAGAAGCCCAAGCAAGACGCGCCCCGAGGAGCGTCTTGCCACATGTCAGCACTCGGTCTGACTGAGCGACTCCAGGAGAGAGGCCCAAGCAAGACGCACTCGGGGAGCGTCTTGACACATGTCAACACTGGGGCTGACAGAGGGCCTCCAGGAGAGAGGCCCAATTAAGATGCGCCCCGAGGAGCGTCTTGCCACATGTAAACAATGGGTCTGACTGAGGGCCTCCAAGAGAGAAGCCCAAGCAAGACGCGCCCCGAGGAGCGTCTTGCACCATGTCAACACTGGGTCTGACTGAGCACCTCCAGGAGAGAGGCCCAAGCAAGACTCGCGCCGAGGAGCGTCTTGCCACATATCATCAATGGGTCTGACTGAGGGCCTCCATGAGAGAAGCCCAAGCAAGACGCGCCCCGAGGAGCTTCTTGCCACATGTCAGCACTCGGTCTGACTGAGCGCCTCCAGGAGAGAGGCCCAAGCAAGACGCGCCCCGAGGAGCGTCTTGCCACATATCAACAATGGGTCTGACTGAGGGCCTCCATGAGAGAAGCCCAAGCAAGACGCGCCCCGAGGAGCGTCTTGTCACATGTCAACACTGGGTCTGACTGAGCGTCTCCAGGAGAGAGGCCCAAGCAAGACGCGCCCCGAGGAGCGTCTTGCCACATGTCAACAATGGGTCTGACTGAGGGCCTCCAAGAGAGAAGCCCAAGCAAGACGCGCCCCGAGGAGCGTCTTGCACCATGTCAACACTGGGTCTGACTGAGCACCTCCAGGAGAGAGGCCCAAGCAAGACTCGCCCCGAGGAGCGTCTTGCCACATATCATCAATGGGTCTGACTGAGCACCTCCAGGAGAGAGGCCCAAGCAAGACGCGCCCTGAGGAGCGTCTTGCCACATGTCAACAATGGGTCTGACTGAGCGCCTCCAGGAGAGAGGCCCAAGCAAGACACGCCCCGAGGAGCGTCTTGCCACATGTAAGCACTGGGTCTGACTGAGCGCCTCCAGGAGAGAGGCCCCAGCAAGACGCGCCCCGAGGAGCGTCTTGCCTTATGTCAGCACTCGGTCTGACTGAGCGCCTCCAGGAGAGAGGCCCAAGCAAGACGCGCCCCGAGGAGCGTCGTGCCACATGTCAACAATGGGTCTGACTGAGGGCCTCCAGGAGAGAAGCCCAAGCAAGATGCGCCCAAAGGAGCGTCTTGCCACATGTAAACAATGGGTCTGACTGAGGGCCTCCAGGAGAGAAGCCCAAGCAAGACGCGCCCCGAGGAGCGTCTTGCCACATGTCAGCACTCGGTCTGACTGAGCGCCTCCAGGAGAGAGGCCCAAGCAAGACGTGCCCCGAGGAGCGTCTTGCCACATATCAACAATGGGTCTGACTGAGGGCCTCCATGAGAGAAGCCCAAGCAAGACGCGCCCGGAGGAGCATCTTGCCTTATGTCAGCACTCGGTCTGACTGAGCGACTCCAGGAGAGAGGCCCAAGCAAGACGCACCCCGAGGAGCGTCTTGACACATGTCAACACTGGGGCTGACAGAGGGCCTCCAGGAAAGAGGCCCAAGCAAGATGCGCCCCGAGGAGCGTCTTGCCACATGCCAAAAATGGGTCTGACTGAGGGCCTCCAAGAGAGAAGCCCAAGCAAGACGCGCCCCGAGGAGCGTCTTGCACCATGTCAACACTGGGTCTGACTGAGCACCTCCAGGAGAGAGGCCCAAGCAAGACTCGCCCCGAGGAGCGTCTTGCCACATATCAACAATGGGTCTGACTGAGGGCCTCCATGAGAGAACCCCAAGCAAGACGCACCCCGAGGAGCGTCTTGCCACATGTCAGCACTCGGTCTGACTGAGCGCCTCCAGGAGAGAGGCCCAAGCAAGACGCGCACCGAGGAGCGTCTTGCCACATATCAACAATGGGTCTGACTGAGGGCCTCCATGAGAGAAGCCCAAGCAAGACGCGCCCCGAGGAGCGTCTTGTCACGTGCCAACACTGGGTCTGACTGAGCGTCTCCAGGAGAGAGGCCCAAGCAAGACGCGCCCCGAGGAGCGTCTTGCCACATGTCACCACTGGGTCTGACTGAGCGCCTCCAGGAGAGAGGCCCAAGCAAGACGCGCCCCGAGGAGCATCTTGCCACATGTCAACAATGAGTCTGACTGAGGGCCTCCAGGAGAGAAGCCCAAGCAAGACGCGTCCCGAGGAGTGTCTTGCCACATGTCAGCACTCGGTCTGACTGAACGCCTCCAGGAGAGAAGCCCCAGCAAGACGCGCCCCGAGGAGCGTCTTGCCACATGTAAGCACTGGGTCTGACTGAGCGCCTCCAGGAGAGAGGCCCCAGCAAGACGCGCCCCGAGGAGCGTCTTGCCTTATGTCAGCACTCGGTCTGACTGAGCGCCTCCAGGAGAGAGGCCCAAGCAAGACGCGTCCCGAGGAGTGTCTTGCCACATGTCAACAATGAGTCTGACTGAGGGCCTCCAGGAGAGAAGCCCAAGCAAGACGCGTCCCGAGGAGTGTCTTGCCACATGTCAACAATGGGTCTGACTGAGGGCCTCCAGGAGAGAAGCCCAAGCAAGACGCGCCCCGAGGAGCGTCTTGCCACATGTCAGCACTCGGTCTGACTGAGCGCCTCCAGGAGAGAGGCCCAAGCAAGACGCACCCCGAGGAGCGTCTTGACACATGTCAACACTGGGGCTGACAGAGGAACTCCAGGAGAGAGGCCCAAGCAAGATGCGCCCCGAGGAGCGTCTTGCCACATGTAAACAATGGGTCTGACTGAGGGCCTCCAGGAGAGAAGCCCCAGCAAGACGCGCCCCGAGGAGCGTCTTACCACATGTCAGCACTCGGTCTGACTGAACGCCTCCAGGAGAGAAGCCCAAGCAAGACGCGCCCCGAGGAGCGTCTTGCCACATGTCAGCACTCGGTCTGACTGAACGCCTCCAGGAGAGAAGCCCCAGCAAGACACGCCCCGAGGAGCGTCTTGCCACATGTAAGCACTGGGTCTGACTGAGCGCGTCCAGGAGAGAGGCCCCAGCAAGACGCGCCCCGAGGAGCGTCTTGCCTTATGTCAGCACTCGGTCTGACTGAGCGCCTCCAGGAGAGAGGCCCAAGCAAGACGCGCCCCGCGGAGCGTCTTGCCACATGTCAACAATGGGTCTGACTGAGGGCCTCCAGGAGAGAAGCCCAAGCAAGACGCGCCCCGAGGAGCGTCTTGCCACATGTCAGCACTCGGTCTGACTGAGCGACTCCAGGAGAGAGGCCCAAGCAAGACGCACTCGGGGAGCGTCTTGACACATGTCAACACTGGGGCTGACAGAGGGCCTCCAGGAGAGAGGCCCAATTAAGATGCGCCCCGAGGAGCGTCTTGCCACATGTAAACAATGGGTCTGACTGAGGGCCTCCAAGAGAGAAGCCCAAGCAAGACGCGCCCCGAGGAGCGTCTTGCACCATGTCAACACTGGGTCTGACTGAGCACCTCCAGGAGAGAGGCCCAAGCAAGACTCGCGCCGAGGAGCGTCTTGCCACATATCATCAATGGGTCTGACTGAGGGCCTCCATGAGAGAAGCCCAAGCAAGACGCGCCCCGAGGAGCTTCTTGCCACATGTCAGCACTCGGTCTGACTGAGCGCCTCCAGGAGAGAGGCCCAAGCAAGACGCGCCCCGAGGAGCGTCTTGCCACATATCAACAATGGGTCTGACTGAGGGCCTCCATGAGAGAAGCCCAAGCAAGACGCGCCCCGAGGAGCGTCTTGTCACATGTCAACACTGGGTCTGACTGAGCGTCTCCAGGAGAGAGGCCCAAGCAAGACGCGCCCCGAGGAGCGTCTTGCCACATGTCAACAATGGGTCTGACTGAGGGCCTCCAAGAGAGAAGCCCAAGCAAGACGCGCCCCGAGGAGCGTCTTGCACCATGTCAACACTGGGTCTGACTGAGCACCTCCAGGAGAGAGGCCCAAGCAAGACTCGCCCCGAGGAGCGTCTTGCCACATATCATCAATGGGTCTGACTGAGCACCTCCAGGAGAGAGGCCCAAGCAAGACGCGCCCTGAGGAGCGTCTTGCCACATGTCAACAATGGGTCTGACTGAGCGCCTCCAGGAGAGAGGCCCAAGCAAGACACGCCCCGAGGAGCGTCTTGCCACATGTAAGCACTGGGTCTGACTGAGCGCCTCCAGGAGAGAGGCCCCAGCAAGACGCGCCCCGAGGAGCGTCTTGCCTTATGTCAGCACTCGGTCTGACTGAGCGCCTCCAGGAGAGAGGCCCAAGCAAGACGCGCCCCGAGGAGCGTCGTGCCACATGTCAACAATGGGTCTGACTGAGGGCCTCCAGGAGAGAAGCCCAAGCAAGATGCGCCCAAAGGAGCGTCTTGCCACATGTAAACAATGGGTCTGACTGAGGGCCTCCAGGAGAGAAGCCCAAGCAAGACGCGCCCCGAGGAGCGTCTTGCCACATGTCAGCACTCGGTCTGACTGAGCGCCTCCAGGAGAGAGGCCCAAGCAAGACGTGCCCCGAGGAGCGTCTTGCCACATATCAACAATGGGTCTGACTGAGGGCCTCCATGAGAGAAGCCCAAGCAAGACGCGCCCCGAGGAGCGTCTTGCCACATGTCAGCACTCGGTCTGACTGAGCGCCTCCAGGAGAGAGGCCCAAGCAAGACGTGCCCCGAGGAGCGTCTTGCCACAAATCAACAATGGGTCTGACTGAGGGCCTCCATGAGAGAAGCCCAAGCAAGACACGCCCCGAGGAGCGTCTTGCCACATGTCACCACTGGGTCTGACTGAGCGCATCCAGGAGAGAGGCCCAAGCAAGACGCGCCCCGAGGAGCGTCTTGCCACATAACACCCAAGCAAGACGCGCCCCGAGGAGCGTCTTGCCACATGTCAGCACTCGGTCTGACTGAGCGCCTCCAGGAGAGAGGCCCAAGCAAGACGCACCCCGAGGAGCGTCTTGACACATGTCAACACTGGGGCTGACAGAGGAACTCCAGGAGAGAGGCCCAAGCAAGATGCGCCCCGAGGAGCGTCTTGCCACATGTAAACAATGGGTCTGACTGAGGGCCTCCAGGAGAGAAGCCCAAGCAAGACGCGCCCCGAGGAGCGTCTTGCCACATGTCAGCACTCGGTCTGACTGAGCGCCTCCAGGAGAGAGGCCCAAGCAAGACGTGCCCCGAGGAGCGTCTTGCCACATATCAACAATGGGTCTGACTGAGGGCCTCCATGAGAGAAGCCCAAGCAAGACGCGCCCCGAGGAGCGTCTTGTCACGTGTCAACACTGGGTCTGACTGAGAGTCTCCAGGAGAGAGGCCCAAGCAAGACGCGCCCCGAGGAGCGTCTTGCCACATGTAAGCACTGGGTCTGACTGAGTGCCTCCAGGAGAGAGGCCCCAGCAAGACGCGCCCCGAGGAGCGTCTTGCCTTATGTCAGCACTCGGTCTGACTGAGCGCCTCCAGGAGAGAGGCCCAAGCAAGACGCGCCCCGAGGAGCATCTTGCCACATGTCAACAATGGGTCTGACCGAGGGCCTCCAGGAGAGAAGCCTCAAGCAAGACGTGCCCCGAGGAGCGTCTTGCCACATGTCAACAATGGGTCTGACTGAGCGCCTCCAGGAGAGAGGCCCAAGCAAGACACGCCCCGAGGAGCGTCTTGCCACATGTAAGCACTGGGTCTGACTGAGCGCCTCCAGGAGAGAGGCCCCAGCAAGACGCGCCCCGAGGAGCGTCTTGCCTTATGTCAGCACTCGGTCTGACTGAGCGCCTCCAGGAGAGAGGCCCAAGCAAGACGCGCCCCGAGGAGCGTCTTGCCACATGTCAACAATGGGTCTGACTGAGGGCCTCCAGGAGAGAAGCCCAAGCAAGATGCGCCCAAAGGAGCGTCTTGCCACATGTAAACAATGGGTCTGACTGAGGGCCTCCAGGAGAGAAGCCCAAGCAAGACGCGCCCCGAGGAGCGTCTTGCCACATGTCAGCACTCGGTCTGACTGAGCGCCTCCAGGAGAGAGGCCCAAGCAAGACGTGCCCCGAGGAGCGTCTTGCCACATATCAACAATGGGTCTGACTGAGGGCCTCCATGAGAGAAGCCCAAGCAAGACGCGCCCCGAGGAGCGTCTTGCCACATGTCACCACTGGGTCTGACTGAGCGCCTCCAGGAGAGAGGCCCAAGCAAGTCTTGCCACATATCAACAATGGGTCTGACTGAGGGCCTCCATGAGAGAAGCCCAAGCAAGACGCGCCCCGAGGAGCGTCTTGTCACGTGTCAACACTGGGTCTGACTGAGAGTCTCCAGGAGAGAGGCCCAAGCAAGACGCGCCCCGAGGAGCGTCTTGCCACATGTAAGCACTGGGTCTGACTGAGCGCCTCCAGGAGAGAGGCCCCAGCAAGACGCGCCCCGAGGAGCGTCTTGCCTTATGCCAGCACTCGGTGTGACTGAGCGCCTCCAGGAGAGAGGCCCAAGCAAGACGCGCCCCGAGGAGCGTCTTGCCACATGTCAACAATGGGTCTGACTGAGGGCCTCCAGGAGAGAAGCCTCAAGCAAGACGTGCCCCGAGGAGCGTCTTGCCACATGTCAACAATGGGTCTGACTGAGCGCCTCCAGGAGAGAGGCCCAAGCAAGACGCGCCCCGAGGAGCGTCTTGCCACATGTCACCACTGGGTCTGACTGAGCGCCTCCAGGAGATAGGCCCAAGCAAGACGCGCCCCGAGGAGCGTCTTGCCACATGTCAACAATGGGTCTGACTGAGGGCCTCCAGGAGAGAAGCCCAAGCAAGACGCGCCCCGAGGAGCGTCTTGCCACATGTCAGCACTCGGTCTGACTGAGCGACTCCAGGAGAGAGGCCCAAGCAAGACGCACCCCGGGGAGCGTCTTGACACATGTCAACACTGGGGCTGACAGAGGGCCTCCAGGAGAGAGGCCCAAGCAAGATGCGCCCCGAGGAGCGTCTTGCCACATGTAAACAATGGATCTGACTGAGGGCCTCCAAGAGAGAAGCCCAAGCAAGACGCGCCCCGAGGAGCGTCTTGCACCATGTCAACACTGGGTCTGACTGAGCACCTCCAGGAGAGAGGCCCAAGCAAGACTCGCCCCGAGGAGCGTCTTGCCACATATCAACAATGGGTCTGACTGAGGGCCTCCATGAGAGAAGCCCAAGCAAGACGCGCCCGGAGGAGCATCTTGCCTTATGTCAGCACTCGGTCTGACTGAGCGACTCCAGGAGAGAGGCCCAAGCAAGACGCACCCCGAGGAGCGTCTTGACACATGTCAACACTGGGGCTGACAGAGGGCCTCCAGGAAAGAGGCCCAAGCAAGATGCGCCCCGAGGAGCGTCTTGCCACATGTCAACAATGGGTCTGACTGAGGGCCTCCAAGAGAGAAGCCCAAGCAAGACGCGCCCCGAGGAGCGTCTTGCACCATGTCAACACTGGGTCTGACTGAGCACCTCCAGGAGAGAGGCCCAAGCAAGACTCGCCCCGAGGAGCGTCTTGCCACATATCAACAATGGGTCTGACTGAGGGCCTCCATGAGAGAACCCCAAGCAAGACGCACCCCGAGGAGCGTCTTGCCACATGTCAGCACTCGGTCTGACTGAGCGCCTCCAGGAGAGAGGCCCAAGCAAGACGCGCACCGAGGAGCGTCTTGCCACATATCAACAATGGGTCTGACTGAGGGCCTCCATGAGAGAAGCCCAAGCAAGACGCGCCCCGAGGAGCGTCTTGTCACGTGCCAACACTGGGTCTGACTGAGCGTCTCCAGGAGAGAGGCCCAAGCAAGACGCGCCCCGAGGAGCGTCTTGCCACATGTCACCACTGGGTCTGACTGAGCGCCTCCAGGAGAGAGGCCCAAGCAAGACGCGCCCCGAGGAGCATCTTGCCACATGTCAACAATGAGTCTGACTGAGGGCCTCCAGGAGAGAAGCCCAAGCAAGACGCGTCCCGAGGAGTGTCTTGCCACATGTCAGCACTCGGTCTGACTGAACGCCTCCAGGAGAGAAGCCCCAGCAAGACGCGCCCCGAGGAGCGTCTTGCCACATGTAAGCACTGGGTCTGACTGAGCGCCTCCAGGAGAGAGGCCCCAGCAAGACGCGCCCCGAGGAGCGTCTTGCCTTATGTCAGCACTCGGTCTGACTGAGCGCCTCCAGGAGAGAGGCCCAAGCAAGACGCGTCCCGAGGAGTGTCTTGCCACATGTCAACAATGAGTCTGACTGAGGGCCTCCAGGAGAGAAGCCCAAGCAAGACGCGTCCCGAGGAGTGTCTTGCCACATGTCAACAATGGGTCTGACTGAGGGCCTCCAGGAGAGAGGCCCAAGCAAGACGCACCCCGAGGAGCGTCTTGACACATGTCAACACTGGGGCTGACAGAGGAACTCCAGGAGAGAGGCCCAAGCAAGATGCGCCCCGAGGAGCGTCTTGCCACATGTAAACAATGGGTCTGACTGAGGGCCTCCAGGAGAGAAGCCCAAGCAAGACGCGCCCCGAGGAGCGTCTTGCCACATGTCAGCACTCGGTCTGACTGAGCACCTCCAGGAGAGAGGCCCAAGCAAGACGCGCCCCGAGGAGCGTCTTGCCAGATATCAACAATGGGTCTGGCTGAGGGCCTCCATGAGAGAAGCCCAAGCAAGACGCGCCCCGAGGAGCGTCTTGTCACGTGTCAACACTGGGTCTGACTGAGCGTCTCCAGGAGAGAGGCCCAAGCAAGCCGCGCCCCGAGGAGCGTCTTGCCACATGTAAGCACTGGGTCTGACTGAGCGCCTCCAGGAGAGAGGCCCCAGCAAGACGCGCCCCGAGGATCGTCTTGCCTTATGTCAGCACTCGGTCTGACTTAGCGCCTCCAGGAGAGAGGCCCAAGCAAGACGCGCCCCGAGGAGCGTCTTGCCACATGTCAACAATGGGTCTGACTGAGGGCCTCCAGGAGAGAACCCCAAGCAAGACGCACCCCGAGGAGCATCTTGCCACATGTCAACAATGGGTCTGACTGAACGCCTCCAGGAGAGAAGCCCCAGCAAGACGCGCCCCGAGGAGCATCTTGCCACATATCAACAATGGATCTGACTGAACGCCTCCATGAGAGAAGCCAAAGCAAGACGCGCCCCGAGGAGCGTCTTGTCACATGTCACCACTGGGTCTGACTGAGCGCCTCCAGGAGAGAAGCCCCAGCAAGACGCGCCCCGAGGAGCGTCTTACCACATGTCAGCACTCGGTCTGACTGAACGTCTCCAGGAGAGAAGCCCAAGCAAGACGCGCCCCGAGGAGCTCCTTGCCACATGTCAGCACTCGGTCTGACTGAACGCCTCCAGGAGAGAAGCCCCAGCAAGACACACCCCGAGGAGCGTCTTGCCACATGTAAGCACTGGGTCTGACTGAGCGCCTCCAGGAGAGGCCCCAGCAAGACGCGCACCGAGGAGCTTCTTGCCTTATGTCAGCACTCGGTCTGACTGAGCGCCTCCAGGAGAGAGGCCCAAGCAAGACGCGCCCCGAGGAGCGTCTTGCCACATGTCAACAATGGGTCTGACTGAGGGCCTCCAGGAGAGAAGCCCAAGCAAGACGCGCCCCGAGGAGCGTCTTGCCACATGTCAACAATGGGTCTGACTGAGGGCCTCCAAGAGAGAAACCCAAGCAAGATGCGCCCCGAGGAGCGTCTTGCAACATGTCAACACTGGGTCTGACTGAGCACCTCCAGGAGAGAGGCCCAAGCAAGACTCGCCCCGAGGAGCGTCTTGACACATGTCAACACTGGGGCTGACAGAGGGCCTCCAGGAGAGAGGCACAAGCAAGATGCGCCCCGAGGAGCGTCTTGCCACATGTAAACAATGGGTCTGACTGAGGGCCTCCAGGAGAGAAGCCCAAGCAAGAAACGCCCCGAGGAGCGTCTTGCCACATGTCAGCACTCGGTCTGACAGAGCGCCTCCAGGAGAGAGGCCCCAGCAAGACGCGCCCCGAGGAGTGTCTGGCCACATGTCAGCACTCTGTCTGACTGTGCGCCTCCAGGAGAGAGGCCCCAAGCAAGACGCGCCCCGAGGAGCGTCTTGCCACATGTCAGCACTCGGTCTGACTGAACGCCTCTAGGAGAGAAGCCCCAGCAAGACGCGCCCCGAGGAGCGTCTTGCCACATGTCAGCACTCGGTCTGACTGAGCTCTTCCAGGAGAGAGGCCCAAGCAAGACGCGCCCCGAGGAGCGTCTTGCCACATATCGACAATGGAGCTGACTGAGGGCCTCCATGAGAGAAGCCCAAGCAAGACGCGCCCCGAGGAGCGTCTTGTCACATGTCACCACTGGGTCTGACTGAGCGCCTCCAGGAGAGAGGCCCAAGCAAGACGCGCCCCGAGGAGCGTCTTGCCACATGTCACCACTGGGTCTGACTGAGCGCCTCCAGGAGAGAGGCCCAAGCAAGACGCGCCCCGAGGAGCGTCTTGCCACATGTCAACAATGAGTCTGACTGAGGGCCTCCAGGAGAGAAGCCCAAGCAAGACGCATCCCGAGGAGCGTCTTGCCACATGTCAGCACTCGGTCTGACTGAACGCCTCCAGGAGAGAAGCCCCAGCAAGACGCGCCCCGAGGAGCGTCTTGCCACATGTAAGCACTGGGTCTGACTGAGCGCCTCCAGGAGAGAGGCCCCAGCAAGACGCGCCCCGAGGAGCGTCTTGCCTTATGTCAGCCCTCGGTCTGACTGAGCGCCTCCAGGAGAGAGGCCCAAGCAAGACGCGCCCCGAGGAGCGTCTTGCCACATGTCAACAATGGGTTTGACTGAGGGCCTCCAGGAGAGAAGCCCAAGCAAGATGCGCCCAAAGGAGCGTCTTGCCACATGTAAACAATGGGTCTGACTGAGGGCCTCCAGGAGAGAAGCCCAAGCAAGACGCGCCCCAAGGAGCGTCTTGCCACATGTCAGCACTCGGTCTGACTGAGCGCCTCCAGGAGAGAGGCCCAAGCAAGACGCGCCCCGAGGAGCGTCTTGCCACATATCAGCAATGGGTCTGACTGAGGGCCTCCATGAGAGAAGCCCAAGCAAGACGCGCCCCGAGGAGCGTCTTGCCACATGTCACCACTGGGTCTGACTGAGCGCCTCCAGGAGAGAGGCCCAAGTAAGACGCGCCCCGAGGAGCGTCTTGCCACGTGTCAACACTGGGTCTGACTGAGCGTCTCCAGGAGAGAGGCCCAAGCAAGACACGCCCCGAGGAGCGTCTTGCCACATGTCAGCACTGGGTCTGACTGAGCGCCTCCAGGAGAGAGGCCCAAGCAAGACGCGCCCCGAGGAGCGTCTTGCCACATATAAGCACTGGGTCTGACTGAGCGCCTCCAGGAGAGAAGCCCCAGCAAGACGCGCCCCGAGGAGCGTCTTACCACATGTCAGCACTCGGTCTGACTGAACGCCTCCAGGAGAGAAGCCCAAGCAAGACGCGCCCCGAGGAGCGTCTTGCCACATGTCAGCACTCGGTCTGACTGAACGCCTCCAGGAGAGAAGCCCCAGCAAGACACGCCCCGAGGAGCGTCTTGCCACATGTAAGCACTGGGTCTGACTGAGCGCGTCCAGGAGAGAGGCCCCAGCAAGACGCGCCCCGAGGAGCGTCTTGCCTTATGTCAGCACTCGGTCTGACTGAGCGCCTCCAGGAGAGAGGCCCAAGCAAGACGCGCCCCGCGGAGCGTCTTGCCACATGTCAACAATGGGTCTGACTGAGGGCCTCCAGGAGAGAAGCCCAAGCAAGACGCGCCCCGAGGAGCGTCTTGCCACATGTCAGCACTCGGTCTGACTGAGCGACTCCAGGAGAGAGGCCCAAGCAAGACGCACTCGGGGAGCGTCTTGACACATGTCAACACTGGGGCTGACAGAGGGCCTCCAGGAGAGAGGCCCAATTAAGATGCGCCCCGAGGAGCGTCTTGCCACATGTAAACAATGGGTCTGACTGAGGGCCTCCAAGAGAGAAGCCCAAGCAAGACGCGCCCCGAGGAGCGTCTTGCACCATGTCAACACTGGGTCTGACTGAGCACCTCCAGGAGAGAGGCCCAAGCAAGACTCGCCCCGAGGAGCGTCTTGCCACATATCATCAATGGGTCTGACTGAGGGCCTCCATGAGAGAAGCCCAAGCAAGACGCGCCCCGAGGAGCTTCTTGCCACATGTCAGCACTCGGTCTGACTGAGCGCCTCCAGGAGAGAGGCCCAAGCAAGACGCGCCCCGAGGAGCGTCTTGCCACATATCAACAATGTGTCTGACTGAGGGCCTCCATGAGAGAAGCCCAAGCAAGACGCGCCCCGAGGAGCGTCTTGTCACATGTCAACACTGGGTCTGACTGAGCGTCTCCAGGAGAGAGGCCCAAGCAAGACGCGACCCGAGGAGCGTCTTGCCACATGTCAACAATGGGTCTGACTGAGGGCCTCCAAGAAAGAAGCCCAAGCAAGACGCGCCCCGAGGAGCGTCTTGCACCATGTCAACACTGGGTCTGACTGAGCACCTCCAGGAGAGAGGCCCAAGCAAGACTCGCCCCGAGGAGCGTCTTGCCACGTGTCAACAATGAGTCTGACTGAGGGCCTCCAGGAGAGAAGCCCAAGCAAGACGCGTCCCGAGGAGTGTCTTGCCACATGTCAGCACTCGGTCTGACTGAGCGCCTCCAGGAGAGAAGCCCCAGCAAGACGCGCCCCGAGGAGCGTCTTGCCACATGTAAGCACTGGGTCTGACTGAGCGCCTCCAGGAGAGAGGCCCCAGCAAGACGCGCCCCGAGGAGCGTCTTGCCTTATGTCAGCACTCAGTCTGACTGAGCGCCTCCAGGAGAGAGGCCCAAGCAAGACGCGCCCCGCGGAGCGTCTTGCCACATGTCAACAATGGGTCTGACTGAGGGCCTCCAGGAGAGAAGCCCAAGCAAGACGCGCCCCGAGGAGCGTCTTGCCACATGTCAGCACTCGGTCTGACTGAGCGACTCCAGGAGAGAGGCCCAAGCAAGACGCACCCCGGGGAGCGTCTTGACACATGTCAACACTGGGGCTGACAGAGCACCTCCAGGAGAGAGGCCCAAGCAAGACTCGCCCCGAGGAGCGTCTTGCCACATATCAACAATGGGTCTGACTGAGGGCCTCCATGAGAGAAGCCCAAGCAAGACGCGCCCCTAGGAGCATCTTGCCACATGTCAGCACTCGGTCTGACTGAGCGAATCCAGGAGAGAGGCCCAAGCAAGACGCACCCCGAGGAGCGTCTTGACACATGTCAACACTGGGGCTGACAGAGGGCCTCCAGGAGAGAGGCCCAAGCAAGATGCGCCCCGAGGAGCGTCTTGCCACATGTCAGCAATGGGTCTGACTGAGGGCCTCCAAGAGAGAAGCCCAAGCAAGACGCGCCCCGAGGAGCGTCTTGCACCATGTCAACACTGGGTCTGACTGAGCACCTCCAGGAGAGAGGCCCAAGCAAGACTCGCCCCGAGGAGCGTCTTGCCACATATCATCAATGGGTCTGACTGAGGGCCTCCATGAGAGAAGCCCAAGCAAGACGCGCCCCGAGGAGCTTCTTGCCACATGTCAGCACTCGGTCTGACTGAGCGCCTCCAGGAGAGAGGCCCAAGCAAGACGCGCCCCGAGGAGCGTCTTGCCACATATCAACAATGGGTCTGACTGAGGGCCTCCATGAGAGAAGCCCAAGCAAGACGCGCCCCGAGGAGCGTCTTGTCACATGTCAACACTGGGTCTGACTGAGCGTCTCCAGGAGAGAGGCCCAAGCAAGACGCGCCCCGAGGAGCGTCTTGCCACATGTCACCACTGGGTCTGACTGAGCACCTCCAGGAGAGAAGCCCAAGCAAGACGCGCCCCGAGGAGCGTCTTGCCACATGTCAACAATGAGTCTGACTGAGGGCATCCAGGAGATAAGCCCAAGCAAGACGCGTCCCGAGGAGTGTCTTGCCACATGTCAGCACTCGGTCTGACTGAACGCCTCCAGGAGAGAAGCCCCAGCAAGACGCGCCCCGAGGAGCGTCTTGCCACATGTAAGCACTGGGTCTGACTGAGCGCCTCCAGGAGAGAGGCCCCAGCAAGACGCGCCCCGAGGAGCGTCTTGCCTTATGTCAGCACTCGGTCTGACTGAGCGCCTCCAGGAGAGAGGCCCAAGCAAGACGCGTCCCGAGGAGTGTCTTGCCACATGTCAACAATGAGTCTGACTGAGGGCCTCCAGGAGAGAAGACCAAGCAAGACGCGTCCCGAGGAGCGTCTTGACACATGTCAGCACTCGGTCTGACTGAACGCCTCCAGGAGAGAAGCCCCAGCAAGACTCGCCCCGAGGAGCGTCTTGCCACATGTAAGCACTGGGTCTGACTGAGCGCCTCCAGGAGAGAGGCCCCAGCCAGACGCGCCCCGAGGAGCGTCTTGCCTTATGTCAGCACTCGGTCTGACTGAGCGCCTCCAGGAGAGAGGCCCAAGCAAGACGCGCCCCGAGGAGCGTCTTGCCACATGTCAACAATGGGTCTGACTGAGGGCCTCCAGGAGAGAAGCCCAAGCAAGATGCGCCCAAAGGAGCGTCTTGCCACATGTAAACAATGGGTCTGACTGAGGGCCTCCAGGAGAGAAGCCCAAGCAAGACGCGCCCCGAGGAGCGTCTTGCCACATGTCAGCAATGGGTCTGACTGAGGGCCTCCATGAGAGAAGCCCAAGCAAGACGCGCCCCGAGGAGCGTCTTGCCACATGTCACCACTGGGTCTGACTGAGGGCCTCCAGGAGAGAAGCCCAAGCAAGACGCGCCCCGAGGAGCGTCTTGCCACATGTCAACAATGGGTCTGACTGAGCGCCTCCAGGAGAGAGGCCCAAGCAAGACGCGCCCCGAGGAGCGTCTTGCCACATGTCACCACTGGGTCTGACTGAGCGCCTCCAGGAGAGAGGCCCAAGCAAGACGCGCCCCGAGGAGCGTCTTGCCACATGTCAACAATGGGTCTGACTGAGGGCCTCCAGGAGAGAAGCCCAAGCAAGACGTGTCCCGAGGAGCGTCTTGCCACATGTAAGCACTGGGTCTGACTGAGCGCCTCCAGGAGAGAGGCCCAAGCAAGACGCGCCCCGAGGAGCGTCTTGCCACATGTAAGCACTGGGTTTGCCTGAGCGCCTCCAGGAGAGAAGCCCCAGCAAGACGCACCCCGAGGAGCGTCTTACCACATGACAGCACTCGGTCTGACTGAACGCCTCCAGGAGAGAAGCCCAAGCAAGACGCGCCCCGAGGAGCGTCTTGCCACATATCAACAATGGGTCTGACTGAGAGTCTCCAGGAGAGAGGCCCAAGCAAGATGCGCCCCGAGGAGCGTCTTGCCACATGTAAACAATGGGTCTGACTGAGGGCCTCCAGGAGAGAAGCCCAAGCAAGACGCGCCCCGAGGAGCGTCTTGCCACATGTCAGCACTCGGTCTGACTGAGCGCCTCCAGGAGAGAGGCCCAAGCAAGACGCGCCCCGAGGAGCGTCTTGCCACATATCAACAATGGGTCTGACTGAGAGTCTCCAGGAGAGAGGCCCAAGCAAGACGCGCCCCGAGGAGCGTCTTGCCACATGTAAGCACTGGGTCTGACTGAAAGCCTCCAGGAGAGAGGCCCCAGCAAGACGCGCCCCGAGGAGCGTCTTGCCTTATGTCAGCACTCGGTCTGACTGAGCGCCTCCAGGAGAGAGGCCCAAGCAAGACGCGCCCCGAGGAGCGTCTTGCCACATGTCAACAATGGGTCTGACTGAGGGCCTCCAGGAGAGAAGCCTCAAGCAAGACGTGCCCCGAGGAGCGTCTTGCCACATGTCAACAATGGGTCTGACTGAGCGCCTCCAGGAGAGAGGCCCAAGCAAGACGCGCCCCGAGGAGCGTCTTGCCACATATCAACAATGGGTCTTACTGAGGGCCTCCATGAGAGAAGCCCAAGCAAGACGCGCACCGAGGAGCGTCTTGTCACGTGTCAACACTGGGTCTGACTGAGCGTCTCCAGGAGAGAGGCCCAAGCAAGACGCACCCCGAGGAGCGTCTTGCCACATGTCACCACTGGGTCTGACTGAGCGCCTCCAGGAGAGAGGCCCAAGCAAGACGCGCCCCGAGGAGCGTCTTGCCACATGTCAACAATGAGTCTGACTGAGGGCCTCCAGGAGAGAAGCCCAAGCAAGACGCGTCCCGAGGAGTGTCTTGCCACATGTAAGCACTGGGTCTGACTGAGCGCCTCCAGGAGAGAAGCCCAAGCAAGACGCGCCCCGAGGAGCGTCTTACCACATGTCAGCACTCGGTCTGACTGAACGCCTCCAGGAGAGAAGCCCAAGCAAGACGCGCCCCGAGGAGCGTCTTGCCACATGTCAGCACTCGGTCTGACTGAAGGCCTCCAGGAGAGAAGCCCCAGCAAGACACGCCCCGAGGAGCGTCTTGCCACATGTAAGCACTGGGTCTGACTGAGCGCGTCCAGGAGAGAGGCCCCAGCAAGACGCGCCCCGAGGAGCGTCTTGCCACATGTCACCACTGGGTCTGACTGAGGGCCTCCAGGAGAGAAGCCCAAGCAAGACGCGCCCCGAGGAGCGTCTTGCCACATGTCAACAATGGGTCTGACTGAGCGCCTCCAGGAGAGAGGCCCAAGCAAGACGCGCCCCGAGGAGCGTCTTGCCACATGTCACCACAAGGGTCTGACTGAGGGCCTCCAGGAGAGAAGCCCAAGCAAGACGCGCCCCGAGGAGCGTCTTGCCACATGTCAACAATGGGTCTGACTGAGCGCCTCCAGGAGAGAGGCCAAAGCAAGACGCGCCCCGAGGAGCGTCTTGCCACATGTCACCACTGGGTCTGACTGAGCGCCTCCAGGAGAGAGGCCCAAGCAAGACGCGCCCCGAGGAGCGTCTTGCCACATGTCAACAATGGGTCTGACTGAGGGCCTCCAGGAGAGAAGCCCAAGCAAGACGTGTCCCGAGGAGCGTCTTGCCACATGTAAGCACTGGGTCTGACTGAGCGCCTCCAGGAGAGAGGCCCAAGCAAGACGCGCCCCGAGGAGCGTCTTGCCACATGTAAGCACTGGGTTTGACTGAGCGCCTCCAGGAGAGAAGCCCCAGCAAGAAGCACCCCGAGGAGCGTCTTACCACATGACAGCACTCGGTCTGACTGAACGCCTCCAGGAGAGAAGCCCAAGCAAGACGCGCCCCGAGGAGCGTCTTGCCACATATCAACAATGGGTCTGACTGAGAGTCTCCAGGAGAGAGGCCCAAGCAAGATGCGCCCCGAGGAGCGTCTTGCCACATGTAAACAATGGGTCTGACTGAGGGCCTCCAGGAGAGAAGCCCAAGCAAGACGCGCCCCGAGGAGCGTCTTGCCACATGTCAGCACTCGGTCTGACTGAGCGCCTCCAGGAGAGAGGCCCAAGCAAGACGCGCCCCGAGGAGCGTCTTGCCACATATCAACAATGGGTCTGACTGAGAGTCTCCAGGAGAGAGGCCCAAGCAAGACGCGCCCCGAGGAGCGTCTTGCCACATGTAAGCACTGGGTCTGACTGAAAGCCTCCAGGAGAGAGGCCCCAGCAAGACGCGCCCCGAGGAGCGTCTTGCCTTATGTCAGCACTCGGTCTGACTGAGCGCCTCCAGAAGAGAGGCCCAAGCAAGACGCGCCCCGAGGAGCGTCTTGCCACATGTCAACAATGGGTCTGACTGAGGGCCTCCAGGAGAGAAGCCTCAAGCAAGACGTGCCCCGAGGAGCGTCTTGCCACATGTCAACAATGGGTCTGACTGAGCGCCTCCAGGAGAGAGGCCCAAGCAAGACGCGCCCCGAGGAGCGTCTTGCCACATATCAACAATGGGTCTGACTGAGGGCCTCCATGAGAGAAGCCCAAGCAAGACGCGCACCGAGGAGCATCTTGTCACGTGTCAACACTGGGTCTGACTGAGCGTCTCCAGGAGAGAGGCCCAAGCAAGACGCACCCCGAGGAGCGTCTTGCCACATGTCACCACTGGGTCTGACTGAGCGCCTCCAGGAGAGAGGCCCAAGCAAGACGCGCCCCGAGGAGCGTCTTGCCACATGTCAACAATGAGTCTGACTGAGGGCCTCCAGGAGAGAAGCCCAAGCAAGACGCGTCCCGAGGAGTGTCTTGCCACATGTAAGCACTGGGTCTGACTGAGCGCCTCCAGGAGAGAAGCCCAAGCAAGACGCGCCCCGAGGAGCGTCTTACCACATGTCAGCACTCGGTCTGACTGAACGCCTCCAGGAGAGAAGCCCAAGCAAGACGCGCCCCGAGGAGCGTCTTGCCACATGTCAGCACTCGGTCTGACTGAGGGCCTCCAGGAGAGAAGCCCAAGCAAGACGCGCCCCGAGGAGCGTCTTGCCACATGTCAGCACTCGGTCTGACTGAGCGACTCCAGGAGAGAGGCCCAAGCAAGACGCACCCCGGGGAGCGTCTTGACACATGTCAACACTGGGGCTGACAGAGGGCCTCCAGGAGAGAGGCCCAATTAAGATGCGCCCCGAGGAGCGTCTTGCCACATGTAAACAATGGGTCTGACTGAGGGCCTCCAAGAGAGAAGCCCAAGCAAGACGCGCCCCGAGGAGCGTCTTGCACCATGTCAACACTGGGTCTGACTGAGCACCTCCAGGAGAGAGGCCCAAGCAAGACTCGCCCCGAGGAGCGTCTTGCCACATATCAACAATGGGTCTGACTGAGGGCCTCCATGAGAGAAGCCCAAGCAAGACGCGCCCCTAGGAGCATCTTGCCACATGTCAGCACTCGGTCTGACTGAGCGACTCCAGGAGAGAGGCCCAAGCAAGATGCACCCCGAGGAGCGTCTTGACACATGTCAACACTGGGGCTGACAGAGGGCCTCCAGGAGAGAGGCCCAAGCAAGATGCGCCCCGAGGAGCGTCTTGCCACATGTCAACAATGGGTCTGACTGAGGGCCTCCAAGAGAGAAGCCCAAGCAAGACGCGCCCCGAGGAGCGTCTTGCACCATGTCAACACTGGGTCTGACTGAGCACCTCCAGGAGAGAGGCCCAAGCAAGACTCGCCCCGAGGAGCGTCTTGCCACATATCATCAATGGGTCTGACTGAGGGCCTCCATGAGAGAAGCCCAAGCAAGACGCGCCCCGAGGAGCTTCTTGCCACATGTCAGCACTCGGTCTGACTGAGCGCCTCCAGGAGAGAGGCCCAAGCAAGACGCGCCCCGAGGAGCGTCTTGCCACATATCAACAATGGGTCTGACTGAGGGCCTCCATGAGAGAAGCCCAAGCAAGACGCGCCCCGAGGAGCGTCTTGTCACATGTCAACACTGGGTCTGACTGAGCGTCTCCAGGAGAGAGGCCCAAGCAAGACGCGCCCCGAGGAGCGTCTTGCCACATGTCACCACTGGGTCTGACTGAGCACCTCCAGGAGAGAGGCCCAAGCAAGACGCGCCCCGAGGAGCGTCTTGCCACATGTCAACAATGAGTCTGACTGAGGGCCTCCAGGAGAGAAGCCCAAGCAAGACGCGTCCCGAGGAGTGTCTTGCCACATGTCAGCACTCGGTCTGACTGAACGCCTCCAGGAGAGAAGCCCCAGCAAGACGCGCCCCGAGGAGCGTCTTGCCACATGTAAGCACTGGGTCTGACTGAGCGCCTCCAGGAGAGAGGCCCCAGCAAGACGCGCCCCGAGGAGCGTCTTGCCTAATGTCAGCACTCGGTCTGACTGAGCGCCTCCAGGAGAGAGGCCCAAGCAAGACGCGTCCCGAGGAGTGTCTTGCCACATGTCAACAATGAGTCTGACTGAGGGCCTCCAGGAGAGAAGCCCAAGCAAGACGCGTCCCGAGGAGTGTCTTGCCACATGTCAACAATGGGTCTGTCTGAGGGCCTCCAGGAGAGAAGGCCAAGCAAGACGCGCCCCGAGGAGCGTCTTGCCACATGTCAGCACTCGGTCTGACTGAGCGCCTCCAGGAGAGAGGCCCAAGCAAGACGTACCCCGAGGAGCGTCTTGACACATGTCAACACTGGGGCTGACAGAGGAACTCCAGGAGAGAGGCCCAAGCAAGATGCGTCCCGAGGAGCGTCTTGCCACATGTAAACAATGGGTCTGACTGAGGGCCTCCAGGAGAGAAGCCCAAGCAAGACGCGCCCCGAGGAGCGTCTTGCCACATGTCATCACTCGGTCTGACTGAGGGCCTCCAGGAGAGAGGCCCAAGCAAGACGCGCCCCGAGGAGCGTCTTGCCACATATCAACAATGGGTCTGACTGAGGGCCTCCATGAGAGAAGCCCAAGCAAGACGCGCCCCGAGGAGCGTCTTGTCACGTGTCAACACTGGGTCTGACTGAGCGTCTCCAGGAGAGAGGCCCCAGCAAGACGCGCCCCGAGGAGCGTCTTGCCACATGTAAGCACTGGGTCTGACTGAGCGCCTCCAGGAGAGAGGCCCCAGCAAGACGCGCCCCGAGGAGCGTCTTGCCTTATGTCAGCACTCGGTCTGACTGAGCGCCTCCAGGAGAGAGGCCCAAGCAAGACGCGCACCGAGGAGCGTCTTGCCACATGTCAACAATGGGTCTGACTGAGGGCCTCCAGGAGAGAAGCCCAAGCAAGACGCGCCCCGAGGAGCGTCTTGCCACATGTCAACAATGGGTCTGACTGAGCGCCTCCAGGAGAGAGGCCCAAGCAAGACGCGCCCCGAGGAGCGTCTTGCCACATGTCACCACTGGGTCTGACTGAGCGCCTCCAGGAGAGAGGCCCAAGCAAGACGCGCCCCGAGGAGCGTCTTGCCACATGTCAACAATGGGTCTGACTGAGGGCCTCCAGGAGAGAAGCCCAAGCAAGACGTGTCCCGAGGAGCGTCTTGCCACATGTAAGCACTGGGTCTGACTGAGCGCCTCCAGGAGAGAGGCCCAAGCAAGACGCGCCCCGAGGAGCGTCTTGCCACATGTAAGCACTGGGTCTGACTGAGCGCCTCCAGGAGAGAAGCCCCAGCAAGACGCACCCCGAGGAGCGTCTTACCACATGACAGCACTCGGTCTGACTGAACGCCTCCAGGAGAGAAGCCCAAGCAAGACGCGCCCCGAGGAGCGTCTTGCCACATGTCAGCACTCGGTCTGACTGAACGCCTCCAGGAGAGAAGCCGCAGCAAGACACGCCCCGAGGAGCGTCTTGCCACATGTAAGCACTGGGTCTGACTGAGCGCCTCCAGGAGAGAGGCCCCAGCAAGACACGCCCCGAGGAGCGTCTTGCCTTATGTCAGCACTCGGTCTGACTGAGCGCCTCCAGGAGAGAGGCCCAAGCAAGACGCGCCCCGCGGAGCGTCTTGCCACATGTCAACAATGGGTCTGACTGAGGGCCTCCAGGAGAGAAGCCCAAGCAAGACGCGCCCCGAGGAGCGTCTTGCCACATGTCAGCACTCGGTCTGACTGAGCGACTCCAGGAGAGAGGCCCAAGCAAGACGCACCCCGGGGAGCGTCTTGACACATGTCAACACTGGGGCTGACAGAGGGCCTCCAGGAGAGAGGCCCAAGCAAGATGCGCCCCGAGGAGCGTCTTGCCACATGTAAACAATGGGTCTGACTGAGGGCCTCCAAGAGCGATGCTCAAGCAAGACACGCCCCGAGGAGCGTCTTGCACCATGTCAACACTGGGTCTGAATGAGCACCTCCAGGAGAGAGGCCCAAGCAAGACTCGCCCCGAGGAGCGTCTTGCCACATATCAACAATGGGTCTGACTGAGGGCCTCCATGAGAGAAGCCAGAGCAAGACGCGCCCCGAGGAGCATCTTGCCACATGTCAGCACTCGGTCTGACTGAGCGACTCCAGGAGAGAGGCCCAAGCAAGACGCACCCCGAGGAGCGTCTTGACACATGTCAACACTGGGGCTGACAGAGGGCCTCCAGGAGAGAGGCCCAAGCAAGATGCGCCCCGAGGAGCGTCTTGCCACATGTCAACAATGGGGCTGACTGAGGGCCTCCAAGAGAGAAGCCCAAGCAAGACGCGCCCCGAGGAGCGTCTTGCACCATGTCAACACTGGGTCTGACTGAGCACCTCCAGGAGAGAGGCCCAAGCAAGACTCGCCCCGAGGAGCATCTTGCCACATATCAACAATGGGTCTGACTGAGGGCCTCCATGAGAGAAGCCCAAGCAAGACGCGCCCCGAGGTGCGTCTTGCCACATGTCAGCACTCGGTCTGACTGAGCGCCTACAGGAGAGAGGCCCAAGCAAGAAGCGCCCCGAGGAGCGTCTTGCCACATATCAACAATGGGTCTGACTGAGGGCCTCCATGAGAGAAGCCCAAGCAAGACGCGCACCGAGGAGCGTCTTGTCACGTGTCAACACTGGGTCTGACTGAGCGTCTCCAGGAGAGAGGCCCAAGCAAGACGCGCCCCGAGGAGCGTCTTGCCACATGTCACCACTGGGTCTGACTGAGCGCCTCCAGGAGAGAGGCCCAAGCAAGACGTGCCCCGAGGAGCGTCTTGCCACATGTCAACAATGAGTCTGACTGAGGGCCTCCAGGAGAGAAGCCCAAGCAAGACGCGTCCCGAGGAGTGTCTTGCCACATGTCAGCACTCGGTCTGACTGAACGCCTCCAGGAGAGAAGCCCCAGCAAGACGCGCCCCGGGGAGCGTCTTGCCACATGTAAGCACTGGGTCTGACTGAGCGCCTCCAGGAGAGAGGCCCCATTAAGACGCGCCCCGAGGAGCGTCTTGCCTTATGTCAGCACTCGGTCTGACTGAGCGCCTCCAGGAGAGAGGCCCAAGCAAGACGCGTCCCGAGGAGTGTCTTGCCACATGTCAACAATGAGTCTGACTGAGGGCCTCCAGGAGAGAAGCCCAAGCAAGACGCGTCCCGAGGAGTGTCTTGCCACATGTCAACAATGGGTCTGACTGAGGGCCGCCAGGAGAGAAGCCCAAGCAAGACGCGCCCCGAGGAGCGTCTTGCCACATGTCAGCACTCGGTCTGACTGAGCGCCTCCAGGAGAGAGGCCCAAGCAAGACGCACCCCGAGGAGCGTCTTGACACATGTCAACACTGGGGCTGACAGAGGAACTCCAGGAGAGAGGCCCAAGCAAGATGCGCCCCGAGGAGCGTCTTGCCACATGTAAACAATGGGTCTGACTGAGGGCCTCCAGGAGAGAAGCCCAAGCAAGACGCGCCCCGAGGAGCGTCTTGCCACATGTCAGCACTCGGTCTGACTGAGCGCCTCCAGGAGAGAGGCCCAATCAAGACGCGCCCCGAGGAGCGTCTTGCCACATATCAACAATGGGTCTGACTGAGAGTCTCCAGGAGAGAGGCCCAAGCAAGATGCGCCCCGAAGAGCGTCTTGCCACATGTAAACAATGGGTCTGACTGAGGGCCTCCACGAGAGAAGCCCAAGCAAGACGCGCCCCGAGGAGCGTCTTGCCACATGTCAGCACTCGGTCTGACTGAGCGCCTCCAGGAGAGAGGCCCAAGCAAGACGCGCCCCGAGGAGCGTCTTGCCACATATCAACAATGGGTCTGACTGAGAGTCTCCAGGAGAGAGGCCCAAGCAAGACGCGCCCCGAGGAGCGTCTTGCCACATGTAAGCACTGGGTCTGACTGAAAGCCTCCAGGAGAGAGGCCCCAGCAAGACGCGCCCCGAGGAGCGTCTTGTCAAGTGTCAACACTGGGTCTGACTGAGCGTCTCCAGGAGAGAGGCCCAAGCAAGACGCGCCCCGAGGAGCGTCTTGCCACATGTCACCACTGGGTCTGACTGAGCGCCTCCAGGAGAGAGGCCCAAGCAAGACGCGCCCCGAGGAGCGTCTTGCCACATGTCAACAATGAGTCTGACTGAGGGCCTCCAGGAGAGAAGCCCAAGCAAGACGCGTCCCGAGGAGTGTCTTGCCACATGTCAGCACTCGGTCTGACTGAACGCCTCCAGGAGAGAAGCCCCAGCAAGACGCGCCCCGAGGAGCGTCTTGCCACATGTAAGCACTGGGTCTGACTGAGCGCCTCCAGGAGAGAGGCCCCAGCAAGACGCGCCCCGAGGAGCGTCTTGCCTTATGTCAGCACTCGGTCTGACTGAGCGCCTCCAGGAGAGAGGCCCAAGCAAGACGCGTCCCGAGGAGTGTCTTGCCACATGTCAACAATGAGTCTGACTGAGGGCCTCCAGGAGAGAAGCCCAAGCAAGACGCGTCCCGAGGAGTGTCTTGCCACATGTCAACAATGGGTCTGACTGAGGGCCTCCAGGAGAGAAGCCCAAGCAAGACGCGACCCGAGGAGCGTCTTGCCACATGTCAGCACTCGGTCTGACTGAGCGCCTCCAGGAGAGAGGCCCAAGCAAGACGCACCCCGAGGAGCGTCTTGACACATGTCAACACTGGGGCTGACAGAGGAACTCCAGGAGAGAGGCCCAAGCAAGATGCGCCCCGAGGAGCGTCTTGCCACATGTAAACAATGGGTCTGACTGAGGGCCTCCAGGAGAGAAGCCCAAGCAAGACGCGCCCCGAGGAGCGTCTTGCCACATGTCAGCACTCGGTCTGACTGAGCGCCTCCAGGAGAGAGGCCCAATCAAGACGCGCCCCGAGGAGCGTCTTGCCACATATCAACAATGGGTCTGACTGAGAGTCTCCAGGAGAGAGGCCCAAGCAAGATGCGCCCCGAGGAGCGTCTTGCCACATGTAAACAATGGGTCTGACTGAGGGCCTCCAGGAGAGAAGCCCAAGCAAGACGCGCCCCGAGGAGCGTCTTGCCACATGTCAGCACTCGGTCTGACTGAGCGCCTCCAGGAGAGAGGCCCAAGCAAGACGCGCCCCGAGGAGCGTCTTGCCACATATCAACAATGGGTCTGACTGAGAGTGTCCAGGACAGAGGCCCAAGCAAGACGCGCCCCGAGGAGCGTCTTGCCACATGTAAGCACTGGGTCTGACTGAAAGCCTCCAGGAGAGAGGCCCCAGCAAGACGCGCCCCGAGGAGCGTCTTGCCTTATGTCAGCACTCGGTCTGACTGAGCGCCTCCAGGAGAGAGGCCCAAGCAAGACGCGCCCCGAGGAGCGTCTTGCCACATGTCAACAATGGGTCTGACTGAGGGCCTCCAGGAGAGAAGCCTCAAGCAAGACGTGCCCCGAGGAGCGTCTTGCCACATGTCAACAATGGGTCTGACTGAGCGCCTCCAGGAGAGAGGCCCAAGCAAGACGCGCCCCGAGGAGCGTCTTGCCACATATCAACAATGGGTCTGACTGAGGGCCTCCATGAGAGAAGCCCAAGCAAGACGCGCACCGAGGAGCGTCTTGTCACGTGTCAACACTGGGTCTGACTGAGCGTCTCCAGGAGAGAGGCCCAAGCAAGACGCACCCCGAGGAGCGTCTTGCCACATGTCACCACTGGGTCTGACTGAGCGCCTCCAGGAGAGAGGCCCAAGCAAGACGCGCCCCGAGGAGCGTCTTGCCACATGTCAACAATGAGTCTGACTGAGGGCCTCCAGGAGAGAAGCCCAAGCAAGACGCGTCCCGAGGAGTGTCTTGCCACATGTCAGCACTCGGTCTGACTGAGCGCCTCCAGGAGAGAGGCCCAAGCAAGACGCGCCCCGAGGAGCGTCTTGCCACATGTAAGCACTGGGTCTGACTGAGCGCCTCCAGGAGAGAAGCCCCAGCAAGACGCGCCCCGAGGAGTGTCTTACCACATGTCAGCACTCGGTCTGACTGAACGCCTCCAGGAGAGAAGCCCAAGCAAGACGCGCCCCGAGGAGCGTCTTGCCACATGTCAGCACTCGGTCTGACTGAACGCCTCCAGGAGAGAAGCCCCAGCAAGACACGCCCCGAGGAGCGTCTTGCCACATGTAAGCACTGGGTCTGACTGAGCGCGTCCAGGAGAGAGGCCCCAGCAAGACGCGCCCCGAGGAGCGTCTTGCCTTATGTCAGCACTCGGTCTGACTGAGCGCCTCCAGGAGAGAGGCCCAAGCAAGACGCGCCCCGCGGAGCGTCTTGCCACATGTCAACAATTGGTCTGACCGAGGGCCTCCAGGAGAGAAGCCCAAGCAAGACGCGCCCCGAGGAGCGTCTTGCCACATGTCAGCACTCGGTCTGACTGAGCGACTCCAGGAGAGAGGCCCAAGCAAGACGCACCCCGGGGAGCGTCTTGACACATGTCAACACTGGGGCTGACAGAGGGCCTCCAGGAGAGAGGCCCAATTAAGATGCGCCCCGAGGAGCGTCTTGCCACATGTAAGCACTGGGTCTGACTGAGGGCCTCCAAGAGAGAAGCCCAAGCAAGACGCGGCCCGAGGAGCGTCTTGCACCATGTCAACACTGGGTCTGACTGAGCACCTCCAGGAGAGAGGCCCAAGCAAGACTCGCCCCGAGGAGCGTCTTGCCACATATCAACAATGGGTCTGACTGAGGGCCTCCATGAGAGAAGCCCAAGCAAGACGCGCCCCGAGGAGCTTCTTGCCACATGTCAGCACTCGGTCTGACTGAGCGCCTCCAGGAGAGAGGCCCAAGCAAGACGCGCCCCGAGGAGCGTCTTGACACATATCAACAATGGGTCTGACTGAGGGCCTCCATGAGAGAAGCCCAAGCAAGACGCGCCCCGAGGAGCGTCTTGTCACATGTCAACACTGGGTCTGACTGAGCGTCTCCAGGAGAGAGGCCCAAGCAAGACGCGCCCCGAGGAGCGTCTTGCCACATGTCACCACTGGGTCTGACTGAGCACCTCCAGGAGAGAGGCCCAAGCAAGACGCGCCCCGAGGAGCGTCTTGCCACATGTCAACAATGAGTCTGACTGAGGGCCTCCAGGAGAGAAGCCCAAGCAAGACGCGTCCCGAGGAGTGTCTTGCCACATGTCAGCACTCGGTCTGACTGAACGCCTCCAGGAGAGAAGCCCCAGCAAGACGCGCCCCGAGGAGCGTCTTGCCACATGTAAGCACTGGGTCTGACTGAGCGCCTCCAGGAGAGAGGCCCCAGCAAGACGCGCCCCGAGGAGCGTCTTGCCTTATGTCAGCACTCGGTCTGACTGAGCGCCTCCAGGAGAGAGGCCCAAGCAAGACGCGTCCCGAGGAGTGTCTTGCCACATGTCAACAATGAGTCTGACTGAGGGCCTCCAGGAGAGAAGCCCAAGCAAGACGCGTCCCGAGGAGTGTCTTGCCACATGTCAACAATGGGTCTGACTGAGGGCCTCCAGGAGAGAAGCCCAAGCAAGACGCGCCCCGAGGAGCGTCTTGCCACATGTCAGCACTCGGTCTGACTGAGCGCCTCCAGGAGAGAGGCCCAAGCAAGACGCACCCCGAGGAGCGTCTTGACACATGTCAACACTGGGGCTGACAGAGGAACTCCAGGAGAGAGGCCCAAGCAAGATGCGTCCCGAGGAGCGTCTTGCCACATGTAAGCAATGGGTCTGACTGAGGGCCTCCAGGAGAGAAGCCCAAGCAAGACGCGCCCCGAGGAGCGTCTTGCCACATGTCAGCACTCGGTCTGACTGAGCGCCTCCAGGAGAGAGGCCCAAGCAAGACGCGCCCCGAGGAGCGTCTTGCCACATATCAACAATGGGTCTGACTGAGGGCCTCCATGAGAGAAGCCCAAGCAAGACGCGCCCCGAGGAGCGTCTTGTCACGTGTCAACACTGGGTCTGACTGAGCGTCTCCAGGAGAGAGGCCCCAGCAAGACGCGCCCCGAGGAGCGTCTTGCCACATGTAAGCACTGGGTCTGACTGAGTGCCTCCAGGAGAGAGGCCCCAGCAAGACGCGCCCCGAGGAGCGTCTTGCCTTATGTCAGCACTCGGTCTGACTGAGCGCCTCCAGGAGAGAGGCCCAAGCAAGACGCGCCCCGAGGAGCGTCTTGCCACATGTCAACAATGGGTCTGACTGAGGGCCTCCAGGAGAGAAGCCCAAGCAAGACGCGCCCCGAGGAGCGTCTTGCCACATGTCAACAATGGGTCTGACTGAGCGCCTCCAGGAGAGAGGCCCAAGCAAGACGCGCCCCGAGGAGCGTCTTGCAACATGTCACCACTGGGTCTGACTGAGCGCCTCCAGGAGAGAGGCCCAAGCAAGACGCGCCCCGAGGAGCGTCTTGCCACATGTCAACAATGGGTCGGACTGAGGGCCTCCAGGAGAGAAGCCCAAGCAAGACGTGTCCCGAGGAGCGTCTTGCCACATGTCAGCACTCGGTCTGACTGAACGCCTCCAGGAGAGAAGCCCCAGCAAGACGCGCCCCGAGAAACGTCTTGCCACATGTAAGCACTGGGTCTGACTGAGCGCCTCCAGGAGAGAAGCCCCAGCAAGACGCGCCCCGAGGAGCGTCTTGCCACATGTAAGCACTGGGTCTGACTGAGCGCCTCCAGGAGAGAGGCCCAAGCAAGACGCGCCCCGAGGAGCGTCTTGCCACATGTAAGCACTGGGTCTGACTGAGCGCCTCCAGGAGAGAAGCCCCAGCAAGACGCACCCCGAGGAGCGTCTTACCACATGTCAGCACTCGGTCCGACTGAACGCCTCCAGGAGAGAAGCCCAAGCAAGACGCGCCCCGAGGAGCGTCTTGCCTTATGTCAGCACTCGGTCTGACTGAGCGCCTCCAGGAGAGAGGCCCAAGCAAGACGCGCCCCGCGGAGCGTCTTGCCACATGTCAACAATGGGTCTGACTGAGGGCCTCCAGGAGAGAAGCCCAAGCAAGACGCGCCCCGAGGAGCGTCTTGCCACATGTCAGCACTCGGTCTGACTGAGCGACTCCAGGAGAGAGGCCCAAGCAAGACGCATCCCGGGGAGCGTCTTGACACATGTCAACACTGGGGCTGACAGAGGGCCTCCAGGAGAGAGGCCCAAGCAAGATGCGCCCCGAGGAGCGTCTTGCCACATGTAAACAATGGGTCTGACTGAGGGCCTCCAAGAGAGAAGCCCAAGCAAGACGCGCCCCGAGGAGCGTCTTGCCACATGTCAGCACTCGGTCTGACTGAGCGCCTCCAGGAGAGAGGCCCAAGCAAGACGCGCCCCGAGGAGCGTCTTGCCACATATCAACAATGGGTCTGACTGAGGGCCTCCATGAGAGAAGCCCAAGCAAGACGCGCACCGAGGAGCGTCTTGTCACGTGTCAACACTGGGTCTGACTGAGCGTCTCCAGGAGAGAGGCCAAAGCAAGACGCGCCCCGAGGAGCGTCTTGCCACATGTCACCACTGGGTCTGACTGAGCGCCTCCAGGAGAGAGGCCCAAGCAAGACGCGCCCCGAGGAGCGTCTTGCCACATGTCAACAATGAGTCTGACTGAGGGCCTCCAGGAGAGAAGCCCAAGCAAGACGCGTCCCGAGGAGTGTCTTGCCACATGTCAGCACTCGGTGTGACTGAACGCCTCCAGGAGAGAAGCCCCAGCAAGACGCGCCCCGAGGAGCGTCTTGCCACATGTAAGCACTGGGTCTGACTGAGCGCCTCCAGGAGAGAGGCCCCAGCAAGACGCGCCCCGAGGAGCGTCTTGCCTTATGTCAGCACTCGGTCTGACTGAGCGCCTCCAGGAGAGAGGCCCAAGTAAGACGCGTCCCGAGGAGTGTCTTGCCACATGTCAACAATGGGTCTGACTGAGGGCCTCCAGGAGAGAAGCCCAAGCAAGACGCGCCCCGAGGAGCGTCTTGCCACATGTCAGCACTCGGTCTGACTGAGCGCCTCCAGGAGAGAGGCCCAAGCAAGACGCACCCCGAGGAGCGTCTTGACACATGTCAACACTGGGGCTGACAGAGGATCTCCAGGAGAGAGGCCCAAGCAAGATGCGCCCCGAGGAGCGTCTTGCCACATGTAAACAATGGGTCTGACTGAGGGCCTCCAGGAGAGAAGCCCAAGCAAGACGCGCCCCGAGGAGCGTCTTGCCACATGTCAGCACTCGGTCTGACTGAGCGCCTCCAGGAGAGAGGCCCAAGCAAGACGCGCCCCGAGGAGCGTCTTGCCACATATCAACAATGGGTCTGACTGAGAGTCTCCAGGAGAGAGGCCCAAGCAAGATGCGCCCCGAGGAGCGTCTTGCCACATGTAAACAATGGGTCTGACTGAGGGCCTCCAGGAGAGAAGCCCAAGCAAGACGCGCCCCGAGGAGCGTCTTGCCACATGTCAGCACTCGGTCTGACTGACCGCCTCCAGGAGAGAGGCCCAAGCAAGACGCGCCCCGAGGAGCGTCTTGCCACATATCAACAATGGGTCTGACTGAGAGTCTCCAGGAGAGAGGCCCAAGCAAGACGCGCCCCGAGGAGCGTCTTGCCACATGTAAGCACTGGGTCTGACTGAAAGCCTCCAGGAGAGAGGCCCCAGCAAGACGCACCCCGAGGAGCGTCTTGCCTTATGTCAGCACTCGGTCTGACTGAGCGCCTCCAGGAGAGAGGCCCAAGCAAGACGCGCCCCGAGGAGCGTCTTGCCACATGTCAACAATGGGTCTGACTGAGGGCCTCCAGGCGAGAAGCCTCAAGCAAGACGTGCCCCGAGGAGCGTCTTGCCACATGTCAACAATGGGTCTGACTGAGCGCCTCCAGGAGAGAGGCCCAAGCAAGATGCGCCCCGAGGAGCGTCTTGCCACATGTCACCACTGGGTCTGACTGAGCGCCTCCAGGAGAGAGGCCCAAGCAAGACGCGCCCCGAGGAGCGTCTTGCCACATGTCAACAATGGGTCTGACTGAGGGCCTCCAGGAGAGAAGCCCAAGCAAGACGCGTCCCGAGGAGCGTCTAGCCACATGTCAGCACTCGGTCTGACTGAACGCCTCCAGGAGAGAAGCCCCAGCAAGACGCGCCCCGAGGAGCGTCTTGCCACATGTAAGCACTGGGTCTGACTGAGCGCCTCCAGGAGAGAAGCCCCAGCAAGACGCGCCCCGAGGAGCGTCTTGCCACATGTAAGCACTGGGTCTGACTGAGCGCCTCCAGGAGAGAGGCCCAAGCAAGACGCACCCCGGGGAGCGTCTTGACACATGTCAACACTGGGGCTGACAGAGGGCCTCCAGGAGAGAGGCCCAAGCAAGATGCGCCCCGAGGAGCGTCTTGCCACATGTAAACAATGGGTCTGACTGAGGGCCTCCAAGAGAGAAGCTCAAGCAAGACGCGCCCCGAGGAGCGTCTTGCACCATGTCAACACTGGGTCTGAATGAGCACCTCCAGGAGAGAGGCCCAAGCAAGACTCGCCCCGAGGAGCGTCTTGCCACATATCAACAATGGGTCTGACTGAGGGCCTCCATGAGAGAAGCCCAAGCAAGACGCGCCCCGAGGAGTATCTTGCCACATGTCAGCACTCGGTCTGACTGAGCGACTCCAGGAGAGAGGCCCAAGCAAGACGCACCCCGAGGAGCGTCTTGACACATGTCAACACAGGGGCTGACAGAGGGCCTCCAGGAGAGAGGCCCAAGCAAGATGCGCCCCGAGGAGCGTCTTGCACCATGTCAACACTGGGTCTGACTGAGCACCTCCAGGAGAGAGGCCCAAGCAAGACTCGCCCCGAGGAGCGTCTTGCTACATATCAACAATGGGTCTGACTGAGGGCCTCCATGAGAGAAGCCCAAGCAAGACGCGCCCCGAGGAGCGTCTTGCCACATGTCAGCACTCGGTCTGACTGAGCGCCTCCAGGAGAGAGGCCCAAGCAAGACGCGCCCCGAGGAGCGTCTTGCCAAATATCAACAATGGGTCTGACTGAGGGCCTCCATGAGAGAAGCCCAAGCAAGACGCGCACCGAGGAGCGTCTTGTCACGTGTCAACACTGGGTCTGACTGAGCGTCTCCAGGAGAGAGGCCCAAGCAAGACGCGCCCCGAGGAGCGTCTTGCCACATGTCACCACTGGGTCTGACTGAGCGCCTCCAGGAGAGAGGCCCAAGCAAGACGCGCCCCGAGGAGCGTCTTGCCACATGTCAACAATGAGTCTGACTGAGGGCCTCCAGGAGAGAAGCCCAAGCAAGACGCGTCCCGAGGAGTGTCTTGCCACATGTCAGCACTCGGTCTGACTGAACGCCTCCAGGAGAGAAGCCCCAGCAAGACGCGCCCCGAGGAGCGTCTTGCCACATGTAAGCACTGGGTCTGACTGAGCGCCTCCAGGAGAGAGGCCCCAGCAAGACGCGCCCCGAGGAGCGTCTTGCCTTATGTCAGCACTCGGTCTGACTGAGCGCCTCCAGGAGAGAGGCCCAAGCAAGACGCGTCCCGAGGAGTGTCTTGCCACATGTCAACAATGAGTCTGACTGAGGGCCTCCAGGAGAGAAGCCCAAGCAAGACGCGTCCCGAGGAGTGTCTTGCCACATGTCAACAATGGGTCTGACTGAGGGCCTCCAGGAGAGAAGCCCAAGCAAGACGCGCCCCGAGGAGCGTCTTGCCACATGTCAGCACTCGGTCTGACTGAGCGCCTCCAGGAGAGAGGCCCAAGCAAGACGCACCCCGAGGAGCGTCTTGACACATGTCAACACTGGGGCTGACAGAGGAACTCCAGGAGAGAGGCCCAAGCAAGATGCGCCCCGAGGAGCGTCTTGCCACATGTAAACAATGGGTCTGACTGAGGGCCTCCAGGAGAGAAGCCCAAGCAAGACCCGCCCCGAGGAGCATCTTGCCACATGTCAGCACTCGGTCTGACTGAGCGCCTCCAGGAGAGAGGCCCAAGCAAGACGCGCCCCGAGGAGCGTCTTGCCACATATCAACAATGGGTCTGACTGAGAGTCTCCAGGAGAGAGGCCCAAGCAAGATGCGCCCCGAGGAGCGTCTTGCCACATGTAAACAATGGGTCTGACTGAGGGCCTCCAGGAGAGAAGCCCAAGCAAGACGCGCCCCGAGGAGCGTCTTGCCACATGTCAGCACTCGGTCTGACTGAGCGCCTCCAGGAGAGAGGCCCAAGCAAGACGCGCCCCGAGGAGCGTCTTGCCACATATCAACAATGGGTCTGACTGAGAGTCTCCAGGAGAGAGGCCCAAGCAAGACGCGCCCCGAGGAGCGTCTTGCCACATGTAAGCACTGGGTCTGACTGAAAGCCTCCAGGAGAGAGGCCCCAGCAAGACGCGCCCCGAGGAGCGTCTTGCCTTATGTCAGCACTCGGTCTGACTGAGCGCCTCCAGGAGAGAGGCCCAAGCAAGACGCGCCCCGAGGAGCGTCTTGCCACATGTCAACAATGGGTCTGACTGAGGGCCTCCAGGAGAGAAGCCTCAAGCAAGACGTGCCCCGAGGAGCGTCTTGCCACATGTCAACAATGGGTCTGACTGAGCGCCTCCAGGAGAGAGGCCCAAGCAAGATGCGCCCCGAGGAGCGTCTTGCCACATGTCACCACTGGGTCTGACTGAGCGCCTCCAGGAGAGAGGCCCAAGCAAGACGCGCCCCGAGGAGCGTCTTGCCACATGTCAACAATGGGTCTGACTGAGGGCCTCCAGGAGAGAAGCCCAAGCAAGACGCGTCCCGAGGAGCGTCTTGCCACATGTCAGCACTCGGTCTGACTGAACGCCTCCAGGAGAGAAGCCCCAGCAAGACGCGCCCCGAGGAGCGTCTTGCCACATGTAAGCACTGGGTCTGACTGAGCGCCTCCAGGAGAGAAGCCCCAGCAAGACGCGCCCCGAGGAGCGTCTTGCCACATGTAAGCACTGGGTCTGACTGAGCGCCTCCAGGAGAGAGGCCCAAGCAAGACGCGCCCCGAGGAGCGTCTTGCCACATGTAAGCACTGGGTCTGACTGAGCGCCTCCAGGAGAGAAGCCCCAGCAAGACGCGCCCCGAGGAGCGTCTTACCACATGTCAGCACTCGGTCTGACTGAACGCCTCCAGGAGAGAAGCCCAAGCAAGACGCGCCCCGAGGAGCGTCTTGCCACATGTCAGCACTCGGTCTGACTGAACGCCTCCAGAAGAGAAGCCCCAGCAAGACACGCCCCGAGGAGCGTCTTGCCACATGTAAGCACTGGGTCTGACTGAGCGCCTCCAGGAGAGAGGCCCCAGCAAGACGCGCCCCGAGGAGCGTCTTGCACCATGTCAACACTGGGTCTGACTGAGGGCCTCCAGGAGAGAGGCCCAAGCAAGATGCGCCCCGAGGAGCGTGTTGCCACATGTAAACAATGGGTCTGACTGAGGGCCTCCAAGAGAGAAGCCCAAGCAAGACGCGCCCCGAGGAGCGTCTTGCACCATGTCAACACTGGGTCTGACTGAGCACCTCCAGGAGAGAGGCCCAAGCAAGACTCGCCCCGAGGAGCGTCTTGCCACATATCAACAATGGGTCTGACTGAGGGCCTCCATTAGAGAAGCCCAAGCAAGACGGGCCCCGAGGAGCATCTTGCCACATGTCAGCACTCGGTCTGACTGAGCGACTCCAGGAGAGAGGCCCAAGCAAGACGAACCCCGAGGAGCGTCTTGACACATGTCAACACTGGGGCTGACAGAGGGCCTCCAGGAGAGAGGCCCAAGCAAGATGCGCCCCGAGGAGCGTCTTGCCACATGTCAACAATGGGTCTGACTGAGGGCCTCCAAGAGAGAAGCCCAAGCAAGACGCGCCCCGAGGAGCGTCTTGCACCATGTCAACACTGGGTCTGACTGAGCACCTCCAGGAGAGAGGCCCAAGCAAGACTCGCCCCGAGGAGCGTCTTGCCACATATAAACAATGGGTCTGACTGAGGGCCTCCATGAGAGAAGCCCAAGCAAGACGCGCCCCGAGGAGCGTCTTGCCACATGTCAGCACTCGGTCTGACTGAGCGCCTCCAGGAGAGAGGCCCAAGCAAGACGCGCCCCGAGGAGCGTCTCGCCACATATCAACAATGGGTCTGACTGAGGGCCTCCATGAGAGAAGCCCAAGCAAGACGCGCCCGGAGGAGCGTCTTGTCACGTGTCAAAACTGGGTCTGACTGAGCGTCTCCAGGAGAGAGGCCCAAGCAAGACGCGCCCCGAGGAGCGTCTTGCCACATGTCACCACTGGGTCTGACTGAGCGCCTCCAGGAGAGAGGCCCAAGCAAGACGCGCCCCGAGGAGCGTCTTGCCACATGTCAACAATGAGTCTGACTGAGGGCCTCCAGGAGAGAAGCCCAAGCAAGACGCGTCCCGAGGAGTGTCTTGCCACATGTCAGCACTCGGTCTGACTGAACGCCTCCAGGAGAGAAGCCCCAGCAAGACGCGCCCCGAGGAGCGTCTTGCCACATGTAAGCACTGGGTCTGACTGAGCGCCTCCAGGAGAGAGGCCCCAGCAAGACGCGCCCCGAGGAGCGTCTTGCCTTATGTCAGCACTCGGTCTGACTGAGCGCCTCCAGGAGAGAGGCCCAAGCAAGACGCGTCCCGAGGAGTGTCTTGCCACATGTCAACAATGAGTCTGACTGAGGGCCTCCAGGAGAGAAGCCCAAGCAAGACGCGTCCCGAGGAGTGTCTTGCCACATGTCAGCACTCGGTCTGACTGAGCGCCTCCAGGAGAGAGGCCCAAGCAAGACGCGCCCCGAGGAGCGTCTTGCCACATATCAACAATGGGTCTGACTGAGAGTCTCCAGGAGAGAGGCCCAAGCAAGATGCGCCCCGAGGAGCGTCTTGCCACATGTAAACAATGGGTCTGACTGAGGGCCTCCAGGAGAGAAGCCCAAGCAAGACGCGCCCCGAGGAGCGTCTTGCCACATGTCAGCACTCGGTCTGACTGAGCGCCTCCAGGAGAGAGGCCCAAGCAAGACGCGCCCCGAGGAGCGTCTTGCCACATATCAACAATGGGTCTGACTGAGAGTCTCCAGGAGAGAGGCCCAAGCAAGACGCGCCCCGAGGAGCGTCTTGCCACATGTAAGCACTGGGTCTGACTGAAAGCCTCCAGGAGAGAGGCCCCAGCAAGACGCGCCCCGAGGAGCGTCTTGCCTTATGTCAGCACTCGGTCTGACTGAGCGCCTCCAGGAGAGAGGCCCAAGCAAGACGCGCCCCGAGGAGCGTCTTGCCACATGTCAACAATGGGTCTGACTGAGGGCCTCCAGGAGAGAAGCCTCAAGCAAGACGTGCCCCGAGGAGCGTCTTGCCACATGTCAACAATGGGTCTGACTGAGCGCCTCCAGGAGAGAGGCCCAAGCAAGATGCGCCCCGAGGAGCGTCTTGCCACATGTCACCACTGGGTCTGACTGAGCGCCTCCAGGAGAGAGGCCCAAGCAAGACGCGCCCCGAGGAGCGTCTTGCCACATGTCAACAATGGGTCTGACTGAGGGCCTCCAGGAGAGAAGCCCAAGCAAGACGCGTCCCGAGGAGCGTCTTGCCACATGTCAGCACTCGGTCTGACTGAACGCCTCCAGGAGAGAAGCCCCAGCAAGACGCGCCCCGAGGAGCGTCTTGCCACATGTAAGCACTGGGTCTGACTGAGCGCCTCCAGGAGAGAAGCCCCAGCAAGACGCGCCCCGAGGAGCGTCTTGCCACATGTAAGCACTGGGTCTGACTGAGCGCCTCCAGGAGAGAGGCCCAAGCAAGACGCGCCCCGAGGAGCGTCTTGCCACATGTAAGCACTGGGTCTGACTGAGCGCCTCCAGGAGAGAAGCCCCAGCAAGACGCGCCCCGAGGAGCGTCTTACCACATGTCAGCACTCGGTCTGACTGAACGCCTCCAGGAGAGAAGCCCAAGCAAGACGCGCCCCGAGGAGCGTCTTGCCACATGTCAGCACTCGGTCTGACTGAACGCCTCCAGAAGAGAAGCCCCAGCAAGACACGCCCCGAGGAGCGTCTTGCCACATGTAAGCACTGGGTCTGACTGAGCGCCTCCAGGAGAGAGGCCCCAGCAAGACGCGCCCCGAGGAGCGTCTTGCACCATGTCAACACTGGGTCTGACTGAGGGCCTCCAGGAGAGAGGCCCAAGCAAGATGCGCCCCGAGGAGCGTGTTGCCACATGTAAACAATGGGTCTGACTGAGGGCCTCCAAGAGAGAAGCCCAAGCAAGACGCGCCCCGAGGAGCGTCTTGCACCATGTCAACACTGGGTCTGACTGAGCACCTCCAGGAGAGAGGCCCAAGCAAGACTCGCCCCGAGGAGCGTCTTGCCACATATCAACAATGGGTCTGACTGAGGGCCTCCATTAGAGAAGCCCAAGCAAGACGGGCCCCGAGGAGCATCTTGCCACATGTCAGCACTCGGTCTGACTGAGCGACTCCAGGAGAGAGGCCCAAGCAAGACGAACCCCGAGGAGCGTCTTGACACATGTCAACACTGGGGCTGACAGAGGGCCTCCAGGAGAGAGGCCCAAGCAAGATGCGCCCCGAGGAGCGTCTTGCCACATGTCAACAATGGGTCTGACTGAGGGCCTCCAAGAGAGAAGCCCAAGCAAGACGCGCCCCGAGGAGCGTCTTGCACCTTGTCAACACTGGGTCTGACTGAGCACCTCCAGGAGAGAGGCCCAAGCAAGACTCGCCCCGAGGAGCGTCTTGCCACATATAAACAATGGGTCTGACTGAGGGCCTCCATGAGAGAAGCCCAAGCAAGACGCGCCCCGAGGAGCGTCTTGCCACATGTCAGCACTCGGTCTGACTGAGCGCCTCCAGGAGAGAGGCCCAAGCAAGACGCGCCCCGAGGAGCGTCTTGCCAAATATCAACAATGGGTCTGACTGAGGGCCTCCATGAGAGAAGCCCAAGCAAGACGCGCACCGAGGAGCGTCTTGTCACGTGTCAACACTGGGTCTGACTGAGCGTCTCCAGGAGAGAGGCCGAAGCAAGACGCGCCCCGAGGAGCGTCTTGCCACATGTCACCACTGGGTCTGACTGAGCGCCTCCAGGAGAGAGGCCCAAGCAAGACGCGCCCCGAGGAGCGTCTTGCCACATGTCAACAATGAGTCTGACTGAGGGCCTCCAGGAGAGAAGCCCAAGCAAGACGCGTCCCGAGGAGTGTCTTGCCACATGTCAGCACTCGGTCTGACTGAACGCCTCCAGGAGAGAAGCCCCAGCAAGACGCGCCCCGAGGAGCGTCTTGCCACATGTAAGCACTGGGTCTGACTGAGCGCCTCCAGGAGAGAGGCCCCAGCAAGACGCGCCCCGAGGAGCGTCTTGCCTTATGTCAGCACTCGGTCTGACTGAGCGCCTCCAGGAGAGAGGCCCAAGCAAGACGCGTCCCGAGGAGTGTCTTGCCACATGTCAACAATGAGTCTGACTGAGGGCCTCCAGGAGAGAAGCCCAAGCAAGACGCGTCCCGAGGAGTGTCTTGCCACATGTCAACAATGGGTCTGACTGAGGGCCTCCAGGAGAGAAGCCCAAGCAAGACGCGCCCCGAGGAGCGTCTTGCCACATGTCAGCACTCGGTCTGACTGAGCGCCTCCAGGAGAGAGGCCCAAGCAAGACGCACCCCGAGGAGCGTCTTGACACATGTCAACACTGGGGCTGACAGAGGAACTCCAGGAGAGAGGCCCAAGCAAGATGCGCCCCGAGGAGCGTCTTGCCACATGTAAACAATGGGTCTGACTGAGGGCCTCCAGGAGAGAAGCCCAAGCAAGACCCGCCCCGAGGAGCATCTTGCCACATGTCAGCACTCGGTCTGACTGAGCGCCTCCAGGAGAGAGGCCCAAGCAAGACGCGCCCCGAGGAGCGTCTTGCCACATATCAACAATGGGTCTGACTGAGAGTCTCCAGGAGAGAGGCCCAAGCAAGATGCGCCCCGAGGAGCGTCTTGCCACATGTAAACAATGGGTCTGACTGAGGGCCTCCAGGAGAGAAGCCCAAGCAAGACGCGCCCCGAGGAGCGTCTTGCCACATGTCAGCACTCGGTCTGACTGAGCGCCTCCAGGAGAGAGGCCCAAGCAAGACGCGCCCCGAGGAGCGTCTTGCCACATATCAACAATGGGTCTGACTGAGAGTCTCCAGGAGAGAGGCCCAAGCAAGACGCGCCCCGAGGAGCGTCTTGCCACATGTAAGCACTGGGTCTGACTGAAAGCCTCCAGGAGAGAGGCCCCAGCAAGACGCGCCCCGAGGAGCGTCTTGCCTTATGTCAGCACTCGGTCTGACTGAGCGCCTCCAGGAGAGAGGCCCAAGCAAGACGCGCCCCGAGGAGCGTCTTGCCACATGTCAACAATGGGTCTGACTGAGGGCCTCCAGGAGAGAAGCCTCAAGCAAGACGTGCCCCGAGGAGCGTCTTGCCACATGTCAACAATGGGTCTGACTGAGCGCCTCCAGGAGAGAGGCCCAAGCAAGATGCGCCCCGAGGAGCGTCTTGCCACATGTCACCACTGGGTCTGACTGAGCGCCTCCAGGAGAGAGGCCCAAGCAAGACGCGCCCCGAGGAGCGTCTTGCCACATGTCAACAATGGGTCTGACTGAGGGCCTCCAGGAGAGAAGCCCAAGCAAGACGCGTCCCGAGGAGCGTCTTGCCACATGTCAGCACTCGGTCTGACTGAACGCCTCCAGGAGAGAAGCCCCAGCAAGACGCGCCCCGAGGAGCGTCTTGCCACATGTAAGCACTGGGTCTGACTGAGCGCCTCCAGGAGAGAAGCCCCAGCAAGACGCGCCCCGAGGAGCGTCTTGCCACATGTAAGCACTGGGTCTGACTGAGCGCCTCCAGGAGAGAGGCCCAAGCAAGACGCGCCCCGAGGAGCGTCTTGCCACATGTAAGCACTGGGTCTGACTGAGCGCCTCCAGGAGAGAAGCCCCAGCAAGACGCGCCCCGAGGAGCGTCTTACCACATGTCAGCACTCGGTCTGACTGAACGCCTCCAGGAGAGAAGCCCAAGCAAGACGCGCCCCGAGGAGCGTCTTGCCACATGTCAGCACTCGGTCTGACTGAACGCCTCCAGAAGAGAAGCCCCAGCAAGACACGCCCCGAGGAGCGTCTTGCCACATGTAAGCACTGGGTCTGACTGAGCGCCTCCAGGAGAGAGGCCCCAGCAAGACGCGCCCCGAGGAGCGTCTTGCACCATGTCAACACTGGGTCTGACTGAGGGCCTCCAGGAGAGAGGCCCAAGCAAGATGCGCCCCGAGGAGCGTGTTGCCACATGTAAACAATGGGTCTGACTGAGGGCCTCCAAGAGAGAAGCCCAAGCAAGACGCGCCCCGAGGAGCGTCTTGCACCATGTCAACACTGGGTCTGACTGAGCACCTCCAGGAGAGAGGCCCAAGCAAGACTCGCCCCGAGGAGCGTCTTGCCACATATCAACAATGGGTCTGACTGAGGGCCTCCATTAGAGAAGCCCAAGCAAGACGGGCCCCGAGGAGCATCTTGCCACATGTCAGCACTCGGTCTGACTGAGCGACTCCAGGAGAGAGGCCCAAGCAAGACGAACCCCGAGGAGCGTCTTGACACATGTCAACACTGGGGCTGACAGAGGGCCTCCAGGAGAGAGGCCCAAGCAAGATGCGCCCCGAGGAGCGTCTTGCCACATGTCAACAATGGGTCTGACTGAGGGCCTCCAAGAGAGAAGCCCAAGCAAGACGCGCCCCGAGGAGCGTCTTGCACCATGTCAACACTGGGTCTGACTGAGCACCTCCAGGAGAGAGGCCCAAGCAAGACTCGCCCCGAGGAGCGTCTTGCCACATATAAACAATGGGTCTGACTGAGGGCCTCCATGAGAGAAGCCCAAGCAAGACGCGCCCCGAGGAGCGTCTTGCCACATGTCAGCACTCGGTCTGACTGAGCGCCTCCAGGAGAGAGGCCCAAGCAAGACGCGCCCCGAGGAGCGTCTCGCCACATATCAACAATGGGTCTGACTGAGGGCCTCCATGAGAGAAGCCCAAGCAAGACGCGCCCCGAGGAGCGTCTTGTCACGTGTCAAAACTGGGTCTGACTGAGCGTCTCCAGGAGAGAGGCCCAAGCAAGACGCGCCCCGAGGAGCGTCTTGCCACATGTCACCACTGGGTCTGACTGAGCGCCTCCAGGAGAGAGGCCCAAGCAAGACGCGCCCCGAGGAGCGTCTTGCCACATGTCAACAATGAGTCTGACTGAGGGCCTCCAGGAGAGAAGCCCAAGCAAGACGCGTCCCGAGGAGTGTCTTGCCACATGTCAGCACTCGGTCTGACTGAACGCCTCCAGGAGAGAAGCCCCAGCAAGACGCGCCCCGAGGAGCGTCTTGCCACATGTAAGCACTGGGTCTGACTGAGCGCCTCCAGGAGAGAGGCCCCAGCAAGACGCGCCCCGAGGAGCGTCTTGCCTTATGTCAGCACTCGGTCTGACTGAGCGCCTCCAGGAGAGAGGCCCAAGCAAGACGCGTCCCGAGGAGTGTCTTGCCACATGTCAACAATGAGTCTGACTGAGGGCCTCCAGGAGAGAAGCCCAAGCAAGACGCGTCCCGAGGAGTGTCTTGCCACATGTCAGCACTCGGTCTGACTGAGCGCCTCCAGGAGAGAGGCCCAAGCAAGACGCGCCCCGAGGAGCGTCTTGCCACATATCAACAATGGGTCTGACTGAGAGTCTCCAGGAGAGAGGCCCAAGCAAGATGCGCCCCGAGGAGCGTCTTGCCACATGTAAACAATGGGTCTGACTGAGGGCCTCCAGGAGAGAAGCCCAAGCAAGACGCGCCCCGAGGAGCGTCTTGCCACATGTCAGCACTCGGTCTGACTGAGCGCCTCCAGGAGAGAGGCCCAAGCAAGACGCGCCCCGAGGAGCGTCTTGCCACATATCAACAATGGGTCTGACTGAGAGTCTCCAGGAGAGAGGCCCAAGCAAGACGCGCCCCGAGGAGCGTCTTGCCACATGTAAGCACTGGGTCTGACTGAAAGCCTCCAGGAGAGAGGCCCCAGCAAGACGCGCCCCGAGGAGCGTCTTGCCTTATGTCAGCACTCGGTCTGACTGAGCGCCTCCAGGAGAGAGGCCCAAGCAAGACGCGCCCCGAGGAGCGTCTTGCCACATGTCAACAATGGGTCTGACTGAGGGCCTCCAGGAGAGAAGCCTCAAGCAAGACGTGCCCCGAGGAGCGTCTTGCCACATGTCAACAATGGGTCTGACTGAGCGCCTCCAGGAGAGAGGCCCAAGCAAGATGCGCCCCGAGGAGCGTCTTGCCACATGTCACCACTGGGTCTGACTGAGCGCCTCCAGGAGAGAGGCCCAAGCAAGACGCGCCCCGAGGAGCGTCTTGCCACATGTCAACAATGGGTCTGACTGAGGGCCTCCAGGAGAGAAGCCCAAGCAAGACGCGTCCCGAGGAGCGTCTTGCCACATGTCAGCACTCGGTCTGACTGAACGCCTCCAGGAGAGAAGCCCCAGCAAGACGCGCCCCGAGGAGCGTCTTGCCACATGTAAGCACTGGGTCTGACTGAGCGCCTCCAGGAGAGAAGCCCCAGCAAGACGCGCCCCGAGGAGCGTCTTGCCACATGTAAGCACTGGGTCTGACTGAGCGCCTCCAGGAGAGAGGCCCAAGCAAGACGCGCCCCGAGGAGCGTCTTGCCACATGTAAGCACTGGGTCTGACTGAGCGCCTCCAGGAGAGAAGCCCCAGCAAGACGCGCCCCGAGGAGCGTCTTACCACATGTCAGCACTCGGTCTGACTGAACGCCTCCAGGAGAGAAGCCCAAGCAAGACGCGCCCCGAGGAGCGTCTTGCCACATGTCAGCACTCGGTCTGACTGAACGCCTCCAGAAGAGAAGCCCCAGCAAGACACGCCCCGAGGAGCGTCTTGCCACATGTAAGCACTGGGTCTGACTGAGCGCCTCCAGGAGAGAGGCCCCAGCAAGACGCGCCCCGAGGAGCGTCTTGCACCATGTCAACACTGGGTCTGACTGAGGGCCTCCAGGAGAGAGGCCCAAGCAAGATGCGCCCCGAGGAGCGTGTTGCCACATGTAAACAATGGGTCTGACTGAGGGCCTCCAAGAGAGAAGCCCAAGCAAGACGCGCCCCGAGGAGCGTCTTGCACCATGTCAACACTGGGTCTGACTGAGCACCTCCAGGAGAGAGGCCCAAGCAAGACTCGCCCCGAGGAGCGTCTTGCCACATATCAACAATGGGTCTGACTGAGGGCCTCCATTAGAGAAGCCCAAGCAAGACGGGCCCCGAGGAGCATCTTGCCACATGTCAGCACTCGGTCTGACTGAGCGACTCCAGGAGAGAGGCCCAAGCAAGACGAACCCCGAGGAGCGTCTTGACACATGTCAACACTGGGGCTGACAGAGGGCCTCCAGGAGAGAGGCCCAAGCAAGATGCGCCCCGAGGAGCGTCTTGCCACATGTCAACAATGGGTCTGACTGAGGGCCTCCAAGAGAGAAGCCCAAGCAAGACGCGCCCCGAGGAGCGTCTTGCACCATGTCAACACTGGGTCTGACTGAGCACCTCCAGGAGAGAGGCCCAAGCAAGACTCGCCCCGAGGAGCGTCTTGCCACATATAAACAATGGGTCTGACTGAGGGCCTCCATGAGAGAAGCCCAAGCAAGACGCGCCCCGAGGAGCGTCTTGCCACATGTCAGCACTCGGTCTGACTGAGCGCCTCCAGGAGAGAGGCCCAAGCAAGACGCGCCCCGAGGAGCGTCTCGCCACATATCAACAATGGGTCTGACTGAGGGCCTCCATGAGAGAAGCCCAAGCAAGACGCGCCCCGAGGAGCGTCTTGTCACGTGTCAAAACTGGGTCTGACTGAGCGTCTCCAGGAGAGAGGCCCAAGCAAGACGCGCCCCGAGGAGCGTCTTGCCACATGTCACCACTGGGTCTGACTGAGCGCCTCCAGGAGAGAGGCCCAAGCAAGACGCGCCCCGAGGAGCGTCTTGCCACATGTCAACAATGAGTCTGACTGAGGGCCTCCAGGAGAGAAGCCCAAGCAAGACGCGTCCCGAGGAGTGTCTTGCCACATGTCAGCACTCGGTCTGACTGAACGCCTCCAGGAGAGAAGCCCCAGCAAGACGCGCCCCGAGGAGCGTCTTGCCACATGTAAGCACTGGGTCTGACTGAGCGCCTCCAGGAGAGAGGCCCCAGCAAGACGCGCCCCGAGGAGCGTCTTGCCTTATGTCAGCACTCGGTCTGACTGAGCGCCTCCAGGAGAGAGGCCCAAGCAAGACGCGTCCCGAGGAGTGTCTTGCCACATGTCAACAATGAGTCTGACTGAGGGCCTCCAGGAGAGAAGCCCAAGCAAGACGCGTCCCGAGGAGTGTCTTGCCACATGTAAACAATGGGTCTGACTGAGGGCCTCCAGGAGAGAAGCCCAAGCAAGACGCGCCCCGAGGAGCGTCTTGCCACATGTCAGCACTCGGTCTGACTGAGCGCCTCCAGGAGAGAGGCCCAAGCAAGACGCACCCCGAGGAGCGTCTTGACACATGTCAACACTTGGGCTGACAGAGGAACTCCAGGAGAGAGGCCCAAGCAAGATGCGCCCCGAGGAGCGTCTTGCCACATGTAAACAATGGATCTGACTGAGGGCCTCCAGGAGAGAAGCCCAAGCAAGACGCGCCCCGAGGAGCGTCTTGCCACATGTCAGCACTCGGTCTGACTGAGCGCCTCCAGGAGAGAGGCCCAAGCAAGACGCGCCCCGAGGAGCGTCTTGCCACATGTCAACAATGGGTCTGACTGAGGGCCTCCAGGAGAGAAGCCCAAGCAAGACGCGCCCCGAGGAGCGTCTTGCCACATGTCAACAATGGGTCTGACTGAGCGCCTCCAGGAGAGAGGCCCAAGCAAGACGCGCCCCGAGGAGCGTCTTGCCACATGTCACCACTGGGTCTGACTGAGCGCCTCCAGGAGAGAGGCCCAAGCAAGACGCGCCCCGAGGAGCGTCTTGCCACATGTCAACAATGGGTCTGACTGAGGGCCTCCAGGAGAGAAGCCCAAGCAAGACGCGTCCCGAGGAGCGTCTTGCCACATGTCAGCACTCGGTCTTACTGAACGCCTCCAGGAGAGAAGCCCCAGCAAGACGCGCCCCGAGGAGCGTCTTGCCACATGTAAGCACTGGGTCTGACTGAGCGCCTCCAGGAGAGAGGCCCAAGCAAGACGCGCCCCGAGGAGCGTCTTGCCACATGTCAACAATGGGTCTGACTGAGGGCCTACAGGAGAGAAGCCCAAGCAAGATGCGCCCAAAGGAGCGTCTTGCCACATGTAAACAATGGGTCTGACTGAGGGCCTCCAGGAGAGAAGCCCAAGCAAGACGCGCCCCGAGGAGCGTCTTGCCACATGTCAGCACTCGGTCTGACTGAGCGCCTCCCGGAGAGAGGCCCAAGCAAGACCCGCCCTGAGGAGCGTCTTGCCACATATCAACAATGGGTCTGACTGAGGGCCTCCAGGAGAGAGGCCCAAGCAACACACGCCCCGAGGAGCGTCTTGCCACGTGTCAACACTGGGTCTGACTGAGCGTCTCCAGGAGAGAGGCCCAATCAAGACGCGCCCCGAGGAGCGTCTTGCCACATGTAAGCACTGGGTCTGACTGAGCGCCTCCAGGAGAGAAGCCCCAGCAAGACGCGCCCCGAGGAGCGTCTTACCACATGTCAGCACTCGGTCTGACTGAACGCCTCCAGGAGAGAAGCCCAAGCAAGACGCGCCCCGAGGAGCGTCTTGCCACATGTCAGCACTTGGTCTGACTGAACGCCTCCAGGAGAGAAGCCCCAGCAAGACGCGCCCCGAGGAGCGTCTTGCCACATGTAAGCACTGGGTCTGACTGAGCGCCTCCAGGAGAGAGGCCCCAGCAAGACGCGCCCCGAGGAGCGTCTTGACACATGTCAACACTGGGGCTGACATAGGGCCTCCAGGAGAGAAGCCCAAGCAAGACGCGTCCCGAGGAGTGTCTTGCCACATGTCAACAATGGGTCTGACTGAGGGCCTCCAGGAGAGAAGCCCAAGCAAGACGCGCCCCGAGGAGCGTCTTGCCACATGTCAGCACTCGGTCTGACTGAGCGCCTCCAGGAGAGAGGCCCAAGCAAGACGCACCCCGAGGAGCGTCTTGACACATGTCAACACTGGGGCTGACAGAGGAACTCCAGGAGAGAGGCCCAAGCAAGATGCGCCCCGAGGAGCGTCTTGCCACTTGTAAACAATGGATCTGACTGAGGGCCTCCAGGAGAGAAGCCCAAGCAAGACGCGCCCCGAGGAGCGTCTTGCCACATGTCAGCACTCGGTCTGACTGAGCGCCTCCAGGAGAGAGGCCCAAGCAAGACGCGCCCCGAGGAGCGTCTTGCCACATATCAACAATGGGTCTGACTGAGGGCCTCCATGAGAGAAGCCCAAGCAAGACGCGCCCCGAGGAGCGTCTTGTCACGTGTCAACACTGGGTCTGACTGAGCGTCTCCAGGAGAGAGGCCCAAGCAAGACGCGCCCCGAGGAGCGTCTTGCCACATGTAAGCACTGGGTCTGACTGAGCGCCTAAGGAGAGAGGCCCCAGCAAGACGCGCCCCGAGGAGCGTCTTGCCTTATGTCAGCACTCGGTCTGACTGAGCGCCTCCAGGAGAGAGGCCCAAGCAAGACGCGCCCCGAGGAGCGTCTTGCCACATGTCAACAATGGGTCTGACTGAGGGCCTCCAGGAGAGAAGCCCAAGCAAGACGCGCCCCGAGGAGCGTCTTGCCACATGTCAACAATGGGTCTGACTGAGCGCCTCCAGGAGAGAGGCCCAAGCAAGACGCGCCCCGAGGAGCGTCTTGCCACATGTCACCACTGGGTCTGACTGAGCGCCTCCAGGAGAGAGGCCCAAGCAAGACGCGCCCCGAGGAGCGTCTTGCCACATGTCAACAATGGGTCTGACTGAGGGCCTCCAGGAGAGAAGCCCAAGCAAGACGCGTCCCGAGGAGCGTCTTGCCACATGTCAGCACTCGGTCTTACTGAACGCCTCCAGGAGAGAAGCCCCAGCAAGACGCGCCCCGAGGAGCGTCTTGCCACATGTAAGCACTGGGTCTGACTGAGCGCCTCCAGGAGAGAGGCCCAAGCAAGACGCGCCCCGAGGAGCGTCTTGCCACGTGTCAACAATGGGTCTGACTGAGGGCCTACAGGAGAGAAGCCCAAGCAAGATGCGCCCAAAGGAGCGTCTTGCCACATGTAAACAATGGGTCTGACTGAGGGCCTCCAGGAGAGAAGCCCAAGCAAGACGCGCCCCGAGGAGCGTCTTGCCACATGTCAGCACTCGGTCTGACTGAGCGCCTCCCGGAGAGAGGCCCAAGCAAGACCCGCCCTGAGGAGCGTCTTGCCACATATCAACAATGGGTCTGACTGAGGGCCTCCAGGAGAGAGGCCCAAGCAACACACGCCCCGAGGAGCGTCTTGCCACGTGTCAACACTGGGTCTGACTGAGTGTCTCCAGGAGAGAGGCCCAATCAAGACGCGCCCCGAGGAGCGTCTTGCCACATGTAAGCACTGGGTCTGACTGAGCGCCTCCAGGAGAGAAGCCCCAGCAAGACGCGCCCCGAGGAGCGTCTTACCACATGTCAGCACTCGGTCTGACTGAACGCCTCCAGGAGAGAAGCCCAAGCAAGACGCGCCCCGAGGAGCGTCTTGCCACATGTCAGCACTTGGTCTGACTGAACGCCTCCAGGAGAGAAGCCCCTGCAAGACGCGCCCCGAGGAGCGTCTTGCCACATGTAAGCACTGGGTCTGACTGAGCGCCTCCAGGAGAGAGGCCCCAGCAAGACGCGCCCCGAGGAGCGTCTTGACACATGTCAACACTGGGGCTGACATAGGGCCTCCAGGAGAGAGGCCCAAGCAAGACGCACCACGAGGAGCGTCTTGCCACATGTCAGCACTCTGTCTGACTGAGCTCCTCCAGGAGAGAGGCCCAAGCAAGACGCACCCCGAGGAGCATCTTGACACGTGTCAACACTGGGTCTGACTGAGCATCTCCAGGAGAGAGGCTCAAGCAAGACGCGCCCCGAAGAGCGTCTTGCCACATGTCACCACTGGGTCTGACTGAGCGCCTCCAGGAGAGAGAAACAAGCAAGACGCGCCCCGAGGAGCGTCTTGCCACATGTAAGCACTGGGTCTGACTGAGCGCCTCCAGGAGAGAGGCCCAAGCAAGACGCGCCCCGAGGAGCGTCTTGCAACATGTAAGCACTGGGTCTGACTGAGCGCCTCCAGGAGAGAAGCCCCAGCAAGACGCGCCCCGAGGAGCGTCTTACCACATGTTAGCACTGGGTCTGACTGAGCGCCTCCAGGAGAGAGGCCCCAGCAAGACGCGCCCCAAGGAGCGTCTTGACACATGTCAACACTGGGGCTGACAGAGGGCCTCCAGGAGAGAGGCCCAAGCAAGATGCGCCCCGAGGAGCGTCTTGCCACATGTAAACAATGGGTCTGACTGAGGGCCTCCAGGAGAGAAGCACAAGCAAGACGCGCCCCGAGGAGCGTCTTGCCACATGTCAACAATGGGTCTGACTGAGGGCCTCCAGGAGAGAAGCCCAAACAAGACGCGCCCCGAGGAGCGTCTTGCCACATGTCAGCACTCGGTCTGACTGAGCGCCTCCAGGAGAGAGGCCCAAGCAAGACGCACCCCGAGGAGCGTCTTGACACATGTCAACACTGGGGATGACAGAGGGCCTCCAGGAGAGAGGCCCAAGCAAGATGCGCCCCAAGGAGCGTCTTGCCACATGTAAACAATGGGTCTGACTGAGGGCCTCCAGGAGAGAAGCCCAAGCAAGACGCGCCCCGAGGAGCGTCTTGCCACATGTCAGCACTCGGTCTGACTGAGCGCCTCCAGGAGAGAGGCCCAAGCAAGACGCACCCCGAGGAGCGTCTTGACACATGTCAACACTGGGGCTGACAGAGGAACTCCAGGAGAGAGGCCCAAGCAAGATGCGCCCCGAGGAGCGTCTTGCCACATGTAAACAATGGATCTGACTGAGGGCCTCCAGGAGAGAAGCCCAAGCAAGACGCGCCCCGAGGAGCGTCTTGCCACATGTCAGCACTCGGTCTGACTGAGCGCCTCCAGGAGAGAGGCCCAAGCAAGACGCGCCCCGAGGAGCGTCTTGCCACATATCAACAATGGGTCTGACTGAGGGCCTCCATGAGAGAAGCCCAAGCAAGACGCGCCCCGAGGAGCGTCTTGTCACGTGTCAACACTGGGTCTGACTGAGCGTCTCCAGGAGAGAGGCCCAAGCAAGACGCGCCCCGAGGAGCGTCTTGCCACATGTAAGCACTGGGTCTGACTGAGCGCCTAAGGAGAGAGGCCCCAGCAAGACGCGCCCCGAGGAGCGTCTTGCCTTATGTCAGCACTCGGTCTGACTGAGCGCCTCCAGGAGAGAGGCCCAAGCAAGACGCGCCCCGAGGAGCGTCTTGCCACATGTCAACAATGGGTCTGACTGAGGGCCTCCAGGAGAGAAGCCCAAGCAAGACGCGCCCCGAGGAGCGTCTTGCCACATGTCAACAATGGGTCTGACTGAGCGCCTCCAGGAGAGAGGCCCAAGCAAGACGCGCCCCGAGGAGCGTCTTGCCACATGTCACCACTGGGTCTGACTGAGCGCCTCCAGGAGAGAGGCCCAAGCAAGACGCGCCCCGAGGAGCGTCTTGCCACATGTCAACAATGGGTCTGACTGAGGGCCTCCAGGAGAGAAGCCCAAGCAAGACGCGTCCCGAGGAGCGTCTTGCCACATGTCAGCACTCGGTCTTACTGAACGCCTCCAGGAGAGAAGCCCCAGCAAGACGCGCCCCGAGGAGCGTCTTGCCACATGTAAGCACTGGGTCTGACTGAGCGCCTCCAGGAGAGAGGCCCAAGCAAGACGCGCCCCGAGGAGCGTCTTGCCACATGTCAACAATGGGTCTGACTGAGGGCCTACAGGAGAGAAGCCCAAGCAAGATGCGCCCAAAGGAGCGTCTTGCCACATGTAAACAATGGGTCTGACTGAGGGCCTCCAGGAGAGAAGCCCAAGCAAGACGCGCCCCGAGGAGCGTCTTGCCACATGTCAGCACTCGGTCTGACTGAGCGCCTCCCGGAGAGAGGCCCAAGCAAGACCCGCCCTGAGGAGCGTCTTGCCACATATCAACAATGGGTCTGACTGAGGGCCTCCAGGAGAGAGGCCCAAGCAACACACGCCCCGAGGAGCGTCTTGCCACGTGTCAACACTGGGTCTGACTGAGCGTCTCCAGGAGAGAGGCCCAATCAAGACGCGCCCCGAGGAGCGTCTTGCCACATGTAAGCACTGGGTCTGACTGAGCGCCTCCAGGAGAGAAGCCCCAGCAAGACGCGCCCCGAGGAGCGTCTTACCACATGTCAGCACTCGGTCTGACTGAACGCCTCCAGGAGAGAAGCCCAAGCAAGACGCGCCCCGAGGAGCGTCTTGCCACATGTCAGCACTTGGTCTGACTGAACGCCTCCAGGAGAGAAGCCCCAGCAAGACGCGCCCCGAGGAGCGTCTTGCCACATGTAAGCACTGGGTCTGACTGAGCGCCTCCAGGAGAGAGGCCCCAGCAAGACGCGCCCCGAGGAGCGTCTTGACACATGTCAACACTGGGGCTGACATAGGGCCTCCAGGAGAGAGGCCCAAGCAAGACGCACCCCGAGGAGCGTCTTGCCACATGTCAGCACTCTGTCTGACTGAGCTCCTCCAGGAGAGAGGCCCAAGCAAGACGCACCCCGAGGAGCATCTTGACACGTGTCAACACTGGGTCTGACTGAGCATCTCCAGGAGAGAGGCTCAAGCAAGACGCGCCCCGAAGAGCGTCTTGCCACATGTCACCACTGGGTCTGACTGAGCGCCTCCAGGAGAGAGAAACAAGCAAGACGCGCCCCGAGGAGCGTCTTGCCACATGTAAGCACTGGGTCTGACTGAGCGCCTCCAGGAGAGAGGCCCAAGCAAGACGCGCCCCGAGGAGCGTCTTGCAACATGTAAGCACTGGGTCTGACTGAGCGCCTCCAGGAGAGAAGCCCCAGCAAGACGCGCCCCGAGGAGCGTCTTACCGCATGTCAGCACTGGGTCTGACTGAGCGCCTCCAGGAGAGAGGCCCCAGCAAGACGCGCCCCAAGGAGCGTCTTGACACATGTCAACACTGGGGCTGACAGAGGGCCTCCAGGAGAGAGGCCCAAGCAAGATGCGCCCCGAGGAGCGTCTTGCCACATGTAAACAATGGGTCTGACTGAGGGCCTCCAGGAGAGAAGCACAAGCAAGACGCGCCCCGAGGAGCGTCTTGCCACATGTCAACAATGGGTCTGACTGAGGGCCTCCAGGAGAGAAGCCCAAACAAGACGCGCCCCGAGGAGCGTCTTGCCACATGTCAGCACTCGGTCTGACTGAGCGCCTCCAGGAGAGAGGCCCAAGCAAGACGCACCCCGAGGAGCGTCTTGACACATGTCAACACTGGGGATGACAGAGGGCCTCCAGGAGAGAGGCCCAAGCAAGATGCACCCCAAGGAGCGTCTTGCCACATGTAAACAATGGGTCTGACTGAGGGCCTCCAGGAGAGAAGCCCAAGCAAGACGCGCCCCGAGGAGCGTCTTGCCACATGTCAGCACTCGGTCTGACTGAGCGCCTCCAGGAGAGAGGCCCAAGCAAGACGCGCCCCGAGGAGCGTCTTGCCACATATCAACAATGGGTCTGACTGAGGGCCTCCATGAGAGAAGCCCAAGCAAGACGCGCCCCGAGGAGCGTCTTGTCACGTGTCAACACTGGGTCTGACTGAGCGTCTCCAGGAGAGAGGCCCAAGCAAGACGCGCCCCGAGGAGCGTCTTGCCACATGTAAGCACTGGGTCTGACTGAGCGCCTAAGGAGAGAGGCCCCAGCAAGACGCGCCCCGAGGAGCGTCTTGCCTTATGTCAGCACTCGGTCTGACTGAGCGCCTCCAGGAGAGAGGCCCAAGCAAGACGCGCCCCGAGGAGCGTCTTGCCACATGTCAACAATGGGTCTGACTGAGGGCCTCCAGGAGAGAAGCCCAAGCAAGACGCGCCCCGAGGAGCGTCTTGCCACATGTCAACAATGGGTCTGACTGAGCGCCTCCAGGAGAGAGGCCCAAGCAAGACGCGCCCCGAGGAGCGTCTTGCCACATGTCACCACTGGGTCTGACTGAGCGCCTCCAGGAGAGAGGCCCAAGCAAGACGCGCCCCGAGGAGCGTCTTGCCACATGTCAACAATGGGTCTGACTGAGGGCCTCCAGGAGAGAAGCCCAAGCAAGACGCGTCCCGAGGAGCGTCTTGCCACATGTCAGCACTCGGTCTTACTGAACGCCTCCAGGAGAGAAGCCCCAGCAAGACGCGCCCCGAGGAGCGTCTTGCCACATGTAAGCACTGGGTCTGACTGAGCGCCTCCAGGAGAGAGGCCCAAGCAAGACGCGCCCCGAGGAGCGTCTTGCCACATGTCAACAATGGGTCTGACTGAGGGCATCCAGGAGAGAAGCCCAAGCAAGATGCGCCCAAAGGAGCGTCTTGCCACATGTAAACAATGGGTCTGACTGAGGGCCTCCAGGAGAGAAGCCCAAGCAAGACGCGCCCCGAGGAGCGTCTTGCCACATGTCAGCACTCGGTCTGACTGAGCGCCTCCCGGAGAGAGGCCCAAGCAAGACCCGCCCTGAGGAGCGTCTTGCCACATATCAACAATGGGTCTGACTGAGGGCCTCCAGGAGAGAGGCCCAAGCAACACACGCCCCGAGGAGCGTCTTGCCACGTGTCAACACTGGGTCTGACTGAGCGTCTCCAGGAGAGAGGCCCAATCAAGACGCGCCCCGAGGAGCGTCTTGCCACATGTAAGCACTGGGTCTGACTGAGCGCCTCCAGGAGAGAAGCCCCAGCAAGACGCGCCCCGAGGAGCGTCTTACCACATGTCAGCACTCGGTCTGACTGAACGCCTCCAGGAGAGAAGCCCAAGCAAGACGCGCCCCGAGGAGCGTCTTGCCACATGTCAGCACTTGGTCTGACTGAACGCCTCCAGGAGAGAAGCCCCAGCAAGACGCGCCCCGTGGAGCGTCTTGCCACATGTAAGCACTGGGTCTGACTGAGCGCCTCCAGGAGAGAGGCCCCAGCAAGACGCGCCCCGAGGAGCGTCTTGACACATGTCAACACTGGGGCTGACATAGGGCCTCCAGGAGAGAGGCCCAAGCAAGACGCACCCCGAGGAGCGTCTTGCCACATGTCAGCACTCTGTCTGACTGAGCTCCTCCAGGAGAGAGGCCCAAGCAAGACGCACCCCGAGGAGCATCTTGACACGTGTCAACACTGGGTCTGACTGAGCATCTCCAGGAGAGAGGCTCAAGCAAGACGCGCCCCGAAGAGCGTCTTGCCACATGTCACCACTGGGTCTGACTGAGCGCCTCCAGGAGAGAGAAACAAGCAAGACGCGCCCCGAGGAGCGTCTTGCCACATGTAAGCACTGGGTCTGACTGAGCGCCTCCAGGAGAGAGGCCCAAGCAAGACGCGCCCCGAGGAGCGTCTTGCAACATGTAAGCACTGGGTCTGACTGAGCGCCTCCAGGAGAGAAGCCCCAGCAAGACGCGCCCCGAGGAGCGTCTTACCACATGTCAGCACTGGGTCTGACTGAGCGCCTCCAGGAGAGAGGCCCCAGCAAGACGCGCCCCAAGGAGCGTCTTGACACATGTCAACACTGGGGCTGACAGAGGGCCTCCAGGAGAGAGGCCCAAGCAAGATGCGCCCCGAGGAGCGTCTTGCCACATGTAAACAATGGGTCTGACTGAGGGCCTCCAGGAGAGAAGCACAAGCAAGACGCGCCCCGAGGAGCGTCTTGCCACATGTCAACAATGGGTCTGACTGAGGGCCTCCAGGAGAGAAGCCCAAACAAGACGCGCCCCGAGGAGCGTCTTGCCACATGTCAGCACTCGGTCTGACTGAGCGCCTCCAGGAGAGAGGCCCAAGCAAGACGCACCCCGAGGAGCGTCTTGACACATGTCAACACTGGGGATGACAGAGGGCCTCCAGGAGAGAGGCCCAAGCAAGATGCGCCCCAAGGAGCGTCTTGCCACATGTAAACAATGGGTCTGACTGAGGGCCTCCAGGAGAGAAGCCCAAGCAAGACGCGCCCCGAGGAGCGTCTTGCCACATGTCAGCACTCGGTCTGACTGAGCGCCTCCAGGAGAGAGGCCCAAGCAAGACGCGCCCCGAGGAGCGTCTTGCCACATATCAACAATGGGTCTGACTGAGGGCCTCCATGAGAGAAGCCCAAGCAAGACGCGCCGCGAGGAGCGTCTTGTCACGTGTCAACACTGGGTCTGACTGAGCATCTCCAGGAGAGAGGCTCAAGCAAGACGCGCCCGGAAGAGCGTCTTGCCACATGTCACCACTGGGTCTGACTGAGCGCCTCCAGGAGAGAGGCCCAAGCAAGACGCGCCCCGAGGAGCGTCTTGCCACATGTAAGCACTGGGTCTGACTGAGCGCCTCCAGGAGAGAGGCCCCAGCAAGACGCGCCCCGAGGAGCGTCTTGCCTTATGTCAGCACTCGGTCTGACTGAGCGCCTCCAGGAGAGAGGCCCAAGCAAGACGCGCCCCGAGGAGCGTCTTGCCACATGTCAACAATGGGTCTGACTGAGGGCCTGCAGGAGAGAAGCCCAAGCAAGACGCGCCCCGAGGAGCGTCTTGCCACATGTCAACAATGGGTCTGACTGAGGGCCTCCAAGAGAGAAGCCTAAGCAAGACGCGCCCCGAGGAGCGTCTTGCACCATGTCAACACTGGGTCTGACTGAGCACCTCCAGGAGAGAGGCCCAAGCAAGACTCGCCCCGAGGAGCGTCTTGCCACATATCAACAATGGGTCTGACTGATGGCCTCCATGAGAGAAGCCCAAGCAAGACGCGCCCCGAGGAGCGTCTTGCCACATGTCAGCACTCGGTCTGACTGAGCGCCTCCAGGAGAGAGGCCCAAGCAAGAAGCGCCCCGAGGAGCGTCTTGCCACATGTCACCACTCGGTCTGACTGAGTGCCTCCAGGAGAGAGGCCCAAGCAAGACGCGCCCCGAGGAGCGTCTTGCCACATGTCAACAATGAGTCTGACTGAGGGCCTCAAGGAGAGAAGCCCAAGCAAGACGCGTCCCGAGGAGTGTCTTGCCACATGTCAGCACTCGGTCTGAATGAGCGCCTCCAGGAGAGAGGCCCAAGCAAGACGCGCCCCGAGGAGCGTCTTGCCACATATCAACAATGGGTCTGACTGAGGGCCTCCATGAGAGAAGCCCAAGCAAGACGCGCCCCGAGGAGCGTCTTGTCACGTGTCAACACTGGGTCTGACTGAGCGTCTCCAGGAGAGAGGCCCAAGCAAAGACGCGCCCTGAGGAGCTTCTTGCCACATGTCACCACTGGGTCTGACTGAGCGCCTCCAGGAGAGAGGCCCAAGCAAGACGCGCCCCGAGGAGCGTCTTGCCACATGTCAACAATGAGTCTGACTGAGGGCCTCCAGGAGAGAAGCCCAAGCAAGACGTGTCCCGAGGAGTGTCTTGCCACATGTCAGCACTCGGCCTGACTGAGCGACTCCAGGAGAGAGGCCCAAGCAAGACGCGCCCCGAGGAGCGTCTTGCCACATATCAACAATGGGTCTGACTGAGGGCCTCCATGAGAGAAGCCCAAGCAAGACGCGCCCCGAGGAGCGTCTTGTCACGTGTCAACACTGGGTCTGACTGAGCGTCTCCAGGAGAGAGGCCCAAGCAAGACGCGCCCCGAGGAGCGTCTTGCCACATGTCAACAATGGGTCTGACTGAGGGCCTCCAGGAGAGAAGCCCAAGCAAGACACGTCCCGAGGAGCGTCTTGCCACATGTCAGCACTCGGTCTGACTGAACGCCTCCAGGAGAGAGGCCCCAGCAAGACGCGCCCCGAGGAGCGTCTTGACACATGTCAACACTGGGGCTGACATAGGGCCTCCAGGAGAGAGGCCCAAGCAAGACGCACCCCGAGGAGCGTCTTGCCACATGTCAGCACTCTGTCTGACTGAGCTCCTCCAGGAGAGAGGCCCAAGCAAGACGCACCCCGAGGAGCATCTTGACACGTGTCAACACTGGGTCTGACTGAGCATCTCCAGGAGAGAGGCTCAAGCAAGACGCGCCCCGAAGAGCGTCTTGCCACATGTCACCACTGGGTCTGACTGAGCGCCTCCAGGAGAGAGAAACAAGCAAGACGCGCCCCGAGGAGCGTCTTGCCACATGTAAGCACTGGGTCTGACTGAGCGCCTCCAGGAGAGAGGCCCAAGCAAGACGCGCCCCGAGGAGCGTCTTGCAACATGTAAGCACTGGGTCTGACTGAGCGCCTCCAGGAGAGAAGCCCCAGCAAGACGCGCCCCGAGGAGCGTCTTACCACATGTCAGCACTGGGTCTGACTGAGCGCCTCCAGGAGAGAGGCCCCAGCAAGACGCGCCCCAAGGAGCGTCTTGACACATGTCAACACTGGGGCTGACAGAGGGCCTCCAGGAGAGAGGCCCAAGCAAGATGCGCCCCGAGGAGCGTCTTGCCACATGTAAACAATGGGTCTGACTGAGGGCCTCCAGGAGAGAAGCACAAGCAAGACGCGCCCCGAGGAGCGTCTTGCCACATGTCAACAATGGGTCTGACTGAGGGCCTCCAGGAGAGAAGCCCAAACAAGACGCACCCCGAGGAGCGTCTTGACACATGTCAACACTGGGGATGACAGAGGGCCTCCAGGAGAGAGGCCCCAGCAAGACGCGCCCCGAGGAGCGTCTTGACACATGTCAACACTGGGGCTGACATAGGGCCTCCAGGAGAGAGGCCCAAGCAAGACGCACCCCGAGGAGCGTCTTGCCACATGTCAGCACTCTGTCTGACTGAGCTCCTCCAGGAGAGAGGCCCAAGCAAGACGCACCCCGAGGAGCATCTTGACACGTGTCAACACTGGGTCTGACTGAGCATCTCCAGGAGAGAGACTCAAGCAAGACGCGCCCCGAAGAGCGTCTTGCCACATGTCACCACTGGGTCTGACTGAGCGCCTCCAGGAGAGAGAAACAAGCAAGACGCGCCCCGAGGAGCGTCTTGCCACATGTAAGCACTGGGTCTGACTGAGCGCCTCCAGGAGAGAGGCCCAAGCAAGACGCGCCCCGAGGAGCGTCTTGCAACATGTAAGCACTGGGTCTGACTGAGCGCCTCCAGGAGAGAAGCCCCAGCAAGACGCGCCCCGAGGAGCGTCTTACCACATGTCAGCACTGGGTCTGACTGAGCGCCTCCAGGAGAGAGGCCCCAGCAAGACGCGCCCCAAGGAGCGTCTTGACACATGTCAACACTGGGGCTGACAGAGGGCCTCCAGGAGAGAGGCCCAAGCAAGATGCGCCCCGAGGAGCGTCTTGCCACATGTAAACAATGGGTCTGACTGAGGGCCTCCAGGAGAGAAGCACAAGCAAGACGCGCCCCGAGGAGCGTCTTGCCACATGTCAACAATGGGTCTGACTGAGGGCCTCCAGGAGAGAAGCCCAAACAAGACGCGCCCCGAGGAGCGTCTTGCCACATGTCAGCACTCGGTCTGACTGAGCGCCTCCAGGAGAGAGGCCCAAGCAAGACGCACCCCGAGGAGCGTCTTGACACATGTCAACACTGGGGATGACAGAGGGCCTCCAGGAGAGAGGCCCAAGCAAGATGCGCCCCAAGGAGCGTCTTGCCACATGTAAACAATGGGTCTGACTGAGGGCCTCCAGGAGAGAAGCCCAAGCAAGACGCGCCCCGAGGAGCGTCTTGCCACATGTCAGCACTCGGTCTGACTGAGCGCCTCCAGGAGAGAGGCCCAAGCAAGACGCGCCCCGAGGAGCGTCTTGCCACATATCAACAATGGGTCTGACTGAGGGCCTCCATGAGAGAAGCCCAAGCAAGACGCGCCGCGAGGAGCGTCTTGTCACGTGTCAACACTGGGTCTGACTGAGCATCTCCAGGAGAGAGGCTCAAGCAAGACGCGCCCCGAAGAGCGTCTTGCCACATGTCACCACTGGGTCTGACTGAGCGCCTCCAGGAGAGAGGCCCAAGCAAGACGCGCCCCGAGGAGCGTCTTGCCACATGTAAGCACTGGGTCTGACTGAGCGCCTCCAGGAGAGAGGCCCCAGCAAGACGCGCCCCGAGGAGCGTCTTGCCTTATGTCAGCACTCGGTCTGACTGAGCGCCTCCAGGAGAGAGGCCCAAGCAAGACGCGCCCCGAGGAGCGTCTTGCCACATGTCAACAATGGGTCTGACTGAGGGCCTGCAGGAGAGAAGCCCAAGCAAGACGCGCCCCGAGGAGCGTCTTGCCACATGTCAACAATGGGTCTGACTGAGGGCCTCCAAGAGAGAAGCCTAAGCAAGACGCGCCCCGAGGAGCGTCTTGCACCATGTCAACACTGGGTCTGACTGAGCACCTCCAGGAGAGAGGCCCAAGCAAGACTCGCCCCGAGGAGCGTCTTGCCACATATCAACAATGGGTCTGACTGATGGCCTCCATGAGAGAAGCCCAAGCAAGACGCGCCCCGAGGAGCGTCTTGCCACATGTCAGCACTCGGTCTGACTGAGCGCCTCCAGGAGAGAGGCCCAAGCAAGAAGCGCCCCGAGGAGCGTCTTGCCACATGTCACCACTCGGTCTGACTGAGTGCCTCCAGGAGAGAGGCCCAAGCAAGACGCGCCCCGAGGAGCGTCTTGCCACATGTCAACAATGAGTCTGACTGAGGGCCTCAAGGAGAGAAGCCCAAGCAAGACGCGTCCCGAGGAGTGTCTTGCCACATGTCAGCACTCGGTCTGAATGAGCGCCTCCAGGAGAGAGGCCCAAGCAAGACGCGCCCCGAGGAGCGTCTTGCCACATATCAACAATGGGTCTGACTGAGGGCCTCCATGAGAGAAGCCCAAGCAAGACGCGCCCCGAGGAGCGTCTTGTCACGTGTCAACACTGGGTCTGACTGAGCGTCTCCAGGAGAGAGGCCCAAGCAAAGACGCGCCCTGAGGAGCTTCTTGCCACATGTCACCACTGGGTCTGACTGAGCGCCTCCAGGAGAGAGGCCCAAGCAAGACGCGCCCCGAGGAGCGTCTTGCCACATGTCAACAATGAGTCTGACTGAGGGCCTCCAGGAGAGAAGCCCAAGCAAGACGTGTCCCGAGGAGTGTCTTGCCACATGTCAGCACTCGGCCTGACTGAGCGACTCCAGGAGAGAGGCCCAAGCAAGACGCGCCCCGAGGAGCGTCTTGCCACATATCAACAATGGGTCTGACTGAGGGCCTCCATGAGAGAAGCCCAAGCAAGACGCGCCCCGAGGAGCGTCTTGTCACGTGTCAACACTGGGTCTGACTGAGCGTCTCCAGGAGAGAGGCCCAAGCAAGACGCGCCCCGAGGAGCGTCTTGCCACATGTCAACAATGGGTCTGACTGAGGGCCTCCAGGAGAGAAGCCCAAGCAAGACACGTCCCGAGGAGCGTCTTGCCACATGTCAGCACTCGGTCTGACTGAACGCCTCCAGGAGAGAGGCCCCAGCAAGACGCGCCCCGAGGAGTGTCTTGACACATGTCAACACTGGGGCTGACATAGGGCCTCCAGGAGAGAGGCCCAAGCAAGACGCACCCCGAGGAGCGTCTTGCCACATGTCAGCACTCTGTCTGACTGAGCTCCTCCAGGAGAGAGGCCCAAGCAAGACGCACCCCGAGGAGCATCTTGACACGTGTCAACACTGGGTCTGACTGAGCATCTCCAGGAGAGAGGCTCAAGCAAGACGCGCCCCGAAGAGCGTCTTGCCACATGTCACCACTGGGTCTGACTGAGCGCCTCCAGGAGAGAGAAACAAGCAAGACGCGCCCCGAGGAGCGTCTTGCCACATGTAAGCACTGGGTCTGACTGAGCGCCTCCAGGAGAGAGGCCCAAGCAAGACGCGCCCCGAGGAGCGTCTTGCAACATGTAAGCACTGGGTCTGACTGAGCGCCTCCAGGAGAGAAGCCCCAGCAAGACGCGCCCCGAGGAGCGTCTTACCACATGTCAGCACTGGGTCTGACTGAGCGCCTCCAGGAGAGAGGCCCCAGCAAGACGCGCCCCAAGGAGCGTCTTGACACATGTCAACACTGGGGCTGACAGAGGGCCTCCAGGAGAGAGGCCCAAGCAAGATGCGCCCCGAGGAGCGTCTTGCCACATGTAAACAATGGGTCTGACTGAGGGCCTCCAGGAGAGAAGCACAAGCAAGACGCGCCCCGAGGAGCGTCTTGCCACATGTCAACAATGGGTCTGACTGAGGGCCTCCAGGAGAGAAGCCCAAACAAGACGCGCCCCGAGGAGCGTCTTGCCAAATGTCAGCACTCGGTCTGACTGAGCGCCTCCAGGAGAGAGGCCCAAGCAAGACGCACCCCGAGGAGCGTCTTGACACATGTCAACACTGGGGATGACAGAGGGCCTCCAGGAGAGAGGCCCAAGCAAGATGCGCCCCAAGGAGCGTCTTGCCACATGTAAACAATGGGTCTGACTGAGGGCCTCCAGGAGAGAAGCCCAAGCAAGACGCGCCCCGAGGAGCGTCTTGCCACATGTCAGCACTCGGTCTGACTGAGCGCCTCCAGGAGAGAGGCCCAAGCAAGACGCGCCCCGAGGAGCGTCTTGCCACATATCAACAATGGGTCTGACTGAGGGCCTCCATGAGAGAAGCCCAAGCAAGACGCGCCGCGAGGAGCGTCTTGTCACGTGTCAACACTGGGTCTGACTGAGCATCTCCAGGAGAGAGGCTCAAGCAAGACGCGCCCCGAAGAGCGTCTTGCCACATGTCACCACTGGGTCTGACTGAGCGCCTCCAGGAGAGAGGCCCAAGCAAGACGCGCCCCGAGGAGCGTCTTGCCACATGTAAGCACTGGGTCTGACTGAGCGCCTCCAGGAGAGAGGCCCCAGCAAGACGCGCCCCGAGGAGCGTCTTGCCTTATGTCAGCACTCGGTCTGACTGAGCGCCTCCAGGAGAGAGGCCCAAGCAAGACGCGCCCCGAGGAGCGTCTTGCCACATGTCAACAATGGGTCTGACTGAGGGCCTGCAGGAGAGAAGCCCAAGCAAGACGCGCCCCGAGGAGCGTCTTGCCACATGTCAACAATGGGTCTGACTGAGGGCCTCCAAGAGAGAAGCCTAAGCAAGACGCGCCCCGAGGAGCGTCTTGCACCATGTCAACACTGGGTCTGACTGAGCACCTCCAGGAGAGAGGCCCAAGCAAGACTCGCCCCGAGGAGCGTCTTGCCACATATCAACAATGGGTCTGACTGATGGCCTCCATGAGAGAAGCCCAAGCAAGACGCGCCCCGAGGAGCGTCTTGCCACATGTCAGCACTCGGTCTGACTGAGCGCCTCCAGGAGAGAGGCCCAAGCAAGAAGCGCCCCGAGGAGCGTCTTGCCACATGTCACCACTCGGTCTGACTGAGTGCCTCCAGGAGAGAGGCCCAAGCAAGACGCGCCCCGAGGAGCGTCTTGCCACATGTCAACAATGAGTCTGACTGAGGGCCTCAAGGAGAGAAGCCCAAGCAAGACGCGTCCCGAGGAGTGTCTTGCCACATGTCAGCACTCGGTCTGAATGAGCGCCTCCAGGAGAGAGGCCCAAGCAAGACGCGCCCCGAGGAGCGTCTTGCCACATATCAACAATGGGTCTGACTGAGGGCCTCCATGAGAGAAGCCCAAGCAAGACGCGCCCCGAGGAGCGTCTTGTCACGTGTCAACACTGGGTCTGACTGAGCGTCTCCAGGAGAGAGGCCCAAGCAAAGACGCGCCCTGAGGAGCTTCTTGCCACATGTCACCACTGGGTCTGACTGAGCGCCTCCAGGAGAGAGGCCCAAGCAAGACGCGCCCCGAGGAGCGTCTTGCCACATGTCAACAATGAGTCTGACTGAGGGCCTCCAGGAGAGAAGCCCAAGCAAGACGTGTCCCGAGGAGTGTCTTGCCACATGTCAGCACTCGGCCTGACTGAGCGACTCCAGGAGAGAGGCCCAAGCAAGACGCGCCCCGAGGAGCGTCTTGCCACATATCAACAATGGGTCTGACTGAGGGCCTCCATGAGAGAAGCCCAAGCAAGACGCGCCCCGAGGAGCGTCTTGTCACGTGTCAACACTGGGTCTGACTGAGCGTCTCCAGGAGAGAGGCCCAAGCAAGACGCGCCCCGAGGAGCGTCTTGCCACATGTCAACAATGGGTCTGACTGAGGGCCTCCAGGAGAGAAGCCCAAGCAAGACACGTCCCGAGGAGCGTCTTGCCACATGTCAGCACTCGGTCTGACTGAACGCCTCCAGGAGAGAAGCCCCAGCAAGACGCGCCCCGAGGAGCGTCTTGCCACATGTAAGCACTGGGTCTGACTGAGCGCCTCCAGGAGAGAGGCCCAAGCAAGACGCGCCCCGAGGAGCGTCTTGCCACATGTCAACAATGGGTCTGACTGAGGGCCTCCAGGAGAGAAGCCCAAGCAAGATGCGCCCAAAGGAGCGTCTTGCCACATGTAAACAATGGGTCTGACTGAGGGCCTCCAGGAGAGAAGCCCAAGCAAGACGCGCCCCGAGGAGCGTCTTGCCACATGTCAGCACTCGGTCTGACTGAGCGCCTCCAGGAGAGAGGCCCAAGCAAGACGCGCCCCGAGGAGCGTCTTGCCACATATCAACAATGGGTCTGACTGAGGGCCTCCAGGAGAGAAGCCCAAGCAAGACGCGCCCCGAGGAGCGTCTTGCCACATGTCAGCACTCGGTCTGACTGAACGTCTCCAGGAGCTAGGCCCAAGCAAGACGCGCCCCGAGGAGCGTCTTGCCACATGTCACCACTGGGTCTGACTGAGCGCCTCCAGGAGAGAGGCCCAATCAAGACGCGCCCCGAGGAGCGTCTTGCCACATGTAAGCTCTGGGTCTGACTGAACGCCTCCAGGAGAGAAGCCCCAGCAAGACGCGCCCCGAGGAGCGTCTTACCACATGTCAGCACTCGGTCTGACTGAACGCCGCCAGGAGAGAAGCCCAAGCAAGACGCGCCCCGAGGAGCGTCTTGCCACTTGTCAGCACTTGGTCTGACTGAACGCCTCCAGGAGAGAAGCCCCAGCAAGACGCGCCCCGAGGAGCGTCTTGCCACATGTAAGCACTGGGTCTGACTGAGCGCCTCCAGGAGAGAGGCCCCAGCAAGACGCGCCCTGAGGAGCGTCTTGACACATGTCAACACTGGGGCTGACATAGGGCCTCCAGGAGAGAGGCCCAAGCAAGATGCGCCCCGAGGAGCGTCTGGCCACATGTAAACAATGGGTCTGACTGAGGGCCTCCAGGAGAGAAGCACAAGCAAGACGCGCCCCGAGGAGCGTATTGCCACATGTCAACAATGGGTCTGACTGAGGGCCTCCAGGAGAGAAGCCCAAGCAAGACGCGCCCCGAGGAGCGTCTTGCCACATGTCAGCACTCGGTCTGACTGAGCGCCTCCAGGAGAGAGGCCCAAGCAAGACGCACCCCGAGGAGCGTCTTGACACATGTCAACACTGGGGCTGACAGAGGGCCTCCAGGAGAGAGGCCCAAGCAAGACGCACCCCGAGGAGCGTCTTGACACATGTCAACACTGGGGCTGACAGAGGGCCTCCAGGAGAGAGGCCCAAGCAAGATGCGCCCCAAGGAGCGTCTTGCCACATGTAAACAATGGGTCTGACTGAGGGCCTCCAGGAGAGAAGCCCAAGCAAGACGCGCCCCGAGGAGCGTCTTGCCACATGTCAGCACTCGGTCTGACTGAGCGCCTCCAGGAGAGAGGCCCAAGCAAGACGCGCCCCGAGGAGCGTCTTGCCACATATCAACAATGGGTCTGACTGAGGGCCTCCATGAGAGAAGCCCAAGCAAGACGCGCCCCGAAGAGCGTCTTGTCACGTGTCAACACTGGGTCTGACTGAGCATCTCCAGGAGAGAGGCTCAAGCAAGACGCGCCCCGAAGAGCGTCTTGCCACATGTCACCACTGGGTCTGACTGAGCGCCTCCAGGAGAGAGGCCCAAGCAAGACGCGCCCCGAGGAGCGTCTTGCCACATGTAAGCACTGGGTCTGACTGAGCGCCTCCAGGAGAGAGGCCCAAGCAAGACGCGCCCCGAGGAGCGTCTTGCCACATGTCAACAATGGGTCTGACTGAGGGCCTCCAGGAGAGAAGCCCAAGCAAGATGCGCCCAAAGGAGCGTCTTGCCACATGTAAACAATGGGTCTTACTCAGGGCCTCCAGGAGAGAAGCCCAAGCAAGACGCGCCCCGAGCAGCGTCTTGCCACATGTCAGCACTCGGTCTGACTGAGCGCCTCCAGGAGAGAGGCCCAAGCAAGACGCGCCCCGAGGAGCGTCTTGCCACATATCAACAATGGGTCTGACTGAGCGCCTCCAGGAGAGAGGCCCCAGCAAGACGCGTCCCGAGGAGCGTCTTGACACATGTCAACACTGGGGCTGACAGAGGGCCTCCAGGAGAGAGGCCCAAGCAAGATGCGCCCCGAGGAGCGTCTTGCCACATGTAAACAATGGGTCTGACTGAGGGCCTCCAGGAGAGAAGCACAAGCAAGACGCGCCCCGAGGAGCGTCTTGCCACATGTCAACAATGGGTCTGACTGAGGGCCTCCAGGAGAGAAGCCCAAGCAAGACGCGCCCCGAGGAGCGTCTTGCCAAATGTCAGCACTCGGTCTGACTGAGCGCCTCCAGGAGAGAGGCCCAAGCAAGACGCACCCCGAGGAGCGTCTTGACACATGTCAACACTGGGGATGACAGAGGGCCTCCAGGAGAGAGGCCCAAGCAAGATGCGCCCCAAGGAGCGCCTTGCCACATGTAAACAATGGGTCTGACTGAGGGCCTCCAGGAGAGAAGCCCAAGCAAGACGCGCCCCGAGGAGCGTCTCGCCACATGTCAGCACTTGGTCTGACTGAGCGCCTCCAGGAGAGAGGCCCAAGCAAGACGCGCCCCGAGGAGCGTCTTGCCACATATCAACAATGGGTCTGACTGACGGCCTCCATGAGAGAAGCCCAAGCAAGACGCGCCCCGAGGAGCGTCTTGTCACGTGTCAACACTGGGTCTGACTGAGCATCTCCAGGAGAGAGGCTCAAGCAAGACGCGCCCCGAAGAGCGTCTTGCCACATTTCACCACTGGGTCTGACTGAGCGCCTCCAGGAGAGAGGCCCAAGCAAGACGCGCCCCGAGGAGCGTCTTGCCACATGTAAGCACTGCGTCTGACTGAGCGCCTCCAGGAGAGAGACCCCAGCAAGACGCGCCCCGAGGAGCGTCTTGCCTTATGTCAGCACTCGGTCTGACAGAGCGCCTCCAGGAGAGAGGCCCAAGCAAGACGCGCCCCGAGGAGCGTCTTGCCACATGTCAACAATGGGTCTGACTGAGGGCCTCCAGGAGAGAAGCCCAAGCAAGACGCGCCCCGAGGAGCGTCTTGCCACATGTCAACAATGGGTCTGACTGAGGGCCTCCAAGAGAGAAGCCTAAGCAAGACGCGCCCCGAGGAGCGTCTTGCACCATGTCAACACTGGGTCTGACTAAGCACCTCCAGGAGAGAGGCCCAAGCAAGACTCGCCCCGAGGAGCGTCTTGCCACATATCAACAATGGGTCTGACTGAGGGCCTCCATGAGAGAAGCCCAAGCAAGACGCGCCCCGAGGAGCATCCTGCCACATGTCAACAATGAGTCTGACTGAGGGCCTCCAGGAGAGAAGCCCAAGAAAGACGCGTCCCGAGGAGTGTCTTGCCACATGTCAGCACTCGGTCTGACTGAACGCCTCCAGGAGAGAAGCCCCAGCAAGACGCACCCCGAGGAGCGTCTTGCCACATGTAAGCACTGGGTCTGACTGAGCGCCTCCAGGAGAGAGGCCCCAGCAAGACGCGCCCCGAGGAGCGTCTTGCCTTATGTCAGCACTCGGTCTGATTGAGCGCCTCCAGGAGAGAGGCCCAAGCAAGACGCGTCCCGAGGAGTGTCTTGCCACATGTCAACAATGAGTCTGACTGAGGGCCTCCAGGAGAGAAGCCCAAGCAAGACGCGTCCCGAGGAGTGTCTTGCCACATGTCAACAATGGGTCTGACTGAGGGCCTCCAGGAGAGAAGCCCAAGCAAGACGCGCCCCGAGGAGCGTCTTGCCACATGTCAGCACTCGGTCTGACTGAGCGCCTCCAGGAGAGAGGCCCAAGCAAGACGCACCCCGAGGAGCGTCTTGACACATGTCAACACTGGGGCTGACAGAGGAACTCCAGGAGAGAGGCCCAAGCAAGATGCACCCCGAGGAGCGTCTTGCCACATGTAAACAATGGGTCTGACTGAGGGCCTCCAGGAGAGAAGCCCAAGCAAGACGCGCCCCGAGGAGCGTCTTGCCTTATATCAGCACTCGGTCTGACTGAGCGCCTCCAGGAGAGAGGCGCAAGCAAGACGCACCCCGAGGAGCGTCTTACCACATATCAACAATGGGTCTGACTGAGGGCCTCCATGAGAGAAGCCCAAGCAAGACGCGCCCCGAGGAGCGTCTTGTCAAGTGTCAACACTGGGTCTGACTGAGCGTCTCCAGGAGAGAGGCCCAAGCAAGACGCGCCCCGAGGAGCGTCTTGCCACATGTAAGCACTGGGTCTGACTGAGCGCCTCCAGGAGAGAGGCCCCAGCAAGACGCGCCCCGAGGAGCGTCTTGCCTTATGTCAGCACTCGGTCTGACTGAGCGCCTCCAGGAGAGAGGCCCAAGCAAGATGCGCCCCGAGGAGCGTCTTGCCACATGTCAACAATGGGTCTGACTGAGGGCCTCCAGGAGAGAAGCCCAAGCAAGACGCGCCCCGAGGAGCGTCTTGCCACATGTCAACAATGGGTCTGACTGAGCGCCTCCAGGAGAGAGGCCCAAGCAAGACGCGCCCCGAGGAGCGTCTTGCCACATGTAAGCACTGGGTCTGACTGAGCGCCTCCAGGAGAGAAGCCCCAGCAAGACGCGCCCCGAGGAGCGTCTTACCACATGTCAGCACTCGGTCTGACTGAACGCCTCCAGGAGAGAAGCCCAAGCAAGACGCGCCCCGAGGAGCGTCTTGCCACATGTCAACAATGGGTCTGACTGAGGGCCTCCAAGAGAGAAGCCTAAGCAAGACGCGCCTCGAGGAGCGTCTTGCACCATGTCAACACTGGGTCTGACTAAGCACCTCCAGGAGAGAGGCCCAAGCAAGACTCGCCCCGAGGAGCGTCTTGCCACATATCAACAATGGGTCTGACTGAGGGCCTCCATGAGAGAAGCCCAAGCAAGATGCGCCCCGAGGAGTGTCTTGCCACATGTCAGCACTCGGTCTGACTGAACGCCTCCAGGAGAGAAGCCCCAGCAAGACGCACCCCGAGGAGCGTCTTGCCACATGTAAGCACTTGGTCTGACTGAGCGCCTCCAGGAGAGAGGCCCCAGCAAGACGCGCCCCGAGGAGCGTCTTGCCTTATGTCAGCACTCGGTCTGACTGAGCGCCTCCAGGAGAGAGGCCCAAGCAAGACGCACCCCGAGGAGCGTCTTGCCACATATCAACAATGGGTCTGACTGAGGGCCTCCATGAGAGAAGCCCAAGCAAGACGCGCCCCGAGGAGCGTCTTGTCACGTGTCAACACTGGGTCTGACTGAGCGTCTCCAGGAGAGAGGCCCAAGCAAGACGCGCCCCGAGGAGCGTCTTGCCACATGTAAGCACTGGGTCTGACTGAGCGCCTCCAGGAGAGAGGCCCCAGCAAGACGCGCCCCGAGGAGCGTCTTGCCTTATGTCAACAATGGGTCTGACTGAGGGCCTCCAGGAGAGAAGCCCAAGCAAGACGCGCCCCGAGGAGCGTCTTGCCACATGTCAACAATGGGTCTGACTGAGGGCCTCCAGGAGAGAAGCCCAAGCAAGACGCGCCCCGAGGAGCGTCTTGCCACATGTCAACAATGGGTCTGACTGAGCGCCTCCAGGAGAGAGGCCCAAGCAAGACGCGCCCCGAGGAGCGTCTTGCCACATGTAAGCACTGGGTCTGACTGAGCGCCTCCAGGAGAGAAGCCCCAGCAAGACGCGCCCCGAGGAGCGTCTTACCACATGTCAGCACTCGGTCTGACTGCACGCCTCCAGGAGAGAAGCCCCAGCAAGACACGCCCCGAGGAGCGTCTTGCCTTATGTCAGCACTCGGTCTGACTGAGCGCCTCCAGGAGAGAGGCCCAAGCAAGACACGCCCCGCGGAGCGTCTTGCCACATGTCAACAATGGGTCTGACTGAGGGCCTCCAGGAGAGAAGCCCAAGCAAGACGCGCCCCGAGGAGCGTCTTGCCACATGTCAGCACTCGGTCTGACTGAGCGACTCCAGGAGAGAGGCCCAAGCAGGACGCACCCCGGGGAGCGTCTTGACACATGTCAACACTGGGGCTGACAGAGGGCCTCCAGGAGAGAGGCCCAAGCAAGATGCGCCCCGAGGAGCGTCTTGCCACATGTAAACAATGGGTCTGACTGAGGGCCTCCAAGAGAGAAGCTCAAGCAAGACGCGCCACGAGGAGCGTCTTGCACCATGTTACACTGGGTCTGACTGAGCACCTCCAGGAGAGAGGCCCAAGCAAGACTCGCCCCGAGGAGCGTCTTGCCACATATCAACAATGGGTCTGACTGAGGGCCTCCATGAGAGAAACCCAAGCAAGACGCGCCCCGAGGAGCATCTTGCCACATGTCAGCACTCGGTCTGACTGAGCGACTCCAGGAGAGAGGCCCAAGCAAGACGCACCCCGAGGAGCGTCTTGACACATGTCAACACTGGGGCTGACAGAGGGCCTCCAGGAGAGAGGCCCAAGCAAGATGCGCCCCGAGGAGCGTCTTGCCACATGTCAACAATGGGTCTGACTGAGGGCCTCCAAGAGAGAAGCCCAAGCAAGACGCGCCCCGAGGAGCGTCTTGCACCATGTCAACACTGGGTCTGACTGAGCACCTCCAGGAGAGAGGCCCAAGCAAGACTCGCCCCGAGGAGCGTCTTGCCACATATCAACAATGGGTCTGACTGAGGGCCTCCATGAGAGAAGCCCAAGCAAGACGCGCCCCGAGGAGCGTCTTGCCACATGTCAGCACTCGGTCTGACTGAGCGCCTCCAGGAGAGAGGCCCAAGCAAGACGCGCCCCGAGGAGCGTCTTGCCACATGTAAGCACTGGGTCTGACTGAGCGCCTCCAGGAGAGAGGCCCCAGCAAGACGCGCCCCGAGGAGCGTCTTGCCTTATGTCAGCACTCGGTCTGATTGAGCGCCTCCAGGAGAGAGGCCCAAGCAAGACGCGTCCCGAGGAGTGTCTTGCCACATGTCAACAATGAGTCTGACTGAGGGCCTCCAGGAGAGAAGCCCAAGCAAGACGCGTCCCGAGGAGTGTCTTGCCACATGTCAACAATGGGTCTGACTGAGGGCCTCCAGGAGAGAAGCCCAAGCAAGACGCGCCCCGAGGAGCGTCTTGCCACATGTCAGCACTCGGTCTGACTGAGCGCCTCCAGGAGAGAGGCCCAAGCAAGACGCACCCCGAGGAGCGTCTTGACACATGTCAACACTGGGGCTGACAGAGGAACTCCAGGAGAGAGGCCCAAGCAAGATGCACCCCGAGGAGCGTCTTGCCACATGTAAACAATGGGTCTGACTGAGGGCCTCCAGGAGAGAAGCCCAAGCAAGACGCGCCCCGAGGAGCGTCTTGCCTTATGTCAGCACTCGGTCTGACTGAGCGCCTCCAGGAGAGAGGCGCAAGCAAGACGCACCCCGAGGAGCGTCTTACCACATATCAACAATGGGTCTGACTGAGGGCCTCCATGAGAGAAGCCCAAGCAAGACGCGCCCCGAGGAGCGTCTTGTCACGTGTCAACACTGGGTCTGACTGAGCGTCTCCAGGAGAGAGGCCCAAGCAAGACGCGCCCCGAGGAGCGTCTTGCCACATGTAAGCACTGGGTCTGACTGAGCGCCTCCAGGAGAGAGGCCCCAGCAAGACGCGCCCCGAGGAGCGTCTTGCCTTATGTCAGCACTCGGTCTGACTGAGCGCCTCCAGGAGAGAGGCCCAAGCAAGATGCGCCCCGAGGAGCGTCTTGCCACATGTCAACAATGGGTCTGACTGAGGGCCTCCAGGAGAGAAGCCCAAGCAAGACGCGCCCCGAGGAGCGTCTTGCCACATGTCAACAATGGGTCTGACTGAGCGCCTCCAGGAGAGAGGCCCAAGCAAGACGCGCCCCGAGGAGCGTCTTGCCACATGTAAGCACTGGGTCTGACTGAGCGCCTCCAGGAGAGAAGCCCCAGCAAGACGCGCCCCGAGGAGCGTCTTACCACATGTCAGCACTCGGTCTGACTGAACGCCTCCAGGAGAGAAGCCCAAGCAAGACGCGCCCCGAGGAGCGTCTTGCCACATGTCAACAATGGGTCTGACTGAGGGCCTCCAAGAGAGAAGCCTAAGCAAGACGCGCCTCGAGGAGCGTCTTGCACCATGTCAACACTGGGTCTGACTAAGCACCTCCAGGAGAGAGGCCCAAGCAAGACTCGCCCCGAGGAGCGTCTTGCCACATATCAACAATGGGTCTGACTGAGGGCCTCCATGAGAGAAGCCCAAGCAAGACGCGCCCCGAGGAGCGTCTTGCCACATGTCAACAATGAGTCTGACTGAGTGCCTCCAGGAGAGAAGCCCAAGAAAGACGCGTCCCGAGGAGTGTCTTGCCACATGTCAGCACTCGGTCTGACTGAACGCCTCCAGGAGAGAAGCCCCAGCAAGACGCACCCCGAGGAGCGTCTTGCCACATGTAAGCACTTGGTCTGACTGAGCGCCTCCAGGAGAGAGGCCCCAGCAAGACGCGCCCCGAGGAGCGTCTTGCCTTATGTCAGCACTCGGTCTGACTGAGCGCCTCCAGGAGAGAGGCCCAAGCAAGACGCGTCCCGAGGAGTGTCTTGCCACATGTCAACAATGAGTCTGACTGAGGGCCTCCAGGAGAGAAGCCCAAGCAAGACGCGTCCCGAGGAGTGTCTTGCCACATGTCAACAATGGGTCTGACTGAGGGCCTCCAGGAGAGAAGCCCAAGCAAGACGCGCCCCGAGGAGCGTCTTGCCACATGTCAGCACTCGGTCTGACTGAGCGCCTCCAGGAGAGAGGCCCAAGCAAGACGCACCCCGAGGAGCGTCTTGACACATGTCAACACTGGGGCTGACAGAGGAACTCCAGGAGAGAGGCCCAAGCAAGATGCACCCCGAGGAGCGTCTTGCCACATGTAAACAATGGGTCTGACTGAGGGCCTCCAGGAGAGAAGCCCAAGCAAGACGCGCCCCGAGGAGCGTCTTGCCTTATGTCAGCACTCGGTCTGACTGAGCGCCTCCAGGAGAGAGGCCCAAGCAAGACGCACCCCGAGGAGCGTCTTGCCACATATCAACAATGGGTCTGACTGAGGGCCTCCATGAGAGAAGCCCAAGCAAGACGCGCCCCGAGGAGCGTCTTGTCACGTGTCAACACTGGGTCTGACTGAGCGTCTCCAGGAGAGAGGCCCAAGCAAGACGCGCCCCGAGGAGCGTCTTGCCACATGTAAGCACTGGGTCTGACTGAGCGCCTCCAGGAGAGAGGCCCCAGCAAGACGCGCCCCGAGGAGCGTCTTGCCTTATGTCAACAATGGGTCTGACTGAGGGCCTCCAGGAGAGAAGCCCAAGCAAGACGCGCCCCGAGGAGCGTCTTGCCACATGTCAACAATGGGTCTGACTGAGGGCCTCCAGGAGAGAAGCCCAAGCAAGACGCGCCCCGAGGAGCGTCTTGCCACATGTCAACAATGGGTCTGACTGAGCGCCTCCAGGAGAGAGGCCCAAGCAAGACGCGCCCCGAGGAGCGTCTTGCCACATGTAAGCACTGGGTCTGACTGAGCGCCTCCAGGAGAGAAGCCCCAGCAAGACGCGCCCCGAGGAGCGTCTTACCACATGTCAGCACTCGGTCTGACTGCACGCCTCCAGGAGAGAAGCCCCAGCAAGACACGCCCCGAGGAGCGTCTTGCCACATGTAAGCACTGGGTCTGACTGAGCGCCTCCAGGAGAGAGGCCCCAGCAAGACGCGCCCCGAGGAGCGTCTTGCCTTATGTCAGCACTCGGTCTGACTGAGCGCCTCCAGGAGAGAGGCCCAAGCAAGACACGCCCCGCGGAGCGTCTTGCGACATGTCAACAATGGGTCTGACTGAGGGCCTCCAGGAGAGAAGCCCAAGCAAGACGCGCCCCGAGGAGCGTCTTGCCACATGTCAGCACTCGGTCTGACTGAGCGACTCCAGGAGAGAGGCCCAAGCAAGACGCACCCCGGGGAGCGTCTTGACACATGTCAACACTGGGGCTGACAGAGGGCCTCCAGGAGAGAGGCCCAAGCAAGATGCGCCCCGAGGAGCGTCTTGCCACATGTAAACAATGGGTCTGACTGAGGGCCTCCAAGAGAGAAGCTCAAGCAAGACGCGCCACGAGGAGCGTCTTGCACCATGTTACACTGGGTCTGACTGAGCACCTCCAGGAGAGAGGCCCAAGCAAGACTCGCCCCGAGGAGCGTCTTGCCACATATCAACAATGGGTCTGACTGAGGGCCTCCATGAGAGAAACCCAAGCAAGACGCGCCCCGAGGAGCATCTTGCCACATGTCAGCACTCGGTCTGACTGAGCGACTCCAGGAGAGAGGCCCAAGCAAGACGCACCCCGAGGAGCGTCTTGACACATGTCAACACTGGGGCTGACAGAGGGCCTCCAGGAGAGAGGCCCAAGCAAGATGCGCCCCGAGGAGCGTCTTGCCACATGTCAACAATGGGTCTGACTGAGGGCCTCCAAGAGAGAAGCCCAAGCAAGACGCGCCCCGAGGAGCGTCTTGCACCATGTCAACACTGGGTCTGACTGAGCACCTCCAGGAGAGAGGCCCAAGCAAGACTCGCCCCGAGGAGCGTCTTGCCACATATCAACAATGGGTCTGACTGAGGGCCTCCATGAGAGAAGCCCAAGCAAGACGCGCCCCGAGGAGCGTCTTGCCACATGTCAGCACTCGGTCTGACTGAGCGCCTCCAGGAGAGAGGCCCAAGCAAGACGCGCCCCGAGGAGCGTCTTGCCACATATCAACAATGGGTCTGACTGAGGGCCTCCATGAGAGAAGCCCAAGCAAGACGCGCCCCGAGGAGCGTCTTGTCACGTGTCAACACTGGGTCTGACTGAGCGTCTACAGGAGAGAGGCCCAAGCAAGACGCGCCCCGAGGAGCGTCTTGCCACATGTCACCACTGGGTCTGACTGAGCGCCTCCAGGAGAGAGGCCCAAGCAAGACGCGCCCCGAGGAGCGTCTTGCCACATGTCAACAATGAGTCTGACTGAGGGCCTCCAGGAGAGAAGCCCAAGCAAGACGCGTCCCGAGGAGTGTCTTGCCACATGTCAGCACTCGGTCTGACAGAACGCCTCCAGGAGAGAAGCCCCAGCAAGACGCGCCCCGAGGAGCGTCTTGCCACATGTAAGCACTGGGTCTGACTGAGCGCCTCCAGGAGAGAGGCCCCAGCAAGACGCGCCCCGAGGAGCGTCTTGCCTTATGTCAGCACTCGGTCTGACTGAGCGCCTCCAGGAGAGAGGCCCAAGCAAGACGCGTCCCGAGGAGTGTCTTGCCACATGTCAACAATGAGTCTGACTGAGGGCCTCCAGGAGAGAAGCCCAAGCAAGTCGCGTCCCGAGGAGTGTCTTGCCACATGTCAACAATGGGTCTGACTGAGGGCCTCCAGGAGAGAAGCCCAAGCAAGACGCGCCCCGAGGAGCGTCTTGCCACATGTCAGCACTCGGTCTGACTGAGCGCCTCCAGGAGAGAGGCCCAAGCAAGACGCACCCCGAGGAGCGTCTTGACACATGTCAACACTGGGGCTGACAGAGGAACTCCAGGAGAGAGGTCCAAGCAAGATGCGCCCCGAGGAGCGTCTTGCCACATGTAAACAATGGGTCTGACTGATGGCCTCCAGGAGAGAAGCCCAAGCAAGACGCGCCCCGAGGAGCGTCTTGCCACATGTCAGCACTCGGTCTGACTGAGCGACTCCAGGAGAGAGGCCCAAGCAAGACGCACCCCGAGGAGCGTCTTGACACATGTCAACACTGGAGCTGACAGAGGGCCTCCAGGAGAGAGGCCCAAGCAAGATGCGCCCCGAGGAGCGTCTTGCCACATGTCAACAATGGGTCTGACTGAGGGCCTCCAAGAGAGGAGCCCAAGCAAGACGCGCCCCGAGGAGCGTCTTGCACCATGTCAACACTGGGTCTGACTGAGCACCTCCAGGAGAGAGGCCCAAGCAAGACTCGCCCCGAGGAGCGTCTTGCCACATATCAACAATGGGTCTGACTGAGGGCCTCCATGAGAGAAGCCCAAGCAAGACGCGCCCCCAGGAGCGTCTTGCCACATGTCAGCACTCGGTCTGACTGAGCGCCTCCAGGAGAGAGGCCCAAGCAAGACGCGCCCCGAGGAGCGTTTTGCCACATATCAACAATGGGTCTGACTGAGGGCCTCCATGAGAGAAGCCCAAGCAAGACGCGCCCCGAGGAGCGTCTTGTCAAGTGTCAACACTGGGTCTGACTGAGCGTCTCCAGGAGAGAGGCCCAAGCAAGACGCGCCCCGAGGAGCGTCTTGCCACATGTCAACAATGAGTCTGACTGAGGGCCTCCAGGAGAGAAGCCCAAGCAAGACGCGTCCCGAGGAGTGTCTTGCCACATGTCAGCACTCGGTCTGACTGAACGCCTCCAGGAGAGAAGCCCCAGCAAGACGCGCCCCGAGGAGCGTCTTGCCACATGTAAGCACTGGGTCTGACTGAGCGCCTCCAGGAGAGAGGCCCCAGCAAGACGCGCCCCGAGGAGCGTCTTGCCTTATGTCAGCACTCGGTCTGACTGAGCGCCTCCAGGAGAGAGGCCCAAGCAAGACGCGTCCCGAGGAGTGTCTTGCCACATGTCAACAATGAGTCTGACTGAGGGCCTCCAGGAGAGAAGCCCAAGCAAGACGCGTCCCGAGGAGTGTCTTGCCACATGTCAACAATGGGTCTGACTGAGGGCCTCCAGGAGAGAAGCCCAAGCAAGACGCGCCCCGAGGAGCGTCTTGCCACATGTCAGCACTCGGTCTGACTGAGCGCCTCCAGGAGAGAGGCCCAAGCAAGACGCACCCCGAGGAGCGTCTTGACACATGTCAACACTGGGGCTGACAGAGGAACTCCAGGAGAGAGGCCCAAGCAAGATGCGCCCCGAGGAGCATCTTGCCACATGTAAACAATGGGTCTGACTGAGGGCCTCCAGGAGAGAAGTCCAAGCAAGACGCGCCCCGAGGAGCGTCTTGCCACATGTCAGCACTCGGTCTGACTGAGCGCCTCCAGGACAGAGGCCCAAGCAAGACGCGCCCCGAGGAGCGTCTTGCCACATATCAACAATGGGTCTGACTGAGGGCCTCCATGAGAGAAGCCCAAGCAAGACGCGCCCCGAGGAGCGTCTTGTCACGTGTCAACACTGGGTCTGACTGAGCGTCTCCAGGAGAGAGGACCAAGCAAGACGCGCCCCGAGGAGCGTCTTGCCACATGTCACCACTGGGTCTGACTGAGCGCCTCCAGGAGAGAGGCCCAAGCAAGACGCGCCCCGAGGAGCGTCTTGCCACATGTCAACAATGGGTCTGACTGAGGGCCTCCAAGAGAGAAGCCCAAGCAAGACGCGTCCCGAGGAGCGTCTTGCCACATGTCAGCACTCGGTCTGACTGAACGCCTCCAGGAGAGAAGCCCCAGCAAGACGCGCCCCGAGGAGCGTCTTCCCACAGGTAAGCACTGGGTCTGACTGAGCGCCTCCAGGAGAGAAGCCCCAGCAAGACGCGCCCCGAGGAGCGTCTTGCCACATGTAAGCACTGGGTCTGACTGAGCGCCTCCAGGAGAGAGGCCCAAGCAAGACGCGCCCCGAGGAGCGTCTTGCCACATGTAAGCACTGGGTCTGACTGAGCGCCTCCAGGAGAGAAGCCCCAGCAAGACGCGCCCCGAGGATCGTCTTACCACATGTCAGCACTCGGTCTGACTGAACGCCTCCAGGAGAGAAGCCCAAGCAAGACGCGCCCCGAGGAGCGTCTTGCCACATGTCAGCACTCGGTCTGACTGAACGCCTCCAGGAGAGAAGCCCCAGCAAGACACGCCCCGAGGAGCGTCTTGCCACATGTAAGCACTGGGTCTGACTGAGCGCCTCCAGGAGAGAGGCCCAAGCAAGACGCGCTCCGCAGAGCGTCTTGCCACATGTCAACAATGGGTCTGACTGAGGGCCTCCAGGAGAGAGGCCCAAGCAAGACGCACCCCGGGGAGCGTCTTACAACATGTTAACACTGGGGCTGACAGAGGGCCTCCAGGAGAGAGGCCCAAGCAAGATGCGCCCCGAGGAGCGTCTTGCCACATGTAAACAATGGGTCTGACTGAGGGCCTCCAAGAGAGAAGCCCAAGCCAGACGCGCCCCGAGGAGCGTCTTACACCATGTCAACACTGGGTCTGACTGAGCACCTCCAGGAGAGAGGCCAAAGCAAGACTCGCCCCGAGGAGCGTCTTGCCACATATCAACAATGGGTCTGACTGAGGGCCTCCATGAGAGAAGCCCAAGAAAGACGCGCCCCGAGGAGCATCTTGCCACATGTCAGCACTCGGTCTGACTGAGCGACTCCATGAGAGAGGCCCAAGCAAGACTCGCCCCGAGGAGCGTCTTGCCACATATCAACAATGGGTCTGACTGAGGGCCTCCATGAGAGAAGCCCAAGCAAGACGCGCCCCGAGGAGCGTCTTGCCACATGTCAGCACTCGGTCTGACTGAGCGCCTCCAGGAGAGAGGCCCAAGCAAGACGTGCCCCGAGGAGCGTCTTGCCACATATCAACAATGGGTCTGACTGAGGGCCTCCATGAGAGAAGCCCAAGCAAGACGCGCCCCGAGGAGCGTCTTGTCACGTGTCAACACTGGGTCTGACTGAGCGTCTCCAGGAGAGAGGCCCAAGCAAGACGCGCCCCGAGGAGCGTCTTGCCACATGTCACCACTGGGTCTGACTGAGGGCCTCCAGGAGAGAAGCCCAACTAAGACGCGTCCCAAGGAGTGTCTTGCCACATGTCAGCACTCGGTCTGACTGAGCGCCTCCAGGAGAGAGGCCCAAGCAAGACGCGCCCCGAGGAGCGTCTTGCCACATATCAACAATGGGTCTGACTGAGGGCCTCCATGAGAGAAGCCCAAGCAAGACGCGCCCCGAGGAGCATCTTGCGAAAGGTCACCACTGGGTCTGACTGAGCGCCTCCAGGAGAGAGGCCCAAGCAAGACGCGCCCAGAGGAGCGTCTTGCCACGTGTCAACACTGGGTCTGACTGAGCGTCTCCAGGAAAGAGGCCCTAGCAAGACGCGCCCCGAGGAGCGTCTTGCCACATGTAAGCACTGGGTCTGACTGAGCGCCTCCAGGAGAGAGGCCCCAGCAAGACGCGCCCCGAGGAGCGTCTTGACACATGTCAACACTGGGGCTGACATAGGGCCTCCAGGAGAGAGGCCCAAGCAAGATGCGCCCCGAGGAGCGTCTTGCCACATGTAAACAATGGGTCTGACTGAGGGCCTCCAGGAGAGAAGCACAAGCAAGACGCGCCCCGAGGAGCGTCTTGCCACATGTCAACAATGGGTCTGACTGAGGGCCTCCAGGAGAGAAGCCCAAGCAAGACGCGCCCCGAGGAGCGTCTTGCCACATGCCAGCACTCGGTCTGACTGAGCGCCTCCAGGAGAGAGGCCCAAGCAAGACGCACCCCGAGGAGCGTCTTGACACATGTCAACACAGTGGCTGACAGAGGGCCTCCAGGAGAGAGGCCCAAGCAAGATGCGCCCCAAGGAGCGTCTTGCCACATGTAAACAATGGGTCTGACTGAGGGCCTCCAGGAGAGAAGCCCAAGCAAGACGCGCCCCGAGGAGCGTCTTGCCACATGTCAACAATGGGTCTGACTGAGGGCCTCCATGAGAGAAGCCCAAGCAAGACGCGCCCCGAGGAGCGTCTTGTCACGTGTCAACACTGGGTCTGACTGAGCATCTCCAGGAGAGAGGCTCAAGCAAGACGCGCCCCGAAGAGCGTCTTGCCACATGTCACCACTGGGTCTGACTGAGCGCCTCCAGGAGAGAGGCCCAAGCACGACGCGCCCCGAGGAGCGTCTTGCCACATGTAAGCACTGGGTCTGACTGAGCGCCTTCAGGAGAGAGGCCCAAGCAAGACGCGCCCCGAGGAGCGTCTTGCCACATGTAAACAATGGGTCTGACTCAGGGCCTCCAGGAGAGAAGCCCAAGCAAGACGCGCCCCGAGCAGCGTCTTGCCACATGTCAGCACTCGGTCTGACTGAGCGCCTCCAGGAGAGAGGCCCAAGCAAGACGCGCCCCGAGGAGCGTCTTGCCACATATCAACAATGGGTCTGACTGAGGGCCTCCATGAGAGAAGCCCAAGCAAGACGCGCCCCGAGGAGCGTCTTGCCACATGTCACCACTGGGTCTGACTGAGCGCCTCCAGGAGAGAGGCCCAAGCAAGACGCGCCCCGAGGAGCGTCTTGCCACATGTCACCACTGGGTCTGACTGAGCGCCTCCAGGAGAGAGGCCCAAGCAAGACGCGCCCCGAGGAGCGTCTTGCCACATATCAACAATTGATCTGACTGAGGGCCTCCATGAGAGAAGCCCAAGCAAGACGCGCCCCGAGGAGCATCTTGTCACATGTAAGCACTGGGTCTGACTGAGCGCCTCCAGGAGAGAGGCCCAAGCAAGACGCGCCCCGAGGAGCGTCTTGCCACATATCAACAATTGATCTGACTGAGTGCCTCCATGAGAGAAGCCCAAGCAAGACGCGCCCCGAGGAGCGTCTTGTCACATGTAAGCACTGGGTCTGACTGAGCGCCTCCAGGAGAGAAGCCCCAGCAAGACGCGCCCCGAGGAGCGTCTTGCCACATGTCAGCACTCTGTCTGACTGTGCGCCTCCAGGAGAGAGGCCCCAAGCAAGACGCGCCCCGAGGAGCATCTTGCCACATGTCAACAATGAGTCTGACTGAGGGCCTCCAGGAGAGAAGCCCAAGCAAGACGCGCCCCGAGGAGCGTCTTGCCACATGTCAGCACTCGGTCTGACTGAACGCCTCCAGGAGAGAAGCCCCAGCAAGACGCGCCCCGAGGAGCGTCTTGCCACATGTCAGCACTCGGTCTGACTGAGCGCCTCCAGGAGAGAGGCCCAAGCAAGACGCGCCCCGAGGAGCGTCTTGCCACATATCAACAATGGATCTGACTGAGGGCCTCCATGAGAGAAGCCCAAGCAAGACGCGCCCCGAGGAGCGTCTTGTCACATGTCACCACTGGGTCTGACTGAGCGCCTCCAGGACAGAGGCCCAAGCAAGACGCGCCCCGAGGAGCGTCTTGCCACATGTCAACAATGAGTCTGACTGAGGGCCTCCAGGCGAGAAGCCCAAGCAAGACGCGTCCCGAGGAGCGTCTTGCCACATGTCAGCACTCGGTCTGACTGAGCGCCTCCAGGAGAGAGGCCCAAGCAAGACGCGCCCCGAGGAGTGTCTTGCCACATGTCACCACTGGGTCTGACTGAGCGCCTCCAGGACAGAGGCCCAAGCAAGACGCGCCCCGAGGAGCGTCTTGCCACATGTCAACAATGAGTCTGACTGAGGGCCTCCAGGCGAGAAGCCCAAGCAAGACGCGTCCCGAGGAGCGTCTTGCCACATGTCAGCACTCGGTCTGACTGAGCGCCTCCAGGAGAGAGGCCCAAGCAAGACGCGCCCCGAGGAGTGTCTTGCCACATGTCAACAATGGGTCTGACTGAGGGCCTCCAGGAGAGAAGCCCAAGCAAGATGCGCCCAAAGGAGCGTCTTGCCACATGTAAACAATGGGTCTGACTGAGGGCCTCCAGGAGAGAAGCCCAAGCAAGACGCGCCCCGAGGAGCGTCTTGCCACATGTCAGCACTCTGTCTGACTGTGCGCCTCCAGGAGAGAGGCCCCAAGCAAGACGCGCCCCGAGGAGCATCTTGCCACATGTCAACAATGAGTCTGACTGAGGGCCTCCAGGAGAGAAGCCCAAGCAAGACGCGCCCCGAGGAGCGTCTTGCCACATGTCAGCACTCGGTCTGACTGAACGCCTCCAGGAGAGAAGCCCCAGCAAGACGCGCCCCGAGGAGCGTCTTGCCACATGTCAGCACTCGGTCTGACTGAGCGCCTCCAGGAGAGAGGCCCAAGCAAGACGCGCCCCGAGGAGCGTCTTGCCACATATCAACAATGGATCTGACTGAGGGCCTCCATGAGAGAAGCCCAAGCAAGACGCGCCCCGAGGAGCGTCTTGTCACATGTCACCACTGGGTCTGACTGAGCGCCTCCAGGACAGAGGCCCAAGCAAGACGCGCCCCGAGGAGCGTCTTGCCACATGTCAACAATGAGTCTGACTGAGGGCCTCCAGGCGAGAAGCCCAAGCAAGACGCGTCCCGAGGAGCGTCTTGCCACATGTCAGCACTCGGTCTGACTGAGCGCCTCCAGGAGAGAGGCCCAAGCAAGACGCGCCCCGAGGAGTGTCTTGCCACATGTCAACAATGGGTCTGACTGAGGGCCTCCAGGAGAGAAGCCCAAGCAAGATGCGCCCAAAGGAGCGTCTTGCCACATGTAAACAATGGGTCTGACTGAGGGCCTCCAGGAGAGAAGCCCAAGCAAGACGCGCCCCGAGGAGCGTCTTGCCACATGTCAGCACTCGGTCTGACTGAGCGCCTCCAGGAGAGAGGCCCAAGCAAGACGTGCCCCGAGGAGCGTCTTGCCACATATCAACAATGGGTCTGACTGAGGGCCTCCATGAGAGAAGCCCAAGCAAGACGCGCCCCGAGGAGCGTCTTGCCACATGTCACCACTGGGTCTGACCGAGCGCCTCCAGGAGAGAGGCCCAAGCAAGACGCGCCCCGAGGAGCGTCTTGCCACATAACAACAATGGGTCTTACTGAGGGCCTCCATGAGAGAAGCCCAAGCAAGACGCGCCCCGAGGAGCGCCTTGTCACGTGTCAACACTGGGTCTGACTGAGCATCTCCAGGAGAGAGGCCCAAGCAAGACGCGCCCCGAAGAGCGTCTTGCCAAATGTCACCACTGGGTCTGACTGAGCGCCTCCAGGAGAGAGGCCCAAGCAAGACGCGCCCCGAGGAGCGTCTTGCCACATGTAAGCACTGGGTCTGACTGAGCGCCTACAGGAGAGAGGCCCCAGCAAGACACGCCCTGAGGAGCGTCTTGCCTTATGTCAGCACTCGGTCTGACTGAGCGCCTCCAGGAGAGAGGCCCCAGCAAGACGCGCCCCCAGGAGCGTCTTGCCACATGTAAGCACTGGGTCTGACTGAGCGCCTCCAGGAGAGAGGCCCAAGCAAGACGCGCCCCGAGGAGCGTCTTGCCACATGTCAACAATGGGTCTGACTGAGGGCCTCCAGGAGAGAAGCCCAAGCAAGATGCGCCCAAAGGAGCGTCTTGCCACATGTAAACAATGGGTCTGACTGAGGGCCTCCAGGAGAGAATCCCAAGAAAGACGCGCCCCGAGGAGCGTCTTGCCACATGTCAGCACTCGGTCTGACTGAGCGCCTTCAGGAGAGAGGCCCAAGCAAGACGCGCCCCGAGGAGCGTCTTGCCACATGTCAACAATGGGTCTGACTGAGATCCTCCAAGAGAGAATCCCAAGCAAGATGCGCCCCGAGGAGCGTCTTGCACCATGTCAACACTGGGTCTGACTGAGCACCTCCAGGAGAGAGGCCCAAGCAAGACTCGCCCCGAGGAGCGTCTTGCCACATATCAACAATGGCTCTGACTGAGGGCATCCATGAGAGAAGCCCAAGCACGACGCGCCCCGAGGAGCGTCTTGCCACATGTCAGCACTCGGTCTGACTGAGCGCCTCCAGGAGAGAGGCCCAAGCAAGACGCGCCCCGAGGAGCGTCTTGCCACATATCAACAATGGGTCTGACTGAGGGCCTCCATGAGAGAAGCCCAAGCAAGACACGCCCCGAGGAGCGTCTTGTCACGTGTCAACACTGGTTCTGACTGAGCGTCTCCAGGAGAGAGGCCCAAGCAAGACGCGCCCCGAGGAGCGTCTTGCCACATGTCACCACTGGGTCTGACTGAGCGCCTCCAGGAGAGAGGCCCAAGCAAGACACGCCCCGAGGAGCGTCTTGTCACGTGTCAACACTGGTTCTGACTGAGCGTCTCCAGGAGAGAAGCCCAAGCAAGACGCGCCCCGAGGAGCGTCTTGTCACGTGTCAACACTGGTTCTGACTGAGCGTCTCCAGGAGAGAGGCCCAAGCAAGACGCGCCCCGAGGAGCGTCTTGCCACATGTAAGCACTGGGTCTGACTGAGCGCCTCCAGGAGAGAGGCCCCAGCAAGACGCGCCCCGAGGAGCGTCTTGCCTTATGTCAGCACTCTGTCTGACTGAGCGCCTCCAGGAGAGAGGCCCAAGCAAGACGCGCCCCGAGGAGCGTCTTGCCACATGTCAACAATGGGTCTGACTGAGGGCCTCCAGGAGAGAGACCCAAGCAAGACGCGCCCCGGGGAGCGTCTTGCCACATGTCAACAATGGGTCTGACTGAGGGCCTCCAAGAGAGAAGCCCAAGCAAGACGCGCCCCGAGGAGCGTCTTGCACCATGTCAACACTGGGTCTGACTGAGCACCTCCAGGAGAGAGGCCCAAGCAAGACTCGCCCCAAGGAGCGTCTTGCCACATATAAACAATGGGTCTGACTGAGGGCCTCCATGAGAGAAGCCCAAGCAAGACGCGCCCCGAGGAGCGTCTTGCCCCATGTCAGCACTCGGTCTGACTGAGCGCCTCCAGGAGAGAGGCCCAAGAAAGACGCGCCCCGAGGAGCGTCTTGCCACATATCAACAATGGGTCTGACTGAGGGCCTCCATGAGAGAAGCCCAAGCAAGACGCGCCCCGAGGAGCGTCTTGTCACATGTCACCACTGGGTCTGACTGAGCGCCTCCAGGAGAGAGGCCCAAGCAAGATGCGCCCCGAGGAGCGTCTTGCAACATGTCACCACTGGGTCTGACGGAGCGCCTCCAGGAGAGAGGCCCAAGCAAAACGCGCCCCGAGGAGCGTCTTGCCACATGTCAACAATGAGTCTGGCTGAGGGCCTTGAGGAGAGAAGCCCAAGCAAGACGCTTCCCGAGAAGCGTCTTGCCACATGTCGGCACTCGGTCTGACTGAACGCCTCTAGGAGAGAAGCCCCAGCAAGACGCGCCCCGAGGAGCGTCTTGCCACATGTCACCACTGGGTCTGACTGAGCGCCTCCAGGAGAGAGGCCCAAGCAAGACGCGCCCCGAGGAGCGTCTTGCCACGTGTCACCACTGGGTCTGATTGAGCGCCTCCAGGAGAGAGGCCACAGCAAGACGCGCCCCGAGGAGCATCTTGCCTTATGTCAGCACTCGGTCTGACTGAGCGCCTCCAGGAGAGAGGCCCAAGCAAGACGCGCCCCGAGGAGCGTCTTGCCACATGTCAACAATGGGTCTGACAGAGGGCCTCCAGGAGAGAGGCCCAAGCAAGACGCTCCTCGGGGCGCGTCTTGTCACATGTCAACACTGGGTCTGACTGAGGGCCTCCAGGAGAGAAGCACAAGCAAGACGCGCCCCGAGGAGCGTCTTGCCACATGTCAGCACTTGGTCTGACTGAGCGCCTCCGGGAGAGAGGCCCAAGCAAGACGCACCCCAAGGAGCGTCTTGCCACATGTCAACAATGGGTCTCACTGAGGGCCTCCAGGAGAGAAGCCCAAGCAAGACGCGCCCCGAGGAGCGTCTTGCCACATGTCAACACTGGGTCTGACTGAGCACCTCCAGGAGAGAGGCCCAAGCAAGACGCGCCCCGAGGAGAGTCTTGCCACATGTCAACACTGGGTCTGACTGAGCACCTCCAGGAGAGAGGCCCAAGAAAGACGCGCCCCGAGGAGCGTCTTGACACATGTCAACAATGGGTCTGACAGAGGGCCTCCAGGAGAGAGGCCCAAGCAAGACGCTCCTCGGGGCGCGTCTTGTCACATGTCAACACTGGGTCTGACTGAGAGCCTCCAGGAGAGAAGCCCAAGCAAGACGCGCCCCGAGGAGCGTCTTGCCACATGTCAGCACTTGGTCTGACTGAGCGCCTCCGGGAGAGAGGCCCAAGCAAGACGCACCCCAAGGAGCGTCTTGCCACATGTCAGCACTCGGTCTGACTGAGCGCCTCCAGGAGAGAGGCCCAAGCAAGACGCGCCCCGAGGAGCGTCTTGCCACATATCAACAATGGGTCTGACTGAGGGCCTCCATGAGAGAAGCCCAAGCAAGACGCACCCCGAGGAGCGTCTTGCCACATGTCACCACTGGGTCTGACTGAGCGCCTCCAGGAGAGAGGCCCAAGCAAGACGCGCCCCGAGGAGCGTCTTGCCATACATCAACAATTGATCTGACTGAGGGCCTCCATGAGAGAAGCCCAAGCAAGACGCGCCCCGAGGAGCGTCTTGTCACATGTCAGCACTCGGTCTGACTGAGCGCCTCCAGGAGAGAGGCCCAAGCAAGACGCGCCCCGAGGAGCGTCTTGCCACAAATCAACAATGGCTCTGACTGAGGGCATCCATGAGAGAAGCCCAAGCAAGACGCGCCCCGAGGAGCGTCTTGCCACATGTCAGCACTCGGTCTGACTGAGCGCCTCCAGGAGAGAGGCCCAAGCAAGACGCGCCCCGAGGAGCGTCTTGCCACATATCAACAATGGGTCTGACTGAGGGCCTCCATGAGAGAAGCCCAAGCAAGACACGCCCCGAGGAGTGTCTTGTCACGTGTCAACACTGGTTCTGACTGAGCGTCTCCAGGAGAGAGGCCCAAGCAAGACGCGCCCCGAGGAGCGTCTTGCCACATGTCACCACTGGGTCTGACTGAGCGCCTCCAGGAGAGAGGCCCAAGCAAGACACGCCCCGAGGAGCGTCTTGTCACGTGTCAACACTGGTTCTGACTGAGCGTCTCCAGGAGAGAAGCCCAAGCAAGACGCGCCCCGAGGAGCGTCTTGTCACGTGTCAACACTGGTTCTGACTGAGCGTCTCCAGGAGAGAGGCCCAAGCAAGACGCGCCCCGAGGAGCGTCTTGCCACATGTAAGCACTGGGTCTGACTGAGCGCCTCCAGGAGAGAGGCCCCAGCAAGACGCGCCCCGAGGAGCGTCTTGCCTTATGTCAGCACTCTGTCTGACTGAGCGCCTCCAGGAGAGAGGCCCAAGCAAGACGCGCCCCGAGGAGCGTCTTGCCACATGTCAACAATGGGTCTGACTGAGGGCCTCCAGGAGAGAAGCCCAAGCAAGACGCGCCCCGGGGAGCGTCTTGCCACATGTCAACAATGGGTCTGACTGAGGGCCTCCAAGAGAGAAGCCCAAGCAAGACGCGCCCCGAGGAGCGTCTTGCACCATGTCAACACTGGGTCTGACTGAGCACCTCCAGGAGAGAGGCCCAAGCAAGACTCGCCCCGAGGAGCGTCTTGCCACATATCAACAATGGGTCTGACTGAGGGCCTCCATGAGAGAAGCCCAAGCAAGACGCGCCCCGAGGAGCGTCTTGCCCCATGTCAGCACTCGGTCTGACTGAGCGCCTCCAGGAGTGAGGCCCAAGAAAGACGCGCCCCGAGGAGCGTCTTGCACATATCAACAATGGGTCTGACTGAGGGCCTCCATGAGAGAAGCCCAAGCAAGACGCGCCCCGAGGAGCGTCTTGTCACATGTCACCACTGGGTCTGACTGAGCGCCTCCAGGAGAGAGGCCCAAGCAAGATGCGCCCCGAGGAGCGTCTTGCCACATGTCACCACTGGGTCTGACTGAGCGCCTCCAGGAGAGAGGCCCAAGCAAAACGCGCCCCGAGGAGCGTCTTGCCACATGTCAACAATGAGTCTGACTGAGGGCCTCGAGGAGAGAAGCCCAAGCAAGACGCTTCCCGAGAAGCGTCTTGCCACATGTCGGCACTCGGTCTGACTGAACGCCTCTAGGAGAGAAGCCCCAGCAAGACGCGCCCCGAGGAGCGTCTTGCCACATGTCACCACTGGGTCTGACTGAGCGCCTCCAGGAGAGAGGCCCAAGCAAGACGCGCCCCGAGGAGCGTCTTGCCACGTGTCACCACTGGGTCTGATTGAGCGCCTCCAGGAGAGAGGCCACAGCAAGACGCGCCCCGAGGAGCATCTTGCCTTATGTCAGCACTCGCTCTGACTGAGCGCCTCCAGGAGAGAGGCCCAAGCAAGACGCGCCCCGAGGAGCGTCTTGCCACATGTCAACAATGGGTCTGACTGAGCGCCTCCAGGAGAGAGGCCCAAGCAAGACGCGCCCCGAGGAGCGTCTTGCCACGTGTCACCACTGGGTCTGACAGAGGGCCTCCAGGAGAGAGGCCCAAGCAAGACGCTCCTCGGGGCGCGTCTTGTCACATGTCAACACTGGGTCTGACTGAGGGCCTCCAGGAGAGAAGCCCAAGCAAGACGCGCCCCGAGGAGCGTCTTGCCACATGTCAGCACTTGGTCTGACTGAGCGCCTCCGGGAGAGAGGCCCAAGCAAGACGCACCCCAAGGAGCGTCTTGCCACATGTCAACAATGGGTCTGACTGAGGGCCTCCAGGAGAGAAGCCCAAGCAAGACGCGCCCCGAGGAGCGTCTTGCCACATGTCAACACTGGGTCTGACTGAGCACCTCCAGGAGAGAGGCCCAAGCAAGACGCGCCCCGAGGAGAGTCTTGCCACATGTCAACACTGGGTCTGACTGAGCACCTCCAGGAGAGAGGCCCAAGAAAGACGCGCCCCGAGGAGCGTCTTGACACATGTCAACAATGGGTCTGACAGAGGGCCTCCAGGAGAGAGGCCCAAGCAAGACGCTCCTCGGGGCGCGTCTTGTCACATGTCAACACTGGGTCTGACTGAGAGCCTCCAGGAGAGAAGCCCAAGCAAGACGCGCCCCGAGGAGCGTCTTGCCACATGTCAGCACTTGGTCTGACTGAGCGCCTCCGGGAGAGAGGCCCAAGCAAGACGCACCCCAAGGAGCGTCTTGCCACATGTCAGCACTCGGTCTGACTGAGCGCCTCCAGGAGAGAGGCCCAAGCAAGACGCGCCCCAAGGAGCGTCTTGCCACATATCAACAATGGGTCTGACTGAGGGCCTCCATGAGAGAAGCCCAAGCAAGACGCACCCCGAGGAGCGTCTTGCCACATGTCACCACTGGGTCTGACTGAGCGCCTCCAGGAGAGAGGCCCAAGCAAGACGCGCCCCGAGGAGCGTCTTGCCATACATCAACAATTGATCTGACTGAGGGCCTCCATGAGAGAAGCCCAAGCAAGACGCGCCCCGAGGAGCGTCTTGTCACATGTCAGCACTCGGTCTGACTGAGCGCCTCCAGGAGAGAGGCCCAAGCAAGACGCGCCCCGAGGAGCGTCTTGCCACAAATCAACAATGGCTCTGACTGAGGGCATCCATGAGAGAAGCCCAAGCAAGACGCGCCCCGAGGAGCGTCTTGCCACATGTCAGCACTCGGTCTGACTGAGCGCCTCCAGGAGAGAGGCCCAAGCAAGACGCGCCCCGAGGAGCGGCTTGCCACATATCAACAATGGGTCTGACTGAGGGCCTCCATGAGAGAAGCCCAAGCAAGACACGCCCCGAGGAGTGTCTTGTCACGTGTCAACACTGGTTCTGACTGAGCGTCTCCAGGAGAGAGGCCCAAGCAAGACGCGCCCCGAGGAGCGTCTTGCCACAAATCAACAATGGCTCTGACTGAGGGCATCCATGAGAGAAGCCCAAGCAAGACGCGCCCCGAGGAGCGTCTTGCCACATGTCAGCACTCGGTCTGACTGAGCGCCTCCAGGAGAGAGGCCCAAGCAAGACGCGCCCCGAGGAGCGTCTTGCCACATATCAACAATGGGTCTGACTGAGGGCCTCCATGAGAGAAGCCCAAGCAAGACACGCCCCGAGGAGTGTCTTGTCACGTGTCAACACTGGTTCTGACTGAGCGTCTCCAGGAGAGAGGCCCAAGCAAGACGCGCCCCGAGGAGCGTCTTGCCACATGTCACCACTGGGTCTGACTGAGCGCCTCCAGGAGAGAGGCCCAAGCAAGACACGCCCCGAGGAGCGTCTTGTCACGTGTCAACACTGGTTCTGACTGAGCGTCTCCAGGAGAGAAGCCCAAGCAAGACGCGCCCCGAGGAGCGTCTTGTCACGTGTCAACACTGGTTCTGACTGAGCGTCTCCAGGAGAGAGGCCCAAGCAAGACGCGCCCCGAGGAGCGTCTTGCCACATGTAAGCACTGGGTCTGACTGAGCGCCTCCAGGAGAGAGGCCCCAGCAAGACGCGCCCCGAGGAGCGTCTTGCCTTATGTCAGCACTCTGTCTGACTGAGCGCCTCCAGGAGAGAGGCCCAAGCAAGACGCGCCCCGAGGAGCGTCTTGCCACATGTCAACAATGGGTCTGACTGAGGGCCTCCAGGAGAGAAGCCCAAGCAAGACGCGCCCCGGGGAGCGTCTTGCCACATGTCAACAATGGGTCTGACTGAGGGCCTCCAAGAGAGAAGCCCAAGCAAGACGCGCCCCGAGGAGCGTCTTGCACCATGTCAACACTGGGTCTGACTGAGCACCTCCAGGAGAGAGGCCCAAGCAAGACTCGCCCCGAGGAGCGTCTTGCCACATATCAACAATGGGTCTGACTGAGGGCCTCCATGAGAGAAGCCCAAGCAAGACGCGCCCCGAGGAGCGTCTTGCCCCATGTCAGCACTCGGTCTGACTGAGCGCCTCCAGGAGTGAGGCCCAAGAAAGACGCGCCCCGAGGAGCGTCTTGCCACATATCAACAATGGGTCTGACTGAGGGCCTCCATGAGAGAAGCCCAAGCAAGACGCGCCCCGAGGAGCGTCTTGTCACATGTCACCACTGGGTCTGACTGAGCGCCTCCAGGAGAGAGGCCCAAGCAAGATGCGCCCCGAGGAGCGTCTTGCCACATGTCACCACTGGGTCTGACTGAGCGCCTCCAGGAGAGAGGCCCAAGCAAAACGCGCCCCGAGGAGCGTCTTGCCACATGTCAACAATGAGTCTGACTGAGGGCCTCGAGGAGAGAAGCCCAAGCAAGACGCGCCCCGAGGAGCGTCTTGCCACGTGTCACCACTGGGTCTGATTGAGCGCCTCCAGGAGAGAGGCCACAGCAAGACGCGCCCCGAGGAGCATCTTGCCTTATGTCAGCACTCGCTCTGACTGAGCGCCTCCAGGAGAGAGGCCCAAGCAAGACGCGCCCCGAGGAGCGTCTTGCCACATGTCAACAATGGGTCTGACTGAGCGCCTCCAGGAGAGAGGCCCAAGCAAGACGCGCCCCGAGGAGCGTCTTGCCACGTGTCACCACTGGGTCTGACAGAGGGCCTCCAGGAGAGAGGCCCAAGCAAGACGCTCCTCGGGGCGCGTCTTGTCACATGTCAACACTGGGTCTGACTGAGGGCCTCCAGGAGAGAAGCCCAAGCAAGACGCGCCCCGAGGAGCGTCTTGCCACATGTCAGCACTTGGTCTGACTGAGCGCCTCCGGGAGAGAGGCCCAAGCAAGACGCACCCCAAGGAGCGTCTTGCCACATGTCAACAATGGGTCTGACTGAGGGCCTCCAGGAGAGAAGCCCAAGCAAGACGCGCCCCGAGGAGCGTCTTGCCACATGTCAACACTGGGTCTGACTGAGCACCTCCAGGAGAGAGGCCCAAGCAAGACGCGCCCCGAGGAGAGTCTTGCCACATGTCAACACTGGGTCTGACTGAGCACCTCCAGGAGAGAGGCCCAAGCAAGACGCGCCCCGAGGAGCGTCTTGACACATGTCAACAATGGGTCTGACAGAGGGCCTCCAGGAGAGAGGCCCAAGCAAGACGCTCCTCGGGGCGCGTCTTGTCACATGTCAACACTGGGTCTGACTGAGGGCCTCCAGGAGAGAAGCCCAAGCAAGACGCGCCCCGAGGAGCGTCTTGCCACATGTCAGCACTTGGTCTGACTGAGCGCCTCCGGGAGAGAGGCCCAAGCAAGACGCACCCCAAGGAGCGTCTTGCCACATGTCAGCACTCGGTCTGACTGAGCGCCTCCAGGACAGAGGCCCAAGCAAGACGCGCCCCGAGGAGCGTCTTGCCACATATCAACAATGGGTCTGACTGAGGGCCTCCATGAGAGAAGCCCAAGCAAGACGCGCCCCGAGGAGCGTCTTGCCACATGTCACCACTGGGTCTGACTGAGCGCCTCCAGGAGAGAGGCCCAAGCAAGACGCACCCCGAGGAGCGTCTTGACACATATCAACAATTGATCTGACTGAGGGCCTCCATGAGAGAAGCCCAAGCAAGACGCGCCCCGAGGAGCGTCTTGTCACATGTCACCACTGGGTCTGACTGAGCGCCTCCAGGAGAGAGGCCCAAGCAAGACGCGCTCCGAGGAGCGTCTTGCCACATGTAAGCACTGGGTCTGACTGAGCGCCTCCAGGAGAGAAGCCCCAGCAAGACGCGCCCCGAGGAGCGTCTTGCCACATGTCAGCACTCTGTCTGACTGTGCGCCTCCAGGAGAGAGGCCCCAAGCAAGACGCGCCCCGAGGAGCATCTTGCCACATGTCAACAATGAGTCTGACTGAGGGCCTCCAGGAGAGAAGCCCAAGCAAGACGCGCCCCGAGGAGCGTCTTGCCACATGTCAGCACTCGGTCTGACTGAACGCCTCCAGGAGAGAAGCCCCAGCAAGACGCGCCCCGAGGAGCGTCTTGCCACATGTCAGCACTCGGTCTGACTGAGCGCCTCCAGGAGAGAGGCCCAAGCAAGACGCGCCCCGAGGAGCGTCTTGCCACATATCAACAATGGATCTGACTGAGGGCCTCCATGAGAGAAGCCCAAGCAAGACGCGCCCCGAGGAGCGTCTTGTCACATGTCACCACTGGGTCTGACTGAGCGCCTCCAGGACAGAGGCCCAAGCAAGACGCGCCCCGAGGAGCGTCTTGCCACATGTCAACAATGAGTCTGACTGAGGGCCTCCAGGCGAGAAGCCCAAGCAAGACGCGTCCCGAGGAGCGTCTTGCCACATGTCAGCACTCGGTCTGACTGAGCGCCTCCAGGAGAGAGGCCCAAGCAAGACGCGCCCCGAGGAGCGTCTTGCCACATGTCAACAATGGGTCTGACTGAGGGCCTCCAGGAGAGAAGCCAAAGCAAGATGCGCCCAAAGGAGCGTCTTGCCACATGTAAACAATGGGTCTGACTGAGGGCCTCCAGGAGAGAAGCCCAAGCAAGACGCGCCCTGAGGAGCGTCTTGCCACATGTCAGCACTCGGTCTGACTGAGCGCCTCCAGGAGAGAGGCCCAAGCAAGACGTGCCCCGAGGAGCGTCTTGCCACATATCAACAATGGGTCTGACTGAGGGCCTCCATGAGAGAAGCCCAAGCAAGACGCGCCCCGAGGAGCGTCTTGCCACATGTCACCACTGGGTCTGACCGAGCGCCTCCAGGAGAGAGGCCCAAGCAAGACGCGCCCCGAGGAGCGTCTTGCCACATAACAACAATGGGTCTGACTGAGGGACTCCATGAGAGAAGCCCAAGCAAGACGCGCCCCGAGGAGCGCCTTGTCACGTGTCAACACTGGGTCTGACTGAGCATCTCCAGGAGAGAGGCCCAAGCAAGACGCGCCCCGAAGAGCGTCTTGCCAAATGTCACCACTGGGTCTGACTGAGCGCCTCCAGGAGAGAGGCCCAAGCAAGACGCGCCCCGAGGAGCGTCTTGCCACATGTAAGCACTGGGTCTGACTGAGCGCCTCCAGGAGAGAGGCCCCAGCAAGACACGCCCTGAGGAGCGTCTTGCCTTATGTCAGCACTCGGTCTGACTGAGCGCCTCCAGGAGAGAGGCCCCAGCAAGACGCGCCCCCAGGAGCGTCTTGCCACATGTAAGCACTGGGTCTGACTGAGCGCCTCCAGGAGAGAGGCCCAAGCAAGACGCGCCCCGAGGAGCGTCTTGCCACATGTCAACAATGGGTCTGACTGAGGGCCTCCAGGAGAGAAGCCCAAGCAAGATGCGCCCAAAGGAGCGTCTTGCCACATGTAAACAATGGGTCTGACTGAGGGCCTCCAGGAGAGAAGCCCAAGCAAGACGCGCCCCGAGGAGCGTCTTGCCACATGTCAGCACTCGGTCTGACTGAGCGCCTTCAGGAGAGAGGCCCAAGCAAGACGCGCCCCGAGGAGCGTCTTGCCACATGTCAACAATGGGTCTGACTGAGATCCTCCAAGAGAGAAGCCCAAGCAAGATGCGCCCCGAGGAGCGTCTTGCACCATGTCAACACTGGGTCTGACTGAGCACCTCCAGGAGAGAGGCCCAAGCAAGACTCGCCCCGAGGAGCTTCTTGCCACATATCAACAATGGCTCTGACTGAGGGCATCCATGAGAGAAGCCCAAGCAAGACGCGCCCCGAGGAGCGTCTTGCCACATGTCAGCACTCGGTCTGACTGAGCGCCTCCAGGAGAGAGGCCCAAGCAAGACGCGCCCCGAGGAGCGTCTTGCCACATATCAACAATGGGTCTGACTGAGGGCCTCCATGAGAGAAGCCCAAGCAAGACACGCCCCGAGGAGCGTCTTGTCACGTGTCAACACTGGTTCTGACTGAGCGTCTCCAGGAGAGAGGCCCAAGCAAGACGCGCCCCGAGGAGCGTCTTGCCACATGTCACCACTGGGTCTGACTGAGCGCCTCCAGGAGAGAGGCCCAAGCAAGACACGCCCCGAGGAGCGTCTTGTCACGTGTCAACACTGGTTCTGACTGAGCGTCTCCAGGAGAGAGGCCCAAGCAAGACGCGCCCCGAGGAGCGTCTTGCCACATGTAAGCACTGGGTCTGACTGAGCGCCTCCAGGAGAGAGGCCCCAGCAAGACGCGCCCCGAGGAGTGTCTTGCCTTATGTCAGCACTCTGTCTGACTGAGCGCCTCCAGGAGAGAGGCCCAAGCAAGACACGCCCCGAGGAGCGTCTTGTCACGTGTCAACACTGGTTCTGACTGAGCGTCTCCAGGAGAGAGGCCCAAGCAAGACGCGCCCCGAGGAGCGTCTTGCCACATGTAAGCACTGGGTCTGACTGAGCGCCTCCAGGAGAGAGGCCCCAGCAAGACGCGCCCCGAGGAGCGTCTTGCCTTATGTCAGCACTCTGTCTGACTGAGCGCCTCCAGGAGAGAGGCCCAAGCAAGACGCGCCCCGAGGAGCGTCTTGCCACATGTCAACAATGGGTCTGACTGAGGGCCTCCAGGAGAGAAGCCCAAGCAAGACGCGCCCCGGGGAGCGTCTTGCCACATGTCAACAATGGGTCTGACTGAGGGCCTCCAAGAGAGAAGCCCAAGCAAGACACGCCCCGAGGAGCGTCTTGCACCATGTCAACACTGGGTCTGACTGAGCACCTCCAGGAGAGAGGCCCAAGCAAGACTCGCCCCGAGGAGCGTCTTGCCACATATCAACAATGGGTCTGACTGAGGGCCTCCATGAGAGAAGCCCAAGCAAGACGCGCCCCGAGGAGCGTCTTGCCCCATGTCAGCACTCGGTCTGACTGAGCGCCTCCAGGAGAGAGGCCCAAGAAAGACGCGCCCCGAGGAGCGTCTTGCCACATATCAACAATGGGTCTGACTGAGGGCCTCCATGAGAGAAGCCCAGGCAAGACGCGCCCCGAGGAGTGTCTTGCCACATGTCACCACTGGGTCTGACTGAGCGCCTCCAGGAGAGAGGCCCAAGCAAGACGCGCCCCGAGGAGCGTCATGCCACATGTCACTACTCAGTCTGACTGAGCGCCTCCAGGAGAGAGGCCCAAGCAAGACTCGCCCCGAGGAGCGTCTTGCATCATGTCAACACTGGGTCTGACTGAGCACCTCCAGGAGAGAGGCCCAAGCAAGACTCGCCCCGAGGAGCGTCTTGCCACATATCAACAATGGGTCTGACTGAGGGCCTCCATGAGAGAAGCCCAAGCAAGACGCGCCCCGAGGAGCGTCTTGCCCCATGTCAGCACTCGGTCTGACTGAGCGCCTCCAGGAGAGAGGCCCAAGAAAGACGCGCCCCGAGGAGCGTCTTGCCACATATCAACAATGGGTCTGACTGAGGGCCTCCATGAGAGAAGCCCAAGCAAGACGCGCCCCGAGGAGCGTCTTGTCACATGTCACCACTGGGTCTGACTGAGCGCCTCCAGGAGAGAGGCCCAAGCAAGATGCGCCCCGAGGAGCGTCTTGCCACATGTCACCACTGGGTCTGACTGAGCGCCTCCAGGAGAGAGGCCCAAGCAAAACGCGCCCCGAGGAGCGTCTTGCCACATGTCAACAATGAGTCTGACTGAGGGCCTCGAGGAGAGAAGCCCAAGCAAGACGCTTCCCGAGAAGCGTCTTGCCACATGTCGGCACTCGGTCTGACTGAACGCCTCTAGGAGAGAAGCCCCAGCAAGACGCGCCCCGAGGAGCGTCTTGCCACATGTCACCACTGGGTCTGACTGAGCGCCTCCAGGAGAGAGGCCCAAGCAAGACGCGCCCCGAGGAGCGTCTTGCCACGTGTCACCACTGGGTCTGATTGAGCGCCTCCAGGAGAGAGGCCACAGCAAGACGCGCCCCGAGGAGCATCTTGCCTTATGTCAGCACTCGCTCTGACTGAGCGCCTCCAGGAGAGAGGCCCAAGCAAGACGCGCCCCGAGGAGCGTCTTGCCACATGTCAACAATGGGTCTGACTGAGCGCCTCCAGGAGAGAGGCCCAAGCAAGACGCGCCCCGAGGAGCGTCTTGCCACGTGTCACCACTGGGTCTGACAGAGGGCCTCCAGGAGAGAGGCCCAAGCAAGACGCTCCTCGGGGCGCGTCTTGTCACATGTCAACACTGGGTCTGACTGAGGGCCTCCAGGAGAGAAGCCCAAGCAAGACGCGCCCCGAGGAGCGTCTTGCCACATGTCAGCACTTGGTCTGACTGAGCGCCTCCGGGAGAGAGGCCCAAGCAAGACGCACCCCAAGGAGCGTCTTGCCACATGTCAACAATGGGTCTGACTGAGGGCCTCCAGGAGAGAAGCCCAAGCAAGACGCGCCCCGAGGAGCGTCTTGCCACATGTCAACACTGGGTCTGACTGAGCACCTCCAGGAGAGAGGCCCAAGCAAGACGCGCCCCGAGGAGCGTCTTGACACATGTCAACAATGGGTCTGACAGAGGGCCTCCAGGAGAGAGGCCCAAGCAAGACGCTCCTCGGGGCGCGTCTTGTCACATGTCAACACTGGGTCTGACTGAGGGCCTCCAGGAGAGAAGCCCAAGCAGGACGCGCCCCGAGGAGCGTCTTGCCACATGTCAGCACTTGGTCTGACTGAGCGCCTCCGGGAGAGAGGCCCAAGCAAGACGCACCCCAAGGAGCGTCTTGCCACATGTCAGCACTCGGTCTGACTGAGCGCCTCCAGGAGAGAGGCCCAAGCAAGACGCGCCCCGAGGAGCGTCTTGCCACATATCAACAATGGGTCTGACTGAGGGCCTCCATGAGAGAAGCCCAAGCAAGACGCGCCCCGAGGAGCGTCTTGCCACATGTCACCACTGGGTCTGACTGAGCGCCTCCAGGAGAGAGGCCCAAGCAAGACGCACCCCGAGGAGCGTCTTGCCACATATCAACAATTGATCTGACTGAGGGCCTCCATGAGAGAAGCCCAAGCAAGACGCGCCCCGAGGAGCGTCTTGTCACATGTCACCACTGGGTCTGACTGAGCGCCTCCAGGAGAGAGGCCCAAGCAAGACGCGCTCCGAGGAGCGTCTTGCCACATGTAAGCACTGGGTCTGACTGAGCGCCTCCAGGAGAGAAGCCCCAGCAAGACGCGCCCCGAGGAGCGTCTTGCCACATGTCAGCACTCTGTCTGACTGTGCGCCTCCAGGAGAGAGGCCCCAAGCAAGACGCGCCCCGAGGAGCATCTTGCCACATGTCAACAATGAGTCTGACTGAGGGCCTCCAGGAGAGAAGCCCAAGCAAGACGCGCCCCGAGGAGCGTCTTGCCACATGTCAGCACTCGGTCTGACTGAACGCCTCCAGGAGAGAAGCCCCAGCAAGACGCGCCCCGAGGAGCGTCTTGCCACATGTCAGCACTCGGTCTGACTGAGCGCCTCCAGGAGAGAGGCCCAAGCAAGACGCGCCCCGAGGAGCGTCTTGCCACATATCAACAATGGATCTGACTGAGGGCCTCCATGAGAGAAGCCCAAGCAAGACGCGCCCCGAGGAGCGTCTTGTCACATGTCACCACTGGGTCTGACTGAGCGCCTCCAGGACAGAGGCCCAAGCAAGACGCGCCCCGAGGAGCGTCTTGCCACATGTCAACAATGAGTCTGACTGAGGGCCTCCAGGCGAGAAGCCCAAGCAAGACGCGTCCCGAGGAGCGTCTTGCCACATGTCAGCACTCGGTCTGACTGAGCGCCTCCAGGAGAGAGGCCCAAGCAAGACGTGCCCCGAGGAGCGTCTTGCCACATATCAACAATGGGTCTGACTGAGGGCCTCCATGAGAGAAGCCCAAGCAAGACGCGCCCCGAGGAGCGTCTTGCCACATGTCACCACTGGGTCTGACCGAGCGCCTCCAGGAGAGAGGCCCAAGCAAGACGCGCCCAGAGGAGCGTCTTGCCACATGTCAACAATGGGTCTGACTGAGGGCCTCCAGGAGAGAAGCCAAAGCAAGATGCGCCCAAAGGAGCGTCTTGCCACATGTAAACAATGGGTCTGACTGAGGGCCTCCAGGAGAGAAGCCCAAGCAAGACGCGCCCTGAGGAGCGTCTTGCCACATGTCAGCACTCGGTCTGACTGAGCGCCTCCAGGAGAGAGGCCCAAGCAAGACGTGCCCCGAGGAGCGTCTTGCCACATATCAACAATGGGTCTGACTGAGGGCCTCCATGAGAGAAGCCCAAGCAAGACGCGCCCCGAGGAGCGTCTTGCCACATGTCACCACTGGGTCTGACCGAGCGCCTCCAGGAGAGAGGCCCAAGCAAGACGCGCCCCGAGGAGCGTCTTGCCACATAACAACAATGGGTCTGACTGAGGGACTCCATGAGAGAAGCCCAAGCAAGACGCGCCCCGAGGAGCGCCTTGTCACGTGTCAACACTGGGTCTGACTGAGCATCTCCAGGAGAGAGGCCCAAGCAAGACGCGCCCCGAAGAGCGTCTTGCCAAATGTCACCACTGGGTCTGACTGAGCGCCTCCAGGAGAGAGGCCCAAGCAAGACGCGCCCCGAGGAGCGTCTTGCCACATGTAAGCACTGGGTCTGACTGAGCGCCTCCAGGAGAGAGGCCCCAGCAAGACACGCCCTGAGGAGCGTCTTGCCTTATGTCAGCACTCGGTCTGACTGAGCGCCTCCAGGAGAGAGGCCCCAGCAAGACGCGCCCCCAGGAGCGTCTTGCCACATGTAAGCACTGGGTCTGACTGAGCGCCTCCAGGAGAGAGGCCCAAGCAAGACGCGCCCCGAGGAGCGTCTTGCCACATGTCAACAATGGGTCTGACTGAGGGCCTCCAGGAGAGAAGCCCAAGCAAGATGCGCCCAAAGGAGCGTCTTGCCACATGTAAACAATGGGTCTGACTGAGGGCCTCCAGGAGAGAAGCCCAAGCAAGACGCGCCCCGAGGAGCGTCTTGCCACATGTCAGCACTCGGTCTGACTGAGCGCCTTCAGGAGAGAGGCCCAAGCAAGACGCGCCCCGAGGAGCGTCTTGCCACATGTCAACAATGGGTCTGACTGAGATCCTCCAAGAGAGAAGCCCAAGCAAGATGCGCCCCGAGGAGCGTCTTGCACCATGTCAACACTGGGTCTGACTGAGCACCTCCAGGAGAGAGGCCCAAGCAAGACTCGCCCCGAGGAGCGTCTTGCCACATATCAACAATGGCTCTGACTGAGGGCATCCATGAGAGAAGCCCAAGCAAGACGCGCCCCGAGGAGCGTCTTGCCACATGTCAGCACTCGGTCTGACTGAGCGCCTCCAGGAGAGAGGCCCAAGCAAGACGCGCCCCGAGGAGCGTCTTGCCACATATCAACAATGGGTCTGACTGAGGGCCTCCATGAGAGAAGCCCAAGCAAGACACGCCCCGAGGAGCGTCTTGTCACGTGTCAACACTGGTTCTGACTGAGCGTCTCCAGGAGAGAGGCCCAAGCAAGACGCGCCCCGAGGAGCGTCTTGCCAGATGTCACCACTGGGTCTGACTGAGCGCCTCCAGGAGAGAGGCCCAAGAAAGACACGCCCCGAGGAGCGTCTTGTCACGTGTCAACACTGGTTCTGACTGAGCGTCTCCAGGAGAGAAGCCCAAGCAAGACGCGCCCCGAGGAGCGTCTTGTCACGTGTCAACACTGGTTCTGACTGAGCGTCTCCAGGAGAGAGGCCCAAGCAAGACGCGCCCCGAGGAGCGTCTTGCCACATGTAAGCACTGGGTCTGACTGAGCGCCTCCAGGAGAGAGGCCCCAGCAAGACGTGCCCCGAGGAGCGTCTTGCCTTATGTCAGCACTCTGTCTGACTGAGCGCCTCCAGGAGAGAGGCCCAAGCAAGACGCGCCCCGAGGTGCGTCTTGCCACATGTCAACAATGGGTCTGACTGAGGGCCTCCAGGAGAGAAGCCCAAGCAAGACGCGCCCCGGGGAGCGTCTTGCCACATGTCAACAATGGGTCTGACTGAGGGCCTCCAAGAGAGAAGCCCAAGCAAGACACGCCCCGAGGAGCGTCTTGCACCATGTCAACACTGGGTCTGACTGAGCACCTCCAGGAGAGAGGCCCAAGCAAGACTCGCCCCGAGGAGCGTCTTGCCACATATCAACAATGGGTCTGACTGAGGGCCTCCATGAGAGAAGCCCAAGCAAGACGCGCCCCGAGGAGCGTCTTGCCCCATGTCAGCACTCGGTCTGACTGAGCGCCTCCAGGAGAGAGGCCCAAGAAAGACGCGCCCCAAGGAGCGTCTTGCCACATATCAACAATGGGTCTGACTGAGGGCCTCCATGAGAGAAGCCCAAGCAAGACGCGCCCCGAGGAGTGTCTTGCCACATGTCACCACTGGGTCTGACTGAGCGCCTCCAGGAGAGAGGCCCAAGCAAGACGCGCCCCGAGGAGCGTCATGCCACATGTCACTACTCAGTCTGACTGAGCGCCTCCAGGAGAGAGGCCCACGCAAGACGCGCCCCGAGGAGCGTCTTACCACATGTCAACACTGGGTCTGATTGAGGGCCTCCAGGAGAGAGGCCCAAGCAAGACGCGCCCCGAGGAGCGTCTTGCCACATGTCAACAATGGGTCTGACAGAGGGCCTCCAGGAGAGATGCCCAAGCAATACGCGCCCCGAGGAGCGTGTTGCCACATGTCACCACTGGGTCTGACTGAGCGCCTCCAGGAGAGAGGCCCAAGCAAGACGCGCCCCGAGGAGCGTCTTGCCACGTGTCACCACTGGGTCTGATTGAGCGCCTCCAGGAGAGAGGCCACAGCAAGACGCGCCCCGAGGAGCATCTTGCCTTATGTCAGCACTCGGTCTGACTGAGCGCCTCCAGGAGAGAGGCCCAAGCAAGACGCGCCCCGAGGAGCGTCTTGCCACATGTCAACAATGGGTCTGACAGAGGGCCTCCAGGAGAGAGGCCCAAGCAAGACGCTCCTCGGGGCGCGTCTTGTCACATGTCAACACTGGGTCTGACTGAGGGCCTCCAGGAGAGAAGCCCAAGCAAGACGCGCCCCGAGGAGCGTCTTGCCACATGTCAGCACTTGGTCTGACTGAGCGCCTCCGGGAGAGAGGCCCAAGCAAGACGCACCCCAAGGAGCGTCTTGCCACATGTCAACAATGGGTCTCACTGAGGGCCTCCAGGAGAGAAGCCCAAGCAAGACGCGCCCCGAGGAGCGTCTTGCCACATGTCAACACTGGGTCTGACTGAGCACCTCCAGGAGAGAGGCCCAAGCAAGACGCGGCCCGATGAGAGTCTTGCCACATGTCAACACTGGGTCTGACTGAGCACCTCCAGGAGAGAGGCCCAAGCAAGACGCGCCCCGAGGAGCGTCTTGACACATGTCAACACTGGGTCTGACAGAGGGCCTCCAGGAGAGAGGCCCAAGCAAGACGCGCCCCGAGGAGCGTCTTGCCACATGTCAACAATGAATCTGACTGAGGGCCTCCAGGAGAGAAGCCCAAGCAAGACGCGCCCCGAGGAGTGTCTTGCCACATGTCAGCACTCGGTCTGACTGAGCGCCTCCAAGAGAGAGGCCCAAGCAAGATGTGCCCCGAGGAGCGTCTTGCCACATGTCAACAATGGGTCTGACTGAGGGCCTCCAGGAGAGAAGCCCAAGCAAGACGCGCCCTGAGGAGCGTCTTGCTGCATGTCAGCACTCGGTCTGACTGAGCGCCTCCAGGAGAGAGGCCCAAGCAAGACGCGCCCCGAGGAGCGTCTTGCCACATGTCAACAATGGGTCTGAACTTAGGGCCTCCAGGAGAGAAGCCCAAGCAAGACGCGCCCCGAGGAGCGTCTTGCCACATGTCAGCACTCTGTCTGTCTGTGCGCCTCCAGGAGAGAGGCCCAAGCAAGACGCGCCCCGAGGAGCGTCTTGCCACATGTCAACAATGAGTCTGACTGAGGGCCTCCAGGAGAGAAGCCCAAGCAAGACGCGCCCCGAGGAGCGTCTTGCCACATGTCAGCACTCGGTCTGACTGAACGCCTCCAGGAGAGAAGCCCCAGCAAGACGCGCCCCGAGGAGCGTCTTGTCACATGTCAACACTGGGTCTGACTGAGCGCCTCCAGGAGAGAGGCCCCAGCAAGACACGCCCCGAGGAGCGTCTTGCCTTATGTCAGCACTCGGTCTAAATGAGCGCCTCCAGGAGAGAGGCCCAAGCAAGACGCGCCCCGAGGAGCGTCTTGCCACATGTCAACAATGGGTCTGACTGAGGGCCTCCAGGAGAGAAGCCCAAGCAAGACGCGCCCCGAGGAGCGTCTTGCCACATGTCAACAATGGGTCTGACTGAGGGCCTCCAAGAGAGAAGCCCAAGCAAGACGCGCCCCGAGGAGCGTCTTGCACCATGTCAACACTGGGTCTGACTGAGCACCTCCAGGAGAGAGGCCCAAGCAAGACTCGCCCCGAGGAGCGTCTTGACTCATGTCAACACTGGGGCTGACAGAGGGCCTCCAGGAGAGAGGGCCAAGCAAGATGCGCCCCGAGGAGCGTCTTGCCACATGTAAACAATGGGTTTGACTGAGGGCCTCCAGGAGAGAAGCCCAAGCAAGACGCGCCCCGAGGAGCGTCTTGCCACATGTCAGCACTCGGTCTGACTGAGCGCCTCCAGGAGAGAGGCCCCAGCAAGACGAGCCCCGAGGAGCGTCTGGCCACATGTCAGCACTCTGTCTGACTGTGCGCCTCCAGGAGAGAGGCCCCAAGCAAGACGCGCCCCGAGGAGCATCTTGCCACATGTCAACAATGAGTCTGACTGAGGGCCTCCAGGAGAGAAGCCCAAGCAAGACGCGCCCCGAGGAGCGTCTTGCCACATGTCAGCACTCGGTCTGACTGAACGCCTCCAGGAGAGAAGCCCCAGCAAGACGCGCCCCGAGGAGCGTCTTGCCACATGTCAGCACTCGGTCTGACTGAGCTCCTCCAGGAGAGAGGCCCAAGCAAGACGCGCCCCGAGGAGCGTCTTGCCACATATCAACAATGGATCTGACTGAGGGCCTCCATGAGAGAAGCCCAAGCAAGACGCGCCCCGAGGAGCGTCTTGTCACATGTCACCACTGGGTCTGACTGAGCGCCTCCAGGAGAGAAGCCCCAGCAAGACGCGCCCCGAGGAGCGTCTTACCACATGTCAGCACTCGGTCTGACTGAACGCCTCCAGGAGAGAAGCCCAAGCAAGACGCGCCCCGAAGAGCTCCTTGCCACATGTCAGCACTCGGTCTGACTGAACGCCTCCAGGAGAGAAGCCCCAGCAAGACACACCCCGAGGAGCGTTTTGCCACATGTAAGCACTGGGTCTGACTGAGCGCCTCCAGGAGAGAGGCCCCAGCAAGACGCGCCCCGAGGAGCGTCTTGCCTTATGTCAGCACTCGGTCTGACTGAACGCCTCCAGGAGAGAAGCCCCAGCAAGACACACCCCGAGGAGCGTCTTGCCACATGTAAGCACTGGGTCTGACTGAGCGCCTCCAGGAGAGAGGCCCCAGCAAGACGCGCTCCGAGGAGCGTCTTGCCTTATGTCAGCACTCGGTCTAAATGAGCGCCTCCAGGAGAGAGGCCCAAGCAAGACGCGCCCCGAGGAGCATCTTGCCACATGTCAACAATGGGTCTGACTGAGGGCCTCCAGGAGAGAAGCCCAAGCAAGACGCGCCCCGAGGAGCGTCTTGCCACATGTCAACAATGGGTCTGACTGAGGGCCTCCAAGAGAGAAGCCCAAGCAAGACGCGCCCCGAGGAGCGTCTTGCACCATGTCAACACTGGGTCTGACTGAGCACCTCCAGGAGAGAGGCCCCAGCAAGACGCGCCCCGAGGAGCGTCTGGCCACATGTCAGCACTCTGTCTGACTGTGCGCCTCCAGGAGAGAGGCCCCAAGCAAGACGCGCCCCGAGGAGCATCTTGCCACATGTCAACAATGAGTCTGACTGAGGGCCTCCAGGAGAGAAGCCCAAGCAAGACGCGCCCCGAGGAGCGTCTTGCCACATGTCAGCACTCGGTCTGACTGAACGCCTCCAGGAGAGAAGCCCCAGCAAGACGCGCCCCGAGGAGCGTCTTGCCACATGTTAGCACTCGGTCTGACTGAGCTCCTCCAGGAGAGAGGCCCAAGCAAGACGCGCCCCGAGGAGCGTCTTGCCACATATCAACAATGGATCTGACTGAGGGCCTCCATGAGAGAAGCCCAAGCAAGACGCGCCCCGAGGAGCGTCTTGTCACATGTCACCACTGGGTCTGACTGAGCGCCTCCAGGAGAGAAGCCCCAGCAAGACGCGCCCCGAGGAGCGTCTTACCACATGTCAGCACTCGGTCTGACTGAACGCCTCCAGGAGAGAAGCCCAAGCAAGACGCGCCCCGAAGAGCTCCTTGCCACATGTCAGCACTCGGTCTGAATGAACGCCTCCAGGAGAGAAGCCCCAGCAAGACACACCCCGAGGAGCGTCTTGCCACATGTAAGCACTGGGTCTGACTGAGCGCCTCCAGGAGAGAGGCCCCAGCAAGACGCGCCCCGAGGAGCGTCTTGCCTTATGTCAGCACTCGGTCTGACTGAGCGCCTCCAGGAGAGAGGCCCAAGCAAGACGCGCCCCGAGGAGCGTCTTGCCACATGTCAACAATGGGTCTGACTGAGGGCCTCCAGGAGAGAAGCCCAAGCAAGACGCGCCCCGAGGAGCGTCTTGCCACATGTCAACAATGGGTCTGACTGAGGGCCTCCAAGAGAGAAGCCCAAGCAAGACGCGCCCCGAGGAGCGTCTTGCACCATGTCAACACTGGGTCTGACTGAGCACCTCCAGGAGAGAGGCCCAAGCAAGACGCGCCCCGAGGAGCGTCTTGACACATGTCAACACTGGGGCTGACAGAGGGCCTCCAGGAGAGAGGCCCAAGCAAGATGCGCCCCGAGGAGCGTCTTGCCACATGTAAACAATGGGTCTGACTGAGGGCCTCCAGGAGAGAAGCCCAAGCAAGACGCGCCCCGAGGAGCGTCTTGCCACATGTCAGCACTCGGTCTGACTGAGCGCCTCCAGGAGAGAGGCCCCAGCAAGACGCGCCCCGAGGAGCGTCTGGCCACATGTCAGCACTCTGTCTGACTGTGCACCTCCAGGAGAGAGGCCCCAAGCAAGACGCGCCCCGAGGAGCATCTTGCCACATGTCAACAATGAGTCTGACTGAGGGCCTCCAGGAGAGAAGCCCAAGCAAGACGCGCCCCGAGGAGCGTCTTGCCACATGTCAGCACTCGACTGAACGCCTCTAGGAGAGAAGCCCCAGCAAGACGCGCCCCGAGGAGCGTCTTGCCACATGTCAGCACTCGGTCTGACTGAGCTCCTCCAGGAGAGAGGCCCAAGCAAGACGCGCCCCGAGGAGCGTCTTGCCACATATCAACAATGGATCTGACTGAGGGCCTCCATGAGAGAAGCCCAAGCAAGACGCGCCCCGAGGAGCGTCTTGTCACATGTCACCACTGGGTCTGACTGAGCGCCTTCAGGAGAGAGGCCCAAGCAAGACGCGCCCCGAGGAGCGTCTTGCCAACATGTCACCACTGGGTCTGACTGAGCGCCTCCAGGAGAGAGGCCCAAGCAAGACGCGCCCCGAGGAGCGTCTTGCCACATGTAAGCACTGGGTCTGACTGAGCGCCTCCAGGAGAGAAGCCCCAGCAAGACGCGCCCCGAGGAGCGTCTTGCCACATGTCAGCACTCGGTCTGACTGAGCACCTCCAGGAGAGAAGCCCAAGCAAGACGCGCCCCGAGGAGCGTCTTGCCACATGTAAGCACTGGGTCTGACTGAGCACCTCCAGGAGAGAGGCCCCAGCAAGACGCGCCCCGAGGAGCGTCTTGCCACATGTCAACAATGGGTCTGACTGAGGGCCTCCAGGAGAGAAGCCCAAGCAAGACGCGCCCCGAGGAGCGTCTTGCCACATGTCAGCACTCGGTCTGACTGAGCGACTCCAGGAGAGAGGCCCAAGCAAGACGCACCCCGGGGAGCGTCTTGACACATGTCAACACTGGGGCTGACAGAGGGCCTCCAGGAGAGAGGCCCAAGCAAGATGCGCCCCGAGGAGCGTCTTGCCACATGTAAACAATGGGTCTGACTTAGGGCCTCCAAGAGAGAAGCCCAAGCAAGACGCGCCCCGAGGAGCGTCTTGCACCATGTCAACACTGGGTCTGACTGAGCACCTCCAGGAGAGAGGCCCAAGCAAGACTCGCCCCGAGGAGCGTCTTGCCACATATCAACAATGGGTCTGACTGAGGGCCTCCATGAGAGAAGCCCAAGCAAGACGCGCCCCGAGGAGCATCTTGCCACATGTCAGCACTCAGTCTGACTGAGCGACTCCAGGAGAGAGGCCCAAGCAAGACGCACCCCGAGGAGCGTCTTGACACATGTCAACACTGGGGCTGACAGAGGGCCTCCAGGAGAGAGGCCCAAGCAAGATGTGCCCCGAGGAGCGTCTTGCCACATGTCAACAATGGGTCTGACTGAGGGCCTCCAAGAGAGAAGCCCAAGCAAGACGCGCCCCGAGGAGCGTCTTGTCATGTGTCAACACTGGAACTGACTGAGCGTCTCCAGGGGAGAGGCCCAAGCAAGATCCGCCCCGGGGAGCCTCTTGCCACATGTCACCACTGGGTCTGACTGAGCGCCTCTAGGAGAGAGGCCCAAGCAAGACGCGCCCCGAGGAGCGTCTTGCCACATGTCAACAATGAGTCTGACTGAGGGCCTCCAGGAGAGAAGCCCAAGCACGTCGCGTCCCGAGGAGTGTCTTGCCACATGTCAGCACTCGGTCTGACTGAACGCCTCCAGAAGAGAAGCCCCAGCAAGACGCGCCCCGAGGAGTGTCTTGCCACATGTCAGCACTCGGTCTGACTGAACGCCTCCAGGAGAGAGGCCCCAGCAAGACGCGCCCCGAGGAGCGTCTTGCCTTATGTCAGCACTCGGTCTGACTGAGCGCCTCCAGGAGAGTGGCCCAAGCAAGACGCGTCCCGAGGAGTGTCTTGCCACATGTCAACAATGAGTCTGACTGAGGGCCTCCAGGAGAGAAGCCCAAGCAAGACGCGTCCCGAGGAGTGTCTTGCCACATGTCAACAATGGGTCTGACTGAGGGCCTCCAGGAGAGAAGCCCAAGCAAGACGCGCCCCGAGGAGCGTCTTGCCACATGTCAGCACTCGGTCTGACTGAGCGCCTCCAGGAGAGAAGCCCCAGCAAGACGCGCCCCGAGGAGCGTCTGGCCACATGTCAGCACTCTGTCTGACTGTGCGCCTCCAGGAGAGAGGCCCCAAGCAAGACGCGCTCCGAGGAGCATCTTGCGACATGTCAACAATGAGTCTGACTGAGGGCCTCCATTAGAGAAGCCCAAGCAAGACGCGCCCCGAGGAGCGTCTTGCCACATGTCAGCACTCGGTCTGACTGAACGCCTCCAGGAGAGAAGCCCCAGCAAGACGCGCCCCGAGGAGCGTCTTGCCACATGTCAGCACTCGGTCTGACTGAGCTCCTCCAGGAGAGAGGCCCAAGCAAGACGCGCCCCGAGGAGCGTCTTGCCACATATCAACAATGGGTCTGACTGAGGGCCTCCATGAGAGAAGCCCAAGCAAGACGCGCCCCGAGGAGCGTCTTGTCACGTGTCAACACTGGGTCTGACTGAGCGTCTCCAGGAGAGAGGCCCAAGCAAGACGCGCCCCGAGGAGCGTCTTGCCACATGTCAGCACTCGGTCTGACTGAGCTCCTCCAGGAGAGAGGCCCAAGCAAGACGCGCCCCGAGGAGCGTCTTGCCACATATCAACAATGGATCTGACTGAGGGCCTCAATGAGAGAAGCCCAAGCAAGAAGCGCCCCGAGGATCGTCTTGCCACATGTCAGCACTCGGTCTGACTGAGCTCCTCCAGGAGAGAGGCCCAAGCAAGACGCGCCCCGAGGAGCGTCTTGCCACATATCAACAATGGATCTGACTGAGGGCCTCCATGAGAGAAGCCCAAGCAAGACGCGCCCCGAGGAGCGTCTTGTCACATGTCACCACTGGGTCTGACTGAGCGCCTCCAGGAGAGAGGCCCAAGCAAGACGCGCCCCGAGGAGCGTCTTGCCAACATGTCACCACTGGGTCTGACTGAGCGCCTCCAGGAGAGAGGCCCAAGCAAGACGCGCCCCGAGGAGCGTCTTGCCACATGTCAACAATGGGTCTGACTGAGGGCCTCAATCAGAGAAGCCCAAGCAAGACGCGCCCCGAGGAGCGTCTTGCCACATGTCAGCACTGGGTCTGACTGAGCGCCTCCAGGAGAGAGGCCCAAGCAAGACGCGCCCCGAGGAGCGTCTTGCCACATGTCAGCACTCGGTCTGACTGAGCGCCTCCAGGAGAGAAGCCCCAGCAAGACGCGCCCCGAGGAGCGTCTGGCCACATGTCAGCACTCTGTCTGACTGTGCGCCTCCAGGAGAGAGGCCCCAAGCAAGACGCGCTCCGAGGAGCATCTTGCCACATGTCAACAATGAGTCTGACTGAGGGCCTCCAGGAGAGAAGCCCAAGCAAGACGCGCCCCGAGGAGCGTATTGCCACATGTCAGCACTCGGTCTGACTGAACGCCTCCAGGAGAGAAGCCCCAGCAAGACGCGCCCCGAGGAGCGTCTTGCCACATGTCAGCACTCGGTCTGACTGAGCTCCTCCAGGAGAGAGGCCCAAGCAAGACGCGCCCCGAGGAGCGTCTTGCCACATATCAACAATGGGTCTGACTGAGGGCCTCCATGAGAGAAGCCCAAGCAAGACGCGCCCCGAGGAGCGTCTTGTCACGTGTCAACACTGGGTCTGACTGAGCGTCTCCAGGAGAGAGGCCCAAGCAAGACGCGCCCCGAGGAGCGTCTTGCCACATGTCAGCACTCGGTCTGACTGAGCTCCTCCAGGAGAGAGGCCCAAGCAAGACGCGCCCCGAGGAGCGTCTTGCCACATATCAACAATGGATCTGACTGAGGGCCTCCATGAGAGAAGCCTAAGCAAGACGCGCCCCGAGGAGCGTCTTGCCACATGTCAGCACTCGGTCTGACTGAGCTCCTCCAGGAGAGAGGCCCAAGCAAGACGCGCCCCGAGGAGCGTCTTGCCACATATCAACAATGGATCTGACTGAGGGCCTCCATGAGAGAAGCCCAAGCAAGACGCGCCCCGAGGAGCGTCTTGTCACATGTCACCACTGGGTCTGACTGAGCGCCTCCAGGAGAGAGGCCCAAGCAAGACGCGCCCCGAGGAGCGTCTTGCCAACATGTCACCACTGGGTCTGACTGAGCGCCTCCAGGAGAGAGGCCCAAGCAAGACGCGCCCCGAGGAGCGTCTTGCCACATGTCAACAATGGGTCTGACTGAGGGCCTCCAGGAGAGAGGCCCAAGCAAGACGCGCCCCGAGGAGCGTCTTGCCACATGTAAGCACTGGGTCTGACTGAGCGCCTCCAAGAGAGAAGCCCCAGCAAGACGCGCCCCGAGGAGCGTCTTGCCATATGTCAGCACTCGGTCTGACTGAGCACCTCCAGGAGAGAAGCCCAAGCAAGACGCGCCCCGAGGAGCGTCTTGCCACATGTAGCACTCGGTCTGACTGAACGCCTCCAGGAGAGAAGCCCCAGCAAGACACGCCCCGAGGAGCGTCTTGCCACATGTAAGCACTGGGTCTGACTGAGCACCTCCAGGAGAGAGGCCCCAGCAAGACGCGCCCCGAGGAGCGTCTTGCCTTATGTCAGCACTCGGTCTGACTGAGCGCCTCCAGGAGAGAGGCCCAAGCAAGACGCGCCCCGCGGAGCGTCTTGCCACATGTCAACAATGGGTCTGACTGAGGGCCTCCAGGAGAGAAGCCCAAGCAAGACGCGCCCCGAGGAGCGTCTTGCCACATGTCAGCACTCGGTCTGACTGAGCGACTCCAGGAGAGAGGCCCAAGCAAGACGCACCCCGGGGAGCGTCTTGACACATGTCAACACTGGGGCTGACAGAGTGCCTCCAGGAGAGAGGCCCAAGCAAGATGCGCCCCGAGGAGCGTCTTGCCACATGTAAACAATGGGTCTGACTGAGGGCCTCCAAGAGAGAAGCCCAAGCAAGACGCGCCCCGAGGAGCGTCTTGCACCATGTCAACACTGGGTCTGACTGAGCACCTCCAGGAGAGAGGCCCAAGCAAGACTCGCCCCGAGGAGCGTCTTGCCACATATCAACAATGGGTCTGACTGAGGGCCTCCATGAGAGAAGCCCAAGCAAGACGCGCCCCGAGGAGCATCTTGCCACATGTCAGCACTCAGTCTGACTGAGCGACTCCAGGAGAGAGGCCCAAGCAAGACGCACCCCGAGGAGCGTTTTGACACATGTCAACACTGGGGCTGACAGAGGGCCTCCAGGAGAGAGGCCCAAGCAAGATGCGCCCCGAGGAGCGTCTTGCCACATGTCAACAATGGGTCTGACTGAGGGCCTCCAAGAGAGAAGCCCAAGCAAGACGCGCCCCGAGGAGCGTCTTGCACCATGTCAACACTGGGTCTGACTGAGCACCTCCAGGAGAGAGGCCCAAGCAAGACTCGCCCCGAGGTGCGTCTTGCCACATATCAACAATGGGTCTGACTGAGGGCCTCCATGAGAGAAGCCCAAGCAAGACGCGCCCCGAGGAGCGTCTTGCCACATGTCAGCACTCGGTCTGACTGAGCGACTCCAGGAGAGAGGCCCAAGCAAGACGCACCCCGGGGAGCGTCTTGACACATGTCAACACTGGGGCTGACAGAGTGCCTCCAGGAGAGAGGCCCAAGCAAGATGCGCCCCGAGGAGCGTCTTGCACCATGTCAACACTGGGTCTGACTGAGCACCTCCAGGAGAGAGGCCCAAGCAAGACTCGCCCCGAGGAGCGTCTTGCCACATATCAACAATGGGTCTGACTGAGGGCCTCCATGAGAGAAGCCCAAGCAAGACGCGCCCCGAGGAGCATCTTGCCACATGTCAGCACTCAGTCTGACTGAGCGACTCCAGGAGAGAGGCCCAAGCAAGACGCACCCCGAGGAGCGTCTTGACACATGTCAACACTGGGGCTGACAGAGGGCCTCCAGGAGAGAGGCCCAAGCAAGATGCGCCCCGAGGAGCGTCTTGCCACATGTCAACAATGGGTCTGACTGAGGGCCTCCAAGAGAGAAGCCCAAGCAAGACGCGCCCCGAGGAGCGTCTTGCACCATGTCAACACTGGGTCTGACTGAGCACCTCCAGGAGAGAGGCCCAAGCAAGACTCGCCCCGAGGAGCGTCTTGCCACATATCAACAATGGGTCTGACTGAGGGCCTCCATGAGAGAAGCCCAAGCAAGACGCGCCCCGAGGAGCGTCTTGCCACATGTCAGCACTCGGTCTGACTGAGCGCCTCCAGGAGAGAGGCCCAAGCAAGACGCGCCCCGAGGAGCGTCTTGCCACATATCAACAATGGGTCTGACTGAGGTCCTCCATGAGAGAAGCCCAAGCAAGACGCGCCCCGAGGAGCGTCTTGTCACGTGTCAACACTGGGACTGACTGAGCGTCTCCAGGGGAGAGGCCCAAGCAAGACGCGCCCCGGGGAGCGTCTTGCAACATGTCACCACTGGGTCTGACTGAGCGCCTCTAGGAGAGAGGCCCAAGCAAGACGCGCCCCGAGGAGCGTCTTGCCACATGTCAACAATGAGTCTGACTGAGGGCCTCCAGGAGAGAAGCCCAAGCAAGTCGCGTCCCGAGGAGTGTCTTGCCACATGTCAGCACTCGGTCTGACTGAACGCCTCCAGGAGAGAAGCCCCAGCAAGACGCGCCCCGAGGAGTGTCTTGCCACATGTCAGCACTCGGTCTGACTGAACGCCTCCAGGAGAGAGGCCCCAGCAAGACGCGCCCCGAGGAGCGTCTTGCCTTATGTCAGCACTCGGTCTGACTGAGCGCCTCCAGGAGAGAGGCCCAAGCAAGACGCGTCCCGAGGAGTGTCTTGCCACATGTCAACAATGAGTCTGACTGAGGGCCTCAAGGAGAGAAGCCCAAGCAAGACGCGTCCCGAGGAGTGTCTTGCCACATGTCAACAATGGGTCTGACTGAGGGCCTCCATGAGAGAAGCCCAAGCAAGACGCGCCCCGAGGAGCGTCTTGCCACATGTCAGCACTCGGTCTGACTGAGCGCCTCCAGGAGAGAGGCCCAAGCAAGACGCACCCCGAGGAGCCTCTTGACACATGTCAACACTCGGGCTGACAGAGGGCCTCCAGGAGAGAGGCCCAAGCAAGATGCGCCCCGAGGAGCGTCTTGCCACATGTAAACAATGGGTCTGACTGAGGGCCTCCAGGAGAGAAGCCCAAGCAAGACGCGCCCCGAGGAGCGTCTTGCCACATGTCAGCACTCGGTCTGACTGAGCGCCTCCAGGAGAGAGGCCCAAGCAAGACGCGCCCCGAGGAGCGTCTTGCCACATATCAACAATGGGTCTGACTGAGGGCCTCCATGAGAGAAGCCCAAGCAAGACGCGCCCCGAGGAGCGTCTTGTCACGTGTCAACACTGGGTCTGACTGAGCGTCTCCAGGAGAGAGGCCCAAGCAAGACGCGCCCCGAGGAGCGTCTTGCCACATGTAAGCACTGGGTCTGACTGAGCACCTCCTGGAGAGAGGCCCCAGCAAGACGCGCCCCGAGGAGCGTCTTGCCTTATGTCAGCACTCGGTCTGACTGAGCGCCTCCAGGAGAGAGGCCCAAGCAAGACGCGCCCCGAGGAGCGTCTTGCCACATGTCACCACTGGGTCTGACTGAGCGCCTCCAGGAGAGAGGCCCAAGAAAGACGTGCCCCGAGGAGCGTCTTGCCACATGTGAACAATGGGTCTGACTGAGGGCCTCCAGGAGAGAAGCCCAAGCAAGAAGCGTCCCGAGGAGCGTCTTGCCACATGTCAGCACTCGGTCTGACTGAACGCCTCCAGGAGAGAGGCCCAAGCAAGACGCGCCCTAGGAGCGTCTTGCCACATGTCAACAATGGGTCTGACTGAGGGCCTCCAGGAGAGAAGCCCAAGCAAGACGCGCCCCGAGGAGCGTCTTGCACCATGTCAACACTGGGTCTGACTGAGCACCTCCAGGAGAGAGGCCCCAGCAAGACGCGCCCCGAGGAGCGTCTGGCCACATGTCAGCACTCTGTCTGACTGTGCGCCTCCAGGAGAGAGGCCCCAAGCAAGACGCGCCCCGAGGAGCATCTTGCCACATGTCAACAATGAGTCTGACTGAGGGCCTCCAGGAGAGAAGCCCAAGCAAGACGCGCCCCGAGGAGCGTCTTGCCACATGTCAGCACTCGGTCTGACTGAACGCCTCCAGGAGAGAAGCCCCAGCAAGACGCGCCCCGAGGAGCGTCTTGCCACATGTTAGCACTCGGTCTGACTGAGCTCCTCCAGGAGAGAGGCCCAAGCAAGACACGCCCCGAGGAGCGTCTTGCCACATATCAACAATGGATCTGACTGAGGGCCTCCATGAGAGAAGCCCAAGCAAGACGCGCCCCGAGGAGCGTCTTGTCACATGTCACCACTGGGTCTGACTGAGCGCCTCCAGGAGAGAAGCCCCAGCAAGACGCGCCCCGAGGAGCGTCTTACCACATGTCAGCACTCGGTCTGACTGAACGCCTCCAGGAGAGAAGCCCAAGCAAGACGCGCCCCGAAGAGCTCCTTGCCACATGTCAGCACTCGGTCTGACTGAACGCCTCCAGGAGAGAAGCCCCAGCAAGACACACCCCGAGGAGCGTCTTGCCACATGTAAGCACTGGGTCTGACTGAGCGCCTCCAGGAGAGAGGCCCCAGCAAGACGCGCCCCGAGGAGCGTCTTGCCTTATGTCAGCACTCGGTCTGACTGAGCGCCTCCAGGAGAGAGGCCCAAGCAAGACGCGCCCCGAGGAGCGTCTTGCCACATGTCAACAATGGGTCTGACTGAGGGCCTCCAGGAGAGAAGCCCAAGCAAGACGCGCCCCGAGGAGCGTCTTGCCACATGTCAACAATGGGTCTGACTGAGGGCCTCCAAGAGAGAAGCCCAAGCAAGACGCGCCCCGAGGAGCGTCTTGCACCATGTCAACACTGGGTCTGACTGAGCACCTCCAGGAGAGAGGCCCAAGCAAGACGCGCCCCGAGGAGCGTCTTGACAAATGTCAACACTGGGGCTGACAGAGGGCCTCCAGGAGAGAGGCCCAAGCAAGATGCGCCCCGAGGAGCGTCTTGCCACATGTAAACAATGGGTCTGACTGAGGGCCTCCAGGAGAGAAGCCCAAGCAAGACGCGCCCCGAGGAGCGTCTTGCCACATGTCAGCACTCGGTCTGACTGAGCGCCTCCAGGAGAGAGGCCCCAGCAAGACGCGCCCCGAGGAGCGTCTGGCCACATGTCAGCACTCGGTCTGACTGAGCTCCTCCAGGAGAGAGGCCCAAGCAAGACGCGCCCCGAGGAGCGTCTTGCCACATATCAACAATGGATCTGACTGAGGGCCTCCATGAGAGAAGCCCAAGCAAGACGCGCCCCGAGGAGCGTCTTGTCACATGTCACCACTGGGTCTGACTGAGCGCCTTCAGGAGAGAGGCCCAAGCAAGACGCGCCCCGAGGAGCGTCTTGCCAACATGTCACCACTGGGTCTGACTGAGCGCCTCCAGGAGAGAGGCCCAAGCAAGACGCGCCCCGAGGAGCGTCTTGCCACATGTCAACAATGGGTCTGACTGTATGCCTCAATCAGAGAAGCCCAAGCAAGACGCGCCCCGAGGAGCGTCTTGCCACATGTCACCACTGGGTCTGACTGAGCGCCTCCAGGAGAGAGGCCCAAGCAAGATACGCCCCGAGGAGCGTCTTGCCACGTGTCAACACTGGGTCTGACTGAGCGTCTCCAGGAGAGAGGCCCAAGCAAGACGCGCCCCGAGGAGCGTCTTGCCACATGTCAGCACTGGGTCTGACTGAGCGCCTCCAGGAGAGAGGCCCAAGCAAGACGCGCCCCAAGGAGCGTCTTGCCACATGTAAGCACTGGGTCTGACTGAGCGCCTCCAGGAGAGAAGCCCCAGCAAGACGCGCCCCGAGGAGCGTCTTGCCACATGTCAGCACTCGGTCTGACTGAGCACCTCCAGGAGAGAAGCCCAAGCAAGACGCGCCCCAAGGAGCGTCTTGCCACATGTAAGCACTGGGTCTGACTGAGCACCTCCAGGAGAGAGGCCCCAGCAAGACGCGCCCCGAGGAGCGTCTTGCCACATGTCAACAATGGGTCTGACTGAGGGCCTCCAGGAGAGAAGCCCAAGCAAGATGCGCCCCGAGGAGCGTCTTGCCACATGTCAGCACTCGGTCTGACTGAGCGACTCCAGGAGAGAGGCCCAAGCAAGACGCACCCCGGGGAGCGTCTTGACACATGTCAACACTGGGGCTGACAGAGGGCCTCCAGGAGAGAGGCCCAAGCAAGATGCGCCCCGAGGAGCGTCTTGCCACATGTAAACAATGGGTCTGACTTAGGGCCTCCAAGAGAGAAGCCCAAGCAAGACGCGCCCCGAGGAGCTTCTTGCACCATGTCATCACTGGGTCTGACTGAGCACCTCCAGGAGAGAGGCCCAAGCAAGACTCGCCCCGAGGAGCGTCTTGCCACATATCAACAATGGGTCTGACTGAGGGCCTCCATGAGAGAAGCCCAAGCAAGACGCGCCCCGAGGAGCATCTTGCCACATGTCAGCACTCAGTCTGACTGAGCGACTCCAGGAGAGAGGCCCAAGCAAGACGCACCCCGAGGAGCGTCTTGACACATGTCAACACTGGGGCTGACAGAGGGCCTCCAGGAGAGAGGCCCAAGCAAGATGCACCCCGAGGAGCGTCTTGCCACATGTCAACAATGGGTCTGACTGAGGGCCTCCAAGAGAGAAGCCCAAGCAAGACGCGCCCCGAGGAGCGTCTTGTCACGTGTCAACACTGGGACTGACTGAGCGTCTCCAGGGGAGAGGCCCAAGCAAGACGCGCCCCGGGGAGCGTCTTGCCACATGTCACCACTGGGTCTGACTGAGCGCCTCTAGGAGAGAGGCCCAAGCAAGACGCGCCCCGAGGAGCGTCTTGCCACATATCAACAATGGGTCTGACTGAGGGCCTCCATGAGAGAAGCCCAAGCAAGATGCGCCCCGAGGAGCGTCTTGCCACATGTCAGCACTCGGTCTGACTGAGCGCCTCCAGGAGAGAGGCCCAAGCAAGACGCGCCCCGAGGAGCGTCTTGCCACATATCAACAATGGGTCTGACTGAGGTCCTCCATGATAGAAGCCCAAGCAAGACGCGCCCCGAGGAGCGTCTTGTCACGTGTCAACACTGGGACTGACTGAGCGTCTCCAGGGGAGAGGCCCAAGCAAGACGCGCCCCGGGGAGCGTCTTGCCACATGTCACCACTGGGTCTGACTGAGCGCCTCTAGGAGAGAGGCCCAAGCAAGACGCGCCCCGAGGAGCGTCTTTCCACATGTTAACAATGAGTCTGACTGAGGGCCTCCAGGAGAGAAGCCCAAGCAAGTCGCGTCCCGAGGAGTGTCTTGCCACATGTCAGCACTCGGTCTGACTGAACGCCTCCAGGAGAGAAGCCCCAGCAAGACGCGCCCCGAGGAGTGTCTTGCCACATGTCAGCACTCGGTCTGACTGAACGCCTCCAGGAGAGAGGCCCCAGCAAGACGCGCCCCGAGGAGCGTCTTGCCTTATGTCAGCACTCGGTCTGACTGAGCGCCTCCAGGAGAGAGGCCCAAGCAAGACACGTCCCGAGGAGTGTCTTGCCACATGTCAACAATGAGTCTGACTGAGGGCCTCAAGGAGAGAAGCCCAAGCAAGACGCGTCCCGAGGAGTGTCTTGCCACATGTCAACAATGGGTCTGACTGAGGGCCTCCATGAGAGAAGCCCAAGCAAGACGCGCCCCGAGGAGCGTCTTGCCACATGTCAGCACTCGGTCTGACTGAGCGCCTCCAGGAGAGAGGCCCAAGCAAGACGCACCCCGAGGAGCCTCTTGACACATGTCAACACTCGGGCTGACAGAGGGCCTCCAGGAGAGAGGCCCAAGCAAGATGCGCCCCGAGGAGCGTCTTGCCACATGTAAACAATGGGTCTGACTGAGGGCCTCCAGGAGAGAAGCCCAAGCAAGACGCGCCCCGAGGAGCGTCTTGCCACATGTCAGCACTCGGTCTGACTGAGCGCCTCCAGGAGAGAGGCCCAAGCAAGACGCGCCCCGAGGAGCGTCTTGCCACATATCAACAATGGGTCTGACTGAGGGCCTCCATGAGAGAAGCCCAAGCAAGACGCGCCCCGAGGAGCGTCTTGTCACGTGTCAACACTGGGTCTGACTGAGCGTCTCCAGGAGAGAGGCCCAAGCAAGACGCGCCCCGAGGAGCGTCTTGCCACATGTAAGCACTGGGTCTGACTGAGCACCTCCTGGAGAGAGGCCCCAGCAAGACGCGCCCCGAGGAGCGTCTTGCCTTATGTCAGCACTCGGTCTGACTGAGCGCCTCCAGGAGAGAGGCCCAAGCAAGACGCGCCCCGAGGAGCGTCTTGCCACATGTCACCACTGGGTCTGACTGAGCGCCTCCAGGAGAGAGGCCCAAGCAAGACGTGCCCCGAGGAGCGTCTTGCCACATGTCAACAATGGGTCTGACTGAGGGCCTCCAGGAGAGAAGCCCAAGCAAGAAGCGTCCCGAGGAGCGTCTTGCCACATGTCAGCACTCGGTCTGACTGAACGCCTCCAGGAGAGAGGCCCAAGCAAGACGCACCCTAGGAGCGTCTTGCCACATGTCAACAATGGGTCTGACTGAGGGCCTCCAGGAGAGAAGCCCAAGCAAGACGCGCCCCGAGGAGCTTCTTGCACCATGTCAACACTGGGTCTGACTGAGCACCTCCAGGAGAGAGGCCCCAGCAAGACGCGCCCCGAGGAGCGTCTGGCCACATGTCAGCACTCTGTCTGACTGTGCGCCTCCAGGAGAGAGGCCCCAAGCAAGACGCGCCCCGAGGAGCATCTTGCCACATGTCAACAATGAGTCTGACTGAGGGCCTCCAGGAGAGAAGCCCAAGCAAGACGCGCCCCGAGGAGCGTCTTGCCACATGTCAGCACTCGGTCTGACTGAGCTCCTCCAGGAGAGAGGCCCAAGCAAGACACGCCCCGAGGAGCGTCTTGCCACATATCAACAATGGATCTGACTGAGGGCCTCCATGAGAGAAGCCCAAGCAAGACGCGCCCCGAGGAGCGTCTTGTCACATGTCACCACTGGGTCTGACTGAGCGCCTCCAGGAGAGAAGCCCCAGCAAGACGCGCCCCGAGGAGCGTCTTACCACATGTCAGCACTCGGTCTGACTGAACGCCTCCAGGAGAGAAGCCCAAGCAAGACGCGCCCCGAAGAGCTCCTTGCCACATGTCAGCACTCGGTCTGACTGAACGCCTCCAGGAGAGAAGCCCCAGCAAGACACACCCCGAGGAGCGTCTTGCCACATGTAAGCACTGGGTCTGACTGAGCGCCTCCAGGAGAGAGGCCCCAGCAAGACGCGCCTCGAGGAGCGTCTTGCCTTATGTCAGCACTCGGTCTGACTGAGCGCCTCCAGGAGAGAGGCCCAAGCAAGACGCGCCCCGAGGAGCGTCTTGCCACATGTCAACAATGGGTCTGACTGAGGGCCTCCAGGAGAGAAGCCCAAGCAAGACGCGCCCCGAGGAGCGTCTTGCCACATGTCAACAATGGGTCTGACTGAGGGCCTCCAAGAGAGAAGCCCAAGCAAGACGCGCCCCGAGGAGCGTCTTGCACCATGTCAACACTGGGTCTGACTGAGCACCTCCAGGAGAGAGGCCCAAGCAAGACGCGCCCCGAGGAGCGTCTTGACACATGTCAACACTGGGGCTGACAGAGGGCCTCCAGGAGAGAGGCCCAAGCAAGATGCGCCCCGAGGAGCGTCTTGCCACATGTAAACAATGGGTCTGACTGAGGGCCTCCAGGAGAGAAGCCCAAGCAAGACGCGCCCCGAGGAGCGTCTTGCCACATGTCAGCACTCGGTCTGACTGAGCGCCTCCAGGAGAGAGGCCCAAGCAAGACGCGCCCCGAGGAGCGTCTTGACACATGTCAACACTGGGGCTGACAGAGGGCCTCCAGGAGAGAGGCCCAAGCAAGATGCGCCCCGAGGAGCGTCTTGCCACATGTAAACAATGGGTCTGACTGAGGGCCTCCAGGAGAGAAGCCCAAGCAAGACGCGCCCCGAGGAGCTTCTTGCACCATGTCAACACTGGGTCTGACTGAGCACCTCCAGGAGAGAGGCCCCAGCAAGACGCGCCCCGAGGAGCGTCTGGCCACATGTCAGCACTCTGTCTGACTGTGCGCCTCCAGGAGAGAGGCCCCAAGCAAGACGCGCCCCGAGGAGCATCTTGCCACATGTCAACAATGAGTCTGACTGAGGGCCTCCAGGAGAGAAGCCCAAGCAAGACGCGCCCCGAGGAGCGTCTTGCCACATGTCAGCACTCGGTCTGACTGAGCTCCTCCAGGAGAGAGGCCCAAGCAAGACACGCCCCGAGGAGCGTCTTGCCACATATCAACAATGGATCTGACTGAGGGCCTCCATGAGAGAAGCCCAAGCAAGACGCGCCCCGAGGAGCGTCTTGTCACATGTCACCACTGGGTCTGACTGAGCGCCTCCAGGAGAGAAGCCCCAGCAAGACGCGCCCCGAGGAGCGTCTTACCACATGTCAGCACTCGGTCTGACTGAACGCCTCCAGGAGAGAAGCCCAAGCAAGACGCGCCCCGAAGAGCTCCTTGCCACATGTCAGCACTCGGTCTGACTGAACGCCTCCAGGAGAGAAGCCCCAGCAAGACACACCCCGAGGAGCGTCTTGCCACATGTAAGCACTGGGTCTGACTGAGCGCCTCCAGGAGAGAGGCCCCAGCAAGACGCGCCTCGAGGAGCGTCTTGCCTTATGTCAGCACTCGGTCTGACTGAGCGCCTCCAGGAGAGAGGCCCAAGCAAGACGCGCCCCGAGGAGCGTCTTGCCACATGTCAACAATGGGTCTGACTGAGGGCCTCCAGGAGAGAAGCCCAAGCAAGACGCGCCCCGAGGAGCGTCTTGCCACATGTCAACAATGGGTCTGACTGAGGGCCTCCAAGAGAGAAGCCCAAGCAAGACGCGCCCCGAGGAGCGTCTTGCACCATGTCAACACTGGGTCTGACTGAGCACCTCCAGGAGAGAGGCCCAAGCAAGACGCGCCCCGAGGAGCGTCTTGACACATGTCAACACTGGGGCTGACAGAGGGCCTCCAGGAGAGAGGCCCAAGCAAGATGCGCCCCGAGGAGCGTCTTGCCACATGTAAACAATGGGTCTGACTGAGGGCCTCCAGGAGAGAAGCCCAAGCAAGACGCGCCCCGAGGAGCGTCTTGCCACATGTCAGCACTCGGTCTGACTGAGCGCCTCCAGGAGAGAGGCCCAAGCAAGACGCGCCCCGAGGAGCGTCTTGACACATGTCAACACTGGGGCTGACAGAGGGCCTCCAGGAGAGAGGCCCAAGCAAGATGCGCCCCGAGGAGCGTCTTGCCACATGTAAACAATGGGTCTGACTGAGGGCCTCCAGGAGAGAAGCCCAAGCAAGACGCGCCCCGAGGAGCGTCTTGCCACATGTCAGCACTCGGTCTGACTGAGCGCCTCCAGGAGAGAGGCCCCAGCAAGACGCGCCCCGAGGAGCGTCTGGCCACATGTCAGCACTCTGTCTGACTGTGCACCTCCAGGAGAGAGGCCCCAAGCAAGACGCGCCCCGAGGAGCATCTTGCCACATGTCAACAATGAGTCTGACTGAGGGCCTCCAGGAGAGAAGCCCAAGCAAGACGCGCCCCGAGGAGCGTCTTGCCACATGTCAGCACTCGACTGAACGCCTCTAGGAGAGAAGCCCCAGCAAGACGCGCCCCGAGGAGCGTCTTGCCACATGTCAGCACTCGGTCTGACTGAGCTCCTCCAGGAGAGAGGCCCAAGCAAGACGCGCCCCGAGGAGCGTCTTGCCACATATCAACAATGGATCTGACTGAGGGCCTCCATGAGAGAAGCCCAAGCAAGACGCGCCCCGAGGAGCGTCTTGTCACATGTCACCACTGGGTCTGACTGAGCGCCTTCAGGAGAGAGGCCCAAGCAAGATGCGCCCCGAGGAGCGTCTTGCCAACATGTCACCACTGGGTCTGACTGAGCGCCTCCAGGAGAGAGGCCCAAGCAAGACGCGCCCCGAGGAGCGTCTTGAAACATGTCAACACTGGGGCTGACAGAGGGCCTCCAGGAGAGAGGCCCAAGCAAGATGCGCCCCGAGGAGCGTCTTGCCACATGTAAACAATGGGTCTGACTGAGGGCCTCCAGGAGAGAAGCCCAAGCAAGACGCGCCCCGAGGAGCGTCTTGCCACATGTCAGCACTCGGTCTGACTGAGCGCCTCCAGGAGAGAGGCCCCAGCAAGACGCGCCCCGAGGAGCGTCTGGCCACATGTCAGCACTCTGTCTGACTGTGCACCTCCAGGAGAGAGGCCCCAAGCAAGACGCGCCCCGAGGAGCATCTTGCCACATGTCAACAATGAGTCTGACTGAGGGCCTCCAGGAGAGAAGCCCAAGCAAGACGCGCCCCGAGGAGCGTCTTGCCACATGTCAGCACTCGACTGAACGCCTCTAGGAGAGAAGCCCCAGCAAGACGCGCCCCGAGGAGCGTCTTGCCACATGTCAGCACTCGGTCTGACTGAGCTCCTCCAGGAGAGAGGCCCAAGCAAGACGCGCCCCGAGGAGCGTCTTGCCACATATCAACAATGGATCTGACTGAGGGCCTCCATGAGAGAAGCCCAAGCAAGACGCGCCCCGAGGAGCGTCTTGTCACATGTCACCACTGGGTCTGACTGAGCGCCTTCAGGAGAGAGGCCCAAGCAAGACGCGCCCCAAGGAGCGTCTTGCCAACATGTCACCACTGGGTCTGACTGAGCGCCTCCAGGAGAGAGGCCCAAGCAAGACGCGCCCCGAGGAGCGTCTTGCCACATGTCAACAATGGGTCTGACTGTATGCCTCAATCAGAGAAGCCCAAGCAAGACGCGCCCCGAGGAGCGTCTTGCCACATGTCACCACTGGGTCTGACTGAGCGCCTCCAGGAGAGAGGCCCAAGCAAGATACGCCCCGAGGAGCGTCTTGCCACGTGTCAACACTGGGTCTGACTGAGCGTCTCCAGGAGAGAGGCCCAAGCAAGACGCGCCCCGAGGAGCGTCTTGCCACATGTCAGCACTGGGTCTGACTGAGCGCCTCCAGGAGAGAGGCCCAAGCAAGACGCGCCCCGAGGAGCGTCTTGCCACATGTAAGCACTGGGTCTGACTGAGCGCCTCCAGGAGAGAAGCCCCAGCAAGACGCGCCCCGAGGAGCGTCTTGCCACATGTCAGCACTCGGTCTGACTGAGCACCTCCAGGAGAGAAGCCCAAGCAAGACGCGCCCCGAGGAGCGTCTTGCCACATGTAAGCACTGGGTCTGACTGAGCACCTCCAGGAGAGAGGCCCCAGCAAGACGCGCCCCGAGGAGCGTCTTGCCACATGTCAACAATGGGTCTGACTGAGGGCCTCCAGGAGAGAAGCCCAAGCAAGACGCGCCCCGAGGAGCGTCTGGCCACATGTCAGCACTCTGTCTGACTGTGCGCCTCCAGGAGAGAGGCCCCAAGCAAGACGCGCCCCGAGGAGCATCTTGCCACATGTCAACAATGAGTCTGACTGAGGGCCTCCAGGAGAGAAGCCCAAGCAAGACGCGCCCCGAGGAGCGTCTTGCCACATGTCAGCACTCGGTCTGACTGAACGCCTCCAGGAGAGAAGCCCCAGCAAGACGCGCCCCGAGGAGCGTCTTGCCACATGTTAGCACTCGGTCTGACTGAGCTCCTCCAGGAGAGAGGCCCAAGCAAGACACGCCCCGAGGAGCGTCTTGCCACATATCAACAATGGATCTGACTGAGGGCCTCCATGAGAGAAGCCCAAGCAAGACGCGCCCCGAGGAGCGTCTTGTCACATGTCACCACTGGGTCTGACTGAGCGCCTCCAGGAGAGAAGCCCCAACAAGACGCGCCCCGAGGAGCGTCTTACCACATGTCAGCACTCGGTCTGACTGAACGCCTCCAGGAGAGAAGCCCAAGCAAGACGCGCCCCGAAGAGCTCCTTGCCACATGTCAGCACTCGGTCTGACTGAACGCCTCCAGGAGAGAAGCCCCAGCAAGACACACCCCGAGGAGCGTCTTGCCACATGTAAGCACTGGGTCTGACTGAGCGCCTCCAGGAGAGAGGCCCCAGCAAGACGCGCCCCGAGGAGCGTCTTGCCTTATGTCAGCACTCGGTCTGACTGAGCGCCTCCAGGAGAGAGGCCCAAGCAAGACGCGCCCCGAGGAGCGTCTTGCCACATGTCAACAATGGGTCTGACTGAGGGCCTCCAGGAGAGAAGCCCAAGCAAGACGCGCCCCGAGGAGCGTCTTGCCACATGTCAACAATGGGTCTGACTGAGGGCCTCCAAGAGAGAAGCCCAAGCAAGACGCGCCCCGAGGAGCGTCTTGCACCATGTCAACACTGGGTCTGACTGAGCACCTCCAGGAGAGAGGCCCAAGCAAGACGCGCCCCGAGGAGCGTCTTGACACATGTCAACACTGGGGCTGACAGAGGGCCTCCAGGAGAGAGGCCCAAGCAAGATGCGCCCCGAGGAGCGTCTTGCCACATGTAAACAATGGGTCTGACTGAGGGCCTCCAGGAGAGAAGCCCAAGCAAGACGCGCCCCGAGGAGCGTCTTGCCACATGTCAGCACTCGGTCTGACTGAGCGCCTCCAGGAGAAAGGCCCCAGCAAGACGCGCCCCGAGGAGCGTCTGGCCACATGTCAGCACTCTGTCTGACTGTGCACCTCCAGGAGAGAGGCCCCAAGCAAGACGCGCCCCGAGGAGCATCTTGCCACATGTCAACAATGAGTCTGACTGAGGGCCTCCAGGAGAGAAGCCCAAGCAAGACGCGCCCCGAGGAGCGTCTTGCCACATGTCAGCACTCGATTGAACGCCTCTAGGAGAGAAGCCCCAGCAAGACGCGCCCCGAGGAGCGTCTTGCCACATGTCAGCACTCGGTCTGACTGAGCTCCTCCAGGAGAGAGGCCCAAGCAAGACGCGCCCCGAGGAGCGTCTTGCCACATATCAACAATGGATCTGACTGAGGGCCTCCATGAGAGAAGCCCAAGCAAGACGCGCCCCGAGGAGCGTCTTGTCACATGTCACCACTGGGTCTGACTGAGCGCCTTCAGGAGAGAGGCCCAAGCAAGACGCGCCCCGAGGAGCGTCTTGCCAACATGTCACCACTGGGTCTGACTGAGCGCCTCCAGGAGAGAGGCCCAAGCAAGACGCGCCCCGAGGAGCGTCTTGCCACATGTCAACAATGGGTCTGACTGTATGCCTCAATCAGAGAAGCCCAAGCAAGACGCGCCCCGAGGAGCGTCTTGCCACATGTCACCACTGGGTCTGACTGAGCGCCTCCAGGAGAGAGGCCCAAGCAAGATACGCCCCGAGGAGCGTCTTGCCACGTGTCAACACTGGGTCTGACTGAGCGTCTCCAGGAGAGAGGCCCAAGCAAGACGCGCCCCGAGGAGCGTCTTGCCACATGTCAGCACTGGGTCTGACTGAGCGCCTCCAGGAGAGAGGCCCAAGCAAGACGCGCCCCGAGGAGCGTCTTGCCACATGTAAGCACTGGGTCTGACTGAGCGCCTCCAGGAGAGAAGCCCCAGCAAGACGCGCCCCGAGGAGCGTCTTGCCACATGTCAGCACTCGGTCTGACTGAGCACCTCCAGGAGAGAAGCCCAAGCAAGACGCGCCCCGAGGAGCGTCTTGCCACATGTAAGCACTGGGTCTGACTGAGCACCTCCAGGAGAGAGGCCCCAGCAAGACGCGCCCCGAGGAGCGTCTTGCCACATGTCAACAATGGGTCTGACTGAGGGCCTCCAGGAGAGAAGCCCAAGCAAGACGCGCCCCGAGGAGCGTCTTGCCACATGTCAGCACTCGGTCTGACTGAGCGACTCCAGGAGAGAGGCCCAAGCAACACGCACCCCGGGGAGCGTCTTGACACATGTCAACACTGGGGCTGACAGAGGGCCTCCAGGAGAGAGGCCCAAGCAAGATGCGCCCCGAGGAGCGTCTTGCCACATGTAAACAATGGGTCTGACTTAGTACCTCCAAGAGAGAAGCCCAAGCAAGACGCGCCCCGAGGAGCGTCTTGCACCATGTCAACACTGGGTCTGACTGAGCACCTCCAGGAGAGAGGCCCAAGCAAGACTCGCCCCGAGGAGCGTCTTGCCACATATCAACAATGGGTCTGACTGAGGGCCTCCATGAGAGAAGCCCAAGCAAGACGCGCCCCGAGGAGCATCTTGCCACATGTCAGCACTCAGTCTGACTGAGCGACTCCAGGAGAGAGGCCCAAGCAAGACGCACCCCGAGGAGCGTCTTGACACATGTCAACACTGGGGCTGACAGAGGGCCTCCAGGAGAGAGGCCCAAGCAAGATGCGCCCCGAGGAGCGTCTTGCCACATGTCAACAATGGGTCTGACTGAGGGCCTCCAAGAGAGAAGCCCAAGCAAGACGCGCCCCGAGGAGCGTCTTGTCACGTGTCAACACTGGGACTGACTGAGCGTCTCCAGGGGAGAGGCCCAAGCAAGACGCGCCCCGGGGAGCGTCTTGCCACATGTCACCACTGGGTCTGACTGAGCGCCTCTAGGAGAGAGGCCCAAGCAAGACGCGCCCCGAGGAGCGTCTTGCCACATGTCAACAATGAGTCTGACTGAGGGCCTCCAGGAGAGAAGCCCAAGCACGTCGCGTCCCGAGGAGTGTCTTGCCACATGTCAGCACTCGGTCTGACTGAACGCCTCCAGGAGAGAAGCCCCAGCAAGACGCGCCCCGAGGAGTGTCTTGCCACATGTCAGCACTCGGTCTGACTGAACGCCTCCAGGAGAGAGGCCCCAGCAAGACGCGCCCCGAGGAGCGTCTTGCCTTATGTCAGCACTCGGTCTGACTGAGCGCCTCCAGGAGAGAGGCCCAAGCAAGACGCGTCCCGAGGAGTGTCTTGCCACATGTCAACAATGAGTCTGACTGAGGGCCTCCAGGAGAGAAGCCCAAGCAAGACGCGTCCCGAGGAGTGTCTTGCAACATGTCAACAATGGGTCTGACTGAGGGCCTCCAGGAGAGAAGCCCAAGCAAGACGCGCCCCGAGGAGCGTCTTGCCACATGTCAGCACTCGGTCTGACTGAGCGCCTCCAGGAGAGAAGCCCCAGCAAGACGCGCCCCGAGGAGCGTCTGGCCACATGTCAGCACTCTGTCTGACTGTGCGCCTCCAGGAGAGAGGCCCCAAGCAAGACGCGCTCCGAGGAGTATCTTGCCACATGTCAACAATGAGTCTGACTGAGGGCCTCCAGGAGAGAAGCCCAAGCAAGACGCGCCCCGAGGAGCGTCTTGCCACATGTCAGCACTCGGTCTGACTGAACGCCTCCAGGAGAGAAGCCCCAGCAAGACGCGCCCCGAGGAGCGTCTTGCCACATGTCAGCACTCGGTCTGACTGAGCTCCTCCAGGAGAGAGGCCCAAGCAAGACGCGCCCCGAGGAGCGTCTTGCCACATATCAACAATGGGTCTGACTGAGGGCCTCCATGAGAGAAGCCCAAGCAAGACGCGCCCCGAGGAGCGTCTTGTCACGTGTCAACACTGGGTCTGACTGAGCGTCTCCAGGAGAGAGGCCCAAGCAAGACGCGCCCCGAGGAGCGTCTTGCCACATGTCAGCACTCGGTCTGACTGAGCTCCTCCAGGAGAGAGGCCCAAGCAAGACGCGCCCCGAGGAGCGTCTTGCCACATATCAACAATGGATCTGACTGAGGGCCTCCATGAGAGAAGCCCAAGCAAGACGCGCCCCGAGGAGCGTCTTGCCACATGTCAGCACTCGGTCTGACTGAGCTCCTCCAGGAGAGAGGCCCAAGCAAGACGCGCCCCGAGGAGCGTCTTGCCACATATCAACAATGGATCTGACTGAGGGCCTCCACGAGAGAAGCCCAAGCAAGACGCGCCCCGAGGAGCGTCTTGTCACATGTCACCACTGGGTCTGACTGAGCGCCTCCAGGAGAGAGGCCCAAGCAAGACCCGCCCCGAGGAGCGTCTTGCCAACATGTCACCACTGGGTCTGACTGAGCGCCTCCAGGAGAGAGGCCCAAGCAAGACGCGCCCCGAGGAGCGTCTTGCCACATGTCAACAATGGGTCTGACTGAGGGCCTCAATCAGAGAAGCCCAAGCAAGACGCGCCCCGAGGAGCGTCTTGCCACATGTCAGCACTGGGTCTGACTGAGCGCCTCCAGGAGAGAGGCCCAAGCAAGACGCGCCCCGAGGAGCGTCTTGCCACATGTAAGCACTGGGTCTGACTGAGCGCCTCCAGGAGAGAAGCCCCAGCAAGACGCGCCCCGAGGAGCGTCTTGCCACATGTCAGCACTCGGTCTGACTGAGCACCTCCAGGAGAGAAGCCCAAGCAAGACGCGCCCCGAGGAGCGTCTTGCCACATGTAGCACTCGGTCTGACTGAACGCCTCCAGGAGAGAAGCCCCAGCAAGACACGCCCCGAGGAGCGTCTTGCCACATGTAAGCACTGGGTCTGACTGAGCACCTCCAGGAGAGAGGCCCCAGCAAGACGCGCCCCGAGGAGCGTCTTGCCTTATGTCAGCACTCGGTCTGACTGAGCGCCTCCAGGAGAGAGGCCCAAGCAAGACGCGCCCCGCGGAGCGTCTTGCCACATGTCAACAATGGGTCTGACTGAGGGCCTCCATGAGAGAAGCCCAAGCAAGACGCGCCCCGAGGAGCGTCTTGCCACATGTCAGCACTCGGTCTGACTGAGCGACTCCAGGAGAGAGGCCCAAGCAAGACGCACCCCGGGGAGCGTCTTGACACATGTCAACACTGGGGCTGACAGAGTGCCTCCAGGAGAGAGGCCCAAGCAAGATGCGCCCCGAGGAGCGTCTTGCCACATGTAAACAATGGGTCTGACTGAGGGCCTCCAAGAGAGAAGCCCAAGCAAGACGCGCCCCGAGGAGCGTCTTGCACCATGTCAACACTGGGTCTGACTGAGCACCTCCAGGAGAGAGGCCCAAGCAAGACTCGCCCCGAGGAGCGTCTTGCCACATATCAACAATGGGTCTGACTGAGGGCCTCCAAGAGAGAAGCCCAAGCAAGACGCGCCCCGAGGAGCATCTTGCCACATGTCAGCACTCAGTCTGACTGAGCGACTCCAGGAGAGAGGCCCAAGCAAGACGCACCCCGAGGAGCGTCTTGACACATGTCAACACTGGGGCTGACAGAGGGCCTCCAGGAGAGAGGCCCAAGCAAGATGCGCCCCGAGGAGCGTCTTGCCACATGTCAACAATGGGTCTGACTGAGGGCCTCCAAGAGAGAAGCCCAAGCAAGACGCGCCCCGAGGAGCGTCTTGCACCATGTCAACACTGGGTCTGACTGAGCACCTCCAGGAGAGAGGCCCAAGCAAGACTCGCCCCGAGGAGCGTCTTGCCACATATCAACAATGGGTCTGACTGAGGGCCTCCATGAGAGAAGCCCAAGCAAGACGCGCCCCGAGGAGCGTCTTGCCACATGTCAGCACTCGGTCTGACTGAGCGACTCCAGGAGAGAGGCCCAAGCAAGACGCACCCCGGGGAGCGTCTTGACACATGTCAACACTGGGGCTGACAGAGTGCCTCCAGGAGAGAGGCCCAAGCAAGATGCGCCCCGAGGAGCGTCTTGCCACATGTAAACAATGGGTCTGACTGAGGGCCTCCAAGAGAGAAGCCCAAGCAAGACGCGCCCCGAGGAGCGTCTTGCACCATGTCAACACTGGGTCTGACTGAGCACCTCCAGGAGAGAGGCCCAAGCAAGACTCGCCCCGAGGAGCGTCTTGCCACATATCAACAATGGGTCTGACTGAGGGCCTCCATGAGAGAAGCCCAAGCAAGACGCGCCCCGAGGAGCATCTTGCCACATGTCAGCACTCAGTCTGACTGAGCGACTCCAGGAGAGAGGCCCAAGCAAGACGCACCCCGAGGAGCGTCTTGACACATGTCAACACTGGGGCTGACAGAGGGCCTCCAGGAGAGAGGCCCAAGCAAGATGCGCCCCGAGGAGCGTCTTGCCACATGTCAACAATGGGTCTGACTGAGGGCCTCCAAGAGAGAAGCCCAAGCAAGACGCGCCCCGAGGAGCGTCTTGCACCATGTCAACACTGGGTCTGACTGAGCACCTCCAGGAGAGAGGCCCAAGCAAGACTCGCCCCGAGGAGCGTCTTGCCACATATCAACAATGGGTCTGACTGAGGGCCTCCATGAGAGAAGCCCAAGCAAGACGCGCCCCGAGGAGCGTCTTGCCACATGTCAGCACTCGGTCTGACTGAGCGCCTCCAGGAGAGAGGCCCAAGCAAGACGCGCCCCGAGGAGCGTCTTGCCACATATCAACAATGGGTCTGACTGAGGTCCTCCATGAGAGAAGCCCAAGCAAGACGCGCCCCGAGGAGCGTCTTGTCACGTGTCAACACTGGGACTGACTGAGCGTCTCCAGGGGAGAGGCCCAAGCAAGACGCGCCCCGGGGAGCGTCTTGCCACATGTCACCACTGGGTCTGACTGAGCGCCTCTAGGAGAGAGGCCCAAGCAAGACGCGCCCCGAGGAGCGTCTTGCCACATGTCAACAATGAGTCTGACTGAGGGCCTCCAGGAGAGAAGCCCAAGCAAGTCGCGTCCCGAGGAGTGTCTTGCCACATGTCAGCACTCGGTCTGACTGAACGCCTCCAGGAGAGAAGCCCCAGCAAGACGCGCCCCGAGGAGTGTCTTGCCACATGTCAGCACTCGGTCTGACTGAACGCCTCCAGGAGAGAGGCCCCAGCAAGACGCGCCCCGAGGAGCGTCTTGCCTTATGTCAGCACTCGGTCTGACTGAGCGCCTCCAGGAGAGAGGCCCAAGCAAGACGCGTCCCGAGGAGTGTCTTGCCACATGTCAACAATGAGTCTGACTGAGGGCCTCAAGGAGAGAAGCCCAAGCAAGACGCGTCCCGAGGAGTGTCTTGCCACATGTCAACAATGGGTCTGACTGAGGGCCTCCATGAGAGAAGCCCAAGCAAGACGCGCCCCGAGGAGCGTCTTGCCACATGTCAGCACTCGGTCTGACTGAGCGCCTCCAGGAGAGAGGCCCAAGCAAGACGCACCCCGAGGAGCGTCTTGACACATGTCAACACTCGGGCTGACAGAGGGCCTCCAGGAGAGAGGCCCAAGCAAGATGCGCCCCGAGGAGCGTCTTGCCACATGTAAACAATGGGTCTGACTGAGGGCCTCCAGGAGAGAAGCCCAAGCAAGACGCGCCCCGAGGAGCGTCTTGCCACATGTCAGCACTCGGTCTGACTGAGCGCCTCCAGGAGAGAGGCCCAAGCAAGACGCGCCCCGAGGAGCGTCTTGCCACATATCAACAATGGGTCTGACTGAGGGCCTCCATGAGAGAAGCCCAAGCAAGACGCGCCCCGAGGAGCGTCTTGTCACGTGTCAACACTGGGTCTGACTGAGCGTCTCCAGGAGAGAGGCCCAAGCAAGACGCGCCCCGAGGAGCGTCTTGCCACATGTAAGCACTGGGTCTGACTGAGCACCTCCTGGAGAGAGGCCCCAGCAAGACGCGCCCCGAGGAGCGTCTTGCCTTATGTCAGCACTCGGTCTGACTGAGCGCCTCCAGGAGAGAGGCCCAAGCAAGACGCGCCCCGAGGAGCGTCTTGCCACATGTCACCACTGGGTCTGACTGAGCGCCTCCAGGAGAGAGGCCCAAGCAAGACGTGCCCCGAGGAGCGTCTTGCCACATGTCAACAATGGGTCTGACTGAGGGCCTCCAGGAGAGAAGCCCAAGCAAGAAGCGTCCCGAGGAGCGTCTTGCCACATGTCAACAATGGGTCTGACTGAGGGCCTCCAGGAGAGAAGCCCAAGCAAGATGCGCCCAAAGGAGCGTCTTGCCACATGTAAACAATGGGTCTGACTGAGGGCCTCCAGGAGAGAAGCCCAAGCAAGACGCGCCCCGAGGAGCGTCTTGCCACATGTCAGCACTCGGTCTGACTGAGCGCCTCCAGGAGAGAGGCCCAAGCAAGACGCGCACCGAGGAGCGTCTTGCCACATATCAACAATGGGTCTGACTGAGGGCCTCCATGAGAGAAGCCCAAGCAAGACGCGCCCCGAGGAGCGTCTTGCCACATGTCAGCACTCGGTCTGACTGAACGCCTCCAGGAGAGAGGCCCAAGCAAGACGCGCCCCGAGGAGCGTCTTGCCACATGTCAACAATGGGTCTGACTGAGGGCCTCCAGGAGAGAAGCCCAAGCAAGATGCGCCCAAAGGAGCGTCTTGCCACATGTAAACAATGTGTCTGACTGAGGGCCTCCAGGAGAGAAGCCCAAGCAAGACGCGCCCCGAGGAGCGTCTTGCCACATGTCAGCACTCGGTCTGACTGAGCGCCTCCAGGAGAGAGGCCCAAGCAAGACGCGCCCCGAGGAGCGTCTTGCCACATATCAACAATGGGTCTGACTGAGGGCCTCCATGAGAGAAGCCCAAGCAAGACGCGCCCCGAGGAGCGTCTTGCCACGTGTCACCACTGGGTCTGACTGAGCGCCTTCAGGAGAGAGGCCCAAGCAAGACGCGCCCCGAGGAGCGTCTTGCCACGTGTCAACACTGGGTCTGACTGAGCGCCTCCAGGAGAGAGGCCCAAGCAAGACGTGCCCCGAGGAGCGTCTTGCCACATGTCAGCACTCGGTCTGACTGAGCGCCTCCAGGAGAGAGGCCCAAGCAAGACGCGCCCCGAGGAGCGTCTTGCCACATATCAACAATGGGTCTGACTGAGGGCCTCCATGAGAGAAGCCCAAGCAAGACGCGCCCCGAGGAGCGTCTTGTCACGTGTCAACGCTGGGTCTGACTGAGCGTCTCCAGGAGAGAGGCCCAAGCAAGACGCGCCCCGAGGAGCGTCTTGCCACATGTAAGCACTGGGTCTGACTGAGCACCTCCTGGAGAGAGGCCCCAGCAAGACGCGCCCCGAGGAGCGTCTTGCCTTATGTCAGCACTCGGTCTGACTGAGCGCCTCCAGGAGAGAGGCCCAAGCAAGACACGCCCCGAGGAGCGTCTTGCCACATGTCACCACTGGGTCTGACTGAGCGCCTCCAGGAGAGAGGCCCAAGCAAGACGTGCCCCGAGGAGCGTCTTGCCACATGTCAACAATGGGTCTGACTGAGGGCCTCCAGGAGAGAAGCCCAAGCAAGAAGCGTCCCGAGGAGCGTCTTGCCACATGTCAGCACTCGGTCTGACTGAACGCCTCCAGGAGAGAGGCCCAAGCAAGACGCGCCCTAGGAGCGTCTTGCCACATGTCAACAATGGGTCTGACTGAGGGCCTCCAGGAGAGAAGCCCAAGCAAGATGCGCCCAAAGGAGCGTCTTGCCACATGTAAACAATGGGTCTGACTGAGGGCCTCCAGGAGAGAAGCCCAAGCAAGACGCGCCCCGAGGAGCGTCTTGCCACATGTCAGCACTCGGTCTGACTGAGCGCCTCCAGGAGAGAGGCCCAAGCAAGACGCGCCCCGAGGAGCGTCTTGCCACATATCAACAATGGGTCTGACTGAGGGCCTCCATGAGAGAAGCCCAAGCAAGACGCGCCCCGAGGAGCGTCTTGCCACATGTCACCACTGGGTCTGACTGAGCGCCTCAAGGAGAGAGGCCCAAGCAAGACGCGCCCCGAGGAGCGTCTTGCCACGTGTCAACACTGGGTCTGACTGAGCGCCTCCAGGAGAGAGGCCCAAGCAAGACGTGCCCCGAGGAGCGTCTTGCCACATGTCAACAATGGGTCTGACTGAGGGCCTCCAGGAGAGAAGCCCAAGCAAGAAGCGTCCCGAGGAGTGTCTTGCCACATGTCAGCACTCGGTCTGACTGAACGCCTCCAGGAGAGAGGCCCAAGCAAGACGCGCCCCGAGGAGCGTCTTGCCACATGTCAACAATGGGTCTGACTGAGGGCCTCCAGGAGAGAAGCCCAAGCAAGATGCGCCCAAAGGAGCGTCTTGCCACATGTAAACAATGGGTCTGACTGAGGGCCTCCAGGAGAGAAGCCCAAGCAAGACGCGCCCCGAGGAGCGTCTTGCCACATGTCAGCACTCGGTCTGACTGAGCGCCTCCAGGAGAGAGGCCCAAGCAAGACGCGCCCCGAGGAGCGTCTTGCCACATATCAACAATGGGTCTGACTGAGGGCCTCCATGAGAGAAGCCCAAGCAAGACGCGCCCCGAGGAGCGTCTTGCCACATGTCACCACTGGGTCTGACTGAGCGCCTTCAGGAGAGAGGCCCAAGCAAGATGCGCCCCGAGGAGCGTCTTGCCACGTGTCAACACTGGGTCTGACTGAGCGCCTCCAGGAGAGAGGCCCAAGCAAGACGCGCCCCGAGGAGCGTCTTGCCACATGTAAGCACTGGGTCTGACTGAGCGCCTCCAGGAGAGAGGCCCAAGCAAGACGCACCCCGAGGAGCGTCTTGACACATGTCAACACTGGGGCTGACAGAGGGCCTCCAGGAGAGAGGCCCAAGCAAGATGCGCCCCGAGGAGCGTCTTGCCACATGTAAACAATGGGTCTGACTGAGGGCCTCCAGGAGAGAAGCCCAAGCAAGACGCACCCCGAGGAGCGTCTTGCCACATGTCAGCACTCGGTCTGACTGAGCGCCTCCAGGAGAGAGGCCCAAGCAAGACGCGCCCCGAGGAGCGTCTTGCCACATATCAACAATGGGTCTGACTGAGGGCCTCCATGAGAGAAGCCCAAGCAAGACGCGCCCAGAGGAGCGTCTTGTCACGTGTCAACACTGGTTCTGACTGAGCGTCTCCAGGAGAGAGGCCCAAGAAAGACGCGCCCCGAGGAGCGTCTTGCCACATGTCACCACTGGGTCTGACTGAGCGCCTCCAGGAGAGAGGCCCAAGCAAGACGCGCCCCGAGGAGCGTCTTGCCACATGTAAGCAATGGGTCTGACTGAGCGCCTCCAGGAGAGAGGCCCCAGCAAGACGCGCCCCGAGGAGCGTCTTGCCTTATGTCAGCACTCGGTCTGACTGAGCGCCTCCAGGAGAGAGGCCCAAGCAAGACGCGCCCCGAGGAGCGTCTTGCCACATGTCAACAATGGGTCTGACTGAGGGCCTCCAGGAGAGAAGCCCAAGCCAGACGCGGCCCGGGGAGCGTCTTGCCACATGTCAACAATGGGTCTGACTGAGGGCCTCCAAGAGAGAAGCCCAAGCAAGACGCGCCCCGAGGAGCGTCTTGCACCATGTCAACACTGGGTCTGACTGAGCACCTCCAGGAGAGAGGCCCAAGCAAGACTCGCCCCGAGGAGCGTCTTGCCACATATCAACAATGGGTCTGACTGAGGGCCTCCATGAGAGAAGCCCAAGCAAGACGCGCCCCGAGGAGCGTCTTGCCACATGTCAGCACTCGGTCTGACTGAGCGCCTCCAGGAGAGAGGCCCAAGAAAGACGCGCCCCGAGGAGCGTCTTGCCACATATCAACAATGGGTCTGACTGAGGGCCTCCATGAGAGAAGCCCAAGCAAGACGCGCCCCGAGGAGCGTCTTGTCACATGTCACCACTGGTTCTGACTGAGCGCCTCCAGGAGAGAGGCCCAAGCAAGATGCGCCCCGAGGAGCGTCTTGCCACATGTCACCACTGGGTCTGACTGAGCGCCTCCAGGAGAGAGGCCCAAGCAAAACGCGCCCCGAGGAGCGTCTTGCCACATATCAACAATGGGGCTGACAGAGGGCCTCCAGGAGAGAGGCCCAAGCAAGACGCTCCCGAGGAGTGTCTTGCCACATGTCACCACTGGGTCTGACTGAGCGCCTCCAGGAGAGAGGCCCAAGCAAGACGCGCCCCGAGGAGCGTCATGCCACATGTCACTACTCAGTCTGACTGAGCGCCTCCAGGAGAGAGGCCCAAGCAAGACGCGCCCCGAGGAGCGTCTTACCACGTATCAACACTGGGTCTGATTGAGGGCCTCCAGGAGAGAGGCCCAAGCAAGACGCGCCCCGAGGAGCGTCTTGCCACGTGTCACCACTGGGTCTGATTGAGCGCCTCCAGGAGAGAGGCCACAGCAAGACGCGCCCCGAGGAGCATCTTGCCTTATGTCAGCACTCGGTCTGACTGAGCGCCTCCAGGAGAGAGGCCCAAGCAAGACGCGCCCCGAGGAGCGTCTTGCCACATGTCAACAATGAGTCTGACTGAGCGCCTCCAGGAGAGAGGCCCCAGCAAGACGCGCCCCGAGGAGCGTCTGGCCACATGTCATCGTTCTGTCTGACTGTGCGCCTCCAGGAGAGAGGCCCCAAGCAAGACGCGCCCCGAGGAGCATCTTGTCACATGTCAACAATGAGTCTGACTGAGGGCCTCCAGGAGAGAAGCCCAAGCAAGACGCGCCCCGAGGAGCGTCTTGCCACATGTCAGCACTCGGTCTGACTGAACGCCTCTAGGAGAGAAGCCCCAGCAAGACGCGCCCCGAGGAGCGTCTTGCCACATGTCAGCACTCGGTCTGACTGAGCTCCTCCAGGAGAGAGGCCCAAGCAAGACGCGCCCCGAGGAGCGTCTTGCCACATATCAACAATGGATCTGACTGAGGGCCTCCATGAGAGAAGCCCAAGCAAGACGCGCCCCGAGGAGCGTCTTGTCACATGTCACCACTGGGTCTGACTGAGCGCCTCCAGGAGAGAGGCCCAAGCAAGACGCGCCCCGAGGAGTGTCTTGCCACATGTCACCACTGGGTCTGACTGAGCGCCTCCAGGAGAGAGGCCCAAGCAAGACGCGCCCCGAGGAGCGTCTTGCCACATGTCAACAATGAGTCTGACTGAGGGCCTCCAGGAGAGAAGCCCAAGCAAGACGCGTCCCGAGGAGCGCCTTGCCACATGTCAGCACTCGGTCTGACTGAACGCCTCCAGAAGAGAAGCCCCAGCAAGACGCGCCCCGAGGAGCGTCTTGCCACATGTAAGCACTGGGTCTGACTGAGCGCCTCCAGGAGAGAGGCCCCAGCAAGACGCGCCCCGAGGAGCGTCTTGCCTTATGTCAGCACTCGGTCTGACTGAGCGCCTCCAGGAGAGAGGCCCAAGCAAGACGCGCCCCGAGGAGCGTCTTGCCACATGTCAACAATGGGTCTGACTGAGGGCCTCCAGGAGAGAAGCCCAAGCAAGATGCGCCCAAAGGAGCGTCTTGCCACATGTAAACAATGGGTCTGACTGAGGGCCTCCAGGAGAGAAGCCCAAGCAAGACGCGCCCCTAGGAGCGTCTTACCACATGTCAGCACTCGGTCTGACTGAACGCCTCCAGGAGAGAAGCCCAAGCAAGACGCGCCCCGAGGAGCGTCTTGCCAAATGTCAGCACTCTGTCTGACTGAACGCCTCCAGGAGAGAAGCCCCAGCAAGACACGCCCCGAGGAGCGTCTTGCCACATGTAAGCACTGGGTCTGACTGAGCGCCTCCAGGAGAGAGGCCCCAGCAAGACGCGCCCCGAGGAGCGTCTTGCCTTATGTCAGCACTCGTTCTGACTGAGCGCCTCCAGGAGAGAGGCCCAAGCAAGACGCGCCCCGCGGAGCGTCTTGCCACATGTCAACAATGGGTCTGACTGAGGGCCTCCAGGAGAGAAGCCCAAGCAAGACGCGCCCCGAGGAGCGTCTTGCCACATGTCAACAATTGGTCTGACTGAGCGCCTCCAGGAGAGAGGCCCAAGCAAGACGTGCCCCGAGGAGCGTCTTGCCACATGTCAACAATGGGTCTGACTGAGGGCCTCCAGGAGAGAAGCCCAAGCAAGAAGCGTCCCGAGGAGCGTCTTGCCACATGTCAGCACTCGGTCTGACTGAACGCCTCCAGGAGAGAAGCCCCAGCAAGACGCGCCCCGAGGAGCGTCTTGCCACATGTAAGCACTGGGTCTGACTGAGCGCCTCCAGGAGAGAGGCCCAAGCAAGACGCGCCCCGAGGAGCGTCTTGCCACATGTCAACAATGGGTCTGACTGAGGGCCTCCAGGAGAGAAGCCCAAGCAAGATGCGCCCAAAGGAGCGTCTTGCCACATGTAAACAATGGGTCTGACTGAGGGCCTCCAGGAGAGAAGCCCAAGCAAGACACCCCCTGAGGAGCGTCTTGCCACATGTCAGCACTCGGTCTGACTGAGCGCCTCCAGGAGAGAGGCCCAAGCAAGACGCGCCCCGAGGAGCGTCTTGCCACATATCAACAATGGGTCTGACTGAGGGCCTCCATGAGAGAAGCCCAAGCAAGACGCGCCCCGAGGAGCGTCTTGCCACGTGTCACCACTGGGTCTGACTGAGCGCCTCCAGGAGAGAGGCCCAAGCAAGACGCGCCCCGAGGAGCGTCTTGCCACGTGTCAACACTGGGTCTGACTGAGCGTCTCCAGGAGAGAGGCCCAAGCAAGACGCGCCCCGAGGAGCGTCTTGCCACGTGTCAGCACTGGGTCTGACTGAGCGCCTCCAGGAGAGAGGCCCAAGCAAGACGCGACCCGAGGAGCGTCTTGCCACATGTAAGCACTGGGTCTGACTGAGCGCCTCCGGGAGAGAAGTCCCAGCAAGACGCGCCCCGAGGAGCGTCTTGCCACATGTCAGCACTCGGTCTGACTGAGCGCCTCCAGGAGAGAGGCCCAAGCAAGACGCACCCCAAGGAGCGTCTTGCCACATTTCAACAATGGGTCTGACTGAGGGCCTCCAGGAGAGAAGCCCAAGCAAGATGCGCCCCGAGGAGCGTCTTGCCACATGTCAACACTGGGTCTGACTGAGCACCTCCAGGAGAGAGGCCCAAGCAAGACGCACCCCGAGGAGAGTCTTGCCACATGTCAACACTGGGTCTGACTGAGCACCTCCAGGAGAGAGGCCCAAGCAAGACGCGCCCCGAGGAGCGTCTTGCCACATGTCAACACTGGGTCTGACAGAGGGCCTCCAGGAGAGAGGCCCAAGCAAGACGCGCCCTGAGGAGCGTCTTGCCACATGTCAACAATGAGTCTGACTGAGGGCCTCCAGGAGAGAAGCCCAAGCAAGACGCGCCCCGAGGAGTGTCTTGCCACATGTCAGCACTCGGTCTGACTGAGCGCCTCCAGGAGAGAGGCCCAAGCAAGATGCGCCCCGAGGAGCGTCTTGCCACATGTCAACAATGGGTCTGACTGAGGGCCTCCAGGAGAGAAGCCCAAGCAAGACGCGCCCTGAGGAGCGTCTTGCTGCATGTCAGCACTCGGTCTGACTGAGCGCCTCCAGGAGAGAGGCCCAAGCAAGACGCGCCCCGAGGAGCGTCTTGCCACATGTCAACAATGGGTCTGAACTTAGGGCCTCCAGGAGAGAAGCCCAAGCAAGACGCGCCCCGAGGAGCGTCTTGCCACAAGTCAGCACTCTGTCTGTCTGTGCGCCTCCAGGAGAGAGGCCCAAGCAAGACGCGCCCCGAGGAGCGTCTTGCCACATGTCAACAATGAGTCTGACTGAGGGCCTCCAGGAGAGAAGCCCAAGCAAGACGAGCCCCGAGGAGCGTCTTGCCACATGTCAGCACTCGGTCTGACTGAACGCCTCCAGGAGAGAAGCCCCAGCAAGACGCGCCCCGAGGAGCGTCTTGTCACATGTCAACACTGGGTCTGACTGAGCGCCTCCAGGAGAGAAGCCCCAGCAAGACGCGCCCCGAGGAGCGTCTGGCCACGTGTCAGCACTCTGTCTGACTGTGCACCTCCAGGAGAGAGGCCCCAAGCAAGACGCGCCCCGAGGAGCGTCTTGCCACGTGTCAACACTGGGTCTGACTGAGCGTCTCCTGGAGAGAGGCCCAAGCAAGACGCGCCCCGAGGAGCGTCTTGCCACATGTCACCACTGGGTCTGACTGAGCGCCTCCAGGAGAGAGGCCCAAGCAAGACGTGCCCCTAGGAGCGTCTTGCCACATGTAAGCACTGGGTCTGACTGAGCGCCTCCAGGAGAGAAGCCCCAGCAAGACGCGCCCCGAGGAGCGTCTTACCACATGTCAGCACTCGGTCTGACTGAACGCCTCCAGGAGAGAAGCCCAAGCAAGACGCGCCCCGAGGAGCTCCTTGCCACATGTCAGCACTTGGTCTGACTGAACGCCTCCAGGAGAGAAGCCCCAGCAAGACACACCCCGAGGAGCATCTTGCCACATGTAAGCACTGGGTCTGACTGAGCGCCTCCAGGAGAGAGGCCCCAGCAAGACGCGCCCCGAGGAGAATCTTGCCTTATGTCAGCACTCGGTCTGACTGAGCGCCTCCAGGAGAGAGGCCCAAGCAAGACGCGCCCCGAGGAGCATGTTGCCACATGTCAACAATGGGTCTGACAGAGGGCCTCCAGGAGAGAGGCCCAAGCAAGACGCGCCCCGAGGAGCGTCTTACCACATGTCAACAATGGGTCTGACTGAACGCCTCGAGGAGAGAAGCCCAAGCAAGACGCGCCCCGAGGAGCTCCTTGCCACATGTCAGCACTGGGTCTGACTGACCACCTCCAGGAGAGAGGCCCAAGCAAGACTCGCCCCGAGGAGCGTCTTGACACATGTCAACACTGGGGCTGACAGAGGGCCTCCAGGAGAGAGGCCCAGGCAAGATGCGCCCCGAGGAGCGTCTTGCCACATGTAAACAATGGGTCTGACTGAGGGCCTCCAGGAGAGAAGCCCAAGCAAGAAGCGCCCCAAGGAGCATCTTGCCACATGTCAGCACTCGGTCTGACTGAGTGCCTCCAGGAGAGAGGCCCCAGCAAGACGCGCCCCGAGGAGCGTCTGGCCACATGTCATCGTTCTGTCTGACTGTGCGCCTCCAGGAGAGAGGCCCCAAGCAAGACGCGCCCCGAGGAGCATCTTGCCACATGTCAACAATGAGTCTGACTGAGGGCCTCCAGGAGAGAAGCCCAAGCAAGACGCGCCCCGAGGAGCGTCTTGCCACATGTCAGCACTCTGTCTGACTGAACGCCTCTAGGAGAGAAGCCCCAGCAAGACGCGCCCCGAGGAGCGTCTTGCCACATGTCAGCACTCGGTCTGACTGAGCTCCTCCAGGAGAGAGGCCCAAGCAAGACGCGCCCCGAGGAGCGTCTTGCCACATATCAACAATGGATCTGACTGAGGGCCTCCATGAGAGAAGCCCAAGCAAGACGCGCCCCGAGGAGCGTCTTGTCACATGTCACCACTGGGTCTGACTGAGCGCCTCCAGGAGAGAGGCCCAAGCAAGACGCACCCCTAGGAGCGTCTTGCCACATGTAAGCACTGGGTCTGACTGAGCGCCTCCAGGAGAGAAGCCCCAGCAAGACGCGCCCCGAGGAGCGTCTTACCACATGTCAGCACTCGGTCTGACTGAACGCCTCCAGGAGAGAAGCCCAAGCAAGACGCGCCCCGAGGAGCTCCTTGCCACATGTCAGCACTCGGTCTGACTGAACGCCTCCAGGAGAGAAGCCCCAGCAAGACACACCCCGAGGAGCGTCTTGCCACATGTAAGCACTGGGTCTGACTGAGCGCCTCCAGGAGAGAGGCCCCAGCAAGACGCGCCCCGAGGAGAATCTTGCCTTATGTCAGCACTCGGTCTGACTGAGCGCCTCCAGGAGAGAGGCCCAAGCAAGACGCACCCCAAGGAGCGTCTTGCCACATTTCAACAATGGGTCTGACTGAGGGCCTCCAGGAGAGAAGCCCAAGCAAGATGCGCCCCGAGGAGCGTCTTGCCACATGTCAACACTGGGTCTGACTGAGCACCTCCAGGAGAGAGGCCCAAGCAAGACGCACCCCGAGGAGAGTCTTGCCACATGTCAACACTGGGTCTGACTGAGCACCTCCAGGAGAGAGGCCCAAGCAAGACGCGCCCCGAGGAGCGTCTTGCCACATGTCAACACTGGGTCTGACAGAGGGCCTCCAGGAGAGAGGCCCAAGCAAGATGCGCCCTGAGGAGCGTCTTGCCACATGTCAACAATGAGTCTGACTGAGGGCCTCCAGGAGAGAAGCCCAAGCAAGACGCGCCCCGAGGAGTGTCTTGCCACATGTCAGCACTCGGTCTGACTGAGCGCCTCCAGGAGAGAGGCCCAAGCAAGATGCGCCCCGAGGAGCGTCTTGCCACATGTCAACAATGGGTCTGACTGAGGGCCTCCAGGAGAGAAGCCCAAGCAAGACGCGCCCTGAGGAGCGTCTTGCTGCATGTCAGCACTCGGTCTGACTGAGCGCCTCCAGGAGAGAGGCCCAAGCAAGACGCGCCCCGAGGAGCGTCTTGCCACATGTCAACAATGGGTCTGAACTTAGGGCCTCCAGGAGAGAAGCCCAAGCAAGACGCGCCCCGAGGAGCGTCTTGCCACAAGTCAGCACTCTGTCTGTCTGTGCGCCTCCAGGAGAGAGGCCCAAGCAAGACGCGCCCCGAGGAGCGTCTTGCCACATGTCAACAATGAGTCTGACTGAGGGCCTCCAGGAGAGAAGCCCAAGCAAGACGAGCCCCGAGGAGCGTCTTGCCACATGTCAGCACTCGGTCTGACTGAACGCCTCCAGGAGAGAAGCCCCAGCAAGACGCGCCCCGAGGAGCGTCTTGTCACATGTCAACACTGGGTCTGACTGAGCGCCTCCAGGAGAGAAGCCCCAGCAAGACGCACCCCGAGGAGCGTCTGGCCACGTGTCAGCACTCTGTCTGACTGTGCACCTCCAGGAGAGAGGCCCCAAGCAAGACGCGCCCCGAGGAGCGTCTTGCCACGTGTCAACACTGGGTCTGACTGAGCGTCTCCTGGAGAGATGCCCAAGCAAGACGTGCCCCTAGGAGCGTCTTGCCACATGTAAGCACTGGGTCTGACTGAGCGCCTCCAGGAGAGAGGCCCAAGCAAGACGTGCCCCTAGGAGCGTCTTGCCACATGTAAGCACTGGGTCTGACTGAGCGCCTCCAGGAGAGAAGCCCCAGCAAGACGCGCCCCGAGGAGCGTCTTACCACATGTCAGCACTCGGTCTGACTGAACGCCTCCAGGAGAGAAGCCCAAGCAAGACGCGCCCCGAGGAGCTCCTTGCCACATGTCAGCACTCGGTCTGACTGAACGCCTCCAGGAGAGAAGCCCCAGCAAGACACACCCCGAGGAGCGTCTTGCCACATGTAAGCACTGGGTCTGACTGAGCGCCTCCAGGAGAGAGGCCCCAGCAAGACGCGCCCCGAGGAGAATCTTGCCTTATGTCAGCACTCGGTCGTACTGAGCGCCTCCAGGAGAGAGGCCCAAGCAAGACGCGCCCCGAGGAGCATGTTGCCACATGTCAACAATGGGTCTGACAGAGGGCCTCCAGGAGAGAGGCCCAAGCAAGACGCGCCCCGAGGAGCGTCTTACCACATGTCAACAATGGGTCTGACTGAACGCCTCGAGGAGAGAAGCCCAAGCAAGACGCGCCTCGAGGAGCTCCTTGCCACATGTCAGCACTGGGTCTGACTGACCACCTCCAGGAGAGAGGCCCAAGCAAGACTCGCCCCGAGGAGCGTCTTGACACATGTCAACACTGGGGCTGACAGAGGGCCTCCAGGAGAGAGGCCCAGGCAAGATGCGCCCCGAGGAGCGTCTTGCCACATGTAAACAATGGGTCTGACTGAGGGCCTCCAGGAGAGAAGCCCAAGCAAGAAGCGCCCCAAGGAGCATCTTGCCACATGTCAGCACTCGGTCTGACTGAGTGCCTCCAGGAGAGAGGCCCCAGCAAGACGCGCCCCGAGGAGCGTCTGGCCACATGTCATCGTTCTGTCTGACTGTGCGCCTCCAGGAGAGAGGCCCCAAGCAAGACGCGCCCCGAGGAGCATCTTGCCACATGTCAACAATGAGTCTGACTGAGGGCCTCCAGGAGAGAAGCCCAAGCAAGACGCGCCCCGAGGAGCGTCTTGCCACATGTCAGCACTCGGTCTGACTGAGCTCCTCCAGGAGAGAGGCCCAAGCAAGACGCGCCCCGAGGAGCGTCTTGCCACATATCAACAATGGATCTGACTGAGGGCCTCCATGAGAGAAGCCCAAGCAAGACGCGCCCCGAGGAGCGTCTTGTCACATGTCACCACTGGGTCTGACTGAGCGCCTCCAGGAGAGAGGCCCAAGCAAGACGCACCCCTAGGAGCGTCTTGCCAGATGTAAGCACTGGGTCTGACTGAGCGCCTCCAGGAGAGAAGCCCCAGCAAGACGCGCCCCGAGGAGCGTCTTACCACATGTCAGCACTCGGTCTGACTGAACGCCTCCAGGAGAGAAGCCCAAGCAAGACGCGCCCCGAGGAGCTCCTTGCCACATGTCAGCACTCGGTCTGACTGAACGCCTCCAGGAGAGAAGCCCCAGCAAGACACACCCCGAGGAGCGTCTTGCCACATGTAAGCACTGGGTCTGACTGAGCGCCTCCAGGAGAGAGGCCCCAGCAAGACGCGCCCCGAGGAGAATCTTGCCTTATGTCAGCACTCGGTCTGACTGAGCGCCTCCAGGAGAGAGGCCCAAGCAAGACGCGCCCCGAGGAGCGTCTTGCCACATGTCAACAATGGGTCTGACATTGGGCCTCCAGGAGAGAGGCCCAAGCAAGACGCGCCCCGAGGAGCGTCTTACCACATGTCAACAATGGGTCTGACTGAACGCCTCGAGGAGAGAAGCCCAAGCAAGACGCGCCCCGAGGAGCTCCTTGCCACATGTCAGCACTGGGTCTGACTGACCACCTCCAGGAGAGAGGCCCAAGCAAGACTCGCCCCGAGGAGCGTCTTGACACATGTCAACACTGGGGCTGACAGAGGGCCTCCAGGAGAGAGGCCCAGGCAAGATGCGCCCCGAGGAGCGTCTTGCCAGATGTAAACAATGGGTCTGACTGAGGGCCTCCAGGAGAGAAGCCCAAGCAAGACGCGCCCCAAGGAGCGTCTTGCCACATGTCAGCACTCGGTCTGACTGAGCGCCTCCAGGAGAGAGGCCCCAGCAAGACGCGCCCCGAGGAGCGTCTGGCCACATGTCATCGTTCTGTCTGACTGTGCGCCTCCAGGAGAGAGGCCCCAAGCAAGACGCGCCCCGAGGAGCATCTTGCCACATGTCAACAATGAGTCTGACTGAGGGCCTCCAGGAGAGAAGCCCAAGCAAGACGTTTCCCGAGGAGCGTCTTGCCACATGTCAGCACTCTGTCTGACTGAACGCCTCTAGGAGAGAAGCCCCAGCAAGACGCGCCCCGAGGAGCGTCTTGCCACATGTCAGCACTCGGTCTGACTGAGCTCCTCCAGGAGAGAGGCCCAAGCAAGACGCGCCCCGAGGAGCGTCTTGCCACATATCAACAATGGATCTGACTGAGGGCCTCCATGAGAGAAGCCCAAGCAAGACGCGCCCCGAGGAGCGTCTTGTCACATGTCACCACTGGGTCTGACTGAGCGCCTCCAGGAGAGAGGCCCAAGCAAGACGCGCCCCGAGGAGCGTCTTGCCACATGTCACCACTGGGTCTGACTGAGCGCCTCCAGGAGAGAGACCCAAGCAAGACGCGCCCCGAGGAGCGTCTTGCCACATGTCAACAATGAGTCTGACTGAGGGCCTCCAGGAGAGAAGCCCAAGCAAGACGCGTCCCGAGGAGCGCCTTGCCACATGTCAGCACTCGGTCTGACTGAACGCCTCCAGAAGAGAAGCCCCAGCAAGACGCGCCCCGAGGAGCGTCTTGCCTTATGTCAGCACTCGGTCTGACTGAGCGCCTCCAGGAGAGAGGCCCAAGCAAGACGCGCCCCGAGGAGCGTCTTGCCACATGTCAACAATGGGTCTGACTGAGGGCCTCCAGGAGAGAAGCCCAAGCAAGATGCGCCCAAAGGAGCGTCTTGCCACATGTAAACAATGGGTCTGACTGAGGGCCTCCAGGAGAGAAGCCCAAGCAAGACGCGCCCCGAGGAGCGTCTTGCCACATGTCAGCACTCGGTCTGACTGAGCGCCTCCAGGAGAGAAGCCCAAACAAGACGCGCCCCGAGGAGCGTCTTGCCACATGTCACCACTGGGTCTGACTGAGCGCCTCCAGGAGAGAGGCCCAAGCAAGACGCGCCCCGAGGAGCGTCTTGCCACGTGTCAACACTGGGTCTGACTGAGCGTCTCCAGGAGAGAGGCCCAAGCAAGACGCGCCCCGAGGAGCGTCTTGCCACATGTCAGCACTGGGTCTGACTGAGCGCCTCCAGGAGAGAGGCCCAAGCAAGACGCACCCCGAGGAGCGTCTTGCCACATGTAAGCACTGGGTCTGACTGAGCGCCTCCAGGAGAGAAGCCCCAGCAAGACGCGCCCCGAGGAGCGTCTTACCACATGTCAGCACTCGGTCTGACTGAACCCCTCCAGGAGAGAAGCCCAAGCAAGACGCGCCCCGAGGAGCGTCTTGCCACATGTCAGCACTCGGTCTGACTGAACGCCTCCAGGAGAGAAGCCCCAGCAAGACACGCCCCGAGGAGCGTCTTGCCTTATGTCAGCACTCGGTCTGTCTGAGCGCCTCCAGGAGAGAGGCCCAAGCAAGACGCGCCCCGAGGAGCGTCTTGCCACATGTCAACAATGGGTCTGACTGAGGGCCTCCAGGAGAGAAGCCCAAGCAAGAAGCGTCCCGAGGAGCGTCTTGCCACATGTCAGCACTCGGTCTGACTGAACGCCTCCAGGAGAGAAGCCCCAGCAAGACGCGCCCCGCGGAGCGTCTTGCCACATGTCAACAATGGGTCTGACTGAGGGCCTCCAGGAGAGAAGCCCAAGCAAGACGCGCCCCGAGGAGCGTCTTGCCACATGTCAACAATGGGTCTGACTGAGCGCCTCCAGGAGAGAGGCCCAAGCAAGACGTGCTCCGAGGAGCGTCTTGCCACATGTCACCACTGGGTCTGACTGAGCGCCTCCAGGAGAGAGGCCCAAGCAAGACGCGCCCCGAGGAGCGTCTTGCCACATGTCACCACTGGGTCTGACTGAGCGCCTCCAGGAGAGAGACCCAAGCAAGACGCGCCCCGAGGAGCGTCTTGCCACATGTCAACAATGAGTCTGACTGAGGGCCTCCAGGAGAGAAGCCCAAGCAAGACGCGTCCCGAGGAGCGCCTTGCCACATGTCAGCACTCGGTCTGACTGAACGCCTCCAGAAGAGAAGCCCCAGCAAGACGCGCCCCGAGGAGCGTCTTGCCTTATGTCAGCACTCGGTCTGACTGAGCGCCTCCAGGAGAGAGGCCCAAGCAAGACGCGCCCCGAGGAGCGTCTTGCCACATGTCAACAATGGGTCTGACTGAGGGCCTCCAGGAGAGAAGCCCAAGCAAGATGCGCCCAAAGGAGCGTCTTGCCACATGTAAACAATGGGTCTGACTGAGGGCCTCCAGGAGAGAAGCCCAAGCAAGACGCGCCCCGAGGAGCGTCTTGCCACATGTCAGCACTCGGTCTGACTGAGCGCCTCCAGGAGAGAAGCCCAAACAAGACGCGCCCCGAGGAGCGTCTTGCCACATGTCACCACTGGGTCTGACTGAGCGCCTCCAGGAGAGAGGCCCAAGCAAGACGCGCCCCGAGGAGCGTCTTGCCACGTGTCAACACTGGGTCTGACTGAGCGTCTCCAGGAGAGAGGCCCAAGCAAGACGCGCCCCGAGGAGCGTCTTGCCACATGTCAGCACTGGGTCTGACTGAGCGCCTCCAGGAGAGAGGCCCAAGCAAGACGCACCCCGAGGAGCGTCTTGCCACATGTAAGCACTGGGTCTGACTGAGCGCCTCCAGGAGAGAAGCCCCAGCAAGACGCGCCCCGAGGAGCGTCTTACCACATGTCAGCACTCGGTCTGACTGAACCCCTCCAGGAGAGAAGCCCAAGCAAGACGCGCCCCGAGGAGCGTCTTGCCACATGTCAGCACTCGGTCTGACTGAACGCCTCCAGGAGAGAAGCCCCAGCAAGACACGCCCCGAGGAGCGTCTTGCCTTATGTCAGCACTCGGTCTGTCTGAGCGCCTCCAGGAGAGAGGCCCAAGCAAGACGCGCCCCGAGGAGCGTCTTGCCACATGTCAACAATGGGTCTGACTGAGGGCCTCCAGGAGAGAAGCCCAAGCAAGAAGCGTCCCGAGGAGCGTCTTGCCACATGTCAGCACTCGGTCTGACTGAACACCTCCAGGAGAGAAGCCCCAGCAAGACGCGCCCCGCGGAGCGTCTTGCCACATGTCAACAATGGGTCTGACTGAGGGCCTCCAGGAGAGAAGCCCAAGCAAGACGTGCTCCGAGGAGCGTCTTGCCACATGTCACCACTGGGTCTGACTGAGCGCCTCCAGGAGAGAGGCCCAAGCAAGACGCGCCCCGAGGAGCGTCTTGCCACATGTCAACAATGGGTCTGACTGAGGGCCTCCAGGAGAGAAGCCCAAGCAAGAAGCGTCCCGAGGAGCGTCTTGCCACATGTCAGCACTCGGTCTGACTGAACGCCTCCAGGAGAGAAGCCCCAGCAAGACGCGCCCCGAGGAGCGTCTTGCCACATGTAAGCACTGGGTCTGACTGAGCGCCTCCAGGAGAGAGGCCCAAGCAAGATGCGCCCCGAGGAGCGTCTTGCCACATGTCAACAATGGGTCTGACTGAGGGCCTCCAGGAGAGAAGCCCAAGCAAGATGCGCCCAAAGGAGCGTCTTCCCACATGTAAACAATGGGTCTGACTGAGGGCCTCCAGGAGAGAAGCCCAAGCAAGACGCGCCCCGAGGAGCGTCTTGCCACATGTCAGCACTCGGTCTGACTGAGCGCCTCCAGGAGAGAGGCCCAAGCAAGACGCGCCCCGAGGAGCGTCTTGCCACATATCAACAATGGGTCTGACTGAGGGCCTCCATGAGAGAAGCCCAAGCAAGACGCGCCCCGAGGAGCGTCTTGCCACATGTCACCACTGGGTCTGACTGAGCGCCTCCAGGAGAGAGGCCCAAGCAAGACGCGCCCCGAGGAGCGTCTTGCCACGTGTCAACACTGGGTCTGACTGAGCGTCTCCAGGAGAGAGGCCCAAGCAAGACGCGCCCCGAGGAGCGTCTTGCCACATGTCAGCACTGGGTCTGACTGAGCGTCTCCAGGAGAGAGGCCCAAGCAAGACGCGCCCCGAGGAGCGTCTTGCCACATGTAAGCACTGGGTCTGACTGAGCGCCTCCAGGAGAGAAGCCCCAGCAAGACGCGCCCCGAGGGGCGTCTTACCACATGTCAGCACTCGGTCTGACTGAACGCCTCCTGGAGAGAAGCCCAAGCAAGACGCGCCCCGAGGAGCGTCTTGCCACATGTCAGCACTCGGTCTGACTGAACGCCTCCAGGAGAGAAGCCCCAGCAAGACACGCCCCGAGGAGCGTCTTGCCACATGTAAGCACTGGGTCTGACTGAGCGCCTCCAGGAGAGAGGCCCCAGCAAGACGCGCCCCGAGGAGCGTCTTGCCTTATGTCAGCACTCGGTCTGACTGAGCGCCTCCAGGAGAGAGGCCCAAGCAAGACGCGCCCCGCGGAGCGTCTTGCCACATGTCAACAATGGGTCTGACTGAGGGCCTCCAGGAGAGAAGCCCAAGCAAGACGCGCCCCGAGGAGCGTCTTGCCACATGTCAACAATGGGTCTGACTGAGCGCCTCCAGGAGAGAGGCCAAAGCAAGACGTGCCCCGAGGAGCGTCTTGCCACATGTCACCACTGGGTCTGACTGAGCGCCTCCAGGAGAGAGGCCCAAGTAAGACGCGCCCCGAGGAGCGTCTTGCCACATGTCAACAATGGTTCTGACTGAGGGCCTCCAGGAGAGAAGCCCAAGCAAGAAGCGTCCCGAGGAGAGTCTTGCCACATGTCAGCACTCGGTCTGACTGAACGCCTCCAGGAGAGAAGCCCCAGAGAGACGCGCCCTGAGGAGCGTCTTGCCACATGTCAACAATGGGTCTGACTGAGGGCCTCCAGGAGAGAAGCCCAAGCAAGATTCGCCCAAAGGAGCGTCTTGCCACATGTAAACAATGGGTCTGACTGAGGGCCTCCAGGAGAGAAGCCCAAGCAAGACGCGCCCAGAGGAGCGTCTTGCCACATGTCAGCACTCGGTCTGACTGAGCGCCTCCAGGAGAGAGGCCCAAGCAAGACGTGCCCCGAGGAGCGTCTTGCCACATATCAACAATGGGTCTGACTGAGGGCCTCCATGAGAGAAGCCCAAGCAAGACGCGCCCCGAGGAGCGTCTTGCCACATGTCACCACTGGGTCTGACTGAGCGCCTCCAGGAGAGAGGCCCAAGCAAGACGCGCCACGAGGAGCGTCTTGCCACATGTCACCACTGGGTCTGAATGAGCGCCTCCAGGAGAGAGGCCCAAGCAAGACGTGCCCCGAGGAGCGTCTTGCCACATGTAAGCACTGGGTCTGACTGAGCGCCTCCAGGAGAGAGGCCCAAGCAAGACGCACCCCGAGGAGCGTCTTGACACATGTCAACACTGGGGCTGACAGAGGGCCTCCAGGAGAGAGGCCCAAGCAAGATGCGCCCCGAGGAGCGTCTTGCCACATGTAAACAATGGGTCTGACTGAGGGCCTCCAGGAGAGCAGCCCAAGCAAGACGCGCCCCGAGGAGCGTCTTGCCACATGTCAGCACTCGGTCTGACTGAGCGCCTCAAGGAGAGAGGCCCAAGCAAGACGCGCCCCGAGGAGCGTCTTGCCACATATCAACAATGGGTCTGACTGAGGGCCTCCATGAGAGAAGCCCAAGCAAGACACGCCCAGAGGAGCGTCTTGTCACGTGTCAACACTGGGTCTGACTGAGCGTCTCCAGGAGAGAGGCCCAAGCAAGACGCGCCCCGAGGAGTGTCTTGCCACATGTAAGCACTGGGTCTGACTGAGCGCCTCCAGGAGAGAGGCCCCAGCAAGACGCGCCCCGAGGAGCGTCTTGCCTTATGTCAGCACTCGGTCTGACTGAGCGCCTCCAGGAGAGAGGCCCAAGCAGGACGCGCCCCGAGGAGCGTCTTGCCACATGTCAACAATGGGTCTGACTGAGATCCTCCAAGAGATAAGCCCAAGCAAGATGCGCCCCGAGGAGCGTCTTGCACCATGTCAACACTGGGTCTGACTGAGCACCTCCAGGAGAGAGGCCCAAGCAAGACTCGCCCCGAGGAGCGTCTTGCCACACATCAACAATGGGTCTGACTGAGGGCCTCCATGAGAGAAGCCCAAGCAAGACGCGCCCCGAGGAGCGTCTTGTCACGTGTCAACACTGGTTCTGACTGAGCGTCTCCAGGAGAGAGGCCCAAGCAAGACGCGCCCCGAGGAGCGTCTTGCCACATGTCACCACTGGGTCTGACTGAGCGCCTCCAGGAGAGAGGCCCAAGCAAGACGCGCCCCGAGGAGCGTCTTGCCACATGTAAGCACTGGGTCTGACTGAGCGCCTCCAGGAGAGAGGCCACAGCAAGACGCGCCCCGAGGAGCGTCTTGCCTTATGTCAGCACTCGGTCTGACTGAGCGCCTCCAGGAGAGAGGCCCAAGCAAGACGCGCCCCGAGGAGCGTCTTGCCACATGTCAACAATGGGTCTGACTGAGGGCCTCCAGGAGAGAAGCCCAAGCAAGACGCGGCCCGGGGAGCGTCTTGCCACATGTCAACAATGGGTCTTACTGAGGGCCTCCAAGAGAGAAGCCCAAGCAATACGCGCCCCGAGGAGCGTCTTGCACCATGTCAACACTGGGTCTGACTGAGCACCTCCAGGAGAGAGGCCCAAGCAAGACTCGCCCCGAGGAGCGTCTTGCCACATATCAACAATGGGTATGACTGAGGGCCTCCATGAGAGAAGCCCAAGCAAGACGCGCCCCGAGGAGCGTCTTGCCACATGTCAGCACTCGGTCTGACTGAGCGCCTCCAGGAGAGAGGCCCAAGAAAGACGCGCCCCGAGGAGCGTCTTGCCACATATCAACAATGGGTCTGACTGAGGGCCTCCATGAGAGAAGCCCAAGCAAGACGCGCCCCGAGGAGCGTCTTGTCACATGTCACCACTGGTTCTGACTGAGCGACTCCAGGAGAGAGGCCCAAGCAAGATGCGCCCCGAGGAGCGTCTTGCCACTTGTCACCACTGGGTCTGACTGAGCGCCTCCAGGAGAGAGGCCCAAGCAAAACGCTCCCCGAGGAGCGTCTTGCCACATGTCAACAATGAGTCTGACTGAGGGCCTCGAGGAGAGAAGCCCAAGCAAGACGCGTCCCGCGAAGCGTCTTGCCACATGTCGGCACTCGGTCTGACTGAACGCCTCTAGGAGAGAAGCCCCAGCAAGACGCGCCCCGAGGAGCGTCTTGCCACATGTCAACAATGAGTCTGACTGAGGGCCTCCAGGAGAGAAGCCCAAGCAAGACGCGCCCCGAGGAGCGTCTTGCCACATGTCAGCACTCGGTCTGACTGAGCGCCTCCAGGAGAGAGGCCCAAGCAAGACGCACCCCAAGGAGCGTCTTGCCACATGTCAACAATGGGTCTGACTGAGGGCCTCCAGGAGAGAAGCCCAAGCAAGACGCGGCCCGAGGAGCGTCTTGCCACATGTCAACACTGGGTCTGACTGAGCACCTCCAGGAGAGAGGCCCAAGCAAGAAGCGCCCCGAGGAGAGTCTTGCCACATGTCAACACTGGGTCTGACTGAGCACCTCCAGGAGAGAGGCCCAAGCAAGACGCGCCCCGAGGAGCGTCTTGCCACATGTCAACACTGGGTCTGACAGAGGGCCTCCAGGAGAGAGGCCCAAGCAAGACGCGCCCTGAGGAGCGTCTTGCCACATGTCAACAATGAGGCTGACTGAGGGCCTCCAGGAGAGAAGCCCAAGAAAGAGGCGCCCCGAGGAGTGTCTTGCCACATGTCAGCACTCGGTCTGACTGAGCGCCTCCAGGAGAGAGGCCCAAGCAAGATGCGCCCCGAGGAGCGTCTTGCCACATGTCAACAATGGGTCTGACTGAGGGCCTCCAGGAGAGAAGCCCAAGCAAGACGCGCCCTGAGGAGCGTCTTGCTGCATGTCAGCACTCGGTCTGACTGAGCGCCTCCAGGAGAGAGGCCCAAGCAAGACGCGCCCCGAGGAGCGTCTTGCCACATGTCAACAATGGGTCTGAACTTAGGGCCTCCAGGAGAGAAGCCCAAGCAAGACGCGCCCCGAGGAGCGTCTTGCCACAAGTCAGCACTCTGTCTGTCTGTGCGCCTCCAGGAGAGAGGCCCAAGCAAGATGCGCCCCGAGGAGCGTCTTGCCACATGTCAACAATGAGTCTGACTGAGGGCCTCCAGGAGACAAGCCCAAGCAAGACGAGCCCCGAGGAGCGTCTTGCCACATGTCAGCACTCGGTCTGACTGAACGCCTCCAGGAGAGAAGCCCCAGCAAGACGTGCCCCGAGGAGCGTCTTGTCACATGTCAACACTGGGTCTGACTGAGCTTCTCCAGGAGAGAAGCCCCAGCAAGACGCGCCCCGAGGAGCGTCTGGCCACATGTCAGCACTCTGTCTGACTGTGCGCCTCCAGGAGAGAGGCCCCAAGCAAGACGCGCCCCGAGGAGCGTCTTGCCACGTGTCAACACTGGGTCTGACTTAGCGTCTCCAGGAGAGAGGCCCAAGCAAGACGCGCCCCGAGGAGCGTCTTGCCACATGTCACCACTGGGTCTGACTGAGCGCCTCCAGGAGAGAGGCCCAAGCAAGACGCGCCCCTAGGAGCGTCTTGCCACATGTAAGCACTGGGTCTGACTGAGAGCCTCCAGGAGAGAAGCCCCAGCAAGACGCGCCCCGAGGAGCGTCTTACCACATGTCAGCACTCGGTCTGACTGAACGCCTCCAGGAGAGAAGCCCAAGCAAGACGCGCCCCGAGGAGCTCCTTGCCACATGTCAGCACTCGGTCTGACTGAACGCCTCCAGGAGAGAAGCCCCAGCAAGACACACCCCGAGGAGCGTCTTGCCACATGTAAGCACTGGGTCTGACTGAGCGCCTCCAGGAGAGAGGCCCCAGCAAGACGCGCCCCGAGGAGCGTCTTGCCTTATGTCAGCACTCGGTCTGACTGAGCGCCTCCAGGAGAGAGGCCCAAGCAAGACGCGCCCCGAGGAGCGTCTTGCCACATGTCAACAATGGGTCTGACTGAGGGCCTCCAGGAGAGAAGCCCAAGCAAGACACGCCCCGAGGAGCGTCTTGCCACATGTCAACAATGGGTCTGACAGAGGGCCTCCAGGAGAGAGGCCCAAGCAATACGCGCCCCGAGGAGCATGTTGCCACATGTCACCACTGGGTCTGACTGAGCGCCTCCAGGAGAGACGCCCAAGCAAGACGCGCCCCGAGGAGCGTCTTGCCACATGTCAACAATGGGTCTGACAGAGGGCCTCCAGGAGAGAAGCCCAAGCAAGACGCGCCCCGAGGAGCGTCTTACCACATGTCAACAATGGGTGTGACTGAACGCCTCCAAGAGAGAAGCCCAAGCAAGACGCGCCCCGAGGAGCTCCTTGCCACATGTCAGCACTGGGTCTGACTGACCACCTCCAGGAGAGAGGCCCAAGCAAGACTCGCCCCGAGGAGCGTCTTGACACATGGAAACACTGGGGCTGACAGAGGGCCTCCAGGAGAGAGGCCCAGTTAAGATGCGCTCCGAGGAGCGTCTTGCCACATGTAAACAATGGGTCTGACTGAGGGCCTCCAGGAGAGAAGCCCAAGCAAGACGCGCCCCAAGGAGCGTCTTGCCACATGTCAGCACTCGGTCTGACTGAGCGCCTCCAGGAGAGAGGCCACAGCAAGACGCGCCCCGAGGAGCGTCTGGCCACATGTCATCGTTCTGTCTGACTGTGCGCCTCCAGGAGAGAGGCCCCAAGCAAGATGCGCCCCGAGGAGTGTCTTGCACCATGTCAACACTGGGTCTGACTGAGCACCTCCAGGAGAGAGGCCCAAGCAAGACTCGCCCCGAGGAGCGTCTTGCCACATATCAACAATGGGTCTGACTGAGGGCCTCCATGAGAGAAGCCCAAGCAAGACGCGCCCCGAGGAGCGTCTTGTCACGTGTCAACACTGGTTCTGACTGAGCGTCTCCAGGAGAGAGGCCCAAGCAAGACGCGCCCCGAGGAGCGTCTTGCCACATGTCACCACTGGGTCTGACTGAGCGCCTCCAGGAGAGAGGCCCAAGCAAGACGCGCCCCGAGGAGCGTCTTGCCACATGTAAGCACTGGGTCTGACTGAGCGCCTCCAGGAGAGAGGCCCCAGCAAGACGCGCCCCGAGGAGCGTCTTGCCTTATGTCAGCACTCGGTCTGACTGAGCGCCTCCAGGAGAGAGGCCCAAGCAAGATGCGCCCCGAGGAGCGTCTTGCCACATGTCAACAATGGGTCTGACTGAGGGCCTCCAGGAGAGAAGCCCAAGCAAGACGCGGCCCGGGGAGCGTCTTGCCACATGTCAACAATGGGTCTGACTGAGGGCCTCCAAGAGAGAAGCCCAAGCAAGACGCGCCCCGAGGAGCGTCTTGCACCATGTCAACACTGGGTCTGACTGAGAACCTCCAGGAGAGAGGCCCAAGCAAGACTCGCCCCGAGGAGCGTCTTGCCACATATCAACAATGGGTATGACTGAGGGCCTCCATGAGAGAAGCCCAAGCAAGACGCGCCCCGAGGAGCGTCTTGCCACATGTCAGCACTCGGTCTGACTGAGCGCCTCCAGGAGAGAGGCCCAAGAAAGACGCGTCCCGAGGAGCGTCTTGCCACATATCAACAATGGGTCTGACTGAGGGCCTCCATGAGAGAAGCCCAAGCAAGACGCGCCCCGAGGAGCGTCTTGTCACATGTCACCACTGGTTCTGACTGAGCGACTCCAGGAGAGAGGCCCAAGCAAGATGCGCCCCGAGGAGCGTCTTGCCACTTGTCACCACTGGGTCTGACTGAGCGCCTCCAGGAGAGAGGCCCAAGCAAAACGCGCCCCGAGGAGCGTCTTGCCACATGTCAACAATGAGTCTGACTGAGGGCCTCGAGGAGAGAAGCCCAAGCAAGACGCGTCCCGCGAAGCGTCTTGCCACATGTCGGCACTCGGTCTGACTGAACGCCTCTAGGAGAGAAGCCCCAGCAAGACGCGCCCCGAGGAGCGTCTTGCCACATATCAACAATGGGGCTGACAGAGGGCCTCCAGGAGAGAGGCCCAAGCAAGACGCGCCCCGAGGAGCGTCATGCCATATGTCACTACTCAGTCTGACTGAGCGCCTCCAGGAGAGAGGCCCAAGCAAGACGCGCCCCGAGGAGCGTCTTACCACGTATCATCACTGGGTCTGATTGAGGGCCTCCAGGAGAGAGGCCCAAGCAAGACGCGCCCCGAGGAGCGTCTTGCCACATGTCAACAATGGGTCTGACAGAGGGCCTCCAGGAGAGAGGCCCAAGCAATACGCGCCCCGAGGAGCATGTTGCCACATGTCACCACTGGGTCTGACTGAGCGCCTCCAGGAGAGAGGCCCAAGCAAGACGCGCCCCGAGGAGCGTCTTGCCACGTGTCACCACTGGGTCTGATTGAGCGCCTCCAGGAGAGAGGCCACAGCAAGACGCGCCCCGAGGAGCATCTTGCCTTATGTCAGCACTCGGTCTGACTGAGCGCCTCCAGGAGAGAGGCCCAAGCAAGACGCGCCCCGAGGAGCGTCTTGCCACATGTCAACAATGAGTCTGACTGAGGGCCTCCAGGAGAGAAGCCCAAGCAAGACGCGCCCAGAGGAGCGTCTTGCCACATGTCAGCACTCGGTCTGACTGAGCGCCTCCAGGAGAGAGGCCCAAGCAAGACGCACCCCAAGGAGCGTCTTGCCACATGTCAACAATGGGTCTGACTGAGGGCCTCCAGGAGAGAAGCCCAAGCAAGACGCGGCCCGAGGAGCGTCTTGCCACATGTCAACACTGGGTCTGACTGAGCACCTCCAGGAGAGAGGCCCAAGCAAGACGCGAACCCAGGAGAGTCTTGCCACATGTCAACACTGGGTCTGACTGAGCACCTCCAGGAGAGAGGCCCAAGCAAGACGCGCCCCGAGGAGCGTCTTGCCACATGTCAACACTGGGTCTGACAGAGGGCCTCCAGGAGAGAGGCCCAAGCAAGACGCGCCCTGAGGAGCGTCTTGCCACATGTCAACAATGAGGCTGACTGAGGGCCTCCAGGAGAGAAGCCCAAGCAAGAGGCGCCCCGAGGAGTGTCTTGCCACATGTCAGCACTCGGTATGACTGAGCGCCTCCAGGAGAGAGGCCCAAGCAAGATGCGCCCCGAGGAGCGTCTTGCCACATGTCAACAATGGGTCTGACTGAGGGCCTCCAGGAGAGAAGCCCAAGCAAGACGCGCCCCGAGGAGCGTCTTGCCACAAGTCAGCACTCTGTCTGTCTGTGCGCCTCCAGGAGAGAGGCCCAAGCAAGACGCGCCCCGAGGAGCGTCTTGCCACATGTCAACAATGAGTCTGACTGAGGGCCTCCAGGAGAGAAGCCCAAGCAAGACGAGCCCCGAGGAGTGTCTTGCCACATGTCAGCACTCGGTCTGACTGAACACCTCCAGGAGAGAAGCCCCAGCAAGACGCGCCCCGAGGAGCGTCTTGTCACATGTCAACACTGGGTCTGACTGAGCACCTCCAGGAGAGAAGCCCCAGCAAGACGCGCCCCGAGGAGCGTCTGGCCACATGTCAGCACTCTGTCTGACTGTGCGCCTCCAGGAGAGAGGCCCCAAGCAAGACGCGCCCCGAGGAGCGTCTTGCCACGTGTCAACACTGGGTCTGACTGAGCGTCTCCAGGATAGAGGCCCAAGCAAGACGCGCCCCGAGGAGCGTCTTGCCACATGTCACCACTGGGTCTGACTGAGCACCTCCAGGAGAGAGGCCCAAGCAAGACGTGCCCCTAGGAGCGTCTTGCCACATGTAAGGACTGGGTCTGACTGAGCGCCTCCAGGAGAGAAGCCCCAGCAAGACGCGCCCCGAGGAGCGTCTTACCACATGTCAGCACTCGGTCTGACTGAACGCCTCCAGGAGAGAAGCCCAAGCAAGACGCGCCCCGAGGAGCTCCTTGCCACATGTCAGCACTCGGTCTGACTGAACGCCTCCAGGAGAGAAGCCCCAGCAAGACACACCCCGAGGAGCGTCTTGCCACATGTAAGCACTGGGTCTGACTGAGCGCCTCCAGGAGAGAGGCCCCAGCAAGACGCGCCCCGAGGAGCGTCTTGCCTTATGTCAGCACTCGGTCTGACTGAGCGCCTCCAGGAGATAGGCCCAAGCAAGACGCGCCCCGAGGAGCGTCTTGCCACATGTCAACAATGGGTCTGACTGAGGGCCTCCAGGAGAGAAGCCCAAGCAAGACACGCCCCGAGGAGCGTCTTGCCACAAGTCAACAATGGGTCTGACAGAGGGCCTCCAGGAGAGAGGCCCAAGCAATACGCGCCCCGAGGAGCATGTTGCCACATGTCACCACTGGGTCTGACTGAGCACCTCCAGGAGAGAGGCCCAAGCAAGACGCGCCCCGAGGAGCGTCTTGCCACATGTCAACAATGGGTCTGACTGACCACCTCCAGGAGAGAGGCCCAAGCAAGACTCGCCCCGAGGAGCGTCTTGACACATGGAAACACTGGGGCTGACAGAGGGCCTCCAGGAGAGAGGCCCAGTTAAGATGCGCTCCGAGGAGCGTCTTGCCACATGTAAACAATGGGTCTGACTGAGGGCCTCCAGGAGAGAAGCCCAAGCAAGACGCGCCCCAAGGAGCGTCTTGCCATATGTCAGCACGCGGTCTGACTGAGCGCCTCCAGGAGAGAGGCCACAGCAAGACGCGCCCCGAGGAGCGTCTGGCCACATGTCATCGTTCTGTCTGACTGTGCGCCTCCAGGAGAGAGGCCCCAAGCAAGACGCGCCCCGAGGAGCATCTTGCCACATGTTAACAATGAGTCTGACTGAGGGCCTCCAGGAGAGAAGCCCAAGCAAGACGCGCCCCGAGGAGCGTCTTGCCACATGTCAGCACTCGGTCTGACTGAACGCCTCTAGGAGAGAAGCCCCAGCAAGACGCGCCCTGAGGAGCGTCTTGCCACATGTCAGCACTCGGTCTGACTGAGCTCCTCCAGGAGAGAGGCCCAAGCAAGACGCGCCCCGAGGAGCGTCTTGCCACATATCAACAATGGATCTGACTGAGGGCCTCCATGAGAGAAGCCCAAGCAAGACGCGCCCCGAGGAGCGTCTTGTCACATGTCACCACTGGGTCTGACTGAGCGCCTCCAGGAGAGAGGCCCAAGCAAGACGCGCCCCGAGGAGCGTCTTGCCACATGTCACCACTGGGTCTGACTGAGCGCCTCCAGGAGAGAGGCCCAAGCAAGACGCGCCCCGAGGAGCGTCTTGCCACATGTCAACAATGAGTCTGACTGAGGGCCTCCAGGAGAGAAGCCCAAGCAAGACGCGTCCCGAGGAGCGTCTTGCCACATGTCAGCACTCGGTCTGACTGAACGCCTCCAGAAGAGAAGCCCCAGCAAGACGCGCCCCGAGGAGCGTCTTGCCACATGTAAGCACTGGGTCTGACTGAGCGCCTCCAGGAGAGAGGCCCCAGCAAGACGCGCCCCGAGGAGCGTCTTGCCTTATGTCAGCACTCGGTCTGACTGAACGCCTCCAGGAGAGAGGCCCAAGCAAGACGCGCCCCGAGGAGCGTCTTGCCACATGTCAACAATGGGTCTGACTGAGGGCCTCCAGGAGAGAAGCCCAAGCAAGATGCGCCCAAAGGAGCGTCTTGCCACATGTAAACAATGGGTCTGACTGAGGGCCTCCAGGAGAGAAGCCCAAGCAAGACGCGCCCCGAGGAGCGTCTTGCCACATGTCAGCACTCGGTCTCACTGAGCGCCTCCAGGAGAGAGGCCCAAGCAAGACGCGCCCCGAGGAGCGTCTTGCCACGTGTCAACACTGGGTCTGACTGAGCGTCTCCAGGAGAGAGGCCCAAGCAAGACGCGCCCCGAGGAGCGTCTTGCCACATGTCAGCACTGGGTCTGACTGAGCGCCTCCAGGAGAGAGGCCCAAGCAAGACGCGCCCCGAGGAGCGTCTTGCCACATGAAAGCACTGGGTCTGACTGAGCGCCTCCAGGAGAGAAGCCCCAGCAAGACGCGCCCCGAGGAGCGTCTTGCCACATGTCAGCACTCGGTCTGACTGAACGCCTCCAGGAGAGAAGCCCAAGCAAGACGCGCCCCGAGGAGCGTCTTGCCACATGTCAGCACTCGGTCTGACTGAACGCCTCCAGGAGAGAAACCCCAGCAAGACACGCCCCGAGGAGCGTCTTGCCACATGTAAGCACTGGGTCTGACTGAGCGCCTCCAGGAGAGAGGCCACAGCAAGACGCGCCCCGAGGAGCGTCTTGCCTTATGTCAGCACTCGGTCTGACTGAGCGCCTCCAGGAGAGAGGCCCAAGCAAGACGCGCCCCGCGGAGCGTCTTGCCACATGTTAACAATGGGTCTGACTGAGGGCCTCCAGGAGAGAAGCCCAAGCAAGACGCGCCCCGAGGAGCGTCTTGCCACATGTCAGCACTCGGTCTGACTGAGCGACTCCAGGAGAGAGGCCCAAGCAAGACGCACCCCGGGGAGCGTCTTGACACATGTCAACACTGGGGCTGACAGAGGGCCTCCAGGAGAGAGGCCCAAGCAAGATGCGCCCCGAGGAGCGTCTTGCCACATGTAAACAATGGGTCTGACTGAGGGCCTCCAAGAGAGAAGCCCAAGCAAGACGCGCCCCGAGGAGCGTCTTGCCACGTGTCAACACTGGGTCTGACTGAGCGTCTCCAGGATAGAGGCCCAAGCAAGACGCGCCCCGAGGAGCGTCTTGCCACATGTCACCACTGGGTCTGACTGAGCACCTCCAGGAGAGAGGCCCAAGCAAGACGCGCCCCTAGGAGCGTCTTGCCACATGTAAGCACTGGGTCTGACTGAGCGCCTCCAGGAGAGAAGCCCCAGCAAGACGCGCCCCGAGGAGCGTCTTAACACATGTCAGCACTCGGTCTGACTGAACGCCTCCAGGAGAGAAGCCCAAGCAAGACGCGCCCCGAGGAGCTCCTTGCCACAAGTCAGCACTCGGTCTGACTGAACGCCTCCAGGAGAGAAGCCCCAGCAAGACACACCCCGAGGAGCGTCTTGCCACATGTAAGCACTGGGTCTGACTGAGCGCCTCCAGGAGAGAGGCCCCAGCAAGACGCGCCCCGAGGAGCGTCTTGCCTTATGTCAGCACTCGGTCTGACTGAGCGCCTCCAGGAGAGAGGCCCAAGCAAGACGCGCCCCGAGGAGCGTCTAGCCACATGTCAACAATGGGTCTGACTAAGGGCCTCGAGGAGAGAAGCCCAAGCAAGACACGCCCCGAGGAGCGTCTTGCCACATGTCAACAATGGGTCTGACAGAGGGCCTCCAGGAGAGAGGCCCAAGCAATACGCGCCCCGAGGAGCATGTTGCCACATGTCACCACTGGGTCTGACTGAGCGCCTCCAGGAGAGAGGCCCAAGCAAGACGCGCCCCGAGGAGCGTCTTGCCACATGTCAACAATGGGTCTGACAGAGGGCCTCCAGGAGAGAGGCCCAAGCAAGACGCGCCCCGAGGAGCGTCTTACCACATGTCAACAATGGGTGTGACTGAACGCCTCCAAGAGAGAGGCCCAAGCAAGACTCGCCCCGAGGAGCGTCTTGACACATGGAAACACTGGGGCTGACAGAGGGCCTCCAGGAGAGAGGCCCAGTTAAGATGCGCTCCGAGGAGCGTCTTGCCACTTGTAAAGAATGGGTCTGACTGAGGGCCTCCAGGAGAGAAGCCCAAGCAAGACGCGCCCCAAGGAGCGTCTTGCCATATGTCAGCACTCGGTCTGACTGAGCGCCTCCAGGAGAGAGGCCACAGCAAGACGCACCCCGAGGAGCGTCTGGCCACATGTCATCGTTCTGTCTGACTGTGCGCCTCCAGGAGAGAGGCCCCAAGCAAGACGCGCCCCGAGGAGCATCTTGCCACATGTTAACAATGAGTCTGACTGAGGGCCTCCAGGAGAGAAGCCCAAGCAAGACGCGCCCCGAGGAGCGTCTTGCCACATGTCAGCACTCGGTCTGACTGAACGCCTCTAGGAGAGAAGCCCCAGCAAGACGCGCCCTGAGGAGCGTCTTGCCACATGTCAGCACTCGGTCTGACTGAGCTCCTCCAGGAGAGAGGCCCAAGCAAGACGCGCCCCGAGGAGCGTCTTGCCACATATCAACAATGGATCTGACTGAGGGCCTCCATGAGAGAAGCCCAAGCAATACGCGCCCCGAGGAGCGTCTTGTCACATGTCACCACTGGGTCTGACTGAGCGCCTCCAGGAGAGAGGCCCAAGCAAGACGCGCCCCGAGGAGCGTCTTGCCACATGTCACCACTGGGTCTGACTGAGCGCCTCCAGGAGAGAGGCCCAAGCAAGACGCGCCCCGAGGAGCGTCTTGCCACATGTCAACAATGAGTCTGACTGAGGGCCTCCAGGAGAGAAGCCCAAGCAAGACGCGTCCCGAGGAGCGTCTTGCCACATGTCAGCACTCGGTCTGACTGAACGCCTCCAGAAGAGAAGCCCCAGCAAGACGCGCCCCGAGGAGCGTCTTGCCACATGTAAGCACTGGGTCTGACTGAGCGCCTCCAGGAGAGAGGCCCCAGCAAGACGCGCCCCGAGGAGCGTCTTGCCTTATGTCAGCACTCGGTCTGACTGAACGCCTCCAGGAGAGAGGCCCAAGCAAGACGCGCCCAGAGGAGCGTCTTGCCACATTTCAACAATGGGTCTGACTGAGGGCCTCCAGGAGAGAAGCCCAAGCAAGATGCGCCCAAAGGAGCGTCTTGCCACATGTAAACAATGGGTCTGACTGAGGGCCTCCAGGAGAGAAGCCCAAGCAAGACGCGCCCCGAGGAGCGTCTTGCCACATGTCAGCACTCGGTCTCACTGAGCGCCTCCAGGAGAGAGGCCCAAGCAAGACGCGCCCCGAGGAGCGTCTTGCCACATATCAGCAATGGGTCCAACTGAGGGCCTCCATGAGAGAAGCCCAAGCAAGACGCGCCCCGAGGAGCGTCTTGCCACATGTCACCACTGGGTCTGACTGAGCGCCTCCAGGAGAGAGGCCCAAGCAAGACGCGCCCCGAGGAGCGTCTTGCCACGTGTCAACACTGGGTCTGACTGAGCGTCTCCAGGAGAGAGGCCCAAGCAAGACGCGCCCCGAGGAGCGTCTTGCCACATGTCAGCACTGGGTCTGACTGAGCGCCTCCAGGAGAGAGGCCCAAGCAAGACGCGCCCCGAGGAGCGTCTTGCCACATGTAAGCACTGGGTCTGACTGAGCGCCTCCAGGAGAGAAGCCCCAGCAAGACGCGCCCCGAGGAGCGTCTTGCCACATGTCAGCACTCGGTCTGACTGAAAGCCTCCAGGAGAGAAGCCCAAGCAAGACGCGCCCCGAGGAGCGTCTTGCCACATGTCAGCACTCGGTCTGACTGAACGCCTCCAGGAGAGAAACCCCAGCAAGACACGCCCCGAGGAGCGTCTTGCCACATGTAAGCACTGGGTCTGACTGAGCGCCTCCAGGAGAGAGGCCACAGCAAGACGCGCCCCGAGGAGCGTCTTGCCTTATGTCAGCACTCGGTCTGACTGAGCGCCTCCAGGAGAGAGGCCCAAGCAAGACGCGCCCCGCGGAGCGTCTTGCCACATGTTAACAATGGGTCTGACTGAGGGCCTCCAGGAGAGAAGCCCAAGCAAGACGCGCCCCGAGGAGCGTCTTGCCACATGTCAGCACTCGGTCTGACTGAGCGACTCCAGGAGAGAGGCCCAAGCAAGACGCACCCCGGGGAGCGTCTTGACACATGTCAACACTGGGGCTGACAGAGGGCCTCCAGGAGAGAGGCCCAAGCAAGATGCGCCCCGAGGAGCGTCTTGCCACATGTAAACAATGGGTCTGACTGAGGGCCTCCAAGAGAGAAGCCCAAGCAAGACGCGCCCCGAGGAGCGTCTTGCACCATGTCAACACTGGGTCTGACTGAGCACCTCCAGGAGAGAGGCCCAAGCAAGACTCGCCCCGAGGAGCGTCTTGCCACATATAAACAATGGGTCTGACTGAGGGCCTCCATGAGAGAAGCCCAAGCAAGACGCGCCCTGAGGAGCGTCTTGCTGCATGTCAGCACTTGGTCTGACTGAGCGCCTCCAGGAGAGAAGCCCAAGCAAGACGCGCCCCGAGGAGCGTCTGGCCACATGTCAGCACTCTGTCTGACTGTGCGCCTCCAGGAGAGAGGCCCCAAGCAAGACGCGCCCTGAGGAGCGTCTTGCCACGTGTCAACACTGGGTCTGACTGAGCGTCTCCAGGAGAGAGGCCCAAGCAAGACGCACCCCGAGGAGCGTCTTGCCACATGTCACCACTGGGTCTGACTGAGCGCCTCCAGGAGAGAGGCCCAAGCAAGACGCGCCCCGAGGAGCGTCTTGCCACATGTAAGCACTGGGTCTGACTGAGCGCCTCCAGGAGAGAAACCCCAGCAAGACGCGCCCCGAGGAGCGTCTTACCACATGTCAGCACTCGGTCTGACTGAACGCCTCCAGGAGAGAAGCCCAAGCAAGACGCGCCCCGAGGAGCTCCTTGCCACATGTCAGCACTCGGTCTGACTGAACGCCTCCAGGAGAGAAGCCCCAGCTAGACACACCCCGAGGAGCGTCTTGCCACATGTAAGCACTGGGTCTGACTGAGCGCCTCCAGGAGAGAGGCCCCAGCAAGACGCGCCCCGAGGAGCGTCTTGCCTTATGTCAGCACTCGGTCTGACTGAGCGCCTCCAGGAGAGAGGCCCAAGCAAGACGCGCCCCGAGGAGCGTCTTGCCACATGTCAACAATGGGTCTGACTGAGGGCCTCCATGAGAGAAGCCCAAGCAAGACGCGCCCCGAGGAGCGTCTTGTCACATGTCACCACTGGGTCTGACTGAGCGCCTCCAGGAGAGAGGCCCAAGCAAGACGCGCCCCGAGGAGCGTCTTGCCACATGTCACCACTGGGTCTGACTGAGCGCCTCCAGGAGAGAGGCCCAAGCAAGACGCGCCCCGAGGAGCGTCTTGCCACATGTCAACAATGAGTCTGACTGAGGGCCTCCAGGAGAGAAGCCCAAGCAAGACGCGTCCCGAGGAGCGTCTTGCCACATGTCAGCACTCGGTCTGACTGAACGCCTCCAGGAGAGAAGCCCCAGCAAGACGCGCCCCGAAGAGCGTCTTGCCACATGTAAGCACTGGGTCTGACTGAGCGCCTCCAGGAGAGAGGCCCCAGCAAGACGCGCCCCGAGGAGCGTCTTGCCTTATGTCAGCACTCGGTCTGACTGAGCGCCTCCAGGAGAGAGGCCCAAGCAAGACGCGCCCCGAGGAGCGTCTTGCCACATGTCAACAATGGGTCTGACTGAGGGCCTCCAGGAGAGAAGCCCAAGCAAGATGCGCCCAAAGGAGCGTCTTGCCACATGTAAACAATGGGTCTGACTGAGGGCCTTCAGGAGAGAAGCCCAAGCAAGACGCGCCCCGAGGAGCGTCTTGCCACATGTCAGCACTCGGTCTGACTGAGCGCCTCCAGGAGAGAGGCCCAAGCAAGACGCGCCCCGAGGAGCGTCTTGCCACATATCAGCAATGGGTCTGACTGAGGGGCTCCATGAGAGAAGCCCAAGCAAGACGCGCCCTGAGGAGCGTCTTGCCACATGTCACCACTGGGTCTGACTGAGCGCCTCCAGGAGAGAGGCCCAAGTAAGACGCGCCCCGAGGAGCGTCTTGCCACGTGTCAACACTGGGTCTGACTGAGCGTCTCCAGGAGAGAGGCCCAAGCAAGACGCGCCCCGAGGAGCGTCTTGCCACATGTCAGCACTGGGTCTGACTGAGCGCCTCCAGGAGAGAGGCCCAAGCAAGACGCGCCCCGAGGAGCGTCTTGCCACATGTAAGCACTGGGTCTGACTGAGCGCCTCCAGGAGAGAAGCCCCAGCAAGACGCGCCCCGAGGAGCGTCTTACCACATGTCAGCACTCGGTCTGACTGAACGCCTCCAGGAGAGAAGCCCAAGCAAGATTCGCCCCGAGGAGCGTCTTGCCACATGTCAGCACTCGGTCTGACTGAACGCCTCCAGGAGAGAAGCCCCAGCAAGACACGCCCCGAGGAGCGTCTTGCCACATGTAAGCACTGGGTCTGACTGAGCGCCTCCAGGAGAGAGGCCCCAGCAAGACGCGCCCCGAGGAGCGTCTTGCCTTATGTCAGCACTCGGTCTGACTGAGCGCCTCCAGGAGAGAGGCCCAAGCAAGACGCGCCCCGCTTGGGCCTCTCTCCTGGAGGCGCTCAGTCAGACCGAGTGCTGACATAAGGCAAGACGCTCCTCGGGGCTCGTCTTGCTGGGGCCTCTCTCCTGGAGGCGCTCAGTCAGACCCAGTGCTTACATGTGGCAAGACGCTCCTCGGGGCGCGTCTTGCTTGGGCCTCTCTCCTGGAGGCCCTCAGTCAGACCCATTGTTTACATGTGGCAAGACGCTCCTCGGGGCGCATCTTGCTTGGGCCTCTCTCCTGGAAGCCCTATGTCAGCCACAGTGTTGACATGTGTCAAGACGCTCCTCGGGGCGCGTCTTGCTGGGGCCTCTCTCCTGGAGGCGCTCAGTCAGACCCAGTGCTTACATGTGGCAAGACGCTCCTCGGGGCGCGTCTTGCTGGGGCTTCTCTCCTGGAGGCGTTCAGTCAGACCGAGTGCTGACATGTGGCAAGACGCTCCTCGGGGCGCGTCTTGCTTGGGCTTCACTCCTGGAGGCGTTCAGTCAGACCGAGTGCTGACATGTGGTAAGACGCTCCTCGGGGCGCGTCTTGCTGGGGCTTCTCTCCTGGAGGCGCTCAGTCAGACCCAGTGCTTACATGTGGCAAGACGCTCCTCGGGGCGCGTCGTGATTGGGCCTCTCCTGGAGGCGCTCAGTCAGATCCAGTGGTGACATGTGGCAAGACGCTCCTCGGGGCGCGTCTTGCTTGGGCCTCTCTCCTGGAGACGCTCAGTCAGACCCAGTGTTGACACGTGGCAAGACGCTCCTCGGGGCGTGTCTTGCTTGGGCCTCTCTCCTGGAGGCGCTCAGTCAGACCCAGTGGTGACATGTGGCAAGACGCTCCTCGGGGCGCGTCTTGCTTGGGCTTCTCTCATGGAGGCCCTCAGTCAGACCCATTGTTGATATGTGGCAAGACGCTCCTCGGGGCGCGTCTTGCTTGGGCCTCTCTCCTGGAGGCGCTCAGTCAGACCGAGTGCTGACATGTGGCAAGACGCTCCTCGGGGCGCGTCTTGCTGGGGCTTCTCTCCTGGAGGCCCTCAGTCAGACCCATTGTTTACATGTGGCAAGACGCTCCTTTGGGCGCATCTTGCTTGGGCTTCTCTCCTGGAGGCCCTCAGTCAGACCCATTGTTGACATGTGGCAAGACGCTCCTCGGGGCGCGTCTTGCTTGGGCCTCTCTCCTGGAGGCGCTCAGTCAGACCCAGTGCTTACATGTGGCAAGACGCTCCTCGGGGCGCGTCTTGCTGGGGCTTCTCTCCTGGAGGCGTTCAGTCAGACCGAGTGCTGACATGTGGCAAGACGCTCCTCGGGACGCGTCTTGCTTGGGCTTCTCTCCTGGAGGCCCTCAGTCGGACCCATTGTTGACATGTGGCAAGACGCTCCTCGGGGCGCGTCTTGCTTGGGCCTCTCTCCTGGAGGCGCTCAGTCAGACCCAGTGATCACATGTGGCAAGACGCTCCTCGGGGCGCGTCTTGCTTGGGCCTCTCTCCTGGAGGCGCTCAGTCAGACCCATTGTTGACATGTGGCAAGACGCTCCTCGGGGCGCGTCTTGCTTGGGCTTCTCTCCTGGAGGCCCTCAGTCAGACCCATTGTTGACATGTGGCAAGACGCTCCTCGGGGCGCGTCTTGCTTGGGCCTCTCTCCTGGAGGCGCTCAGTCAGACCGAGTGCTGACATAAGGCAAGACGCTCCTCGGGGCGCGTCTTGCTGGGGCCTCTCTCCTGGAGGCGCTCAGTCAGACCCAGTGCTTACATGTGGCAAGACGCTCCTCGGGGCGCATCTTGCTTGGGCCTCTCTCCTGGAGACGCTCAGTCAGACCCAGTGTTGACACGTGACAAGACGCTCCTCGGGGCGCGTCTTGCTTGGGCTTCTCTCATGGAGGCCCTCAGTCAGACCCATTGTTGATATGTGGCAAGACGCTCCTCGGGGCGCGTCTTGCTTGGGCCTCTCTCCTGGAGGCGCTCAGTCAGACCGAGTGCTGACATGTGGCAAGACGCTCCTCGGGGCGCGTCTTGCTTGGGCTTCTCTCCTGGAGGCCCTCAGTCAGACCCATTGTTTACATGTGGCAAGACGCTCCTCGGGGCGCATCTTGCTTGGGCCTCTCTCCTGGAGTTCCTCTGTCAGCCCCAGTGTTGACATGTGTCAAGACGCTCCTCGGGGTGCGTCTTGCTTGGGCCTCTCTCCTGGAGGCGCTCAGTCAGACCGAGTGCTGACATGTGGCAAGACGCTCCTCGGGGCGCGTCTTGCTTGGGCTTCTCTCCTGGAGGCCCTCAGTCAGACCCATTGTTGACATGTGGCAAGACACTCCTCGGGACGCGTCTTGCTTGGGCTTCTCTCCTGGAGGCCCTCAGTCAGACTCATTGTTGACATGTGGCAAGACACTCCTCGGGACGCGTCTTGCTTGGGCCTCTCTCCTGGAGGCGCTCAGTCAGACCGAGTGCTGATATAAGGCAAGACGCTCCTCGGGGCGCGTCTTGCTGGGGCCTCTCTCCTGGAGGCGCTCAGTCAGACCCAGTGCTTACATGTGGCAAGACGCTCCTCGGGGCGCGTCTTGCTGGGGCTTCTCTCCTGGAGGCGTTCAGTCAGACCGAGTGCTGTCATGTGGCAAGACACTCCTCGGGACGCGTCTTGCTTGGGCTTCTCTCCTGGAGGCCCTCAATCAGACTCATTGTTGACATGTGGCAAGACGCTTCTCGGGGCGCGTCTTGCTTGGGCCTCTCTCCTGGAGGCGCTCAGTCAGACCCAGTGGTGACATGTGGCAAGACGCTCCTCGGGGCGCGTCTTGCTTGGGCCTCTCTCCTGGAGACGCTCAGTCAGACCCAGTGTTGACACGTGACAAGACGCTCCTCGGGGCGCGTCTTGCTTGGGCTTCTCTCATGGAGGCCCTCAGTCAGACCCATTGTTGATATGTGGCAAGACGCTCCTCGGGGCGCGTCTTGCTTGGGCCTCTCTCCTGGAGGCGCTCAGTCAGACCGAGTGCTGACATGTGGCAAGACGCTCCTCGGGGCGTGTCTTGCTTGGGCTTCTCTCATGGAGGCCCTCAGTCAGACCCATTGTTGATATGTGGCAAGACGCTCCTCAGGGCGAGTCTTGCTTGGGCCTCTCTCCTGGAGGTGCTCAGTCAGACCCAGTGTTGACATGGTGCAAGACGCTCCTCGGGGCGCGTCTTGCTTGGGCTTCTCTCTTGGAGGCCCTCAGTCAGACCCATTGTTGACATGTGGCAAGACGCTCCTCGGGGCGCATCTTGCTTGGGCCTCTCTCCTGGAGGCCCTCTGTCAGCCCCAGTGTTGACATGTGTCAAGACGTTCCTCGGGGTGCGTCTTGCTTGGGCCTCTCTCCTGGAGTCGCTCAGTCAGACCGAGTGCTGACATGTGGCAAGATGCTCCTCGGGGCGCGTCTTGCTTGGGCTTCTCTCATGGAGGCCCTCAGTCAGACCCATTGTTGATATGTGGCAAGACGCTCCTCGGGGCGAGTCTTGCTTGGGCCTCTCTCCTGGAGGTGCTCAGTCAGACCCAGTGTTGACATGGTGCAAGACGCTCCTCGGGGCGCGTCTTGCTTGGGCTTCTCTCTTGGAGGCCCTCAGTCAGACCCATTGTTTACATGTGGCAAGACGCTCCTCGGGGCTCATCTTGCTTGGGCCTCTCTCCTGGAGGCCCTCTGTCAGCCCCAGTGTTGACATGTGTCAAGACGCTCCCCGGGGTGCGTCTTGCTTGGGCCTCTCTCCTGGAGTCGCTCAGTCAGACCGAGTGCTGACATGTGGCAAGACGCTCCTCGGGGCGCGTCTTGCTTGGGCTTCTCTCCTGGAGGCCCTCAGTCAGACCCATTGTTGACATTTGGCAAGACGCTCCGCGGGGCGCGTCTTGCTTGGGCCTCTCTCCTGGAGGCGCTCAGTCAGACCGAGTGCTGACATAAGGCAAGACGCTCCTCGGGGCGCGTCTTGCTGGGGCCTCTCTCCTGGAGGCGCTCAGTCAGACCCAGTGCTTACATGTGGCAAGATGCTCCTCGGGGCGTGTCTTGCTGGGGCTTCTCTCCTGGAGGCGTTCAGTCTGACCGAGTGCTGACATGTGGCAAGACGCTCCTCGGGGCGCGTCTTGCTTGGGCTTCTCTCCTGGAGGCGTTCAGTCAGACCGAGTGCTGACATGTGGCAAGACGCTCCTCGGGACGCGTCTTGCTTGGGCTTCTCTCCTGGAGGCCCTCAGTCAGACCCATTGTTGACATGTGGCAAGACGCTCCTCAGGGCGCGTCTTGCTTGGGCCTCTCTCCTGGAGGCGCTCAGTCAGACCCAGTGCTTAAATGTGGCAAGACGCTCCACGGGGCGTGTCTTGCTGGGGCTTCTCTCCTGGAGGCGTTCAGTCAGACCGAGTGCTTACATGTGGCAAGACGCTCCTCGGGGCACGTCTTGCTGGGGCTTCTCTCCTGGAGGCGTTCAGTCAGACCGAGTGCTGACATGTGGCAAGACGCTCCTCGGGACGCGTCTTGCTTGGGCTTCTCTCCTGGAGGCCCTCAGTCAGACCCATTGTTGACATGTGGCAAGACGCTCCTCGGGGTGCGTCTTGCTTGGGCCTCTCTCCTGGAGGCGCTCAGTCAGACCCAGTGGTGACATGTGGCAAGACGCTCCTCGGGGCGCGTCTTGCTTGGGCCTCTCTCCTGGAGGCGCTCAGTCAGACCCATTGTTGACATGTGGCAAGACGCTCCTCGGGGCACGTGGTGCTTGAGGCTTCTCTCCTGGAGGCCCTCAGTCAGACCCATTGTTGACATGTGGCAAGACGCTCCTCGGGGCGCGTCTTGCTTGGGCCTCTCTCCTGGAGGCGCTCAGTCAGACCGAGTGCTGACATAAGGCAAGACGCTCCTCGGGGCGCGTCTTGCTGAGGCCTCTCTCCTGAAGGCGCTCAGTCAGACCCAGTGCTTACATGTGGCAAGACGCTCCTCGGGGCGCGTCTTGCTTGGGCCTCTCTCCTGGAGACTCTCAGTCAGACCCAGTGTTGACACGTGACAAGACGCTCCTCGGGGCGCGTCTTGCTTGGGCTTCTCTCATGGAGGCCCTCAGTCAGACCCATTGTTGATATGTGGCAAGACGCTCCTCGGGGTGCGTCTTGCTTGGGCCTCTCTCCTGGAGGCGCTCAGTCAGACCGAGTGCTGACATGTGGCAAGACGCTCCTCGGGGCGCGTCTTGCTTGGGCTTCTCTCCTGGAGGCCCTCAGTCAGACCCATTGTTTACATGTGGCAAGACGCTCCTCGGGGCGCATCTTGCTTGGGCCTCTCTCCTGGAGTTCCTCTGTCAGCCCCAGTGTTGACATGTGTCAAGACGCTCCTCGGGGTGCGTCTTGCTTGGGCCTCTCTCCTGGAGGCGCTCAGTCAGACCGAGTGCTGACATGTGGCAAGACGCTCCCCGGGGCGCGTCTTGCTTGGGCTTCTCTCCTGGAGGCCCTCAGTCAGACCCATTGTTGACATGTGGCAAGACACTCCTCGGGACGCGTCTTGCTTGGGCTTCTCTCCTGGAGGCCCTCAGTCAGACTCATTGTTGACATGTGGCAAGACACTCCTCGGGACGCGTCTTGCTTGGGCCTCTCTCCTGGAGGCGCTCAGTCAGACCGAGTGCTGACATAAGGCAAGACGCTCCTCGGGGCGCGTCTTGCTGGGGCCTCTCTCCTGGAGGCGCTCAGTCAGACCCAGTGCTTACATGTGGCAGGACGCTCCTCGGGGCGCGTCTTGCTGGGGCTTCTCTCCTGGAGGCGTTCAGTCAGACCGAGTGCTGACATGTGGCAAGACACTCCTCGTGACGCGTCTTGCTTGGGCTTCTCTCCTGGAGGCCCTCAGTCAGACTCATTGTTGACATGTGGCAAGACGCTCCTCGGGGCGCGTCTTGCTTGGGCCTCTCTCCTGGAGGCGCTCAGTCAGACCCAGTGGTGACATGTGGCTAGACGCTCCTCGGGGCGCGTCTTGCTTGGGCCTCTCTCCTGGAGACGCTCAGTCAGACCCAGTGTTGACACGTGACAAGACGCTCCTCGGGGCGCGTCTTGCTTGGGCTTCTCTCATGGAGGCCCTCAGTCAGACCCATTGTTGATATGTGGCAAGACGCTCCTCGGGGCGCGTTTTGCTTGGGCCTCTCTCCTGGAGGCGCTCAGTCAGACCGAGTGCTGACATGTGGCAAGACGCTCCTCGGGGCGCGTCTTGCTTGGGCTTCTCTCATGGAGGCCCTCAGTCAGACCCATTGTTGATATGTGGCAAGACGCTCCTCGGGGCGAGTCTTGCTTGGGCCTCTCTCCTGGAGGCGCTCAGTCAGACCGAGTGCTGACATAAGGCAAGACGCTCCTCGGGGCGCGTCTTGCTGGGGCATCTCTCCTGGAGGCGCTCAGTCAGACCCAGTGCTTACATGTGGCAAGACGCTCCTCGGGGCGTGTCTTGCTGGGGCTTCTCTCCTGGAGGCGTTCAGTCAGACCGAGTGCTGACATGTGGCAAGACGCTCCTCGGGGCGCGTCTTGCTTGGGCTTCTCTCCTGGAGGCGTTCAGTCAGACCGAGTGCTGACATGTGGTAAGACGCTCCTCGGGGCGCGTCTTGCTGGGGCTTCTCTCCTGGAGGCGCTCAGTCAGACCCAGTGGTGACATGTGGCAAGACGCTCCTCGGGGCGCATCTTGCTTGGGCCTCTCTCCTGGAGGCGCTCAGTCAGACCCAGTGCTTACATGTGGCAAGACGCTCCTCGGGGCGCATCTTGCTTGGGCCTCTCTCCTGGAGTTCCTCTGTCAGCCCCAGTGTTGACATGTGTCAAGACGCTCCTCGGGGTGAGTCTTGCTTGGGCCTCTCTCCTGGAGGCGCTCAGTCAGACCGAGTGCTGACATGTGGCAAGACGCTCCTCGGGGTGCGTCTTGCTTGGGCTTCTCTCCTGGAGGCCCTCAGTCAGACCCATTGTTGACATGTGGCAAGACACTCCTCGGGACGCGTCTTGCTTGGGCTTCTCTCCTGGGGGCCCTCAGTCAGACTCATTGTTGACATGTGGCAAGACACTCCTCGGGACGCGTCTTGCTTGGGCCTCTCTCCTGGAGGCGCTCAGTCAGACCGAGTGCTGACATAAGGCAAGACGCTCCTCGGGGCGCGTCTTGCTGGGGCCTCTCTCCTGGAGGCGCTCAGTCAGACCCAGTGCTTACATGTGGCAGGACGCTCCTCGGGGCGCGTCTTGCTGGGGCTTCTCTCCTGGAGGCGTTCAGTCAGACCGAGTGCTGACATGTGGCAAGACACTCCTCGGGACGCGTCTTGCTTGGGCTTCTCTCCTGGAGGCCCTCAGTCAGACTCATTGTTGACATGTGGCAAGACGCTCCTCGGGGCGCGTCTTGCTTGGGCCTCTCTCCTGGAGGCGCTCAGTCAGACCCAGTGGTGACATGTGGCTAGACGCTCCTCGGGGCGCGTCTTGCTTGGGCCTCTCTCCTGGAGACGCTCAGTCAGACCCAGTGTTGACACGTGACAAGACGCTCCTCGGGGCGCGTCTTGCTTGGGCTTCTCTCATGGAGGCCCTCAGTCAGACCCATTGTTGATATGTGGCAAGACGCTCCTCGGGGCGCGTCTTGCTTGGGCCTCTCTCCTGGAGGCGCTCAGTCAGACCGAGTGCTGACATGTGGCAAGACGCTCCTCGGGGCGCGTCTTGCTTGGGCTTCTCTCATGGAGGCCCTCAGTCAGACCCATTGTTGATATGTGGCAAGACGCTCCTCGGGGCGAGTCTTGCTTGGGCCTCTCTCCTGGAGGCGCTCAGTCAGACCGAGTGCTGACATAAGGCAAGACGCTCCTCGGGGCACGTCTTGCTGGGGCCTCTCTCCTGGAGGCGCTCAGTCAGACCCAGTGCTTACATGTGGCAAGACGCTCCTCGGGGCGTGTCTTGCTGGGGCTTCTCTCCTGGAGGCGTTCAGTCAGACCGAGTGCTGACATGTGGCAAGACGCTCCTCGGGGCGCGTCTTGCTTGGGCTTCTCTCCTGGAGGCGTTCAGTCAGACCGAGCGCTGACATGTGGTAAGACGCTCCTCGGGGCGCGTCTTGCTGGGGCTTCTCTCCTGGAGGCGCTCAGTCAGACCCAGTGGTGACATGTGGCAAGACGCTCCTCGGGGCGCGTCTTGCTTGGGCCTCTCTCCTGGAGGCGCTCAGTCAGACCCAGTGCTTACATGTGGCAAGACGCTCCTCGGGGCGCGTCTTGCTGTGGCTTCTCTCCTGTAGGCGCTCAGTCAGACCCAGTGCTTACATGTGGCAAGACGCTCCTCGTGGCGCGTCTTGCTGGGGCTTCTCTCCTGGAGGCGTTCAGTCAGACCGAGTGCTGACATGTGGCAAGACGCTCCTCGGGACGCGTCTTGCTTGGGCTTCTCTCCTGGAGGCCCTCAGTCAGACCCATTGTTGACATGTGGCAAGACGCTCCTCGGGGCGCGTCTTGCTTGGGCCTCTCTCCTGGAGTTCCTCTGTCAGCCCCAGTGTTGACATGTGTCAAGACGCTCCTCGGGGTGAGTCTTGCTTGGGCCTCTCTCCTGGAGGCGCTCAGTCAGACCGAGTGCTGACATGTGGCAAGACGCTCCTCGGGGTGCGTCTTGCTTGGGCTTCTCTCCTGGAGGCCCTCAGTCAGACCCATTGTTGACATGTGGCAAGACACTCCTCGGGACGCGTCTTGCTTGGGCTTCTCTCCTGGAGGCCCTCAGTCAGACTCATTGTTGACATGTGGCAAGACACTCCTCGGGACGCGTCTTGCTTGGGCCTCTCTCCTGGAGGCGCTCAGTCAGACCGAGTGCTGACATAAGGCAAGACGCTCCTCGGGGCGCGTCTTGCTGGGGCCTCTCTCCTGGAGGCGCTCAGTCAGACCCAGTGCTTACATGTGGCAGGACGCTCCTCGGGGCGCGTCTTGCTGGGGCTTCTCTCCTGGAGGCGTTCAGTCAGACCGAGTGCTGACATGTGGCAAGACACTCCTCGGGACGCGTCTTGCTTGGGCTTCTCTCCTGGAGGCCCTCAGTCAGACTCATTGTTGACATGTGGCAAGACGCTCCTCGGGGCGCGTCTTGCTTGGGCCTCTCTCCTGGAGGCGCTCAGTCAGACCCAGTGGTGACATGTGGCAAGACGCTCCTCGGGGCGCGTCTTGCTTGGGCCTCTCTCCTGGAGACGCTCAGTCAGACCCAGTGTTGACACGTGACAAGACGCTCCTCGGGGCGCGTCTTGCTTGGGCTTCTCTCATGGAGGCCCTCAGTCAGACCCATTGTTGATATGTGGCAAGACGCTCCTCGGGGCGCGTCTTGCTTGGGCCTCTCTCCTGGAGGCGCTCAGTCAGACCGAGTGCTGACATGTGGCAAGACGCTCCTCGGGGCGCGTCTTGCTTGGGCTTCTCTCATGGAGGCCCTCAGTCAGACCCATTGTTGATATGTGGCAAGACGCTCCTCGGGGCGAGTCTTGCTTGGGCCTCTCTCCTGGAGGCGCTCAGTCAGACCGAGTGCTGACATAAGGCAAGACGCTCCTCGGGGCACGTCTTGCTGGGGCCTCTCTCCTGGAGGCGCTCAGTCAGACCCAGTGCTTACATGTGGCAGGACGCTCCTCGGGGCGCGTCTTGCTGGGGCTTCTCTCCTGGAGGCGTTCAGTCAGACCGAGTGCTGACATGTGGCAAGACACTCCTCGGGACGCGTCTTGCTTGGGCTTCTCTCCTGGAGGCCCTCAGTCAGACTCATTGTTGACATGTGGCTAGACGCTCCTCGGGGCGCGTCTTGCTTGGGCCTCTCTCCTGGAGACGCTCAGTCAGACCCAGTGTTGACACGTGACAAGACGCTCCTCGGGGCGCGTCTTGCTTGGGCTTCTCTCATGGAGGCCCTCAGTCAGACCCATTGTTGATATGTGGCAAGACGCTCCTCGGGGCGCGTCTTGCTTGGGCCTCTCTCCTGGAGGCGCTCAGTCAGACCGAGTGCTGACATGTGGCAAGACGCTCCTCGGGGTGCGTCTTGCTTGGGCTTCTCTCATGGAGGCCCTCAGTCAGACCCATTGTTGATATGTGGCAAGACGCTCCTCCGGGCGAGTCTTGCTTGGGCCTCTCTCCTGGAGGCGCTCAGTCAGACCGAGTGCTGACATAAGGCAAGACGCTCCTCGGGGCACGTCTTGCTGGGGCCTCTCTCCTGGAGGCGCTCAGTCAGACCCAGTGCTTACATGTGGCAAGACGCTCCTCGGGGCGTGTCTTGCTGGGGCTTCTCTCCTGGAGGCGTTCAGTCAGACCGAGTGCTGACATGTGGCAAGACGCTCCTCGGGGCGCGTCTTGCTTGGGCTTCTCTCCTGGAGGCGTTCAGTCAGACCGAGCGCTGACATGTGGTAAGACGCTCCTCGGGGCGCGTCTTGCTGGGGCTTCTCTCCTGGAGGCGCTCAGTCAGACCCAGTGGTGACATGTGGCAAGACGCTCCTCGGGGGGCGTCTTGCTTGGGCCTCTCTCCTGGAGGCGCTCAGTCAGACCCAGTGCTTACATGTGGCAAGACGCTCCTCGGTGCGCGTCTTGCTGTGGCTTCTCTCCTGTAGGCGCTCAGTCAGACCCAGTGCTTACATGTGGCAAGACGCTCCTCGTGGCGCGTCTTGCTGGGGCTTCTCTCCTGGAGGCGTTCAGTCAGACCGAGTGCTGACATGTGGCAAGACGCTCCTCGGGACGCGTCTTGCTTGGGCTTCTCTCCTGGAGGCCCTCAGTCAGACCCATTGTTGACATGTGGCAAGACGCTCCTCGGGGCGCGTCTTGCTTGGGCCTCTCTCCTGGAGGCGCTCAGTCAGACCCAGTGGTGACATGTGGCAAGACGCTCCTCGGGGCGCGTCTTGCTTGGGCCTCTCTCCTGGAAGCGCTCAGTCAGACCCATTGTTGACATGTGGCAAGACGCTCCTCGGGGCGCGTCTTGCTTGGGCTTCTCTCCTGGAGGCGCTCAGTCAGACCCAGTGCTTACATGTGGCAAGACGCTCCTCGTGGCGCGTCTTGCTGGGGCTTCTCTCCTGGAGGCGTTCAGTCAGACCGAGTGCTGACATGTGGCAAGACGCTCCTCGGGACGCGTCTTGCTTGGGCTTCTCTCCTGGAGGCGCTCAGTCAGACCGAGTGCTGACATGTGGCAAGACGCTCCTCGGGGCGCGTCTTGCTTGGGCTTCTCTCCTGGAGGCCCTCAGTCAGACCCATTGTTGACATGTGGCAAGACACTCCTCGGGACGCGTCTTGCTTGGGCTTCTCTCCTGGAGGCCCTCAGTCAGACTCATTGTTGACATGTGGCAAGACACTCCTCGGGACGCGTCTTGCTTGGGCCTCTCTCCTGGAGGCGCTCAGTCAGACCGAGTGCTGATATAAGGCAAGACGCTCCTCGGGGCGCGTCTTGCTGGGGCCTCTCTCCTGGAGGCGCTCAGTCAGACCCAGTGCTTACATGTGGCAAGACGCTCCTCGGGGCGCGTCTTGCTGGGGCTTCTCTCCTGGAGGCGTTCAGTCAGACCGAGTGCTGTCATGTGGCAAGACACTCCTCGGGACGCGTCTTGCTTGGGCTTCTCTCCTGGAGGCCCTCAATCAGACTCATTGTTGACATGTGGCAAGACGCTTCTCGGGGCGCGTCTTGCTTGGGCCTCTCTCCTGGAGGCGCTCAGTCAGACCCAGTGGTGACATGTGGCAAGACGCTCCTCGGGGCGCGTCTTGCTTGGGCCTCTCTCCTGGAGACGCTCAGTCAGACCCAGTGTTGACACGTGACAAGACGCTCCTCGGGGCGCGTCTTGCTTGGGCTTCTCTCATGGAGGCCCTCAGTCAGACCCATTGTTGATATGTGGCAAGACGCTCCTCGGGGCGCGTCTTGCTTGGGCCTCTCTCCTGGAGGCGCTCAGTCAGACCGAGTGCTGACATGTGGCAAGACGCTCCTCGGGGCGTGTCTTGCTTGGGCTTCTCTCATGGAGGCCCTCAGTCAGACCCATTGTTGATATGTGTCAAGACGCTCCTCAGGGCGAGTCTTGCTTGGGCCTCTCTCCTGGAGGTGCTCAGTCAGACCCAGTGTTGACATGGTGCAAGACGCTCCTCGGGGCGCGTCTTGCTTGGGCTTCTCTCTTGGAGGCCCTCAGTCAGACCCATTGTTGACATGTGGCAAGACGCTCCTCGGGGCGCATCTTGCTTGGGCCTCTCTCCTGGAGGCCCTCTGTCAGCCCCAGTGTTGACATGTGTCAAGACGCTCCTCGGGGTGCGTCTTGCTTGGGCCTCTCTCCTGGAGTCGCTCAGTCAGACCGAGTGCTGACATGTGGCAAGATGCTCCTCGGGGCGCGTCTTGCTTGGGCTTCTCTCATGGAGGCCCTCAGTCAGACCCATTGTTGATATGTGGCAAGACGCTCCTCGGGGCGAGTCTTGCTTGGGCCTCTCTCCTGGAGGTGCTCAGTCAGACCCAGTGTTGACATGGTGCAAGACGCTCCTCGGGGCGCGTCTTGCTTGGGCTTCTCTCTTGGAGGCCCTCAGTCAGACCCATTGTTTACATGTGGCAAGACGCTCCTCGGGGCTCATCTTGCTTGGGCCTCTCTCCTGGAGGCCCTCTGTCAGCCCCAGTGTTGACATGTGTCAAGACGCTCCCCGGGGTGCGTCTTGCTTGGGCATCTCTCCTGGAGTCGCTCAGTCAGACCGAGTGCTGACATGTGGCAAGACGCTCCTCGGGGCGCGTCTTGCTTGGGCTTCTCTCCTGGAGGCCCTCAGTCAGACCCATTGTTGACATGTGGCAAGACGCTCCGCGGGGCGCGTCTTGCTTGGGCCTCTCTCCTGGAGGCGCTCAGTCAGACCGAGTGCTGACATCAGGCAAGACGCTCCTCGGGGCGCGTCTTGCTGGGGCCTCTCTCCTGGAGGCGCTCAGTCAGACCCAGTGCTTACATGTGGCAAGACGCTCCTCAGGGCGTGTCTTGCTGGGGCTTCTCTCCTGGAGGCGTTCAGTCTGACCCAGTGCTGACATGTGGCAAGACGCTCCTCGGGGCGCGTCTTGCTTGGGCTTCTCTCCTGGAGGCGTTCAGTCAGACCGAGTGCTGACATGTGGCAAGACGCTCCTCGGGACGCGTCTTGCTTGGGCTTCTCTCCTGGAGGCCCTCAGTCAGACCCATTGTTGACATGTGGCAAGACGCTCCTCAGGGCGCGTCTTGCTTGGGCCTCTCTCCTGGAGGCGCTCAGTCAGACCCAGTGCTTAAATGTGGCAAGACGCTCCACGGGGCGTGTCTTGCTGGGGCTTCTCTCCTGGAGGCGTTCAGTCAGACCGAGTGCTTACATGTGGCAAGACGCTCCTCGGGGCACGTCTTGCTGGGGCTTCTCTCCTGGAGGCGTTCAGTCAGACCGAGTGCTGACATGTGGCAAGACGCTCCTCGGGGCACGTGGTGCTTGAGGCTTCTCTCCTGGAGGCCCTCAGTCAGACCCATTGTTGACATGTGGCAAGACGCTCCTCGGGGCGCGTCTTGCTTGGGCCTCTCTCCTGGAGGCGCTCAGTCAGACCGAGTGCTGACATAAGGCAAGACGCTCCTCGGGGCGCGTCTTGCTGGGGCCTCTCTCCTGAAGGCGCTCAGTCAGACCCAGTGCTTACATGTGGCAAGACGCTCCTCGGGGCGCGTCTTGCTTGGGCTTCTCTCCTGGAGACTCTCAGTCAGACCCAGTGTTGACACGTGACAAGACGCTCCTCGGGGCGCGTCTTGCTTGGGCTTCTCTCATGGAGGCCCTCAGTCAGACCCATTGTTGATATGTGGCAAGACGCTCCTCGGGGCGCGTCTTGCTTGGGCCTCTCTCCTGGAGGCGCTCAGTTAGACCGAGTGCTGACATGTGGCAAGACGCTCCTCGGGGCGCGTCTTGCTTGGGCTTCTCTCCTGGAGGCCCTCAGTCAGACCCATTGTTTACATGTGGCAAGACGCTCCTCGGGGCGCATCTTGCTTGGGCCTCTCTCCTGGAGTTCCTCTGTCAGCCCCAGTGTTGACATGTGTCAAGACGCTCCTCGGGGTGCGTCTTGCTTGGGCCTCTCTCCTGGAGGCGCTCAGTCAGACCGAGTGCTGACATGTGGCAAGACGCTCCTCGGGGCGCGTCTTGCTTGGGCTTCTCTCCTGGAGGCCCTCAGTCAGACCCATTGTTGACATGTGGCAAGACACTCCTCGGGACGCGTCTTGCTTGGGCTTCTCTCCTGGAGGCCCTCAGTCAGACTCATTGTTGACATGTGGCAAGACACTCCTCGGGACGCGTCTTGCTTGGGCCTCTCTTCTGGAGGCGCTCAGTCAGACCGAGTGCTGACATAAGGCAAGACGCTCCTCGGGGCGCGTCTTGCTGGGGCCTCTCTCCTGGAGGCGCTCAGTCAGACTCATTGTTGACATGTGGCTAGACGCTCCTCGGGGCGCGTCTTGCTTGGGCCTCTCTCCTGGAGACGCTCAGTCAGACCCAGTGTTGACACGTGACAAGACGCTCCTCGGGGCGCGTCTTGCTTGGGCTTCTCTCATGGAGGCCCTCAGTCAGACCCATTGTTGATATGTGGCAAGACGCTCCTCGGGGCGCGTCTTGCTTGGGCCTCTCTCCTGGAGGCGCTCAGTCAGACCGAGTGCTGACATGTGGCAAGACGCTCCTCGGGGTGCGTCTTGCTTGGGCTTCTCTCATGGAGGCCCTCAGTCAGACCCATTGTTGATATGTGGCAAGACGCTCCTTGGGGCGAGTCTTGCTTGGGCCTCTCTCCTGGAGGCGCTCAGTCAGACCGAGTGCTGACATAAGGCAAGACGCTCCTCGGGGCACGTCTTGCTGGGGCCTCTCTCCTGGAGGCGCTCAGTCAGACCCAGTGCTTACATGTGGCAAGACGCTCCTCGGGGCGTGTCTTGCTGGGGCTTCTCTCCTGGAGGCGTTCAGTCAGACCGAGTGCTGACATGTGGCAAGACGCTCCTCGGGGCGCGTCTTGCTTGGGCTTCTCTCCTGGAGGCGTTCAGTCAGACCGAGCGCTGACATGTGGTAAGACGCTCCTCGGGGCGCGTCTTGCTGGGGCTTCTCTCCTGGAGGCGCTCAGTCAGACCCAGTGGTGACATGTGGCAAGACGCTCCTCGGGGGGCGTCTTGCTTGGGCCTCTCTCCTGGAGGCGCTCAGTCAGACCCAGTGCTTACATGTGGCAAGACGCTCCTCGGGGCGCGTCTTGCTGTGGCTTCTCTCCTGTAGGCGCTCAGTCAGACCCAGTGCTTACATGTGGCAAGACGCTCCTCGTGGCGCGTCTTGCTGGGGCTTCTCTCCTGGAGGCGTTCAGTCAGACCGAGTGCTGACATGTGGCAAGACGCTCCTCGGGACGCGTCTTGCTTGGGCTTCTCTCCTGGAGGCCCTCAGTCAGACCCATTGTTGACATGTGGCAAGACGCTCCTCGGGGCGCGTCTTGCTTGGGCCTCTCTCCTGGAGGCGCTCAGTCAGACCCAGTGGTGACATGTGGCAAGACGCTCCTCGGGGCGCGTCTTGCTTGGGCCTCTCTCCTGGAAGCGCTCAGTCAGACCCATTGTTGACATGTGGCAAGACGCTCCTCGGGGCGCGTCTTGCTTGGGCTTCTCTCCTGGAGGCGCTCAGTCAGACCCAGTGCTTACATGTGGCAAGACGCTCCTCGTGGCGCGTCTTGCTGGGGCTTCTCTCCTGGAGGCGTTCAGTCAGACCGAGTGCTGACATGTGGCAAGACGCTCCTCGGGACGCGTCTTGCTTGGGCTTCTCTCCTGGAGGCGCTCAGTCAGACCGAGTGCTGACATGTGGCAAGACGCTCCTCGGGGCGCGTCTTGCTTGGGCTTCTCTCCTGGAGGCCCTCAGTCAGACCCATTGTTGACATGTGGCAAGACACTCCTCGGGACGCGTCTTGCTTGGGCTTCTCTCCTGGAGGCCCTCAGTCAGACTCATTGTTGACATGTGGCAAGACACTCCTCGGGACGCGTCTTGCTTGGGCCTCTCTCCTGGAGGCGCTCAGTCAGACCGAGTGCTGATATAAGGCAAGACGCTCCTCGGGGCGCGTCTTGCTGGGGCCTCTCTCCTGGAGGCGCTCAGTCAGACCCAGTGCTTACATGTGGCAAGACGCTCCTCGGGGCGCGTCTTGCTGGGGCTTCTCTCCTGGAGGCGTTCAGTCAGACCGAGTGCTGTCATGTGGCAAGACACTCCTCGGGACGCGTCTTGCTTGGGCTTCTCTCCTGGAGGCCCTCAATCAGACTCATTGTTGACATGTGGCAAGACGCTTCTCGGGGCGCGTCTTGCTTGGGCCTCTCTCCTGGAGGCGCTCAGTCAGACCCAGTGGTGACATGTGGCAAGACGCTCCTCGGGGCGCGTCTTGCTTGGGCCTCTCTCCTGGAGACGCTCAGTCAGACCCAGTGTTGACACGTGACAAGACGCTCCTCGGGGCGCGTCTTGCTTGGGCTTCTCTCATGGAGGCCCTCAGTCAGACCCATTGTTGATATGTGGCAAGACGCTCCTCGGGGCGCGTCTTGCTTGGGCCTCTCTCCTGGAGGCGCTCAGTCAGACCGAGTGCTGACATGTGGCAAGACGCTCCTCGGGGCGTGTCTTGCTTGGGCTTCTCTCATGGAGGCCCTCAGTCAGACCCATTGTTGATATGTGTCAAGACGCTCCTCAGGGCGAGTCTTGCTTGGGCCTCTCTCCTGGAGGTGCTCAGTCAGACCCAGTGTTGACATGGTGCAAGACGCTCCTCGGGGCGCGTCTTGCTTGGGCTTCTCTCTTGGAGGCCCTCAGTCAGACCCATTGTTGACATGTGGCAAGACGCTCCTCGGGGCGCATCTTGCTTGGGCCTCTCTCCTGGAGGCCCTCTGTCAGCCCCAGTGTTGACATGTGTCAAGACGCTCCTCGGGGTGCGTCTTGCTTGGGCCTCTCTCCTGGAGTCGCTCAGTCAGACCGAGTGCTGACATGTGGCAAGATGCTCCTCGGGGCGCGTCTTGCTTGGGCTTCTCTCATGGAGGCCCTCAGTCAGACCCATTGTTGATATGTGGCAAGACGCTCCTCGGGGCGAGTCTTGCTTGGGCCTCTCTCCTGGAGGTGCTCAGTCAGACCCAGTGTTGACATGGTGCAAGACGCTCCTCGGGGCGCGTCTTGCTTGGGCTTCTCTCTTGGAGGCCCTCAGTCAGACCCATTGTTTACATGTGGCAAGACGCTCCTCGGGGCTCATCTTGCTTGGGCCTCTCTCCTGGAGGCCCTCTGTCAGCCCCAGTGTTGACATGTGTCAAGACGCTCCCCGGGGTGCGTCTTGCTTGGGCATCTCTCCTGGAGTCGCTCAGTCAGACCGAGTGCTGACATGTGGCAAGACGCTCCTCGGGGCGCGTCTTGCTTGGGCTTCTCTCCTGGAGGCCCTCAGTCAGACCCATTGTTGACATGTGGCAAGACGCTCCGCGGGGCGCGTCTTGCTTGGGCCTCTCTCCTGGAGGCGCTCAGTCAGACCGAGTGCTGACATCAGGCAAGACGCTCCTCGGGGCGCGTCTTGCTGGGGCCTCTCTCCTGGAGGCGCTCAGTCAGACCCAGTGCTTACATGTGGCAAGACGCTCCTCAGGGCGTGTCTTGCTGGGGCTTCTCTCCTGGAGGCGTTCAGTCTGACCCAGTGCTGACATGTGGCAAGACGCTCCTCGGGGCGCGTCTTGCTTGGGCTTCTCTCCTGGAGGCGTTCAGTCAGACCGAGTGCTGACATGTGGCAAGACGCTCCTCGGGACGCGTCTTGCTTGGGCTTCTCTCCTGGAGGCCCTCAGTCAGACCCATTGTTGACATGTGGCAAGACGCTCCTCAGGGCGCGTCTTGCTTGGGCCTCTCTCCTGGAGGCGCTCAGTCAGACCCAGTGCTTAAATGTGGCAAGACGCTCCACGGGGCGTGTCTTGCTGGGGCTTCTCTCCTGGAGGCGTTCAGTCAGACCGAGTGCTTACATGTGGCAAGACGCTCCTCGGGGCACGTCTTGCTGGGGCTTCTCTCCTGGAGGCGTTCAGTCAGACCGAGTGCTGACATGTGGCAAGACGCTCCTCGGGGCACGTGGTGCTTGAGGCTTCTCTCCTGGAGGCCCTCAGTCAGACCCATTGTTGACATGTGGCAAGACGCTCCTCGGGGCGCGTCTTGCTTGGGCCTCTCTCCTGGAGGCGCTCAGTCAGACCGAGTGCTGACATAAGGCAAGACGCTCCTCGGGGCGCGTCTTGCTGGGGCCTCTCTCCTGAAGGCGCTCAGTCAGACCCAGTGCTTACATGTGGCAAGACGCTCCTCGGGGCGCGTCTTGCTTGGGCTTCTCTCCTGGAGACTCTCAGTCAGACCCAGTGTTGACACGTGACAAGACGCTCCTCGGGGCGCGTCTTGCTTGGGCTTCTCTCATGGAGGCCCTCAGTCAGACCCATTGTTGATATGTGGCAAGACGCTCCTCGGGGCGCGTCTTGCTTGGGCCTCTCTCCTGGAGGCGCTCAGTTAGACCGAGTGCTGACATGTGGCAAGACGCTCCTCGGGGCGCGTCTTGCTTGGGCTTCTCTCCTGGAGGCCCTCAGTCAGACCCATTGTTTACATGTGGCAAGACGCTCCTCGGGGCGCATCTTGCTTGGGCCTCTCTCCTGGAGTTCCTCTGTCAGCCCCAGTGTTGACATGTGTCAAGACGCTCCTCGGGGTGCGTCTTGCTTGGGCCTCTCTCCTGGAGGCGCTCAGTCAGACCGAGTGCTGACATGTGGCAAGACGCTCCTCGGGGCGCGTCTTGCTTGGGCTTCTCTCCTGGAGGCCCTCAGTCAGACCCATTGTTGACATGTGGCAAGACACTCCTCGGGACGCGTCTTGCTTGGGCTTCTCTCCTGGAGGCCCTCAGTCAGACTCATTGTTGACATGTGGCAAGACACTCCTCGGGACGCGTCTTGCTTGGGCCTCTCTTCTGGAGGCGCTCAGTCAGACCGAGTGCTGACATAAGGCAAGACGCTCCTCGGGGCGCGTCTTGCTGGGGCCTCTCTCCTGGAGGCGCTCAGTCAGACCCAGTGCTTACATGTGGCAGGACGCTCCTCGGGGCGCGTCTTGCTGGGGCTTCTCTCCTGGAGGCGTTCAGTCAGACCGAGTGCTGACATGTGGCAAGACACTCCTCGGGACGCGTCTTGCTTGGGCTTCTCTCCTGGAGGCCCTCAGTCAGACTCATTGTTGACATGTGGCAAGACGCTCCTCGGGGCGCGTCTTGCTTGGGCCTCTCTCCTGGAGGCGCTCAGTCAGACCCAGTGGTGACATGTGGCTAGACGCTCCTCGGGGCGCGTCTTGCTTGGGCCTCTCTCCTGGAGACGCTCAGTCAGACCCAGTGTTGACACGTGACAAGACGCTCCTCGGGGCGCGTCTTGCTTGGGCTTCTCTCATGGAGGCCCTCAGTCAGACCCATTGTTGATATGTGGCAAGACGCTCCTCGGGGCGCGTCTTGCTTGGGCCTCTCTCCTGGAGGCGCTCAGTCAGACCGAGTGCTGACATGTGGCAAGACGCTCCTCGGGGCGCGTCTTGCTTGGGCTTCTCTCATGGAGGCCCTCAGTCAGACCCATTGTTGATATGTGGCAAGACGCTCCTCGGGGCGAGTCTTGCTTGGGCCTCTCTCCTGGAGGCGCTCAGTCAGACCGAGTGCTGACATAAGGCAAGACGCTCCTCGGGGCGCGTCTTGCTGGGGCCTCTCTCCTGGAGGCGCTCAGTCAGACCCAGTGCTTACATGTGGCAAGACGCTCCTCGGGGCGTGTCTTGCTGGGGCTTCTCTCCTGGAGGCGTTCAGTCAGACCGAGTGCTGACATGTGGCAAGACGCTCCTCGGGGCGCGTCTTGCTTGGGCTTCTCTCCTGGAGGCGTTCAGTCAGACCGAGTGCTGACATGTGGTAAGACGCTCCTCGGGGCGCGTCTTGCTGGGGCTTCTCTCCTGGAGGCGCTCAGTCAGACCCAGTGGTGACATGTGGCAAGACGCTCCTCGGGGCGCGTCTTGCTTGGGCCTCTCTCCTGGAGGCGCTCAGTCAGACCCAGTGCTTACATGTGGCAAGACGCTCCTCGGGGCGCGTCTTGCTGGGGCTTCTCTCCTGGAGGCGCTCAGTCAGACCCAGTGCTTACATGTGGCAAGACGCTCCTCGTGGCGCGTCTTGCTGGGGCTTCTCTCCTGGAGGCGTTCAGTCAGACCGAGTGCTGACATGTGGCAAGACGCTCCTCGGGACGCGTCTTGCTTGGGCTTCTCTCCTGGAGGCCCTCAGTCAGACCCATTGTTGACATGTGGCAAGACGCTCCTCGGGGCGCGTCTTGCTTGGGCCTCTCTCCTGGAGGCGCTCAGTCAGACCCAGTGGTGACATGTGGCAAGACGCTCCTCGGGGCGCGTCTTGCTTGGGCCTCTCTCCTGGAAGCGCTCAGTCAGACCCATTGTTGACATGTGGCAAGACGCTCCTCGGGGCGCGTCTTGCTTGGGCTTCTCTCCTGGAGACGCTCAGTCAGACCCAGTGTTGAGACGTGACAAGACGCTCCTCGGGGCGCGTCTTGCTTGGGCTTCTCTCATGGAGGCCCTCAGTCAGACCCATTGTTGATATGTGGCAAGACGCTCCTCGGGGCGCGTCTTGCTTGGGCCTCTCTCCTGGAGGCGCTCATTCAGACCGAGTGCTGACATGTGGCAAGACACTCCTCGGGACGCGTCTTGCTTGGGCTTCTCTCCTGGAGGCCCTCAGTCAGACTCATTGTTGACATGTGGCAAGACGCTCCTCGGGGCGCGTCTTGCTTGGGCCTCTCTCCTGGAGGCACTCAGTCAGACCGAGTGGTGACATGTGGCAAGACGCTCCTCGGGGCGCGTCTTGCTTGGGCCTCTCTCCTGGAGACGCTCAGTCAGACCCAGTGTTGACACGTGACAAGACGCTCCTCGGGGCGCGTCTTGCTTGGGCTTCTCTCATGGAGGCCCTCAGTGAGACCCATTGTTGATATGTGGCAAGAAGCTCCTCGGGGCGCGTCTTGCTTGGGCCTCTCTCCTGGAGGCGCTCAGTCAGACCGAGTGCTGACATGTGGCAAGACGCTCCTCGGGGCGCGTCTTGCTTGGGCTTCTCTCATGGAGGCCCTCAGTCAGACCCATTGTTGATATGTGGCACGACGCTCCTCGGGGCGAGTCTTGCTTGGGCCTCTCTCCTGTAGGTGCTCAGTCAGACCCAGTGTTGACATGGTGCAAGACGCTCCTCGGGGCGCGTCTTGCTTAGGCTTCTCTCTTGGAGGCCCTCAGTCAGACCCATTGTTGACATGTGGCAAGACGCTCCTCGGGGCGCGTCTTGCTTGGGCCTCTCTCCTGGAGGCGCTCAGTCAGACCCATTGTTCACATGTGGCAAGACGCTCCTCGGGGCGCATCTTGCTTGGGCCTCTCTCCTGGAGGCCTTCTGTCAGCCCCAGTGTTGACATGTGTCAAGACGCTCCTCGGGGTGCGTCTTGCTTGGGCCTCTCTCCTGGAGGCGCTCAGTCAGACCGAGTGCTGACATGTGGCAAGACGCTCCTCGGGGCGCGTCTTGCTTGGGCTTCTCTCCTGGAGGCCCTCAGTCAGACCCATTGTTGTCATGTGGCAAGACGCTCCTCGGGGCGCGTCTTGCTTGGAACTCTCTCCTGGAGGCGCTCAGTCAGACCGAGTGCTGACATAAGGCAAGACGCTCCTCGGGGCGCGTCTTGCTGGGCCCTCTCTCCTGGAGGCGCTCAGTCAGACCCAGTGCTTACATGTGGCAAGACGCTCCTCGGGGCGCGTCTTGCTGGGGCTTCTCTCCTGGAGGCGTTCAGTCAGACCAAGTGCTGACATGTGGCAAGACACTCCTCGGGACGCGTCTTGCTTGGGCTTCTCTCCTGGAGGCCCTCAGTCAGACTCATTGTTGACATGTGGCAAGACGCTCCTCGGGGCGCGTCTTGCTTGGGCTTCTCTCCTGGAGGCGCTCAGTCAGACCCAGTGGTGACATGTGGCAAGACGCTCCTCGGGGCGCGTCTTGCTTGGGCCTCTCTCCTGGAGACGCTCAGTCAGACCCAGTGTTGACACGTGAAAAGACGCTCCTCGGGGCGCGTCTTGCTTGGGCTTCTCTCATGGAGGCCCTCAGTCAGACCCATTGTTGATATGTGGCAAGACGCTCCTCGGGGCGCGTCTTGCTTGGGCCTCTCTCCTGGAGACGCTCAGTCAGACCCAGTGTTGACACGTGACAAGACGCTCCTCGGGGCGCGTCTTGCTTGGGCCTCTCTCCTGGAGGCGCTCAGTCAGACCGAGTGCTGACATCAGGCAAGACGCTCCTCGGGGCGCGTCTTGCTGGGGCCTCTCTCCTGGAGGCGCTCAGTCAGACCCAGTGCTTACATGTGGCAAGACGCTCCTCGGGGCGTGTCTTGCTGGGGCTTCTCTCCTGGAGGCGTTCAGTCTATGCGAGTGCTGACATGTGGCAAGACGCTCCTCGGGGCGCGTCTTGCTTGGGCTTCTCTCCTGGAGGCGTTCAGTCAGACCGAGTGCTGACATGTGGCAAGACGCTCCTCGGGACGCGTCTTGCTTGGGCTTCTCTCCTGGAGGCCCTCAGTCAGACCCATTGTTGACATGTGGCAAGACGCTCCTCAGGGCGCGTCTTGCTTGGGCCTCTCTCCTGGAGGCGCTCAGTCAGACCCAGTGCTTAAATGTGGCAAGACGCTCCACGGGGCGTGTCTTGCTGGGGCTTCTCTCCTGGAGGCGTTCAGTCAGACCGAGTGCTTACATGTGGCAAGACGCTCCTCGGGGCACGTCTTGCTGGGGCTTCTCTCCTGGAGGCGTTCAGTCAGACCGAGTGCTGACATGTGGCAAGACGCTCCTCGGGACGCGTCTTGCTTGGGCTTCTCTCCTGGAGGCCCTCAGTCAGACCCATTGTTGACATGTGGCAAGACGCTCCTCGGGGCGCGTCTTGCTTGGGCCTCTCTCCTGGAGGCGCTCAGTCAGACCCAGTGGTGACATGTGGCAAGACGCTCCTCGGGGCGCGTCTTGCTTGGGCCTCTCTCCTGGAGGCGCTCAGTCAGACCCATTGTTGACATGTGGCAAGACGCTCCTCGGGGCACGTGGTGCTTGAGGCTTCTCTCCTGGAGGCCCTCAGTCAGACCCATGTTTGACATGTGGCAAGACGCTCCTCGGGGCGCGTCTTGCTTGGGCCTCTCTCCTGGAGGCGCTCAGTCAGACCGAGTGCTGACATAAGGCAAGACGCTCCTCGGGGCGCGTCTTGCTGGGGCCTCTCTCCTGAAGGCGCTCAGTCAGACCCAGTGCTTACATGTGGCAAGACGCTCCTCGGGGCGCGTCTTGCTTGGGCCTCTCTCCTGGAGACTCTCAGTCAGACCCAGTGTTGACACGTGACAAGACGCTCCTCGGGGCGCGTCTTGCTTGGGCTTCTCTCATGGAGGCCCTCAGTCAGACACATTGTTGATATGTGGCAAGACGCTCCTCGGGGCGCGTCTTGCTTGGGCCTCTCTCCTGGAGGCGCTCAGTTAGACCGAGTGCTGACATGTGGCAAGACGCTCCTCGGGGCGCGTCTTGCTTGGGCTTCTCTCCTGGAGGCCCTCAGTCAGACTCATTGTTTACATGTGGCAAGACGCTCCTCGGGGCGCATCTTGCTTGGGCCTCTCTCCTGGAGTTCCTCTGTCAGCCCCAGTGTTGACATGTGTCAAGACGCTCCTCGGGGTGCGTCTTGCTTGGGCCTCTCTCCTGGAGGCGCTCAGTCAGACCGAGTGCTGACATGTGGCAAGACGCTCCTCGGGGCGCGTCTTGCTTGGGCTTCTCTCCTGGAGGCCCTCAGTCAGACCCATTGTTGACATGTGGCAAGACACTCCTCGGGACGCGTCTTGCTTGGGCTTCTCTCCTGGAGGCCCTTAGTCAGACTCATTGTTGACATGTGGCAAGACACTCCTCGGGACGCGTCTTGCTTGGGCCTCTCTTCTGGAGGCGCTCAGTCAGACCGAGTGCTGACATAAGGCAAGACGCTCCTCTGGGCGCGTCTTGCTGGGGCCTCTCTCCTGGAGGCGCTCAGTCAGACCCAGTGCTTACATGTGGCAGGACGCTCCTCGGGGCGCGTCTTGCTGGGGCTTCTCTCCTGGAGGCGTTCAGTCAGACCGAGTGCTGACATGTGGCAAGACACTCCTCGGGACGCGTCTTGCTTGGGCTTCTCTCCTGGAGGCCCTCAGTCAGACTCATTGTTGACATGTGGCAAGACGCTCCTCGGGGCGCGTCTTGCTTGGGCCTCTCTCCTGGAGGCGCTCAGTCAGACCCAGTGGTGACATGTGGCTAGACGCTCCTCGGGGCGCGTCTTGCTTGGGCCTCTCTCCTGGAGACGCTCAGTCAGACCCAGTGTTGACACGTGACAAGACGCTCCTCGGGGCGCGTCTTGCTTGGGCTTCTCTCATGGAGGCCCTCAGTCAGACCCATTGTTGATATGTGGCAAGATCCTCCTCGGGGCGCGTCTTGCTTGGGCCTCTCTCCTGGAGGCGCTCAGTCAGACCGAGTGCTGACATGTGGCAAGACGCTCCTCGGGGCGCGTCATGCTTGGGCTTCTCTCATGGAGGCCCTCAGTCAGACCCATTGTTGATATGTGGCAAGACGCTCCTCGGGGCGAGTCTTGCTTGGGCCTCTCTCCTGGAGGCGCTCAGTCAGACCGAGTGCTGACATAAGGCAAGACGCTCCTCGGGGCGCGTCTTGCTGGGGCCTCTCTCCTGGAGGCGCTCAGTCAGACCCAGTGCTTACATGTGGCAAGACGCTCCTCGGGGCGTGTCTTGCTGGGGCTTCTCTCCTGGAGGCGTTCAGTCAGACCGAGTGCTGACATGTGGCAAGACGCTCCTCGGGGCGCGTCTTGCTTGGGCTTCTCTCCTGGAGGTGTTCAGTCAGACCGAGTGCTGACATGTGGTAAGACGCTCCTCGGGGCGCGTCTTGCTGGGGCTTCTCTCCTGGAGGTGCTCAGTCAGACCCAGTGGTGACATGTGGCAAGACGCTCCTCGGGGCGCGTCTTGCTTGGGCCTCTCTCCTGGAGGCGCTCAGTCAGACCCAGTGCTTACATGTGGCAAGACGCTCCTCGGGGCGCGTCTTGCTGGGGCTTCTCTCCTGGAGGCGCTCAGTCAGACCCAGTGCTTTCATGTGGCAAGACGCTCCTCGTGGCGCGTCTTGCTGGGGCTTCTCTCCTGGAGGCGTTCAGTCAGACCGAGTGCTGACATGTGGCAAGACGCTCCTCGGGACGCGTCTTGCTTGGGCTTCTCTCCTGGAGGCCCTCAGTCAGACCCATTGTTGACATGTGGCAAGACGCTCCTCGGGGCGCGTCTTGCTTGGGCCTCTCTCCTGGAGGCGCTCAGTCAGACCCATTGTTTACATGTGGCAAGACGCTCCTTGGGGCGCATCTTGCTTGGGCTTCTCTCCTGGAGGCCCTCTGTCATCCCCAGTGCTGACATGTGGCAAGACGCTCCTCGGGGCGCGTCTTGCTTGGGCTTCTCTCCTGGAGGCCCTCAGTCAGACCCATTGTTTAAATGTGGCAAGACGCTCCTCGGGGCGCATCTTGCTTGGGCCTCTCTCCTGGAGTTCCTCTGTCAGCCCCAGTGTTGACATGTGTCAAGACGCTCCTCGGGGTGCGTCTTGCATGGGCCTCTCTCCTGGAGGCGCTCAGTCAGACCGAGTGCTGACATGTGGCAAGACGCTCCTCGGGGCGCGTCTTGCTTGGGCTTCTCTCCTGGAGGCCCTCAGTCAGACCCATTGTTGACATGTGGCAAGACACTCCTCGGGACGCGTCTTGCTTGGGCTTCTCTCCTGGAGGCCCTCAGTCAGACTCATTGTTGACATGTGGCAAGACACTCCTCGGGACGCGTCTTGCTTGGGCCTCTCTTCTGGAGGCGCTCAGTCAGACCGAGTGCTGACATAAGGCAAGACGCTCCTCGGGGCGCGTCTTGCTGGGGCCTCTCTCCTGGAGGCGCTCAGTCAGACCCAGTGCTTACATGTGGCAGGACGCTCCTCGGGGCGCGTCTTGCTGGGGCTTCTCTCCTGGAGGCGTTCAGTCAGACCGAGTGCTGACATGTGGCAAGACACTCCTCGGGGCGCGTCTTGCTTGGGCTTCTCTCATGGAGGCCCTCAGTCAGACCCATTGTTGATATGTGGCAAGACGCTCCTCGGGGCGCGTCTTGCTTGGGCCTCTCTCCTGGAGGCGCTCAGTCAGACCGAGTGCTGACATGTGGCAAGACGCTCCTCGGGGCGCGTCTTGCTTGGGCTTCTCTCATGGAGGCCCTCAGTCAGACCCATTGTTGATATGTGGCAAGACGCTCCTCGGGGCGAGTCTTGCTTGGGCCTCTCTCCTGGAGGCGCTCAGTCAGACCGAGTGCTGACATAAGGCAAGACGCTCCTCGGGGCGCGTCTTGCTGGGGCCTCTCTCCTGGAGGCGCTCAGTCAGACCCAGTGCTTACATGTGGCAAGACGCTCCTCGGGGCGTGTCTTGCTGGGGCTTCTCTCCTGGAGGCGTTCAGTCAGACCGAGTGCTGACATGTGGCAAGACGCTCCTCGGGGCGCGTCTTGCTTGGGCTTCTCTCCTGGAGGTGTTCAGTCAGACCGAGTGCTGACATGTGGTAAGACGCTCCTCGGGGCGCGTCTTGCTGGGGCTTCTCTACTGGAGGCGCTCAGTCAGACCCAGTGGTGACATGTGGCAAGACGCTCCTCGGGGCGCGTCTTGCTTGGGCCTCTCTCCTGGAGGCGCTCAGTCAGACCCAGTGCTTACATGTGGCAAGACGCTCCTCGGGGCGCGTCTTGCTGGGGCTTCTCTCCTGGAGGCGCTCAGTCAGACCCAGTGCTTACATGTGGCAAGACGCTCCTCGTGGCGCGTCTTGCTGGGGCTTCTCTCCTGGAGGCGTTCAGTCAGACCGAGTGCTGACATGTGGCAAGACGCTCCTCGGGACGCGTCTTGCTTGGGCTTCTCTCCTGGAGGCCCTCAGTCAGACCCATTGTTGACATGTGGCAAGACGCTCCTCGGGGCGCGTCTTGCTTGGGCCTCTCTCCTGGAGGCGCTCAGTCAGACCCAGTGGTGACATGTGGCAAGACGCTCCTCGGGGCGCGTCTTGCTTGGGCCTCTCTCCTGGAAGCGCTCAGTCAGACCCATTGTTGACATGTGGCAAGACGCTCCTCGGGGCGCGTCTTGCTTGGGCTTCTCTCCTGGAGACGCTCAGTCAGACCCAGTGTTGACACGTGACAAGACGCTCCTCGGGGCGCGTCTTGCTTGGGCTTCTCTCATGGAGGCCCTCAGTCAGACCCATTGTTGATATGTGGCAAGACGCTCCTCGGGGCGCGTCTTGCTTGGGCCTCTCTCCTGGAGGCGCTCATTCAGACCGAGTGCTGACATGTGGCAAGACACTCCTCGGGACGCGTCTTGCTTGGGCTTCTCTCCTGGAGGCCCTCAGTCAGACTCATTGTTGACATGTGGCAAGACGCTCCTCGGGGCGCGTCTTGCTTGGGCCTCTCTCCTGGAGGCACTCAGTCAGACCGAGTGGTGACATGTGGCAAGACGCTCCTCGGGGCGCGTCTTGCTTGGGCCTCTCTCCTGGAGACGCTCAGTCAGACCCAGTGTTGACACGTGACAAGACGCTCCTCGGGGCGCGTCTTGCTTGGGCTTCTCTCATGGAGGCCCTCAGTGAGACCCATTGTTGATATGTGGCAAGAAGCTCCTCGGGGCGCGTCTTGCTTGGGCCTCTCTCCTGGAGGCGCTCAGTCAGACCGAGTGCTGACATGTGGCAAGACGCTCCTCGGGGCGCGTCTTGCTTGGGCTTCTCTCATGGAGGCCCTCAGTCAGACCCATTGTTGATATGTGGCAAGACGCTCCTCGGGGCGAGTCTTGCTTGGGCCTCTCTCCTGTAGGTGCTCAGTCAGACCCAGTGTTGACATGGTGCAAGACGCTCCTCGGGGCGCGTCTTGCTTAGGCTTCTCTCTTGGAGGCCCTCAGTCAGACCCATTGTTGACATGTGGCAAGACGCTCCTCGGGGCGCGTCTTGCTTGGGCTTCTCTCCTGGAGGCCCTCAGTCAGACCAATTGTTGACATGTGGCAAGACGCTCCTCGGGGCGCGTCTTGCTTGGGCCTCTCTCCTGGAGGCGCTCAGTCAGACCGAGTGCTGACATAAGGCAAGACGCTCCTCGGGGCGCGTCTTGCTGGGGCCTCTCTCCTGGAGGCGCTCAGTCAGACCCAGTGCTTACATGTGGCAAGACGCTCGACGGGTTGCGTCTAGTTGGGCCTCTCTCCTGGAGGCGCTCAGTCAGACCCAGTGGTGACATGTGGCAAGACGCTCTTCGGGGCGCGTCTTGCTTGAGCCTCTCTCCTGGAGATGCTCAGTCAGACCCAGTGTTGACACGTGACAAGACGCTCCTCGGGGCGCGTCTTGCTTGGGCTTCTCTCATGGAGGCCCTCAGTCAGACCCATTGTTGATATGTGGCAAGACGCTCCTCGGGGCGCGTCTTGCTTGGGCCTCTCTCCTGGAGGCGCTCAGTCAGACCGAGTGCTGACATGTGGCAAGACGCTCCTCGGGGCGCGTCTTGCTTGGGCTTCTCTCCTGGAGGCACTCAGTCAGACCCATTGTTTACATGTGGCAAGACGCTCCTTGGGGCACATCTTGCTTGGGCCTCTCTCCTGGAGGCCCTCTTTCAGCCCCAGTGTTGACATGTGTCAAGACGCTCCTCGGGGTGCGTCTTGCTTGGGCCTCTCTCCTGGAGGCGCTCAGTCAGACCGAGTGCTGACATGTGGCAAGACGCTCCTCGGGGCGCGTCTTGCTTGGGCTTCTCTCCTGGAGGCCCTCAGTCAGACCCATTGTTCACATGTGGCAAGACGCTCCTCGGGGCGCATCTTGCTTGGGCCTCTCTCCTGGAGGCCTTCTGTCAGCCCCAGTGTTGACATGTGTCAAGACGCTCCTCGGGGTGCGTCTTGCTTGGGCCTCTCTCCTGGAGGCGCTCAGTCAGACCGAGTGCTGACATGTGGCAAGACGCTCCTCGGGGCGCGTCTTGCTTGGGCTTCTCTCCTGGAGGCCCTCAGTCAGACCCATTGTTGTCATGTGGCAAGACGCTCCTCGGGGCGCGTCTTGCTTGGAACTCTCTCCTGGAGGCGCTCAGTCAGACCGAGTGCTGACATAAGGCAAGACGCTCCTCGGGGCGCGTCTTGCTGGGGCCTCTCTCCTGGAGGCGCTCAGTCAGACCCAGTGCTTACATGTGGCAAGACGCTCCTCGGGGCGCGTCTTGCTGGGGCTTCTCTCCTGGAGGCGTTCAGTCAGACCAAGTGCTGACATGTGGCAAGACACTCCTCGGGACGCGTCTTGCTTGGGCTTCTCTCCTGGAGGCCCTCAGTCAGACTCATTGTTGACATCTGGCAAGACGCTCCTCGGGGCGCGTCTTGCTTGGGCTTCTCTCCTGGAGGCGCTCAGTCAGACCCAGTGGTGACATGTGGCAAGACGCTCCTCGGGGCGCGTCTTGCTTGGGCCTCTCTCCTGGAGACGCTCAGTCAGACCCAGTGTTGACACGTGACAAGACGCTCCTCGGGGCGCGTCTTGCTTGGGCTTCTCTCATGGAGGCCCTCAGTCAGACCCATTGTTGATATGTGGCAAGACGCTCCTCGGGGCGCGTCTTGCTTGGGCCTCTCTCCTGGAGGCGCTCAGTCAGACCGAGTGCTGACATGTGGCAAGACGCTCCTCGGGGCGTGTCTTGCTTGGGCTTCTCTCATGGAGGCCCTCAGTCAGACCCATTGTTGATATGTGTCAAGACGCTCCTCAGGGCGAGTCTTGCTTGGGCCTCTCTCCTGGAGGTGCTCAGTCAGACCCAGTGTTGACATGGTGCAAGACGCTCCTCGGGGCGCGTCTTGCTTGGGCTTCTCTCTTGGAGGCCCTCAGTCAGACCCATTGTTGACATGTGGCAAGACGCTCCTCGGGGCGCATCTTGCTTGGGCCTCTCTCCTGGAGGCCCTCTGTCAGCCCCAGTGTTGACATGTGTCAAGACGCTCCTCGGGGTGCGTCTTGCTTGGGCCTCTCTCCTGGAGTCGCTCAGTCAGACCGAGTGCTGACATGTGGCAAGATGCTCCTCGGGGCGCGTCTTGCTTGGGCTTCTCTCATGGAGGCCCTCAGTCAGACCCATTGTTGATATGTGGCAAGACGCTCCTCGGGGCGAGTCTTGCTTGGGCCTCTCTCCTGGAGGTGCTCAGTCAGACCCAGTGTTGACATGGTGCAAGACGCTCCTCGGGGCGCGTCTTGCTTGGGCTTCTCTCTTGGAGGCCCTCAGTCAGACCCATTGTTTACATGTGGCAAGACGCTCCTCGGGGCTCATCTTGCTTGGGCCTCTCTCCTGGAGGCCCTCTGTCAGCCCCAGTGTTGACATGTGTCAAGACGCTCCCCGGGGTGCGTCTTGCTTGGGCATCTCTCCTGGAGTCGCTCAGTCAGACCGAGTGCTGACATGTGGCAAGACGCTCCTCGGGGCGCGTCTTGCTTGGGCTTCTCTCCTGGAGGCCCTCAGTCAGACCCATTGTTGACATGTGGCAAGACGCTCCGCGGGGCGCGTCTTGCTTGGGCCTCTCTCCTGGAGGCGCTCAGTCAGACCGAGTGCTGACATCAGGCAAGACGCTCCTCGGGGCGCGTCTTGCTGGGGCCTCTCTCCTGGAGGCGCTCAGTCAGACCCAGTGCTTACATGTGGCAAGACGCTCCTCAGGGCGTGTCTTGCTGGGGCTTCTCTCCTGGAGGCGTTCAGTCTGACCCAGTGCTGACATGTGGCAAGACGCTCCTCGGGGCGCGTCTTGCTTGGGCTTCTCTCCTGGAGGCGTTCAGTCAGACCGAGTGCTGACATGTGGCAAGACGCTCCTCGGGACGCGTCTTGCTTGGGCTTCTCTCCTGGAGGCCCTCAGTCAGACCCATTGTTGACATGTGGCAAGACGCTCCTCAGGGCGCGTCTTGCTTGGGCCTCTCTCCTGGAGGCGCTCAGTCAGACCCAGTGCTTAAATGTGGCAAGACGCTCCACGGGGCGTGTCTTGCTGGGGCTTCTCTCCTGGAGGCGTTCAGTCAGACCGAGTGCTTACATGTGGCAAGACGCTCCTCGGGGCACGTCTTGCTGGGGCTTCTCTCCTGGAGGCGTTCAGTCAGACCGAGTGCTGACATGTGGCAAGACGCTCCTCGGGGCACGTGGTGCTTGAGGCTTCTCTCCTGGAGGCCCTCAGTCAGACCCATTGTTGACATGTGGCAAGACGCTCCTCGGGGCGCGTCTTGCTTGGGCCTCTCTCCTGGAGGCGCTCAGTCAGACCGAGTGCTGACATAAGGCAAGACGCTCCTCGGGGCGCGTCTTGCTGGGGCCTCTCTCCTGAAGGCGCTCAGTCAGACCCAGTGCTTACATGTGGCAAGACGCTCCTCGGGGCGCGTCTTGCTTGGGCTTCTCTCCTGGAGACTCTCAGTCAGACCCAGTGTTGACACGTGACAAGACGCTCCTCGGGGCGCGTCTTGCTTGGGCTTCTCTCATGGAGGCCCTCAGTCAGACCCATTGTTGATATGTGGCAAGACGCTCCTCGGGGCGCGTCTTGCTTGGGCCTCTCTCCTGGAGGCGCTCAGTTAGACCGAGTGCTGACATGTGGCAAGACGCTCCTCGGGGCGCGTCTTGCTTGGGCTTCTCTCCTGGAGGCCCTCAGTCAGACCCATTGTTTACATGTGGCAAGACGCTCCTCGGGGCGCATCTTGCTTGGGCCTCTCTCCTGGAGTTCCTCTGTCAGCCCCAGTGTTGACATGTGTCAAGACGCTCCTCGGGGTGCGTCTTGCTTGGGCCTCTCTCCTGGAGGCGCTCAGTCAGACCGAGTGCTGACATGTGGCAAGACGCTCCTCGGGGCGCGTCTTGCTTGGGCTTCTCTCCTGGAGGCCCTCAGTCAGACCCATTGTTGACATGTGGCAAGACACTCCTCGGGACGCGTCTTGCTTGGGCTTCTCTCCTGGAGGCCCTCAGTCAGACTCATTGTTGACATGTGGCAAGACACTCCTCGGGACGCGTCTTGCTTGGGCCTCTCTTCTGGAGGCGCTCAGTCAGACCGAGTGCTGACATAAGGCAAGACGCTCCTCGGGGCGCGTCTTGCTGGGGCCTCTCTCCTGGAGGCGCTCAGTCAGACCCAGTGCTTACATGTGGCAGGACGCTCCTCGGGGCGCGTCTTGCTGGGGCTTCTCTCCTGGAGGCGTTCAGTCAGACCGAGTGCTGACATGTGGCAAGACACTCCTCGGGACGCGTCTTGCTTGGGCTTCTCTCCTGGAGGCCCTCAGTCAGACTCATTGTTGACATGTGGCAAGACGCTCCTCGGGGCGCGTCTTGCTTGGGCCTCTCTCCTGGAGGCGCTCAGTCAGACCCAGTGGTGACATGTGGCTAGACGCTCCTCGGGGCGCGTCTTGCTTGGGCCTCTCTCCTGGAGACGCTCAGTCAGACCCAGTGTTGACACGTGACAAGACGCTCCTCGGGGCGCGTCTTGCTTGGGCTTCTCTCATGGAGGCCCTCAGTCAGACCCATTGTTGATATGTGGCAAGACGCTCCTCGGGGCGCGTCTTGCTTGGGCCTCTCTCCTGGAGGCGCTCAGTCAGACCGAGTGCTGACATGTGGCAAGACGCTCCTCGGGGCGCGTCTTGCTTGGGCTTCTCTCATGGAGGCCCTCAGTCAGACCCATTGTTGATATGTGGCAAGACGCTCCTCGGGGCGAGTCTTGCTTGGGCCTCTCTCCTGGAGGCGCTCAGTCAGACCGAGTGCTGACATAAGGCAAGACGCTCCTCGGGGCGCGTCTTGCTGGGGCCTCTCTCCTGGAGGCGCTCAGTCAGACCCAGTGCTTACATGTGGCAAGACGCTCCTCGGGGCGTGTCTTGCTGGGGCTTCTCTCCTGGAGGCGTTCAGTCAGACCGAGTGCTGACATGTGGCAAGACGCTCCTCGGGGCGCGTCTTGCTTGGGCTTCTCTCCTGGAGGCGTTCAGTCAGACCGAGTGCTGACATGTGGTAAGACGCTCCTCGGGGCGCGTCTTGCTGGGGCTTCTCTCCTGGAGGCGCTCAGTCAGACCCAGTGGTGACATGTGGCAAGACGCTCCTCGGGGCGCGTCTTGCTTGGGCCTCTCTCCTGGAGGCGCTCAGTCAGACCCAGTGCTTACATGTGGCAAGACGCTCCTCGGGGCGCGTCTTGCTGGGGCTTCTCTCCTGGAGGCGCTCAGTCAGACCCAGTGCTTACATGTGGCAAGACGCTCCTCGTGGCGCGTCTTGCTGGGGCTTCTCTCCTGGAGGCGTTCAGTCAGACCGAGTGCTGACATGTGGCAAGACGCTCCTCGGGACGCGTCTTGCTTGGGCTTCTCTCCTGGAGGCCCTCAGTCAGACCCATTGTTGACATGTGGCAAGACGCTCCTCGGGGCGCGTCTTGCTTGGGCCTCTCTCCTGGAGGCGCTCAGTCAGACCCAGTGGTGACATGTGGCAAGACGCTCCTCGGGGCGCGTCTTGCTTGGGCCTCTCTCCTGGAAGCGCTCAGTCAGACCCATTGTTGACATGTGGCAAGACGCTCCTCGGGGCGCGTCTTGCTTGGGCTTCTCTCCTGGAGACGCTCAGTCAGACCCAGTGTTGAGACGTGACAAGACGCTCCTCGGGGCGCGTCTTGCTTGGGCTTCTCTCATGGAGGCCCTCAGTCAGACCCATTGTTGATATGTGGCAAGACGCTCCTCGGGGCGCGTCTTGCTTGGGCCTCTCTCCTGGAGGCGCTCATTCAGACCGAGTGCTGACATGTGGCAAGACACTCCTCGGGACGCGTCTTGCTTGGGCTTCTCTCCTGGAGGCCCTCAGTCAGACTCATTGTTGACATGTGGCAAGACGCTCCTCGGGGCGCGTCTTGCTTGGGCCTCTCTCCTGGAGGCACTCAGTCAGACCGAGTGGTGACATGTGGCAAGACGCTCCTCGGGGCGCGTCTTGCTTGGGCCTCTCTCCTGGAGACGCTCAGTCAGACCCAGTGTTGACACGTGACAAGACGCTCCTCGGGGCGCGTCTTGCTTGGGCTTCTCTCATGGAGGCCCTCAGTGAGACCCATTGTTGATATGTGGCAAGAAGCTCCTCGGGGCGCGTCTTGCTTGGGCCTCTCTCCTGGAGGCGCTCAGTCAGACCGAGTGCTGACATGTGGCAAGACGCTCCTCGGGGCGCGTCTTGCTTGGGCTTCTCTCATGGAGGCCCTCAGTCAGACCCATTGTTGATATGTGGCACGACGCTCCTCGGGGCGAGTCTTGCTTGGGCCTCTCTCCTGTAGGTGCTCAGTCAGACCCAGTGTTGACATGGTGCAAGACGCTCCTCGGGGCGCGTCTTGCTTAGGCTTCTCTCTTGGAGGCCCTCAGTCAGACCCATTGTTGACATGTGGCAAGACGCTCCTCGGGGCGCGTCTTGCTTGGGCCTCTCTCCTGGAGGCGCTCAGTCAGACCCATTGTTCACATGTGGCAAGACGCTCCTCGGGGCGCATCTTGCTTGGGCCTCTCTCCTGGAGGCCTTCTGTCAGCCCCAGTGTTGACATGTGTCAAGACGCTCCTCGGGGTGCGTCTTGCTTGGGCCTCTCTCCTGGAGGCGCTCAGTCAGACCGAGTGCTGACATGTGGCAAGACGCTCCTCGGGGCGCGTCTTGCTTGGGCTTCTCTCCTGGAGGCCCTCAGTCAGACCCATTGTTGTCATGTGGCAAGACGCTCCTCGGGGCGCGTCTTGCTTGGAACTCTCTCCTGGAGGCGCTCAGTCAGACCGAGTGCTGACATAAGGCAAGACGCTCCTCGGGGCGCGTCTTGCTGGGCCCTCTCTCCTGGAGGCGCTCAGTCAGACCCAGTGCTTACATGTGGCAAGACGCTCCTCGGGGCGCGTCTTGCTGGGGCTTCTCTCCTGGAGGCGTTCAGTCAGACCAAGTGCTGACATGTGGCAAGACACTCCTCGGGACGCGTCTTGCTTGGGCTTCTCTCCTGGAGGCCCTCAGTCAGACTCATTGTTGACATGTGGCAAGACGCTCCTCGGGGCGCGTCTTGCTTGGGCTTCTCTCCTGGAGGCGCTCAGTCAGACCCAGTGGTGACATGTGGCAAGACGCTCCTCGGGGCGCGTCTTGCTTGGGCCTCTCTCCTGGAGACGCTCAGTCAGACCCAGTGTTGACACGTGAAAAGACGCTCCTCGGGGCGCGTCTTGCTTGGGCTTCTCTCATGGAGGCCCTCAGTCAGACCCATTGTTGATATGTGGCAAGACGCTCCTCGGGGCGCGTCTTGCTTGGGCCTCTCTCCTGGAGACGCTCAGTCAGACCCAGTGTTGACACGTGACAAGACGCTCCTCGGGGCGCGTCTTGCTTGGGCCTCTCTCCTGGAGGCGCTCAGTCAGACCGAGTGCTGACATCAGGCAAGACGCTCCTCGGGGCGCGTCTTGCTGGGGCCTCTCTCCTGGAGGCGCTCAGTCAGACCCAGTGCTTACATGTGGCAAGACGCTCCTCGGGGCGTGTCTTGCTGGGGCTTCTCTCCTGGAGGCGTTCAGTCTATGCGAGTGCTGACATGTGGCAAGACGCTCCTCGGGGCGCGTCTTGCTTGGGCTTCTCTCCTGGAGGCGTTCAGTCAGACCGAGTGCTGACATGTGGCAAGACGCTCCTCGGGACGCGTCTTGCTTGGGCTTCTCTCCTGGAGGCCCTCAGTCAGACCCATTGTTGACATGTGGCAAGACGCTCCTCAGGGCGCGTCTTGCTTGGGCCTCTCTCCTGGAGGCGCTCAGTCAGACCCAGTGCTTAAATGTGGCAAGACGCTCCACGGGGCGTGTCTTGCTGGGGCTTCTCTCCTGGAGGCGTTCAGTCAGACCGAGTGCTTACATGTGGCAAGACGCTCCTCGGGGCACGTCTTGCTGGGGCTTCTCTCCTGGAGGCGTTCAGTCAGACCGAGTGCTGACATGTGGCAAGACGCTCCTCGGGACGCGTCTTGCTTGGGCTTCTCTCCTGGAGGCCCTCAGTCAGACCCATTGTTGACATGTGGCAAGACGCTCCTCGGGGCGCGTCTTGCTTGGGCCTCTCTCCTGGAGGCGCTCAGTCAGACCCAGTGGTGACATGTGGCAAGACGCTCCTCGGGGCGCGTCTTGCTTGGGCCTCTCTCCTGGAGGCGCTCAGTCAGACCCATTGTTGACATGTGGCAAGACGCTCCTCGGGGCACGTGGTGCTTGAGGCTTCTCTCCTGGAGGCCCTCAGTCAGACCCATGTTTGACATGTGGCAAGACGCTCCTCGGGGCGCGTCTTGCTTGGGCCTCTCTCCTGGAGGCGCTCAGTCAGACCGAGTGCTGACATAAGGCAAGACGCTCCTCGGGGCGCGTCTTGCTGGGGCCTCTCTCCTGAAGGCGCTCAGTCAGACCCAGTGCTTACATGTGGCAAGACGCTCCTCGGGGCGCGTCTTGCTTGGGCCTCTCTCCTGGAGACTCTCAGTCAGACCCAGTGTTGACACGTGACAAGACGCTCCTCGGGGCGCGTCTTGCTTGGGCTTCTCTCATGGAGGCCCTCAGTCAGACCCATTGTTGATATGTGGCAAGACGCTCCTCGGGGCGCGTCTTGCTTGGGCCTCTCTCCTGGAGGCGCTCAGTTAGACCGAGTGCTGACATGTGGCAAGACGCTCCTCGGGGCGCGTCTTGCTTGGGCTTCTCTCCTGGAGGCCCTCAGTCAGACTCATTGTTTACATGTGGCAAGACGCTCCTCGGGGCGCATCTTGCTTGGGCCTCTCTCCTGGAGTTCCTCTGTCAGCCCCAGTGTTGACATGTGTCAAGACGCTCCTCGGGGTGCGTCTTGCTTGGGCCTCTCTCCTGGAGGCGCTCAGTCAGACCGAGTGCTGACATGTGGCAAGACGCTCCTCGGGGCGCGTCTTGCTTGGGCTTCTCTCCTGGAGGCCCTCAGTCAGACCCATTGTTGACATGTGGCAAGACACTCCTCGGGACGCGTCTTGCTTGGGCTTCTCTCCTGGAGGCCCTTAGTCAGACTCATTGTTGACATGTGGCAAGACACTCCTCGGGACGCGTCTTGCTTGGGCCTCTCTTCTGGAGGCGCTCAGTCAGACCGAGTGCTGACATAAGGCAAGACGCTCCTCTGGGCGCGTCTTGCTGGGGCCTCTCTCCTGGAGGCGCTCAGTCAGACCCAGTGCTTACATGTGGCAGGACGCTCCTCGGGGCGCGTCTTGCTGGGGCTTCTCTCCTGGAGGCGTTCAGTCAGACCGAGTGCTGACATGTGGCAAGACACTCCTCGGGACGCGTCTTGCTTGGGCTTCTCTCCTGGAGGCCCTCAGTCAGACTCATTGTTGACATGTGGCAAGACGCTCCTCGGGGCGCGTCTTGCTTGGGCCTCTCTCCTGGAGGCGCTCAGTCAGACCCAGTGGTGACATGTGGCTAGACGCTCCTCGGGGCGCGTCTTGCTTGGGCCTCTCTCCTGGAGACGCTCAGTCAGACCCAGTGTTGACACGTGACAAGACGCTCCTCGGGGCGCGTCTTGCTTGGGCTTCTCTCATGGAGGCCCTCAGTCAGACCCATTGTTGATATGTGGCAAGATCCTCCTCGGGGCGCGTCTTGCTTGGGCCTCTCTCCTGGAGGCGCTCAGTCAGACCGAGTGCTGACATGTGGCAAGACGCTCCTCGGGGCGCGTCATGCTTGGGCTTCTCTCATGGAGGCCCTCAGTCAGACCCATTGTTGATATGTGGCAAGACGCTCCTCGGGGCGAGTCTTGCTTGGGCCTCTCTCCTGGAGGCGCTCAGTCAGACCGAGTGCTGACATAAGGCAAGACGCTCCTCGGGGCGCGTCTTGCTGGGGCCTCTCTCCTGGAGGCGCTCAGTCAGACCCAGTGCTTACATGTGGCAAGACGCTCCTCGGGGCGTGTCTTGCTGGGGCTTCTCTCCTGGAGGCGTTCAGTCAGACCGAGTGCTGACATGTGGCAAGACGCTCCTCGGGGCGCGTCTTGCTTGGGCTTCTCTCCTGGAGGTGTTCAGTCAGACCGAGTGCTGACATGTGGTAAGACGCTCCTCGGGGCGCGTCTTGCTGGGGCTTCTCTCCTGGAGGTGCTCAGTCAGACCCAGTGGTGACATGTGGCAAGACGCTCCTCGGGGCGCGTCTTGCTTGGGCCTCTCTCCTGGAGGCGCTCAGTCAGACCCAGTGCTTACATGTGGCAAGACGCTCCTCGGGGCGCGTCTTGCTGGGGCTTCTCTCCTGGAGGCGCTCAGTCAGACCCAGTGCTTTCATGTGGCAAGACGCTCCTCGTGGCGCGTCTTGCTGGGGCTTCTCTCCTGGAGGCGTTCAGTCAGACCGAGTGCTGACATGTGGCAAGACGCTCCTCGGGACGCGTCTTGCTTGGGCTTCTCTCCTGGAGGCCCTCAGTCAGACCCATTGTTGACATGTGGCAAGACGCTCCTCGGGGCGCGTCTTGCTTGGGCCTCTCTCCTGGAGGCGCTCAGTCAGACCCATTGTTTACATGTGGCAAGACGCTCCTTGGGGCGCATCTTGCTTGGGCTTCTCTCCTGGAGGCCCTCTGTCATCCCCAGTGCTGACATGTGGCAAGACGCTCCTCGGGGCGCGTCTTGCTTGGGCTTCTCTCCTGGAGGCCCTCAGTCAGACCCATTGTTTAAATGTGGCAAGACGCTCCTCGGGGCGCATCTTGCTTGGGCCTCTCTCCTGGAGTTCCTCTGTCAGCCCCAGTGTTGACATGTGTCAAGACGCTCCTCGGGGTGCGTCTTGCATGGGCCTCTCTCCTGGAGGCGCTCAGTCAGACCGAGTGCTGACATGTGGCAAGACGCTCCTCGGGGCGCGTCTTGCTTGGGCTTCTCTCCTGGAGGCCCTCAGTCAGACCCATTGTTGACATGTGGCAAGACACTCCTCGGGACGCGTCTTGCTTGGGCTTCTCTCCTGGAGGCCCTCAGTCAGACTCATTGTTGACATGTGGCAAGACACTCCTCGGGACGCGTCTTGCTTGGGCCTCTCTTCTGGAGGCGCTCAGTCAGACCGAGTGCTGACATAAGGCAAGACGCTCCTCGGGGCGCGTCTTGCTGGGGCCTCTCTCCTGGAGGCGCTCAGTCAGACCCAGTGCTTACATGTGGCAGGACGCTCCTCGGGGCGCGTCTTGCTGGGGCTTCTCTCCTGGAGGCGTTCAGTCAGACCGAGTGCTGACATGTGGCAAGACACTCCTCGGGACGCGTCTTGCTTGGGCTTCTCTCCTGGAGGCCCTCAGTCAGACTCATTGTTGACATGTGGCAAGACGCTCCTCGGGGCGCGTCTTGCTTGGGCCTCTCTCCTGGAGGCGCTCAGTCAGACCCAGTGGTGACATGTGGCTAGACGCTCCTCGGGGCGTGTCTTGCTTGGGCCTCTCTCCTGGAGACGCTCAGTCAGACCCAGTGTTGACACGTGACAAGACGCTCCTCGGGGCGCGTCTTGCTTGGGCTTCTCTCATGGAGGCCCTCAGTCAGACCCATTGTTGATATGTGGCAAGACGCTCCTCGGGGCGCGTCTTGCTTGGGCCTCTCTCCTGGAGGCGCTCAGTCAGACCGAGTGCTGACATGTGGCAAGACGCTCCTCGGGGCGCGTCTTGCTTGGGCTTCTCTCATGGAGGCCCTCAGTCAGACCCATTGTTGATATGTGGCAAGACGCTCCTCGGGGCGAGTCTTGCTTGGGCCTCTCTCCTGGAGGCGCTCAGTCAGACCGAGTGCTGACATAAGGCAAGACGCTCCTCGGGGCGCGTCTTGCTGGGGCCTCTCTCCTGGAGGCGCTCAGTCAGACCCAGTGCTTACATGTGGCAAGACGCTCCTCGGGGCGTGTCTTGCTGGGGCTTCTCTCCTGGAGGCGTTCAGTCAGACCGAGTGCTGACATGTGGCAAGACGCTCCTCGGGGCGCGTCTTGCTTGGGCTTCTCTCCTGGAGGTGTTCAGTCAGACCGAGTGCTGACATGTGGTAAGACGCTCCTCGGGGCGCGTCTTGCTGGGGCTTCTCTACTGGAGGCGCTCAGTCAGACCCAGTGGTGACATGTGGCAAGACGCTCCTCGGGGCGCGTCTTGCTTGGGCCTCTCTCCTGGAGGCGCTCAGTCAGACCCAGTGCTTACATGTGGCAAGACGCTCCTCGGGGCGCGTCTTGCTGGGGCTTCTCTCCTGGAGGCGCTCAGTCAGACCCAGTGCTTACATGTGGCAAGACGCTCCTCGTGGCGCGTCTTGCTGGGGCTTCTCTCCTGGAGGCGTTCAGTCAGACCGAGTGCTGACATGTGGCAAGACGCTCCTCGGGACGCGTCTTGCTTGGGCTTCTCTCCTGGAGGCCCTCAGTCAGACCCATTGTTGACATGTGGCAAGACGCTCCTCGGGGCGCGTCTTGCTTGGGCCTCTCTCCTGGAGGCGCTCAGTCAGACCCAGTGGTGACATGTGGCAAGACGCTCCTCGGGGCGCGTCTTGCTTGGGCCTCTCTCCTGGAAGCGCTCAGTCAGACCCATTGTTGACATGTGGCAAGACGCTCCTCGGGGCGCGTCTTGCTTGGGCTTCTCTCCTGGAGACGCTCAGTCAGACCCAGTGTTGACACGTGACAAGACGCTCCTCGGGGCGCGTCTTGCTTGGGCTTCTCTCATGGAGGCCCTCAGTCAGACCCATTGTTGATATGTGGCAAGACGCTCCTCGGGGCGCGTCTTGCTTGGGCCTCTCTCCTGGAGGCGCTCATTCAGACCGAGTGCTGACATGTGGCAAGACACTCCTCGGGACGCGTCTTGCTTGGGCTTCTCTCCTGGAGGCCCTCAGTCAGACTCATTGTTGACATGTGGCAAGACGCTCCTCGGGGCGCGTCTTGCTTGGGCCTCTCTCCTGGAGGCACTCAGTCAGACCGAGTGGTGACATGTGGCAAGACGCTCCTCGGGGCGCGTCTTGCTTGGGCCTCTCTCCTGGAGACGCTCAGTCAGACCCAGTGTTGACACGTGACAAGACGCTCCTCGGGGCGCGTCTTGCTTGGGCTTCTCTCATGGAGGCCCTCAGTGAGACCCATTGTTGATATGTGGCAAGAAGCTCCTCGGGGCGCGTCTTGCTTGGGCCTCTCTCCTGGAGGCGCTCAGTCAGACCGAGTGCTGACATGTGGCAAGACGCTCCTCGGGGCGCGTCTTGCTTGGGCTTCTCTCATGGAGGCCCTCAGTCAGACCCATTGTTGATATGTGGCAAGACGCTCCTCGGGGCGAGTCTTGCTTGGGCCTCTCTCCTGTAGGTGCTCAGTCAGACCCAGTGTTGACATGGTGCAAGACGCTCCTCGGGGCGCGTCTTGCTTAGGCTTCTCTCTTGGAGGCCCTCAGTCAGACCCATTGTTGACATGTGGCAAGACGCTCCTCGGGGCGCGTCTTGCTTGGGCTTCTCTCCTGGAGGCCCTCAGTCAGACCAATTGTTGACATGTGGCAAGACGCTCCTCGGGGCGCGTCTTGCTTGGGCCTCTCTCCTGGAGGCGCTCAGTCAGACCGAGTGCTGACATAAGGCAAGACGCTCCTCGGGGCGCGTCTTGCTGGGGCCTCTCTCCTGGAGGCGCTCAGTCAGACCCAGTGCTTACATGTGGCAAGACGCTCGACGGGTTGCGTCTAGTTGGGCCTCTCTCCTGGAGGCGCTCAGTCAGACCCAGTGGTGACATGTGGCAAGACGCTCTTCGGGGCGCGTCTTGCTTGAGCCTCTCTCCTGGAGATGCTCAGTCAGACCCAGTGTTGACACGTGACAAGACGCTCCTCGGGGCGCGTCTTGCTTGGGCTTCTCTCATGGAGGCCCTCAGTCAGACCCATTGTTGATATGTGGCAAGACGCTCCTCGGGGCGCGTCTTGCTTGGGCCTCTCTCCTGGAGGCGCTCAGTCAGACCGAGTGCTGACATGTGGCAAGACGCTCCTCGGGGCGCGTCTTGCTTGGGCTTCTCTCCTGGAGGCACTCAGTCAGACCCATTGTTTACATGTGGCAAGACGCTCCTTGGGGCACATCTTGCTTGGGCCTCTCTCCTGGAGGCCCTCTTTCAGCCCCAGTGTTGACATGTGTCAAGACGCTCCTCGGGGTGCGTCTTGCTTGGGCCTCTCTCCTGGAGGCGCTCAGTCAGACCGAGTGCTGACATGTGGCAAGACGCTCCTCGGGGCGCGTCTTGCTTGGGCTTCTCTCCTGGAGGCCCTCAGTCAGACCCATTGTTCACATGTGGCAAGACGCTCCTCGGGGCGCATCTTGCTTGGGCCTCTCTCCTGGAGGCCTTCTGTCAGCCCCAGTGTTGACATGTGTCAAGACGCTCCTCGGGGTGCGTCTTGCTTGGGCCTCTCTCCTGGAGGCGCTCAGTCAGACCGAGTGCTGACATGTGGCAAGACGCTCCTCGGGGCGCGTCTTGCTTGGGCTTCTCTCCTGGAGGCCCTCAGTCAGACCCATTGTTGTCATGTGGCAAGACGCTCCTCGGGGCGCGTCTTGCTTGGAACTCTCTCCTGGAGGCGCTCAGTCAGACCGAGTGCTGACATAAGGCAAGACGCTCCTCGGGGCGCGTCTTGCTGGGGCCTCTCTCCTGGAGGCGCTCAGTCAGACCCAGTGCTTACATGTGGCAAGACGCTCCTCGGGGCGCGTCTTGCTGGGGCTTCTCTCCTGGAGGCGTTCAGTCAGACCAAGTGCTGACATGTGGCAAGACACTCCTCGGGACGCGTCTTGCTTGGGCTTCTCTCCTGGAGGCCCTCAGTCAGACTCATTGTTGACATCTGGCAAGACGCTCCTCGGGGCGCGTCTTGCTTGGGCTTCTCTCCTGGAGGCGCTCAGTCAGACCCAGTGGTGACATGTGGCAAGACGCTCCTCGGGGTGCGTCTTGCTTGGGCCTCTCTCCTGGAGACGCTCAGTCAGACCCAGTGTTGACACGTGACAAGACGCTCCTCGGGGCGCGTCTTGCTTGGGCTTCTCTCATGGAGGCCCTCAGTCAGACCCATTGTTGATATGTGGCAAGACGCTCCTCGGGGCGCGTCTTGCTTGGGCCTCTCTCCTGGAGGCGCTCAGTCAGGCCGAGTGCTGACATGTGGCAAGACACTCCTCGGGACGGGTCTTGCTTGGGCTTCTCTCCTGGAGGCCCTCAGTCAGACTCATTGTTGACATGTGGCAAGATGCTCCTCGGGGCGCGTCTTGCTTGGGCCTCTCTCCTGGAGGCGCTCAGTCAGACCCAGTGGTGACATGTGGCAAGAAGCTCCTCAGGGCGCGTCTTGCTTGGGCCTCTCTCCTGGAGACGCTCAGTCAGACCCAGTGTTGACACGTGACAAGACGCTCCTCGGGGCGCGTCTTGCTTGGGCTTCTCTCATGGAGGCCCTCAGTCAGACCCATTGTTGATATGTGGCAAGACGCTCCTCGGGGCGCGTCTTGCTTGGGCCTCTCTCCTGGAGGCGCTCATTCAGACCGAGTGCTGACATGTGGCAAGACACTCCTCGGGACGCGTCTTGCTTGGGCTTCTCTCCTGGAGGCCCTCAGTCAGACTCATTGTTGACATGTGGCAAGACGCTCCTCGGGGCGCGTCTTGCTTGGGCCTCTCTCCTGGAGGCACTCAGTCAGACCGAGTGGTGACATGTGGCAAGTCGCTCCTCGGGGCGCGTCTTGCTTGGGCCTCTCTCCTGGAGACGCTCAGTCCGACCCAGTGTTGACACGTGACAAGACGCTCCTCGGGGCACGTCTTGCTTGGGCTTCTCTCATGGAGGCCCTCAGTCAGACCCATTGTTGATATGTTGCAAGACGCTCCTCGGGGCGCGTCTTGCTTGGGCCTCTCTCCTGGAGGCGCTCAGTCAGACCCAGTGTTGACATGGTGCAAGACGCTCCTCGGGGCGCGTCTTGCTTAGGCTTCTCTCTTGGAGGCCCTCAGTCAGACCCATTGTTGACATGTGGCAAGACGCTCCTCGGGGCGCGTCTTGCTTGGGCTTCTCTCCTGGAGGCCCTCAGTCAGACCCATTGTTGACATGTGGCAAGACGCTCCTCGGGGCGCGTCTTGCTTGGGCCTCTCTCCTGGAGGCGCTCAGTCAGACCGAGTGCTGACATAAGGCAAGACGCTCCTCGGGGCGCGTCTTGCTGGGGCCTCTCTCCTGGAGGCCCTCAGTCAGACCCAGTGCTTACATGTGGCAAGACGCTCCTCGGGGCGCGTCTTGCTTGGGCCTCTCTCCTGGAGGCGCTCAGTAAGACCCAGTGGTGACATGTGGCAAGACGCTCTTCGGGGTGCGTCTTGCTTGATTCTCTCTCCTGGAGATGCTCAGTCAGACCCAGTGTTGACACGTGACAAGACGCTCCTCGGGGCGCGTCTTGCTTGGGCTTCTCTCATGGAGGCCCTCAGTCAGACCCATTGTTGATATGTGGCAAGACGCTCCTCGGGGCGCGTCTTGCTTGGGCCTCTCTCCTGGAGGCGCTCAGTCAGACCGAGTGCTGACATGTGGCAAGACGCTCCTCGGGGCGCGTCTTGCTTGGGCTTCTCTCCTGGAGGCCCTCAGTCAGACCCATTGTTTACATGTGGCAAGACGCTCCTTGGGGCGCATCTTGCTTGGGCTTCTCTCCTGGAGGCCCTCTGTCATCCCCAGTGTTGACATGTGTCAAGACGCTCCTCGGGGTGAGTCTTGCTTGGGCCTCTCTCCTGGAGGCGCTCAGTCAGACCGAGTGCTGACATGTGGCAAGACGCTCCTCGGGGCGCGTCTTGCTTGGGCTTCTCTCCTGGAGGCCCTCAGTCAGACCCATTGTTGACATGTGGCAAGACGCTCCTCGGGGCGCGTCTTGCTTGTGCTTCTCTCCTGGAGGCCCTCAGTCAGACCCATTGTTTACATGTGGCAAGACGCTCCTCGGGGCGCATCTTGCTTGGGCCTCTCTCCTGGAGGCCCTCTGTCAGACTCATTGTTGACATGTGGCAAGACGCTCCTCGGGGCGCGTCTTGCTTGGGCCTCTCTCCTGGAGGCACTCAGTCAGACCGAGTGGTGACATGTGGCAAGTCGCTCCTCGGGGCGCGTCTTGCTTGGGCCTCTCTCCTGGAGACGCTCAGTCAGACCCAGTGTTGACACGTGACAAGACGCTCCTCGGGGCGCGTCTTGCTTGGGCTTCTCTCATGGAGGCCCTCAGTCAGACCCATTGTTGATATGTGGCAAGACGCTCCTCGGGGCGCGTCTTGCTTGGGCCTCTCTCCTGGAGGCGCTCAGTCAGACCCAGTGTTGACATGGTGCAAGACGCTCCTCGGGGCGCGTCTTGCTTAGGCTTCTCTCTTGGAGGCCCTCAGTCAGACCCATTGTTGACATGTGGCAAGACGCTCCTCGGGGCGCGTCTTGCTTGGGCTTCTCTCCTGGAGGCCCTCAGTCAGACCCATTGTTGACATGTGGCAAGACGCTCCTCGGGGCGCGTCTTGCTTGGGCCTCTCTCCTGGAGGCACTCAGTCAGACCGAGTGCTGACATAAGGCAAGACGCTCCTCGGGGCGCGTCTTGCTGGGGCCTCTCTCCTGGAGGCCCTCAGTCAGACCCAGTGCTTACATGTGGCAAGACGCTCCTCGGGGCGCGTCTTGCTTGGGCCTCTCTCCTGGAGGCGCTCAGTAAGACCCAGTGGTGACATGTGGCAAGACGCTCTTCGGGGCGCGTCTTGCTTGAGCCTCTCTCCTGGAGATTCTCAGTCAGACCCAGTGTTGACACGTGACAAGACGCTCCTCGGGGCGCGTCTTGCTTGGGCTTCTCTCATGGAGGCCCTCAGTCAGACCCATTGTTGATATGTGGCAAGACGCTCCTCGGGGCGCGTCTTGCTTGGGCCTCTCTCCTGGAGGCGCTCAGTCAGACCGAGTGCTGACATGTGGCAAGACGCTCCTCGGGGCGCGTCTTGCTTGGGCTTCTCTCCTGGAGGCCCTCAGTCAGACCCATTGTTTACATGTGGCAAGACGCTCCTTGGGGCGCATCTTGCTTGGGCTTCTCTTCTGGAGGCCCTCTGTCATCCCCAGTGTTGACATGTGTCAAGACGCTCCTCGGGGTGCGTCTTGCTTGGGCCTCTCTCATGGAGGCGCTCAGTCAGACCGAGTGCTGACATGTGGCAAGACGCTCCTCGGGGCGCGTCTTGCTTGGGCTTCTCTCCTGGAGGCCCTCAGTCAGACCCATTGTTGACATGTGGCAAGACGCTCCTCGGGGGGCGTCTTGCTTGTGCTTCTCTCCTGGAGGCCCTCAGTCAGACCCATTGTTTACATGTGGCAAGACGCTCCTCGGGGCGCATCTTGCTTGGGCCTCTCTCCTGGAGGCCCTCTGTCAGCCCCAGTGTTGACATGTGTCAAGACGCTCCTCGGGGCGCGTCTTGCTTGTGCTTCTCTCCTGGAGGCCCTCAGTCAGACCCATTGTTTACATGTGGCAAGACGCTCCTCGGGGCGCGTCTTGCTTGGGCCTCTCTCCTGGAGGCGCTCATTCAGACCGAGTGCTGACATGTGGCAAGACACTCCTCGGGACGCGTCTTGCTTGGGCTTCTCTCCTGGAGGCCCTCAGTCAGACTCATTGTTGACATGTGGCAAGACGCTCCTCGGGGCGCGTCTTGCTTGGGCTTCTCTCATGGAGGCCCTCAGTGAGACCCATTGTTGATATGTGGCAAGACGCTCCTCGGGGCGCGTCTTGCTTGGGCCTCTCTCCTGGAGGCGCTCAGTCAGACCGAGTGCTGACATGTGGCAAGACGCTCCTCGGGGCGCGTCTTGCTTGGGCTTCTCTCATGGAGGCCCTCAGTCAGACCCATTGTTGATATGTGGCAAGACGCTCCTCGGGGCGAGTCTTGCTTGGGCCTCTCTCCTGGAGGTGCTCAGTCAGACCCAGTGTTGACATGGTGCAAGACGCTCCTCGGGGCGCGTCTTGCTTAGGCTTCTCTCTTGGAGGCCCTCAGTCAGACCCATTGTTGACATGTGGGAAGACGCTCCTCGGGGCGCGTCTTGCTTGGGCTTCTCTCCTGGAGGCCCTCAGTCAGACCAATTGTTGACATGTGGCAAGACGCTCCTCGGGGCGCGTCTTGCTTGGGCCTCTCTCCTGGAGGCGCTCAGTCAGACCGAGTGCTGACATAAGGCAAGACGCTCCTCGGGGCGCGTCTAGCTGGGGCCTCTCTCCTGGAGGCGCTCAGTCAGACCCAGTGCTTACATGTGGCAAGACGCTCCTCGGGGTGCGTCTTGTTGGGCCTCTCTCCTGGAGGCGCTCAGTCAGACCCAGTGGTGACATGTGGCAAGACGCTCTTCGGGGCGCGTCTTGCTTGAGCCTCTCTCCTGGAGATGCTCAGTCAGACCCAGTGTTGACACGTGACAAGACGCTCCTCGGGGCGCGTCTTGCTTGGGCTTCTCTCATGGAGGCCCTCAGTCAGACCCATTGTTGATATGTGGCAAGACGCTCCTCGGGGCGTGTCTTGCTTGGGCCTCTCTCCTGGAGGCGTTCAGTCAGACCGAGTGCTGACATGTGGCAAGACGCTCCTCGGGGCGCGTCTTGCTTGGGCTTCTCTCCTGGAGGCACTCAGTCAGACCCATTGTTTACATGTGGCAAGACGCTCCTTGGGGCGCATCTTGCTTGGGCCTCTCTCCTGGAGGCCCTCTTTCAGCCCCAGTTTTGACATGTGTCAAGACGCTCCTCGGGGTGCGTCTTGCTTGGGCCTCTCTCCTGGAGGCGCTCAGTCAGACCGAGTGCTGACATGTGGCAAGACGCTCCTCGGGGCGCATCTTGCTTGGGCCTCTCTCCTGGAGGCCTTCTGTCAGCCCCAGTGTTGACATGTGTCAAGACGCTCCTCGGGGTGCGTCTTGCTTGGGCCTCTCTCCTGGAGGCGCTCAGTCAGACCGAGTGCTGACATGTGGCAAGACGCTCCTCGGGGCGCGTCTTGCTTGGGCTTCTCTCCTCGAGGCCCTCAGTCAGACCCATTGTTGTAATGTGGCAAGACGCTCCTCGGGGCGCGTCTTGCTTGGAACTCTCTCCTGGAGGCGCTCAGTCAGACCGAGTGCTGACATAAGGCAAGACGCTCCTCGGGGCGCGTCTTGCTGGGGCCTCTCTCCTGGAGGCGCTCAGTCAGACCCAGTGCTTACATGTGGCAAGACGCTCCTCGGGGCGCGTCTTGCTGGGGCTTCTCTCCTGGAGGCGTTCAGTCAGACCGAGTGCTGACATGTGGCAAGACACTCCTCGGGACGCGTCTTGCTTGGGCTTCTCTCCTGGAGGCCCTCAGTCAGACTCATTGTTGACATGTGGCAAGACGCTCCTCGGGGCGCGTCTTGCTTGGGCTTCTCTCCTGGAGGCGCTCAGTCAGACCCAGTGGTGACATGTGGCAAGACGCTCCTCGGGGCGCGTCTTGCTTGGGCCTCTCTCCTGGAGACGCTCAGTCAGACCCAGTGTTGACACGTGACAAGACGCTCCTCGGGGCGCGTCTTGCTTGGGCTTCTCTCATGGAGGCCCTCAGTCAGACCCATTGTTGATATGTGGCAAGACGCACCTCGGGGCGCGTCTTGCTTGGGCCTCTCTCCTGGAGGTGCTCAGTCAGGCCGAGTGCTGACATGTGGCAAGACACTCCTCGGGACGGGTCTTGCTTGGGCTTCTCTCCTGGAGGCCCTCAGTCAGACTCATTGTTGACATGTGGCAAGACGCTCCTCGGGGCGCGTCTTGCTTGGGCCTCTCTCCTGGAAGCGCTCAGTCAGACCCAGTGGTGACATGTGGCAAGAAGCTCCTCAGGGCGCGTCTTGCTTGGGCCTCTCTCCTGGAGACGCTCAGTCAGACCCAGTGTTGACACGTGACAAGACGCTCCTCGGGGCGCGTCTTGCTTGGGCTTCTCTCATGGAGGTCCTCAGTCAGACCCATTGTTGATATGTGGCAAGACGCTCCTCGGGGCGCGTCTTGCTTGGGCCTCTCTCCTGGAGGCCATCATTCAGACCGAGTGCTGACATGTGGCAAGACACTCCTCGGGACGCGTCTTGCTTGGGCTTCTCTCCTGGAGGCCCTCAGTCAGACTCATTGTTGACATGTGGCAAGACGCTCCTCGGGGCGCGTCTTGCTTGGGCCTCTCTCCTGGAGGCACTCAGTCAGACCGAGTGGTGACATGTGGCAAGTCGCTCCTCGGGGCGCGTCTTGCTTGGGCCTCTCTCCTGGAGACGCTCAGTCAGACCCAGTGTTGACACGTGACAAGACGCTCCTCGGGGCGCGTCTTGCTTGGGCCTCTCTCCTGGAGGCGCTCAGTCAGACCCAGTGTTGACATGGTGCAAGACGCTCCTCGGGGCGCGTCTTGCTTGGGCTTCTCTCCTGGAGGCCCTCAGTCTGACCCATTGTTGACATGTGGCAAGACGCTCCTCGGGGCGCGTCTTGCTTGGGCCTCTCTCCTGGAGGTGCTCAGTCAGACCGAGTGCTGACATAAGGCAAGACGCTCCTCGGGGCGCGTCTTGCTGGGGCCTCTCTCCTGGAGGCCCTCAGTCAGACCCATTGTTGACATGTGGCAAGACGCTCCTCGGGGCGCGTCTTGCTTGGGCCTCTCTCCTGGAGGCGCTCAGTCAGACCGAGTGCTGACATAAGGCAAGACGCTCCTCGGGGCGCGTCTTGCTGGGGCCTCTCTCCTGGAGGCCCTCAGTCAGACCCAGTGCTTACATGTGGCAAGACGCTCCTCGGGGCGCGTCTTGCTTGGGCCTCTCTCCTGGAGGCGCTCAGTAAGACCCAGTGGTGACATGTGGCAAGACGCTCTTCGGGGCGCGTCTTGCTTGAGCCTCTCTCCTGGAGATGCTCAGTCAGACCCAGTGTTGACACGTGACAAGACGCTCCTCGGGGCGCGTCTTGCTTGGGCTTCTCTCATGGAGGCCCTCAGTCAGACCCATTGTTGATATGTGGCAAGACGCTCCTCGGGGCGCGTCTTGCTTGGGCTTCTCTCCTGGAGGCCCTCAGTCAGACCCATTGTTTACATGTGGCAAGACGCTCCTTGGGGCGCATCTTGCTTGGGCTTCTCTCCTGGAGGCCCTCTGTCATCCCCAGTGTTGACATGTGTCAAGACGCTCCTCGGGGTGCGTCTTGCTTGGGCCTCTCTCCTGGAGGCGCTCAGTCAGACCGAGTGCTGACATGTGGCAAGACGCTACTCGGGGCGCGTCTTGCTTGGGCTTCTCTCCTGGAGGCCCTCAGTCAGACCCATTGTTTACATGTGGCAAGACGCTCCTCGGGGCGCATCTTGCTTGGGCCTCTCTCCTGGAGGCGCTCAGTCAGACCCAGTGCTGACATGTGGTAAGACGCTCCTCTGGGCGCGTCTTGCTGGGGCTTCTCTCCTGGAGGCGCTCAGTCAGACCCAGTGCTTACATGTGGCAAGACGCTCCTCGGGGCGCGTCTTGCTTGGGCCTCTCTCCTGGAGGCGCTCAGTCAGACCCAGTGGTGACATGTGGCAAGACGCTCCTTTGGGCGCATCTTGCTTGGGCTTGTCTCCTGGAGGCCCTCAGTCAGACCCATTGTTGACATGTGGCAAGACGCTCCTCGGGGCGCGTCTTGCTTGGGCCTCTCTCCTGGAGGCGCTCAGTCAGACCCAGTGCTTACATGTGGCAAGGCGCTCCTCGGGGCGCGTCTTGCTTGGGCCTCTCTCCTGGAGGCGCTCAGTCAGACCCAGTGGTGACATGTGGCAAGATGCTCTTCGGGGCGCGTCTTGCTTGAGCCTCTCTCCTGGAGATGCTCAGTCAGACCCAGTGTTGACACGTGACAAGACGCTCCTCGGGGCGCGTCTTGCTTGGGCTTCTCTCATGGAGGCCCTCAGTCAGACCCATTGTTGATATGTGGCAAGACGCTCCTCGGGGCGCGTCTTGCTTGGGCCTCTCTCCTGGAGGCGCTCAGTCAGACCGAGTGCTGACATGTGGCAAGACGCTCCTCGGGGCGCGTCTTGCTTGGGCTTCTCTCCTGGAGGCCCTCTGTCAGCCCCAGTGTTGACATGTGTCAAGACGCTCCTCGGGGTGCGTCTTGCTTGGGCCTCTCTCCTGGAGGCGCTCAGTCAGACCGAGTGCTGACATGTGGCAAGACGCTCCTCGGGGCGCGTCTTGCTTGGGCTTCTCTCCTGGAGGCCCTCAGTCAGACCCATTGTTGACATGTGGCAAGACGCTCCTCGGGGCGTGTCTTGCTGGGGCCTCTCTCCTGGAGGCGCTCAGTCAGACCCAGTGCTTACATGTGGCAAGACGCTCCTCGGGGCGCGTCTTGCTGGGGCTTCTCTCCTGGAGGCGTTCAGTCAGACCGAGTGCTGACATGTGGTAAGACGCTCCTCGGGGCGCGTCTTGCTGGGGCTTCTCTCCTGGAGGCGCTCAGTCAGACCCAGTGCTTACATGTGGCAAGACGCTCCTCGGGGCGCGTCTTGATTGGGCCTCTCTCCTGGAGGCGCTCAGTCAGACCCAGTGGTGACATGTGGCAAGACGCTCCTCGGGGCGCGTCTTGCTTGGGCCTCTCTCCTGGAGACGCTCAGTCAGACCCAGTGTTGACACGTGGCAAGACGCTCCTCGGGGCGTGTCTTGCTTGGGCCTCTCTCCTGGAGGCGCTCAGTCAGACCCAGTGGTGACATGTGGCAAGACGCTCCTCGGGGCGCGTCTTGCTTGGGCTTCTCTCATGGAGGCCCTCAGTCAGACCCATTTTTGATATGTGGCAAGACGCTCCTCGGGGCGCGTCTTGCTTGGGCCTCTCTCCTGGAGGCGCTCAGTCAGACCGAGTGCTGACATGTGGCAAGACGCTCCTCGGGGCGCGTCTTGCTTGGGCTTCTCTCCTGGAGGCCCTCTGTCAGACCCATTGTTTACATGTGGCAAGACGCTCCTTTGGGCGCATCTTGCTTGGGCTTCTCTCCTGGAGGCCCTCAGTCAGACCCATTGTTGACATGTGGCAAGACGCTCCTCGGGGCGCGTCTTGCTTGGGCCTTTCTCCTGGAGGCGCTCAGTCAGACCCAGTGCTTACATGTGGCAAGACGCTCCTCGGGGCGCGTCTTGCTGGGGCTTCTCTCCTGGAGGCGTTCAGTCAGACCGAGTGCTGACATGTGGCAAGACGCTCCTCGGGGCGCGTCTTGCTTGGGCCTCTCTCCTGGAGGCGCTCAGTCAGACCCAGTGCTTACATGTGGCAAGATGCTCCTCGGGGCGCGTCTTGCTGGGGCTTCTCTCCTGGAGGCGTTCAGTCAGACCGAGTGCTGACATGTGGCAAGACGCTCCTCGGGATGCGTCTTGCTTGGGCTTCTCTCCTGGAGGCCCTCAGTCAGACCCATTGTTGACATGTGGCAAGACGCTCCTCGGGGCGCGTCTTGCTTGGGCCTCTCTCCTGGAGACGCTCAGTCAGACCCAGTGTTGACACGTGACAAGACGCTCCTCGGGGCGCGTCTTGCTTGGGCTTCTCTCATGGAGGCCCTCAGTCAGACCCATTGTTGATATGTGGCAAGACGCTCCTCGGGGCGCGTCTTGCTTGGGCCTCTCTCCTGGAGGCGCTCAGTCAGGCCGAGTGCTGACATGTGGCAAGACACTCCTCGGGACGCGTCTTGCTTGGGCTTCTCTCCTGGAGGCCCTCAGTCAGACTCATTGTTGACATGTGGCAAGACGCTCCTCGGGGCGTGTCTTGCTTGGGCCTCTCTCCTGGAGGCGCTCAGTCAGACCCAGTGGTGACATGTGGCAAGAAGCTCCTCAGGGCGCGTCTTGCTTGGGCCTCTCTCCTGGAGACGCTCAGTCAGACCCAGTGTTGACACGTGACAAGACGCTCCTCGGGGCGCGTCTTGCTTGGGCTTCTCTAATGGAGGCCCTCAGTCAGACCCATTGTTGATATGTGGCAAGACGCTCCTTGGGGCGCGTCTTGCTTGGGCTTCTCTCTTGGAGGCCCTCTGTCAGCCCCAGTGTTGACATGTGTCAAGACGCTCCTCGGGGTGCGTCTTGCTTGGGCCTCTCTCCTGGAGATGCTCAGTCAGACCCAGTGTTGACACGTGACAAGACGCTCCTCGGGGCGCGTCTTGCTTTGGCTTCTCTCATGGAGGCCCTCAGTCAGACCCATTGTTGATATGTGGCAAGACGCTCCTCGGGGCGCGTCTTGCTTGGGCCTCTCTCCTGGAGGCGCTCAGTCAGACCGAGTGCTGACATGTGGCAAGACGCTCCTCGGGGCGCGTCTTGCTTGGGCTTCTCTCCTGGAGGCCCTCTGTCAGCCCCAGTGTTGACATGTGTCAAGACGCTCCTCGGGGTGCGTCTTGCTTGGGCCTCTCTCCTGGAGGCGCTCAGTCAGACCGAGTGCTGACATGTGGCAAGACGCTCCTCGGGGCGCGTCTTGCTTGGGCTTCTCTCCTGGAGGCCCTCAGTCAGACCCATTGTTGACATGTGGCAAGACGCTCCTCGGGGCGTGTCTTGCTGGGGCCTCTCTCCTGGAGGCGCTCAGTCAGACCCAGTGCTTACATGTGGCAAGACGCTCCTCGGGGCGCGTCTTGCTGGGGCTTCTCTCCTGGAGGCGTTCAGTCAGACCGAGTGCTGACATGTGGTAAGACGCTCCTCGGGGCGCGTCTTGCTGGGGCTTCTCTCCTGGAGGCGCTCAGTCAGACCCAGTGCTTACATGTGGCAAGACGCTCCTCGGGGCGCGCCTTGATTGGGCCTCTCTCCTGGAGGCGCTCAGTCAGACCCAGTGGTGACATGTGGCAAGACGCTCCTCGGGGCGCGTCTTGCTTGGGCCTCTCTCCTGGAGACGCTCAGTCAGAACCAGTGTTGACACGTGGCAAGACGCTCCTCGGGGCGTGTCTTGCTTGGGCCTCTCTCCTGGAGGCGCTCAGTCAGACCCAGTGGTGACATGTGGCAAGACGCTCCTCGGGGCGCGTCTTGCTTGGGCTTCTCTCATGGAGGCCCTCAGTCAGACCCATTTTTGATATGTGGCAAGACGCTCCTCGGGGCGCGTCTTGCTTGGGCCTCTCTCCTGGAGGCGCTCAGTCAGACCGAGTGCTGACATGTGGCAAGACGCTCCTCGGGGCGCGTCTTGCTTGGGCTTCTCTCCTGGAGGCCCTCAGTCAGACCCATTGTTTACATGTGGCAAGACGCTCCTTTGGGCGCATCTTGCTTGGGCTTCTCTCCTGGAGGCCCTCAGTCAGACCCATTGTTGACATGTGGCAAGACGCTCCTCGGGGCTTGTCTTGCTTGGGCCTTTCTCCTGGAGGCGCTCAGTCAGACCCAGTGCTTACATGTGGCAAGACGCTCCTCGGGGCGCGTCTTGCTGGGGCTTCTCACCTGGAGGCGTTCAGTCAGACCGAGTGCTGACATGTGGCAAGACGCTCCTCGGGGCGCGTCTTGCTTGGGCCTCTCTCCTGGAGGCGCTCAGTCAGACCCAGTGCTTACATGTGGCAAGATGCTCCTCGGGGCGCGTCTTGCTGGGGCTTCTCTCCTGGAGGCGTTCAGTCAGACCGAGTGCTGACATGTGGCAAGACACTCCTCGGGACGCGTCTTGCTTGGGCTTCTCTCCTGGAGGCCCTCAGTCAGACTCATTGTTGACATGTGGCAAGACGCTCCTCGGGGCGCGTCTTGCTTGGGCCTCTCTCCTGGAGGCACTCAGTCAGACCGAGTGGTGACATGTGGCAAGACGCTCCTCGGGGCGCGTCTTGCTTGGGCCTCTCTCCTGGAGACGCTCAGTCAGACCCAGTGTTGACACGTGACAAGACGCTCCTCGGGGCGCGTCTTGCTTGGGCTTCTCTCATGGAGGCCCTCAGTCAGACCCATTGTTGACACGTGACAAGACGCTCCTCGGGGCGCGTCTTGCTTGGGCTTCTCTCCTGGAGGCCCTCAGTCAGACCAATTGTTGACATGTGGCAAGACGCTCCTCGGGGCTTGTCTTGCTTGGGCCTTTCTCCTGGAGGCGCTCAGTCAGACCCAGTGCTTACATGTGGCAAGACGCTCCTCGGGGCGCGTCTTGCTGGGGCTTCTCACCTGGAGGCGTTCAGTCAGACCGAGTGCTGACATGTGGCAAGACGCTCCTCGGGGCGCGTCTTGCTTGGGCCTCTCTCCTGGAGGCGCTCAGTCAGACCCAGTGCTTACATGTGGCAAGATGCTCCTCGGGGCGCGTCTTGCTGGGGCTTCTCTCCTGGAGGCGTTCAGTCAGACCGAGTGCTGACATGTGGCAAGACACTCCTCGGGACGCGTCTTGCTTGGGCTTCTCTCCTGGAGGCCCTCAGTCAGACTCATTGTTGACATGTGGCAAGACGCTCCTCGGGGCGCGTCTTGCTTGGGCCTCTCTCCTGGAGGCACTCAGTCAGACCGAGTGGTGACATGTGGCAAGACGCTCCTCGGGGCGCGTCTTGCTTGGGCCTCTCTCCTGGAGACGCTCAGTCAGACCCAGTGTTGACACGTGACAAGACGCTCCTCGGGGCGCGTCTTGCTTGGGCTTCTCTCATGGAGGCCCTCAGTCAGACCCATTGTTGACACGTGACAAGACGCTCCTCGGGGCGCGTCTTGCTTGGGCTTCTCTCCTGGAGGCCCTCAGTCAGACCAATTGTTGACATGTGGCAAGACGCTCCTCGGGGCGCGTCTTGCTTGGGCCTCTCTCCTGGAGGCGCTCAGTCAGACCGAGTGCTGACATAAGGCAAGACGCTCCTCGGGGCGCGTCTTGCTGGGGCCTCTCTCCTGGAGGCGCTCAGTCAGACCCAGTGCTTACATGTGGCAAGACGCTCCTCGGGGTGCGTCTTGTTGGGCCTCTCTCCTGGAGGCGCTCAGTCAGACCCAGTGGTGACATGTGGCAAGACGCTCTTCGGGGCGCGTCTTGCTTGAGCCTCTCTCCTGGAGATGCTCAGTCAGACCCAGTGTTGACACGTGACAAGACGCTCCTCGGGGCGGGTCTTGCTTGGGCTTCTCTCATGGAGGCCCTCAGTCAGACCCATTGTTGATACGTGGCAAGACGCTCCTCGGGGCGCGTCTTGCTTGGGCCTCTCTCCTGGAGGCGCTCAGTCAGACCGAGTGCTGACATGTGGCAAGACGCTCCTCGAGGCGCGTCTTGCTTGGGCTTCTCTCCTGGAGGCACTCAGTCAGACCCATTGTTTACATGTGGCAAGACGCTCCTTGGGGCGCATCCTGCTTGGGCCTCTCTCCTGGAGGCCCTCTTTCAGCCCCAGTGTTGACATGTGTCAAGACGCTCCTCGGGGTGCGTCTTGCTTGGGCCTCTCTCCTGGAGGCGCTCAGTCAGACCGAGTGCTGACATGTGGCAAGACGCTCCTCGGGGCGCGTCTTGCTTGGGCTTCTCTCCTGGAGGCCCTCAGTCAGACCCATTGTTGACATGTGGCAAGACGCTCCTCGGGGCGCGTCTTGCTTGGGCTTCTCTCCTGGAGGCCCTCAGTCAGACCCATTGTTCACATGTGGCAAGACGCTCCTCGGGGCGCATCTTGCTTGGGCCTCTCTCCTGGAGGCCTTCTGTCAGCCCCAGTGTTGACATGTGTCAAGACGCTCCTCGGGGTGCGTCTTGCTTGGGCCTCTCTCCTGGAGGTGCTCAGTCAGACCCAGTGTTGACATGTGGCAAGACGCTCCTCGGGGCGCATCTTGCTGGGGCCTCTCTCCTGGAGGCGCTCAGTCAGACCCAGTGCTTACATGTGGCAAGACGCTCCTCGGGGCGCGTCTTGCTGGGGCTTCTCTGCTGGAGGCGTTCAGTCAGACCGAGTGCTGACATGTGGCAAGACACTCCTCGGGACGCGTCTTGCTTGGGCTTCTCTCCTGGAGGCCCTCAGTCAGACTCATTGTTGACATGTGGCAAGACGCTCCTCGGGGCGCGTCTTGCTTGGGCTTCTCTCCTGGAGGCGCTCAGTCAGACCCAGTGGTGACATGTGGCAAGACGCTCCTCGGGGCGCGTATTGCTTGGGCCTCTCTCCTGGAGACGCTCAGTCAGACCCAGTGTTGACACGTGACAAGACGCTCCTCGGGGCGCGTCTTGCTTGGGCTTCTCTCATGGAGGCCCTCAGTCAGACCCATTGTTGATATGTGGCAAGACGCTCCTCGGGGCGCGTCTTGCTTGGGCCTCTCTCCTGGAGGCGCTCAGTCAGGCCGAGTGCTGACATGTGGCAAGACACTCCTCGGGACGGGTCTTGCTTGGGCTTCTCTCCTGGAGGCCCTCAGTCAGACTCATTGTTGACATGTGGCAAGACGCTCCTCGGGGCGCGTCTTGCTTGGGCCTCTCTCCTGGAGGCGCTCAGTCAGACCCAGTGGTGACATGTGGCAAGAAGCTCCTCAGGGCGCGTATTGCTTGGGCCTCTCTCCTGGAGACGCTCAGTCAGACCCAGTGTTGACACGTGACAAGACGCTCCTCGGGGCGCGTCTTGCTTGGGCTTCTCTCATGGAGGCCCTCAGTCAGACCCATTGTTGATATGTGGCAAGACGCTCCTCGGGGCGCGTCTTGCTTGGGCCTCTCTCCTGGAGGCGCTCAGTCAGACCGAGTGCTGACATGTGGCAAGACGCTCCTCGAGGCGCGTCTTGCTTGGGCTTCTCTCCTGGAGGCACTCAGTCAGACCCATTGTTTACATGTGGCAAGACGCTCCTTGGGGCGCATCCTGCTTGGGCCTCTCTCCTGGAGGCCCTCTTTCAGCCCCAGTGTTGACATGTGTCAAGACGCTCCTCGGGGTGCGTCTTGCTTGGGCCTCTCTCCTGGAGGCGCTCAGTCAGACCGAGTGCTGACATGTGGCAAGACGCTCCTCGGGGCGCGTCTTGCTTGGGCTTCTCTCCTGGAGGCCCTCAGTCAGACCCATTGTTGACATGTGGCAAGACGCTCCTCGGGGCGCGTCTTGCTTGGGCTTCTCTCCTGGAGGCCCTCAGTCAGACCCATTGTTCACATGTGGCAAGACGCTCCTCGGGGCGCATCTTGCTTGGGCCTCTCTCCTGGAGGCCTTCTGTCAGCCCCAGTGTTGACATGTGTCAAGACGCTCCTCGGGGTGCGTCTTGCTTGGGCCTCTCTCCTGGAGGTGCTCAGTCAGACCCAGTGTTGACATGTGGCAAGACGCTCCTCGGGGCGCATCTTGCTGGGGCCTCTCTCCTGGAGGCGCTCAGTCAGACCCAGTGCTTACATGTGGCAAGACGCTCCTCGGGGCGCGTCTTGCTGGGGCTTCTCTCCTGGAGGCGTTCAGTCAGACCGAGTGCTGACATGTGGCAAGACACTCCTCGGGACGCGTCTTGCTTGGGCTTCTCTCCTGGAGGCCCTCAGTCAGACTCATTGTTGACATGTGGCAAGACGCTCCTCGGGGCGCGTCTTGCTTGGGCTTCTCTCCTGGAGGCGCTCAGTCAGACCCAGTGGTGACATGTGGCAAGACGCTCCTCGGGGCGCGTATTGCTTGGGCCTCTCTCCTGGAGACGCTCAGTCAGACCCAGTGTTGACACGTGACAAGACGCTCCTCGGGGCGCGTCTTGCTTGGGCTTCTCTCATGGAGGCCCTCAGTCAGACCCATTGTTGATATGTGGCAAGACGCTCCTCGGGGCGCGTCTTGCTTGGGCCTCTCTCCTGGAGGCGCTCAGTCAGGCCGAGTGCTGACATGTGGCAAGACACTCCTCGGGACGGGTCTTGCTTGGGCTTCTCTCCTGGAGGCCCTCAGTCAGACTCATTGTTGACATGTGGCAAGACGCTCCTCGGGGCGCGTCTTGCTTGGGCCTCTCTCCTGGAGGCGCTCAGTCAGACCCAGTGGTGACATGTGGCAAGAAGCTCCTCAGGGCGCGTCTTGCTCGGGCCTTTCTCCTGGAGACGCTCAGTCAGACCCAGTGTTGACACGTGACAAGACGCTCCTCGGGGCGCGTCTTGCTTGGGCTTCTCTCATGGAGGCCCTCAGTCAGACCCATTGTTGATATGTGGCAAGACGCTCCTCGGGGCGCGTCTTGCTTGGGCCTCTCTCCTGGAGGCCATCATTCAGACCGAGTGCTGACATGTGGCAAGACACTCCTCGGGACGCGTCTTGCTTGGGCTTCTCTCCTGGAGGCCCTCAGTCAGACTCATTGTTGACATGTGGCAAGACGCTCCTCGGGGCGCGTCTTGCTTGGGCCTCTCTCCTGGAGGCACTCAGTCAGACCGAGTGGTGACATGTGGCAAGTCGCTCCTCGGGGCGCGACTTGCTTGGGCCTCTCTCCTGGAGACGCTAAGTCAGACCCAGTGTTGACACGTGACAAGACGCTCCTCGGGGCGCGTCTTGCTTGGGCCTCTCTCCTGGAGGCGCTCAGTCAGACCCAGTGTTGACATGGTGCAAGACGCTCCTCGGGGCGCGTCTTGCTTAGGCTTCTCTCTTGGAGGCCCTCAGTCAGACCCATTGTTGACATGTGGCAAGACGCTCCTCGGGGCGCGTCTTGCTTGGGCTTCTCTCCTGGAGGCCCTCAGTCAGACCCATTGTTGACATGTGGCAAGACGCTCCTCGGGGCGCGTCTTGCTTGGGCCTCTCTCCTGGAGGCGCTCAGTCAGACCGAGTGCTGACATAAGGCAAGACGCTCCTCGGGGCGCGTCTTGCTGGGGCCTCTCTCCTGGAGGCCCTCAGTCAGACCCATTGTTGACATGTGGCAAGACGCTCCTCGGGGCGCGTCTTGCTTGGGCCTCTCTCCTGGAGGCGCTCAGTCAGACCGAGTGCTGACATAAGGCAAGACGCTCCTCGGGGCGCGTCTTGCTGGGGCCTCTCTCCTGGAGGCCCTCAGTCAGACCCAGTGCTTACATGTGGCAAGACGCTCCTCGGGGCGCGTCTTGCTTGGGCCTCTCTCCTGGAGGCGCTCAGTAAGACCCAGTGGTGACATGTGGCAAGACGCTCTTCGGGGCGCGTCTTGCTTGAGCCTCTCTCCTGGAGATGCTCAGTCAAACCCAGTGTTGACACGTGACAAGACGCTCCTCGGGGCGCGTCTTGCTTGGGCTTCTCTCATGGAGGCCCTCAGTCAGACCCATTGTTGATATGTGGCAAGACGCTCCTCGGGGCGCGTCTTGCTTGGGCCTCTCTCCTGGAGGCGCTCAGTCAGACCGAGTGCTGACATGTGGCAAGACGCTCCTCGGGGCGCGTCTTGCTTGGGCTTCTCTCCTGGAGACCCTCAGTCAGACCCATTGTTTACATGTGGCAAGACGCTCCTTGGGGCGCATCTTGCTTGGGCTTCTCTCCTGGAGGCCCTCTGTCATCCCCAGTGTTGACATGTGTCAAGACGCTCCTCGGGGTGCGTCTTGCTTGGGCCTCTCTCCTGGAGGCGCTCAGTCAGACCGAGTGCTGACATGTGGCAAGACGCTCCTCGGGGCGCGTCTTGCTTGGGCTTCTCTCCTGGAGGCCCTCAGTCAGACCCATTGTTGACATGTGGCAAGACGCTCCTCGGGGCGCATCTTGCTTGGGCCTCTCTCCTGGAGGCCCTCTGTCAGCCCCAGTGTTGACATGTGTCAAGACGCTCCTCGGGGTGCGTCTTGCTTGGGCCTCTCTCCTGGAGGTGCTCAGTCAGACCGAGTGCTGACATGTGGCAAGACGCTCCTCGGGGCGCGTCTTGCTTGGGCTTCTCTCCTGGAGGCCCTCAGTCAGACCCATTGTTGACATGTGGCAAGACGCTCCTCGGGGCTTGTCTTGCTGGGGCCTCTCTCCTGGAGGCGCTCAGTCAGACCCAGTGCTTACATGTGGCAAGACGCTCCTCGGGGCGCGTCTTGCTGGGGCTTCTCTCCTGGAGGCGTTCAGTCAGACCGAGTGCTGACATGTGGTAAGACGCTCCTCGGGGCGCGTCTTGCTGGGGCTTCTCTCCTGGAGGCGCTCAGTCAGACCCAGTGCTTACATGTGGCAAGACGCTCCTCGGGGCGCGTCTTGATTGGGCCTCTCTCCTGGAGGCGCTCAGTCAGACCCAGTGGTGACATGTGGCAAGACGCTCCTCGGGGCGCGTCTTGCTTGGGCCTCTCTCCTGGAGACGCTCAGTCAGACCCAGTGTTGACACGTGGCAAGACGCTCCTCGGGGCGTGTCTTGCTTGGGCCTCTCTCCTGGAGGCGCTCAGTCAGACCCAGTGGTGACATGTGGCAAGACGCTCCTCGGGGCGCGTCTTGCTTGGGCTTCTCTCATGGAGGCCCTCAGTCAGACCCATTGTTGATATGTGGCAAGACGCTCCTCGGGGCGCGTCTTGCTTGGGCCTCTCTCCTGGAGGCGTTCAGTCAGACCGAGTGCTGACATGTGGCAAGACGCTCCTCGGGGCGCGTCTTGCTTGGGCTTCTCTCCTGGAGGCCCTCAGTCAGACCCATTGTTTACCTGTGGCAAGACGCTCCTTTGGGCGCATCTTGCTTGGGCTTCTCTCCTGGAGGCCCTCAGTCAGACACATTGTTGACATGTGGCAAGACGCTCCTCGGGGCGCGTCTTGCTTGGGCCTCTCTCCTGGAGACGCTCAGTCAGACCCAGTGTTGACACGTGACAAGACGCTCCTCGGGGCGCGTCTTGCTTGGGCTTCTCTCATGGAGGCCCTCAGTCAGACCCATTGTTGATATGTGGCAAGACGCTCCTCGGGGCGCGTCTTGCTTGGGCCTCTCTCCTGGAGGCGCTCAGTCAGGCCGAGTGCTGACATGTGGCAAGACACTCCTCGGGACGCGTCTTGCTTGGGCTTCTCTCCTGGAGGCCCTCAGTCAGACTCATTGTTGACATGTGGCAAGACGCTCCTCGGGGCGCGTCTTGCTTGGGCCTCTCTCCTGGAGGCGCTCAGTCAGACCCAGTGGTGACATGTGGCAAGAAGCTCCTCAGGGCGCGTCTTGCTTGGGCCTCTCTCCTGGAGACGCTCAGTCAGACCCAGTGTTGACACGTGACAAGACGCTCCTCGGGGCGCGTCTTGCTTGGGCTTCTCTAATGGAGGCCCTCAGTCAGACCCATTGTTGATATGTGGCAAGACGCTCCTTGGGGCGCGTCTTGCTTGGGCCTCTCTCCTGGAGGCGCTCATTCAGACCGAGTGCTGACATGTGGCAAGACACTCCTCGGGACGCGTCTTGCTTGGGCTTCTCTCCTGGAGGCCCTCAGTCAGACTCATTGTTGACATGTGGCAAGACACTCCTCGGGGCGCGTCTTGCTTGGGCCTCTCTCCTGGAGGCACTCAGTCAGACCGAGTGGTGACATGTGGCAAGACGCTCCTCGGGGCGCGTCTTGCTTGGGCCTCTCTCCTGGAGACGCTCAGTCAGACCCAGTGTTGACACGTGACAAGACGCTCCTCGGGGCGCGTCTTGCTTGGGCTTCTCTCCTGGAGGCCCTCAGTCAGACCAATTGTTGACATGTGGCAAGACGCTCCTCGGGGCGCGTCTTGCTTGGGCCTCTCTCCTGGAGGCGCTCAGTCAGACCGAGTGCTGACATAAGGCAAGACGCTCCTCGGGGCGCGTCTTGCTGGGGCCTCTCTCCTGGAGGCGCTCAGTCAGACCCAGTGCTTACATGTGGCAAGACGCTCCTCGGGGTGCGTCTTGTTGGGCCTCTCTCCTGGAGGCGCTCAGTCAGACCCAGTGGTGACATGTGGCAAGACGCTCTTCGGGGCGCGTCTTGCTTGAGCCTCTCTCCTGGAGATGCTCAGTCAGACCCAGTGTTGACACGTGACAAGACGCTCCTCGGGGCGCGTCTTGCTTGGGCTTCTCTCATGGAGGCCCTCAGTCAGACCCATTGTTGATATGTGGCAAGACGCTCCTCGGGGTGCGTCTTGCTTGGGCCTCTCTCCTGGAGGCGCTCAGTCAGGCCGAGTGCTGACATGTGGCAAGACACTCCTCGGGACGCGTCTTGCTTGGGCTTCTCTCCTGGAGGCCCTCAGTCAGACTCATTGTTGACATGTGGCAAGACGCTCCTCGGGGCGCGTCTTGCTTGGGCCTCTCTCCTGGAGGCGCTCAGTCAGACCCAGTGGTGACATGTGGCAAGAAGCTCCTCAGGGCGCGTCTTGCTTGGGCCTCTCTCCTGGAGACGCTCAGTCAGACCCCTTGTTGACACGTGACAAGACGCTCCTCGGGGCGCGTCTTGCTTGGGCTTCTCTAATGGAGGCCCTCAGTCAGACCCATTGTTGATATGTGGCAAGACGCTCCTTGGGGCGCGTCTTGCTTGGGCCTCTCTCCTGGAGGCGCTCATTCAGACCGAGTGCTGACATGTGGCAAGACACTCCTCGGGACGCGTCTTGCTTGGGCTTCTCTCCTGGAGGCCCTCAGTCAGACTCATTGTTGACATGTGGCAAGACGCTCCTCGGGGCGCGTCTTGCTTGGGCCTCTCTCCTGGAGGCACTCAGTCAGACCGAGTGGTGACATGTGGCAAGACGCTCCTCGGGGCGCGTCTTGCTAGGGCCTCTCTCCTGGAGACGCTCAGTCAGACCCAGTGTTGACACGTGACAAGACGCTCCTCGGGGCGCGTCTTGCTTGGGCTTCTCTCATGGAGGCCCTCAGTCAGACCCATTGTTGACACGTGACAAGACGCTCCTCGGGGCGCGTCTTGCTTGGGCTTCTCTCCTGGAGGCCCTCAGTCAGACCAATTGTTGACATGTGGCAAGACGCTCCTCGGGGCGCGTCTTGCTTGGGCCTCTCTCCTGGAGGCGCTCAGTCAGACCGAGTGCTGACATAAGGCAAGACGCTCCTCGGGGCGCGTCTTGCTGGGGCCTCTCTCCTGGAGGCGCTCAGTCAGACCCAGTGCTTACATGTGGCAAGAAGCTCCTCGGGGTGCGTCTTGTTGGGCCTCTCTCCTGGAGGCGCTCAGTCAGACCCAGTGGTGACATGTGGCAAGACGCTCTTCGGGGCGCGTCTTGCTTGAGCCTCTCTCCTGGAGATGCTCAGTCAGACCCAGTGTTGACACGTGACAAGACGCTCCTCGGGGCGCGTCTTGCTTGGGCTTCTCTCATGGAGGCCCTCAGTCAGACCCATTGTTGATATGTGGCAAGACGCTCCTCGGGGCGCGTCTTGCTTGGGCCTCTCTCCTGGAGGCGCTCAGTCAGACCGAGTGCTGACATGTGGCAAGACGCTCCTCGAGGCGCGTCTTGCTTGGGCTTCTCTCCTGGAGGCACTCAGTCAGACCCATTGTTTACATGTGGCAAGACGCTCCTTGGGGCGCATCTTGCTTGGGCCTCTCTCCTGGAGGCCCTCTTTCAGCCCCAGTGTTGACATGTGTCAAGACGCTCCTCGGGGTGCGTCTTGCTTGGGCCTCTCTCCTGGAGGCGCTCAGTCAGACCGAGTGCTGACATGTGGCAAGACGCTCCTCGGGGCGCGTCTTGCTTGGGCTTCTCTCCTGGAGGCCCTCAGTCAGACCCATTGTTGACATGTGGCAAGACGCTCCTCAGGGCGCGTCTTGCTTGGGCTTCTCTCCTGGAGGCCCTCAGTCAGACCCATTGTTCACATGTGGCAAGACGCTCCTCGGGGCGCATCTTGCTTGGGCCTCTCTCCTGGAGGCCTTCTGTCAGCCCCAGTGTTGACATGTGTCAAGACGCTCCTCGGGGTGCGTCTTGCTTGGGCCTCTCTCCTGGAGGCGCTCAGTCAGACCGAGTGCTGACATGTGGCAAGACGCTCCTCGGGGCGCGTCTTGCTTGGGCTTCTCTCCTGGAGGCCCTCAGTCAGACCCATTGTTGTCATGTGGCAAGACGCTCCTCGGGGCGCGTCTTGCTTGTAACTCTCTCCTGGAGGCGCTCAGTCAGACCGAGTGCTGACATAAGGCAAGACGCTCCTCGGGGCGCGTCTTGCTGGGGCCTCTCTCCTGGAGGCGCTCAGTCAGACCCAGTGCTTACATGTGGCAAGACGCTCCTCGGGGCGCGTCTTGCTGGGGCTTCTCTCCTGGAGGCGTTCAGTCAGACCGAGTGCTGACATGTGGCAAGACACTCCTCGGGACGCGTCTTGCTTGGGCTTCTCTCCTGGAGGCCCTCAGTCAGACTCATTGTTGACATGTGGCAAGACGCTCCTCGGGGCGCGTCTTGCTTGGGCTTCTCTCCTGGAGGCGCTCAGTCAGACCCAGTGGTGACATGTGGCAAGACGCTCCTCGGGGCGCGTCTTGCTTGGGCCTCTCTCCTGGATACGCTCAGTCAGACCCAGTGTTGACACGTGACAAGACGCTCCTCGGGGCGCGTCTTGCTTGGGCTTCTCTCATGGAGGCCCTCAGTCAGACCCATTGTTGATATGTGGCAAGACGCTCCTCGGGGCGCGTCTTGCTTGGGCCTCTCTCCTGGAGGCGCTCAGTCAGGCCGAGTGCTGACATGTGGCAAGACACTCCTCGGGACGGGTCTTGCTTGGGCTTCTCTCCTGGAGGCCCTCAGTCAGACTCATTGTTGACATGTGGCAAGACGCTCCTCGGGGCGCGTCTTGCTTGGGCCTCTCTCCTGGAGGCGCTCAGTCAGACCCAGTGGTGACATGTGGCAAGAAGCTCCTCAGGGCGCGTCTTGCTTGGGCCTTTCTCCTGGAGACGCTCAGTCAGACCCAGTGTTGACACGTGACAAGACGCTCCTCGGGGCGCGTCTTGCTTGGGCTTCTCTCATGGAGGCCCTCAGTCAGACCCATTGTTGATATGTGGCAAGACGCTCCTCGGGGCGCGTCTTGCTTGGGCCTCTCTCCTGGAGGCCATCATTCAGACCGAGTGCTGACATGTGGCAAGACACTCCTCGGGACGCGTCTTGCTTGGGCTTCTCTCCTGGAGGCCCTCAGTCAGACTCATTGTTGACATGTGGCAAGACGCTCCTCGGGGCGCGTCTTGCTTGGGCCTCTCTCCTGGAGGCACTCAGTCAGACCGAGTGGTGACATGTGGCAGGTCGCTCCTCGGGGCGCGTCTTGCTTGGGCCTCTCTCCTGGAGACGCTAAGTCAGACCCAGTGTTGACACGTGACAAGACGCTCCTCGGGGCGCGTCTTGCTTAGGCTTCTCTCTTGGAGGCCCTCAGTCAGACCCATTGTTGACATGTGGCAAGACGCTCCTCGGGGCGCGTCTTGCTTGGGCTTCTCTCCTGGAGGCCCTCAGTCAGACCCATTGTTGACATGTGGCAAGACGCTCCTCGGGGCGCGTCTTGCTTGGGCCTCTCTCCTGGAGGCGCTCAGTCAGACCGAGTGCTGACATAAGGCAAGACGCTCCTCGGGGCGCGTCTTGCAGGGGCCTCTCTCCTGGAGGCCCTCAGTCAGACCCATTGTTGACATGTGGCAAGACGCTCCTCGGGGCGCGTCTTGCTTGGGCCTCTCTCCTGGAGGCGCTCAGTCAGACCGAGTGCTGACATAAGGCAAGACGCTCCTCGGGGCGCGTCTTGCTGGGGCCTCTCTCCTGGAGGCCCTCAGTCAGACCCAGTGCTTACATGTGGCAAGACGCTCCTCGGGGCGCGTCTTGCTTGGGCCTCTCTCCTGGAGGCGCTCAGTAAGACCCAGTGGTGACATGTGGCAAGACGCTCTTCGGGGCGCTTCTTGCTTGAGCTTCTCTCCTGGAGATGCTCAGTCAGACCCAGTGTTGACACGTGACAAGACGCTCCTCGGGGCGCGTCTTGCTTGGGCTTCTCTCATGGAGGCCCTCAGTCAGACCCATTGTTGATATGTGGCAAGACGCTCCTCGGGGCGCGTCTTGCTTGGGCCTCTCTCCTGGAGGCGCTCAGTCAGACCGAGTGCTGACATGTGGCAAGACGCTCCTCGGGGCGCGTCTTGCTTGGGCTTCTCTCCTGGAGGCCCTCAGTCAGACCCATTGTTTACATGTGGCAAGACGCTCCTTGGGGCGCATCTTGCTTGGGCTTCTCTCCTGGAGGCCCTCTGTCATCCCCAGTGTTGACATGTGTCAAGACGCTCCTCGGGGTGCGTCTTGCTTGGGCCTCTCTCCTGGAGGCGCTCAGTCAGACCGAGTGCTGACATGTGGCAAGACGCTCCTCGGGGCGCGTCTTGCTTGGGCTTCTCTCCTGGAGGCCCTCAGTCAGACCCATTGTTGACATGTGGCAAGACGCTCCTCGGGGCGCATCTTGCTTGGGCCTCTCTCCTGGAGGCCCTCTGTCAGCCCCAGTGTTGACATGTGTCAAGACGCTCCTCGGGGTGCGTCTTGCTTGGGCCTCTCTCCTGGAGGCGCTCAGTCAGACCGAGTGCTGACATGTGGCAAGACGCTCCTCGGGGCGCGTCTTGCTTGGGCTTCTCTCCTGGAGGCCCTCAGTCAGACCCATTGTTGACATGTGGCAAGACGCTCCTCGGGGCGCGTCTTGCTGGGGCTTCTCTCGCTGGAGGCGTTCAGTCAGACCGAGTGCTGACATGTGGCAAGACGCTCCTCGGGGCGCGTCTTGCTTGGGCCTCTCTCCTGGAGGCGCTCAGTCAGACCCAGTGCTTACATGTGGCAAGATGCTCCTCGGGGCGCGTCTTGCTGGGGCTTCTCTCCTGGAGGCGTTCAGTCAGACCGAGTGCTGACATGTGGCAAGACGCTCCTCGGGATGCGTCTTGCTTGGGCTTCTCTCCTGGAGGTCCTCAGTCAGACCCATTGTTGACATGTGGCAAGACGCTCCTCGGGGCGCGTCTTGCTTGGGCCTCTCTCCTGGAGACGCTCAGTCAGACCCAGTGTTGACACGTGACAAGACGCTCCTCGGGGCGCGTCTTGCTTGGGCTTCTCTCATGGAGGCCCTCAGTCAGACCCATTGTTGATATGTGGCAAGACGCTCCTCGGGGCGCGTCTTGCTTGGGCCTCTCTCCTGGAGGCGCTCAGTCAGGCCGAGTGCTGACATGTGGCAAGACACTCCTCTGGACGCGTCTTGCTTGGGCTTCTCTCCTGGAGGCCCTCAGTCAGACTCATTGTTGACATGTGGCAAGACGCTCCTCGGGGCGCGTCTTGCTTGGGCCTCTCTCCTGGAGGCGCTCAGTCAGACCCAGTGGTGACATGTGGCAAGAAGCTCCTCAGGGCGCGTCTTGCTTGGGCCTCTCTCCTGGAGACGCTCAGTCAGACCCAGTGTTGACACGTGACAAGACGCTCCTCGGGGCGCGTCTTGCTTGGGCTTCTCTAATGGAGGCCCTCAGTCAGACCCATTGTTGATATGTGGCAAGACGCTCCTTGGGGCGCGTCTTGCTTGGGCCTCTCTCCTGGAGGCGCTCATTCAGACCGAGTGCTGACATGTGGCAAGACACTCCTCGGGACGCGTCTTGCTTGGGCTTCTCTCCTGGAGGCCCTCAGTCAGACTCATTGTTGACATGTGGCAAGACGCTCCTCGGGGCGCGTCTTGCTTGGGCCTCTCTCCTGGAGGCGCTCAGTCAGACCCAGTGGTGACATGTGGCAAGACGCTCCTCGGGGCGCGTCTTGCTTGGGCTTCTCTCATGGAGGCCCTCAGTCAGACCCATTGTTGATATGTGGCAAGACGCTCCTCGGGGCGCGTCTTGCTTGGGCTTCTCTCCTGGAGGCCCTCAGTCAGACCCATTGTTTACATGTGGCAAGACGCTCCTTTGGGCGCATCTTGCTTGGGCTTCTCTCCTGGAGGCCCTCAGTCAGACCCATTGTTGACATGTGGCAAGACGCTCCTCGGGGCGCGTCTTGCTTGGGCCTTTCTCCTGGAGGCGCTCAGTCAGACCCAGTGCTTACATGTGGCAAGACGCTCCTCGGGGCGCGTCTTGCTGGGGCTTCTCTCGCTGGAGGCGTTCAGTCAGACCGAGTGCTGACATGTGGCAAGACGCTCCTCGGGGCGCGTCTTGCTTGGGCCTCTCTCCTGGAGGCGCTCAGTCAGACCCAGTGCTTACATGTGGCAAGATGCTCCTCGGGGCGCGTCTTGCTGGGGCTTTTCTCCTGGAGGCGTTCAGTCAGACCGAGTGCTGACATGTGGCAAGACGCTCCTCGGGATGCGTCTTGCTTGGGCTTCTCTCCTGGAGGCCCTCAGTCAGACCCATTGTTGACATGTGGCAAGACGCTCCTCTGGGCGCGTCTTGCTTGGGCCTCTCTCCTGGAGACGCTCAGTCAGACCCAGTGTTGACACGTGACAAGACGCTCCTCGGGGCGCGTCTTGCTTGGGCTTCTCTCATGGAGGCCCTCAGTCAGACCCATTGTTGATATGTGGCAAGACGCTCCTCGGGGCGCGTCTTGCTTGGGCCTCTCTCCTGGAGGCGCTCAGTCAGGCCGAGTGCTGACATGTGGCAAGACACTCCTCTGGACGCGTCTTGCTTGGGCTTCTCTCCTGGAGGCCCTCAGTCAGACTCATTGTTGACATGTGGCAAGACGCTCCTCGGGGCGCGTCTTGCTTGGGCCTCTCTCCTGGAGGCGCTCAGTCAGACCCAGTGGTGACATGTGGCAAGAAGCTCCTCAGGGCGCGTCTTGCTTGGGCCTCTCTCCTGGAGACGCTCAGTCAGACCCAGTGTTGACACGTGACAAGACGCTCCTCGCGGCGCGTCTTGCTTGGGCTTCTCTCCTGGAGGCCCTCAGTCAGACTCATTGTTGACATGTGGCAAGACGCTCCTCGGGGCGCGTCTTGCTTGGGCCTCTCTCCTGGAGGCACTCAGTCAGACCGAGTGGTGACATGTGGCAAGACGCTCCTCGGGGCGCGTCTTGCTTGGGCCTCTCTCCTGGAGACGATCAGTCAGACCCAGTGTTGACACGTGACAAGACGCTCCTCGGGGCGCGTCTTGCTTGGGCTTCTCTCATGGAGGCCCTCAGTCAGACCCATTGTTGACACGTGACAAGACGCTCCTCGGGGCGTGTCTTGCTGGGGCCTCTCTCCTGGAGGCGCTCAGTCAGACCCAGTGCTTACATGTGGCAAGACGCTCCTCGGGGTGCGTCTTGTTGGGCCTCTCTCCTTGAGGCGCTCAGTCAGACCCAGTGGTGACATGTGGCAAGACGCTCTTCGGGGCGCGTCTTGCTTGAGCCTCTCTCCTGGAGATGCTCAGTCAGACCCAGTGTTGACACGTGACAAGACGCTCCTCGGGGCGCGTCTTGCTTGGGCTTCTCTCATGGAGGCCCTCAGTCAGACCCATTGTTGATATGTGGCAAGACGCTCCTCGGGGCGCGTCTTGCTTGGGCCTCTCTCCTGGAGGCGCTCAGTCAGACCGAGTGCTGACATGTGGCAAGACGCTCCTCGAGGCGCGTCTTGCTTGGGCTTCTCTCCTGGAGGCACTCAGTCAGACCCATTGTTTACATGTGGCAAGACGCTCCTTGGGGCGCATCTTGCTTGGGCCTCTCTCCTGGAGGCCCTCTTTCAGCCCCAGTGTTGACATGTGTCAAGACGCTCCTCGGGGTGCGTCTTGCTTGGGCCTCTCTCCTGGAGGCGCTCAGTCAGACCGAGTGCTGACATGTGGCAAGACGCTCCTCGGGGCGCGTCTTGCTTGGGCTTCTCTCCTGGAGGCCCTCAGTCAGACCCATTGTTGACATGTGGCAAGACGCTCCTCGGGGCGCGTCTTGCTTGGGCTTCTCTCCTGGAGGCCCTCAGTCAGACCCATTGTTCACATGTGGCAAGACGCTCCTCGGGGCGCATCTTGCTTGGGCCTCTCTCCTGGAGGCCTTCTGTCAGCCCCAGTGTTGACATGTGTCAAGACGCTCCTCGGGGTGCGTCTTGCTTGGGCCTCTCTCCTGGAGGCGCTCAGTCAGACCGAGTGCTGACATGTGGCAAGACGCTCCTCGGGGCGCGTCTTGCTTGGGCTTCTCTCCTGGAGGCCCTCAGTCAGACCCATTGTTGTCATGTGGCAAGACGCTCCTCGGGGCGCGTCTTGCTTGGAACTCTCTCCTGGAGGCGCTCAGTCAGACCGAGTGCTGACATAAGGCAAGACGCTCCTCGGGGCGCGTCTTGCTGGGGCCTCTCTCCTGGAGGTGCTCAGTCAGACCCAGTGCTTACATGTGGCAAGACGCTCCTCGGCGCGCGTCTTGCTGGGGCTTCTCTCCTGGAGGCGTTCAGTCAGACCGAGTGCTGACATGTGGCAAGACACTCCTCGGGACGCGTCTTGCTTGGGCTTCTCTCCTGGAGGCCCTCAGTCAGACTCATTGTTGACATGTGGCAAGACGCTCCTCGGGGCGCGTCTTGCTTGGGCTTCTCTCCTGGAGGCGCTCAGTCAGACCCAGTGGTGACATGTGGCAAGACGCTCCTCGGGGCGCGTCTTGCTTGGGCCTCTCTCCTGGAGACGCTCAGTCAGACCCAGTGTTGACACGTGACAAGACGCTCCTCGGGGCGCGTCTTGCTTGGGCTTCTCTCATGGAGGCCCTCAGTCAGACCCATTGTTGATATGTGGCAAGACGCTCCTCGGGGCGCGTCTTGCTTGGGCCTCTCTCCTGGAGGCGCTCAGTCAGGCCGAGTGCTGACATGTGGCAAGACACTCCTCGGGACGGGTCTTGCTTGGGCTTCTCTCCTGGAGGCCCTCAGTCAGACTCATTGTTGACATGTGGCAAGACGCTCCTCGGGGCGCGTCTTGCTTGGGCCTCTCTCCTGGAGGCGCTCAGTCAGACCCAGTGGTGACATGTGGCAAGAAGCTCCTCAGGGCGCGTCTTGCTTGAGCCTTTCTCCTGGAGACGCTCAGTCAGACCCAGTGTTGACACGTGACAAGACGCTCCTCGGGGCGCGTCTTGCTTGGGCTTCTCTCATGGAGGCCCTCAGTCAGACCCATTGTTGATATGTGGCAAGACGCTCCTCGGGGCGCGTCTTGCTTGGGCCTCTCTCCTGGAGGCCATCATTCAGACCGAGTGCTGACATGTGGCAAGACACTCCTCGGGACGCGTCTTGCTTGGGCTTCTCTCCTGGAGGCCCTCAGTCAGACTCATTGTTGACATGTGGCAAGACGCTCCTCGGGGCGCGTCTTGCTTGGGCCTCTCTCCTGGAGGCACTCAGTCAGACCGAGTGGTGACATGTGGCAAGTCGCTCCTCGGGGCGCGTCTTGCTTGGGCCTCTCTCCTGGAGACGCTCAGTCAGACCCAGTGTTGACACGTGACAAGACGCTCCTCGGGGCGCGTCTTGCTTGGGCCTCTCTCCTGGAGGCGCTCAGTCAGACCCAGTGTTGACATGGTGCAAGACGCTCCTCGGGGCGCGTCTTGCTTAGGCTTCTCTCTTGGAGGCCCTCAGTCAGACCCATTGTTGACATGTGGCAAGAGGCTCCTCGGGGCGCGTCTTGCTTGGGCTTCTCTCCTGGAGGCCCTCAGTCAGACCCATTGTTGACATGTGGCAAGACGCTCCTCGGGGCGCGTCTTGCTTGGGCCTCTCTCCTGGAGGCGCTCAGTCAGACCGAGTGCTGACATAAGGCAAGACGCTCCTCGGGGCGCGTCTTGCTGGGGCCTCTCTCCTGGAGGCCCTCAGTCAGACCCATTGTTGACATGTGGCAAGACGCTCCTCGGGGCGCGTCTTGCTTGGGCCTCTCTCCTGGAGGAGCTCAGTCAGACCGAGTGCTGACATAAGGCAAGACGCTCCTCGGGGCGCGTCTTGCTGGGGCCTCTCTCCTGGAGGCCCTCAGTCAGACCCAGTGCTTACATGTGGCAAGACGCTCCTCGGGGCGCGTCTTGCTTGGGCCTCTCTCCTGGAGGCGCTCAGTAGGACCCAGTGGTGACATGTGGCAAGACGCTCTTCGGGGCGCGTCTTGCTTGAGCCTCTCTCCTGGAGATGCTCAGTCAGACCCAGTGTTGACACGTGACAAGACGCTCCTCGGGGCGCGTCTTGCTTGGGCTTCTCTCATGGAGGCCCTCAGTCAGACCCATTGTTGATATGTGGCAAGACGCTCCTCGGGGCGCGTCTTGCTTGGGCCTCTCTCCTGGAGGCGCTCAGTCAGACCGAGTGCTGACATGTGGCAAGACGCTCCTCGGGGCGCGTCTTGCTTGGGCTTCTCTCCTGGAGGCCCTCAGTCAGACCCATTGTTTACATGTGGCAAGACGCTCCTTGGGGCGCATCTTGCTTGGGCTTCTCTCCTGGAGGACCTCTGTCATCCCCAGTGTTGACATGTGTCAAGACGCTCCTCGGGGTGCGTCTTGCTTGGGCCTCTCTCCTGGAGGCGCTCAGTCAGACCGAGTGCTGACATGTGGCAAGACGCTCCTCGGGGTGCGTCTTGCTTGGGCTTCTCTCCTGGAGGCCCTCAGTCAGACCCATTGTTGACATGTGGCAAGACGCTCCTCGGGGCGCGTCTTGCTTGTGCTTCTCTCCTGGAGGCCCTCAGTCAGACCCATTGTTTACATGTGGCAAGACGCTCCTCGGGGCGCGTCTTGCTTGGGCCTCTCTCCTGGAGGCCCTCTGTCAGCCCCAGTGTTGACATGTGTCAAGACGCTCCTCGGGGCGCGTCTTGCTGGGGCCTCTCTCCTGGAGGCGCTCAGTCAGACCCAGTGCTGACATGTGGTAAGACGCTCCTCTGGGCGCGTCTTGCTGGGGCTTCTCTCCTGGAGGCGCTCAGTCAGACCCAGTGCTTACATGTGGCAAGACGCTCCTCGGGGCGCGTCTTGCTTGGGCCTCTCTCCTGGAGGCGCTCAGTCAGACCCAGTGGTGACATGTGGCAAGACGCTCCTCGGGGCGCGTCTTGCTTGGGCCTCTCTCCTGGAGACGCTCAGTCAGACCCAGTGTTGACACGTGGCAAGACGCTCCTCGGGGCGCGTCTTGCTTGGGCTTCTCTCCTGAAGGCGCTCAGACAGACCCAGTGGTGACATGTGGCAAGACGCTCCTCGGGGCGCGTCTTGCTTGGGCTTCTCTCATGGAGGCCCTCAGTCAGACCCATTGTTGATATGTGGCAAGACGCTCCTCGGGGCGCGTCTTGCTTGGGCCTCTCTCCTGGAGGCGCTCAGTCAGACCGAGTGCTGACATGTGGCAAGACGCTGCTCGGGGCGCGTCTTGCTTGGGCTTCTCTCCTGGAGGCCCTGAGTCAGACCCATTGTTTACATGTGGCAAGACGCTCCTTTGGGCGCATCTTGCTTGGGCTTCTCTCCTGGAGGCCCTCAGTCAGACCCATTGTTGACATGTGGCAAGACGCTCCTCGGGGCGCGTCTTGCTTGGGCCTCTCTCCTGGAGGCGCTCAGTCAGACCCAGTGCTTACATGTGGCAAGACGCTCCTCGGGGCGCGTCTTGCTTGGGCCTCTCTCCTGGAGGCGCTCAGTCAAACCCAGTGGTGACATGTGGCAAGACGCTCTTCGGGGCGCGTCTTGCTTGAGCCTCTCTCCTGGAGATGCTCAGTCAGACCCAGTGTTGACACGTGACAAGACGCTCCTCGGGGCGCGTCTTGCTTGGGCTTCTCTCATGGAGGCCCTCAGTCAGACCCATTGTTGATATGTGGCAAGACGCTCCTCGGGGCGCGTCTTGCTTGGGCCTCTCTCCTGGAGGCGCTCAGTCAGACCGAGTGCTGACATGTGGCAAGACGCTCCTCGGGGCGCGTCTTGCTTGGGCTTCTCTCCTGGAGGCCCTCTGTCAGCCCCAGTGTTGACATGTGTCAAGACGCTCCTCGGGGTGCGTCTTGCTTGGGCCTCTCTCCTGGAGGCGCTCAGTCAGACCGAGTGCTGACATGTGGCAAGACGCTCCTCGGGGCGCGTCTTGCTTGGGCTTCTCTCCTGGAGGCCCTCAGTCAGACCCATTGTTGACATGTGGCAAGACGCTCCTCAGGGCGCGTCTTGCTGGGGCCTCTCTCCTGGAGGCGCTCAGTCAGACCCAGTGCTTACATGTGGCAAGACGCTCCTCGGGGCGCGTCTTGCTGGGGCTTCTCTCCTGGAGGCGTTCAGTCAGACCGAGTGCTGACATGTGGTAAGACGCTCCTCGGGGCGCGTCTTGCTGGGGCTTCTCTCCTGGAGGCGCTCAGTCAGACCCAGTGCTTACATGTGGCAAGACGCTCCTCGGGGCGCGTCTTGATTGGGCCTCTCTCCTGGAGGCGCTCAGTCAGACCCAGTGGTGACATGTGGCAAGACGCTCCTCGGGGCGCGTCTTGCTTGGGCCTCTCTCCTGGAGACGCTCAGTCAGACCCAGTGTTGACACGTGGCAAGACGCTCCTCGGGGCGTGTCTTGCTTGGGCCTCTCTCCTGGAGGCGCTCAGTCAGACCCAGTGGTGACATGTGGCAAGACGCTCCTCGGGGCGCGTCTTGCTTGGGCTTCTCTCATGGAGGCCCTCAGTCAGACCCATTGTTGATATGTGGCAAGACGCTCCTCGGGGCGCGTCTTGCTTGGGCCTCTCTCCTGGAGGCGCTCAGTCAGACCGAGTGCTGACATGTGGCAAGACGCTCCTCGGGGCGCGTCTTGCTTGGGCTTCTCTCCTGGAGGCCCTCAGTCAGACCCATTGTTTACATGTGGCAAGACGCTCCTTTGGGCGCATCTTGCTTGGGCTTCTCTCCTGGAGGCCCTCAGTCAGACCCATTGTTGACATGTGGCAAGACGCTCCTCGGGGCGCGTCTTGCTTGGGCCTTTCTCCTGGAGGCGCTCAGTCAGACCCAGTGCTTACATGTGGCAAGACGCTCCTCGGGGCGCGTCTTGCTGGGGCTTCTCTCCTGGAGGCGTTCAGTCAGACCGAGTGCTGACATGTGGCAAGACGCTCCTCGGGGCGCGTCTTGCTTGGGCCTCTCTCCTGGAGGCGCTCAGTCAGACCCAGTGCTTACATGTGGCAAGATGCTCCTCGGGGCGCGTCTTGCTGGGGCTTCTCTCCTGGAGGCGTTCAGTCAGACCGAGTGCTGACATGTGGCAAGACGCTCCTCGGGATGCGTCTTGCTTGGGCTTCTCTCCTGGAGGCCCTCAGTCAGACCCATTGTTGACATGTGGCAAGACGCTCCTCGGGGCGCGTCTTGCTTGGGCCTCTCTCCTGGAGACGCTCAGTCAGACCCAGTGTTGACACGTGACAAGACGCTCCTCGGGGCGCGTCTTGCTTGGGCTTCTCTCATGGAGGCGCTCAGTCAGACCGAGTGCTGACATAAGGCAAGACGCTCCTCGGGGCGCGTCTTGCTGGGGCCTCTCTCCTGGAGGCCCTCAGTCAGACCCATTGTTGACATGTGGCAAGACGCTCCTCGGGGCGCGTCTTGCTTGGGCCTCTCTCCTGGAGGCGCTCAGTCAGACCGAGTGCTGACATAAGGCAAGACGCTCCTCGGGGCGCGTCTTGCTGGGGCCTCTCTCCTGGAGGCCCTCAGTCAGACCCAGTGCTTACATGTGGCAAGACGCTCCTCGGGGCGCGTCTTGCTTGGGCCTCTCTCCTGGAGGCGCTCAGTAAGACCCAGTGGTGACATGTGGCAAGACGCTCTTCGGGGCGCATCTTGCTTGAGCCTCTCTCCTGGAGATGCTCAGTCAGACCCAGTGTTGACACGTGACAAGACGCTCCTCGGGGCGCGTCTTGCTTGGGCTTCTCTCATGGAGGCCCTCAGTCAGACCCATTGTTGATAGTGGCAAGACGCTCCTCGGGGCGTGTCTTGCTTGGGCCTCTCTCCTGGAGGCGCTCAGTCAGACCGAGTGCTGACATGTGGCAAGACGCTCCTCGGGGCGCGTCTTGCTTGGGCTTCTCTCCTGGAGGCCCTCAGTCAGACCCATTGTTTACATGTGGCAAGACGCTCCTTGGGGCGCATCTTGCTTGGGCTTCTCTCCTGGAGGCCCTCTGTCATCCCCAGTGTTGACATGTGTCAAGACGCTCCTCGGGGTGCGTCTTGCTTGGGCCTCTCTCCTGGAGGCGCTCAGTCAGACCGAGTGCTGACATGTGGCAAGACGCTCCTCGGGGCGCGTCTTGCTTGGGCTTCTCTCCTGGAGGCCCTCAGTCAGACCCATTGTTTACATGTGGCAAGACGCTCCTCGGGGCGCGTCTTGCTTGAGCCTCTCTCCTGGAGATGCTCAGTCAGACCCAGTGTTGACACGTGACAAGACGCTCCTCGGGGCGCGTCTTGCTTGGGCTTCTCTCATGGAGGCCCTCAGTCAGACCCATTGTTGATAGTGGCAAGACGCTCCTCGGGGCGTGTCTTGCTTGGGCCTCTCTCCTGGAGGCGCTCAGTCAGACCGAGTGCTGACATGTGGCAAGACGCTCCTCGGGGCGCGTCTTGCTTGGGCTTCTCTCCTGGAGGCCCTCAGTCAGACCCATTGTTTACATGTGGCAAGACGCTCCTTGGGGCGCATCTTGCTTGGGCTTCTCTCCTGGAGGCCCTCTGTCATCCCCAGTGTTGACATGTGTCAAGACGCTCCTCGGGGTGCGTCTTGCTTGGGCCTCTCTCCTGGAGGCGCTCAGTCAGACCGAGTGCTGACATGTGGCAAGACGCTCCTCGGGGCGCGTCTTGCTTGGGCTTCTCTCCTGGAGGCCCTCAGTCAGACCCATTGTTGACATGTGGCAAGACGCTCCTCGGGGCGCGTCTTGCTTGTGCTTCTCTCCTGGAGGCCCTCAGTCAGACCCATTGTTTACATGTGGCAAGACGCTCCTCGGGGCGCATCTTGCTTGGGCCTCTCTCCTGGAGGCCCTCTGTCAGCCCCAGTGTTGACATGTGTCAAGACGCTCCTCGGGGCGCGTCTTGCTGGGGCCTCTCTCCTGGAGGCGCTCAGTCAGACCCAGTGCTGACATGTGGTAAGACGCTCCTCTGGGCGCGTCTTGCTGGGGCTTCTCTCCTGGAGGCGCTCAGTCAGACCCAGTGCTTACACGTGGCAAGACGCTCCTCGGGGCGCGTCTTGCTTGGGCCTCTCTCCTGGAGGCGCTCAGTCAGACCCAGTGGTGACATGTGGCAAGACGCTCCTCGGGGCGCGTCTTGCTTGGGCTTCTCTCATGGAGGCCCTCAGTCAGACCCATTGTTGATATTTGGCAAGACGCTCCTCGGGGCGCGTCTTGCTTGGGCCTCTCTCCTGGAGGCGCTCAGTCAGACCGAGTGCTGACATGTGGCAAGATGCTGCTCGGGTCGCGTCTTGCTTGGGCTTCTCTCCTGGAGGCCCTGAGTCAGACCCATTGTTTACATGTGGCAAGACGCTCCTTTGGGCGCATCTTGCTTGGGCTTCTCTCCTGGAGGCCCTCAGTCAGACCCATTGTTGACATGTGGCAAGACGCTCCTCGGGGCGCGTCTTGCTTGGGCCTCTCTCCTGGAGGCGCTCAGTCAGACCCAGTGCTTACATGTGGCAAGACGCTCCTCGGGGCGCGTCTTGCTTGGGCCTCTCTCCTGGAGGCGCTCAGTCAGACCCAGTGGTGACATGTGGCAAGACGCTCTTCGGGGCGCGTCTTGCTTGAGCCTCTCTCCTGGAGATGCTCAGTCAGACCCAGTGTTGACACGTGACAAGACGCTCCTCGGGGCGCGTCTTGCTTGGGCTTCTCTCATGGAGGCCCTCAGTCAGACCCATTGTTGATATGTGGCAAGACGCTCCTCGGGGCGCGTCTTGCTTGGGCCTCTCTCCTGGAGGCGCTCAGTCAGACCGAGTGCTGACATGTGGCAAGACGCTCCTCGGGGCGCGTCTTGCTTGGGCTTCTCTCCTGGAGGCCCTCTGTCAGCCCCAGTGTTGACATGTGTCAAGACGCTCCTCGGGGTGCGTCTTGCTTGGGCCTCTCTCCTGGAGGCGCTCAGTCAGACCGAGTGCTGACATGTGGCAAGACGCTCCTCGGGGCGCGTCTTGCTTGGGCTTCTCTCCTGGAGGCCCTCAGTCAGACCCATTGTTGACATGTGGCAAGACGCTCCTCGGGGCGCGTCTTGCTGGGGCCTCTCTCCTGGAGGCGCTCAGTCAGACCCAGTGCTTACATGTGGCAAGACGCTCCTCGGGGCGCGTCTTGCTGGGGCTTCTCTCCTGGAGGCGTTCAGTCAGACCGAGTGCTGACATGTGGTAAGACGCTCCTCGGGGCGCGTCTTGCTGGGGCTTCTCTCCTGGAGGCGCTCAGTCAGACCCAGTGCTTACATGTGGCAAGACGCTCCTCGGGGCGCGTCTTGATTGGGCCTCTCTCCTGGAGGCGCTCAGTCAGACCCAGTGGTGACATGTGGCAAGACGCTCCTCGGGGCGCGTCTTGCTAGGGCCTCTCTCCTGGAGACGCTCAGTCAGACCCAGTGTTGACACGTGGCAAGACGCTCCTCGGGGCGTGTCTTGCTTGGGCCTCTCTCCTGGAGGCGCTCAGTCAGACCCAGTGGTGACATGTGGCAAGACGCTCCTCGGGGCGCGTCTTGCTTGGGCTTCTCTCATGGAGGCCATCAGTCAGACCCATTGTTGATATGTGGCAAGACGCTCCTCGGGGCGCGTCTTGCTTGGGCCTCTCTCCTGGAGGCGCTCAGTCAGACCGAGTGCTGACATGTGGCAAGACGCTCCTCGGGGCGCGTCTTGCTTGGGCTTCTCTCCTGGAGGCCCTCAGTCAGACCCATTGTTTACATGTGGCAAGACGCTCCTTTGGGCGCATCTTGCTTGGGCTTCTCTCCTGGAGGCCCTCAGTCAGACCCATTGTTGACATGTGGCAAGACGCTCCTCGGTGCGCGTCTTGCTTGGGCCTTTCTCCTGGAGGCGCTCAGTCAGACCCAGTGCTTACATGTGGCAAGACGCTCCTCGGGGCGCGTCTTGCTGGGGCTTCTCTCCTGGAGGCGTTCAGTCAGACCGAGTGCTGACATGTGGCAAGACGCTCCTCGGGGCACGTCTTGCTTGGGCCTCTCTCCTGGAGGCGCTCAGTCAGACCCAGTGCTTACATGTGGCAAGATGCTCCTCGGGGTGCGTCTTGCTGGGGCTTCTCTCCTGGAGGCGTTCAGTCAGACCGAGTGCTGACATGTGGCAAGACGCTCTTCGGGATGCGTCTTGCTTGGGCTTCTCTCCTGGAGGCCCTCAGTCAGACCCATTGTTGACATGTGGCAAGACGCTCCTCGGGGCGCGTCTTGCTTGGGCCTCTCTCCTGGAGACGCTCAGTCAGACCCAGTGTTGACACGTGACAAGACGCTCCTCGGGGCGCGTCTTGCTTGGGCTTCTCTCATGGAGGCCCTCAGTCAGACCCATTGTTGATATGTGGCAAGACGCTCCTCGGGGCGCGTCTTGCTTGGGCCTCTCTCCTGGAGGCGCTCAGTCAGGCCGAGTGCTGACATGTGGCAAGACACTCCTCGGGACGCGTCTTGCTTGGGCTTCTCTCCAGGAGGCCCTCAGTCAGACTCATTGTTGACATGTGGCAAGACGCTCCTCGGGGCGCGTCTTGCTTGGGCCTCTCTCCTGGAGGCGCTCAGTCAGACCCAGTGGTGACATGTGGCAAGAAGCTCCTCGGGGCGCGTCTTGCTGGGGCCTCTCTCCTGGAGGCCCTCAGTCAGACCCAGTGCTTACATGTGGCAAGACGCTCCTCGGGGCGCGTCTTGCTTGGGCCTCTCTCCTGGAGGCGCTCAGTAAGACCCAGTGGTGACATGTGGCAAGACGCTCTTCGGGGCGCGTCTTGCTTGAGCCTCTCTCCTGGAGATGCTCAGTCAGACCCAGTGTTGACACGTGACAAGACGCTCCTCGGGGCGCGTCTTGCTTGGGCTTCTCTCATGGAGGCCCTCAGTCAGACCCATTGTTGATAGTGGCAAGACGCTCCTCGGGGCGCGTCTTGCTTGGGCCTCTCTCCTGGAGGCGCTCAGTCAGACCGAGTGCTGACATGTGGCAAGACGCTCCTCGGGGCGCGTCTTGCTTGGGCTTCTCTCCTGGAGGCCCTCAGTCAGACCCATTGTTTACATGTGGCAAGACGCTCCTTGGGGCGCATCTTGCTTGGGCTTCTCTCCTGGAGGCCCTCTGTCATCCCCAGTGTTGACATGTGTCAAGACGCTCCTCGGGGTGCGTCTTGCTTGGGCCTCTCTCCTGGAGGCGCTCAGTCAGACCGAGTGCTGACATGTGGCAAGACGCTCCTCGGGGCGCGTCTTGCTTGGGCTTCTCTCCTGGAGGCCCTCAGTCAGACCCATTGTTGACATGTGGCAAGACGCTCCTCGGGGCGCGTCTTGCTTGTGCTTCTCTCCTGGAGGCCCTCAGTCAGACCCATTGTTTACATGTGGCAAGACGCTCCTCGGGGCGCGTCTTGCTGGGGCCTCTCTCCTGGAGGCGCTCAGTCAGACCCAGTGCTGACATGTGGCAAGACGCTCCTCGGGGCGCGTCTTGCTTGGGCCTCTCTCCTGGAGACGCTCAGTCAGACCCAGTGTTGACACGTGGCAAGACGCTCCTCGGGGCGCGTCTTGCTTGGGCCTCTCTCCTGAAGGCGCTCAGTCAGACCCAGTGGTGACATGTGGCAAGACGCTCCTCGGGGCGCGTCTTGCTTGGGCTTCTCTCATGGAGGCCCTCAGTCAGACCCATTGTTGATATGTGGCAAGACGCTCCTCGGGGCGCGTCTTGCTTGGGCCTCTCTCCTGGAGGCGCTCAGTCAGACCGAGTGCTGACATGTGGCAAGACGCTGCTCGGGGCGCGTCTTGCTTGGGCTTCTCTCCTGGAGGCCCTGAGTCAGACCCATTGTTTACATGTGGCATGACGCTCCTTTGGGCGCATCTTGCTTGGGCCTCTCTCCTGGAGGCGCTCAGTCAGACCCAGTGGTGACATGTGGCAAGACGCTCTTCGGGGCGCGTCTTGCTTGAGCCTCTCTCCTGGAGATGCTCAGTCAGACCCAGTGTTGACACGTGACAAGACGCTCCTCGGGGCGCGTCTTGCTTGGGCTTCTCTCATGGAGGCCCTCAGTCAGACCCATTGTTGATATGTGGCAAGACGCTCCTCGGGGCGCGTCTTGCTTGGGCCTCTCTCCTGGAGGCGCTCAGTCAGACCGAGTGCTGACATGTGGCAAGACGCTCCTCGGGGCGCGTCTTGCTTGGGCTTCTCTCCTGGAGGCCCTCTGTCAGCCCCAGTGTTGACATGTGTCAAGACGCTCCTCGGGGTGCGTCTTGCTTGGGCCTCTCTCCTGGAGGCGCTCAGTCAGACCGAGTGCTGACATGTGGCAAGACGCTCCTCGGGGCGCGTCTTGCTTGGGCTTCTCTCCTGGAGGCCCTCAGTCAGACCCATTGTTGACATGTGGCAAGACGCTCCTCGGGGCGCGTCTTGCTGGGGCCTCTCTCCTGGAGGCGCTCATTAAGACCCAGTGCTTACATGTGGCAAGACGCTCCTCGGGGCGCGTCTTGCTGGGGCTTCTCTCCTGGAGGCGTTCAGTCAGACCGAGTGCTGACATGTGGTAAGACGCTCCTCGGGGCGCGTCTTGCTGGGGCTTCTCTCCTGGAGGCGCTCAGTCAGACCCAGTGCTTACATGTGGCAAGACGCTCCTCGGGGCGCGTATTGATTGGGCCTCTCTCCTGGAGGCGCTCAGTCAGACCCAGTGGTGACATGTGGCAAGACGCTCCTCGGGGCGCGTCTTGCTAGGGCCTCTCTCCTGGAGACGCTCAGTCAGACCCAGTGTTGACACGTGGCAAGACGCTCCTCGGGGCGTGTCTTGCTTGGGCCTCTCTCCTGGAGGCGCTCAGTCAGACCCAGTGGTGACATGTGGCAAGACGCTCCTCGGGGCGCGTCTTGCTTGGGCTTCTCTCATGGAGGCCCTCAGTCAGACCCATTGTTGATATGTGGCAAGACGCTCCTCGGGGCGCGTCTTGCTTGGGCCTCTCTCCTGGAGGCGCTCAGTCAGACCGAGTGCTGACATGTGGCAAGACGCTCCTCGGGGCGCGTCTTGCTTGGGCTTCTCTCCTGGAGGCCCTCAGTCAGACCCATTGTTTACATGTGGCAAGACGCTCCTTTGGGCGCATCTTGCTTGGGCTTCTCTCCTGGAGGCCCTCAGTCAGACCCATTGTTGACATGTGGCAAGACGCTCCTCGGGGCGCGTCTTGCTTGGGCCTTTCTCCTGGAGGCGCTCAGTCAGACCCAGTGCTTACATGTGGCAAGACGCTCCTCGGGGCGCGTCTTGCTGGGGCTTCTCTCCTGGAGGCGTTCAGTCAGACCGAGTGCTGACATGTGGCAAGACGCTCCTCGGGGCGCGTCTTGCTTGGGCCTCTCTCCTGGAGGCGCTCAGTCAGACCCAGTGCTTACATGTGGCAAGATGCTCCTCGGGGCGCGTCTTGCTGGGGCTTCTCTCCTGGAGGCGTTCAGTCAGACCGAGTGCTGACATGTGGCAAGACGCTCCTCGGGATGCGTCTTGCTTGGGCTTCTCTCCTGGAGGCCCTCAGTCAGACCCATTGTTGACATGTGGCAAGACGCTCCTCGGGGCGCGTCTTGCTTGGGCCTCTCTCCTGGAGACGCTCAGTCAGACCCAGTGTTGACACGTGACAAGACGCTCCTCGGGGCGCGTCTTGCTTGGGCTTCTCTCATGGAGGCCCTCAGTCAGACCCATTGTTGATATTGGCAAGACGCTCCTCGGGGCGCGTCTTGCTTGGGCCTCTCTCCTGGAGGCGCTCAGTCAGGCCGAGTGCTGACATGTGGCAAGACACTCCTCGGGACGCGTCTTGCTTGGGCTTCTCTCCTGGAGGCCCTCAGTCAGACTCATTGTTGACATGTGGCAAGACGCTCCTCGGGGCGCGTCTTGCTTGGGCCTCTCTCCTGGAGGCGCTCAGTCAGACCCAGTGGTGACATGTGGCAAGAAGCTCCTCAGGGCGCGTCTTGCTTGGGCCTCTCTCCTGGAGACGCTCAGTCAGACCAAGTGTTGACACGTGACAAGACGCTCCTCGGGGCGCGTCTTGCTTGGGCTTCTCTAATGGAGGCCCTCAGTCAGACCCATTGTTGATATGTGGCAAGACGCTCCTTGGGGCGCGTCTTGCTTGGGCCTCTCTCCTGGAGGCGCTCATTCAGACCGAGTGCTGACATGTGGCAAGACACTCCTCGGGACGCGTCTTGCTTGGGCTTCTCTCCTGGAGGCCCTCAGTCAGACTCATTGTTGACATGTGGCAAGACGCTCCTCGGGGCGCGTCTTGCTTGGGCCTCTCTCCTGGAGGCACTCAGTCAGACCGAGTGGTGACATGTGGCAAGACGCTCCTCGGGGCGCGTCTTGCTTGGGCCTCTCTCCTGGAGACGCTCAGTCAGACCCAGTGTTGACACGTGACAAGACGCTCCTCGGGGCGCGTCTTGCTTGGGCTTCTCTCATGGAGGCCCTCAGTCAGACCCATTGTTGACACGTGACAAGACGCTCCTCGGGGCGCGTCTTGCTTGGGCTTCTCTCCTGGAGGCCCTCAGTCAGACCAATTGTTGACATGTGGCAAGACGCTCCTCGGGGCGCGTCTTGCTTGGGCCTCTCTCCTGGAGGCGCTCAGTCAGACCGAGTGCTGACATAAGGCAAGACGCTCCTCGGGGCGCGTCTTGCTGGGGCCTCTCTCCTGGAGGCGCTCAGTCAGACCCAGTGCTTACATGTGGCAAGACGCTCCTCGGGGTGCGTCTTGTTGGGCCTCTCTCCTGGAGGCGCTCAGTCAGACCCAGTGGTGACATGTGGCAAGACGCTCTTCGGGGCGCGTCTTGCTTGAGCCTCTCTCCTGGAGATGCTCAGTCAGACCCAGTGTTGACACGTGACAAGACGCTCCTCGGGGCGCGTCTTGCTTGGGCTTCTCTCATGGAGGCCCTCAGTCAGACCCATTGTTGATATGTGGCAAGACGCTCCTCGGGGCGCGTCTTGCTTGGGCCTCTCTCCTGGAGGCGCTCAGTCAGACCGAGTGCTGACATGTGGCAAGACGCTCCTCGGGGCGCGTCTTGCTTGGGCTTCTCTCCTGGAGGCACTCAGTCAGACCCATTGTTTACATGTGGCAAGACGCTCCTTGGGGCGCATCTTGCTTGGGCCTCTCTCCTGGAGGCCCTCTTTCAGCCCCAGTGTTGACATGTGTCAAGACGCTCCTCGGGGTGCGTCTTGCTTGGGCCTCTCTCCTGGAGGCGCTCAGTCAGACCGAGTGCTGACATGTGGCAAGACGCTCCTCGGGGCGCGTCTTGCTTGGGCTTCTCTCCTGGAGGCCCTCAGTCAGACCCATTGTTCACATGTGGCAAGACGCTCCTCGGGGCGCATCTTGCTTGGGCCTCTCTCCTGGAGGCCTTCTGTCAGCCCCAGTGTTGACATGTGTCAAGACGCTCCTCGGGGTGCGTCTTGCTTGGGCCTCTCTCCTGGAGGCGCTCAGTCAGACCGAGTGCTGACATGTGGCAAGACGCTCCTCGGGGCGCGTCTCGCTTGGGCTTCTCTCCTGGAGGCCCTCAGTCAGACCCATTGTCGTCATGTGGCAAGACGCTCCTCGGGGCGCGTCTTGCTTGGAACTCTCTCCTGGAGGCGCTCAGTCAGACCGAGTGCTGACATAAGGCAAGACGCTCCTCGGGGCGCGTCTTGCTGGGGCCTCTCTCCTGGAGGCGCTCAGTCAGACCCAGTGCTTACATGTGGCAAGACGCTCCTTGGGGCGCGTCTTGCTGGGGCTTCTCTCCTGGAGGCGTTCAGTCAGACCGAGTGCTGACATGTGGCAAGACGCTCCTCGGGACGCGTCTTGCTTGGGCTTCTCTCCTGGAGGCCCTCAGTCAGACTCATTGTTGACATGTGGCAAGACGCTCCTCGGGGCGCGTCTTGCTTGGGCTTCTCTCCTGGAGGCGCTCAGTCAGACCCAGTGGTGACATGTGGCAAGACGCTCTTCGGGGCGCGTCTTGCTTGAGCCTCTCTCCTGGAGATGCTCAGTCAGACCCAGTGTTGACACGTGACAAGACGCTCCTCGGGGCGCGTCTTGCTTGGGCTTCTCTCATGGAGGCCCTCAGTCAGACCCATTGTTGATATGTGGCAAGACGCTCCTCGGGGCGCGTCTTGCTTGGGCCTCTCTCCTGGAGGCGCTCAGTCAGACCGAGTGCTGACATGTGGCAAGACGCTCCTCGGGGCGCGTCTTGCTTGGGCTTCTCTCCTGGAGGCCCTCTGTCAGCCCCAGTGTTGACATGTGTCAAGACGCTCCTCGGGGTGCGTCTTGCTTGGGCCTCTCTCCTGGAGGCTCTCAGTCAGACCGAGTGCTGACATGTGGCAAGACGCTCCTCGGGGCGCGTCTTGCTTGGGCTTCTCTCCTGGAGGCCCTCAGTCAGACCCATTGTTGACATGTGGCAAGACGCTCCTCGGGGCGCGTCTTGCTGGGGCCTCTCTCCTGGAGGCGCTCAGTCAGACCCAGTGCTTACATGTGGCAAGACGCTCCTCGGGGCGCGTCTTGCTGGGGCTTCTCTCCTGGAGGCGTTCAGTCAGACCGAGTGCTGACATGTGGTAAGACGCTCCTTGGGGCGCGTCTTGCTGGGGCTTCTCTCCTGGAGGCGCTCAGTCAGACCCAGTGCTTACATGTGGCAAGACGCTCCTCGGGGCGCGTCTTGATTGGGCCTCTCTCCTGGAGGCGCTCAGTCAGACCCAGTGGTGACATGTGGCAAGACGCTCCTCGGGGCGCGTCTTGCTAGGGCCTCTCTCCTGGAGACGCTCAGTCAGACCCAGTGTTGACACGTGGCAAGACGCTCCTCGGGGCGTGTCTTGCTTGGGCCTCTCTCCTGGAGGCGCTCAGTCAGACCCAGTGGTGACATGTGGCAAGACGCTCCTCGGGGCGCGTCTTGCTTGGGCTTCTCTCATGGAGGCCCTCAGTCAGACCCATTGTTGATATGTGGCAAGACGCTCCTCGGGGCGCGTCTTGCTTGGGCCTCTCTCCTGGAGGCGCTCAGTCAGACCGAGTGCTGACATGTGGCAAGACGCTCCTCGGGGCGCGTCTTGCTTGGGCTTCTCTCCTGGAGGCCCTCAGTCAGACCCATTGTTTACATGTGGCAAGACGCTCCTTTGGGCGCATCTTGCTTGGGCTTCTCTCCTGGAGGCCCTCAGTCAGACCCATTGTTGACATGTGGCAAGACGCTCCTCGGGGCGCGTCTTGCTTGGGCCTTTCTCCTGGAGGCGCTCAGTCAGACCCAGTGCTTACATGTGGCAAGACGCTCCTCGGGGCGCGTCTTGCTGGGGCTTCTCTCCTGGAGGCGTTCAGTCAGACCGAGTGCTGACATGTGGCAAGACGCTCCTCGGGGCGCGTCTTGCTTGGGCCTCTCTCCTGGAGGCGCTCAGTCAGACCCAGTGCTTACATGTGGCAAGATGCTCCTCGGGGCGCGTCTTGCTGGGGCTTCTCTCCTGGAGGCGTTCAGTCAGACCGAGTGCTGACATGTGGCAAGACGCTCCTCGGGATGCGTCTTGCTTGGGCTTCTCTCCTGGAGGCCCTCAGTCAGACCCATTGTTGACATGTGGCAAGACGCTCCTCGGGGCGCGTCTTGCTTGGGCCTCTCTCCTGGAGACGCTCAGTCAGACCCAGTGTTGACACGTGACAAGACGCTCCTCGGGGCGCGTCTTGCTTGGGCTTCTCTCATGGAGGCCCTCAGTCAGACCCATTGTTGATATGTGGCAAGACGCTCCTCGGGGCGCGTCTTGCTTGGGCCTCTCTCCTGGAGGCGCTCAGTCAGGCCGAGTGCTGACATGTGGCAAGACACTCCTCGGGACGCGTCTTGCTTGGGCTTCTCTCCTGGAGGCCCTCAGTCAGACTCATTGTTGACATGTGGCAAGACGCTCCTCGGGGCGCGGCTTGCTTGGGCCTCTCTCCTGGAGGCGCTCAGTCAGACCCAGTGGTGACATGTGGCAAGAAGCTCCTCGGGGCGCGTCTTGCTGGGGCCTCTCTCCTGGAGGCCCTCAGTCAGACCCAGTGCTTACATGTGGCAAGACGCTCCTCGGGGCGCGTCTTGCTTGGGCCTCTCTCCTGGAGGCGCTCAGTAAGACCCAGTGGTGACATGTGGCAAGACGCTCTTCGGGGCGCGTCTTGCTTGAGCCTCTCTCCTGGAGATGCTCAGTCAGACCCAGTGTTGACACGTGACAAGACGCTCCTCGGGGCGCATCTTGCTTGGGCTTCTCTCATGGAGGCCCTCAGTCAGACCCATTGTTGATAGTGGCAAGACGCTCCTCGGGGCGCGTCTTGCTTGGGCCTCTCTCCTGGAGGCGCTCAGTCAGACCGAGTGCTGACATGTGGCAAGACGCTCCTCGGGGCGCGTCTTGCTTGGGCTTCTCTCCTGGAGGCCCTCAGTCAGACCCATTGTTTACATGTGGCAAGACGCTCCTTGGGGCGCATCTTGCTTGGGCTTCTCTCCTGGAGGCCCTCTGTCATCCCCAGTGTTGACATGTGTCAAGACGCTCCTCGGGGTGCGTCTTGCTTGGGCCTCTCTCCTGGAGGCGCTCAGTCAGACCGAGTGCTGACATGTGGCAAGACGCTCCTCGGGGCGCGTCTTGCTTGGGCTTCTCTCCTGGAGGCCCTCAGTCAGACCCATTGTTGACATGTGGCAAGACGCTCCTCGGGGCGCGTCTTGCTTGTGCTTCTCTCCTGGAGGCCCTCAGTCAGACCCATTGTTTACATGTGGCAAGACACTCCTCGGGGCGCATCTTGCTTGGGCCTCTCTCCTGGAGGCCCTCTGTCAGCCCCAGTGTTGACATGTGTCAAGACGCTCCTCGGGGCGCGTCTTGCTGGGGCCTCTCTCCTGGAGGCGCTCAGTCAGACCCAGTGCTGACATGTGGCAAGACGCTCCTCGGGGCGCGTCTTGCTTGGGCCTCTCTCCTGGAGACGCTCAGTCAGACCCAGTGTTGACATGTGTCAAGACGCTCCTCGGGGCGCGTCTTGCTTGGGCCTCTCTCCTGGAGACGCTCAGTCAGACCCAGTGTTGACACGTGGCAAGACGCTCCTCGGGGCGCGTCTTGCTTGGGCCTCTCTCCTGAAGGCGCTCAGTCAGACCCAGTGGTGACATGTGGCAAGACGCTCCTCGGGGCGCGTCTTGCTTGGGCTTCTCTCATGGAGGCCCTCAGTCAGACCCATTGTTGATATGTGGCAAGACGCTCCTCGGGGCGCGTCTTGCTTGGGCTTCTCTCCTGGAGGCGCTCAGTCAGACCGAGTGCTGACATGTGGCAAGACGCTGCTCGGGGCGCGTCTTGCTTGGGCTTCTCTCCTGGAGGCCCTGAGTCAGACCCATTGTTTACATGTGGCAAGACGCTCCTTTGGGCGCATCTTGCTTGGGCCTCTCTCCTGGAGGCGCTCAGTCAGACCCAGTGGTGACATGTGGCAAGACGCTCTTCGGGGCGCGTCTTGCTTGAGCCTCTCTCCTGGAGATGCTCAGTCAGACCCAGTGTTGACACGTGACAAGACGCTCCTCGGGGCGCGTCTTGCTTGGGCTTCTCTCATGGAGGCCCTCAGTCAGACCCATTGTTGATATGTGGCAAGACGCTCCTCGGGGCGCGTCTTGCTTGGGCCTCTCTCCTGGAGGCGCTCAGTCAGACCGAGTGCTGACATGTGGCAAGACGCTCCTCGGGGCGCGTCTTGCTTGGGCTTCTCTCCTGGAGGCCCTCTGTCAGCCCCAGTGTTGACATGTGTCAAGACGCTCCTCGGGGTGCGTCTTGCTTGGGCCTCTCTCCTGGAGGCGCTCAGTCAGACCGAGTGCTGACATGTGGCAAGACGCTCCTCGGGGCGCGTCTTGCTTGGGCTTCTCTCCTGGAGGCCCTCAGTCAGACCCATTGTTGACATGTGGCAAGACGCTCCTCGGGGCGCGTCTTGCTGGGGCCTCTCTCCTGGAGGCGCTCATTCAGACCCAGTGCTTACATGTGGCAAGACGCTCCTCGGGGCGCGTCTTGCTGGGGCTTCTCTCCTGGAGGCGTTCAGTCAGACCGAGTGCTGACATGTGGTAAGACGCTCCTCGGGGCGCGTCTTGCTGGGGCTTCTCTCCTGGAGGCGCTCAGTCAGACCCAGTGCTTACATGTGGCAAGACGCTCCTCGGGGCGCGTCTTGATTGGGCCTCTCTCCTGGAGGCGCTCAGTCAGACCCAGTGGTGACATGTGGCAAGACGCTCCTCGGGGCGCGTCTTGCTAGGGCCTCTCTCCTGGAGACGCTCAGTCAGACCCAGTGTTGACACGTGGCAAGACGCTCCTCGGGGCGTGTCTTGCTTGGGCCTCTCTCCTGGAGGCGCTCAGTCAGACCCAGTGGTGACATGTGGCAAGACGCTCCTCAGGGCGCGTCTTGCTTGGGCTTCTCTCATGGAGGCCCTCAGTCAGACCCATTGTTGATATGTGGCAAGACGCTCCTCGGGGCGCGTCTTGCTTGGGCCTCTCTCCTGGAGGCGCTCAGTCAGACCGAGTGCTGACATGTGGCACGACGCTCCTCGGGGCGCGTCTTGATTGGGCTTCTCTCCTGGAGGCCCTCAGTCAGACCCATTGTTTACATGTGGCAAGACGCTCCTTTGGGCGCATCTTGCTTGGGCTTCTCTCCTGGAGGCCCTCAGTCAGACCCATTGTTGACATGTGGCAAGACGCTCCTCGGGGCGCGTCTTGCTTGGGCCTTTCTCCTGGAGGCGCTCAGTCAGAACCAGTGCTTACATGTGGCAAGACGCTCCTCGGGGCGCGTCTTGCTGGGGCTTCTCTCCTGGAGGCGTTCAGTCAGACCGAGTGCTGACATGTGGCAAGACGCTCCTCGGGGCGCGTCTTGCTTGGGCCTCTCTCCTGGAGGCGCTCAGTCAGACCCAGTGCTTACATGTGGCAAGATGCTCCTCGGGGCGCGTCTTGCTGGGGCTTCTCTCCTGGAGGCGTTCAGTCAGACCGAGTGCTGACATGTGGCAAGACGCTCCTCGGGATGCGTCTTGCTTGGGCTTCTCTCCTGGAGGCCCTCAGTCAGACCCATTGTTGACATGTGGCAAGACGCTCCTCGGGGCGCGTCTTGCTTGGGCCTCTCTCCTGGAGACGCTCAGTCAGACCCAGTGTTGACACGTGACAAGACGCTCCTCGGGGCGCGTCTTGCTTGGGCTTCTCTCATGGAGGCCCTCAGTCAGACCCATTGTTGATATTGGCAAGACGCTCCTCGGGGCGCGTCTTGCTTGGGCCTCTCTCCTGGAGGCGCTCAGTCAGGCCGAGTGCTGACATGTGGCAAGACACTCCTCGGGACGCGTCTTGCTTGGGCTTCTCTCCTGGAGGCCCTCAGTCAGACTCATTGTTGACATGTGGCAAGACGCTCCTCGGGGCGCGTCTTGCTTGGGCCTCTCTCCTGGAGGCGCTCAGTCAGACCCAGTGGTGACATGTGGCAAGAAGCTCCTCAGGGCGCGTCTTGCTTGGGCCTCTCTCCTGGAGACGCTCAGTCAGACCAAGTGTTGACACGTGACAAGACGCTCCTCGGGGCGCGTCTTGCTTGGGCTTCTCTAATGGAGGCCCTCAGTCAGACCCATTGTTGATATGTGGCAAGACGCTCCTTGGGGCGCGTCTTGCTTGGGCCTCTCTCCTGGAGGTGCTCATTCAGACCGAGTGCTGACATGTGGCAAGACACTCCTCGGGACGCGTCTTGCTTGGGCTTCTCTCCTGGAGGCGCTCAGTCAGACCCAGTGCTTACATGTGGCAAGACGCTCCTCGGGGTGCGTCTTGTTGGGCCTCTCTCCTGGAGGCGCTCAGTCAGACCCAGTGGTGACATGTGGCAAGACGCTCTTCGGGGCGCGTCTTGCTTGAGCCTCTCTCCTGGAGATGCTCAGTCAGACCCAGTGTTGACACGTGACAAGACGCTCCTCGGGGCGCGTCTTGCTTGGGCTTCTCTCATGGAGGCCCTCAGTCAGACCCATTGTTGATATGTGGCAAGACGCTCCTCGGGGCGCGTCTTGCTTGGGCCTCTCTCCTGGAGGCCCTCTGTCAGCCCCAGTGTTGACATGTGTCAAGACGCTCCTCGGGGCGCGTCTTGCTGGGGCCTCTCTCCTGGAGGCGCTCAGTCAGACCCAGTGCTGACATGTGGCAAGACGCTCCTCGGGGCGCGTCTTGCTTGGGCCTCTCTCCTGGAGACGCTCAGTCAGACCCAGTGTTGACATGTGTCAAGACGCTCCTCGGGGCGCGTCTTGCTGGGGCCTCTCTCCTGGAGGCGCTCAGTCAGACCCAGTGCTGACATGTGGCAAGACGCTCCTCGGGGCGCGTCTTGCTTGGGCCTCTCTCCTGGAGACGCTCAGTCAGACCCAGTGTTGACACGTGGCAAGACGCTCCTCGGGGCGCGTCTTGCTTGGGCCTCTCTCCTGAAGGCGCTCAGTCAGACCCAGTGGTGACATGTGGCAAGACGCTCCTCGGGGCGCGTCTTGCTTGGGCTTCTCTCATGGAGGCCCTCAGTCAGACCCATTGTTGATATGTGGCAAGACGCTCCTCGGGGCGCGTCTTGCTTGGGCCTCTCTCCTGGAGGCGCTCAGTCAGACCGAGTGCTGACATGTGGCAAGACGCTGCTCGGGGCGCGTCTTGCTTGGGCTTCTCTCCTGGAGGCCCTGAGTCAGACCCATTGTTTACATGTGGCAAGACGCTCCTTTGGGCGCATCTTGCTTGGGCCTCTCTCCTGGAGGCGCTCAGTCAGACCCAGTGGTGACATGTGGCAAGACGCTCTTCGGGGCGCGTCTTGCTTGAGCCTCTCTCCTGGAGATGCTCAGTCAGACCCAGTGTTGACACGTGACAAGACGCTCCTCGGGGCGCGTCTTGCTTGGGCTTCTCTCATGGAGGCCCTCAGTCAGACCCATTGTTGATATGTGGCAAGACGCTCCTCGGGGCGCGTCTTGCTTGGGCCTCTCTCCTGGAGGCGCTCAGTCAGACCGAGTGCTGACATGTGGCAAGACGCTCCTCGGGGCGCGTCTTGCTTGGGCTTCTCTCTTGGAGGCCCTCTGTCAGCCCCAGTGTTGACATGTGTCAAGACGCTCCTCGGGGTGCGTCTTGCTTGGGCCTCTCTCCTGGAGGCGCTCAGTCAGACCGAGTGCTGACATGTGGCAAGACGCTCCTCGGGGCGCGTCTTGCTTGGGCTTCTCTCCTGGAGGCCCTCAGTCAGACCCATTGTTGACATGTGGCAAGACGCTCCTCGGGGCGCGTCTTGCTGGGGCCTCTCTCCTGGAGGCGCTCATTCAGACCCAGTGCTTACATGTGGCAAGACGCTCCTCGGGGCGCGTCTTGCTGGGGCTTCTCTCCTGGAGGCGTTCAGTCAGACCGAGTGCTGACATGTGGTAAGACGCTCCTCGGGGCGCGTCTTGCTGGGGCTTCTCTCCTGGAGGCGCTCAGTCAGACCCAGTGCTTACATGTGGCAAGACGCTCCTCGGGGCGCGTCTTGATTGGGCCTCTCTCCTGGAGGCGCTCAGTCAGACCCAGTGGTGAGATGTGGCAAGACGCTCCTCGGGGCGCGTCTTGCTAGGGCCTCTCTCCTGGAGACGCTCAGTCAGACCCAGTGTTGACACGTGGCAAGACGCTCCTCGGGGCGTGTCTTGCTTGGGCCTCTCTCCTGGAGGCGCTCAGTCAGACCCAGTGGTGACATGTGGCAAGACGCTCCTCAGGGCGCGTCTTGCTTGGGCTTCTCTCATGGAGGCCCTCAGTCAGACCCATTGTTGATATGTGGCAAGACGCTCCTCGGGGCGCGTCTTGCTTGGGCCTCTCTCCTGGAGGCGCTCAGTCAGACCGAGTGCTGACATGTGGCAAGACGCTCCTCGGGGCGCGTCTTGCTTGGGCTTTTCTCCTGGAGGCCCTCAGTCAGACCCATTGTTTACATGTGGCAAGACGCTCCTTTGGGCGCATCTTGCTTGGGCTTCTCTCCTGGAGGCCCTCAGTCAGACCCATTGTTGACATGTGGCAAGACGCTCCTTGGGGCGCGTCTTGCTTGGGCCTTTCTCCTGGAGGCGCTCAGTCAGACCCAGTGCTTACATGTGGCAAGACGCTCCTCGGGGCGCGTCTTGCTGGGGCTTCTCTCCTGGAGGCGTTCAGTCAGACCGAGTGCTGACATGTGGCAAGACGCTCCTCGGGGCACGTCTTGCTTGGGCCTCTCTCCTGGAGGCGCTCAGTCAGACCCAGTGCTTACATGTGGCAAGATGCTCCTCGGGGCGCGTCTTGCTGGGGCTTCTCTCCTGGAGGCGTTCAGTCAGACCGAGTGCTGACATGTGGCAAGACGCTCCTCGGGATGCGTCTTGCTTGGGCTTCTCTCCTGGAGGCCCTCAGTCAGACCCATTGTTGACATGTGGCAAGACGCTCCTCGGGGCGCGTCTTGCTTGGGCCTCTCTCCTGGAGACGCTCAGTCAGACCCAGTGTTGACACGTGACAAGACGCTCCTCGGGGCGCGTCTTGCTTGGGCTTCTCTCATGGAGGCCCTCAGTCAGACCCATTGTTGATATTGGCAAGACGCTCCTCGGGGCGCGTCTTGCTTGGGCCTCTCTCCTGGAGGCGCTCAGTCAGGCCGAGTGCTGACATGTGGCAAGACACTCCTCGGGACGCGTCTTGCTTGGGCTTCTCTCCTGGAGGCCCTCAGTCAGACTCATTGTTGACATGTGGCAAGACGCTCCTCGGGGCGCGTCTTGCTTGGGCCTCTCTCCTGGAGGCGCTCAGTCAGACCCAGTGGTGACATGTGGCAAGAAGCTCCTCAGGGCGCGTCTTGCTTGGGCCTCTCTCCTGGAGACGCTCAGTCAGACCCATTGTTGATATGTGGCAAGACGCTCCTTGGGGCGCGTCTTGCTTGGGCCTCTCTCCTGGAGGTGCTCATTCAGACCGAGTGCTGACATGTGGCAAGACACTCCTCGGGACGCGTCTTGCTTGGGCTTCTCTCCTGGAGGCCCTCAGTCAGACTCATTGTTGACATGTGGCAAGACGCTCCTCGGGGCGCGTCTTGCTTGGGCCTCTCTCCTGGAGGCACTCAGTCAGACCGAGTGGTGACATGTGGCAAGACGCTCCTCGGGGCGCGTCTTGTTGGGCCTCTCTCCTGGAGACGCTCAGTCAGACCCAGTGTTGACACGTGACAAGACGCTCCTCGGGGCGCGTCTTGCTTGGGCTTCTCTCATGGAGGCCCTCAGTCAGACCCATTGTTGACACGTGACAAGACGCTCCTCGGGGCGCGTCTTGCTTGGGCTTCTCTCCTGGAGGCCCTCAGTCAGACCAATTGTTGACATGTGGCAAGACGCTCCTCGGGGCGCGTCTTGCTTGGGCCTCTCTCCTGGAGGCGCTCAGTCAGACCGAGTGCTGACATAAGGCAAGACGCTCCTCGGGGCGCGTCTTGCTGGGGCCTCTCTCCTGGAGGCGCTCAGTCAGACCCAGTGCTTACATGTGGCAAGACGCTCCTCGGGGTGCGTCTTGTTGGGCCTCTCTCCTGGAGGCGCTCAGTCAGACCCAGTGGTGACATGTGGCAAGACGCTCTTCGGGGCGCGTCTTGCTTGAGCCTCTCTCCTGGAGATGCTCAGTCAGACCCAGTGTTGACACGTGACAAGACGCTCCTCGGGGCGCGTCTTGCTTGGGCTTCTCTCATGGAGGCCCTCAGTCAGACCCATTGTTGATATGTGGCAAGACGCTCCTCGGGGCGCGTCTTGCTTGGGCCTCTCTCCTGGAGGCGCTCAGTCAGACCGAGTGCTGACATGTGGCAAGACGCTCCTCGGGGCGCGTCTTGCTTGGGCTTCTCTCCTGGAGGCACTCAGTCAGACCCATTGTTTACATGTGGCAAGACGCTCCTTGGGGCGCATCTTGCTTGGGCCTCTCTCCTGGAGGCCCTCTTTCAGCCCCAGTGTTGACATGTGTCAAGACGCTCCTCGGGGTGCGTCTTGCTTGGGCCTCTCTCCTGGAGGCGCTCAGTCAGACCGAGTGCTGACATGTGGCAAGACGCTCCTCGGGGCGCGTCTTGCTTGGGCTTCTCTCCTGGAGGCCCTCAGTCAGACCCATTGTTGACATGTGGCAAGACGCTCCTCGGGGCGCGTCTTGCTTGGGCTTCTCTCCTGGAGGCCCTCAGTCAGACCCATTGTTCACATGTGGCAAGACGCTCCTCGGGGCGCATCTTGCTTGGGCCTCTCTCCTGGAGGCCTTCTGTCAGCCCCAGTGTTGACATGTGTCAAGACGCTCCTCGGGGTGCGTCTTGCTTGGGCCTCTCTCCTGGAGGCGCTCAGTCAGACCGAGTGCTGACATGTGGCAAGACGCTCCTCGGGGCGCGTCTTGCTTGGGCTTCTCTCCTGGAGGCCCTCAGTCAGACCCATTGTCGTCATGTGGCAAGACGCTCCTCGGGGCGCGTCTTGCTTGGAACTCTCTCCTGGAGGCGCTCAGTCAGACCGAGTGCTGACATAAGGCAAGACGCTCCTCGGGGCGCGTCTTGCTGGGGCCTCTCTCCTGGAGGCGCTCAGTCAGACCCAGTGCTTACATGTGGCAAGACGCTCCTTGGGGCGCGTCTTGCTGGGGCTTCTCTCCTGGAGGCGTTCAGTCAGACCGAGTGCTGACATGTGGCAAGACGCTCCTCGGGACGCGTCTTGCTTGGGCTTCTCTCCTGGAGGCCCTCAGTCAGACTCATTGTTGACATGTGGCAAGACGCTCCTCGGGGCGCGTCTTGCTTGGGCTTCTCTCCTGGAGGCGCTCAGTCAGACCCAGTGGTGACATGTGGCAAGACGCTCCTCGGGGCGCGTCTTGCTTGGGCCTCTCTCCTGGAGACGCTCAGTCAGACCCAGTGTTGACACGTGACAAGACGCTCCTCGGGGCGCGTCTTGCTTGGGCTTCTCTCATGGAGGCCCTCAGTCAGACCCATTGTTGATATGTGGCAAGACGCTCCTCGGGGCGCGTCTTGCTTGGGCCTCTCTCCTGGAGGAGCTCAGTCAGGCCGAGTGCTGACATGTGGCAAGACACTCCTCGGGACGGGTCTTGCTTGGGCTTCTCTCCTGGAGGCCCTCAGTCAGACTCATTGTTGACATGTGGCAAGACGCTCCTCGGGGCGCGTCTTGCTTGGGCCTCTCTCCTGGAGGCACTCAGTCAGACCGAGTGGTGACATGTGGCAAGTCGCTCCTCGGGGCGCATCTTGCTTGGGCCTCTCTCCTGGAGACGCTCAGTCAGACCCAGTGTTGACACGTGACAAGACGCTCCTCGGGGCGCGTCTTGCTTGGGCCTCTCTCCTGGAGGCGCTCAGTCAGACCCAGTGTTGACATGGTGCAAGACGCTCCTCGGGGCGCGTCTTGCTTAGGCTTCTCTCTTGGAGGCCCTCAGTCAGACCCATTGTTGACATGTGGCAAGACGCTCCTCGGGGCGCGTCTTGCTTGGGCTTCTCTCCTGGAGGCCCTCAGTCAGACCCATTGTTGACATGTGGCAAGACGCTCCTCGGGGCGCGTCTTGCTTGGGCCTCTCTCCTGGAGGCGCTCAGTCAGACCGAGTGCTGACATAAGGCAAGACGCTCCTCGGGGCGCGTCTTGCTGGGGCCTCTCTCCTGGAGGCCCTCAGTCAGACCCATTGTTGACATGTGGCAAGACGCTCCTCGGGGCGCGTCTTGCTTGGGCCTCTCTCCTGGAGGCGCTCAGTCAGACCGAGTGCTGACATAAGGCAAGACGCTCCTCGGGGCGCGTCTTGCTGGGGCCTCTCTCCTGGAGGCCCTCAGTCAGACCCAGTGCTTACATGTGGCAAGACGCTCCTCGGGGCGCGTCTTGCTTGGGCCTCTCTCCTGGAGGCGCTCAGTAAGACCCAGTGGTGACATGTGGCAAGACGCTCTTCGGGGCGCGTCTTGCTTGAGCCTCTCTCCTGGAGATGCTCAGTCAGACCCAGTGTTGACACGTGACAAGACGCTCCTCGGGGCGCGTCTTGCTTGGGCTTCTCTCATGGAGGCCCTCAGTCAGACCCATTGTTGATATGTGGCAAGACGCTCCTCGGGGCGCGTCTTGCTTGGGCCTCTCTCCTGGAGGCGCTCAGTCAGACCGAGTGCTGACATGTGGCAAGACGCTCCTCGGGGCGCGTCTTGCTTGGGCTTCTCTCCTGGAGGCCCTCAGTCAGACCCATTGTTTACATGTGGCAAGACGCTCCTTGGGGCGCATCTTGCTTGGGCTTCTCTCCTGGAGGCCCTCTGTCATCCCCAGTGTTGACATGTGTCAAGACGCTCCTCGGGGTGCGTCTTGCTTGGGTCTCTCTCCTGGAGGCGCTCAGTCAGACCGAGTGCTGACATGTGGCAAGACGCTCCTCGGGGCGCGTCTTGCTTGGGCTTCTCTCCTGGAGGCCCTCAGTCAGACCCATTGTTGACATGTGGCAAGACGCTCCTCGGGGCGCGTCTTGCTTGTGCTTCTCTCCTGGAGGCCCTCAGTCAGACCCATTGTTTACATGTGGCAAGACGCTCCTCGGGGCGCATCTTGCTTGGGCCTCTCTCCTGGAGGCCCTCTGTCAGCCCCAGTGTTGACATGTGTCAAGACGCTCCTCGGGGCGCGTCTTGCTGGGGCCTCTCTCCTGGAGGCGCTCAGTCAGACCCAGTGCTGACATGTGGTAAGACGCTCCTCTGGGCGCGTCTTGCTGGGGCTTCTCTCCTGGAGGCGCTCAGTCAGACCCAGTGCTTACATGTGGCAAGACGCTCCTCGGGGCGCGTCTTGCTTGGGCCTCTCTCCTGGAGGCGCTCAGTCAGACCCAGTGGTGACATGTGGCAAGACGCTCCTCGGGGCGCGTCTTGCTTGGGCCTCTCTCCTGGAGACGCTCAGTCAGACCCAGTGTTGACACGTGGCAAGACGCTCCTCGGGGCGCGTCTTGCTTGGGCCTCTCTCCTGAAGGCGCTCAGTCAGACCCAGTGGTGACATGTGGCAAGACGCTCCTCGGGGCGCGTCTTGCTTGGGCTTCTCTCATGGAGGCCCTCAGTCAGACCCATTGTTGATATGTGGCAAGACGCTCCTCGGGGCGCGTCTTGCTTGGGCCTCTCTCCTGGAGGCGCTCAGTCAGACCGAGTGCTGACATGTGGCAAGACGCTGCTCGGGGTGCGTCTTGCTTGGGCTTCTCTCCTGGAGGCCCTGAGTCAGACCCATTGTTTACATGTGGCAAGACGCTCCTTTGGGCGCATCTTGCTTGGGCTTCTCTCCTGGAGGCCCTCAGTCAGACCCTTTGTTGACATGTGGCAAGACGCTCCTCGGGGCGCGTCTTGCTTGGGCCTCTCTCCTGGAGGCGCTCATTCAGACCCAGTGCTTACATGTGGCAAGACGCTCCTCGGGGCGCGTCTTGCTTGGGCCTCTCTCCTGGAGGCGCTCAGTCAGACCCAGTGGTGACATGTGGCAAGACGCTCTTCGGGGCGCGTCTTGCTTGAGCCTCTCTCCTGGAGATGCTCAGTCAGACCCAGTGTTGACACGTGACAAGACGCTCCTCGGGGCGCGTCTTGCTTGGGCTTCTCTCATGGAGGCCCTCAGTCAGACCCATTGTTGATATGTGGCAAGACGCTCCTCGGGGCGCGTCTTGCTTGGGCCTCTCTCCTGGAGGCGCTCAGTCAGACCGAGTGCTGACATGTGGCAAGACGCTCCTCGGGGCGCGTCTTGCTTGGGCTTCTCTCCTGGAGGCCCTCTGTCAGCCCCAGTGTTGACATGTGTCAAGACGCTCCTCGGGGTGCGTCTTGCTTGGGCCTCTCTCCTGGAGGCGCTCAGTCAGACCGAGTGCTGACATGTGGCAAGACGCTCCTCGGGGCGCGTCTTGCTTGGGCTTCTCTCATGGAGGCCCTCAGTCAGACCCATTGTTGATATGTGGCAAGACGCTCCTCGGGGCGCGTCTTGCTGGGGCTTCTCTCCTGGAGGCGCTCAGTCAGACCCAGTGCTTACATGTGGCAAGACGCTCCTCGGGGCGCGTCTTGATTGGGCCTCTCTCCTGGAGGCGCTCAGTCAGACCCAGTGGTGACATGTGGCAAGACGCTCCTCGGGGCGCTTCTTGCTTGGGCCTCTCTCCTGGAGACGCTCAGTCAGACCCAGTGTTGACACGTGGCAAGACGCTCCTCGGGGCGTGTCTTGCTTGGGCCTCTCTCCTGGAGGCGCTCAGTCAGACCCAGTGGTGACATGTGGCAAGACGCTCCTCGAGCGCGTCTTGCTTGGGCTTCTCTCATGGAGGCCCTCAGTCAGACCCATTGTTGATATGTGGCAAGAAGCTCCTCGGGGCGCGTCTTGCTTGGGCCTCTCTCCTGGAGGCGCTCAGTCAGACCGAGTGCTGACATGTGGCAAGACGCTCCTCGGGGCGCGTCTTGCTTGGGCTTCTCTCCTGGAGGCCCTCAGTCAGACCCATTGTTTACATGTGGCAAGACGCTCCTTTGGGCGCATCTTGCTTGAGCTTCTCTCCTGGAGGCCCTCAGTCAGACCCATTGTTGACATGTGGCAAGACGCTCCTCGGGGCGCGTCTTGCTTGGGCCTTTCTCCTGGAGGCGCTCAGTCAGACCCAGTGCTTACATGTGGCAAGACGCTCCTCGGGGCGCATCTTGCTGGGGCTTCTCTCCTGGAGGCGTTCAGTCAGACCGAGTGCTGACATGTGGCAAGACGCTCCTCGGGGCGCGTCTTGCTTGGGCCTCTCTCCTGGAGGCGCTCAGTCAGACCCAGTGCTTACATGTGGCAAGATGCTCCTCGGGGCGCGTCTTGCTGGGGCTTCTCTCCTGGAGGCGTTCAGTCAGACCGAGTGCTGACATGTGGCAAGACGCTCCTCGGGATGCGTCTTGCTTGGGCTTCTCTCCTGGAGGCCCTCAGTCAGACCCATTGTTGACATGTGGCAAGACGCTCCTCGGGGCGCGTCTTGCTTGGGCCTCTCTCCTGGAGACGCTCAGTCAGACCCAGTGTTGACACGTGACAAGACGCTCCTCGGGGCGCGTCTTGCTTGGGCTTCTCTCATGGAGGCCCTCAGTCAGACCCATTGTTGATATGTGGCAAGACGCTCCTCGGGGCGCGTCTTGCTTGGGCCTCTCTCCTGGAGGCGCTCAGTCAGGCCGAGTGCTGACATGTGGCAAGACACTCCTCGGGACGCGTCTTGCTTGGGCTTCTCTCCTGGAGGCCCTCAGTCAGACTCATTGTTGACATGTGGCAAGACGCTCCTCGGGGCGCGTCTTGCTTGGGCCTCTCTCCTGGAGGCGCTCAGTCAGACCCAGTGGTGACATGTGGCAAGAAGCTCCTCAGGGCGCGTCTTGCTTGGGCCTCTCTCCTGGAGACGCTCAGTCAGACCCAGTGTTGACACGTGACAAGACGCTCCTCGGGGCGCGTCTTGCTTGGGCTTCTCTAATGGAGGCCCTCAGTCAGACCCATTGTTGATATGTGGCAAGACGCTCCTTGGGGCGCGTCTTGCTTCGGCCTCTCTCCTGGAGGCGCTCATTCAGACCGAGTGCTGACATGTGGCAAGACACTCCTCGGGACGCGTCTTGCTTGGGCTTCTCTCCTGGAGGCCCTCAGTCAGACTCATTGTTGACATGTGGCAAGACGCTCCTCGGGGCGCGTCTTGCTTGGGCCTCTCTCCTGGAGGCACTCAGTCAGACCGAGTGGTGACATGTGGCAAGACGCTCCTCGGGGCGCGTCTTGCTTGGGCCTCTCTCCTGGAGACGCTCAGTCAGACCCAGTGTTGACACGTGACAAGACGCTCCTCGGGGCGCGTCTTGCTTGGGCTTCTCTCATGGAGGCCCTCAGTCAGACCCATTGTTGATATGTGGCAAGACGCTCCTCGGGGCGCGTCTTGCTTGGGCCTCTCTCCTGGAGGCGCTCAGTCAGACCGAGTGCTGACATGTGGCAAGACGCTCCTCGGGGCGTGTCTTGCTTGGGCTTCTCTCATGGAGGCCCTCAGTCAGACCCATTGTTGATATGTGGCAAGACGCTCCTCGGGGCGAGTCTTGCTTGGGCCTCTCTCCTGGAGGTGCTCAGTCAGACCCAGTGTTGACATGGTGCAAGACGCTCCTCGGGGCGCATCTTGCGTAGGCTTCTCTCTTGGAGGCCCTCAGTCAGACCCATTGTTGACATGTGGCAAGACGCTCCTCGGGGCGCGTCTTGCTTGGGCTTCCCTCCTGGAGGCCCTCAGTCAGACCCATTGTTGACATGTGGCAAGACGCTCCTCGGGGCGCGTCTTGCTTGGGCCTCTCTCCTGGAGGCGCTCAGTCAGACCGAGTGCTGACATAAGGCAAGACGCTCCTCGGGGCGCGTCTTGCTGGGGCCTCTCTCCTGGAGGCGCTCAGTTGACCCAGTGCTTACATGTGGCAAGACGCTACTCGGGGCGCGTCTTGCTTGGGCCTCTCTCCTGGAGGCGCTCAGTCAGACCCAGTGGTGACATGTGGCAAGACGCTCTTCGGGGCGCGTCTTGCTTGAGCCTCTCTCCTGGAGATGCTCAGTCAGACCCAGTGTTGACACGTGACAAGACGCTCCTCGGGGCGCGTCTTGCTTGGGCTTCTCTCATGGAGGCCCTCAGTCAGACCCATTGTTGATATGTGGCAAGACGCTCCTCGGGGCGCGTCTTGCTTGGGCCTCTCTCCTGGAGGCGCTCAGTCAGACCGAGTGCTGACATGTGGCAAGACGCTCCTCGGGGCGCGTCTTGCTTGGGCTTCTGGAGGCCCTCAGTCAGACCCATTGTTTACATGTGGCAAGACGCTCCTTGGGGCGCATCTTGCTTGGGCCTCTCTCCTGGAGGCCCTCTGTCATCCCCAGTGTTGACATGTGTCAAGACGCTCCTCGGGGTGCGTCTTGCTTGGGCCTCTCTCCTGGAGGCGCTCAGTCAGACCGAGTGCTGACATGTGGCAAGACGCTCCTCGGGGCGCGTCTTGCTTGGGCTTCTCTCCTGGAGGCCCTCAGTCAGACCCATTGTTGACATGTGGCAAGACGCTCCTCGGGGCGTGTCTTGCTTGTGCTTCTCTCCTGGAGGCCCTCAGTCAGACCCATTGTTTACATGTGGAAAGACGCTCCTCGGGGCGCATCTTGCTTGGGCCTCTCTCCTGGAGGCCCTCTGTCAGCCCCAGTGTTGACATGTGTCAAGACGC